>NC_081315.1:137079489-139703239 GCF_026419965.1 Kogia breviceps
ATAGTTTAGCTTCTAATCATTTTGTCTATCACATCCTCAGAGTCTGAGACAGTAAAAACAGTAACATAACAGTTCCTTTTTAACACATACAGAAAATAATAATCCCATCAGCGGCAGATTCACTGATGATATCCTCTTTCTCTGATGGACAATTCAATATAGCTCTCCTTCAAGGGACCAACTTTTATCATTTACTGTTCATCTTGAAGTCCTAAAAACATATCTGTTAGAATAGAAATTTCCCTTCATAATTCCTTCAGAATTGGGGAAATTGTGTTACTAGTATTTAGGGATTAGGGAATTTAAGAAAAATAGAATCTCTGGTGATCTTACATGTCTCCTAGGGCTTATATTTCCATAGTTTTACAAGTTGAATAGATCACTGAATGAATATAATTTGATACAGCTCATAAAAAAGCTATGCAGGAAAATATATACATCAAAATTTCCAGGTCTGAAAGAAATATGTGTAAGCAGGAAAACCGGAGCAAGCCACACTTCTAATCTAATCATAAGGAAGTTTACCATTCTAACTTGGACAGGCAGTATATTTTAAATATGTGTCAGTCTCTTAAATTCTATCCAGTAGACAAAAAGTATTTTCTGATAAAGGTCATTAGATGAAGCATATTTTCCTAAGATGGAGCTCTAAAAATATTCTAGTTCATCAGTACAGTTGCTTTACACACCACTAATTGTTTCGGTTAAGCTACTGGCATTTTAAAATCATTGATTAAACACCCATGGTGTATTAAACAATTATGAGATATACAACTCTGATCCAGATATATTTAATTGCTGTTGGCTAGCCTTACTTAAAAATAAACATACATTTAAGAAAATACAACACCAATAAATCCAATGAACATATTCTAGAACTAGAATTAAATAAAAAATAATTAATACTGAAAATTCAACAGAAACAGGAAAAGGAAAAATCCCTAATCTTGCTGAAACCTTTGTCACTGCCTGTCAAAAACAAAAGTGCGAACTCTTTGATGAGTCCAGTTAGTGCAATGCGTGGAGCAAAGTGTCAGACTGATCGAGTCAAAGCGAACAAAATGAAGTGGTAATGTCATGCACCAGATTTGAAACCTCGGCAATGATGAGAGGTTCTCACGGGATAGAAGAGGGAAGCTTGGATTAGTGCACCTTGTTTTTACTGTGAAGGCATCAAAGTGGCAAATGCGCCTGGATCAAATGGGGCAGAATGCAATGGGTAATGGAGCACTCACAGCTCGCTAGAATTTAAGCGGAGACGTTGATGTGGTGGAGGCCGATGCACAGTCATCTGGCAGCTGGAAAGGAGAAAAGCAAAGCAAAAGGGGAAAAACAGAAACAATTTTCATCACTTGGAAGTTAGCTGGTTATGGCACAACCGAAGGATCAAATAGCATTTTCAATTATTGCATACGATGTGAACATCAAATCACTGTTTAAACCGGGCAATATGGTAATATTTTTTGGTTTGTTGTTAATTGTGTTTCATGTATTCCTTATTCATTCTCAATAGTTCTAGCCTGCTTGTTAATTTCCAAAGTAGATTACCTCTGAACTTACATACGTGTAAATCTTTATTTGCTAGAAATATTTTTGCGTGTGTCTTATCTCCTTGGAGTATATTACACGGGTAAAATTCATTTTACTGTAAATTTTCACTTACTGTGTTTGCAGGGATTTTGCATTCCTTAGGAATCAATTCCATTTGCAAGTTTAAGTCTTAAGACATCTGTCTAACTCTTTTTTTTTTTTTTTTTTTTTTTTTTTTGCGGTACGTGGGCCTCGCACTGTTGTGGCCTCTCCCGCTGCGGAGCACAGGCTCCGGACGCGCAGGCTCAGCGGCCACGGCTCACGGGCCCAGCCGCTCCGCGGCACGTGGGATCCTCCCGGACCGGGACACGAACCCGTGTCCCCTGCATCGGCAGGCGGACTCTCAACCACTGCGCCACCAGGGAAGCCCCCTAACTCATTTGATTCAATCTCTTTTTTCCCTCATTTAGGAGTTACTGTCGTAATTAACAAATAAGCTTATTATTGGAATACTGAAAGATTTAAATATTCTCTAATATAGAGCTTGGTGATAATGTTTCAGATAAAAACATAGGTATTTAATTGTATTAACATTAAAATTAAATTAGGGCTTCCCTGGTAGTACAGTGGTTGAGAGTCCACCTGCCGATGCAGGGGACACAGGTTCGTGCCCCAGTCCGGGAAGATCCCACGTGCCACGGAGCGGCCGGGCCCGTGAGCCGTGGCCGCCGAGCCTGCGCGTCCGGAGCCTGTGCTCCGCAACGGGAGAGGCTACAGCAGTGAGAGGTCCGCGTACCACAAGAAAAAAAATTAATTAATTAATTAATTTAATTTAATATTATGTCTATCATTATTATGACTAATACTAGTAACTACAGAATGCAACTTCTATGTTTGAAGATGTGTATTATTTGCTTTATATTTTTTCTTACAACAGTTCCACAAGTGAGTATTGCCATAATAGGATAAGGTTTTCTGGTAATAGGGAGAAGAAGTAAATATATATTTGTTTAAATAGAAGGGAAATCAATCATTGCGACCAAGAGGGCTGCTTGCTGACAATCCCTCGTTTCTTCCTCACCTTTGTGCTGGCTGTCTCTCTACCACAGGAGTAACCGAGCTGTTCCACTGAGTTTGGATGTGGCCCCGTGACTTGCTTTAGCCAATGGGATATTAGCAGACATGACCAGCACAGAGATGGTAAGTGGGGTCATATGGTTTGGCTTTCACTCTCGCCTTTTCACCCTTCACTTTGAGAACAGTATGCTCCAGAGAGCCACTGCTCCAAGAGAATAAGCAGATGAAGCAGACAGGAATCAAATGAGAAGCCTCAGTCAAAGCAACAAGTAAGCTAATCTTTAAACTGAGCCCAGCAGAGCCATGACCTACCCACCGAATAATGAGCAACGCAAACTGTCTACTAAATATTATGCGTTATTTTGGCAACAGGTCTGTAAAACAGCATTATGCCCATCCATATGTACTCATAAAGAGGTCATAGGTCAAATAGGCACAATTCATTAATTGAATGCATTTATTCTTTTAAGCAGAGATCGTAGTTGCTACCTAGGTATTATTACTTCCTCCATTATCGTTCAGCTCTCCTATTTTCCCCAAAAGCGCTTTGCGTGGGTTACTAACTTGACAAATCTCTGTAGAATTTATTTAGAGACTCGTTCTCACAAGAGAAACGGGGTGGAAAAACTTACTGCCTATACCTCTTGAGTATTGATACTCACAGAGTGATGCTGATTGTACATCTGTTCTCTCAGGTCTTTGGGAAATCTGTGTCCTGTTTTTGTAATCTTATATTTTTTTCCTCTATTGTTTTTGAAGGCAAATCTTTATAACAAAATTACCAAATAATTGTCTCTATATTACTTATTTTTTATTATTTTTTAAAAACATTTACAGTGTAGAGTTCAAATATGGGCAGATGAATAAAGAGGCAGATTTGTGTTTTAAATATGCTATTGATGTGCTTTAGTAAGTGAGGAAAATCTCTACTCATGATGAAGGTATAGGGTTCTAAAACCTGATCCAAACAATGGTTCAACCCATTGCAACAAATCTCCTTCTTCAGTGATTAAAATTGATATTGGGGGTATATGAAGAAAACCAGAAAAAATTTAAAAATTTTTCCTCAACAATGAGCTGATTAGGAGATTTTTAAAAGTTAGACATCTTAGGTATATAAACATTGTAGCATAAAACCAAATAGTGGTAAACACTGAAGTGAGGGAAGAACAAATTCTCTTTATTCTTTTGGATACTGTTTTATATTAACCTTAAGACCGTAAATTATAAGATAACAATTTTTTAAATTATTAATTCAAATGTTTGTCAATACTTGGACTGTATTATAATTTGTTTATTAATAAAGATGATGAAACTTCCTTTAATAAAAAGTGACAATATTAGCATACATAATACTTTAATTGATAAATTTATTAGTGTAAATTATTAACCTCCTCTGAATATGTCTACTGATATCCTAACTCATACATATAACTGTGCCAAGAAGTGCTCATAAAACTTAACCACACAGGGCTTCCCTGGTGGCGCAGTGGTTGAGAGTCTGCCTGCCGATGCGGGAGACACGGGTTCGTGCCCTGGTCCGGGAAGATCCCACATGCCGCGGAGCAACTAAGCCCGTGAGCCATGGCCGCTGGGCCTGCGCGTCAGGAGCCTGTGCTCCGCAACGGGAGAGACCACAACAGTGAGAGGCCCGCATACCGCAAAAAAAAAAAAAAAAAAAAAAAAAAAACTTAACCACACAATAAAGATCAGCAGTTTGTTAAGACTCTTTGAAATAAGAAAACTTATAGTCTATAATATTAGATTATAACATTTATTAATTTAGTCACTCAATTTTGTACTAATTGTCCTGAAGAGCACTGGGCATTTTCTTAGTAAAAAGATAGCTCACGTTGCATAAATTTGGACATACCACAAGTGAAATTATATTCTCAAACCCAAATGACTGAAGTAACATTTAAGATGATATAATAGGATTATATCAATTTATAATTCCCATCCCACAAGATCATACTTATGTATAGTATATTTCAATTTTCAAGTGTTTTTTTCTTCATAAGTAATTAAAAATCAGTGTTCAAACCAACTTCAATATTAGAAGGTTAGCTCATGATTAAAATTGACAAAATTTATAAGAAAGATTTTTAAAAATCCATTACAATAAATTACATTTATTGCAATGTAAAATCTAATACATTAGATATATCCTCAAATATAAGTGAAGATTTTAGAGTATATTAAAAAAGAGTGGTATTTTCTCACTTATCCCAGAGTATCTACACACGTGTCCATAAGTACATATCTCACATACTTTAACTTTGTTGCTGCAACTATAACTTTAAATGCAGCTATTTCCAATAAAATATACTTTAAAACTCATACATAATAGATAATTAGTAAAATTTGAATGGAACCTGAAATATTTGGGGCTATGTTCATAATGGTTTTTGTTTATGTTAGAAAAGAACCTTGTAATGTTAAAAAAAAAGTATTTACCATGATTCATTATAAGTTAAGGCATGAATTTAGGAAAAAAACTTTTATTTTTCTATTTACATTTTGTTATTTCTTGGTATACACAGGGAATGTTTAAGCCACTATATTTAACTTATTTGAGGTTAATATTTTTTTCTTAAAACATTGGAATAAACATTTTCTAAAAATGTTATTATAGTTGGTTTAGTTAAAACTAAGGGAATGTTATATAATATATAAAATTGATAGTATATGTTATTTGATACAAATTATTTCAACAGCAATCTTAACATGTAGTTTTTAGACTTCCAGAAACATGTAAAAATTGAATAAGGTATACCCTAGTAAATTTCTACACCCATTCCTTCACATATTTATTTCCCTCTCATCAATTTTGTATTGAGTGCCCATAATGAAATGTGTACCTATGAAATGAAAAGAGCATCTATACAAAGCCAGATAGATGCTTTCAATTTGAACTTCAGTTTGATCATCTGTAAACATGTGAAAATGTGAGAGCTCACTCTTTCCTCTAAAGATGAGATAAGTTATATCAAAGGATTTAGCAGAATACAAAACATGTGGTAGGCATCTGCAGGAATTTAGTATTTATTAATCATTATTATTTGTCTCTGCAAAGTCCCACTATTTTCTCTGGCCTAGTGCGCTTGCTTTTACAAGTGTACTTTCTGTAGAAAATGGCTTAATATTGGTAGCCCAGATTCCTATGGGAATTTAATTAAACTCATAGGCATTGGGCTTGGTTGAACTAGTCGTATGAACACAAATTTTAAAAAAGGCTACTATGAAATTCAGAAAAACATATGTTTGCCATTGAATCTGTTAAAATCCTTAGATATTCGAGGGCAACTTGTCTCAAACTATTGAATAACTGTTGGGATTTATAAGTTTGATGTTTGGAGACGCTGAGCATTCATTCACATCTATCACATTCACTGCCTCAGAGTAACATCGTAAGATAATGTAAGATAATACAGTGTTATATGTCAATTATATCTCAATAAAACTAGAAAATATTAAGAAGTAAAAACGAAAAAAGTAAAAGAAGAAAAAAGGACTCTTGTAAAGCCAGATGTCAAGGGGAATAATAAAGCTTGCTCCATAATTCAGCTAGCTGTCTCTGACGATACTTTTATTCAACAAATACTTACACCATAGGGAATTACACTTTTGTGTATTATCTACAGCCTTGCTACTTAAATTGTATTACTTAGAAACCTAAAGTTAGATTTTCCTTCATTTATGTGTGATTACAAATATAAACCAGGCAGCCGTGACCCTAAAAGCAAAAATTAAATCTAGTATTCATCCTCTTTGAAATTTACAGTGAAAATATTTTGGAGAGCACAGAGCTTTTTTTCTGATTAATCTTTCAAAACTGAGCAGTATCTATGTCTATTAAATGATTTTCATTGTATTTCTTTAAAATATCAGTCCTGTATTTTATGCCTGTGAGGGTTCAATCACCTCGTCAAGGCAATCACTTTGCTTTGTCTGTTGTAGCTTTTGCACGTGGAAAGCTTCTGGTATTATTTGTTGAAGTGACCATTTGTTGGAATGAATACGAAACGTTGCTTTTACAGGATCCATTTCCTTTATAATTGCTACTAGCATTTACAGTCATGTCCGAAACCGCTCCTAGAAAATTGGCTGATAGATTCGTATGCAGAATAATCAAAAGAGCTACTGGAGATAATGACATTTCTTTATAGGGAATTGCTTGAGAAGATTTTTCCCTTTTAGCAAGATGACCACCACATATGGTTAGAAAGTTTAGAAAGGGTTTTCCTTCCCTTTTCGGCCTCAGGCAAACCTATAAGCTCAAATAGGCTCTGTCTCTTGTAAGAAGTTTGCGTTCTTCAGCAATTCTTAGTTTAATGGGCATAACAGAAGAACTGGATTCTATTATGTAAAAGAGCAGGTCAGCATTTACTCATGTTCTGACTGCTCTCGAAAAAAAAAAATCAGATTTTCTTGCATGAAACAGTTAAACACTTCCTTTTACTAAGTGTATTAGTGTTTTACAAGGGCTGATGAGAAGTGACAGGATTAGGATTTTCTCTTTTTCACATGCACAGTCTTCAATTTCTTTTCACACATCCATGTGAGTGGGGTGTGACAGTAAAAAGAAGTCCGTGTTCTTTTTACTAAACTGCGTGAACTTAAAAGACTCCCGGCTTTATCTTTTTCTCACATTATTAGCATTGTTTTATAGGCAATTTCTTTGGCTTTTAGGTCTAATTTATGAAGAAATATGTCAGGAAAGTACAGAAATTAGATAGCTGTGAAATAAAATTCATATTTGATGGCAAGACAAGAAAAATTTAACTATAAAAAGTTTTCTCTGAACTTCGGCCTCCTCCCTGCCCGCACTGTGCATCGTGTATCTGTATTATGCATCAACCAAACCTCCCTCATTGGCAGAAATACCTGCTCCACCATAAAGAGCAGCCTTCTCCTAGCACCAACAAGACAACTCCTTAAGAGATAAGGAGTTGATCTTCTTGATCTTGTAAGGGGTCACGTGATCCACCACTTTGTACTTACAGATCTGGAGTGTGCAAACTATCTACATCATTTAATGCAGCGGTCTCCAACCTTTCTGACACCAGGGACCGGTTTCGTGGGAGACAATTTTTCCACGGATGGGGCGGGGTAGTGGTTCAGGAGGTACTGCGAGTGATGGGGGGGCGATGCTGAACGGCACATGAAATTTTGCCCGCTCGCCCGCCGCTTCCCTCCTGCTGTGTGGCCCAGTCCCTAACAGGCCGCAGACCGGTACCAGTCCACGGCCCGGGTGTCGGGGACCCCTGATTTAATGTACAGCTCTCTGTCTCAAAAACGTATATAAGTGTGCCTTGACCTCTAATGGGCAGTACAGTTTTCATAGCTTTCTGAGAGGCTGTTCCCAGGTTATAATCCTCAATTTGGCTCAGATAAGATTTTCCATTTCTTTCTTAGATTGACTGATTTTTTTATTGACACAGAAAACATTAAAATTTTCCTGAGCTGAATATTGGTTAGTGTTTCATCTTAACACTGCCAAACAGAATTTCCCTCCCCTCATCTCTTCTTTCCTATAACTTTCCTGGGCTATCTCCAGGAAAGATACGATACTATTTTATACTATACTGTTTTAACCTCTTCTCGTTTTCCCAGGGGGGAATCAGGGTTTTGGATGATGGTAAAACTGATGTTGGTTTGGGGGAAGAGAAGACAGCAATCCAATGCTATAGCCCGTTGTTACTGTCAGTTTCGCCCCTGATTTCTGTCGTGTTTTTCCTACAGACACAAAGACACACACACACACACACACACACACACACACACACGTGCACATGCAAGAGCCCAGCTTGCCTTCTACAAGGGTGCTATCCAATAAAAATATAATACAAGACACCAATGCAAGTTGCATATCTGATTTCAAAATTTCTACTAGTTACATTAGAAACAATAAAAATAAACAGGAAAGGTTAATTTTAAAAGATATATTATTATATCAGTGGTACGCAAGAGGGAAGAGATATGGGAACATGTGTACATGTATAACTGATTCACTTTGTTATAAAGCAGAAACTAACACACCATTGTAAAGCAATTATACTCCAATAAAGATGTTTTAAAAAAAGATATATTATTTAAACCAGTAGATCCAAAATATTATCATTTCAGCATGTAATCAATGTACCAATACTATACGATAATTTACATTGCTTTTTCTATCTGAAGTCTTCTAACTCCGGTTTCCTTTATGCTTGAATTACTGCAGGGCACAGATGAGGGGAGGGCGGAGTCGTCAGTACTGAACCAAAGGATACCTGGAGAACACCTACACTTGGCTCCACCCATTTTATGAGTCCCGCTGTCCAGTACAACTATAAATTCTATGAACTACCTGCTACCTATCCAACAAAGTATTTTTTATCTTAAAGGGTTTTTTGTTTAGCTTTATTTACAGGTGTTTTGCCACCAGGAACACTGATTGATATGAACTCCTATCTCTTTCAAGGGTTCCTTTTTCTCTGCATACATTTAAACCATCCTTAATAAGCAAAACCATTATTAGTTTGTTATAAATAAACTGGAGTCAGCCATGCTTATCAAATTAACAGCCTAATTAACTAGATATACTGCCACACGTATATGGATCGAGCTGAAATGGAATGTTAAGGCTCTATCTTTAACCTTACCCTTCATTTCCCTCCGAAGCAGATTTCTTTTGGTACTACCACATAAGTATTGCTCCTTTCCAGTGACTTCTCTCTTTTATACTTATTTCAACTTAACTTTCATGCGCATTATGGCAAAAAAAAAAGCACACTTAATTTCCCTTTTCCAAGACATTCTTTACGTGATATTGGGAATTTATTTGAAAAGTAGAGAGGTGATTCTGATATACCTTGTCTACAATACTTCAAAGCCAATATCCTCCTGGCCCCTATACAATAGGATAATATCCAAACTCCTTAGATTGACTTTTAAGGGGTATCAATATTGGACCTCTTACCTTTATATACAGAATCATTTTTAGATGACCATTGTCTCGAAAATGAGTCATATGATCTTTTGTGACACATTTTTATCACAGAACAAGACACATGCTTCCCACTGTTACCACTGAGTTAAACACTGTTTACAAACTTCCACCATATTGTACTGTAGCATTATAGTATTCATTATATTGTATATTACAATATTGTAATATTGTAATATATTGTATATTGTATAATACATTATATTGTATTACAATTCTTTGCTCATTTTTATGTCTTCCCCCTGTATACTCTAAAATTTCTGGAGAACGCTCAATAAATAGTTATTAGATAAATTGAAAGATAAATGAGCAAGAAAATGGTCTAATAAAGATGTATATATGTGTGTTTTAAACTTAATTTTAATTGTTAACCTAATTGCTCTACTCTGTGGTATTTTTTGGAGAAAAAACATTTGCACTTTGAATTGGACCTGAATCTGAATAATTGTTCTACCACTTAGGAGTCCTGTGACTTCAGGAATTTCCATGACCTGTCGGAGGCTGAATTCTTTCACCTTTATAATGGAGCTAATAATACCTATTATAGACACTGTATAGATTAAAGGAGTTATAACAAAATAAATATACAAACTGCTCAATGTAGCACCCAACTTTTAGTAAGCACTCATTCAATTTCACTCATCATTTATTATATTTGTTGAAAATATTTAATATTTTGATTACTCAATAAATCTTATTAAGCCTACTAAGTACAAAGCAATATTGTTAGCCCTTTTCTACAAATTCTAACCTAGTTAGAAAAAATTTTTAAATCACAAGAGGTTAGCTATCCCTTACTGATAATGCATTTATGTGTGAATGTGGTGTGTGTGTGTGTTTGTGTGTGTGTGTGTGTGTGTGTGTGTGTGTGTGTGTGTGTGTGTAGAGATGGGGAGCAAAACTATTTTTATTTCCCAAAGTTAATGAAGTTATACAAATATGAATTCTAAAACCAATGACCTCTTGCTTCAGCATTATAAGTTTTGTGAAACAGGGAACCATTCGCTAAATTTGTATTTCCTTTGTATTATCTTTGACTGGAAACAATAAGGCTCAATTTACTCAGTTGTAATAAATTTGCTATTTAGGTCTTTTTGATAATTCTTTCCTCTTGGGCATTTCATATTCTTGTTGAAAATTTTTCTTGAAATATATATATATATACACATATATATGTATACATACATATCTTGATATATATATACATATATCTTGATAGATATACATATATATGTATGTTTCTTTGTCTAATGTAAAGGAACCCACTTTCCTATCTCAGTATTGAGTGCTGCTACCTTTTGTTTACTCAAATGAGTAAGTGTTAGGAGTGCATCTCCAGAAGTGCATCTCCTATATGAATAAGGAATAAAAACCAATCATTACAGGACCTTTGGTCTTAATGATATTTTCTAGAACAGTGAGAATCACACTATATCTCCTGGATTTAGATGAATTTTTAAAATTTTGTGTGGATATATATTCATTTAGATGCCAATCTGTGATGAGCAGGAGAGCCTAATCCCTTATTTCCATTCATAATTTCCAAACATCTTTAATGGATTTCTCTAAATTTTTAATGTCCTTAAAGAATAAAAACAACAAAAAAGGTGCTGTTTAATATTCAAATAAGATATTTCTCTGGTGGAGCAAAGAGCTATTGTCCTGACTGACGTCTCTTAATTCATTAACATTTCAGCCATTTTAAGTATATGTTGTCTATTATTCAAACATGAATGCATCTGCAATAATTCTTCTGGTAACAAATTTAGTACTAAGATCACTCTGAATTGTTATTATACATTATCTTGGATTCTCCATGACATCTGATCTAGGAAGTAATCAGAAGTTTAAATTTGATCCCACATTTGATTTCCTTAAAGATATTTTGAAACACATGGCTTCGAAACAGGATAAATTATACCTCTTATTTTCATTATACAAAATCATACATGAGAAGAGGTTAAACATGTTTAATTTTAAAAATAGGGAACATGTTTTTAATTTAATGATAAATTATGCCTGATTTAAGTTAAAGAGTAAATTATTTCAAAGCATCCATTCATTATAGATGTTATTTATATTTCAATATTATTTTATATCTCTAATTCTTATTAAATTTTATAAAATGCATTGATTTTAATGTCATTTCAAAAACTAGTCCCTATGACTTGACATTGCTGGGAAGTAGTATCATCAAATTAACAATATGCAGTTGCCAGGTATTGACATTTTGACTGAAAGCAGCCCCTTTTATGACAGTACTACTGGGACTCATGAAAAACAAGAGCCTGAGTTCATTTAGTTGAGGGATATTCTGTAGTAGGATGAGAGATGAAAAGAAATTCCATTATGTTCATGGACTTCTGAATATGTTTGACATAAGATAATTGCATTTCTTGAAATAGTCACTTCAATTTTATCAATTACCTATAAAACCAAAGTCTATTGCTTTTAGCATTTTGTCATATAGTTAACTTATAGAGTTGACCTTGAAATTGCAGAAATATAATAACTATATGTATAAAAACTCAGTTTTGGGGGAATATTTTGAGGACTCACATTGATACTATTTTTTCTTAATATGACTCCATTGCACACTAAACAAACAGGAGTAACACCATAAGATTCAGAATTATATTTGCAGTCAAAGAAATGTACAAAGATTATTTGGGTTAATTAAAAAACAAACAACGATCTAATATCTTCTAGCCTGAAACATGAAGACCTTTAAATCAAACTTTCTTGGGCCAATATTTCTTTCTTCAGTGTTTTCAAATTAAACCCAGTTAAAGTCCATTTACTCATTGAGCAAACATTTATCGACCAATCAAAAGTGCTTGAGGCTGGAGATACAACTGCGAACAGACTCTTTTCTTTTCCCCAGTAATTATTACTTCCAATGCCAAAAACTTGTATCAAATAAATAATCACTCAAATAATAATATGTTCACAAACAGAATTCATACTAGGATATAAATTATGGTGCTATAAAAGTATAAAACAGAGGAGTATGACCTAAGCTTGCCCTAAGAAATCACTCCTACACTGAAATATAAAATGTATGTGTGCTAACTAGGTGAGCAGGGTAAGGAACAAAACAAACACAAGGACAGCACATGAAAAGAACCTGTATTTGGAGAGACCAGTTGGGATGGCATACCATTTACAAAGTGGAGAGCAATGGGAGATACAGCTGGAGAAAAAGGCAGAAATTAGAACATGTATTAGTGAATATACCACGTTAAAGACTGCATATTGTACCCAAAGAGAAAGGCGAAGCTATTGAAAGTTTTGCCTGTTTTTTTAAAATTTAAATAGTGGGGATTTGACACGGTCAATTTGAATTTTGAAAACATCATTTTGGCCGAAGCACAGAGAAGTACTGAAAAGGAAGGTAAGAGGAGATCCATCATTTTCCTGCTTTTCATGGATTTATATACTTATCATCTGTATTCCTGTTTTCCTAGAACACTTTCTTCTTAATGTTCAAGAAATGAAATATAGCATTGATGTAACATTTACCTTTGTATAATCTAGTGATTTTAGACATGGGGAGAGTACATATGAATCTGTCTGTTATCTTACTGCCAGTATATAAGGAGAGGAGAGATAGATCTGGGTACATTTTCCAGAGTTCATAGGTTGATGATATTGATCGCAAGTTGCTGAAGTCTATAGAAACTGTAGGTGGTTACCAGATGCCTAAGTGTGCAATTATTTCAGAGTTGAGAGTGAAGGTCATTATTGGCAGGTTTTCTTGTCCAACATACTTATCTACTTACAGTATGAGTTGTCATGAGAGATGGATTATTGTGTTGAAAAATCACAAGAGCTAAACCTTTTCAAATATTTATCAGAATATATTCATATAACAGGCCTTGTGTCACCACACTGTCTGACCCTCTCCCCAAGTATTGGAACTTCCATTCTGTCAAGTCTTTGCCCATTTTACATTCTTCCAATGATACCGAAAAGACCAAAACTACTAAGGAGATGATATATCACACTGGAAAATTAATTTTAGCTTCCTAAATGTTATCAAGACAAATAAATAATCCTTCATTTCCTCTAAAAAATAAAATTTTGTCAGTACATTCTATTTGATAACTGAATCATATGTGTGTGCACATGTTTTCTCTAACCATATATTTATTTTGTTTGAAAGTTAATATTCATTAATATAAATAGGAATAGAAGTAATTATTACATATAACTGAAACCATAAGAAGATTGAGGAGAAAAGTCTCAATAAATCTCTTCAGTCTCTTCAATAAATTATTTTGAGAAAACTGGATAGGCAAAGAAAAGATTGAAACTGGACCACTGCCTTACACCATACACAATATTAACTCCAGAAGATAAAAGACTTGAACGTAAGACCTGAAATCATAAAACTCCTAGAAGAAAACCTAGGCAATAAGCTCCTGACATAGGTCCTGACAATATTTTTTTGAATCTGACACCAAAAGCAAAAGTAACAAGAGCAAAAATAAACAAGTGGGACTATCTCAAACTAAAAAGCTTCTGCTCAGCAAAGGAAACCATCAACAAAATGAAAAGGCAACCTACTAAATAGGAGAAAATATTTGCAAATCATATGTCTGATAATGAGCTAATATCCAAAATATAAGGAACTCATACAACTCAATAGCAAAAAAACCAAACAATCTGATTGAAAAATGGGCAGAAGATCTGAATAGATATTTTTCAAAGAAGACATAAAAATGGTCAACAGGTACATGACAAGATGCTCTACATCATTAGTCATCAGGAAGATACAAATCGAAACCACAGTGAGATATCACCTCATCCCTGTTAGAATGGCTATTCTCAAAAAAACAAGAAATAACAAGTGTTGGCAAGGATGTAGAGAAAAGGAAACCTTCATGCATTGTTGGAGGGAGTGTAAATTGATACAGACACTATGGAAAACAGTATGGTGGTTCCTCAAAAAATTAAAACTAGAACTATCATATGATCCAGGAATTCCACTTCTTGGTATTTACCTATAGAAAACAAAAACACTAATGCAAAAAGATATATGCAGTCTCATGTTCATGGCAGCATTATTTACACTAGCCAAGATATGGAAACAACCTAAATGCCCATCACTGGATGAGTGGATATATTGCAATATATATAGATAGATATAAATCTATATATATATATATCTGTCTCTATATATCTATCTCCATATAATGGAATATTATTCAGCCATAAAAAAGAATGAAACCTTGCCATCTGTAACAGCAATGGATGGATCTCAAGAGCATTATTAAAAGTGAAATAATGGGCTTCCCTGGTGGCGCAGTGGTTGAGAATCCGCCTGCCGACGCAGGGGACACGGGTTCGTGCCCCGGTCCGGGAAGATCCCACATGCCACAGAGCAGCTGGGCCCGTGAGCCATGGCCGCTGAGCCTGCACGTCAGGAGCCTGTGCTCCGCAATGGGAGAGGGAGAGGCCACAACAGTGAGAGGCCCGCATACCACACACACACACACACACACACACACACACACACAAAGTGAAATAAATCAGGCAGAGAAAGACAAATACCATATAATTTTTCCTTCATGTGGAATCTATAAATAAATGAATGAATAAATAAATAAAACTAAGCTCACAGATACAGAGAAGAGATCAGTGGTGGTTGCCAGAGGTGAGGGGTGGAGGGTGGGAGAAATGGGTAACTGCTTTTGGTTGTGTTTTTAGCTTAAATAAATTGATTGTTTTTAATATGGTTATATTAACATTTAAACGAGCAATCTGAATAACTTTGCTAAAAGGTCAGTAAAAAAAAATTTGGTATAGAGCAGTTAATGAGGTAGGAAGAAGACTAGGACACTGTCAAAGAACACAAAGAAATACATTTTCATGGAAAGAGATTATTTTATGTAATTGTATACTAAGTCATGGAGAGTAGAAAGAGAGAGAGAGGAGGAGGAGGAGGGAGGGAGGGAAGGAGGGAGGGAGGAAGGGAGAGAGAGAATGCAATTTTATTTAATGTTTCTGTTTTAGAAAATAGACATTTGATCCATCCATAAGAGTGCGCCTTTGGTCCTTCCAGATAACTCAAGGAGGGAATGAAATCATTTCAACAGCTCTCTGGGAGGGCAGACCATCCATTGTATTTCAATAGACAAAAACAGGTTTTTTTTTCAGTAGGATAAAGAAGTTCCTGTGTTCTTAGGGACTAGTGCTCATTCTTTCGTTTAGAACTACTATCTTGCAGCAGGCTACATCCTAGATTTTGGGTCTAAAATAAGCTAAAGATGGACAAAGTCCCTGTTTTTATGAAACTTAGAGAATACTAATTGCAGAAGTAGGTATAAAATTGCTACTGTGGTAAGTTCCATAAAGAGAAGTTATAACAGATAAAATGAGAAAATTTTCTTTTATGAGAAAGTTAAAGTATTGATAAGAAAGTATAGATTGAGCTATGAAGAGTTAGAAAGATCAGATGATTCAAATTGAAGTCACAGTATCTACTAATGCCCTTGAGGAGGAGAAAGGAGTGTGACCGCATGGACCAGGATGGTTAGTATCCCTGGACTAGTGTTCCTGGACTGAAAGATTTAAAGTGAGTGTCAAATGATATTAGGCTAAGAAGAGGGTAGGGAGAAAAAGTAATTTCATATAAACCTTATGGTAGCTATGTCTTTCTTATCATCTCTTTCAAACGAGTAATCAGGCTTCAATGTATGAATGAACAATTAAATGAAAAACTCTTGAGTGGGGGTATCGGTAGGGGATTGTAATAGGGAAGAAGAAGAAGGGGTAGATGGGAAGGGCCTTATAACTGAGGTATGGCTGCTGGGGCCCATATTTAGCAGTTCTTGCCTATAGAGTGCCAGACCCAGTGGCCTGGAAGAAAGACTCCTTGAGGACCACCATTTCAAGTGACTGGCCTGCAACTTACCCACAGAACCCAGCAGAGAAGTCCTCACACAATTTATTACGGCAGTTTCTCTGTGGGATCAAAAATAATAATAATAATAATAATCAATAATAATAACAACACAACTTTGCCTCGGTACATTGCAACCAAATTTCCATTTAATTTCGGATATGATTAACAGGGTGCGATTTCACGTGGGAGCATTCCATGCCACTTAATGATATTATGAGGAAACCTTCCCCTCTATACCCAAGTTACTCATAATCATTAAGATAAGGTAAGGAGAAACTCTTGTATCTGGAATTGGAGGCTAAATTAAAGCATAGTAAAAGACCCAAATCAGGAACAGCGAGGAGAGACAATTCTTTTAAGATAATATTAGCTACTGCTTATGTAGTGTGTATTCTGCGTCCCACACTGTGAGAAAGCCTATACATACTCTAATTGTATTCTCACGATAGCTTTATTTAGATACATACCACTACCATCGTCAGGATGTTAGAGGTTACAAATCTGATCGAGATCATTTAGGTATGTGTGTTTTGAACATCCACATCTTTGTTTATACTCATCAGCAGTGCTGAGTGATGGGGGTAGGTTAAGCTATACGATGTCTGAAAAGACATCATCAAATTTGACGTTTGGCTGCCTTGGTAAGGCTGATATTCATACAGTGGTAGGAGAGGAAGTCGGGTACAGAGGGAGGAAGAGTAAAAGAAAGGTGAGAAAGTAGAAAGTAAATGCTTGGCTTATTCATAAGAAAGCTCATAGCAAGGAAAATTGTAGAAATTGAGGCCAAGACGAAGGAAATTATTTTATCCTGAAGAAACTGAGTAATACATTTTAGGAAGAAGGAAAAGAAGTAATAACAAGACATAAATTGAAGAATACAGAGATGGAAGATGTGACTAATGTCAGACTGTTTCAGAGATGACGCGCAGTGATGCAATGGACAATGTGTAGGTGGAGTGACTTGCCTTCGAAAGGAGAACAGGTAGCTCTTCCTTTAAGGCAGAAGGGAGTACAGTAAGACCAGCTGAAAGCAAACACCAAAACAAATAACTGCCAAAGCTCTTAGTTTCCTTCAGAACAACATAAACATTGCTTATTCTGGAATCCAAGCCCTCCATTAATTGGTACTAAATTGTCCTTCCTTCTCATCGTTTCACAAACCAATCCTTTATACAGGCTAAATCACTATATTCATTGCCATTGTCATCTGAATACAACTCCTGTTTTCCCACTTCAATGCCTCATTTAAGTGATTCTCCTAGCACAGATGTCTCTTCCTCTCCACTGCAGCCACTCTTATCGCGTGTGTCCAGTGCAAATCAGCCTCCTCTGTGAAGCCTTCTTTAAAAGCACATTTTAAAATTATCAGTCATTCCTTCTTAGAAGGGATTGCATGTACAGAATATTAATCATTTGTCTTAATACTTTTGGATATTCTTTATTGCATTCTGTGGAGTTAGATATTATCTATTTATCTATCTATACATCTATTTATGGTTCACCATTAATGCATAATGTATGGTTTCACCTGGAATATTTTACTGATAAATTTAAATGATGAATTTTTTTACAAATAGATTTTTACTTTTATTTCAAAACTAAGTGTATAAATTCTTAATTTTAGTTTTTAATATTGATATTATAAAAGCATAGGAAAGCTGGAATTATATTTAAAGTAATTACAAGCCTTGAGAAATGCTGACACACAATCTCTACAATCTACTGACCACTGACTATTAGCACAAGATTCTTCTTTTACAGTCTCCACATAAACATGAAAAACAGCTGTACATCATTGAAAATATAGAAGAAAACTCTTCCTTGCATAAAAATTGAACAGTATGTGCATTAAATATAAAACTATAATTTATGGAATTTGTAAGTTGCTGTAAGGATCAATTGAATTTAGATTCAAAGCAAGCAAAAATCTGAACAGGTATATGAATAGTACTTTTGGTAAAGCAAAATATGGTTTTCTGAGGAAAAAGCCAAATATTTAGATATACAATTGTTTCAAGAATCAACAGAATTGCAGCTTTGTTCAGTTATATCCAATTGAGCAAACATTTTAGTACAAGACATTGTGTGAAGCACTGTGCCTATAATCATAAATAAAGCTCAGAAAGATTTCCTTCAGGAATTATCTTAGGTTGGTATTTAATAGTTTTGTTAACACATTCATTTATATTCTCTTACTTAGACTAAAACTACGAACTCATTTTATATATGAATAAGTAGCATGAGAACATATGATAATAGCATAAAGATAATGATACTTTTGAAAATTTGCTATGTGCCAGGCACTGTGGCAAACACTTTATATCATTTATCATCTTTGATCCTCACAAATACATGATAAGGCTTTAGCTACTTTCGATACTCATCCTTTAATTTTTAGGAAAGTAAAAATTAGGAAACAAATTATTTGTATACTGTCACATAGCTAGAAAGTGAATTGGAATCTAGGCATTCCCAATTAAGAGACAAAGAAAATAAGAATTTTCCCATAAAAAGCAAGCCCATATGAATAAACAGTATTTCTATATAAGTCCTGACCTGGAGTTACAGTTATTAGAAAGTCTGTGGATAGTAAAAGGAATGATTTTTATCCATAATAAGAATCATCTTTCTCTCCACTACACAGTTGTTTTTTTAATGTTTTAACCTAAACGCTACATAAGACTTTGACACTACAGGATGCAAATTTAAGAATGAACATATATAATGATATAAAATGGTATATGCAGGAATTTTTTTGACATAGAATTCAAGTTCTTCATCTTTCAGAAACTGGTAAGACCCTGAAAATCAGTATTCTAAGTGAAAATGTCTCTATACTGGTCTGCTCTGAATTTTCCTATAATCTTACATTTCGAGTGCTGTACAAATTTTGTATTTTGTGCTGTTCTTCATTCACAATATATGAACTGAATCTGACTATATCCTCTGCTCGTGTTCCTTTCATTTTCTGCAATAGCAATAGGCTTTTCAGACTTTGCGAGTATATGAAATGCTGAAATTTCAATCTTAATCATTCTTCATCTAGAAGGTTGCTATCATCAAACACTAAAAATACTGTTTGACTGTTTTACTTATTATCCCATAGTAATCTCCTTCTGATTGCTTTGCGCTTCATCTTTGTTTTCTTTGTATATCTATCAACATCTGTCACGTTAGATTCCCCAACAAACTAAGTTCAGGATACTAGCAAAGCCAGAGAGTATGCTGGCATGGACACACACACACACACACACACACACACACACACACACACACACACACACACTCTCACACACACTCACATACATATGCATTTTTTCGAAGTAAATTATATATCAAGTGCCCACATAATCAGGAAATACAGATAATATTTAACTTTTTTACAGTTTATACTATAATTTCCAATGATATTGTGTATAGTAGTCTATATTTTCAGACTTTATGAAATCTCTCTATCCACACACATGCACACAGACATTCATACACACCCACAAGCATAGATGTTGTTGTCTTGGGATAAGTCAGAACACTCTTGAACCTTCCTAAGTTTATTTAATAACTTATTTTTAATTATACATGAAGATGTTGCATAATAGTTCAGTGTAAGAAAATCATTGTTTCAGTTCGAACGTGAAAATAAATCCACCTTTGATCAATACAAATGAGAGCCATGCCAGTTTCCACATAACTCTGTTAGACATATACCCCATTTAAACACTGTACACCCAACAAAATATTAGACGTGGAAGCACTGGGAGCACAGGAAGGAACAGACCTTTAAGAAAAAGGGCTATGAAATCCTTCAGATAAGAGGTGACATTTAAGTTGGATTTTGAAAGTTGGGTAGTACGTGGGCAAGCCTGAAAGAGGAGCATTTTAGATAGAATTACTATGGAGAGAAATATGGTGTCAAAGTCTAAGGCAGTGGCCTATTTTGCAGTCTATCCTCTCTTCGAACAGTATCTGTAAAATACCTTCACAAAGCTAACTCCTCCTTGTCAGTCAATTCTCAGCTTAAATATTACCTTACATCCCAACCAGACAGTATCTGCTCACAGACTGAGAAAATCTTTATCTCAGGACCCAGTGTTACTCATTTTCTTTTTACATAGACCACTACCGATTTTAGATAAGATGGCTGGGAAATACCTCTAGAAAAAGTGACATTTAAGCAGGGACCAAAATGAGGTGAGTTGATAAGCCACATAAGGCTACTGGAGAGGAATGATCCATCAGAGGAAGCAGAGAAGGCAAAACACATATTAGCTTGGTTTGCTCATGAGCCACAAGGAAGCCAACCTGGCTCATGTGGCAGAGTGAATGAGGTAGAAAGAGCTAGGACATGAGGTCAGAGTTGGATAATGAAGGATTTTATAAAGCAGGAAAAGTAATTTTGCTTATAGTCTGAATATGATGAAAGGTCATTGAGGGGGTTTTAATAAAAACAAACTTCATGTACATTAAAAAAAATCTGATTTGGAGAAAAAGGTCTCTAAGGTTGGCAACAGAGTTCAGCTCAGCATACAAAAGAACTACATCAACTATACACTCACAAACTCTGGGTAACAATAAAGAGATTCTTGGTAAATTTATTCCCCCAAATGTTCTAGTCGTTCTTGTTCATCCGTCTAACAGACTGATGTCTTGGATGCAGCAGGAAACAGGATGACTAATGAGTAGAATATCATAGCAATCTAGGTGAGATGTCATGAAATCTTGGTCTTGTCAGCTCAGAGTGAGTGAAGAAACTCTTAGTGGCCCTAAGAAAGATATGATGAGAAGCCTTTCCAGGGGAATGAATATATCATACTATCACCAGTATTTTTAGTCCTAAAGCCCTAGTCTCTTAAACTTGTTGATATGGATTGGGTGAATCTTGAGAGCTATATTACTTTAGAGTAAACGAGATCTAAACAAAGCGATAGTTGCCTGCATCATTGTTTATCTATTGCTGAATATGTACCTGGTTCCACTTTAGATTTTTCTGGGAATTTCCACCTTATTAGGCCAATGACAGATCATCAGAAAATCCCTATATTAGACCAAAAGGTGTCTTCACACTCACAAATATAATATATTGAGAATACTGCTTGATTTTCATTAGAAGCAGCTGTAATTAGTAGATTGAGATGAATGTGTATTATTCCTAGAAAATCATACTAATACCTTTGTAGCCTTTCGAGAAATGAGCCTAGATACAACACCAGGATACAAGATGTAATTTTTCCATTTTATTATTAAATAATTCTATATGTTTATAAACTTGTTTGGCTTACTTCCTATGTTACCATAGGAGAATACTGAGAAACCTGTCATTGGAGTCCTAATAAATGTAAGAAAGATGTAACTGGATGTAGTCAGAAGCCCACAGTTTCTTCCACAGAAACATGGTATCTAAAGTCTCTTGGTATCTTGAAACTTCAATCATGTCATTATTTTAAGAAATCAAAATAAGGTTTGGGAGACAGGACTTTGGAATGGTTAGAATAAGGGCCTCTGAAGATCTAGTCCTCCAGACATGTAACAGAACCCTGGCAAAAATTGTCAAAATTCTTTCTACTTTCATGTGCCAAATATATGGCCCCAGATACAGCAAAAACTGAAAGAACTAAAAGAAGAAATAAATTCCATAAAAATAGTAAAAGGTTTTAAGACACTTCTCTTAGTAACTGATACACCAAGGAAACATGAAATTCAAGCAGAGATATCAAAGATTTGAACTACATATATAACAATATTGACCTAATTAAAACATATGTAGAATATATACTCCCAAACTACAGAACTCATATTTTTTCCAAGTGCACATAAAATATTTAGCAAGTTGACAGTATGCTGGACAATAAAGCAATTCTCAACCAATTTCAAAGGATGAAATAATAGACAGTATGATCTGTGATCACAGAAGAATGAAGCAGAAAGTCAATCACAGAAAGGTCATCAGAAAATCCCAAAATGTTTACAAAATTAAGCAATATATTCTAAGAAACCAATGAGCTAAAGAAGAAACCACAATTGAAATCAGGAGATTTGGATTATGGAAATACAAAATAACAAAACGTATTAAGACACAGCTAAAACAGTGCTTAGGGGAAAAGAAAGTCACAAATGCAGATCCTGCAAAAATTAAAAAGAAGGTAGTAGATCCTATTGGGTCCCCTTCAAAATTACTAGGTACCCTAGTAACTGTGAATGTGAACTTATTTCGAAATAGTGTCTTTGCAGATGTAATCAAGTTAAGAAGAGGTCATAGCGGATTAAGGTGAGCCCTAATGCAACATGACTGGTGGTCTTATAAGGAGAAGGAGACTGGAAGACACGGATGAGACACAAAGAGGAAGACCATGTGACAATGGGGACAGATGGGAGTGATGCAGCTATAAGCCAATAAATTCCAAGGATTTCTAGCAACTACTAGAAGGTAAGAAGAGGCAAAGAAGAGTTCTACTGTGGAGCCATCAAGGGAGCATGGTCCTGCCGACAACTTGACTTTGGACCTCACATCTTCAGAACTGTGAGAGACATAATTTCTGTGGTTTTCTGCCAAAATAAAGGTCAAATTTAATGTTTTTAAGACCTCTCAAAATTAACCAAAGATTTTCAACCATCTACTGTAATGAGCTTTTTTTTTAAACATCTTTATTGGAGAATAATTGCTTTACAATGGTGTGTTACTTTCTGCTGTATAACAAAGTGAATCAGCTATACATACACATATATCCCCATTACCCTCTGTCTTGTGTCTCCCTCCCACCCTACCTATCCCACCCCTCCAGGTGGACACAAAGCACAAGCTGATCTCGCTGTGCTATACGGCTGCTTCCCACTAGCTATTTATTTTACATTTTGTAGTGTATATATGTCCATGCCACACTCTCACCTCACCTCAGCTTAACCTTCCCCCACCCCAGTTCCTGAAGTCCATTCTCTAAGTCTGCATCTTTATACCTGTCCTGCCCCTAGGTTCTTCAGAACTGCTTTTTTTTTAGATTTCATATATATGTTAGCATACAGTATTTGTTTTTCTCTTTCTGACTTACTTCACTCTGTATGACAGACTCTAGGTCCATCCACCACACTACAAAATAACTCAATTTCATTTCTTTTAATTTCTGAGTAATATTCCACTGTATATATGTGCCACATATTTTTTATCCATTCATCTCTATTTTTTTGTTTGTTTGTGGTACGCGGGCTTCTCACTGTTGTGGCCTCTCCCTTTGCAGAGCACAGGCTCCAGACGCACAGGCTCAGCGGCCATGGCTCACAGGCCTAGACGCTCCATGGCATGTGGGATCTTTCTGGACCGGGGCACGAACATGTGTCCCCTGCATCGGCAGGTGGACTCTCAACCACTGCGTCATCAGGGAAGCGCTATCCATTCATCTCTTGATGGACACTTAGCTTGCTTCCATGTCCTGGCTATTGTAAATAGAGATGCAATGAACTTTGTGGTACATGACTCTTTTTGAATTATGGTTTTCTCAGGGTATATGCCCAGTAGTGAGATTGCTGGGTCATATGGTAGTTCTATTTTTAGTTTTTTAAGGAACCTCCATACTGTTCTCCATAGTGGCTGTATCGATTTACATTCCCACAAACAGTGCAAGAGGGTTCCCTTTTCTCAACACCCTCTCCAGCATTTATTGTCTGTAGATTTTTTGATGATGGCCATTCTGACCAGTGTGAAGTGATACCTCATTGTAGTTTTGCTGTGCATTTTTCTAACGATTAGTGATGTTGATCAACCTTTCATGTGTTTGTTGGCAATTTGTATATCTTCTTTGGAGAAATGCCTATTTAGGTCTTCTGCCCGCTTTTGGATTGAGTTGTTTGTTTGTTTGGTATTGATCTGCATGAGCTATTTGTATATTTTGGAGATTAATTCTTTGTCAGTTGCTTTGTTTGCAAATATTTTCTCCCATTCTGAGGGTTGTCTTTTTGTCTTGTTTATGGGTGCCTTTGCTGTGCAAAGGCTTTTAAGTTTCATTAGTTCCCATTTGTTTATTATTGTTTTTCTTTCCATTTCTCTAGGAGGTTGGACAAAAAGGATCTTGCTGTGATTCATGTCATATAGTCTTCTGCCTATGTTTTCCTATAAGAGTTTGATAGTGTTTGGCCTTAATTTAGGTCTTCAATCCATTTTGTGTTTATTTTTCTGTATGGTGTTAGGGAGTATTCTAATTTCATTCTTTTACATGTACCTGTCCAGTTTTCCCAGCACCACTTATTGAAGAGGCTGTCTTTTCTCCACTGTACATTCCTGCCTCCTTTAACAAAGATAAGGTGACCGTGTGTGTGTGGGTTTATCTCTGGGCTTTCTATCCTGTTCCATTGATCTATATTTCTGTTTTTGTGCCAGTACCATACTGTCTTGATTACTGTAGCTTTGTAGTATAGTCTGAAGTCGGGGAGCCTGATTCCTCCAGCTCCGATTTTCTTTCTCAAGATTGCTTTGGCTATTCGGGGCTTTTGTGTTTCCATACAAATTGTGAAATTGTTTGTTCTAATTCTATGAAAAATGCCATTGGTAGGTTGAAAGGGATTGCATTGAATCTGTAGATTGCTTTGGGTGGTATAGTCATTTTCACAGTGTTGATTCTTCAAATCCAAGAACAAGGTATATTTCTCGATCTCTTTGTACTGTCTTTAATTTCTTTCATCAGTGTCTTATAGTTTTCTGCATACAGGTCTTTTATCTCCTTAGGTAGGAGACAATTCCTACCTAAAATTCCTGGGTATTTTATTCTTTTTGTTGCAGTGGTAAATGGGAGTGTTTCCTTAACCTCTCTTTCAGATTTTTCATCAGTAGTGTATAGGAATGCAAGAGATTTCTGTGCATTAATTTTGTATCCTGTTACTTTATCAAATTCACTCATTAGCTCTAGTAGTTTTCTGGTAGTATCTTTAGGGTTCTTTATGTATAATATCATGTCATCTACAAACAGTGACAGTTTTACTTCTTCTTTTCTGATTTGGATTCCTTTTACTTCTTTTTCTTCTCTGATTGCTGTGGCTAAAACTTCCAAAACTATGTTGAATAATAGTGGTGAGAGTGGGCAATCTTGTCTTGTTCCTGATCTTAGTGGAAATGGTTTTAGTTTTTCACCATTGAGAGCAATGTTGGCTGTGGGTTTATCATATGTGGCCTTTATTATGTTGAGGTAAGTTCCTTCTATGCCTAATTTCTAGAGGGTTTTATCATAAATGGGTTGAATATGTTGAAAGCTTTTCTGCATCTATTGAGATGATCATATGCTTTTTACCCTTCAATTTGTTAATATGGTGTATCACATTGATTTGTTTGCATATGTTGAAGAATCCTTGCATTCCTCTGATAAACACCACTTGATCATGGTGTAGGATCCTTTTAATGTGTTGTTGGACTCTGCTAATATTTAGTTGAGGATTTTTGCATCTATGTTCATCAATGATACTGGCCTGTAGTTTTCTTTTTTTGTGACATCTTTGTTTGGTTTTGTTATCAGTGTGATGGTGGCCTCGTAGAATGAGTTTGGGAGTGTTCCTGCCTCTGCTGTATTTTGGAAGTGTTTGAGAAGGATAGGTGTTAGCTCTTCTCTAAATGTTTGATAGAATTTGCCTGTGAAGCCAACTGATCATGGGTTATTGTTTGTTGGAAGATTTTTAATCACAGTTTCAATTTCAGTGCTTATGACTGGTCTGTTTATATTTTCTATTTCTTCCTGGTTCAGTCTTGGAACGTTGTGCTTTTCTAAGAATTTGTCCATTTCTTCCAGGTTGTCCATTTTATTGGCATACATTTGCTTGTAGTAATCTCTCATGATCTTTAATATTTCTGCAGTGTCAGTTGTTACTTCTCCTTTTTCATTTCTAATTCTGTTGATTTGAGTATTCTCCCTTTTTTCTTGATGAGTCTGGCTAATGGTTTATCAAATTTGTTTATCTTCTCAAAGAACCAGCTTTTAGTTTTATTGATCTTTGCAACTGTTTCCTTCATTTCTTTTTCATTTATTTTTGATCTCATCTTTATGATTACTTTCCTTCTGCTAACTTTGGAGGTTTTTGGTTCTTCTTCCTCTAATTAATTTAGGTGTAAGGTTAGGTTGTTTATTTGAGATTTTTCTTGTTTTTGGAGGCAGGATTGTATTGCTAGAAACTTTTCTCTTAGAATTGTTTTTGTTGCCTCCCACAGGTTTTGGATTGTTGTCTTTTCAGTCATTTGTTTCTAGGTATTTTTTAAATTCCTCTTTGCTTTCTTCAGTGATCTCTTGGTTATTTAGTGGTGTATTGTTTAGCCTCCATGTGTTTATATTTTTCACAGTTTTTTCCTGTAATTGATATCTAGTCTCATAATCTTGTGGTTGGAAAAGATACTTGATATGATTTCAATTTTCTTCAATTTACCAAGGCTTGATTTGTGACCCAAGTTATGATCTACCCTGGAGAATGTTCCATGAGCACTTGAGAAGAAAGTGTATTCTGTTGTTTTTGGATGGAACGTCCTATAAATATCAATTAAGTCCATCTTCTTTACTGTGTAATTTAAAGCACGTGTTTCCTTATTTATTTTCATTTAGGATGATCTGTCCATTGGTGAAAGTGGGGTTTTAAAGTCTGCTACTATTACTGTGTTACTGTTGATTTCCCCTTTTATGGCTGCTAGCATTTTCCTTATGTATTGAGGTGCTCCAATGTTGGGTGTATAAATATTTACAATTGTTATTTTCTTCTTGGATTGATCCCTTGATCATTATATAGTGTCCTTCTTTGTCTCTTGTAATAGTCTTTATTTGAAAGTCTATTTTGTCTGATATCAGAATTGCTACTCCAGCTTTCTTTTGATTTCCATTTGCATGGAATATCTTTTGCCATCCCTCACTTTCAGTCTGTATGTGGCCCTAGGTCTGAAGTGGGTCTCTTGTAGGCAGCATATATATGGGTCTTCTTTTGTATCCATTCAGCCAGTCTATGTCTTCTGGTGGGAGCATTTAATCCGTTTACATTTAAGGTAGTTATCGATGTGTATGCTCCCATTACCATTTTCTTAACTGTTTTGGGTTTGTTATTGTAGGTCTTTTCCTTCTCTTGTGTTTCCTGCCTAGAGAAGTTCCTTTAGCATTTGTTGTGAAGCTGGTTTGGCAGTGCTGAATACAAATGAGATTATCAGAGAGATAATAATTGGCGAGAACAACAACTGCCTGAAGAACTAGAAGAACAAAGGGAATATGTTGGGATTATCAGACCCTAGAAGATACTTTAGAGAGTGGCTGTTCAGAACACTGGGTTGGGGCTTCGGCAAGCTGGCCCTGAAACACTAGCATGATTAGGCTGCTTCTGAAGAGACAAGAAGCTAGAGGCTGCAACTAATGGCTTCTGTTCAAACGAGAGGCTGTGTAACCCTCCTGAAAGACAATAGCTTAATAATATATACAATATGCAACTATGAAGCTTAAAAAATATTTAAAATCATAAAGCACTACTAATTAATGAATAAAATGTTATAAAAAATCTCTATTGTAAATCCTGTGTTTGCCAGAAGTCTGTATTTTGACTCGCAAGACACACATCATCAGAGGAAACTTTATGAAGAGACAGAGAGAATTCCAGGTCAGAGATATTTAATTTTCATTAGGCATGGGTATATAAATAATAAAAGTTATATTTATGGCAACTATTATAGAAATTATTTTAGAAATTTTAGTAAGCACCCATTTATCCAAAAATAATCAGAAAATTGGGTCTTTTGGTTAATTGAACATTCCTGTTAATTGACATTTGTCAAATATATCATACATGGATTAACAGTGTTCAAAGAACTAGAATAAAATAACATGCACTTGACATCAGAATTATAACCCTAAGGCTCTTCCTTGCTATACAATTCTGACTCTCTTCAGAATACACACATGTTCATACATCCATTACTTAAAGTATGTCACTGATCTAAACTAATCAACAAATAATTGTGATTGTATAACATTTAGGAGTAGAAGGTGAAGCTAATAAACCTGAATTGTTATTGACTCTTGGACACAGCTTGGAGTTTGATTACATAAGTACATTTCTGAGGTAAAATTAAACTAGCTACAAAATGTTCTGGGGTAAAATAATAATTCTATAATTTTAGTTGTTGGTTTTCTGGATTAATGGATGCATACTCTACCAGGTCTTAATATAATGATAGAGAGCTGCCTCAGCAAGATACATTTTCAAATATAATTATTATTTTTTCTACATCTATATGCTCTCAGGATTATAACTTTATTTCTCCTTTGAATTTAATTATCTGCTAGTAATCTTATAGAATGTAATAGAACTAAACAAGCAAGAGTTTCATATTTGTGCTATGAAAACTATTTTTATAGTAAGTTGATTAATGAGAGCGTGCCATTCTTTCCGTTTTCTATTGATTATCACTAACTACTGACTAGTTCAGAGAGTTTTAAGAATTCTTAAAATATTATGACTGTGATAGGAAAATGTATTATAAATTTGTATGTTCAGGGAAAAAAATAACCCTTTCCTTATTGGACCGATCAAAATCTATTATATTAACCACAGGATCAACTGGTATAGGTGGAAAGAAATGGTGATATTTTAACAAACAAAAAGTCATTTGCCCTCTGACTTAAGTAAAAACGGTATCTTGAAAATCATTACTATGTTTGAAGAAAAAAAGAGAATCCCACAATACACTCTCATTAGACAAGTATAGACCAAAAAGAATAAAACGTATTATCTGTTAAACAGTGTTTGTACTGTAATATCACTGAATGAGTTTTGAAACCAATAAGATTAAAATTAGCATGAATCATGTCTTTTGATTTTATTTAAAAAATTTAACAGCCTTATTGAGGCAAAATTGGCATACAGTAAACAGCATATAATCTATAGATATTTAAATAATATCTAAATTTAAATCTATAATTTGATATGTTTTGACATATGTACATACTTGTGAAACTACCAACAAAATCATGATAATGAACACATAAAACCCAACCAAAAGTTGCCTTATGATCTTCAATAATCTCTTCCTTCTGTATTTCCCAGCCTTCTTCTAATCCCTGGCAAACTCTGATCTACTTTCTGTCACTATATATTAATCTACATTTTCTAAAATTTTATACATATAATCATACAGTATTTACCTTTTTTGGTCTAGCATCTTTCACTCAGAATAAGTATTTTGCAAGTCATACATATTGTTACCCTCATCACAAGTTAATTCATTTTTATTGCTGAGTAGTATTCCATTGTATATACATAAAACTTATTTATCAATTTACTTATAAACAGATTGCTTCCAGTTTTTGGCTACTACACATAAAATGGTTGTGAACACTCAGGTGTAAGGGTTTGCATGGAAATTTGTTTTTATATCTCTTGGGAGAGGAATGACTGAGTCATATAACAGGTGCATAATTAACATCTTAAGAAACTGCCAAATTGTTTTCCAAAGTGGCTGTCCCATTTTCATTCCCAGTAGCTGTGTGTGAGAGTTGTAATTGCTCCAACTCCTCACCAACACTTGATATGATTAGATGTTTCAATTTTAGACATTCTAATAAGTACGCTGTGATAGTTCATCATGGATTTAATTTTCATCACTCTAATGACTAAAACTATATCTTCATTTGTAACTCTTTGCTAAAGTGTCCGTTTAAAATTTTGTCTGCTTTCTAAAAATTCTATTGCTTCTTTTCTAATTGTTGAGTTCTTTCTATAGTCTAGATTCGAGTCCTTTGTTACACGTGTAGTTTGCAACTATTTTCTCCAAGTTTGAGGCCTGTCTTTTGTTTCTCTTTAACAGTGTCTTTAACAGAGCAGAAATTCTTAACTTTGATAAAGTCCAATATATCTGCAATGAAAATTCCACAGATGTATGCAGAATACTTACATGCAATTATAGTAGCACATCAAAATGACATAATTTTCCTCTTTTATGTACGTAAATTCTTATTCTGGATAATTGTCATGATCATCATCATTATCATCAGTTTAAGCAGGCCTTCAGTCTTACAAAAGTGTTATTAGAAGTGGGTAAAATGACTGGAACAGTGTTTCTACTGGAAACACCCTGTCTACTGACTGACAGTGCCATCTCTGAGAAAAAAATGAGTACAGTGAAACGTTCTTTACTATTGGAAAAAAAGATAACTAATAGCTAATAATAATAAATAAATAAAATAATAGCTAACTTTGATTGAGCACTTACTTACTAGATACCAGGAAAGAATCTGAATACTTTTCATGCATTAAGTCATTAACCTCTCAGAAATTATGTGGTATCTATTATTGTTATCTTCCTTCTATAGATGTGGAATCTGTGGAACTTGCCCAAGGTCACACACCTACCACATGGTTAAGGGAGGACTCAACCCAAGGATGACTGACAGGTACTCAAGTGGCATTTGTTAATAGGAAATGGTTAACTGAAGAGAGAGTGCTTTCACTAGACGTGGCTCTACCTGTCATGTCATATATAACTTGATTTAAGTTTGCATATTGAATATTTTAAAGGTATTTTTTTGAAGAAATTAGATATTTATTGAGTAGGTGCTTATTTAGTAAGCACAACACAAATTTCTCAAGAAAAAGGTTATTTGAACTGCCCCCAAAACAGAACAAATCAACTTTCAATTATTCTCAGGTTACATCTGAAACTATAATCTTCTACTCACCCTCTCTTTAATAAATGTCAAGATACACAAAATACTTGGAGGAAGATATCCAAATTATCCGAAAACCATAATATTTTCAGGTAAAAAGCAATTTAAGAGTAGTAATCTCTATATATCACAGTACACGAAAATGCCTTCCTACGGCTTTAGAATCGTTATTACTCAAAATATTAACATATTTATGCAAAATGCCTGTGAAAAATGGAACCACCTTCCAGTCAGAAACTGGAAGGTTTCTGACTGGAAGGTCCCTTTTTTACTTTACGTTCCCTTTTTTACTCACTGTCTTAAAATATATCTTAGTCTGTACTAACAATATATAATGCGTTAATCAACTACCCCTATAACGATAAACTAAAAAGATTTTTATCTTAAATGTGTAATTCACAGCAACAGAGCTGGAAAATGTACCAAAATATTTCACTTTAGTCTACATGTGGAAACCCAGGCTAAGACAAACCAAAAATATACATCTTTCTATTAAGAATACAACAATTCCACATCGCTTATGTAGTTTATATTTTTCCACACTGACAGGGAAAAGAAATATAATAATAACCCATGAACCACCTGCATTTCAGCACATTTATTTTTTTTTATAAACTGAAATAATTTCAGTTTTGTCTCTGTTCAAAATTATAATTTCACATAAAGGATTTCTTCTCCCTCCCTGTTTGGTTAATTTAGAGGAAAATTATGCTTTTCTAATCAAGATCTGACATCAACCATTTTAACTGGCAAAATAAAAGATTTAAAATAACATTCTAGAACTGTAAATAGAAATAGAGGGTTTACAATTGACTGTAGGGATATAAATAAAGAATAACAAAGAAATATCAGCTCCCCTCAATGATGAGAGAAATCCAACCTATAGCAATTTTTTGTCCTGAATTATCCAGAGAAATGCAGCACTCTAAAGCTGTTACAGATATGCTTGCAAAATAATTCTTTCAGAGCATAATAATTTGAGAACTACCCCCCCACACACACTGAGCTCTGCAACCGTCTACTGAATCCAACTGTGAAGCCAAACAGTTTAAATCATATCTCTTCTTTTTTTTTTTTTTTTTTTTTTTTTGCTGAGTAGATAGTTCCTTCTCGTCTCCTAAATGAGCAAAACTCTATAATTCATAGTTTTTAACTTGTTTAATAAAGGCTTTTAACAAGGAAATTGCCTCAAACTGATAGGCCATGGATTTTTGCAAAGCTGATACTAGGTGGATACTACCTTCTCAGTTACTTGCCGGCGCTATATTTTGAGAAAATAATTGGATAACACTTTTCTTTCCTCCAAAAAGTGTCAGGATTTTAGAGTGACATACGCAGTGTCAGAAGTGGCTTCATCAATAGCTGTGTAGAACGTGAAGTTGCCACCGGGAAGTCCTGTTTCACACTTCAGAAAACTAATGTTAGTGGATGTGTGGGTGTGGAAAAATAAGCTGTGTATTGTAGCAAAATTTGTAATGGAATATTTAAGAAAAAAAAAAAAAAAAGGATTCCCAGAATATCACTCTCTAGGCAGTGGGCATCCTAGTGATTCTGTGAAAAATGAACACTTTTGAGGAAGAAGGTTTCTTTTTGTATCTGTTTCAGGCAAAAAATGTCTTCTACTCCTAATGTGAAATACATGCAATGGAGAATAAAAATCATTTTACAGGTGGTAGATGACCTAATGGCAATTCCAGTCTTTCTGTGTCCCACAGGTAGAGTTTTAAGAGGGGATATATAAAGCTACAAATACCATCAATAAATAGAACACTATACTAAGACTCTAAATAATCATTCTCAGAAAAAGGCAAAGCAAATGGTCTAAAGTAAACGAGAGATGAAATGTTACATTTAAAATTTTCTGCACACATCAGACAATTGAGTGAAGGAAACAGTAGTAACTTAAAATGTATTTTTGATTAAAAACAATAAGCATGACAGTACTGTCTTTGTTTCTGTGTGGGCTCCACTACAAGCACACACAACAATGATATCTGATGTAAGACTGTCAAGTGAGACACGATCTTAATTATCTTACAAGTGCATGTTTTGGGCACATGATTTTGCAGAAAATCTCTTCCTAAACTCTTAGATGGGATATGACTTTATGTTACTCCATCCACACTGCAAAAATGAAGTATTCTCCATAAAATATTTCAGTTGTACTTCAACAGGATGGCTCTATCTCTCAAAATATCATCTTAGTGAATACCGGCTTTCATTTTCAAAGCAATTTCAAGTTGTAACCATAAATAAAAGTTCTTACTTAGAACATTTCTTTTCTTTTCTTTCTTTCTTTTTTTTTTTTTTTTTTTTTTTTGAGAGCACTGTGTTGTAGGGAGAACCACACAGAGAATTCCAAGCCTGTGGGCATAGGGAAGCTTCACCATGGTAAGACCAGAAAGACCCCTAAACTACTGAATAATTGGGAAGTTAAGATTAAAAGTTGCTTTCCAGGATTAAGACTTTCTAAGCCACCTTGGAAAAAGAATCTATCAATAACTTGCTCCTCAAAACCACTTCACAGGATACCAGGTAGGAAAGAAATTCGCCCTTAAGATACACTTGAAATGTTCTCATGTCTCTCAAAAAAACAATGGTAATAAGACTTCTGGTTTCAGCTCCAATGCAAAGAGCTTTGAAGTCTTCATTCCATTCCCCCCAAAGAAAACAACAAAAACTGAACAAACTAAAAATCAGTACCTTTCTGGGACTCATCAGAGAATTGAAGTCCCAGGATAAGTACCACCCTGAGACCTGGAGAAACAAGTGAACCCGGAGTCATAGTCTAGATCTCCTTACCTGGAGAAGAAGCCACTGGAGCCATAAACTGAGAGGAACAATTAAAAGGTAGTTTTGATGAATTGTTGGAGACTGAGTGTGACCTTAGATGAAAGTGAGGTACTTTTCAGGGCTGCAGTCTTCATAGGATCCCCATACCTTCGTGGGATTTATGTTCAAGAACACCATGAGGTTCTCATGGTGAAGATGTAAGACGTAATCCTTGCTAATTATACCAGTACCCCATAAGCATTCCCTCTAACAAAGGCATGCAATCCTGGGGAAGACTCTACCACAGTCTTGTCCCAGAGTCTTGAGAGAAGGTCATTCCTCCCACTTTAGCCCCTTCCAGACTTCCTGTCTCACATAAGGAGAGAAGAAAACTGTACAAGAAGAAAATACTATAAAGGTCAGAGGCCAGAGACACAGGTCCACTGAAAGACTGAGATAAATCAGAAAGTTATAGAAGCCTCCTCCTACCACCTAACACCACACCAACAGGACTCAAGTAGAAAAATTGGATTACAGCTGAAAAAGCTACAAGACACAGGCTCTGTTTGAGACAGAGTACTAAGGATGTTTGATAAGTCATCGGCAATCAAAGATGAAATAATAGATGCTAACATGTTGAGAAAGAGTGTGGCTCCTGACAGACGTAAGCACACATTACAAATCCAATATGGCTCGTATGGAAGTTAACTTATATTTACTGTTACTGCTATCATGACACTAAGATACCTCTGGCTGATGGGGTCTGAAGAAATTCAGATTGTACCACAAGATTAATGTCATAGGCAAAATACGCTACAACAAAATCAACAGCACAGTCAATATTGCAAAGGCCAGTCCCCCATGTTTTATTAAAAAGCTACATCAATTAACACAAAAAAAATTTCAAAAACTTTAAAGAATTCAAAGAAGAAAAAAATATGCGTTCAACTTACTATTGCTGCTATCCGCTTTAGGGTGCCCTATGCATTGCAGGGAGAAGGGTCAGCCAATGTGAGACACCTGTGCCAGATTTAGAAAGTGGAAGGAGAAATCATCTCTGGGATCTTGAAGCAGATCTTGCACAAAGGCGAGACTTGAGATTCATATGCTCTGGTGCAGTCAGCAGCTGAGAATGGAAGTACAGGTCTCACCAAGAATGCTGAGGGCCACCATCATTTCAGAGACAGGTCAGGACACTAGCCTGCTTTAAGAGCTGACAATATCCCGAGGAGACTGATGAAACACTGTGGCTTCCATGTGAGTCCTGTGAATCAACCACTTTTAGGAATTTCTTCTCTCACCGTCTTCACCTTACCCTTCCAACAATGATTAAAGCAAACCTAAAATGGCCTGTATTAAGTCCTTTCGTCTCTAAAATCCTAGAGTGGCTATTGTTCTCCTGACGGAAATAGGACTTTTCAACTAAATGAACAATATCAGTACACATATTCAAATGGTGTAAAGTTTTAAAATAATTCTTCTAGGATATGAGAGAAAATTATGCTAAATGATTTGTGGCTTTTCTTACCTTAGAATCAGAGTGATTAATTTAATATCTCTAGACCCGCATTTCCTCTCTCAAATGAGGGCACTGGCCAAAAACCTTTCGAGTTCTGTCACTCTCCAAGTCCACAGCATTAAGATTAATTTGGTTAGAGAGGTGAGAAAGACTAATATCTACATTGTAAGTATTGTTGGTGCAGTGAGTTTAACAGAATGGATAATAATAATAATAATAAATCACCTTTGCCTTCTGAAGTTAACTTTTTTTGTAGTAAAATATAATTATAAAATATAATGGACATATTCTTCCTATAACAAATCTTTGTATTTCTCACGTATATGATGAATTCTGATGATCTCACATCCTTACATTGGTAGCAAATATCTAAGTTGACCTTTTAAGATAAGACATGATTAATCAAATTTCTATTTTAATCTTGTACTCTGATGCTGCTAAACACTAGAAAGCTTAACGCTCTATTATCTTTGGTTATATTCCAAATATAAGGTCCTATCCCATTGTCTCTTATGTCAGCTTTGAAAAATTACCACAAATGTGGGGGCTTTAAACAATACATATTTATTCTCTTAAACTTCTACACGTCAAAATTCTGAAATAGGTTTCACTGGGCCCAAATCAATGTGTCAGCAGGTCTGTACTCACTCTGGAGGCTCTAGGGGAGAACTTGCTGTCTCACTTTTTCTAGCTTCTAGAGCTGGCAGGGTAGAATCCTACTTCAGGGGCCCCATTGCCCTTTCTGTTCTGTCTCTGTTGGCAAATCTCCCTCTGCCTCCCTCCAATAACTTCCTTTGTGATTACATTTAGGACCCACTAGTATAATCCCAGGACAACCTCCCCGTCACAAGATCTTTAAAAGTTACATCTACAAAATCAGATTTTTTCAGATAAGAAGTTAGAATATCAAAAAAGGCTGTGCATTTGCCCCTCCCCCGCAAAAAAATACAAAGTCAATTTTGCCGTATAAGGTAACAATCATAGATTCTAATGACTTGGACCTCGATATCTTTGGGGGCCACTGTTCATTACAATACATTAATCTTACACTTATAATGCCGTACTGCTTAGTACTTCTGTTCCTACAGCTAAACTCCTCACTCTTCCTAGAGCAAAAATAAATAAAAGTATAACAAAAAAACAAAAAGTCAATAAACTAGATAAAACAACAATGTTGGAAATTAACCATGTTCAATTAACACAAGCAATGGCAGAAAGGAAGGAAAAGAGAATGCAGAACAGAGGAAATGATTAGAAAATATGTAGAAAAAATAGATGTATTTTAAACACAATAATTAAATTACATGTAAATAAACTATACGTTCCAGTTAAAAAGAAAGACAGAAGTTGTCAAAATGAAAAAAAATAATAAAGTAATACACAACTACATGCTTCCAAGTGATACATTTTAAATATAAAGACATGGAAAGGTTAAACAAAATGACAGAAAAGATATAGCATGGAAAATCCAAACAACAAGTTGATGTAGCTTCATTAGCAGCAGACAAACTAGACTTAAGGACAAGAAGTATTACCCAAGCTAAAGAGGGGTCACTTCAAAAAAGATACAATAGTCAGTTGAATATTCCTAAATACATATAAAATAAGAGAGCTTCAAAATTCATGAAAGTAAAATTGACAGCACTAAAATTAAAATAAGGATAAATCTACAATCATAGTGGAGCATTTAACTTCCATTTCTCAGTAATTTATAAGGCAAGAGGAAAAAATACGATGTAGAAAATCTGAACAACACAATTTACTAAATTAATTTAATTAATATTTATAGAAGACTACACAGCTGTCAGAAATGCCAGGACATAAAACAAACTAAATAAGTTTCAAAGTCTTAAAATCCTACAGAATATCTTTGATCCTAGCAAAATTAAATTACAAATCAAAACGATACCTATTTACCCACATATTTAGAAATTAAATAATCTACTCCTAAATAGCTTATTAATTAAATAATAAATAACAAAAGAAAATAGTATTTCCAACCAAATGAGAGTTAAAGTAAAATACATCAAAAATATTAGGGGATGAAACTGAGTATGTATGCAGAGGGAAATGTATAGTTTTAAATGCTTATGTTATAAAGGAAGGAAGGTTTAAAATTTATGAGCTAAGTTTTCAACTTAAGAAATTATAGAGCAAGTTAAAGAAGCTAGAAGACTATATTAAGGAAAATGTAAGTACAGAATAAATTTAAATTATTTAGAAAAAAGAAAAAAACAACAAAAATCAATGAAATAGAAAACAAACTAAAATCAATGACAGAAGTTAGTTCTTTAAAATGATTAAAGGATTCGATACACATGTAGCAAGACTGAACAACAAAAAATTCAACATCAGAATAAAAGAGGAAGCATCACTACATATTCCATAAATATTAAATGTGTAATAACAAATATTATGAATAAATTTATGACAATGCTTGGGAAACGAGAAGAAATGCACAATTACTTGAAAAGCACAACTTGTAAAAACTATCAGAAGAAGAAATAGAAACACTGAATATGCCTAAATCTTTTTTTTTAATATGAACTTATAATTAGAAATCTTCCCACAAGAATGGTCAAATACTTTTATTAATAAAAACCTTCAACTATTTAAACAAACTCATTGATTAACTAAAGAGAATACTATTTAACTCATTTCATCTGGTTGTCAAAACCTTACAAAGACATTACTAAAAAAGAAAATTTTACATCAATATCCTCTAGGGATTTAGATGCAAAACTTCTCAAGGAATATTAGCAAATTGAATCTAATGATACATAAAAAAATTAATACAAAATGACGACGGGTATTATACCTATGAATGAAATGTTGGTTTAACATTTGAAGATCAACTGATAGAAATCACCATATTACAAAACTAAAGAAAAAAAACGCATCATCTACATAAATGAAGAAGAAGCATTTGCCACTTGCCAAAATTAAATATGTATTCTGAATAAAACCTCTCAACAAATCAGAAATAGAAGAGGACTTTCAAGTCATTAATGGTGAAATATTGAATAGTTTTACCCTAAAAAGGGTACAACTGTCACTTCAGCATGTTCCTTGAGGATCTTGCCTGTGTAAAATCACAAAAAAAGACAGGGGGTTTATAAAGATTTAAAAAGAATGTTTATTTGCAAATGACGTGATAGTTCACATTGTATGGAATAAACATTAACAAGAATGAAAAAACGAATAGTGGATATAGCTGGTAACAGAATGTAAGGTCAGTAAGATGGGTCATCAATTTAAAAGCGAAAACTAAAAATCTCCTCGAATAAAAGCTAGTAGAATACGTTCATAAGCCTGGGACAGTCAAAATTTCTTAGACACGACACAAATTGAACTTATCTACAAGGGAAAAATTCATTGGCCATCAGTCACAGTTTGGGTAAGCCCACAAGCTAACCCTAGCCAAAATGAGTGAAAAACAAATGTCGCTGGAGAGCTTCTTTGAAAAGAGGGAAAGACCCAACGATGAGACAGCAGAAGCCTCTAAGACTGCCAACAAAAGAAAGCTGCATTTACAAGAAAATAGCACGTGTCCTACTTAAATTATGGGTTCATTGCAGCATGTGATTCACATTCTCCAAGCCCGCTCTGTATAATACATGGCGTCCAGCTATCCAGCGAAGCCATGAAACCTTCAAAACTGCTTCACCACATGGAGACGAAGCGCCCTGCATTAAAAGACAAGACTCTGGAGTTTCTCAAAAGAAAAAAAAAAAAAAAAACGTTAACACGAAGCACAGAAGCAATTATCGAAGGCCACTCCTTCATCACATGTGTCCGCACTGAGAGCATCATTCTTGATGGCTAAGCACATGGCTAAAGCTAAGAAGCCCTTTACTATGGGTGAAGAGTTGCTCCTGCCTGCTGCTAAGGACATGTGTCGTGAACTTTAAGGAGAGGCCGCTGTTCAAAAGGTGGCACGTGTTCCTCTCTCGGCTGGCACCACAACTAGATAAATTGATGGAACAGCAGAGGATATTGAGACAGAACGGTTCGAGAGGATCAATGAGTCTCCGTGCTACGCCAGCCAGGTGGACAAGTCTGCCGACGTTGACAACAAGGCGACAATGCTTCATTTGGTGCGATATATTTTTCAGAAGGATGTGCACGAGGACATGGTATGTGCACTTTCGTTGCCAACCAACACCACAGCTGCAGAAGGAACTCTTCAAGTCTTCGAATGCGAACATATCAGGAAAACTGAGTTGGTCCTTCTGTGTCGGTATATGCATGGACAGAGCGCCGACCGCGACTGGACGGCTTTCTGGTTTCACTACTCCGGTCAAAGAGGTCGCTTCTGAATGGGAGGCTGCGCACTGTGTCATCCACAGAGAAATGCTGGCTCGCCGAAAAATGTCACTTGAACTCGACAACGTTTTGCAGGATGTGATTAAAATTTCCAACCACGTTGAAGTACACGCCCTTGACTCACGTCTGTTTGCGCAGCTCCGTGAGGAGATGCACGCAGAGCACACACACAGTCTCTTACACACAGAAGGGAGACGGCTTTCTAAGGGTAGATCACTGGCCAGAGTTTCTGAGTTACGAGAGCTGCTCCGCAGATTTCTTTTAGAAAAACGGTCACCACTGGCAGCACATCGCAGTGCCGCAGAAGGGGTCGCAAAACTTGCTTCCTTGTGTGGCATATTCAACCTGCTCGATGAACTCCATCTGTCACTTCGGGGGAGAACGACAGCTGTACTCAAGTCGGCTGGTAAAGTGGCTGCCTTCAAAGCCAAACTGGAATGATGGAGGCAATGAGTGAACACTGGGATTTTTGACATGTTTCAAACATTAGCAGAGATTTTGAAAGGGACTGAGCCAGGGCCTTCTTTCTCCCAGCTGGTGCATGACCACCTATCTCAGCTTTCAAAAGACTTTGAGCACTTCTCAACCACAAAAGACCCCAGAACTGGGATGGAATGGACCCACAACCCATTTATGAAAAAGCCAGGTGAATCGGCTTTGTCCGTGCCAGAAGAGGAACAACTGCTTGAGACCACAAATGACGGTGGCCTTAAAAGTGTGTTTGAGGCAACTTCAAACCTCTGTTATGTTCTGGATTAAAGCCAAGGCGGGGGGCTTCCCTGGTGGCGCAGTGGTTGAGAGTCCGCCTGCCGATGCAGGAGACACGGGTTCGTGCCCTGGTCCGGGAAGATCCCACATGCCGCGGAGCAACTAAGCCCGTGAGCCATGGCCGCTGAGCCTGTGCGTCCGGAGCCTGTGCTCCGCAACGGGAGAGGCCACAACAGTGAGAGGCCCGCGTACCGCAAAAAAAAAAAAAAAAAAAAAAGCCAAGGCGGAATATCCTGATGTTGCCACAAAAGCACTGAAAAGCCTGCTTCCATTTCCAACATCCTATCTCTGTGAAGCAGGGTTTTTCTGCAGGGACAGCGACCAAAACGAGATCACGGAGTTGACTGGACATAAGCAACACACATCGGTGTCACTGTGTCCCATCCCCCCCAGATGGGACCATCTAGTTGCAGGAAAACAAGCTCAGGGCTCCCACTGATTCTGCATTATGGTGAGTTGTATAATTATTTCATTATATATTACAATGTAATAATAGAAATAAAGTGCACAATAATCGTAATACACCTGAATCATATTGAAACCATTCCCCCACCTCCACCTCGGTCTGTGGAAAAACTGTCTTCCACAAAACCGGCCCCTGGTGCCAAAAAGCTCGGGGACCACTGCTTTATAGGAAACATATAAAGAACTCTTGTTAATAAATATTAAAGGGGGGACTTCCCTGGTGGTCCAGCGGTAAAGAATCCGCCTTACAACGCAGGGGATGCAAGCTCGATCCGTGGTCAGGGAACTAAGATCCCAAATACCACGGGGCAACTAAGCCCATGTGCCACAACTACTGAGCTCGCGTGACTCAACTAGAGAGCCTGCGTGACGCAAACTACACAGCCCATGAGCCTTGGAGCCTGGGCAACACAACTAGAGAAGACAAAACCCACACGCCACAAATAGAGAGAAGCCCGCACACCGCAACGAAAAAGATCCCGCATGACTCAACAAAGATCCTGCGTGCGGCAACTAAGACCCGACGCAGCCAAAAATAAATAAATAATTACTCAATTAATCTTTTTTAAAAAAAGGTCAACTCCTAATATTAAAATAAATAAAAATAAATAAATAAGTATTAAAGGGTAAACTCTGTAGTTGTCGAACCAGTAAACACTTGAGCAGACACTCCACAAAAGATGTGTCATCATTTCACAAAGAAATAAAAAGGTATTTAAGGCATCCACTTATCAGGAAAATGCAAACTAAAACCATAATGAGACACTATGTCACACTCACTAGGATAGCTGAAATAAAAAGACAACATTAGGATGTGTACCAATTGCAACTCCAATATACTACTAGGAGTATATTGTAAAATGATTCAAGTCCTTTAAAATACTGTTTATCAGTTACAAAGTAAAAATACACCTACCTATGACCCAGCAATTCCGGCTACCCAAAAGAAGTGAAAATATGTATGCAATTACTGTTCATTTTATATTTATTCATCTAACCAAAAAAACTGGAGAATAAAACAAAATTTCCATTAATAACTGAATGAATAAACAGATTGTGATAAATTTATTTTATCAAAAATAATCAACAATAAAAAGAAATAACTTATAAATTCATAAAACAAATGAATCAACATCAGAACATGATGTTGAATAAAAGAAGCCAAATACCACAATACATACTGTGTATTTTCATTTGTTTGATGGTATCATAGATCAGTTAAACTAACCTACAGAGAAAAAAAATCTGAAAAGTGGTTGTCTTTTTTTGGCAAGGGGTCTTTGACTGGAGAACGTGTATGAACTTTCTGGGATGATTAAAATATTCAAAATCTTGATTTGGGTATTAGTTACATGAAAAATTGAATTTTCAAAACTTACTAAACCTCATACAATTCATATTATTCTATTTAAATTTTATTTCAATCAAAAAGAGTTTGAAGAAGAAAAAAGGAACTGGCAAAAAGTGAATACTTACCATATTGACTTAGAAATCTCATTTTTAGGAGTTTCCCATGTGAATTGGAAACATGTTGACACAAAGTCTATACAAAAGTTTATGTCAGCTTTATTTATAATCACTAAAGCCAGGAGACAAACTAAACATTTTTCAACAGATGAATGGATAAACAAACTTTCATATAAGTGAATGCTACTCAGCAATAAAAGAAAACTAAGCTATTGATTCATGCAACAATATGAATAAATCTTAAACGTTTTTTTTTTTTTAAGTGAAAGAAGCCAGCTCCCAAAGGCTACATATTGTATGATTTCATTTATATGACATTCTGGAATAAGCAAAACAATAGGGATAGAAAATAGATCTGTGGTTGTCCAGGTGAGGAGGTAGAGAGAGAGGTTATCTACAAAGTGGCAGCAGGTAGAAGGATTTGGAGATGATAGAATTGTTTTGTATAGTACTGTATGGTGGATCCAAGACTATGTACTTATCAAAACCCATCTGTACCCCCAGAGTGAACTTTTCACGTTTAAAAATAATAACAACAGAATGTCAGGGGGTCCCAGATAGAATGCAAGCTATATAGGAATGAATTTAATTATAATACAAATAAATGATATAACCATATTGAGGGGAGTGAGTAAAGGAGCTGACGTACATACTCTGGAAAAGAGTGTTTTGACTGGACAGTGCAAAGAGAAAGACGAAGAGAACTGTACCAAAACACTGTACACTAGTTAGTAAATTTCTTCCAGGTAGGGATTTGGATTAGCAATTCTGAAACTACATGTATGTTAGGGTTGCACAAATAAGTTCATTACAGATAATAAGAGCAAATTTTCTTACTGTTGGAGAAAGAAGTTTCAAAGAAGGAAAGGAGAGTGAAGAATGAACCTTGTGGTGCTGTACTGTAGTGAGATAGCAGGATGAACTCACATTTTGTTTTCAAGTGTATATGCATTTGTGTGTATTACATATCATCCATATGCATCTGATACATAATATATATATATACACACACACACACATACACAAAGACTGGTGCATAAATAAATGTGGAAATCTATGTACACATACATACATTTCCTAGCTCTATCTACTGAGTAGGCCCATAAATGATGACACCCCAATAATAATGATACCTAGCACCAAGATCATAGTTTCTAAGTACCACTCTCCAATAGCAAGAACAAAGGATCCTTGGGAACACAGTAGACATTTCTTCCAAGGGTGGGGAAGGTAAACTACAAGATGAGTCTAGAACAACTTGTAGGAGATACAAAAGAACAACAATCACAGAAAGATGGAGGTAGGTCAAAAGGAGCACACAAGATAGTCAGAAAGCGCTCCCAGGTGTGAAGCGTAAACAATTTGAAGAAAAATATAAATAAAGATAGAAATGGTTTTGAACTAAAGGATAAAATAAATATCCATGAGTCCATACTGATATAAATAATTAATTGAATAAATACATTTATTCAATTTAGAAATATGGAATGAATGAGGAGATAGAAAATCACTATTAGAACACCACAGTCAGATCCACTGAGGAATGTTAAAATGAGTGACTAAAAGTTTCAGGCAAAGCAGAATATTTGCATGGTTTCAATGTAGCGCCTCATAATATTTGTGAATTACAAATGGGGAGGGGATTCCCAGTGGAGAAACCTGGCAGATATCTCTTCATTCACATGATCAAGCTTAAGGTCATGAGTAGAAAGCTACAGTAATATCCTGTTCCCCTCAACATGATACGATGTAAAAGACAATTCCCCTCTGCAATATTCTTCCCTAAAATTCACAACCTCAGTTGAATGAGAAAATTTTAAAATAACCAAAGTTATTTTACGAAGACATTCTACAAAATTCTACAAAATTCCTTAATAGCAATCTTCAATTTCCAAGTCATGAAGGACAAGAAAAGACTGAGAAACCATCACAGATTGGAAGTATCTGAGCCAAGAAAACTGAACGTAATGTAGGCTTTGATTGAATCATGCAACAAGAAAAAATATATATTAGTGGAAAAACTGGTAAAATCCAGATAAAGTCTGTAGTTTACTTAATCATATACCAATGCTAATCTCTTCGTTTTGACAAATGTGCCCTGGTTATACAAAATGTCATTATTAGGAGAAACCGAATAAAAAGTATACAGAAATTCTCTATACTGTCTTTGGTACCCTTTTGTGAATCTAAAATTATTTCAAAATTATAATTTAAAAGAATTACAATTTTTGAGACTTTGTATACATTTCCGAAATGTGAAAAGACTATGCGGATTATCTGTTCTTCAGAAAATTTTGAGAGTTATCTTGCGAGGTAAGCTGCGGATGACACATGTGTTAGAAATAACATTTTAATTAAAAATTCAACTTTTTATACAATAAAAAATGGATATTAAAGATTGACCCCTCCCACTATTAACCTACATTCTCACTTCCCATTCATTGTTAGACCTCTTTAAATGTTTTTACAGCTTTACTGCGATATAATTGATATATAATAAACCGCACATAATTAATATGCACTATTTGGTAAGATTTGATACATGTATAAACATACGGAATCATCATCATCATCAAGAAGATAAACACATGCATCATCTCCAAACATTTCTTCATATCTCTTGGTACTGTTTTAGCTCATACTCTCCTCTCTGCCTATAACATTCAAATCCTCATTTTGACTGGCTGGATCCTAGACCTTGAGGCCTTAGCTTATAGTTCCCTCATTCAAAATGCCATCCTTAATTAGTCACACACCACAACCTGATTTATGCATACCCCACTTTCACTTAACTTACTACATGAAATCATTACTTCGCGTCTGTGGCAGTTCTCCCCAGAGTAGAAGGTGATATTGATGGTGGAAGAAATTTTGTTTCACCACTATATCCACAGACAAGCTGCTAAACAGACATTTGTCAAATTACACTATCCCTCGTTTTTGTACACTTTGCAGAAACACATACTATGCTTCTAACTGTTAAAATATTTTATTTCAGACAATATTATTGGATGAATAAAACCACCATGCTTGTTACAATTCAAGAGGTCCATGAAATAACATGATTGTCTTTTTTAATTAAAAGCCAATGGTGTGTGTATTTAATTATTTTGGTTAATCAAACCATTCTCAAAACGTTCTTAAAAATGTGAATGTTATGAGTTCAATGCCTCTACTATTCCCAAACTTTCATTATTTAATAAAATTAATGACTTCCAAATATAGTTTGAGTGTTTATTTTGTTACCGATGACTGCTTTATTGTATAATTATATGTTCTCCATCAGTGAGTAAGAACTTTACATATGAATTTATATGAGATTAGATATTATATTTTGGTACATCTCATGATCATAATTATCATAAATGGACAGTTATAGCTATTAAATTTATCACTTGGTAATGAACATATCTTAGGCACTCTGCTGAGTACTTTGTACGTATTATTGCAACTAATTTTTACCAAAAACTTATTAGGTTTTTGTTACTCCCTTTTATTGATAAGCTGAGAGTCAGAAAAGAAATTCAAGAGGAGTAGAAATGATTACATGGTAAAAATGCCTTTTAAACTATGTGATAAATTAAGTCATTTTAACTCCTACCCACCTCACCAAGTAAGCATTTCCAGTTAGCACAACATCTACTAGGCACAGGAGTCCAAACTATTTGAGTTATATCATATAATAAAATAGTTCTAAAACAATAACTTACATTTTTGTAGCCCTTTACAATTTCCAGTATGCTTTGACAAACATTACCACCTCACAACCCTGAAGTAATTAAGGCAGATTTATGTCTCTATTGCGCAGTTAAGGAAACAGAAGCTCAGTGACTTGAAATGGTTAGTCAAGGTCACAAGACAACCCATTCCTTCTGACTCTTGGACAGTGAATATCCTGTTTCCTGGTCTTCCTGTTTCTTTAGGAAACGGTGTTTATTCTCACCTCATGGCATTTACACTTACATTTCCCACTACCGGAAATTCTTTTACTCCATATATTTTAATGGCACTTTCTTTCCTCATTGTAAGCAGGTCTTCATGACTCCCCTTGCAAAATATTTACTCATGTTTTTTTCACCCCCTAAAATCTTACTATTTATAGACATTTTCTTCATAGAAATTTTCGTCTATAGATTATAACTCAGAATATGACTGAAACCTAGATCCTAAAACCATACCTATGAAAATTTATCTGTTTATGAAAAGTCGGTAATTATAGTAACTAAATGATTTTTCTACAAATTTATTGACTATTATATGTAGGTATAGTTTAAATCCAAGAAACAATTTTTAAATGCCCTGAATGTTATTATGGTATCTTTCAATTATCCATATCAAGACTTTGTGATTATATATTAAAATAAACTACTGGCTCGTACACTAATGATTAATGATATCAGTGTGATGGTAAAATACTGGCTGTTACCATCATTAAGAAATGTAGGTACATTTAATACTGTCTTTTAAACCAAGAAATAAATAGTACTTATTTTTACTTTTTACTATTAAATAGTTTAACATCTATTAAAATTTGTATTTCCTAAAATCCCTTATGTAATTTTTAAAATGTGTTGGAATGTCAATATGTCAATCTTGAAAAGTTAAATTGTTATACTAATACAAAACATTAGCATAAATCTAGTATGTTATTAATTTTGTCTATATTAGTTACTTGACGGACCTTGAGCTATACATTATTTATAGCAATGACTAAGTGACAGTCAAATATTAGCTATTTCTCTTCAGAATTATGTGCCTCAATAATTCTTTACTGATTCTGATAAGACATTTCTTTAGATATATTATGTTGTATCATTTTTAAATTAAAAACTTCATTAGAATGTCCTGATATTTCGACTAAAAGTAAATTATATACAGCCTACTGAAAAATCACTACACTGCCCTGCTATATCAATTGTTTGTAACAAATTCATACGACCATTAAATCTTATAATGCAAAATGAATTTTGGCTTGGCTGAAAAAATATTTAAGGGTTTCATTGGGTATACTTTTTAATAACCCTTAATCGTATAACATGTTATAGTTGTAAAAGGCAAATCCAACAGAGCAAAAGAAGTCTGTTGTATAATTTCTAATTAGAAGTAAAAGATTATTTTCATCATGATTTTTAGTTCTTTGAAAAAATGTAGCTTGTAATACTTCTGATAACACAATAGATGTGCAAAGTACTTTTATAATTTCCATGTTATAATTATTAATATTTTTAACTTATTTACCTGTATGTCTAAATGGCAAAGTTTTAATATGGAAACTAATTCACAATTTACAAGATTCATATCAAGAATGATTGCTTTGGAAGAGAATAGATGTCATAAAATTTAATTAGTTATAAATTCAAAGAAAATAAATACTAATTTTATTCATTTTTTACTCCCTTTGACCTAGCACTTAAACAATGTGGACTTCTATTTCATTATTTGCACACAGAGGGTGACTCTAGGTGCAGGTTTGCCCAGGATAGCTACAGTTTATAATTGCATCCTTGGTCTGACTGTTTTCTGTATTCCCACTCACTTTCAAAATTGTCCAAATTCTATGGTCATTCCATACTTAGGGAAAACTGTTCTGTTGCAGGAAATGTTAATTGATATAAATGACCTCAATTTTCTTAATAATGATAAAAATTAAGTTATTTGTTTACTTATAAATAGATTTCATCTGTTATTATTCACTAAATTAAATATTGTGGAACACATATACACAATCATAATTAATGTGAGTATTGTAAGTAGTACAATGTGAGTATAGTCAAGACTGTGTGCAGACTTGAGTTATTTAGACATATAATAAATTTTAATTTGTACATTTTTTCTATTTTTAATTATGTTATGTATATATAGCAGAATTTATCATCTTAGCCATTTTTAAATATACAGTTCAGTAATGTTAAGTATATTCACATTGTTGTGCTTAATTTACATTTAAGTAATACATTAGTAATGAATCAATACACTCTGAAAATATAACCGAACAAAACCTAAGCAAAATTACAAAATAGGTAAAGGGTCGTCCTTGGATGTTACAGACAAAACACAATCTACCAAGACAACAAAATCCAACATGCCTCGCACTGTGCCTGGAATCTGTTCAGGTAATAATAATCTATGAATCAGTACTTGGATCAGAATGGTTAAGTAATTTGGCTGTAGTCACACAATGAATAAAATGAAAGTTTGACCTAGTTTGCTCTGACTATAAATACCTGATATTTTTATCAAATTTTTCTGTTAAAGATCTGGGCTACAAAAGACAGTTCCATCTATAGCTAAGTCTCTGTAAACAAATGCTTCAGAATTGATTGCTTTTTATTTTGCATAATAACTAAAGGTGCTATTTTTAAAGTCCATGATACAGAGCCAAACTTTGTTTGAATTTACATTCTCTATTTGAAACAACTGGCTATGTGGATTTAGGGGAGCCCCTGAAACTCTTAGAGCCTCAGTTTCCTCATCTGAATAGTCACTCTTCACTTGGAAATAGAGATATGGAGGTAACAATAACACCAAAAACTTGTTATGGGGCTCAAGCCACTTTTTATGGTGTAGTTCTTTGCAGTTCAAAGCAGACCTTTAGAATCAGAACAGCTATGTTCAAAATTGAGTTCAAATGCTTTTAAGCTCATTAATTCTAGCATAATGCTCAACTTAGTGCTTTAGGTTCTTCACTTGTAAAAATGGAAATAATTATAACACCTATGTTATATGGTTATTGTAAGGATTAAGTGAATTATGTACAAGGTATTTAGAACAATGTCTGGCACATAATTAGTGCTCAACATGTAATAGCCAATATTGTGATAACTTTCTGTCATTTTTTGAGTTACAGTAATGTCAGCTGCAATTTAAAAATTCACAGTGTTCACTCATTCTTCTCCCCAGTTCAGTAAGCATTTTATGACCATTACTTTGAACTCTTTATCAGGTAAATTACTTATCTCCATTTCATTAAGGTTTTTTCCTGAGGCTTTATCTTATTCTTTCATTTGGAACATATTTCTCTGTTTTTCATTTTGCTTGACTTTCTGTGTTGGTTTCTATACAGTAGATGAAAGAACCACCTCTCTCAGTCTTAAAGGAATGGCCTCAGGTGGCAGGTGAACCTTTTCCTTCAGCCTTGCCCCGGCTCTTAGTCAGCTCGCAAACCTATCCAAGCAGATTATATTTTTATCTCTCAGTAGTTGAGGATGTGGCAAGACCTGCTAGTGTCCCAAAGGGGGGAATCTCAGCACCCACATTCAGGATGACTGGAAGCCAGACCTCAGGAAGCAGCTTTTAAAACTAAGCAAAAGTATGTAGTCCTGAGAGGCTGCAAGAGTAAGCCCTACTGGCCACCAGAGCCAGGTGATCATGAGGTGTTCCCTGAATGGCAATCACAAAAATCAGGGCTCCAGGCAAGTGTATGCTTCTCCTTTCTGGGAGATACCAGTGAGCCAAGCAAGGCAGAAGGGAAGCACCAAGATGGTGTCCATGGCATACGATCCTTAAGAAGAACTCCATAGGCCACCAAATGTGTGCCAAACCTGAAGCCTGTCCCTCAGGCTGACACTCCAGGACAAGCAAAGAGGCCTCCTTCACAGAAACACTGGGGCTGCACCTCAGTCTGCTGCCTGTGCAGTGCCCTAAGGCGGGTAGCCTGCCAGGAACTCTCTCTCCAATTGGCATAGTCCAATGGTACCCAGGAATGCAAGGCCTCCTGGCCACCAGAGCCAGGTAACAAAGGGGTGTCCTTTGGGTGTCAACCCTCCAAAACAGGCACCAGACCATTTAAAGCTCTCCTCCAGGAGACACTGGCTCTCTGGAGTGTGGCAGATATGAGTGGGAGAATAACAGCTGCCCTCCAAGGTGTCTGGGAAGTCAGCCCTTAGATGCATGCTTAATTAGCAATCTGCCCCTCAGGTCACAGTCATGATGATTAGCTAACAGGCCTCCTTCACAGAAAGGCCAAGCTCCTGTGTCTGTTGCATCCTTCTGTGCACTAAGGGTGGGAGCTGTTTAAGAGCTCTTTCTCCATTGATAATAGTCCTGTGGGACCCACAGCATAAGCCCCATTTTCCACCAGAGCCAGGTGATGTAGAAGTGTCCCCAGCAGCAGACACAAAAATCAGGGACCATACAGGGGTATGAATTCCTTTCTAGGTGACTGAAATTAATTACATGAAGAAATTTCAGAAAATTAAAAAATATATGCTGATTAAACAACATGCTACTGAACAACCAATGGATCAAAGAAGGGATCAAAGAAGTGACTGAAATTAATTACATGAAGAAATTTCAGAAAATTCAAAAATATATGCTGATTAAATAACATGCTACTGAACAACCAATGGATCAAAGAAGGGATCAAAAAAGAAGTTAAAAAAATACCTAGAGATAAGTGAAAATGTAACACACCAAAATTTATAGGATGAAGTAAAAGTAGTTCTAAGAGGGGAACTGTTAGCAATAGGTACCTACACCTCAAGAAACCAGAAAAGTCTCAAACAACTTAACTTTACACCTCAAAGAGTGAAAAAGAAGAATAAACAAAGCCCATAGTTATTGGAAGAAAGGAAATAACAAAGATTAGAGCAGAAATAAATGAAATGGAAACTGAAAAGACAATAGAGAAGATTAATGAAACTTAAGAGCTAGTTCTTCGAGAAGATAAACAAAATTCACTAACCTTTAGCTAGACTAACCAAGAAAAAAAGAAACAGGATTTAAATAAATGAAATCAAATGAAAGAAAATATATTACAACTGATACCACAGAAATACAAAGGACCATAAGAGACATGAACAATTATACACCAACAAATTGCATGACCAGGAAGAAATGGATAAATTCCTAGAAACATACAACCTATGAAGACTGAATCATGACTAAGTAGAAAATCTGAACAGATAGATTACTAAGAAGGAGATTGAATCAGTAATCAAAAACCTCTCAACAAACAAAAGTCCAGGACCAGATAGCTTCACTGCTGAATTTTACCAAACATTTGAAAAAGAATTAATACTAATACTTCTCAAACTCTTCCAAAAATAAAAAAAAGTAGAGGGAGGAACTTTTCCAAATACATTTAAAGAGAGCAGCATTAACCTGATACCAAAACCAAATTAGGATGCCACAATAAAAGAAGATTACAGTCCAATATTCATATTGAACATAGATACGAATAACCTCAACAAAATATCAGCAAGTCAGATTCAATAATACACTGAAAAGATCATACACTATGATCTATTGGGATTTATTCCAGGGACACAAGGATGGTTCAACATCTGAAAGTCAGTCAATGTGATACACCACGTTAACAAAATGAAGGATAAAAATACTATGATCATCTCAATAGATGTAGAAAAAAGCATTTGACAAAATTCAACCTCCATTTTACGATAAAAATGCTCAATAAAGTAGGTATAGAGGGAATGTACCTCAACATACTAAAGGCCATTTATTACAAGCCCACAGCTAACATAATACTCAACAAATGAAAAGCTGAAAGCTTTTCCTCTAAGATCAGGAATAAGACAAAGGATGTCCACTTACTGCCACTGTTATGCAACAGAGTATTGGAAGTACTAGCCAGAACAATTATGCAAGAACATGAAATAAAAGGCATCCATAATAGAAAGGAAGAAGAAAAACTGTCACTATTTGGAGATAACATGCTATCGTGATGTCATACATAAAAAACCCTAAAGACTCCATCAAAAAACTGTTAGAGGGGCTTCCCTGGTGGCGCAGTGGTTGAGGGTCTGCCTGCCGATGCAGGGGACGCGGGTTCGTGCCCTGGTCCGGGAGGATCCCACATGCCGCGGAGCGGCTGGGCCCGTGAGCCATGGCCGCTGGGCCTGAGCGTCCAGAGCCTGTGCTCCGCAACGGGAGAGGCCACAGCAGTGAGAGGCCCATGTACTACAATAAACAAACAAACAAACAACAAACAAACAAAACCTGTTAGAACTAATAAATGAATTCAGCAAGGTGGAATGCAACAAAAATCTGTTGCATTTCTTCATTAATAATGAACTATCAGAAAGAGAAATTAGGAAAACAATCTCATTTACATTTGCATCAAAAAAAAATTTAGGAATAAATTTAACCACAGAGGTGAAAGGCCTATTGACAACTACAAGACATTAATGAAAGAAATTAAAGATACAAATAAATGTAAAGATATTTCACACTTATGGTTGGAAGAATTAATATTGTTACAAGTCTATACTACCCAAAACAATCTACAGAATCAGTACAGCCCTAATCAAAATCCCAAAAGCATTTTTCACGGAAATAGAACAAACAATCCTAAAATTTGTATGGAATCACAAAAGACCCCAAATAGCCAAGCAATCTTTAGAAAGAACAAAGCTGGTAGCTTCATGTTCCTTGATTTCAAGCTATATTACAAAGCTACAGTAATTAATATTGTATGCTACAACAAAGAAGCCAAAAATATACAATTGGGAAAAGACAGCCTCTTCAATAAATGGTGCTGGGAAAACTGGACAGCCACAGGCCGAAGAATAAAACTGGACCAGTGCCTTATACCATACACAAAAATTAACTCAAAATGTATGAAAGACTTGAACATAAGTCCTGAAACCATAAAACTCCTAGAAAAAAAAATATAGGCGGTAGGCTCCTTGACATAGGTCTTGGTGATAACTTTTAAAATCTGACACCAAAAACAAAAGCAACAAAAGAAAAAACAAACAAATGAAACTACGTCAAACTAAAAAGCTTCTGTACAACAAAGGAATCCATCAACAAAATAAAAAGGCAACTTACTGAATGGGAGAAAATATTTTCAAATCTTATATCTAATAGAAAACTAATATTCAAAGTATATTAAGAAAACTCATAAAACTCAATAGCAAAAAATAAAAAATCCAATTTAAAATGGGCACAAGACCTGAATAGACATTTTTCCAAAGAAGAGATAAAGCTGTTCTACATTATTAATCATTAGGGAAATATAAATCAAAACCACAATTAGATATTACCTCATCCCTGTTACAATGGCTATTATCAAAAAGATTAGAAATAACACATGTTGGCAAGGATATAGAGAATAAGGGACCCTCGTGCACTGTTGGTGGGAATGTGAATTGAGCAGCAACCAAGGAAAACAGTATGGAAGTTCCTCCAAAAACTTGAAAATAAAATAACGGTATGATCCAGTAATCCTAATCCTGGGCATATATATGGAGAAAAATCTAATTTGAAAAGATACATGCACCCCAGTGTTCATAGCAGCACTATTTACAATAACCAAGACATGGAAGCAACCTAAGTGTCCATCGACAGATGAATGGATAAAGAAGTGGTATATATACACAATGGAATATTACTCAGCCATAAAAAAGAATGAAATAATGCCATTTGCAGCAACATGGATGGACCTAGAGATTATCATACTAAGTGAAGTAAGTCAGAAAGAGAAAGGCAAATACCATATGATATCACTTATATGTGGAATCTAAAATATGACACAAATGAATTTATTTACAAAACAGAAACAGACTCACAGATGTAGAGAACAAACTTATGGTTACCAAAGGGGATAGCAGGAAGAGATAAATTAGGAGTTTGGGATTAACTACCATATATAAAATAGATAACCAACAAGGACCTACTGTATAGCACAGGGAACTATATTCAATATCTTATAATAAGATATAATGGAAAAGAATCTGAAAAAAATATATATGTATACCTGGAACTAACACAACACTGTAAGTTAACTATACTTCAATTTTAAAAATGGTTAAAATATTTTATTCAAATAAATGGGTATTATAAAAATTAATTCCATGAAATATACCTGTTAGTAGGTGATGCTGAAAAGTAAAGGAAATAAAAGTATAATTTCCTTAAGCATTAAAAAACAAATCCAGACAAGTCACATTTAGGGAGCTAATCCAGGCTAGACTAATTATAGTCGTGCTACAGGAGCTAAAAGTCTTAACCAGTTAGGTATTGGTAATGAAATGGAAAGATCATATAAACTCAGGTTATGTGTAGAAAGTGCAGTAACCTGAGAAATCTATTTCCATGGAGAAGGAAGACGGTCCCTTCCATTCCCTCATTACAGCAGAAAATATACAGGAAGAAGCAGGAAGAACTGGAAGAGAGAGGGATGGAAAAAGCAGTCTCCCTTGATTACATGTTCCCAGATCTACGGCTCATATGCTGGTTCTTCATTTCCTGTCTTCCAAGACTGGAAGACCTCTGAACACTGAAGCGCTGACATTGCTAATACTCTGACCCTCTTGGAGGAGCTCAGTGAGTCTCTCCAGTCGCTGTAACCAAAAGAATTTTGACTGGAACTAAAAACACTGAGCTCAAAGAACCTAATCTGTTGGAAAGTTTTTGTACTTTCTTATGCCCCTAAAAAGAAAACAAAACAAAACAAAAAGAAAAAACAAAAAGAAGCTTCGGAAAACAATTGCCAAGTGCTGAACACTTATTTCATGCTGTATGTCACACTTTGTATTATACCAAAACTATTTAGAGTGTTATCAAGTGATCTCTGAGAACACTTTTCTTGTAGAACTGTGAATGAATTCAACTGCACATGTGTTAAACATATTTTGTAACGATTCACGATATTGACTCATAAATTTGTATTTCTGTTATTACTAAGTGCATAACACATATGAGGCTCCAAATTTATCTTTAACTCTGAAAGAAGACTTTAATTCAAGGAAAGAAGTTTGCTTTGGTCTTACTAGTAATCAAAATATCTTTGATTTATGGAGTAAATTATATTTCTTCCTGTCAAACTTCAACAAAACAGTCCCTGTTGTTAGCAATATTTCATTATAATTTTTAAAAAATAACTGGGAGATCAAAAAGGGCAATGGGGTTGAGGGTAAAAATGATCAATATCCCACTAGTTAATCTGAATGATGAAATTAAAAGTTTAAAGCCTAATATGTAGAGCAAAAATGTGTGTGAAATGGTTCTTCGTATTTTATGCTCTATGAGATGATATCTTAATACTAAGTTAAAATATTAGTTTAGATTAAATGTTCATGGTATAGTTTATTAATTATAGTGATCAAATTTAAAGCAATAAAATACCTTCTTAAAGAACAGAAAATATCTAACTGGATTTTGTATCTATAAATAGAGAAATTTAGAGAAACAAATTTTACTGGTTTTTAGATTTTATTTTACAAAAGACTGTCATATATATACATATACATATGTATACATACACACACATATATATATAGGTATATATATATATATATATATATATATATATATATATATACCTATATATGTGTGTGTGTGTGTGTGTGTGTGTGTGTGTGTGTGTGTATAGTTTTCTCTAGTGAGGTAGCAAGGTAAGCATTAAGACATCCAAAGGGAAATCAAGGCATAAAAAGATTAAGTAATGTTCTAAGCTCATAATAAGAGGCAGTGCATTGCCTAGAACCAACGATCTTACCACCCATCTAAGGCTTCATCTACTACACCAGGTTCTACAAAGCCCAAAGACTGTTTAATTCTATTCTAATGGTAAGGAGAAAATTGAAGGGTGGAAGCACTTTCCTGAAAATCTGATTCTGTGTGTGTGTGTGTGTGTGTGTGTGTGTGTGTGTGTGTGTGTGTGTTTGTGTACATGTTTCATGTGCAAATACAAGCATTTTGTATAGAAAGAGCAGATATTTGATGGTGTTTCATAAAAAGAGAAGACACTGCAAATTCTACGTATTTTGATTGAAAAGCTGTTGAAATGTTTTTTTGGTAAAGGCCTTCTCTAGAAACTATACTTGCTTTGGGCCCCAAGTCCAGTTTCTGTATCAGAGAATATACAAGAAACACATACTAAGGCGAGATAGTGTATTGAGAACTACAGGAAATGACTAAGTCGGGACACTAAAAGGATACAAGTTCTTTGGATGAGATATCAGGAGAGACAAGCATGAACTGGGCATCTCCAGTACTTAAAAAAAATTCTAGCATAGAGTCGGTACTCAATAAATATATATTTTAAACAACGAAAGGACAAAGCTTTTAAGAATAGCCAGGTATACACTACCAAAAGTAAAACAGATAACTAGTGGGAAGCAGCCACATAGCACAGGGAGATCAGCTCGGTGCTTTGTGACCACCTAGAGGGGTGGGATAGGGAGGGTGGGAGGGAGACACAAGAGGGAGAAGATATGGGGATATAGGTATATGTAGAGCTGATTCACTTTGTTATAAAGCAGAAACTAACACACCATTGTAAACCAATTATACTCCAATAAAGATGTTAAAAAAAAGCGAGAATATCCTGGTTAAAAAAATTGTGTTGGAAAAAGATTTTTAATTGAAATGGAGAATAAAAAGTAGTAAAACTCATCTCAATAGATTCCTTGTTCCCATATAAGATTTATAGGAACCACTTCCTGGAACATTTTGTTTATTTTTGTTTCTTTCTATCTTCATAGATTAATCAGTATATATCCACACTGTATTGAGATAATCAAGTGCTTTTAAAATTCTTCATTAGTTAGTGAGATGTATTACTCGATTTTATTTATAAACTTAAAATTCTATTCTATCTAAACAGACCACCTTAACATTTGTGAATTATTATCTTACTTATAATAATGAAAAAGACTTTTTCAGTGATTTAGTATAGACAGTATTTTCCAAGGATAAAAAGGACAATAGAGTGGATTGGTTATAATCTGCCTTCATCATCTCCATCACTCACAAAGGCACATGCTATGGGCCTATTTACCCATGATGTTTTGCCAGGTGCTTCTTCAAATACCGTATTCAGTGAATAAATCAGCAGCTAGATGACAGCAGCCTTCTCCAAAACAATCAAACTTAATATTGAAATATATAGTTATGCAAGAAAAATCCTTGCCTTAAAAATTCAGGACACTATGGGAAGTCAATGTAGATATTCAAGATTAAGTTCCATATAAAAGCATGCCTTACTTTTTGAGAGTGATATTTATTGGAGAGCTCTTACTCTCCTAAAATGCTCTTGCGTTTACTAGAAACAAATTAGAGCAGAAAGGTAACCGTTTTTTAAAAATATTCCATTCATTGAACTTTTATTTATACAGAGCTTTGAATTTGGCAAGAGTTCAATGCAAATATTTCAAGTAGCATGTCCTTTTGTAGAGCTCTAGGATTTACTTCTAATTTTTTCTCAAACAAGTCCCATCCTTTGCTCTCTCAGTTTTCTATTTCAGTATGTCAAATAGCAAATCTCGAAATAGAAAGGAAATAGCATGGATTTTTCATGACACTAAATACCAGCCCCAATTCTATTTTCCGTAATCTTAAGTGGAAAACAAGTGCCTGGGTGGACAGTATTTTTTCCCTGTCCTATATAATAGTTTTGTCTAGTCAGTCATAAATCAGTCCCAGACTTAATCAGACTTCAAAAAAATTTTCTTACCCAGGTTCCATTTTACTCATGTTTTGTAGCTTCATTATTTTTTTCCTGAGAAATGCACAAAACTAAAGATTATACAATTGAAAAACAAGCCCTATCAATTCTGTTTATTATTGATAAAAATTTTACTCTACAAATATCAGTTATTCAAAATTATGACACAAGTTTTCTAGACAGGTGTCAAACTGATATAGTTTGTCACCAAGGGTATTCAAATGCAATTATCTTCTACATCAAGGAGACTACTTTCTTATCTTTGTGACTTTCCAGTTATTCACTGACTACAAAATTTGAAAGCTGACATTCCTGCATTTCTAGTTTCCAGGATTACCAGCCCACATGTAAGGCAAATAGGGTGGCTCTCTCACTCCACCCTTATATATATATATAAGGATTTAAAAATGTCCTTTCTCGTGGTAAGTATAGTGAGCAAGACAGACATTGTTTATCCTCAACCAGCAAAATTGGTTTCTCCTCTTTCTTCCTTACCAGGATATTACTCCTCAGCTCTTTTCCAGCTGGAGTTTTGTACAGAGAGATGAAACAGGAAGAGCTATTCTTTCTGATAAAAAAAAAGAGAGAGAGAGAGAGAGAGGTGTGAGAAGACCTTCCTCACTGTTTGCTTTGAATGTTCATTCAGTAAAGACTAACATGATGGTTGGAGTTGCTGCACCATCTTGTGACCACTTGGGATGTGAAGACAGCTAAAATCTGAAATATACATATAAAGCACACACAAAACACAACCTAAAATATATGTTCATAAGCTAATGAGTTTTCAAATAAAATATGAGGATAATTAAGGCAAATGCTAAATTTTGACTTTTTTTCCCCCTAGAATTAGTTACGTGTGAACTCTGCATAAGTTATTATTTCCACAGATCCAGGTAAGAGAATTGTTTGAACCAAATTATAAAATTAGTGGTAAGACTCCATTTCCTTTTGTATTATACAGATATAAATGTAAAATCATGTTTTCCACAACCTAAGTAATACTTCACTTACTTTATAAATTTTTTGGATGTGGTTTTCTTTCAGTGCTATAGTTATAAACATATCTATATACCTAGAATAAAATGTTTTCTCAAAAAGACTGTGCTAGAATTACTTTGACAGTAACTATATAGCATCTTATGATAAGAGATGAATTAAGGGTTGGCTACAACTGTGACATTAATTTCATTAATTTTATATCACAATATTAATTTCACATCACTTTCTAAAATATTCCCTTGCTGTCTATGTATTTCTGACTACATTCTAATAATTAGATAACTTCAGGTATACAAAACTTATTCTCTGCTACTGCTACCCATGCCTTCTAAAAGCTCAGAATCTAAAACAAATCTAAAAAAATATTGAAACATTTTAAGATATAATTTAAATTAAATAATTAACCAAAATGAATAGACTGTAGACCTGCCAAAATCTTGAATTGCAAAATTGTGATTATACAATTATTTGTATTAAACAGTTATTTCCAAATGTTCTTCACTATTGAAGAACACTGAAAAGCAGAAACTCACCACCAAGTTTACTGTTATTATTATTTTAGGAAATAGTTACAGTGTAAACATTTAACATATTCCTTTTCATTCTCCCTTTTCCTAATGATCATTTTCAACTTACAGGAAAGTTGCCATCGGACTAGGGTTAACCTGTTTAAATATACTAAGCTGTATCATATGGGTTTTAAAAGGAAACTCAATTCACTGTTTTGAGAGATCAGTCTGATCTCTGATCTCACTAAGACATTTGGACAGATGATTATGGCTGTTCAGTCAATGCAAGAGTTGATCACTGCCAAGACTTCCTCTCCAGTCATGGATTAGTGACCTTTGGGCAACTGCCTATGCAAGAACGAAAAGATGCACGTGTCTCTGTCTGAAATCCTCTGTAGTCATTCTAACTTACTGCAGTGATATCTACTGGTGACAGCGGAGAAAGCTGACAGCTGCAGGCCCTGTTGTTGCAGCCAAAAAGCCACTCTTGTGGAGATCTTAGATGAGTATATTAAGTTCTTTTACTATCTCAGCTGGTGAAGTTACTTTAGATCACTTGGCATGAACACTGGCCTGAGAATAGTAAATCAGCTCTTAAAAGAATCTTTTTGTCATCTGAATTGTAAATGTTCAGTGAGCTAATACTAAACCCCTTTTGTAAATAGAACTGACCCTGCAGTGCTATAGTGTCATCCAGAAACATTTTTTCTCATTTTGCTAACTTTTCTTTTCCTTTGCTTAACCCCACTTGCCCTTCTACACACAGTAAGCGGAAATCTTAGAATAGCTCAAGATTAGGTATCATAAAAAGAAGACCACAGGTGAACAAGCCAATACTTTAGTGTGCTGGGCTTCCAACAGTAAAATACAGGCAGGAGCTCAACCTTAAATTGTTTGTAGAGAAGAGTAGGGAAAAGAATATCTGCTGTCAGAAAATGTAGACCAAATGAAACATACTATTAGGTAACCCACAAAGTGCCACTTTTTTAGAGTAACATATACTGTCAAACTTTGCCCCAAATTATCTGAAGCTGTTGGTGATGCTCTAGTTTAGACGGCTTAAGCGAATGATAGAAGTTCATCACTTTCGATATACAGTAAGCCCCCTACATAGGAACGAGTTCCTTTCCAAGAGCGCGTTCGTAAGTCCAATTTCTTCGTAAATCCCACAAAGTTAGCCTAGGTACCAGCTAACACAATCCGCTATGCAGTACTGTACTGTAATAGGTTTATAATACTTTCCACACGAATAATACATAATACATAAAAAACCAAACACACACAAAAAATGAGGACAACAGTTTTAATCTTACAGTACAGGACCTTGAAAAGTACAGTAGTACAGTACAACAGCTGGCACACAGGGGCTGGCATCGAGTGAACAGGCAAGAAGAGTTACTGACTGGAGGAGGGGAGGAGGTGGGAGATGGTAGAGCTGAAGGATCGTCAGCAACAGGAGACGGAGGGCAAGCTGCAACTTGCCTGACGCTGACGGCACAGGTTCTGGTTCCTTGCTGGATTCAATTCTATCTACCCTCTTGACAAAATGATCCAGTGATGTCTGGGTAGTAGCTCTTTTTTTCTCACCATAGATGACACGGTAGCACTGGACTGCATCCTGAACGGCTGCTGCAACCTTCGTGTACCTTTCTACGTTCAGGACCTGTGCCTCACAAACTAACAGTGCCTCCTCAAATAAAGGAAATCCCTTGCCAATTGCTGTGTAGTGAATCTCTTCGGTTCTTCAGTTACTTCTTCTTCCTCTTGTCTCTTTCCATCCTTTCTCTGGGCCTCCAATTCCTGGAGCTTCTTAGCAGTACCAGCTACATCACCGCTGCTTTTACACTTGCTTCTGGACGTCCTGGACTTGAAATAAAGATACTGTACTAGAAGTAGATCTTGTCATCTGGTTTAATTTAAAATTAATATGTTTATAATACTTTCTCTTTATAGGAAAACCAGAGCAAGTCACTTTCTGCGCTGATACAGGTTTACAGAAGGATAAATCAAATCCCTCAAAGCATATAATTATATACAGTTTCACCCTAAGGAACAAGCTGGTCTTTAAACTGGGTTTTAATTTTATGTTCCCAAAACCAGTATTGCTCATTTTAAAATATGTTCATTTAAAATATTTTAAATATTGCTCACTTTAAAATGCTCATGTAATTTGCCAAGCTCAAGTGCCCTCAGGAACACCTTTCCCTGCAGACTCTAAAGATCACAAATGGTATGATTAGGATAAAAATAAGAAACAATGGCTGCAAGACAGAGAGGGCTGCTTGGTCTGCTCTTGGAAGCACAAATTCCTTCACATACCCAAGATGCCATCTATGTCTAAGGCCATTTACAATGCAAACAACAAGAAATATCTATAGGTCATAATGAGACATGTTTAAAAACTATTTGGTTGGGGCTCCAGATCTGCTGAATCGCTTAATTACTCAAATTTAACTCCAGAATGATTTCTTATTATATTGGCTTATACAGACACTAAAATAGAAATAAAAATGCAGAAAAGCATCCAGGCAATAAACTGAATAAAACTCAAAGGAATAATATGTATGGACACGCACTTTTTAGAATCCTGGCTACAGATGGATTTCATCTGTCCTATTATTTGCTTATTGTTATAATGGTAAGAGAAGTTCAAAACTAAAAGTTTATCTGAGAATTTTATTCGTTTTACAATTCCTGCCAATATCATTCATTTCCTAATACCACAATTATCTGTAGTTAATCCAAATATGTGCCTTATTTTTCTTAAAGGTGGTACAGTGTGTGCTTGTTTATAATTTCAATTTTCTCATCAGAGAGACCCAGCTTGAATCTAGGGTTCTCTTAGTTACTTTGCTCAATTGCTAAATCCTCTGAATCTGTTACCCACCTACAGATATAGATAACACCTTTAACTGAGCATTTGTATAATACCTTTAATTGAACATTTGCTTACTTCCTTTAATTGAACATTTATTCAATATACTGTATAATATTTTATATTAGTAATAAATGTATTAAATTAACAACCACAATAATAGTTATGCTTATTTAATGAAAATACCTGTTTGGGAATTGATAAAGAAAATCAGTGCTAATGTTGAGGTCTACAAAGTATTTCATCAATCTTTCATTTGATCATTTAGGAAAGTTATAATTGAAAATGTCATTTAAAAAATTATGTTGTCCCTCTTGCACTGTTGGTGGGAATGAAAATTGATACAGCCACTATGGAGAACACTATGGAGGTTCCTTAAAAAACGAAAAATAGAACTACCATACGACCCAGCAATCCCACTGCTGGGCATATACCCTGAGAAAACCATAATTCAAAAAGAGTCATGTACCACAATATTCATTGCAGCTCTATTTACAATAGCCAGGAGATGGAAGCAACCTAAGTTTCCATCAACAGAGGAATGGATAAAGAAGATGTGGCACATATATACAATGGAATATTACTGAGCCATAAAAAGAAACGAAATTGAGTTATTTGTAGTGAGGTGGATGGACCTAGAGTCTGTCATACAGAGTGAAGTAAGTCAGAAAGAGAAAAACAAATACCGTATGCTAACACATATATATGGAATCTAAGGAAAAATGATGGTCATGAAGAACCTAGGGGCAAGACAGGAATAAAGACGCAGACCTACTAGAGAATGGACTTGAGGATATGGGGAGGGGGAAGGGTAGGCTGGGACAAAGTGAGAGAGTGGCATGGACATACATACACTACCAAATGTAAAATAGCTAGCTAGTGGGAAGCAGCCGCATAGCACAGGGAGATCAGCTCAGTGCTTTGTGACCACCTAGAGGGGTGGGTGGGAGGGAGATGCAAGAGGGAAGAGATATGGGGATATATGCATATGTATAACTGATTCACTTTGTTATAAAGCAGAAACGAACACACCATTGTAAAGCAATTATACTCCAATAAAGATGTTAAAAAAACAAAACAAAAACCTCAGCTTTAGTATGTCAGAGAGGTTCCCAAGGCTGTCTTAAAGAGTGTAGACCAGGTTGGCTTTCTCAGACTAAATATGAAGGCAGAATGCAAAACAACGAACTGTATCAAGTAATATATCTATCCCTGTTAAAAAATTTTGTTTCATTATGTTTTTCTTAAATATTTATAAGCATAAAATTGGTTATAATTAGTCATGTAACTATACAACAAAAACAAATTAAGTAAATTAATGAAATTAAGCAAAAGAAAAAAAAATATGTTGTCAAATTTGCACAAGCTGAGAAACTCATCCTCCCACCAACCCACAATAACATACAGAACTCTGGAATACAAGTCGTTTGCAATTATAAATGTGTAGTATGGGTCACCAAGGAGGTGTGGCACACAATATTTTTGGGAAAATTCTTTGCAAAGTGTCACTATTTACCTTTATCTGTTGGAGGTGGGAAGTATGGATTTCACGGTAAACCAAAAATACACTATGTTTCTCACTTTTAAATTTTTAGCATGAATCTAGAAAGGTTTGATAAAGTCCTGCAATAAAAACATATTTAATCATAAAACACCTCTGAGTGGTTCACCTACAGAAATGCTGGTTTATAGACATGGAAGAAGCAGAAACATAAGATAAAGAGAAACAGGGGAAACAAAGGCTCTTATAGACTTAACTGATAACTAAAGAAACAATTTATTTTAAGAAAAATATATAAGCTTATTTTGATCAAGTTCCAACTTTCGTAGGTACATTAGAATGATTATTCTGGCTCAAATGGATAAAAATCAGAGTAATCATATCAATGACTATACTGAAAAGGTTTTAATGACATAATGAAGCACAATTGCAAATTATGAAAAACTGAAGATTATAAAACTCTAAAAGAAGGACACTTTGAATACTAAATCCAGTTTTAAGAAGCTCTGCAAATCAGCAGTTGCAATCAAAGTATTGTTTATTGTAGTCCTTATGTTTTATATTGCATATGGTGGTTTCCTCTGTTAAATGATAAGAGAAAATATCAAACATTGAGATTATGGTTGTCTTTGAATATGAGAAACAGTGAACTAGAAAGACGAGAAATCTGGCAGGGTAGAATCCCAACCTGCAAAGATAAGAGCTAGTAGTTAAGATGACTAAGAAGCTAGCAGGTAAGCTTCCCACAACTCCAGAGCGCTAAAACTCCAGGGATCCGGCAAATGAGTTTATCACGCACAGCAAAACAAACAGCAGGATCATCAGTGTGGTAATGCGGTCTTTTCCCAGCCAGCATCCCAAGCAGACAAAATGGGCCCAAATGGAGACCCTACACAAGGTGGATCGTGCCACAGCAGAGGCGCCTAGGTTTCAAGGCCTCAGAACTTTTTGTTGCAAGAAGCATACAAGCCAATCTTCTCCCCTGGGGAGTGAGGAGTTGCCTACTAGTCCCGTGTGGTTTTCTTGACCTATACTTACCTGTACTTGACCTATACTGACCACAGTAGAGACCACTTAAACAACAACCTGTGGTTGTTATGGGGATAGCCTTGAAATCATCCCCGGGTACGGTGTTATATCAGCACCTTGTAGAAGGAAACAGAGTAGACAAAGGAAAGAAAACCACTTCAAAGTGAAAGTACTATCTGAGAAACAACGATGTTGAACTAGCCAAAATATAGCATGAAAGAGTGGGAAAGTTGGAAACTTGGCCCGACCACTAAGCCAGCTTCATGTCCAAAAAGGCCCAGAAGGTCATTATGTTCTGGCTTAAAGACTTTATCTACAAAGTCATAGGAACCACAGAAAATATTAAATTGAGGAATGATATCCCATAATACATTTTTTGAAATGAAAATTTTATTCAGTGGGAAAAGTGACTTAAGGAACATCTTACATCAGTCAATTTAGAAAGGAAATAGTGGAAAGTACTCAAATGATAAATGATAATGATGGCTAGAACTTAGGAGGTAGCAATCAGATAAGGAAATAGTGGACACTTGAAAAGATGGCATCATGAAATTCTTGGTGGTCAATTAATTGTGTTTGCTGAGAAATAAACAGGAGTTCAGGAGGATTAGCAACTTTAGTATAACATGGTCAAAAGCATGATCAACAAGGGGGGCATTTAGGGAAAGGATCCGGTTGGAGACATTATGGTAGATTGAATTAATGCTCCTAGCTGCTCACTCTTTCTCTCTGTAATAGGGTCATGCTTTTCCACTCACTGTTGTATCACTTACCCAGGGGTAGAAATATAAGACCAATTTTATTGACTTTGAGCTTAGCCAAATGATAAGTTTTGGTCAAGGAAATGTGAGGGGACACGGTTTTACCATGAGCTCATCCAAGCAAGTTTTAAATGTTACTGTGAAATATGGTTTGAGGTCTTGCATGCCTACCATCTGCAATTACAACACCCAGATAGTGGTCCCAGAGTTAGAAGACATGCAGACTCCAGTCAAGCTTAGCAGAGACACAATTGATGTATGCCCTTTATGTAACGTAAAGAAGAAATATTCGTTTTTATAATCCAAAGTGGAAATGGGGTAATTTGTTATCACAAAATCTAACTAATAAACAAATGTGTTTGGTTCAGTTTAACATGTCAGGTTTGAGTTACTTACTGAGAAATCTAAAGAAAATATCTAATATAAAGTCATTTGGGTACAGAAAGTACAGAAATATTAAGAGGCAAAGGATGAAGGTTACAAAAAGAAAAATGTATCTCTCAAAATATATTGTCAATAGTAAAGAGAATTATTAAATAATTGCCTTTTCCTGGGCAATCATCTGCAACACCTCTCTCTAAAGAAGAGGGTGGAAGAGGACAGGCCTAACTTTCAGCTCCCAAAGTAAAAAAGTTTTTTGGTTCCAAGAAAAGCAAGAGCAAAAATGTATGTAATTGAGATGCTGAGTAGACCTGCGCTCATGGAATGAGCACTGTACAATAATGGCTTTTTGGAAATCCCACTTTACATCATTAAACCTACAATTTCCCTAGAAATATAGGCATGTTGGGAATTTTCTTTTCACTTTGAAGAGTAATCGAAGAGTGCCATCAGAAAAGTAGTTGACTCAGTTTTATTAATGACATAAAGTGTTAAGATGCTTCGTTCTAAGGCATTCTTTCATTTGATTTCAATCTACTGCAGTCTTAAGCATGAGATGGACGGCAGCAGCTCTCTGAAACTTTTCTGTGTGAGTTCACAACATTAAAGTGTTCCAGTGTCCTATGATTAAGCAAGTTAAGCTCTTATTTTATCAGTAATGTGGATTAATTTTCTCTTTTACCAACCCTCTGACCTTCTAGAATTAATTCAGCTGTACAAGAATGAACCATTTATGGAATGAGAACCGTGCAGAAAGTATAGTTCATCTCGGTTCCTGGGTTATTTATGCAAATCATTTTCTTCTATTGTAAACATCCAAGTTAATAGGCAATTTCTAGAGGATACATGGTCTGTCTTTTTTATAAAAGTCACAAGTATGTCTGAACATATGTTTTTTTATACCCAAATACTTAAGGAATCAAAAAATGAAAATAAAAAGGCTTTAAGAGTTTGTTATTCATTAGCACATTCAGGAAAGAACAAAGTCTTTATTTCTGTATCTCCAATGTCTAGCCAGTACATGCCACATAATTATAAGTATTAAAGAAGAGACTGAAGAATGCCTTTCTCAGCCAAGGCAGTTCAATAATGTATGCAAGGATGTATATATAGCATATAAGAAGTGCTTGAAGATAACATGGCAAATATTAGATCTAGCCAGTATTATTAACAAGTTGATTAATAAAATTAAGTTTGAGATGAAGACATATTCGAGAGGTAGACAATTTTTGAGTCTGGCACTAGGTACCCAACCACAGATTTTTGCAAGGGTATGTTCAATCTGTACAAGCTAAACAATGCTGTGCAGAAAACGACGTCATCCTCGAGAGGTGAGGCAAGATCCTTCTTACACAACATGAGCTGGAGGTCAGCTTTCAGAAATCTGAACTAGAAAGTAAATCACCAGGAAAAGATTTCAACTGTTCAGCATGGGTCTGAGTCTGATATTCAATCTGTGTTTAAGAATACAGGTAGGGCTTCCCTGGTGGCGCAGTGGGTGAGAGTCTGCCTGCCAATGCAGGGGACACGGGTTCGAGCCCTGGTCTGGGAAGATCCCACATGCCGCGGAGCAACTAGGCCCGTGAGCCACAACTACTGAGCCTGTGCATCTGGAGCTTGTGCTCCGCAACAAGAGAGGCCGCGACAGTGAGAGGCCCGCGCACCGCGATGAAGAGTGGCCCCCGGTTGGCTCAATTAGAGAAAGCCCACGCACAGAAAAGAAGACCCAGCACAGCCAAAAATAAATAAATATTTTTTTAATTAAAAAAAAATGAATACAGGTAAAAAATAATTGGATAAGAAGGCTCAAGCAAGGGAATAGAATTCTTGAAATGTAACAGTGGTCTTTCTATATAAACTATCAAACATGTCTGCCTCCCAGAATAAGATATGTTTCGGTAAATGCTAGTGATAATGGAAGAGGAACACATTTTCTGGAGAGATTTCAATAGTCCTCCAGTTGGATCTTAGGGGGGAAATACCTCTGCAGTTTATTTTCTCTTGTGATTGTCTCCAATTCCATTTTAAGAATATGACTATTGTGTGGAATATGAAGTTTAACGTGATTGCTAAATAGATCAACTTTTTAAATGAATTTTAGTTTTTAAATTTAATTAAGACATTAAGCTTTAGACTTAATTTGTCATAGCCATTTCATGGAAATGGATATTAAAATAAATATGTACAATCTGCATAAATGTAAATGTAGACACATTTTACTACCAAAGGTTCCATATTTTGTCTTCACTTTGAAGGTGATAAGTAACACCATTTGCAGAGATTAAAAAAAAAAAAAAAAGAATGTAGTAGAGAAGAAAAATGCCTGGTTTAGGTAAAGGATAGACTCCAGAATTCTATGGATTTTCCAGGTCCTGGAATGCTAAAAACTATGACTCTAGATAAAAGAGGAAGAAAGCTAAATTAACTGACATACTGTTAATTATGTCATATATGCTATTCTATTTCTTGATCACAGTAATTCCTTTAAAAAGAAACTATTATTTTCAATTTTCAGACATTTGAGGTTCAGAATGCTCAAGGAAATTGTGCAAAATCACATAGCTAGCAAGAGTTTGATATAAACCTACTCCTGTCTTATTATTTTATTCATGCAGCAAGCATTTATTAATAATCTGAAGTAGACCAGGAACTGTTCTAGGTAAATACAGCTCCAATAAACTTTGAAATTTCCTGTTTTATTTTCTTAGGTAAATCATCTAACCTTTTTATTGTCAGTTTCTCCACCCAGAAAATGCAGATAATTCTATCTGCCATACAAAGTGAAAATAATATACATGAAATTGTTTTATAAGTTTTAAGGTGCTATTCAAATATCAGTTTTAAGTAAATAATTGGTTTCATGTTTTTGTATTAGCATAGGCAAATATTTGTACCCACAATGGCTAAGATAAAGAATAGAATTTAGGGAAAGCATTAAACAATTGTATCTGATTGTTTGTGTCCATTCAGGCTGCCTTAGCAAAATACCATAGACTGGGTGGCTTATAAACAAAAAATAATAATGCTCACAGTTCTTGAAGATGGGAGGTCCAAGATCAAAATGCTGGCAGATTCAGTATCTGGTGAGAGATTGCTTTCATGTTCACAGTTGGCACTTTTTTGCTGTGCCCTCACATGATGGAGTGAACAAGAAAATCTCTGTGAGGTCTCTTTTGTAAGGGCACTAACCCCAATCATGGAGACTCCACCCTCATGACACAGTCACTTTCCAAAGGCCCCACCTCCTAATATCATCACTTTGGGCAATGGGTTTTTTCAACATATGAATCTGAGGAGGACACAAACATTCAGACAATAGTGCCAATAATAATATAAAGCACCTCTATGGGAATAGGGCTTGGATAGAGGAAACAAAGAAAAACTTTGTTCGGAATATACTTTTTGAACTCAAGAGAGGTGAGTTTTCAAAGTTAGGGTTAGAAGTATGTAATTTTTATGGGGATACGAGTAGGCTTGTAACATTAAATTATGAAAAGTTTAATGTTACCTTGAAGTGTTGCTGGCCTCTTTTTTGCAATGATTTGTAAAGGTGGAAAATAAATATTGGCAGTTCAGAAAAAAGAATTTGAAGTGGGCAGGGCATTAGGTAACAAGTGATGATACTAAGATAAAGCAACAGAGAAAGAGAAAAGAAAAATGACAGAGAGATGGAAGAAGGAAGAGTAGGGACAAATAGAAAGAAGAGAAAATGAGATATTAAAAAAAACCAACTGGTGGAGATCTTAGTATCATACACACTATTCTGACTTGCTGTACAGGCAATTTCTTCAACCATGAATTCTGATATTCTTTGGACAATATATAAAAATGTAATATTATAAAGCCATCATAAATATCATTAATACTGTACACAATTCAACTGAGTTTAATATAAGGATCAATAATTAAGATCACCTAAATTAACACATTGACTATTTGGTAGCCTTTTTATTAAAGTTCACATAATGCCTTAAAATTTTCCATATACTATGTTGTAATTTCCACAGAAAGTAGTTAAATTTGCACACTAACAAAGTAAAAATTGAATATTATTATCAAGACTCAACAGACTATAATGATTTTCATGTTTATAGTTCAGACATCAAGTTGAGTTATTGCACTATTTGAGAATTATTTTGTATCACAGAGCCAAAAGTATAAGGCATTCTTCCAGAATAAGAAAAACATGTAATTGTTTTTAGGGGTAAGGTGGGTAAAGATGAGGGAAACAAATATTTATAGTGAATGAATCCACATATTAATAATTTAGGCTGCCCTGTACAGACTTGGTATTTGTTTTGCTATTTATGTATACTTGGATTCTTAAAGTATTTATTTTATACCATAAACAATTAATTATATATTAATGACTGGTTACAAAAAATGAAATCATCATAAATTGCAGGGGATTAGAACAGACATTAAAATTATATATTCCAGTGCTATTAAAAATGCTATAGCATCAACACTATTCAGATGAGGTCTGATGTGAAAACCTAATTATGGCAAATATAAAATGCTAGGTAAAATAATTTAATATGCTTTCAGATATATATAGGTCTAAAGAAAATGAACAGAGGCCAGGGAAGATAATGGAATGTGGTTCTAGAAACGTTGTAAGCAATGAAGTTACCAGATGCTATCACGGAATAGAAAAAACCCAAGTATTAGCTCTTTTCCACATAAAGATCAGGAGCTTGTGAAAGGTAGGGATATGGACTGGAGAATACCACACACAAAGCTAATCTTGGGATGAAATAAATGCCTGAAAAAAGGTAAGAAAGAAATAAAACTGCACCAAAGAAAAGCAGACCATAAAGAAAATTCTAAACCTGCTTTGGTATTTGGAGATGTTAAATAAATAAATAAATAAATCCCTTCTGAGATATAACTGGCACTTTAACAATGGTTTAGTAACAGGTTTCAGTCCGACTTTACAGTGCTAACTCAAGGTTTTAAAATTTAAGAGGAACTGAGCTTGCAGTGCTCCCAGGAACCTGATAAAATCAAACACAATTTCTTCTGTAAGAACCGCCATGCAATTCATCCTCAAGAATTACCACAGATACAATGACAACAGTGATGAACTCACAATCCAAAATTACAAAATAAATAAGGAAAAAGCTTCCATTAGTAAGAGTCATCTGTAATAACTAACAACAGAACCAACTCCACAGGTACTCCCAAACTTAAATATGTTTTTCTAAAAATGCAAAACTATTATATTTCTATGTTTAAAGAAGTAAAGTAGGAAAGCAAAGTAAAAATTGACAACACTAAACTATTATAAACGGTTAGGCAGCCTTGACATTTAGTAAAATGGAAATTTTAGAGACAATGAACAAACACATACACACACACAAATTCTATGTAATGGTGATGCTAAACTTCAGATTAGACAAGAGCTAAAATAGGAATTAATAAAATTGAAACTAGAAACAAAGAAAGTATACAGAATGGAGCACAGAGAAACCACTATATGAAAAACACATAATACAGAGTGAGATAAATTGAAAAAAAAAAAAAAGAATATCCAAGGTCTTTGTCATAGAGTTTCTAGGAATAGATAAAAAAAAAAAAAAATTAGCAGAGTCAATTAATGAAAGTCACCATTCTTCAAATTCAGAAAGTCTAAAGAATCTGAAGCAGAATAAATAAAAATAAATCCATTCCTAGTCACTTAAATGTTAAACCACAGTTAAACAGTGAAGGTAAAGAGAAAGTCACAAAGCAGCCATAGAGAAAAAACGTTTTCTACAATTGGAAGAATTAAATGATAACTGATTTCTCCAGAACAACAATGGAAATCAAAAGAAAATGGAATAAAAATGTTGAGAGGAAACCACTTTAAACCATAGAAATGTAACTGCACTGAGCTATTTTTCAAAATGAGGGCAATTAAAGATTTTTTATATAAACAAACATAGAGCATGCCTAAACACAGTTCATAAGAGACACTAGAGCTAAATTACTAGACATAGTAAAATGTAAATTGGGGAGGCAGTAATTATAATTCCTTGATTTGTTTTTTGCATGGCATGGGAGAAAATTAACTGACTATAGATTTTAACTCAAGTATACATGATTAAAGTATTAATGACTAACTTTTAACCTAGAAGAGATGCAGAAAATATATATTTTAAACCAGGAGGAGAAAAATTTAATGAAGAGAAGAAGAGCTTTAATCAGATCTAAAGAAAGCTAGAAAAGAGTAAAATAAAGCAAAATAAATTAAAATGGGATGAAGAAAACAAAAAAAAGTTATAAAGTAATCTAAATATATTAGTAGCTGAAATACATGGGAATGGAAATGGACTAGATGAGTCTGAGTTGCATGCAGTTAAAAAAAATACCTCCACAAACAGAGTCACATAAGCAGTATATAAAGGACTGCAATAATAACTAAGAAAAAAGGAGCTGGTAAATTTTAAAAATCATTTATATGTTATAACACAAAATTAGTACATTATAAATTCATATTTATGATTTTACTTTATAAATGATTTAATTCTTTATTATATAATGTATACTTAACATATATATTAATATTTATATGATTTTAAAATATCAGTTCCTACATATGAATGAAAATATCAGTGTGAACTTGTGAACTGTGAATGCAAAGATGTCTAAACAAACCAAATTCATAGAGAGAAGAGTATACCTCAGTTTGCAGGTATCAGTGCTTCTTTCCTCAAAGAGGTGGGTACTTCTTCATTCTGTGCATGGGGATCAGATCAGGCATGATACAGGCTTCAAGACTCTCCAAGACTTGGGCCTTTCAGGAGCAACATTAAACTGAGTTAAAAATGTAAGTGATATGGACTGAATGTTTGTGCCCTGACCCAAAAATTCAGTGTTGAATCCCCAAACCTCATTGTGGCTGTATTTGGAGACAGTGGACTCTAACGAAGTAATCAAGGTTGAATGAGGTCATAAGTGGCACTGATCTCATAGAACTGGTATCTTTTGATGTCTTCCATGTTTGCCACTGCCCATGCCTTGTACTACTCAGATCCATTTGTCCATACATGTTCAGGGACTGGGTCCTCCAATGTACCAGAGATCCTCCTATTCAGGGGAAACTCAGTAGACAAATGAGTGAAATTAACTACAGTCCACTATGCAATTGGTCTAGGGCTGCAACTGGAATTCATAGCCTCTCCATGCTAATTTTTGTGGTTTATCTGGTGCTGTGGTTTAATTCCTCATTCGTGGTGGTTCTGAGCCTAGAGTAATCATACTATCTCAAGATACGATTGCTACACTTGTCCATTCACAGCCACAACTGGGAACAAAACTACCAGGAGGCACTCATGTAGATCACTTGAGTTCCGCACGTACTCCTCCCTTTGCCATTGTGTTAAGAGTAGTTCTACCTCCTCCTCCTGATTGGAGTGAAGTACTATTGTCAAGATGATGATTCTTCTTTCCTTCTGGTACCTGGACACATGGCTTCAAATGTACCTTGGTGTCAACTGTAGCTGGAAGATTAATTGGCCCGTGGCTGTGTCTCCTGGCAAGAATGCACCCTCTTTGGGACAAAGACCTCTAGATACTTAGAGCCAAAGTTAAGGAGATAAGAACTCAGAATCTTCCAGTGGATCATTTGGGTAATGGTCATTAGGCCTATGCTTACTATATTAGGCAGAATTCTCTCTCCAAAGAAACAAAACCAATAGGATGTATCTATGTAGAGAAAGAGATTTATTTTAAAGAGTTGACTCATTCAATTGTGGAGGCTTGACAAGTCCAAAATCTGATGGGGGAAGCTGGCAGCCCAAAGAGTGAGAAAGGACTTGCAGTTTGAGTTCAAAGGCAGTCTGCTGGTGAACCAGGAAGAGCAGATGTTGCAGATAAAGACCAAAGGCAGTGCTCTGGCAAAATTTCCTCTTACTCCAGGGAGGTCAGCCTTTTGTTCTATTCAGACCTTCAAATGATTGAATACGGTCCACCTACATTCTGCAGAGCAATTTGCTTTACTCAAGGACAACTGATTTAAATGTAAATCTCACCCCAAAATACACTCACAGAAACACCTAGAATAATGTTTAATCAAATATCTGGACACCCTGGCTCAGTCAAGTTGACATATAAAATTCACTATCACACTTGCTTCTAACCCTGGTTCCCTGGTTTTTATTGCAGACACAGCATCAAATGGGGGTGTCTAATTCAGTATGAATACTACCATCCTGGATGGCATACAGCTTCTGAGATGACACATCAGCTGTGCTTTAGCTAGCCGTCTATTTTCTCAGGCCATCAGCTTCTGTATGATACAAAAAGAAATGTAATTAGTGGCTTCCATGGTCATTGGCCCACTTTTGTACCTTCTTTGCTGTGAACTGGGACCTTATGTCAGATTATGTACTATGTGGGATCTCATACCTATGGATTTAGCATGCTGTAAACTCCAGATAATGATGCCGACTGAGGCTTTATGTGCAGGAAAGGCAGACTCATAACTGGAGTAGTTATCTATTCCTATAAGAATAAATCACTTACCCTTCCAGGATAGAAGGTTCCCAATGTAGCCAATGTGCCACCATGTGGTTGGTAATGCAACAAGTTGAGTCTACTTGGTCATTCAATAGTTTTTCACAATGGATACTTCCTGGTGGTCATTAAAATGAGATACAAAGATCTTCACACTCATGCCACTTCTGATATATCCATTTACATGTCTACCTCAGGCCCCATTGTCTTCTCTTTTCCAGGTTTTTCCTTTCATGTACTTAAGTAGCCAGCCAGGCCATCTGCCACTGTCCATAAGTCCACAAACATCCTTACCTTGATCAGTATGTATTCCATCGTAAGTGGAAGACCAGTTGCATCACTCACTGTTTGGTCCATTTAAAAGATTTTCTCTTGCTACTGTCTTTCAAGGCCACCCCTAAATGGCTGGAAAGCAGCTGCTGTCAATTTTTTGGCTTGTACCAAAATACTGAGCCAACCCATTCAAATAGGAAGCTCAGTTATTTTCCTTTTCCTTCTCTGTGACACTCCCCCTCAACATAGTATCCCCCAATATGGCCATTGGAGCCAGCTGAGAGAGGGGTGCTACTGCAACCACATGGGTAACACACGAGTTTGGGCATACACTAAGGACAATAAGGCTGTTATCGATGTATTAATATCAAAGTAAGCCATAATACAAAGAACATTACCAGAGATGAATAAAGACATTTTATAATAAAAGAGCCAACTCAATAACCTTAAATATGAATGTATCTAATAATATAGCATCGGTATATGTGAAGAAATAAGACTAAATGGAGAAGTCAAATTCACAATCATATTTGAAGATGATAACAGTCCTCATTCAATAATTGATAGATCCAACTAGAGGGAAAAAATAGTGAAGTTATGGAAGATTTAACAAGACTTGAGATTATAGAAGATTTGAACAAATTTGAATAAACTTGAGTTAATTTGTATATATAGAACACCATTTCCAACAACTTCAGAAAACATACTGTGCTCAAGTATATGTGAAACAGTCACCATCGTAGACAGTATACTGACTCATTAAGCAATTCTTAATAAAATCCAAAACCTTTGGCCTGAATGATAATCATTGAATGATACAACCAGTTGAGTTTGTGGTAAGCATCTGAAGCACTGCTCTTAGTGATCTGTCACTTTAAATTACGTATTACAAAAGAAGTCAGATTAAAATCAATGATACGAACTATCTCAGAAAAGCAGACCAAAAAGAGCAAATTCATCTCACAAATATTAGAAGGAACAAAATTATAAATATAAGGGAAGAATTCAATAGAATAGAAAGCATTTAATACAGATGAAATCAGTAAATCAAAAGTTCATTTTTTTTTGAAAAAGTAATAAAAGTGTAACCCTGGCAAGACTGATCAGGAAAATAAAATAGGATAAAAAAATTTACCAATTAGTAAAAAAAGGCAAACATCATTACAAATTCTAATAACATTAAAATGATATTATAAGCATCACTATACTAATGTATTTGACAATTTAAATAAAATAACCATGTCTGGAAAAGGGCAAATTAATGAAACTCGCAAAAAGGAAAAAAAAGACAATTTGAATAATTCAATATACATTTAGATCTATATGAACATGGACACTATTTCACTTGAAAAATTACTATATAGTTACATTAATTAAGACTGTGCGGTATTCACACGAGTAAACAGAGAGCAAAGAAATAGACCCTCACCACTACAGCCACTGGATAAAGGCATCCAAAGAATTTAATGGGAGAAAGAACATACTCTCAACAAATGGCGCTGTAGCAACTGGAAATCCAGAATGAAACACATTTACCTGACCCTTAACTCCTAACATTCTAAGATTAATTCAAGATGAATCATAAACCTAAATATGAAGTTAAACTATAAAGATTCCAGAAGGAAATATTTGAGAATATATTCACGATATTGTGTTAGGCAAAGATGTCTAAAATTGAACATGAAAAGTGTAACTAGGAAAAAATGACAAATTTGACTTTACCAAAATTATTAAAAATCTACTTATTAAAGACACTACTAAGAGTAAAATGGTAAGCCAAAGAATGAAAGAAAGTATCTGCAATTCAAATATCTGCCAAGGATTTCGTATTTAAAATATATAACTGTATTAATAAGAAAAAACAAAAATAAGTAAAAGATTTAAATTATTTCCTAAAGTAGAATATTCAAATAGATTTTAAGCCTATGAAAAGTTGTTAAACATCATTACTCCTCAGAAAAATGCAAATTAAACCAGTCAAAAACAACTAGACACTCACCCAAATAGGATAATCAAAACTATTTACAATCCCAAACAAACTTCTTACACACTACTGGTATAAAATACTAAAATAAATACTAAAACCATAAAATACCAAATTACTAAAACCATACTGGAATTAGTCATTAGGGAAACACAAATTAAAATCATGAGATACTACTGTACAACCATTAACATGTCTAAAATTTAAAAGTTTGATCATACCAGTATTATCAAAAGAGTGGAGCAAATGTAACTCTCAAATACTTCTGTTAAGAATTTAAAATAGGACACTCACCTTGGAAAACAATTCTATAGTTTCTTAAAGAGTTAAACATACACCTACCATATAACACAGACATTCCACTATTATCTATTTACCCAAGGGAAATGAAAGCATAAGTCTGCACAAATACTTTCACATGAATATACATAACAGCCTTATTTGCAATAGCCCAAAACTGGAAACAACCCAAATGCTCGTCAACGGTTAAATGGATAAACAAATTGTGTTTCCCTGTAATGGAACTTTACTCAGGAATACAAAGGAGTGAACCACGGACAAACCACATGACGTGGGTGTATCTCAAAACAATTATGCTGGTGAAAGAAACAAGATTTTTTTTAAAAATACATACTGTATTACTCTATGTAAAATTAAAAATAAAACAGAAACTTTTGTATGGAGTGTGATTGGGTGGGACAGGTTGTGGAAATGAGATTGCAAAATGGTCAAGAAAACATTTTCGAGGGGAAGAAAGTGAGATAGATATGTCTATTCTCTTGATTGTGGTTATAGTTTCATATTTCAAATTGTTAAATTAAACACAATAAAAATGAATATTGTATATAAAATATACCTTAAAGTTGTTAAACAGACATGTACACATTTGAAACTTTTTGGAAGTTGCCACTAAAGTTAAAAATACATATATACCATGATCCAGCAATTCTACTTCTACAGAAAGGAAGAACAATGACCAGAAAAATGCTTGTACAACAAGGTTTACAGCCCCATTTTTCATTGTAGCCAAAGTCTAGGAGCAACACAAATGTCCACAACATGGAAAATGGAAAAAGAAACCTATTGGGTTATATTCCCACAAAGGAATACCAAGCAGTAATAATAATTTAAAAAAGACCAACTTACTGATACATGTAATAACATTCTGCAATAAAAGAAACATTCTGTCTTTATTTGGTTGGTTGTTACATATGATACAAATGTAAAAATTTACATGTATTTAAGCCATACACTTAAAGAGTTGTTTATTTCATTGTATAAAATTATACCTCAATAAAATACCCATATGTATATGTTGTACATATATGCATATATATATGTGTGTGTGTCTCTGTGAGTATATGTATGTATCTACTTTTCTACATATATATAAATATAATATAAATATGTAGATACATGTATATACATACATGTCTAGAAACAGAGATGTGGGGAGGGACAAAAAAATAGAAGCACAATGTGAATCAAATTAAAGCTGGTATATATTTGTCAAAAATAGTCAAAAATAGAAGAGTTTTGTTACATAGTGATAGAAGGCTGAATTCCACGAGAGGATATAAAACTTGTGTATTTGTAATCTAATAACATAGAATCTATTAATAATCAATTCAAACAAAAATAAGAAAATTTAAAATGAAAAAATATTGTAATAAAAATAGACAATTCCACAAAGTATACATTTATGTTAAAATCATCAATTTATAAATATTAAATATATCAAGAAGATATAATATTTGTAGATTATCATATTGTAATATGTGGGAGATTTTAAGAAAACAATTAGCATACTTTATTCGATCTGTTTGTGTGTGTATTTTTTTCATGCATGTAAATAGAAAACATACCTGTGCTACAGTATATAGGACAGTTGAGAAAATCAATGATGTGTTGTGTCATAAGTTTCAAAAATGCCGCATCAAACACAATACATTTTCTGAGCACTGTGCAACTCTGTAATTATGTTGAAAAATAATGATGTAAACTTTTAAAAATTCCCATCTACTGGCCAAAGAAGAAATCAAAAGTGTCAATAATATTTATGAAAACTTGGAGAATGCACATAAATTTAGACATAGAAGGAAATTTATATAATCTGCTTACATTAAATACATACAATTAAAGTTAGAAAGTTAGAAAACAAATCAGAGGAAATAAAAATTAAGCTCAAAGAAGAATAGAACAAATATAAGAATACTACTTAATGTGATAAAAATAAAATATAAATAATATTTTTAAATAAGATAATATACAGTAAAGATATTCAGCAAGAAAAAATTGAATCATATTTAAAACCAAATAAATTTGACAACTCTCTGACAATATCAATGAAGAATCTAAAGAGAACATACAAATACATATCATAAATTAAAATACAGATATAGCCACAGATATACTGCAGATATTAAATAGAAAAAACTGCATAAACCTTTGTTGAAATTTTAAATAGAATTTTAAAATGTTAAAATAACTTGCCAGAAGTGATTTAAGAAGAAATAAAAACCTGAATAGTATTAAACAAACAAAAAAATTGTCAATAATTTTAATTATTTTTACACTCACACATAGAAAAAAGCCTAGATGGGTTTTTACAAGTGAGTAAATTCAAGCAACTGGTCATTTCTACCACGTATAAGACTTATAATCTTTTCTGATTGAATCTGAAGCTTGGGGTTCTGAAACGTAACTACTTGGGCCTATTACCTGCTCCCCTGTGAGTTACACTCAGAACCCAGGTCCTGTGAGCAGATTCAGTTGCCAGTGGCACCCATCTGCATTTACACAGAACACAACAGTGTGTGGTGGCCCTCAGATGAAAGAGCATAGTCTGCAAATACAAATCTGGTCGAACCTTTTTGTTTTATGCGAAAGGATATTGAGAAGTGCTTTGTGGGTAAAGATTTCAGACAGAACTGGGTCATAAATATCAATGAGGTTAAGGGAGTGCAAGCACAGTGCCTTTTCACAACATTGCACCAAAAGTCTTGTCAATTAAGGTTATCTCACCATAGTTAATCTTCGTCTATTTTTGCTGAGAAAATACATAAAGAGATAAAAGGAACAGCACTTTTTCCCCAACAGAGAAAGGTTTATGGGTTGATAAAGGAACTCCAGATCACTCTCAACATCCAACACAGAGGAGGGTCATCTCCATTTTACAGAAAATAAATTGTAAAATCGGATGCTAGAATACCACTTAAAACTTCAAAACAACAAGAAAAATGCATTATTAAAGAAAAAAGAAAGTTACAAATGTTTACTACTAAAACATGGTGTAAAATGCTTTCTAAAGTTAAGTAAATAAATATTAATGGGGTGTCTTATTCTTTCAAAACATAAGTAGGAACTTTCAGCTAACACAAATAACAGAAGCCACGTGGCAAGACTTCTGTGACTAAAATGACAGAAAATAAAGCACATGGAATTATGTTCATATCCAAAATGAGAACATACATAAAAAATAATTTTAATAAGAATTCCTTCACATGTTTCCAATGTGATATAATACAACTATAGCTTATAATCAATGACAGATTTCTAACTTATGTTAAAAACATTTTATTTAATTATGCTCTTTATACTATAAATAATCCAAGAAATATAGATCATGTACTATTTACAGCACTGCTTCAAGCTATAAGAAGGATTTTCATTTATCAGTATTTAAATATTCATTAACATTGCCTATAGAACAAGTAGATGTGAAAACAAATTACACTTATTATTAAAATTTTTATTGTGCATTGGTATTGATGGCTAATATTATGGAAATTATTTTATATAAAAGTAAAATATTAAAGCATTTAATAAGGAAAAATAACCTTACTTAAAATATTTAGCATGTTGAAGATGCTTAACAAATTTGTATAGGAACTAAAAGCATATTTTCTTATTTCAGATAATTAAAAGGCATATATACTCATCTTCCAATTATAATTTGACACTCATATTTCAATTTGAAAACTACTTTTTTTAATAGATAAAACTAAGTGTTTTAAAGTGGTTAATGTATTGACTTAAATAATCATTGTATATTTAAGTTATGATCTGTTATTTAAATAACGACCATGTATATATATATAAAAATGTCTATATAAACTTTCTATAAAAGAGTTGTCATGGGCTTCCCTGGTGGCACAGTGGTTGAGAGTCCGCCTGCCGATGCAGGGGACACGGGTTCGTGCCCCGGTCCGGGAAGACCCCACATGCCGCGGAGCGGCTGGGTCCGTGGGCCATGGCCGCTGAGCCTGCGCGTCCGGAGCCTGTGCTCCACAACGGGAGAGGCCACAGCAGTGAGAGGCCCGCGTACCGCAAAAAAAAAAAAAAAAAAAAAAAAAAAAGTTGTCAAAATTAGCTTCCCTATGATTTCAAAGTTTCTGTTTTATTATAATAATAATCAGTACCACAACAGAAACAGCAGCATTTAATGGCACTATTAACTCAAGAACCTAAAACATCAACTACATTAATTATATTCATTATATTTAATTGAACATAATCATCTAACCTAACAATTCCTTGTACACTAATTAATAAAACAGCAAGTCTTCTGGATCAGAAATGTATAAAAATAGTCTTTCTTTTGGAGTAGATCATTTTGGGGAAAAATGTGTGAACCACAATGTATTGTATACAGAAGATACTGAATTACATTTAATTTTAATGTACCTTAACGCCGTAGTCTTACTGTTAATGACTTAAGAATATAGTGCCAGATATATATATTTTTTAATGTAAACAAACATTTTCCAATAGTCCTTTAGGATTTCTACTGCTCTTGTTAGCATGTGATTTTGGAGAAGTTGTTACCCTCAGAAGTCATTCCAACTATCACCTCTTTTATCACATACCCTACCCTAATGTTTTCACCCCCACTGCAAGTACATGATTTTGTGTCCTACCTAAGGAAATATTTATTTCAACTTTGTCTCTACAAATAACAAGCTAAACTAAATATGCTCGTACTATTATATTTTTACATCTCTCTGAATGGAAAAATGTCCCCCCTCCTCCAAGGTTTCTGTACCCAGTGAAACAACTCTTGACAAGATCTATAATGACCACCATTATTATTATATCCCACTGATACTTTTCTACTCCTTTCTTACTTTCTCTGCAACAACTGACTGCAGTTTCCTTCTCAAATGCCCTTCTCTCATTTCCCCTCCTTTCTGGTTTCTTTCCCAGCTTCTCCTTCACAAGATTCCTTTCCTATTCAGCATCAACTTTACCAACATCATTTAGTTGCCCTTTTGGATATGTGTCTTTCCTTCCATCATACGATTTCCCCCTTAGTTTTTACATTATATCTCATTCAAATCCATAGATTTTTTAAAAAAGAAAACGATATGCCAATATCTCCCCCAATAACATAATTTTTCTCCCACTGTCCAGACCACATATGATAATGATCATGATAAAACAACTTCCAAATGCCAACTAACGGTAAAGCACTGTATAATCCAAATCAACTCAGTATTTTGGTATTAATAATTTGCCTTAATGGGAAAAATGTTGTGGATCAGATCATTTGAGTTGCTTAAGTTTTCACAGCTTGTAAACTACAAAGCCATGATTGAAATCTTAGTCTGATTACAAATACATGTTTTTCTACCAAGGCAGGTCACTTCTTTATATCCAAATGACCAAGGGATGTCTTAGATGTCCAATTTAAACCACCCAATTCCAAAAGTAATTCTATCATCTCTATTCCTCTCCTTCTCAAATAAATGTAAACTTCCTCCTCATGTTTTCTCTATCACAGGGAAGGGTGTTGCATTTCATCCAATCATTCAAGCCCCAAATCGCAGAATCATATGGACTCTTCCATATATAATCTGTACACAATTCCTACGGATTCTATTCAGTATTTTTTCAAAGTCCTTCTTCTACTGTGGAGAAAACCAGTGATACTGCTTCATTTTAAGCTCTTACCACTTCTAGTCAGAAGCAGACCAAACACTGGTCTCTCTGCTTCCAAACTTTCTTCCCTACAATTCATTTTCCACCTAAGAGTGAGTGATTTTTTTTTCCATCACAAATTAAATCTGGATACTTGTCTGCTTGAAACAATCCACTGTAATCGGAACACTAAATTTATTAAGACAGCCTACAGAGGACTACATGAAGTGGTCCTAGAACACCTCTCAACTTGTACTCTCTCACCCAGCTCCCCGCACCCAGTGCTCTGGTTCTCTAGCTAATCCTCTAGAACAGTCAGCTTCAGGGCTTTCTACTGCCTTTAAGATATTCACTTCTTTAGCTCTTCTTTGCCGTTCAGCTCACAAATTGCATAATTCACCCAATATAATCTAGACTTTTCCTCTAGTCATTTTCTATTAAAATGTCCTGATTACTTTTCTACAAAGCATTTTTTTTACTACAGTAATCCTCCCCTACCCTCGGTTTCACTTTCCCATGGTTAACTGTGGTCTGAAAATGTTACATGAAAATTTCTAGAAATAATTCACAATTTCTAAATTGAGCATTGTTCTGAGTAGCAGGTTGAAATCTCACTCCATCCTGCTCCATCTACCCAGGTCTTGAATCATCTCTTTGTCCAGCATGTCCCACCCTTTAGTCACTTAGTACCCAACTTGGTTATCAAATGGATTGTCCCCATATCACTGGGCTCGTGGTCTCGTAACCCTTTATTTTACTTACTAATGGCCTCAGAGCACAAGAGTGCCCTGGCAGTTTGGATATGCCAAGAGAAGCTGTACAGTGCTTCCCTTAAGTGAAAAGATGAAAGTCCTTGACTTAATAAGGAAAGGGAAAAACCTATAAAAAACTATTTAAAAAAAACCCTAAACTATAAAAAAGCTAAGGATGCTGAAATCTATGGTAAGAATGAATCTTCTATCCTTAAAACTGTGAAGGAGGAAAAAGCAATCCATGCTAGGTTTGGTGTCGCAGCTCAAACTTGAAATGTTAGGGCCACAGCGAATGATATGTACTTAGTTAACATGGAAAAGGCATTCAATTTGTACAAGACATTTTGAGAGAGAGGAGGACCACATTCACATAACTTTTATTACAGTATATTGCTGTGATTGTTCTATTTTATTATAGTTATTAATGCTCATCTCTTACTGTGCCTAATTTATAAACTTCATCATACGTATGTATGTATAGGAAAAACATATAGTACATATAGGGTTTGTTACTATCCTTGCATTTCAGGCATCCACTGGGGGTCTTGGAATGTATCCCCTGTGAATATGGAGGGACTACTGTACCTAAAAATAATGGACATATTAAATAACATATTTGTTTACTTGTTTATAATCTCCTCAAAATATAATGTAATATTTAGGAAACAGGTATCTTATTCATCACCTATTCTGAATTCCTAAAGCAGTATGTGAAGCAATTTATTGAACATATGAAAATATATTAGTGTCATTCCAATTCTTAATTTTAAAAAGTAGGCCCATTTATGATTAGATCATTTAAGGCACTAATTATTTCTAATTTCCCAAAACATTTTATTGAAATATACCCTTGACGTCAAAGTTACTATTCCCTCTGGCATTTCCTACTTATTTACCTAGTTAACACATGGTTCACCTTCCATACAGAGTTCACACATTACTTAATATACGGAGTATTATCTGGCTTAACCTAATCTGATATACACATTCTATACTATACAATATGAGCTCATGTAGAATTCTCAAAGCACTTTTGTTATTTTTGGAATATAAAATAAAAGTTAAAACATACACAGAAACTTCCATTTCCAGGAATATGGCTGAGAGGTAGCTTTGTTTCTGATCAATGGAATATGGCTGGTTAGGCATTAGGACTCCCTCTTTCATTGAAAATCACTAAAAAAATGAATTTAAGAGATGATAAATAGAATTTTTTTGGCTCAAATCCAAGTGAAAGCAAAACGCAAAGAACTGATTATTCCTGAAGTTGCATCTGCCATGACAGCATTTCCTAACCCTGGGAATTTGAACTCCAGGTTTTTCTCTTGTGGTAGCACAACCCCAGAAACCAAATGCCGGATATGTTCCACATGGGCTGTGGAAGGGAGATCCCACCATAAATGCAGGATCCTGAAAGCACCCTTTAATGTAACAATAAACCGAATTAATCAGCCCCGCCACTCATCGCCAGAAGCCTGGCAGGAATTGCATTACCTTCGGCAAATCTGTAGGCGGAAGAAGTTCCACAGAAGTTGTAACCAACAGACCTAAACTGCTTATGATTCATTACTTTAGCATATTAGTTTGATATTTGTAATAAACTAGTAACTGAGGTTCATTGAGCAATTGCGGTTATCGCTCATTTTACAAATAGGAAATGTAGAGCAAGAGAGGATAAAGTTCATAGCACAATGTCACAAAGCTAGCAAATGACAGAGTTGAAACCATCCAAGGCAGCAATCTTTCGGAACTATCAAACTGCCTCCTTGTTTCATGTGGCTGCCACAAATATCGCTTGAAAATTCTGATTGCCAAAGCCCTACTCAAAAGGTTCTATTCCTACACTACAGATTTTATGGAATTAAAATGTCACGGCAAGGGTGTATGTGAGTATTGAGTTTCTTTCAGATTTCTTTGGTGATTTTCTGCTGCTAAATACACATATTTTTATTTTTATACATTTTTATATTCATAAAATGTTTTTTTTTTTTTTTTTTTTTTTTTTTTTTTATGCGGTATGCTATGCGGGCCTCTCACTGTTGTGGCCTCTCCCATTGCGGAGCACAGGCTCCGGACGCGCAGGCCTGGCGGCCATGGCTCACGGGCTTAGTTGCTCCGCGGCATGTGGGATCTTCCCGGACCAGGGCACGAACCCGTGTCTCCTGCATCGGCAGGCGGATTCTCAACCACTGCGCCACCAGGGAAGCCCCATAAAATGTTTTAATTAAGATAACTGAATAAAGAAAAGGTTAAAAATAGAGTTTATATATTTTCCATTATAGGTAGATATAGATGGTACATAATAACATATGTAACAGATGTGTACATATATGTATATACGAGAAGATTTGCTGAGTTTCTTTATAATACTTTAAGGATTTCATTCCTTTTCTTTTTTCCATGCTTTCTTAAAATCCTAAATTGGTTTGAAAAGAATCTATAATATCATGGAAACATTCCAATAAGGACACATTCTTAAAAGAGGGAAACAAAAAGATATTCTCTTAGATGCAGAGACTAAACAATGATATCACCCCTACTAACGAAAAGGTACGTCCAAAATGGAAATCAAGTTAGGAGACTTTGAGTGTAATGGAATTAACAGCGAGAAATAAAACCAGTTAAGAGAGTTTAGTCAAAATGCTTGCTGTTGGGCTTCCCTGGTGGCGCAGTGGTTGGGAGTCCGCCTGCCGATGCAGGAGACACGGGTTCGTGCCCTGGTCCGGGGGGATCCCACATGCCGCGGAGCGGCTGGGCCCGTGAGCCATGGCCGCTGGGCCTGTGCGTCCGGAGCCTGTGCTCCGCAACGGGAGAGGCCACAACAGTGAGAGGCCCGCATACCGCAAAAAAAAAAAAAACAACAACAAAAAAAAAAATGCTTGCTGTTGATAAATTTAAATAATCCTGGTCTAAAATTATGAATTAGTCTAGATCCAATAGGAAGTAAAACACAGGAGTAACAGAAGAGAGAAAATCCCTAACTCCTCTGGATTGTAACCCAAACTGTAACCTATCTGTTTGCAAAACCTAAATCAACCTCTCCCCCTCAACATGTGGTTTATGGTTTCACCAGTCTGGTAGAACCAGAGCTAGGATAGTTAATATAGGGGTTACAGTAATTGAAGTAAAATGACCAATTGCCCTGATCCTGCTGGGACTGTCCTGGTTTTAGCACTGCAAGTCCTGAATCCACAGAAAGCCCTCAGTCCAGAGTAGACTATGACACTTGGTCACCCTCAGTGTTAGAAACATCTATCAAAAAAGAGTATAGAAAGTTAGATGAAATTAGAGGAATAAGACAGACCTGAACACCCAACATGGTGGAGGGAAAAAAAATTAGGGGAGTAAATCAGTTGTTAGAAAGAGAAGTTCTGTTGGAAGAGGGAGGTACCAATGTATCAGTTCATTAGTCCAGCAGTCGCAGGCGCTAAATTCTAGGGTGCAGGTAACTAGAAGGAGTTATGGAAGATATGTTGTTAGAGGCAAGAAAGACAAGGAACTGAGGAATCAGACTGATGGATCGATTGACAAGAACAGTATTAATACTGTAACCCACAGGGCAAAATTTCTAATAAAATGGTAGGTACCATTGGTGCATAGGGGTAGAAGGCATTTTATTCTAATAATGTGGGTCTTAAATGGGCAAGAATTTTCAAAAATTAGATCAAGGAATAGTAGCAGGGAAGCTGCTGAGGAACTGAAAAAAGCATTTACCATACGTCTGGACAGTGGTGTACCCAGAGTGTGGAAGAAAGCACAAACTCCACCAGGAAGAGACGCGGAGAAGTAGTGTCTTCAGCAGAGTGTTAGCTTTTTGTTAGTATCAGAAATATGAAAAAGGTGAGTTGAAGAGGTAAGAGCCTTCATTAATCTTGAAAAGTGAGTTCTAGAGGCAAATAAAAATGCTATCCAACTTTGTAAGCAGATGATGAATTTTCCTAAACATTTTTACCACAATTACAGATGGACACTAAATTTTATCAGGAAGAATATAACCCTCCAGACCTCATTTTTAGTTTGTTCGTTTTTCTTAGTGCTTCCCCCAGTGAAAACTTGGACCAAGTGTATAGAATTATCTGTAGGTTCTGTATAAACCATGAAATTAGATGCATATAACCTATGCTCAGGGTGTGAACATATTTTAATGAAAATGAACCCTGTATTGCTTTGTTTTTAAAAATTAAAATCAAATTCCACGTCAACCACTATATCAGGTAATGTGTGAGAAAGCTAGTTTGATGGCCAAGTACCACAACTTATAAAATGTATGCTTGTCACAAGTCTGATGGTGATATAATTACACCTGTCTCTTAGCAGAACAATGCTAAGAGACACAGGTAAAACATAAAACTTAGCACTGTAAACCACAAACAAAGCAGCCTTCTAGCCAGAGGTACAAGCTTCCTTGAAATTCATATCTTCACAAATTCTACCAACTGTGGAAAATAATTCTGACTCTCTTGGTGTATGTACGTGTTACCTCAGAACATTCCTGGGTGTTTACTGTAAGGTAGAGTGCATCAAAGCTCAAATATTTCCTTGCCACCCAGGATTCAGGCCTGCCTGAGGTATCTTATTGCCGAAATTAAAAATATATTATTTATCATTATAAACATATCTAACATGCTATAGTAAAATAAGTGATAGATATGAAATGTGATATGCCTTGCTTTTAGTTAAACAACAAGAAATGTTAGAGCTTTGACTTTAGAGTTGAGTGTGAAAGTAAGATTCAAAAGTAAATTATGATTGTGACATTCTAATTTTAAATAGTTCAACTTTCTACTAATAGTTTACGTTTCTAAAATTTGATATATACATGTTGAACTTGATAAAATCTAACTTTTAAATGTATGTATTCCTTTAACAAAGAAATCTTTAGGAGTTTGGCATTCCTCTAATTTGCAAACAAAATATCCTGATAGAAAAAAAATAATTTAATGTTAAAAGTTTAATGTGCAATGTACCTAGCTTCTTGTCTTATAAATTGAAGATCATTATAGAGATATAAATGCACTTAGCATATTTGTCTAATATATTTAATATATTTTCTTATAAGTTTTTAATATTTCTATGCATTTTAGAAATAGCATTAAAAAGAAGTTCTAGGAACAATACTCAGTCATGGTCACAGTTACTGAAAACAAAAAAACAAAAAGCAATTCTAAATTCAAAAACCTTTCATGAGACTCTTCTATGTGCAAGGCACCGTGAAACATACTGGGTAAACAAAGAATTGAAAGCAGATAAATTGTAGTTTCTGAATCCTGGGACTTTATACTGAAACAACGGAGATCTACATAAACAATAAAATAATATTCTGAAAAGGACAATAGTAAAGGTATATACTATGTGATTAATTAATAGATAAGAGCCTAGCCTCTTAGCCTCTTAGCTAATATGAATTAATAGCTAAGAGTAAGGAGTGGATGGTAGAGATACAGACATAAATTAAAGAACTGAAGTGATAAACAGGGATTAATCATTGGAAAGTCCAACTAGTAAAGTGAGAGCAAAGGAATAAAGATAAGAGGATATAAGTAATTAAAAAATGAAATAATAAAATGTATCAGTTTCCTGTGGCCACCATAACAAAGTACCACGAACTGGGTGGCTTAAAACAACAGAAATTTATTCTCTCAGTTCTGGAGTCTAGAAGTCTAATGCCAATGTTTTGGCACTGCTGGATCTTTCTGAAAACTCTGAGAGAGAACCTTCCATACCCCTCTCCAAGCTCCTGGTGACAGCCAGCCATCTTTGGCATTCCATGGGTTGTAGGCCAGCACTCCATTCTCTGCCTCAGTCTTCATATGGTATCACCCATGTATCTCTGCATCTCCACATGATCCTCTTCTTATAAGGACACCAGTCATATTGGATTAGAAATGCACCCTAGTCCAATGTGACCTCATCTTAAATAATTACATCTGCAACAAGTCTATTTCCAAATAAACTCATATTCTGAAATGCTGAGGGTTAGGACTTCAATACATCGTTTTGGAGAGACACAATGCAACCCCAAATTTAAAAGCTAACACATATTAAGCGGTAATACAGCATGTTTTATACATTAAACATTTTACTCTCACAATAGCAATCACTATGTTTATAGTTAATTGTATAATTTTGATTCTATAGATGTAATTTTACCAAAGCCACAGAGAAAGTAGAGTTATGAAGTCAGCCCTCAACCACCAAAATTAATTTAAAAGTCCATAGTTTAATCGCTATATTATTTTGCCTCCCAATAGCCCTATGAAATTGGATCCATGTATGGCACATGACAAAACAGGAGTTGGGAATTGAAAGAATGATATATCTGAAATGGATGGAATTTGTATTTTATTTGGAGACAATTACAAATGTTTGCTTATTAAGGAGGAGTTAAAAATCAGATCTATGTTTTATTTTAAAAAGTTACAACTGGTAGAAATATGGACCACAGTTGTTTGGGGAGACATTGGAGTTTAGAGGCTAGTGTAATAGTATGTGAGGAATCATGGATGCCTGGACTTTAGGGCTGGGAGAGGTATAAGCCTAAAACTGAAAAGAGGAACAAAATTCAAGAAAAATGGAACTTGGATATAATTTAATGTGAGGCTAAGAAAGATGAATGATTCAAAGACAGCACTATGATCTCTAACTTGTATAATTCAAACAATACTGTACCACTAAGACCAATGGGGAGAAGGTGATAACTTTATTGATGTAATCCAATTTATATAAATGATATTTTAAAATTTAATCTTCCTTATTGTTGTATGCTATTTGCTTTGTGCCTTTTTTTTCTTTTTAATTTTTGGCTGTGTTGGGTCTTCGTTGCTACGCACGGGCTTTCTCTGGTTGTGGCGAGCGGGGGCTACTTCTCATTGCAGTGGCTTCTCTTGTGGTGGAGCACGGGCTCTAGGCGCATGGCCTTCAGTAGTTGCAGCACGCAGGCTCAGTAGTTGTGGCACGCAGGCCCTACAGTGCATGGGCTTCAGTAGTTGTGGCACACAGGCTCGGTAGCTGTGGCCTGCGGGCTCTAGAGCTCAGGCTCAGTAGTTGTGGTGCACGGGCTTAGATGTTCCATGGCATGTGGGATCTCCCCGGACCAGGGATCAAACCCAGGTCCCCTGCATTGGCAGGCAGATTTTTAACCACTGCACCACCAGGGAAGTCCCACTTTGTGTCTATTGTTTAAGCAATTTTGGTAGGAGACTGGGTCACATTTTAGGTAGAGGCTAGGCTCTTAGGGTCTCCACTATGTGGCCCTCATAGGTTCTCAGCTGCTCACCAGTGAACTTCACAGATGAATTAACAGTAAAAATCATTTGTCAAAGGAGACTCATCTTATGATGGATCATATCACAGGATTGTTTTGAAGAATAAATGAGATAATATTTCTGAAGTGTCTAGTACGCAATGCCCGAAACAGAACAGAACCTCAATAATTGGATCTTCCCTCATCTTTAGTTGAATTAATAGAGAAAACCAAATACACAAACAAAAAACAAACTAAATCCTAAGGCCTATGTACTTATAGAAATAACATTAATTTTTTTAAGTGAGGTCTTAAAATATTATCTACTAATTATATCCTATAGGATTTTTTAAAATAACAATTCTGTATTATTACTGAATTGTACAGAATCTCCTGATAGCCTAATCAATTTTATGCACATACTAAGTTAAATAGGAGCTATTGCTACACTTAAAATCTAAAACCCAGGCAGATTATTGGATTAATATAACTACTATTGAGCCAAAAAATTGAACACAATTGTATAAAATTCCATAAAAATATCACATGCAATGTCTCATTTATATATCTATTTACTATAAGGCATACATTAATGTTATTTATGCTTATAAGGTACTTTGATTATCACTCTAGAATTCTGCTGTCCAATAGAATATAATGTGAGCAAAAAACAATTTTATATTCTCTATCAGCCAGATTTCAAAAGTGAATAATACTTAAAATTAAATATTAATGTTTTATTTATCTAATATATCCCACATATTGCAATTTCAACATGAAATCAAAATAAAAAATAAGAGATATTTTACATTCTTTTTTCAAACTAAGTCTTCAAAATTCACTGTACACTTTACACATAAAGCATATCTCAAATCAGATACACCATATTTCAAATGCTCAAGTAGCTACTCTATGGATGACACCATTCTGGAAAACACTCTTGCTCATCATGTAATAACGTTTATATATAATTTCAACAATAAAATAATCCCCATATAATATCAAAATTTTAACCTCAGATTTACCACCATATCTAAAATAAGGAGAATTAATTTCTCAATTTTACCTTCTGGACAGTTTTACTAAAATTATGCATTAAAGATGCAAGGAACTACCCAAAACTAGATTCTTCAAGGGGAGTAATCACAGGAAAAGAAGTTACCTTAACTATTCAAGAGTATTTAACTTAATTAAATATATAAATAAATGTGCTCCTGATTTGCCATTTTTAAGGAAGGAGAAGCCCCATATGATGAGAGCATGGCTTGTTTTGTTTTGTTTTAAATGATCTTTTCTTCTAAAAAGCTCAGCTCCCTGTATTTAGGGAGCAAATGATGGGGAAAGAGGGCATTGTGAGAGTTCAGACATCCCTGTCTGTCATTTATTAGCTTTGCTGACTTAGTCAAAGTACTTACCTTATTCTTATGTAGTCACTCTGAGGTGATTTTATGTTTATTAAATCCCAATATAAGAACTGGGACCTACTAGAATGTTTGTCCCTAAATATATCTTTTAAAAATGGTATATGTACATGTGAAGTAGAAATCATCTGAAAAATAGTACTTCATCTGACTGTGTATCAGATGAAGAATGATGCTTAGTAGTCTTATGGAAAATATCCAATACAGAAATTCAGAAATAATACTACTTTCTCCACTCTCCCTTAAGCAAAAGGCAATGTAGTAAAAGATTTAATTCACTGTACTTAGAGGAATGCCAAATTCAGTTGTCTAATTCCCCATGGCTCTACCTTTTATAGTTAAATCTAATGAAAATAAGACCCCTGCTGTGAATTATAGGTAAAGTAGAAAAAGAAAAATATGTATCTTACCCACTCAACAATTTTTCAGTAACAACCACTCAAAGAGTGTAGCAAGGTGTGATCCAGTAAAGTCCTTATTGGCATGAAACAGGAAGAGGCTTGACTGGAGTTAACTATAGATGTTATGTAAGAAGGTAAGGTCAATGGGGAATGCTAAGTTTAAGAATCCAAAAGATTTTATTAAGATTGTTTTCATACAATTAAGCCCCGCAAAGCATAGAAAGATTCTGGGACAAGATCTTGTAGTAGAAGTAACTTAAAATCTAGATCAGAATATAAGGGGCATATCTATTATAATACATTAAATAATAAATGGGTCCGACATTACAAAATATTGGACTAAATGCATAGTTCAAATTAAGAAGTCATTTGAGAAAGAGGTAGTTGTCAAGGTGAAAAAGTCTTGAACTTCAATCTAAATACATGGCTCCTACTCCTACCTCTGACATTAAGTAGCTCTAGGCACCGATCAAGTTTGCATATCTTTAGGCTTTTTAGTATTATGTTTTTAACATTAGCAAAAGACAGAGGATGAGAGTGAATTATCTCGTCTCACATTTCCAAAGGAACTGAAAAATATTATCACTGATACAGCACAGCTTGGAGAAGCCCTCCGTGACTACCACTTCATTTACCATAACGTAGACAGATGATCTGATCATATCTGATCTACCGAAATTAAAATTTTTGATGATGTTTGTGTGCAAAGCATATTCTGGGTTTTAGGTTATAGGATTAAAAAAAAAAGAGTTACATGTTCTTTTGGGATCTCAAAACTAGTTTTAATGTTTTCTCCAAACAAAATTATGTGGTTATACAGTGAAATTATTGGAATAAGATGTTGATTATTCTCGTTTAAATTGGGGTTTTTAGAACATTACAAAATAAGCTTTCTTATAAATTACACAACCACCCTATGAATAACACAATTAAATTACATAATACTTTAATTTAAAGGTATACATTGGAAATAGGCTTACTTCTCACACCTGCTTAAAATATAGATAGAACCATATATAACTGACTCATATGTATAACTGGCGTCAACTCATCTTAAAGAAAAGACTCAAGCGATCAGACACCTCACAATTGATTCCATCATTCCTATCAGAGAACTGAAGATTCCCTGGTATATATACTTGGACTAACACATACAACTTTGCGAGTTAAGCTTAAATTAGAAATTAATTGAAGTAAACATCATGCTATTCTTTAAAAACAAATACATAATTTCAGGTTTATAGATGAATATGTTAACTGCTTTAACATCTTCTGGTCTAACATTGATGTTAACATTAATATTCAGAGAAAAATCTTTTGAGTTTTCATTTCTAAGCTCTAAAATTGAGAAAAGTATCGTGCAACTTTATCAAAAGGATCAGCTACACGGAATGCATAGTAACATGACCCATCAGTCATTGTACATTTGCTCAACACACAGAGATCAAGAAGAAAAAATAAATGACAAATACTTATTCAGACACCATTTGACCCAGCAAGTGTTAGACTCTGCTGTCAAATCACAGTGGCTGTAAATAATAGAGTTAATTGTAGGCCTTTTTCTGTTTCAAAGACTCATTTGTGCTCATCTAGAGGAAAAAAATAAGTTCAGCAATGATATTACATTCATAAGCAATTTCAATATTTTCCATCATTAGTGTTGTTTGACAAAACTAAGCATGCTACTCCAAAGGGGGTAAAAAATAAACCCTGAGTTTTGAACTCAGGACCATAGGTATCACTCTAAAGGGACATACTTAGTATATAGTGAATGGATTCACCAACCCACTGGCTTGCGATACTGGCTGTATATAAGAGTTACTTTTAAAATCCCAGTTTCCAGGTCCCATCCATATCTAACTACATGAGAATCGCTGGAGGTAGATCCTTGGCTTTGGTATTTTTCAAAAATGTAACACAACGTTGTAAATCAACTATACTTCAACACAAATTTTATATATATATATATATATATATATATATATATATATACACATATATATACACACATATATTCTAAAATTCATTGAGTTGTACACTAAAGTGGGTGAATTTTATGGTATGTAAATGATATCAGAATAAAACTGTTATATATATGCATATATATATCAAAAAATAAGAAACAAAAAAAATAAATTTTAAAAAACCCTACATAGCCCCAGATAATTCTTCTTTTTGTTGTTGTTGTTTTTTGTTTGTTTGTTTGTTTTTGGTTTTTTTTATTAAAGGCGAATGGCCTCTTCAAGGGACAGCCACCCACCACTTCCGAGTGTGGCCAGGTGTAGTGTCTGGACGGGGCAGAGACCTTACGTGGGAGAGACACCTCTCCCCCACCCCTCTGAAGCTGGCTGTGCCTGTGCCTTAGTCTGAAGGAATAGGGAGGGGACCCCTGGCCCTCAGCTGCAGCCCCGGTTTCTAGCCTTATTCCCATTTGCCAAGATTAATAAAGCCTCCAAACCAGGCAAAGCTTTGCACAGGAACTTTGCTTCAAGCCCAGCCCTGCAATTATGAGAATGGACCTCACCATAAATCCCCCAAGGTGATCATAGCTTGGCATAGAGGAAACCTTGTTGGGATGTTCAAAGACTTTAAAGACGCTGCTTAAAGAGGATTTTGGTTTACTTTAAAGAGTTGTAAAACTGTCCCTCACAGCTTAGGTTTGAGTATCTGGGTACTGTCAACCATAAAGAGAAAAAGAAAAGTGGATCTTCTGCTTAAAACTGAAGGATGTTATTAAACTTCTTTCTGTAATCAGTCGATAATGAGTTTTTACTGACCACCTACTACGTGCACCGCTCTTTTAGGCAGTATGGAGAATGAGACACGATTTCTACTTTTAAGGTGTTTTAAACTTGGGAGGAAAGGTAAAAACTACAGGTAGCATTCAGCCGTCATACAACTATTGAAGGCCTTCTATGCGTCACTCAGTGCAAGGCACAGGTAGAGACACAGGTGGATAGAGGAACATTGCCTTAGTTCAGGCTGCTATAATAAATTATCATAGACTGGGTGGTTTATGCACAACAGATAATTTATTTTTCACAGTTCTAGAGGCTGGAAGTCAGCATGGTTGGTTTCTGGTGAGAGCCCTCTTCTGGGATGCAGGCTGCTGACTTCTCACTGTGTCCTCACATGGCAGAAAAGGGGCGACAGTAGACAAAAGCCCACCTGCAAAAGTCTGAATCACTATCCCCAACTTCTGTAGTTTCTCTCATTTTAGGGACCTGCCTGCTGAGCAGACTTTGAAAAACCAATAGCAAACAAACATGACATCTAAAAAGAAAAGAGAGTCAGTAAGAGATATCTAATTACAGAGAAGAAAGATATGGAAAGTGGAAACTTATAAACCCTACAATGAGAAAATAATAACAAATCCAAATGGCATATAAAACACTGCTAAGAATAAGACTTCTGATAAAATAACACAGAAATTCATCAAAAAGCCATTTCCAGTCTAGGCTGTAATGACATGAAACATATCTAATTATCACCTGATACGTTTTGCCTTTCCGACTATGTATCCTGAGTCTATCGTAGTAAGAGTTAAAAATGAACCATTTTGTAATTTGAGTCTCTCTAGTAAGCAAAAGCATCAGGGGGAATATGGTTCATATTTTTATTGATGAATATTTTAATTTCTACTTCAAGTAGAAAATATCAAGATTTTGTCATATTTCTAAAAATAAGATGTGGATAAAAGAAAGGGCTGATTGGAAAACTGATTAATTAACAAGAAAGTTCCTGCAGTGATTTCCAATACTGGTTTTGACATGTCCTAAAAGAAGATTGCTGTATTACAATCATTTATTTTTAATGATCCAAACCAATTCTCTGGACATCTTTGTAAATAAACTATGATGTATATTTGATAGTATGATTTGTGAATTATTACAGCAAAACCTTAACAATACTAGTAAACACTTATGTATGGACAATGTATGGACAATGTTCACAGGGTTCAAATCACTTTATATATAAATCCAACCCTTATAAAAGTCAAAAAATAATACTTTTTTAACTTTAAAATGACACAGAATGGTTGAGTACCTTGCCCAAAGTCTCAAAGCTAAGTAACAGTCAGGATTCAAACTCAGGCATCTCAAGTCATGAATACTGCAGAGCAAGTGTGCAAATAGTTTGGACCTCAAAATCCCTTTTCTGTTTTGTTGTGGTTGGAAAAATCAAATCCAGTAAAGACAGATTCTCTTTGACATTGTAAAAGCCCAGTTCTATATGCAGAGGAGATACTGCGGCTATCTGGGAAGGCAGAGGAAGAAGGCGCTGTCATTTTCCTAGCTTGCGTGCCTCTACCAGCTCCCAAACCTCCTCGTTAGATACGTAGTCACTTTGCTTCAAACAGATCTCTAATTATCACAAGGAGTTTCACAGAATTCTAAAATAACTGTAATTTGAATTTTAAACACTTAAAATAATTATGTGTCATATAGCTTTGGGGGACAGAAAGGGGTTTCATACTATCAACTCGCAAGTTGGAGGTTTCAGCCCATCCAAAATGCCAGAAATAATTATTACAGAATTTCAGGCTGAAATTAACCAAGAGCAACACATCTTCTCTTAGATTTGACAGAGCACTCGGAGAGAATCGAATCCAGGTTTCCATTTAGTGCCTAAATCTGCTTTAAAAATTTAATACAAGAAGTGTTTATAACTGAAACAAAGTCCCTTGGCAAGATGCTTAAATGGAGTGCACTGTTTTAGTCAGTGTTCATTCATTCTGATGGGATCTTTATCTGATATGTACTTTGCCAACCACTTTGAAATTGCGGATATCAAAATGGTGAATTTACCATGCATGACAATATTCAAAGAACATTTATTACTTTCTGCTAAAAGCAACGTTTCTTGAAAACATAGAAACAGACTTCACTCCAACGTTTTCAATATAAAATGCAGTATTAATCCAGAACTAAGTTTCTTACACTTAGAATATATTATATAGTCTCAAAATATTTGAATTTACAATGATCTCTTTAGCTTTATCTTTTTCTTCAACTATGAAGGTCTCTATAATAGAGGGAAGAACATACTTGTAGATTGAAATATACTTGTATATTGAAATATGTTAAAGTAAGTTAAAGATTGAAATAAACATGCCACAGGACTTCTGGCTTCAGTGGTGACATGTAAAGGCAGGTGGGCAGGAAAGCATGTGAGGGCAGGAGTGAGCTTGGAAGTCGTCACGCCTGCCCTCACAACAATAATGACGGAGAAACTGAAAAACAATGACTTTTCTAGGACCCCTCAGAGAACTGAAGTAGCAGGGCAAGAAGCACTGAGAAATCTGCAGAGAGACAGATCCAGAGAGTCACAGCTGAGATCTCCTCTCCTGCACATAAATTGATACAGTATCTAATGACAATTCTAATAGCATGCTGGAAGCTGACTATTGATTAACATGACAACGAGAAAATCCTGGGGGACAAAGTCTTAGAGAAGTCCACATATTTTTGTGGGTTTCCCCTCCAGGAACACTCCCCCACAAGTTCTCATGGTGGAGAGCCAAGAAATGTGCCCCCAAGGCTCTGGCAAGGTCAGGGGAAATGTAAATATTTTGGAATAATCCAAGTGTGTTCTCCATAACCAAGATCTCTATACTCCAGAGGAAAGGACTTTACTAGAGTTTTATCCTAAATAGGGGAAAATTATTTCCCCAATTCCAGAATCCTCTATGCTTCCTATCTCACCTAAATGGGGTGAAGGGAAAGAAAATGACATAAACACTAGATTAGGGAACATTCCCCTCCCTCACATTTTACTACCACACCAACAGGGCTTCCGTGTAATAACAGTGGGATTAGAGCTAAAAGAGGTGCATGACACAAACTCTATGGAAGGAGGTGTTATTAAGAAAGCCCAAGGACAACAGGGGAAACAAAAACAAGGACAGTAGAGGAATTTGAAGGCCCTGAATCTACAACTACAGAAAAAGTTAAAAATCGCCCAACTTCTAGCCAGATTAACACAACTCTCACCGTGCCCAGATATTTTTGACAATGAATGCCACCAAAAATTTAAAGATGAATATTGCCAATTCTATAAAACCTCTTTCAGAAAACAGGGGAGAGAAAAATCCCTAACTTTTTATGAGAACAGCATTACCCTACTACCAAAATCAGTTAAATATATTACATGAAATAAAACCTACAGAACAATATCTCTCATGAACATAGGTATAATATACATATAATGAAATATTAAGATATCATCCAACAATGTTCAAAAAGAATTACATACAACTAAGAAGTAGGAATTATTTCTGCCAAACAAGGCTGTTTCAACATTCAAAGATAAAGCAGTATAAACTCTCACATCTACAAGCTAAGGGAAAAAATTATATAAACATATTAACCAATACAGAAAAAGCATTTAACAAAATCTAATACCCATTCAAGATAAAAAACTCTCATTATGACTTCACTTATACATGGAATCTAAAAAACAAAGCAAACAAGGAAATTAGGAATTATTTTTTAACTGAATGGAAATTAAAATATAGCATATCAGAATGTGTAGAATGCCACTAAAGAAGTACTCAGGGGAAAATTTAATTGCCTGTCAGAAAAGAAGAGAGGTTTCAAATAAAAAGCCTCAGCCTCTCCCTTAAGAATCTACAAATATAGAGGAAAATAAGCCCATAGTAAGCAGGAGAAATAATAAAGATCAAGAAATGATTAACAGTACAGTGTTGTATATTTGAAAGTTGCTAAGAGAGTGAATCTTAAAAGTTCTCATCACAAGAAAAAAATTGTAACTATGTGAGGTGATGGATAACTAAATTTATTATGGTAATTATTTTGCAAAATATACATGTATCAAATCATTATGTTGTATACTTTAAACTAATACAATGTTATGTTTCAATTATATCTAGTTATTATTTATAACTGTAAAAAAATAGGATCCTACCCAAAGTGGTTTAATTCCTAAAGATTTAAAAGAAAAATCCCTATGATGCAAGATGGGCCCCAGAGTATTCCTAAATTATGTCTTTTTTTTAAAACCACTAAATAAATAAAAGTTAACATTCAAACAAACAAAAATAAGAAATGAATGGAGGGGAAAAAAAAAACACTAGAAAAAGTCAATGTAACACAAATTTGGTTCTTTGAGAAGATGAATAAAATCAATTAATTTCAAATGTATCAGGAAAAATGAGAGAAGACACCAGTTACTAATATTAGTACTGAGAGAGGTAACATCACTATAGATTCTACACAGATTAAAAGATAAGAAAATATTGTCAACAATCTTGTGCCATTTAATTCAACAACTTAGATTAAGTGGAAAAATTCCTTGAAAGGTATATTAATACCAAAGCTCAGTCAATAAGAAATAAATAAGATGAATACATCTGTATTCATTAAACAAATTGAATCTGTAGTTAAAAATCTTCCCACAGAGAAAATCCCAGGACCAGGTGGCTTTACTGGAAATTTTTACCAAATATTTAAGAAGAAATAACACAAACACAGTGTGGTAGTCTCACTCAATTATAAAAATAGATCAGTGGAATAGAATAGAGAGACCATAAATAGACCCACAGATACGGTCAATTGATTTTTGAAAAAGTTACAAAGACATCTCAAAGGAAAGAGGTTAATCTTTTCACCACATGTTACTGGAAAAGCTTAAATCCATACCTCGCATCATACACAAAGTTAAATTAAAATGAATCTTATATGTAAATATAAAACCTAAAACTCAAATTTCTAGAAAAAACATTGGAGAAAATATTTGTGAATTTGAGTTAGGCCAACAATTCCTTAATATGACATCAAAAAATCATAATTTGTTCTTTATGAAAATTTAAAACTCTGCTCTTCATACAACAGTAAGAGAATGAAAAGACAAGGTACAGTATGGAAAAAACTATTTGCAACTATATATCTAATAAAAAAAATTGTGTCCAAGATATATAAAGAACTCACACTAATTAATAAGAAAGCAAACAATTCAAGAAATAAATGGGAAAAATATTTGAATGGACACTTTACCAAAGAAGATATAGGAATGAAAAATAAGCTCATAAAAAGATGTTCAACATAATTAGAAAAATGAAGATTCAAACCATGATGAAATATCACTACACATCTATTAGAAAGGCTATCCATTCCAAGTATTGGTAAGGATGTGGAGCAGTTAGAACCCTCATACACTGGTAGTGGAAATGGAAAATGGTACCATCAGTTTGGAAAGTTTGGCAGTTTCTCCAAGACAAAGAAAGCATCTGTCTATACAAAGATTTGTACATGCATATTCATAGAATGTACGTGACATGCCCAAAAGGAAATGGTCCAAATGCACATCAATAGGTGAGTGAAAAAATGAATTGTGGTATATCCACGTAATGGAATACAATGCAATGAACTCATGATATACACAAAACCAGAGCTTTCAAAATAACTATCTGAAATGAAACAGACCAGATAAACAAGAGGACAGATAAACAATGTAAACACACTATATGTTTTCATTTATATAAAATTATAGAATATGAAAAGTAATTATTGATGGCTGAAAGCAGGTAAGCACCTGCCTTTAGTTGTAGCAAAGGGTTGGGAAAGGCAGGAGGAAGGTACTAAAAAGAGGCATCAAGAAATCTGAGGACTGATGGCTGTATTTATCATCTTGTGATAATTTCACAAGGATATATGTATTTCAAAATTTGTCAAATAATACACTGTATTTTGGGGGGGATACATACACCCCAATGTTCAAAACTGCAGCACTGTTTACAATAGCCCAAACATGGAAGCAACCTAAATGTCCATCAACAGATGAATGGATAAAGAAGATCTGGTATATATACAATGGAATATTACTGAGCCATTAAAAAGAATGAAATAATGCCATTTGCAGCAACATGGATGGACCTGGAGATTATCATACTAAGTAAAGTAAGTCAGAAAGAGAAAACAAATATCATATGATATCACTTATATGTGGAATCTAAAAAAATAATGATACAAGTGAACTTATTTACAAAACAGAAACACAGACTTAGAGAACGAACTTATTGTTACTAGTGGGGAAGGGTGGTGGGGAGAGATAGATTGGGAGTTTGGTATTGACATGTACACACTGCTATATTTAAAACAGATAACGACCAAGGTCCTACTGTATAGCACAGGGAACACTGCTCAATATTCCGTAATAACCTAAATGGGAAAAGAATTTGAAAAAGAATAGATAACAGGTATATGTACAACGGAATCACTTTGTTGTACACCTGAAACTAACATAACATTGTTAATCAATTATGCTCCAATATAAATAAAAATTAAAAAATACACTTTAAATATGAACAGTTTATTGTGAGTCAATTATACCTCTACAGATCTTTAAAAAAAAATCTTTGCCGGGGCATGTTCTTTTACCTGCAAGTCTACTTTCCCTATCCTCGTCTTAAGATTTGTATCTTGGAAGAGTTTGTCTTTTCTTTCTGTATGTCTTTCCTCACCTTGTGTTCACTCCTCAATCCATGCCAATCTGGCTTCCACCCCAAGCTTCTGTCAAAATTGTGCCCACCAAAGTAACCAATGGCCTCTCTATTTTTCAATCCAAATTAATTTTTCATTTCCTGTCTCACTGAACTCCTCAACAGCATTCAACATTTTTTCTTTTTTTTTTTTGTGGTACTTGGGCCTTTCACTGCTGTGGTCTCTCCCATTGTTGGGCACAGGCTCCGGACCCACAGGCTCAACAGCCATGGCTCACGGGCCCAGCCACTCCGCGGTATGTGGGATCTTCCCGGACCGGGGCACGAACTCGTGTCCCCTACATCGGCAGGGGGACTCTCAACCACTGTGCCACCAGGGAAGCCCCAACATTCTTAACCTTCTTTCTTTCTTCAAACGCTCTTTCTGCTTTGCTACTGAACAAAAATTTCACCAGGGGGTTCATCTACACTGTGGCCATCTCCAAAACTGGCTCAGTCTTCTTAACCCATTCATTAAACCTCCATGTTCCTATGAATTAGACAAAGCCCCTCAACTTTTTTCTGCTTTTAATCTTCAACCCTCTTTATATTAGTCAGCATCTCTATACTCCAAATTATTTCAAAATATGATACTTTTTCATAGCCTAGAGCTCTCCTCTGAATTCTAGTCCTGTACATCCATATGTCTACTTGAATATATAAAAATACCTCAAACTTTTTAATCATCTGTTTTTACTTCTTTTGTTCTATACAATGGAGCCAGTGTGATGTTTTAAACATGCCAGTCTCATTTGCCAACTCATTCCTGAAAACACATCAATGGCTTCTCAATGATCTCAGGTTAAAATTTAAATACTTAGCAGGATTTAAAACATCATCTTACCCTTCCTTACTTGTGGACCATTTATATACCCTGCTTCTTTGAATTCCAGATATACTGACCTTTTTTAAATTACTTGAACATTGCTTTCTGTCAAGTAAGGCTTTAATAGGCTTTTCTCACTGTTTGGCACTCATCCCAAGCAATCGCTGCTTTTCATCTTTTTAAACTCTCTTCCTCAGATCTCTGCTCAAATGAACATTCATATGGAAAGACTTTCGATTTCCTGTTATCATATCTATTTTGCTCTTTACTGTTTCCTCATTGCCATAAACAATGCCTGACACATAGAAGGTAAGTGAATAAATAAATTAAAATTGTGTATGCTGTAGAAAGAATTATCATAGTTAACTCTTTTAATTACATATATAGGACACCATATTATAGTCTAAAAAGGACAGGCTTAGAGACAGGAAGTTAAAGGATCATATTTAGCCTCCATCACTTCTTATTTGTGTGACTTTAGGTAATTTATTCAACTCTCTAGGCCTAAATTTCCTCATCTCTATAACGGGTATAATTGATAACAGCTCTCCCTTGAGGTTTTTGTGTATATTAAATGATCAATACAAAGCTCCAAACAGACAGCCAGTAAAACTGCATGGCCAGTACATTTTAAATATTATTATATGCTTTAACACATTTTAAAGGGAAGCTGCAGACAGTCAGTTCTTGCTTAAATTTCTGGGAAAAATTAAATAAACAAAAATTGGTTATGTCTCAATATGATAGACTTTCAAAGATAATATTTTGCTTAAGAATTTGAATGCACTAAGCCCAGTTTACAAAATTACCAGTCCATGTTATGACAGCATGCTTGCCTAACATCAATTTGATTATTTTAAGCTCTAATTACAAGCATTTTCATTCTCCAAATATGTTTTCAATAATACTTAGATCAAGGGCGTGACTTTTTTATACTGATTACAGTTTTATATAACAATATATTTACACTTCTTATCATACTAATTACCAACTAATAAATTCATTAGCTCCCAATTTTACTGGAATGCCTTCAAAGATTTAAGAGCACTATCAAGAAATAATAGTCATAAATAATAATATACAATAATTAAATAAAATTTAATGTCAAAATGAAATTGCAGATTAAAGTCCTATCATTAATTTCACAACTACTAAATAACTATCATGCATATTTTCAGCCATTGTTTTGATGGATACAATCAGACAAATGTGTGAAACAAAAATGCGGTCAATTATTTTTCTTTTTCATGGAAAAGTAATAGGACTATATTTCCTTAGCCCTAGGAATGGAAGCTGTGTGAAACTTCAATTGCCAAAGGACTCCAAAAATATAACATGAAAATAATTAGTAAAGAAAAAAACTATAAAGTAGTGGTTTAATATAAATAATATATATTAGAAAAAAAATTCTAAAAGTAAAGAACATGATGCCAAAAAAATGGTTTTTAATATCTCTATTTCCCAGAAACAAAAATGTTTCATTCCCACAGCCAACATCGTTCTCAACGGTGAAAAACTGAAACCATTTCCACTAAGATGAGGAACAAGACAAGGTGGTCCACTCTCACCAATATTATTCAACATAGTTTTGGAAGTTTTAGCCACAGTAATCAGAGAAGAAAAAGAAATAAAAGGAATCCAAATTAGAAAAGAAGAAGTAAAACTGTCACTGTTTGCAGATGACATGATACTATACATAGAGAATGCTAAAGATGCTACCAGAAAAATACTAGTGCTAAACAATGAACTTGGTAAAGTAGCAGGATACAAAATTAATGCACAGAAATCTCTTGCATTCCTATATACTATGATGAAAACTCTGAAAGAGAAATTAAGGAAACACTCCCATTTACCATTGCAACAAAAAGAATAAAATACCTGGGAATAAACCTACCTAAGAAGACAAAAGACCTGTATGCAGAAAACTATAAGACACTGATGAAGGAAATTAAAGATGATACAAACAGATAGAGAGATATACCATGTTCTTGCATTGGAAGAATCAACATTGTGAAAGTGATGATACTACCCAAAGTAATCTATAGATTCAATGGAATCGCTATCAAACTATCAATGGTGTTTTCCACAGAACTAGAACAAAACTTTCACAATTTGTAAGGAAACACAAAACATCCCGAATAGCCAAAGCAATCTTGAGAAAGAAAAATGGAGCTGGAGGAATCAGGCTCCCTGACTTCAGACTATATGACAAAGCTACAATAATCAAGACAGTATGGTACTGGCACAAAAAAACAGAAATATAGATCCATGGAACAGGATAGAAAGTCCAGAGATAAACCCATGCACATATGGTCACCTAATCTTTGACAAAGTAGGCAAGAATATACAATGGAGAAAAGACATCCTCTTCAATATTGGTGCTGGGAAAACTGGACAGCTGCATGTAAAAGAATGAAATTAGAACACTCCCTAACACCATACACAAAAATAAACTCAAAATGGATTAAAGACCTAAATGTAAGGCCAGACACTATAAAACTCTTAGAGGAAAACATAGGCAGAACACTCTATGACATAAATCACAGCAAGATCTTTTTTGACCCACTGCCTAGAGTAATGGAAATAAAAACAAAAATAAAGAAATGGGACCTAATGAAACTTAAAAGCTTTTCACAGCAAAGGAAACTATAAATAAGATGAAAAGACAACCCTCAGAATGGGAGACAACATTTGTAAACCAAGCAACTGACAAAGGATTAATCTCCAAAATGTACAAGCAGTTCATGCAGCTCAATATAAAAAAAAAAAAAAAAACAACCCAATCCAAAAATGGGCAGAAGACCTAAATAGATATTTCTCCAAAGAAGATACCCAGATTGCCAACAAACACATGAAATGATGCTCAACATCACTAATCATTAGAGAAATGCAAATCAAAACTACAATGAGGTATCACTTCACACCAGTCAGAATGACCATCATCAAAAAATCTAGAAACAATAAATGCTGGAGAGGGTGTGGAGAAAAGGGAACCCTCTTGCACTGTTGCTGGGAATGTAAATTGACACAGCCACTATGGAGAACAGTATGGCAGTTCCTTAAAAAACTAAAAATAGAACTACCATACGACCCAGCAATCCCACTACTGGACATATACCCTGAGAAAACCATAATTCAAAAAGAGTCATGTACCACAATGTTCACTGCAGCTCTATTTACAATAGCCAGTACATGGAAGCAACCTAAGTGTCCATCAACAGATGAATGGATAAAGAAGATGTGGCACATACATACAATGGAATAAAAGGAAACAAAATTGAGTTATTTGTAGTGAGGGGGATGGACCTAGAGTCTGTCATACAGAGTGAAGTAAGTCAGAAAGAGAAAAAGAAATACCACATGCTAACACATATATATGGAATCTAAGAAAAGAAAAAAAAATGGTTCTGAAGAACCTAGGGGCAGGACAGGAATAAAGCTGCAGAGAATAGACATGAGGACACGGGGAGGGGGAAGGGTAAGCTGGGACAAAGTGAGAAAGTGGCATGGACATATATACACTACCAAATGTAAAACAGATAACTAGTGGGAAGCAGCCTCATAGCACAGGGAGATCAGCTTGGTTCTTTTTGACCACCTAGAGGGGTGGGATAGGGATGGTGGGAGGGAGACACAAGAAGGAGGGGATATGGGGATATATGTATAGGTATAGTTGATTCACTTTGTTATAAAGCAGAAACTAACACACCACTGTAAAGCAATCATACTCTAGTAAAGATGTTTAAAAAAAAGTAAGCCCCCCAAATCTTATAATCAATAGAGATATCACACACTAAAAAGAAAAAACTAGTTTCATTCCATAGGGCTAACAAAGCATCCCATTAAATACACAGTCATAGAAAGCTTAATTAATACACTAATGTTATATACCTTCAGCATTTGTGATTCAAATAGTACACAGAAAATCAGAAGTTAATGATTTAAAATATACCTATAAGGGAATTTTAAATTAATTATATTGAAATATAAATACTAAGTTCATTTTTATTGAAATCAACATGACCTACATGACAATAAATTAGTAGCATGGTATGTTAAGATGGCCACATATTTTGGCCACATTTCCCAAAAAGAGATGGAGTCTATTCCTCTTCCCCTTGATTCTGGTCTGGACCCAGAAGTTTCCTTAACCACTAGAACACAACAGAAGTAACCATATAACTTATAAGGTTGGGCCTTAAGAGATCTACAGTTCTTGCTTTCATACGTTTAGGAAGTTTCCTCTTGGAACTCACCCACTACACAGAGAGAACTCCGAAGCAGACAGGGAGGCAATGTGGAGGACAGTTAAGGTGCCCCCATTGACAACCTCAGCTAAGTGTCCAGACAACAGCCAGCACCCACTACCAGCCATGGTGAGTGAGCCATCTTAGACGTTCTAGTCTAGTTCAGCTTCCGGGTGATTAGAGTCCCAGCTGACACCACGTGAAGCAGAAGATCTGCCTAACTGAGTCCACTGTCTTAGTATGCTCAGGCTACTATAGCAAAATATCACAGACTAGGTGGCTTAAAAACAACAGAATTTCTCTCTCACAATTATGGAGACTAGGAAGTCTGAGATCAAGCCACTGGCAAATTCAAGGTCTGATGAAAGCCTGCTTCCTGGTTCATAGAAGGCCATCTTCTTCTGTGTCCTTACTTGGTAGAAGAGGAAAGGGAACTCTCTAGGGCACCAATTCCATTCATGAGGGCTCCATCCTCATGACCTAAACACCTGCCCAAATCCCAACTTCCTAATACCGTCACATTGGGATTAGGTTTCAACATATAAATTTGGGGAAAAGATGAATATTCAGCCTATAGTACCAGTCAATCCACAAAATTAAGAGAAATAATAAATCATACTGTTTTTAGAACCACTAAATTTAGGGATGGTGTGCTATGCAGATGTCGAGACTGAAATAGAGGGTAAAAGTTCAACTGTGATTGAAAATGAACAGGACTCTGGAGTCAGGCTTCCTGCTTTTACTCCTTGGACCTATAGTAGTATGACCTTGGTCAACTCACAATTCATTCCATTTCTGAGTCTCAGTTGCAACAAAAATTACTTTATGGAATTGTTGGGAGAAGTGAAGAGAAGAGTTCCTATAAAGCACTTACGCAGAGACTGGAACTTGGTAAAAAGTTCAACACATATTGCCTGCTGTTGTGTTGTTGCTACTGACGTTGATGTTACCTTGGTCTGTATGAAATATTACACGTGAGATTTCACTCTATTGAGGGCTGGTAGCGTTAAGGAGGGAACGGAGAAATTAAGAAAGCATAAAATCAGAGAGAGCATATGTTCAATATACGTATTTCAAAGGATACATAATTTTAATAAGCTGTTATTTAAAATAACCGCATTGTTGGACATTAAGGTAATTTTCACAGTGAGTGAATAAAGCTATGATTTACTTTTCTTAAATTGTTTCAAAGTACATTACCCTTTGCCATCTTTTTCAAGACATATTCAAATTGATGCATTGATTACATGTTATTGGGAAGCTTAAATACCTAAATTTAGTTGACTGTCTATAGTTTTGCATGATGATAGAATTGATGTCATTGCTTATCTAATAAAATAACTGATTTTGCTATTTAATATGAAACTGAAGTTATCTCATCCCGGCAATATGCCATACATGTGTCTCAATATTATTTCATTACATGCTCCATTTGTTCTTTATTTACCTGATTAAATTTCAGTTTCTGACAAGAACTCTCATTTATGCTGGGCATTCAGAAAATCCTTCTCCCCTTTATTTTTATTTTTTTAATTTCCCAGTGGTATTCTCTAAATTTTGACTTCTCATTTAAAATGGCTTTTCTTTGTCCTTAAGAGAAAATTAACATTGGGTTGATACTAATAACTAGTATCTATTTGTGTTACCCAAACAGCAAGTATTTTTATCTTTATGTTTGACCAACTTCACATTGCAAACCACTAATTTCACTTGCAAGGAGTCAAACTCTTAATTTCCTCTGCATTTACCCTTCTCAGCTCAGCAGGACATGTCTCTTTTCTCAAGCCTCCACTATAGACTTAATTTATCCTACAGAGAAAGGCAGTCATTCTGATACATAGTTATGAAAAACTGCTACTGCTCCCTACTGATCTGTCTACCAAACCCCATGCGTATCTCCCTGAAATTTACTCTTTAGTTTAGAGTTCTCTTATGCTTGAAAACTTTCTATACGTTTAAGATATTAACATAAATCTAGAGTGGTTCCAACAAATCATAGGAGAAATGTAAAAGGGAAATAAATTAAGGGAAAATTATACCTCTGAAGAAAATAAAATTTTACTTATAGAATTGACTAAAGAGAATACATATTTAAAAATCATCAAGCAGGGCTTCCCTGGTGGTGCAGTGGTTGAGAATCCACCTGCCGATGCAGGGGACACGGGTTCGTGCCCCGGTCCGGGAAGATCCCACATGCTGCGGAGCCCGTGAGCCATGGCCGCTAGCCCTGCGCGTCCGGAGCCTGTGCTCCGCAACGGGAGAGGCCACAACAGTGAGAGGCCCGCATACCGAAAAAAAAAAAAAATCATCAAGCAGTTCCTAAAGCTTCCATTTTATTTACTGTAGATTTAAGGAATCACCTCAAGATAAGTCAACATAGTTTACTCAGAGTTGTCTTTCTCAGAAATGTCTTGATCAATATGAAAGCTGTGTTCAAATAACTATTTTCTCTAATTACCTGAGTCATCAGGGGAAAAAAATGACAGTAAAAAAGAACAGAACTGCACAATAGTTTTCAATGATTAAACAGAATTTCTGGGACTTCCCTGCTGGCACATTGGTTAAGAATCCTCCTGCCAATGCAGGGGACACGGGTTCAAGCCCTGGTCCGGGAAGATCCGGCATGCTGCGGAGCAACTAATCCCGTGTGCCACAACTACTGAGCCTGCGTGCCACAACTACTGAAGCCTGCACTCTTAGAGCCCATGCTCCTCAACAAGAGAAGCCACCACAGTGAGAAGCCTGTGCGCCACAACAAAGATTAGCCCCCGCTCGCTGTAACTACAGAAAGCCTGCGTGCAGCAACAAAGACCCAACGCAGCCAAAAATAAATACATAAATGTGTAAAAAAACAAAAAAAAATACAGAAAGTCCTGATAGAGCCAGAAATATGATAAGAAAACTCACTTTAATGATAAAGCTATAGGGACAGGTTAATTGGCCAAAGTCAGTTAGCAAATTAATAACTAATGACTGAAAAAAAAATGCTTTAGATTTTTTGACCAAACTTGTGTTTAAGTCTTTTAATGATATTACTTTTAAAAAACCTTAATTGACATAATATGGATTATATTATTTGCAAAGTATTAGGAGGATCCTAAAGCAAGAGGAGCTTCTTCAGTCATCCAGGCTGTGATGGAAGCAGAACTCACACTTAGTCCTTGCTACATATTCGTAATTTCACAGCGGATATCTGTACCTAAATACAAAACTGTATATGCAAGAAAGAATCATGGGGTTTCCCTGGAGGCACAGTGGTTGAGGGTCCGCCTGCCGATGCAGGGGACGCGGGTTCGTGCCCCGGCCCGGGAAGATCCCACATGCCACAGAGCGGCTGGGCCCTTGAGCCGTGGCTGCTGAGCCTGCGCGTCCAGAGCCTGTGCTCCGCAACTGGAGAGGCCACAGCAGTGAGAGACCCGTGAGAAAGAATCATGACAAACGCAACTTAGTTGTCAGAGCAAAGCCATATCCCTACGACAAATAATTTTGATTTAATTATCAGTTCTTGAGCTCCTTGTTCCATAAAGATGCGACCAAGGACTATGAGCAAAGCTATCCATCATCAATTAGGTGTCATTAGATTCACCTGCCACACAGATAGGCTTGTCCAGCAATACCTCAACACCAAGTGACATGGTACGTATAGAATCGAACCCAAGCAGGTTCTGCAGGCACAGCTAAGTTGCATGAGGAGCTGGCCCACAGTTTCAGTTGCATCTCTTCTTACTGCATTGCCTTCTTTCCCTTGAATCACAGCTATGGTCCCGTGAGTCCCCAAATTCAATCCCAGCTTACAGATGGTGCCACATATTGGTATAATCCAGATGTGAAACTGCCATAGAAGTTCCACCACTTTCAGATGGCTCTAAAAGAAGCGGAGAAGGAAAGTCCTCTCTGTGGACAGACATTCAAGCAATACATGTAGCTGGCCTTTTCACCTGAAGGAGAGATGGCCAGACCTATAGATCTAAGGAGGGCAGATATTCCTCCCCTGTCCTCAGCGGGTAGAGAACGGGGCGTTGGCCCATGACTGACCACTCAGATTCTCCTGGCTCAAGTTCTGAAATATGAAGTCTGAGAAATTTATACAAAGATACGGTGTCAAATTAGAGATTTTGTCAACTGGTGGAGTCAAGCGTACAGGGCCAGCAGCAGCAACAATAACAGTCAATGAAAATATGAGGTTCTGACCAAGCAATTTCTCTTGAGTTGTCATGCTGATGTTGACCTTTGTCCAAGCCTAGTTCAACAGCACTCCTTGAAATCCCATGATTTAGCAGACACTTTTCTAAAAATTACTATTTTATTCAAGGTAACCAGAGTTGCTTTCTGAACTCAAGAACCTGACAAATACATCCTCTGCTTCTGTAAATAAAGATAATTCAAAATGTCTTATTCACTAAGCAATATGTCTTATGAATTTAATGCTGGGTCTATTTAAAGAAGAAAAATACCTTCACTTCCAATATATGAACAGTTATCTATAGAGATTTGTATTTCAAAGCAGATTGACATTCTGGGATTATGTTTTACAGATATGATAGCCATAATAATAAATCTCTATAAAGTGCAATACACCAAAATATTATTTGAATGATTTTCCTAATAATATGTGGAAAAAAATTTGGTTTGTGATTAGAAAATTTCTAAACTGCTGAAGTTTTATAAACTAATATTTGGTAGCTGAGATTAATGTTCTATTTTAAAAGGAAATATGAAGATTTTTCAGAACCCTAGTTCAGTTGAACTAGAGTAGAAATTAAAATTTAATCCATACATTTTAATTGGTTTTATTGTGAGAATTAACATAAGTATACTAATGTGGTAGGACTGTGAAATAATCAGCAGGTAATAATATAAATCTTAAAATGCAAAATTAGAAAGCAAGAATAAATAATGTTTACTTTGTTTTGAATAATCTATGAACTATAATTACTGCTTCTGTTTATTCATGTTTGGCTCAAAACATAAATCAACTTAAGGGCAAGTAAGCTGCTGTTTTCTTCTTTTGATCTTTTATTTTTTGAAAATATATGTGCAGGGGGCAGGATTTCTACTTTACCCTTAAGGTGGAAGAAGATCCTGTTGAATTCATAAACAGAAAAATCAATTTAAAACTTAATGTCATTATTTACTATATGAATGAGTATAATTAAGCATGTGAAGTGGGCCATGGCTCCAATGTCTGTGTTCATGGTACTCAAATATGAATCCTGAAAATATTGTTCCTCATTGAACCAAGAAAGAAAGAATCATCGAAGGGAGCAAGTGACTGAAAGGAATTGTGGTCACTACAAATGTCAATGAAGCCAGAAATAGTCTTTTAAAAGTCAGCTATGCTGCCAGTGAATGCAGAAAGGGCAATGCTTATGAGTCATTAATATAATCAAAGTAATAGCTGAATGGGCCACTAATCAATTAATAATACAACTAGAATATTCCAGCATTTAAATTCATTTGGACACATTCAATTTAAAAGACCATGTTCCACATATAAAGAGATATAACATTTATATTACAAAAAAATGTTTGTTTTCCTACCTTTTTTTAAAGAGAAAATAAAAATGCTCTATAGCCATGGTCTGAACCTCACTCTGTACTTAAACACGAGGAAGGAAAGCATTAGAAATAATAAAGATCGTTCTTCTTTTCCAATCTCCGGGCACACATTTAATCGGAATAATGTAACTGATGGATGTCCTCCATAGACATATGTAGAGGTGATGGACCATGCCCAAGTCGTTCATAAGTCACTTAATAAGTGAGAGTGAGAGAGAGACAGAGACAGAATAATCAAGTATTTTCAGAAGGAGAAGCTATAGGTTTTTCCAGGTAGAGGGACATAAAAGTGTCAGAATTCTTTTAAACTGTTTGATATATCAATATGTCATAATGCCTTGGTATCTCAAAAGAGATAATGCAACTTGCGAACACTCTTAGGCCAGAATTTATGTACGAATTTTATCTCATTCAGAACCTAAATTATAACAAGCCTTGACTCTGAGTATATACTGATGCAAATTAGTTTGACAGGGTTAGGATAAAATAGATGCTTTGATAAAGTTAATTCCTATACCAGGATACACAAAGTGGACCCCACCCCAGTGGCCAAGCCCAGGTCACAAATCTAAACCAAAGTCAGCCTGCACTCTCAGAAAACACCAGTAAAGAAACCTAACAGACACCAATCGGAGTTCTCCAACTCAACTTTGGCCAGCTTACCTTATCCAAGAAACTAGGACCCATCAGCCTTATAAGGAAATCCCTGCCCTCCTAGCCACTCATGCCCTGTTTCCCTGTTGCTGCTTCTAATACTCTATAAAACTCTCTCTTGTCCCAAATGCCTCTGGCAGAATGTTCCAGTGCTTGTGAGGCCCTGTACTGCCCTAAACCATGGACTGTTTTCCCTTGAATAAAAGACACCAAACTGATTACTGAACTGTTTTACTTTTGTCATTTGACAGTTTATACCAATCCCGAAGCACATACTGATGTCACCGAAATGCTCCTTCAATTAGTGAAATATTCAATTCACAATTAAAGTTACAATAAGGAAACAGTCTTTCCCAAATGCCCACTAAAATACCTATGAAAGAAGAAAGAAAAGACATGAGGATTTACTTTTTTGAAAAATAAGACTATTGTCACTATATGAGCAGTGTCCCTTAATTAGAATGTCTAAGAATTTCATGAAGAAGAAAAAAAATCCAACCCCTCTTTCACATCCAGAATGGATCAGTTTCTTCAACACAAAAGAAAATAGAAAGACACTTTATCCATCCCTCACCGTCTTGTCTAAAAGCGGGCAGCGTTCCGTTACTGGAGGTGGTCCGTTTTTGAGGAAGATACTGCCCCATCCCAAACGAATGACCTTTTAATCTTCTGTGTCATGAAGATATATAACTTCTCTGAAATTTAAAATATTTTAAGTAAAAACAGTATTTGGGGGTTGGCAGTGTAATATTTTCTTATTGCTGCTATGACAAAACTGCCATGATAACGTCTTAAAAGAACACAAATTTAGTATCTTACAGTTCTGGAGTCAGAAGTCTGATATGGGTCTCACTAGACTGAAATCAATGTGTTGACAGGACTGTGTTCCTTTATGGAGGCTCTAGGGAGAGAATTCATTTGTTGCCTTTTCCAGCTTCTAAAGGTTGCCTACATTCCTTGGCTTATGGCCACCTTCTACTTTTAAAGTCAGCATTGCCAGGTTGAGTACCTGCTGCACATCACTCTAACCTTGCTTTCTTCACCACATCCTCTTTTCTGACTCTTCTGCCTCCTTTTTCCACATTTAAACAATCCTGTAATCCCATAGGGCCCATCATTATAATCAGGATCATCATATGTTAAGGTCAACTGAGTAGCAACCTTAATTCCTTTTGCAGTCAATTCCCCTTGGCTATGTAACCTAACATATTCAGAGGTTTGGACATGTCTGTGTTTTGGGGGTGAAGCATTATTCTGCCTACAACAATCAGTATAACATTGCTTTCTGGAAACTATTACAAAATTATGAAATGAACTTAATGAAATGCTAGGAGGAGTTATTTCTACAGATTATATTTTCCATATATGCCAACAGTATGTTGTAAAAATAGTACGTTGGGATACAGGCAGCCTACCTCAGGCTGGCAAACCCACATGTTATATGCCAAATTTATACTGAAATTAAGCTGTAAATAAGACTTTTTATCAACATCATACACTAAGCTAATTTGAAAAGGTCTCCCCCCAACCCAGATGCAAACAGATATATATTCTGAATAAAATTTAATATGAAAGTGTGAAAATACATAGCTGAATTTGGAAAGATATGAAGAAAATGGAAAGGACGAAAAGAAAAAAAGGAAAAAAAAAAAAAAAAAGAAGAAGAAATTAACAAGGGCCAGGAGTAGGGAGGAAATTCAGAGCCTCTAAGTGAGAAGGACCTGACTCCACGGTAGCACATGTGCCTTTACCTATAAGCCTTAGAAAATACTGAATGGTGTTTTAAGTGCTCATAAAGATGAGAGGTTCTAACCTGAACAGGCATGAGACTGCAAACTGAATCTGAGAGATTTACACAAAGCCTAAAAGTAAAGTTCTCCTTATTAAAAAAAAAAAAAAAAAAAAGGTGTGGAATACTTTAATGCCCTTTCTTGACTTTTACTTAGGCAAGTAGGTATTTAAAAAATATCTGAGAGAAAGTGATGCAGGCCTTGACCCACACAAAAGTATAAAGTCTTCATTTTAAATACATTTTTGAAGCTGAAATATCAGTCTTTGAAAGTGATATAAAATGGGTCTGGGAAAGGTGAGAGACCAAGGACTCTGGCAAAAAATAACTTTTTACTGAAGTTCTCACCATCCAATGACAAAAGGACTACCAGATATAAAACACCCAAATGAAAAGCATAGAGAAAACATCAATATTTACTTAAGAAAATGAATCACTACAAGAGAGTGTCATTCAACAGAGCCACTGGGTTATTTAGAAATTCCGTAACTATAAATAATTTTGAAAATGGAGACTTTACAATAAGTATGATTTAAGTGATTAGAGGGTAAGAAATGGATACCTTATTTAAAGAATGACACACTGAAAAACAGAATCACTTTTAAAAGAACAAACAATTTCGAAAAATAAAAAAATTTTGTTTTGAAAATAAAACTCAATAGAGAATAAAATAATAAATTTAACTTTGGGAAGAAAAATTAGAGACCTGGAAGTTCCAGTGATACAATCACCCAGAACGAATTACAGATTATATAGCACTGAGGATTTAACTTCAGTGTCCACCAAGGAAGAAATCCCAAAGAATATTCCCGATTAATTGAAATACCTGGCTAGCTACATTCAAAGAGAATGGAGTTTTTGTAACGGCTCGTTTATCTTTAAGTTCACCCAAACTTGTCCCAAGTTAGTAATCCCTGATTAGTTCAAGGCAATATTTCTTTTAATTAATTTATTTAATTTATTTATTTTTGGCTGCGTTGGGTCTTCGTTGCTGCACGCAGACTTTCTCTGGTTGCAGCAAGCAGGGGCTACTCTTCATGGCGGGGTGGGGATTTCTCATTACGGTGGCTTCTCTTGTTGCGGATCATGGGCACTAGAAGCACAGGCTTCAGTAGTTGTGGCACGTGGGCTCAGTAGTTGTGGCGCATGGGCTTAGCTGTTCCATGGCATGTAGGATCTTCCCAGACCAGGGCTCGAACCCTTTTCTCCTGCATTGGCAGGGGGATTCTTAACCACTGCACCATTTCTTAAAGCGTAGTTTACAAAGGTGGAAAATCTTTTCATAATAATACTAAGGTGCTATTTACCATTGTCATTTTGTTGGCATTTGCACCAAAGGCATAAAGCAATGATAAAAGTGTCAGTGCCTTAGAGCAAATTATGGTATTGGCATGAAGCTGGACTCATTATGTTGTATCACTATTTTCTTCATAGCTGGCACTTACAATTAAAGTTCAATCACAACTTTTTAAATGTCATTTTCACTTGATGAAGTAGTAAAAGGTAATAACTTTATTAATTCTTGACCCTTAAAATTCATTTCTTTATGATAATGTAACTATTCATAAACCAATTCTGCCCTCTTCTAAAATATATTAACTCAGAAACAATCAGTTATGTGATTTTTTAGTTGCAGGCTCAACTAGCCACTTTTTTCATGGATCATTTTTAATGAAATCATAATAGGGAAAGCAGAGAGAGAATGAGGCAGAAGTCAAATTTGAAGGGATAATGGCCCAAAGTTTTCCAAAACTAGTGTTAAAAAAAGGATGTAGCATTGAAAAGGCAATACAGGGAAAACAAAATAATTTTAAAATGCAATTAATCCAAGAGAAAGCAAGAAAGAAATTGAAAAGGAACACATAAGTAGAATAAATAAAAACATAGAGTAAGGTGACAAATATATTCCTAACTATATCACTTTTTATATTTTATATAAAGGGAATAAATATCTAATTAAATATTATTTTCAACCTGGAATAAGAAAAAAAATCCCATATATCTGCCACTTTCAAGAGACATTATGTAAATCTAGGACACAGAAAATCTATGTAATCTAAGGACACAGAAAATCTATGTAAATCTATGTAAATCTAAGGACACAGAAAGACTGAAGGTAAAATTACATTAAAAAAAAAAAAAACCCACACAATAACAAGTACTGGTAAAGATACAGAGTGACTGAAATTCTCATCACAGCTGGGGAAAGTATAAATTAGTAACAACCACTCTGAAAAATGGTTTGGTAGCATTTACTAATCCATGTAACTTAGTAAACGTATGTTTTATACCCAATAAAAATGCACACATATATGCATTTCCTTCATACTGTTCTCCATAGTGGCTGTAACAATTTATAGCCATTTATTTGGGTGACTTATAATGGGAGAAAGAGAAATAGCCGAATTTCCAAAGGCTTGTTAAATATAGGCTCTGAACTAATACTAAATTCCATAACACGAAATACATCTGAGGCCCAATTGTCAAAGTGGGAGGTCTTGGCCTATGTCTCTCAATGGCTCCTGTGGGCCCACAAACCATCCTATAGTTATTTTTTCAGTTCCTGAATGCATAGTTATAATCCTCATAATGTTTCCCACTATTAGGGTAATGAAAGCTTAGAGGGAGCTCTTAGAACTCCCCCGTATATGCAAATAAAAAAATAAAAAAACAACACCACATCTGTAAGGGAACTGTGAAGATTTATTTTTACTACTATTAAAGATCTGAAAATTGCAGGGCTGGCAATTCCTATCTTATCCATCGTTACTTTACCTGTTTGAAAATGGAAAAGCCTGATAGGTCTTAGAAAATAACTAGAGATTATTACATAAAAGTGATCAGGTTGTAGAGGTCCAATAATATTGGACGCATACATGACAAATGAGTAAGGTGTGTAGACCATCTGGTTACGTGTCAACAGGAGAATCACATGGAAGGCGCATTAGTTTTAGAGCAAAGCTATGTCCTCTTCTGTCAAAAACTATTCTGTACTTGAGAAGCAACTCCTGGTAGTCTTCTGGGCTCTTGGCAAAGACTGAATGTCTAATTAAAGAACACCGAGTAACTATGCAGCATGAATTGCCCATCATGAACTGGGGTATATCTACTCCACCATTAAATGGAAATAGAAAGTATGAAACTGAGCCCAAGTTCATCAAAAACAGGCAATTCATTGTATGAGCCGGTAGCTCAGAATCTCATGATGGCTATTCCTGATGATCACCAACTCTTCCTAAGCCCACAACTATGGCCTCGGGGGGAAATTCCCTATGACCAGTTAGTAGGAGGTGAAATGATTGTGGGAAGGTGACAGCCACAGGATTATTGTATTACTGAGGACTTAGTGGTAAGGGAAATCCTGCAGAGGGTAGAACTTCAGGCAGTATATCTGGTTGTCCACCCTTCATAGAAGAAAGGAACCTTTGAAAAGAAGTTTGGTTTGTTTTTTAAAGTTCATAGATAGCAGGGAATTAAAAGGCACTTTAAAAATTCTAGTTTTTTACTAAACCACTTAAAAATAAAAAACTTCACGGTATCACAGTTTTCAAAATCCATCCCAGTTGTGTTGGCAGGAGAGGACACTATTTGCAAATGGCAGGTGAAGGAGTCAGTCCACAGGACATATCTTGGCCAGGGCTATCTTGCACTCCTGCTCTCCAGCCTTCTGTGGTTAAATGGCAACACACACACCAAGGAACAGGATTTGGACTACGAGCTCTGGCTAATCAGGAAGCAGTCTAAATGCGACATCCCATGGTTTGGAGTATAGAAGTCTGTTTCCACTTCATGAGAATAGGACAGCATCACAGAGTGGGGTTACCCAGTAAATAGCTACGGAAGCCATCATTTCACTTCATCCCTATAGTTTTTATGGGAGTATCCTGTGTGTGCAGATACAGAAAAAGCTGGGCTCGAGGGGACACACTAAAACGAGGATAGTATTGTATCCATTTACAGTAAGTTCACAAGTTTTTTGGTTTTGTTTTTTTTTTTACATTCACACTCATGGGCAAGAGCTGAGGTTAGCTGCTGTCCATACAGCTGGAAAGGAAAGGTCTGAAGATTGCTAACAAAGAGTTCTGAAGGAGAGGTATGCATGAAACTTTTAGAATGACACAGGGTATGAAGATATTTGTGAATGGCCACGCAAAGTCCTCAAGATCTCCTTCACTTCCCACACCAACTTTATGTTTCGGGGTCCCCAAGACCACCCTTAGGCTTAATAATTTACTAAAAGGACTCACAGAACTCATAAATAGCATTATACTCACAGTTACAGTTTATTACAGCAAAAGTACACATATTGATACTAACAGGGCCCAGGAGTCACCAAGGCCAAGTTTCAGTTGTCCTCTCCCAGAGAAGTCATTCACACAGTGCCTTTTTTTCACAACAGTGTCTGACAACACCCATGGAGTACTGCCAAACAGCGAAGCTCACCCCGGTCTGGAAGTCCAGAATTTTTATTGGGGGTTGAGTTGCATAGACATGGCTGATTGCTCCCGTGGCTGACCACAGTCTCCTGCCACTCCAGAGGTCAAACTGTGTGGTCTAAGACCCCCACGACAAGTAAAGTGTTAGCTTTACTTGTGTCACTTGTGTTATCTTCCTCGTTCTCATTTTTGGTCTCAAGATTGGTTGTTTTTTTTTTTTCTTAAAAAGTATTGATTGTGCACATATGATTTCCTTTTAAGAGAACCACCCCTCCGGTCCACATGAGAATGTTTTGGTCATAGGTTCTCCGAAAGATAGTCCATCAGAACACAGCAATTCATCACCTACATATTCCCAAAGGTGGTCATTCTGTATGAAATATTAACATACCTGTGAAGTCAATGACTCAGCTCTGGTTCTGATCTTTTATACTCTTCTCCAGAAGGAGACAGATGGAGGCACCTCTTCAACCATATTTGGATCATAACTCCTATGAAAAACTGCTTGAATTGTAACACAGAATACTCCAGAGGAAAGCCCGATTTATTCAGGTATGTTGTGATCTCAGCCAGTCACTAGGAAATAAGCATTTATCTTAAGCAAACATAATTTACAGAAGAAAGTTCCGATCATCTCTTGACCAGACCAGCTCCTTAACTTGTCTTCCTGCTTTCACTCTTGCCACTCCATGATCTTTTCTCTATAGCACAGTAAGAAGAGTGCATTTTTGAGTCTTTATTTTGGGGTCTTCTAATGAAACTCTTTTTCTATAGCTGACATACACCCTACTTAGTCTGTAATTCAGCACCCTGTTTTGTTTTTCTTCATAGAACTTTGCATAATTTATCATTATTTATTTATAGTCTCCTTCTCTCTTTGTCCCTTTCTCTCTCTGTGCCCCCCCCTCCCTTTCCCCACTCCTACTCCCTCTCGCTCCCAGTCTATTCAGTTATATCAACTCCCTACCACCTCCAAGCAGGAATCTCCAGAAGAACAGGAGCATGGCTGTCTTTCTTGTTTCTCTAAACTCGGTGCTTGGCCCATCTTAGCAATGAATACATTTACCTCTTTTACAGTGTCTACTGTGCCTACCAGGCACAATTCCTAGTATCTTACAAATAAAAAATAAAAACACATTCAGTTGTCCCTCATAACAACCTGAAGAGGTGGTATCATTTTCAGTGCCATTTTACAGTTGAGGAAAGTGAAGCCCCAGAAGTAAAGTAACTTGATCAGGGTCACAGGTGGTAGAGACAAGATTATAAACGCTAGCCATCTAACTCTAAGGATCGTGCTATTAACCACTAGGCTATGCTGAGTAAATTAACAGAAAGCTGCTTCCATTTTCTTGCAAATGGGTTTAACTTTCTGGAACTACTTTGATAGAATCTTTCATTTCAGAAGAAGTCTCTGCTTTATATTTGCTTAATTAAAAGATTCCCTCAAGAGATTCCCCTCTTCATGAAAGAGAGAGGGAGAGAGGTTGTCACCCATGGTGCCTTCACATTATATTACAACCTTTTGAGAAAATATTCGCTAATTTAAAATGGAAACACAAAGGCAGCTATCTTCAAGACTTGAGAATTTAAAAATATTATTTCTGTTTTCATTTACCTGAAGAAAGTGTAACACAGCAGCTAAATTTAAGTATATCCAAAGGCCGCTCCAATTCCATTAAATAATGAGAATTTTAAATGATTATCTCACTAAATTTTCTGACTATAACACTTATGTCTTGAAAATCCCACTAGCCAATGAAATATTTTTCATTCAGAGTAGTCCAGTGATTGCCTTTTGAATAATCAAATATACAGCTCCCATTTATTTTAGAATGTCAGAAAACAGTCCAGTTGACAATATTAATAGAGTAGAAAATCCATGATCACAGAAGCTTTCCTGTCAAATATGAGAACTTTCTAAATTACTCGTCAATGCTGACCTGCACACACATTTAACTGAACTAAGGCAAGTTAACAGTGAGTGTAAAGGTGAGATACATATCAGAATTTCATTGATACTTATCACTGTACAAATCTTGGAACTGAGTAGAGAGAATAAAGGAAAAGCTTACCTGCTTCCTGTAGCCATCTAAGAGTGAAAAGCATATTTACACCAAATTCTGAGAAAGGAGACTTTTACCACTTATTTAATGTAACCATCAGACAAATGTGATGGGGATTTGTTCTGATTTAATGTCAAATGAAAAGAATTGTTAATCAGGATGTCAACTAAATCTGTATGGTAAAATCAAATTATAGAGATGGTATTTATAATTAAGAATATTAACTTCTTTTCTAAATTCAAACTTCAATTTCTGAAATCTAGGACTAGAAAATAAGAAAGGAATATTTCCATGAACTAATCTATCTTCCAAATGGATAATAATCATTCAGCATATTTCTGGATGAGAGATGAAAGTAGTTCTTAAAACTTGAATAATATTTCATGCAATGTATATGGATATATTCTGAGGACAGATGTTAGATGTTAATTTATTATTATAGTTAATACTTAATGAACACTTACAATGTGCTAGGCACTCTTTTGTCATCTTACATGAATTATTCACTTATTAATCACAATCAACTTATGATAAGTTCCCATTTCTAACCCATTTTTTTTCAGATGTGAAAACTGGGGATCAGAAAATATAAGAATTTGCTCACACTGACGAGTGTAGAGCCCAAATTTAAAAAGAGATGTTAGGGCTTTCCTGGTGGCGCAGTGGTTGGGAATCTGCCTGCTAATGTGGGGGACACGGGTTCGAGCCCTGGTCCGGGAGGATCCCACATGCCACGGAGAGACTGGGGCCGTGAGCCGCAACTACTGAGCCTGTGCGTCTGGAGCCTGTGCTTCGCAACAAGAGAGGCCGCGACAGTGAGAGGCCCGCGCACTGCGATGAAGAGTGGCCCCCACTTGCCACAACTGGAGAAAGCCCTCACACAGAAACGAAGACCCAACACAGCAAAAATAAATAAATAAAACTCCTACCCCCAACATCTTCTTTAAAAATAAAAATAAAAATAAAAAAATAAAAAGAGATGTTAGACCCCACGTTCTTAAGCACCAACACAAGGAAGGCTTTTACGTTAAAGATTTTACATTATTAGATTTTTGTGTTGACAAAATTATCCAAACACATTACCAGTCTGCAAATGCATCAGATGTTTACTGAAGTTTTATAGTAAATTGTAAATTTGCTTTGAATCATTCTTTCTAAAATGTTTATCAAAAACTCAGTGCAATTCTCCTTTCATTATATAATGAAGACTATTTTTTATGCAGGAAGAGATCTTATGTTGCATGTATTAATATACTTCAAGAAGCTGAGCAGGATGTGTCAACACATACTTTGAGTTTATGGGGACACAGCAGACAATATAAAACACAGAAAAAGAAAGAAGTCAGAAAAAATCTTAAAACTACTGGGATATTCAGATTTCTCCCCCATTGCCTCCTGTGAAGTACATTCCTAAGACATTAAAGAATCATTTGGGGCCTCCATTTTCTGCTACTATAATAGTTATTTTATTACGCACATTAATTAAGCAAGAAAATTCTAGATTCCCTCTTGGTGCAAAAAGAATTTATTGGCAGCAGAGCAAAGTGGTAATTCTCATAGCTGCATGATAGCTGTGCTACAGATCCACAAGGTCTATAGTCAGAGAGAAATAAAAAAGCAACGTAAATAGCTGCCATTTACTGAGCGGCACCTAAAACCTACGACATCCTGTACTAGCTACTTTAAAATATCATTTCATTTAGTGTTCACAAAAATTCCTGTAGACAAAGGGATAGTTTGCATATGTCAGTGTATTAGATGGCTATAATTTTCCAGTACTGGAAAGAAAATTTTAGTTTATAAACAGTTCTGAGTCAGAAGACATATTGTCTATTTATTTTATATCTCCTTTCACTACTTCAGCATAGAGCTTTGCATGGCATTAATATTCAGTAAATGTTCTTAGTACAATAAGAACTTTGACTATATTGAAATCCTTGAAGAACATTATCAGTTATTTTATCTGTGGTCTTATGCCTTAAATTCTTCAATTCAAATGATGAACAAGAAGGCATAGATTAGATTCATTTTCAAAGAGGATTAAAATATATTGGTAATTAAAGACCTTAATTATATATATATTTTTAATTTTTTTTCCTGAAGTACAGTTGATTTACAATGCTGTGTTAGTTTCTGGTATACAGCGAAGTGATAAGTTATGCATGTATATATGTATATTTTCATATAATTTTCCATTATGGTTTATTACAGAATATTGAATATAGTTCCCTGTGCTATACACTAGAACCTGGTTATTTATCTATTTTATACATAGTAGTTTGTGTCTGCTAATCCCAAACTCCTCATTTCCCCCTCCCCCACCCCCTCCCCCCTTTGGTAACCATAAATTTGTTTTCTATGTCTGAGAGTCTGTTTTGTAAATAAATTCATTTGTATCATATTTTAGATTCCACACATAAATTATATCATATTATATTTGTCTTTGGCTCACTTCACTTAGTATGATAATCACTAGGTCTATCCATGTTGCTGCAAATGGCATTATTTTTTTATGGCTGAGTAATTTTCCATTGCATATATGTACCACATCTTCTTTATCCATTCCTCTGTTGATGGACATTTATGTTGCTTAAACATCTTGGCGGTTGTAAATAGTGCTGTAACGAACGTTGGGGCACATGTATTTTTTTTAATTATGGCTTCCTCTAGATATATGCCCAGGGGTGGGACTGCAGTATCATATGGCAGCTCTATTTATAGTTTTTATAAGGAACGCCCATACTGTTCTCCATAGTGATTGTAACAATTTACATTCCCACCAACAGTGTAGGAGGGTTGGTTTCCTTTTCTCCACACCCTCTCCAGCATTTGTTATTTGTAGAGTTTTTAATGATAGCCCTTCTGACCAGTGTGAGGTGATGCCTCATTGTAGTTTTCATTTGCATTTAACTAATAATTAGCAATGTTGAGCATCTTTTCATGTGCCTGTTGGCCATCTGTATGTCTTCTTTGAAGAAATGTCTATTTAGGTTTTCCGCCCATTTTTTGATTGGGTTGTTTGCCTTTTTGTTATTGAGTTGTATGAGCTGTTTGTATATTTTGGAAATTAAGCCCTTTTGCAAATACAGAAAGTTGGTCTCAACATTTGCAAATATAGTAAGTCCCCTACATACGAAGCAGTTCCATTCTGAGAGTGAGTTTTTAAGTCCAATATGTTCATAAGCCCAACAAAGTTAGCCTAGGTACCCAACTAACACAATCAACTATATAGTACTGTACTGTAATAGGTTTATAATACTTTTCACACAAATAATACATAAAAAACACAAAAAATAAAGAAAACATTTTTAATCTTACAGTACAGTACCTTGAAAAGTACAGTAGTACAGTACAATAGCTGGCATACAGGGGCTGGCATCGAGTGAACAGGCAAGAAGAGTTACTGATTGGAGGAGGGAGAGGAGATGGGAGAAGGTAGAATTGAAGGATCATCAGCAATAGGAGATGGAGGGCAAGCTGCAATTTCACTCACAACTGACGCTGATGGCACAGGTTCTGGTTCCTTGCTGGATTCAATTCTATCTATCCTCTTGGAAAAATGATCCAGTGATGTCTCGGTGATAGCTCTTTTTTTTCATCATAGATGACATGGTAGCACTAGTAGCACAATAGGATGCATGCAGGTGACAATCTATGCCAGACACATGAAATAATTTACATGACTGGACATGCAAATGCACGTTCACATCTTTGAAAGTTCACAACTTGACGGTTTGTATGTAGGGGTCTTACTGTATTTTCGCCATTCCATAGGTTGTCCTTTTGTTTTATGGTTTCCTTTGCTGTGCAAAAGTGAATAAGTTTCATTAGGTCCCATTTGTTTATTTTTGCTTTTATTTCTTTTTTTTTTTAACATCTTTATTGGAGTATAATTGCTTTACAATGGTGTGTTATTTTCTGCTTTATAACAAAGTGACTCAGTTATAAATATACATATGTTCCCATATCTCTTCCCTCTTGCATCTCCCTCCCTCCCACCCTCCCCATCCCACCCCTCTAGGTGGTCAAAAACCACCTAGCTGATCTCCCTATGCTATGTGGCTACTTCCCACTAGCTATCTATTTTGCGTTTGGTAGTGTATATACGTCCATGCTACTCTCTTACTTTGTTACAGCTTAGCCTTCCCCCTCCCCATACACTCAAGTCCATGCTCTAGTAGATCTGTGTCTTTATTCCCATCTTACCCCTAAATTCTTCATGACCTTTTTATTTTTTCTTAGAGTCCATATATATGTGTTAGCAGACAGTATTTGTTTTTCTCTTTCTGACTTCCTTCACTCTGTATCACAGACTCTAGTTTCATCCACCTCACTACAAATAACTCAATTTCATTTCTTTTTTTGGCTGAGTAATAGTCCATTGTATATATGTGCCACATCTTCTTTATCCATTCATCTGTTGATGGACACTTAGATTGCTTCCATGTCCTGGCTATTGTAAACAGAGCTGCAATGAACATTGTGGTACATGACTCTTTTTGAATTATGGTTTTCTCAGGGTATATGCCCAGTAGTGGGATTGCTGGGTACTATGGTAGTTCTATTTTTAGTTTTTTAAGGAACCTCCATACTGTTCTCCATAGTGGCTGTATCAATTTACATTCCCACCAACAGTGCAAGAGTGTTCCCTTTTCTCCACACCCTCTCCAGCATTTATTGTTTCTAGATTTTTTGATGATGGTCATTCTGACTGGTGTGAGATGATATCTCAATGTAGTTTTGATTTGCATTTCTCTAATGATTCATGATGTTGAGCATTCTTTCATGTGTTTGTTAGCAATCTGTATATCTTCTTTGGAGAAATGTCTATTTAGGACTTCTGCCCATTTTTGGATAGGGTTGTTTTTTTGTTATTGAACTGCATAAGCTGCTTGTAAATTTTGAAGATTAATCCTTTGTCATTTGCTTCATCTGCAAATATTTTCCCCCATTCTGAGGGTTGTCTGTTGGTCTCGTTTATGGTTTTCTTTGCTGGGCAAAATCTTTTAAGTTTCATTAGGTCCCATTTGTTTATTTTTGTTTTTATTTCCATTTCTCTAAGAGGTAGGTCAAAAGGATCTTGCTGCGATTTATGTCATAGAGTGTTCTGCCTATCTTTTCCTCTAAGAGTTTTATAGTGTCTGGCCTTACATTTAGGTCTTTAATCCATTTTGAGTTTATTTTTCTGTATGGTGTTAGGGAGTGTTCTAATTTCATACTTTTACATGTACCTGTCCAGTTTTCCCAGCACCACTTGTTGAAGAGGCTGTCTTTTCCCCACTGTATATTCTTGCCTCCTTTCTCAAAGATAAGGTGACCATATGTGTGTGGGTTTATCTCTGCACTTTCTATCCTGTTGTATTGATCTATATTTCTGTTTTTGTGCCAGTACCATACTGTCTTGATTACTGTAGCTCTGTAGTATAGTCTGAAGTCAGGGAGCCTAATTCCTCCAGCTCCATTTTTCTTTCTCAAGATTGCTTTGGCTATTTGGGGTCTTTCATGTTTCCATACAAATTGTGAAATTTTTTGTTCCAGTTCTGTGAAAAATGCCAGTGGTATTGTGATAAGGATTGCATTGAATGTGTAGATTGCTTTGGGTAGTACAGTCATTTTCACAATGTTGATTCTTCCAATCCAAAAACATGGTATATCTCTCAATCTGTTTGTATCATTTTTAATTTCTTTCATCAGTGTTTTATAATTTGCTGCATACAGATCTTTTGTCTCCTTATCTAAGTTTATTCCTAGATATTTTACTCTTTTTGTTGCGATGGTAAATGGGAGAGTTTTCTTAATTTCACTTTCAGATTTTTCATCACTAGTGTACAAGAATGTCAGAGATTTCTGTGCATTAATTTTGTATCCTGCTACTTTACCAAATTCATTGATTAGCTCTAGTAGTTTTCTGCTAGCATCTCTAGGATTCTCTATGTATAGTATCATGTCATCTGCAAACAGTGACAGCTTTACTTCTTCTTTTCCTATTTGGATTCCTTTTATTTCTTTTTCTTCTCTGATTGCTGTGTCTAGAACTTCCAAAACTATGTTGAATAAGAGTGGTGAGAGTGGGCAACCTTGTCTTTTCCTGATCTTAGTGAGAATGGTTTCAGTTTTTTACCACTGAGGACGATGTTGGCTGTGGGTTTGTCATATATGGCCTTTATTATGTTGAGGAAAGTTCCCTCTATGCCTACTTTATGCAGGTTTTTTATCATAAATGGGTGTTAAATTTTGTCAAAAGCTTTCTCTCCATCTATTGAGATGATCATATGGTTTTTCTCCTTCAGTTTTTTGATATGGTGTATCACGTTGATTGATTTGCGTATATTGAAGAATCCTTACATTCCTGGAATAAATCCCACTTGATCATGGTGTATGATCCTTTTAATGTGCTGTTGGATTCTGTTTGCTAATATTTTGTTGAGGATTTTTGCATCTATGTTCATCAGTGATATTGGCCTGTAGTTTTCTTTCTTTGTGACATCTTTGTCTGTTTTTGGTATCAGGGTGATGGTGGCCTCATAGAATGAGTTTGGGAGTGTTCCTCCCTCTGCGATATTTTGGAAGATTCTGAGAAGGATAGGTGTTAGCCCTTCTCCAAATGTTTGATAGAATTCGCCTTTGAAGCCATCTGCTCTTGGGCTTTTGTTTGTTGGAAGATTTTTAATCACATTCTCAATTTCAGTGATTGTGATTGGTCTGTCTATATTTTCTATTTCTTCCTGGTTCAGTCTCAGAAGGTTGTGCTTTTTTAAGAATTTGTCCATTTCTTCCAGGTTGTCCATTTTATTGCCATATAGGTGCTGGTACTTGTTTCTCATGATCCTTTGTATTTCTGAAGTGTCAGTTGTTACTTCTCCTTTTTCATTTCTAATTCTATTGATTTGAGTCTTCTCCCTTTTTTCTTGATAAGTCTGGTGAATGGTTTATCAATTTTGTTTATCTTCTCAAAGAACCAGCTTTTAGTTTTATTGATCTTTGCTATCATTTCCTGCATTTCTTTTTCATTTATTTCTCATCTGATCTTTATGATTTCTTTCCTTCTGCTAACTTTGGGGGTTTTTTGTTCTTCTTTCTCTAAGTGCTTTAGGCGCAAGTTTAGGTTGTTTCTTTGAGATGTTTCCTGTTTCTTAAGGTACGATTGTATTGCTATAAACTTCCCCTTAGAACTGCTTTTGCTGCATCCAATACGTTTTGGGTCGTCGTGTCTCCATTGTCAGTTGTTTCTAGGTATTTTTAAATTTCCTCTTTGATTTCTTCAGTGGTCACTTCATTATTAAGTAGTGTATTGTTTAGCTTCCATGTGTTTGTAGTTTTTACAGATCTTGTCCAGTAATTGATATCTAGTCTCATCGCTTTGTGGTCAGAAAAGATACTTGATATGATTTCAATTTTCTTAAATTTACCAAGGCTAGATTTGTGAGTCAAGATATGATCTATCCTGGAGAATGTTCCATGAGCACTTGAGAAAAATGTGCATTCTGTTGTTTTTGGATGGAATGTCCTATAAGTATCAATTAAGTCCATCTTGTTTAATGTATCATTTAAAGCTTGTGTTTCCTTATTTATTTTTATTTTGGATGATCTGTCCATTGGTGAAAGTGGGGTGTTAAAGTCCCCCACTATGATTGTGTTACTGTCGATTTCCCCTTTTATGGGTGTTAGTATTTGCCTTATGTATTGAGGTGCTCCTATGTTGGGTGCATAAATATTTACAATTGTTATACCTTCTTCTTGGATCGATCCCTTGATCATTATGTAGTGTCCTTCTTTGTCTCTTTTAATAATCTTTATTTTAAAGTCTATTTTGTCTGATATAAGAATTGCTACTCCAGCTTTCTTCTGATTTCCATTTGCATGGAACATCTTTTTCCATCATCTCACTTTCAGTCTGTGTCCCTAGGTCTGAAGTGGGCCTCCTGTAGACAGCATATATACAGGTCTTGTTTTGTATCCATTCAGCCAATCTGTATCTTTTGGTGGGAGCATTTAATCCATTTACATTTAAGGTAATTATCGATATGTATGCTCCTATTTCCATTTTCTTAATTGTTTTGGGTTTGTTATTGCAGGTCTTTTCCTTCTCTTGTGTTTCTTGCCTAGAGAAGTTCCTTTAGCATTTGTTGTAAAGCTGGTTTGGTGGTGCTGAATTCTCTTAGCTTTTGTCTGTAAAGGTTTTAATTTCTCCATCAAATCTGAATGAGATCCTTGCTGGGTAGAGTAATCTTGGTTGTAGGTTTTTCTCCTTCATCACTTTAAATATGTCCTGCCACTCCCTCTGGCTGCAGCGTTTCTGCTGAAAGATCAGCTGTTAACCTTATGGGGATTCCCTTGTGTGTTATTTGTTGTTTTTCCCTTGCTGCTTTTAATATGTTTTCTTTGTATTTAATTTTTGATAGTTTGATTAATATGTCTCTTGGCGTGTTTTTCCTCGGATTCATCCTGTATGAAATTCTCTGCACTTCCTGGACTTGACTGACTCTTTTCTTTCCCGTAATAGGGAAGTTTTCAACTATAATTTCTTCAAATATTTTCTCAGTCCCTTTCTTTTTCTCTTCTTCTTCTTGGACCCTTAGAATTCGAATGTTGGTGCCTTTAATGTTGTTGCAGAGGTCTGTGAGACTGTCCTCAGTTCTTCTCATTCTTTCTTCTTTATTCTGCTCTGCAGTAGCTATTTCCACTATTTTATCTTCCAGGTCACTTATCTGTTCTTCTGCCTCAGTTATTCTGCTATTGCTCCCTTCTAGAGTATTTTTAATTTCATTTATTGTGTTCATCATTGTTTGTTTCCTCTTTAGTTCTTCTAAGTCCTTGTTAAATGTTTCTTGTTTATTCTATTTGTTTATTCTATTTCCAAGATTTTGGATCATCTTTACTATCATTACTCTGAATTATTTTTCAGGTAGACTGCCCATTTCCTCTTCATTTGTTAGGTCTGGTGGGTTTTTACCTTGCTCCTTCATCTGCTGTGTGTTTTTCTGTCTTTTCATTTTTCTTATCTTACTGTGTTTGGGGTCTCCTTTTCGCAGGCTGCAGGTTTGTAGTTCTCATTGTTTTTGGTGTCTGTCCCCAGTGGCTAAGGTTGGTTCAGTGGATTGTGTAGGCTTCCTGGTGCAGGGGACTTGTGCCTGTGTTCTGGTGGATGAGGCTGGATCTTGTCTTTCTGGTGGGCAGGTCCACGTCTGGTGGTGTGTTTTGGGGTGTCTGTGGCCTTATTATGATTTTAGGCAGCCTCTCTGCTATGGATGGGGATGTGTTCCTGTCTTGCTAGTTGTTTGGCATAGGGTGTCCAGCACTGTTGCTTGCTGGTCGTTGAGTGAAGCTGGGTGTTGGTGTTGAGATAGAGATCTCTGGGAGATTTTTGCCGTTTGATATTACGTGGAGCTGGGAGGTCTCTTGTGGACCAGTGTCCTGAAGTTGTCTCTCCCACCTCAGTGGCACAGCCCTGATGCCTGGCTGGAGCACCAAGAGACTGTCTTCCACACGGCTGCAGATGAGGTAGCTAGTCCTGTTTAAACCATGGGTACAGTAGACACTAATAAGTTTGTCATTATCTTTATTTTCTTTCAAAAACCCATTAACAGCACATTGGAATTTAAAAATAGTGTCATCATCTGGCACCTGATGCCCAATTGTACAAATTCTTAAATAAGGAATAGTTTCTGGTAAGTCCTCTGGCTTATAATAGCAGCGAGTATATGTTAAGTCAATAATCAGCCCAAGTTCTTCATTCTGTTCTTGGATTTTGTTTAAAAAGATCCAAGGGGGAAAAACATTCTTCTGGAGCAAGATTCTTTTCAAAACTCGTTTTTAAAGGAACTTTGAAAGCAATGAAACGAGTCTCAGGCATCCGCTGTCCAACTGGGAGATAGTCTTTATACCTTTCCGGGATGTGCTTTCCACCCCTTGCTCTTATTTCTATTGCCTTGGGAGACTGACCTAAGAAAACACTGGTATGATTTATGTCTGAGAATGTTTTGCTAATACTCTCTTCTAGGGGTTTTATGGGGTCATGTCTTATATTTAAGTCTTTAAGACATTTTGAGTTTACTTTTGTGTATGACATGACAGTGTGTTCTAACTTTACTGATTTACATGAGGCTGTCCAGCTTTCCCAACACCATTTGCTGAAATGACTGTCTTTTCTCCATTGTGTATTCATGCCTTCTTTGTCAAAGATTAATTGACCATAGGTTTGTGGGTTTATTTCCGGGCTCTCTGTTCTGTTCCATTGATCCATATGTCTGTTTTTGTGCCAATGCCATGCTCTTTTGATTACTGTAGCTTTGTAATATTGTATGAAGTCTGGGAGGGTTATGCCTCCAGCTTTGCTTTTTTTCCTCGAGATTGCTTTGGCAATTCTGTGTTTTTTATGGTTCCATATAAATTTTAGGATTATTTGATCTAGTTCTGTGAAAAATGTCACGGGTAATTTGATAGGGAGCACATTAAATCTGTACATTGCTCTGGGTAGTATGGCCATTTTAACAGTATTAATTCTTCCAGTATAAGAGCATGGGATAGTATCCCATTTCTTTGAATCATCTTCAATTTCCTTTAATTATACATTTTTAGATTGCCTTAAACATTTACAGAGATTCAACTATATGCTGGTCATTATGCTTGACACTAAAAGCTATGACATAGTGTTCACAGAGGCGTTCACATCACCATCATGAGTTGTGTGTGCATATGTGTGTGTGTTGGGGAGTGAGGTGGAAAGACAAACCCTAATAAATAAAGTAAGCATGTTTAATACATATATGGGTAGGTACTTTATTGGTAGATTAAGCCGCATTGTCTCTTCCCTATGCCAGATTTTCACCTTTTTTTCCTGACTCCCCTTCAAGAAAGTAGAAAGGTCCATGCTTCACGTACTCAGAATAGGTATGTAGAGGAAGGAAAGGAATGAGCCTGCCAAAATTCCTTTTTTTTTTTTTTTAAGGGTGATTATGTGTGTTTCTTTTCTTTTAATTGTATACTTCATTTATACAGAGAAATCATTTGGATTTAACTATTTATAGCCTTTTTCAATTTTCATTCCCACTGGCCAAATATAGTTCACATAATAGTCAACATTTACTTGAGCTGATCACCATTACAAATCGGCCATGACACAGAGCTTTTAGTCCCCCCACCTAAAAGACTATGATCTCATTTGAACAGAAACATTTCATAGTAAAAGATTCCCCAGTCTCTTTTCCCTCTTATAAATACATCTGCCAAAATTGATCTAATATGGTCAAATTTTCAACACATTTTCTTTTCAAACCCATTATTTGCAAGTATTGTAAGCCAAGGCAAATACAGTTCACTTCCCCCAAGCCTTCTACAACTTACTACACACTCTCAAGTTTAGCTTTTACTATCTTTCATAAATGTCTGACATGACCAGGCATTTTTACTCTAAGACAAAACTACACCCTTTAATCTTTGTTGTGTAAATCCTAGACCCAGTGAGCATCATAGTGTTGATGGTAAATCAAAAAGGGTCTTAGAAAAGCAAGAGGCACGTTGGGGTTCCCCTTAAATTACAGTGTTTTCTCAGGTTGGTGGGGGCCCAGAACTATGGACACAGTGATGAGACAGTGACCCAAGGCTTCCAAGAGAGAAGGCTAAGAGGGATGCAAGAACAAGTGACCCATGTCACTGGGCACCAGCTTCAGCAGATATTTTGTGACTCCAACTATGGTATATGTGAGCAGCTAAAAAGTGACGAAGATGTAGACCACCACTGTTAACTGTGGGTACTGGGAATATCAGCAGGGACCATCACAGCAACCAGAAATTCATTTGCATTCTCCGGGCACCAAGCAGGCCTCCCAGACTCTGGAGGGACACGAGGTTGCAAAGGAGAACCTACCACAAAGAAGATAGGATTTCCTGCAACGTTATAAAGTTAAAGGGTGATAGTGAAATAAGTTCTAAAGGAAATTAAGTGGTATTTCATGCACATCTTGGCTTACAGGCCTGGTTGTAAAATAATAAAAGTATATGTGAAGTTCATAACAAGAAAGACAAAAGGCATGATTAATGTGTCACAGAGAAGGTGACATTTGAGAAACTTGAAAGATGAGCAATAGCTTCCTTAGCAGTGGGAATAATAACGCATACAAAGTTAGAGATAGCTTTCATAGCATACTTTGACCTAGATACCATCAGCAAACCATTAGTGTAGGACTGGAATATAAAAATTTACAAGCAACTGATTTTAAGAGATGTGGAGTAGAGAGATAACCATAAAATACACTGAATGTGCAGAATAATATTCTTCAATACCAGTGGTTCTCCAAGTGTGGCTAAAGGACTCCTAGTGATTCCAATAATTTTTCAGGGGGTCTACAATGTCTAAAGTATTTTTCTAATAATAATAAGGCATTATTTGCCTTTTTCACTCTTTTCCTCTCACAGGAATTCAGTGGAAGTTTCCAGGGGCTACAAGACAGATGAGATCACAACAGATTAAATGCAGAAACAGAGATGAGAATCCAGTGATCTTCTATTAAGCCAGACATTAAAGTTTTGCAGAATGTAAAGCAATGCCACTCCCCTCACTTTTTTGTTTTAAAATTATTTTCCATAATAACATCTGATATATGGTAACATGCAATTAAATAAACTTTAAAAGGTTTTGAATATATTTATTTTAATTTCTAACATGGTAAATACCATTAGATAAGACCCCCGAAACAAAGGCTTTTTGTTGTTCATCTCAAAAGGTTTCAGTCATATGAAAATGTTTGAGACTAAAAACTGTGAAAATCCATTTTGAATCCTAATATGCACTAAGTTATAGGCTTTATATTTCTAAAGTAACTATTATGACAAAATGGGAAATATGAATAATCAACATGGTCATTAACCACAACTGCAGAGTTGGTATTGGTAAAGGATGCCAATGCATTAACAGTGAAGATGGGTATGGAAGTGGTTGCTATAGGTTTAAAATGCAACTGAGGGGTAGTATAAATAATATATTATTTTTTTTAAGAAAGGAAAGTAATCAGGTGGTAAGCAAATATTCCTTTTATTAAAAGTAGCATCACCAATATGAGTTTTGCTAATAATAAGAAAAAAAAACCTCACACAAGCTAAACTTTTGCAGGTTAATTAGTACTTTATGCATACATTTTAGGCTGAGTGTCTTATAAAGATTCAATAGCAAAAATGGAACATTCAGTTTTTAGTGTCCAAAATGAATATTTTCTGGGATAAATTAAAGTCAAAAACACCCTTCCAAAAGTTTATGTTAGGAAATCCCATCTGAGGACATAGCAAATGTTTGAATATTTGATACCAATGCAACATTACTATAGATATTTAGTCAAGTCTTAAAAATAATTTATTACTAAATATGACCAGCCTTTAGGATAATGATTTTAGCAATATTTATCCTAAATATGAAAATCATTATCCTAAATACTGACCACATCTGTTATATGGCTTACTAACTCAAGGATTATTTTAATAAGTCATACACAACCTAGATATTAAGGATGCAAACTGAAAATTGAGTTGATGTGGAACAAATATGGTTATCTATGGGGATTTAACAACACAATGATAAAGAACAAAACTTGCCAAGATCAAACAAAAACTAGCAGAGAAAATATACAATCTCAGTTAATTTTATTGTTGTTTTGTAGACATGCTCTTAAGTTGTTGTATAAAATATTTTATATAAAAGTAAATGCAATTAAAGAATTTAGCCTAGTTTTACTTACTACTGATATGTTAGAAATTGTGTTATCTTGCTGTAAAACTTGGTAAGTATGAAGAGTAAAGTCCGTACTCTTAGAAATAATGCCATCCTTGGATTAATGAGGAAATTATAAGAAAACTAAGAGAGAAAGATGAACTATTTTTACTCACAATCAGTTCTAAGAAACAGAGGGCACATTTAGGCAAATAATAATGATAATAATCCTATAATATTTTGTTAAAACAAATACTTCTAAGAATCATATTTGGTTATTTCAAGTGAAAACAACAGAATGAAACCCTCACGTTTTGATGTTCCCCAAAAGTTGAGCCTACTTTGGTGATGGATAATCTAAAAGAGGAAAACATTAAAGTCAGTGCATAACACTGTGATAACAAGGAAAAGAGAGTTTCATGACATAGTTTCTCATTGTTTGTTTGTTTTTAATATTTTCATGAGGCTCCACTGTTCTTGTCATTTTGACAGAGCATTTCTCCCCTGATACAAAGTCTACAAAGTGATTTAGGGGGTATTTTCTTTAGATGTAATTCACAAAAGGCAGTCAACACATTCAATAATCAATGTTTCCTTCAAAAGATAGCTTCAATTTCCTAATGTCTTTTTAATGGTTTCTATTTTATCTATACTCTGCCAAATTATTCTCACCACATTAGAATACACTGATACATCCTTGAAAACCAGTATGAGAAAAAATAAACAATAAACAAATAACAATAAACAAATAGCTAAACAATAACAACTAAAAAACCTCTCAGTTAACTGACTCAGCATTTGCAAAGGATTTTTTGTTTGAATAACAGTTTCCTCAGTATTAGTCACCACATGAATAGTGACCACTCAGTGATGAAATGGCTGCTACTGGCACCAAAGCCAAGAGTACATGCTAGATTTGAAAGCAAATTGGAAACAGAAAATCTTTTACACAATGCAAAATGACACGATTTTTACTAAGGCATGAAACTGGTGAGAGGTTTTTTTGTTTTAATTTTAATTGCGATACACTGTCTTTCTTATTAAATATATCTTCTCATAAACCTCTAGGGCCATAGAAACGTTTATAAATGTTATATATAACATTTTGTTCTAAGGATTTACTACCTTTCTTTTTTTTTCCCTGATATATACATGGACATTAAACAATGACTGACAACGTAGCAGAGACTTCATTGTTTACCAAAAATAAATTCTCCTCTTCTCTGCAATAACAATAGTACTATGTACATGTATTACCAACTACACTGCATGCACCAGCCTCCCTTGCAGTAAGATCCAGCCACATAGCTAAATTATTTCAATGGAATGTAAACAAAAGTGAGGAGTGCTCCTTCCAATCTGGACTCCTGAGACCACAGTCTTTTTTACCTTCCAGTAACTGCAGACTTAGAGACATAAATTACTGTGTTATTTTAACCACTGAATATTTGGCCTCTTTGTTACAGCTGCTAGCATTCCCTAGAATGCAACATTAAATATAAAGAAACAAGTGTCTCATCCTAGTACCACAGCACTTTCAAAAAAGCTCAGAGAAAGATAAGACATCTTTCCTCAAAATATCACACGCTCATTTCCTCTGATTCTAGAATGTCCCAAATGCGTTTGAAAATGAAAATCATCCATCAGGTCTCAATCCACATTACATAGATAAATTATAACCAAAATAAGAAATAAAGACCCATTATTTTTCACAGAAGTTACTTCAGTTACATGAGTTACATGGAAAATTCTCCAGTTACACGAATCAGAATTCTAACTCAAATCAGATTAAGTAAAAAATAATACTTCCACTCCTCTCTGTGTGTTTTTTATTTTTTCCTCTCTCCATATGTCTCTGTCTGTTTTTCTATATTAGACAATACTAGTTGCTAGTTAACTCCAGTCATAACCTCCATTCTTTATTGCTGACATAGTTCTTTAGGTGTTCACATTTCCATGGCAAAGTCACAGGAAAGGAACAAAGTCTCCCTTAGTGCAAACCAATCATAGTATTTCATTATCTTAAACAGTGATCGGCTTGAGGTTAGGAAGAAGAAATTCTAGCAAATGACACATAAATTGAAGGAGTTTTCTGGTGTGGTGAGATTTATTGAGGGAATTTTCTCTTAAAATGAGATAGATGACTTACTGTAGGCATCAAAAATAAGTTACTACAAATAAGAAATTCAAATTTATTTGAAATTTTAAAAGAAATGGACAAATTCTTAGAAAAGTCCTACTTGAAACTGACTCCAAAAATATAATACCTAAATTTCCTATGACCATGAATACATTCATTTATATTATGATTCAAGCAATCAATTAATCAAATAATGGTATCACAATAAAAATCTTCCAGAAAGAAAACCTCAGGCTTGGATATCTTTACTAGAGATTTTTATTAAAATCTCAAGTAAAATACAATTCACATTTAGATAATTTTGTCTAAAGAATTAAAAAAGAGAATACGCACCTTTAGTATCAAAAACTGGCAAGGACAAAATCAAAAAGAAAATTTATAGACTCATTTCACCTATGAACACACGTGAGAAAATACGTAGCAAGTTTGTAAAGGTATCAACAGATGAATTATATAAAAAGGATAATATACCTAACTAGCTGTATTTATACCAAGAAAGAAATGTTGCAAATCCATCTTTGTATTTTGCCATTTTAAGACACTAAAGGAGAAAAAAAAAATCACATAAACATTTCAATACAGACAGGCAAATCACTTAATGCTCAGTATTAATTCATTATAAAAATGTGAGAAAATTTTAAGAAATAATTCCTTAAATCTAGAAGAATATCTAAAGCACTTTTCCATAGATACAATATTTAATTTTGAAAGTTTTTTCCCTTTGATACTGGAAATAAGAAAAGGATGCCCAATATAACTTCTAATGAACTCTGTACTAGAATCTGCCCTCAGTGTAGTAAGGTAAGAACTAATAAAATGTACACAAATTTTAAGAAAGATGACATGACTGTATTTAAAGAAAATGCCCAATAATTTATAGTTTAGTTATGTGAATCAGCAAAATTTTAGAATTGTGAATGAGTAAGAAAATAATTTTGTATGTCATTAATATTAAAAGAAAATAAGGTATTGTCAAATTCCTAGTAATAAATCTAAAAACCACGTGCAAGATTTTAAAATTTTTATTAAGACACATGAAATAAGCAAATAAATCCAGATATACAGTATTTTCATGGACTAGAAAAAAGAATATGGTAGAAATGTCAATTCTCTCCCAAAAGTATAGACTGATTTAATGCAGTCCTAAATTGAAACGTTAATAGTTTTTGGTGTGTGTAGTGTGTGTGTGGACCCAAATAATTAAAATATTTATGTGAAAGTCAAAGAAGGCAAGATATTTTAAAATAATCATAATACTGAGTAGTTTCTCTATCAGATATTAAGGTGTATTATAAAGCCACAATAATTAGACAGTTTGGTTCTGGTAAAGAGACAGACAAGGACCAAGGAAACAAAAATAGATCCATGCAGATATGGATATTTTACTTATGAAAAAGAGGCATTGTAGATTTGTGGGGAAAATATTGTAGAGAAATATCAGACTTTTCAAGAAATGGGATAATTAGATATCTACATGGAATAAACAAAATTGGACCATACCCATCACACTAGGCAAAAAAATAACACCAGGTGGATTATAGACTTACATGTTAATACAAAACAAAACAACAACAAAAACCCTGCAAAGCTTTAAGAGGATAACATAGTAACCTAGGAGAGTCTCTTTATAATCCTGGGAAATTTTTTAAATAAAACACAAAAGCACTAACCATAAAGCAAAACCAAAACAAACCACAACAAACCAACAAAAACTCACAAAAAGCTCATGTACTTTAAAATGGTCATCAAAGACAACATGAAGAAAGTAAATGAACATCACTGAATAGAAAAAGGGTTTGCAACATGTGAAACTGACAAAGGATTTATACTCGGAATACAAAATAAACTCCAAAATATCAATAAGAAAACACAGACACCACAATGAAGGAGAAAAAGCTGGGCAAAATACCTGAATAGACACTTCACAGCAAGAAATATCCAAATGGCCTGTAAACATAAAAACAACCCAAAGGCCCAAAGTCAAATGGATTAATACACTGTAACACAATGCATATAGCGGGATTATTATGCAGTAATAAAAGGTAAAAGCTAAACCTACATGCAACAACCTGAACAAATTTTATAAGCATGTTATTTAGTGACAGTGACACCATACAAAATAATTCATACCGCAAAATTCTGCCATGTAAAGTTCCTAAATAGGCAAAACCAAACCATATAGATTGTTTAGAGCTGCATACATAGATTTCAAAATTCTGAAAGCAGGAAAATTCTTCCCATTTCATGGGTGAATTTCAAGAAATGGAAACCAAGTAAAGGCAAACAACTCTCTAAAAAAAAAAGGGAAAAAAGCCAACAACAATGCCTTGCATCACTGCCTCAATGATCACAGCTACTTAATAATGTACCCAGGACTATCTTTGAGGGCAATAACTATTGTAATTAATTTGTTTATAGTTTCTATCATATTTTTACCATGTGCTATAACAAAAACACACTGTTATTTTCTGAAACGAGTACCAAGACATACATGGGTGCGTGCGATCTTTTTCCTCCTCACACAAAAACTACCACAAAGCTTCCTACTCTCATCTTTCTCAAGCAAATGAAAATGATAACTGGTATTTGAAATGAATTAACATGACGAGATGCTTTAAGATACAGTTATTATCATCTCAAAACCTTTTAAAGGTTTCTACCAATGATGCAGATATGACAGCTTTGCTAAAGCTGAAAGGAAAAGATTCTTCATGACTTTTCATAGCAATGTCACCTAGGTTGAACAGAAAAGAACAACAACAAAAGAATCACGTCTGTTGGTAACCTCAAAGAGACCCAAGGTGCTAGATGACCTAATATTTAAAATATTTAAACGATTTCCTTCATTGAAAGTATATGCAAAGGTCATGCTACCTGGAATTCTTTCTTCTATTTATCAAATATCTTAATTTGAGCATTACTGAAGCACCGTCTTGTGTATTCACTAGGACACTAATACCATTACTATGATCTTTTATGTCTGTATGCATTATATTAACTACCCAAGTTTCTCCTTGGAGAAATAAAACCTGTGGTTTGTCACTGTTAAGACAGCAACTTGATGAAGGCACTACCACTTGGTAACACTTGCTCTTTGATGGCAATGAAATGGATTGTATCAGGAGAGCCTTGCTTTCTCCTGCCTTTTTTCATAAATCTCAGGGCTACAAGCATATCAGTAGACAGGGCAAGGTGCCTGATGATCGCAGGAGTAAAACATCTGCCTTTCCTTCTAATTTGCATCACCCAGAGCCACGGCCCACAAGCTTATTTCTGGAATCTTCCTATGAATCCTCCCTTTCCTTATCCTCACATTCATCACTCACTGTCTACAAGGGTAACAGTGCGCCTCCTTCACCATTCGGAACTTTATGACATATGGATTGGATGTTGATTTTGAATCTCAGAAAATTTACTAGTTAAAAGTAAAAGGAAAATTACCCTGGACATAGCCTGTAAATACATTTCAAATCTTTCTTTTAGTTGAAACAAATGAAGTGTATTTTTCATTCTTTGTCTGGTCTCAGCCAGATCATATACAGAGTAAATACAGCAAAGAAAGAAAATTACTAAAAGTGATGCTGCTTTTTTATTTGTCACCTAAGAAAAGCAACAGTCTCTGGGGGTTTCTCTCTTCTCTCTCCTTGGTTGCTTCTGTCAAATTTTATAATAAAATATATCACTAAAGTGAAAAACATATATTCTGTAAGAAAAGAAATACCTCAACTTTATGTGGTGCTTTGAGAATCACTCAGCTTGTATAATTTCTTTGACATTTAAGGAAAATAAGTACACTGAAAACGTACTCTGAGATGATTCATAATTGCACATATTTTGACTTAATTTGATTTTAGAATTTGTTCAAGGGAACTTAATAACCCAAAGGATTCCACCAACCACAAAGAATAAAGACTTTGATCCAAAGAACACAAGTGCTATTTTGTACCATTTTCTCTTCTATTCAATATATTTAGATTGCCTATTTGGACTCCTTCATTTTCCTATATTTTCACATAATCTCTCCATTTTAGTCTCCTTTCAAAAACATTTTTGTTTCATTATTCCTTCATTTCATGTAGGGAGAATTTAGAAAAAAAATCTGAAAAACCATAGGGTAGGGCTCAAAAACGTTCAGTTTTTTAATTACAAAAAGAAAATAGAACATACTTCTTTAAAGGCATGACTTTGATACACAATTGATTTTTCTGTCCTCATATAATATATGCTGGTTTATAAACTTCACCAAGTGAGAGTTCATTCCAAAACTGACCTTTAATTTTGGCATTCTGTTAGTAACCCTACGCTTAGAAAAATGAGCATTTTCCTGTTGGTTCAACTGTATGTATTTCAATACCCTATTTAGCCACATTTTTCTTTTGGAGTTTAAAAGCGTACTCGGGCCTGCGAAGAGTGTCATTAGTCTGAGAATGGCAGAAAGGATTAATGAAACAAAATTTAGGACACTCCAAACACGTTTCACCTGTGCGCAAACTGCTGCAGAATATTTTCCATTATAGACACACGCTATCTTTAGTGGAAGACCATTTTAAACTGACAGTATGTATTCATTCACGTATGTATACTTTCCCAAAAAGTACACTGAAAGAGTGATTTATTATGCTATATCTTCAGCTGTAATAAATAGCCTATACATATTCAATTTACTTTAGGACATATTACAATTAAGGCATAAAGACTAAACTCACCAGGCCAGGCACAATTCACATCCAAAAGGGAACCAACCAGAATTTGGAACCACAGAATGCATTTTAAAGGCTTTGGAAGATTGCTTTGCATATTTTTTAAAGAATTATTATATTCACTTAAGATAATTAATTATGACCATACTAAAAAGAAACAATTACCTGATATATTGAAAGGATATCTGTAAAAGAAAGCTTTATTGATATAACAAGAAAATAATTTATTATCCAAAAATTATAGAGCAAATCATATAATTTAATACTCACAATAGCTGGAGTTTCGGTGTTCAAATTCACTGTTTTCAAAGTTATGAAATAAAGATGCATCTTATGCATTTACTATACAGTAACAATATATAGTAAGTATAATAAAATTACACTACTAAGCTATTAACCTTGAAGAATGTGCCATGGACCTGCATTCCATAAGGGAGTGAAGTCTTAGCCCTTACCTACCAAAGATGGGTTTAAGACTTCTAATCCCTTAAAGATGTTCTAGAAAATGTATCACTAGGCTACCTTCTATGTGAATTCTTAGAGCAATTCCTCAGGATTTCATTGGGAGAATAAAGCCATAGTTCAGTTAAAATCCATGACTTTATGCTATTTAGGACTATGCACAAGGAAATTTAGGGGTTCTGTGAACACATGGTGTGAACACAAAAGCAGCATAGGGAATTAATGACAAAGAGATGTACATATATAACCCACCCTGTACATTCACATATACACGTGTATCATGTTTATAATGCTAAAAAATATTTTACAGTATTGGGAAACCAAAATTTTAAATGTCTTTACAGCTAGAAATCAGGTAGACTCTGCAGTGTAAAGAGAAAAACAAATGGTTGGGTTCACTTGAAACATCAACACACTTCTGAAGAACACCAAAATGAAGTGTGTGTGTGTGTGTGTGTGTGTGTGTGTGTGTGTGTGTGTATTTATATACTTTTTAAAAAAATTTTAAAGGGTTCCAAAGGTCCTCCTTATTCAGATTTCATTACTCAGAAACTCAGTCCTAAACAGGACCTACAGGTCTCCTGCAGGAACCAGGAGACCAAGGTTCTAATTGCCATTTTACCATTATTTCACTTTGTCACTTGAAACAAATCAATTAACCTGTCTAAATCTCAGCTACCTCCTTTTTAAAGTTAGGAACTAGATTACATGATGTCTATGGTTGCCTCAATCTCTAACAGTCTATGATGCTGATTACATTCTGGCTTGAGACCAAAAATCTTCAGTGCAAGATAAGAGGCCACTGCTTAATGACACTGTGACCTTTTTAAATGATATTCCCACAAATGTAAGAGGGGCAAAAGCTTGAAGAGAGTAGGATGAAAGGCTTATTCTCCAGGGAGCTACGTGGTTCATCTCCTCACTTCATTCGGGGCTCTGTTGAAATATCCCCTCATTAAAAAGGCCTTTTCTGAACACCCCACGTAACCACTCACCTACTGTTCTCTTCACATTACCATTTTTCATTTTTCTTTCTAGCATCCCCGGGCACCAAATATTTTACATTTTTAATATTCTCGGTGTTTATAATCTCCCCACCAACATTAACTCCATGAGAGCAGTTTTGTCTTACTTTAATTCATGTCAGTGCTTCCAATAGACTAGTGAGTGCCTAGTATACCAAAGGTGCTCAATGAAAGTCTGTGATTGAATGATTGATACTTTCAACAGAGAGTACTTGGACATGACTGTATCACAGAGGTACGTTGACACCGTGTAGAAGAAAATGACCCTGGAAAAGCTGGAGCATGGCTATGGAAGGGTTAGTATAACACTCTAAGGGAGAGTTGTCTAATAGAACTTTCTGTGATGATGTAAATATTCTAGATTACTGACATCCTATTCAGTAGTCACCACCAACGTGTGGCATTTAATTAATTTTACACTTAAATGGAAATAGCCACATATGGCTAGTGGCTATTGAATGGAACTGTGTAGTTTCTAAGAAATTTGAAACTTAACTCAAAAACAACAGGAATCAATGGAAGGTTTTCCAGCAGAAAAAAATAATGGGATAAGAACTATATTTTTGAAAAATGATACTGGAAGTAACATTTAGAATGAACTGGAGGAGAGAGAAACTGGAAAGTGAAAGGACCAGATAGAAACTTGGAAAAATCTGGATGTTAGGAATTGAGGAGACCAGTTTGAACAGAAGGAGAAGAAATGACTGGGAAACATCAAAGAGGCAAACTCAACAGGACTTCAGTGTTTGTAACTAGGACCCCATGTTCGCAGGTACAGCTGATTAGATGGATAACAATCCCACCAACAAAAGAATCCAGGTGGTGGAGAAAAACCATCCTTGTGCTAAGAGACGTTCACTAACAAAACATCAGCTCACTTTGAATATTTTTTTAAATCCAGAGGCCTGCATCTCAATTATGGCCTGAAAAACACACATCGATTTTAAAAAGAAAAAAGAAAAAGATTTGCTTGCTTTCCTAGTTTGTCGAAAAACAAGTCCAAAGAAAGTTCCTATCCAATTTAATATTGGCACTAAATTGAAACTGTTTCTAACATTGGATATATATGTATGTGTGTTTGTATGTGTGTGCATATACATGCATATATACACACACATACAAAATATATGTTTGTGAGCACATACATATAGAGTTTGAACAATAAATTAAGATCTAAGATGTTATCAAATAATCCACTTTGTTCCTCTTTCCTGTAGAAAGCCACCTGGGACAAGCAGTGACATATTTTTTTAATGGAGGAATACATTTTTTAGGGTCATGTCTCAACAGTGAAACCCTTTCTATCACAACACAAGGAAGACTTCTCCCATACTGGCAACTGTTTTTATATGGTTGGCAGGTTTCAATGAGTTTAAGCATGAACCACCAGAGTCTAACCACTCCACTGGATGAAAGGCTCATGAACTTCCGCTTTTAAAGATGAAGTAGAAAATAACTGTCGGATGTAAGAAAGCCAAAGAGTGATTTAATATTTCAACAACAAAAAAGCCTTGACCTTTATCTGCACTATTAAAATCTTAATATACCAAAGTCATATAATGGGACAGTCAGAATTTAGAAGCAAGTAAAGTTTCCTGGCAGACGAAGGAGTTTTGCCATCTGTATCTCAAAAGCAGAAGGAAACATACACTGTGATCAGGCTTTGTAACAAGCATATGAAAGTCAAAGGTGTATCTGTATACCCCAAGCTAAGTAAAAATGAAAAGAAATGCCTGCAGGGCTCATGTTCTGAATAAAACTGTCTATATTTTGAGAAATTCCACTCTCTATGGACTTCTAATGATTACAACAGCAGGAGATGGAGCCAAAGAGACTCAAGGCAAACTGAGAAGCATGATTTTAAGAGAAACCCCCCCAACACCCAGTAGAATGATAATACAGATTTACTCAGATTTCAATCTGTATCTACTAGGAAGACATATATTTGGGCAAGAGCAGCATGACAGAATATAATTCATCTGAGAGGCTGACACATACTGGCCACCTTTTCTATTTGTCTTCTTCTGAAAGAGATGTGATTATAATTATAAAGCACAAAAATTATTTTAAAGAAGTATATGTATACTAGGATTGCAAAGCTAGGAACTACTAAAAATCTTCAAAATGAGAAATAATACTAAAAAATGACCATAGGTAGGAGAATGTGTAGGTTAATACAAGTCTGATAGATTCAATCTTATTTTGAATAATTAAATTTTCATTAAAATTCAGTACTCTATGGATAATATTATCATTGCTAAGAATTAAACAATAACTTGTTCATAGCCTTAGCTAGGAGGTCAATGGGAGTTAGAAAATCTCACAACTGTCAGCACAGTCATCTGAAGGTATGGATTCATCTAGACATTGCATTTTCTTCAACATTTATCAGCTCATTACTGTATTTTTATCTCTTTGTGATGAAAAATACATCTTCGGCCAAAAGATCTATAGTCCCACTTTTTTTCAACACTTCCTTTGCCTATCTCATAACCTTAGACATGTAGCTCCCCTCACTGGTTTGGATCTAGTACAAAAGTTTGGAATCTGAGACTGTTTTTAAAGAAATATAAATCCAATAAAACTGTGAAACTATTTTCAATATCACTGGTAATTAAGGATACTTAAGTGAAAACTATCACGGATATGACTGCACACCTATGAAATCATCAGATAACTAAAATGTCAGCTGACACCATGAGCTATGAAACATGTGAGAGCAATGGGAACTCACACAGACTGCTCCAACTGCCTTGAAAAACTGTCATCATCTAACAAGCATATATGTCACATAAAACTGCAGTCATACTAGAATATACAAAAAGTTCATAACAATAGCATTTGTGATAGTCAAAATATATATATGTATATATGCAACAAAAGTAAAATGAATAACCAACGTGTAAAGAAAATGAACTAACTACAACCGTCGTCAGTGATATATATGATTCTTAAAAGTATAATATTCATTAAAGGAAGCATAACATAAGATATATAATTGTTTCATTTATATAAAATTCAAAAATATGTACAACTGTATTATTTTACTACATGAGTACAATTCTAAAGAAAAGTGAGGAAGTGATTCCCAGAAAGTCCAGATAATCCTAGTGAAGAGGGAGGGATAAGGAGATGACTCAGAAATGACAGTGCATTTTCAGAGTGCTGGGCATGTTCTTTGTCTCCATGCAGGTGGTGGCTACTCAGCTGATCACTTAATAATTATTAATTACATTGTATATTGTGTATTTTTCTGTACTTTTCTTATATTTCATAATCTTAAAAGGCTTTAAAAATTCATCCTTGGGCTTCCCTGGTGGCGCAGTGGTTGAGAGTCCACCTGCCGGTGCAGGGGACACGGGTTCGTGCCCCGGTCCGGGAGGATCCCACGTGCCGCGGAGCGGCTGGGCCCGTGAGCCATGGCCGCTGGGCCTGTGCGTCCGGAGCCTGTGCTCCGCAAGGGGAGAGGCCACAACAGTGAGAGGCCCGCGTACCACAAAAAAAAAAAAAAAAAAAATTCATCCTTGACCACTGTAATTGGTTAAATAGTGGTACCCCAAAAGATATGTCCACCCAGAACCTCATAATGCGATATTTGGAATAAAGGGTTTTGTAAATATAATTAAGATAAGGATGTTGAGATGAGATCATTCTGGATTAGGGTGGGTCCTAAGTCCAATGAGAAGAGCCTTTATAAGAGACCAAAAAAAAAGATGCAGACATAGAGAATGGACTTGAGGACACAGGGAGGGGGAAGGGTAAGCTGGGACGAAGTGATAGAGTGGCATGGACATAGATACACTACCAAATGTAAAACAGATAGCTTGTGGGAAGCAGCCGCATAGCACAGGGAGATCAGCTTGGTGTTTTGTAACCACCTACAGGGGTGGGATAGGGAGGGAGGGAGGGAGGGAGACGCAAGAGGGAGGGGATATTGGGATATATGTATACGTATAGCTGATTCACTTTGTTATACAGCAGAAACTAACACGCCATTGTAAAGCAATTATACTCCAAAAAAGATGTTAAAAAAAAAAAAGAAGATCAAACTCCAAGTTTCTAAATCTAAACATTAATATGGAGCTGGGGACCAAAAATGTTCACACACACACAAAAAAGAGAGAGAGACAAAACAAAGGAGGACAGACACAGAAACACAGGGAAGAAGGCCATGCAAAGAAGTAGTTGGTAACTCGAGTTATGCTGGCAAAAGTCAAGGAAAACTGTGAGCCTGCAGAAGCTGGAAAAGGCCAGAAGCCGTTAGAAGGAAACAACACCCTGATTTTGGACTTCTGGTCTCCGCAACTGTGAGAGAACAAATTGTTGTTGTTTTAAGCCGCCAAGTCTGTGGTAATTTGTTAACAGCAGCCCTAGGAAACAAATATATGCATTCTGCAGACAACACTGTAGAGTGAGTTCTTTAGATTTCGGGCTGCGGCATTGGCCTTGGTTCCAATTCTGACTCAACCATTTACAAGCCTTGGACAATTCATAGTACATTTTAACCTCAGTTCTCTCATGTGTATAATAAGAACACTATTATCAACTTGAAAATGTCACAGTAAAGGGTAAATAAAAGTAATTTTAAAAGCTCAATACTGTCATATATGCAGGGCCCACATAATTACACACATATATACCCTCTCCTCACAATGAGCCACAAATAATGGACTGTTCTTGAGGTAAGACCATCGTATGAGGAGATGAACACATTAGATAATTGTAGTGATGCTATAAAATTAAATTCAATTAACTTGCCTTAGACTCATTTCAGGAACACCAAGCAACTGGTCCCAGCAGAGGCTTAACTCCATGAAATAAAGGGGCTTCTCTAGTCTAGTTTACACTTATTTGACCCTCTAGTATAATAACATGGTTCTAAAGATTAAAACAGTCAGGTGGTTTTAATCTCCGCTCTGGTATTTAGCAACTCTGTGTCTCAATTTAAGTTATTTAATATTTCTGGCCTAAGTTTATTCACCTAAAAAATGAAGATGGTAATAATGCCTACAGCAAATGGTTAGAGCATAGAAAAGCATTCAATTCAGCGTCGACAGCATCACGTAACAAATATTAATTGGTCATCAGTCTTATCACATCCTTCATTTTTGACTCACCTCTTTCTTTTCTTTTTTTTTTTTTGGCTGCCTTCTTGGGTCTTCGTTACGGCAAGCAGGGGCCCCTCTCTGTTGCGGTGCGCAGGCTTCTCACTGCGGTGGCTTTTCTTGTTGAGGAGCACAGCTCTAGGCACATGGGCTCAGTGGTTGTGGCACACAGGCTCAGTAGTTGTGGCTCGCGGGCTCTAGAGCGCAGGCTCAGTAGTTGTGGCGCACAGGCTTCGTGGCACCGCGGCACGTGGGATCTTCCCGGACCAGGAACCCGTGTCCCCTGCATGGGCAGGCGGATTCTTAACCACTGCGCCACCAGAGAAGTCCCGACTCACCTCTTTCTGAATTCACTTTACCGTCCTATCCCACAAAACCTAAACTTTGGGCCTACTGTCCTATCGCTCTCACCTTTCATCCAAGCTTCTTGAAGGCTTTGTCTCTGTTTCCCTTCAGCGCCTCACCTATCATTCAGTGCTCAATCCACAAAAATCTGACTGAAAAATAGGTTTTTAATATACATGCTGTGATTCACACATATCCATATTTCCAAATGCAATCTATATGCCAGTGACTTAATTTAGGACTGTGAGATGCATACTCCAGCCACCGTTCCCTTATTTTTATTTAAATATAGAAAGCCAATTTTCAGCCTGCCACATAACCACACAGAATAAAAGACCACATTTGCAGGGCCTCCTGGGAGCTTGATGAGATATGACGAAATCGTGGTGAAAGAGATGTAAACAGAATGGGTCAGAGGTTGACTAAGTCTCTTTCCAATGGAGGAGCTGTGCTATCTTCCTCTCTTCCTCCATTTTGCTACTGGAGACACCACTGTGATAAAACATCTACAGCAGAAATTTTGGATCCTGTGGGAGGAAGACCACACCCTGGGATGGCAGAGTAGAGATCTCCTCAAAGACGTTTTAGTGCTCATTTCTGCTTAAGGTGCCTTCCACCATGCTCTTCCACAGGAGTGAAATAAATTTCTTATTTAAGCACCTGTGATATGGGAATATTGCTGTTCTGTGTAGATAAGCTAATCCCGTCGAATCTGTATATTTAGACCAGCCCTCTGTGATGAGCTTCAGTCCTTTATTACAGGTTGCTATTTAATATTTCAAAAGAGCCTCAAGGTTAATGTATTCAAAACCAAATTCAACATTTGTCTCCTCCAAACTTCCTTCTTATATTTTATATCTCAATTAACCACGCCAAGATCTGCCTAATCCAAAGTCTGCATAGTCAAAGGTGAATTCCCCAGCCCATTTGTCTGCAAGAGATTAGAAGGGACTCTTCTCTATGAAAATTAGCCCAGGATAGATGGTCTCTAGACATTGATATTTAAGAATCCCCGATTAAATGACTCTTCTTAATGTGAGGGAAGTACTCCATTCTCATGCTGACCTTTGCACACTGAGCATTCTAGCAACCCTTTTATTCTGAGCATTTAATCAACATTTTAGTTCGGCATTTAAAACTGAATGGATGGAGACTTCCCTGGTGGTCCAGTGGTAAAGAATCCGCCTTACAATGCAGGGAACACAGGTTCCATCCCTGGTTAGGGAATTAAGATCCCACATGCCATGGGGCAACTAAGACCGCACGCCACAACTATGGAGGCTGTGCACCTCAACAAGAGAAGAGAAAACCCGCAGTTCACAGTCCACAACTAGAGAGAAGCCCATGCGGCAACAAAGAGCCCACGTGCCACAACTAAAGACCTGATGCAGCCAAAAATAAAAATACATAAATAAAAATCTTTTTAAAAAAAGAAAATGTTTAAAAATAAACTAAACGGATGAGCATCGCGGATAAAATATCCCTCTCAGAGAAAAAGAGTGAACAAAATCAATAAATAGAAATCAAAGAGAAAAGCAAAGGGGATTTGGGGACAATGGATGATGATGAAAGGAAGTTCTCGATTGATAGCCATTGCAGAATGGAATAAGAAGCTGATAGTTTAAAAAAAAAAAACACCTAGATTTCAATGTGTTCGTACTAAGAGAATGTTATAGCACTTTTGGAGAATTTGGCGTGATAGGGTTGTACAAATTAAACACATAATAAAACCAGTGATTAACTCCAGATAAAAAGAGTTGCATAAGAAAGCAATTATATTCATAGTATACAGCATTTAGCTCAGATAGAAACGAACTTACATACTCATAATAATGTAACAACTGAATAATGGTTTAACCAAAAGTTATGATAAAACTCTAATGAAATAATGGAGGTAGAGGATATGTGTTTTTATAGGTATGAGCAGATTGTTAAAAAAGCTTCTACTCTGGGACATTAATGGATACATATAGTGTAAAACCAAGAAATCAAGAAATAGAAATGTCAATAAGCCATTTAGATATATAAGTACAAATACCAAAAGAAAAAGCTTCCAAAGTTCAGATACTTGCCCCTGATGATTGGGTATCTTGGGCGGGGAGAGAAGGAACAGAGACACTCAATTTTTGGCACATTGTACTATTTGGTTAAGATGTATGCTAATTTATTACACTGAAAATATTAAATTAAAAAATAGTTATTTTTAAGAAACTGTGGTAACTTGAAATATATTATCTAAAACAGACAACTGGGTTTCCCTGGTGGCTCAGTGGTTGAGAGCCCGCCTGCCGATGCAGGGGACACGGGTTCGTGCCCCGGTCCGGGAAGATCCCACATGCCGCGGAGCGGCTGGGCCCGTGAGCCATGGCCGCTGAGCCTGTGCGTCCAGAGCCTGTGCTCCGCAACCGGAGAGGCCACAGCAGTGAGAGGCCCACGTACTGCAAAAAACATTAAAAAATTAAGAAAAATAAAACAGATAACTATTTCTTAGGAAGATAAATGCCATAATTAATAAGTGAGCTGAAACTGCCATATCAAAGTGATTGAAAAATAATGCTTTGAACATTTTCAACTATTTTTAAAACTTTGAAAACTGCTTGATCTCTAAGTGTGTATTCTTTTCCTATCTAATTTTTTATGCTATTTATTTGTTTAGCGTGCCTTTTTCCACTGTGTCAAAAAAGTTCAATGTTAGACTCACATTTTCAGAAATTCTAAATGAATCAAGTGTGAATTAATTTATGATAGATGCTAGACAGCAAAATTCCAAATGCTGGCATAAATTCTGCCTTTGAAACAATCACAACTGTAAAGTAGCAAAACTGAAAATAATCTCCGTAAAAGTCCAATATTTTACAACATAAAACAATCACTATTAAGACAAAAAATAGAAGTCTTCACTATCTATCTGAGGTTGCGGTAGGAAACACATAAACAAAACGTTCCCTCACTCTATCACTTATGCATTATCAAGAGACTTCAACTCTGCAATTTATATACCCCCAGTTGTGTGTTAATTTTACAAAGTTACTCTGGTTTTTACTAAAGTGAAGGGGAAATGAAAACCTTTCCGGAACTGGCCTAGTATAATGCATTTGTAAAGGTGAAACCTTAAAGTGAAATGCAATGGGGCACAGGAAATCAAATGAGTTTAAGGATTTAACTATAACCAGGGAATAAAAGGTTATTCATTTCTACAAAACTCAAAGCAGTCTCTGACAAGTCTAATTAATGAATAAAATTCTTGTTTCTTTTACAATAGACCTTTAAACTGTTTCTACTCAGCAATCTCAAAATGATTTCACTAGGAGGTGCCGGAATTATTGAGCTGAAATGGCAGCTGCTGTTTTTCTCGGTTTCCTTTATTCCTTAAAAGGATTGGTAACTTACATTTGGCTTCAAAACACTTCTCCACTGGCAACTCGGCTCTGCTTTGTCTCTCCCCCAAAAGTTTAATCTAATTTAGAGTATTCAAAGGGAAAAGAATTAAGTTCCTTTCTAAAAGTAATTAAAAGCATGATGCCTTTTATTCACCTGCTTCTAAATTAGGGCTGCCCTTTCAAAGAAATATTAAGCTGAAACAGATAAAGTTCATCCTAGTAAATACTACAGTCATCTAGGGAAGGAAGGATCTATTTGTGAGCCAAGCTCTCCCTACCTGTGGTTTAGCAATATCAACACGAAAATAATATTAAGCAGCTCTCAAACTGCATTTGAACTATTCAGTAGAGGCCAGCATATTAAATTCCTTACTCTTAAAGATCAACGAGATATATTTTCATATTTGAATACTTTCTTATCATAAAAATACATTCAATGCCTTGCTGGTAACAAAACAGAATTGATACTGATCCTAGATTTGACCACAGATTTATAGTCTTCAATAAAATATTACTTAGGAGAAAATATATAGTCTGGAATTTTTTAGTGAGTCATTTTGGAGAACAGAACTAAACCAAATAAGTGAGGAGCAATGTAAAAAGTGGAAAATGCTCTGAGTCAATTACCTAAGGGCAAGCTCCCTCAGACTTTTCACAACTAAAGATTCCTCTGAGGATACAAGTAGGCTAATTAAATAGGTACCTTTGTGCTTCTTAATTACTTTCATTTCTCCCAGAAAGGTATTATATGAAATTTCACAATCATTCTATAGAAGCTACGATATAAAAGTGAAGAAGCTAAAACATTCCAACTCTATGGGATGAAATTTAGTTAGAAATTAGACATCCACAGCTAAGTATGTATAAAATAATTCTATACGGCTTCCCTGGTGGTGCAGTGGTTGAGAGCCCGCCTGCCGATGCAGGGGACACGGGTTCGTGCCCCGGTCCGGGAAGATCCCACGTGCTGCGGAGCGGCTGGGCCCGTGAGCCATGGCCGGTGAGCCTGCGCGTCCGGAGCCTGTGCTCCGCAACGGGAGAGGCCACGACAGTGAGAGGCCCGCGTACCGCAAAAAATAATAATAATAATAATTCTATATATGTCGTACAAAAGTAGAACTCATTGCATACAGGTGGAAGAATGATTTACACATCATTCTTTGAATGTTTAGAAGAATTAGATAATTAATTGCATTGCAACTCTATAAAGTATAAGAAATTCTTTACAGAAAGAAAACAGGCTTGCAGCAAACCAGTAAGATAAAATACACATGGAACAATTAAATAAATAGATTGAATAAAATCTGTAATGGTATAATTTATCCATCCATGTCTAAAAATAAAATCATCCGTTCAAAGTAATTTTCTTTACAAAAGAACTTTAAAAACTTTACAAACTACTTGAATATATAAATGTGAACAATTATTATCAATAACATAATTTGTTTTTAACTTCACATAAAGGACCACTGTGTTAAAATAATTCTGAAATGTATTAAAATGCTTCTGCCTTATTAAGAGGAATAAAAGCAACAGCATGTAACATTTTCTCTTTGTCATCATTATGACTGTCACATGTGTAGCTCCTAATTGAATTAATCCAGTTTCTGTTTCTCTGCTTCCAAACCTAGTGACACTACTATCTATGTCTTCACTATCATCCACCTCTCCTTTCCTAATCTATATACAGCTATAACCTAGAAAGAACTAGTGGTTCCTAAGTTGCATACTGTGACTAGCAATACCACAGTCCCACCTTTCACGTGAAAACATTTTTATCCAGATCTCTATAAGTACTTAGCACAATGTCCCAAACGTAAAGGAGTTTGTTTCATATTTTTCTTAATAAGTGAGTAAATAAATGTGTGAAGTTAGTAAGCAAATAAATAAGCTTGGCAGATAGGCATACTGGTAAAAATCAAACAACGAAATTTTAGCAGGAGAAAATCATCCACAGCACTACAAGAGTGAGCATTTTGCACTTGCAGGTTTTGCAAGGACAAAGGACATTACTTGTTGTAAGACCACTCTTCGTCTAACTATATAACTGAATGAGTTGAGAGAAACCCTATAAAGTGTGTACAGGCAGCACACCTATACTATTAGCAGATAGCACATTCTAGAAGAGTCCATCATACCGACATTTTGCATGTTTAAGCAGTTTCATTACAACTTGAATGCAAGTCCTATTTTTGCAAAGGTCAATGAGGTAGGTTCTTAAAGCAGTCAAATTTGACAAAGTTGTTTATCATCGGTTTCCCCGTGAAACATACTTGCTCAAATAACAGCCACTAGATATCTCTTTGCTTTAATTTCTTTATTGTTATAATTGTTTAACTATTCCCCATGGAAGATAGGGGTTTTGTTGAGGCAACCAAGAAATTCTTCTAAAGTCTCCTGCTGGGGACTTAATATCCTAAAACCAAGTTTTACTCCCACCAACACATCTGCTTAAATACTGCCTTATGTTTCTGGTGGGGTGGGGGGGGAAGCAACTATCAAAAAAGCTGAAACCAACTCGACATCCCACGTAGACATACCTTTACTCTAAAAACCTTCTTGTCATTAAATGACAGAGTTGTTTTAATGGTTCTCCCACTAATTCAATGTTAGGGGCAAATTGCCTAGTGGGAAAACATTCAGTTTAGCAGCTAATGAGAAATCTACTTTAAAGCAACTCCTAAAGGAAACCTTAAAAAAGAACATGTAAAGTTGTGTTTGTTTTCTCTTCTCATGTCAAAAAAAACATGGGCACTTGCTAATAACCCACTCTACTTCATGTCGGAGTTCTATTACTCTCACAGATTTGAGGGGACAAAAGTCCTTAATTTTAAATTAAGAGATCCTGTTAAACCGTTCTAGTTTTCCTATTCTCCATGGAACTTTTCACCTTCTAAGATACTAGTCTATTTATTTATTTATTATACACACACACACACACACACACACACACACACACACACACGAAGTTGAGAACATATGTCTATTTTATTCATAATGTACTCCAAGCACTAAGTACTAAGGTACATGGGTAGGTGCTCCATATGTATTTCTTGAATGAATAAATGAATTAATCAGTCAACCAAAAGTTCTTGCCATTTCAAATTCAAGTTACATGGCGCATTACACGTCATTAGCTTCTGGAGGGCCCTATAGTTAATAAATGTGAGTCCATAAAAGTAAAAAGGTCTAAAATCTAGATTATAATACAGGTCTATGCAAGTACAATCTAAAGAAATGATCATTTTTTTTCTCTTAGGCCCTAGCCAAATATGCAAAATAAGTCAGCTGTACTTATATTGCAATACTCACATCTTGAAGATGTTTATTTTTTATTAAACCTAAGCATCGATAGTGGGAAGGATTGAGATCTCAACCAATATATTCTTAAAAACATTTTAGGGAGACATATCCAGTGGGATTAGGTTTTAGCTCTAAGCATATTTGTTTCAGGTTAAAGGATACTCATACTTAACTTGCTATTTCACTCAGAAGCTACCCGGGAGAGGAAATTATTCAAAAATAGGGAGGATAAAACCTGGGGCCCACTGCATTTCTCCAACCCAAAAAGGAGACCTTGGGTTAGTCTCCTGTTTTAGCAGATTTTCATGGCTTCACTTTATATTAAAGATGAACTTAGCTCAATACATTTAGCCAAAGTCTCCTTGGGTTTTAAAGGTTTATTCCTGTTTTAAACTCCAAATGCCTAAGAGCGTTCAGACTTCCAAATGCTGGAGAACTTATACCTCATCAAAAAACAATAAATTTCAGGGGGCTTCCCGGCTTCCCTGGTGGCGCAGTGGTTGAGAATCTGCCTGCCAATGCAGGGGACACGGGTTCGAGCCCTGGTCTGGGAGGATCCCACATGCCGCGGAGCAACTGGGCCCGTGAGCCACAATTACTGAGCCTGCATGTCTGGGGCCTGTGCTCAGCAACAAGAGAGGCCGCGATAGTGAGAGGCCTGCGCACCGTGATGATGAGTGGACCCCGCGTGCCACAACCAGAGAAAGCCCTTGCACAGAAACGAAGACCCAACACAGCCATAAAAAAATAAATTTTAAAAAATAAATAAATTTCCTTGGAAAGCACTTTAAAAACATTCAAGCTTAGAGATTTTATTTTACTGACCTTGGAAAAGGCAGGAAAAAAATCTGAAGAAATAGTTTCTATCTGAATTTCTTTTTCTGCTTATTTCATATAGGAATTAATCATGCTTATATATCAGCTTGAGAGAACCAAATGATCCTAAAGCAACTGGCCAGCGGTAATGTGTGCATCTGCAAGCCAGCACATCTATTTGAAAATTATAAGCTACATATGGGCCAATAATTGCAAAGTAATTGAGCGCATTAAGATGAATAAACAAATTATGATGGCAAAGAGGACAAAGACAACAAACAAATAAGAAATACGGGAGAAAACATAAATGGAAAGTTAGGGGCTTCCCTGGTGGCGCAGTGGTTGAGAGTCCGCCTGCCAATGCAGGGGACGTGGGTTCGTGCCCCGGTCCGGGAAGATCCCACGTGCCGCGGAGCGGCTGGGCCCGTGAGCCGTGGCCGCTGAGCCTGCGCGTCCGGAGCCTGTGCTCCGCAACCGGAGAGGCCACAACAGTGAGAGGCCCGCGTACCGCAAAAAAAAAAAAAAAAGAAAGTTAAGTTAGAACTGCTTACTTATCCATGGTAGTAGTGTATAATGTCAGCCCTACACTGATAATTACGGACTTGTCTCTGCGTAAGTGTCTGAATCTACTCAGCTCTCAATTTTCTCCTCTATACCTGAAGAATTTGGATTAGATAAAAGGACTTTAGCTTAAAAGGGAAAGGGGTGTGGTATTTCACAAAGTTCAATAAGTAAAACAAAACAGGAAAACTTGCTCGCCTCTTGGGATCTCACTTCCACTGTCCCTGCCCAACCTCCGCCCCTCCCCCACTTGCCTGTGGGTAACCTTCTGGAAACCCCGGATGCACCTTGTGAAAGCCTCTGGAAGGAATGGTTTCAGTGTACCGCTGTAATGCCTTTCTTATTCTCCATGAGATGCCACCGTCTGGCTATCGATCATCAATTTAACGTTTATTGTTTTGCTACCTCCTTCATAATTGTATTATTGTTCTCATGAATATAATGCATTTAGAGTAGATAGCAGGCATAAGAATAGCAATTTTGTACTTAACATTCTCAGAGATAGCTATCACACCTCAGGACATTAAATCAAGAAGGTATTGCATTTTTACCACGTAGCGGTCAAATCGTATTTGCCTGTAACTTTTAAAACAGAAAATGTAAAGAGACAGAATAAAAATTTCTCTGTCTTTGGTTTGAGATATAATTCTAAAAATCCTTTCAGCTTTAAAATTCTGATTTTAATATTAAATCAACTGGTCAGTGACTACTCTTTCTAAGGTATCTTTGTTTAATAACAGTAAAAAGAAACAAACTTCTTAACAATGTTTCAGAATAAACCTGTTACTTAAAATACTTCACAAGAGCCCTGTCTTATGTAAAGGAGTTTATCTGATGTTCTTATATTAACAACAAAAAGGAAGGAGGCGTTTAAAATGGGGCTAAAATGACAAAAAGCTTAAATATAAAATTGTTAACCAGTTGAAATATCTTCTATATCCTTGCAATGAAACATGGAATTTAACTGTGTATACTGCCACCTATAATTCACTTAAATATAACACATTCTTCTCAGATAGAGGAAACGCACAGATGTTTCTGAACACAATAAAAATTCTACAGGGACTGTGTAACCATCAGCAATTTAATACAGCAGCACCATATTAAAATGATGTCCTTAAATGCCATAGCCTTTATTTTCCCCTTCACCCATTTTATTCATAATTATTAAAGTTGAAATAAAACTCTAACAGCAATAACATTTCCGCCTTTACATCTAAAGCTCATCTTCATATGTGGGCAAAATTTAAGAGCACAGAAATAAATAGAGGAGTTCTTGTTACAGTCTCTGATCTACGCATCAGATCTCATGTTCCCATGCATGTCTTCATTTTAAACATAAAAACAGTACATAAGTTATGAGACTGCCGGCTAAACCCAAACTATTCACTTGAAGGAGGAAGAAGAGGAGCAGGTTTTTAAAGGGGCATTCATTTTAGAATTGTAAATAAATTTTCTCATCTCAACAGAGCTCATTTCAGATGTGCTTTTAAAAAAGAATCAGGATAACGAATAATAGATTTTAAAAATAAATCATATGTTCTAGGTTGATATCTACTCACTTTCTACCTTTCTGAGATAAACATAATCTTAAAATATTTTAATTCTAGAAGAAATACAGTGATCGAATAAGGAACAATATACTAAAACATAAATTAGAAACAAAAAACTTTTAGAAAAATCTTAATGTGAACTTCAGTAAGAAACAACCATAAGGGCTTCTCTGGTGGCGCAGTGGTTGAGAGTCCGCCTGCCGATGCAGGGGACGCGGGTTCGTGCCCCGGTCCGGGAGGATCCCACGTGCCGCGGAGCGGCTGGGCCCGTGAGCCGTGGCCGCTGAGCCTGCGCGTCCGGATCCTGTGCTCCACAACGGGAGAGGCCACAACGGTGAGAGGCCCGCGTACCACAAAAAAAAAAAAAAAAAAAAAAAAAGAAAGAAACAACCAGTAACTTAGTTTTTTTTTCCCAATCAGAAGAGATTGTCAAAACTATCTATGCATGTTAGGAACATGTCAGCATTCCAAAAGGACTCTCCACTTGGAATCTGAAAAACTGGTCTCACTATTTAAGGACTCAACAACTGAAAGAAGCCTCTTCCTAGAGTTTCTAGAACCTCAATACCGAAAATTAGGATTATTTTTTTTATCCTGCTAGTGAAGAATATACAGAAAGGCTAACAATCCTAATTCCCCCTCTTCCCACACCAGTGTCAAAAGGGACTCACCTTGGGCTTCCCTGGTGGCGCAGTGGTTTAGAGTCCGCCTGCCGATGCAGGGGACGCGGGTTCGTGCCCCGGTCCGGGAGGATGCCACGTGCCGCGGAGCGGCTGGGCCTGCGCGTCCGGAGCCTGCGCTCCGCAGCGGGAGAGGCCACAACGGTGAGAGGCCCGCATACCGCAAAAAAAAAAAAAAAAAAAAAAAAGGGACTCACCTTGCAGTAACATAGATGTCCAAAACTTTCAAGCCTGGATTTCCCCTTCTAGACCTTCCATCTGTTGCCACCATCAGCAGTTTCAGTTGATGGATCCTACCCAGGAGTAGGTCCCTCCTACTCTCCACTTGACGAGCTTCCCATCTCTGCAGTTCCTCAGATATTTGTTAGGGAATTTTTTTTTTTTTTTTTTCTGCTTTCTGGAGTAGACCTGAACAACACAGCGTTAAGCTCTTTTAAGAAACCTATCTGGATGGGTGTAAATATTCGACATGTGAAAGTATCTTAAATGGAAAAGGAAGTTCTGAAAAGGATAGTCTCACCAACGTGCCCTCAGGAAAATAGAATGTAAGTACTGAGAGACTGATTTCCCATAAATACCTGATTTGCATAATACGGAAACATCTCCTGGCCAATGAACAGCCGCCATCAATCCCCCTCCATCCTCAAGCCAATGAATTTACAGCTGGGACTCTGGCTAGACTCCCACTCTTTGCGCTCCTTGCTTGTAAATGCGTCCCGCTTCAGACCCTCAACAGGCATCCCTGTAGGTTAATGCAGTTTGTGTTTTCCAGTTGTAATCCTTTGCTATTCCCAAATGAACTCAATTCCTGGTAATTCAAGCTTGCCTCAGTTTACCTCTTTATTTAGGCTGCCAAATACTATTACAGATCTAGTTATGCCATGGTTTTATATTTTGAGTTAATGCTCAAATCCATATTGTGTAAGATGAAAAACTTTAACCTTTCCTTTCACAACAGACATGGAACTTTTCCACTGTAAATCAAGCAAACATATAGTATCCTTCAACTTTGATCTATCCTGTTTCACTGATATGTTAATATATTTTCTTATAGGAAAAACATGGTTTTAACTACTGTGCTCTTTTTTTTCTTTCGTGTGTGAACCTGTGTGTGTACCTTATATTTATACTTAAACCCTTTCCTTCTGGTCAACTAATCCCCGTTTTATTAGCCTGTGAAAAACCTCTCAGATTACTCTTAATCCTGCATGTATAAAATAATTACTAGCCTAATTACAGAATTATTTCTAAACTCCATAATATCTAAACCACAAACAATACAGGTCTGTTAGTTATGAAAAAGGAAGCTGGAGAATAAGAAAAGAAAAATATATGTATACTATGGTGATCAAGAGTCCTTTTTTGGAACTGACATTCCTTCACTTCAGGAAACTGAAGAACAGAGAAACTAGAAGCAAGATGGTGTCCCCGGCTTTCCCTGGTGGCACAGTGGTTGAGAATCCGCCTGCCAATGCAGGAGACACGGGTTCGAGCCCTGGTCCTGGAATATCCCACATTCCGCGGAGCAACTAAGCCTGTGCGCCACAACTACTGAAGCCCATGCACCTAGAGCCCGAGCTCTGAAATAAGAGAAGCCACCGCAATGAGAAGCCCGAGCACTGCAACTAAGAATAGCCTCCACTCGCCACAACTAGAGAAAGCCAGCACGCAGCAACGAAGACCCAACACAGCCAAAAATAAATAAATAAATAAATAATTTTTTTTTAAAAAAAAGACAGTGTCCCCTCTGGCTGAAAATTCAGAACATTGCTTTGAATCTATCAAGTCAATCAACCTTTCTTTTTAACTTAACCCTGAAACACTTCTAAATTATATCTCCTGATTCTACCTAAGGTAGCACATGCCCTCCCATATCAGCCACATTTACTTTTAACATCTAACATTCTAATCGCAGAAGACTCCTTCTTAGATTGTCATTCTGACCTTATAAAAGGAATAAAAGAGTTCAGAATACTGGCCATTGTACTTACTCTGGTCATAGTTATATAGTCAACATCGTATATATGAAATAAGATGAAAACTAGAAAACAAAGAACATTCGAATATGGTACATCACTTTTGAATAGTAGCAGTTCAGAGAGAGAAGGAATGCATTTCATGAGTTGTAAGTGAGAGATCAAGTGTTCTGAACACACGTAATGTACAGTGGATTTTCCATTTTAAGTAAGGTTTCTTTGAAATAACCAACTTAAAAGACCTTTCTCAAATACAGATTATTAAAAGTACAGCCTTTGGAATTGAGTATAATACCTCAGACATATTTTTAAGATGAATAATAGTGGAAAGTTAAAAAGTCAAGCATTCATTCATTTAGTCAGCACGTCTTTATTAAGCATTGATTATGCAGCCAACAAATCTATCAAAAGTGTGACAGTTCACCTGAATGTTTGTTAGGTTCCTTGGGCTGAAGCAATACTTCTCTCCCTTATTCTGCCCAGCAAAATGAAAATATGTTCTTGTTCTATTAGATACTTGGTTAGGTAGTCTAATCAGACAAGATTCTAAAAATATTTTGAGAAAAGCAGCTATCGTCACTTCACCATTAAATTAGAAGCAGCAGCCAAGATTCTCAAATATATATGCTAATGAACAAGCAATGATATTAGGTTTTATCATAATTCTAAGGCTGAGCATTGGCCGTTAGCCCAATCCGTACCAAAAGTATTACTCAGGTGTGAATGCTAAATGAGGATCTCACCCATCTCTGCTGACCTTAAATCTGACCAAGTTCTTGCAGGTGAGAATGAGGAGCAATAAATCCAATGAAACAAAATTGAAGCCGCCTGGCATCATAGATTTAAGTAACCAGGTCCGAAGTCAGGATATTGGCCTGTAATTGAAAAGCTTAATTTGCTGTTCTTATGATCTCCATAGAAAAGCTTTTTGCTATCACTATTTTCCACTTCCTTACTGTGCAAGTTCCTTTAACCTGCTTCAGATATTTCTTTCTGCTAATCCGTAGTACGATTGCCCTTAAAATCGTTAACACAAACTGCCATTTTCTGGAAGTCTTTGCTTAATGAAACGTTTTTCTTCTAGTCTTTTCTTTACTCCTCAGGCACTCAGCATCCATAGTCATTATATGTTTAAATGTATTTTCCATGCTGTTTAATGAAGTTATTAAAACATTTTTATGCATATTCTTTATTTATCAAATTGAGGATGAATTCTGGAGAAATATATCCATGATTTACCTTGTTTTCCATTCTTTCAGTATCTCTACAGCTGTGCTGCTATCACACAAGCACCAATACATGTTTTTGTTTCTAAAAGTATGAGAAGCTACCAAGGAGATTACTACTAACGGCAACGCTAGACAGAAATACAGCAATGAGGAGAATGCTGAAGAGAAAGTCAAATACATTTGAGGCTTGAGGCTCAGAACTGGTCATTCTAATAAATTCATTCTACTTTAAGTGATTTTCACCAATTCGTTTTTAATTTTGAGAATTTTAGTACTCATCAGCATGGACACAGTAGTAGGAATTCAGACTGTAAGTCAAGGAATTGGAGGAAAAATCATGAATATGTCAAATCAGAGTCCTTTAATCCTAAAACTTTGATAAATATAGAAATTTTTAAAATGGTATTTTACAATGAAACACCATGTTTTCATCAAAATGATTTTATAAATCTACACATAAGTTTTATCACATAAATTAAAACTTACAGAAAATTTAAACCTACCTAGAAGAAAATAAAAGTGTTAAAGCAACATGATTATGAAGAAAAGCTCGTTGATTTTTATGTTTTGATGCTTAATTAAAATTTAGTTCATTGGTCTTCTTCATTATTTGCATTCCCTTTAAAAATTATAATCTCCTGCAAAATTAGGACAATGTAAAGTTGTCCTCAAAGTAAATACTTTAGTGTGTGTTTCATGAAGAAAATAAAACCACCAGGAAAATCAATACGAATTATTCTCAATAAATACCTTAGTTAAGGACTATCTCATTCAAAAAAAATCTTGCTATGATAATAGTTAATATTTATTGAAAGTCTACTATGGGCTGAGAATTTTACATGTATCATTTCAGTTTAAGCCTCACAATGACTCAACAAGGTAAATATATCATCATGTTCTAACAGACGTTTAGAGTGTTTAACACACTTTGACAGTGTTTCAAAGGAGTTAAGTAATTTGGCCAAGTTCAAATATTTGGAGAAGCAGGGATTTGAGCCCAATTTGGTTTAATTCTTCATAATTTAATGTATCATCACCTGCCACAGTTGGGTGCCTTCAGAAATGAGTCAGATATAGAACCTACCTTACAGGGCCTACATTACACATATTCTGAATAATTGGGCACACTTCTAGAAGAAATGAAATTTTTCTTCTGTCAGTACTTATTACCAAAAGAAGAATACACATTTTATGTACAGTAAGTAAATAAGATTCCATAATCAGTACTTATTACCAAAACAATAATACATATTTTATGTACAGTAAGTAAATAAGATTCCATAATCATCTTCCTTTGGTTATTCTTTCCATATTTAAAAATGTTTTTAAGTCATTTTCTTTTATTTCCTGCTGATACAAGATTGTCACATAAATTTGATTTTCAACAATTTCAAATTAAAACAATTTTTTCAGAGCAACATTGAAGCAATTAGTATAAAATGATGGTTAAAATTTTGCTTAACAAAACACTGTTTCCCTTTTAAAGACCAGTTCAGAAATATATTTAAAAAACATTAATATTTGCTTTGTGTAAAATGGGTACACTTCTTAGTTTTTCCTAGCTGTTAACAATCTCTAATAAACTAAATGAACAAGCCAATACTTCTTGGGCCATTGATCAACATGGTGTGTTTCAGGAATGGATAAAGCAGAGGTGCCTTCCTTTTGGACATGTTTGTTTTATCAATTTCCATTTTCAGTCATTAAAATCCCTATGATTCCCACGCCAGGCACTTCAGCATGAGAAAGAGATGGGTGGTTTGTAATCTCTTTCACTTGTAAGAAAATGTATTCAAGTTTTGGTTTCCTAATAAAACCTCAAAAGAAAAAAAAAAAAACCCTCCTCAAATATATTTATGAATTCCTTCATGGCTCAACTCAGTAAGGTACCAGCCATTTTGACTAGCATAAAATCAGCACTTCTGTTAGTTCAAAAGCTGGATGAACTCTACCTTTAATCTCTAAATTAATTCATTTTTTGTTTTACCTCCTAAGTAAATTCAATCAGATAGACTAGGAAAACATCATGGTGTAAAACGAGACTCAACCTGAGCATCAAAAGGCCTGGATCTGAATTTTGTATTAATTTGGTGAGATATTTAAATTCTAAACATCCTAGTATCCTACCTATAACGTTGGGATGATAGTACCTGTAGACATGGGGGAAAATACCACAACTTATCGAAGAATGCTTGGCATATACTAGCTGTTTAAAAACCATGAGTCACTTCCACCTAAAAAAACCCCAAGAAACTGCAATCAAACAAAGCATTTTACAGTATAGCATTGCCAAGTCTATTTAAATAAGACATCACAGAGATCAAGTTTCTTATAGAGTTATAGTAACTAGCCAAACTGAGAGAGATACCTTTTTTAACCGAAGTATCTGCTTTACTATTTGTTCTGTTTACTATTGTAATTCTAATTACTAATGTAATTCTCACTCTACGTTTCATATTCTTTCCGTGGTGCCTGTCTCCAATAACGTTTTTCAAACCCTTCAGAAAATAATGCTATGACTTGTAACCCTAATCACAATTTGAGTAGTCTCATTCTGTATTCATAAAATCAAGGGGCTTCCCCTTAAGAAAACAATTTATACTTTCCAGGCAAACACTAGTATTATGTTGACTGTATCACTGTCAAATAAGAAGCAAACTCATCTTTTCTCTTACTCATATAAACTTAATCAGGGCTTGCAATTAATTTTTGAAATTGTTCTATATCGACCTTAATGTTTAAAGCTTCATTTCTACCTCTGGGCCCCATCAGTAAAACCCATACATCATTCCTGTTAGCAAAGCAGCTGGCTTTTTAAATGTGATGTCTTGTAGTTCTTATTTACAATCCTAATCACATCATTGATTTCAGTAATCTTCAGTAAGAGTAATTATTAATGCTGTCAAAAGCAGAGGCTGGGATTCAATTTTTTCTTTTTTTTTTTTAATAAACCTGGATCATTAAGATTAAGCCTAATAACGTGACTCTAGAGGCCTCTGGGTAATTAGAAGTTTCCTCTGGTTGAGTATGTAATACAGTAAGGACAATGTCTTCACTTAAAATTCTGCACACACCCAAACTATTTCGTTATATAAGCCACAAATGATTAAATACAAATGCTGGGAGTAGTCACTCATCATAACACAGAAGTAACTAAATTTTTTTTTTCAGACAGGCACCACACAAAATTTTATCTGATTGAGTATTTTTCTGTAATTTAAGACAGCCATAGATCTATTTTGTCTACTAATGCCAAAAAAACTAAGGCACGTGACATTTTTACTCACTCAGGTGTGTCTTTAACACACTAAGGAATTACACAATGTTCTAAAAAAAAAGACAGGATAAACCAATATGAAGAGGATAAGAGACATTTTGGAGAAATCAGATATTTCACTATCCAAAGCAATTTTTAAGAAAAGGATAAGATGAAGTAATGCATTTTGATTTTCAGAGAAAGAAGTCATGATGTAATAAAGATTGTCATTCCGTATCAGATCTCTTTATTCACATTTTGAAAGAAGGTGTGGAACAAAACATAAGTTTCCAAAGGACTACCTATTTGTCACTAAAAGACACAATACGTGAGGGAGCCAACAAGAATGTTACTGAGTCAAAGTTGATCACCCACCCCATACTCAGCAAACATATATGTATTTGCAACCAGTATCAAACACCATTGCCTAATTTAAAAATACTCCTGGACTTCTTACTGATCAATATCTCTTATAGAAAGGATAAGAGTATAGAGCATCTGAACTGAAACAGTATTATTAGAAAATGATATCGTGAGCATTTAGGATGTATAATTCATGTTGCTTTCATTTGCTCAGACCATTGTAAAAATCCATAAATCATTTTCTTGTTCATGTATTGCTTAAGTGCAATTTGTCATTTTGCATTAAAGGGCTGCTTCCGCTCATCAGTGCTTTTAATTCACTGTTTAGAGTTTAACCAAATGCTGGCCCTGTCTGATAACCGAAAAGACACTGAAATGTGAAGCCCCACCAATATTAACAAGGTTAAACAAAATGGAGAAGAACGGTTCTACTTCAAATATCAAGTAACACTTAAAAGCTAGTATTCTCAGCCCGCGAAATGTGGGTTGGTCTGTTCTGTTGGGTTCAAAGGATTAGAACACAGTAACAAAAGAGTTACCTGAATGCTTACAATAGCATGTATATGCTATAAATCTTTTCCAGAAACTCTAGTCAACACTCACTCTACTGTAGATGCACAAGAACGACCCATGTGGCATTGGCTCCAAAGCCTTGCCTTCCCACCTCTTAAGTTAGGTTACATTACTACAAATAAACTGATTTCATGGTTACCCATTCGAGAATGCAATACACTCCAGGTACTTTGCATTTGCTCTCTGCACTGTGCTTGCTGGGAATGACAAGTGCCAGGAACCACTCAGCTCAACCCTGGCAGGGGCCTGGCATTTGAAAGACTCCGTATTGACAATTTAAATTTTTTTCTTCCATTTCTTAAAAAAAAAAAAAATTTTCTCTCAAAGCTCTGGGCACACTGCAATAATAAGAGGATTTAGAAACAAATTGCTTTCAAGTCAAATTAAATCACTGCAAACACTCATTCATCCAAACGCTGGTTAACAAACGTGTTTCCCTCCCGTCTTTTACAGAAAAGGGTAGGGAAGAAAGCAGCCCGGTTAGCTGCTTTCAAAGTTTGTAACTATGTACATAAAACGCGACGGTGAGATCCTTGGCGCCCCGTTCCCCATTCGGCTGCCCTTAGAGGACAATGAGATAGACGAGGGTGCATAATCACTCACACACCTACCAGGAATTTTTATGAAAATTGATTTTGATAACCCCCCTCCAAATAATAATAACTACTTTCCCCATCTGCTTTAGGATACGATCTGTCTGGGCCCAGAAGGTTGGCGCTCCTGGGGGGCGTGGGGCTGGGGGGAGGGTTACCTTAGGAATTGGTTCTCCCGGCCGGTTTCAATAATTGGGGGGGGAGGGGGTCGAAGGACGCTGCATTGCACTGTATTCCGCACTTCAAAGAGGTCGTCCACCCCCCACCCCCCCGCCGAAGCTGTTATCTATGTAATCACGGCCTCACTAAATTCCGGGGTCCGCCGAGTGAAAAAGAAGGAGGGCGGGGGGAAATCTGCTGGATTGACAACAGCAAGGAAAAAAGTACACGGGTTTCATTTCAAAAGCATTTTTAAAAGGCAGATTTAAAGTGTGGTTTTGTTTCGTGGGTGACGGGGTGGGGGTGGGGTGCTGTTTAAGGTTCCAGAGTAAGGAGGCACGTAAGGCAGTAAGGGTGCTGATGCCAACGTCTGAATCTTGGCCCGGGACAAAATGGTCTTGCAATTGCCCTTGGCCCGGAGCTACCCAGACGGAGGCGGACGGCCAGGCTCGCGTCTGCTCTCCCAGGCGGAAGACCCCGTCGTCACCCCGCCGATACCACGGCGCCTCGGAGACTAGAAGTCAGAGGCGAGACCTCTAGAGGACCCCAGCCGGCGTCGCCGGCGCGAATGCAGGCCTCTGCGACCCAAGAAATCCTGAAGAGCCCCCAACAGGCCAGCCCTGTCGAATGAGAGCTCCAAAGCGAAATTCTCCGGCTTGCCCTGTGCTGCTTTCGCCGCTAGGAGACGCCTGTAACCCACGTTTGCGGCGAGAGTTCCCCTTTCAAACACAACTGCTACCAAAAAAAAAAAAAAAAAAATGCATCTCAAGTGTTAACAGTGGATGTAGTGATTATTTACAGGCAAATCTGGCCATCTCTCCACGTTCTCATCTCCACCTCGGGAAGCTCTCTGGCTCTCAGCGAACGTCCAAAGTCGACTCAAACTTCATCTTCATCTTGAGAGCACAAAGCGTCTCCCGCAAACAATTTCCGGATCTGCATTGTCATTCAGCCGCATGTCTCTCACACGCAAACACGCGCGCACACGGGCACACGCACAAGTATTTCCGTATGTACAAATGAAATATTAGAAAATTACCGTCATTTTAAAAATGCTCCAGGATTCTGGTGAGTCAGCTTGAAGACCTCAAAACATGTCATTTCAATCCTTCAGATCTAAAGACAAAACAGGGAGGGGGAGGGGCAGAAAGTACAGATGCAATGCCGTTATTAATATTCAGATACACCATAATCTCCTTTTCATTGATCCACAGGTCCTTTTATAAACTGACGCTCCATTCACAGCCGCAGACGTGATGCTAAAATCATTTCAGCTGCAGCGGTTTTCGCTTGGCTTTGGCCACCGTCAATTTACTGCAGCTGGAAAAGGATTAGCCATTTTTGCTGGCATCCTTTCCTTCTAACCGCTCAAAGGCAGGACCCATCTCCGTGAAAGAGCCAAGGGGGACGGTGGGCTAGGGCAGCAGACACGCACTCGCGGGACTCACGGGGGCATGCCTCAGTCTATAATCACGCCCATGGCCACTCACCCTCCTTAATTCCCCGCCAGATGGGAAGGCAACGTACCTCGGGGTCGGGGAAACGACTCTCCTTTCCCCGCAGGTTGTGGCGGCGTTGCTCTCAGGTCATTCATTACCAGGAAGCCCCAAGGGACCTTCCCATCCTGTGGCATAAGAAGGAAACTGAACAAGGGCTGCCTGCGTTTGAATAAACAACCCCTTACAGCCCACTAATTAATACACAATTATGTTTTGTGGATTTTTTTTTAAATCTTTTCTTGGAGAATTAACATTCAATCCACTCTCTCGCATTGAAGAGTTCGCGCTCTATTTCAACTTCACAGGAACTGGGTGCGTTTACGCGCCGCTTTGCCCCCGCGCCTCGGGAGTGAGCCCTCGGAGCTCGTCAAGCGCACCCTTCGGGACCCGGGAGGAGGCATGGAGGGTGCTCCGTTGGGGCTTACACAGAGCGCTGGACCAGGAAGGATGGATGCGAGCACCTGAATGTGCAAGCGCGTTCGCAGATACCCGCAACGGCACACACTCTGGCCCCGCGTGGGCAGCGACCCAGCGCATGCACCCACCCCCGCCTTCCGCCCGCGCCCGCGTTAGCCGCCGCCCAGCTGCCCTCATCCAGCGGTCTGGCCCCAAGCTGGGCAAGAATCGGTGCTCCGGTCTAGCAGAGGGCGGAGCGGGGGAGCTCTCCAATTGTCAGAATAAGCAGAAAAAACCCTGTGCGCGCCACCGCGGCGTCGCACTTGGCCGGGGGGAACGCGCAGGGATTTCCGCGGCGCCTTGCGGCGAAAAGCCAGAGGCCCGCGAGGCCGGCGTTAGGCGGGCGGGCTCCAAAGCGGAGCTCGGATGAAACTCCTCATTGATTGATCAAAGCGTGCACAGCTCAAACCGGGTCCCCAAGCGCATTCATCTATTTGGTAAGAATATTGTGGGTGCACGTTTAGGAAGGGAAGAGGTAAGTCTAACGCGGCCGCACGTCTGTAGGAGCCGCCAAGCCCTCAACCCTGGGCTTGAATCCCGCGGCTTTTCAGGACCCACCTAAGCTTCACCCCTTCCTACACGGCCCCTTCAGACCCTCACACTTAGTTTGACACAGGCCTTATCGTATCTGTTTTTTAAAAGTAGTCCTGCCAATCTCCACCAGAGTCCCTTGATTAGGTAACCCCTGCCAATGAGTGGCCCCCTCTGCAACTTTTTTCCTGTTCTCGGTGACTTATTTCCACGATCAGTAGCAAGGAAAATACCTTAAAGGAAAAAGAATGTTAGCGTCATTGGAAACCCCGCTCCTGGGAGAGGATACCGCTGCTGCTATTATGTTTTCGCATTTTCTGATGCAAACAGGGGAACCTCTCTATTCCCTCGCCATTACCTGCGGCCGGGGACTGGGAACTTTCCGTGGCAGAGTCCCAGCTAGCGCCTCGGGACCTGCCGGGCTGTGGTCGCGCTCACACTCGCACTCACCCCGGCAGCCCGGGCGCGGGTTGCATCCCGCCCGGCCCGGTTGCTTGCGTGACGCGCCTGCTTGACGGTCGGGTTGGCCAATTAGCGGGGGCTCGGTGGGTGGTGCTCCTCAGCGATTGGTTGGCAGAATGAGGGCGCTGCGCAAAAACAGAGAAGCGGAGCGCTCGGAGCTCAGAAACTGCCAGCCGAGATCACAGGCTCGGGGGCTGAGGCAGGAGGAGGGAAGGACTGGAAAGAAGAGAGACAGGATAGAGGGAAGAAGAGGCTTGGGAAGGAAACAGCAAAAAAGAAACGGCCCATCACACTTACAGAGAGGCAAACGACGGTGGAGACGAGGACAGAGAGAAAGACTATGAAAGCCAAAAAATACAACAAATAGAGCGAAAGAGGAAAAAATGCCAAGAGGAACATCCATCCGGAGAAATGAAAAGAATGAAAGTTTTATGCTGCAGAACCGTTCTATGCTTTTTCGGCACAAAATTCTCTCGCCGTTTTTAAGCTCTTTTGCATTGGCCGGCCGTTGACATTAAGAGGCATGTTCAGCGGTGCCAACAGCATCTCCTCTTCCTTCTCCTTCTCCTCCTTTTCCTCCTCCTCCTTCTCCTCCCATCAGCAAGAAGACAAACCGAGGACAGTCTTGAAATATCGAAATTTCCTCCTTGGGCTTTGCCAGCACCGCGTTGCGCCAAGACTGTCGGAATAAAGGAGGCTGACTATTGTATTATTTTATTAATTGGTCAGTGGGAAGATTACAGATGAGGAAAGGGGACGCCTGTCACCCTTCCGGCGCTAAGATTGCAACATTAGGCTGAACTGGGGGAAACCCTAAAATGAAGCAAAAGGAATTAGATTTTTAAGGACAGAAAGCCACAAGACACCCCCCCCACACACACACACACACAGCGCACTTTTATTTGTATTTTTTATTTGAGATTTCTTTTTTTTTTTTTTTTTCCGTGGTAGCTGGGGAGGTGATTGGGTGGCTGACTGGCTGCGGGAAGCTGCTTCCTTTCCCTTTGGAGATGATTGTGCTATTATTCTTCGCCTTGCTCTGGATGGTGGAAGGAGTCTTTTCCCAGCTTCACTACACCGTGCAGGAGGAGCAGGGACATGGCACTTTCGTGGGGAACATCGCTGAAGATCTGGGCTTGGACATTACAAAACTTTCGGCTCGCGGGTTTCAAACGGCGCCCAACTCTCGGACCCCTTACTTGGACCTCAACCTGGAGACCGGGGTGTTGTACGTGAATGAGAAGATTGACCGCGAGCAAATCTGCAGGCAGAGCCCCTCCTGCGTCCTGCACCTGGAGGTCTTCCTGGAAAACCCCCTGGAGCTGTTCCGGGTGGAGATCGAGGTGTTGGACATCAATGACAACCCCCCCTCCTTCCCGGAGCCGGACCTGACCGTGGAGATCTCTGAGAGCGCCACGCCGGGCACCCGCTTCCCCTTGGAGAGCGCATTCGACCCAGACGTGGGCACCAACTCCTTGCGCGACTACGAGATCACCCCCAACAGCTACTTCTCCCTGGACGTGCAAACCCAGGGGGATGGCAACCGATTCGCCGAGCTGGTGCTGGAGAAGCCGCTGGACCGAGAGCAGCAGGCGGTGCACCGCTACGTGCTGACCGCGGTGGACGGGGGAGGAGGAGGGGGTGGAGGAGAAGGAGGAGGAGGAGGCGGCGCGGGAGGGGGCCTGCTCCCCCAGCAGCAGCGCACCGGCACGGCCCTACTCACCATCCGAGTGCTGGACTCCAACGACAACGTGCCCGCCTTCGACCAACCCGTCTACACTGTGTCCCTCCCAGAGAACTCGCCGCCGGGCACGCTCGTGATCCAGCTTAACGCCACAGACCCAGATGAGGGCCAGAATGGCGAGGTCGTGTACTCCTTCAGCAGCCACATTTCGCCCCGGGCGCGGGAGCTCTTCGGACTCTCTCCTCGCACTGGCCGACTGGAGGTGAGCGGCGAGCTGGACTACGAAGAGAGCCCGGTGTACCAAGTGTACGTGCAAGCCAAGGACCTGGGCCCCAACGCCGTGCCCGCGCACTGCAAGGTGATAGTGAGAGTGCTGGATGCGAACGACAACGCGCCGGAGATCAGCTTCAGCACCGTGAAGGAGGCGGTGAGCGAGGGCGCGGCGCCCGGCACGGTGGTGGCCTTGTTCAGCGTGACCGACCGCGACTCAGAGGAGAATGGGCAGGTGCAGTGCGAGCTGCTGGGGGATGTGCCGTTCCGCCTCAAGTCTTCCTTCAAAAACTACTATACCATCGTGACCGAGGCCCCTCTGGACCGAGAGGCGGGGGACTCCTACACCCTGACCGTGGTGGCTCGGGACCGGGGCGAGCCCGCGCTCTCCACCAGTAAGTCGATCCAGGTGCAAGTGTCCGATGTGAACGACAACGCACCGCGATTCAGCCAGCCGGTCTACGACGTGTATGTGACCGAAAACAATGTGCCGGGCGCCTACATCTACGCGGTGAGCGCCACCGACCGTGACGAGGGCGCCAACGCCCAGCTAGCCTACTCTATCCTCGAGTGCCAGATCCAGGGCATGAGCGTCTTCACGTACGTATCCATCAACTCCGAGAACGGCTACTTGTACGCCCTGCGCTCCTTCGACTACGAGCAGCTCAAGGACTTCAGCTTCCAGGTGGAAGCCCGGGACGCCGGCAGCCCCCAGGCGCTGGCCGGCAACGCCACTGTCAACATCCGCATCGTGGATCAGAACGACAACGCCCCTGCCATAGTGGCGCCCCTGCCGGGGCGCAACGGGACTCCGGCGCGCGAGGTGCTGCCCCGCTCGGCGGAGCCGGGTTACCTGCTGACCCGCGTAGCCGCGGTGGACGCGGACGACGGCGAGAACGCCCGGCTCACCTACAGCATTGTGCGGGGTAACGAAATGAACCTCTTCCGCATGGATTGGCGCACCGGGGAGCTCCGCACGGCGCGCCGGGTGCCGGCCAAGCGCGACCCCCAGCGGCCTTACGAGCTGGTGATCGAGGTGCGCGACCACGGGCAACCTCCCCTGTCCTCCACCGCCACCCTGGTGGTGCAGCTGGTGGATGGTGCTGTCGAGCCCCAGGGCGGGGGCGGGGGCGGGGGGTCAGGCGAGCACCAGCGCCCCAGCCGCTCCGGCGGCGGGGAGACCTCGCTGGACCTCACCCTCATCCTCATCATCGCCCTGGGCTCGGTGTCCTTCATCTTCCTGCTGGCCATGATCGTGCTTGCCGTGCGTTGCCAAAAAGAGAAGAAGCTCAACATCTACACGTGTCTGGCCAGCGACTGCTGCCTCTGCTGCTGCTGCAGCAGCGGTGGCGGCTCGACCTGCTGCGGCCGCCAAGCCCGGGCGCGCAAGAAGAAACTCAGCAAGTCGGACATCATGCTGGTGCAAAGCTCCAATGTACCCAGTAACCCGGCCCAAGTGCCGGTGGAGGAGTCCGGGAGCTTTGGCTCCCATCACCACAACCAGAATTACTGCTACCAGGTCTGCCTGACCCCCGAGTCCGCCAAGACCGACCTGATGTTCCTTAAACCCTGCAGCCCTTCGCGGAGTACGGACACTGAGCACAACCCCTGCGGGGCCATCGTCACCGGCTACACAGACCAGCAGCCCGACATCATCTCCAACGGAAGCATTTTGTCCAACGAGGTAAGGCTGAAGCGCCAGGACCACCATCTCTCATCTCCTCCATCCGAAAGCCTCCTCTAGCCCGGCCCTTGTATCTCTGGTGCACTGTGTATTTATTTTTAGGATATTAGCTCACTTGTATCTTTGTGGAGGCAGGAATGGGGAGACACCTCTCCCACCCTTTCGTGTGTAACTTAAACTTCGTGTTGTCCCTAATTTTCTGCGCTCCACCCCTCCACGTTTATTTTCATTCCCCTCCTTTGGTGCTTTGCCACCTTGGACCTTCCCTCTTCCCTCTGGCAACTTTCCTTTAAAATCCTAAAACCTCCCCCTCAGTCTTTTCCCTTCTTAGAAATCTGGGGGTAAAGGGGAAAGTGCGCGGGGGGGAGAGGGAAATGCTGTGGAGGGACCTTCTGGCGCTGGCAAAGGTGGTTTTTTTTTTTTCTCTTTGCATTTGTCCCAGGCGTTAATAAAGTTCATTGTTTTGCTTTGTTTATCGATGCTTTCAGTCGCGTGTAAAAGTAAGCTATAGATTGTTTAACTTTGCACAGTTGTCTAAACTCGAATGCATGTTTTAGTGAATGAGTTATCAGATCCTTGTCCTTTGAACTCGGGTTGCAAAAAAGCCTTCAGTTCTGCTCTGGACAGCGTTTACAGACACTCTTGAAGCCGAACGCCCACACAGTGTGAATTTGAATGAAGTTGCTTTGGCACAAACCCCTGTAAGCGTAAACTAACGAAAGGCTTAAACAATTGTTGTCTTGAGTATATCTTTTAGCTAATAATTACCTTCTTGCCACCGTTTTGGATAAATCACTGCTGTTGGCTTTCTTCATCCAAAAATTTGGCTTGTCAATTCAGATTTCTTTTTATACGATGGAGAAGTAGCAAGTTGAAAGGAGGGAGGGAAGGAGAGAGGGGGAGAACGGAGTTGATTTCTGTAAAAGAAAGTTTGGACCGGAAGAGGCGTGTGGGTGCTGGAGGCGGGGAGGAGAATGCAGGGGGTGTTTGGAGCGGGAGAAGAATTGGGGCCAGGAGGGAAGGGAGGATTATGAACTCCTTTCTTGGCAGGTTATTTCATTTATTTTGAGTCTTAGATATTATTAACTGACTTTCATGAATATTTGTACAGCTCATTTGTATCTTAAGCACATTTTGAAAATAAACAACAAAATAATTCCATAAAATATCCAAACTTTTTGCTTATTGAGCGTGCTGTTTTTCTTGTGTCAACCAGTATGCACCTAAACACTTTTTTAGGCCACTGAAAAAGAAAGACTGCAGCATATATAACTAGGTTGACCCTATTGGAGACAATAGTTTATGAGCCCCAGCTATGAGGTCATTTGCATTCTCTCCTTAAAACACACACACACACACACACACACACACACACACACACACACACTTAAAATTGGCCTTTTATCTCTGCATTTTTTTTTTTTATCTTTACTGAAAATTTAGGTTGAAGTGTCTCTGCATATCCTCTTGCCTTTACCCAGCAATCACTAGTCTGAGGTTTTAGGACAGCTTAGAAATTCCTAAAAATGTACACAATTACTTAAGCTAGAATTCGTTCCTAACTTCAAAAGCAGACTGTTAGTGAAACCCTTAGCATTCAAATGCTCTTGATTTATTTATTTTTTTTCTAGACTAAACACCAGCGAGCAGAGCTCAGCTATCTAGTTGACAGACCTCGCCGAGTTAACAGGTATGGACTCCTTTTTATTTTTTTTTTCCTGGTTTGGTGTATGGACAAATTACTACCTACTAAAAGTAGGAATTAGGTATATTATTCCATATCAAAATAGAAAATGATAAAGTATTTCCAATTAAGGCAGGACATAAATCCTGATTACGTTAGGTTTCCTAGACAATAAACTTTAAAAATATTGGTGTGTTTCATTTACATACAACCACTAAGTATACTTGAATATTTTGTCAGTTTACACCCCTGCATTGCTTCTGATCATCTTCCTAGCTGTTCCAGGTATATACATACATATATCTCGTCTATGAAAATGATATAAACATATGCTTAGTTACAATCACAGAATAATGGCTAAACTTTACATGCCCTAAGGGCTCCAACTAACTGCTAATGTTTACTTTTAGAGCGTTAGGCTTAAGGTTATGAAAACTAGCTTTAAGCAGAAATAAAGCCACCTGAGAGCTCTAGGAATCTGCAGCACCATCAGTGACCATGTGGTGGCAGAAGAATGTTTTCTGTGTTTCTTCCCCTTTTTTATTCTAATATGCACGTTTTTGTACTTCTAGTTCTGCATTCCAGGAAGCCGACATAGTAAGCTCTAAGGACAGTGGCCATGGAGACAGTGAACAGGGAGATAGTGATCACGATGCCACCAACCGCGGCCAGTCAGCTGGTAAGTGTGATCAAAGGGCAATGCTGACTTTTATAGTGTTTTTCAAAAATCAATCCTGAAAGGATGATGTTCTAGGTAATTTTTAGTGTTAGTACATCTACAGAAGAATGGTGCCATCCTATGTCGACAATTGTATACTCGAGGAGGATTGTAAGGTTTAATGTTCCTTCAGAGGATGAAAGTTCGAAATTCATTGTGGAATATGTTAGACTATGAAACATTTCTTTTTTATGTAATAATTCTTTCCTGGAATTATATTGCATACAAAAGCCATAGATTTCTCACGTGGTCCAGTCCTCAGTCAATTACGATATTATTAGACTTGCTTACGGGTGAGGTAACTGAAGATGAATGGAATTGGTTGACCTGCACAAGGTCACTAGAGGGTAAGTGGATGATTGGGTACCAGAATCCAGATTTCTCCATTTCCAGAGCAATGCATTTTACATGTCAACGAATATTGAATGAGAGAAGAAATGGTGATTGAAATCATGAATGGGTTGAAAGCAGGATTTCCAATCCCGGGTTCTTAGGCTTCAGGACACTCGTTAACGTTTGATAATGTGTATTTTCGGAAGCATCCTAGGTTTCCTCATATTTTCAATGGATCCATGTTCAAAACTTGAACTCTAGGTTTATTTGTATGCGGGCTTAATGGTATTCACCGACGGGGGTTGCAATGTGATACGTACTTTTTACTTTGTTTTACTTTATCTTACTTTACTTTTTCTATATAAATTTGCCTTTTAAGTTTTATAGGATCCTGATAACTCTAATTACTAATAATTAAAGAAAACACTTAAAAGAAATAAAATATGTACCTTAAAATAATGAAAACAATTTCACAAGGTTTGGGTTTTCTTTCCACCTAATTTGCATTTCAACTATGAAAGGTGCTTGTTGATTTTTTTTTTTTTTTTTTTTGCTTTTGCTTTTTCAACTGAGTTTTGTGTTTATCCGACACGTAAAGAAAGGCAAAGACAAGCTAACTTTCGTAACTTCTAAAACGCCCATCATTGGACTGTCTCAAGGTCCACCTTCATTCACTTGAGCTTTATTTTGGTTAGTGATTAAGTGTAGGGTGATAGGGTTCTCATTTTCAAGGTACCATTGATCCTCGAGAGCAGCCGTTCCTTAACACGCTCCCTGGGCCTCTGAAGGGTGCTGAGGCAGTGTGTCAAAGGCAGTATCGGCTCCACCGTCGCCTGGCAGCAGTGGTGGCTGCAAGCCTCTCACTTGGCTTCTGTGTGCTGTGTCTGAGGCTGCCTGAGCCTTGGGAAACACAGGCAGGAGGAGGCGGAAAAAAGGCTGCTCAAGGGTCTCTTTATATTGCAGCAAGTCATTAATATGCAGACCTAATGAGACTTGAGAACTGCCAAGAATCCCCGGAGGTCCCTGCCCCTTGCGGGCCTTCACGCTAAGTGAACAGAGCATCTATTTAGTGTCTGGGAACCCGACAACAAACCAGACCTTGCCAGAAGTTTATATTTGAGTACAAAGTCCCTTTCATTGTTGGCTTATATATGACATATGATTTATTGTTATCTTTTCAAAGGTATATGTTTAGAATCGCTCATTCCTATTCCTTTGTCAGAGTTTCTAATCTAATAGTCCGCCTTTTAAAACTTTTGAAACAAAATGTTTAATATTAAAAAGCAAAAAGAGTAGCCACTGCTGCATGTTTCCTTGGGTGCATTTTATTCCTTTCCCACTGCCCCCTACTTTGTTTTTTTTTAGTTTTGGGGGTTTTCTTCTGTAGCACTCCAATCTCAATGAACATTTCAATTAGTTTAGACCCCTCAGACATAATGAGTCATAATGACCTAACGGAAGAAAGAGAAATGAGTAAACATCTGCAAAAAGGGTTAAATTTGGAACACGGATGGGAATACATTCTTATCAGTGCGCCTTCCCACTAGCTCGTTTATTTCACAGGCGCTCAATGGTGCTATTTTGGTAATGTTTCTTTTAAATTATTTGAGATGTCAAAACATTGAAAGGAAATTTAAAATGCTAAATTGTGTTTGGAAAACATATTTAAAAGCAGGCAGTTTTTCTTACCAAAATTGCAAATTCTTTCTTCTATCTTTAAGTTCTTAAACATGTAAAAGTATTACAGAATGAACAGTCTGCTTCATTAGCAGTTACAGAGCTGCCACCACATACTGGGTACAATGATAGCTGTTTCCAAATTGTAATAACACACTTGTATTAAGAAGTAATTATACCTTCGTGTGCTGAATTTAAGTCAGATTTAATATGTCTAATTTTATTGTAAAAATGATTTTGAAGTGTTTACCTTGTGAAGTATAAAACCCTGAATGCAGAGAATTAAGATGCATATACTTAATGACTTTTTTCTGTCCATCCTTTGTTGTGTACTATAAACTTTACACCAAGTAGCTACAGTATTTCCCCAAAGTTAAGCCTATTTCAGGTAAATAAGTACATCTGCTTTATTTCCTTCTAAAAGCAGGTATTGATGATCTTCCAATTTTGCAATAATTAGAGAATATTCTTCATAGCACATATATTTCCAGGTTTAGAATATGAAAAACTTTTGTGCTAATAAGCAGATCCCACTGAGCTAGGTTATAAAGGGGGAAAAGTAGACTATCAAGGAAAAACAGCACTGAAAAGAAATAGATTCTGAATTCTTTAGTTTGTACCTCATTTCATACTACATTATATACACTGTTTAGCTTAGTGCTTCACCTGTTTAAACTTCCTAAGTTTTTATTTATTCCCACTTTCTTTTTCTCTGTTAACATTAGCTTGTATTTATTTATTTGGATATTCCTTCCATTTATTCTTCTATGAATAGTTTTCCTTTTTGTTCTTTCTCCTCCCTCCCCCCCCTTGCTTTTCTCCTTTCTAAGCCATTTGCAGTCACCAATCTTGTTCATAGAAGGGCTTTAAACACGGAGGCAGCTGCACAGAGAATCACATAAGCTTTTTCAGTTTTCCACTGCACCTGGCTCCATGTGTGAAATTCTTCGGCTTGACCACCGCTCTGTGGCACTTACTTTCTATAGCCTTGTCAAGGTGCTTCCCGTTTTTTTCAGTGCACTATTGATGTATTGGTTAGATATGGCAGAAGTCCAAGGAGATGTGGTAAATGCTTACATAAACCATCACAAGGGGAGAAACTGATTAATCACAGCTTAAATAGCCAAAAAAAAGATAAAAAAAACAATAAAATGAACTTAAAACCAATATATTTTCAATTTTATAATACCATTAGATTAAAAGATCGAATTTTTGTCTAATTTAAATACTGATACAACATTTTTAGTTGTATGTTCTTAAACATTTTAATATTATTGGAGGTAGATCTAAGGCAATCTATTTAATTGTGAGAATTTTTTTTCCATTTATTAAATACTTACAGTGTGTGTACTAGGATTAATTACGAATTTATTTTTAATAATTGTGCCTTCTTAAAATATGTATTGAAGAAGAAAACCCTAGTAAGAGATGATTCAGTTAATGTTACTTGTTATATTTACCTGAAATTTTTCAAATTTCTCTTCTTCTAAATTTTTCTTTTAGTTAAAGGGAACTTAGCTTCTAAATGTGTCAATTTCTTAACTAATTATCATGAGACTTATACATGACATATGGTCAAAACTTGGCTATAAATTTAAAAACTTAAGTGAATCGTATTATTGGTATTTTCATACTAGTAGATAAAAGTATATCATGAAATGCATTAAGCTTCTGCACTACTACTACAATGTCAATAAGAGAATTCTTGGTTTATCATAAAACGCAAATTTCCCTTTCCTGACTCCAATAAGCATTTAGATACTGGCAATTTGTTTCTGGCTTTATAAATAAAGTGAATTCATACCATTGCCTGAGTAAGCAAAAACTTTCTTTTAAGGTTTCTGGTGAAAATGTGAGCTACAACTTGGTAATGAGGAGACATTTACAATTGGAAAAAATATAAGACAAATGTTAAGAGAAAATGGAGAAAAATATAAACATTTTGAAAGATAAGTAAGGAGAAAATTTTGACGTGCATGTTTTGATATTTTTCATGGGTGAATTATGTTGTTAAATCTCTGCTCTCAAACCAAATTTTCCTAAAAATTATAGCAATTTTTATGGTTAGAGTTAATATCTCTAATTTCTCCAGTGTTAAATAATTAAAGGAAGACTTGAAATTTCCTCCAAAAATTGTGTTGATTTTTTAAATTATTTATCATATTTGGAAAAAAAACCCACATTTTTTTCTGAAGGCTTGGTACGTGAGAGAGAAATGCACATGTAATTTTATAGTATTACATTCATCAGAAAACAGCACAAATTGAATGCAGATACATTTTTGGAATCACTTTGTTCTCAGTGGTAATATCACTGCCTCTGACTGTAAGGGATCAAGTTACTTGCCAGTTAAAAAAGATGTATTTTAAAATTTGTCGGAATATATCTTTGCATAACAGGCAGTCTATCACTTCAGCTGTCATGCCTTGTAGAACAGACATTTCTGAGAAGTGGAAAAAAATAAATAACTAGGATAAGAAATTGTAAATAAAATAAGTATGTTGAAATGTGTCTTAGGAATTACCAAAACTTCAAAACTCAGGCTTGGCCTGTATTTGTCTGCTATACAAATCCCACAGGTTCTAAAGTAAGGGCATTTGAACAAGAAGACAAAAAAAAAAAAAAAAAAGAACTTAAACTTATTTTCTCTTGGGACTTCAATTTGAGCTGTCAAAAAATTCTGAAAGCAATGTGAAAGGTACGCATTTTTATATGTCCCATGTACTGAAATAACTGACATTCCTGTCCTTTGTGCAGTCATTTACCACCACGAAACTTAAATATGCCTCTGCTTATCTGGTCATTAAAATAATATATTTAATGGGATTAGTGATATATGAAAAAAGGCAAAATAATTTTAGTCAATGGCTCCCTAAGGTGAGGACCAGTAAATGGACAAGATGTATTTGGTTCTCAAACTATATATCTAAGACAAATGAAAAATAACATTTTCAGCGAATGTTTCTAAAACTTATTTGAAATTTATTGATTGACTATTTATATGATTTTTTAAAAATCATATAAATGTGTCTGATATTTTCCTCATGAGAAATTAGTATACTTGTTTTCTCAGTAAACCTGGTGAAACATCTACATGCAGAATGCGTGCCATATTCCCTTTCCTTGTAGTTATATAAAGCTGTGTTACCACTACGGGGATCCCACTTTAAAAGGAGTAGCTCATAAATTTATTAAGAACATTATTTACAAGTGTTGTTCCCCTTTCAGGCAAGTAACAGTGTTCTTCCAACAGAAAACTTTATCATAGCCCTCGCTTTTCTTGTTATGCACATGATATGTTTTGTTGTACAGGTTCTCAATTCATGAGACCTTTACTTCATCATCTAAGGGAATTTTAACTAGCCTCTAATAAGTCAAAGAGGCAGAAAAACATATACTACCAGAGAAGAAAATGGGCACAATTGAATATAAACTACCCATAAATACAAATTCTACTAAAAGTACCCTCTAACATAGGCAAACATCTTAATGATAATGTTCACAGAGACTAGATTATTAACATTTTTCTCTGTGATTATCATTTTCAAAATTATAAGAATACTTGGGGACGGTGCTCAAACAGATGTGAAAGATTGTTAATGGACTCATGAGGTATATTTGAAAGGGTTTGATCAGTTATGTGATGAAAAACTGTATTAATATCAAATTTCGCATTAGTACCTATCTTTATCAGGATCCAATAAAACAATTCTATCTTAAAATTTGAAATTTTTTTCATCAACTTCAAATTTAATGACATGAATTTATTTTTAAAATATATAATTGCTCATAATTTACTAGTAATGGTAGTTCCACCTATCAACAAGGCCTCTTAGGGCTTCCCTGGTGGCGCAGTGGCTGAGAATCCACCTGCCGATGCAGGGGACGCGGGTTCGTGCCCCGGTCCGGGAAGATCCCACGTGCCGCGGAGCGGCTGGGCCCGTGAGCCGTGGCCGCTGGGCCTGTGCGTCCGGAGCCTGTGCTCCGCAACGGGAGAGGCCACAGCAGTGAGAGGCCCGCGTACCGCAAAAAAAAAAAAAAAAAAGGCCTTTTATTCCTTATCACACTATAAATAGGGAGCATTTAGAGTACAGTGCCTCAAAAAGAGATGTCTCTGGTTCTATAGCTTCTACCTATTCTCCTTCCCGTCCTTTTTTTTGTTTGTTTTTTTTAATACCTATCTCCTTACAGGAATAGGATAACTGAACTTCCCTGGTGTCTAGAGAAAAATTGACATGTTTTACATGCTGTTCTTAGTCTGATTCCTTATCTCGGCTTCAGCTCATGTTTACCTTCCTCAGCAGTTCGCTGATCAGTAATTTACTTCCAGGCTTATGCATCAATTATCAATGGAACGTTAGAATTGAAGTCAGACTTAGCATTGTACATAGTCTAATTTAAAATAAAAAAGTCATTATAAAGTGAGATTAATATATGATAAGAAGCTTGGTGTTATTTCTTAAGACATAATATATGTAATTAACTGTTCTTAACTCCAAAATACTTGAGGATAATTTGGAGGGTTAATAATTGTGAAAAATTGATTTCTTTATATTATATAGAGAGATGTTAAATTATACACACAAAAAAAGTAAATTAGTACTAGTAGAATACCGTTAGGAATTTGCAAACTAAAACTTGCTCAAGAGCTCAGATCACTCATAATACTTAAGAAAAAAAAAATCAAGTGTGTTCTTGACATAGATATTACTCTGTTGGTCAAAAAAATAATCCCTAGTTTTTCCACACCAAGAATTTCATGCATTTGAGGGTTTCTGACGTACGGACTAATCACACTTCGGTTATTTCAAATTGATCCTGTTTTTAAACATATTTAATAAATGCGTTGCTCTGTTTAGAAACACGTTAAAATGCGATTTTGTTTATGAACTTATTTTTTCACCTACTGCTAGTTATTGAAATGAATAACAAATCGTATTCTATAGTGCCCCCAAATTGTTAGGTTTTCTTAAGAAAGTGCGTGAGCTTTCTTGAGTCATAAATAACGTGTTTAATATTCTTGTCAATCTATGGGAGACAATGAAACTTGAAGATGTCATTTGAAATCTTGGTATTCTATCTAGGATTAGGAAGCAAACAGTTCTGTGTTGTCTAGGACAAGTATTTTCCAACATAGAACAAGTAATAAAGTATTTGTCAATAGCATCTGCAGCTGACTCACATTGCACTTGTTACCTTGGTTTCACTAATTACAGTCGTTTGTTCTGGGCTTGTCTAAGGTGGTAAATGATAAGTGGTTTGTAGTAATATGAACTATCAGAGTGTCACTGAAAAATAACTTTGAGGAAGTCATTTTCTAGGAACCTAAGAAAGCATGCTCTTGGCCGCTCACGAAATCTTATTTTATTCTTGTTATTTACTGATGTATCAGTAGGTATGCCATGTTCCTGTTGAATTTCACTTTTTATTTCATGTCCAGATTTTCTAATCTAAATGTCATCACTAGTACTTCCCATATTTCTTCCATTTTTGTCTCTAAGAAAAAAAACTATCCGATGACTTAACATCATTAGAGATTATGGATAACGAAGTCTCTCCACTTCGGATTTTTTCTCTGTTATGAACTTCACGAGAGATTTTTTTACAATATTCATTCTGACTATTTTCTAGTTATTTAAATAATTTAGAGCCAACATTTCCCCCCCGATATCCTGAGTAGTTTAGAAACATCTATCTCAGAGGCCTCTTGGTCAAGAGTCTTACCCTTTATAAAATAATGTAAAGCGATTTTTGGCCCCTGTCAGGTTAAAACAAGAAAAATGTGTAAAGATACCTTCACGCATTACTCTGTATGCTCCCTGTACCTTTTCACTTCTAAGTAGCTGGTCATGTTGGTGAAGGCTCCCTCCATAGCTTCTGTGTTTTCTGCTCTCAGGTATGGATCTCTTCTCCAACTGCACCGAGGAATGTAAAGCCCTGGGCCACTCAGATCGGTGCTGGATGCCTTCATTTGTCCCATCTGATGGACGCCAGGCTGCTGATTATCGTAGCAATCTGCATGTTCCTGGCATGGACTCTGTTCCAGACACTGAGGTGTTTGAAACTCCAGAAGCCCAGCCTGGGGCGGAGAGGTCCTTCTCCACCTTCGGCAAAGAGAAGGCCCTTCACAGCACCCTGGAGAGGAAGGAGCTGGATGGACTGCTGTCTAATACACGAGCGCCTTACAAACCACCGTATTTGAGTAAGTATTCCGTAAAAGGCTGTAGCAAAGTATTCCCTTTCAGGAAATAAAGTGCAACATGCCATTCTTCTTGGTAAAGATAGAGTTCAGGTTGTTTCCAGAAACAAGGATAAAAGTGACTCTTGGATGCAGACAGCACTTTACAATCGAAAAATGGATATACTTAGCAAGAAGACGAATTCCTGGGCTAGGATATGTGGTTGTTGGTAACAATCAAAGATAATGTTTCATGTTGTTGAAAACATTTTTCAAATGATCTTCCTGTTTCCTTTGAATACTGGCTCACCTGCTGACTTGATTTCCATGTGTCTTGAAGGGCTTAATTAAGGTGGAAAAACATCTCTTCACAGTTCAAGTCACCGAGAGATCTCGTTTTCTTATTGATTACCAGCAGTATCCCTTAATCATCCTTTTCCCACAATGACGTTAAACACGTAAGGCTAAATGCAGAAATCGCTGCAGCCATCAGTTTGATCATTCTATGTGATTTAGTAATATGTTGGCATGGATACACGTGGCTTGTCAGAATCAGAGGAACTACATGATGAAAGTATATCAACACAGCGATATTATTCATTTATTTTAAATGGTAGGTTCTTCTAACATTGAGACATTGATAATTGTAGTCAGCTCTTTCGATATTGGGACCAGAGTCTCGAAGTGGATAATTTTATACAACCACTCTGAAACACAAAAATGCTTTGAGATTCTTTAGTGTAACTTTATTAAAATAGCCTAAAACCAAATTTTAATAAATAAGGACTATGATTCAGTCGTTGCCCCTCAAACTAACTTCTGGATTTAAACTTTTATTCATTCTTTCTGGATTTAAAGTTTTACTTATTATCAAAAACCAAGCTTTTCCAAATTTTACACAACATATTCTCACTAGTGTTTCACTTAAAGTAAGAATATACATTATAGAAGTACATTATCAATAATTTCAAGTCAAAAGTTCAAAGGGCATGTGATTCAGAGTAATTCAAATTTGTATTTCGAAATAGATACAAATATTTCCTGTTAGCACATATTAACTGGTAAATCTACATCAAATATAGTGAAAAATCAGTTCAACCTCTTTAACTCTTAGTACCAACCTTGATGAAATTTCACTTACATTATAGAACTGAAATTTTAAACATCTACAAATGTCTTTTCTCTACTGACTAGTTTTTCTTTTTAATTTTAAGAATCATGGTAACAATTTTTGTTGATAAAAATATTAATGCTACATATATTTTAACCCAAATTTCTCTACTTTTTAAGAATCTAGTATTTCATTGAGATCCCTGACTTCAGGGATTATAAAATATGTTATCAGATATATGTGCTGCTAGAAATCAAAGAATGCATCTGTTATTTTACCAAGAAAATTAAGATTTGTTTGCATATTATTCCAGATGTGTATTATAATTAATTAATTTTGAATAAAATTTCCGTCTTCTGTTTTAGCCAGCTCAGCTCATACTGCTTAAAACTTAGGGTTTGGGATAAAGTGAAAAAGAAGCAGAAAAATAGCTATTTTGTTGTTTTTATTTATACTCTCCTCAGTTCTTCATATAACTTTAATCATGTCTGAATTTTTTTTTAACTTCTAGTGTTTAATGTCATCTTAGTCTCACACAGTGATCTCTAAAATTACTTCCTAGCTCTGATTTAATAGGCAGAGTCAATTTTATGGTTAATCTCACTGTATAAGCTAAACCAAAACCCTCCATTCCTGACAATTTTGCCCCCCAAATTCACATGGTGGTAGTTGTTAATACGTGTATCATTTATCATCAGGAATGGAAATATTCTCATCTTCTAAATTGAAAAGCACGTCCCTTAAGTAATTAAAGAAGCTAAAAATTAGCACTAATTACCTTTATTTAAAATCAGAATGTTTAAATAATTACTGAGGAAGCAGTTTTTGTTTTGCTAAACATGCATTTTGTTTTTCAATTAACATAATGCACATTTTGATGTTAAGAAAAGTAACTGTATATTTAGTTATTTTTGTAAAGCCCTAAAAAAAGCCTAATGAGGCTACAGCTATCATTTATAAAATGATGACAGGGAAATGGTGATACGCTTAATAATACAAATGAGATCATTTTCTACACCCAAGAACTTTCCATTTCTACACCTCTGATTGCTAAAGTTAGACTTAAAAATTGTAAGAAAACTTTTACACAAAAGTGCATGTATACACGTTAAAAACGATGTACTTTGTGTTTCTAAAAAATACCTGTATACAATTATATTTCTTCTTTTTTTAATGTATAAGAAAAGATTCATGAAGAGTATACATAATACATTTAATGAAATGGAACTTATTTTTTTAATCAGGAGAAATTTTCAGCATATCTCTTAAACCTTGTCTCATTAGTCATGAGCTCTTTACAAGCATGCCTCCTCTTATTTTTGTCATAATGTTGTATATTGCTAGTACTCTGATAAGGCCTAAAGGGATACTCTGAAAGTTGGGGGAAATAAATTCAAACATGTAGGATATGGTCATATAGTCAAAATATAGTGTTTAGATTTATCTTAAAATGTTAATAAATTTTAGCTTAGCTTTAACTTTAATTTTTATTAAAGTAATAAAAAATATGAAAATACTTTGTCTTAATAAAAATCAATAATTGTTTTCAACACTTATTAAAATGAAATAAAAATATCCTCTGGAGTTTAAAAATAGTTATATTTTTCATACAGGATTCAAGAATTTCTTTAAAATTACTGAGTCTTTCAACTGACACAGTAAGTTATACATAAAACATCTAGATAGACTGAAAAACTAAAGATCATAAAAATAATTCAAGTTCAACAATATAACTGGTAAAAGTTATAGCATTAATGTAATTTAGAAAAGCCCAAAAGTTAAAACAACATGTTTAATATTGTTTTTGTAATCATTCTTGCTCATGATTTTGGTTTCACATTTTGAACATTATCTCTTCAGATTTTTTTGTCTGGAAACAAGCATATCTTTCCGTTTAAATCAGCCTAAACAATACAGTACTAAAGGTATGAGGATTTGTTATTTGGAAACCTTTTGATTTCTTGTCAAAAACGTAGTCATTCCCTAAGAATTGAAGACAATCATAAGATAAACGGCCAATGAAATTTCATCTAAAATGTATGTGAGAAATCTTTCTTTCATTTGTTTAAAGGGTCATACAATGATAAATTATATTGAGTAAAGTGAAAAAACCCTACATGGACATCATGATTTTTAAATTCTAAATCCATGAAATTTTCTACAATCATAGGACTGTAGGAAACCATTTATTGAAAAGTGTTACAATTGATTCTGCTTTCATAGCATACGTTTAGACTAGTCCAGGTGTGTCAAAAAATCAGCTGTCTCCTGACCTAACTTTGTTCTTGCCTACTTTTGAGCCCTTTTGAAATTTCAGCCCAACTCATAACATATCGTAACGTGAGAAAAGATGTCAGAACTTTGGAACATTGCATTTAAAATGCTGCTGACACTTTAGACAGACTTCTTTTCAGAAACCCTCATTTTAGGAACACTCTTTTTGGCATCTATGTTATTTCTACCTAACATTTCAAGTTTTTACTTGTTTGAAATCGTGGAGTGTGTTTTGTTGCAATCACACCTCTTCCAATTCCTTCATTATCTTAGTCGGCCTTCTAAGTTTTCATAATTTGTTGAAGTCATTATAGTATAGGAGTATATACAGCATTCAAAATAAGATGACTTTTCTTACTGGTACAGATTATGCTCATACTTATGTACCCCTGTGTAGTGATTTCTCTGGAATTTGTACATTCCTCTAGTGTCATAAGCATAGCATCACTTTATCAAATATTAAATTCCACAGAAAGTATTTTTATAGGTGGCCTTTTAACATTTTTGTCTGTTAGGTCCATATGTTACTAAATGAATGGACATCTTTTTCAGTATTTTTTCCTTTTTTAATAGATAATGTTTGTTTCTGTTCACTTTTTCTCCAAGTTGTGCTACTTTTTTTAGAAAAATAATATCCTATTTCTGAGATTTTGTTCTCTCACTGGTCTTTATAAGAATACCTCTAGATTTGTGAGTCTAACTAATTTTCTTACTTTTTTAGTTTATCTCTTTGTGACAAATCTCTGGTTTTTGAATCACACCAGTATTTTTCCATTAAATTATTTTATTCTGTAATTATGAATTAATCTCTCATAATCAAAATAGTTTACTCACATCAACTCTGTGAGCAAGAAACAAATGACAACTCAGGATCAGAAAAAACCTGACCCCAGTTCATATTCTCCATATATCTACTGTTAGAATTACATGTTCACTGAATTTTACAATATTTCACTTCTTTGAAAAATGGTAATCTATTCACAATTTATGTGATTACTCCAGTTAACTGGTGCAGCAGCTGACTGGAACCTTTGTATACTCTAGATAAATGAGATATCATAAGACTATCTTGTTTCTTCTCCTTTAGTTGTTGAGCGATGGTCTTCCTCAACTAATAGGATTTAAATGAAAGCTATAAAAATCTTTCTGAGGTGCAGATATGAAACAGAACTGTTCATTTTACATCTATACATCTGGCAATTTCTGTAGGCAATTTGTGTTTTACTTATTCAGACAGCAGTGCTTCTCTGTGACTTATCACATATCATTGAAAATTTGTGCCTTTGGGTGCTTTGAAACTAGTTAATATCCAATACTCTCTTGGCATATTTAGACTCATTACCCAGCCATGCATATTTTAAATGCAAAATAATTATGTGATAGAAAATGAATTAATGGACGAATGAGTGTTTTTAAAGCACCCAAACTTTCTTTAATGCTGTCATCATACTTTAACTTACACACACGTCTACACAGAGTTTTTGATATCTCTAGGCAAACTCTCATCTTCCAATTAAAAAAACATGTTTTAAATTAGTTGTATTTCTCTCTAGATAGTACCTACAAGGTTTTATGAGGGAAGACAGATATCGAACTCATTCAAATACACCTAACCGAGATGTTTTGTGAAAAATGGTAGTGTTTTTCAGTACTTTAAGATTTTTAAACTTTTTTTTTTTTTTGCGGTACACGAGCCTCTCACTGTTGGGGCCCCTCCCGTTGCGGAGCACAGGCTCCGGACGCGCAGGCTCAGCGGCCACGGCTCACGGGCCCAGCCGCTCCGCGGCACGTGGGATCCTCCCGGACCGGGGCACGAACCCGTGTCCCCTGCATCGGCAGGCGGACTCTCAACCACTGTGCCACCAGGGAAGCCCCTAAACTTCTTTTGATTTATTCAAGGCACTTACTTCATATTCTAAGGGGGAATTAAATTTGGTTTTAATTTCTTAACTCTCTTAGAATATTAATTGCCCCCCTTTCTTACCAGGTCTGTAAAACAATCTTTTACATGTTTTATTTACTAATGAAGCTTTCATATTTTAGTTCTCATCCTTCACATTTTTATAAAGCTAATATATATACATATATACATTTTCTTCGTTATGGTCACTTATATTTCTTATTTAGTTCCCAGGTAGGAGTTATTTATTTGCATGTTATTAATTACATTTTTGAGTTCATGGATACATGGTTAAATAAAACATTTAAGGTCATACAGAGAAGACAATTGGTTAAAGTAATTTGTATCTTTTTCAGTGTTTTACACTGCTTAGTAAATGATTCTTCATCTACATAAAGCAGTTTATTTTGTGCACACTTTGCATTTTATTGAATTAACATTTAGCATATTAATATATTTATATACCTCATTTTATATTACAGATCATTTTCATCCTCTTTCTTATTTTGTACATTGGAAGTAAATCCATATAAGCATTGTGCATCATGTGAGCCTAACAAAGGAAGATTATCAATTAAAATATAAATAGAATTATTCAGTGAAAAGGAATATCTACTTGGGAATTTTTCCTGCCTCATCAAACTGAAGATTTTGGGGTCAAAATTTAAATGCATTAAATTATAAAGCTATTGTAAATAAGTCTGGAATATACAAATTCAATTGCTTATAAATATCATTAAACATTGTTCAATACTCAACGTGCCAGACTTTTTTTGAGTGAGTCTGCGTCTTCTGAAATCCTTTTAATAGGAATTAGTATCATTTAGACAATATAGCTTGGAAACTGTTTTGGACTATAAGGTTCATTGTTCAAGATTAAATAATACTACTGATTCAGGACTAAACTCGGCATAATGTGAGTCCATTTAATGTTTACTAAATTATAATAAAAATCTTGGAAGTTTTATATCTAGATCTAATAAGTCTCCCTAATTACTGGGTTAGTGATTTCTAATTAACTACATCAGTTTAGGTGGGGACAGTGTAGAAGATTTGAAAGATTGAACCCCCAAATATAATTGCATACAAAAGGACATGGATAAAAACAAATTGTAAGCTGGAAAATTTACAGATAAAAATCAGGATTTTATTTCTGATTTTTTAATTGTTACAGTATATGACACTATATTTATACATTATGTCTAGGCACTTAACCATATTCTTTTTCCTAGAGATATATTTCTTTTAACTGTAGGGATTGAAAAGATTATATGTGAAATTTATTTCAATAAGTTTTTTATAACCTGTACTTTTAAGTGTTGTCTAAATTATCAAAGATAGTTTTTAAATCATTGAGTTCAACAAGTGATTATAAATATATTTTCTGTGTTCTATTTTAATGATTCTGTTGTATGGATACAGTTGTGCATATATGCAACCCATAGAGAAGCACTATGTTTTTAATTTAGTTTAATTTTTAATTATATCTATCAATTACCAAAGAAAGAACAGACAGAGATTATGCTTAACATAAGAGTAAATTTATTTAACTAACGGCTACTTCATTATCGGAAGCTGTGAACATGATAATATGGTGCTTTTTGAGAAACAGATAAGTGATACAATCAATTTTGGTTGTTCGTTTATTTGGGGGGATCCTGGTTGTACTTTTTGAGGACGAGTTCATATTGCATAATATAACACAATTAACCATGACACTGTAGAGGAAATAGATTTCTGTATTATGAGGAAGACATTATTTTTACTGCTTGTAAAAATGTAATCAGTAGGGCTTTTTTTCCCTCTTTTAATGTTGGTGTTAACTGGACTCCTACACAAGATTCTAATACTACTTGTGTTGGATATTGAATTGTATATTTTACACAAACTGGAAGATTGACATTAGTTTGTCATCAAGTGTTCCAAGGTTCATATTTATGCCAATAACTATGTTTCAGCTGAAAATTGGATAATTACTACGTTATTCCATAAAAAGCATATCTGTAAATGTTTTTGTCAAAATAAGTGTTTGGAAAAATAAAAACGTCCTAAGCCAAGAGGTAATACATAAATAAAATCAATATCAAACATCTATTTCCTGGGTTAAATTTTGAATCACCCTGGATAAAGAAATAGCCAGGGCAGAAAGCTTCTCTCATACCTAATTAAACATCACCGGGCTTTGTCTCAAAGGGCAACATATTGATAAAATTTTCTGAGTCAAAAATGGCAACAGTAGATGAAGTAAATGTAATAAGTTGTCTTGATGATGTGCACCTGATGGTGTGTTTAAAATAAAATCCTTCACATGTAGGTTTAATCAAAATGGTGGTGGGAGTAATAGGTCCATAGATATGAGAGTTAATGTTATAGTTTGACAGTGGCTATCATTTTATTCTTAAACAAATATATAGAAAACCCTGAAACTGACCTGTAAAATTAGTATAAAATTATTGTACCTTTTTCTTTCACTATTAATAAATCTGATGCCAGAACCAATCCCCTTGGTGGTCACTAGTAGTGGGGTTTTAAGGTTTACTTCCCATAGAATTATTCATCATACATTGGAGGTCATGAAATCGAGATCTGTTTTGGTGAATATATATTGATTCTTGACTTACCTCAATCTTTTTGGTAAGAACAATGGTAATAGGGAACGATATTATGTACAGCACATACATTCTACTAAGTTATATTTTTAAACCTTTTTAAAATGATGGATAATTTCAAGCTTATTCAAAAAAGAGAATAGTTTACTAAACTCTCTGCTTAAACAATGATCAATTCTTGACAAATTTGTTTCATCCAAAAGCTAATACACTTCCTCTTCTTTCATATTTTTAAAGCAAACCCAGAAACCCTACTGTTTAATTCATTAATATTTCAGCATGTTTATTAAAGATAAAGTTGAACATAACCACAGGAATAATATTCCTCCTAAAAAATTTTTCTTGCTATCGTTGATTGGTTATTGTTCAAATTTCCATAATTTTCTCGTAACTATTATTTACATTTACAATTAATTTGATTCATGATTAAAATAAGGTTTGTTGATAGCAACGCATTTTTATTTTTTATTTTAAAAATTTTGATTAATGTACTGTATGCATATAGACAAGTACAAAAATCACAAACGTATAACTCAGGAAATGTTCACAAAAGGAGCACACCTGTGTAATCAGTGACCACATTAACTGGGTCCTGTGTCCAGTAGCCAAAACATTACTAGTATCTCAAAAGTCCACCATTCTGTCCCCTTGCAGTTACTACCACCCAAAGTGTTACCACTGTCCCGGGCTCTAACCAAAGATTAATTTTTCTGGTTTTAAAAATTTATATAGTTTGAATAAATGAACTAGTGCGATATATTTGAGTTTAACTAAAATGTAATAGCTGGTTAGTCTCTCTGATAATATAGGGAAAGCAAATATCATACCTAAAACATACCAGTGTGTAAGCTTAAAAAGATAATTTAGTTAGGATGTGTTCTCCTTGGATATGATTTCACTTACTATCTTTGGAGTTCTTATCATGTCTAGTATTTCAGAAATGCTTGATACTTGTTATTATATCTTCTCTTTGATTGAAACTTAATCTTCTGTTAACTTAGTGGTGTTTTACAGAAACAAATACTTAAATATGTTGATTTGAATACCAGATTATAACAAAAGAGTAGAAAAACTGAAATGTGTCTATTTCACATTTCTTTGAGCCTAGAGTAGAGGATTGTGGCAAATTGGAGACTAGGGTGCTTAAAGGAGACTCTGAATAAAGGGATTAACATTGTGGATAATAACGTATCTGAAGAGACTCTAAAGGATTGAGGGACTGTGAATTAAGAAGAAAAGGGGAGAGGTGACAAAACAAATGTTAAGTGTTTAAACAAATATTACACAGATAAATATCCTGACCTTGACATTGGTATTTGCTCCTAAGAGAAATGGAAGCACATTACCTAGAAAGCTTTACAAACTACAAACGTAGGCATATGCCAACTGTAATTTGGTGGAATAGCACTTTCTAGCCCTGTGATGTATTCCCACAGAATGCTTTTCTAATACTGGGGCTGGTTTAAAGGAGTGAAGGATAGGTCTCAGTTTTACTAGGGGAAAAGGAAAGGCAATTGAGAAAGCCTGGATTTTTATATATTTCCTTTCCTTCCTGTTTCTACACGGATGACTTCTTAAATTTCGTATTTTGGAATTTGGGGAAGGAAACATTTGGTTTCTTAAATCATTTTTTTCCCTCTCACACACTGAATTGCAATGTATGATTAAATGTCTAGGAACAGAAATTTAAAAATCCTAGTTTTAGAAGGAAATTTGGGAAAATATATATAGTGCAAAAGCTGAGTATGAAAAAGTCTAGTATATTTTATATATGCAATAGTACCATAGAGTATGTCTATTAAAAGTATACATTATAACTTAAAGATTTAAGACTTCATATTATATATAATAATAATTTATAAAAGACATGACTATAGATTTTAAATATCTATATGAAGATATTTTAAATACCTTCATCAAATATTGAATCTTTTCTTTCTTGAGTTGGCTTATTTCTCTTATAATAAGAATGTTCCATTTTGGTATCATATTATCCTCTGCTGAATTTTAAGCAAAATCCTTGGTGTCAGTTACTGTGAAATGACTTACAAATAAAAGTGCAGCAGCCATCATTAGTGATTCAGGTCAAGTGGCCTACTTTCCTTAAACCTAATGGTGATATGTGCTTTCTTAATTATTTTGGAGGATATAGCAAACAGGCTATCTATGATCATTATATCTTGGATTGATATTTTGGAGAGTAAATTAAAATGTAACATTAGCTTGCTAAGTGTGGAGGCATGAATTAATCACACACTTAAGAAAGGAAAAATAATCAGATGGGGGGATGGTGTTAGCTAAACATTAATGCTAGCTTTAATAATAGTAGTAGCTACTACTGAGTGCCTATTTTATAGGCATGAGAAGAGGAAATGACAGACTACAGTTTCATAAATACACAACCAGTGTCACAAAGTGATAGTTCTCATCAGTTAAGGGTCATGAAATAGGCTCTATGAATTTCAGATTATAGTAAATAATTTTAGAAATGTTTTAGAATATTTTATGATTATATAAATATACTCAATTTTATATAGGCAAAGGGGTTTTCAGTAGCAGACAATGTAGAAATGCCTTTTATTGATAAACTGGAGTGAATTTTAACTCCTTTGAAGTTGAATTAAAGCTAAGGATTTGAGAAATCTATATTTTTACATTATATTATGAAACGGTGGGAAGATAATTATTTCTCAAATTATAACAACAAAATATTGACTCTATTGAAATGTGACTGGGAAAGGTATTTTTTTTAATGCAGGCTTACTTTAGAATTGTTTTTAGGCAAATACTTGACATTGAATAATTTTATTTTCATCTCTCAGACTTAAAATTGACCTTGAAATCCTTGAGAACTTAAATTGCTTGCCTTGTAGGAATTCTTCATAGGAATTGTGATTTCTTAATGCTTATAAAAGGTGTGCTAAAATATCCAATATGGGGGAATGTTACCTTTGCTTTAAATAAAAGCATTTAACATAATTTACAAAGAGTATATTATATTGTTTTGAAATTCGTTGTAAATCTATATCTTTTAAAAAATCTATTAAAGTTTTTCACATTTCAACTACTTTCTAATTCTGAGGGGTAGATATCAATAAGTCCTATTGTTTATAATACTATTCTTTATTGTAAAGTAGTGCTAGGGTAGTTTGAAACTGTAAAAAGGTTTTTAACCAGCTGTTTTAAACAGACCTTCCCAAGCTACTGACAAAAACAGTGTGACCCACATTCAAGAAAACTTATTACTGAAGACGTACTATATCGTAGGCGTGGTGGCCTTCAGTTTTGTTTGCCGTAGATCTAGATTATATCAATGTTCTCAAGGCCAGCCATATAGGAAAATGATTCTGGCTCATGAACTCATCACAGAGTGATGTGAAAATAGGATCAATATTTTAATTTAAAATACAGATGTAATAACAATCAACTGAAATACCCCTGGAGATATCCAGGGGAAAGATAGAAACACTATGAGAACTCTGGTTGAGAAGGTGTAAAGGATATGAGATCAAGTTCATTACTAGCGATCACACAAAGCCTCAAGCGTACTCATCCTATAAGGATACCATACCTCCTGCGCAGATCAAAATAACTCAGATCAAGTCACGTCAGTGTCATCTGCTCTGGGCTGTGCTAGAAACATGCAAAAGCATTTTCAATTATTAATATTCCTCACTCATTTTATGGAGGGATATTATTGATATCCCATACCTCATCATACCTCATACAAACTTCCTCTGAAATAGTTTTGAAAAAAATGGAGAAACCAACCTCGGACATATTACAATACCAGTGAAAAGTTTTCCTCTTCCTTTACGAGGTATATGGAGTACAACCTACTCGCCTACTTGGATTGTGGTGTCCTTGGTAAATATTTAAAAAAGACTCTAGGCATTATTTGCAGGATAGATTTCCCTAAGCATCACTAATTTTTATTCATTTTGACTTTACGATAGCTTGGAACATTTAATTTCACAAGACATCATTTTCTGATTTTGTTCTCGAAGTATGCAGGTACTTCCTTTGGACACATAGCCTGCTACAGAATTACAAGAGTGGGTCTCTATACTGGTCCTCACATCAGAGAAGTGATATGTAGTTAAGCGCTGCAGTTATAGAGCCAATCTGCCATGGTTCAAATACCGATCCAGCCAGTTACTAGCTGTGTGACCTCTGTAATGTCTTTCATCTTCCTGTAACTCATTTTTCTTATCTGTGGCATAGATCCTCAAAAGCTCATTGTGGAGATTAAATTATTTAACATATTTAAAGCAGTGAGTGCTTTGGCCCAATGGAGCACTCATTAGGTGTTCAGGGCAACCATATATTCTGTTAAAATTGGACCAATGACATCAGCCTGAGTATGGAGAAAATTTAAATTCTGGGTTTAAATAGAACTAATTATGCTTTCTTTTACTCCCAGAGAAAAATCAGACTCCAAATGTTCTTTTCATGATATATCACTATTTTACATCTGCAGTGTATATTCTTTCACATAATACATATGCTTTAAAAGTACAGTATCCCTATTTTTCTTTTTCATCTGTGAAACCAATGAAATGGATAGACGAGAACCAAAGTTATAATGCCCAGTAAAGACTAAGCTTTATTTGTTTTATAAGATGTTAGTCATGAAGCATGATTATAACTTTAAACATTTCGTATTCTCATTATTTTACTTAACTTGTGCATGTCCAATGAGTGGAGATATTTGATTATGAGCAATAAACAGTAAAAATAAATGGATAAAGAATACTCTTTTGGGAAACAACTGATTTTTATTTCATATAGAAAGCAGCATATTATTATATTTGATGATTGTAGAAAAATAATGACTATTTCTTCAGGTCAAAAATTGTAAAACGTGATACAAATAGATGTCCATATCCAATTTGACTTAATCTACATTTTGACAATTGTACTAACCCTTTAGAGTAAATTCTGGCCTTAGGCAAGATATTGTTACTCCAAAGAGTTCTGATATCCCTGTGTGAGAGACACAAATGCCCTAAAATTATCACAAAAGTAAATGTGAAGAGTCTATTAGTGTGGAAAATTGGGTTTTTCTATAAGATATACCAAAGATATCTATGTCTGCCATAAATCAGTCTGTACACGCAGAAGCCCAAAGATTTTCCTGCCTCTTTTTCTTCCCTAAAACCCTATTATCTGATAAACCCGAATCTTTCAGTTAGGCTTATATTTATGTTTTTGTACTTTTGTCTTTCACAGTCAGAAGGAACTAGCAAATGATGTCACAAGCCCTTTTGAGAAACGCCTGAAAAACTGCCCAAATTTTACTTTTTTGTTTATGCCTTATTCATTGAACTCTCTCAGGTGTAATTCTCATGATGTTATGATTCTCTGTTTTCTGTCTTCTACCTTCCCATCAGTTCTGCATAAGTATCATCATTTTGCCTAGAAAACAAGAGGCCTTACAGCTAAGATCCAGTGCCCAGTTACATGTGCTTATTTCTTTTTATCTTTATGACTATTTAGAAGGAAGTCAGTAAGGATTTGTTACATGGGGTTTAATTTTTGTTTTTGGTTTACTAGCAGAGCATTACTGCAGTTGTCAATCTTTGTGGTAATAAGGGCCCGATGGAGAATGACAGGGGAAAGATCAGAGACATTTTGAAAAAAAATTATAGTATTAGAATTATAAATGTAAGAATGAAAGGCAAAGAAAATAGTTATCAAGGATGGTTCTCAGGTCTTGAGACTGGATGATTGGGAGAAGATTGCATCCCAAATCTCACAATTAATTGTGAGACAGTGTAAAAAACAAGTGTGCTTTCTTTTTTACATTAAATTTTTAGAAGTGAAAAGTAGACACTAGGGAAGATGATAACTGAAAATACTAGTAGATCGAGATACAACGGGAGTCATTTTGGGATAGGAAAGATTTGATCAAATGTATGTGACATTTAATCACTTCAAATACGTTATTTTAAACGCCATGATTAAATTTGTCCCTGTGTCTTCACCATTTCTGTGAGTTGCAGACCAGATGTTCCTAGGGTGAGATTTACTTGTGTGTCTCTCTGTGAAAAAAATAAACTCTGAAGCAGTATTTTATTTAAAAAAAAAAAAAAGATTCATATAAAACTCTTACATAAATCATATATAAATCTTATACAGTGTATTTAATATTTGTGATCATTGTATGCCTTATTTTTCTTTGTTAAAATTTGTGGAAAAAAATGTCCCGTCTTTTCTACGGGTTCCTGGCTTTAATTGCTGCTGACAGAACCTGAGGCTTGAGACCGTGGGATAGAATCACTTCCTTGAGCAGCTCACATCACTGCTTTTTTTCTGTCACAATTACCCTTAGAATTGAGTTATCAACCACAAGACATCCAGGCAGTCACTTTGACTGCAGAACACTTTGTCACTTTTGGAAGATTTAGGGTGATGGAATGCATACTATTTCCAGATGTGTAAAGTAGAAACCCTGGACCTTCAACGGGGCTCTGTGAGAAGACACAGGCGTACTTGCTTTCTTGCATTCCCCGAACCCAGTCATTTCTTCTTAATTCACCAAAATTAATGAAAACCCCTCTACTTCTCTGTCTGGCTTCCACTGTCTAATAATTAGAGAATTTATGTATATTCACAGACATTTGACTTTAATATGCTCCTCTTTAAAAATCTTGAGAGGCTTTCTGTTTCAGCTGCAATAACGTTCACACTTTTATTAGCTTTGAAAGTTTTTTGTTTAAACCCTGCCTACATTTTTTAGTTTCATGCCATTCAGTGATTGTAGGCTTCTTGATACACTGTTTTTCCCAGGCCCTTGCATTTTGACATTCCATTCTCCCTCTGGAATGCTCTCTCATTGAAAAAAAAACCACTCCCACCCCGTCAGCTTGGCCATCTCCTACTCATCCATCAAGATTCGACTCCTTTTACCTTTAATGGGAAGCCTTACCAGACAAAGAGATATATACAACCTTCTTGTAACTTCTTATAGATTTTATTTGTAATTGCTGTTGTTAAACTATCCTATAAAACAGTTGTTAGCCTATTGGGCTGTAGATCTTTTAGAGAAGAATCCATGTGTATTCATTTTACAGTCTCAAATCCCAGAACTTTGTCTGGAGCAAAGTAAATACCCATAAAGCCATATTAGACTACATCAATTAATCAATAAATGAAACATCCTGAAACCAAGGAAGCGAGTGCATTTTTGTTTTCTCCTTAGTTATTTAGGCATCTTCCCAATTTACATAAATGAATATAATTATAGTAATCTCTGAATGGCAAAAGAAACAAACAAACAACCCCCCAAAACCTAACCATTTCCACTCCTAACATACACTCTCCTGGATTTCATCATCTTTCAACCTTCCTTGATTTTCATGTCCTTTTATTCTGGCCTTACATATACTGCTACTAGCTCTTTTATTTTTTATCTATTTATTTTTTTTCTGATTGGTTGCTTTCTCTTTAATAACTCCTTAATCCTCATATTTCAATATCACCAACTGCTAATTTCACAGTTGATTTCTTTTCAGTTGTCTGTCGCATATAATTCACAAACATATACATAAACATTAAGTAAAAATGAGGTAATCTTATACATGAACATAGAGTGGGATCCACTGTAGATATATGGGTATGAGAAGGAGATTGTTGTAATATGGGATAATTATGCCTAGAGGTAATTTATCTGGCATTCCTTTGGGTTTCTGGGGTTTTCATGTCACTGTTTTTAAGCCTTTGGTATTTTTGTTTATCATCAGTGTTGCACAAGCTTTTTTCAGATTTTCTCTTTATGGCATTGTGGCAACTAAAGAGTATCTCAGATGCTTTTTTGTACAACAAGGATACAACATTTTTATTTTGTTCCGTGAGAACTTTATTATGAGACATGTAGATACGTTTCTACTTTAGTCATATTTCAATAATGATATAGATATGTTATATATAAATATACATTGTCAATACTATTTTTTTTTTTTTTTTTTTTTTTCTTGCGGTACGCGGGCCTTGCACTGTTGTGGCCTCTCCGGTTGCGGAGCACAGGCTCCGGACGCGCAGGCGCAGCGGCCATGGCTCACGGGCCCAGCCGCTCTGCGGCACGTGGGATCTTCCCCGACCGGGGCACAAACCCGTGTCCCCTGCATCGGCAGGCGGAGCCTCAACCACTGCGCCACCAGGGAAGCCCGTCAATACTATTTAACGTGGTTAATTATTTAAACAAATATTGGCCTTAACCAAGGTTAATTATTTAAAACTTGAACTTTTCCTAGATTTATTGTGATACTTTTCATAGATAGTAAATGTATAACATGACTTTTATTGACGTTATTAGGTGGTTAAATATTTGCAGTAATTAGGAAAAACCCTAATCAAACACAAAGTTTAAAGTTTTGGAATGTAATATAACTGTATAAGGACTTAACTCTTGTCATTTAATTAGAATATAACTAAAATGATTTTTAATGTTTAACAAGCATGGTAGTGATCTTATTTTAACAATTTTGCATTTTTGTGATGTTTTTAAAGCTGATTTGAGTCTCTGCTTACCGGTTTTCAAATCTCTAATTATCTGATTCTAGATTAAATTGAAAGGCCAAGAGGGAGGTAGTTTAATGAGTTTCTAGAACAGAATTAAAATTAGAATGTATATTTAGATTTAAATTTTAGAAAAAATAATTAAAAATTATGGTTCTTATGCAAAGAAGAGAGAACATTTTATCAAATATGCTATATCTACTTCACAGAAACAAATACTTCAATTGAAATCAAGGTTAAAATTTAATCATAACAGAAAAAAACTTAAATGACAAGATTGTGTTCATCTATGATAATAGATAACTGATTTTTTATATTGTAATCTCCGTTTGAATTCTCACATCTTAATTTAAAAATCATTTTACATGGAAATATGTACAAAATTTATTAAATGAACTACAGTTCTACAAATTAATTAGAGAATATAGTGTAATATTTTTCTAGTAAACACAGCATAACATTCTCCTCAGTGGTGACTAGAATCATCTGTGCTATCATGTAGCTGGTATCTTGAGGATAGGGTTGCCAGATTTAACAAATAAAAATACATGACACCCAAATGTTGCATGTGGGGTTATGTATACTAACTAATGATTCACTGTTTATCTGAAATTCAACTCTAACTGGACACCCTGTATTTTATCTGGCAACCCCTCTTAAGAAGTTATTGGCACCTGTAGTCTCGGGTTCCTAACCTGTTTAGCGTGGGGATGTTTCTGTAGTTACAGAAAACCAGTGGTTAGCTTTCACTTTTCAGGGTGTCAGCATTTCAACCCCCTTCTGAGCCTGCAGTTCCTGTTATTAGTCTATTTGCTTTGACATAAAAGCAACGGAATGATGCTATGGGAAGTCAGATCATCAAGTATATTAAATATATGGCCATACTTGTACACACCGTTTCTAAGTCATGTGTATTGTGTCTCTTTTTGGAAAATATCCTTGTAAAAACTGTGCTATTAGTACTCTATTTACCAGCCCAGAAGATTTTCCACTTATTTTCGTGGCTTAGTTATCTAAAGTGTTAGTTGAATTAGTTTGAAATAGTATCACTATTTAAGTAGGCTATTAGTGGTTGATACATTAGATACATGGCTATGTATTTTTTAAATGAAGATCTTATGTATTTATTCTTAAGTTTTCCCTATCTTTCATTGCTGGAATTTCTGCTTGCTTTTCATATAAAAGACAAAGTTGTGCATGTCCCTAGTAGTTGGTTTAATATTGTGATACAGTGATGTTGTTTGTTGCAAATAAGTCTAAACAGGTATAACATCCCTATACCTAGAGGAATAACTAATGCCTTGCAGGAATTTTCCAAACCTTTACTTGGAAAATTAATGCTAATTTCAACCTTACAGGGAAGTAACTAATTTGATCTCCTTATAATATTGTTTTGAAGAAAACTACTAGAAATATAAGTATCTAAATGTCAGTGAATATTAACAGCTCCATAATTCTCAAAGAAAAAAAAGGAACCATTTATTCTTTAAAGAAGCATATGAATGTCTTGTTAGAATTTAGAGACACATAATCATGGTATTTGTCTAAGTTAAATGAAAGATCTTTTGTCATTATTAAAGTAAGAGTTAATTGACTGGATTGTCTTCAAAATAAATTTCAGGGGTATTTCTTTATTGCCATGTAAAGAATGCAATTTTCAAATAGTTGTGGAACAAATCACAGTTTCCATATTTTAGTGCATTATGGTAAAGGAGTCCAGAAATTTTTTCAATGATATTATAAACATGGAGAGCAATCTGTGTTAGAGAGTTCCATTTCCTAAATATATGCCAATGTAGGGGCGGAGCATTTAAAAAGAATTCAGTCTCCAGACTTGATTTTAAGATACCATTCAGGCAAGGGGGTTTTGTTTGTCAGAGGGAGCCTGGATGGTGGCAAAAGTGTTCTTGGTGGGGTCATGTCCTATGATTTTTTTCGCCCTCAGGGAAAATTTGTTAAGCTTACAAGTCATAATTTTTAACATTTCTAGGTAAGTTTGGAATACATCCATTCAATCTATAAAATGCAAGTACACTGTCATGCTAAGTTTTTTTAAACAAATATTTTAATATAAAAGTTTATTTTTTTAGCATTTAAAAACAGATGTTTAGAATATTGACAGTTTTTGCGTCTAGATGATTACCATGTGTTTTTTGATATCTTGCTTAAATCAATTCAGATAATGATAATAATCAAAGTATGTTGTCTAATTAAAGGAGTTAATATACTATCACTGGTTTTTGTTGTAGATTTTAAAGCACTCTTAATTAAAGTAATTAATTAGAGACAAAGATTTTTAAACCAAACAAAATTGAGTTACTAGAATTACACCTACCCTGTTAATACATAGCACAAGGAGATCAGCTCGGTGCTTTGTGACCACCTAGAGGGGTGGGATAGGGAGGGTGGGAGGGAGATGCAAGAGGGAGGGGATACGGGGATATATGTACACATATAGCTGATTCACTTTGTTATACAGCAGAAACTAACACAACACTGTAAAGCAATTATACTCCAATAAAGATGTTAAAAATATATATATTAATGGTAGTTGACAAGGTTGCACTAACCCACAGAGTAGCTATTTCTTGGTGAATGTACTATCGTCTTAATAAGAAGGTAGTTTTAAATCACACATATTTACATACACACAAACACATACAAGTATATAGAAATTTCTAAAAGCCTATGGATTTTCTATCTACAAGAAATTCATGATGTTTGGGGAAACTCACTTGCTCAAACAAAGCTATGTGAAGGTAATGGTATTCTGCCATCCTTTTGGACTCTACTTGTAGACAGATAGAAGCCCCTATTTTCAAGGCTATGAAGTCTTTTAACTAACAACAAAATGTGGTTTAAACATAAGCTCCATTTGTGATACTAAATACTGTAATGTCCACATGTGGTACATACAGGGCTTTGCAGAGTGCAACAACACTGCTTGATCTCAAGGGTAACTTCCAGCATATGAAATTAATTCTGTCTTTGCCCCCACCATTCTTAGTAAGCAAATGAAGTCCAATTCATTTCTATTTTGTGACCTCAAGTTCACATACAGTCTCCATCGCAACTAAAAATTAGCAGTTTGGGTAACTAGGTTCTTGAGCAAGACCTTAGGGGTGCCAGAATTTCTAGAGCTAGAATGTCTATAAAGAGAATATTATGCTCAATATGTCTCCTATCTTAGAAATGATCCATTTATTGATGTACATTTCTAATCCACAAAACTACACTTGCCGATTTCCTATCCCTTAAAATACCCATGGATTTATCTTGTAATTTAATAGGCATTTAATAATTTCAAATTGTGTTGTAAGCATTGCGTGCATATATAGACTAAACTAAAAATAAACACTTGGCTTTACGATGTATTTCTTAGGTGAGTGGTCTGAAGTCCTGTTTGAGTCACTTATTTCAAAAAGTTTCCTTTCTAAAAAAACTAATCAAGTTTACAAATGGGAATCACCTCCTCCAAATGAACTCTTGCTTTCTAGATATATTCTATAATCTCTTAACTGTCAAACTAGAATAAAAAGGCATGTTGTTTGATGAAAGGAAAAAAGGAGATTTAACATGAGGATGCTGTGAACATATGAAATAAATATAGGAATGCAAGTTTATATTGCTCTGAGCTACTATTATTAGAAAGACAATCCATATTATACTAACAGAAGGCTTTCAGTCTTTATAATTCACAATAAACCATAGCATGTAATTTTTAAAATTATATACATATTTGATTTCAAATATTTTTGTCATTTTTTGAGAGGAGGCAAACATTTACAATATGAACAATATACAACTACATTAAAAAAAATAAAAGCAAATATAAGCGCGTTCAAGTGGGAAGATCAAAGACAAAGAAGCGACCCGCTTTTAATAGTTAACACAACTATGCTCATCTCAGAACTTTAGGGTTAAACAGAAAAAAAATTCTTTAGAGACATTTTTGAAGAGAATCTTCAACAATGGTTCAAGAATAAGACAGAGGAAAGTTAAAAGAACTGATTATTCGCTGGACAGATCTCTAATGGGACTTGCTTTTAAATGATCTTTCAGTTTATGATGTGCTTTCCCACAGGGAACAGAGAGTAGGTGTTTCTGACTCCCACAAGGGGTAATGGGCTTAAACTCTTGTACCGTAGGTTCACTTTATACATAAAGAAGTGTCCTGACCCAGAGGCTCAGGAAATATTTGAATGACTTCCCGAGTAGCTTACTGATCTCAGCTTCTAGAAGTTTTTCACTGTAGTGGAGAGTCTCGATCATCTGGGATATTTGAAGGCTGTTCTTTCTATCAGTGGCAGAAATAGATTAGATCACTTCATAAGCTCTATTTATTACTTTAGCTTCTGTGATTTACGCTGTCATAAAGTATAAAGAGTATTATGCTTCCTGCTACGCAAGTAGACGAATGTGAATATTCAAATGATTAAATTGTCATTTTAATATATTATACAATATTATTTTTCACCAGCTTTTTAGTAAACTATAGTATGTTGAAGAAATAGAATATCGCTGGTGATGTTTTCCAATTATCTTTTTGCAACATACGTATTTACAGGCAGTCTTCTTAAGTCATTCATCAGAATTTTTAAATGTCCAACAGTTTAATATCATACTTTACAAATTACCAAGGGCAATAACACGATTCCACGGTATAAGGAAAAATATGCATCATGGAACTTTCATTAAAATAGTATGTATATGCTGAAAATATACATACGTATACATGTTAAATATATGCACACATATATGCTAAATTATAAAAGGTAGATATTTGAATCTCTTCTCCATTAATAGTAATTTTTCATCTGTAGTTCAGGCAGTAAGATAAATGTGTTAAATGTAACATTTATATGCCTCACTTTGAAGAATAAATGCAGTGAATGAATAAATAGAGGTAAAAACAAACAAACAAACAAATAAATGAATTAAAGAAAATTCCAGTAATCTGGAATCACAGTATCTGGAAAGATAATCACAAAGTTGTCAGCAGCAGTTATCATTTTGGGGGTATTTCTGAGTGCTTTTATTCTTATTTGGCTTTTTCTGTGCTGTTTGAATTTTAAAATTTTAATGAATTTTATTTTATTTTTGAATTTTTAAAGTAAATATGTGTAATTCTACAAAAATATATATATTTTGTAAATACTTATAAGTACAGCTTTTTAAAAACATAATTAAGGAAGAATTGAAATAGTTATTAAAAAAGGAATGCTAATAGTCCTTTTTCTATTACTTTTGACTTGAATGAAAATAAAATATTTTATTCATATCAAGTAACCAAATCCCTATACATACTGGTGAACAGTTAAGGAAAAATGAATTTGTGAAATGAAAAGAAAAAGCAGAAATTCTCCAACTATGCTTTGATAATTCCAAAACATATACAGAATACATCAGAAAGCATGAAGGTTCAATGTATTTGACCCATACTCTCTAGCCTGAAATGCTTCACAAATGCATGACCATAATCGTTAATACTGTGGAATAATTGTCATTGGTACGGACTATAAAATGTAATAACGTCAATTTTTCTCTTAGATTTGTGTGCTACTTCCAACATTAACCCATACATCCCCCAAAGAACAATGATTTTTCAGTATTCAGACTCACCTTTTAAAAGCATTGAAACAAAATGTATATGACTGTAACTTTAGTAATAATATATTTTATTTTCTCTGGTTTGTCTAGCAATCCTTAACATTCGGGAAATTCGCTTTTGAAATAAAGGAACTCTTCCCTCTCCAATCTAATTTGTTCTGACCTTCAACTTCAGCCCTTACACTTGTCCTATTCAGATTTGCATTCCTGAATTAACAGATAGATGGAAAGAGGTAAATGTAACGAAAGGGTGATTATATTATTCGGAGAACTACTGAAATAGGTGCAATTTAAATAAAAGGAGCACACACGTAAGCCTAAGCAGTAATAAAATATACCTTTTAAGCTTGTGTTTATATTTCACATATTGAGTGTATTGTATGCTAAACGTCTTTGTTCTTGTAACAGCGAACCATTTGAATAACACGATTTCTTTCTGTATCCTAATTAAATCAAATGAACATATAATGTCTATGCTAATAACTTATTTTATAAGTAATCTTTTAACCTAATTAGAAATATTTTGCTCATTTAAACATGTGTTAGGTGACTCATCTCTGCATTTACACTAAGAAGCAGCTTTGCAGTGTATTCATTTTTTTCACATAACGAGTTAGTTCATAGGTGGAGTATAGGTCATTCCTGAGTTTCTTTTTTATTTTGAACTAGTAGAATGATATTTCTTAAAAATCAGTAGTTTCTGATTTATACTGTTTAAGAAAAACTTCAAACTGTAGGTAATATCTCCAACTTATTTTGAAAAAAATTATATTATTTGTAAGATGATGATAGTTTCTGGGTTGTCCAGAAAAGTGCAAGATCACACCTTATGTGCTTATTAACAGTGCCCCCTTTCAGCTACACAATTGTTCAGTTTAGACAATACGTTATTTGATCACTATAATTATTTGTTCCAATGCATTTTATAAACCCGAGTTTCTGTGATGGCTAAATATTTTAATTTACTTGAGAATTTTAAATCCTGATTGATAAAAACAAAATGTAAATCATTCATATTTATCCAGTTTATCACGAAGCAGAGAATTTGAATTCAAAGGCATAGGAAAATAAGTTTCGATTCTTTTAAGAGAGTGAAGCTTCTATTTGCTTATGTAACAGAATACTCTTTGTAGCATTATGCCCAGGTAAGTTATAATAGCTACCAGGTGGTCCCCTGTTATAGCTAATTCATTTTATAATTCATGATATGATATGACATTATAAAAATATGTTTTGATTATTTGCAGTACTGGTTACTACACAGAAGATGTACATATTCATTTTCACTTTGATTTCTGTCATTGGTGGTACCTGACTTTTACCATTTTAATTGAGGTACCTGTGCTGAAAGGTGAACTAATGAATAAATGCTTGATGGTCTGGTCAGAAACTGAGGTTGTGAGGAAAAATAAATGAGAGAATCAGGGAAAATAAATTAAGAAAATATATAACTAGAAAATCTACTTGAAGTGAGTGGAAATACAGTAGCAGAGGAATTGAACTCATCAGCACGTTCTTACATTTGTAAAAACAACAAAAAAAGTAACTTTGCACCAGTTTGAAACAATTCAGTTATGCTACTTTAGTGTTGTTCTTATTTTTTAATGAGATGCACATCTATGTGTTTTTTAATCACAATTGAACCATCTTGATTTTTAGCTCATTTTTATTATACATCTCTTATGTCCCAGATACTGATCTAGGAGATGCAGTTTCTGTTCTCATTGTGCTATGGTCAAATATTACAAAGATTGTGAATAGGTGGGAAGAAATATCCTTCATCATCATAAATGAAATACCTAAAATCATAAATTCTGAATGATTGAATCTGGACATCCTGCTTCATAATTCATTTTATAAGACTGGACCACATTCAATAATATCTTTTTCTCCCCTTCGCCTATTCCCACCTTAGCAGAAAACTGATTCCTTTCAGGGGATAAATTTACCTTACAAAATTATAGGCCATAAAAAGATTTGGTTTTTATATAATTCTAAAAAATAGATAAAATAAACCTCAAAAATGTGAATCATCCTTTAATTTTTAACTACATGAACCTCTCCTGGTACAGTTTTCTCCTATTATATGTAGATTTAGTACACGTAACTTAGAGCTTGTTAAATTAAATATATAACCACTTACCATAGATATTCTAAAGACTTGTTCTAGAAATGTAAGGACCACAAATTTTTCCTCTATTCTGATTGTGCATAAATAGTGAAGTAGGGATTGTTTTGTAGATAACTTTAAAAAGTTAATCGCATAATTGAGGGTTGGTATATAAGGCTCACATTTCTCATGCAAAACTGATTTGTATACATGTCAAAATTGTCATTTTCAGAAATCCAAACAACAGAATGTGACTATTAGAAGCCAAGGTGACACAGAAATATCTTACCACTACGTGGGTCTGGTATGGGGATACAACTTGTTTCCAACCGTATTTGCTTCTTTTACGATACTGTGCAATTCGAAACACCAACAGTCAGGCTGTTTCTCTTAGAGTATTTTTCTTTTCTTTTTCACAGCACGGAAAAGGATATGCTAGTCAATTCTACAGGACTTACCTGAAGCAGCATGATTTGCACAAAGTCGACCAACAAAAGCATCAACTTTTCAACTTCATTGTCTTGGCCGTCCAGTTAGTTGTGTATAACTGAGTGTTACATTGCTAGCCGAGTCATTATGGCCAATTATAGGACCTAATTGCTCTCAGCAGGCCTGAGAAATGAGTTGAAATGTGCAGAACTGTAGAAACTGTAGGCAACTGATTTTGCCTCTCCGATCAGTGTGTGCCTGTTTACAGCACTATATATCTTTCTCTCTCCAAATGTCACTGAGCCCTTTAGATGTTTATATTCACCACGAGAAGCCAGTCATAAAGATAAAGGCAATTTGTGCATTATAAATGCAATATCACTGTTTTAAACTTGACTGTTTTATATTATTTTTGTGTGATCAAGTGTTCCCCAAACTATTCCAACTTTACAAGAGAGATTGTGATTATGTTCTTTTCACCTGTGGGTTACAAACAATGTTGTATTCTGAAGACCCACAAAATATCAAAGACATTCTGTAGTTTCTACACCGTGTTGCAAAGTGTTTACTGTACTATTTCAAAGCTTCTAAATAAATATAAAATATATATATTATATTATATAATTTTCCTAAAATGTGGTACAACTTAGTTGGTTTTTAAATGGATTCATACAGTCCACATCATCTAATAAAGTAAAAGGTAATTCAGGGTCCCAAAGATAAACTTACTAAGAAACAAATAATCATTAATAGTTTCCTTCCAGTTTTCATATCTTATTCAACCCTGTTTTTCCTTGTTTAAAAGAAATGAAGCTCTAAGCTGAAAAATTTTGTCAAGAACTCGTACTGATTTTCAATGCCAAAGATATAGCTGTCGATGTTATCAGAGGAGCACTGAACATGTACTATCAAAATATCTAACAATCTACATTATTTCGATTCTATTTCTATGGCTTTGAATTTAGAATCATTTAAAGATTTTATAAAGAATCTATAAATTCACCTGTATCTGTTGTTAGGAAAAAAAAAAAAAAAAACACTGGGTGTCTGTACATTCTGTGGTGTAAAATATGTAATTGAAAATTACTATTTTAAATGAAGTCTTCAATCATATAGTTCACACAAAGTTTTATGTTACATAGTTTTACATAGTTTCGTGACTTCTAATAACACATGCATATAAAATCTATAACTCTATATGAATATATAGAGGTACATAAATATCTGAACTGGTAAAGAATAACTATAAGCTATAAAGGATCTCTAGATTTAAAACAAATTACATAAATTTGGAGATAGAAACATGGTACATTACTCTTTTAGTGTTATATGTGAAAATTTTATAGCTTAAATGTAGTCAGTGTTTTATTAATGAGAAAATTCTTCATGAGTGAGCCTTGAAAAGTGAAGTTTGCTTTTTATGTTTATGTCAACAAGGTTAATTATTAAATTCAGTAAGATGCAGTTTCCTTTCTTTTACATATTTTCCTTTTATTATACTGTTTGTTGCTTGCTGAAGTACAATTAAGAAAGAGAAAAATCAGATGATGTGATAATCTTCTAAGCAAAAACCAGATCTGTCACAGTTCCCCTCTAAAAACTCCCTCAACATTATATCTAAATGTTTGCCAAACCCAAATTGCAGACTGATTTTGAAATATTTCCCTTAATTTTAATGGATCTTATATTCAATGATAGTTTGAATCATGCTATGTTATTAAAGAACAGACTAAACTTAGCATGTAACAAATGTTTTCCACCTAATTTTATGTCATCTAAATGGGAATATTTTCCTAGATTTAACATTAAAATGCATACATATATTCCTAGGTTCTTGATGTGTATATTTGAGTGATATCTTGGTATCACTCATTTTTCTTATCAGATTAGACATTAATATGTCATAATCCCAATTTATATATCAAAGTAATATGTGTGACGTTCCAGTCTTTTGGGGACCCTTTAAAAATAAATGAAGCTAATTTGTCACATATGACTCATAAAGCACACACACTCACTAGATCCAGCAGTAAAATTTTCTTAAAATTTTGGCATTACTACATTAATATTTTGAATGATAGACTATTTTAGTAAGGAAACATTTTATATAATTTAACTAGAAAAAAGTCTGTTGCTTGTAATTGCTTTTTAAACAAGACAATTATTTTCTTGTTGAATCACTCTGCTTTAATTAAAACTTTTCACTCACCATTTTACAGTTATGGGGGAAACTCATATCCATCTGCCTTATTACATGCACTGACAATAAGGTTATACTCACTTCCTATGTAACAGCTGTATTAATTCATTTAACTTAAAGACATTTTATTTAATTATTTAATCCTTTATATCATTGTGTATAATTTCCCTTGAACCAACTTTTCATATCATATATATGTCTATTTGTTTTTTTAATATATTATAGTAACCTGTTATACTAATTTGCATTTTAGTTCTTAAATTTTATCATCAATCTACAAAAACAAAAAACAACAAAATTTTTTTACCTAATCTGTGGCATAAATAGAATTATTTAAACAAAAAATAGTAAAAGATTAGCTATTAACCTATCTATTGCATCCAGAATAAGTCAGAAGTTACAACAGAGTAAGGATATGATTTTATTAATCTCGCCCAAATGTTATCTCCCAGTGAGGGGACACTTGAGATGGAAAGATGCAACCAATCAATAATGAAGTTATTCAAACAAACATTTATGAGATTTGTATGAAAAGGAATTTTTGAATAAGTTTTATAATTAATCTAGTCATCCTAATATCCAATCTTCCATAATTTTATACATATCAAAGGAAAATAATATCCAAATTATTAGACAGTATTTCATCAATGAATTATTTCAGAAAATAATTATGACATTTACTTCTTGTTCACATGGCTAGTTTTAAAGTAGTAAAAAGTCAATATTGTTCTGTGGAAACAGTGTCTTGATGTTTCAGAGGTATGTCAAATGACAATTTTTAGAAATATTCCATCCATATGTAAAATTCTAATTTTTAACTTTTGAACATAAGTTTGTGACATCATTTTAAATCAAATATCACATCAGAATTACTTTACAGGTATAATGATGTCTGCATCATTATAAGTGTATCATCTTTCTTGGTAAATACTAAGGATATATGCATATTTTATTTTATGAAGATATTAAATGCAATGCCTTTATCAAACATTGCAAATTAAGTGCTATGGTAGAAGATGTAAAGATTGTAATTACTTTTTCTCCTGTTTCATTTCTTAATAGTGTTTTAATTTGCTGTCGGGTCATTTGTAATGTAGAAACCCTCCTGCATCTCCTGTAAGAGGTGGAAAGAAAATCCTCGCAATTTTTGACATAAACTTTAATAACTGTGCTTTAATTGTACCATTTTACCTTCCAAAAGTTATTTACTGGAGTAAAGTTCATCTCTAATATAATTATTCAGACAGAATGTTGCAAGTGGTAAGCAGGATAAAAAAACTTACTCACGTTACTGACTGATAATAGCACTGTTATTTGTCATTGCATGTGGTTTTTTTCTCCCCTTTATATTTCTGTGTGTGTGTTTAATACCCAAGGAATTCAAAAATACTGAAAACATTGATATACTTGATAATTTTTCTGAAAATCTTATATTTTTCATATTGCAATTTCTTGGGTTATTTATCTTTTTCAACTCTAATTTTGTAGTGGTAAAGGCTTTGCACTTAACATCCTTTTTATGTTCCTTTTTAACAAGGAAAAACAGAAAATGACAAAATTCCATATTTTTTATGCCATGGAGTAGTAAAATTATTTTATATATTGTTAGCATTTCAAGGAATAGCCCTCTGCTAGGTCAGACAAAAATCCTTAGACAGTAATTTGTGAAACTACTTTTCGGTAGAGTATTTTTGTTTTCTTCTAAAACTTGGCATAGGTTTTAGATTATAGCATTCTTTGAGAATGCTGGTAGATGGGTGCCGCCAGAGTATTGCAGGCAATAATATGACTAAAATTCTAATACCTTTAGGGTGCATGCATGTATTTCTAACCACTGCTATTTTTTAAGTATTTGTAAAATTAGAAAAATGGCTTTTATTTCTTGAAACCTTTTCACATGCTCAGTTTGACGTTTTACACTCCAGATGTTTTTGAGTTGCATGAAAATAATGCATTAATGATGCAAAAATATTGAATTTTCACATGAGACTCAAAAATTTCTGAATGATAGAACTCAGACTTCCAATACATCCATACATCCTTGAGCTGAAATAAGCAGGGAATTTCAGCTCTAAACACATTTTTGAGACAGTTATCTGTGAGTGAAAACAGGGTATTATAACAAAAGATGAGTTTAAATCTTAACTATAGTGTTTGTTACTGTGAATGCTATAATGATACCTAAGTAAAATGAGTGTAAATGTAATATATTATTTTATACTGCTGTATACATATGAAATAAATAAAACTAGGATACATATTATGCCATTTTTCCATGCATGGATCTTCCACTTACGCCTGTGGGAGCTTTGGATAAAAATCAGTGGCAAAATATGGCTCTAAGTTTAAAAACAACTAATGCTGATTTAGTAATTTTAGTCTTAATATATCAGGTCTAAGGGGACATCTGTTCAAAACTGTCTCATTTGAAGCAACATATGCTAGGTTTAAAGGATTGCACTATATTTATAGTTTTGAAAGTAGGCATTTCGTTCCATATGATTCTCATGATACCCACAATGAATATTTTATATATATATATTTCCACCTGATGTTATATTTCTTTTTAATTTTTTAAGTTGTAGTAATACAAAGGTCCACAAAGATTAATACAAAGGTTTTATATAGGATATGAGTACCTTCAAGCAATAACAGAAAAAACACTATATCTAAAATTTAGAAACACACTATTTCATATTTAAAGTTGATGAAAGATTAAAAAATCATATGGGTATCATTTCCCAAGACAAAAATAGGAATTAAGGAATAGACTTTTCTATAATGTGAAAACATCTGAATGAATCTTATAGAAATTTACATTCTGAAATAGCTAAAATGTAATACAAGAAATGTATGCTTCTTAATCCCACGTGTGGTTTGTATAAATTATTTTCTTGAGTTCAAACCACACATATCTGGACAGAGGTTCATTTTATGAAGCAAAGAAGGAGAAGACTAGGTATTTGAACAGCTAATAATGCCAACGCTATGGTGGGAAAGAACTGAATAAAATATACAAGAATGATAGTTCTCGATGAAATGTTAACAGCTATAACCACAAGTTGGTTATTGGTTATTGGTTCCCCTGTAGACCTGTATCTCCTACCCCTTATTATTATACTTCCTGGGAATCATATCATGGACTCTTCTATCTAACCCAGATTATGAATTTTCAGAGCTAAAATTAAATTTATTACATTACAAACATAAATTAAGTTTCGCCAATGAGGGGATGTAACATGGTAATATCTGCCTTCAAGGAAATTCTAGTTTGCTTTGGGAATGAAAGAAATAAGAGGAGAATATTAAATAATAAAATAAGCAAACAATTAAGTGATTACATTTGTGGTCAAAACCCAACAGTGGGTCATGAGAGCAATTCAATATTTTAAGACGACAGCATAAAATCAAAAATAAGTAAATGGAATAGGAAAAAATAGCATAGAAAAGTGTCAAAACTCATCACTCATGGTAAAAGCCAATAATTCTTTGTAAAACATTTTTCAGATACATGTGTGAAATAGGTCACCATGTGAAATGTATTTCTTGCTGTGAACGTTGTCCTAAATGTTAGAAAAGCACTGCACCGTATGATCTCTATTTCAAATTTAAGCTGTTTGAATGCTGTGAAAAGACAGGCAAGATCTTTTTGAAAAGTCACTTCGCATGTGAATCTTAATCTTTACCTTTGCAAAATATGGAAAAGTACACTTAGTTGTAGAATTTTTGTGAGAATTAGGTGAATTGATGCACATGAAATGCGAAGCACAGTGTTAATACACCATTAAGTGGCATATTTTATTATTAATATTGTTTTCCATTACTTTATTCTCGGTTACCTAAAGTATGGAATACAGTCTGAGAATGGAAATCATTCATTTCTCAAAATTCCAGACTGCTGTAGAGTTGTATTTAAGCAGTGCTAATTTCAAAACCTCAAGATGAAAAGAGACCTGATTTTGATATCCACTCATCAGCTCAGCCCATGTGTGCCTCTCTATTTATTGGTGGTACAGAGTCCAGGAAGTCAAAATCACAGCTGCTGAGATCTAGTCATCTCCCTCAACTCTTTTTTGCAAACCTCAAGTTGCCCTCTATCCCTGCTAAAGAAAAATGTATATGTATGTTTGCACTAGGCCATATTTACCTGATTTTTTGACCTGACCCCAAAGGGCTTTCTGAATATCATTCTATCTCCATGCAAATAAATGTGGGTTGGAATTAACTGCATATCTGACAGAATCACATTTTTTGCATATGACGTTATAAATATTATAAAAAAGAATTTGGGCAGTATTTACTCTCTGCTCAGTGGAAATTGGGTTTCTTTTTTAATGGTTCTGATTGTAGACTTCTTGAAGTTGTCCTTTCTTAGCCTGGCAGACCCTGTTCTCCAGAGCTGTCCTTTGGCTGTGCAAAACGTTTAAACATTTTTCTTTTTTCTCTTTAATCAATTGGAAGTTTGATGTCCTTGTCATAAAAATAGGATTTAAATTTATCCGTTAAAATAAGGCAGTTCATATTCAACTATGACTAAGTTAATGTCTCTAAGGGAACATTTATATTTTAAAGGAAATTGATTAATCCATGTGAAAATTTCTATTGAGAATATTATGTAGATGAAGATACTTTTTGTCTTATTTCCTTTTAACTTATGCACTTTTGAGAGCAGTTGATAATCATTGGGCAACTCCGCAAGGAATCCACTTAGGAGTAAGGATCATTTAATTAACATCGCCATCCCCCAGTCTGGCGCACAACTCCCACTTCCCTCCCCTTCCCTATCAGCGTGAGTGACTCTTCTCTTAATCATGACAATGGGAAGAATATGGTTGTTGACAGGGTGAATTGCATAAACCTGAAATTCTGAATTTTATTCTAAAAGTGTGTGGCTGTCATTCTCAGTTGTGTTTCCTAATTAACAATGGAGTGAATGGCAACTTTCAAAGTTTTCTGGCAATTTTTTCTCTCAAAATTGATATCCGTGTGTGTGTATGTGTGTGATGGGTAGGTATTAATCAACAACAAAAGAGACTCATATGGGTGAATACATGAAGAGAAGGAATTGTATTATAGGCAAACAAATTCTGTGCCCTTCCATTAATTAATGTTTAGAATATCAAAATGCCTGGTTTAAAGGTAATAATATTTGATTGTCAACAAGCTGGCTTGGGCTTTTCCACACTTGGGCAATCAGTGATCAACTTTTTTTGACATTTTGTGAAAACCACCCTTATTTATTACTGGGCTACATAGATCACAAAGAGACAGCACAGTGGTTACAATAAAGTGCACTGAGTAAGGATGAATTAGAGAGAGAAAGTGAGAAACGAGAGAGAGAAAAAGAAAGAGACTCCGATCATCTTCCTTCATTCTGTGGTTTTAAGAGACTGAGAAGCAGTTTTGGTTTCTGAAGTCTGTGTAGTCATATACCTATGTAAGTTAAAACATGGAGAAAAGTAATAAAAATAAATGATTGTTGAGTAATTCTTGTTAAAATATGACAAAGAATGAAATAAAGTGATGCAGTATGCCCTAGGAAGTAGTAAAAAAGAGAAGAAATACATAAATTTTATTTCAAAATATAGTAATACCAAACTCTTTCATTGACATGCCTGAAGAGATGCTTCCTTTGTTTCCAAAGATGTATGGATTCATGTGCCCTTGTTTGCAAATATTACTCAGTTCAAAGATGTCTCGATGATCCTAAGATAATGTACTTGTAATTATAGGAACCAGAACAAGGGAAGAATTGGCGATACCATTAGCAAATCAATCATGTGGAATCATGTGACACTGTCATAACGTTTCAGAAATCTATTCGACAAGCCTGTAGCACTGTGACTATCAGTTCAGGGTATTGCTGCTGAGGTGGGAAGCAAGTTTTCAACTGCAAATCAGTTACATGGAGTGAACGAGGTGTACATAGTAGGCATTTTAAAATATTAGCCTTTAGATACTAGCACAGAGTTTTAGTTTAAGATGTAACATTTCTTTTAACACTCTTAATAGAAGAGTCTAATCCAACATGAGATATAACAATTGAAAGATAAAAATAAATGCTGCAAATTACTAAGCATTACCCAATTTAGATTTAGTAAGATAAGGACAGACCAAAAGTTGTAAATCTCTAGCTAGACAACAGATGAGTGCAATTAACTTCAGATTGGACTAGTAAAAATGGAGGGGGGGGCTTCCCTGGTGGCGCAGTGGTTGAGAATCCGCCTGCCGATGCAGGGGACACGGGTTCGTGCCCTGGTCCGGGAGGATCCCACGTGCCGCGGAGCGGCTGGGCCCGTGAGCCATGGCCGCTGAGCCTGCACGTCCGGAGCCCGTGCTCCGCAACGGGAGAGGCCACAACAGTGAGAGGCCCGCGTACCACCAAAAAAAAAAAAAAAAAAAAAAAAAAAAAAAAAAAAAAAAAAAAAAAAATGGAGGGGGAAGGACAGAATTGAGAGACATGTCAAATAATAGATAGATTGAACTTCCTCTCGGATTAGATGGTCAGCTGACTGATGAGGGAGAGGGAGAAGTTATCACTGAGATTTTTTTTTTTTTTTGCCTCAGTGGATCTTGCTGCCTTTAAGCAAGACAATACAAAACAAACAAACAAAAAAGGTTTGTGGAGAAGGTAATCTTATTTGTAGAGGAGCTTGCTAACTTTCTCCTTATCATTCAAGCTTTATTAAGCTTGTTATTTAAATGGGACCTGATCTACCTTATGTATTAAGATTCCCAGAGAATTCTAGACTTTTATCCTTATGTCACATGAAAGTCTCTCTGCTGTGTTCTACTTTATTCTTTGTGTGATAATTGATTATTATTACTATTTAAATTATACTTCTTAAGTTAATTTTTCATTAATTATGTTTATTTGGAAATCATTCTATAAATACGTAATATGTAAATTATAATTATTTTTAAAAGTTTTTTTTTTTCCTGTGTAACTTTGGCTACTGTATATGCCAAAAATGGGCTTGACCAATTTAAAGAAGATACAGATTAAACCAAACCCTCTGGCTCTTTCTTGTGACACATACGTGACACTTACATAATGAAGAGGAAGCCATGTAAATAAAAATAAATAAAAGACATAAAAAGTGTAAAAAACTTAGTTCTTAATCTTCCTTTTGCATCTTCCTTTAGCAGCTATTTTTGAAAAAGTCATAACACTTTCATGTTTTTGGCCCATATTCACAAACTATTATGTGACCTCACTTAGCAATCAATCCCATTTTCTGTTTTGTTTTGTTTATAAGTGGGCCCTGAAGAATAATAGAATTTTAGTGCAGAACAGAACCTTGAAAATATTCTGGCCCTTATCCTAGCTATGAAGATGAGACAAATACAGACCAACTGATGGAGAAACCTAACCATAAACCTAACTCTTCTTATCCAGACCCTTTCTCTTCACTCTGAGTTCTGGGTCCAGGGCAGGATATGCTTCCAGTCGCTGTGTTTTATTTTAACTTGAAATCCTAGGAGTAACTATACTTAAAAATAAATAAGTTATGCCATCTAGAACTTCATTTATGTTTTAAAATTTCAGTGTTCTCCCTGTCACATGCTCATTGGTAAGGATGATTCTCGTGTATATGACACCAGGAAATTTGGACTAAGAAACGAAAGTCAGTTCTGACTGTCCTTTTGTGATTTATTTTTAGAATGTTGTTTTAATATATGCATTTCTATTCACCTTAACAACACGTTATGTGGGCAGCAAATAAGCAAAACTAGAGTCACACAAATATGGGGACATCTCCCAGAGAAATCTCATTTAACACACTGCTGCGTCACCAAGAATACATCTGAATAACCTGATTTGACAAAATTCACATCATCTCACCCAAGAAGTTCACCCAATGTAGCTCAACTGACTTCAACTAATTTCACCAAATACTCAAAGATAAATAAGTAGGAAAAGGGTAGCTTTAATTATCAACTATCCACCCTATTGATGAAGGAGAGATTTCCACCCTGGGGTTACAGGATGGAGAACAGATAGCATCTGAAGCTGAACAGACAGGTGAAACTGACACCTATCTATTAGTCACATGCTCTCACAGCTTGAGGGGCAAGGGCGCCACGCAAAACACAGAGCCACAGCGGGGTTAGTCAGGGACAGAATGAAAACCAGGGGCTACGAGAAGCAGGCTTTTCCGGTATCAAAAGGGAGGGTTTCTCCTTGGTTCCTACTGGAGGATGGGATTGGCCTGTTTGAATTCAATGGGAATGGCAAGGAAAGGCTACTCCTCGTTGTGTGAGATGTCAAGGCAGCGCATAACACTTGGCCTTAATTTTAACCCTTAGAACATGATTGACTCCTTGATGCCTTGCCATCGATTTTTATGCTGGTGATGAATTGAGATTTCTAGGGAGTAGAAATGCCTCTTCAGGATGTGAGATAGGCACCTGAGGAGGAGGAGGGCCACATAGTAAGGTGGTTTTCAAAAATATGAACTTTGGAGGTGTTCGTTTTATAGCCAATAAGGGAAATTGAGGAATCTTTGTGGCATTGTAGAGGAAGTGCTTGTGGCTTCAGACTAAGCCGTGCCTATGGCAACAGCAGGGGGTCCATTTGCTCTCATGGAAGGGGGCATTATGTCTCCCAATTAAACTGACTGCCTGTGGTTTAGTGGGGACATCGGAGGTGCATTGAATAACTTCTTCAAGAGCCCAACTTGTCAATTTTGAGAAGTGAAATGAATGCCTCGGCTGCTATCTATTATGATCATTGGAATTCTGAAGGGGATAAGGAGTGTTCTGATGAGGACTTGAACTGGGGGTTTAGTACAGGTGGTGACATCTCTACCTTTTTTTTTTTTTTTGCGGTACGCGGGCCTCTCACTGCTGTGGCCTCTCCCGTTGCGGAGCACAGGCTCCGGACGCGCAGGCTCAGCGGCCACGGCTCACGGGCCCAGCCGCTCCGCGGCACGTGGCATCTTCCCGGACCGGGGCACGAACCCGTGTCCCCTGTATCGGCAGGCGGATTCTCAACCACTGCGCCACCAGGGAAGCCCTCTACCTTTATTTATAGTTTAGGTCTCTGTGAGGCACGAGATTCCCAGAGTCCTTTATCTCAAAGGGAAGTTCTCTGGCGGTCCAGCGGTTAGGACTCCGTGCTTTCACCGCCATGGCTCAGGTTCAGTCTCTGGTTGGAGCACTGAGATCCGCCAAGCTATGCGTTGTGGCCAAGAAATTAAAAAATAAATAAATTTTTTAAAAAGAGGGCAACTCTTAAGTAAGAGTTAATAAAAATGTACTGTATAGTAAATGGGGTCATTTACTGGCCTGGGTCTCCGGTGTTAAGACAATTGTCTGATAGGTGGCCACCTGCACTGACCCTTAGACCCCGTCATTTATCAGGGACATCCTGGATTAGGAATGGAAAGCAGCAACATTCCGCTGAGCTCCATCATATGTAACGGTAACAATATGGTCTGTAAAGTGTATAAAGTCCCATTAATGGTCACTCAGTTGCTCCCAAGGGACTCTCCAGATTGCCAAGGGGCCTTGGAGTTCGTTGACCTCCTCTAGCACCGCGGCATCTGACAAGGGACTGAGGAGAAGTGAGGCTATCCCATCCTGCAGGTGGATATGTCAGAGGGTCCGAGTTTGGGTCCAGTCTATAGAAAGGAAGCCATGGTCACTGTGCAGAGCTGGTAGACTCCTGGTTGCTGCCATAACGTGAGGCATAAGGGCCAGCTTGGAGTGGGGGCAGAGATGTCCAGGGTTTGTGAGAGGCTGTTTTCAGAAGAGCTTAGCACGTGGCCAACGGATACCACTCTAATGGTATATAGCGCGAGGCCAAGGAGGGCAGCTTCCTGTATGAGAATTCATAGGAAATGTATGGCCTTCACAGGCGGTCCAGAGACTCCAGGAGCCATGAGAAGAGGTTGCTACAGTCTCTACAGTGAAGGAATCCCTGGGAATCCCTGAGTACACTTAAGGGAGTAACTGTGGATTTCAAGTTGGACAGACTCTTGACCATTTTGTTTGAGGGTTTCCCAATAAAGGTGGGCTGATTTGCAAGTAGCTGCATAAATGGGCTTAAGTAAAATTTTTAAATTAGTAATATGTTGCCTCCAGATCTCCCAAAGACCTAAAAGATGTGGCGTTGTATAAACATTGTATGTGCTGAGAAGGATCAATTGCTGTTTCTTTCAATGTCGGGATGGGGCAGTCCTCAGTTTACCAAAGGATTTTCAGGACTTGAACAGAAGTTACAGGGCCTACCGCTAGGTAGAGGGCAATGGCCCATCTCCATTTTGTGAGCCTTTGTGAGAATTTGTATGTCCTAAACATATGTGTCTAACAAATCTCCTTAGAAGCTGTCATCAAGGTAATATAATACCTGTGTTCCTGGAGAAGGGTGCATGCAATTCTTACCTTAGCAGCAAAGACTGTGTGTGATAGCAAGGCTGCGAGGTCCCATGGGTAGCCTGATAAAGGTGTATTGTGTTACTCTGGAGGTGAGGGCAAACTCTGGCTTAGAGGTTGTTGAAATAGGCATTGAACATAGCAGCCAGATCTATAATAGCAAATTCGGTACTGGTTGCTGATTGGATTGAATCAGTAATTTTAAAAAAATATTGGGCAGTCAGTATGGGAGTCTTACTGAAAGGAACCACAGCGTTAAGGCTATGGTGATCCAACATGAAACGCCATTCATTCTTGCCAGGTTTAAGACCAGGCCAATTTGCACTGTGAAATGGAGAAGCAGGGGAGATAATCACTCCTTCACTTATTAGGTCTTATATAAAGTCTTAATACTTGAAGTCCCTCTGTCCCTTCCTTCCTTCCTTCCTTTTTCCTTCCTTCCTACTTCCTTCCTTTCCCTTTTATTTTATTTTTTTTTCCCTCGCCACTGGATTCATTTGGTGGTGGTAGTGATGGGGGGAGGGGTTCTTTCTATCCTGCTCATATTTATAATTTCTTTATTCTAAAGTCTCAAATCAGTATCATCAGTATTATAGCCTCACCCAAGGCAACGATTGTATTATAGAATTTAAGGATCCCCTTCCTTTGCCATAGAGATGTCATGGGTGTTTTTCCCTATAATCCTGAGAATTAAGATCTCTGTTGAAACAGGGAAGCAGGTAAAACAGTGGCAAAGCAGAAGGCTTCTGGGCCCCAAACCCAGGGGTCAATTGCTCAAAATCAGCCTCTGCTATATACCTATGGGCTTCCTCCTTTTCCTTTTTTTTTTTTTCTCTTTCTCTCTGTACAATTTTCTCGTAATATTTTGGATTTATAGTCATGTAAAGTACACATGACTTTCAGTTTCTGTCTCCATCTGGTCACCCTTTCAGCAGACCTCATGGGCTGTTGAAAGGAAAGAGTTTGGAGGCTGAGCTGCCCACTTGTAGACCGCCATCTCCTCCTCCAGGAAGTGTCAGGCAAAGTCCACAGTCAGGGTCCACCTCCATCCAGTAAGGTCATTTTGTCTGAGGTGTTCGCTGGGTAATCAAACCCTGGGATCAGATTAGCCCTTTGGCCTACTGATAACCAGCAGCTGTAAGACCAGGCACACTGACTAGGAGGGGTTTTTTGTTGGAAGAACAGTTGTGTCATTGCCCCCATTGTTTTGGAAGGGGCTGGTACCCAATGCTCTTTCCACTTCCCATTATTATTATGTTTTTTTATCAGTGGCCACAGGTTGCCACAGGTATGTACCTTGATACCCTTGGGGGTCAGGAGAATACACAGGACGGCAGCAAGGGAAACAGTAGCACAGGGAGCTACCTTGCCCAAATAATTCTTGTTAGGTGATTTGGGTGTCATGCTTAAATCTCCCTACGGTGGTGATCTCCTTTTCCACAAAATTTACAATGAGCCATCCCTGGGTTCCTCCTAAGGGTGTACAATCACAGATAATGTCTATATGCCTGCCCCAAGCAGCTAGTGATGGTTACCAAGTTAGACTCAGTGGCCAGAAAGCTCTAGATTATCCTTGGTAAGGGGGACTCAAGCACCAAATGACCAGTTAAGGGGCTATGTTGTCTCTTTTTTTAAAGGCAGAAGTCCTAGAGGCCATCTGCCAAAGACAGACTGAACGTCACAGAACATCGTGCGTAGGTATAGTCAGCTAACAATAATTCTTGTTCTCTTGAGAACAAAAGCATTTTCAGGGGACTTCCCTGGTGGCACAGCAGATAAAATTCCACACTCCCAATGTAGGGGTGCAGGATCGATCCCTGGTTAAAGAATTAGATCCTACATGCATGCTGCAACTAAGAGTTCGCATGCCACAACTAAGGAGCTGGTGAGACGCAACTAAGGAGGCTGCCTGCCACAGCTAAGACCCAGTGCAACTAACTAAATAAATATTAAAACAAAAAAACAACAAAAAAACTGGTATCAAAAATACTTCCAAGTTGGTGGGGGGGACCTTCAAGATGGCGGAAGAGTAAGACGCGGAGATTACCTTCCTCCCCACAAATACATCAAAAATACATCTACATGTGGAATAACTCCTACAGAACACCTACTGAATGCTTGCAGAAGACCTCAGACCTCCCAAAAGGCAAGAAACTCCCCACGTACCTGGGTAAGGCAAAAGAAAAAAGAAAAAACAGAGACAAAAGAATAGGGACGGGACCTGCACCAGTGGGAGGGAGCTGTGAGGGAGGAAAGGTTTCCACACACTAGAAGCCCCTTTGCTGGTGGAGACTGGGGGTGGCAGGAGGGAAGCTTCGGAGCCACGGAGGAGAGTGCAGCCACAGGGGTGCGGAGGGCAAAGCGGAGAGATTCCTGCACAGAGGATCGGAGCCGACCAGCACTCACCAGCCCGAGAGGCTTGTCTGCTCACCCGCCGGGAAGGGTGGGGGCTGGGAGCTGAGCTTTAGACAAAATTCAACATCCATTTATGATAAAAACTCTCCAAAAAGTAGGCATAGAGGGAACTTACCTCAACATAATAAAGGCCATATATGACAAACCCACAGCCAACATCGTTCTTAATGGTGAAAAACTGAAACCATTTCCTCTAAGATCAGGTACAAGACAAGGTTGCCCACTGTCACCATTATTATTCAACATAGCTTTGGAGGTTTTAGCTACAACAATCAGAGAAGAAAAAGAAATAAAAGGAATCCAAATCGGAAAAGAAGAAGTAAAACTGTCACTGTTTGCAGATGACATGATACTATACATAGAGAATCCTAAAGATGCTACCATAAAACTACTAGATCTAATCAATGAATTTGGTAGGGTTGCAGATACAAAATTAATTCACAGAAATCTCTTGCATTCCTATACACTAATGATGAAAATTCTGAAAGAGAAATCAAGGAAACACTCCCATTTACCACTGCAACAAAAAGAATAAAAAACCTAGGAATAAACCTACCTAAGGAGACAAAAGACCTGTATACAGAAACTATAAGACACTGATGAAAGAAATTAAAGATGATACAAACAGATGGAGAGATATACCATGTTCTTGAATTGGAAGAATCAACATTGTGAAAATGACTATACCACCCAATGCAGTCTACAGATTCAATGCAATCCATATCAAACTACGAATGGCATTTTTCACAGAACTAGAACAAAAAATTTCACAATTTGTATGGAAACACAAAAGACCTCGAACAGCCCAAGCAATCTTGAGAAAGAAAAACAGAGCTGGAAGAATCAGCCTCCTTGACTTCAGACTATACTACAAAGCTATAGTAATCAAGACATCATCATTTTCAACCACACTGCAGGTACTTAGTAGCTTGATCTTTAAACTGAAGACTCAGTTTTTGGAAATTTTTCTGAATTATTCCTTTCATCATTTTTTATCCTATTTTCTTCATCTCTTTCAATTCCTTATTTGTAAGTTGAAACTCCTCCGCTGACCTACAAATTTTCTTCACTTTTTCTTCCATATTTTCTGTATTTTTAAAATCTACTTCCTGGGAGATTTTCTCAGGTTTCTCTTCCAACATTCTATTAAGCTTGTTATTTAATTATTTAATTATTATTTTAAATCAAAGAGTTCCTTTTGTTTTCTGAATATTTCTCTTTTAAGCTATTTTGAACGTTTTCATGTATGCAATATTTTCTCTCATTATCTCAAGGTGTTGATGATGGTTCATATTCCATTTTATTTTCCCTGAATAGTGTTTCCAGGAATATGGTGGAGATTTTTTGCAAATGTCCTGTGATACTTGGCTGTCTTCTCAGAATTAAGAACAGTACACAGAAAATGCTGACAGCTCTGTGCTTCTTTGGAGGGCTTGTGGCATATCTTTTTTTGGCTGGACCATATAATTAAGGAATTGCCAATATCAGTATGTTAGGTGTATTTTTTTCTTCATTTAAGCACCAAGATAAATGTCTTGGGGGCTTCTTCCTGAAGGTATAAGCTTGGGCATTTGCATTCTGAAAGCTAATTCAGAAAAGATGCAAGATCCAAAGTTTTCTTGGTATGTGATCTCACATTGAACAGTGCCTGCTGCCTTCCAATCTAGGAATCTCTCTTTTAACCTCCTTAAAGAATAATTCCCGTCTTCTTTTTTATTTTTGTGGTATGCGGGCCTCTCACTGCCATGGCCTCTCCTGTCGTTGCAGAGCACAGGCTCCGGACGCGCAGGCTCAGCGGCCATGGCTCACATGCCCAACCGCTCCGCGGCATGTGGGGTGCCCCCCGGACCAGGGCACAAACCCATATCCCCTGCATCGGCAGGCGGACTCCCAACGACTCTGCCACCAGGGAAGCCCAAAGGGTAACTTTTTAATTTTTTTTGCCATATGCAGGCCTCTCAGTGTTGTGGCCTCTCCCGTTGCGGAGCACAGGCTCCGGATGCGCAGGCTCAGTGGCCATGGCTCACAGGCCCAGCAGCTCCGCGGCATGTAGGCTCTTCCCAGACTGGGGCATGAACCCGTGTCCCCTGCATCGGCAGGCGGACTCTCAACCACTGCGCCACCAGGGAAGCCCTCTCCTGTCTTCTAACCAGAGGGGATAATTGATCACCTATATGTGCACTGTCCATGAGGGCAACTTGGAAGTCTAATTGCTTCTTAATGACGTTTTTTATAGTTCTTTTTATTTTTATATTCACTCCCACTTCATAAGTAATTTGTTCTCTCAGTTCCTGAGCCTTTGGAATTTTCTGTGGGATAAATCAGATTACTTCTTCATACTCTAAACTTCCAGCTACAGATTAAATATTTTCAAAACCACAAAGTCAATTATAATTTATTGATCTACTTCCAAACTTCCAAAATGTTGTCACAGTTGTTTTCTTCACTTGTTTATTTGTCTTTTATTTGTTTTTGTAGGTTTTAACTTAAAATTTTTCTTTTTATTTAGTGAAGTTTTGGGAAGAGTGAAGGTTAGTGCACGGATTCACTTTCTCTCTATCTTTAACTGGAAGCTTGAACATGAGCTTTGGGCTCATGAGCAAAGTATGACTGAGAATGTCATGAAGATTCATTAGATTCGTGGGAGATTGTGGGATTCTTGCTAGTATATTTTTTGTTGCTGTTAAGGCTATATCACTTATATGTTTGATGTTGGGTCATATTTGGAAATTGATCATCTAAATACAAATATAAATAATTCATTTCTCTCATTACAAATCACTAAATGAGATCACAAAATATCATATGTAATTCCATTTTCCCCAAATGCAACTATTACAGTAATTTATTTTTCACTTTGATGGGTAACAAATTTATCCTTATCTTGAGATTGAGTGGAATTTTAGTTCAATAAGGTTAATATCAAATATGTGATATGCATCGTTATATTTGATATAGATTAGAATGGTGATTATTTATACAATTGTGTAAAAGATTATAATTACATATGAAAATACACACCTTTAAACCCCAATAGAGCCTTTCTTTCATTACATTGGTTTATTCACCATATTACTCTACTTTGAATAATGCCTGAAATTAGTGTCCAAACAGTATCAGGCAACTTGCAAGCTTCAGTACTTGAGGTCAATTTAATTACACTGTGCATGACAGAAACTAGGCCATTTGGGTATTGCCTTTGCCACCAGCAATTGACACCTGAGTGTTAAGGAGCTGGTAATTAAGAGCTGGCACATACAGACACATTTCACTGTTTGGGACTAGGATAACCGTAGGCTACGTAACTTCGCTGCAAAGTATTTTGTTAGCTCCAGAATTTACACAATTATGTTTGTGAGGTTTTTTTTAATCTCAATTTTTTCATGGTAAAAAAAGATAAAAACAATTATTTTAAAGAGTTAAGTAACTGTACTCATCAATTTCAAGTTATGAAACTTTCTATAACTAGCAAGATTATAATTGGAGAGCAAATAATTGGAACAAAATAAAACTGCAAAATGTGTGTAATAGCAATTACTTTCAGTTTAAAACCACATTTACAGGACTTGTATTTTGAAAAGTCTTTTGTAGTGTAAAAAAGTACCCAAAGCAACTTAATATGAGTATATCTATGTGGGACAGGCAGCCTCTGGGATGGTCCATAATGATTTCTACCTCCTGGTATTCACATGCTTGAGTAACCCTCTTCCCTCGAAGGAGGGTGGGATAGCATAACCCACTTCTAAGAAATAGAATGTGGTAGAGTGAGGAGATGTCACTTCTGACATTAGTTATAAAAAGGCGGTGGTTTCCATCTTGGGGACCTTCTTGTTTCCTTTCTCATTCCCTTTTGGATTGCTTGTGGAGATGTCATAGAGGCAGCTCCGAGGTAAGACACAGGTGGCAAGAGAATAAGGCCTATCAACCATCATGTGAGCGAGCTTGGAAGCAGACCCTCTCTCTCAAGTTGCATCTTCAAAGGCGACCGACCATGTCTCCTGCCAAGAGTTTGACTGTGGATCTCAAGAGAGACCATAGCCAGAGCCATGCAGGTAAGCTGCACCAAGGATTTTGAACCACACCAATTATGATATAATAATATGTTTGGGGGTATATTGTTATGCAGCAATAGATAACTAATACAATATATAAGTGAGAATCCTATTGTCTGCTACAGGATTGTAAGTAAGTACTGATTTTTCTTGTGCTATGTGACCATTTTCACAAATGATTTGTATAATATACTTGTACCATTCATTTGCCTTCCTCCTCAATTTTCAGGTCTCCATTCCTCTTCTCCTCCCTACCTCACAAAAAAGTCCCCATCATTTTCTGGATTAATCTTAAATTGGCTTAAAAAAAAAAAAAAAAACCTTCTTATCAGATAAAAAATGTATTAACTGTAGTGAATTTCAGTTGTGGGAAATACTTCTAATTTTCTTCTTTGAGAGAGTTTACTTTTCCATCCAACCCTCTGTAGGACACATAGCCTTTTATATGCAGATTGGCATAATTATGCTTTGAAATAGCTTTGAATTCCCTGTAGCTGAAACTGAGAACATGAAAGGCCAAATGTTATATCAAACCGAAGATATAAAAGCGCACGTACATCAATCCAAAATGAGATATAGAAATGAACAGCTCTTTACGCAGTGATGTCAGTTTTTGACAGATTATTGAAGGATCTTTATAACTTCTGCGACTGCCTCGAGTAGGGTGAAAACTCGGCCTGGGGATAGCCTTATCAGTTTGTATTTTTTATTCTTTCAATACCAAAAGGTGAGTCGATGTTAAGTGAAACAAGAGAAATACTCTCTGACAAAAGCTTAACTCTCTTCTCCAAAGATGACACCTGGCCGCAAATGGTAAAACACAGTGTGATCTGATGATGGAATCATCTACCCAATCTGTCACGCTAGAGATAGCAGCCTAGATGAGGAGGTTACATTTTAGGAAGTCGATAGAAAACCCACATGGCAATCTTCACCTCCAGAGGGATCCCAGCGACAGACAAGGGCCTCTTCAGCACAGGAGGAGAGTTTATTGTGCTAGTGACAGACGCATCAAGAGGATTTAAAGCACCCACATTCTTTCTTATCACCAGCAAGAAGATAAAAGAAACAGTGGATTTTTGAATGTTTAAAATCTTGAAACCAACACTGTCTTTATTCAAAAACAGATTCTAAGAAAAACCTAACTTCATGCTGAAAGAGTATGTCCTGTGAACATTTAATATCCTGACTGCTATGAGTTAAGTAAAAGTAACTCTTAGAATCGTCCTTTTGTATCCACCATGAATAAAGATTTTTTTCCTACTTAAAGTGCATATCCTCTCCTGAAATTATAATGCAAACAAAACAGAAACAAAATTATAATGCAAACAAAACAAAAACAAAAGAATGGAATATCCACCTCATCTGGGTTTGTCAAGTAGAAAGGAATATGTCTTAAAATTGAAGATAAAAAATGCCCTAAAATTCTGCTGTTTTTGAATGTGCAGATATTAAGTATAATTGAAATCAGAACAAGAGGGGGATAAAACTTTTTTTAACAAAATATACACTTTGAGACTAATACTGATTCAAGCCGAACTGAGTAGGTGATGCATACAATACTCACATACTCAGCCTAGTCTAGGAAGTTTTGCACTTTGCAAAGCGAACCACTTATTAATTTGCAAAGTATATATGAAAGGAAACGATGATAAAACAAGTAGTAGATAAAAATATAATTGTTAATTAGCTCTGACACTGCAATTCAAAAAATCTAAAATGCTTCTTTTCTGAAATAATCAGCATGGATTTGAAAAAAATCAAAGGCTTTAAACAAATAACTCAATGTATTCATTAGGTTAGTATCACTCTCCGTCAACTTTAACGCAGTAGGAAATAGATAGACAATGCATCAAGGACAGCATGATGTCTCTGAAATTATTCCAAAATGGATTTTATTCTAGTTCTACTACTTAAAATGATGTGACCTTGGTAAAGTTTTGCAGTTAATTTGGAGACTCAAATCAGTTCTCATAGCTAAAGAGGGTCATGAATCGAAGTATAGTTGGAAATGATGTCAGACAAAACAGCCTCCATTTTATAGGGAGAATCTTTTATGATCTGGGGGTGGAGACATACTCATCCCGTACATTCACATGAATCTCCCTGTTCAGTGGAAGTTCTGGGTAAAAATAAGAAACAAACAACACCCTGCCGACAGCATTCTGCACAGTCTACTAAAATGTTTCTAGCTACTAGTGATGGGGAATAGTAGCTGCTAAGTTAAACTGGCAGGTGTTGCAAGAAAACTTTTCTTGACAAAGACGATAAAAAACATCTCTACCATGAATTTTTATACAATTCCCAACTGTAGCACAAACCAAGATAAGCGTAGAGGACTCTCCTTAAAATCAAAACTAAGATAGTTCTGAAGTTACAGTCAAAGCTAATGCTTACTGAGTGTTCCATCCGTGACAAGTACTGTGCTTGTTATCACAACACTTACATGAAAAATATGATATTTTTAACCTATTTACAGATGATGAAACTATGAAAAGCTTATGTACTTGACTATTTCTTAATTATAAGGCTACGGGAGTATTGGAGCTGGGAGATAAGGGCTGCCTGAAGGACCCCTGCCGTTAACTACCTTCAATAGTATGGGGAAAAGAGAAAATAAAATGAAGCAATTAAGCAAATAATGTTTCATTAGAAATGTACAAAATAGATTTATTACATACTGAATTTTAAAGAGAAACTATAAATTCCTCTCACATTTAAACCACAAAGCCTTGTGGTTTAAACAAAGCTTATGGTCCGAGCATCAGAAATGATAAAAAGACTTTAAGATTTAACTTGTAGGTTGCATGCTTTTTCTTACATCTTCAAGCTGTAATAGGGTATCTCACACTACACTGAGTATGTGTGGGTGTATATATGTGCGTGTGTAAAGTGAGATAGGGACTGGATGGTCACAATGTTGAAAATAAATAAAATAATATCGAATAGCGTACAGTAGAGTAGGTTGAAGTAAAACAGAATTTGAGATCCCCTTATCTAGAATTACTAAATTACGTTCCATGAACCCTCACTTAGATTGAGTGTGGGGGGAAAGGGAGAAGTATAGGAATCTTCATTTTCAAGTGGACATTCAGCCTAGTATTCCTAACCATTGACTATGAATTTCTTTTTTCCCACAAAATTAGCATTTCAAAAGGAGAGTTTTGAGGCACGTACTTTGGGAAATGTTGATTTACCATGTTACATATTTTGCAGGTGAGGAAAATTAAGCCCTGAGGAGTGTGAATTAAAGTCGTATAGCAAACTAGTAGCAGAAATCCACAGGCAGTGCATTTTATACACATGTCAAATCAGGTTATGAAATTAGATGGTCTGGGGTAAAATCCATTTTATAATACTTTAAATCTGTGTGATTTTTTGAAAAATCACTTAACTAATCTGTGCTATGACTTTCTTCTTTGTAATATGCAGCTAATGATTTAACTTTCCACACTGGATTGCTGGCACATTCCATGCTTTAATTCATATGAAATTTATATTATTGAACATGACATACAATAAGTATAACATCCATATTACTTTTAATTGTAGTATGTTATATATGTTTAGATGGATTATAGAAGAAGTGAGAAGAATCATTACAAGGCATCTTGTGCTACTTCTTGTTCCGGATTCTATATACTTCTTGCTCTGGAAGTTTGCCAACAGAGCTCTAAGATCTCATTTGTATACTGCTAGGAATAAAGACACTGTCCTATTGAATCTTCACCTTAAGAAAAGCAAACCCTTGGGCAATACCTTAAAAGAATTGCATGCCTGACAGATGAATCATAATTAAAATAGTGACATGGGCTTTGAAATCCATGCATGTGGGTTCTAATTTTGGCCAAATCACTCACCAGGTCTTTGGTGATGGGGCAAACACCGACTGTTGGAGCATTAAATAAGTCCCTCTAAATAGTAACTTTCAATAACATTTGAAAAACATACTTCTTGGTTCTCATTGCCATACTTGTAGCAATGATTTATCTTCTAGAAGTGAAAATTAATCAGACCACTTATCATGGACTTAATGATGTCAGTGATTTTTGAATTTTTCTATTGGAAGACTTTTTAGAGAAGACTATTGAAAAGAAGGAGATGGATTGTTAAGTCTATACGAAGATAATACAAATGGTTTATCAGTTTAAGAGTATTTAATGGTAGAAGAGAATCCAAAATGATGATAATTATGACAATGTCAATGGATGAATGCCATATTTGAAGTTTGTCCAACTATGCCTTGAATATTCATATAGAGAAGCTTCAGCTGAGTGTTCTATTTGTAACAATATTGACTTTCATAAAATTATTTTCTATTATCAACATACACCATTTCAACCACTTGTGGAATAAATTGTCTTTATGTGGTATACAGGGAAACTGGGAACGCATTCATGACATTATATCTATTAAAAAAGTGCCATGTTTTAAAAGTTCATCCATCTTAAGTAAAGGAATTATTTGTAAGTTGGCGGCTGTTGAACAGTAAGTTTCTTCAACCATACCTTTTGAATAGCACCAATGAAAATAAAACTAAGGGCTTTTTATTTCTCTTTCTTCATACATGGACAAAACACTTTTTATTGATATGACTGTTCTAGAAAATTGTTTAGGGGTATACTTTCTTTTATAGGGGAGTACAATGAATACAGGTATAGAATTTATTTTTATTTCACACATTAACATGTTTGAACTCTCCTGATTTATGAGATCAGAAAGTAAAATTTAAAAAAAACATGTTTTTACAAAGTTGTGTTTAGAGTATAGACATCCACATACTATATTTACATAGAAAATATGTTGAGTGAATGTGTGTGTGTATACGAACACAAATATATAAATATGGAGACACTTATATTTATGTGTCTTTACATGGTATGTATATATATATATATACACACACACACACACACACACACACACACACACACACATATAATCTATAGACATTTCACCAAATGATCTAAAAGTATATCTATTATCCTTCAGAAATGATGTGAAAAACAATGCTCTTTGTTTAAAAACAGATTATTAGTAATTGATTTGCATGTAATCGAGGCCAATAGGATCTCTTTAAGACACAGATAAATTATATTCATTATTTATTCTTAATTAAAAAGGAACTGAAAACACACCTTGAGGGAGAGAGGGGAATTAATGTAAGCATTAGAGGGAATGATTTTTTTTCCCCTTTCTAATAAGAAACCTTTCTACCATGATTTATGTGATTAATATTTGATGTATACAATTATCAGTAATAGCAAATCATGAAACTATATTTTCAAGTTCGAGTAGTTCACGCAGATTAAGTATGCATACATTCCCAATTCAAGAGACAAGGGATATGACTGAACATAAAACTAGATTTAAGAAGAGATATTTTTTCTGAGAAATGTTTTTCAGTAAATTTAAAAAATCTGACTGACATTGTCTTCCACAGTTTGTTAAATTTCATCAAATCATTTATCACATTGACTAAGTATTGCTCTGCAATCTTATTACATTCTATTTTCCATTCCTTTCCTTTTCAAATGTTAAATTATAACTACTGTCCTCAAGCCTGAAATCCAGGCCTGCCCGCCTCACACCTTTCAGTGTATGATCTTACTTCCAAGTTCAGAGAAATAGTTTAGGCATCATAAAAGACCTTATAACTTCTCTAAGAGCCTCATAATCTCAACGTTATTGGCACCCATCCTTTCATCTTAAAAGGAAAATTTATGTCACCGTTTGTATTAATCAGGACTGTTGTGATTACAAGCCATAGCATGTCAACCCATGCTGCTTCAAGAGAAAAGGACCGCCACGGCTCAGGTAACAGAGAGGTCTATGCATTGGTCTGGTCAAAGATCCAGATGAGAAAACAAATTCTTTAATTCCAAGGCTGATCTAGTTACCAATGTTTTTAACCCCGTTTCTTCCTGTCTGCTTCCTTGGACATCTTGCTCCATCAATCATCTCTTTGCCTTCCTCTCCAGTGGTTTTTCCCTCAGTATATATACATGTTCAAACTTTCCTAACTTAAAACTATATCCTTCCACATCTAGATTCATTTATATGTGTAGTCTCTCACTTTGTCTCAGTATACCCCAACTCAAACACCAAGGTGTACCTTTACCTCAAATCCTCATGGTTCTAAGGACAAACCCTAAAACTCAATATATCTGAAAATTAAAGTCTCACCTTGGATCCTACAGAACTTGTCCTGGGTGCTACAGGTGCTTTCTAAAGCTAGCACCATTCAGAATTCAATCTCTGAGTATCCTTGGCTTCTAGCTCGCTCTTTAAGAGGCTTTCAGGCTTCACTTCCAACTCATTATGAGCCAAGGCCTCTTCTTACTGAAGGCATTATTTGCATGAACGTAAAGCCACTATCTCGGTATCATTTCCTTAAACTTAGGGGATAGAGCCACGTGCATTGGGCGAGGGGGTTGTGATAGAAGGATAGACAACAAGATTTTGGATATTTGGCTCACCATTTCAACTACTGGTGATCCACCTGTATCTGTTTTATAGCTAAGATGCCAAACGATATTTTAAAATACTTTTACAGCTAAAGAATATTTAAACACCACTGTTTTACTGGATAAAATACAAACAAGTTCAGTTCATACTCTGACCAATGAATTTAACCCTCCTTGTTCCCAAGTCTGCCTCATATTTTTCAGTCTAGGAACCCTGAATTGTACTTCCCCTTGAACAACCCTCTGTCAACCCCTTTGCACCTTGTACTTGGTATTCATTTTGTGTGGAAGATCCTCAGTCACTTTTTTGTTTGGAGAACACCTGTTCATCCTTTACTCCTCAATGGCACAAACTGCTGATTCTTCTCTGACATCTTTGACTTCTATAAATAGATGTCTACACTTCTTTCTTTCTTTCTTCCTTTCTTTCTTCCTTTCTTTCTTCCTTTCTTCCTTCCTTCCTTCCTTCCTTCCTTCCTTCCTTCCTTCCTTTCTTTCTTTCTTTCTTTCTTTCTTTCTTTCTTTCTTTCTTTCTTTCTTTCTTTCTTTCTTTCTCTTCCTTCCTTCCTTCCTTCTTTCTCTCTCTCTCTCTCTCTCTCTCTCTCTCTCTCTCTCTCTCTCTCTCTCTCTCTTCTTTCTTTCTTTCTTTTTGCCTGTGCCATGCGTGGCATGCGGGATCTTACGTGATCCTCCTCCACTTCTTCTAGAAGTGATTTGAAAAGGAATCACAGAATGACTTTTGCCTTCCTGGCGCTTAGAACGCAGAGATATCTGAGAATCATATACAAAATGCTTAGGAATGAGGAGGACAAGATGCAAGCATTGTCTAAGATATGCTTATGAGGTAAGAGCTTATGGAGTGAGGTCTGTGTAAAGTTTATTCGAGAAGACTTATTCATAGAGATAAGCTGAAGTAGAGATTAGAGAAGATAAATGAAACTAAGTTATGTATAAGTAGATCATGTTTATTATAATTTGTCAGTAACTAATCTGTATGCTCTTTATAAACGTGGTGGGGACCACTTCACTTTTTTTTTTTTTTTTTTTGCGGTACGCGGGCCTCTCACTGTTGCGGCCTCTCCCGTTGCGGAGCACAGGCTCCGGACGCGCAGGCTTAGCGGCCACGGCTCACGGGCCCAGCCACTCCGCGGCATGTGGGATCCTCCCGGACCGGGGCACGAACCCGTGTCCCCTGCATCGGCAGGCGGACTCTCAACCACTGCGCCACCAGGGAAGCCCCCATTTCACTTTATTTTGTTGATGTGATAATGCCTACATATTAAAGCAATAGATTGATAAATGAACAATTTAATATAACAACCACAGAGGAATTTTAAATTGCTATAGGAATAGTCCTTTTTTTTTTTTTCTGAAAATACCAGTTCCCATCTTAGCTATATATTGTCATCAGATTAAAGCCTAAACTTTTCAGCATATTGAAATAGAAGGCATTTTGGGGTCTTCATCCAAGTTCCGCTAAATTACTTGGGAAGGATTTTTCTATTTTCAGGGTTTAGTTTGACAACAGTATTATCAATATCAGAAACTATAAATAATTCACTTTTTTTCATCCCAGGAGTTTAGCAACATGCCCAGCATTTAGTATACTAAGTTTAATAAATTAGTGTACTTAGTATAAATAAATATAAATCGAAAGGCTTTATGAATGAAGCTACTCAATTTAGATTGATGTTCTGCATTAATCAGAGAAGTAATGTAATCTTTCTCCTGGAATTCTATAGAAGCAGAGACAAATTGATTTGAGAACAGAAGGGATATCTGGATAAGTCTTCATAGTGTGACTTAATTGCCCCTAATGAAATGTTGTGAATTCTTTGAATAATTCACATATCCTATAGAGAAAATTTTACATACATGTAATAGCTATCAAAAAAGTTCACTATTTTTGTTATATTTTAAAATAAAAATATATTAAATATTTGTGTGGTTTTTTTCCTGGCATTCCTCCACTTCTTACTACAGTGTCTTTTTTTTTTTTTTTCTAAATACAATTATTTAATTTAAATCACAGAGAGAAAATTGGCTTCAAGTAGGAAATTCCTACGGGATGTCTTTTTTCCTTAAAACAGAGGAGAAACTTGAACAGACACAATAGCTTTAGTTGTGGGAAGCATAAGGATCAGTCAATCCCCATGTGTTGTTGATTAAAATGATAGTTGGGAAAGGCAAGTAGTAGCGACGTCTCTAGAATGCCATAGTTAAAAACAATATTTCACACTAAAGGGGCTTTCTGTTATTCACAACTTGAGATTTCTTAAACAAACCTGTGTTTAATGTTTGGCTTTGCTACTTTCTAACTTTGTAACCTTGGATAATCTCTCAGCCTCAGAGGCCCCATGGGTAAATTTGGGTTTTTTATACCTTTCTCCAAGCCTTGTTAAATGCACAAACTATAAAGTGACGATAACTGGTAGAGTTTTTATTGTTTCTAGGATGTTGATGACAAGGTTGGTGATTTTTAAGCGAGTCACCGTACAAGGCCCTGAGCTAAGATCATTGGACGCAATGGTGAGTAAGACAGTTCTGACGGCTCAGAACCTCATATTCTATGTTTCTATTGCACACAAGTGTTCCATAATTTTGAAAAATACTATGATGTAAACCGACTAAGACTGAATTGTCTTCACCTGGCCTGAAGATTTTACTCTCTTTATATCAGATGGAGCTGAATAACATTCTTTGCCTTGAAATCAATACTTAGATAAGTAAGCTTGGAGTACATCCAAAGAGAAGCTTTATCCTTCATTCAGTCATCAAGTATATCATATGCTCAATACTCTGTTCAAAAGCCAGTGATCATAAATGAGCTTTTTTTTTTTTTTTTTTTAAAGAACACACCTCTTCATTTTTTCTTGAGGTACAAACATTCAGTTTGGATGATGAAGATGAGTTAGCTCTACCATTTACTCCAATGAATTCTAATGGAGGAAGAGGCTAAATAGGGTCTAGACTCTTTTGGTCTATTAATACTCAATTTATCAAAATTACAGCCTGGTATTTCTAGAGTAGGACTGCCCCAACAAGGCCAGATGTGATAACTGTGGAAGTTGAAGCTGGCATATATGCACAATTCAATATGTATATACAGTCTAGTCTGCTGTCTTCCGACGGTCTCTCAAATTCCGCATTTGGTCCGAGCTGGGAGTGATACCATGGTGCTGGTCCACCTTTGCTCCATGGCTCCTCTGATTCTGCTTTGCTATTTTGAAGGGAGAATAGGTTCAGACAGTCTGCGAGCTGGTGGGGGCCATTCTCTTGGCAGCTTACTGGGCTAATCAGTACTTATATCTTCTGGTCTTGGGCCTCTCAAAGTTCACCACAGACACAGGTGCCCTCGCAGTGCCAAGCCCATTTACAGTGTGAAATAAAATTCGTACTTTGTGGTGACAAGGAAATGATAAACATAAAATTTCTTCTCTGCCCTTTGGCCTCCCTTCACCCTCCACTGTGCGTGGTGTATCTGTGTTATGAATTGACCAAACCTCCCCCATGGTCAGGAATACCTACCTGCTCAACCAAAGAGAGCAACATTCTTCCAGCACCAACGAGACAACTCCTTAAAAGATAACTTTCCTTCTTGAGCTTGTAAAGGGTCACATGACCCACCAGGATGCCACTTAGATCTGGATTGTGGAAACTGTCAATACGTCATTTGATATTCAGCCCTCTGTCTCAAAAAGCTTCTGTAACTGTGCCTTGATTTCTAACTGGCAGAATAGCTGGTTCTCAGAACTTTCTGAGGTGCTCTTCCCAGGTTATAATCCTCAAATTTGGCTTGAATGAAATTTTCCAATTCTTTCTTAGATCAGCTGATTAACTTTTTGTCCACAACCGTCACCTCACACCAGTATTCGCCCCTCTCTGCGGTGGGCTTTTCTGGTAACTTTAACGCATGCGGGGTGATCACAACACATTTCTGAGGAAGTGGCCAGCAAGTATTTCAGGGTTTAGCTCCCATTTGACACTGTTCTTCATTCCCTCGTCCAGGTGACATCGTCTCCGAAATTTCGCCGTCGCCTCACCTGCCTTGGAATGGATCGTCTCTGGCCGGTCTTCTTGTCTCGGCAAGTCCTCCTCTTGAAACGGCTTCTCGTTTTCAGGAGATGCATATACAGCCAGTCCTTGAGGAAGTAGTCAGTTACCGCCCACAGATTCTTTTCACTGAGACCAGGTCACCTCCGGACCCCAAGTTCCTCCCCTGGCTGCGTGAGGATGAGCTGCAAGTTGGCTCTGGGCTGGTGTTTCGTGTCCTCCACCAGCTTGTGGACGTGGTGTTGCCGGTGCAGGCGCGGGTTTCCGGCCCTCTTGGGCTAGCAGCACTTTCCACCGGAGCAACCCGATGACCGAGCCCCGATTGTGAGAGAGGCTGAGGTCAAGCTCCAAGCCGGGAACGCCCCCTTCATCTCGCACCTGGAGGCTCTCGGAACTTCCTGGTCGCAGCGGCTTCTTAGCGCCCGCCCGCAGCAGAGCTCCGCCCCCCCCCGCCCCCCCAGGCAGCGCATGCGCAGCCACCATGTTCTTCTACACGGGAATGGAGACCGTACACAGGAGTTTGATGCAGTCCCTGAACTGTAACTGAGGCAGAAGGGCATCAGAATCTTCAGCTAGGAAGGTAAGGATGAGGTCACCATCCCCAGATTAAAGTAAATTGCAATAGATCTTAAGGAGAAATTGTGAAAGATAGCCAGAGGTAATCTAAAATTCCTAGGAATTTACTTGCCTTTTAACTTTGCTCAGAAGTGTTTCATCTACAGTTGCCTTTTTTTAAAAACATCTTTATTGGAGTATAATTGCTTTACAATGGTGTGTTAGTTTCTGCTTTACAACAAAGTGAATCAGCTATACATGTACGTATATCACCATATCCCCTCCCTCTTGCGTCTCCCTCCCACCCTCCCTATCCCACCCCTCTAGGTGGTCACAAAGCACTGAGCTGATCTCCCTGTGCTACGCGGCTGCTTCCCACTAGCTATCTATGTTACGTTTGGTAGTGTATATATGTCCATGCCACTCTCTCACTTTGTCCCAGCTTACCCTTCCCCCTCCCTGTATCCTCAAATCCATTCTTTAGGTCTGCATCTTTATTCCTGTCCTGCCCCTAGGTTCTTCATATAGTTGCCTAGTTTATACCCGTTGACTGAAAAAAGAAAAAAAAAACCCACAACCTAAAAGTTGAGAGTTATGTTTTAGTCGACAGATATTCTTAGGACTTCAAGCCTTGGAGACAGTATCTTAACTCTGAGAGACTGCTCCAAACAGGAAAGGAGGAGGCCAGGATATAGAGGAGTATTTGCAACAGAATCAGATAGTCAGAACATCAAAAGATTACTATTAATAAAAGAAAACCAGATATCTCAAGTTAAGGAAGTTAGCACTTTTCTAGGTATGGGAAGATGCGAGAGTCTGGGCTCACTGAAACCATTCTTTGGATGTGCACCTCAGCTCTCTGGGGCCAGGATCCTGTGTTTCCTCATCCTGAGTTTCCTCAGGCTGCGCCACCAGGGGTGACTGTAGTCTGATGACTGCTAGACGTGGGCATTCCTTGTTTCCTTCCCGAGTTCCCTCAGGGCTCACTATCAGGGCATCTGCAACGTGTTGGATGATGGCTCTGACATCCTTTGTTTACTGATATGACAGGCAATAATTTAGTTCTCATACCTCATACATATTTGGGGAACTCTCAATAACTGTGATACTCACTAACATTTGTTGAACACTGATTATCTCCCAATCACTGTATTAAACAATTTCCATTATATTTCATTCTTACAACACACACTATTGGTCAAATTACCATTACAAAGAAAAATATTCCCTCCAGCTATGTTAAGTAGAAAAGAATTTGTTACAGATTATTAAATCTCTCGCACAATCCTGGACAGGGTTAAGAAAAGAGAGATTCTCCGATTGAGATTTTAGGGACCCTTTTCAAAGCTATGCGGCAGGACCAAGTTTCTAAGGGAACTATTGTCTTGTCTATCTATGTTCAGTGTTTATCAACACTACACTGCCGTAGTCAGGAAAGGGCCATGATGAGGAAGCCACTGTTACTCTGGATAGGAAAAACTTTACCAAGCAAAAACCTCTCTAAACTATTGACTTCTATATCAACAAGCAAACACATCTTTTTGTGTTTACAAGATACCTGTTAGCATAAGGCCACTAAAGAAGAACCTCTCCTCTGTATAGAGAGGGATAGTGTGCTGATTAGCTATTATTTCCTAAAAGCTGGGAATATATGTTTCTTGAGCATATTCTCTGGTTTGAGTTTTGCTGTGAGCTCCATAGTAGACAAACCATCCTTGGAGTTTGAAATCAAGTCTAAAATGGAGCAAAATATGAGTAGCATAATGAAGTTTATTATTAAATTCTATAGGTAACAAATGCTGACTTCATTTTCCCATCAAAGCAAGTTAAGCATCAGTGGTAATTGATCTACGTACTTAAATTCTAAAAGAAACCTCTAATAATGATAAATTTGTTGATTCCTTTAATAGTTAACTGAGGTTGTTCAGAGACTTTTTTTTTTTGAGAATGTAGTTCTCTTTCATGTGTTTGTGTATTACAAATAATTTAAACCATCAATGTTATTTCAGTCATACACATGAAACAGTACAACTTGATATCTTTTATTATTTACTATAAAAATATCCTGGGGCATCTAATGAGTTGTAGACCAAATTATGTGTTCAACAAGAGAGCCTGCTAAAATTCTCTTATGCAAATCTGCTCCTCATATTATATTTGTCATTTCATATTCACCAAATTTCTTTAAGTTTTCAGACATTGTATCAGACTACACATCCTTGGCAAACAACGTGATGGGGTTTATATTACAAGGCCACCTTAAGTGACATCACTTCTAATATGTACAAGGATTTGAAAGAGAAACAGAGCTGCCACATTGATTAATAACTTGATGTATTTTCAAATTAATATTCTTTATTTAGTGGACATTGTTAGAAATTTACTAAAGATTTTTAGGTGGGGAAACAGACCAGAATGTTTAATATTACATAGTGTGACTGATTTCTTTTGAAAACCTCCACTAAATATATCTCTTTTATAAATCTCTCTACTCTGCCTTCCAGCCTCTGTGTCTCTATTCCCTCCTTTCCCTCAAAGCTCAGTGTTTTCTGTGTGAGTATCCCTTTCCTAGATCTTTACAGTGAGGGTACAGATTTAATTTGTGATCTTCTGTGTTCTATTGTAATTAACTCTCTGTAGTAGGTTTCAGTATGGCAGGGGTCTTTTATTGCAACATTATTTTGCTTGTTAAAATTGTAAGAAAGTTCCAAGGATTTAAGACTGGTACTTAAAAATAATGAGTTGTATAATACACAGCTTTAAAAATCTATCCATTTATGTTGCATAAGGAAAAACTGAAACAAGTAGAGTCAACTGGATACACTTCTTCCTCACATCACACACAAAAGTCAATTGTAGATTGCATAACTTAGAAGAAAATATCATGCAGTATCTTTGTGACTTTGGAGTGGATAGGATTTCTTAGACATAACGAATGATAAGTGGAAATAATAATTTGTGCTGTGTCAAAAATTATAACTTCTGCCTTCACAAGACACTGTACATAGGGTGAAAAAGCAACCTACAGAAGGAAGATGATTTCACAGTACATGGATCCATATAAAGGATTTTTATCCAAAATAAATAAAGAACTCTTACAAACTAATAGTAAAAAGACATAAATCCAGTGGAAATACGGGCGAAAGGTTTCAGCAGACACTTAATAGAAGAAGAAATCCAAATAACCAATCAGTAAACATATGAAAAAGTGTCAAGTACATTGGTCATCAGACATTTATAGAGTAACGAAAGAGGCCAAGTAATTTACTGTGTTAGAGTTCAGGTTCATGGTTAGCTTTTGTTCTATAATACCTGCAAGGGGACCGGGAGGGATTCTGGAGTACTAGGGTAATTCCATTTCTTGATCTGGGTGCTGGTTATTCAGGTGTGCTTAATTTGTCAGCAACTCTATGATTATGACAGGTGCAATTTTCTATATGCAGTTTAAATTATAGGCAAAAGTTAAAGAAACTGGAAAGAACACAATTATTCAATAGACACACACAAAGAAGAAGGCTCCTCTCAGAATGTTGGAGAATTTTGTTGTGGGGATAGACTGCATCTGATGCCAAATAGGTAGTAGTCAAGAGAAGTCAGAAATGCCCATGACAGAGCCAAATCATTTGTGCACAAAAGAGCATAGAAAGTGGAGGTACAAAATCAGCTGTTACCATGTTACTCTAAATTGGAAATAGCCCTCATTAAATAGAGGGATCTTTTCTCTCATATTTTAAGAATGAGGCATGCCACTGCCCCCAGCTCAGTAACATTGACCATTAGCTGTCATTTTTGATTTTTTAAGTGACTGAAAATGTAACGAATAGGAGGACTGTTCCTGATGGAGCTATATGACTGACAAGTTGTCTTCTATTTATTTTGCACTAGGTAGTCATATTCAGTTCTGCTGTTGATTTAAGTTTGTGCTGTAGGCATTGATATAATATACTCCAGAAGCTGTGTGTGCCAGAAACAGTACATTTTCTGATCTCCTAAATTACACTGCATTTGGCTCTACTATCACATTTACCAGTGTGGATAGATGTCCAACTAATGTGGACCCTTCCTCTTTTCCTCCTGCTCTTCTTTTGACAAAAGCAGTAAATTGTTTATGTATACTCAGATCAGTAGCAAAACAAGTATGCTTCACAGAAATTTTTCGATTGCTCTAAGAATACATACATCTTAATTACTAAATCCAGCATGCACTTTGATTTTGTTTTCTAACTTGATATTTTAGTGGCATTTAAAATATTTTCTCACCAGATGCTTATGCGTTCTTTTAATCGTATTCTGAAGAATTTTCCTTTTCTGATTTTCTTAGGTCTTTATAACTTCTACATCTCATGTTTTTTAATCCTGTTTTATTCAGTATTGGGTTTTCCCAAAGTTCCCTCCTAGATCTTCTTTTTATCTTCCTCTACATTCTCTGTCTGAAAGGTATCTATCCACCTTCATATTTTTAACTAATAACTATATTTTTGTATCTTCTTCTGACACTTTATCTTAGTTCCTAATCCAGGATTAACTATTGCCTGGTAATCATTATTACCTATGGTACCTTACTGTTCTGTAGGCCCTTTAATCAAGATGAATAAAATCAATTTTACTGTTATACCAAAAGTTTTCCTTGTTCTGAAATACCTATATAAAATTAACTTTTTCTTATAATGTATGACTAAAACAGATTCTAGACCCAAATCTCTTTAATACATCTGTCCCCTTCCATCCCAATCAATTTAACCTGATTGAAATTTCCTTCACTTTTTTGCATAACTCACGGCAATAATTTTTTTTTTATTGGTTACCAGACTCATCTCTTTCCCTTCTAATATACCAGGCCTGAAACTTATCTTTCAAAAGTACATAACCATCACATTATTTGCTCTATTAATTTAATCAGAGGTTCTGCCTGGTATAACAGAAGTATAAACTCCCTCCAATGTGAAAATACTCCTTTCAGCCTCATCTTATACTACTTCCCACCGCATACTGTGCTCTACTCAGGGAGAATTATTTGCCATCTCCGCTTCATGTCTCCTTGTCTTATCCCATATTCATTTTTCTTGCCTGGAATGCTTTTCCTCCTTACACACTTTGAAAATCTCTCCTCTATCTCCTGTATTCAGGCAGTTAATCACTTGCTCTGTGTTCTCCCCGATAGGTTTAAGTGTACAGAAGGACCAACTCCCTGTCCTCACGGAGATGGCATTCCACCCAGAATTGGAGCCAGACAATAAACAAGTGAACAAATAAATAAATAAGAAAATCCCATGTTAATGTACATGCTTGGAAATAAACAAAAGAGGTTTAGGCACTCTAACATAACTGGTTGCAGAAGGAATTTTCAAGAATAAGTCTCAGGTTGGAGCACAGAACTTTAGCTGGGGCTTTGTACCAGACAGTAATGGCGTTTAAATATAGTTTTTTTTTCTTATTCAAGAATTCTAGAAGTAGGCTGTTGCTCCCTTGAGTTAGTTACCCTTAGCTTCTTAGTTTTCTCCTTTAAGCTTGTTGCCTCATGGTCACCCAATGCATCTCCATTCATCCTACCTCTGTACAAAGCAGAAAGAGGTGAGGAATAGTTACATCTGTTGTTTATTTTTGGGGAAGCAATGTGTTTCCCAGAAAAGCGTACAACACATTTTTGCTTACATTGTATCGCCAACAACTGGGAAATATGTATGCACTGATAGTAAAGGAGTTTAAGAAACTGTAGACTGTTATTGTTATATTTAGCTTGAAATAAACATGAGCTCTTCCTCTATACAAAATATTCGGCAAAAAGATAGGAAATAGGCATGCTTAGTAGGCAACTGTTAGTGAATGCTGCAGACCTTAAGATTGAGAACTAGTTGGTCATGTCAAGCGTCCCAGGTACAGGGAAACTCCAGTGGGAAAGACTTTTGTGTGTTTGCATCTGAGGAATAAAGGTAGGTTACTGTAGCGTGCTAGGAGTGAGAAGGATGGGGTATGGTAGGGGATGGATTCAGACATACAAAGTCTAAGATGATAACATCTGTCTCCTGCATGGGATCCTCAATTACTCAAGTTGAGGACCTACTTTTTATGCATTTCTTTAGTCTAAGCACCTTGCAGAGTTCTAGACTGATATTTCTTTTTCATGAGTGAATTTAGGGTAAATCTCTCTATAAATATATTGAAGAGCTCTGTGATTTCCTTTTTTTATAAATAGCATAAACTGTATTCACAGGAACATATGGTAATAGGTCAAAATCTTATGACTGGTAGTCTTCATTTTTAGCGTAGATTTCTCCAAGTTTCATCATATTATTTGAAAACACAAAGGCCTATTTTAATTGTCAACTGCCTCAATTTCGTAATTCCTCTTTACATATGTTGTTTTGTTTTGTTTTGGCGAAAGAAGTCATAAGAAAAATATATTGGTATGTTGGTCTCAATTATCAAAATAATTTCATAAATTCTGTTTATTTTTGACTGTGGAGCTGTGATCATATTTGATATTTCACAGCTGTGAAAAATTCACGAATAACTTTGTTTAGTAGTATTTGATTAAGAAATTATAGATTCTGATTTTCTAAATTGGGCTCTGAGATTTGAGTAAGTGGTCTATTTAACCAAATGTTACATTGAGTATATGATATATTAGCCCTATTTTAGGTGGTGTGCAGTTTTTATCATATGACATGAAAAGATATGATTGACTCTATTATTTTCTAAAGCAATATGCTAAATTGCAACTAGTGTTACACCTCACATCAAGTAAGGCCTATTTTTTCTTTGTAATTGTTCATTTGAATTCTTTTTAAATACAAAGCACAAGGCCCAGTGAGGAAAATATTAGCAGTAATTTTTCTTATAGTCATAATAAAAAGTTATTTGTGGAAAAGTTGATAATATGCTACAGTTGATTTATATTCAGTTACATGCTATGTGTTATAACATTCAGAAAGCTTTTTGTGATTTATTTATCTTTACAAGATCTACGAAACCACTCAATGGTTTCTATTTTGTTTCACTTCTTTAAGACCAAAATATTAAAAAAATATATGTATATATATATATATATATATATATATATGGATATGGTTTGGGGTTTAATTTTTTTCTACCTAACACTAATGAAAAATGGTAAATTTTTGTGTAAGTAATAAATGTTTATAAAGCACAGAGTTATTTCCGAGGTTCCCACGTACCTTATACTGAATTATTTTGAAAGTTTAATTTTTGTTTTTGTGTTTCCCATCTGGTCTTCTTACATTATCTTTCTATGATCTATTTCCAAAATAATGCTGGGAAATGGACTGTTGATTTCTTCTTTACTAAAATATATTTTCATTATTTTTGAAGTAATGAAAACATTTCTATTTTTGTTTCGTTAGCTGACAACACCTTTTTCCATTATTTTATTTTTAGCTGGCTAAGTTTAAAGTTGACTCTGTGCCTTTTAAAATTCAAAGTGAAATAATCAGAACGTTTTACTTCCATTTACCATCAGCTGAAAGATTAGTTATTTCAACTAGAGGAGAATATAATCAATAACGGCTAAATTTATGCCTAAGATGACCATCCTTGAAGATATCCTTTTCCTCCTTGGAAGCATAGTAAAGTCCATCATAAATCTGGCCAGGAAAAAGACCCTCAATTCCTTTTAACTGTCTGTCACTCTCCTAAATGCCATTTTTATGGAAGGGAGGTAAAATAATAAATCACAAACCATTAGTCATGAAAGGTCAATAATATTCCTAAAATATTCTATTCTACCACTTAAGGTCTAGATAGTTTTTATACACAGCCAAGCAGACTATTTTTTGCCATTTTCATACTAATGGGATCACACAAAAATTGTATAATAAAGCTTGGAATTACCAGGATAATTTAGATTTATGTTATTTTCTTGGATTAAAAAAGTAATTCAGCAGGCTTATACTTCCTTTTGTTACTCAGCTATAGTTTCAATCTTCATATGCTCCCAGAGTATATAAGTCAAAGTACCTAATAAATATTAAATAATTATTCTAATGCTTACTTCCAGGCTCAGAAGCAATGGAAGGTGAAAAGCAAGATTTTACTGTGCTTACCATCTCTTTCTAGAAGCACGAAACTGCATCAACAATTGAAATTTAGAGGAAATATAACAGTAACATAGTATTACTCTCTTATAACTAGAAGCAAAACCTGTTTAGTCTCCATAAAAAGATATAGTCAGTCTGCAAACAAAATCATGCATATTTATTTTTCTGACGATGAAACCTCCAGAATACTTCAGTAAGGCATTATTTTCCTCAATTAGACATTGCCATTCCCTTCAGTACCATAATGTGTATCTTTATAACTTCTCCCTACCCCTTCCCATTTCAAATAAATTCAAATATGTATTTCTGTTTATTAGTCACAGACTTGTTCTATTCTTCCAAATCAGAATACAGCATTTCCCAGTGAAATACTATTCCGGTCTTAACTTCTTAACTCCCAGTGGTGTGTTCCAGAGGAGACATTCCATGTAAGAGTCCTTCGTATAAGTAAGGATGTCTTGGAGAACTATATTAAATCATCTTTTCTATAGACTGAAGATCTCTAATTTCTCTACTCTTCTGTTGCTGTGTCAACAGCAGTGGGAAGGACTTTTGTATGTTTGCATCTGAGGAATAAAGGTAGGTTACTGTAGCGTGCTAGGAGTGAGAAGGATGGGGTATGGTAGGGGATGGATTCAGACATACAAAGTCTAAGATGATAACATCTGTCTCCTGCATGGGATCCTCAATTACTCAAGTTGAGGGCCTACTTTTTATGCATTTCTTTAGTCTAAGCACCTTGAAGAGTTCTAGACTGATTTTTTTTTTTTCATGAGTGAATTTAGTGTAAATCTCTCTATAAATATATTGAAGAGCTCTGTGATTTCCTTTTTTATAAATCGCATAAACAACCCAACCCCTATGGCTATCTTAGTCTTTCTCATCTCAGTGAATGAAACGATTGTCCACACAAGTTTCCCAGGTTAAATACCTGCAAGTCATTCCTCATTAATTTGTCTTCATATCTCAAATCCAATACAACCGTCAGTGTATCAGCTCTATATTCAAAGTCTATTCTTTTGGTTGACTTCTTTGCCACCCTAATTCACTCCTAGACTTCTACAGTAGTCTACTAACTTTTCTCCTACCTCCATTGTTGTTCACCAAATATAACCCTCCTACAGCCACTAGACTAGCCTTCTAGAAATTTATTAGAACCATATCACTACCTTCCAAACCTCCTTTTTTCTAGCCCCACTTAAAACGTCCATTGGTTTCTCCTTGCATCCAAATTAAAATCAGTTTGTTAAATAGTATACAGGGGTCTATATAATATAGCCTTTGTTTACCTCCTATCTGACTGCATTTTCTAACACCCTCCTCTCATTCACAGAGCACCAGCTACACTGGCTTTTAAAACCTCCAGCTTTCCCTTGCTGCCCCCCTCTGCTCTTCCCACGGCTCCTTCCATGACTGACTTCTTTTTGTCAATCAAGTCTTAGGTAAAAATTCACCTCTGGGAGGCCTTTCTTTACTTCACTAAAATTCTAACATACTATTCGCAAGTTCCTTTCTAGATCATTTCTTTAAAAATGTTTGTTCGTAACACGTCACAGTCAAAACCCATCTTATTTATTTTGTTGACCTGCTTGGTCTCTGTATCCAACCAACAGTATAGATAAGCACTAGGTGAGCAGAAATTCTCAGTCTTGTTCATGCTGTGTTTTGTGTGCAGAACACTCTCGTGAAATTTAAATTTTGGAAAAGGTTTCCTTGAATCCTAGAGAAGACACTTTGATGTTCATACTCTAAAGTATATGGTATCCTTTTGATATTCTCGATTTCCGGATCTGGAGTGCCTCTCCTATTAAAAGTACTCAGCTCATGCTGACAACAATTTTGCTTGAAAACCACTGCTATATGCAAATAAATACACAAATACAAATGACGTATCTAACCAAATGCAACTTTATATAGACAACTGAACTAATTTTACGGAGTGGCAAAATTGTTGTTTCTTTTGAAGAGTGAATATAAACTCTGTCATTTGATTCAATATTTGATTTATAGCACTCTTCAAATGTATTTTATGTAAATTTTTTAAATTGCAGAATAATTAATGGCAGTAGTGAGGAACAAATTTCTATCTGAGCGTTTATTAGATCACTTCCGAGTACATAAAGGTATTTAATAGTTTGTCTCTGTTAAGATTTGGTCCCAAGGCTGACAATTAGTTCATTTCTTTTAAAAGAATTGATTGTGCTGATAATGAGCAGTTAACTTTGTTATTTATTTGTTTGTTTGATCATTTGTTTTTTTCTGCGTAGCATGTTTTTCCGTAACTTTTCTTCTAAAAAACACCACCGCATCTCCTTTAGAGAACTTCTCTCCCACTACCTGTGGTTCTGGTCAGGTTATCATTCATTGAACCTAAACCTGGGATACAGGCTTTTGGTCCAAAGGTAGGAAAAGTGTCCCATTGCTCAGAATTTTCTGAACTGTTAGTAAGTAATATTTTTCTCTTCTTTTTGGATTTCATATCATAAGGGTGTTAAGACTGGAGCTGCTGAAAGTCCACCCTTCCAGAAAATCGAAGCAGCCTATTTGCAGAAGAAAAAAATTAAACCAAGAGTTGAAGAGAACCAAAGACAAGCAAAGGTAAACAAATGAGAGAGAAAGAAATTTGATTTTATTTATTTGAATTTTAGAGTCCAGGTGAGGTAAATAATCTTTTCATAATGATTAATTTGTGATGATGTTCTATTATTTGCAACAAATGAATCCTGATTAATACAGAGATACCTAATAACTTTCCTTCAAATGAATATTGAATATACTAAATAAATCCAGTTTTTAAATTACCTCTGGGAAATTGTTACTTCTACTGTATTGAAGTTGAGTATTCAAGAAATATTATATGATGGAGATAATGGAAGATGATTCCATGTTTCAATTCAATCCTTGACTTGGAAAAAAAAAGACTATCTAATGTCTTTCATAGTAGGTCATTACCTGTGCCTTTTCATAATAGGTCATTCATTACCTGTGCCTTTTCTCTTGAAAAGTGAATATAAACTCTGTCATTTAATTCAATATTTGATTTATAGCACTCTTCAAATGTATTTTATGTAAATTTTTAAAATTTTGGAGTAATTAATGGCAGTAGTGAGGAATGAATTTCTATTTGAGGGTTTATAGATTACTGCTGAGTATGTAAAACTATTTAATAGTTTGTCTCCGTTAAGATTTGGTCCCAAAGCTGACAATTAGTTCATTTCTTTTAAAAAATTGATTGTGCTGATAATGAGGACTTATCTTAAGTTTGGCAACTTCAGGTCACTACTGAAAATGACATTTTCTGTGTCCTAGTCCTGAGTCCTAAAAGAGATTAGAAGCTCTTCTAAAATAAGCTTCTACGTAACGAGACATTAATGGGTGCCATTCAGCATATTACTGTTGCAGTGAGCTTCATTACACGTGGTAGTAACTTGCATAAGTACAAGTGCCTTCTGAATTAACTATATTTTTACTAGGCAGTGATCTAAGTTTCCGAATGAACAGACTACTTTATGAAACTAATTTAGTAGCATATCTTAGGTTTTCTCATATAGCATGGTGTTAAGATAATTTCATTTTGAAAATCTTCTATTTACTTAGAAAGTACTTCAGTGGGAAAATAAATGTTCAGATACTGCTTCACTAAAACTGCAGGAAAAATGCACTTCCTTTATTGTATAACATTTTATGTAATCAACATTTTAGGTATTATACAATATCTCTCAATAGTAATACTTTGATTATTATTACTATCAATCCAAATTATAGTGATTGACACAAATTGTTCATAATTGCTATATACCAACAAAATGCTTTATGCTTTGTTTTACCTTACATGAAGTTAGAGATTTTTAAAGCTCTTTCGTTTGCAAACTGTCTGATTTTAATTTTCTTCAAGTCTGTACCTCCTTTTCGGATGTGACTGATATTTTCTTACTTGTTTATAGGAAATGTTCTCCATTTCTATAGTTTTGTCATTTCAAGAGTGTTATACAAACAGATTCATATAGTATGTAGCCTTTGGGGACTGGCTTTTTTTGCCCAGAATCATTCTCTGGAGGTGTATCAATAGTTGGATGTATCGATAGTTCAGTTTTTGATTATTTCTGAGTGCTAGTCTGTGGTATGGAAGTACCACAGTTTGTTTAGCTGTTCACCCATTGGAGAGCATCTGGGTTGTCTGTTTTCTGACAATGTGAATACAGTGGCTAGAAACATTCATGTACAGGTTTTTATGTGAACACAAATTTTTATTTTTCCTAGGCTAAAATTCCCAAGAGTGTAATTTCTGGGCTGTATGGTAGTTGTATTTTAAGTTTTTTTTTAAGAAACTGGCAAACTCTTTTTCAGAAGGTCTATATCATTTTACATTCCAAGCAGCAAAGTATGATTGACACAGTTTCATTGTATCCATGCTGGCAGTCGTTATTATCATATATTAAAATTTTTAGCCATTCTAATAGATGTGTAGTGATACATCCTGGTGGTTTTAATTTTCATTTTCTTAACGCCTAATGAAAGTGAATATTTTTTTCATGCACTTTTTGGCATCCCTATATCCTCTTCAGTGAAATTTCTCCTCATGTCTTCTGCCCATTTTCTAATTGACTTTTTTTTGTTTGTTTTTACTGTTGAGTTTTGAGAGTCCTTTCTATGTCTAGATACAAGTCTTTTGTCAGATATGTGGTTTGCAAATATTTTCTCCCCATCTTTAACTCACTTTTTTTCCTAGTTTTCTTGAGGTCAAATTTAGCAATTTGTGCTGTTATGTCTAGTGCTTTTTGTGTTAAATTAAAGAACTCTTTGTTTATAGCCCTAAATCCTGAAGATATATATAACATACTATATTAATATTATGTCCTCCAGCCAACTGCTTTGGGTTAGGTTCCCATGAAGTGGAATGTGAGACACGGATTTGGGTAAAAGTGACTTTTTCAGGGACTATGAATCTGGGAAAAAAAATCGACTTTAAGGGAATAAATGTAGCAGTGAAATGTTGAACAAAGTTGTAGTCTTAGATGAGGCATAATCTTGGCCTGATCCACAGGGTTAGGGCTCTGGAGCATAAATCACATGGCAGTGTTTCCTCCTATTTACATAAGTGGGCCAGCTTTGCGTCCTTTCTGTTAGTCATAATCTACAGTCACCGCAAAGGGAGGGGAGCATGTCCTGCCAGTCACTGATTTTTTGTCACGACAAGAAAGTTTCTTTAGAGAAGTGGGAAAGGATGGGAGGGGCTGTTGACTATTAGTAGTCAAAACTAATAGCAACAGAGAAATAAATGTGCCATCAAGTAGAGTATTTGGGGGCTTCCCTGGTGGTGCAGTGGTTAAGAATCCGTGTGCCAATGCAGGGGACACAGATTCGATCCCTGGTCTGGGAAGATCCCACATGCTGTGGAGCAACTAAGTCTGTGTGCCACAACTACTGAGCCCATGTGCCACAACTACTGAAGCCTGCACGCCTAGAGCCCGTGCTCCACAACAAGAGAAGCCACCGCAATAAGAAGCCTGCGCACGGCAACGAAGAGTAGCCCCCGCTCGCCACAACTAGAGAAAGCCCGTGCGCAGCAACAAAGACCCAATGCAGCCACAAATAAATAAATAAAATAAAATAATTAATAAAAAACAGAAAAACAAAGTAGATATTTGGACAGGAAATCATATCATCTACTGTATATACAATAGTATATATATAGATAGATAGATATTGTGATTGACAATACTAGACTTTATGCAGAATGTTTCCATTTATATAAAGCTAAACATAACCAAAATGGAACCTCATCTGTATCGGAGAGCATACGTGACTCATTTTTCTGTAAAGGGAGAAGCTAATTAACACAACATTCACATTAGTTATTTATTACCTCTTGTTTGTTGCTGGTGAGGGAGGGCACTTCTGAAAAACTCCTCACTTTCTTAACCTGTATGGGGGAAACAAAGATATTTATTTTATCACAGTCCTTTAAACTGTCTGAATACTTTATATACACAAGTACATCCTTGCTCTCTTGGACTGCAATTCAGCGTGTGGCAGGTGTCGGGAGAAACGAACGGACTTTGACTTTTCAACAAATGTGCGCTAAGATACGAGTAGAGTAGAACCCGTTTGACTTTCAACAGAGACACAAGGGTATACTCAGCAAGAATGAGGATTCAAATTTAAGGAATTAAGTAAACATCACAGGATTTCATTTAGATAGTTAAAAGGCAATAATAGCAAACACCACCGTCAAAGACTATTGCCTCAATTTCCCGCACTGAATTGGAAGTCCAAGGGCATATCATATTTTAAAAGTATAGATTTGATATGTAAAATTTCATTTAAAACAATCTTGTTAGATAGGTAACATAGCTGTAATTGTAGATGATATTCTGAGTGTACTGTTTACTTAAGTTAATCTCATAGTAATGTATCTAAGTTGTGTGTGGGAATGAACAAACTTTTACGTTTTGAACGCCCATACAGGTAAGTGACTTTAAATAACTTTCTTTTGTTTTTCTCTTATTCCTACAACTTCAATCACAACTCTGAGTTCTCTTTTGAAATCAACATGAACTTTTATATATCCAATTTAGTGAATGCTAAAGCTTTCAGCTTATTTTCAGGAAAAGTAAGAGACGTGAAATTAAAATACTTTTATGAAAAGCAGCCATTATTTCTTATTGATACTTTCAGACTGTTTCACATAATGTTCTAATTTAGTGTCTTTTGAAACAAAAACTTTGTAAGAAATGCAATTTACATTGCAGCCTAGTGCCTATGACTACACAGAGACACATAAATAAACATAATCAAAACACAAGTTTCATATAGCACTTCTTGGCTCCACTACATGTGATTTATACATCTGGTATTTATTGATGCATTTTCTGTTTTATAACCTTTTATGCTTAGGAATAACTAGGTAATATATGTCAGATCCACAGTTTGAAAAACATGAATTTAATAAATGCCAGAAACCAGAATACTGTTAAGCAAGATGGGTTTTAAATTGCTTTTGCACTTTTATTATCAACTACAATTGTTCTTCCAAAGGATGGACTAATTGCTGTTTCTTTGGAAGAAAAATCTTTCTTCATAAAGCTTATCATTGCCCTTCTGAGTAGAATGACATTTGGGGCCTTAATTAAACAGTGGCTAATACATATTAGTGGGATTTAGTGAGATTCATTTTTAAACAATAAACAAAGATTCTACAGAAACTATCTCTTTTTCTCTTCAGAATATCAACAACAACAAAATATCTTTTGGATCAATTTGCAGAATATAGAAGCAAATTCTGTGTCGTTACTTTGGAATCCTATCCTTGTCTGCAGATAGGAACCCTTTTTATCCATCATAGGTACCATATACAACCTATTATACTTTTAATGCCTTTTGATCACATTAAAATACCCAATTGTACCTCCAAGGACAAAATTTTGCATAAACTGATATTTAACATTAAGGATAGACTCCCAAATGAGTTAGAAAAAAATAGTTTTGAAAATGCTTACATCAGTTTTATCAGTATTAAAGTAAGTATATTATCTTTCAAAGGGTTTATGAGCCACCATATTGGCTTAAATACCACATGCTGATATAACCATACTTACTATACATAAATGTGGCGAGCATTGCCCTCTGAGGAAGGCGCCATTAAGACCCTCATAAGCCTCAGGGCCCGATTGTACTCTCCTTGGTATGCGTCCTGGACTTTATGGGATGAACGTAAAAAGCGAGATGGCCTTTGGCCAAAAAGCTCCAGGGACCTGCTCAGTAACCGGGAGTCTCTGGTTGTTCCCTAAAGCTAGGAAAAGCAACCCTGGAGGGGAAATTGGTGCCTTTGAGGGAGAAGCCGAGAAGCCAATCAACCAGCTGATGCCGATAAGGCGTGACTAAGCCGAGAAGCCAATCAACCAGCTGATGCCGATAAGGCGTGACTAAGCCGAGAAGCCAATCAACCAGCTGATGCGGATAAGGCATGACTAAGCAAATTCCCTGCTTTAGGGGGATATAGATGGCTACGCTTTGTTATTAAACTTGCCTTGCAACCGTCAGTTGTCTGTGCCCTTCTGATCCCATACCTTGGTGCATCCAGTTCCCTACCCCCTCTCGTCGATTGTTGCTGCACTTTGAGGACCCGCCGCGGCTGGCGGCACATAAACACACGTCATAACAAACGCTTCTTTTGATTTATGACTTTCTCTTTGCCTTCTTTCCTTAGCACCTAGATCTGTGCCTGGCAAATACTAGGTACTCAATAGTTTTAATTAGTTGAACAGCACTGTAATAGTCGTATATAATCATATTTTCATAAATTATGACATACATTAAATGTTATATTGGCCAAGAGGAAATAGCCTTGCAAGAAAGTAAAAACTTCAGGAAAGAAGCAGTGCTATTTTAATGAGTTATTGATGAATTGCTCCAGGATAGCAGAAAAGCATTTATATACTGTAGCTAGTTTAAAGACAGGTGACCTTTTAAGAGATTAGTTAACCTTTCAGAAATTTTGGAGAGTTACTGTTTTGAAAGATAAAGGTCAGAGTAGAACTCAGAATGCAGTTGTTGTCTCCTGTGTTTGTTGCTATGCCTCTTAATTTCCAATAAATTAATTCAAAGTGTAGAGTCTGTTCAGAAGTAGATCTAGTTTTAAGATGAAAGAATGGTATTGGTTCACGTATTTTTCATGTACTAGAAATGAATAATCACAACATGAAAATTCAAAATCCTAACTTATTTATGAATTTCACCTTTAATCTCATTTAGTGGTAAAAAGTTACTAAGACAAAATGTGTTTGATTAAAAAAAAAAAAAGCACGATGCTTCTGGTTATTGTTTCTCTTTAAGAAAAATTCATTTCATCTTTCATTTCACCCAAAAAATCTTTTCTTTTTTTTTTCCTGGACTTAGTCATCATAATTCTTTTCCTATAAGCCCCTGCAGTCTTAAACCCAATGCTTACATATTTCCTTAGATGTGTTAACACCAAAAGGAAAATAGGGCAGAGTGTTTAGAAAAAAGTAGTATAAAATAGCATTTCTGTGCCAAGCTTTTAAATACTTGAAATACTTTAGGAAATAACATAAAAATATTTTAACATTTATAGATTTTGGTCAGGTTGTGATAAGCAAAGGATCATTAACCTGACCTACATGCTCTCTTTCTTCTTTGTAGTTTCCTATATCCATATTTTAAAATGCATACAATTTGCTTCTTGACCTATTCATTTCAAAAGAAACCACCTTCTAGCTTGGAAATGAAGAAAATGTATTTTTCTGCTAGATTTGATGATATGTACAAAGATGTCAAGCCAATTTTATATTACCTGAACATATAACTTAGTTTCTGATGTTTTATTCATAGTCAACTGAGAAACACATATAGATAATACAGTGCCCAGAGTTAAGAAAGCATAACAAAATCAAAGGGTAAACATCATAGTGTAACAACAATAGTCCTATTTGAATGAGCTAGCACTGTTTTGGAGACGGCAGTAAACAGACTGATAGAAACTTCACCTATTCAAAAATCTGTCCATATTTTTACAATGAATTGTGCTCTATATGATAATTATTATTCACCAGTTCTCATCATTTCAACATCAGTGTAGCCTTAAAAATGAACAAAACCTTGATTGGTGTTTGAATTGTCTGGATTCATTAAACAAGCACAGGGAGGAAAGGAGAAGAAAATTGAGCTTGGGTGAAGGATATTTTTAATAAATAAGAGTTTTTTTCAGTGTAATTCAGGACAGACTTTATTATTGTCCTATGCGAAAGTCTCTTTGAGTGGTGGGATAGTATTAAAAACACGGGTATAATCCTGTTGGTACACAATTCTGTAAGAAGGCCATATTGAGGGCAACTTCCAGAGACATCTCGCATGTTAAAAAGTCAGGAGGTAGCTCCTGGTTTAGTAACCAGATTCTTTTATCTAACAATTGTGATATTTCTGAGTGTGAGTACTCTGCTTCCGGGCCAAGATGACTGCTGTATTGTCTGAAATTACATCACATTCTAGGAAGCTGAAAAGAGGGATAGACAAAGCCAGAGTGGCAAGTTGGTCCACCATATGTCTTTAACCCTCAGTCTACCAGTAATGTGCAACGTACTCAATTTTAGTTTTTGTTTCTATTTTTGAACATGACTAATTAGTTTTCATGTTTAATATGTTATGATTTTCTCAGGAGTCTTCTGAAGACCAGAGAAAAAATCTTAAAATTTTCTTTTTTTTTTAGTATTAAAATAAAATTCATTGTATCTTATAATTACTTGTATGGGTTGATTGGATCCTTTTATAAATCTCAAATACATTATGGGTTCTTAAATTATTTTTTGATGTCTTGAAACTTTTTGCTGTTATCATCTTAGAAACTATTTCATCACTCATCAGTTATTCTAAACCATGCTAAAAAAATACTCATATGGGGCTTCCCTGGTGGCACAATGGTTGAGTCCGCCTGCCGCTGCAGGGGACACGGGTTCGTGCCCCGGTCCGGGAAGATCCCACGTGCCGCGGAGCAGCTAGGCCCGTGAGCCGTGGCCGCTGAGCCTGCGCGTCCGGAGCCTGTGCTCTGCAACGGGAGAGGCCACAACAGTGAGAGGCCCGCATACCAAAAAAAAAAAAAAAAAAAAACCAAAAAACCTCCTATGAAGAGATGCTAATGTCACCAGGTTATTCAGTTGCTCCAGATATTGCATTATTATTTCAAGACAGTTACAAAGGAAACTAATTGATAGTCTGCTTTTAGCTTTCATTGAACACAACTGAGAATTTGGAGTTTCTCATTTTCCGCCCATAATGGCAAAGAGAAGAAAAGTGGTGAGGATAGATGTTTTGTAACTATTAGAATATAATACAAGAAGACATATAATTGTCTAGAACTACACTGTCCAATATGGTAGCCACTAATAGCCACATGTAGCTAGTGAGCCCCTGAAATGTGCTCAAATTAGAACGTTTATTAAGCCTAAACTACACACCATGTTTTGAAAACTTTGTATGAGAAAAAAGAAAGCAAACTATCTCATGATTTATATTTATTTCATGTTGGAATAATATTAATATTTTGGATGTATTAAATAAAATATGTTACTAAAAATAGCTTTGGGGGGCGGGATAAATTGGAAGATTGGGATTGACATATACACACTACTATGTATAAAATAGGTAACGAATAAGCACAGGGAACTCTACTCAATACTCTGTAATGGCCTATATGGGAAAAGAATCTATAAAAAGAGTGGATATATGTATATGTATAACTGACTCACTTTGCTGTACAGCAGAAACTAACACAACATTAGAAACCAAGTATACTCCAATAAAAATTAATTAAAACGTTAGTTTCACCCATTTTTGTTTTACATTTTCAATGTGACTCTAAGAAATTTTAAAATCACACATTTGGCTCACATGATTTTATTAGACAGCACTATCCTAGGCTCTAACAATGCCAGTGAAATTGACCCTATAAATGCAATCGCAGACTCTGAGTTTTCAGACTACAATGTCCTAGTTAAATTTCCTCAAACTCAAGAATCAACTTTCAAAATATATGTTTCTTAGTAAATAAAATATCTATGATATCCTCATCCAGGTAGCCATTCAGCAGAAAGGACTTCATCAGACATTTCTAAAACAATTGGACCATCCTCTTTTGCTGCAAGGAATAATGGCAGTGTCCTTTCAGCCTTTATGACATTTGTGCTCCAAAATATACCTGATACAAAGAGGTTTACTATACTTATTTTTTTTAAGTTTTAAAAAATTTATTTTATTCAAGTATAGTTGATTTACAATGTTGTGTGTTATACTTATTTATTAATTAAAATTTCTAATGAATTTTATTTACGATCCCTTCATTATTAATCTACATTATTCATAAAATGATTTTTTAAAAATTCAAAAGGACCTTTGGAGTCAGGCAGTAATTGGTGATGTGTTTCCTAGTATACTGAGGGTTAGGGGTTTTCACTGAGGGTAAAGGATTTTTTTCCAGAAGATGTCACTCAACAATTCACATATTTCACTGTCCAGAATGTAATCATATCTCCTGGTAAGGTGGTTACCAGGAATTACAGTATTCATTTTGAATGACTATGTGCTTAGCTAAAATACTTACAGGTTTTTATTTCTAAAGCAGTAGGAGAGAGTCGAGATTGGGGTAGAATACACCAGTCTCTGCCAAAGAGTCTATTCACATTTTTTCCTCCAATTGTGGCTTAGAAAATTTGACAAAAATGCACTTAAATACTTATCCCTTATAGGCAATACTTATCCCTTATAGGCATGGTTTAAACTGCATCAAGATCCAAAATTTGATACTCTACTTAAATGGGAAGGGAAAAATTACTTATTATTTGTTATTTTCTAAACCTACTCTCAAGAATCCCTCTCCTTCATTGTTGGAGTGAAGGGATTCTTAAACTTTCTGGTTAAGGTATCCTGATCTGTTATTATTTGAGGCAGTTTTGCTCTATTTTAACCAGTCTCTTTATAGCCACCTCCTTCTCCCTATTCCAGAAGGCATTTGAGTGTGAAAGTTTCTGTAACCCCTGGATGGAGGAGGAGACGCCATAACATAATACAGAATGTTTTTCTTTGGCCTTCAGTTGGACTCAGCTGCAAGATTGTTGGCTTGAGTGGTCTCCAAATTGCTTGTACTTGTATCTGTCAAGATGACCACTGATGAAATTTTCCATTCTCTTGTTGGGTGAGTGCCCAGTGCTTTTCCCTGCCAAACCCAGTTTTAATCACACAGATTTGGCAGACTCTTCTTGAGTTTCAGCCAGACCCTCCACCTGGGACCTGTGTTAGGATGTCCATCTATCATCACCCTTTAGGGTCAGGTCATCTCTCTCCTTTCATGACACACCTATGGATCTCAACTCAGCCTTGAGGTATGCTGGAAATTTGAGGTTCATTTTCCTGATGAATAGAACTTGTAAAAACTTCTGGAGTACTACTCCGGTTCTCTCTCAGCCTGCCATGTCATGCCATCATTTTTAGTTTGTTTTAGACCTTCTGGCTTAATTTGAGAATGCTTGCTTAGTGGACAACTCACACAAAATTCCAGAAGTTAATAAGGGTACAGTCTCTTACCTTTCTATTCCAAATTATGTAACATCTCACTTTCTAGGATTTTGTCATGGAGGATAGGAACAGGAACATATTTGCCTGATAATACGAATTCTCTACAACTATCCCCCCGTTCTCTTTCTGTCCTTCTAGGAACAGGCGTGCTCTATTTTCCTTTTCCTTTACATGTGGTGGAGCCAGCCTCTATGTCATCATAGCCTTCCCCTTCCCCAAGTTGAATTCATCTCTCACATTCCTTGCAGTGAAAAAAAATTCACTGAGCAGGTAGGTGGTAAAACCTTAGCTAGAAAACTAAAATGATTACTTGAGAATATTTTAATCCCACTATGACATTACCTATAATTAATTAAATAAGATCACAAGCAACGAAGAGAAAGTAAGTTTTTTGTTTTTTGTTTTTCACAGTCTATAGCCAAGGCAATTGTTAGATGTTCTTTGGTATACAAAACGTTGAAGACAGTACCTAACCTCAAGTCTCAAGTACATGGCCAAACAGTCATCAAAAGGATAAATATAAAACTCTTAGATGGCACCTGGAGTGTCAAGTGAGTTGATAGGAGCTGAAAAGTACAGCCAATGATTTTTGACTGACACAGATCAGGCAGCACAAAAATGTTGATTGATATTCAACGGGGGCCATAAATAAGTGCCCATTTAGTTAAAGATAGAGTAGAATTGGGGGTTATTTGGGTTAGATTGTGTTGCAATTGATAACCAGTATTCATTCTATTAAAGATTACATTGGATACTTAGCTTTCATCAGGAATGTATAAGAAAATGGTATGTAAGTTATATCATTTGGTCCTGAAGGTTTTTGAGGATGAGTGCCATTTTGCAATGAGGTGCAAGCACACTGATACGGCAGGGATCCGAAGGAAAGACTGAAGTAAGGAGAGACCTGGGGAAGGCTATTGGCAACATCTAAGCATCAGGTAATAAAACTGGAATCAGTACAGTGGACAATGGCAACGTGTTTAAGAAGTATTTGAATGCTGTAGTAGATGGCAATAAGTGGTCCTGGGGAAACACCGGACAGCTGCATGTACAAGAATGAAATTAAAACACTCCCTAACACCACACAAAAAAATAAAGTCGAAATGGATTAAAGACCTAAATGTAAGAGCAGACACTATAAAACTCTTAGAGGAAAGCATAGGAAAAACACTCGGACATAAACCACAGCAAGATCTTTTTTGACCCACCTCCTAGAGTAATGGAAATAAAAACAAAAATAAACAAATGGGACCTAATGAAACTTCAAAGCTTTTGCACAGCAAAGGAAACCATAAACAGGATGAAAAGACAACCCTCAGAATGGGAGAAAATATTTGCAAATGAAACAACTGACAAAGGATTAACCTCTAAAATATACAAACAGCTCATGGAGCTCAATATCAAAAAAACAAATAATTCAATCAAAAAATGGGTGGAAGACCTAATTAGACATTTCACCAGAGAAGACATACGGATGGCCAAGAGGCACGTGAAAAGATGCTCAACATCACTAATTATTAGAGAAATGCAGATCATATCTATAATGAGGTATCACTTCACACAGGTCAGAATGGCCATCATCAAAAAATCTAGGAACAATAAATGCTGGAAAGGGTGTGAACCCTCTTGCACTGTTGGTGGGAATGTCAACTGATATAGCCACTATGGAGAACAGTATGGAGGTTCCTTAAAAAACTAAAAGGACTACCATATGACCCAGCAATCCCACTATTGGGCATATACCCTGAGAAAACCATAATTCAAAAAGAGTCATGTACCAAAATGTTCTTTGCAGCTCTGTTTACAATAGGACATGGAAGCAACCTAAGTGTCCATCGACAGATGAATGGATAAAGAAGATGTGGCACATATATACAATGGAATATTACTCAGTCATAAAAAGTAACAAAATTGAGTTATTTGTAGTGAAGTGGATGGACTAGAGTCTGTCATACAGAATGAAGTCAGCAAGAGAAAAACAAATACCATATGCTAACACATACATATGGAATCTAAAAAAATAAAATAAATAATTGTAGTGATGAACCTAGCTGCAGGGCAGGAATAAAGACGTAGACATAGAGAATGGACTTGAGGACATGGCGGGGGTGGGGGAAGCTGGGGCGAAGTGGGAGTAGCACGGACATATATACACTACCGAATGTAAAATCAATAGCTAGTGGGAAACAGCCGCATAGCACAGGGAGATCAGCTTGGTGCTTTGTGACCACCTAGAGGGGTGGGATAGGGAGGGTGGGAGGGAGGCTCAAGGGGGAGGAAATATGCAGATACATGTGTGCATATGACTGATTCACGTTGTACAACAGAAACTAACACAGTATTGTGAAGCCATTATCCTCCAATAAAGATCTATTAAAAAAGAAAAAAAGAATAATGGACAACAGTGTCAGTCATAGCTGTGGCTGAAACTCACACATGTTTCCTGGTTATGTGACCCTAGAGAATTTCTTCAACCTGTCTGCCTTGTTTTCTTACTTCAAAAATGAGAATAAAAAGAGCTGACTAACAGATCCATTGTCATGATTAAGAAAACTGTAATGAGAAAATTTAAGCATAATATCTAGAAAATTATAGCAGCTCAAAATGTTTTCAGTATTGATAATGCTAGGTAATCCAACGGAAATAAAAGAAGAAAGTGAATCTTTGGATCTAAAATTAAGGCACCATGGGAATATTGATAGTATCATGAATCATGGAGAGTAAGCAAAGTCTTGAGATGGAAGTGGACCAAACGGCAGCCCAAATATCCATTCCTCTACGCTGGGCTTACTCCCAGACCAGAAATGGGTTGGTGAGGCATTGTGCCCTGGAAAGCCTGTTTATTTGCTTGCACTCTCCCCTAGAACAGGGAGGAACATGGCCTTCTGCTCTTCGATTGTGTGTAACTGCCCTATGAACGCCAGAAAGTAAATTTGCCAAAGTATAATAGTTTGCTGTCGGGACAGTACAAAGAGAACAAGAAGGAAGTAGCTTTAATAAAAAGCTTTAAGTGGATGTATTGACTGATTCTAGTTGATTTTAGATCCCTTCACAGAGAAATAGCCTTGGTTCTTCCCTTGATATATTGACATTGTTATATACCTTCAGAAAATATCCCTCAGAAGAAATGTCATCCGTTTATTTTCACCTCCTTCAGTTCCCATATACTCCAGAACATCTTGTCAAAGCCCATCTATAGTTTTTGTGACAAAAACATCACCCTCTGAATCTGGAAAATTCTCTCAAACATGTCGTTTAGATGGGAGATTTTAGCTTCGAAGTCTCTGCTGTCTTGGACTTAAGTAGAGGGAAGCTTGGAAGCTAAGGTATCATTATCCCCACCCCCAAGCACAGTTGCTTAGGCCAGGCCTGAACATCTGACTCAAAGTGGGCAAGTCAGCACCCTTTCCCAGGATAGTGACCTGTACTTCCTTCCTGGTAGCAGTGATATGAGGAGCTCGAGTTTTTGATAGTCCTGGTTTGTGCCTTGTCGATGAAGCTAGTCTGCATAAAAAGAAGGAACGTCCGGAAATGACAGAGGAGAGTAGTAAGAGCAAAAGGGGGTGGGGAAGGGGGTGAGGGATGCAGGAGAGAAAGGTGAACAGAATGATGGAAGAAGGCAGGGGAGGGAAGGAGAGAAGAAGCGGGGAGACAGTTTTGTGAAATTCCCTTTTTGCTTAAGAACATAGCAAATTAGTGTGATCCCACTTGCAGTGGAATTTTAAAGTTTTCACAATTACACCTCGTCTTTCTGGAGTTTATATTGATATTCCCACAGTGCCCATGATGACTTTTTTTTTTTTTTTTTTTTTTGGTGGTACATGGGCCTCTCATTGTTGTGGCCTCTCCCGTTGCGGAGCACAGGCTCCGGACACGCATGCGCAGCGGCCACGGCTCACGGGCCCAGCCGCTCCGCGGCACGTGGGATCTTCCCGGACCGGGGCACGAACCCGTGTCCCCTGCATCGGCAGGCGGACTCTCAGCCACTGCGCCACCAGGGAAGCCCCCCATGATGACTTTTAAATGACCGTTTAGCTAACATCTTTATTGCTGAGAGACTGATATACTATTTTTTTTCAAGTTAAATTCACAGTTTTGTCACAAAGAATTACTAAGCTCTGATATCAAATACTGATTCAATATTTATCATGTGAATAAAAGATTATTCACCTCAAATACTGACCTGGGATCTGCATTTGAAAACAAGTTGAAATAAGGATATTGCAGGAATTCTTCTCTCTCTCCTTTTGTAAATCACAGCCTTTCTGAAGATTTTCTAACTAGCTTTTCCATACTTTGTGTCTTATGTTCTGAGTCTAACTTCTGAATTTCATATTAGCAAGATAATTTAACTTATGTGTTTCTACAGACTATCAACACCTTCTCTCTGAGATTATCAAATTAAATAGTGTTCAGAAATAATGAATCATGCAGTAAATTCATAGCCTGCATATGAATCTCATTGTGTTAGTAAAAATATTGAACAAATGAGCAGATATATTGCGTCTTAATATTTTGTCAGCTCCGTTCAATTAAATACCTGATGATAGCACTTAAAATAACAAAGTTTTAAAATGTTAAAAGTTGTAGTGTTGCTAAGAAAAAAAATATCAAGTAGCTTGTTTTCTATTTTTCTATTACAATTGTAATTTATCGCCTGGGGTATTTTTTTTTTTTTCTCCCAATGAGTTTTTTCTTCCAATCATGATTTTAAGAACTAAAAATAGAAAAGAAGAAAAAGTAACAACCTGACTATAACTTTCACATATTGAAAAATGTCCCTGATGGTCATTCCTAGCGTGCAATAATAAGGAAGATGAAAATATGGTTTTTTATTAAATGTAATACTATTGTTACTAGAAATGAACTAATTCTTACAAATGAAGCATAGGTTGATGACTCAGCTAAGCACTTCTTATTTGATTAAAATGTTACTTTCTTCTTTTCTTTTTACTTTAGTCATTCTTTTTTTCCCCCTTCCTCCTTCTCTCACTTGCTACTGCCCTTTATCCCTCCTTTATTCCGTCCAAAACTGGTTCTTAACTATGAGCAACTTGTAAAGCAAGAAGTTTGGAGTTAAATCAGAATAATTAACGGGTTTAAGTACGAGATGGGTGAAATAAGTTTGGCGACTGGGTGAAGGATGGATTGAATGGTGGGTTTAACATAACTACCGAGTCTAGGGAGACCAATTTGAGGTTGTTTCTGTAAGATAGGTGAGATGGTGGCCAGAGTAAGACAGCAACAGCAGACCCTGAGAAAATTAAATAACACTGGGAGAAATTTGGGAGGTAAAATTGATAGAAATTAATAACTGTGTTAGGAGTTAAGAGCATGGAGACAACGATCCCAAAGTTTATACCTTAATGAACAGTGACTTTTGCTGTCAAAAGGAGCATAAGTTTTGAAGGTAAAATGATCCATAAATGTACATGGGAACACGACAATAGATGTTTAATAAGATTTAGACAGAAGATAAATATTTTATAGACCATGGAAATAATTGAACACCCTATGTATGTCTGGAGAAGAAAGTATGCAGAATACTGCGGACCGAGGGCAAGACAGGATAGGAGGGGTCAGCTGTGCTCTCAGTAAAGATTTTATCACATATTTTGTTTCTCTCTATATGTGACAAGTTTCTGTTGGCTTGATTCTAGAGTTAAGCTCAAAGTTTAGTGCATATTATTAATCTGTGTCAAGTAAACAAGTGGGATACAAAACCATATTAGGACATTAGTGGAAAAACAGAACTATAGTGCTAGGCGCTTAAGTTGAAGTTATATCACTGAACAAGTGACACAGCCACTGCAGCTCTTGTCCTAGAACCGAATAATACTAGTGTATAGAGCTGCAAAAATGTGATCAGATACTATGAGTTGAAAGAGGCCCCACAGAGGAATCAATCAACTCTTCTATCTACTCCCAGAATCCCTACAGAATTCGGACAAAGAGCTAGCCAGTTTGTATTTTATTTCTAGAAAACAAGATCTACTGTAGAAAAGACTTCCTTCTGATTATAAACTAGAAACCGCATCTGAAAACAAAGTGAATGCAATTTGGTGAAACTTGTTTTTGATAAGCTCATGTTGACTACTGAATCAACTATGGAAGTACTAAAATTACAATGAAACAGGGAAGATAGAGAATATATAATAAATCCCCAACACTTAAAAGGGACTTTTCTTGAGAATGCAAACATGGTTCCAGTATAGTTTTTAAGATACATACTGCAGAGCTTCCCTGGTGGCGCAGTGGCTGAGAGTCCGCGTGCCGACGCAGGGGACACGGGTTCGTGCCGCGGTCCGGGAAGATCCCACGTGCCGCGGAGCGGCTGGGCCCGTGAGCCTTGGCCGCTGAGCCTGCGCGTCCGGAGCCTGTGCTCCGCAACGGGAGAGGCCACGGCACTGAGAGGCCCGCATACCACAAAAAAAAAAAAAGATACATAATGCAATGCTGAATTTCATATTTACTTTTAGCCTAGTCTATGTAAAATACTGAACATAATTGTTATATTTAATATAAAATACTGAATATTTGATCTTTATATAACCCCACATAATAATTTAGAAGCCCATAATATGCCTAAATCTGTGTTAATATATGTACATTTAAATGTATTTACAAATAAGAAACTTTCAATAAACTATTTTGACATGTAAAGAAATTTAATATAAAATAATATCATTGGGCAATAGTCAAGGATATTTGCTTACTAAATTGCTAAAGAAATTCATAATAAAAGATGCCTTCCATAAAAGGAAATTTCTTTGGAAATTAGATCATTAGATTGTATCATAATGAGTCTCCATAAATATATATCTTTTAGTGTAGAGTATTTTAAAAACAAATGCTTTCAACCTGTTTCCTGCTGTTATGTTTCATATACATCTAGGTCTTTGGGGCTGCGAATATACGACTAAAGTATTGAAATCCATAACTTTATATATATTTTAATATCTTGGCCATGAACATGAATGAAAGTTTATAAGTCTTGTATATTAATATTTAAGTCATAAACTGTGTGAAGAACAAAAGTAATTCTTCACCACAAACATATATATTTTAATTTGTTCATAGTTTGCAGTTTAATTAGATATACAGTATAATTTATTGGTCACTATACACAAAACTATACGAGAAAAAAATGTTTAAAAAATTTTCACTAGTTGTACATTGGTCTTCTTAGCTCACTGGAATCAATATTTCAGCTTCTCTTCACTTCTCATATCTAGATTATACAGACAATAGAATGCACTGGTTGGGGTGAAAAACAGAAATATCTGGGTTTAATTAAAGACTCTAGTGCATCATTTAAATGATATAGTGAATAATTATGAAATTTTACTCAGTCAGTCCTGGAAATGTTCAGATATTTACCAATTTAAACCAGAATACTTTTTCCCATTTTGATAGAGAACTGTACTTAATGGCCACTGTGGTAATGACTGTGGTATGTCCTTAACTAGATTTAATGGTTGAATCAGCTATAATATAATAATTAATTTATGGCATATGTAGATTGAGGAAATTAAATGATTATATTTCTATGTTATGTATACTTCATATTAATTCAGTAGGAATTAGAGTAATATATCTAACAGCAGACCATCCTGCTTTTATCTGTTATACGTGTGGGATCTTGTTAATCCAATGGTTTTTACATTTTTCAGTTTTAATATATTCAGAGTTTACAGAATTCTCACTTAACAAATGTCTATTTCCTGGCCTAATAAATCTACCTAAATTAACCTTATGAAATATATGTTATTTTCTTATCCCCATTTTACATGTGAAGAAACTAAAGATCAGAGAACTTAAGTATCTTGCCCAATGCCACAGAACTGTAAAATTGAAGAAAAGACTCTAAGAATAGTTCTTTTAAATTCATATTAGTACTACTTCCATAATTCTGCTGCCTTGGTAAAGTAATTTTTGTGAAAGTCCTATTAAAATTAGAATGCTAAATGATTAATTTATTTAAATGATAATATCAAATGAAAAAATTAGTAGTTAATAAATTCTTTCTTTCCCTAGTAAAGACCCAGTTTTTTTTTTTTTTTTAAATAAATTTATTTATTTATTTTCGTCTGTGTTGGGTCTTTGTTGCTGCGCGTGGGCTTTCTTTAGTTGCAGCAAGCAGGGTCTACTCTTTGTTGTGGTGCTTGGGCTTCTCATTGTCGTTTTGTTGCGGAGCTCGGGCCCTAGGTGCGTAGGCTTCGGTAGTTGTGGCTCACGGGCTGTAGAGCACAGCCTCAGTAGTTGTGGCGCACGGGCTTAGTTGCTCCACGGCATGTGGGATCTTCCCGGAACAGGGCTCGAACCCGTGCCCCCTGCATTGGCAGGCGGATTCCTAACCACTGCGCCACCAGGGAAAACCCCAGTTTTCTTTTAATGACCTTGAAATATTGTTTCAAGAGTTGTTTTCATGAGACTCTCAGTAATTTAAATTTTCATTTTTGCATTATAGAGATGCAAGCCAGGCCCATGTATTGTGTACTATGGCAAATAAATTGGTATAATGTTCTAGGTGGCTTGAATTTCTCTTCAAATTATATTTTTTAAAGTAATACTTACATATCGGTCAAAAGTCATTCTTCTCTCAGCCTCTGTGAATTCTAAAACACACAGTTTAAGGGTTGAGATTATGCACTGGGTGTGATGGTTAATTTCATGTTAACTTGACTGGGCTAAGGGATGCCCAGGTAGTGGGTAAAACATTATTTCTGGGAAAAAAAAAAAAAAAAGAGAGAGAAATCAACATGTAGAATACTACCCAGACAATGAAAAAAAAAAATTTCTGGGTATGTCTGTAAAGGAGTTTCCAGAAGAGATTAGCATTTGAGTTGGTAGCCTGAGTAAACAGTAACACCCTTAGCAATGCAGATTCACATGGTCCAGTTCCTCCAGGGCCTGAAGAGAACAAAAAGGTGGAACAAGGGCAAAGTTTCTCTCTGGTTGAACTGAGCATCCATCTTGCCCTGACCTTGAACATTGGCACTCCTGATTCTCAGGCCTTGGGACTCAGACTGAATTACAACACTGGCTTTCCTGGTTCTACAGTTTGCAGGAGCTAAATCATGGAAGGTCTCAGCCTCCATAATTGCATGAGTCAATTTCTATAATAAATTCCTCTCTGTCTCTATGTATATACGTATCTCCTTTTTATTCTGTTTCTGTGGAGAACCCTGGCTAATATACCAGCTCCTACAATTGTGTTTTGCTGTGATTAAAACTTTTTCCTCGTTCCTAGAATTATTTATTAATATTTGATGCAGTTGTTAATCTCTTGTGAATTAGATTTTTAAAAAATACCCCCTTCATCCATTTCTCCTACCTCCTCTTCCTTTTTTTTTGGATCTAAGACACTTAAAATCTTTCAACTGGATAAAAGATCTATTAGAAGCTTTTTAATAAAAAAGTCCAAAAAGCTTTAAAAAATATTTCATATCCCCCTTGTGGAAAATACAAACTTTTATCATAATATTTATTAAAATAAAGCTCAAGATAATTGAGATTCCCTTCTTTTCTCTAATTGTGAAATATTTTATAAATTTTAATAGTTCATAGTTAAATGTTGCAAAAATGCTTCAAATGAAATGTTTTTAAATAGTTTTTTATTTCAGATGTCCTAAATATTTTGTATAGTTTCATTATTGGAATTAGTGACTTTTTAAATTATGAAATTCATATGGAAATTTAATGGAAATTGCTATTTCATATATATATATTACCTTGACATAATTCTTTGTTTGAATATCCCAAATTTATATTATAAGAAATTATGTAAAATATCTAATTTATCAGAAGTTAAATTCATTACCTTTTTAAAATTCCATCTTGTACTCACTGAAATTTATTCTAAATCACATCTTTAGGTCAAACACATTCCCTAGAAATCCAGATAAGAAAAAGATTAAGCAAGTAATAGTTAAAGGCCTAATTAGTGTATTTCTCCTTCATCATCAAACCTAAGGAGAGAAGTGATCAAAACCTTTTAATGGTCAGAAATGAGTGAGTTTGTAGGCATTATCTTTCATTTAAAATAACTGTTTCCTACATTATTTCTGTAGGTCAGTTTTTGGCCTCATTTGGAAGAGGTTCAAAAATTTTAGATTTAAAAGAAAATTATAGAATGATTTTTTTTTTTTTTCGGTACGCGGACCTCTCACTGTTGTGGCCTCTCCCGTTGCGGAGCACAGGCTCTGGATGCGCAGGCTCAGCGGCCATAGCTCACGGGCCCAGCCGCTCCGCGGCATGTGGGATCTTCCCGGACCGGGGCACGAACCCATGTGCCCTGCATCGGCAGGCGGATTCTCAACCACTGCGCCACCAGGGAAGCGCTAGAATGATATTTTAAAAACCTTATTTCACACATACATTTTTCATAATTGAAGTATATGAAAGTGGTAGAAATTAATTCCACAAAATTATTAAAAATAAATAATCTAAACTTAATTGCAAAATTAGTCATGATTACATTTATATAGTTATTAATTATTTTATTTTTTATGTTAACACATTGTTTTTAACCTTTTTTTAAAAAGAATAATTTAAATTATATTTTCAAATGGGAAAATAAAATCATATACTTGAAACCTGTAAAGACTCAAATTAAAATGAAAGAAATTATGAACAAATTCAAACAAATTGATTTTTTTTATGGGTTAGAAAGCCCTAGAGCAATTTTATTTATTTATTTATTTATTTTTACCTCTTTATTGGAGTATAATTGCTTTACAATGTTGTGTTAGTTTCTGCTGTATAACAAAGTGAATGTATACATACATCCCCATATTTCCTCCCTTTGTGTCTCCCTCCCACCTTCCCTATCCCACCCCTCTAGGTGGTCACAAAGCACCAAGCTGATCTCCCTGTGCTATGCAGCTGCTTCCCACTAGCTATCCACCCCACGTTTGGTAGTGTATATATGTCCATGCCACTCTCTCACTTCGTCACAGCCCACCCTTCCCCCTCCCCATATCCTCAAGTCCATGCTCTAGTTGGTCTGTGTTTTATTCCCATCCTATCCCTAGTCTCTTCATGACATTTTTTTTTTAGATTCTATATATATGTGTTAGCATATCGTATTTGTTTTTCTCCTTCTGACTTACGTCATTCTGTATGACAGACTCCAGGTCCATCCACCTCACTACAAATAACTCAGTTTCATCTCTTTTTATGGCTGAGTAATATTCCATTGTATATATGTGCCACATCTGCTTTATCCATTTATCTGTCAATGGACACTTAGGTTGCTTCCATGTCCTGGCTTTTGTAAACAGTGCTGCAATGAACATTGTGGTACATGACTCTTTTTGAATTATGGATTTCTCAGGGTATATGCCCAGTAGTGGGATTGCTGGGTCGTATGGTAGTTTTATTTGTAGTTTTTTAAGGAACCTCCATACTGTTCTCCATAGTGGCAGTATCAATTTACATTCCCAGAAACATAGTGATATTTGAAAGACTAGATGATTTAAAATCAAATAATCTTTTATGATATTAATCACTAACAGTTTTTGACTCTTGGTAAAAGGTATTTTCATTTATGTAAATTAATTCATATAATTATCATAGTATTAGTACTTCCCACATTTATAAAAGAGAAAATTAAGGCAATTAAGGTAAAATATAGTTATGGTCCAAGATAACTGTCATAGCCAGGATTTAAACATATGCTCTTTGTGCTGGTGTAAAAGTTTAAATCCCTATGTTATGAGGTGGCTACCTCATATTTAACTTGATTGCCTAGAAAAGAGAAACACTATAGCAGTTACAAAGAGTGCATTGATGCATAAGATTTACTTGTAATTTGTGACTGGCGAAACAAGTCTATTTCACTGGAGAGACAGATATGAACAACTGCATGAAGTCATTACTCTTGCATTGATACATGTATATAAACACATACATATATGCATTTTGTCCATTTGTTTCTATCAGGTTTCTGCTTATATGTGTGTACACAGTTGGGTACACGTGGGTTCCATGTCCTGGTATTCGACCAACCATGGACCAGAAATATTCAGGAAAAAGATTCCAGAAAGTTTCCCAAAGTGAAATTAATTCGCCATGCACCAGCAACTGTTTACATAGAATTTACATTGTATTTGCAACTATTTTTTATAACATTTACATTGTATTAGGTATTATAAGTAACCAAGAGATGATTTAACGTATATGGGAGAATATGTGTAGATAATATGCAAATACTATGCCATTTTATATAAGGGACTTAAGCATCTGTGGATTTTCGTATCTCTGGAAGGTCCTGGAACCAATCCCCCATGGATACTGAGGGATGACTGTATATATATTTTATATGTGTGTGTATATATGTATATGTTAAATTAATTAATTATTGTTATTATTTTTGGGGTCTGGGGAATTTCTAGAGATATTGTTTGTCAGCTAAAATGTGAAACATTCTTGGCCAGGAATAAAACAATTAAATTAAATGCACCATCTAACAAGCAATTTTAAGTTCAATTCCAGAATCTCTTTCTGAGTTGAAAGACCCTTGTGCTCCAGACCAGGAAGTTAAAAGAAAAACAAACAAAAAAGATGTGCTTTAAGAAATTTACAACCTCATTGAAAAGAAGAAATGAACACCTGGGAGTATAAATTATGTTTTTAGTAGCTGACAACTTGGATAGAAACACTATTATTTCCTTCATCTTAGAATTTAAATCTGGAATTTTTCTAATCCTAATCAATCTTAACTTTGACTGCATTTTGCAATGCAGGAGATGGTTTTTAAAAACCCATATATCCTGGCACTGCTCAGATATACTGATTCAGAATTTCTGGGAACTAGTTATTTGCATGTTTCAAAAATTTCTGCATAGTGGAGAAACTTTATTTTAGAAATTTCTATTGTGAATAAATTCCTCCATTTTGTTTTCTGTGAAGTATTTTATTTCACCCGCATTTTTGATTAATTTATTTGGGCATAAAATTCCAATTGACATCTATTTTCTTTTAATTCTTTAAAGATATTGTTTAACTGTGTTATGACTTCCTTCTATTCATTCTTCTACTAAGTTTCATTATTCTTTCTTGCTTTTAGATTTACCTCAATGGGATTATACAGTATGTACTATTTTATATTTGACTTCTTTTGCTCAATATTGTGTTTATGACATTTATACATATTGATTCATGTATATAGTTTGTTCATTCTCACTGCTATACGGTATTGCATTGTGTGACTGTATTAAAATATCTCTCCTTTATGCTTTTGATGACATTTGAATTCAGAAGAGCAGTTATGAATATTCTAGCACGTGTTTTAGTTTTGTTTCTTTGGTGAACGTACGTACGTAATTCTGTTCGGATTATACCTAGGAGCTGAATTTACTGGGCTACAGGTTAGGCATATTCTGCCTGAGCAGGTACCTTCAAAACATTTCCTAAAAGAGTTGTACAAATTTACAGTCTCACCAACAGTTTATATGGGTTCTAATTGCTTTGAATGTCACCAACATTTGGTATTTTTCACTTTTTTCATTTTAGCCGTTTTGGTATGGTGAGTTGTACCGTATATGGTTTTCATTTGATTTCCCCAGTGACTAATGTGATTGAGTATCTTATGCTTATTGGACGCCTAGTTACCTTCTGTCATTGTCTTTTCAAGGCTTTTGTCCATTTTGTCCATGTATTTCTATCAGGTTTGTGCCTTTTTCTTGTTTTCTGCCTATTCTCGAGGCAAGTCATTTCACAGATACATGACTAGCAAATTATCAGACTGATTTTCAAGATGTAATTTAATTGAGATGCCAGTATCTCTAATTGTATTTTTTATTCGAGAAGCTGCCATGTGTCTAGTAAACACTCCAGTTAGCATCTTACATTTAGTGGCAGAAAACAACCATTCTATGAAGCTTACAGGGATTATGTGGATCAGGAATCCAGGGAGAGCACAGCAGGTTTAGCTTCTCTCTGCTCCAAAATGGATGGGGCCTCAGCAGGAAAGACTTCTTGAACAGCCGGGGCATGGAATCTTCGGGGGGTCTCTTCACTTAAACGTCTGATACCTCGGCTATGGTGATGCGAAGGCTGGGCGGAGCTTGAGCAGTTGAGTGCAGCCCATACATGCGGCCTCCCCGCGTGGCTTGAGTCCAAGCTTCTCACAGCATTGGGCTGAGTTCCAAGAGGGAAATTCACGAGAGCAACTTTGCCAAGAGTAAGCATCTGAAAGGAGGAAGGAGCCCCATGACCTCTTCTGACCAAGCTGTAGCACTTAAGCAGCATCTCCTCCTCCACGTTTGTTGGTTTACAAATTCCAAGGCCATCCCAGATTCAAAGGCAAAGGAATCCAATTTCTCCTCTTGGTAAGAGGGTGATATAGTTGCATTATAGAAGAGCGTTTGGAGTACAAGACCGTTGCAGTCATCTTTGTAAAAGTACAGTCTCTCACAGTATGGAGTATTTTAATGTGCTCTGGTTGGGATGTGTTGTGCTTCCTAAATAAGAAAATTCATGGTTTATTGTTTTGTCTTCTTTTTATCAATTCTGGGTCATTCTCAGCTATTATATATCTATTTTTAAAATACAGCCTGCCCCTCATTTTCTATTTTTTCTTCTTTTTGAAATCCAGTAAGGCAAATTTAGGACCCTCTCATTTATCCATTATTTTCGTCACCTCTTATTTCGCTTCTCGTAAAAGTATCCTGCACATCTGCGTCATTTCTTCACGTCTGCATCCAGCAGCATCAATTATCTTGTCATCCATATCCAGTTAACTGACTTAGCTCTGGATTCTTACTGCCAGTGATTCAATCTGTCAAGTCTAGAAAGTGCATTTGATTCATTATCAGATATACTTGGACCTGTTTGATTATAACTTATTCCTCAATCCTGGGCGTGACTCTTTTAAACATTTATATGTATGTACCTATTTGGATTTTATATCTGCTTACTTAATACCTTAAATCTTTGAGCAGATTAATTGTACTGTATGTTGTTTCTATGGATTTTCACTTGTAGCTGCTTCCTTCTATGTTTAAAGATTTAGAATTATGAACCCTACAAGCAGGATGCTATCTATCTGTAGAAATTCTGTGAAGCTTGCTTTGATGTTGCGTCTTCAGAGAAAAGTTGCATTTTCAGGTGAATTGAGATGCTACTATCTCGATGCCATTTTAGGTTAATTTCTTAGTTTGGGGTTTCCTGTAATATACTCATACTTTAAACTCAAACTCCAAAGCTACATGGGAGGTTAGGGCAGTTAGAGTTTTCAAGTTTTCACGGGCCATATTTTTTCCCATCCAGTGCTAGTACAGACAAGAGTTGCTAGTCAGAGCCCTTTATAAGTGGACATATTTTTCTTATTATCCTTGTGGCAAACATGTTCGTTTTGCGTGGGTCTCAGTTTTAGCCCTCCAGGTTTGGTAGACCTAAGCTGTTGTTTCCAGTTCTTGGACAAGTACTTGAACTGCTAGCCTCTCGGTTCTGATATCAGAAGATCCTCCCAAGATAGCTGTTGTTCAGCTATACTTACCACTATGTTCTCTACTACTCTCCACTTGGGGGCCCAAAGAAGCTTATTTTTTTTTTAAACTTATGAGTTCAGCTGCATATGTTTTTTTTTTGAAGTTTATTTTTCAATCCAGGTTTTTGAGTTAGGATACTTTTCAAGTTGTCAGTTTATCTGCATTATCTGTATGGGATATCAAGGCTGCATGACTTTATAAATGTTATTCAAGTCTCAGTATAGCAAGGTCTTCTTTGAAAATTAATTCTGTATATGGCATTGAATCATGAATGTAAGCATTTTGAGATTAAAATAGTCTTAAAAATATGAGCATGTTTTGAATTTTTCTGAGGACTATCTGAATATACTCCAATAAGAGTCATTATGTAGTTAATTATAGGTTTTTATTAAGAAAGATGGAATTCAACTATAATAATCCTCGTGGCTCTTAAGTGACTACTATAGGTGATTCTGCTTTGTTACCATGTGTGCTGGATCTACCCCGGGTAGCCTTCAGCAGGACCTATTATGTTATTTCTAGTGGTGATAGCTTGTATTGCAGTACCCTAGCCTTGACCCTTTCATAGAAGATTTATAAATATTGCCTTGTGAGCAGCCGGCAGATTAGGGTTTCTGGGAGCCAGCAAGGGCATTTTCAATGGTGGAGAACTGCTTCACCCTCCCTCTTTAACAAACCCATTGATCTTTAGAACCCGGGGCAGTACTAATCCTTTTGGTCTGATATTTCTTAGCAGGAATTAACTAGAATTTCTTCTTTCTGGAAAATTTTAGTAGAGAAAATGAGCAGAAATGCTGAACTTGTATTTTGTATGTTTATGCAGAAGTCATAGAGGTATAAATACCTGAACTAAATCTTAAGAGTTTGCTTCTCACATGTGTGAGGGGTTGTCCTATTAGGAGAGAGTTACCTTTTTTCCGTATACTGCTAACATGCAGAATTAGAAGAAATAAGGGAAAATTATGGAGTCTACTTTTCAACAGAAGCATAATATTTTGTTCAAAAATGGAGTAAACAGACATGTGAGAGGATAAGATCCCTGGCATTCAATATAGTAAACGTATTTTATAACAGTTGCTCTTTGTAGAAGGGGTCTTTGCACTTTTCCAGGGAGAGACCTAAAAACAGTTCCATTCTGAGTGACGGCTTAACAGCATACTATGTAGTGGATCAGTTATCTATTATTGTGTAATTAATTACCATAATAATTGCAGCTTAAAACAATAAGCTTGTATTATTTCACACAGAAAGGGTTTGCCCTCTCTCAGTCCCACACTTCAAAAAGTAAATATAGCTCTGACTTTTAGATTTATCCTATTTTTAAATATTATTTAAATGGAATTATATATTATATACTCTCTTCTGTGTGTCTTAAACCATCTAAATTATTTGTTCCCAGATTTTTCCATGTTTTATATGTAACACTGGTTCATTCATTTTAAATTTATAAATAATAATGAATGTGGGAATATACCACAATTTATCAATTCTAGTGCCGATGGACATTTGGACTTATGCATATAACATATATATGCGTAGTTTTTGAGTATGTTCAGCTTAATATATACTACTAGTCTTCCAAAGAGGTTCTACCAATTACACTCCCAATGGTGATGTATGAGTTCCCTTTGCTCTACATCTTCAGCAAAACTTGCAGCCTTTTGTTTCTGTTTTCTTATGTTGCTCTTTTTATGATGTTTTTATTTTTGCTTTGCTATTCTTGTATGTGTGTACAAGTGTGTGGTTGTGTACTCATTATAGTTTTAATTTTCATTTCTCTGACATAGTTTGAGCATCTTCTCAAAGGCTTACTGACCATTTAGATATGTTGTTTTGTGAAGTGCCTGTTTAATACTTTTGTCCATTTATCTATGTTGAAGTATCTTCTTTCATTCTGTAACTTCTCTTTTATGAGCTGAATCGTTCCTTTTTTGGTGCAGAAATTCTTATTACAGCCCAATTTTTTAATATTTTATTTTATAAGTAGTGCTTTATGTATCATGATTAAGGAACATTGTTATTAAAGCTTGAGTAATGAATATATTCACCTATGTTTTCCTCTAAAAGCTTTACTTTTTAACTCTGATTTTAGATCTAGAAACTACCTATCTGGATTTCACTATATACTTTTCTTTATAGGTCAAGCCAATTATTTTTTCCATAAAGGTATCAACCAGTTATGGAAACTCATTTCTAGTTTGCCTTTATTCCTGGAGGATATGATTATCAGGGGTCCCAAGTGAACACTTGAAGTCTTTACCAGACTATCCTTCTGCAGGAATGGGAGGGAGGAGCTGGTTGGGTGTATTAATACAGTCACATGCAAAAAGCAGAACAATGTACTAAAACAATTAGTTAGTACTAGACCATTGGTACTTTCTCAATAATACTGAGAAATATTATGGAGACACAGATCATCAGAGCAGTATGGATAAGGGCCATGTTATTAAAAATGTTAATTACTGTGCAGAAAGTATTAATTTCATTATTTAGCATTGCATACAACATATACTATTTAAGTTTAAATGCTTTTACATTCTAATTTTATCTTTTCTGCAAAGTTTAACTTTCTTAAAAAACATGTTGAGGAATGTTCTTTTGAATAATCTAACTAGATGCAAATTTTTTTAAGTATAAGTAAATAGTAGTTGATATTTCAGAGCAAAGTGTTTTGGTAATTTTGCTATAATAAAAATATTAATTAATTACTGTTCATTTTTAACGGAGGTGAAAACTAAATTCCTAGAGAGATGAAATGATTGAGAGAGGCCATATTTCTGGTTAGAAAGAGGGTCTGGATCATTGTACCGGACATATGTGTGTGATATGCTTTCTATTGAAAGCAAAATGGCATTTTGAGCATGACTCTGTGTGCGTGTGTGTGTATATACAGAGAAACATATATTCATCTTTACTTGTACATTTGGGAAATACATTTGTGGGAATTAATAAATAAATATGGTGTCCTTTTACTGTGTTAATGTCAATATTCCTTTCTTTTTATACAATATCACATCTAGGAAATAGAAACAAAAATTTAAACAATGATTTTAAATTATTAAGTAAAAATATTAAATAGGTGACTGTAGATGTACATGAATTTTAAATTAATGGTTTTAGAGCATCTCTCTCTCTCTCTCTCTCTCTCTCTCTTTCTCTCTCTCTCTCTTTAAAGCTTCTCATTTGAAAATTGAGGAAAATTTCCAAGTGAGATATAATAAATGGCTTATCTGGTATATGATTTATCATTGGTAGACACAGTCCTGGATTTCAGCCTATTTATATAAATCGTTGCTTATTTGTAGTGTACAAAAAGTCATAATTTACCCTAACTTGTTTTTATGCCTCAGGTGGACCCTAGATTTCTCCATAGTAAAGTAGGGGATGATATTGTTACGTATCCCATTGTTTTGTTGTAAGCTAACAAATATAAAGGCACTAAAAAATGTACTCAAAAAATGTCTAGTTTACAATATCATTATAAATATTACCATTGAAATGTATATACCCATATTTATAGAAATCCAAATATAGCTATCCTTTTATATAAATATATATAGAAATATAACTTTATGGAAATATAATAAGAATTTTACTTCAATAGTTTATGTAATGTAAATTCCTCAAAAGTTATCTAGAAACTTCTGAAGACTCTTTTAATCTTTTTATTTGTGATCAAAGTGAAGCACTAACCTAATATACAGCTTCCAAATTGCCAGTCTACTAGTTGTTTTAGGAAGGCATGGCTATAAAATCTCTTTTGGAAGGACAATGAAATATGCTACAACAACAATAAAAATCTGGTACAAACCCCAAATTATATTTGGCAGACACCACAGCCAAATCCGGAAATTGAGCTCTCTGGAAGCTGAAAGGTAACAATTGGTGTCTGTTCTGTTGCTTGGGTCATATACAAAGATTTTGCAGTTAATTTGAGGGTGTGCATACTGATTTCTAAAGGGAAGAATAAGGGAAATCTCTTTTAAATGATATTATAATTTATGATCATTTCCATTAGAGAGTCAAAAGTAATATTTTTTCATGACTAACGTTAAGAAAAAAAATCTAAGCTCTGTGATGTATTTTAGTATAATAGTTTATCTTGTGAATATTCTTAATGTTTATAAAGGGTAATTTACCTGTCAATCCAGTACTACACTGGCATACAAATTAGTGCCTGTAAAGAAAATATTTAAGTGTAGAAACAGCAGGAGAATTGAAGAAAAGTAGGCAGTCTCCAGAAGTGGTGCCACTGAATTTTCTCATTACATGGAAACACTTATTCAGAGTCAAAATATGCGATAGTGCATAATATTCCTGTTTCTTGAAATACTTGCTAAAATATTTGTAGTCCATCGGGGTTGATTTCACTATGTGGTACAGAAGTATATCCAAATGATTACATTTAAAATAATAATTTTTTACTTCGTGAAATGACTGAATTTTATAACTGTCAATGACTCGGCTTCCCATCAATTTGGCGAAGTAACTAGCTCCAAAAAATAAACACCAACAATTTTCAGTACATTATTTTTTCCAGTTCTTTAACAAGGGGCTACTCTTTTATATACTGATATTATAAACCTATTCCAACTTTATTCTGAAACCAATATGAGTGTAGCCTAGTGATCAAACAAGTAGAAAATGGATAATTAGAAGATCATCAGTTTTATGCCCCATCTAATGAAGTGTTGTGTTTTCACTCAGCCATAATTATATATAACTCTAAAATCATCTGGTAAAGTTTAAGTAAGATTTGATTAATTAAGAGGAAAATTCTAATTTGAATATGTTTGTTTATTTCTCTTACTGTTGTTGAGAATTCAAATAAAGATATTTCAAAATCAAACATACATATATTTTTAGGAGGACGAATTCACTCCTGATATTTTATGCCATTAACACCTGGAGGTAGCTTTACTTATGCATATTCTCTAAGAAATAATGAAAATATAAATAAAAGACTGCCATCTAAATATCCAACAGCCAAAATGTCAAAGTAATGTTTATTTTTATCTATTCAGATCAAAATGTATTTATGGCATATGCAATTACTCCTTTACAATATACAGTGCAAATCACCGAAGAGAGATTTTCTTTGCTATATAGTCCCTATGAATTCTGCAGTAGCAGAATTCATTTGACTGTTATTTCTGGCAACATCTGTGTTTTCTCAGGTCAGCACATAAAGAACACACTGCAACCTTAATGCCTCTAAAGAGACCTCCTTTTCCCATTGGATAATCACTAACATTTTGGAAGGTTGAACAGACATTCATCCAGTGTGCAATACTAAGCATTTCAGGAATTTACTTGCAGCTGAAACAATTATATGATACCATGGAGAGATGTGACAGTAGAGATAATCAGCCTCTCAAGACTACAATGCATTCTTTGTATGCATGGCGACAAGTCAGGGCCCCACAGAAGAACACTAGGGCTAACACACAGGGTACCTGCCATTACAAACGCAAAAGAGGATGAGGGAACGTTTCCACATGATCTGGTAAATGGAAGGTACAGATATACCATCAAGTTTAAATCTAATTGCTTTAGCCCTTGTCACACTAATGGCAACACTTCCTGTTACTGCTGGTTCAGAAACATGCTGCAGGCTCCATTATGGCAGACCTTCAATCTAAACTGAAACACTATCTGTGCGCTTTTATAAGATGCGTATGCAAAGTGTAGCCAGTTAGAAAACACATGGGAATCTTTCTCTCCATTGTTAGGCATATTTGAAGCACTAATAAGCCTTGAAACTCAATGAAACACAACACATATCGAATCAGGAAGGTTACAAATATGTCAAAGGAAATGACACTCAACATGCAGCATCCTTTCGGAAAATATTTATGACTTTAGTTTTTGTTTGCTAATGGATGCAGCTTTGTCTCTGTGGTCCATTTTATCCAGCCATAAAAGGCACATGGCAAAAGTATGGACTTAAGGAAACTAGTCAATACATTTCTGATTTAACAATAGTCAGCTGTGTATCGAAAGGAACATAGGACCGTAGTTCTTCCCCTACTCATTTTATTCAATTACCTAGTAATCGAAGTAAGCATGTATGCATTCAACACACACTTTTTGAGTATCTAGTCTGTGCTCAGCAATACGGAGGGCACTCAGTTGTTAGTCCGGGTTTACACAGCCGTCATTAGTCCTGCCTCCTTATGGGTTGTAATTAGTTAGAAATTATTGTCAACTAATATTTCCTTGCAAAACGTGGAGCAGAGCTTGGCACAAAGACATCCTTTCTTTTGCAGGTGTGTGTAGAAATGCAAGGAACAATTTTTGTTCTGAAAATAAGAGAGAGAATATGTTACTGGTGACCAGAAGTGTTTACCACAATAGTTGAATCTGTTACTACTGCTACTGGGAAAAATGGAACCCGGGATGGGAATGGGGTGGAGAGATATATTCCTAACATTCACACGTGTCCACTCTACGGTCCTCGGCTCTACCAGCTGAACTATCAAAGGGTGCCTACCATTCAGATAGAGTCATCAAATTTCCCTCCCCCTGCATGCTCACGGAGATAATTTTACAAATTTGTTCAGGTATAGTTGAATTTATACTATTAGTGTTTATTGGACATTTAATTAATAGTAAAACAGGTAATAACTTTTTTTTGGGGGGGTGGTACGCGGGCCTCTCACTGTCGTGGCCTCTCCCGTTGCGGAGCGCAGGCTCTGGACGTGCAGGCCCAGCGGCCACGGCTCACGAGCCCAACTGCTCCACGATATGTGGGATCCTCCTAGACCGGGGCACGAACCCGTGTCCCCTGCATCGGCAGGCGGACTCTCAACCACTGCGGCACCAGGGAAGTCCGGTAATAACTTTTATAGGAAACCAATAAAATGGTCATAAAGAACCATATTGTAATTTAGTAAATTAAAAATTAATTCAAGTGTTCTGAAATGGAAGGATCTCAATATCCATATAGATATAAATGTATATATATCTTTATATAGAATTATATATTCAATAGTCATAAGATGATATTTTCTGCAAAAAACATATTTTTAATATTTTTATTCCGAATATGGAATTATAAGGAGTAGTATATGAGGAGTCTTTGTTTCATTGTCTCTGACTCGGTTTCAGTATAACTGAGAGAATTTTTGAAGAGCTTAATTTCATAAAACATTGTTTTTCAATTATTAATTGAAAATATAGTTGAGTCCTTTCTAAAATGCAGAGCAGTAATAACCTTGGAAATAGTCTAAAGGAGGTTCAATCATAATTAAATAGTAATTTTAAGGGTTAGTCTTACATTATAGTAAATGAGAGGAGACAAAAAATGTTAAGTCCTTACCTCGCAACAAATTCTAGAAAGTAAATTGTCTTGTTTGAAGTCTCTTGAGTTTTGGTCTTGAAACACTGAAATCTAGCTTTGAGGTATTCTCAATTAGAAAGAATTACTTAGAAAGAAACTACTAATGCCATGTTTCTCAAGTCAAGAATGTGAAAATGTTATACAACTTAATAGCCCCAAAGTTATAATCTTGATCAACGGACTCACCATGGCTTATTTCTCGGGAGCTTCTCCCTTGCATCTCTGGCTTATGGAAATTTTGGTCCTATATCCAGTAATAAATGGTAAAGAGAGAGAAGTTATTATTACTTGTCTGTCTTCACCATTCAACACGCTTGAGATAAGTTTATTTTAACATTCTTCTAGTTTGGGCCCATCCTTTCCCAGACTGGGCCAGAAGTGGCATGAACTCTGGTTGTACACCATCCTCTCCAATTTGTCTCCTCTAGGTCCTTGATTAGAAGCTGATACCTCTCACTCAGGTAATCATGTCTGCCTAACCTTTGGTTATTTCACTCCTGTTAGGCTAATATAACCTGTCAACAATGACCAGAAAAGGAGTTCCATGTCTGTCCAAACCTTTGTCCAGCTTCCTTATATTGCTTTTGTTCGGTGGGGTCCTGCTTATTTTCAGAATGTATTTTGATGGATCAGTTCTGGAACAGCTGATGAAATCATGTGAAGGGTCTAGGTAATATGATATACTGGAGTTCAGAAGGAGGAAAGCTAGTTGGCAGCTTCATGGAGGAGTTGACATTAGGTTGCATCTTGAGAGATAGGGTCTAAATCTGTATAAAACATATATAGATAGATAGATAGATAGATAGAGCTATATATTGCATTGGCCAAAAAGTTTGTTTCCATAACATCTTATGGAAAAACCTGAGCAAACTTTTTGGCCAACCCAATATAAACATTTAGTTATAACACCTCTCACTGCAAACAAGTTTAAATAGTGCTTTAAATGGCAGCTCTGTGGAGCAGTGCAGAAGACATCCTTGATAATAAATGAATATGAACTGTATAGATTTCCTCCATACAGTTGAGCATATACAGTGTCAACTTTTATTTTCCAAGCAACAGATGTGTGTCTACCCATTAATCTTAATTGCAGGGAGTTCAGTGTGCTTTTTCTTAAGGCTCCTTTCTTTCTATTTGCCCGAACCCTTCTGGCTCAAGTATAAAGGGAGCAGGGAAACCTAATTCAATGGTTTGCAACCCCAGAAGATTTATTTGGAGTTGTTAAAACATCTCAGGCCCTTCCTCTAGGGTTCTGATTCTGGTGGCAGTTCTGATGCAGGAGGTTCATACATCACACCCTCCTGGATATTCTGGACTCTTGGGTCTTCTGTGATTGTCGTCGAAGCTCAGTTCTGCACTATCCCCACGTGGTTTTCACCTTGCATTGATGCCTTTGCTTTCCCAGGTTCAGGCATTAACGCTGTGGGCTCTGGGGGTTTCCTCTTGGCGTCTAAAGCATTCTTAACACGCGTGTGTTCATATACACATTCACCACGTTCACAACCATTCCTCAAAACACCGCATAGCTGGGCCATGAGGGACATCCAACCATGTCCTTTCGCAGAACGGGACCCTCCTGTGTATCCTGAGATATTTCTCTGAGCTCCTGCTGCCTCAAATCTAAAAACTTCTCACCTCCTAGTGAATGACTTTTTCAGGGATCTGTCTTATGCATGCAAATTTTTTCAGGGATCTGTCTTACGCATGCAAATATATATATATTTTTTCCTTTTACCCAGTGGTTTGTTCTTTATATGAAAGTAATGAGGAGAAATTGGTTAAAGCACTGAAAATGATAATTTAATATTAAAACGACTGTTAACAACCATAACCACAACCAGAAATGTGTCTTATAACCTTCTTTCGGGACGATGAGTACCTATTGTGTTTTATTAGCCTAATTAATAAGACCATTTAAGTGACTGTAGGACTAATAATATCTAGACTTTAAAAAAAACTTGTGCTACATATTGTGTCTCTGTGTGTGTGTGTGTGTGTGTGTGAGCGAGAGAGAGGGGGAGAGAGAGAGAGAGAGTTCTAGTAAATCTTTTCTCATCAGACTCATTTTATTCTGGGAAGGAGACAACAATAGTAGAGAAATAAATAATAATAGACCCATCTTCCCTTTGTCTCATCTCAGAGTTTGTTTTTCACTGACAGAATTTTGTGATATTTAATTTTGTGTCCTTATGAGATTTAGGGAAACTCTAAGCATTGACATATAATTCCTAGATTTAAGGTTTTATTTTGTTTCTGATTACGATGAATTTTTCACAATTAGGAATTATGATAGAGTAAGGATGATAGAACCAGGACCTACTAACCCTTTATAGAATTTATCAGGAGGAAACTGGGATCCAAACGGCATAAAAGAGGATTTTCCTAAAACCACTGTGTAGAACTATGTCCCTGAGTAATGTCTATATTATATAAAATGTAATTTTACGACCATAATGTTATCTCATTCTGAGGGGAAAAAGAAAATAATTTTATTCGAGTTACGGTGGCTGCTACATTGTAGTTTTAGCTTTACAGTTTTTAGTTCAACTGAAAACTTTTATAAGAAATTTCCAAAATATTTTGGAAGCATTATAGTCCTCAAGGGAAAAGCCACAGGATTATGGAAATTTGGGGGGAAATGTATTTGTGGTTCCCTTCTAAAGTACAGTTCTTTATATTCCGTGTTCTTTAGTAAGTAAACAAGGGACCATGTTTCTCAAAAAGCTTTTAAGGCAGTTTCATGATAGTCAATGAATAAAACACCAGGTTTGGCTTTTACATGCTATAGATGATGTGTTCATTTGTGTGTCCCATGGCTACCTTTTACTGAAAGGTAAGTTATTTAAGGATTCGGAGTTACCTTCCCAGGAAAAAACATTCTAAAGCCCTAGTGCACTTGTTTCTTTTAAAAAAAATACACTTTTATTGGTGTCTAAAATAGCGTCTTAGGATTTATACAGAACTTACAAAAAATATATGACTCTTGAACAGCAACTGAATCAGGCTCTTCTCTTTTGTCCTTGAGGAGTTTCTCCTACCTTAACATCGTAGTTGTGATCTTAAAAAATGTGGTAAAAATAAATAGAGTTCTTTCCTCCCTGCAAGTCATGTATTTCATTATTTTGACTTTTCATCCCTTTATCACATTCCAGAATTGAAATCTTTCTAGACCACAAGATTTTTCATTTCTCTGAGAAATGATTACAGCTCAAAGGAAGCAAGAAAAATCTACATTTCAAAACTTATTTTGGAAGTTTGCAAAATGAAAAAGTGAGCAAATCTTAAAAAAAGAAACATTTTGTTTTCCCAGGAAGTTAAAAGTTAAACAGAATAAATGATATTTTTTATGAAGCATCTTTACCACTTTCATATATGACTGGTATGATTAAGTAATTCATTTGAGGTGGGGGGAAACACCTACATTGCCAGAAATATTTCAAAATAAGATAATTACTGAGGGAAGACAGTTGTGTGAGTCTATCAACTGATCACGTAGCTAGAGAACTCTGAAGTATTTCGGACAGGCAGATAAGCCAATGTATGACCGAACTTACTCAGTTTCCCATTGAATTATCTATGAATAAAAATAAAGAGAATATAACCCTGCAAGGTCTAACAATAAAACTAATGATAAGTCTGTTGCTAAAATAGGAGAGAAATGGCCGTATAATACAAAACCTATTGTATTGTATTGAGGACTCTGTTCAGTGGTTTAAACGTATTGTGCTGTATGAAACAGAACAAAAACCCCGCCAACCTTAGGAAAGCTGAAAGACTCTTGTAACTTCACTCAGCGTCTCAGAGATCAGAGTTTCTGCCCATCAAAATTCCTAGCTGTTATCTCTTTACAGCAAATGTATTGCCTTTTGAAGTAGACAGAAAATTCTTGGACCATTTGAAGAAGCCCTCATGACAATTTGATGGAAGGCGCATTGGGTGAAGTCTTCATAATTACGCTCTAATGACAGTGAAAAGGTGGTGGAAAAACAAAGTGTTTTGGCCACTGACATGTTAGATGTTGTTTATCCCTTATTTTACATAATGAAAACTAGTAACGAGGTACAGGAGCACGTCCTATACCATCCAAGATAGGGGAAATTCCTCTATGACTTGCAGGCACAGGAAGTGGACTAGAAAGTATGAATCAACTCATCCTCCAGCTCTAAACATGAGAAGACGTTTGCTTTCTTTTGTTTCGTACCTTTATTTTCTCAGCTCTTATATGGAAATAGAGCACCCAAGGAAAAATCCATGCCTGTCATCTGTTAGCAAACACTGGGTCAGAAAAATTTTTTCCTGGTCCAAAGGAGATACTCATCATGGAGAAGAAACATTTTCTTCCAGCATCCTAAGACAAGATAAAGCAATATGAAGTACTTGGAAAGGAAGAAACAAAAGAAGTTTAGTATACACAGAAACCAAATTATACAAATAACAGTCCACTGAGTTGAAAGGGAACCTTGGAGGGGAGCAGGGGGAGAAGAACTATACTTACATGAAACTGATATCCATGATATAGTTAGAAATAATAACAATAATTCAGGGGAATTGTGTTAGTCATGAGGCAGAAAAACACCCAATTGAAATTCTCAAAGAATGTAAGTGGAAAAAATTAAAAATCAAAGATATAGAAATGATAACAGTGAACTTGTATGTACTCAAGTTAAATAACAGAGCTTCAACAAGCCATATCTAAGAAAAGTATAAAGAATGGATGAAAGAAACAAATGTCATGTGTCCAGCCCTGTTCTAATAACTTTACACAGACTAATTAATCTCACAAAACTATGTGAGGTGGTTACTGATGTCATTATATTTATCTTATCAATTGAGGCACTAAAAGACTCCAAAGAGGTAAGTTAATGCAAAAACAAATTTGTAGAATCAGGATTTTAACCCAGGTTCAAGTATCACCTTCCTTCAAGAACGCTCTGTTGGTAAAGATACATTTTTGTACTTAAAAATCTTGTAGGTGAGCAAAGAATAGGATAGTCACAGTAAAGAATTGAAAAGTGCGCTACAAAATCATCATTTTAAATATGAAAATGATCTTTAAGTTTTCTAACATTTTAATTTTCCATGTATTATTTTTACCCAGGTGTACACACATATGCATATGTATGTGCACATGTGTGGATATGTGCATATATATGCATGCATGTGTGTATGTGTGTGACAGAGAGAGAGAGAGGAGAGAGAAACTGAGACAGAGGATATTTATAGGAGAAATTTAGAAGAAAAAAAGTTACCTTATATATTTCTGTGTATCTGTGACAGGCCCTTGTCTTCACTTACAGAAGGGAGACTGAATAACAAAAGAAAATTGTGGTTCATAGGTTATTACAGGTTATTGAATATAGTTCCCTGTGCTACAGAGTAAATCCTTGTTGCTTATCTATATTATATATAATAGTTTCTATTTCTTAATCCCACACTCCTAATTTATCCCTCTCCACTCCCTTTCCCCTTTGGTAACCATGAGTTTGTTTTTTATGTCAGTACATTCCTTTTGAATATACTAAACCCTATGAATATTGCTTTGCCTTAATTCTATATAATAACGTTAAGAATTCGAGTTGTAGTTTCTCCAATTTTGTCTTTCCTTTTGTAGGAATAAACACCGTATCTGTGATGAATAAATCTAGCATTTCTTTCAGGTTTTCTGGTGAATGGGTCCATTTCCATAACGTTCCAGTTAAGCCATTAATGAATTATATAGAGTCACATGATCTTCCCTTTCCTTTGTCACATCCCTCTCGGACACTTTGTTTCCCTGATGGTTCTTTCACAGCAACACCTTCTATCTTTTAAGTAGGTGTCAGCAATTGTTATTCTGACCAGTCATACCACCGATCATTTCGTGAACAATAATTTTAGGTTGGCTAGCTAGGAAAGCAATGAAATATAAACTGGAAGAGGGCAGGAACCTTCTGCATCTTGTTTGCTGTAATATTTACTGCCTGGAAAAATGCCCGGCTCATAGTATGTGATCAATAAATACTTGTTTGATTGATTTAAATTCTGTTAGGCTCCCTTGTGCATTTAGGTATTGTGTCAAATTGTGTATTGAAATTCACTTTATGTTTGGGTGAGAAAAGCTTTCTGTTACAAAACATTTTATGAGCTTCCTAACTGCTGTAGAGTCTTCAGGACCACCCAAAGATATTCCCCTCAATATCCCTGCATAGAGGATCCCGCTGATCTTGCAGAAGAGAAATTGATCCTGGCCAACAATTGAGATTCCAATAAACAGACATGGGGGAGGCAGGGTAGGAGAGTGAAATAACAGTTTGTTAGGAGAAATTTGCCCCAAATGGAGACATTTAGCAGAGGAGGTCAGACTGTGTTGAGTGTCCTAAATTTCAGACTGTGGTGATACGTATAGATGAGGCAGTATCTAAGGGTCCCTGATGGCACTTACCCACCACATGTCCCTTTCCGTCCATTCATCCTCCATTAATCAACATCTTCCTAGGTGCTTGTGTGTCCTGGGTAAAGGGGAACTGAATTTTATTGTCAGAAACTGAGTCACTAGGGACCTAAAGTCCTGCTAGGGAGAATCCTTCTAAAAGAGGTACTAGGTGAGAATTATCTTCCTGCTGGCCAGGGTAGTGAAGAAAGAGAGCAACATATTTAAGAAGCCCAGGAAAGGTTGTCAGTAGTGCAAGCAGCAGCCTGTGGACGCACAGAAGTCAGTGGACCAGTGAAAGTTGTTTGTGTGTTTGTGGAATAGACACACACACACACACACACACACACACACACACACACACAGAGTAGCAGAGAAGAAGTAATAAAAAAGCCAGAATAGTAGATCCAGAGCAGAGGCACAGTACATGTGGGCAGTAATGACGATTATACAAAGGATACTCTTTGACCATATCCATTGACTCATGACTTACATTGTCCCATGATTTCCTAAAGGGACATGTTCGAAAATAAGCAACTTAGAGTTTAGAGTACTGATACTCCAATAGGTGTGAGTGTAGAAGGTGTCAAGTTAAGGCATTCTTTATATATGACCACTGGTGTCTGATGTGATATATCTGTTCCCACTGATAATTAATGCCAAGGAAAGTAGTGTATGACTTATTGCTCAAGCACAAAGGCATTTGTTGTTTTTCATCTGTAAAAGTGTTTAGCTAAACTACAGTTGTTGACGAAATGATGATTTATAGTCAATATTGATGAACTGGCATTAGTATATTAAGGATTGTTAGCTGCTTATAATAAACTGATGAAGTTATACCTGTCACAAAAATGAACATGACATTGACAGAACGGTAAAAATAAGGTTTTACAAAGAAGAGGCTAATAATTTGAAAGAAACCTACTTGACAGTGTGACTCAGCTGATTTCCTGGGGACTTCCCTAGATCTAGAGCAGCAAGTGTTTTTATTGAAATAGAATGTGAGGCAAATAAGTAATTTAAAATTTTCTAGTTAAAATTAAAGAAAAACTGAAATATAAAATACAGCCAATTCTCTATATCTGTGGACTCCTCCGACCTTGGATCAAAAACAGTAAAACAAAATTCCAGAAAGTTCTGAAAAGCAAAACTTGAATTTGCTGCATGTTGGTAATTATTTGCATTGTAATTACAACTATTTACATAGCATTTATATTGTTTTGGTATTATAAGTAAACTAGAGATGATTTAAAGTGTACAGGAGGGGAGCTTCCCTGGTGGCGCAGTGGTTAATATTCTGCCTGCCAATGCAGGGGACACAGGTTCGAGCCCTGGTCCAGGAAGTTCCCACATGCAGTGGAGCAACTAAGCCCGTGTGCCACAACTACTGAGCCTGCGCTCTAGAGCCCGCGAGCCACAACTACTGAGCCCGCATGCCACAACTACTGAAGCCCAAGCATCTAGAGCCCGTGCTCTGCAACAAGCCCACACACCACAACGAAGAGTAGCCCTTGCCACCGCAACTAGAGAAAGCCCGCATGCAGCAGCAAAGACCCAATGCAGCCAAAACAAAGAAAAAAAAAGAAGTGTACGGGAGGGAGTGAATAGGTTGTATGCAAATACTACACCATTTTATATAATTGTTATCCAAGGATGGTATCTAGGGATGGTTTTGGTATCCAAGGATGGTATCCAAGGATGGTATCCAGATTTTGGTATCCAAGGATGGTCCTGGAACTATACTCCAACAGATACTAAGAGATGACTATATTCACCATTAATATTCACAGGACATTATAAATTTAAATACAGAGAAAATCTGGATGAATAAACCATTTGTGTGTGTGTGTGTGTGTGTGTGTGTGTATTTATTAGTTTGTGTACATTTACATCCTTTCAATTAGTGTTTATTAGGTGCCTATTTTTGCCAAACACTGATCTGGGTGCTGGGGATAAATCAGTGAATACAAATACCTGTCATTATGGAACTCACATCTGAATGGATATAAGCTCCACACATGCAATGAATAAGTAGAGTGTGTATTGTATTAGAAACTAACAAATGGTATGGAATATAAAATGGAGCAGCATAAACAAAATTATGAGCACAGGGCCAATAGTTGTGGGGCTGCAATTTTTAAATAGAGCAGAAGAAGGGGACCTCATTAGCTGGTGACATTTGAAGAATTATTTCAAGAAGGTAAGGGAATGAGACTTATGGATAGATGGGAGTAAGTGCTCCAGGCAAAAGAAAAGGCCAATTCAGATGCAGTGAAGTGGTTGATTATTTGCTGGATGTTTTGGAGGAAGGGCCAAAGTGTCATAGCCAAGTGTGCACTGGAGAGTGTAGTATGAGCTAAGACATATGTGAAGGGCTATAAATTATCACTCTATGAAAATGACTCAAAGGACATAAATATGGGTGCTATGAAGAAAAGGATTTCTCTCTACAATGTTCAGACTTTGTTTTACTACTTTTTGTTAGAGGGCATCCTCTTTTAGGCTAAGGATCACTTTTGATTTATTGGTTACTAAGAGTATCTTTGTCACCAGACAAAATATCACCTCATAACTTTTAACACCAGATGTAGTTTTCCAACATCAAAATTACACATCAGAAATACACAACTTTTTCTTAGGCTGGCCCTTCATATACGTGATGGCATTCATCACGGGTTTTTTTTCCGTAAGTATGCTCCTTAAACCACATTATCTTCAATTCATCCAAATATTCTACATGGGGCAAGTTTTCTGACCTTCACTGAGAGAGATCACTGCTTCCACACTGTTAATGTTTTTCCTAAATCAGGAATCAAGGACCGTATACCAGATATTTAAATATTGTAGTAATGGTGGAGAATGAAACGTGCTTTAGTTCACTTTTTCTAAAAAACACATTTCTATGAGTATTTTTAGTCATAATACCACATTGTATGTGATGGCTGAGCTCTTATTGACATATAAATTGCTAATAAGACAGATTTCTCCAACTGTTACCTATATTCCCATTTTTTTGAGGCTCAGAGCAGGACATTTTATTCACACCAAGAATATTTTGCTTTCTATTTACATATTATAGTGATTTTAGTAGTGTTTGTGGGATTCGGTATATTACATAGCTATTTAGAATTTTCATCATTAACAAGATTGATATAATTCTTATATATCTTCAGCCTAGTCATTGATTAAAAATAGAGCATAGTCAGTGAAAGATACTTGTAACTTGTTATTAGGGCAATCACTCCAGATTAATGTTCATTCCGTGATTATCTAACTATAGGGTTAGATTTTTCAATCACTAATAAATTCATGTCATTATACTTTAGTCATTCCCTCCACTCCCTTGTCTAAAATATTACAGACAATTTTGCCAAATTTCACTTTGCAATAAAATATATTGTTTTACTGGTCAAATTAATAACCTTATTTTTGATACTTTTGACAGGTAAATTGGATTAGTTTTCTGTGTTAGTTCCTAAGGATTAATTTGTTGGGAGGAGGAGTTTCACAAACTCTTATATACCAGATTTATTGAGATTTAGTTCATATCTCATACAGTTCACCAAAGTATACAAATTGATGGTTAGTTACAGAGTTGTACAGCCATCACCACAATGAACCTTATAACATTTTTTATCACCTCAAAAAGAAACCCCATTCGAATTAGTATCTCTAACTCATTCATGCCCAGTCCCCTAGCCCAAGCAACCAGTAATTCACCTTCCATCTCTATTAATTTGCTTTTTTAGTCATCTTATAGAAATGGAATAATATAATGTCATTTGTGACTGGCTTCTCTCGCTTAACATGCTATTCAGTATTTTCAAGGTCTATCCATGGTGTAGCATGTGTAAGTACTTCATTCCTTTTTATTGCTGAATAATATTCCATTGAGTACGTATATCATATTTTGTTTATCTAATCATCAATTGATGGATACTGGGTTGTTTCCAACTTTAGGCTATTATGAATAATGGTGCTAGGATCATTTATGAACAAGTTTTCAGTTGGACATAAGTTCTCATTTCTCTTGTGTTTATATACAAGATTGGAAAGTGTATGGTGACTATGTTTATTTTTTGTGTGTGGAATTGTCAAACTGTTTCCCCAAGTGGCTGGATTATTTTACATTTCCACCAGCAGTGGATGAGGGTTCCAATTTATCTATATTGTCACCATTATTTGTCTTTTGATATTAGCCATCCTCTTGGGCATGAAGTAGTATCTCACTGTGGTTTTGATTTGCCTGTCTATGATGGCTGATGATGTTGAACGTCTTTTCATGTGCTTGTTGGCCATTTGTATGTTCTCTTAGCAGAAAGTCTATTCCGATACTCAGCAAGTTTTTGAATGTGTTATTTGTCAACGGTCTGATTCTCTTATAGTGACACTTCTCCTTTATGATCAGAGTTCTGTGTTGGGTGGGGTGTAGTCTCTGGTCATCACAGCTTGCCTTTCCTTGTGTTGAATCTCTGTCCTATGAGCAAACTGTTGTGAGGGCAATAGGAACCCTAGTCTTCTCAACTTACCAAATCTGTGATAAATACTTAGCCCCAAATGTGGGTTGTGTGTGGAAGAAGGAAGACCTCAACATTTTGGCTGCACTTGCTTGAAATTTAGCCTCAGTAACACAGAGGTGGGAGCAATAAGAAATGCTGGCTGCCTGTCCCTCCCAGGGAGACACCTGTAGTCCTTGCCTGGGGGCAGAGGAGAGAGCCTTCTCTTCTTGAATAGGTGAAGCAGGGTGGGGTGAAGAGAGCAGGTCTTGGCTCAAGTGCCACAAACTCTCTCTTTTCTTATGGAGATTTAGTCAGTATTCTTAAATAAATGTTTATTCATTTGCTAAACGCCCTTATAACATTTTCTGGAGACTTTAATTAGTTGCTTTTGAAAATAATATTTACCAATTATAGTTTTTTTTTGCTGGGAAGCATGTCTGCAAAGATCCTCCAGCCCAATCCCAAAGTGGATCCTATTACCATATTTTAGCTTGTGAGAGAGGGAAAGAGCTCTCCCAAACTCCTTCCTCAAAATGTATAATCAATTGGAGAATTTTCAGAGATTGATATGTTTACTAGTAGTTTATAAGCATCATGCTTTTAAAAATCAGGAAGATATTTGATTGTCTCTGACTATTGGTGTATCTATTTTCCATGTGTTTCCAAAATTATCAAGTGCTTCAGGAAAGAGAATTTTGACATACAGTGGGGTTTCCTTTTGAAATCATGGCGGTGTTTGATAAAATTGCAAGTAGTTTTGTTTGTTCAGCCGGATCACTGAAAATGGGGTTTTGCAGAAGTTTCAAGGTAATTCAAGGTAATCATTTATGCCCTTTCACTTCTGAGTCTCTGTAGCATCTGTAGTAAAAAGTGTGGTTGATTCCATTCATGTTATAATAGAAAATATTGAACTTCAAGCTATTATAGCCACGTTATTGTGTTTGGAGATACTGTGGAGGATGTATTGGTTTAATAAATAGCAGTTACTACTTTTAAGGTGATTGAAATATTTGACCTTAGCTTGGTAATTCACTTGATGTTTAAGTTTATCCCACTGGTCTTGACACCCTAGCACATCTCTCTTCTCAAATGCACAGGAACAAATTGTAATTTTCCGGATTTACACACTGCAAATCATCGCACACAATGGATACATCGCCCTTTCTGTCTCTTGATTTCCTTTAATCTTGGTTAGGAATGCTGAATTTTTAATGAGATTAATATACTGCTTTCTTTGAAAGATAGGAGAAGATCAATTGAGAATAATTTGGTTTGGTTTTTATTTACTGTTGTAAGATTAGACTGTCAAGAAATTATCTTGAGTACTTTTGTATTTATTGAAATAACATTAATTTACGATGTAGATCGAAATAACCGTCATACTTAATTCTCTTGTCTTTGGAATAAAGTATCGATTTTTCGAAGTGGACATGTGGATATGTTTTGTAATATGTTGATATTTTTATGCCTCCTACTGTGATAGCTCTTTGTTGAACTGTAAAACAACTAGAAGAGTTCTAGTTACTTTAAAGAGAAGATTCATCAAGTTCATTTGAATAGGTTGGAAGTTTTACTTACAGTGGTCTGTGTTTTAGGCAAGTAGATAACTAGGCTGTGTCCTTTTTTTTCTATTATTTCCATGGACAGAGACAAATACCAGATGTTTCTATGAAGAAGCCAAGGTTTATTCACAGGATAAATATTTTGAAGAAAAGTAACATAGTTCTAAAAATTGGAAGCTTAGAGTCCCTTTCTCCCACTGAGCAGTGATCCCAAAGAATACAATCTGGAGAGAAGGACCAAACATTTGTGACTAATGACAAGCCTATGTGGGCCTTCATAGAAACCTTTAATTATCAAATGGAATCGAGAACTTTAAATATGGTCAAATTTCTTTAATGAAAGTACTAAATGTAGTAAATTGGATTCCTGCATTTGATGAGAATTACAGGAAATATTCTTTTAAGTCTCTTGATTTAAGATGTCATGAGAAGTGTTTTATATTACCCACATGTAAATAAGTTGTCACAAATTTAACTAATGGAAAACAAAACCGGTTATCACACTTAAACATCATTTTCAACAGTGTGTGAGAATGTATTGTAAGTTCTCTCTGTGTACTATTTCATTCAGGTAATACAACAACTGAACCAACTTCAAAAGAATTTAGAATTTGCCTGATTAAGTTAGGTTCAAGTTTAGATTTGAATGTAGGATTGTCTGATTTGAAAAACTTAATTTCTGATATTTTATCTTAATTAAATTTGAGGGAAGCTTATGTAAGATTCAGATATAAAAGCAAAAACCCTAAAAAAAAATAAATCAAGAAATGTGGAGATGTGGGAGGGTTGAGTGAGAGTAAACATGTGGTCACTTTGCCCTTGGAAGACATGGTCCAGTGTCACATAGTGTGAATTTGGGACAATTCCAGAATCCTTGAAAATTAACTTCCTTCTCTATAAAAAGAGGGATCGTATTTGTCCCAGATCGCACACAAGATTTCTGTTTGCGGAACAATGTAATAATTTACGTGTTATGTACATGTAAGAAAACGAAGCTATTGTCACTAACAAGCCAGGAGTGAAAGGCCAGGCATTTGCCTTCAATAAGATATTGAAATGTGTTATTGAAACGTGTTTGCCCTTTTTCAGGTGGTAAGAAAATGTCAAATTAGTTAACACTTTCTCTCCTTCCTTTCCTCTGCCCTTCTTCAGAAGTAAATTTTTATATACAGAGTGATGTTAACGTCACTGTGATGTCTGAGGTAGAGGAAGAAAATAAGATACTGAACTGAAATGCAGTTAAGGAAAGAAAAAAAAGGGAACATGGCAACTATGGATTTAAAGCCTTCTATTTTATTATATGTTAACAACATGCTATTTAAATGTCAGGTATGGCACCATGGAAAAGCAGAACAGATACTCTAGTGCTGATCAATAATGATTTGAGTGCAGAGAGAGTCTATACAATATAATAAACCAATTATGTGGGAAAATAAAGCAATATACGAACACTTTCTTGAGCACAATGTGTACTGGAGATGCACCGTGGGGGAAGATGTTTATTAACACCTTGAAAGCAAGAGGAGGGCTGACTATTGCTTTGTAGTTAAATAATAAAATGGCTATGTAGTGGATACATTCAGAGAGCAATTCATTATTGTAACAGGCAACAGATATTTCAGATTTGAAACGTATCTATTTAATAAATTCTTGCTCTCATACTAAGAAGGAAACAAAGTGAGACATATCTACATATTTTCATTTTGAGGAAAGTGAGGTGATTAGAATTTACCTGACTGAATAAAGGTCATCAGTGCTGGGGGGGGGGTGCGGGGAGCATGGTTGAGAATGTGGCTCATGCTTCAGAGTGTAGGTCAACCTTTCTGTCAGTCCAAAGGGAAGGTAAGCAAAACGTCTGCCACATTCATAATACTCTATAGTTGAGGGCTATCTTTGGCACTGGAATCTAACGTGATGGTTAAAGCACAGGGTCTAGAGTTAGAAGAGATTTGAACTCTTCTTCTGTGAGTTACATACTTGGTGATCTCAGCCAAGAATTTTTGTCTGTTTGTTTTCCTTCCTCCATATCCAAAAAGAATATAGATACATTTACTTTCAATTACGCATGTAAAATGCTTTGCTAAATACCAGTATGTATTAAATTTTCAATTCAGAACAAGTTATTTCTACTACCAGTTTTATTTACATTTTTCAAAATCCCTGTAATGATCATTTTCTTTGAAGTATATCTGATTTATCTATATTCGCTTCCCTGGTGGCACAGTGGTTGAGAGTCCACCTGCCGATGCAGGGGACATGGGTTCGTGCCCCGGTCTGGGAAGATCCCACGTGCCGCGGAGCGGCTGGGCCCGTAAGCCGTGGCCGCTGAGCCTGCGCGTCCGGAGCCTGTGCTCCGCAACGGGAGAGGCCACAACAGTGAGAGGCCCACGTAATGCAAAAAAAAAAAAAAAAAAAAAAAAAAAAAAATATATATATATATATATATCTGTTGAATGGATAGTTGGATAGATGGAAATTACTTTCAAACATATTGTAAGCAGAAAGGGGGTGTAACACTATGTATGTAAAATTTAAGTTCCCCTTTTTTTTTTCCAGAGCTTTTTATCTCTAGTGCAGAATTCCAGAAATGTATGATCTTTTTGCCCCAATTTTTCTTTGCTACATAAGACTCCAAACAGTTCAGAGATTTGTAAGGTTGCAATTTTACAGATAGGAGGATGCCTTCCACGGGCTGAAACTGACTCAACATTTGGCCCTTTGTATATTCATGATATTGAATATATATTAGCCTTTTAAAAAATTGTCTTTTATTATTTCAAAGGCGTATTATTGTTTGTATATTCTGCAGCACTTTTTTCAAGCAATAAAGGTTTTAGTGTGTTATATGAACAGTTTATTTGGGAGAAGAGAAATCAACACAGGGAAGTTTATTAAAACCAGATGCTCCTCTTTCCAAACTAGCCATTAAATGAAAGATATTAATAAAATAAAATCGATATAGCATATAATCTTTATATATACATATTTCAGCACTGAAATCTGAAATTTCACCAACTTCCTCATGGCATTTTATTTTTGCATCTTATAACCTAGACTGATGTTCATTTGGATAAATTTAGAGAGCTAATGCCTCATTTTATGCAAGACAGGTGTAAGATTCAGTAGGGTAGAAACCTTGCTAATTATCACGTCTCTGACCTACACACCTGATACTTCTTGCAAGAAGTTTTTAGCAAATATTAAAAGGAGGTCATATATCAAAGCATTATTTTTATATTGTCACAGATAAGTAGAAATTTGAAAAAAAATATATGAATTTACCATTTTAGAAAATACTTTTGGTATATATATTTTACAACATTACTGATTAAATATAATGTCAAGAAATGAATTGCTAGGAAATATTTTATATGATTTCACTCTATTCTTCCTCCTTCTCTCCATCACAAAAACATTTCCATATTTATTCCCAAACATTCCTAAGAAAGTTTGGGATTATATATCTTATATATATAATAAAAACAAATACAACTTTTTACATATATGGAATATGTAATGTTTAAATACTCACAGAAGATTCACAGAATTAGGCAATAGAAAATATTTTTATATTCCAAAAGGTAGAAATCATTCCAACTGCATTCTTTATCACTATGCAGTAATATTTTGAACTTATTAAAAGTACTGACAAAAATGAATCCATAATCAGGAAATCATTTGAAATGCTTGTCCAAAAGAAATTCTTAAATTCAAAGCAAATCAATACTGGTGGCTACAGCTAAACATTTACTCAGAGTGTGTGAGGCCACACGGTCTAACACTCCTGCTCCATGTTTGTCTGGCCGTGGGTTTGAATCCCATTTCTTCTCTTACTAAATGTTACCTTGATCAGTTACCTTCACATTCCATAAGATAATCACCTTCACCTTAAATGAGCAATAAAAGTATTCAGCATAATGTCTGTACAAAGACACCCAGGAAATATATAATTTATTAACACATTTATCAGAGAAAAACTTGTACTCTTAAGCTCATTAAATCAAAATAAGAAAAACAGGAAATAAACACCAACTCAAGTACATTTAAAGAAAAAATACATTACAAACACAGAAGAATAGAATTAATGAAGATAGAAAGAAAAATTAATGAAAAAGATGGCTAAATAACCCATTGATCTGATCAATAAAATCCAAGTCTCTTTCTTTGGAAAGATCAAGGCAATAAACAACTAAGAAACTTTTCAGTCTAAAAACTGAATTTATTAATAACACATTAGAGGTGAATATACAAAAATGTTTTAGCTCTCCTATATATCAATAGTAGTCCAACAGATAATATGATGGGGGATAAAAGAACACATTGACAAGAGCAATGATAACGATAAAAAATTATTCAGGATTAACCTTAACAAGTAACTTGCAAAACCACACACAAGAATGTAAAGCTTTGTAAAGGATACACACCAAGAACTGACTGGAGAGAGATGATACACACTAGTGTTCTCTACTCTTCTAAACTAAACTTTCATTAACTGTCAACTATTTCAGTTGTTGAGAATATCGGGATTTGCCTAGGAGCGTTCTTTCCTGTTAATGGTGGTTAATGACATTAAGGTGTTTAGTATTAATCTTTTGCTGTGTCTGTGACATCTTTCCTATAGCCGATACTCATGAAATCCTAAGTGCTCTTTGTCAAATGGCAGTCTAAACTTATGCTCGATTTCAAGAATGATGAAAATGTGTTCACAAGGATCTTTAAACAGTAGAGAACAGAGATACACCAAGTTATGACACCGTTCCCATTGTCTCTTGTTTTGATAATAGTGATAATAGGAGCAGTTTCAAAATACTGTGACAATTTATTCAGGGTTACAAAAATTAAATATCCAAAATTTGTATGTTCTTTGGAAAGTGACAGGCTGGGTTTCATGTATTAAGGAAAAATGAAGATTTTTTAAATGGTGAAGTTTGCCATAAATGTCATATTTTGGCACACTTAAAATATAGCCAGTATAACCTATGGATTTGACTAAACTTTAAGTGGCAAGTTAAGGTAGCACCAAAAAAATCATGGAACGCTTGTTATTCTGTTATCACCAAAGTGGCGTCTTTTTAAATACAGGATGATATTATCGTTGGATAATATAAATGGTCCTCTTTCTACACTGAGATTACAAAATAATCAAAAGCTAGGGAGGCAGGATTGTTTTAAGGACTAAATGAGACAGGCTCCATAAATTTGGTTCAATTTTAATTGTCTGAGAAAGACAACGGCTGAATGTGCCATGCAGTTGTAGGAAATGAGACCTTTATTTTGTTGTTGTTTCCGTTTTTTTTTTTTTGGTTGTTGTTCTAAGCAATGCTTGTCGGAGTATGTTTGCTCAGCAAGCAGTTTAATAAACATTCCTGACACTTGATAAAGCAGCAACGGCTGAAAAATCAGTGGAAGAAAAGGTCCATATTATAGTCATTTCATCACATGAAGATCATAATCAAAGTAGCTAAGCATCTATTTTGCATATGTGGCCGCATATATATGACTTCATACATATACCTTGTATACAGAAACTCTTATATCTGTATTAGAAGGTAAAAGATTAAAAATTAATGGAAAATAAAGTGTGCTCAGACCTAGCTTACTTCTTAAAGTGGAATAAAATCTGGCTGTACCACAATTTTGATGTCAAACTGCTTTTTCTTCCTGTTTACATTTTGCAAGAACAGGAAGCCTCAGCTGGAAAATTGGCCCATAATCACAACTTATTAAGCTTTTACTGATATTGCAATAGAAGTAATGGGGTTTTAATGAGCTTATCCATTTTAGCATTTATATAATTTATTAACTTTTTTTCTTTTCCATGTTTTGTATATTAACTAAAACGTTGGATTTAATAATTTTCTTTACCAAACTTTTGAATTCTCAGAATACACTAATAGCACTATTTCAAGTTATGGTTGATAATTTTATTAAGCATAGGCAACAGCTTGGGTGTTATTGCAGGGCTAGATGTACTATGAAAGAATATTCAAGTTGAAAATTGTCCCACCTGTGGCATGGTATCTGCCTTATACAGATCTGGCATAGGAGGGATATCAACTTGCACAGCAACAAAGGTTGGATTACTGCCTTTAGGAAAGTAAATTTAAAATATTGCATGTTGCATGAATTTGACCTTGAATCCACTGTTAGCACAATTAGTAGATAAATTGTAAGGCCAAGAATCTCCATTGGGGCATAAGCATGGCACTATAGACTGAATACATGTTTGGATGGTGCTGGAAAAACCATCACAAGAGCCATGGAGTTGGGGTTCAGCCCAATGGAATACCTGAAGTGAAAGTGGATGTCTTGAAGATGAATGAGAAGAGGGTGGCAATGAGGGACCATGGCAAAGGCAGGCAAACATCATCTTTTTCTACAATATGTTTAATTCTGGGCGATAACTTACCAAACTTAAAGAAACTGCTGAGGAAACTTTCGGTTATTAGTTTATCCATGCCATTTGGAAAATAAATTATTGATATTTCAGAAATTATTTTAAGGAGGTCATAATTAAATAATAATGGGCATACTTGTAAATTAGTCTTTTTAATTGCCTTTATAAATTTCTGTTTTTCTTAAAAGAAATACCAGTCGTGAGACTAATTTTAATGTATATATAGCTTTTTAAAAAATTGAAATCTAGTTGATTTACAATGTTGTGTTAATTTCTGCTGTAGAGGAAAGTGATTCAGTTATACACATATATACATTCTTTTTTATATTCTTTTCCATTATGGTTTATCACAAGATATTGAATACAGTTCCCTGTGCTCTACAGTAGGACCTTGTTGTTTATTCATTCTCTATATAATAGTTTGCATCTGCTAGTACCACACTCCCAATCCATCCCTCCCCCACCCCACCCCATCCCCCCTTGGCAACCACAAGTCTGTTCTCTATGTCTGTGATTCTGTTTCTGTTTTGTAGATACGTTCATTTGTGTCATATTTTAGATTCCACATGTATATATAGCTTTTATTTCTACTGTTTTATTATTTACATGACAACTATACCTATTGCCTTGGAGAACAAAAATGTCAAATGTTGTAAAAACATTTGTTTGAACATTTCAACATTTGTTGAAACTAATAAATTAAACCATTTTCGTAATAGTTCTCCTTTGGAAACACTTTTTTATTTTAAATTGGCACCACACTGAATTAGCACCTTTGCTTTTCTCAAAGACCCTGCAAAAAAAAAAAAAAAAAACCAATAATTTTAGCATGTCTGTATGCAATAGGCTGCATGATATTATATCCTTATATTATCTGCATCTTATATATTAAGATATAGGCATTCACATCAGACCTATGATCACACCAAGAATCAAAACTAAAGGACTTCAGAAAGATGTCTATCTTCAATTCCAATGTCATAACCTGTACCTTCAGGGCACCCACATGTACACAATCATATATTCAATAAGAGTTCTATTAAAATAAATTGAAAATTTCAGCTAATATTTGGAGGTAATTCAGAATTTGCAAAATGCCATTCGAGGAAATTTTCAGTTCTTTGCTAAACAGAACAATCTAACCTATTTTAATGAACTGAATGAAAATTTTTAATAACTTGTTCACGTTATGGAATAAAAGCATTTGTGTTAAATCCCAGAGCGTGAGAGTGCACCTGTTTAGTCAGATGTCTGATTTTACATGCCACACTATGATCCAGGTGCTAAAACGCTCTGGAGTAGAGCTTGGTCAGGCACTATAGCTCTTCTATTCATGGGGCCTCTTACACCATTTCTCAGTGGCTGCCCTGCAACAGTATGAGTCATTAGCACGAGTCCAAAATTGTGTGCAAATAGATCTATGCTTTTGTCCTGTGGAAAGTCTTTTCAGTACAATCAAATTTGCTTCACGGTGTAATTTCACAGCTTGTGCAGTAGTCACTGACAGCTCACAGCACTGTTGTTATTCAAGGCTAAGCAGAAGAGAGAGACATAAATGACTAATAACATGCAGAAAGTTATGTCTTCAAAGTAGCAGCCTAATTGTGCATCTTCACTTAGTGAATGGTTCAAAACAAATTAAAATTTCCTGGCCACTGGAGGCAAAAGCAATGCCAGGCGGCTCGGTTATATCAAATTCTTGTAGGGTGGGAATTGCCTTAATAAAATGTCACAGAAGGAAAGAAAATAGTGTGAGTAATACAAATGGACTAGAACGTAAAATCAAATATCAAACCCAGTAGTAAGCAAATAAATATAAACTTAAACAATAATAAATATAGTTTAACCTTTCCTGAAATCTGGCAAAAATAAAAGACTTAAGATTTAGTGTCGGTCAAAGTGTAGGAAGTGGATCATCTCATGTATTGTAAGTTAACTGCAAATTTCTCAATATATATGTTTTTATTTTAAAAATTATAATATAAAAGATATATATCTGCTTCACTGGCTCCACTTCAATTATCCAAAGGCAATAGGTAATTATAAAAGATACACATATATTTTAACCATGATCTAATACTCTTTTAAAGCAGTTGTAAATATGTTGTGACTTGAAATAAATGTTTTAGCATTCAAAGGACAGAATTGACTTATTTTCTCATGGAGTGAAGTTCTATCAATGTTAACACATGCATAACATCTGTAACCACCAATATAATCAGGATACAGAATAATTCCGTCATCCCCAAAACCCCGAACCTCTGGCAACCACTGGGTTTTGCATCACCATAATTTTGTCTTTTCCAGTATGTCATATAACTGAAGCATTGAGTAAGTAATCTTTTGAGACATGTTTCTTTCACTCAGCATAATGCCTACGGAATTTATCCACGTTATTGTGTATATCAAAAGCTTGTTCTTTTTTACTGCTGAGCATTAGGATATTGTTTAGATGTACCACAGTTTTTTAATCTATTCACTTATTGATAGCCGTTTGCACTATTTCCAGTTGAGGGCAATTATGAACAAAGCTGCTATAAACTTCTTTTTGTGCTTTTGTGTGGACATAAATTTGCATATCTGTAGGGCAGATACTCGACTGAGATTCCTGGGTCTTAAAGTAAGTGCAGGTTTAATTTTGAAGAAACTGCCAAACAATTTTCCAAAATTGCTATACCATTTTGAATTCCAACCAGCAGTATGTAAGAGATCCAGTTCCTCACATCGTGAGCACTTGGTATTGTTAGAGTGTTTTTTATTCCGATAGTCTAATAGGTGTGTAGTGGGAGCACATAGTGTTTTTAATTATTGTTTGCCTGATGGCGAATGATGTTGAAAATGCTTTCATGATCTCATTTGACATCCTGATCTCCTCTTGGTAATCTGTCTGCTCATATCTTTTACCCTTTGTTTTGCTGAGTTATTTGTTCTCTTACTGTTGCTTTTAAGGGTGCTTTGTATATTCTAGATACTCAAATATGTGATTTGCAAATATTTTCTACCAATATTTAGCTTGTCCCTTTTATTTATTAGCAGTGTCTTTCCGAGAACAAAAGATTTTAGTTTTGCTGAAGTCCAATTTATCCTTTTTAATGGAGGATGTTTTTGGCACCATGTATAGAATTTTTTTTTTTTTTTTGCGTACACGGGCCTCTCACCGCTGTGGTCTCTCCCACCGCGGAACACAGGCTCCGGACGCACAGGCTCAGCGGCCACGGCTCACGGGTCCAGCCGCTCTGCGGCACGTGGGATCCTCCTGGACCGGGGCACGAACCCGTGCCCCCTGCATCGGCAGGCGGACTCCCAACCACTGCGCCACCAGGGAAGCCCCATGTATAGACTTTTAATAAAAGATTTTATGGCATAATTTTGTGAAGGACTGAAACACACTCAAATGTCTAGCAGAAAAAGATTGGTTAAAGTATAATACCCATATATGATAAGATCATACACCACCATTATAAACCACAATTTAAAATAATATTTAGAAATACAGAAAATGCTCATTATATAGTAAGTGAAAAACCAGTGTCTGCAACAGTTTTATATGCTATGTCACCGTTTAAAATCATATATAATTCCATATATATGTCTGTATTTGTGTGTGTGTGTGTGCAAGTAGTATATATTTGTGGAGAACTGTGTACTAAATATTAATGATTCTCTAAGTATTGAGAATAACCACTTTAATATTTTTGTGAATTTTCTTTTTTTACAAAGAAAATGCATTAGTTAAAATTAGCAAACAAAATTACTTTTATAAAAAATGAATATTTCATGAATCCATATCTATACTTTAAGAAATCCACACTTTAAAATGTATTTGAATGTAGAATCATTCTAGTCATTACAAATTTGTTTAAACTTCATGCTTTATTTGACACATTTTACACATTCACTGTAGGTTAGATGCATGTATCCTAGAATCATTTTAAATGTAGAACAGACATGATGTACCCATTTTTGTGTATGATTAATATTTCCAATATTCTTAGGGTTAATATAACACATAGCTTTAAAATTTACAATGAAACATTTCCTGTTATCACATGTATAAATTTTCCTGCAAATATATTTCTCTATGTAGAGCAGAATAATACTTGATGAAAACAAAATAACTGAAATTTTTCATAAGTAAACTAAAGGATCACATCAATTTTTTACCTAATATGCATATTAGTCATATATTATTTTTGATCCAGTTTCACTTGAGGTTAGATAGTTTAGAAAGACACTTTAAAAAATACTGCATGAAATGACAGAACTTGAGTAATGAAGTTAAAACTAACAAATGCCTTCTTGTTCTTAAGCCTCTCATTTCTTTTGTGAAATGTTTAAGACAATTCATTTAAACTAATTCTTACTTTCTGCCCTCATGTTCTACACTGACTTTAGCAGTTGTTTTAGGTCAAATGCATGTATGCAGACTCAACCCCAAGAAAACTAGCATGTAAATATACCCTCTAATCTAAACAGTTGTCCTGGCCACACCAATCATGTAATTATCATAGCAGCCACTAGGGGGCGGAGTGACAAAGTACTGCAGCTTAGATACCCTGAGAAGCCTTATTCTAGATGAGGTTCTAGTACACAGTGATTTCTGTCTCAGTGTCCTGTTGCCTCCAACTATAAATCATTGAGATCCACAAAATAAAACTCTCTTACAGAATGTCTTAAACTTCTTAAGTGGCTCTGTTCCCTTACATGTAAATAATACAGCAGGGCTTCTCTATTGCAGTTTAGAAGCTAGATATAAAAAAATACTCTGTATCCTCCCAAATTTTCATGTTCTGAAAGTTATTATCTATCTGTAGGTTTCAGGCTTCCCTGCCTAACTCTAAATCTAAAACATGTTTTTTTTTCTTTAAGTTTCTTAAGCATTTGTGAAAAGGCAAAAGCTGTACTCAGAGGCTTAAATTAATTGAGAAACAGACAAAGAGAATCAGTGAGTTAATAAAAAAATGTACTGAATATCAGTTCTGTGCATAATGATTTAAATATTTAATTTCATTAAAAACCTTACAGAGCATATAAAATTTCTGTGATTTAGATGAGAAAATATAATTGCAAAACTTGCCTAAGCTTACACAGGTGGTGTAAATGTCAAGAATTAATGTCTTTTGTTGAAGATGTGCCATTTGGACTGGAATCAGGACCAGCAGCGTTATATAGTTATCGAATAGATTTTTACAAAAACTCTACTAAGTAGATATATTTAGTCAAATTGTCAAAGTACATACATTATCTCTTATGAAAACATTTGGAATATTGTTGAACTTTTTAGGTTGATAGAAATCCTTTGTTAAAAGACTACATATTGAGTGTTTAAAAATATTGGATTGGCCAAAAAGTTCGTAACATCTTATGGAAAATCAGAAGAAATTTTTGGCCAACCCCAATACTTACTATTGTATTAGTACTGTATCAAATATAAGCACTGTTTACAAAATATTTAGAGACTAATTTTAAAACAGTATTTTTGTCAAGGTATTTGATAGATAATAAAGGGCCAGCATAAGGAGACAGCTGAAAAGATGAACAAATTCCAGAGATATTTTGTCTATAATTTATTTAATTGATGCTTATAAGAAATGACATTTATTCTTACAGAAAGTGGGAGGAAAGCACAATAACAAGGAGAAGTTAGAAGATGCTTTAGGAGAACAGAATATTTCTGAAACAAAACTCTGGGTGAAGGAGGAGAGGAGGAATCTGGATGAATTAGAAGGATATAAGACACCTTAGCGATGTTTGAAGTGGAGAATGTTGAAGTTGTATAATCTCACAATGAGAATAATAAGCAGCTTCTCCTCCCCAGAGTGTGAATTTGAAGTGGGGGAAATTGTGGGTGGGTGAAATTTTGTCAAGAGATGTTTTCCAATTTAGAAGCCCATGGAGAAAGTGGCATTATTTGGTAATAAATGTGGTATTGGTATTTATTCTTTATTGCACAGGTATTTATTGAGCATATTTCATGTGCAAACATTGGTGAACTATACACACTCTCTGCTCTCGTGAGTTCCATAAAAGAATGTCAGAACAGAACTCCAAGAATACTCAAGACCTGCTTTTTATTCATTTATTTGAAATTCAGGTGTCGGCTGAAGTCACACTGCCCTCGAGGATTTAGATGGGCTCAAGTACTCTCACTTAGATCATGTGGGTAATCCAGAGCCTTTCCTAAAAGCGTTGTCACTCCCTAAGGGGGTTCATCTTCTGGGGTTTGAAGTTTCCGTTTTTGGCGAACTAACTCCCTTTAGTTAGTTAGCAGGCATTTCTTACTCATCTGGTTGTTATATTTTCTTAGTTACCTCACGGAGCCAGACCAGAAACTCAACCTGATCCTTGAGTTTTATTCTCTGAAATACTTACACAAGGCATTTGTACATGTGGCAGATTATCTGAGGTTTTAAGAAGCTGGAGACGGGGCTTCCCTGGTGGCGCAGTGGTTGAGAGTCCGCCTGCCGATGCAGAGGACGTGGGTTCGAGCCGGGAAGGTCCCACATGCCCGTGCGCCTGCGCTCTAGAGCCTGCGAGCACATCCACTGAAGCCCAAGTGCACCTCAACGAGGAGTGGCCCCCGCTCTCCGCAACTAGAGAAAGCAATGAAGACCCAACGCAGGCAAAAATAAATAAATATTTTTTTTAAAAAAAGCTGGAGAACATTTACCAAGCAGCAATGTAAAAATGAAAAACATACTTTTCCTAAAAAGTCTATTTACCATCTTGACCAAATTTCCCCTTAGATTCCGCCTCTTGCCTTGTTGCTATGTGACATCACTCCCTCTCCATCCTTTCCTTCTCTCATCCTTATCCTTCCTGCATCTTCCCTTTCCTTCCTTCCTTTCAAATTCTATTGATCTTTCTGAATGTCTCTGTTTCCCAGGTCTCCTAACAGAGCCTGCTCTGGGTAGAGTGTGAGGGGTAATGATGAAGAGCTGTGATCATTGTTATTTCCTAGTTGTATCAGAGGGCCCAGCAAGGCTATAAACATGGCCAGTGATGATTATCTTTCCTTCTCTTGAACTCGTAACATATTTTCCGCAGTACTACCGTTGACATTTTATATTGGGTTATTCAATAGAGAGACCGCCCTTCTGATATGTCACTAGTTTGTGTGGTGGTCAGGGTCCCAGTAAGAAACAAATGGCGTCTTCCCAAGTTGTTGATTGATCTGGAACATTTCAATTCATTCTTACTTTATATTGATTGATGTTAACATTCTTAATAATGGCCCACAAGACCTGGGATCATCTTTAACAAGTGAAGCTTCTTAACCTTTGGCTTTCTGGTGTTTAGAAAAATACTACGTTGTTTTCTTTTCTTTCCATCCCACTTTTCTGGATATTCACTAAAGCCATTCCCTTTGTTTGTTTTTTCCTCTCACCGTTGTGGCCTCTCCCGTTGCTGCGGAGCACAGGCTCCGGACGCACAGGCCCAGCGGCCATGGCTCACGGGCCCAGCCGCTCCGCGGCACGTGGGATCTTCCCGGACCGGGGCACGAACCCGCGTCCCCTGCATCGGCAGGCGGACCCTCAACCACTGCGCCACCAGGGAAGCCCCATTCCCTTTGTTTTAACCACTATCATCATGATTATTTTAAAACTATGGTAAAATACACATGACATAAAATTCAGCATCTGAATCATTTTTAAGGATAAAGTTCAGTAGTGTTTGATATATTACAATGTCGTGCAAAAACTCTCCAGAGCTTTTTCGTCTTGTAGAACTGAAACTCTGTACCAATTAAAGAACAAGTCCTCTTTCCCCACTTGCTCCCAGACACTGGCAACCACCATTCTACTCTCTGTTTCTATGAATTTAACTATCCTAGATGCCTCCTATAAGTGGAATCATATAGTATTTGTCTTTTTGTGACTGCTTTATTACATTTAGCATAATGTCGTCAAGATTCACCCATGTTGTAGTATGTGTCCAAATTTCCTTTCTTTGTAAGGCTGAATGATAATCCATTGTATGCACATGTCATAATTTGTTTATCCATTGTCCATGGGCACTTGGGTTTATCCCACTTTTTTTTTTTTTTTTTTTTTTTTGCGGTACGCGGGCCTCTCACCGCTGTGGCCTCTCCCGTGGCGGAGCACAGGCTCCGGACGCGCAGGCTCAGCGGCCACGGCTCACGGGCCCAGCCGCTCCGCAGCACGTGGGATCTTCCCGGACCGGGGCACGAACCCGTGTCCCCTGCATCGGCAGGCGGACTCTCAACCACTGTGCCACCAGGGAAGCCCTATCCCACTTTTTGGCTCTTCTGAATAATGCTGCCATGAATATGGGTGTACAAAAAATTCTTCCAGACCCTACTTTCAATTCTTTTGAATATTCTTTTGGATACCCAGAAGTGGAATTTCTGGATCATATGGTAGTTCTATTTTTAATGTTTTGAGGAAGTGTCATTTGGTTTTCCATAGTGGCTGCACCATTTTACATCGCCTCCAACAGTGCCCAAGAGTCCCGATTTCTCCATATCCTCGCCAACGTGTCGTCACACTTTCTGCACTGCTCTTCTGTCTCTTTATATCCATTTAACTATTAACACCTTAGAAAAGAATTGATGATCTGATCTAAGGATATTGCCCCCTCTGCCCAATTTATGTCCATTATGATGTCTTATTTTTTATGTGCATAGCGTTTATAATTTGTGCCAAGTATATAATTATTGGTTCCTTTTCATTTGTGTTGTCTGTTTTTCCCAGCAGACTATTAACTCCATGAACATGTGAAGTTGGAACTGTATTATTTTGCCTTTTGCCACTCTCTGAGACACGGCCATTCTCAAAAGATGTATTAATAAATACTATTTATGTTTATTCATCATAGTACATAGAACCTCGAAGTCAATAATAACAGTCAGGTTTTTGATAAATACATTGTAGTGAGCTAAGCATTTTATTATGATTATGTAATCTCTACAACATTGAAATTTAGGCATTTTACTCCTACTTTATTGTTGAAGAAACTGAGCTTCTAAATATCAAGGCAGGTGGGCAGTCAGTAGCAAAATTGATGTTGAGAAGAAGGTCTACTTGACCAAGGTCAGAAAGTTAGTTCATGGTCCTTGAGGGATAAAAATTTAACTTTATCTGATTCTGATCCCGTGCCCTTTCTCCGTGTCACACTAGCACAATAATTTCCCAGCAAGGTACATTGCTACATCCTCTACAGGGTCACCTTTTCTACAATAGAGTCATCATTTAAGTTACATTTTCCCTAACAGGCATGTTCATCTCAGCACTGCTGTAAATAACTATCATGATACTAAGTGACTTGTGCCTGCATACATAAATAGCATACAAATGTAAAATTCTGCTTAGCTTCCCTTTGAAACTGTGTACTTAATTACTATCCTATTTGTTAACTGGTTAAGAAAAGTTAACATTAGACAGATCTATTGCTTAGGGAAAAAATTAGAATGATCCGATTTGGACTAATGAATACTAGAGAAAAACTAAAACAATTAAACAAATATGTTACTGCTTTTGTATAATTTCATTTGAATTTATATCTTTATGGAAAGCATTTCCAGTTTGTATGCTATTAAAAAGAGTTAATATATAAAGCACCTGTGGAATATAATTAATGATATAATACATAATTCATGAATAAGGAAATCTTTATTTCTCTAATCATACTCATGAACTGACTACATGACAATCATTTGACAGAATGATGTAAAAAGCACAATAGAATGTTAATCTCATAAATTTTAACAAGTTTTAAGTAGTAAAACCTTAGAATTTCAAGGGATGCATCATGATTTCCTTCATATATATGTGTATGTATATAATTACTGCGGTATACATCTTGCATGTTTGTGTGTATATCACACTGTTATATTTCTAAATAGAATACATTGTGAATAAATATTATATATGTTATATATTATTTGTTAATATAGGCTTCTGTATATACATTTATATGAAATTTAAATATGTATCTATATCATATATGTGTATATATATATAACCCTGCATTAATAAAATATTTTCCTTCAACACAATTAGATAAATATATCAACCTGTATAGTTCAAAATATGTACATTCAACTTTTGCATGAGAGAAGTCTTTTTTAGGGCATTATATGACTTAAATGACTCAGAGCCTGGGCTAAATATATTCATATTTCTCCCACATGTTATACTTATAACCAATTCTATTTTTTCACATGGGCATTTTTTACATGACTCTTTACCATGAAAATGAGAAGCATATACTTCAGAAAAGAAAGTGGTCATCTGAGATTGCCAAATAGAATGTAGACCCGCAACAAAGCACTTAACTCTATAACTCTCCAGAGATTTTACTGCTTGAAGGATGTGTAATGGCATGCAAATTTCACTGCCTCTGACTTTTCTCACTTGAGAATTAACATGTATAAAACTCAATTTTTTTGTTATATGAAAGAAATAAAATTCTCTCCCCCCTACTACTATACTAGCTTTCCATCCTGGCTTTACCATTACTATTAATGTTGAGTTTATATTGCATTTTATGAAGAACTTTTATTGACATATAATAAGCATGCAGAAAAGTGCACACATCTTAAATATGTTGAATCATTCATATTTTTGATATGTGAATCTGCATACATTTAAATGTTTTACTCAGTTTTTTACATTGTCAAATACTTTTAAAATATGAGAAAAATGATAGAAACACTAAAAAATGATATTATGAAACAAACTTATTAATCATGAAAGCCACATTCCACATAACAAGGCTACCACATATTCTTATTTCAGTTGCTATAAGTAAGGAAACAAAATTTTTATAGATGAGAAGGTGGATCCCATCTTGTGGTTAATAGAGGTATAATCTCTATTGTTGTGAGAATACATTAAATCTCTTAAAAATATACAATTTTGCAAGGACCTTCTGAGGCTTTTCTTTAACAATGATGTTGATGGAAATAATAATATGAGTTAGCATTTATGGATGCTTATTGTGTGCCAGGAAGACTTCAACGCCTTCTGCATATATTAAGTCATCTAATCCAGTAGCAACCTTATGTTCTAGTTATTGACAGCAACCTGACTGCATTAGTTGGTACGTGGAGAAATCTGGTCACAACCTAATTCCAGAGACATTCTCTTTTACCCACAACATTATACTGCCTCCTGGGCATTGAGGAGTCAGTTCTACCTGACAGCTATAATTTTTGATATTTTAATTACAATCTTAGAGGAGTCACCAAGATTTTAGATTGTGCTTCTAATGTTTTGATCATTTCTTTTAATTTTTCATATGTGTTTATATGTAATATATATGTTATATATTATTATAACAATATTTTAAATAATATATATGACAATATGCATGTAAATATGTACACACATAATGTATAATCTTAGATTTTAGAGCTTAAAAATCTTCAGATTTTAAGTGATTACTTTAGAGATTTTCTAACTAGTCACCTCATTCTACAAATGGTAACATGAGATCCAAAGTGGCAAGCACCTCAAGCTGAGTTACCGGGCAGTGTCAGGAGTAAGACTGATGTCTTGATATCAGATCCAGAACCTTCTGTTACGGTGGCCACTAAGTCCTTGTGATTCATAGTACAACACGTTTATTTATATGTGATATATAATATCAAGGAACACTTTGGATCCACAGAGAAAGTTCCCTAAGGAACATGGCAGCTGCTCAGATATAATTTCATTACTTTGGCAAAACACAGGTTCTATTGTAGATAAATTTAGTCAAATCTGTATATCAAACGGTAAACCATTGTGCATGATAATAAAGTTAGAACTTCCTTGAAATCCTTGGGTTATTTTTTTCTTAAAATTTTGTATTGAATAATATCTATGGCAACTATAAACCTTGAACCAGTTAAATATTCCTTTATAACATTAGAGTTGAGGGCCAGAAAAAAAGGCATATAGTGCCTTCAGTCATACTGTATAGGACCCAAAGTAACATTAAAAAACCACTTGGTAGAGTATATATGTCAACGCCTACCAAATGGGTTTTTAATGTTACTTTAGCTCCTTACACAGTATGACTAAAGGCGCTATGCCTTTTTTTTTCTGGCCCTCCAATAAAGATGTTAAAAAAAAAAAGGAACAGTTGGGCTAAAATTGTTTTTATATTATGCATATGAGATACAACTGGATTCATTAAATGAAGTAAAGCATGCAATAAATATCCTCTGAGTTTACTGGAATACTAAAACTAATGCTAATTTTCACAAACTGAAAAGTAAACATGCCTGCATTGTATTACCTCAAGTGATAATTAATATTAGACAGCTTGAGTAATTCTTAGCATTAAGCTATAAAAAAAACTTTAATTAGTGAGACCTCAGAGAGTTGCAAAGCAACAAATTTTTAACTTTGAAAAATGAAAAAATAAAAGAATTTAGGGTGCATACAATTTAAATACAATAAGTAAGTTTTGTCAATGTTGTGTTAACTGCGAACTTGGTGAGAGCAAGATGTGTACCCGTTTTGTTCACTAATCTATTGCAAATTCTGGAATTGTATTAGCATATAGGAGCTACTTGAGTAATATTTGTAGAATAAATGAATAAATAAACTTAGCTCCTGTCATATCAATATTTTTAAAATGGATTCTGATGAATATTTGACAATTTATGTAAGAGATTTTTTCCCCTGAAACTTTAAAATATAAAATGTTATATTGGATGCTTAACCCATATAGTGGAAACAAAAATACCTTAGGAGTGAAATGGTAGGAAATTAGATGAACATGTTAATGTAATGTGGGCATAAAACTGATTTTCTAAAAAATAGAAAAATATAACTTGCTCATAAATATGTGAAAGTATCTAAAATCTCCAGGATAATGGAAGAAACTGAGTATATATAAAAGAAAACAATCTATGATATAAAGTTAATATTAAAAAGGGCAATAAAGTTGTACACAAGTGAAAGTATAGGAAAGAAAGACTATCAAATGACTTTGCTGTAATTTTCACAGGTTTCTGGAGAGACTTTTGTTACTATATCAAAATATAGGCCAGCAGTTTCATATTTACTTTGGGCTCGAGAACTGAAATATGGCCCTATTTTGCTCATAAAATAATTTACATTATTGTAATATATGCTTTGTACAAAACAACAGATTTTTATTTGAATAATTTTTTTAAGTTTTGCCCTTTTTTTAGTATTTGTTTTTCTTACTTATTATAGACCAACATAAAATCAATAGGAATTATGAGACAGTAACAGTCCCTTTATTCCCAAAACTAATCTCAAAAACTGATGGAAATGAACAAAGGAAGAAAACTAGAAAAACATGATGAATTAGCTTAGGAAACAAGCAAAGAATGAATTTCAAATGGCTCACAATTATAGGAATGGCAGCAGATAAATTGACAAAGAGCCCAAATGAAGACTGACATTGAGACAATTTATAAATTTCCTTCCTAAGAAATACAGTAGAAAATAGCTAGAAGAAGTTCTAGAAGAACCTACTGAGCCAGAGGTTACAGAAGTACTAAACGGAAAGTCTGCATGCTATTATGACCATATTAGAAATGTTTTAGACAATGTCATTTCTCGAGTTGTAATGAATATGCTACCTCTTTCAAATTCTTGATTCCACATTTCCATACATTTTTTAAAAAATTGGAGTAATACTTTAGAATGAAATAACATTATTTAAAACAGAACACATTCCTATTTTTAAAATAACACATTATGTGGTGTTTATCCAATTTTAAATTTAATTTTGTCAAAAATACATGTAGACTAAAAGCACAAATAGTACCAGAAGGCTTCTAAGGGGAAAACACATTCCTTACCCTGCCTTTTATTCCCTAGAGTTGACTTCTAATTATTCAGGCTATTTCTTATAAAACTTTTTTGTGTGTGCTTTTAAGCCTCTCTCTCTCTTATTTTTTTTTTAAATTTTGGATATTATCCATTGATTTTTTCATTAAAAAGATTTAAAACTTTTACACTTTCCGAACTTCACTTTTTTTTTTTTTGGTGCTCCTGCTAACATAATTATATCAGCTTTTGCTTAAATCAATAATTATATTGCATTTTCTCCTCTGGGTTGTCAGTTTACTTGTTGGCCTTCCTGGAGTTAATAACTACCTTGTTCTCTCTTTTGTTTAGTTTTCTATATGTCCATAATTAATTCATCCTAAAACACTCCTATGGAATATTAAAAAAACTTTATTTCATGGTCAAAGAGGTAAGATAATTTACTCGCTCAGCAGTATTTTTTCCTTGACTATAAGTAATGGCTGAAGCTGGCTCGAACCAGCTCTTGGAACCGATTGTGCAAATCTCTTCCCAAATCAGAGGTCAGTGATAGCACATTTTCAGCCCTGGTTAGGAGTGTTTATGCTACAGAAATCAGCAAATGCTACAAAATGGGGTTTATATTTATTTACTTTTCTTGAAATTTGGTCGACATTCACCAGCACACAACTGGATATAACTTTCTGGAATCCCTCCACTCTCAAAGTGTGAACTCTTAACACCTGCTACAGAAATGTCATTTTAGCATTTTCTATCACCATCATCCAGGAAACACTTCTGCCTGTCTCCTGTCTTTGACCTTCTGTTTTCTGAGCTCCCTATCTTGCTTTTTCTTAGTTCATTCTCTTATTTTGATCAAAAATATCTCCCAGTTACAGCCCAAGAAAATACAGCCCATGGAAAATACATAAATACTTTATGTTCTTATTTTACTTTTTGAGTATTTCCTAAATTTTACCTTTCAATCTTTCAAACTTTAAATGTTATTATGTTTTTTATTTCCAAGGATATTTCTCTAATTGTTGAATATTTATTTCTTATTTTATCATTTTATCTCATTTATTTAATCTCTCTGAAGATAGCAATTATTGTTTAATTTTAATATTATGCTTTTGTCATGTCCCCTACATTGTTCTCTTTCTTCAAAATTACTTTTATACCTTCCTTTGGCATCTTTCATTTCAGAGGATCTCCTCATATGCCTGGTGAATCTGATTTGTACTCAATGGTGATACCCTAAAAAAAGATGAAAAATTTTCATGTATCAGGAATTAAGTGGGGTAACTCACAACTAAAAGATGTATTAGGCAGCTCACACTGCCATAAAAAGTTGCTGTAAACTGGGTGACTTAAACAACAGGGATTTATTTTCTCACAGTTCTGGAAGCTAGAAGTTCAAGATCAAGGCTCCAGCTGATTGGATTTCTGGTGAGACCATTCTTCCTTACTTGCTGATGACCATCTACTTGCTATATTCTGACATGGTCTTTACTCAGTGCATGGATGTGGAGAGAGAGAGAGCACTCTTTGATGTCTCTTTCTTGTAAGGACACTAATCCTATAGGATCAAGGTCTTACCTTTATGACTTAATTTAACCTTAATTATTTCCTTAGAGGCCCCATCTCCAAATGTAGCCACACAGGGAGTTGGGTCTTCAATATATGTATTTTGATGAAACACAAACATATAGTCTCTAACAGAGGATCAGGCATCAGTGAGATTTTATTTGGAGATTTCTAAACGCCTTAAAATTTTTTTTTTATGGGAGTATAGTTGATTCACAATGTTATATTAGTTTCTGCTGTAGAGCAAAGTGAATCAGTTATACGTGTACATATATCCACACTTTTTTAAGATTCTTTTCCCATATGGGTCATTGCGGAGTATAGAGAGTTCCCTGTGCTATACAGTAGGTCCTTATTAGTCATCTGTTTTACATATGGTAGTGTGTATATGTCAATCCCAATCTCTCAATTTATCCTTCTCCCCCTTTCCCCCCTGGTAACCATAAATTTGTTTTTTACATCTGTGACTCTATTTCTGTTTTGTATATAAGTTCATGTGCACCTTTTTTTTTAAGATTTCACATATAAGCAATATCACATGATATTTATCTTTCTCTGCCTGACTTACTCCACTCAGTAAGACAATCTCTGGGTCCATCTATGTTGCTGCAAATGGCATTATTTCGTTCATTTTTATGGCAGAGTAATATTCCATTGTATATATGTACCACATCTTCTTTATCCGTTGCTCTGTCAATGGACATTTAGGTTGCTTCCATGTCTTGGTTATTGTAAATAGTGCTGCAGTGAACATCAGGGTGCATGTATCTTTTAGAATTATGGTTTTATCTGGATATATGCCCAGGAGTGGGATTGCTGGATCACATGGTAGCTCTATTTTTAGTTTTTTAAGGAACCTCCATACTGTGTGAGGTGATACCGCATTGTAGTTTTGATTTGCATTTCTCTAATAATTAGTGATGTTGAGCATCTTTTGATGTGCTTCTTTACCACCTTAGACACCTTTTTTTTTTCTTAAAGGATTTGGTTTCTTTTGACAGTTTTCTCAGAGAGCATTATTTAATCTAACTGAGATGAATATATGCTTGGTTATCAGTTTTTTAGGGGATTGGGCCAGTGGGTGGCAGTAGGAGTAACCCTTATGTTTCAGTGTGTTGAAAATCTGAAGATGATAGAGTATTTTAGAGAAAAATTTATTTCTGTAACTGTAATAATGAGATATTTTTTGTTGTTTAGGAATTTAACACTCCAACTTCTGATTAAGTATTATTAACATGTAAATCATATCAGGAATATGATATTGATAACTGCATTATTAAGTACCTTTCCTAATACAATATGATTACATGTGTTTAAATCTGTTTAAAATCTCAGCCAAATACTTCTATTGTATTTTTGTAGGTTACTGTTAGAAATTAAAATGCTTCATTTGTAACTTTGAAGACATAGATAATATTTTAATGTTAAAAATATCACGATAGATGTTCAGAATATGCTTTATATTTTTTTTAATGAATGGATACTGAATATGACTTTGTTAGTCTAAAGGAAGTTAAGAGTGAATCTGTGAAAGAATGATCACTATGTTTCTTGAACTTTAGCATCAAATATTTTATTTAGCGGGGGTCAAATGTAGCTGAAAGTGTATGCACCATAGCAATTCTCTGTGAAGTGTTTATATTTTGTAAAGTGTACATAGGAAAAAAACAAGTATTCAATATGCTGCAAGCCACCTAAATTTGATGAACATTATGATAAAAAGGAAGGCGAATCATTGACAAAAGAAAGCAACAGTGTACTATTAACCTGAATGAATTATCATGTATATTAATGTTAAAAGTTAAGTAATTGAATAAATTAAGTCTTAAGAAACAAAGCAAATGCTTAAGAAACCTATCACTTATCTAAAGGGGGGTAATCAATTTAGAAGATATTTCAATGAATGCCAACAAAAAATTTTGGATGGCCTAATAAAAGATATAATAGATGGATCTTAATATCGATTTTGAATTACTTTGGAGAATGTTCTTAAAAAGATATTAGGTCCTATAGGAAGAAATGCATACATAGTACATTATTAAGGTATTTACACAGAAATAGGTAGGAAAAGGAATCTAAATCTTGGTGTAATGGTATTCAAATACCTGAGACAGAGTTTTTGGTCACAAACTTATCTACTGTAGGCATTACTCTTCCTTCTCAAATCACTTTGAAAGCCTGAGAAGATATACTTTAGGATTTGCACTTCATTCATAAACATACATCGTCAGTGGATGGAAAAAGTCAATATTGTAAATTTCCAAAATTAATATCTAAAGGGAAGAATAAAATAATTACAGAGGGGTTTGGTTATACCTTATGATCATACACAAGGTCATACTTTTGCTTCTTTAGTCTTCTCTAAGTAGAGCATCATTTCTACACATGTGACTCTAGTCTGTTTTTTTGTTCTGCCTTGATCACCATTGCGAGGTAAATTCTACATATTTGGTTTTCTGATATGATAGTGCAAGATAAAATTTTCTTTCATTTTGAGATGAACTTAATTGATGTTAATTGAACTGCAGACAGTAATACCAAAGCAATAGCACATTAGAGACTAAAACTCCAGTTAAGCATATTTTAGGGATCAGTTAACTTAGGTTAACTTAAGTACTAGATATTTTAGGCAATGAGACACACATAGTAAATAGATTCAAAGGAAGTCAAAACATGACAAGGTAAATTAGGAAACCCAATTTCAAAGACTTAGATGTAATTAAATAAAACTTTAAAATGTCACCAAATAGAAAAACATCTTTATGCTAGGAAGTGATATTTATTATCTAATTGATCTTTCTTTAATTTCTTCTTTGGAAAGCCCATTTTGAACGTTGTCTCCAACTCTACACATCTTGAACTATTAAAAAATTACACAACAGTATCAAAAAACTTGCTCTCTTATTTACCTCATTCTCCTCCAACATATTTTTATTCTCAAATAAAGATATGTTATTATCCCCTTTCTCTTCAAACTTTGATTTTACTCACTTTAGGGGGAAAACAAGTTTTTACTGGACACTTTTGCCCTCAGCTTTATGTCAAAATTCTTCAAATCTGTTGCCTTTATTTTATGTAATCTACTTATCATGAGTAATCAGACTTTTATCCCTTCAGAGACTCCACTCTTACTTCACACTTGAATTACTGCTGTGGTCTAATGAAGGAATTTTAGTAAATCCTTGATTAATCCCCAATACCTTAAGATGGTATATCCTAAAACCTTCCAAGTTTCCTTTGCCTCGTATATTTTATAGAAACCCTACCATTATTCAAGAGCCTGTGCAATCCTTGTATCTTCCACAAAGACTTTCCAGGCTAAGTAATCCTACAGAGATCTCTCCATTCACAGAAATTGATAGCACTTTAAATATTTTTGTCTTGTGTCCCTTGTTATGTATTTAATCATATGACTTTTGTCTTTAAAAATTTTTTAAAAAATTTTTGGCTGTGTTAGGTCTTCGTTGCTGGGCGCAGGCTTTCTCTAGTTGCGGCGATCGGGGGCTACTCTTCGTTGCAGTGCGCAGGCTTCTCATTGCTGTGGCTTCTCGTTGCGGAGCACGGGCTCTAGGGTAGCAGGCTTCAGTAGTTGTGGCGCACGGGCTTAATTGCTTGTGGGATCTTCCCGGACCAGGGCTCGAACCCGTGTCCCCTGCATTGCTAAGCAGATTCTTAACCACAGCGCCATCAGGGAAGTCCCAAGACTTTTGTCTTACTTTCATTTTTTTTTTATATTCATGCCTTACTTTTAACCATATCATAATCTCAGCAAGGCAGAACTGAGTCATTCATTTCATTTATATACCCACCCAACAGAATACTAAGTTGTATGTTCAGTATGTATTAGATGAAATGAGTGATGGAAGGAATGTAAGATGGATGGAAAGGAGGAAGGAAGGAAGGAAGGGAAAGGAGGCAGGGAGGGAAGAAGAGAAGGAGAGGGAGAGGGAAGGAAAGGGAAGCGATAAGATCTGCCTGAGACCTTGAAAAATAATCAGCCAATATTTGACCACTTATTAAAACTTAAAAAAATTGATTTTACGCATGCAGTAAATTTGATGAAATAACAACTCAAGCATCATTCTCAAAAAAGAAAATGGTAAAATATTACTGGAGAACATTGGCCATCACTGGGTCTAATATATCACTGCCACTTTTTCTTGGTAAATTATCTTATGTGTTTGAAGGGCACGGCACATAAAATTGTTTAAAAAATAACTCATCTCAGATCCTTGCAACACTATTATATCCTTCTACAATTTTGAAAATATCAGAATGCATGGTCAAATACTTTATAGTACTCATAGCCCTTGTCAAATGAATTGATTGTTTTGGTCTCTTCAAATGATCCTCACCATGGTTAATCAAGAAACAATTTGAAAACAATATCCTTAGTTAGAGTGAAATTATTGTTTATGCCATTACCAAATGATAAATTTCAGTTGGTCATGTTAGAAATGGCCTAGATAAAAATAAAAGTCTTTATATTAAAGACGTCCATTGACATAGACTGATGTTATTTTGTCTTTTACATTGAATCAGTCTATTCATTTGAATTTCTTTATGTTATTTTAATTCTTGATATTTAAAGCAAAATGTTTTTCACTCTATCGGTCTTAACTTTATATATTACATCTGTTATCAAGGAGTTCTTCCAAAATCAGCACATTCTCAGATTACTTTTGGCTGATTCACTACCCAGAGGGATAATAAAAATGTTTTTATATAGTAAGAGTACTCCATAAAGTGAACACATATCTACTAGTAATAAGTATTTATGATATTCTCTATTGCATTATGTACCCCCAAAAGCAGATAAATTTGTAACCAATTTAAAAACTGACTACTGATACACACTCAAATAATTTTAATGTTTTCTTACTGAAACATTTCATTCTCTTCATTCAGTCCATATCTACTATATTATGTGTACTATTTAGGTGCTCAGGATACAAATTTAAATGAGATATAGAATTGTCTTTAAGAAATCCTCAGGGTAGAAAACCATCATTCAAAAAGACTCATGTACCAAAATGTTCGTTGCAGCTCTATTTACAACAGCCAGGACATGGAAGCAATCTAAGTGTCCATCGACAGATGAATGGATAAAGAAGATGTGGCACATATATACAATGGAATATTACTCAGCCATAAAAAGGAACGAAATTTAGTTATTTGTAGTGAGGTGGATGGACCTGGAGTCTGTCTGTCATACAGAGTGAAGTAAGTCAGAAAGAGAAAAACAAATACCGTATGCTTACACATATACATGGACTCTAAGGGAAAAAAAATGTCATGAAGAGATTAGTGGTAGGATGGGAATAAAACACAGACTTACTAGAGCATGGACTTGAGGATATGGGGAGGGGGAAGGGTAAGCTGTGACAAAGTGAGAGAGCGGTAGGGACATATATACACTATCAAATGTAAATTAGATAGCTAGTGGGAAGCTGCCGCATAACACAGGGAGATCAGCTCCGTGCTTTGTGACCACCTAGAGGGGTGGGATAGGGAGGGTGGGAGAGAGGGTGATGCAAGAGGGCAGAGATATGGGAACACATGTATATGTATCACTGATTCACTTTGTTACACAGCAGAAACTAACACACCATTGTAAAACAGTTATACTCCAATAAAGATGTTTAAAAAAAAAAACATCCTCAGGGTAATGGGGTATAGACTTACAAGTTTTCACCAAGAAACTGCATGTAAGTGTTATAGGAGTACAGGGGAGGTAAACACAAATTTACATAATGAGATCAGGAAAATCTACATAAAAGTGGTCACTTTTGAACTATGAATGAAAAGAAGAATGAGAGTTCATTGAATGAACACTTAACAAGAGCATTCCAAAATGCAATATTATGTGAAGAAGCAGGAATATGAAAATTTTGTGTGGCTTTTGGTTGATTGGAATGTAATATGACTGAGATATGGTGCACAATATGGAAAAGGAAGGATAGGAGAGAAGATTGGTATGGCTTAAACTCTTAAGCATCTTGTGCATCAAAGTACAATTTTTGCACTTTTTTCTCTCACAGTGAAATAATACTTGTAGAAAAGTAATTATACTAATCGTGGAGAGATTAAATTAGATATGATAAATTAGATATGACAGAGATCAAAATCGTAGAGAAGAGTTAGGAGTTTTTCCAGTAGTTTGAAAGAGAGTAATCTGGAAATGACCTGGGCTTAGGACTTAGTCCTCTTCTCTCTTTCTCTTTTCTGTCTACATTTGCAAAGCGATCTCATTTCATCTTAGAGCATTAAATCACATCTTTCTAGACATTTTGTCCTCAAATTCAGACTTCTATTTTGGTTGGCCAAAAAGTCCGTTCAGGTTTTCCTGTAACATCTTATGGAAAAATCCAAACGAACTTTTTGGCCAACCCTGTATATCCTACTGCCTAGTCTTCATTTCCTCATAGTTAGAGAATAGCCGTCTCTTACTGTTAATATGTAAAAAAAACTGAAGTCTGGTACCACCTCCCACACTCTAGCTAAAACCTTCTCCAGATGCAGTTTTTCCTTCTCCATTGATGCTGATCCCATCTTTGTTGCTCAGAAAAAAATAATTTGAACTCATCTTTTTTTCCACATTTACATATCCTTTGATATTATGCTCAAAATACATCCAGAATCTGATGACATCTCTCACACAACTGCTGCTACGCTCTTCTCAGCAGCAACAATTCATTTTGATTCAAGAGCCCCCTTAGAGGTCTACCTGCCTCCATCCTTGCTCTTCTATATTGTTTTCTCACAACACGGTAGTCAGAATGATTCATTAAGAATGTTATTTACACATACTCAAAATCCTTCAAAGACTTTCTATTTCATTCAGAGTAAAATTCAGTTTTGCAATGAACTCCTAGGTCCTACATAATTAACCCTCAAACTCTATGAACTTTTCGCTCACTCCCTTCTCAGCACACTGACCTCTATGTTCCTTCTTCAGCACATCAGAGACCCTTTAGTTTTAGGGCTCTTTCAACCTCTTCCTGATGTTTGCAATGTTCTTGTATCAGATAACTTCATATTAACTTTCTCACATTCTGCTTTTCTCAAGTGACAATCATCTCACAGAGCCCTATCCTGACCATTAAACTTAGACTGTAATTCTTTTCCAATCATTCCTGATTCTCCTGCCATACACACAAAACACCTCTACCATGCAGTATAGTTTACCTCTTACTATGTTTATTATTCGTGATCTTTCCTCCTGCTGTAATATAAATTCCAGACGTGTAAGGATTTTTGTCTGCATAGTTCATTGATATATCTGCAACACCAAGAAAGTGTCTGGTACACAGTAGGTACTTGCTGTCTACTTTTTCAATAAATAAATGAATGACTTGCATCAATGTGATGGCAACTGTGATAGGAGACAGATGTGATAGCGGTGTATTATGGCAATGTCACCTAGTTATTATAGAAAACTTGTATTCCCATTTTCTCATTTATTAACTATGTGATTCTAGGTGATGAGGGAAAGGAAACAGTGAAGCAGCTCAAAATAATTATTAGAAAATGAAGGGAGAACTAGATGAGAATGATATCCCAAAAGTCAAAAAAATACTTTCAAAAAATTGGAATAACCAATACTGAATTGTACTATAAATAAGTCCAATAACTGTTAATTTCATGTAAAAATTAGGGTGTCATTAATGATAAAAGAATAACTATTTTCAGTGGTGTGGGAAAGATAAGAACTCATTTTGTAATAGGATTTCATTATAGATGACTTAGATAATTTCGAACAGGGTATATATGTGGGTACAGAAGATTTTTTAAAGAATATTTGCATTTTACAACTTGCTTTTTTCATTAGCCTTAAATTCATTTTTGTTACTTAAGATTTAGCCGCAGTTCCACATGTTTTATGTCAAGGTTATTGTAAAATTACGCAAAAGCTATTTGCAATTTAATCTGTGCACTTGGAATACGGGAAAATAATACATACGACATAGAAATAATTTTAAATACATGTAAAAAGATGGTTGTCTACTTAATTTGAATTGCGTGAACTGATCTTTAGTTTTATGAAGCAATTTTCAAGTATAGTACTTGCATAAAAATTATTGCTACTGGTTTTCTTATAATATGATTTGCACAAATTGCAGACAAGGTAATTGATAAAACTCAGAGTTTCAAAGTCTAGTGTGCCCTGAATAAATACAGTCTCCTTTTAAAATAAGATTATCTCAGCTGCTTGTTTTATATATTTTTTTCCCTTGTATAATTCAGTAGTGTCAGTGGCCCATAAATGGGGGGGTAACTTAATGATTTAGCAGACAATCTGAAAGACATATAAAAATAATTTAGGTAGTAAATAAGTATGTAATAGTCTAAGTATATCTTAAATTAATATATTTAAAGATAAATTTATTTAAACATTTTAAAAGTTAGATTTTCAAAACATAAAGAAAACCCGCAAAAAGCTTTACCTAAATTACATAGAACTTGCATGTTGTAAAGTAGGCATTGACTAAAATATTTTGTCACTCATAGTTTCTGAACTTCCCTGTGTTTTAAAACTGTAATATTGACAGTTCCTGGCTTTTAAATACTATACACAATTGTGTTTAGTTTTTACTGTTATTATTTTTATTCTCTTAATAAGTACATGTTATTAATCAACAAATTATATCCAGAAGATATACAACTAGTTATAGTCTTAATCCTAGATCTAAACAAGACAGAGTCCTAACATAAATAGCAACTTTTTAGAAGGTAGTTTTTCTTCATGTGCATTCCCCTCAATTTTCTAACTTTTGTCTCACTACATATACAAAAAAGAGCATCCATAATAAAGATATGGGATATTTAATTGCGATAGTAAAATGTAAGCTCCAGAAGGGCAGTGCTATCTACTATTTCCCTGTGCCAAGCACATAGTTAAGTGTGCAATAAAGGCTTGTTGAGTGAATTGCTGAATAAATCCAAGCATTTCTGTAAAGGTAGTAGAATATAGTTAACTCAGATAAATATTCACTATTGTGGATTACAGAGCTATTGCCTGATTCCTGAACCAAATTCAGGTCTTGTTAAAAAAAAAAAAGAGGAGAATGAACTGGTATATTTAAGCAGCCAATAGTGTCTGCCATACATATGTTGATTAAAATACATAGAGAGGGAATTTGTATTATCTATTTTAAATTTAACCATGTGGAAATCATGGTATTACAGTAGGTACAAGTAAATTAATGCATCTGAAGGAAAATTTATAGCTTCTATAAATAAAAGTCAAAGCTTTTACATTTTATTGAAATCATGATTCAGCATTTTGAAGGCATATTAAATAGCATTTAAAATAACTTTACATCTTAAGAAGATATAAACAAAACAAACTTTATATGAATAGAGATGTTCTCTTATGGTGATATGGAGGTGTAACTGAAAAAAAGAGGTCTGCTGCTGTGGTAGGAGCAAAGACATTTATTAGGCAAATATTAAATTTTCTATTATGGTAATGCCTACTAAACTCAGAGGATGATTAAAAGATGCCATTACACATGGTATATGCCTTCAGCCATTTTTACAAACTTCTGATGAAGAAAACGGTGTAGAAACATGACTATTGTAAATAACAATGAGGTCCATTAGAGAGGTACAAATAGTAGAGGGGGAAAGAATATCAAAATATTTAAAATAATTTGAGGAGAGCTCTGATATTTTATCTGTCCTTCAAAAACTGGAGAGAAATTGGAACTTCCCTCGTGGTGCAGTGGTTAAGAATCCACCTGCCAATGCAGGGGACACGGGTTCGTGCCCTGGTCCGGGAAGATCCCATGTGCCACAGAGCAACTAAGCCCACGAGCCACAACTACTGAGCCCACGCGGCACAACTACTGAGCCCACGTGCCACAACCACTGAAGCCTGCACGCCTAGAGCCTGTGCTCTGCAACAAGAGAAGACACTGCAATGAGAAGCCTGCTCACCACAACAAAGAGTAGCCCCTGCTCACCGCAGCTAGAGAAAGCCCGCGTGCAGCAACAAAGACACAACGCAGCCAATAAATAAATAAATAAATAAAATCGAAAACAAAAAACATGAGTAAAAAAAAAAAAAAAAACTGGAGGGAAATTTATAAGATGGAGATCAAGATATATTAAATGATGCAATCTATAATTAAATTAGTATCATCTTGTATACAAAATATTTCATTATTTTGTATTTCAATATTCCTTCTCTCTATTTGCTGGGGCTGAAGTAACAAAGTAGCATGAACCACTTGTGTTGGCTTCAACAACGGAAATTAATTTTGTCCCATATTTCTTGAGATTAGAATTCCAACATCAAGGTGTTCATAGGATTGGTTCTTTCTGAGGACTGTTTGGCAAAGGATCTCTTCCAGATCTCTCACTGTCTTCATGTTCACATGGTGTTCTTGTATGCCTATCTGTCTCTAAATGATGTCTTTTTATAGGGACACCAATCACATAGGTTTAGGGTTCACCCTAATAACCTCGCTTTAACTTGAATACCTCTGTAAAGACCCTAAATATCTCCAATTAAGGTCATGTTCTAAGCTACTGGGGGATTAAGATTTCAATATATGAATCTTTTGGGGACACAATTCACCCCCAATGCTCTCCATTAGTCAGCTCCATTAGGATCTTCAGGGCACATTTGTTTGTTTATTTACCTTATTTCCCAGGAGGATTATAGATGTTCAAAAACATTTATCATATATTATTGGAATTTGTTATAACCGTGATCAAGAAACACAAAGCCTATTTTGTAAGCAACACGTTTCATCTTTATTAACATCCAATTAGAGTTGTTTGGAATTCTAGAGTTAGTAGTCATTTTATGGCATGCACAAAACATTTTGTATTCTTTTTCATTTTTTTATTATAAGCAAATAATAGCATCCTTTTACTCAGCCCCAGTGAATTGGAATCATAGTACTTGTGAGTTCCTTTGACATACTAATTTAGAGTCATATAACATAGATTTAGTGCCCATTTGCACCTAGGTATATCTCAGTTATTGACATGCTAACTTTGCATCGTATTTCTTCTAATCTCTCCATAGTAGTATGTGACTTTTGATCTAGACTTCCACCTTAGTTCTTGAATAGCAATGCAGTTTCCTAGATGGGACTAGAATAATGCCTCAAACTCTCTCATTTTTCTGCGTTCTGGCTTTAAAGACTTTTGTCAGCTTAATGATTCCTACACGATAAACTCTCTTCTATTTCCTTTCAAATGCTGTATTTAAAATTTTTTAAAGACAAATAATCTTTGAAAGAAGCTGAGGGGCATTTTCCCCAAATTAATTTTTATGGCAGGTGGTAAAATGAAGCATTGAGTGACTCTATCTCAGATAAAGGTGGGGAACTGGCAGACAACTTTATCATTCAGGTGACATCGTGTTTGGAAAATGCTACCTCTCTGACTCACTTTCTGATTACTTAGCCTCAAACACCTCCTTTCTAACCCTAGACTTTACTTTCAAATGACCTATGATGCTTCACACTCATTCTTTTTTGTTTTTTAATTTATTTATTTATTTATTTTTGACCCCACTGGGTCTTCGTTGCTGCGTGGGCTTTGGCAAGTTGGGGCTACTCTTCGTTGTGGTGCACGGGCTTCTCATTGCAGTGGCTTCTCTTTGTTGAGGAGCAGGGGCTCTAGGTGTGCGCGCAGGCTCAGTAGTTGTGGCTCGCGGGCTTTAGGGTGCAGGCTCAGTAGCTGTGGTGCACAGGCTTAGCTGCTCCGCGGAAAGGGGGATCTTTCCGGACCAGGCCTCGAACCCGTGCCTCCAGCATTGGCAGGCAGATTCTGAATCACTGTGCCACCAGGGAAGCCCCCACACTCATTCTTAAAATCACCTGTTATTCATACTCAAAAGTCAATTCAAGTCTTTGATTTTAAAAAATCCCAAACCAAAAAAGTTCAGAATGGACAAATGTAAATCAAAACTTGTCTGACATATATATAATGTGAATGATTCTCAGTTCACCACTTATAAAGCATACAATGAACTAGCATTTATCTCTCCAGGGATTTCTTTTTCTCCTGACAGATTAAAAAATATATATAACTTGCAATAGAATTTGGTGAGACAACTTAAAACCTATCAGCTCTATTAATTGAGAGAGATTATATTTGTAACCAACAGGGATAAAGACTATGTTAAACAAGCCTATGAAAAAATAATGACTTACTAGAGAATGATTTTATAATGCAGTAGTATATAAATCACCCCTGCCTCCTTTCTCTGAGACTATATTCACATTTCAATAATCTGAGATTTCTCATTGGAAATGAAAAAATTCAGATGCTAACACTTAAGATCACTCTCACCAATTATTATTCAGAGGTATGTTAGAAATGTATTACAGAAAGTAAAATTTAATAATTAGTACATTTATAACTCTTGAATATTGTTTTGAAAATAATTTATTGAGAAATACATGTAGATAGCAACATATATTTGTATCTGGGGTGGGTCAGAAGTCATGCCAAGACTGTATCATTTTATTTTTTTTTTATTTTATTATTTTTAACATGTTTATTGGAGTATAATTGCTTTACAATGGTGTGTTAGTTTCTGCTGTATCACAAAGTGAATCAGCCATACGTATACATATATCCCCATATCCCCTAAGACTGTATCATTTTAGATTGCAAACATGTGCTCAGCCTTCTTTTTTATGTCAATCGTAAGCCATTTATTATTCAATACCAGCAGTAATCAATTTACTGATTATACAGAAAGTAAGTAGGAGATCTGAAAGTTAAATCTACTACATTACATGAACATTATTTTGAGATATATTTTTATGGGACAAAAACAATCCCAAATGTAGCTTAATTTTATACTTGTTAGTAAGAAAATAATTCAGATTTTGATTAATAACTTAGTGCCACTTTGAATGCCTTTGACTTAATTGTCCATAGGGTCTCCACTTCTTTATATTAGCCGATGTGCTGACATGCTTCAGTTAGCTTCATTCAATTATGTGAAATTGCAATTAGAAGAGGCTGTCAGCCAATGTTGTAATTAAATCTTCTAAAAATAAGAGATAAGAATCCAGTTGCATGCAATAGTATCAATACATGCCTGTGATAATACTAAGTACACATAAATGGACTTAGGTATTCCAAACTTATTTTTGAAAAGTGTGTTTGAAAATAGAATTAGTAGATCTGTCAATCAGAATGTTTCTTTGTTCCTAAACATTCAAATCCGAATTGCTGCAAAGATGCTTTTGTACAGATTTTGGTGGAAAGCTTTGTACCTTTTAGTATACACTAAAATTGTTCCTCACATTCAAAATACATGAGTCAAGTAAATGATTTTTAATATGATATGCCTTTTCTTCATGCTGTTTGCTTATATTAATATAATTTTTCAGTCTTTTTTCTATGACAAATGTATTCTATTTAGAAGCTTATTCTTTGATAATGTTATATTTATGAAGAAATTACAATTGACTCTGTACCTGCTGCTTCAATAAGAAATATTTAATTTGCTCCAAATTATTTTAATGTCAACATCATTTATTCATTTCTAATTGTCATGTCCAAATTTGCAGGAGATACGTATATACATGTGTATGTTTGTATATATATGTAAGTATGTATATATACATATATATGAGTATGTATATTTAGATAAACAAGTGTGATAACATTTTGTGCTTCTATAAGGTCATATATTTAAAATAGTCCTATATATTCAAATGATTTACATGAAAATCTAATTCTAACATTTCAAAAAACACTTTTGATTAAATACAGAAGTTAAGTGGTTTCCAAATTAGTTTATCTTCCCTTTGCTATAAAATATGTATGGTGTAATTAGGAAACGAGTAGAAATTCTTTTTTTTTTTTTTTTTTTTTTTTTTTTTGCGGTATGCGGGCCTCTCACTGTTGTGGCCTCTCCCGTTGCGGAGCACAGGCTCCGGACGCGCAGGCTCAGCGGCCATGGCTCACGGGCTTAGTTGCTCCGCGGCATGTGGGATCTTCCCGGACCAGGGCACGAACCCGTGTCTCCTGCATCGGCAGGCGGGTTCTCAACCACTGCGCCACCAGGGAAGCCCCGAGTAGAAATTCTTATATTAAAAAATCAACACCAAATGCCATAAGAGAGTGGAGTAATAGCGTTGAAGTTCTGAGGGAAAATTATTTTAAGCCTTGATTACTTTACCTACCTATATAGTCAATGACGCTTAAGACAAACAAAAGCATTTTTAGCTATTAAGGGGCTCAGAACATTATCTCACATACATCCTTCCTGTGAAGGATGGGATAAAGAGAAAGGAAATCGTGGGATATAATAAATAAGGAACCTTAGTGAGAAACTCGATGAAAATGTTTCCTGGCTTGTCAGTTATACAGAATGCCTTGTAAGCAACTGGTTCAAGTTAAAATAGGAAGCTGGGCTTCCCTGGTGGCGCAGTGGTTGAGAATCCGCCTGCCGATGCAGGGGTTACGGGGTTCGTGCCCCGGTCCGGGAAGATCCCACATGCCGCGGAGCGGCTGGGCCCGTGAGCCATGGCCGCTGAGCCTGCGCATCCGGAGCCTGTGCCCCGCAACGGGAGAGGCCACAACAGTGAGAGGCCCGCATACCACAAAAAAAAAATAAATAAATAAATAAATAAAATAAAATAAAATAGGAAGCCATTGGCCTCTAAGGAGAAAAGGGAATAGGATGATTCTAGCAATGTGCAGGAACTTCAGAGCTTTCTTATATTAGTAAAAAATGGTGAACATAAAAGTAAAAATATGTTTCTACTCTCAACAAGAGGAGGATAAAAATAATTAAAACAGCTAACAAAAGCTATGAAATTGTACAAGAAAGGTGCGTCAGATACATTGCAAAGTAAACTATGGCATGATTTCAAACAATAGAAGTAAAAGGAAAGAAAATCCACTTAGCTTGGATGCTTTGAATTGTCTCCTTCAGGTGATACAGCAGTTAGGACATTGTACCCATGGAGAATGAAATATAATCCTAATGCTCTATTTTGCATATAGTTATACTTTGGTAAATCTTATTTATTGTTTTTCAACTTTAAGAGATAATTCATTGAAAAAAAATCCTCATCTTAAATGTGGTTACAAAACAATATAAACACCATTAACCTTGACTATGTAAAAGGAAAGGGTGCAGAAAAGGAGTAAGGAAGCAGATACTAATATCCTCATCTAACAGAGTGGGAAGTTGAGATATAATATCTAAAGTTAGTGAAACAAATCGAAGTTTAAACGTGTCATTTAAAGTTGCAAAGGCAAGCAAAAGATCTATCAAAAATTTGAACAAGGACATAAAAGCTTGGATAAGTTACAGAGGTACATCCTTGTCTTTCACAGTGAGTAGTTATGTGTTCAATGTAAAATCAAGAAATAGTGATATAAACATATCATGTAGAATAAAACGAGATAACTATCTTAACAAAAAAGTCAATAAGGTCTAATTTATTGTATTTATTGTCCAATAAAATGATGAATTTTTTTGTGAGCATAAGCAGTAATTACTTGTATTTTACTTGGAAGATAAAGTTTGAAAAAACCAATGCATCTGTTTTAAAAGAGGATGGTATAGAAACTTAGAATTTTAAAAATTTAATAATTAATAGCAATTTCATAATTATTTAATAATTCATATTTATTGTGCTTAGCTTACTGCAAACCAATATGCAAAGTTTTTAACATACCGTATCTCATTTAACTCCTGGAACCTTTGATACGAATACACAGTTGAAGAAAATGAGTAGTGAAGTAAGAGTCCCAAATATCATGGTCGGCATGGATAAAATTGGTTTTTAAAACCTGGAAAAACTAGGATTTGAAACTAAAAATTTTCGGTTTTTATTCACTTCACTGCTACACTTTACTGACTCCAGTTTATTTCACCCTTTGTACAGGTAAGTGGAAAATAAGTGCCTTGGAAAAAAGCATGCAGCTTGTAAATTTTAACAGGAGTGGTATTAAACCATTTGCAATCATTACAGTATAGGCATTGTCTGTAAAATATGGACTTTCTCTATATAGAACCAATATGATCCTATGGTTACTTAACAACTGAATAGCATCAATTAATAATTATTTATCTTGGGGAAAATATAAGAAATTGTGATTAAAACAAAGATATTTTTCTATTATACTCTTCTGACTTCCAGGCTCATTATTTCATAAAGTCCTCAATATTTGTATAAACTCTTAAAAGCGTTTGGGAAAGAAATGATATACCATCTATAATTTGAAGTCAAGCAATGCCTAGTATGTTTTATAAGTTTCTGATATATTGTATCACATAACCAGGGTTGTTTTTTTTAATTCAAGGAGTATTAACAATAAACTACCAATTATTGAACACGTGGGCTCTAGCTAAGTAAAGTTCATCTAGTTCTTGAAAAAATCCTTTTGTGTGCAAAATATCCAAATTTTTTAGTATTAGTAAATGAAGTAAAGGGAATTTAAGTAAGTTGACCCCAGAGCTGATAAGTATATTTTAGGTGTCAATATGCATCTAAGGACGTCTTATTTAGAAATTCACTCTCCTGCTTACTGCACGTGGTATCACGGCACTAAGTCGTACTTCCTTAGATCATCGAGACACCAAGAATTAAACCAAATATTGCCTTAAAATGATGAGAAATACTATTTTTAAAAAGTGAAAGAATATGTACTTTTATATAAAGCCATATTAGGTCAGAAAGACTTAGATTAAAATATAAATCCACCACGAAAGTAATGGCATTATTTTGCACAGTTGTTTACTCTCTGAACTCATTCTTGTATTTCTTATACTTAAAATAACATTTTCTTACTATGTGGCTGAAAGCACACCTTTAAGAAACTACACTAGTTACATAATGACTAGCTAATAAGAGATGCTTGAAAATGGCAGTTCTTGTTATAATTAGTGCTATTTGTTATTATATTAAATGTAAACTTTTAGAACTTTCAGATACCACAACGATATCCGGGAGCGGGTGAAATAAAGAGAGAGTAATTTGCTGTCAATATTTACATGGAGATCTTCCTTTTCAGTTTCAGAACCTCAGATTTCCTGAGAGGCTTCACAAGAGAAGCCTTCTCTTTACCCCCTCTGCAGCAGTTTACCTCCTAGGAAATATTACATCAACAAAACTTCTCTGGCACTTTTTCCTTTAGGATCCTTGCTGTGCATTCACCAGATAAATCAGTTCCCGCGAATGTGTTAAGAATATAAGTCATTACCCTTACGCTCATATTGTCCCTACTGAGAGAACAATATCTGATTATGGAAGAAGTCATTCCAAAAAGGAAAGTTTCAGGTTTGGGGACATCCCAAGAGGAGAAACCTTTTTTTTTTTTTTAATTGGCCTTTAAATCATTAAAATAGGCCACAGAACAACACTGTCTATAAATCGATAATTCTGGACTGGGCATCAATAGACCCTCATCTATACTGGCTCTGCTATATGGTTTACCTTGAATACTTAATACCTCCCCTTCCAGCTTCATTCTTGTGAAAGATTAGACCTGAGTCAAAATATTAAAATAGTATACATATTTATTTTTATTTACCTTTTTAACAAATATTTAATAGTAGCTACCATGGCAGGGTACGTTTGTTTCCTTGTTTTGTGATGCGGATTTAGCAATGATCAGGATACACAAAATTCCCCCTCTTATTAAGAATCCATTCTAGTGAGGAAAAGCAGAATATACTCTTTAAAAGAAAATATATATGCTTTAAAAGTTATTGTTTTAAAGAAAAACAACATTGGTTTAAAAGAAAACAATGCTATGAAGGTTACTCAAATATGGTTATACAATGAAAACGATCCAAACTACTCACTGGCTATTAACTATCAGATAGTCAGAGAATGGCTTTTGAGAAGACAACATTCTAACTGAGCTCTGAATGACAAGGAGGGAACAACCACGCATGCAAGATCTTAAGACAGTTGTGAGTTTGTGTGTTTAAGACTAGGAAGGCTTGAACGGTCAAGCAACGGGTGAGAAAAGAGAAAAGGGTGTGTTAAAGCAATGCAAGAGGGAAGAGATATGGGAACATGTGTATGTGTATACCTGATTCACTTTGTTGTAAAGCAGAAACTAACACACCATTGTAAAGCAATTATACTCCAATAAAGATGTTAAAAAAAAAAACCAAAAAAGTCAGTGGAGTGTATGGACACCAAAGGGGGAAAGCGGCAGGGGGCGGTGGTGGTGGTGGGATGAGTTGGGAGAGTAGGATTGACATGTATACACTGATGTGTATAAAATGGATCACTAATAAGACCCTGCTGTATAAAAATATAAATTAAATTAAGTTTAAAAAAAAGCAGGGCATTGTAATCCACAGCAAAGTGATTGATTTCTACTTTGTGATCAGTGGGACTGAATTACAAATTTTCACGTAGGGGAAAAGCATGACCATTATATGTTGTAAATGAGGCTGCACTGAGTATGGATTGTCAGGATAGGGCAATGGGGACAGGAAGGGTTAGAGGCTATTGTCTCAAAGTAGAATTAGGATAGTTTCGACTAAGCATTTTAAGGAGACATTTATAGAGAATTCAACAATCTAACTTTTTGAAATAGAGTGAACAGAATATGATAATGTATTAAAGGCTGACGTGAAAGAAGATAATGACCAAGAAGGACTTAGTGTTCCCCTCAGCTTGACTAGTCTTTAGACTGGTTTCTTCCTGACAACAGGTCCCTAAAACCCCTTTTCTTAGAGAATTTACTTTAGAAAACTTGCAATTGTAAATTCTCTCTCTCTCTCCATCTTTGATATACACATCTTCTATTACCTAGGAAGGTCTTTTCCAAGGACCTGGGGGTCATGCCTTTGAAGTGTAAACATCAAGAAAAATGGTGTCCCTCTCTCCCTGTGTTTGTGGGAAGGTAGGAGCCTAACTCGGATAAGCACTAATTAGCAAACACAGATGGCCTAGTCATATTGACCAACTTCCAATCAGCTTCTTCTAATGCCTTTTCACTAGCTGATCCCAGGGCTTGAAAACCTTCTGGCCATGTGTTTCAACAGAGTTGAGTTCAACCTATTTTCCCTATTACAATAGACTTGAATAAAGTCTTCCCTGCCTGTAAAATTGGCCCAGTGCAATTTTTCTCTTCTAATGATTAAGACCACGACTGAGATATTTGGCTTGAGTGACGGTATGGATATTGATGATTTTTATTTAATGGTGAAGGCTGGTACGAACAGCATGGTATTTTAGAGAAAACCATTCAGAGTCAGAGGTGTTAAGTTTGAGATGCCAATAGCTTTACAAAACAGTAATATGTGCAAGTGGGAGGTTCATGGTGAAGGCCTGCGTTGTGTGTGTGTGTGTGTGTGTGTGTGTGTGTGTGTGTATGTCTGTGTATACATGAAAATTCTCAGCATATAGATGTTATATAAATCCATGTGACTGGATGAGGGTACATAGGGAGGGGGATAGACAGCAGAGAAGGGAGCATTGATTTCTGGGACTTCCAACATTTAAGGATGGAGCCTGGAAGTAGGAACAAGCGGAATTTGAGAATGAGAGGCAGGTGAAAAAGAGGCAAAAAAATACTAAAGAGAAAAACAGCTCATTCTTACAGGGTAGCATAAAAAAATACTAAAATATTTTCAGGTATTTTAATTGGTAACATATAGACATATACTTTTTTTTAAGCTCAGTGTGGTTTTTTATTATTGTTATACAAAATTTAAGAAAATCGAAATCAGGGTAAACACAAAGACTATAAATTCCCTGTATGTATTCTTTCCTTAGAAAAAAACAGCAATCCCCAAAAATGAAGTGGAAAACTACATATAATACAGTCAAAGAAGAAGTAATTAGGATTCAAATAAATCTACATGTGGAACTGTAATCACATTTTTGTGTGTGTGGTACACAGGCCCCTCACTTTTGTGGCCTCTCCCATTGCGGGGCACAGGCTCTGGACGCGCAGGCCCAGTGGCCATGGCTCACGGGCCCAGCCACTCCGCGGCAGGTGGGATCCTCCCGGACCGGGGCACGAACCCGTGTCCCCTGCATCGGCAGGCGGACTTTCAACCACTGTGCCACCAGGGAGGCCCTGTAATCACGTTTTGATAACCGTGCTTATGTGATAATAGTGCACTTCTGGTGATAACCCAGCACTGTGTGGGGAGGAAGGTAGAGTTCAAATTGTGTCATTAAGAGATAAAAAGAATGAATAAAAATATAATGAATCTACCCCAGATATTCCCCCGCACCAGGACAACCATGAAACCATATGGCTTCATGTATTCCAGGCACAAAGAAAATGACTATATATTCATTAATTCTGTATAATACTATATATGATATATTTACCATAAGTCCGTATACAATTTAGGGAGCATGAAATAGTAATCTGTTCTCATTTCTCTTATTTTATTTATAAAAATTAAAGCTTGATATCCTCTTGAGCAGTGAGATATTTTAAATAGCCATGTATTAAGCTTTGACTTTGAAAAACATGCTTAATTTTGTTAAATGCTAAACAAAACCAAAAATACATTGTATGTATAAATATTTAATATTTATTTCATATGTATTGGGATATTCATTCTGGCATATCCCAAAATGTGAATCCATCACATTCATTATTTTTATATTTCATCACTAGTACTCACGATATGGTCACTTCTTTTTTAAACTTGGGCTCAATAGACGGCAAAGACCGTATTCCTCATGTTAGTATGTAGGTAATATTTTAGCAATTTGATACATGAGTAATTAATCTTGTGATGTATCTTTATTTCTATAATGCTATCTCATTCTATTTCTATGTAAAACAGTTATAAACATAAAATATAGATAATTTTGTTATAATAGTTTATTTTTATACATATACTCATATTTGAGATACAACAGGTAAAAAGTAATATTTTATAAAGGGACTTTCTCCCACTTTGTCCTTCACCCACCCAAGTCTTCTTCCCATAGTTAGCACATTAATAATTGTTTATAATTCTTTTAAGAATATACCAGGCAATAAATAATATTATATTTTGAGAATATACAAGGCAATACATACTGTAAATATATCACACATTTTTACTCTTTATATTTATTTGTTTGTATATACATATATACACATTAAAAAGGTGGGAGAAAAATTATATATATTATGTATGTTATATAATTATAATTAATAATATATAATAATATAATTATATATAATGTTTTCTCTTTCTATTTTATTCAAATATTAAAAAGCTAACATACTATATACACTATTCTGTGCCTTACTATTTGGAACAAACAGTATATAGTGAAATGATTTCACATTAGTTTTAATATTCCTTGTTTTATTAAATTTAAAACAACATTTCATGGTATAGTTATTTCATTATTTATCAAGATTTTAAACTATTTTGTCTTTTTTGCTATGGACACAATTGGATTCTTTCTTAGTATGAATGGACTTAGTTTACTACATGCAATTCTATTCAGAGAAACAAGTATTTTTTGTTTCCAAAGAATTTCATGATATTTAAAAGATATTTAAGGATACTATCATATCCTTAAGGCTGCTGTCTTAAAATCAACTTGAGATTTTAATCATATGGTGAAGAGTAGATAAATATTACAAACGTGGCGTCCATATTAAATGCGTTTGTAGGAGGGAAAACAAAACTATTTGGCATTTAATGCAGCACTGGACTCAAGTATTTAATGTGGAAAATTGACTAATCATAAAAAAAAAACTGAGCACAAATACTGGTATGCTATAATTTTGACTGTTTTTTTATAAACATTTACAATAATTCTGGACTTAAGGAATGAACGTGTGATGAAACATTGCCATTGAGTAAGAGCTATTGTTTTTAACCAGGAGTTTCCAGAATAAGTGGCTGACTTAAAAGCAGACATTCAGTTCTCTACTTGGAAGCTGGTACAAAGTCAAGGCAATTTTAAGTGAAAAGACAAGCCAGAATTCAGTGTCATTTAATTAGGCCACATAGGCAACATTTACTTTTAAGATCAAGAAAAATAGAAGAAAAACAGTGATTCCACAAAGAGAAAGTTACTGCTTTAAAAGTTATTCTTGTCTGAGTTGAATATAGAACTACTCTTTACTTTAAAAATCAATCAAAATTCCACTTTATATCATCAAGTGAGCTGTTTTGCAGAATTTAATAGATTATACTATTGATTCCATCTATACAATGCTAGCTGATATCGCATACCTGTAAAGTGTGGCCTGTTATGTTACTGAGAGCAAGATTAAAGAGATTAGTCTGTGAAAGAACAAGTAGATTTCATAGTTCCATGCAATATTCACATACCTGTTAACTTAATAATCATTTTATGTTAGTAAAATACAACAAAACAAAATTTAAAATAGTCTGTTTTAATCCTTGAAACATCTGGCTAAGCTTGTTTGAAAAACTCAGTTTGGGTACCTCTTCAAAATCCAGGCACTGGATATGAAAGACTAGTTTTTCCTTCCTTCTTGTCTTCTTCACAGAGATGAAAATACTATTGAATCATTGATTTTAACTGCATATGATTACATTAACTTCTGTAGTGTCTTCTTGAGAATCACTTAATCAGACCAGATATTATTTAGCTATTCTGCTTATTTTCAGTCTATGTCAGGGAAAAAGTGATTGTGTTAGGGTGTGAGGGTGGGAGAGGAAGGCAGAAAGAGATTTGACTTCAACGGAAAAGGTAGTATGATGGCAGAGACAGAGATTGGAATCAGGTACTTTGAAGATGGAGGAGGGGCTACAAGTAAAGGAATCTGGATGGCAACTAGAAACTGAAGAGGACAAGGAAATGGGTTCTTCCCTGGAGCCTCCAGAAAGAAACAACCCTGTTCACACCTTCATCTTAGCTCCATAAAACTCCTTTCGTGGACTTTCGATCTTCAGAATTTTAAGGTAATAAATTTGTCTTTGTTTATGACACTAAGTTGTTTTGGTAATTTGTTAAGCAGCAATAAGAAATTAATATATTTATTGTTCCCTCGATAGTTGCCCTCCAGATTTACCTTTGGTAACAAAGAGAAAAGACTACGTTTTGAAGTCGGTCAACATTTATTATTTATACAATGGGAGTCAATGTCAGTGCAGTTCTACTGGAAAGCAAATAAGAAGACCAAGTTAGAAATGAAAAAGATTTATTGAATATAAAGTCTGTGAAAGTCAAAGGAGAGACGGAGTTGTAGTAGGGAGAAACTTCAGATCTGTGATGCAGGTTTGACACGTATGGAAAGACAGATAAAGAAGAAACATTGGATGGGGAGAGGTACTGATGCAGTTCTGAGAAAGTCTCATCCACGCCAACAGGGAAACCCAGAGCAAAGATTGCCTGTTAGAGAAGTCCCATGATGGGCAAAAACAAGGCCCTTGGATTGCACCTTGACCAGTTATTAGCAGGAACAGCCCAGAAGGGAGTACGTTCTTGGCTAGAATACTCTAGCAGATTCTAAGGGTGTTGTCACCTCAACTGTCAGCTGATGGCAGTTCTAGGAGCAGGTTTTCTTTTGTAAGGGTACCCAAGTGGCATACCTCCTTGGCTGCCACAGTCAATTCAACATGGTAGACATGCAATAAATATATCTTAAATTTAAAAATAATGAATATTCCTCTGGAATATTACCAAAGTCTAAGTCTTCGCCCACAATAGTTATTTTTCCCTCATGGTCTAGCACCTCCACCTTTATATTTATTATTTTCTTTTGTAGAATAGCTTTGAATAAACATGTTTCATAGTTTCTATTTCCCCAATCATTACATATGCTACATCGGTTATTTGATATTAGATTTTTAAAAAGTTCTTCTTTATATTTTGCATGTCTATAGATTCATGACTTAGACTATTTAGCTGACATTCCTAGATTTAGACACAGCCTATTTAGCTGACATTCCTAGATTTAGACACGCATAATCCAGACTTTGTGTGTTTAAATATGATCTCCTAACTAGAACTTTGAAACTTTTTTTTTTTTTTTTGCCATGCTGTGCAGCATGAGAGATTCCCCAACCAGGGATCAAACCTGTGCCCCCTGCAGTGGAAGTGTGGAGTCTTAACCACTGGACTGCCAGGGAGGTCCCAAGCTTTGAAACTCTTTCATCACACTTTCGTAGTTATCATCTTGGACGGGGTGCTGTGACAATGACTGACCTCACCCACTGTAGGTGACTATATTGGTTAAGCCTCAGAGTCTCGTAGTGTCTTTGTTCTTGCTTCAGAGATCAAAAGCTACATACCCTACTCTAGCTTCTCACATCATCAAAAAGGAAAAAAATAATTATTAAAGGCAAAATAGTGATATTCTTGCATAAGAAGACCTATCTCAGAGACTCTTGCAACACAGTATGTTATTAATTAGGAGTCCACATAATTTTACTCTAAAGGTCCAGATAGTCCACTAGGTTTTGCAGGCCATATATAGTTTTGTCGTGTATTCTTTTTGTTTCTGTTTTTTTTTTCTACAACCCTTTAAAATACAAACACTGTTCTTAGCTCCCAGGCTAAACAAAAAAATAGTCCTCTGCCAGATTTATCTTCAATGTGGAGTCCATAAGTAATTGCATAATTCTCTAAGAAATGTACAAGGACAGGAGAGGTCTCCTCAATCTTTCCAGTATATTTATGACCTGTTTCATTCTTTCCTGTATTAAGGAAGATTTTGTTTGGGTATGAGCAATAGAAAAATCTAAAATCTAAAATAAAATCTAAAATAAAATAAAATAAATCTAAAATAAAAATCTAAAAATATGGGCAATAGAAAAATCTAAAATCTAAAAAATAAAATACAATCTAAAAATCTAAAATAAATTTTAAAAATTTAAAATAAAATTAAAAATCTAAAATAAATAGAAAAATCTAAAATAGAATCTAAAATAAAATAATAATCTAAAATAAAAATAAAATAATCTAAAATCTAAAAAACCTAAAATAAATAAATAAAAATCTAAAATAAATCTAAAATCTAAAATATTAAGGAAGATTTTGTTTGGATATGGGCAATAGAAAAATCTAAAATAAAGGTGGCATAACTAAGATAGAAATTTATTCTCCTCAGGTAAACATACAGAGGTGGAAAAATGCAAGTCTGATCCACAAATTCCTTATGGATCCAGCCTCCCTCAAGCTTACCAGTTTACTCTCATCCCCTTAGTTCAAGGTAGAATATATGCTCTAGGTTGGATGAAGGATTAACAAAAATATGAACAAAGGGCAGTATCAAGTGTATGCAAAGACATATTCAAGGAAGCTTCTGTAAGCACTTACGTTTATATATGTTTGGCCAGAACTTACTAATGTGGGCATATCTAGCTGCAAGGAAAGCTAGTTAATCTGCTGTCCTTTTTACTGAGTTGCAGTACGATGCTGAGTCAAATTTCCTATTTGTATGACAGAGGGTAAAACAGGTTCCAGGGGATAACTACCGCTTCCTGTCATGATTCCTCCTTATTTATATTAAGAAGCCCAGGGACTTCCCTGGTGCTCCAGTGCTAAGGAATCCGCCTTCCAATGCAGCGGACATGGTTCGATCTCTGGTCGGGGAACTAAGATCCCACATGCCGTGGGGCAGCTAAGCCTGCTTCATAACTACTGAGCTCGCGTGCCTCAACGAGAGAGCCCGCGTGCCGCAAACTACAGAGCCCACGTGCTCTGGACCCCACACGCCACAACTAGAGAGAAGCCCAAACGCCACAACAAAGAGCCCACAAGCTGCAACAGAAGATCCCGCATGCTGAAACAAAGATCCCGAGTGTCAAAACTAAGACCCGACACAGCCAAAAAGATATCAACAAAAATTTTTGTTTTTAATTAATTGAAATTATAAAAATAAAGAAAGAAGCCCAGTCGTGGTACATAAACATTTACTCTCATGACAAAATAAGTATAGCAGATACAAATATAGTAAGTTCTATTAAGCTATTTGTCAATATATTTTGATAGTTTAATTGAATTACACTCATATATATTAGTTTGTGAGAAATAAACACATGAAACTAGATTTCTCTGAGAAATATCTAGATACCATGAAGCATGAAATATATAAAATATATATATTTTTGGGCAATATACTCAATATTAAAACTTAAATTACCTTACTAATAAGTATTATCATGCCATCTGAGATATATTTTTTAACTTGCCAATTTCTCATATTCTGTCATGGTACATGGAGAAATTTTTAAATTAGAAATATATGAGAGAAATATTTTTAAAGAGTTAATTGTTCTAAAGGAGATTTCTTTAATGATAAATTTCCTCAGAATAATAGTCCAAGAAAATCACTTTACTGATAATCACTTCAACTACAATAAAAAATTGACAGGTATATAAGTTCCCCCATATTTATAGCTTTCCCATATGGATTTTTAAGTAAGTGAAAATTAGTATTACAAAGGGGAAGTTGGAATGTGAATTATGTGATGTTTATTAACTCACCTTTCTACTTGTACCTATATACATCATTTGGGTTTTCCATACCTTACACTTTTCCATACAAAAAAAGACCACAGTATTTACAATATTTACTTCTACGCTTCCTGGGAGATATACATTAGTTAATAACATATCCATCACAATAATATAACTAAGAATAAAATTAATAAAAGGATTGAAAACATTAACTTTAAAAATAAATGTGATATTTTTCTAAGCTCGTACACAGATGGAAGTGATCCTAGGATCACTTCATAATAAGAATAATGTGACGTACACTAAATTAAATGAAGAATTTCTACAGTGACTCTTTCCAGTTAGGTTATTTGGATATTTCCTTCCTGGACAACATAAGCACAACTAGTACAGACATAATTTTTCTGTTGTTACTAGGTATTTATTAATCTACTGTGTTGTACTCGGTTTTATTTCAATTTATTGGAAGTAAATTACATAAAATAACCTTTCCATCAAAATTACATCTAATGATAAAATTAGAATTTATCTAATTGGAGAATGCATCCATGAAGTCTTATATATTTAGATTTATACAGATTGATCTATTTGGCAGTCTTTAAATGTGATTATTTTATTTCATTTATTTTATTACTATTTTTAGATAATGTTAAAATTTACTTATAATACATAGACACAGAGCTTGACATATCCCAGGTGTTCTAAGCATTTTTCAAACATTAATTTTAATACTTTCCATAACATTACATATGGCATGCTTATTATTGTTGTTATTATATGTATGTATGTATGTATACATTTATTTTAAGAGCATAGGAAGTTCACCTATGCAGTGGCCACTTTTTCTTTGCTGCAAGTTCTTTTATTTAAGAGCAGATTAATAAGCAGTAATTCTGTCCATACTAAAAAATAATTAAGGAGTTCAGCGCAGAGAAGAACGGTGAGTAGTGTATGAATATTTAACTTAATGTTCTATACAGGCAAAACCAAAGCTTTCCAGTCCCAAATAACATATGACATTAAATTACTAATTAGTTCTATTTTGTGAATTATGCATTAGGTTTGAATGTACTTGTGAACTACTTGTGCATTAAGAAGCCTTCAAACTCAGCACAGATATAGGAAATCCAAATGATTCGTATTTCTAGATAAAAACTAATATGTTTCCAAACATTTCTGAAAAATAGAAAAAGAGAAAGGAACAGTAGCCACTCATTTTGCTTAAAAGTTTTGTTCTTTATGACGTGTCCCTTATGAATATTATCTGATTTTTTATCATGTTTGCTGCTGCCAACCACAAACTATTCATCTTAGGATGTGCTGTATAAATCATTATGGTAGCTATGACAACTTTTTGTTGACATTTTAAAGTGGGATTTTCTTGAATCTTGCATTTAAAACTACTAGCATCATTATTCTCTGATAGAATTCTTAGAAATATCTGAATCAATTTTATTTTGCTTTCCTAACTATAAAATAAGATATAACTTTAAAAAAGTAACTAAGTACTAAGTTAGTACTAAAGTTAGTACTGAGTACTAACTTTATCATAAAATACCTTGAAGTCACTTCTCCAATGCACACACTTATTATTAAAGAAAATACATATATATGGTTTAGTATAATAAGGTATAGTATAACTAACAGCAAAAGAAATTTAGTAATAGGGCTTCCCTGGTGGCGCAGTGGTTGAGAGTCCGCCTGCCAATGCCGGGGACACGGGTTCGTGCCCCGGTCCGGGAAGATCCCACGTGCCGCGGAGCGGCTGGGCCCTTGAGCCACGGCCGCTGAGCCTGCACGTCCGGAGCCCGTGCTCCGCAACGGGAGAGGCCACAAAAGTGAGAGGCCCGCGTACCACACACACACACACACAAAAATAATAATTGTTGTTTTAGAGTCTGATCTGAAAGCCATCATGCTATATACACTGCTTTGTGTGTGTTTTCCTTACTGAAAGTTGAATTTATTAACAGTTCGTTTGCTAAAGTAAAAGGCATTCACAAGATTTATAGCAGAAACATTCACAGCAGATATTCATTATATTGTATGATTAGTAGAGGTTTGGTTGAGCTCATGTCATCCTTTGATTAACTGCCATTAGAGACAGAGTTTGCAACAGGGCTGGGTCATGGCTCTATGTCAACAAGTTTCATAAAGTTGCCAGTGGGCCTTTAGGGAGGGTAAGTGTATCAACATTGACTTAACAAGAGATGTATGGACAAGCTGTGAAAGTAATGACTAATTGACTGCCATTCTGGATTTATTTGGAAATCTTTCAACTCTGGCTCTACCTCATGTAATGATGAATGACATTTTCTCTAATAGAGGGAAAGCTTGGGCCCAAAGCAGCCACTGAGACATGACTAGAAGTCACAGTGCTTCGGTCAGTGGACATGAACAGATAGAGACAGAGTCTGTAAGTTTTCCCACTTACTTTTCTTGGTACTGAAATTAATAAACTAGGTCTATAAAATACAATAATTTATTTCCATCCTGACTTAATCAATTTGAAGCAAATATGGTTGAATGTCAAACATTCTGTTTTTAGAGTTGTATGTCATCGGTTGTTGAAAGAAAGGAGAGTTTCTGATTTTTGTGAGGTATAGTTTATATTTTATTCTTTCTGCTAAAGTGTAGAATGGCCAAATGTGCATATTTTTCTTGTTCATCTTCATGGTCCTGTTAAGAAGGACGAAATTTTACTGTAATTATTTTTTTTTTCAATAACCATACTTATCCCAACAAGGAACAAAGTCCTCTCTCTTATATTTTGGTTTCCTCTAATCTGCCCAAAAAGAGTGCAGAGTAATTGGAGAGAAGAGTAAAGAGGCTTGAGTAAGCGTTGTTGAGATAAGTAATTGAAAGTTTTTATCCTTTTTCAAAAAATGAAATGAATTTTCTCATTTAAGTATTTACAGCTTTTAGACGGTATCTCTTTAAATGTAAAACTACCTCAGGATGCTAAACGTTTAGTTTGTATTTAAAATTATGAGCACTCCATCATATATAACTCAGGTGAAAATGCAAGGGCTTTAGGAAGAATGGGGCCAACAGCATGAAGGACCTGAAACACTTGTCTATTGCACTAGCTTCTTGAACTAATTTTGGATCCAAAGAGAAGAAAGAATGCAGTTTTTAGGGGAGAAAGAGATTGTGCTACTTATTGGCTTAAATTTTTTAAAAAAATATTCGTTTATTTATTTTTTATTTTCGATTTATTATTTTTTTTTTTTGTAACGTACTCTTAACTGACTTCTTTAGTCTCATAAATTTAAAGATTTCAGTAGCATACTTCCCAGAATCCCCATTTTCGAAAGTCTCCCAAATCATCCTCAGGCTACAGGTCCTTTTAGAGATCTCCCCCCTTTGTTCCCCACCGACATACATGGGCTTACTTTGTCACATTTGGGCAAAAGTACAGTTGGCAAGAATGGAACATTTCTGACCATAAATCTAAGACTAAGACAAAGAGAGGACAAAGATGGAAAACTGTTGTAAAATGTTATATGATTTGACAAAAAAAAAACACGTAACAATGAAAACTGGAGAAGAATAAAGAAAGGGGAACATAGAATAAGCCCATCAATTGCCTATAGGTAACAGGCAGGAGACAAAAGATAGTTCTGAAATGACAAACTAAATGGAAGTAGTGTTAAAGTGGATGCAAGGAAATGATTTTGTTAATGTCAAGAACTGTGAAAGACATAAAATCGTATCCTACTTGCAAGCTACCAAGTTAGCCTGCCACCGGTTAGCCTGCTACAGTTTCCTAGAAGCTGGCACGAGACAAGGGACTCCCGAGTGAGGGATAAAAGACAGGATTATGGCTTCAGGCAGAAGGATCTTCTCATTTCCTTCACTTCCCTTCTTTCCCAGGCTGCTGCACAGGCAGCAGGTTTATGTCACAGCTGAAGAACCCAGAGTTTAGGCAACTTCAGTCTTTTAAGTTGGGCTCGTAGAAAACCTGCCCAAACCTTGCCACAGAAGAAGCCATTATCTTTATTATCCAAATGAGGAAACAAATATGCTCTCTTCTCTCAAGGAAGCCACTCTCTCTACCTTCCAAGAGTGTTTGCAATATAAATGTCCCGAAAAGATAGTCAAGAACAAAACTGATACAGACCTGCAGAAACATCATGGAAAAATCTTCCAAAAATCAGGAGAAAGGTAATCACTAGAAAAGAATTACAAAGTTTACACAATACCTAAACAAATACAAACAAAATAATACAAATAAAAATATCAATAAAAAGAGACCAGTTATGTGAAAAATACTGCATAAACTAACACAAAGGCAATGTGAAATAAAATGATGGCAGACATGAGACTGAACATATAAGTTATACCTCTCAATGTAAATGGGGTTACTCCTCTTTTAAAAGACAAATATTTTCAGAACAGCTTGCAAAAAAAAAAATCTTTCTGTATGTGCATAGAAGATATATACCTGAAAGAAAAAGATACTGAAATAAAGGACAGACAAATACAAGCCAAAGAGAAATTGAGATTGATATTTGAAAAGGTAAAATTCAGAGCAGAAAAATCAACAAGATAAAAGACACTTCACAATATATTAATACAATTTCAATAATGAAGACAAAACATTCATAAATATCTGCAAATCAAATAAGATAGCAGCCATCTTAAAATTTTTTTTAATTTGATTATATTTTTATTTTTATTGAAGTATAGCTGATTTACAATATTGCATTAGTTTCAGCTATACAGTAAAGTGATTCAGTTACACATATATATATTCTTTTTCAGATTCTTTTTCATTATAGGTTATTACAAGATATTGAGTATAGATAGTTCTCTATGCTATACGTAGGTCCTTGTTTATCTATTTTACATATAGTAGTGTATATCTGTTAATCCCAAAGTCCTAATTTATACCTCCTCCACCTTTCCCCTTTGGTAACCATACGTTTGTTTTCTGTCTGTGAGTTTATTTCTGTTTTGTAAATAAGTTCATTTGTATCATTTTTTAAAATTCCACATATAAGTGATTCATATGATATTTGTCTTTGTCTGACTTACTTCACTTAATATGATAATCTCTAGGTCCGTCCGTGTTCTTTTTTTTTGTCAGCAGACATCTTAATGAAGCAATATTGACAGAAGGGCAATTAAATTTGATCACTTGAACAATCACTTTTGGACCAAGACAGGTCACATGGTTCAACTACATGTAAGAATGTATAGTCTTAAAATACATAAATGATATTAATAAAAGAAAAATACTATGAATATATAATGACCTTTGCATCTAGACAAACTATACAGCTTTTTTTCAAATGCAAATGGAGAATTAAAAAAAGGTAATGGAATAGGGAAATAACAATTATTTTATTTATGTTTATTAATTAAAATATACTTTTTTATTAAAATCAAATATTTAAGAACAAATTCATAACCTAACTTTGTAACAAATATTAATAAATCACCTTCTTCCTGTCAGGCACTGCTATGGATACATTGTCAGCTTAATGTATCTTCTATTCCACTTATGTAAACCCTGTATTTATGTGTTAACTCTCGGTTGTAACCCTTCATATCCATTAACGTAACAATTGCATAAAGTTTTGATTCAGTTGCTAGATTCAAGATATATATTGAAGTACAAACACACACACACACAGAAACAAAAAGCACCCACATTAAAGGCTATCTTAATAAATCATTTTCTTCATTTATAACAGTTCAAATAAAAACAATTAGATTGCTGAAGGACTGCTTTATACACCTTCATAATTATAAATAACTTCAGAAAAATGGAGGAAATGAAATAGAAGTTAAAGAAAAGGTATTAAGGTGAGATTTTGGTTAAAACTGATATGAATGGCAGGGTAAATAAAAGAGAGGAAAGCACTGTTGATTGGACATAAAAGATAAAAATAAGAAGGTAATGAAAGTCGATTGTCGATTGCTCTGGTTGCTGTGTGTTGCCTTCTGTAATGCAACTGCATGTCTTTTTCTCCTTTTTTGATTTTAATTTCATTTCCATGCAGTATTGCTGAAGCAGAGGCTATATCAATATCAGTATGCCTCTTTTGAACTACATTTTTTTAGCAAACCTTTTCTGAACAGGAACAACATGAGTCATTTGAATATAAAGAAATGTTAAGCAGTTACCAGGAAGCTATACTTGTACAGACTTTCAAAATAAAGAACAAAGCATATTTTCATTTCATTAAATGAGCATATATTCAATAAGGATAATTTATAGGATAAGGAAGTAGCAAGGTTAAAAGCAATTGAAAGACATTTGGAAGCCAGATTATATTCATAAGGATTTTGTGTATTGGGGAGAGAAGAAAGTGTGTCGCCTGCTCATTTATACCAATTTTTAAATTATTAGAAAAACACATAACCAAAAAAAATTATAAATATCTAATTAGTTCCAATACAATACTGAAATAAAAGTTCACATCAGTATAACCATATGAAGATATTAACTTGAGAGCACAAAAGAATGAAGTATATGTGACCTCTTTCTCAGTAGGATTTTAATGTTGTTTTTTTTCAAATTTTAAGTAACTCAGAATAAGGGTTCTTACCCATTGACAGAAACATGTGCATCTTATACTTTTATTATTTCTCTATATGGATATGTTTTATCCAAAAGAAATATCAAAATATAATTTAATTCTCTATATTAGAAAATAACATCATATTTGGAGTTTGATCATGAAAAACACAGATGTTTGGTTGATCAGATTTACTACTCATCAGTTGATTCAAATTATGGGGTTTATCTTTTCCGTACCATTTTCTGCCTGTCCTATGTCCTTGGTTAAAGACCACTGACCTTCACTTTGGAATATCATGGAGGGAAATGTCAATGTTCAGGTAAATTCATCGTATCATAGAAAGATGTTCACTTTATTTTCATCTGGGTGTGTGCGGCAAAAAACATATGCTCTGGGGAAAGCAGATGAGTCGTAAGTGTGCAAAACTAAACTTGGTGTCTATACATGTAATAGATTAGTCAGGTATGAAAGCCTACTTAGATGTTCAATGTATGTTCATCAGTCCACCCCTATTAAATTCATGTCTTCTCTTCCCTCTATATTAAAAAATAGCCTTGTGTCTTAACAAAGGAAGATATTTGGGTGGCACATCTTATATTCACGGAACGAAGGAACTCAGAAAACCCCAGAGCTCATTAAATTGGTCACCTGATCTGCAGGAGTATAACTGTCCATATGATGCAATATCTTTCCAGTGAACAAAATAAACTCTGTCAAGATCGTTGAGACGAGCCGTGTGAGTTAGTAAGTGTGCTGATGAAATTTACAACCTGGTATTTCAGAATATTATGTGCTTCATTAATTTATGTTTTCTTGTTCTGTTTTGGTGTTTATTTCCTTGGCTCCTTTTACTGCTAACTCCTAATGATGGGTCCCCAGACAATTACCATCACCTATACTATACCTATAGCCAAATGAGAGTGAGCCTTCATATGACAGAATTTATCAGAAGAATGAAAATAATCATCAAAGATATCTATTAGTATGACTCTTTCTTGGTAGAATACATCAGATTCTGCCAAGTGATAATGGAATGGTCCTGTCTTCCTCTCTAGTCAAATATTATCTTCCTTATCTCTGAAATAAGTATTTAATATCCAAGCATTCAATATGATGCAATGATAACTTAGCTTATTATGTGTAAATATGAATTTAGGAACTACAATACATCTAAAAGAGAAAGCTAACTTTGTAGATCTTGCTCATGAATTATGAAAAGCCTCTATTTCAGTTACCAGATAAATGTAGATTTCTTACCATGAAGACCATTTATTCTAGATGGGGAAAATTACCTAAAATTACATGTATCATCCTCCTGTGAAACTTTCTAAAATATTTCACAGTAGTTCAAAATACGTGACTATATTAGAGAGAGTTTTGTTAGGCAAGAAGTTGTTCCAAAACATTCTGTAGCATTACCCCACGAAAAAATAACACTCAATATCGAAAGAAAGATAATGGCTGTAGAATCATCCCGAAACTTCACATCTTTCTTAGGAGCAAAAGTTACTTGAGGATGTCAAACATTCTAAATTAGAACCCTTTCAAGATGCCATCCCTCAGACTGCAAGACAAAAGGTCTCATACAGTAGGTCCAGAAAAGGACGTGGGACTTTGTACTTTTAAGAGTCCATGGGATTCTAACAAAAATGTTTTGTGAGCCACGTTTCATGAAGCTTTATACATTTTTTTCCTTACATTTTCTTTTCAGTTTGTGAAAGTGCCTGGGTTGTTGAAACTCAGACTTCTGATATCGGATGCTACTCATAGCAGCTCCAGGTTCTAGCTCCCTGGTTGCAGGTGGGGGGAAGGAGGCAACTGATCCATTGGCCTCCATTCTGTGGGACAGCATTAAGTCTTCCTTCACTTGTCACAGACATCAACATTTGGCTTTCAGAGACGCGTACTTATGTTCATCAGTTCTCCGGAGAAAATCACTGTCAAAATTCTGCCTCTTTTAATTGTTTAGCACAGGTGGGACATATTGGAACTTTCAAAATAACAGTTTAAACATTTCAAAAGCATAAAAATAAATATATACTTTAAAAATCTGTCTTGTGGAGTACAGGATTTGAATCAGATCTCAGTTATCTTTTATTTTAGAGATCACAGATATATTTCGAGAGGGAGTTACCATTAGACCTCAAAAGGCCTACCAATTTCATGTTCCCCACTAAGAACTACTCCAGTTTCAGTTGATATTTTACCTCCTATACATAGATGCCTGGATTTACCCTTTATAATCGTATCAGTATAAGCTCATCATAATACAATAATACTGTAGTATCTACTTAATAAAGTGATACCCATGCAGCAATGAGTCTTGATACTTCTGAATCTAAACAGATACATAACACCTATGTTGGTGAGAAATTTTATAAAAGGGGGACTTCTGTCTCTTTCTTAAATCTTCCTCCAAAAGTCAAGGAAAACAAAATAGAAACACAAACTCCAGTTTAGGCGAATCTAAATTTCATTTGTAAGGGTAAGTCACAGTACATGAGGCAGGCCTATCAATTAAAATGATGGTCAAACCAGGTGCAGGAAGAAACTGATTGGTCCCCTGGAGTTTCATATCGGAGTGAGTACTCCCAGGACACAGGCACATATCCTTCTTTTTTAGAGGAATGGAATTGAATGCATACCCTGGGTATAAGTCCTTCTGAGATTAGCATTGGCACTCAGACTCCAGAGTTGCAAGACAGCCAAGAGTAATTAGAGAACACAAGGACACACCATCTTTGTAGGAGGCGAAATACAACATTGTGAGCAGTTAGTAGTTGATGATCTTCACTGACCACAAATAAAGTTACACACTGTGTAACGGTGAGCTTCACCATAAAGCAAGAAACTCCCGGCAGCTTTATACACTGCTCTTGGCCACTCAATAGTGTGAGCTGCTTGCAAATAGCCAGCAGAGAAAGGACTCACAACACATCCTCATTCAGAGGTTTGTAACATGTTTGTTCAACTCTAAGACCAGTTGGAGGTCTAACATGTAAAGAGCTTGGACATCTTCAATCCAGTTGTTACAACGAGAAAAAATGCTGGGCCAACTGAAATCAACAACTTTTCTTAGTTTGTCAGAAAATTGACATTGTAGAGCAAACTGGAGGCTCCAAAAACTGTAGAGACAGGTAGATAACAGAGAATCATAGCTTACCAGGAGCAGGAAACATTGCTAGAGCTAGAAACAAAAAGGAACACTTAAAACTTAAATTTGCTGGATACTAGCTATACACTAGTTTATGAGATAAATGTTTCTGGATGCTGAGCCTTAGGGGGTGTCCTATACTTTTGTGAGTTTTCTTAACCAGTGAGCCTTACCACATCTTCAGGGCTAAGACCAGAGAAAAATCCCCTCTTGCTTCTGGCAAGGGAAATGGAAAAATCACCATTTTGTAATAGCTCACAGTTCTCTGTTCTCTTTAACAAAGGAGAAGCTATTTACCTGAGCCTATCCAACCTAGAGTAAGGGAAATATCCAACCAGCCACCACTAGGCTTTCCGTTCGTACTTAAAGGGCTAAAAAAAAGCTGAGAAACACTTATGAAGGTCACAGCCCAGGGTTACAGACCCACTAAAAGACTGAGACCTAATCACAGAATTATAGAATGTGTCCCCTCTTCCCCAAAGTTCATCAGTAGGTCCTATTTACCTCAGTCCTCTTACCTGATACAGCATGTTCAGTTTCAACAAACAGTTCCAAGTCACGTTAAAAGGAAGAAAATACCATCTGAAGAGACAAAGCTAGTGACAGGATCATCATCAAATATGGCAAAAATTTGGAATTAATCAGACTGGGATTTTGAATTATCAGACTAACTATGATTAATATTCTAAGGACTCCAGTGTAAAAAAATGGACAACAAGCAAGAAAAGAAAGGTAGTGTAAGCAAGGCTAAAGAAGAATCAAAAAGAAATGGTAAATGGGACTTCCCTGAGGGGACAGTGGTTGAGACTGTGGTTGCCTTCCAATGCAGGGGGTGCGGGTTCGATCCCTGGTCGGGGAGCTGGGATCCCACATGCCTCCCGGCCCAAAAACCAAAACACAAAGCAGAAGCAATATTGTCACAAATTTAATACAGATTTTAAAAATGGTCCACATCAAAAAAAAAAAAAAAAGTATTAAAAAAAAGTGATGGTAAAAATAAAAAAACACTGTAAAAGAAATGAAGAATGCCTTTGGTAGGATCATCAGGGGTCTGGAAATAGTATAAAAAGAGTCAGTGAGGGGCTTCCCTGGTGGCGCAGTGGTTGAGAGTCCGCCTGCAGATGCAGGAGACGCGGGTTCGTGCCCCGGTCCGGGAAGATCCCACTTAAAAAAAAAAAAAAAAAAAAAAAAAAAAAAAAAAAAAAAAAAAAAAGAGTCAGTGAGTTTGAAGGTATGGCAATAGAAACATCCCAAACTAAAAAGCAAAGCACAGCAAGGAGAACAGAATATCCAAAAAGTATTGAACAATTTCAAAAAGTGTAACATATGCATAATAGGAATGCCAGAGAGAGAAAAAATAAACAAGATATTTGAGGTTAAATGGCTGAGAATTTCCCAAATCAATAACAGAAATAAAATCAGAGATATAGAAAGCTGTTAGCGATCATAAGATAAATACAAAAATCTATACCTATGCACATGATATCCAAACTGCAGAAAAATCAAAGACAAAGAGAAAATCTTGAAAGAAGCCAGACAGATAATTTGGACTGCATTGAATTTAAAACTATGTAAAGAACAACCAGCGAAAAAATGAAAAGCCACAGCTGGAGAGGACATGTGCAAATTATATATCTAATAAAAGATTTGTATCTAGAATATGTAAATTATACAACTCAACAGTAAAAAGACACATAACCCAAATAAAAAATGGGGACAATGTCAGCATAGACATTTCTTCAAGGAAGATACACAAATGACCGATAAACTCACATAAATATGTCAGCATCATTAGTCATCCGGGAAATATAGTCAAAACCACAGTGAGATACCATTTAATAACCACTAGGATAACTATAATAATTAAAAAGACAGATAATAGCAAGTGGTGAGGATGTGGAGAAACTGGAACACCCTTATTGCAGCTTCTATGGAAAATAGTTCGACACTTCCTTAAAATGGTAGGCGTAGAGTTAACATATGACACAATAATGCTGTTCTAGGTGTATATCCAAGAGAAAGGAAAATATACGTCCACTCAAAAACTTGCTCACAGAATTCATAGCAGGATTATTCATAGCAATCAAATAGTGAAAAATAATTTGTCCATCAACTGATGCATAAATAAATGTAATGTACATCCATAAAATTAGATATTATTTAGCAATAAAAAGAAATGAAGTACTCATAACAGCCTACAAGATGAATGACCTGGAAAATATACTAAGTGAAAGTAACTAGTCACAAATGACTACCTATTATATAATGAATTCTAGGTATAAAAAAATGTCCAGAATAGGCAAATCTATATAGAGAGAAAGATTACTGTTCGCCTAGGGCTGAGGAATGGGTGTAGGAAGGAATTGCTCACAGCCATAGGGTTTGGGAGGCTGATAAAACATTCTAAATGTACACTGTGGTGTGGTTACACAACACTGTGAATATAATAAAATACACGCATTGTATACTTTTTATTGGTGAATTTTTATGGTATGTGATTTATAGACATTTAAAGATGTTTAAAGCAAACTATAGTACATCATACCACTTTGGAGCTTTGTGACAAGAAAAGAAAATGACTTTGGAGATCGAGTATTATTCTTTAGCACTTACTGTCTTTAAATGGATTTCTTGAGGTAGAAAGGGGTGTGCAAATCATTTACTATAATTCCCTCCTTTTATAATAAGGAAACAGAGGCCTAGAGGGGTTAAGTAGCTTTAGAGCAAACTCTTAAAGGAAATTTAATAGCAAAGCCTATATCCCATCGTCGTTGTGTAGATTAAATTTGGTAAGGACATTTGCGATCTATAACGTGCTATGTCAATATATTATATATGTTAATATAATGTTACATATAATGTTATATATAATATATAATGCTATGAAACATAGAATAATACTTTACTATTATGTATTTGCTTGAAGTCTAACTTGTTTAATATTCATCATTTTGGAATGCTGAGCAGAATAAATTAGGACATGTGAATTGATAAAATTTCAGTTTATATTCCTCTTATCCCTTACCATTTGTCTCCTACCTGTACTCAGAACTTTTTGCAAGTGTTTGGAGATTTTCTTGGTAGCAACTTTGGGGATAGAGTATTATTTGATTATTTTAAACTATATTTTTAGAAGTAAATAAATTCTTTCTGGGTTTAAGATAATATAAAAATCAAAATCGATAGAGAATGTATTAGGCTAAGATTGGTTTTGAAAGTTCTCGTATGGATCAGGGGGCCAGAGTAGTGAACGAGTCCCATCTCCTTAATGGGTTTTCCCTTATATTATTTAAGTACTCAAAAAGAATTAATCCTTGTTGTGAAGAACATTAAAGGAATGGATCAATTTTTCCCTCAAAGGAGTTTTCAAAAACCCAAATGACCTTTGCCTTTTTCATTGTTCAAAATCCTAAGATATCTTGGTGTGTCTCATGAGGTTTGTTTATTCTTCTTTCTCTTCAATATTTGTGTTAGGCATTGGTTTTTGCCGGGGGCAAGAACCTAATAGAGGAAGAACAGTGGTGTTTTAAAAGCACAAGAATCTAATATGCATTTCTTTTTTTTTTTTTTTTTTTTTTTTTTTGCGGTATGCGGGCCTCTCACTGTTGTGGCCTCTCCCGTTGCGGAGCACAGGCTCCGGACGCGCAGGCCTAGCGGCCATGGCTCACGGGCCCAGCCGCTCCGCGGCACGTGGGATCCCCCAGGACCTGGGCACAAACCCGTGTCTCCTGCATCGGCAGGCGGATTCTCAACCACTGCGCCACCAGGGAAGCCCTAATATGCATTTCTTAATCTAACATTTGAAGGACTATTTTTTTTTCTTAAACAAAGGTAAATTTAGGCAGGAAATTTGGAGGACTAAAAATTGCAAAAATTAAACTTTTATAAATATTTTAGAAATGTTTCTCTATATTCAAGTCTCTCTTTTTTTGGCCATAAAAATCACTTTCCTAATTCCCCAAAGAAACTTTTCCCCAGTTTTACTCTATGTAGCTAAGGATATACGTGGACATTCTTTAAGATATTGACATGCTCCTGCCCATATCACTTTTCTAGCACTCATGAAGAGGTACCTTATCTCATTAAATCATCTGTCTAGGCGACCTTTGTATATTAAGGAAAAATTTTGCCTAGTTGGTAGAAACTTGGCAAACTTATCTACCCTACTTTTAGAGAGCTCACTAAGGAATTTATTTTCAGATTTTATTCCCAAACATGATTGAAGAGGTGGTCTCAGTGGGATTGATGTCTCCAATATTATGTTGTTGTTGTTTTGCTTTTTTACTTACCTGGTGCCAGAGTAGAGAGTTCTGAGATAATCAAGTACACGTTGAAAAAGGATCAATTACATGGGGTTAATAGATATTTTGACCACATTTTTGAGAGATTCCTGTTTTCATTAGAGATAACATAAAAAGAGACAAAGTTATTAAAGCGATATAGCCCTTTTATATAATATTTCGGAAATATTATATTTTCACACTTCCTACTTTTAAAAAATCATTCCAAATCTGCTCATGTGGAAATAGCAAAATTTTATTATTTTTACTTAAAATCCAATTCTTTAGTCCCTTGGTCCTAGGAATTATTTCTATACATATGCCACAACACTGGAGGACTGCCTGACTCAAAAAGTCAGGCCAGATTTTTAAAAACTGTTAAATTTCCCTCTTTCTTGAAAAAACACACATAATATTCCATTATTATCCTTTTGAAGACTTTAAGATCTGTAATGATGTCCACTCTCATTCTTGATATTGGTCTTTTGTGTCTTCTTGTATTTTCTTGAACATTTTGGCCAGAGGCTTATCCATTGTATCAATTGTGTCAGTTCGGTTCCCCCTAAAAACAAATGCCAAGATAGGATTTGTTGTGCAAAGGAGTTATTGTGGAAATGCTCATGAAGGATAAAAGATGAGGAGGGAACGGAAGTCAGCCATGAAAACCTCCAAATCCTGTAGTTTCTCTGGGAAGAGTGTGCCCTCTTTGTGGATTAAAATGTTCACCCCCTCAAATTTTGGGACAAGAAGCAAAATATATCTAAAACAAAGCTAAAAACCTAAATCTTAAAATCATAGAATATAGAAAGTTTGACGTTGGTTTGGCTCTATTCTTCTATTTGAAAAAAATCATTTTTCTTATTACTGTATAACAAACTATTATCTTTTAAGAGAGTGCCTTATTTAAAATTACTTAAAACATACACAAATATTCTCGTAGAGAGGAATTAGAAAGATAATTTCCTCTAACAGACATCAGGGTGAAACTAAGAATAATTTCAAGAGAAAGATAAGGCTTGAATTCATAATTTCTTGATACACCAAAAAATATTTTAGTGGTTTACATCCCATTATCAAAGCAGTTAGACACTGACTTATTTTACTTTCAAGGAGGGGACATTTCCTGTCTAGAGCACAGTGTCTGAGGTCTGATATATCATTCCTGTGAATTATCAGCTTTACTATTGTAACATTTAGAAATCTTATATTTTTGACCTTATAAGCTAATCTAGATTTTTGTCTAGGGGCCTATAGAATAAATGTTAAGTGCGGCTTTATGCAAATATACACATTAGTTGGCAAATTAAATGTTAAAATGATGCTTTGAGGGCAGAAAAAGACAAAATTAGGGAAAATAGTATAAAAATTAATCAAGCTTATAAATTTGAACATATGCAGTTTAGTTCTGTTATTTTTCTCAGGGTTAACCTGTGAATTATTATCATGTGAATAAATATAGATAACTAATTAATATAAGTAAATGTTAATATTTCAGAATACTTGATTTTATTAGTCTGAAATTTGTGCCCAGATTTTCAATGAGGAAAGTCTGTCCTTCAATAACTACATTAACTTCTGTTTTATGTCTAAAGAAATAAAGCAATAAGGTAATATTTCAGAATATTCACTTCTTGCAGTAACTCAGTACATCAAGCAAATATCAAAGCTAAGGACTTATTTTTCACAGCAGCATTCTACATTGCAACTTGGTAGAGGAAGTGTTCAGAAAAATTACATGTACTTCCACATCATCAGTTTCACAGAAAAAAATAAAGATTAATACTGAAATAATTGAAGAAATAAATATCAAAGAAAAAAATAAAATCTTTGCATTTTTTTGTATTCCTAAATATATTTCGGAATTATGAGTATAAACAATTATGTAATGATACCAGTAAAAGTATTTAAAACTTGAAATGTTTGGTGCCCAAAGGAAAAGTTTTATTTATTCCCTTTAAGTGTTTATCTGAGTTTTTCTAGCTGAAAATTCATAGATATTTGGATATTTTATTATAGGGCATCTCCAAACAGGAGAAAAAGGAAAATGATATTTTTTTTTTTTTTTTTTTTTTTTTTGCGGTACGCGGGCCTCTCACTGCCGTGGCCTCTCCCGCCGCGGAGCACAGGCTCCGGACGCACAGGCCCAGCGGCCATGGCCCACGGGCCCAGCCGCTCCGCGGCATGTGGGATCCTCCCGGACCAGGGCACGAACCCGCGTCTCCTGCACCGGCAGGCGGACTCTCAACCACTGCGCCACCAGGGAAGCCCGGAAAATGATATTTGACTGTATTGGAGATATATTTTAGAAGTGAAATTCCTCACGTGGCATTTGCACCACCTCCCTCTGAAAAACCTAAATTGCAGCTTTTAAGAAGGTATTATGGCTCTTACTGAATATAAATAGTAACCCACAATATCACCAATAGTAATATAGGACGCATCATTATATCTTTTTTTGAAAATTTTTAATAGATCTTTATTGGAATATAATTGCTTCAAAATACCGTGTTAGTTTCTGTTGCACAGCAAAGAGAATCAGCTATATGCATACACAGGTCCCCATATCCCCTCCCTCTTGCGTCTCCCTCCCACCCTTCCTATCCCACCCCTCTAGGTGGTCACAAAGCACCGAGCAGATCTCCCTGTGCTATGCGGCTGCTTCCCACTAGCTATCGATTTTACATTCGGTAGTGTATATATGTGGATGCTACTCTCACTTTGCCCCAGCTTCGCCCTCTCACCCCGTGTCTTCAAGTCCATTTTCTATGTCTATCTCTTTATTCCTGTGCTGGAACTAGGTTCATCCGTACCATTTCTTTTTTTCTTTTTTTTTTTTAGATTCCGTATATATGCGTTAGCATATATGACAGACTCTGGGTCCATATGACCATCAGTGTTTTTCTCATCAGAGATATGCTAGAGTAGCTGGCATGTTTCAGTTGGAATAAAGGAAAAGTATCAAGACAAAGAGTGATTCATTTTATGAATTAGGTGGTAGAGACTTCTATCTGAGCTCAAAATGAACCTTATATATTCTTGGCAGATAATCTGGTGGGAAAATAATTTTGCTTAAAAAAGTGGCATGAGTTGCTAGATTCATGATGTTTCCATGTATGAGAGTAATAGCTATTTCTCTTATGCTAATAGTATATATTATCTGCAAATATTTTATTTCCTTCATAACTAAATTGAGCAACAGGTTATCCTACATTGAAAGAAATACCTTATTCTGTTCTTTCGTTAAGTAGTTTAAAGGTACTAAAATTAAATTAATTTTAGAAATACATTTAATTTCCAATACCAAAAACTTTGGAAAAGTTGCTTTCTGTAAAAAAAATGTTAATTTATCCTAAATTATTTTTATTTTGTCAACTATGGTCTATGGTTAATTTTTCCAACAACTCTTTAACTTTGAGAAAGATTAGTCTCTGTTTGAATTAAGAATGCTGGTGAATCATCTCAATTGCAGTGCCAGTTCATAAGCCATTTCTCACTGAAGTAGACCACGGAAGGCTTAAAATATTGTCTTTGCATGATACATTATCATAAGGTCACATTCACCCTTGTAAAATAATTGATGACACTACTCTGAAAGATACGAGTGGAGTTGTTTAGTTTTATGGCCAAACATTCTGATGTGACTTTCGCCCGATCCAACACAGACACATAAAGAAACGACTTAGAAATGATATAATAAAAACACATTACAAATCTGTGACCTAAAACATTCACCGCAATGCTGCTTATATCATATTTCATGTAAAGGAGTTATATGTAAAATCGGTTGGCTCTACAAAAATCATGTATCAAGAATATACTATTCTGATCTATGTTATTCAATTAAGCTTAGCAAGGACTACCTTCCATTCTCATGACAAAATAAATCAAACAAATGGTTTGTAGGAGTGCCCGCTTGGTCAGTCTCCTTGTACAAGTTTATTTGAATCTTTGTTAGTTTTAGAGAGCTCCTTTAGCTGAAAAAGTACTTTACATAATCATGAACTAATCAGCGCCCTTCTTATTTCTGTAAATTTAACTTTTGAAAGAGGTTATCTAGAAAAAAATAAATATCACTTTTAATAATCACGATAGAAATTCTATTATGCAGAGGCATTAATAAGTGAAAAGGCTGAGATAGCATTTTACTATTAAAATAGCTCACCCTTGCTGCAACTTTAATATATTCCTTTTCTCCTTACCATGATTGAAGCTGGCAGTATTAAGACCAATTGTGCATAAGGCCAGTTGAATTAGCGACAGGAGGCAATTAGATTTGACCAGATCAACTGAGAATTCTCATAGATTTTTGTCAGTTTATAATAATGAATAAACCTGTGTGAGCATTCAAAGGAAAATGTTGACATAAGGAAAAAATTTACATTTTAATAATGCTGGAAATTCCCAATGAAATTATTCAAGCCTTGTTTCATCTTTTATATTTATTTTTGCATGGGAGACTGAAAAAATTTCACAAACTAAAAATGCCTGTTGATGTGTCATGAAAATGGGAACTAGTGATTTCAAACTCTGCTATGACACTGGTGTGCTGTTGGCTGACTATATCCTGTTGCTTTCTTTCAGGTGAAGTGATTTTTGACTCATGTAGTCTTTATTTTATAAATGTGCAAATCAAATGACGGAGAAATGCAAATACTGTAAATGTATGAATTGGTTTTTTCCATGTATCCTCCCAAATTCTGTAGTTTTTTATACATGAAGGGAACGATAGAGTATTTTTAATATAATTTTTTTAAATGAGTAGATTGGAAAAAATCCTTGATGCCTCTTTTTCTCTCAAATTATATGCTTAACCCATCAGCTAGTTCTGTTCTACTTTTAAAATATATCTTGGACGAAAGTTTAGCGCAACCTACACCATTTTAGCACCAAGTCAAACCCACCATCGGCTCTTGCCAGGACAGACACCTCAGTGCTCACCAACTGGTCTTCTGGCTTTCTGTTTTCCAACCTCACCCTTTAAGTGGAAACAGAATTATGTCATCCTTCAATGACACTTTTAGAATAGGATTCAAAGTCCTTACTCTGTCCTACAAACTCTATAACCTGAATCCTGGCTCACCTTAGACCTTCCTTCTTACCAATTTCCCTCTCCCCTCTCTTGATTTCTGGGCACACACGCCCCCTCTGTGTTCCACAAATACATCAAATACACTCCTACATCCAGGCCTTCTCACCTCCTGTACCCTTTGCCTGCTTCCTTCTTCATACTGGCTTGTTGCAACTCAATCACCATTTTTCCTTAAAGCCTTTCCTGGACCTATCATCTAAGATGCAAGTCCCTGTCACTTTTGATTCCTTTAACTAGCTTATTTTTTTTAAAGCTGTATATGACATCCTTCTATGTGTGTATTTATTTATCTGCTCATTTTCTGTCTTCTCCTTGACAGTGGGAGTATTTTTATTCTTTTCTCTGTTTCCCCAGCAACCAAACAATATCTGGCACACAGTGCATTCTCATAAAAAGTTGGTGGACTGAGTGAATATGAATGACCAAGATGAGAAATGGTTCAAAGACTCCTGAAAATGGAAATATATTAAATAATGTTATGAATCATTTGAGGATGAGATTTCTAAGAGCATAAGTCAGTAATAATCAAGCATATTATAGGAACTTCAATTTTGGTAATACCTTGGTATTCATGCAAAATTTGAACACAATATTTTACTGCCAATGTGTTTACCTCTGAATTAAAAAGGTGCTTTCACAAAACTGTGGATTATAGTTTGTAAATATGATGAACTCAACATTAATCTGTTATACCTAATGAAACGTTAGTATTTTTAGTAGTTTAATCCTTGTAATCCATTGGTTCAAGGTTATTTATTGTTTCTTGCAGGTATTCAATGACAAAGTAGGTTTACTCACCAGTGTCTTATAACTGTCAGAATTCTGAGCTCTTTATTTAAAAATGTATAAATAAATACATGTAATTAAAAACAAATTTCTAAAAACTGTGGCTAAAAATGCAAATTAAATAAGCAGAAGTGCAAAAATAATGTTATCATACATAATTGTTAGTTCATTTTGTATAATAATGTTCTGCTCACTTAAATATGAATATTCCCTAGAAAAATAAAAATAAAATTCTTATCAGCTAGTAATTAAATAACTTTTTTTTTAGAGTTTCTAATGCATATTTTTGGACGAAGTACCCTCAAAATTCTTTACATTTTTATGAAAAATTCAACATATCCTGAAAAACTAAAAGAAGAAAGTTCAGTGTATTGCTATACATCTGTTTCATTATATATAAAACATTTGTTACATTGAGAAATAATTAGTATTCAATTGTTTTATATAATACACTTAATATAGTCCTTGAATATTTATTTTATGCATATAGCTCCAGTTTCCAAATAATTTTGTAAAAATCTAAATACTTGTGTTCCTTTAGTACTCTGAACACTGATTTTTTTTTAAAATTTGGGGATAAGAATGATTTGTAATCACTAATTAGCACTCAAAACTAAACTAATATTGAAACTGCAGTCTTATACTCTGTAACTGGCTGGTTAAAAATGATCCCAGGGCTTCCCTGGTGGCGCAGTGGTTGAGAGTCCGCCGGCCGATGCAGGGTGCAGGGGACACGGGTTCGTGCCCCGGTCCGGGAAGATCCCACATGCCGCGGAGCGGCTGGGCCCGTGAGCCATGGCCGCTGAGCCTGTGCGTCCGGAGCCTGTGCTCCGCAACGGGAGAGACCACAACAGTGAGAGGACTGCGTACCGCAAAAAAAAAAAAAAAAAAAAAAAAAAAATCCCAAAGACAAATCTAATCTGAGCAGCAGATTGAAAAGATCTACAGTTCTTACATACCACAAAGATTGCAAACACATTACACACTAAAAGTCAAGAAATAAATAACTGATTACCACCATCTACATTTATTGAATGCTTGCTGAACCCTAAACATTCCGGGGGGTTATCAAAGGAAGAAGTTACCTATCCTCAAGAAAATTTAATACATGTTTTATATATTTTCTACTTTCCCCTCAGAATGTAGATGTAAATTTAAAACTCTTATCTGGATTATATTTTTGAATTTTTAATTGCATTGTTTTTATATATAAAGTGACTCAGACTTAGTGATCACATACAGTGATTCTAAAGTGTGAAATGAGCAGTGGTGAGAATCTATAACAATTATTTTTAATCAGAATCTGAGATGCAGTTATTCAAGTAACTCTGCTAATGAGAGTGACAGATTTGGAGGCTTCCTAGCCTGTTGCTTCTCCACTACCATGTTTGAACAACCCATTTTTCTACAGGCCCCGGAATGGAGAAATTCATTTAATATTACTTAGCTAGGGACTTTCCTGGTGGTCCAGGGGTTAAGACTCTGGGCTTCCACTGCCGGGGACACAGGTTCAATCTCTGGTCAGGGAACTAAGATCCCACGTGCCCTGTGGCGCAGCTGAAGTAAATAAATAAGTAAATAAATAATAAAAATGGCCAGAACCAACATTAAAAAAAAAAAATTACTTCGCTATTGACCAGCTATGAAATCAGGAGTTTTTGATAAATTTGATTTATTGCCAATGACTAATAACTAAACAATTTAGGTAATATTAATACAATGCTAATTCTATGGATTATACATTCTCGGATTTTCCAGGTTAGACAATAAAACAGCAGACCTGAGGGGACATTGTTTTTTGATTACAAAGTGTCTCCCCATCACATTCAACTTTAATAGATTTGCATGAATAATAGAGAATAACAAGATATATATACCCCACTTGCATTCAGTGAATATGGAACCAGTAAAGATAAAAATTAAAAATGTGTTCTTTTCCAGGAATTTTTATTTTCATTACAAAATTAGTGGGAAAAACAAATATTCCTTTCTTCTTAGGAAAAACAAGTTTTCCATTTTCGGCTTACCCAGTTTATTCAATAGCTACCATTTAAAATGATGTTTAAAAATGTATCTTCATACATTGACAAATGGAAACTAAAATTTTGGTGTTGAGCGCTTTGTGGTGTACGCAGAAGTAGAAATATAATGTTGTACCCATGAAACTTATATAATATTATAAACCAGTGTTATCGCAATAGAAGTATGGGAAACTTCTATTGGGAAACAATGAAACACATTTTTTTTCAGTTTTTATTCTATTCAATTCAGGTTCAATTGCCTAAATGCACTTAGATTCAACCTTTTAAAAAGCATAATATTGCCTTGTTCATAAAAGGAATGCATGTTTCAGATTTTGAAATAAATGTATGAGGCATCAATAGAGACACAGGGTCAGTATTCGAATTACTGGATTATTTACTCAGAGTAAATGAAAAGCTTGTAAAATATACATATTTAAAATACTATATATATATATATTTAAATTCCTACAGACATTCCTCCTTAAAATATTTATATTTATAATTATCCTTTAGATAATATATAAATATATACTAATATATATTTAAATATATTTATATATAAATATTATATATAAATATATTTCATTTAGAACTTTGAGAAAAAACTTGTTCATTTATAATCAAATAATTATTGTGTCTATATGACCTAAGATCTGTGTGAGGCACTATAGAGTCAATGATTTAATCAAACGTATATGCCCTCTGGCAGCAGGGAGCTTGTAAATTAATGAAAAAAAAAAAAGACAGATGACCTTTAAAGACTGCATGATTACAAAGATTACAAATTATCTGTTATGAAACAAAACTAGGGGTGTTATAAGCCATTACAATAGCAGACCTAATTTTACATGGAGTCAAGAAAGGCATTTTCAAAGAAGTAACATTTATTTAATACAAAGGTTTGGTGGAATAGGGGACCAGAGGGGTTAGCCGGGAAGAACAGCTATGAAAGCTCCGAGTGTGTAGGGGCGGGGAGGCAGAGAGAGAGAGAGATCTTGTGGAGAGAGGAAAGACAGTGAGCTCCTCTGAATGCAGTTAAGCCCTGAGATAAACAGGAAGAGTGACGTCAGATGAAACTGCAGAGGTTAAAAAGTCAGAGGGTGCAAAGTTTGGCAGTTGAGAATACTCCAGTGTCAGAGTATCCAGTAACGCTAATTGAAACAGGGACACCATTTCTCTGGTATTAGAAATAAGTAAATACGGATGAAGAGACCACTCAGGACGTTTGAGGCTGTGGCAGAAACCCAGGAGATATGATAATGACTTGGACTAGGGTATTGGTACTGGGCACGGAGGGCAGCTGAAGTACATGAAGGGGTGTGTGTGTGTGTGTGTGTGTGTGTGTGTGTGCGCGCACATGTGCATATAATTTAATTTGTTTACCTATATCCCTTACTGATCCAGAACATAAATGTGTAGAGGCAAATCAAGTAAAAGAAGAAGGGAAAAACAACTGTGGTTTTAAAGTGGATTTGAGAATGACATTAAGGTGCTTACTTGCTTTAGGTGGGCCACAGATTTGAGCTTTCAAATCTGAGCTTTCAAGCCATCAATTCGTTAAGAAAAGACTTATTAGTTATAAAATTTACCCAATAGGTGAATAGATAGATAGATAGATAGATAGATAGATAGATAGATAAATAGAAGTAAAACCAAACTGCTTTTTTGGGTGTATGACCAAAGACATTCAGATCTAGTAGGACTGAATAGGAGTTTCTCCTAGAATAGTCAGATGGTTAGACTAGATAAATTGCAGAATGGAATAGTAACAAAAATTATACCTTCATACCTAGGGTTTTGTGTGTGTGTGTGTGTGTGTGTGTGTGTGTGTGTGTGTGACAGAGAGAGAGAGAGAGAAGGAGAGAGAGAGTGATAAAATCCTTTAATCAGTTATCATAGAAATAGTCACACAAATATTAATTTTTTTTTTTTTTGCGTTACGTGGGCCTCTCACTGTTGTGGCCTCTCCCGTTGCGGAGCACAGGCTCCGGACGCGCAGGCTCAGCAGCCATGGCTCACGGGCCCAGTCGCTCCGCGGCACGTGGGATCCTCCCGGACCGGGGCACGAACCCGTGTCCCCTGCATCGGCAGGTGGACTCCCAACCACTGCGCCACCAGGGAAGCCCTAAAAATATTTTAATAAGATACCCAGCTAGGATTTTATTAGTCATTGTTAAAAGAACTCTGAAGGTCTTAAGGAAAGGAAATAAGGTTGAATGTGAAATAGTGTCATATGCCTTGCAAGTACAAAATAACATGAGTGATATTAAACATCACCTGTAGACATTAAAAGAGTTCCTTTTGCAAGAGTAACTTAAGTCATCAATAAATTATAAATGGAGTTAACCAGGGTATTTTTAAAGAACAAACAAGGAGATAAACAGTTTCAAATCAATACCTGTAATTAAACGTGTTACATGTTATAGTCATTAATTTCATAGTTTAATACATGACAGAAACTTCTATTGGAACCAAATCGAATGTGCCTGTTTTAGTAACAATGAGTAATAATGAAGTACACAGGGCTATGTAACAGAAACAAATGAGACAAATCCTAGAGGGGTGGGATGGGGGAGTGGGAGGGAGACGGCATGAGGGAGGAGATATGGGATATAGGTATATGTATATAGCTGATTCACTTTGTTACAAAGCAGAAAGTAACACACCATTGTAAAGCAATTATACTCCAATAAAGATGTTTAAAAAATCCCAAATGAAGTGTAAAGTAAAATAATAGAAGAACATAAGAAGTTAAATTTTGTGGGTTTTCTGCTGTGCAATGTTCTTGGAATAGAGTACATCATAAACAAAAAATTCACTTTTATATCTGCTAATTTCATGGACAGAAACATAATGGATAGATCAGTTAAACTGCTTTGCTGAACTTTTTTAAATGGAACATCAGACTCTATAGCCTTCATGTAGAAAGCATTTGATTTACATTATTCGACATAATTAGGACAGCTACAAATTATATTAAACTGAATATCTGTTGCAACTCTCTTTTATATCTTCTCTTTCCATGTGATAGAGAGGTCATTTATTCAATATCCTACTAAAAATATAAAACTCTTCCTCAAAATATGTCTGACTTTTCCATTTCTAAACTGCTGTTGATATATTTAAAGCAACTTTATTTAAGCAAATTAATAATAGTTGTAATAAAAATGTGAACAGGACTTCCGTGGTGGTGCAGTGGTTAAGAATCAGCTTGCCAAGGCAGGGGATACGGGTTTGAGCCCTGGTCCGGGAAGATCCCACATGCTGCGGAGCAACTAAGCCCGTGTGCCACAACTACTGAGCCCATGTGCCTAGAGCCCCTGCTCCGTAACAGGAGAAGCCACCGCAGTGAGAAGCCCACGCACGCACCGCGAGGAACAGTAGCCCCCACTCACCGCAACTAGGGAAAGCCTGCACACAGCAACAAAAACCGAACACGGCCAAAAATATAAATTAATTAATTAATTTTAAAAAATGTGAACAAACGAATAGAGCTCAGAAATAATCAGCAAAGATTTTAGAGACACTAAATGTAATAGCAGAATCCTGTATCCAAAGAAATAGGACTAATAAAGCAAACAGGTTAAGATTTTAATAGTAGTGTAAAAAATATGACTATAAATAGTGGAAATGGCATCCTATCAATTAAGCAAAAATGAATGTTCTGAAAAAGAAATCATCTCTGTTCTTTCAAACCTAAAATATAACCCTCCTCCTCTTAAAAATGTATATTATTAAGTTAAACAGGAAAAGAGACCCTAATTAAGGTCAGATGTATGAGCTGCAAAATAGAGTCAAGGGAATTTTTCTAGCACAGAGAGTTAAAGGACAGATGGATGAGAAGTAGAAACGACAAGTTAAGAGTATGAATAGTGGAAATATCCAGCAGGTCCAATATTTATGGGTCAAATAGGAGTTCCAGATGGAGATACAGTGAAACCAGAGATGACATTCACCAGCCAGCTCACAAATATTTAAGTGCCTGCTTTCTTCCAGTGAATGAGTTATGCACTGGTGACACAACGATGACAAGGGAGACCCCTCCTATAGAAGGAGCAGACTGTGAATCATCAGAGAAAACAACAAATTAGATAATTCCAGGTACATACAGACACTAAACTAGAAGATAAAAGCCACAATGTGATAGAGAATGATGGTGTTTGCATGAGTATAGCTGAGATTATGTAAGATGGTCAATATTGTGAATGACATTTGAGTTCAAAAAATAAATATGGGGGGCTTCCCTGGTGGCGCAGTGGTTGAGAGTCCGCCTGCCGATGCAGGGGACACGGGTTCGTGCCCCGGTCCAGGAGGATCCCACATGCCGCAGAGCGGCTGGGCCCGTGAGCCATGGCCGCTGAGCCTGCGCGTCCGGAGCCTGTGCTCTGCGAAGGGAGAGGCCACAACAGTGAGAGGCCCGCGTACCGCAAAAAAAAAAAATAAATAAAAAATAAATATGGGAAGAGGGTTGCCATGTGGCATCTAGAGCAGATTAGATCAGCAAGTATAAGAAGCTCTGGAAAATGAATGAGGGTGGCATGCTTGAGAGAATGAGAAGCAGGGGGAGGCAGGTTTTTACAGAAGGGGATGAAGTCAGAAATGGTGAGCCAGGCCTTAGCAGGTGGAACTTCTGTACAGTCCTACAGAGGTAGGGTTTTACTGGGCTAGTGATGGGAAGTCTTAGGAAGATTTTGGTTTCATGCTTTAAAAACAGGGCCTGCTGCTTCACAAGAACCATTTCCATTGGTGGGTTGAGATGCTGTTGAAGATCGAAGGGGGCAAACTGAAAAGGAGATGAGTCAGAGAGCTGTTGAATGAGCCAGGGGGGGAGACAATGGTGGCTGGCATATCCAAGGTTGGAGGAAACTTGCCTGGGAGCCGTATGGAGGTGGCTTCCTGAAGCCTAGGACATTCTCACCTTCGTCCCTAACACCTGTCATCTCTGGGGCAGGTCTGTGAAGACATACCGCTCTTTGGACAGTCTTATTTCATTGGTCATCAGGTGACACTAATGGTTTTGATTATAGAGACTCTGTTTTAGTTTGCATTTGCAAATTACCAATTTTTCTAGGATATGCCTACAGACATTTGGTCTGAATTTTACACAGTAAAAAAATATTTTAGTGAAACTTTAAAGTTAGATAATGTTCTCATTCACTTTTTGCTCAGAAACAGAAGTGAGAAAATATAAAATGAAACAGTGTATGACATGACACATTAATCAGCAGCTAAATATTTTTAAATGGAAAATTTTACTACTGTTACCCAACCAATTTACAGAGATTTCTGTTTCTATCATGAAGAGATTTCTTTGGATGTCTACATCATGAACAACTTTAGATTAATAAAATTTACTAATTTTGGCTAATGTCATATTTGTCATTAAAGTAAACAAGGGAATTCACTGAATTTTGTATGAGATTAATAAATTATATTACTTTAAAATACCATTACTAAAGAAACTGAGAAAATATGTATTTTTTTAGAACCCATGCACGAACAGTAGCTAATTTTTCAAGTTTATTGTGTCAGAGTTGTGCTTTCTGGATCTCAAAATCAATTAGATTGAATTAAATGTTTGCTGAATTGCATTAAACTGGGGCAAAAGTTTTTAAAGAATTTACTGAAGACCAAAGAACAAGGAGAAATTCAAATGACCAGTTGGTATGGACAGTGCTTTTAAGGATGAGGCTTAAAATCTTAGTGTAAAATGCCCCTACTTCCGAATTACCCAAATTTAGGACTAAGTTTAGGGAATGTCCCATTCCTTTTCTCTTTTCAGATAACACTGACAAGTATGCTTTGTCTGGGGTAGTTCAAGGGCAGACTAATCTACTGTAAGAAAGTAGTCCAAAATACAGTGATCCAAATATCACAAAAATGTATTTCATCATCTTTTAGGGTTCAGAGGGGAGCCAGCCACTGCTGGGTAGCCAACACCGTTTCTTAATATGTGGTTTTACTTTTGGGGAACAATGAAATCAATACCTTTTTCTATCTTGCATATTTTTGCATATCTATTTCATTTTTTTTAAGTTTAAAATGATTCCCACCATCTGTCCATATATTTTAGAGATAATGTTATAGGCTGGACAGACCAGTACTAAGATAAATTAAAAATTTAGAATTCTTCGGCTAAATAATTCATTGTACTATAAATTGCAGTGAAGAACATTCACCTTCACAAATATGTAAAAATTTCCCAAATCATACTGTTTTTTTCCTAATCAAATTTAGGTGTCTGAAAATTTCTGTATAACTTATTTGTAAATGGCTAACTATATTTACATTACCCATAGATAGATATCACCATTAAAATGTTATAATACAATATATCTCCCATATAAACAGATCAAACACAGATTTACTATAATTAACCAGTAAAATTCCAATTTGCTTAACTTCTTAATGCAGAGTTAAATGCTCTTAAAATATCATATATATATTCCAGTTGTTTATACATGTATAAACATACATGTATATTCTCCATTTACTTTTATTTTGTGGAAGTAACATGTTCTTTTAAATAATAATTTAAAATACAGAAATGAATGAATGGCTAGTTATTTTTCACATGTTTTCCTCTTCCCTCAACACTGATTCTAAATTTCTCCTCAGAGCTCTTTGCAAATAACAGTTTTGTGTGTGCTACTTGTATTTTTATATACCTTTAAATATGTTTTTATTTATATATTTATAAGCTACATGGTGTTCTTTTGTGATTTCCTACAATTGAAATTAAACTGTCATATTTTCATGAAAGCTTTTTAAAATTGGAGGTGCCTTGGATGTCTTTTATTTTCATACAAATAATTTCATTTATTTTTAAATAGTTACTTAAAATATCTTAAAAACTAACAATTGCATATGGTAAAGAAAAGCTATGTAAGACCAACACAATATATATATAACAACCTTCTCTTTCACCATTACTGACAGTGTTTTGTGTATTTCCAGTATAAGTTGGCATTATATTACATTTTAACTTGATATTAGTTAAAAATATACTGTGGAATGCTTCTCATTTTAAGACTGCTTACTTATGTCATTAATAGGAAATATCATAGTTCTTGAAACGATCCACTCCTTATGGGAGCCTGTATTGTTTCAAATTTTCTGTAATTACAAATGGTGTTTGAATGACCATGTTTATATACAGCTAACTATATTTTAAATCTATCTTATGTGGTTTAATGTAAGTGCTTTTTAAACTTTTGAGTGTTTTTCAATATCACAGACTTTTTGGATAGACAACATTTGAGAGAGGAAAATCCAAACCTTTCTTTACAGATAAAGGAAGTCTGGTTCTCCAGTGTCACTCAGTAATTTCACTACCACCATTAAAAGCATTTTTTTTTTCCTTGGGATTTCTTCTATGTCTTTCTGCTTCATATGAAGAACAATGCACATTTATTGATGGGATATAAACTGAGGGCCTCTAAAGATCCAACATCATGCCACGTTTCAGCTTGTTGCCTACTTGGAACAGCCTGAGTTCTGCAGATTGTTTTCCTACTTTTCCTGTTCTGAAATTACAAACTCCCCTATAGTGTACCCTCATCAATCCGTATCCTCTTACGCAGATTTATTTTCTTTATAGCATTTATCACCTTAAATTACTGGGGGTTTTTTATTGTTGTTGTTAACTATTTTCCTTCACTTAAAATATAAGTGTCATGAAGAAAATCTTTGTCTTTTTTTTTTTTTTTTTTTCCGGTTCAGAAACAAAGGAAAGTTTTATTCCCTGATCAGAGAATGGAGTGGTGTGAGCTGGGGATCTGGAGCACACGCTCTCCCTGACAGGCTGCCGCTGGGGTTGCTTTAAAGGGATCTCGTCTGCGGGGAGGGGGCGGTGTTCTCGAGGGAGGGGCGCAGCTGTGCTGCTCAAGCTCCAGATCGCCCGGCACAGCATCACGGCACACGGCCGCCATCTTGAATTGAGGTGCTGTGCGCAGCACTTCTGCGCATGGTCCCCGTGCTGAGGTGCTCGTGCAGCAGTATAGCGCGAGGAGCTCTGGTCGGAAGGGCGAGGGACAAGGCTTCTACCGGCGACATCCTATAAGCAAGTGAAACTAGATTCTTTTACCTACAGTTGGTCTCCAGTCACATGGCCTCCTTACAGCTCCAAGGATAAACCTGGTAAATTCTAATGGTGGTTTTCTTTGTACACGTATAGCTCTAGCACTTAAAACGATGCCTAACTCATAGCAGGCACTCAAATATTTGTTGAACAAATCTTTTTCTGCTTTTGCAAGGCGCATTTTCCTTCCATCTGTCAAAAATGTCACCATACCCTGTGTTATCATGTACCCATTTTTAATTTTTTAGATATTTTTCTCAGAGTCCTGTGGCTACCTGTTCTAAAAAGAAAAGATTTTATTAATATACGTTCTGTGATTCTTTGCTTTATTTTTTTCTGCTTGGCAATTAGAGGCTGTCTCATTTCAGAATTCTTACATTTTCAGACATAGGGCTTTTTCTTTCATAATGTCTGAGTACTCCTTCCCATTCTATATTTCCTTTCATTCCTATTTAGTTACTTCCCAGTAGAACAAAATTTAGCCTTTTGGGTTTATACTGTGTCCTTTTACCTTTTCTCTCAATCTTTTTATACCTTTGTCTTTCAGCTTTATGTTCTGGAAGGTTTCCTTAATATTACATTTTTCTTACTTTTTCCGTCATTACATTTTCATTACCAAGAATTATGTTTTGTCTTCTGGGTGTTCATCTTTTTGTAGCTTTATTTTCTTATGTTTTAGATGCAAGTATTTTCTTAATCAATCTGAAAATACTGAGTAGAATTTTCTTCAATTTCACTCGTATTCCCTGAATGATCGTTGTTCTCTCCATGGTTAATTTTTGTTTCCGTTGTACTTCTGTTTCTTCAGTTGTTTGGTGATACTGGTTATTGGTTTACATTTGTGAATGAATGAGAAGATTGGTTAATCTCTCTTTGGGTAAGTTTATTTCTCCATCAGCTTCCTCTGAATGGGGTGGCTGACTGAGTACTCAGTACCTAAGCGAGCAGTGTTAGCAGGGAGCCTTCACTTTATTGTGCAAACTCCTGTAAGCCAATACATGCGCTATGCTCAGAAAGGTTTTCTCTCTTACCCTAACATTCCCACAAGGAGCCTTAGCCAAATTCCGGCAACTCTTTTTTTTTTTTTTTTTTTCCTGCGGTACGCGGGCCTCTCACTGTTGTGGCCCCTCCCGTTGCGGAGCACAGGCTCCAGACGCGCAGGCTCAGCGGCCACGGCTCACGGGCCCAGCCGCTCCGTGGCACGTGGGATCCTCCCGGACCGGGGCACGAACCCGCGTCCCCTGCATCGGCAGGCGGACTCTCAACCACTGCGCCACCAGGGAAGCCCATCTGGCAACCCTTTAGAATGCAAAGTCTGTCTTTGCTTTGAGAGACAGCAGCACTTCAGGTGTTCTCCCTGAGTGTAGGGTCGTGATAGGATATCTGGCCCAGCTGTTCCAAATGTGATTTCTGTGAAGACTGCCCTACATCTCATTCCCACTATCTGAAGCCCATCCAAGTTTGGGACTTTTCTGAAGCTTCACGGGACAGAAAGTTTTCCAAACCAAGATACTCCTTCTCAGTATTGTGAACGTGATCTTCTCTCCTGCTCTCTCACCTGCTTCTTTGTTAAGCTGTCCTTAGCACCTTTAGATACTCTTACCTTAAGGTTATTGCGGCTGTATCAGAGCTGTATCTACTCGATTTTGAACAGGCTGCTGCAACTCCAATGAAAGTTTGGGAGGCAGAGGTGAACATATGTGTCTCTCAGCATCAGCTTAAGTAGAAAACATGGAATCGCTTTTATATTTCGTCCTAATATTTACTCCCTCTGGCAAATAACATTTCAAATCAATCATCTATTTTCAAATGGTCGAAAATGTAAATATTACTAAAAGAAGATATGACAAAGGAGATTTTTCCTTCAGCCTTAGAGATACTCTACATATTGTTTTGCATTTCCTTCTGAATATTAAAACTTTATGAGATATGTATGTCTACTTTAACTTTTAATGGTCAATATTCTTTTCTATTTCTCAGTATTTTTAACAGGAACTCAGTGTTTCTAACTCTAATAAACATGCATTCTCCATTAATTAGCAATACTTATAAACAGTTATGGATAGTTTTAATTTATTTCATGCATAAAATTTGTTTCATACCATGTAAAGTGACTGACATGTGTAAGAAGAAAAAAATGTTAGTATCTTCATTCATAGACTCTGGAACCATATTAATTATACAATGGGTTCTCATGGGCATATGAGGGTAGTAACTGGTTATTATAGGGCATGTGCTTGAACAAATGTAAATAGAAAACTACAAATGAGGCTTAGCTTATGTCTTTCACTTTAGGTATTTTACTAAGCATATTTTTAGTTGCTGATGTCTATAAAAGGGTTAATTCTACTTTTTCTCTATTGATAAAAATTAGGTAGTGATTTATTTTCTAAAGTCAATTATCTCTTATAGTTCTGGTGATTTTCTGGGGGACTGGCTACTAGAAATTGCTGGGAACTAGGTGGGAAACATTGTGTTTGATGTTATATCCACAGATTTTGTGCTTCATTTGGTCTGTAGAAAAATGAACACAAGCTTTTCAAATAGCCGTATCTTGCTCAAATGTGTTTTTATGACCTAACTCTAAAGCTCTAACTAAACCCTAAAGCTCTCCAGTACTTTGGCTCACCATCAAGAGTAGTGCTGTGAGCAGCGATGCCATAGTGTAGTATTGCTTTTGTTATTTTATGACAATCTGCAGGCACTCCAGAGAACTGGATTGGCAGTTCATATGATTCTACCACGTCATGCAAATTTCCTTGAACTACCAGGCAGTATGTGTCTTAGTAGTAACAGGAGGGTGAACACTGAGTACTGTAGAAAAGCCTGTGATTTATGATACTTGGGAATGATTCTGCCCCACTGGCTGCTTACGTGTGGGGCTTTAACAGCTCGAGAGCATAAATCTACTGTCTACGAGTGTGCTCAGTTTTATTACTGTTTTTCTAACTTGCGAATTTTCCTTTTGGGGATAGAACCACCTTCTCTCATCATTTATTACTCATGCTTTTTGGTACAGAGTGAGTCTGCATATGGCAGTATTAGAATCGCCACGTGGCAATCGTACGTGGCATAACTTGGATCGATTCTCTCAGGCTCTCTCATTCTCTTCTTTATAGTTTAAGGAGGGTGGTTAGTAGTAGAAGAAGTATATCAGTGCAAGATTCAAGACCATGAGGTGTCCAATTTCAAAACACTAGCAAAATAATGCAAAGAAAATCTGAGGTCCTTTTGGTAAGGAGAGAAAAACAAAAAAAGCAAAGAGTAAGAAAGGAGTGCTAGTATAATTCTTCTTAAAAGAAAGAAAAGAGGGAAAAAGGTAAGAGGAACAGAGGTCTTTGAGACACTGGATGTGAAGCACAAGAGTTGAATCTATTTCTGCATACAGTTAATGTCTTTATCTGATCATTTCTGCTCCTGTTTTCTTTTTCTCTTCCACTTAGGATCTATTTCTGGCAATTTCTTTATTCAAGTAATACACCCTTTTAATGTATTCATTTCATCAAAGTGGAAAATGCATCCCTCATATTTTTAAACTTCTGTTTAACAAGTGAATGATGTGTAGGTACGTGTGTTTGTGTAGCTGTCATCAGGTACTGACACTTCTCAAATTGGCATTTTTGAGTTGTGTGGAGTCCCGTGTAGAGATGTTATGTCTTAAATATTGCTCTATTTCTCCTCAGAGTAAATATTGGCTTTAACCAGAAATAACCTCCTCAAATGGGCAGATCACAAGGTGCTTGTCAATGGTTAACGCCAGAGTAAATGAACATTCCATTTTATCATCTCTAGCAGTTTTCTTTGTATGAATATTGTGATGGCAGCAGACTTTGGTAGAAAAAGTTTTCTTACAGGAGTCTGGTGGCCTGTGTTCTACCCCAGCTTCACAGCTTGTTAGTTCTGTGACCTTGAGCATGTCCTTTTATTATCTTAACTCATTTTCCCCAATCAGGGAAGAAGGACAAATAATGTTTCCCCAGTGGCCACCTATCCTCTGAGTACAAATGGATATCATACTCGGAAGCAGAGAAATATGAACAATCATCCTTAGAGTGCGGAAGAGTATATTGTACATATGTGTATTATTATATCATTTTTTTGATTTTATATAATACACAGAAGGGTTTCCTTTGGTTATAGTTTTCTACAGTAGAACTTCCTACTAGATTCTTCTGTTACTACTATAACTTCATAATAATGTTTCAGGACAAGCTTACTTTATAGTAAATCCATAATTGTTAACAAATTATTCTAATATACCATACAAATAAGCACATTTTCATAAGAAAATATAGAATATGTGTCGCTAGTAAATAGCCCAAGAAGTAAACAGCTTGAGTAATCATCTGCTATCTTGTGATATAAGTTTTCATTTCTTAGCAATAATAAGAGTTATCTACTCACATTGGAATTTTCATTACTAAAGAACTGATCCAAACATAAAATATATTTTTAATATGGTTAATGTCTGTCTGGAAGACTTCATTATATAACTGTGATTTTACACTATTGGCAAGGTTTGAATGTAATTCAGTGACAGGAAAATTAAATTTGAATTATACTTATTGATCTTAGATTACACGTTTCGGTTTTTAATGTAGAAAAACAATGAAAATGAATCATTCAATCAAACCTAATCATAACCAGAGATATATGTTATATACTCAATAACGTTTTACTGTTCTCTTAAGTATACATTGCTACTGTGTTTTTTGTTTTGTTTTGCGGTACGCGGGCCTCTCACTGTTTTGGCCTCTCCCGTTGCAGAGCACAGGCTCCGGACGCGCAGGCGCAGCGGCCATGGCTCGCGGGCCCAGCTGCTCCGCGGCACGTGGGATCCTCCCGGACCGGGGCACAAACCCGTGTCCCCTGCATCGGCAGGCGGACTCTCAACCACTGCACCACCAGGGAAGCCCGCTACTGTGTTTTAAAACTGGTGAGCAATAAGTTTAAAAGTTTGAGGAAAAATTTTCTTTTTTTGATTGTTTTTAATTGAACTATAGTTGGTTTACGATGTTTTAATTTCTGCTGTACAGCAAAGTGACTCAGTTATACATATATATACATTATTTTTTTAATAAAAATGTTTTTTAAAGGTGACATTTTATCATATCCCATGCTTTAAATGTTTAAAAGTTTAATAAAGACTTAAACAATGACAGCAAATTACTCATTAGTAATTCTGCTTTGAGAAAAAGTGGAAGTATTCTCAATTGCTTAAAGTATGAAGCTATAACAATTATATGATCATTAATGCTGTTGATAGAGAGTATTTTCTAGAAATAATTATGAAGCCTGAAAATGCACAGGTCATATGCATTATTTACATCATGCAGGTGATTCATATATATGCAGCAATATAAGTGAGGCACCCATATAATTGAAATCAGTATGATTTTCCATTTTATTGAACTTATTTCAGTTTTATTAGCAACATGGTATCACTTTTCAACTTAGATCAACATTTCATTGATTAGTTAATTTAATAAAAATAATTGTTGCTTTTCTCAAACCAGTCACATGCCAAGACATGGTAAGCAAGATGATTAGATATAACTGTGTACTAAAAACGTTTTCTGGAGATCTGGGGTCACATGCAGCTATCGTTGAAGAATGAAAAGGTCACTTGTTTCATTATATTCCTTAGTGCTTGGCTAACATTCAAAGTTCACACATCAGACATTGAGTTGAAGTATTTATTTTCTCTAGAAAAACAACAAAACTTTTCAGAAATAGGGTCCAATGAGAAAAGCTCAAAATTGAAATAAGTTTTTAGCTTTCTTCCCCATATGCTATAACTAAGCTAATCATCTAAGCTCATTAACTAAAACCCTTTACGCAAGGCCATGTTTTAAATATAAAATTATTGTCTGTGATTATTATGTTGAAAGGCATTTCCAGGTCAACAATCTAAATGCCTTGGAAAATGGTGGGAGAAGTATTGTTTTGGGAGAGTTGAGAATATATCGTGATACAAACAAGTTTTAACATGTTGAAAGTAGCATATCTGCATCTGAGTGGGCAGGATTTGCTAATGGAATGTTTTCTTGCTAATATTATCTCCAGGGCCTGAATATTTCTGGGTGATATGTAAGTTGATCTTTCCAAAATAATGTAGCTGAATAATATGTCAGAAAGAAGGACGGGGTTGTTTAAGATGAACTGGTTATGGCTTTTATAATTCAGTACATGAAGAAAAAACACGTTATTTATAAAGACAGATGTCAATGCACACTGCAGTGAATTTACTGGAAGTTTTAAATAATTTACAATGACATATTGTGCTACAGTTTCGAGTCTAAATTTGTATTGGGTTTCAGAGAGTTGTTCTCCAAGGATTCTTGCAACTCTAAAACTTGAGTGGGAAGGACCCTTGCTTCATGCAGTTCCTGTGCCTCTATGGTCAAAGCCTGTTGAAATTTTTCTCTGCCATGCCAAGCATTCTCCAAGAAATACAGTGAGGTTACCTGCTGAAAGCTTCCACAGTTGTATGTTCAATCGATATATCGTTGTCCTACACAACTTTGTGATGTATTTTAGCGTAAACGCGCTATCAGTTATCCCGTCTCAAATATTGTCAATCCAAACTGAAAGGAGAGCAGATGTATTAGCACAGCTGCACACTTCTGATGCAGCTGCCGATAGTATTTGTCATGAAGTTCAATATAGTTTTAGAAATGTAATTGTGAGTACACTTGTTCCAGTTCTTAATTTGTTCTCTTATTTCAGACTCACAATGTTCTTTTTTCACCCTGGGTAATAACATTTATTTTACCAGAAGTTTTATTTAGCAGTTATCACTCAAAATTAAATAGCATTATTATCCCTTGCCTCATGCTGTACTTTTGGAATCGTGGTACTGAAATAGAAATTATGAAAGTTTCCATTGAGTGCAAAATCAATGGATGAGATGGTAATGCTTTCCTACTTTGTGATTTTTTTTTTTTTTTTTTTTTTTTTTACCAACCCTCTCTTGAAGTGTTTTTAGAATTGCTTTGCTAAAAGCCACTATCCTTGGGCAGAAAACAAAGATACTGTATGCTCACTGTAGAAGCAAATTGCAGTTTTTGACGTAATTGATGGACCCTTTTTACATAAAAGATTGGGTGAGAATGAGTTGTAAATAACTGAGTGCTCAGAAAAGTTCCAAATGGAAGCTCACATCAGCATCTCCAACCTGCTGTACTATGATCATTCTAATGTGATTTTCTCAAGTGCATAACTTGGTTTGTTGCTCTGTCCTCTTACCCTTGCTTGAGCGTAGAAAAGAACATGAATGGGCCATCATTCACTATTAGGGTAGGAGAGAAGTAAGGCAGTGGAACTTTGGGGGTTAAAAGGGAAAGTGATGAGAGATTGATATGACCTAACAGTAGAAATAGTTTTAGGGACTGTCAGGTAAAATGTGGGGGGAAAGGATATGTCAACCTGTCATTGTTAAGGAATGAAAATCATTAGGATTTTCAACCACTCAGTTACATATACTTGCTCATCCAGCCATCGATTTATCCTTAGCAGTAGTTGTTTTTGTGGTATATTGTTTTGCGTTGCTTTACTTCGTTGTACTCTCTGAACGCTTAGGAAATTTTCCTCTGTTATACTGATGAGTAGTATTGAAATTTCATTCGTTTTCTAGAGTTTATGTTTCTTTCCATAGAGTCCTGTGCTAACTAGTCATAAGTTGTAATGTAATTCAGATCCCTTGCATAGTTTTATGTCTAGGGGAAAAAAAAAAACGTTAATAACTAAAGGCAAATGAATTGACCAGAAAAAGGCTAATTTCAGAGTTCCGTAATTTCAATGTGTTGTCTTTATTTGGGATGCAGAATTCACAAACGTAAGCAATTCATTGTTTATTGGAGTGTTTTGACCAAAATGTGTCCTATTTGCCATCCCATAAACATATTTTCTACATTTTATGTTGGGGGGAAAAAAACTCACTAGCCATATGCTTACCATATTCTTCCCCCCAATACATTCTTATTCCAGTAATCCTTAAAAGTGTGTTTTCTTATACCCATCCTTTGTCTCTGATTTTACCAAAACATCAAAAATGTTTAAAATGCTATATGGATTTGTATTTTTACTGGTCTATAGCCTATCCTGACAGCACCACTACCATAATTTTCTAACCCCTAGGAAAGCCTAAAACAAACGCTTTTCTCAGTTGAGCACAGTCAGAAGTTAGAAGGGGGCATTTCAAAGACATAAACAGCATCCTTTTGTGGAGTATATAACAGACGTAAACAAGTTTGGAGTAGTTCCTCACTAACTAAATTAGTTTAATCTAAGGGTATATTTTTTTTTTTTTTTTTTTTTTGCTATAACTTACCAGTTGTAATTACATAGCAGTGGTGTGTTATTTGTTAATTGTCTGTGTTCCTGATGAGAGCAGATAACTGACTGCTTTGCCCAGCTCCTAGCCCTGGTAGTTCCCAAGGCATCTTCACTGGACCTTGTTGATTCTACCACTTCAGTTTCAAACACATTCACTAGGGAATCTAGCTGTTCCTCTTTTCTTTCTGTGTTGTAGCTGCTGCAGTTGTTGTTTTTAGTATGCCCAGGTATAATGTCATCGTGTCCTCTGTTTTGAGTGTCTTATTTATGCTTTGCAATAACAAGTGCCCAATAAATATTTCATAAAGTATTCAAGTCTAGCTGGAGTTTCAAGTAATATGCTCTATCTGCAAGTCATGTGACCAGTCCTAAAATACAAGTATATTGATCCAATTTAAAGTGAAAACAATCACAGATTGGAATGGAAAAAAAAAAAAAGCTAGCAAAGAAATGGGGGGAAAGAAGTTGGGACAAGTTGTGGAGATGGCTGGAATTGTTCAAAATTTTAATTGAACATCTTAGGTAAGCTGGGCTGTAAATTAACACAGTTCTTCAAATTAGTATACATTATATTTGTTTTCTAGCATGTCTGTCATATGTATGTCTTGAATGTTTAACTCCTTAGATCACATTTTCTTACTTTATTTAGTAATATATTCATTCATCCGTACCCATTTCCTAAGCTGTTATGGAATGGGTGTACATCTGTTTGCCCTGGTGCTATGGGTTTTGTGATAATGTCTTCCTTAGGGTACTGTGTAAGGTATTTTGAATCCCTTAAAGATTCTGAAGTGGACTGTAGTTATGATTCATTTTTATTTGATACAAATACCAATTTTTGATGAAATAATCTAATATACCGTCATGAATGATGCAGACACCAAGAGTTAGAGGCAACAGTAGATGGTTTTTAAATTGCAAAATATCTTTCATGCTTCAGAGATTGAATTCTCATAATAGGTGATAACAGGATGGCAGGATATATTGGCATATTTTTATCCACAGGAAGATATATGTTTTTTTGAAGTAAGCGTTGTTTCCCAATTTAGCCAGAGTCACAGTGAATATCTGAGTCAATGAATCTTGATATTGACCTTAATAGTAATCAATTCCTACTTCATATTGCTGAAATCATAAATCAGTTATATGGCATACTGCTGTTACAGTTTTCTAATTTCCCATGACGTTCTCAGATCAATACTTCACTACTTACTAAATGAAGAAAACAATTTATTCTGATAACACATTTGTAGTACATAAAATTTTAAAATTACAAAGCTGATATTTTAAGTTTTCTAATTCCTAAGAGGCATTGCAAGATGAAATGTGTTCAGGAGAACTTATTTACCTGACACCCTTAAATCTTAAATAACTTGATTTATAATTGATGATTGATGTACATTTTTATTTCTTAAGTGTGAAGGTTACATAAACAAATAGGTTAGCTGCATTATTTTATTCAGAGACATGCCACTTAAAGTAATATTATAAATGCAAAATACTTGAAATTGAATTAAGCATTTTAAGCTGAGCCATAAAATTAGTTGTTGGAATGCAGAGTTAGAAGATAATTGCCAGATTTCAGCATCAGTATGTACGATTTTCTAAAACTTTAGAAGTGTTATGACAGTAGTTAAACTATAAAAAGCTGCACCTAGATGAAATTGACTTATCAAAAGAAATATACAGCCAAGAGACTACAGAATGGGCCTGGAAAGTTAACAAGGCCTGGTGCTCTCTGCCTAAATCATTGTTACACACTAATTAGTGCTGTGCTCTGATTTGAGGCTTTAAATTTGTTCCTTTGAAGATTTGCTTAAAATTGTATTGAAGGGAAAGGCTCTTCTTTAATAAAACTGTATAATTCTTCATTCACTTGGGAAACATAGCTTCCCAGCATAATGCTGCTTGAAAACCAGGAGCTGACTTCTAATAGAGGTGCTAATTATTAACAATCCGGCATCAGCCAGAGGCTGCATTCTCTAAGACTGAAATAAAATAATAGTGCACAAATATTTCTCCTCCATTCCCAATAAGTACTTGAAAAATTCAGTAATGTTCATTAAATACATAAATGTGGATATTAAGAATAAATATATTTTCCCTGTGTTTTATGATGTGCTTTCTGAAAAGCAAAGCTGAAGACAGTCATCATTATATGGCATAAAAAGGATTCTTTGGCTGTTAATTATAATGTAAATTTATCATTATATCAGGAGAAAAGAATGGCTTCATATTTAAAACCATCAGGCATGGCTGGTCACTCAAAATATAGATGCATTCATCTTTAATAATTCATATAGTACAGTATGGACAAAGAAATATAAAATGATGAGATACTTTAAAATGACTTAAAAGAAAGTCCTAGTAAAGGTTTGTTATAAATGGAAACTTGACAGAAGAAAAGAGGGTATTTAATTTTGTCTTTTAGAAGATAGAGTAGTTAATATGAAAATTTATAGACTTTATCTCCACATGTCTGCAAATTCCCTTATTTACTACTGTTTTTTTCTCCACCAATTTTGCAATGACACAATGTAAAGTCCCTTTCCTAAGTGAAGAAAGTTATCATTGTCATGTTAGAAAGGGAAGGACCTTGGACTGGGAATTAAAATAATGGACTTGTTTAAACATTGACTCTCTGTGCCTCCTTGGGAAATTAACTTACCCTCCCAGCCACTTCCTTTCCTCCTCCTACTCAGTGCAGAGTAGGAGAAGCTGATTTCCAAATGTCCACAATGCAGGTGAAATCAAGGCAGCTTTCACCCTGAAAAGGTGAAACAAGCTTAGTGGGTAATTTTGTATTGTGTCAATTTAAACTGGAAAAACACGATACGTCCCAGAATTTTCTTCCTTGTGTGGTTTCGGGTAAGGATTGACTACAAGAGGTCGTTGTTGGAAGTTGGGGAGAAGAAGGTGAAACAAAAGCCATTGTACTTTGAAAGTTGTCCTCAGTTTAAGCAGTGAGAGACAGATGCAGAGTTTTAGCGTGTTCTCAATTTGCTCCACGGCCAGCTCTCCTCATCAATTTCTGGTCCTACTTGAGCAACTAGATGCTTAGCTGTCAACTCACAGAGACAGCAGCAATGAAGGGCCAACAACTTTCCAAGGACATCCACCCTCTGCCCCCTTTGTGGTTCCACCCTTGCAGCTTCCTGCCAGTTCTCACTATTTGGTGACTATTATAGCACTATTTGGGGACTTTTTCGTAATCCTTTCTGGTCCTTTAATTCTTCAGTTCCTCCAACAATTGTGTAACAACTAACGTCTATAATAAGTTCCTGATTTTCTAATATCCCTTAGTGATCGTGATTTTCTGTTGAAATCCTAACTGATATGGTTGGTGAATGTATGCATCAGAGATAGCGTATTTTAAAATGTTCATAGATAATATATATGTAATGGTTAAAAAGAAAGTAAATGCCTATATAGCTATAGTAAATGCCTACTGATCCCACAAAATTATTAGATAATACAGAATTCCTAAGTATATTTAATCTTGAAAGTAGTGTTAAATCCACGTACTCTTGGTTTTACATTATTACACTTTTCTGGACTTCGCCTTATCTCTGAAATTGTTTTTAAGTTTAACTAGTTGATATCTTAAAGAAAACTTTGAAATAAACTTGAATTTGATATTCATATAAGCTAACAGAAGATGAAGATAAATTTTTAATGAAAGTAAATTTAGGGAAAGCTTACTAGTATCTAAGTGGCTATATTTAGAATAGTATCAGAGCTTATCTGACGTGAATTTATTGAGGAGTTCAAGTTTCTCTTGGTTTCTAAGCACCAACTGAAAATTTTTAATTACGTTAAACATCATTTTCCAAAAGTATTGTTTCATGTTTCCTTTCAAGGACTCTTGAGGGGGAGGTGATTAGGAGCCATCATTCAAATCTTCCCAAGTCTTACTTCCTGCTTCTTTCCATCAAAATGTATGTGTACAATTCCTCTGTAAGGAAATGTGATAGGTAATTTCCTAAGAATATTGCCAGCTCTCAAAATCTGGGGACTTGTGGAAGCTAATAGAAACAGTAGACTGATGTGTATCCATACCAGTTTGTGTGATTGCCTTAACCATATATTTTTATTTACACTTTTCAAATTCAAAGCTGGTGTCTGCTTATGACCTGTGACTTTCAGAGACACTCAAGCTCATGAATGAGAATTTCTCAGAGACAGCGTGCATAATAATAGTCCTGAAATATCTGGAAATTGAGTTCACAGCTAAGGTCCCCGATAAACTGAGAGAGTCAAAAAAAAGTATAATTCGAAGACCCCAGCAGAGGCAATGGAGGAAGTATAAATAGGGAGACTGTCCATCTTTTTCCATCTGTTTAGAAAGGTATGCAAAAAACTTCTAGGAGATTAAGAAATTCTCATCTTTATCCTATCTCCTAGAATGCTTATTTTGCATTTTACTTTTTGTGAATTAAACAGTGTATTATTCTAGAAGCACTGAAGAAAGAAGAGATAAAACAGAACCCTCTCTCACCAAATAATATTCTAAACCCATGCCTTACTTATATAGTGGCCAATAATCTTGTTCTTTACCGATGGAAAATTAAGTGAGAAAAAACAAACTGGAGTGGGACAGGGGAAACATAATATAAATATTGTTTTTCCCAAGTATTTATGGCAAAATGCCAGTTTTCCATGACTTAGAGCCAAGACAAAACAAATGATAAAATATTTTCATGAAGCCAATTCCAAACTAGCAATTAGTTTCACAGCCAAGAGAGGAAAAGATGTGACTTATCCAACTTAGATGGGTTATCCAAAAAACAGCTAACAAGGTCCCAGGGAGAAGAAGTTAAGATGAACAGGGCAAGAGGTACGAGGAAAAAATAAAGAGACACAGGTGAACAGCTGTGTGGTGTTATTGTCTACTCTCTGTAACAAAGGGGAGAATAATCACTGTATTGTTAGAATTAGATTTGACTTCAAGTGTTCAAAACATGAAGCTCAGCAGGATAAGTAAGATCTAAATATTTCTTGTGCAGAAGAAAGACAAGTTTCAGCAGCCAGAACTATTCTAATAATTTACTTGGTGGTTTTACGAAATCGTCAGTTTGGTGAGCAGAATTCTAACGTGACCCCCAAGAATCCTGCACACTAGTGTACATACCCTATAGAATTCTCTTGGTAGGCAGAAACTGTGACATTATTCTAACCAATAGAATATGGAAAAGGTAAAGGTAAGTGGATTTTGCAATTTAGGCACCTAATCTGTTGACTTTGAGTTTTCAAAGGAAGCTTATCCTTTGTGGGCCTGACAATCAGATGAGCCCTTTAAAAGAGGTCCCAGACTTTCCCTAAGTTAGACTTGAAAGAGCAGAGACCTTCTCCTGTTAGCTTCAAAGGAGCAAAAACTGGTACATCATGGAGAAGCGCCCAAAGCGGGGGATGGCAGCAGCCTCTAGGGTTTGAGTGCCGCAGTCCTGCAACTTCTAGGAACAGAATTCTGCCCACCGCATGAGCCTAGAAGAGGCCCTCAAGCATCAGAGGAGACCACAGTCCCAGCTGACACCTTCATTACAGTCTTTGAGACGCTAAGCAGAAGACCGGCCTAAACCATGCCTGAACTTCTGACTCCAGAAACTGTGAGATCATAGATGGCTTCGACCTCACGATCCAAGGCAGCTTCTTGAATTTTGTCCCCATATCTCTTATGTAAAAAGTAACACAAAAGGATTAAAGAAGAATGAGGAGGAGAAGAAAAAAGTGCCTCTTTTTAAGAACACTTCCTAAATTTCACACCCAACGATTCTGCTTATATCTCACTACCTAAAGCATGGTCACCTGACCACCTTTAGATGCAGGGTTCCTTCTTCTGGGTATTATTGAGGATTCTATTACTGAGAAAGAATGTGAAAATGGATATCAGAGAATATTGAGATTCTACCACAATTTTCATATAATTTAAAGGTGTTAAAGGGGAGTGGGTAGTGAGACAGGTAAGCCTATCCAGAATGTGACCAGAAGAGAGATCTACCCCTGGCAGAGTTTGTCTATATTCAGTCTGGTCAGAAAATAATGACAGAGCAATCAAGTATCTTATAAATTATGAAATGCTAACTTCTCCTTATGATAATAGTAACACAGGATCTGTGGTGGTTTTTAAGTTAAAAACACATAAATCGAGGCAATAAAACTACAATACAAAAGAGAATCACTTTCAATCAAGCATATTAGAAAAAAGACTGAAGTATCATTCCCTACATTCTATTGGAAAAAATATTTCGTGTTGAGGTTTGGCTAAAATAATTATATGCATTGGGTTGTTGACAACATTTCAAAATATTTACTTTAGAGGCTCCTTAGTCCTGATGTTGTTTGATTTGTGTACAACAATTGCATCACTTCTGAATCTATTAAATTTTACTACCGTAATAGCTTCCTTTATCTCCACTTGACTTCTCATGCTTTCAATAACAGCCGCTCCTTACACTTGGTTAATTAAATAATGACATTATTTAACGATGGTAATATATATATGTTACATATATACAGTCTACCTTCACGATGAAAGATGGGATATTAATCTACTAAATATGTTCCATTTTAAAAATAAAAATCCTTGCAAGTGAGCATAGTGTAACTAGATCATGAAACTGATGCCATATTCTTATAATCAATGTGTAGCTTTTCAGTGGAATGTAATATGTTTTATACTTGCTCTTTTAATTGTGATTATAGAAACACTATTCACCATTTTTGGACTTGGGACTCGGAAGTCTTGGTTGGACAGTTTTTTTCACAATCTCCAAGAAAGCCATATTACAACTCTGTTTTACATAAATTAGCTATCTCAGCTGTGAAGATATATTATGCATAGATTTTTTAATTTAGTTTTAATTCAGCAAGCAAGCTATTTTAAAGCTATCAGCTTAGATCACTCTGACTTAGTAAAGTTGTTCAGTGATGGAAGGGTCTTATTTTTATGTTAAGTTTCTCTGAAGTTTTTCTGCTCTAAATGAACTCTATTCTCCTTGTTTAAACTGAAGGACAAAGGGTCGCAAAGATTGAACTCAATTGGAAAAAAATTAAACTGACTTCAGTTTCAGCTAATATAATGTGGCATGGATCTGGCATTTAATTCCCATTTGTTTACAAATACCAGACAATACGGAGCTTCTGAAACCTCAAGAGGGGCCCCTCTTAGAGAAGGAAAATATATTAAAAGAAAAGTAAAAGTCTCTTTTATCTTTTTCCATCTCAGTACTCAAACTGTGATTTTTAACCCATTTTATTTAATTCAAATTCTCTGTGTTAGAAAAGAAATTTGAAAGCAAATATTTGTTTGATAAAATATGTAAGCTGTAGAATTAGCATATTGTCTAAATGAATAATATGTTACCGATCGATAATTATTAGTTGAATTTGGAAATTACATTACTCATTTACTTTAAGAGGAGGCTGTTGTTACTTGAAACAAATGTGCAGTAGTATGTGGAGAAGCATGTTGGAACTAGGAGAGAGGTGGGATGAAATCCCAAAACTGACACCAGATAACCCTCTCGGTTCTTCATAAGCTGGGCAGGTATGGTTAGCCAGCAAATAAGGAGGAATAAAACTACTGTCATCCATGAAGAGTCTACGGCTACCTCTTCTCTGTAGCTTGACAACCTCCTCGAAGTGAGTGTTTTGAATATGGAAGTTAGAAAGTTCCACGCACTTTCCCAGATAGAACTTTAAGCTTCAAAATTTCTGGGTTGGAAAATAGCTTGAAGCCTTGTGATGATGAGGGAACAATTCCCAGGGCACTGAAATGTTCCCGAGATTACTTTATATTTGTCTATGACAAGGTCTGAAATCTTTTCATAACTAACTCATGTATAGATCATGGGATATAACCTCGACTCGTGAAGTGCTTGCTCCTCCCACCTCATCTCTAAAGGGTCGGAGAGCCAAGAGTTTGGATGTCAAGTCAAAGTGATTGATGCATCTTTCTGACAACAGATATGAGGCAGGTAAATGATTATAAAAATGATCTGTCCTCCAGAAGCTGTCATGTCATTGCTGCCTCACTGCCTCATCATGGAGCAGCCTTCCCAAAGAATCCTGACACCAACTTTATAGGTCCATTTCATTTCATAATTTGTAAGTTGGTATCATGTTGCAAAGTTTGAACAATCTTAGTTCACCTTCATATACTTTATCTTCAAAGCAGGACGTTTTGTCTGGGGATATTTCTAGGCTCGTCCCTACAGTGTGCCTGAGATTGGGACACCCACAAAACCTTAAGCCCTTGGTGTGATTGCAGGTATCACCAGCCCAGATTGCAGCTTCCTTTAGGGAAAATTTTCATTTAGAACCAACCCTTCATATATTTTCAAGTCAGAGGTGAAATCATCTCTACCTTTTAAAAGGTTCTGATAAAATGAATTGTCAAAGGAAAATAGTTTCAGTGTGTCTCAATAAAATTCCCTAATGCATATTTAAATACATCCTCTCTACCATATACCAATACATACCAATAAGTGTGAGGAGTAGTACAACTTTCATCAAATTATGAATGATTCTGTTAACACAGGACGGTAAATAGCTACTGACGTCACATTTGTAGAAATGAGACTTCGTGCTATGTTTTTTGGCATAAAAACAAAAATAAGCTACAGCTACAAAATGTCTTGCTGGAGTCATTGCACAGCAGGTTCTGCTACTCTGTTGTTCATTGTGTCGTCCCCTTCTCCCAACCCACTCAATCTAACAAGTTTTGAAGGAGGACAAAGTCTCAGGCTGTTAGATCAAACTAAAATCATAAAAAGGCTCGATAGTTTAATATTTTATTGTATTTTATAATTTTATTATAAAAATTTCCAGAGTTGAAGAAATTTTATAGAGATGCCCTGTAGACACACCACCTAAGTCCTATCGTCATCACTGTACTATATTTGATTTGTTATACCTTTATCCATGTATTTATCTGTCTATGCATCCACTGGCCAAATTTATGTTTTTCTTGGTGCGTTTCAAAAATAAATTGTAGATACTTTCCCCTTAAGATATAAGCATGTATATTACTAGATAGCCTTTAATATTGGCTTAGCTTTTCTTATGACGTAAAATGTATGTACAATGGAACGCGCTCATTTTACTGCGCATTCTCTGAATTTGGCCATATACCTACGTAACACAGCTCTCCAGCAACGTACAGTCATCATCACCCCCACCCCCCAAAAATTGCCTCTTGTCCTTTCCTAGTCAATCTGTGTCACATCCCCAGGTAAGAATTGTTATTGTTAATTTCCACTGTATATTCAATTAGCCTCTTCTAGAAGTTCATAAATGTAGAATGATTATGCAATATGTACATTTTTAATAGACTTTTTTCATTTGGTGTAAAGCTTTCAAAATTCATCCATATTGTTGAATTATATGGGCAGTTTATTCCCTTTCCATTGCTGACTAAAAATATATCATCTTATGAATATAGTATAGTTTATTAATTGTCTCATCAATGGACATTGTGGCCGTGTCCAGTTCTTTGCTATTACGAACATTCTCATACAAAGTTTTATGACATTTACTTTCATTTCTTTTGGATAAATGTCTAGGATTAGAATTAATGAGTGGTAAGGTACGTATATGTGTAATTTCCTTAAAAAATTGCCAAAATTTTTCCAAAGTGGCTTAGTGTTTTGAAGTTCCACCAAGAATGTATGGAGAGTCTGGTTGTTCTACATATTTGTCAATATGTCATGCGGTATGTCTCTTTTGTTTTAGTCACTTTGGGTGCATATATAGCAGTAGCTTGTGGTTTTTATTTGCATTTTGCTGATATCTAATGATACTGAGCTGTTGACACCTTTCCATGTGCTTATTTGTTGTTTCCATATCTTCTTTTGTGAAGTGTCTGTTCAAAGATTTTGCCCATTTTTGTTATTGGACTGTTTTGTCATTTTTACTATTGAGTTGTAGTTGTTTTCATAGTATCCTATGATACTTAGATACCAGTACTTTGTCAAAAATATATTTTTGTAAATACTTTCACAAGAACTATAGCTTCTTTATTTATTTTCTTAAAGTTTCATTCTATGTTTTTAATTTTAATAGTCTAATTTATCATTTTTTAGAATTATTTATTTCTATGACTTATCTAGGAGATATTTACCAAACCCTCCAAATCAAGAAAACATACTCATGTTTTCCTCTATAAGCTTTATGGTTTTAAGTTTTATATATAGACCTACGTTCCATCTCAATTTAAAATTTTTTGTAGATTGCGAGGTAGGCATCAGGGTTACTATTATTAGGCTCATGTACATATCCAGCAATTCCAGCAATATTTGTTGAAAGTCTTTTTTTGCCCCATCAGCTAGCTTTGAAGCCTAAGTTGCAATTTAAATTATGTAAATGTGGGTCTATTTCTAGGCTTTCTATTTTCTTTTATTAATGTGTAGTTTGATTCTTATGCCAAAACTGCATTCTCTTGATTACTGTAGCTTTATAACAAGGTTTGAAAACAGGTGGTGTAAATACTCCAGATTTGTTTTTCAAGATAGCTTTCAATATTCTAGGTTCTTTGCTTCTCCATATACATTTTAGAATCAGATTGTCAATTACTACAGAAAATTTGCTGAGATTTTGATTTGATATTGCGTGGAATCTGTGTATCTATTTGAGAGGAATTGACGTCTTACAAATACGGAGTCTCTCAGTCCATGACAATGACTTTTCTTACTATTTATTCAGATCTTCATTTAGTGTAGAGGTCTTGGCACATATATTGTTGTATTTATTTCTAAATTCTTTATGTTCCTTGACACTCAATATATTTTTTTATTATTATTATTTTATTATTTTATTATTATTATTATTATTTTGGCCGCATTGGGTCTTCGTTGCTGCATGCAAGCTTTCTTTAGTTGCAGTGAGCGGGGGCTACTCTTCATTGTGGTGCGCGGGCTTCTCATCGCGGTGGCTTCTCTTGTTGCGGAGCACAGGCTCTAGGCGCATGGGCTTCAGTAGTTGCAGCACGTGGGCTAGGGAGGCACAGGCCCTAGAGCGCACGGGCTTCAGTAGTTATGGCTCATGGGCTCAGGAGCTGTGGCTCGCAGGCTCAGTAGTTGTGGCGCCCGGGCTTAGTTGCTCTGTGGCATGTGGGATCTTCCTGGACTGGGGATCAAACCCATGTCCCTTGCATTGGCAGGTGGATTCTCAACCACTGTGCTACCAGGGAAGTCCTTAATAGAATTTTTAAAATATTTTGTTGATAGTATAAAAAAATAATTACTTTCTGTTTATTAATCCTGAATCTTGATATCTTACTGGATTCACTGATTAGTTCTGGTAATTATACTATAGATTTGTGATGATTTTATATGTAAACAACATGCCTTCTGCAGATAGGTTTACTTCTACACTCTTACCTTTATGCCTTTATTTCTCACTTTCTGCAGTGGCCAGGAACTCCACAGAAGTGGTGAGAATGGGCATTTTTTTCTTGTTTCCTACTTCAGAGAAGGTATTCAAATTTTCAGTGTTAAATGTCATGTTAGCCTTAGGTTTTTCATGAATGTCCTTTTTCAGGTAGAGGAAATTTCCTTTTATTACCAAATTGCTACACATTTTAATTTTGAAGGAGTGTCAAATTTTATCAAATGCTTTGTTTCATTCATTGAAATTTAATTTGTACTTTTTCTTTGTTATTCTGTTAACACAATGGACTACATCAGTTGACTTTGGAAAGTTCAATTGATCTTACATTCCTGTGACAAAATCTATTGGCTATGATACATTACCCTTTTATAATGCTGGATTTGATTTTCTAAAATACTGTTAGTTAAGCTTGTCTATAGGTTTATAGGGGTACTGTATCAGTCTCCAGTAATTATTTTATTTTAGTTTTTTTAAATTTTGAAATTGTTCCCTTCTCCTCTATATTGTGAAAGAACTTGTACAAGATTGATATTATTTCTTCTTTAAATGTTTGAAAGAATTTACGGTGATATTATCTGGTTTTGGAGTTTTCTTATTGGAAAGTTTATGAAAATGGGTTCAGTTACTTACTAGACATAGAGTTATTCAAATTTTGTCCTTTGTTTCCTGTGTGTTTCATTAAGTTACATTTTTCAAGAAAATTGTCCATTTGATCTAAATGATTGAAGTTGTTGGAAGAAAATTGTTCATAACCTCTTATTCTGTATGTATCTGTACTTTGCTTTTTGCTTTTGTTGTTGTTGTTGTTGCGGTACGCGGGCCTCTCACTGTTGTGGCCTCTCCCGTTGCGGAGCACAGGCTCCGGACGCGCAGGCTCAGCGGCCACGGCTCATGGGCCCAGCCGCTCCGCAGCACGTGGGATCTTCCCGGACCGGGGCACGAACCCGCGTCCCCCACATCGGCAGGCGGACTCTCAACCACTGCGCCACCAGGGAAGCCCTTAACATCTTTTCTTGGTCAATCAGCTTAGAAGTTTATAAATTTTGTTAATCTTTGCAACATTTAACAAAGGAAATTTTATCTGTTGAGCTATTCTGCTAGAGGTCTGCTTTCTATTTTATTGATTTCTGCACTTAAATTCATTATTTCCTTGGGATTTGTTTTGCTGTTGCTGTTGGGGTGGTGTTGTATAAAAATCAAAATAGGTAACTAGTGATGCTCTTCAAATCATCCATATCTTATCAGTTTTTTGCTTGGTTGTTCCATAAATCAATCATTATTTTTACAGAATATGTCACACATTCATAGTTCTTTGTATGTAGAGTAATTGGTTATATCCTGAACATTGTGAAAGTGACATTAGTCCCAAAATCGTTGACTTTTTGGTTTGTATGGTTTAGTAGGCATTTAACTTTGTCATAATGAAAATGCAAACGCTCTGTTAGGTAATTAACAAATCCCAGGTTAGGTCTTTTCTCTCTAGCTGAAGTCTGTCTCTAGCATGTGCAGTTCATACTGAGTCAGAGATACAGCAGAGTTTATATATAGAATTTGGGGCTCATTCACTTTGGTTCTCTCTTCTCTCAGCTTCAGCCTTCATTTTATAACCACTGTCATTGCCCCAGACTCTGTCTTCTGCTTTTTCAGGCTGAAAATACTGCACATTTTTTAAAGTATAGTTGATTTACAATGTTTCAGGCGTATAACAAAGTGATTTGGTTATACATACAAATATATATTATTTTTCAGATTGCTTTCTATTGTAGGTTGTTACAAGATCTTGAATATAGTTCCCTGTGATATATAGCGGTTCCTTGTTGTTTATCCATTTCAAATATAGTCCTGTACTACACTTTGCATTTTTGTGCCACAGAGATCTTCCTTAAAACTTAAAGCCAGCATACAACAGTAAAGCTAGTCCAAGCCATTTCCTTTTTTTGATATTGGACTCCTCTCCTTAATCTGCTGTATTTGTTCACACTCCAGTGCCTTCGTATTTTGTTCAGAGTGATTTGTGTGAAGATAGGTCTAGCAGGAACTTCCTCAGACATACCAGAAGTGGAACCCCGCCGCCAATTTTACTAACTCAAAAAGACTCATTATACTGATATCCTAATTGCTTACTGAAGTTTAGTTTTTCTAGTGAGTTAGAATATATCTCACTATATATTTCTAGTGAGATAGAATATACCTGGTAAACTTATCCTTTGACAATTGTTTCGAGTATCAAAAGAGAAACAAATTTTATTACTTGACTACTTATTTTATATATAATTCAGTTGATAGTTGCTATTTATGCAAGCTGTATTAAATTTTTTGACAAAGTTTTATAGATTTATTCAGAACAGGAACTGGCCAGTGGTGGTGTTCAGGTTAAATCTGGCCCACTGCCTATGTTTGTGAATAAAGTTTAATTTGAACGCATTTATTCATTTATTTATTGAACACCTTTCTCATTTATGTATTGTCTAGGAGTGCCTTCTCACCATATTAGCAGAGATGAGTAGCTGAGACAGAGACCACAGAGCCTGTAAAATCTAAAATATTTACTCTTTCTACATACTTTATAGAAAGCTTCACAGAACAAAATCTATAATATAATATAAACACCTCAAGGTGATTTTTTGCTAATAAAAGAGTCCACAGCAGGTACAAATTGTGCAGCTTGTATACAGGTGACAGATAAAGCTTCTTTCTAGTTAGACAGCAACCCTGTTAGACCTTATTGAGCTTTACTAGTCCCTCCCCAAGCCATTGAATTGTGAAACATAAGGTGTTTTATTTGACCATAATTATTATTCTATTTTACTGTAATGATTTCCAATCTTTATAAAATGGAGTTATTAATAACTTCAGCTGTCCTAATATTGTGTGTATATTAGCATGCTCAGAATATAATTTTAAAGAAATTATAATGTATTTTCTTTATGGTGTGAAACTAGCCTACGTAAGCATAGAAAGGGCTCTTTTTCCATTAGTCCTATATGCCTTTAGTTTCATCATGTCTCCTATTTGCTGGTATTTCAATACTGTATTTTTAAAAGCACATTGCCAATGAATATAAGGAATCTAGTAATCCCTTATTTCTCATAGTGAATGATTAAACAGTTTATAATAGCGTATTTCTCAGAGCAAGTTCTCTTATGATTTTCATTGGTCATTGTTCAGGTAAATGTTCTCTGATATGCTCCCTGTAATTGTTTTTTTTCTGATGGACTTCATCACTGAGTTGAGTTGGGGGTTTTAAAAGTACAAAGCAAAACAAAAGGAGGGAAGCAAATTTACCTTCCCATATGTAGATAATTTTTCTTCTAGACTTCTACTGAATTTGTCTGTCTTCATTTGGGCAGCACACCAGGGAATGAAGTGAAAAAGACTATCTGCTCCCCTAATATTCACCTTATTCAAATTTTATCCCACTTTTAACTTCTCATTTTAAGATTCATGTGAATACTAGCGTTTGTAAAGTTACATTGCTCTGTATCTGTTTCTTCCAACCAATTTCCTTTCTGAAAAATATTGAATTTCATTTTACAGGGTCTGCTTTAAAAAGAAAAATGACAGGATACAATAAATTCATTTAATCTTCCTAAGTCCACATTTGGCCTTAATCTCCGTGTTCATTTTTGGACACAAATATCCAGAATAGAATTTTATTTTCCTCAGAGCAGAGAAACACTTTCTGTGGCTTTCATGTTTAACAACTCAACAACCTTTTGCTCAAGATTAAATACTTCATTGTGTCTATGGGCAGTTGCATATTTATTACTCTCGAGGCAGTGGTATTTGAAATAAATGGAATCGCATGACTCTGTGAAATAGTTTCTGAAATCCATATATCATGAGTTGCTCTATCTCAAAGGAAAAGAAAACATTTCCAGTCCCCACTATAAAAGAACAGTCCATGTGAGACATGCCAAGGCTATAACAGTAAAGGACATTTTAATACTCGTCATTGTGTCTCAGTTCCTTTTTTGCTGTTGGTCGGAATTCTTGGAATCATAGAAGTGGTTCTCCATATTTTTTTTTCTTGTCTTAAGACCATAAATATCTATTTCTCAGGATTTTTAAGTTCACATATTAAAATTTTACAACATCCTTCAAGTACTAGTTAATCATCTTTGTCATGTGACTATTTGCAAAAGTAAGTTTGGATAATAAACATATATATGATATTTATATATAATATTCATATGGAATAAGAGTATGTATTTTTTGATTCATTTATATTATTAATTTCAAAGCTCAATCCTACCATACTGACGTTCATACTTTTCCGACATAAGTCCCAGGACATGACTTCACCTAGGGCTTTTCTTTTACTCTTCCCTCTACCTAGAATTTTCCACCAAATATATGTGCAAGATTTTTCCCTCTTTCTGAAGTTCTCTGCTCAAAATGCCCTTCTAGAAAAGTCACCCATGACTCCTATCCTCTTTCTCGGTCACCTTCCTTCATTATGTTTCCATGATTTTATCGCCCCCTGTATAGTGTCTTCATTTGCTTGTTCGTTGTCTGCCTTCCCTCACTAGAATGTTAGCTCCATGAAAGAAGGGACAAATCATATATATATATATGTTTATATGTACCTCCACAGACTTACAACAATATGTGGAACAAAGCAAATGGATTGCTTGAATGTCAGATAAATCTTTTTTGTTGCATACTGACCTCAGTTAAACACCGTGAAATTATATAATTATATAGTTTTTAGTTAAAAGTGTAAAAAGTAATTAAATTATTATAATTAGAAAAAAAAAACTTTAAATTCTTCAATGTAAAATAGTCCTCTTTCAAAAATAACTTTTAAGGAATTCTTCAAAAATGAGGCATTGCCATAATTTTATTTTAGTAACTCTTAAATCAGAAAGCAACCTGTATTCTCAACAATACTTATCAACAGTGTGTTAATAGTCAATATATTGAGTGCACAAAAAATGTTAAATAGAATAATAGCTTAAATATGTCAGAGACGTGTATGAATATATTTAAATGAATAAAGTAAATAAGTCAACGTTTTATTGCTTAAAATGATAAATTACAGTTATCTCTGAATTTTGTTGCTCTAAAGATTCTAATTTCTTATCAATGGGGAGAGTTCAGTTACTATTTTGTCTTGCTAGTCAGTCAAATTTTTAAAGCAGATAGGTGTCTAGGATCATGTTTGTCTATGCCTAAATTCCTAACTGATCAAATATTTTTACTTGTGTAGAAATATTTTCTGTTTCTCTCAGAGTTTTTATGCTTCCACATTGCCAGTAGTGTTAGAATTAAATCTTTTTAGCAACAACAACAACACAAACAGAGCCTCTTCTTCATTTTAAGAGATGACCATGCTTATTAGGGCAAACAATGTTTTGCTACAACAAAAACGCTTCGTTACTGAGTCACGGAAGTTGAGGTGAGAACTGAACCCAGAGGTATCCTTCTAATTCCGTTTATCACTTCCTTTTCGTTTTCACCTAAATAATTTTCACCATACATCTATATTATATATGTGGATGGTTGTTTTTATCACATATTCAACTCCAGGCATTTCGACAACCCTGTTTCCTGTTGTCATCCGTGTGTGTGTTTCTTAAACAAACCACATGATTTCTCTGCCATGTTCCCATGACAACATTTATCTCTTCAAATCTCAGTGATTTCTCCTAAATTTTATTTATCTGTTTGTGTTGAGATTCATTTCAATTTACATTTTTAGTCATTATGTTCTAAGGCAGTATATAGAGAACTTAGTATTACTCATGAACCCCTTTTAAGTATTTTTCACCTAAAAATCACTGAGTGCCTACACTTTTCTAGAATTTTTGTGTGTTGAATTGAATATTGTTCTTATTTGTATGTGATCTTGTAGATTTCCTTTTTCTTGATCTTTTCTTGTCTTTCCCTATAATTTCTCAATAATTCTTTGGATCAGGTTTGGAAAATCAGAATATTGGCCAAACTATCTTGTTGTTTTCCAGATATTTTTAGTTCATGCTATATTTTCAAATACTCTGATTTTTGGGCAATATACTAGAAGGATTCACTAGCTAGGTCAGTAATGATTATAACATAACATTCCTACAGTGTAGCAAAATCTCACCATGTTTGTGTGTGTGTATGTGTGCAACCACTGTTATGATATTATTCACTCTTGCTATATGAATTTCAGTGTTTATTTCTTTGCTCTTACTGTATTATATATTCATAAATCAAACTTTGTTCTCCATAAATAGATGATTTTTTTCAACAACCTGATATTATGCCACTTATTTTAAATCTTACTCCATGTTATACTTCGTTCTATCCAGCACTGCTTAACTTGCTCAGCTCAAAATCTGCCTGATGGATATTTGTGTAATAATATATACATTGTGTTGTTCAGAAATTAATTTTTTATATGGATGAGATCTTGGTTGCATACATGTGACAATCCTGCATTTCACCAGTATGCCGTGCCACTCCACATAAGTGGAGAACCACTGGTTGAGAATCCTGGCTTTTAAGTCAGTTATGCTTATGTGTGAATCTAATCTTCCATTTTTACAGTGTCCTTTGTCAACTTAGAAATCACCTCTGCGATTCCATTATTCCTCAATAAAACATGGATTTTTGCAGTACTTCCGTATTGTGGCAAGATATATGTTAAATGAATAATATATTTAAAGTTTTAGCATAGCAAACATTAATAAATGCTAATATATTAGCTATTATTATTATAATTATACCTATGGTCCTGAGGCTCCTAATAACTGCTATTTTCCCATCTCCATGAAATGCACTTGAACTATTGGCATCCATTTATCATCTTGGCATCACAATTCACAGTGAAAAATATGAAACTCAAATCTTTGATACCAACCACTTACCCAGCTGGTTAATTCTTGTAATCACCTTCCTATTTCTAAGTTAAAACTTGCCCAAATACACTGCCTGGATCCTTTAAGTTCTTGACTCAGAACTTGAGAATACTGAAGATTTTGTATTTCCACATCACAGCATTTAATGGAGCATCACAGGGTTTCTGTTATATGTTAAAAAAAAAATAGGGGAAAGCAAGAAAGCAAGAAAAAAGAGAGAGAAAGATAGAGAGAAAGAAAGAAAAGAAAGAAAGAAAGAAAGAGAAAGAAAGAAAGAAAGAAAAGAAAGAAAGGAAGGAAGGAAGGGAGAAAGAAAGAAAAAGGGAGAAAGGGAGAAAGAAAGAGAAAAAGAGAAAGGAAGGAAGGAAGAGAGGAAGGGGGAAAGAGAAGGAAAGAAAGGAAGGGAGGGAGGAAGGAAGAAAGAAAAGGAAGGAAGGAAGGAAGGAAGGGAGCAGGAGGAGGAAGGAAGAAGAAGGAGAACGTAAAGATAACGTTTATCCCAGAAATGATATATTGGCTGCATCAGTTACATACTTTGCCTTCCCTTTATCCATCAGTAGTATTTACCAACCACTTGCATATCTTCCTCTTTCTCCTATATCTAGAAACAAGATTATTCTGTTAGCGATCAACTGTTAATTCTGCAAGCAACTTTTTTAGAAGGTTTGAATTTATTGTCCACAAGTAAAATTTAAAAACTTATCCTTTCAAAAAATGTTTTTATAGTGATTTGAATATGCATTTTCTACTTAACTTTTGACCCTCTGACTCCCAACACTAAATATAGTTTTATCTTATCCCATGGATGGTGTAAACCAGTTTCTAGGATGATTACTAGAAACATGGAAAAATAGAGGTTTACACCAAGTAAGATAAAAATGACAGTATTTGCATGTCAGACAGATATAAAAGACTCAGTCATGCTAGGATGGATATTTAGTACAGCTGGAAAAAACAATCAGAGAACTGTGTTCCAGGGAGGACACAGTGGATACACCATTTACCAAACCAATTAGGAATCTGCTAGTGAGATTCACTAAGATACTCCTGAGTTGCTTCCCTCTAGGCCAGGGCTGGCAGTAAAGGGATGTCTTTACAATACTGGGCTCACTGATACTGATGGGGATAACAGGATTCCAAAACCACGTTGGCCAGGTGGCAGCACTTAACTGTTAAAAGACAGGAGCACGCAATTGTCACACACACTGGCAAGCTCAGACAGAGGCCAGGTAGGAGTGACTGACCTAGAGAGTTATGAAGATGATGGATAGAACATGGCATTTCTAGGTTCTAAATAGATTAGCAGCCTGACAAGCATTACTTAATGTCTAATTCAAAATGAATTCAAGATAGATGACTAGGGAGATGAAGACAGTCTCATCTCTTGCCCAGTTTCTGGTCTTGAGAAAGTTTTTAGATCCAGAACACATTGATTGAAGGAAAGGTCCCCAGGAAGGAACACTCTCTCTATAGCACCATGGGAAGTGACCATGGCAGTTATTTCCCCGTTTACTCCAAAGAACCTGTGACCTTATAAGTGAGTACTTGTACGGTAGGAAAGGAGACAACCTAAATATTTCAAGGACTCTTGGCCACAGGTCTGATTTCGAATTGATTCTCTAAGTTGTGAAATGTCATCATGGTTTACTATTAAAAGAAATGCATAATAAGACCAAGTAATTAAAAAAAGTCTTTAGACCCATGCTGCTTATTTGCACAGTCCCTGACTAATGGGAAACTCATACTTGGTGTTTGTTGGCACAGATCGCGTGTTGGTGTCCTGTTCTACGAGATAAAAGATATTGAATCAGGGAAGGCCGAGTAGAATCCTCTGAAATTGTCTCCCCAAATTCCCACCAGCCAAGATGGTAAATCAGAACAATATTATACCCTTGGGGGTTATGACAAAAATCAGTGCCACACTGAGGGACCTAAAGAGTGCAAAGGTAATAATCCTCATCATATATCCATTGAATGTACCAGGTTGATCCCTGCAAAAACCAGATGGTGGTGTCTGCAAAAACCGGGCGGATCCTAGGGTATTATAGTGAACTATTGTAAAATCAATGAAATAGTAACCCCCATCGGAGCTTTTGTACCAGATACAGAATCTTTGTTAAAATTGTTCAAAATGTCTTTGAGTACATATTATGTGACCATTGATAAGGTGAAAGTATAATTGTCAGAAACAGCGCAGATTTACTCGGGCTAGAAATCAGTATACAGTTGCAGTCTTTCCCCAAAACTATTAACTCTCCTGCTCTCTGTCATCATATAGTTTGAACCAGGACCTGCTGAACATCTCAAAGAATGTCTCCTTGTTCCATCATACTAATGACATCATGCCATTAGACTGGATAAACTATAAATGAAATGTATACTGGGGTCCTTGGTAAGAATGTGTGCTACAGAGAGTGATTAACTCCATGAGAATTCAGACCTCTGCAACATATTAAAATAGCTGTGAGGCATGCAGGGACATCTGCTTTCTAATGTCTGGATTCTAATTGCATCTGGTACTTGCAACCACAGAGAAGAAAGCACAATCAATGCCTTCTAGGCTTCTTTGCGTTCTGACCAGCATATACCATGGCTGGAAATACTGTTTCCACCTATAAACTGGGTGAGAAAAAAGGCTGTTAGCTAGTGGGGATCACAGAAGAAAAAACTCTGCAATACATTCATGCTGCACCACAAGCAGCATTGCTTCTTGTGCCATATAGCCCAGCAGACCTTGTGGTATTAGAAGGTATTAGAAGACCCTGTGGCTTTTCTTACAAGCCCAATGGGAATATCTAAAACAGACCCCAGAGTTATGGAGCAAGCCTATGCCATCTACAGTGCAATATTATATACCTTTAAAAAACCCTCGTGTGTTTCTAGGTCCTGAGAAAGACTACTAATGAAATCTGAAGTCATCATGCAGTCAAAATGGCTTACTGTGAGCTGGATTTGTCTGAAAACTTGGGCAGGACCAGCAACCATCTATCTATCTAGTAACCTAGAATTTGTACATATAGGATCAAGCATGAGCAGGTTCGAGTGGTATAAGTCAGCTACATAAATACTTGGCCCAGAATCTCACATCATCTACCATTGTTGAATCAGAGCCTCTTCTTTAGCTGATACCAATGTCTGTATGAGGGCTATCATAACTTAATTACAGTGGAAAAAAATGCCTGAGATTGGTTTGCAGGTGGGTCAGCTGAAAATGGTGATTATATATAATATATAATATATAATATAGCCCTACTCAGGAGTGACCTTGAAGGACAGTGGTAAGGAATAATTCTCCTAGTGCGCAGAGCTTTGGGTGGTACATTTCATCATCCACATTGTATGGGAAGAGAAATGCCCCAAGGTAATGGATTCATAGACGGTGCCGAGTGACTCTGGCTGGTCAGAGGCCAGGGAGGAGAGGGCTCAATTTCCTCCGTTCAGTCCTACTTCCTTTTCTTCCTTTCCACAGATGCTGATATCAAAGCAAACCTCTAATAAAATCTCTGCACACGTGTTTATCTCAAAGTCTGCTTTCCAGGGAACCCAACCTGCCACAAAGCCCTGGTCCACCCCTGGATGCCTTGAAATCCAATTGCTAACGTGTCATTTTACCAGCCACAGACTAAAGGTTACAAAACCACAGCTTTCTTCATTTTCCTATACCTGCCTAGAGTATAATTAGGGGGGTGGGAATGGAGGTAAGTGTCAAAGCAGAAAACTGAATTTAGTCATTTTCAGGTAGAACTCATCCAAATTTTTATTTCTTATTCATTGCATGTGACGTAGTCAGATTCTAAATTTCTTCCTTCCCTCTCTTTTTTTCATTAAACTGATTCTAAATTCTGAGACTAATAGGAAACTTGGATGGTTCTTAAACTCTCTGGCACAAATATCTCCTAGTGTATACAGTCATTCATCGTGACTTTTGGACTTCCATCATTTCTGCTTCTTAGCCGTTGACGTTTCTCCACTGGGACGGGAGTGGCTGTGGGAGGTGGAGATGTGTCACTGAGTTCATTGCATCTTCATCTGGCCTCTTGCTCATATGGTCTACTCTAATATCTTAGGCTACAATGGCCTTATCATGATCACAAAACCCCTTTTAGGCTGGTATTTTTCTTATCCAGCTGTTTGGCTTATTCTTTGGGGGAGCATGAAATATTTCTGCTGCTGCTCTATGTCTTTGTCAAGCCTCAGGGGCCTCAGGCTGTCCTCATGTCCTCCCTGGCCAATTTCAGATGCATCTCTCTCTATTCTCCTGCCCGCTCACAGTGATACCTATGGCAATAGCCACCCTCTGAGAGTTCCACTTCCAAAGGGCAGCACTTGTGGCAGGTACCCCCAGATCCCTAAGATTCAAAAGGCGCTCCAGTATTACTGCACGGTGGTTGTTAAGATGTGTAAGGCACAGGACCTGTCATAATGGTGTCAAATCCTGTTTATCATCCCTAGCAGGTAGATGCTTTGTCAAGTCTAGGATGTGAAAGTTATCTCAGATTGGCAAACATTCTTCCCATATCTATTGTTTATGGCATAAACATCACTTTGGCATTCAGAGCCAGATTTTGTTTTCTCTCAACCTATTGTTTCTGCACAAAACTTCAAAACTTCCTGTTTAGAGATCTAAAAGTTAAGATTCTTGGCATGCATGTTCTATCAACCATCCACTGAAGGCAGTTTGTGCTAGATCTCTTCCTTTGCCCCTCAAGAGGTAAGCAAGGCAGAGTATGCCTGTGAGTTTGCCCCTGTAGAACATTTCCCCAAATTCCTCACCCAGCTTTGTCCAGAAGGACGGCCTCTAGCTAACACGTGTACTGTGTCCCGCGCCCTCTGGTTTCCTGCAGGACTCCGCAAAGGGGAGTTGCAGCAGAGGGTAGAGGGAAAAGGCATGAGATCAGGGTCTTTCCCCCTGCGCTCTCCCTGCAGGGCTGTCTGGTGTGGAGCTAGCTGTGGCCTAAGACACTGCTTCTCTCAAGGCCACAAACTCCCCACACAGACTTCCTTCCAGATCCCAGCAAGTGCACCCGTCGTCCTCCGCGCTTTTGACTTGGTGTGCTAACTGCTTACCTGCAGACCTGCAACTAAACTACAGGTTACTGCACTACCGCTCGGGGTTCCTGCATACCTTCCCCTCTGTAGATAATTAGTTCTTAAAATAAATCCACTCTTAAATTCTTCAAGAGTGACATCACTTTTCTGTTTGAAGAAAGTCCTCACTGCTGCCTGAAGGGCGAAAGGTGACCGATGATAGGAAGTCACTGGAAAAAAAACATACTTGTTAATATGAAAATGCTATACATCCCCTTAGGCTGGCACAGTTACAGACAATAGTTGTAATATTTCAACCATGTTTTCAGTTGTGAAAAAAAGTAGAAACCTTCTCTAAATTTCTTTTGCTACTCAGGATTTCCTTGCTCAGAGAATGGCTACTACATTCTGGGAGCAGCCCCATCTTATTGTCAGGGTGAAGCGTCTGGTCTATGATCATTCACCAGCCCTTCCCTCTCATCTTTCAAGAAGCTAAGCATGTATACCCTTTATATGGTTTTCTTCCAAGCCTATGTGGATTTCTGTTTCTCCCGCTGGGACTTGTCACTTAGCAGTGAGTCTCTCTATTTTCTTAAACTGCCAGTGTTGCTTGAACTTGTGTGATACTGGGACATGTTCTGTTTTTCTATGGGCAGTGGTGAAGAAGTACCCTTGTGCAGTTGCCTTAAAATTATCCCCATTTTTAAAGGTGACTGAGTTCCCATTCTAGTCCTGAATTTTAAAAGCAGAACCAATCCCTTGCTCATTGAATTCCTGGGGCAGGGGAAGCCAATGACGGAGCTTCCTCTTTGAGACCCACCCCAATTCTAAAACTAGTCTCCCTCAGATCCTTCTTTAGCTCAGGCAGACTTTATATAAAATATGTTATTGTGGTCACATTTTTTTCCCTCTTGTCCTTTTGTGCCACTGTGGTGGCAAAGCGCCAATTCCCTCAGAGCATTTTTTCCTATCTGCTTGCCATAGAACGTTCTAATGATCTTTTCAAAATGCAAGTTTGATCATGTCATTGCTCCCGCTTAAAATACTCCAATGGCTGCCCTGTAATCCAAGGATTACATAATATATATAAATTATATGAATATATATATATATATTTCACATATATATATTTCATATAAATCTTTCACATGGTCTGGAAGATACTGCATAGTCTGGCTCCTGAGGCATTCTCTACCTTGTTTGCGATCTTGTTTGTGTATTGCTACACAACATGGACCTAATATTGATTTCTTGGAAATATCATGCTCCCTCCCATATGCTTGCATGTTCTCTTTCCTCTATATTCCCCTTCTCATACCAGCTCTCATTTTTAGTTTCAGTCGTCTCAGGGAAACTTTTCCTGACTTCGCAATTTAAGACAACTCCTTTGTTAACATCCTCGCATATTACTAGTATAGACATAATCTTTGTCCTGTACTTAAAAGGAGTCATAACATTTATCTTTATAGTTATCTGTTCCAATTTTGAAAAGAATCCAACTCAGTTACTCTCCAGTCAATCATATGGTTGATATTTGTCTCTACTAATACAGTATAAACTCAGAACAAAAACCTTGTCAGGTAAGACAGGATAAGTTTCACTATTGTTTTTCCAACGCCTAGCAGAGTGCCTGAAACATGGTAGGTTTTCAGCAAACAACATGGGTTAGGAATAGTTAAATGTCAGCCTTTGCTCATGCCTTCTTCCTTTGCACTAAGCTTCGGTCCACCTTTCATTTACTCTAAAACATGCATAAGCTTTTCCTTTCTTTGCATATTATTTTTCTTTTCACTTTTTTTTGCCCAGCTCCATTTATTTCTTCAAGCCAGAGTTTAAATATTGTTTTCTCATAGAGCTATTCTTGGAGCAAAAATTATGAAATAGGTCCACTGATATTTTTCACTTAACATATATACATTTCACACACAGCAATTATTTAATATATTTGTTCCTCAGTAAACTGTAAAAATCATAAGGTATGAAAAAATGCCCTTTTTGGATACCACCTTGAACACCTCACACCTGGTACAGAACCTGGCACTCCATAGGTGGTTGCTCCTCATAATGATACTTATGAAGTTGCAGGGCTCCTGAATTAATATACTTCAAGAGGATTCTTACAGTGAGATGTGTTTGGGCTGTGTCATCAAAGAAGTGACATTATTGACAAGGTAGATCTAGGGCTATTTCTTATATTGATGCTGATCAAGGAGACAGTTATCTTGCCCAGAAAGGTAAAAAACACTGCCAGGGGCACCTGAGAAGCCATGCCTTGTAATCCAATGTTCTCCTAACTTCTAGTCACACATAGCTTGTTTTGTACAGTCCAGTCATTTCTATTACATATTTATTGTGCAACTTCTGTGGAACACTCATTGTCTAGGGTATTTTGTAGGATAAAAGGAAATGTAAGACATATCCACTGAGTTCATAATGCTTATGGTTATGTAGATGAGAATGCAAACTTACATTATGCTATTAAGGCCAAAACTTTACAATGTTAAAAACAAAGAGCAAATGGTCTGGTCTTGAAATGTAAGAGCTTAAAGAACAAAGTGATCACTAGAGGTCAGAAGAGACAAAACAAATCAAATGTCTTGAAGGAACTAGGACTTGAGATTTTTCCTGAAAACTGAATAATACTTGCTGTGAAGGACAAGGAAGATAGTATACCTGGATGATGTTTACAGAATCATTGACCATTGCAAAGCCCCTAGTTTTAAAATATAACATCACCTCTGCCATCTGCAGTCATAGATATGCAAAGTCATACCCAGTGCAGCCACATCACCTCTTGAGCTCCCCTGCCGCCCTACTTACCATTAACGTTTCAGGTATTGCTTTTTAAAAATAAATTAGAATAAGTTATAAACACAAACTTCATTATGATTGATTTAATCCTATTTTTGTCTCCCAGAGCCAGAATAGAATACATTATTTATTGATCTCTTACCCACATTCTTCTGCTTTACTATTACTAAATGAATTTTGACTTATGAAGAATGACCCATGGAGTCAAATGTCATCTCCTACTCAATAGAGTGCTAATTCCTGTTACTAAAATGGTCTTTTTCTTATCCTAGAAATGTAATGCATATGTTACTTATTATAGGATTTCAATAAAATATTGATGCACTAATACCTTATCCACTTAAAGGATGTGAGGTCGAGGGTTCAAGAAGAAGGGTAGTCTATTCAGAGCTTCATCACAGGAGTCTCAAAAGGCAGGGGCTCCGGATGGAAGAAAGAAGGATTCTCCACTGTCATGCGTTTCACGGATTTTTCTCTAATAAGCTTTGTGCCATCTAACAGCCCTGGAAGGGACTCCATGAAGTGGGAATTGGAAGTCAAATTTATTATATTACGTTAAACGGGCCATATTGAGATCTTTTAATGTCATTATCGTTTTATGCTCTTGTCTTATTATTTCTTTATTTAATACTTTCTATTTACAGGAGTATAGCACAGAAAGTATCAAATCTGCTTTAGATAGCAAGTTCTAATTAATGGACTTGGCCTATGTTAGGTGAAAAAAGTCTTTATTATTAGAGCCAGACAAAATCCCTTCACTCAGATATCTATGTACAATATTAACTGCAAATTTTAAATTTTTATAAAAATTGCAAAATAATTTATTGAAATGACTGAACTATCTGAAATGAGAAACACACATTTTTAAATATATCTATTTTTTTTTTAATGAAAAAGACAATTCAGTAGGTTCTGGTACCATGCTCCAATTTTCCTCCTAATGATCTGGTGTAATTATCTGAATAATTTATTTTCTGATTTGTCCTTTTGTGAAGATTCAAGTAAAGTTCTTGTGCTTTGCTGTCTAGGCTGGATGTCTGCCTCAGGGGTCTCAGTCCTTGCTTTATGCAGTGGGTCAAAGTACAGTCTTTAAAACACATTTTTTTCAGTTGTCTTCTATGGACAGCTCTGCTTCCTTCCAATATAGTCTGCAAAATGCTGGCTTCCTGTTTGACTATTTAATGGTGAAGTTGTATCTCTTAGCCTCTGTCTCTAACCTGAACATTCTGAATCACTGTGATTGACAGAATTTTATCTGCTGGCTGCATTCGTACATCCACAACTTGCTTTCTGCTTTTTATGAGTGTGTGAGCAATATTTTTAATCCTTTGGGCTGGAAGCAAGTTTTTATTTAGCTTAAGAGCTGAAAATAATTACCCGGTTCTTACCTAGCTCCACAGAGTGTCCTTTCTAATAAATTAAATAACGTTTCATCAATAACGATGGCTCTGGATCTGTTGTTTAATCACCTCATGACCAGTTTTATGTAGACTACCTTTTCAGATACATTATTTAACTTGATCTTCATCTGATATGTTAGGAAAAGAAAAAAAAATACACACGTACACAACGCGACATATAGGACGCGATGTGTTTCTTTTTATTCTGTTGCTTTGGTCCCTGTAAAACTATCCCTTCAGGCTAAGGTGTCTGGGGCTATTGCCTCAGATAGGGAATTATGTAGCAGGATACAGAGAATAGAGTGAAATTACACACTTCTAAGTATCTAAATAGCCTCGAAAAGTAGGGTTTTGATTTGCAAGGACAAATCTTTTTAAGGGAGAGAAAAGGTTTTGGAATTTGGAGAGCCTGTTTTTGCATATCAAAAGCAACAACAACAAAAAAATCCTAAAGGAATCAAGGCTTAGGGCTTCTGCCAGTATAACTTTTTTTTTTTTTTTTTTAGAAAAGCCAATTTTCCCATTTCTTTACCAAGCAAAACTAGAAATATAGGGGAAAGCAATTAATTATTGGCTGACATGAATTCAGAAATTGGTTCAGACCTATCAGACACTCCCTCCTCAGGCAGTGGGAAACAGTAAAAACCCAGATAGGGTTTGGTTTGAATAAAGGGCTGCTAGAGCCCTATATCTCACTTGCCATTGACACCCTGAGAAATGGGGAGTCTTGTAGGAAAATCTCATGTGCCAACATCCTGTGGAGATAGGGTTGTTGACATAGTGTCAAGAAAGACTCAGGCAGAGAAGGCCTGAAAAAGCTCTCGGTCCCTGTGGGTCAAGTTAGGGAGAATGCTCAAATGAGAAGGTAACATTTATCATTCAAACCAGAAAACTTCTGAGAATAGAAGTGTGTATGGTTATTTATTAAGCCAGCATAAACCATCCAGTCAGTCCAGGGAAAACAGAACATTATAGTAACCTTATAGAGGAGCCTAAATGTTCTAAAAGAGAGCCAGAGGATCCAGTATGAAATCACAGATGGCACAAAATAGACTATATTTGATGCTGGGATTATGAATATCTCTTTAGATGCCAAAGGGAACAGGTACTGGTAATGAAAGGTCATGGAGGGAGTATAGACATCTTAAAACATAATCCCATTGAACAGAAAATGACTACACATATCCAAAGATTCCTATATCCTCTCAAAAAAATTCATCAATAGTCAATCTAAGAAAGAAGCAGAAAATTTTATTTGAGCTAATCTGAGGATTATAACCCAGGAGATAGTCTCTCAGAGAGCTGTTTTTGGAGAGATAAAGGGGGAGGCCAGTGTCCGTGTGATTTTGCTGAAGGGTATATGTGCATTCGAGCACATATCTCAGCATAAGGTTGCTGCCAGTCACGGGGAACAGACACCTTAGGTAACAGTTTTAGTGCTTTTCTAAGTGTGGGAAGATGCAAGAAACTGGGTTTATAAAATTTTCTCTTGAAAATATCTATCTGAAGACCTGTTTTACCAGTTTTGCCAGAGCACAGACTGGCTCATACCGATCTTTACCTTGAATTCTTTGGAGGGTGTATTTTTATGTCAGCCACTGCAGTGGCTAATGACTTGATTCTTGTAGAACTGGATGGTGGGCACCATTCTTTATTTTACAATCCCTTCCCTTCAGGTCTTAATTTCAGGCAAGGTTTGGGTGGCATTTCGTGATCAGTTAATCCCATGGCGCTAGGAAGGCTTATCCCCAGGTCAGGCGAGGCATTCATTTCGTTGATAGGCCCCTCAGTGTGCAATTACTGGACGATGACAAACAATGTTAACAATGACAAAAAGCCTCTGGACTGCCTGTCTTACTAGTCTGTTATGATCCAGGGAAATGGTTCCCTCTCGTTGCTTCTTCCCATAGCTAGAGTTACACCATTACAATGATTGCTCTTATAGAACCATATTTTTGACAAACCTGTTTCAAGTCGCCTAAATCATCATTAATTTTTATCTGAGCCTTAGTCACGTATTTGGTAATACAAGTGCCAAACCCCTTATAGGATTAAGAAAGGGATATTATCTTCTAAGGAATTACATGGCTGGCATCGGAAGAAGAAAAATTGATCTTTATGGTTGAGCAGGTATTTCTGCCTCCGGGGAGGTCTGGTTAACATGTAACGCAGATGCACAATGAACACTAGAGGGGAAGGAGGAGGCCAAAGGGCAGAGAGAAAGCTTTATTAACTTTTTCATGTCTTACCTTAAAGTGTGAATTTTTATTTCATCAATCCTAGGTAAGACCATGTAACATAGAAGACAGACAAAGAAGCAGAGAGTCAGAAAAATTATAAAAAGGCTAAGAGAACTATTCAGTATTTAATATTACGTTTATACTTAACAGCTAACAGATGTATGATGACTTGAGTCAGAATTTAAGTTATAGAAAGTCAGTGTTTTATTTAACTGAATTTTTGGCTTCAGTACAGGAAGTATTGATTCCACTTTTTTAGACAAAGAAAGTGAGGCTCAAAGTCATTTAGAGACCAACGCAAAATCTCAAAGCGTGTAAGGCTTGGTTCTGGGAGAAGAGCTGTACCATCTGGTTCTTTGTGCAGTATTTACAATAATGTTTCTTTCTTTTATTTCCCTGCTTTTGCTAATGTACTTATCCCTTAATCCACACTCTCATAAATGTATCTTCTTTTCCTTGAGACTGGGAGTAAGTTTGGGGGATCAAGGTAGGATTCTGGATTGGTGTGATCAAGATAATGTGTAATTTTTTCGGCATTTTATTTTACTTTATTTTATTTTATTTTACTGACAGTAAATATTTCTAGTAAAGGGTCTGACTTCTTATTTTTTCGTGTTTCTTCCTAACTCTTATCACTGTCTCTCAAAATCTTGTCATATTTGCATGTGTTTATTATCCACACTCTACTCCATCATTAAAATGTAACTTCCATAAAGGAGGGAAACTTGTCTTTTTTGTTCACTTTTATATCTGTGGCTGAAACACTGCCGCACACATAACAAGCACAGAGTAACAATTTGTTTAACCCATTCATTAATGAAGAAGAAGTTGAGCCTCATCAAGTGTGACACTAGAACAAACAGAAAGCTGATTAATTTCAAGTTTAATTTTCGTGAGTACCATTTAATTAATTATACTGCATGTGAACACACTATTATAGGTATCTCTAGAAGGGTCATTCTCAAATTCTATCATGCTTAATGATCACTTGGTGAACTAGTTAAAAGTGTAGATCTTCAAGCTCATCATTAAAAATTCTGCTGTAGTGGATTTGGAGTAGACCCCCCCAAATCACTTAGCAATCATCTAATAAATACTCTAAAGAAAATGGTCAAGTTATCATTTCAATTCAGGCTCCAGATCTTTTACTCAGATTTCACTAACTATGTAAGGTGAATTTTGTATACCTGCTAGCATATTCTCCCCACTATTTGGTACTGATTTTTATTAATTATACACCAATTTCATACTATATTGAAAAATATGGAACATGAAATCAACTTTGATAAAAAAGTAGCATGCTCTTGACTGACATTGCGTGCAGACAGGGCCTACATTTTAAGCATGTTCAAGTGGTGAGTTCATGAGATAGATTTAGTAATCTGCAACATAGTACTATATCTAGTATCCAAAAGGGCGTATTCGCAAACAAACTGGGATTGCATTTTAGAAGAAAACATGTATTTATAGCAAAAGGTCACAAGGATGATAGAAATACACTAATCACAAAGTTTGTTCTGCTATCTATTCTCAAGAGGACACACAGACACGAGCTCTGAACTCGAGACGTAGCTTACCCTACGTATTCTGACACTATATGTCAATACGTCTTACTTGGATTGACTCTAATAGATATTTAGTTTCCAAGATCATGAGAAGGATGTAATTATAACATGAGCACATCCATACAAACTTATGGCACAGTGTATTCTAACATGAATTGTCTGTTGTTTGTCTTCATTTTATTAGATCCATTAGCAGCTTTTTACATAGTTGACTTCTGATACTGGCAAGACCTAAATCTCTAGCTCCGACCTGCCTCTCCACCAAACTCCTAATTCATGTATCCAGTTCCTTAGTAGATATTCCCATTTGAAAGTCTAATTAGGCACCTCAAAATCAATTCAACTTATCCCAAACTGAATTCCTGATCTTCCTGCGACCAAATATGTTCTGTCAACAACCTTCCCCATCTCAGGCGACAACTTTTCCATCTCTTCATAAGCTCAGTTCCCAAACTATATTTTTATCTTTGAGCACTTTCCTCTCTCTCATGCTTACTTATAATCTTCTAAGAAATCCTACTGGCTCTGCTTTCAAAATATATACTATCTCCAATTACTTTTCACTTCTTCACAGCTACCAAACTGATCCAGGCCTTCGTCACTTCCCTTGTTTGCTGCAATCGCCTCCGAAAATGTCTCTGATCTTCTACCATTGTTCCATTGTATTTTATTCTAAACACAGAAGCTGGAGGAAGCCATTAAAAGCATAGCTCAGAATACATCACTCCTCTTCTTAAAGTCTATAATGGACTCTTATTTCATTTACAGTAAGTCAGAATCCTGAAATTGACCTATAAGACCCTATGTGATCTGGCCCTACTTAGGTCTCCAGAATCTTCCCTGAAAACTTTCCCCCTCCTTTCCTTCCCTCCGGCCACCCCAGTTTTGCTGCCCTCCCCCAACTTGCCAGGCACGAGGTTATCTTACGCTCTTTGCTCTAGGTATTCCCTCGTTTGTCTCTGCCTTGTCTTCCAAAGTATATGTGGTTACACTCCTCCTCAGCCTTTGTTCAGATCTCACATTCTGAATAAAGTCTGCCCTACTCATCCCATTTCATATCACAACCTGTTTTCCCCTCTCATCGTCACTCACCATAGATAGGCACTTTGAGCCTCATTGCCACGCTTTCCTTTTACACAGCTATTACGATCATCAAACAAAATACACAATTTCCTTATGTATTCATCTTATGGAAGCACACTACTGGAAGAAATAGGACACCAGTTTACATGGATAGCTGAAAGAATGATCACAAACCACAAGCTGTGTAATTGCCCCTGAGGTTAAGAAATAAGCATTGCAAGCAGTCCGGAAGTACTCTCATGCCCTCTCCAATCGTTCCTCTCGCTTTCTTCTGCAAAAATTATGACCCTGATTTCTCATGCTTTGATTAAACTTTGTAGGTTTTGAACTTCATATACAGTAGTGTGTGCGTGTGTGCTTTCTTTCAATAGTATTTTTGGGAAACTCATACATGTTGCTCCGTGCAGCTGTAGTGTTTTACTTTGCGCTATTGTATAATTTGTATTGTATAACATATGACAACTTATTTGTTCATTCCATCAGTGAAAGAGCATTTGAGATTATAATCTTTGTTGTTTGTAGTCTGTTTTACCCCGAAGTTTTTAAGTTTGTTGAGGATAAGATCTTTACTGTTTTATTGGTTGATTAACACCAAAAACCTAGAACAGTGCCTGGAACATTGCGAGTAACTCAATATTTGTTGAATTAAAATACGTTAATTGGAATGTGAACAAAATTCCACTTGCGTATTTTGAAGTCCATTGTTGGAAAACCATGCCAATCCTTATGTTTTGCTTTGTTTGAAAGTTTTTATTCATATGTCACTTGTACTTTTATAGCATTTACAGGAAACTGGCAGATGAAATAATGATGTGGGGAATACATTATCAGTGTATTTAAACAATTTGGAGAAATAGAACTGAAATTGGTTTTGATGACCTAAATATATCACATTGGAAACAAGATTTGACCAGAATTGCCAAAAAAGTCTGACACTAGTATTATATAAATAAGATTGAATTATCAAATGTCAGTAATGCAAACTCTCATAAAATATTTAAAACTTGAAAATATCTAAGAAACATCCGATTCCAACACACTAGGCAAAGTAGGAAAATTTGTTTTGCCTAGTCATGGAAAATAAGTATCACAGACATGAAACATTTAAATGCATACATTTAATTTCTCTTTTATTGTATGTATTTTATAACATCCAAGAGAGGTGAATTATCAAGTTATTAATGACTTGTATAGTACATATTTAATTAACTGAATTAATAAGGATCAATGGCATTATAGGAGCTATCTGATTTATTTATTATATCATAATATACTGGTTAACACTTAAGAATGGTGGGCAGTCATTATCTTTGTATCATTGTGCATTGTGCTAACATTAAACGGATCAAATTAATGTAGTGTTACTTTTATCTTAAGCAGGTAACATTTCATCATTTCAAAATGTTGCCATGACATGTTATCAAAATATCAAATGCTTACCTTAAGGGTTAGCATAAAAAGGTTCGTTTGGTACTCATGTTAATGAGAACTTTTTTTTTTTTCTTTTGTTACAGGTATAATTAAAGACAGGTATTATAAAGGCTTTTTAAAATTACTTAAATATATAACAGGACCACCTTCAAAGTTGCTTTTGTGAGAAATAATAATACATTTAAAGCTCTGGAAATTCTTTTTCACACTCCACTTTTAGCCAGTTGATCAGTTCTATTAAGAGACAGAACTATGACTTCATATTAATGATGAAATCAGAACAGATGGAGCTATCTAATGGTTCAGGCAGGAAATTGGAGTAGGAATTATAGCTTCTTACCCTTTATCTACTCTGATTCACTAAATGACCTTGGGCAAATTACTTAAGCTGCCAGGTCAAATTTTCTAAGTGCACGTCTTCTTTTTTTATGCCCAGAGCTCATATTAACAGAAAAGGAAGTTCTGGAGATATAGAAAAAGGAAATTATATAATATAGAGTGGAGGAAAAAGCCTTTGGCATGAAAGAGATTAAGTGGCCTACCCAAAGTTTCACAGTTAGTATGTGGACCACTGGGCATTCTACTCAAGTATGTGACTCACTGGCCCTCATTTACCAAACTTTTACTGTCACCATAATAATAACTGCCCTGCTTTTGGCTATGATAGTATATACTTAAGATTTACCTGGCAAATTAGCTGTGTAATAAATGTTTTAGTCTTTTCTCCAACACCAAATGCTATCAATTTTTATTCTTAAAACAGCTTTTAGATTTATGTGCTCGTTTAATCCAGATTCCACTGTCATAATGCTAATGCTTATCGTTCCTCACCTGGGCACTCATTCATCTAAAAATTGTTGTCAGTGACACAATTTCTTTCACATTTATTTCGGCTTTCATGCTTTTTAATACCTGTAGATAATATTTAAGACCACCGAAATGTTGGGAGAGCATGCAGGAAAAAAAGAGGTCAGAACCCTTTAACATGACTTTTTACCAGTCATGTAATAAAAGAACCTGAAAAGGAGAGTGAAACATCCTTGTTTTTGTCTTCTTTTTTGTTACTGACCGAATTCATTAAATTAACACAATACACTGATTTATCTCTACTATATTGTCTGAATCTATTGACAAACTTACACCCAAACTGGCATTTTTCTAATTCAGGCTTATAATATTCCTTGGGAGTTTTTGACTAATCCCCTTGTCTCTAATGCTTCCCCCTCAAAAGTATTCTGCAGGTCCCCTATACGTGTGCCTCTGATCCATTTAACATCCGTTTTAATCTAGTGTATGAATCTCAAATAAGTATGAACTTCTAATTTCCTGACTACACATAATACCCATATTTCTTTGTTAATGCTTTTTTTCTCTGCTGGATTGGCCATACTCTCCATGTTTCTAATACTCACCTTTTAAAACTTGACTTTACTTTCACCTCCAGAAAGCTTTCATTCTCTGTTCATACCAATTATTGGTGTCCTCCTTTTGTGTTTCCATAGCATACTGTATGTATCACTATGATTACACTTATTTTTATAAGTATGAGATTTCCATCCCTTTTTTCTATCAAATTTTTTTCTTTAGAGATAGTGATATATAAAACTAGTTCAAAATGTCAAAGAAAAATTACACCAGATGAATTTAAACAGGCAAAAAAACCCCTTTATTCAAGACTATTGCAATAGAGGAGAGAGACTGAACCCAGCTCTATTTCAAGAAAAGATGAGAGACTTTTTAAGCAATGAGATGAACCAGTCACAAAGTACTGGAAGGCGTTAAGGGGGCGGTTGGTCAATGTGATTAGGCCATTTTTTAATGGCTTTGGTCCTTATAGGAGTTCCGCTCCTACCCTTCAGCAGAGAATGGGAGATGGGGTGCTATCTTCCTCAATCATTACATTTTAAAGGGGTGGCTCCAGGGTTCTTTATGAAGAAAGATGTTTCTGGGTTATAAAACAGGCAAGAAGCTAGGAGAAGGTTTACATTTAAAAGAGCAGAGAGAATTTACACTTGCAAGTTTTCTAAAGTAAGTACACTAAGAAAAGGCAGGTCAAGATCCTAAAGTCAGGAAGAAACCTGTCTAACGTTTAGTCAAGCTGAGGAGAATGTTAAGCCATCTTGGTCAATATATATATATATATATTCACAGTTCTGAGACATGTTAAACACTATAAATTTTACTTTTCTGTTACATGCTACAAATTCAAATGGTATTCTAGCACAAATATTTTCTTTAAAAAATCTCATCATTATTCTTGCCTAATCACAGGTACACTGGGCATTAGATGCTGGACAGAATATGCATTTTTTCCTGGCTTTAGTTCCCTTGTTTGGATGCTGATAAGTTTCTTCTTTCTTCTTTTCCCTCACTTTTTTCATTGATGCCTTTTCTGTAGGTTCTGGCTCCTAAGAACCCTTACTTCTGGCTTTTGCAAAAGAGGTCAAATAACCTCTTATATTTAAGTGCCAAACCGGTTCCTGGCTCTGTCCTGGGAAGTCAGGGACAATTCTTATTTTAAACTAAGCAAAAAAGAAGGCACTCTCATGATAGTATTGATTACTACTCATGGCCTAGTAGATGCTACATTATGGTAAAGCATACACAGACACATACACACAGAGGCATGTACACATGCACACACTCACCCTATGCATGTAAGAGGTAAGGTTGAAAAGAGCTGGAGAGGAAGGGGTGGGAAGTCCTATCCTGACACATAAATTAATGTTGACTAAATAAGTAAGTGGATATTGATACTTGATTATAACATTATAACTTTAGCTTACAAACATTACATACAATACATAACTTTTCACATATGTAGGCGTACTATTTCAAAGCCAGGAGTCTTAATCTTCTGAAAAGTTTTATGGAGAGAATGAAATAACTGCATGTTTTTTTCTAAATGACTACTACGTTATTACTAAATAATTATTTCAGTCATAGACATAAATTCAAAGATTTATTACTTTTGTAGAATAGCAGTACTATTCTTTATGTACAGAATAAAATATAGAAATATTGTATATGTTTAGTTCAAACATTATTTTATGTAGAAATCCTAGTTTTCAAAAGAATATAGGGAATCTCCAGGTTCAAATTTGCCATAGAAGAGCTTGGAAATTGTCACTCCTAATCATACAGGAAAAAACTGAACAAACTGAAAATCAATAATTTGTCTTGGATCCATCAGAGAACAGAGGTTTCAGGACAAATCACAACTCAGAAAGCTGGAGAGACAGAAGAATCCAGGGAGTCACAGTTGAGAACTGCTTACTGGTGAAAGGATACCAGTACCATAAACAGGTAGGGATAATTAACTGGTCATTTTGAAGAACTGCTGGAGGCTGAATATGAACTAACGTGAGAGTGAGAAAGTCCTGGAGCCACAGTTTTAGGGAAGTTCCACAGCTTTGTGATTTTTTTTACCTCCAGGTACTCTACGAAGTAGAGTCCTGATGAAAGAAAGATCCTGTCCTGAATTCAGAAATGGAAGGAGAGGAGAAATCATTGCACATTTGCCATAACAATAACTTACTGTCCAGTGGGGAAGACTTTACCAGAGCGTATCCCATGTGGGAAAGGGCGTCTGTCCTTCTCCAGGTCTCACCTGAAATGGGGAAGAGGGAAAGTTAAGAAACACTTGTGAAGTGACATTCCAGGGAGACAGACCCACTAAAAGACTGAGATTTAAACGTAATGATATGAAATATGTTTTTGCTCCTCAATCCTTACCACCACACCAACAGGCTTATAGTTGAACAGCGAATGACCGCTGAAGGCTGCAAGACACAGACTCGCTCAAAGGAGGAATACTTAAGCCAACTCAGAGTCAACGTGGGAGACAAAAACAAGAACATTAGAGGAAGTAGAAGCCTCAGGTGCCTACAGCTATAGCAATATTAAACACAGTCCATCTCTCTGCCAGCTTAACTTACTACTTCACACCGAAGTCCTACTTACTAAATTTTTTAAGACCTGCTCAACATTTTTGAGTTCTAAAAAGAATTACAAGGTGTGCTAAAAGGCAAAACAAAGCACAGACTGCACAAAGTGTGCTTAAGAACTAGACTCAGATGTGGCATAGACTTTGGAGTTATCAAATAGGGCTTAAAATAACTATGATTAATATGCTAAGGAGTCTAATGGAAATAGACAGTATGTAAGACCAGACAAATAATGCAGGTAGGGTGTGGGAAACCCTAAAACTTAAAAGGAAGTGCTAGAGATTATTTTACTGTAATAGAAATGAAGAATACCTTTTGATGGGCTTGCCACTAGATTGTACACAGCCAAAAAATGAAACAGTGAGCTTAAACATTAGTTATAAACACTTCTGAAATGAAATGCAAAGAGAAAAAGAATGAAGAGAAAACCAGAATAGAACACCCCAAAACTGTGGGAAGCTTTTTAAAGTATTCACATATGTAAATGGAATATAATAGTAGACAAAAGAAAGAATGGAAAAGAAGAGGTATTGAAGAATAATGGCTGAGAACTGCCTCAAAGTAGTGATGGATACCAAACCACATATCCAGGAAGCTTTGGGAACACCAGGCAGCACAATAACATCAAAAATACAACTAGGGCTTCCCTGGTGGTGCAGTGGTTAAGAATCCACCTGCCAATGAAGGGGGCACGTGCCCGAGCCCTGGCCCGGGAAGATCGCACATGCCGCAGAGCAACTAAGCCCGTGTGCCACAACTACTGAGCCTGTGCTCTAGAGCCCGTGAGCCACAACTACTGAAGCCCGCGTGTCTAGAGCCCATGCTCTGCAACAAGAGAAGCCACTGCAATGAGAAGCCTGCCCACCGCAACGAAGAGCAGCCCCAGCTCACCACAACTTGAGAAAGCCCACACGCAGCAACAAAGACACAACGCAGCCAAAAATAAAATAAACAATTTTATTTAAAAAAACACCTAAGCATATAATATCCAAACTGTAGAAAAACAGAGAAAATAAAAACTTGAAAGAATAGGAAGGATGGGTAAAGATGGGTAGAACCTTACTTATAGAGGAACAAGTATAAGAATTACAAAGACCTCTCATTTGAAACCATGGAAGCAAGAATAGTTTAGAATATATTTTAGTGTTTAAATTAAAAAAAATAAATATAGCATTCTATATCCAGAGAGGTTACCCTTTGAAAGTGAAAGAGTAATAAAGACTTTCTCAAACAAAAACTGAGGGAAATTTATTGCCTCCAGACTTGCCCTATAAGAAATGTTAAAAGAAGTCTTGAGTGAGAAGAAAAATGATATAGGTCAGAAACTTGGATCTACATAAAGAATAAAGAGTGTCAGAGAAGGAATAAATGAAGGTCTTTGAAATGGTAATAAAAAAAGTATATAGTATCTTTTCCGCCAAAATATCTTATATGAATTACTATAAATGACTGTGTCCAAATCACAAAAGTGATAGTAGTTACACTTCTTACATGGGGTAAGGCAAAACTGCAGTGTGAATCTGTTTAGATTCTGAACATAGAAGTTGAACAGATTTCTATGTGGATCCATTACCTAATCTCCATTATAGTAATAAGCACCTAAAGTATAAATGAAAGAAAAAGATCCACTGAAAATAGAGGCAAAAATTTTCTGTGAATATTACATGGGAATAACCTTTTTGAAAGGCATAATTCTTATATGAAAGAAAGAAAGAAATCCTTATATAGTATCTCTTCAAAGAAGACTGTGTCTATTCACACTTAGCATTTGTGTTATTTACTGAGGTAGTACCATAGTTGTGGCTACTGTAGCTGGGGGTGTTTATAATTTAAGATGGAAATGGGAAAATATGAGATGTACATAAGGTCAATAAAATATATATTTCAGAAAATCTGTAAACAAGGTAAAATTTTATAGTATGCAAATACAGAAGATAGTGTGTAAAGGAGATTTTTGAAAACAAAAGTACAGAAAAAGATGCTTATATTCAGGTAGAGGAGTTACAGAAATGATATTCTCTATGATCCATTTCAGAATTTAAGTGATAAAGAAAGAGTACTGGATAAGAGACAAATGAAAAATTAGGAAAGGTTACAGTTATCACACGGTCTAAATGGTTTGTGAATCTGCTGTGATTCTTCCTTCTCAGTTTACACAGGGATACTTTTGGTGGCCCAGCATATTCGCAAATTTGTATTATACCCCTTATGGTTATGAGAAGAGTAGTAAGGAATAACTAATGTTGAATTCTTTTTTTGCGTCTTACATTGCAGAGGTATCTTCCAGCTTCTACATTTGTTTGTTTCAATATTATTATTTCCATTTAAATATAGAAAGACAGGGGCTCAGTTGTTGAATATTTTGCTGAAGGTCCTACAGCTTGAAACAGAAAATTAAAAAGTAGCAGAAAGAAAACATAAATACTGCGAAAGTACGTTATTTAAATCAATTACTATAATAGGTAAAGCCCTCGTGAGCCTAATGATAGTAAAAAAATGAGGAAACATAGGTAAAATTAGAAAATAGAAAGTAAAGGTAAGCTAAAATAAATGGAAATCCGAGGATTATAAGAGAAAAATAATGCAATTCTAACGAAAAATAATTTAAAATCTAAATAGTTTGTCTAAATATAAATTACCAAAATTTCAACATAGAACATATGGATAAAGTGATTAACATTAAAAACCATAAAAACATGTTCACAGTTGACTCTGATCTATCCTTTTCAGAACATATTTTAATTCTCTAAATTATTGAAGATACATAAGAAGATGGAACTCTCCCAATTCATTATCTGAAGCCAGCATAACATATGATTATATCAGTTTATATCAATTGAAGATAAAAAGACCTGTAATAAAACTTAAATATCAATTCGAATAAGTGCATTTAGAACTGATGCCAAATTATTTAAATGTAATAGACTTTTTAACAAAATTGAACAGAGCGTATTATTTTAAATGAAGATTCACTAAAATAATTCAATTAAAGCAATAATGTTCCTTAGCATCATTGTTATTTGTATTTTTTTTGAAGTTCTAGCAAATGGTAGAAGCAAAGAAAAGATATGACTGGAGAAAATATTGGATAAGACAAGATAAAACTATCTTTCTCTGCTGATCATATGATTTTTATACCTTAAAAGCTAAAAACTATTACTTTAAATATACTATAATTAATAACAGATTTCTTTGTGGATCCATTACCTACTCTCCATTACCTACTCTTCTTCTTTCTTCAAAGAAAGAAGTCCTTATATAGTATCTCTTGAGTATCTTAAAATATGATCTTTGTCAATAGGGAGGTATAATATTTTTCATCCCTCTTGACCAAAACTGCAACATAAGAAAATATTAATTGTACTAAAATAAATTTATAAATTTAATACAATTGCATTTGTTGAATTTGTTTGAAATAAACCTAAAAATTTAAACATGCACACAAAAATTCTAACAGAACCATATGAAAAAACTATGGTGAAACTTCCCTTACCAGATACCAGACAGTGGAATAAAACAGAAAAACAAAATAAATCATCATTATTTTCATAATAATATATGACACATTTTATTATTTCAATTCAGTGGAAATATTTAATACAAGATATGCACACATTTTAAAACTCACTGGGAAGAAAATAGAATTGTGTGTACATTTTGTATCATATTCAAAAACAAATTCCAGATAGTTTAAGGTTTAAATTAAAGCTGCATTACTTGTCTTGGTGTGATATCTACTCATTAGTGTAGATTGGGAAAATAAATATGCAAAGATTTATGAATAATATGATATTAGTTTTTTTAAACAGTTACTAAACCTCTCTCCCAGTCCTACTGTTTATGTGAGTGTGAGTGAATGTGTGGGTGGGGTGTTGTGGATACTTGTGTGTGATTATATACAAATGTATTTTTGGAGAAAGGGGAGCCAAACAGAAGAGGAAAGTAACAAAAAACATGTCCTCTCTCTCATAAAAATTTGGGTTATGAATAATCACATTCATAGATGACTGTGAAATAAACTGTGTTTTCAAAATTTAATAATTTTAAGAAAATTAAATTACGTAATTTAGGAAACGTACACAGACTTTTTTGCTTTTTATTATCCATACTGTCTCTTAACTTTCTGAGATTATGTATTATACTTATTTTATGTGTTTGATCTGTCTCTTCCTGTAGTTCTGCTTCATCTAGTATATGTTGTCTATGTGTTGCCTTCCTTTTACAGTGATTATATCCTCTATGAATATTTGGTTTATTGACTCTGAGCTCACTCTCCCCTGGAGTTAGGATTTACCATGTCTAGTATCTAAAAACAGCCAAGGTCTAGGCCCTGCTCGTGTTCTCTTGGTAAGTTAGAGAAGGAAAGGATGAGCCTTCACAAGGAGAAACACAGGCTTCCCAGAATTACTAGCAGGCATCCTGTTATGCTGTCTCTCCACTAGCAACTTCTTTCTTCAGAGATGATTTTTAAACTCTCTAAAAGGAGCAGCATGGAATGAGAAAATGACTTTTAGAATGTAGTCCACCAGCCCTGAGGGTTTGAAGAGAGAATGTAGAGGGGAGGATGCCCAGGGCAGCTCAACCTACTTCTCTGTTCATTATCATTTTAGCCCAGCAGGATTTAGAACTGCCATGATATCAACCCGTGGGCCCCTGGTGGGCTACAGTGTTGATGCTGCTTTACAACTCATAGTGACCATGGGAACAGATAGTGACCCTCCCAGATCAATGAGAAGGTGAAACAAAGACGGAGTTAAAATCTGGACCTCTACCCATTTCCCACTGCTGGGATTCTCTCTTCAAACCAAATGCTCAAGCTAGTTCCTGACAGCCAGGAGTTACCCCAGCACTCCATCACTGTTTATTTGTTTGTTTCATATATCTCTTGATCCACACTTTCTTACTCTAATAAGAAAGTAATATTAAATTTTCTTTTCTAAAACATAAAATAAGATGCAAAACATCTCTCATCATGAGCATCCATTACTTAATAATCAGCATTAAGTATTTTGAATAATGGTATAATTATGAAATGTAAAAAATGTCATCATTCTCTTCAAAAAAAGTTGAACGTGTAAAAGTCCTCAATTAATTTTAATTATAGATGTGTGTGTTTGAGTGCAGAATTTTATTTTGATGTTTGCACCATAGCATAGCAGTAACAACAGGTTGTAATTTGAGATGGATTTTGTTTTTACTTTTCTTGGGTTTTGCATTTCTAGCATTTTCTGTTTGCTTGACGCATGCTGATGTACTTCATTGTAGCTAGCTGTAGCTTTTTACCCTGAATTGCCAATTGTACTTCCTGCTGATACTACTCTGTTGTTAGAAATCTAGCATTAGTCTTACAAACCACTGGAGGACTGGCCTTTGGCTACAGTTATCTGTAGGGATTCCAGGTGCCCATGCATTCAGCATTAATGTGTGATATAGTCCATTAGCCTCAAGTCTTTATGAGATCCTCTGAGGTTAGCTGCATGTTCCAGGCTGACTTTAAATAAAACAAATTTATTGACTTAGTGTAGAAATTTATTGCCTGAATCATTTTCGGACTGCCCTCGAACATTTTTATTTGTTAATGCTTTAGTCATTTTTACTCTTTACGTGCTGTTGAATTCTGAATATTTTATTGTCTGTGAATATTATATTTGGTTATTTAGTGTTCTCACCTGTAAAATCTGTATTAAATTGGAATCATACACTCTAAGTGCTGTGTTTAAAATTTTCCTTTAATGTAGAACTACATAAATTTAAGAAGTATAGAAAATTTTTCTGTAAAAGTGAAGTGAAACACAAATGTAATAATTCTTTATATTACTTAGCTAGAGAGCACTTTTAGGCAAAATACCTAAGGGAAGAAATTGGAAAGTTGTAAATTGTTACAACCACGTTAATATATTGATTTAATAATATTTACTTAATAATTTGAGGAAGGTGGCTTCCCTGGTGGCACGGTGGTTGAGAGTCCGCCTGCCGATGCAGGGGACACGGGTTCGTGCCCCGGTCCGGGAAGATCCCATGTGCCACGGAGCGGCTGGGCCCATGAGCCATGGCCACTGAGCCTGTGCGTCCGAAGCCTGTGCTCCGCAACGGGAGAGGCCACAACAGTGAGAGGCCTGCGTACCGCAAAAAAATAATAATAAAAAATAAATAAATAAATAATTTGAGGAAGGTTGTAGAATTGGTCTTTGGAAATATGGTTTTTCAAGATTCTTCTTTTAAAATGTTACATTTATGAGTCTTTAACAACTTCCCATTTACTACAATTTTCTTACCCACTGATGTAACCATGTGTGTAAATCTATAGCTATATGTCATGTGACATATATATTTTATGCTTACAGAGGTAAATTCTATTTTTATGTAGATGGTGACTTTTGGAAAAATTAAACAAACTTTCAGCATCTTCTACAATAATGGTTGCTGCCTAAATTACAGTCCCAAAACCAGGTCATCAAGAAGGGAAAAAAAACTGAAACACTACCTAGTTCCATAGCAAAATGCAGAGTCAGGGTGTACTACAAGCTCTTTCTGTTTAAGTATGGAAATGTTCTATACCATTGGATCCATTTCTGGAGCCCATGAATAATCAGGTAGAGACTGCCCAGGAAAGAACATTTCTCAGAACCCTAAGCGTGTTGATACACAGATAAAATCACATTCAGAATAAGAGTGTCCCATCTTACATGGCAAAAATACTGGGAAAGGTCTGAGATGGGTACATTTGAACACTGGAATGTAGAGAATTGAATGGAAGGAGCTTGAGAGGAAGCTGAACTTGAGGCGACAATCTTAAGGAGGACCACTGAAGCGAATGGTCCTACCAAATTAATAGAGATTAAAGGAGATTCACAAAATCAGAAAAACAAGCCCTCTTCACTAAAAACGTGAAAATGATTAATGAAATTGCACCAGGCTATACTAAGAAACAAAGTCACTCTCAATGTAAGAAATCAAGTCAGCCACCCAGGACTGTTACTCTTGCCTACATAGAATCACTTCTTATTGCTGGTCAGTTTCCAAATGAACAGAAAACAGCTAACAACATCTTTACAAAACTTTTATAAGAAGAAAAGAGAAAACAACAATAAATTTTCATGATGAAAATCCCCACTCCATCATCCCCCCACAAACACAGAAAGCAAACATAAAGCAAATGAAAAGTATAACAAGATGCCTCAAACACATCTTTAAAGAAGTATGTGTAGAAATAAGTACAAATCCCCTACATCTGAAATTAAATAAAATAAATCAGAAATGACAAAATTAGAAATATATCAAATGAGAGCTAATGGAACTCTGTAAAAATGCAAGTAAAATTACTGGAGAAATGACTAAATTTCAAAATATTTAAGGGAGAAGAGTTTTGATTAAAATGTTAAAGTGCTTTTTTAAATTTGCAGATCACATCTCTGGTAAAGTAATTTTTTTAATTTAATTTTATTTATTTTTTTATACAGCAGGTTCTTATTAGTCATCCCTTTCATACACATCAGTGTATACATGTCAATCCCAATCTCCCCATTCATCACACCACCACCATCCCCCCTTCCACTTTCCGCCTTTGGTGTCCATACGTTTGTTCTCTACATCTGTGGAAGTACATTATTAAAACATAATGAAGTGCAGTAAAGTGCACATTGACAAGTATTAACTGATAAATCAAAATTAATATAAAAATTAAAATGAAAAAGAGACAAAATAATGATCAGAGAAACTATGATGGAAGTAAAAGACCAAGAAGATCCAACATGTATTTAAGTAAAGTTTGTGAAGACTAAGAAAAATAAATGAAACAGAACTAATCATTAAGACTATAATCCAAGAAAATTTTCCCCAAATAAAAGAGAGCCTGAATCTATATATTGACAGTAACCATATGCACCTGGGTGAATTGATTCACAGCCATCAATTTCTAGGCTTTACCCAGGTAAATGAACAGACTTGTTAACATTAAAAGAAAAAAAATCCTCTGAACTTTCGATCAGAGAAATCACTTGTGTGAAAGAGAATTTGGCTGTAACCAGAATCCTTGATAGCAATGTAAGAAAGAAGGGCCGGTTGAGCAACATTTTCAAGACGCTCAGGAGAGAAAATGCAAACCAGGCATTTAATATCCAAACACACTATCAAGGCAACACCTAATTAAAGCAGAAACTATAAGAAATGAAAGAAGGAATAGACAGGAATACACTAATATTAGAAGACTAACACATCACTGAATCAAAGACAGGTCAAGTGGGCAAAAAATAAGATAGGATAATACAACTCAAAATAAATGGACATGTATATCAGAATTTCCAAGATGATAATGGAGAACATACTTCTCAAGATCACATGAAGCATCCTAGAAAATTGGCCATATGTTAAGTAAAAAAAAAAAAAATTAGAAAAAGCTTCAACAAGTTCTAAAATACAGATATATTACAAATACAATCTGGTCATAATACAAAAAACTAGAAATTAATATCAGACATTCTACTTAGAGAATTTGAAAGTCTTAAATAGCTCATGGGTGAAAGAGAAATACAAACCCAAACTATAGTCTTTATGTTAAAATATTTGGTATCAAAATTTATGAGTTAAAATTAAAGCAGTGAGTAAAAGAAAATCCATAGCACTGTGTTATCAAGAAACATATATCAATATAAAGAAGGAAAATAAATTTTTAAAATCTCAAAAGAAATTGGTTGGCAAATATTAGTAAACAAATAAACAGAAGAGGAAAGTGATACACATAAAGCAGAAGTTAATACAGTTTGAAATAAAAGCAGTAACTAAATAGTATATAATGTAGCTTAAAATTAAAGCAGTAGCTGTGTAGTGTATAATATACAAATATGTGTGTGTGTATAGATACATAGATAGATGGATTCTTCAAAAAAAAATGAAAAACAAATAGGCAAACAACTGCCTAATCTTTAACAGAAAAAAGGAAAGTAGATTTTTACAGAAAAATAAATAAAAATGAAAAGCCATTTAAATAGAGTATATCAATAATCTTGACTACTTGAAAATTAACTTAAAATCTGGATGAGCAAATATCTTAGAATATTTCATTCACAAAAATTGACAAAAATTTTTAGAGGTAATTTTTAGAGATTTAGAAATAGAGATGGTTTAAGCAGATAAATTTCTATAGACAAAAGAGAACAAAAGGAAAAAGCTAAAAGAAACAGAGAAGGCCTGATATTTAGATTAACATTATTAATATTAATGTACACATGTATGTCATGCATACCAACATGGAGGGTTAGATAGATGAGGTGGGAAAATGATAATGGAATGATGAATCCAGAGTGAAGAGTATGTGAGTGATTATGTTTAACATCTCTCAACATTTCTGTAAGTTTGGAAATTTTTTAAAATGGAGGAGGAAAATAATACAAACATTTTCAAAAATCTCTGGCTAGATTCAATTAAAAAGAGTCATAGTTAAAATAGCAAAGGCATTGACCTACTTTTTTTTCTAAATAGAGTTCCAGAGGAAATTTCTAGGAAAGGAATTTCTTATATTTCAGTGAAAAATTCATGGGATCAAGACCACTAAGAAGCACTTTGGCTGAAACATATTCAAAGTGTGTCAATCTCTGAAAATTTGGGGTTGCTCCAGATTATCTTAGTTATATTAACCACAGATGACTGATTTTATGAACAAATCTAGCTAAGCATCTTGAGTAAGCATTTAATATTTTTGTAAAATAGTTTTCACAATCAAAATATATAACACTAGGGCTTCCCTGGTGGCGCAGTGGTTGAGAATCCGCCTGCCGATGCAGGGGACACGGGTTCGTGCCCCGGTCCGGGAAGATCCCACATGCCGCGGAGCGGCGGGGCCCGTGAGCCATGGCCGCTGAGCCTGCGCGTCCGGAGCCTGTGCTCCGCTACTGGAGAGGCCACAACAGTGAGAGGCCCGCGTACCGCAAAAAAAAAATAAATAAAAATAAATAAATAATATATATAACACTAGTTAAGACATGCTTCCACAGTAGGTTAATGGTGCTCTCAATATGGTTGGAATTAAGGATTCTTTTTATTTATTTATTCATTTATTTACTTAATTCTACCTGTGAGTAAAGTTATACGGTATTTGTCTTTCTTTATATGACTTATTTCACTTAGTATAATACCCTCAAGATCCATTCATGTTGTTGTAAATGGAAAGATTTAATTTTTTTTTTTATAGCTGAGTAGTATTCCATTGTGTATATACACCGTATCTTTATCCATTCATCCATGGATGGGCACTTAGGTTGTTTCCATATCTTGGCTAGTGTAGATAATGCTGTTATGAACATGGATGTACATATAGCTTTTCCAGTTAGTGTTTTCTTCTTCTTTGGATAAACCCACAGAAGTGGAAAAGTTGGATCATAAGATAGTTCTATTCTTAATTTTTTGAGGAATCACCATACTGGTTTCTGTAGTGGCTTCATCAATTTACATTCCCACTAACAGTGTAAAGATATTTTTTAAACTGAGAAGGAATGATAATTGTAAAAGATAAACTAATAAAATAATTAAAACATGAGACAGAATTACCCAAGGTCTGTTATTATGCATAATAATTCATTATCTTATAGTATCATAAAAGTTCTTTGTAGTTTAAGTTATATTTCTTCAATCTTGTCCTTGACTTTTCATATAAATTTATTTAATTAAACTTTCTAAAATAAGAAGTGGAGGTCATAAACACTGAAACGACATCAGAGCATCATTTTCCTAGTTTTATGAATAGTTTTTGTTTGTCCCTCATCTGCTTTTTCATGATTGTTTATATTCCCTTCCCTATTACCCCTCTTTTGTTGTTATATATTTTCTATATGACCAACCAAGCTTTCATTAACAAATAGAAAGTCAAAGTATTTATTCATATGCAGAGCACACGGGGAAAGAGAAAATTTAGTCTTAACTCTTATTACTTAAACTTAGAAAAAGGAAATTACATTGTTCAGTGGGATAAAAACGGATCATGGAAGTTTGCTGATAAAAAAATCTCAGGAGAGCTGGTTAAATAAAATCTCCTCAATTTAACTCTTTTTCTCCTGTACTCACTTTGAGAATGAGAGAAATTGATCAATAACTTGTTAGAAATCATTTGTCATGACATAGCAAGTTTTAAGAAGCATCTTTTCAGCCACATGTTTTTAAGCTAATATATTACTATTAAGAGTATTTCAAAATTCCTGTCAATCAGGTGTGATCCATCAGGTTTGAATGGAAAGACCATGCAGTTGGGAGCTATAAGATAGAGCTGCTAGTTCTGCCTCTGAAAATGATTAACTATTATTTGGGACTAAATCATTTCATTTCTCTTGCCTTGCTTATAACTGTCAGAATCTGAAGTAGGTGAGAACTGTTGAGACTGCATATATGTTACATTTTGGAACTCCAGCAAAAAAGAATTCAGTGATTTCATAGGAATTTAATTTAATTAAAGATGAATTATTTAAACAATAATACTGACTAAATATCAAGTGTTTGAATAAAATTTGTTAAGTAAAAATTTGGTTTTATTTTTACATGTATTTTGTAGTTTATTCATACTCTAACATTGCAACTAGTCTCGAAAAGGATCTGTAAAATAGTATTGGGAATGAAATTATTTATGATTATATCTGTTGATAAAAGGCAAAATTTCCAATGAATAATCAGGTGCATTGATATAATAAATGATGTAAAAAATATATACTTTAATGCAAGTATTGAGCTGTAAAATTTACTGGGCTCAAAATCTTAGTTTTAAGTTATTGGAATAATAAAAATAAATCCATACATTTTTGCTTTAGAAATAACTGAAATGAAACTTTCTGCCATTTAATTACATCTTTCAAAGGACCATAATCTCTTAATCACCATGAGCTTCTCTTTTATCCCAGTAATTGGCATTTATGCACACTGCATTCATATTAAACTTTTCATGTCAGAAAGTAAGGCTGGCTGCAGAATTAGAGGCTCTTCAAAAGTAAAGCTTCTGCTCTTTTAGTTTATGATATATGAATCACATTGAATATCCCACCAAATATCACCCTTTGATGGGGTTAATATATATGTTAATGGTTTCTCTATTTTCTGTGACATCTTGGCCTTTTCATTTATTTAATACATTGTATTTTTGCAGTTTATATTGTTTAAAGAGAAAATTTGCAAGCCATTGAAGAGGACAGCATACTCTTTGATGACAGGGAAATTGCATTCTGTAAAACTTGTGTTTAAATACTGTTAATATATTCAAATTATGTTAAAAACTCCTTTGAAAGGGTTTTTTTTCTATAATAGAAGGACTTATAGGAATTGCAAATAGATCATGACAGGCGCATTAGGGGTACTAAGTAAAAAACCACTGCATAGGAACTGTATAAGGTCTGTCATATTTTAACATTCAAAGAAGGAAGCAAGCTCCAAGATTATAGCTAACTGACTATACAACTCCATACTCAGAACACTGAAGCTTTAGAGATTGTCCAAAATCCCCTCACAGCTGGGCAGATACAACAGGATAAGTAAGAAAGAAGGTGGCAAAGAGAACTGCTGGACCACTAGGAAAAATCACCTCTTCTGGAAACTTGTTATCTAAGAAAGCACAAATAATAAGAAAATGGGACCTAAGATAATGAACTCAGCCTCGGAGAGTTTTCAGTAATCCGAGTCATAGTCTCAGGGTAGCTCTTTACTTTAGAAATAAATGACATAGACTATAAAATAGAATACCTGAGTTTAATCTGCACTTCATTTCTATCTAGGTTTTCTCAGTGGAACTAGTTTCAAAATTGCTGTTTCAGTTTCCTCATCTGTATAATGAAGAAAATATATGTCCGTGGAATGAGTTTTTGAAGTATATGAAGACTAAGTGAGGTGATGCGTATTAAATTCTTAATATTTCCCGGACAATGAATATCAGCCAATATTGGCATTATTAAGATAACTTTAGGGGGCTTCCCTGGTGGCGCAGTGATTGAGAGTCCGCCTGCCGATGCAGGGCACACGGGTTCGTGCCCTGGGAAGATGCCGCATGCTGCGGAGCAGCGGGGCCCATGAGCCATGGCTGCTGAGCCTGCGTGTCCGGAGCCTGTGCTCCGCAACGGGAGAGGCCACAGCAGTGAGAGGTCTGCGTATGGCACAAAAAAAAAAAAAAAAAAAAAGATAACTTTAAGGACAGCTACAACCTTATCGTTATGCTAAGTGTATCAGCTACTTGAGGTCAGCCGCCTAAATTTGTTCCTCTCTATGCTAATAATTGGCCAAACTGAGACTGAACACACAGAAGTCATGTGGGTTTATATGCCAAAATTAAATGCATATAACAGGAAATATTTGATTGCCTTTGGTCTTAAGAAAACTTGGAGTAAATGTGTAGCTAATTCATTCCACAAAGAAGTAATGTCACGATATACTTCCACATCTCTGGAATGACTTACTTTTTTGTATAATTGAGATTTCACTTACATTTTTATAAATGTATACATTTAAAATATTACATAACTCGCTATATTTTACTTATTATAAATTAAAACATATCAACCAAGGCTAAGTCTCATTTGACGTTGTTTCTCCTCTCAAACGAGCATCCACTATTAAACAAATGGACTGTTTTTCCAGTATTTTTGCTATGCATTTATATGGTGTGTGTGTGTGTGTGTGTGTGTGTGTGTGTGTGTGTGTGTGTGTGTGTAGGAGGGTGGTTCTCTACATGGAAGGTATCATGCTGCTTGAATCATTATGCTGTTTTTTCACTTAGTAACCCATTTCAGGAATCTTTCTCTGTACATACAGATCTGCCTCCCTTTGCAATTGTTCCAGAATCCTCACCTCACAATATTTCTTTGGTGTATAAACTAAATGTGATATGACTTTCTTTCTGTTTCTGAAATTGCCCAATCCAGTTAAAAGTTAGTCCTAGACAAAAACTTAAGAATGCCTTTTAGACAGTTTTTGTTTTGGTTTTATAAAATCAGTTGCTGAGATACCCTCTCCACTCCTTGAGCAGCTCCTGAGAAGCAGATTTGAGGGTGTCAAGTGACAAAACTAAAACAATTTAGTGCTGAGTTTGATGTCTTTTATTCAAGGGAAAACAATTTATGGATTGGGAGAATACAGTTCCTCACAAGCAGTGGAGCATTCTTCCAGGGGCATCTGGGACAACATCGAGTTTTACAGAGACTTAGAAGAGGCGAGGGGGAAACAGCGTGATTGGCTAGGAGATCAGGGATCTCCTCATAAGGTGAACAGGTCCTGTTTTCTAAGGTAAACTAACTAAAGCTGAGCTGGAGGATTGTGATTAGCGTATGGTCGTTTTCTTTGACCGTGAGGCATTCCCCAAAAGTGCGCGCTGACAGGTGTAGTTTAGTGACATGGGCTGTGGGCCACTGGGGCAGCACCCCTTTTGTGGGTCCTGATGTACAAATCAACTCTATCAGCAGAGGGAGGAGGTTGAGGAAGAGTGAACTCTTTTGAACTCAAGAGACAGGAAAGAATTCGGCCCCGGGGCATACCGGTCTGTGCCTCTCCGATCTCTAGAGCAATGTTGATTGTCTGCCCCGGTGTTGTGATCCTGGGGGACACTCATAAATGAAATTTAAGAAAGAGGTAAGTTTTAACCTGTTTCCTCTCACCTTAGGAGCCACCAGCACTCTGCCTTCTATGTGTCCTCCTCAATGCAAGCCCTGAGTGTGGCCACTGCGTCGTTCCAGGCCCTCGGCCCAGAGATCTAGTGCTTCTCCTTTTGCAGGTTCACCTCTTCCAGCTAAAGTAGGCAGCATGGCCTGTGCATGTACTTTCAGTTTAATGTCCACAATACAGAGAGACTGAAGGTGGCATAGGAGGACAAACCGTAAGGCCCCCTCTCTGACAGACTATAATGCACGGGCTAGTGAATGTAGCCACTTAGGTACATGATACACAGACTACGACACGTCTTTATAGAAGTGAGGGGTGGAGGGTATACTGATGGAGAAGTCCTAGCAACCCCTCATCTCTCACTTTCTTCTCCTCCTGAGGTCAAAGTCCTGCGAGAAGTTCTGTTCATACTTGTCTCACCATTTTACCTTTCTGCCTCTCTCATTTTGAGTATTTCCCAGATTTTCATTATCCAGAAAAGAAGCAGTTATTCCTCTACTTGCCCAAGACATAACACAGATAGTGTCTTAGAGTGACAGAGGGGACATATGTGAAATGAGTTTATTCTCCGTACTAGAGGAGAACTCTAAACTGGGTTTCAAAACCCTTAACTAAGATGAGACAAAAAGGTAAATAAATTATTTTTCTCTCAAAAACTCTGTTCCTGACAGATAATCTTTTTCTTGCATTACAGAAACTATTAGTACTTTTATGTTCGCTGATCGCATTATTTTTTTAACTCCTTTCAAAGAGATAGAAGCTTTGGGTGAACTGGAGTAAAGAGGGCAGGTAAACAAAAATGGATAACATAGTTTTTCAAAATATCACTCACTTTTCTCTGCCCATTCCCTTAATCATGAAAAATCGTGAATATTTTCACTTTTTCCTATTAAAGCAAGGTCGGCATGAATAGCCTTGTATGTGTCTTCTGTGTGTATGTGATAGCTTCTTTAAGGCAGACGATGAGTATTGGAATTGCAGGATCTGAGTGCATTTAAAATTTTTACTCTTATGGATAAATTGCCTTCCCAAATGGCTGTACTCATCTGTAGTCCAAGGAGCAATGGCCAAGATCATCGTTTTCTTCACATCATTAGCAGTAGTTGACATTAGCAAACAAAAATCCATTTTACTATTAATATTTATCATTATTTTAAAATATTATTAACATGTATTATTTATGGTATCTCACAGATATATACATTTAACATTTTTATTTTATTTTTTTAAATTAAAGTATAGCTGATTTGCCATATTATATTAGTTTCAAGTGTACAACATAGTGATTCAGTATTTTTACAATTTGTACTCCATTAAAAGTTATTATAAGATCATTGCTCTAATATCCTGTGTTATACAATATATCCTTGTTGCTTATCTATTTTTTTTTTTTTTTTTTTTTTGCTTATCTATTTTTTACGTAGTAGTTTGTATCTCTCATTCCTGTACCCCTAACATTCCCCTTCCCCTTTGACACGCCCCACTGGTAGCTGCTAGTTTGTTTTCTATATCACTGAGTCTGTTTCTGTTTTGCTATATGCTTTCTTTGGACTTTTTTTTAGATTCCACGTATAAGTGACATCATACCATATTTGTCTTTCTCTGTCTGACTTATTTCTCTAAGCATAATATTCTCTAGGTCTATCCACATTGCTGCAAATGGCAAAATTTCAATCTTTTTAAATTTTATATACATATATATATATATATATATCTCACATCTTCTTTATCCATTCATCTTTTGATGGACTCTTGAGTTGCTTTCATATCTTGGCTATTATAGATAGTGTTGCTATGAATATTGGGATGCATGTATCTTTTTGAATTAATCTTTTCGTTTTCTTTGAATATATACCCAGGAGTGGGATTGTTGGATCATATGATAGTTCTATTTTTAGTTTCTTGAGGAACCTGCATAGTATTTTCCATAGTGGCTGTAGCAATTTACACTCCGTCCTGTACTGCATGAGGCTTCCCTTTTGCCAACACTTGTTATTTTTAGGCTTTTTGATGATAGCCATTCTGACAGGTATGAGGTAATATCTCATTGTTTTGATTTGCATTTCTCTAATAATTAGAGATGTTGAGCATCTTTTCATGTGTCTGTTAGCCATTGTTAGAAATTTCTGTGTCTTCTCTGGAAAAAAATATCTCTTCAGGTCCTCTGCCTATTTTTTGATTGGGTTTTTGTTTTGTTTTGCTTTTTGATATTGAGTTGTATGAGTTGTTTGTATATTTTATATATTAACCCCTTGTCAGTCATATCATTTGCAAATATTTTCTCCCATTCCATAAATTTCTTTTAATTCTGTTGATGGTTTCCTTTGCTGTGCAAAAGCTTTTAGGTTTAACTAGGTCCCATTTGCTTATTTTTGCTTTTATTTCTTTTGTCTTAGGAGACAGATCCACAGAATATTACCGTGATTTATATCAGAGTGTTCTGCCTGTATACCTATATATCTGCCTATATATATATATACATCTCATTGATATATTTTATGCTTTATATCAGTTAGAATATTTTTGGATTCAAGTAGTAAACATTATCTCTATTCATTAAATAATAGGAAATGTATCACATAGTAAGAAGTTTCAAATACATGGGGTCTCCAAGCTTGGTATGAGCAAGGCTCCAAATCCACGGCTCTGCATTCATTCCCTTTAGTTCTGATCTGCTCCTTGTGTTTGTTTTGTCCTCAGGCCATGTCTCCTCCTGGTCATTTAATGGCAACAGCAGTTTCAGTTCTTGCATCCAGATACAACAGTGTCCAGAGGCATAAAAGAGGCCATTTATCCCTCATATGCTTGTTAGGAGCAAAACCAGAAAAAAAATCCCCAGAAGTCATTCTTTGCCCCCAATAATTTCTCAATAAATATTGACAAAAATATTCTAATGCTTAAGCTGGTCACTGGCAAGGAATTAGTTTATATGATACAGATTATAAGGTTGGTTTCTACCCAAGAGGAACCAGCTTCTTTGGCTAGGAAAGCACCTGGACTTTCTTGAGGCCCATGGCTATAAGGAAAGAGGGGAAGTTAGACTCATGAGAAATTCTGTCATGAAAAATTTCCAGGGAAGCTGGGGTGAATGTATCTAGGCAGACAACAGTCTCCACTATGTTGTTTTAAGTAAAAAAGGGAAAATAACTTTCCCTTCTGAAGATATCCCAAATGAAGAATAAAATGTATTCAAATAAAAAAAAATTATAGTATTGTAATAAGTATATAAAGAGAACGAAACACACCTGAGGCTAGAATCCATGGAATTTCCTGACACAGAAATTCAATTTAGAAAACATTAATGTGTCTTTAAAATACAAAGTTATATGATCACTAATATATCTTATAAAATATATAAATTCATACAGATTGTTAATTTTAATGTTTAAAAATATGAACAGGGATGGAGCTTAAATATATCTTCCCCAGAAGCCAATTACTGAACAAAATATTTATTTCCAGAAAACAGGAAAATCAGAACAGCATTGTAACGATCGGTATCTGGTCTCTGGTAACAAAAGGACTAGTTGAGTAAGGTTAATCCTGTTCTTTTCACCACTGAAAATGTATCTGCAGGTTGAAAAATATCAGAGCTCATAATTTAGGACCAGTGACTATGAACAAACATTCAAGTAAATATGTAATGAACTAAATGTTGATAAGTACTAAGGAGAGGGAAAAAGCATGGAGAAGGGTCTAGGGAGTGCCAGAGTAAGATGGGGTGACTGGTTAAGACTTCCTTTAGAAACCGATACTTGATCAGAGGCCCTTAGGGGGTGAAGGAAGGACTCACACAGGTATCAGGGCATTTTACAATTCAGGCAGAGAGAAGTACAAAAAATTAGAAAAAAACTATCAAGTGACATTTTCTAGATAAGATTTTAAAAAAAGGGAATGCCACAATGATAGAATTGTTCACTTTGCAAATCTTAATTTTACTTTTTCGAAATTTTTTACAGTCAAGCCCTAGTTGTAGAAGCATGAAATAATGTATAAAATTTTTCAGTATGTATTGAAACTTTCAGTTAGGTTCTTACTCTATTTCACCAAAGATATTGTTGCCAAGGGAAAAATAATGGCTACATCTGGATATATAGTTATATTAAACGAGGTTTCTTTCTATATTATAATCAGTGCTTCTAGCACTTAGGCATATCTTTAAGCTTACTACAGACCATACCATTTTTCAGTGACAGGTTATGAACATTCAAATAAAGAGATATGGATAAAAATGTGTCAGGGTTTGTAAAACATTTTCTAAGGGAAACACATAATAACTGAGTCACTAGAAAGAGATCCTGTAGTGGGCAGAGATAATTATCCAAATTCTACTATACCATCTTATAGTTTCTCATATGACTCAGTTTTCTTTGAATTATTCAAAAGGTTGATTCAGTAAGATAATATATTTAAGGCTCTTAAAATACAGCGTATGCTTACTTAATGGTTGCTATTTTTATTATGATGCCTATTATTCCATTCCAGGCTCAACATGCATCTTTGAGATTGTTACTTTGCTTCCCCACCACCTATACAGGCTTTAACTCTGGTGTACTTGAAGGTGTTGAACATGTAACTGTTCTTGGGAGGTGCATATTGTTATGTGTGTGTCTGTGTGTCTGTGTCTGTTTACACGTATATATGTTCTATTCTGCTGTAGATCTTCTAATAGAGTCTGAGTATATTTTTTGATATTTACTGGCAGCTATGATGCTCCACCTCCCCCTTTCCCTTCTCTGCACAGCTGAATAAGCTGATAAGAAAGCATGAGTGTTCTCTCCTTTGGTGCAGATGGGAAGTTCAAATCATAAAGTCCCTTCCCAGGCATGGCAACACTCACCCCAGCTCACTTCATAACCACTAGAAAAACATTGCAACCAAATGTTTGACAGGGATCCATCCTCTCTCTGTAGAGTGGCCAAAGTACATCTCTTACTGTTTCTTACTTGTTCCAGGTACTTATTTTGTTACTTATTTTCCTCAAAATATTTTTCTTTCAAACACAAACACACACATACATTGAGATTTTGTTTCCTGATGCAAAGTGTTTACATGCTTCAGGAAACAAAGTATTTGTATCCCTATTGGTTGATACTGGCTTGGCATGAATTCTCTACCACTACAAAGGGAATTGGGAAAAATATTTTTGTTTCCTCTCATGAACCTAAGTAATGCTACTCTGGGATATATAGCCAGGTCTGGTATTGCATATGCGTATCTTTTGTTCATTTTTCTATTTTTGTTCCTTGATTTGCAGGAATTATTTATATTGTATTTGTTAAATATTATGTCCTAATTGTGCTTTTCACAAGTATCTTCTTCCAGGTAATTATCTGTTAACCTGACTCTGCTTATGTTTCCTGCAAAGGCAATTTTATTTAATGTGAATGAATTCACAACTTCCTTACCATTTGTGCTACATGGGTCCTGTTTAAGAAGTACTTCCCTATGACTAGTTAACTAGGATAGTCTCAGCATTTTGTCCTCTAATTTGAGTCTATATTTTTATGTAATGTCAGATAAGCATCTAGTTTTATTTTTTTCTCTAAATAGTGATCCAGTTTTCTCAAGATTAAAAACGAAACATATTTTTTCTTTATTGATTGTAATGAACTCTCTATCGTATATTGTATTGTCATATAAACATAGGTTGTCTCTTATTTTTCTATTCTGAACCATTTATTTATATTCTGTAGCTTCTTACTGTGTGCTAATATTTAGTAGGGTGAGCCCTCATCATGCTTTTTCTTTTTTTCAAACATTATCTATTTAATGATCTTGACTTTTCAAATAAAAATTTTCTTGGGATTGCATTTAGTTACTAGTTTAATCAGCCATTTAATCCATTAGCGTGTTAAATATTTTTATTTATTCAACTAATTTTTAATAGAGTACTACGGTCTTTGTTTATATAGTTAATAGTTACAAAATTTCCCTGATGATATTGAACATTACTTTTTCTAAATAAAATTTTTAAAATTCAAATTTATTAGGTTTTATTAGTAACAGTTACACAGAATAAAATTCAGAAATTCATCAATGATTGTCACCAGTATGTGCTTCTTTGTGGCTTTCAAACAGCATTGCTCATGAGTCAAAATTCATAGAATAGTTGAATTTCATGCATAGCTTCATAATATGTATATAACAGGTCATCCATCCATAAAATTAATAAAAGCATATCTTTTATGAAAATGTTTCATAAAGAACATTTGTAAAGTTAAATTTATTGAATTTTCATGAATACATAATATTCACGTATGCTCAAAAGAAAGAAAAGGGAAAAATGCTTTATGAAATTCATGAGCAACATTTGAACTCAAATTAGGAAAGGTACTGTCAATTCTCCTGATTAGCAGTTTAAACCAGTATTAAGTATGAAAGGATATCAGGAGTCTACAATCAATGAATCTAATTGTGGAGATTTTTATACATGGTTCCACTCAATGCTAAACGATCCTTATTTCATGAAGCACACTGGGGTAGCTATTCCACAATTTTCCTTGGTTATACAAAAATATATATATTTGAACAGTTAGTATACCTTCAGGACATGTTATCTTATTTATACACACATAATATGTGTTCATAATACAATGGAAGTTTTGTACAGAGTTTTCAGCAAGTTTGAAAGTCTTGCTTAAAACTTGGGTGGTCAAAAATAACCTCGATAAGCAATTGCCCTTAGAATATTTTTTATTGAAGTATAGTTGATTTACAGTATTAGTTTCAGGGGTGTAACATAGTGAGTCAATATTTTTATAGATTATACTTCATTTAAAGTTATTACAAGATAATAGATATATTTCCTTGTGCTGCACAATATATCCTTTTTGCTTATCTATTGTATACAAAGTAGTTTATATCTCTTAATTCCCTACCCCTGTATTGCCCCTTCCTGCTTCTCGCTCACCGGTAACTACTACTTTGTTCTCCATATCTGTGAGTCGTTTCTGTTTTGTTGTGGTTTTGATTTGCATTTCTCTGATTATTAGTGATGTTGACTATTTTTTCAATGTGCCTGTGGACATTTGTATATCTCCTTTGGAAAAATGTCTGTTCGGGTCTTCTGCCCATTGTTTTTTTTTTTATTGGGTTGTTCGGTTTTTTGATATTGAGTTGTATGAGGTGTTTATATATTTTGGAATATTAACTCCTTATCACTTATATCATTTGCAAATAAGATACTGAAAAGTCCTTGTTCAGTTATTTCTAAGATGTTAGAGCTTTCATCACTATTTTGAGCTATATATGAATATTATATTCTATAATACAGTCCAACTGTATGGTAATGCACCTAATTCCAATGTAGGACTTTAAGTGATTGGCTTTCATTATACTCCTATCAATCTCCATTTACAAACAGGAGTGAGATAAAAATGATCACAGTTTTTAATTTTTTACAAGAAGGAAGGGAACAAGAAAGAGATGGGACTGTCTCTAGAGAAATGTTAGGCAACTCGAGGGAGGTAGACAGTGTGTTCCTGAGTCATTACTATTCTTCTTCCCAATTTTCCTGGATGTGGATCAAAATATAGATAACAGCCAGGTGGACATTTCTCCAACTGCTATTGTTGTTTGTTGGAAGGGACTGAATAACACAGAACCAAGAGTCGTCCTTAACAAAGTTGAAGCAAGAGTAGACAACTTCCTATAGATGATGTCAAGACATTTACACCAGGCAGCTGAATCCTTCCTGCTCAGATTGGTCAGGGTATTTTATTAACTGGTGATAAGGTGATATTGTTTTCAATATTTTATATAATTTATATTTTGTGTCATATTTACCATACTGTGGCAGGTGTTACTGTACTTTCTAGTTGCTTATTGCTGGTGTGGAAAAGTTCATGCTACATTTGACCAAATATTACCATAATCTCTCAACCACTTGAGCAGATGGTTGATTTCGTTAGGTTTTTCACAGTGATCATGGTATTATCTTCAAATAATGAGAACTTAATCTATTCCCACCAATTCTTTTTTTTTTCTTTCTACTACCTGATAGCATTGGAAAGTATTATTTTAAACAATAGAAGCAGGATCAAAGATCCATGTGTTTTCCTGATTTTAAAGCGGATATGTCTGAAGTTTTTCCATTAAGTGTAATGTTTACTGAATATTTTGGGGATGTAGCCATTATCAAACTATAAATATTCCTTTCTCTTCCAAATTTTCTAAGATTTTCTTTTCCATACAGACTATATGGAATACGAAATTCTTCTGTAAAGTAACACCTTAACATTTTGACTATAAATTTGTCTCTTGTGAGACAGGGTCTTGTGTGTCATATCCTTAAAGTTCAACCACTCATAAATCAAATTTCTGAAATATCAAGCTTTAAGACTAATTTTAATCATTGTAATCAAATTAAGAGTTAATCGGTGCATGAGATTTAAATGAAAATCAGTAGATATGTTTTTAACCATCCTGACTACAACAGGTAGTTCCAAACTGCCTCAGGATATATAGTTGCACATTTCATTTTGACCAAAACCGTTCTAAAAGTAAAGATAATACTGCATTTTTTTATGCAAAGCTAAAATCAAACTTGAATATGCAGAAAACTCCTTTTTGATTATTTACCACACCTTGTGATTATTTACATATATCTGACTAGTTGCATGTATTAAATTTTAACAAAATCACTTAATAAAAAACATGTCTGTTGTCTTAAAAATAATTTTCAACTGTCAATGGTCTTATAAATGTACTTTAAAATGGCCTAATGAGTCCTCTTATGAATGTCAATTGCAAATGTTCTTATAAATGTCTATTTTTGAAGTTCATAAAAATAGATGTTGAAATGTTCTTACAAATATCCCTATGATTTGGACTTACTGATCAGGAGAATAGAAATGTTAGAATTACACTTTATTAGATTCTTATCAAATTGTAGGTAATTAAAAGTCCTGCTGTGGAACAAGCCCAGTGATATATAATATAGGAAATGTGTGTGTGTGTGTATGTATGTGTATATGCTTAGAATCTCCCTGGGAAGAAATGATTACATAATAAATAAAATTCAAAATAATATAATCATGTACAATATATGTAAGATGAATCTAAAGAAGATAAGTATGCATACGGATTTGAGAAAAAGAGCTAGGGGTTGAGCTGAATATTCAAAGATGTGAAAAATTAGAAAAGTTGATGAAGTAACTACATTTACTATGATGAAGTGTCATAGTAAATGTAGTTAATTTTAATTCCATCATACTGCACTAATCCAAAAATATCTTAAAGGTTTATTAAGTATCTTTATCATAGAAACAAGTTATTTTAGCTCTCACTGATACAGGAAGACAGAGACAATCTCTTTCTTCTCTCTCTCTATAAATTATCCATTTATTGATATATAATTCTTAAATAAATTACATCAAATAGTAAAATCTCAGCTTCATAGTCTTCCTCATGTGATTTTTGTACTCAAATGTAATAGGAACATAACAAAAATAATGCTGTTAACAACTCCCTTTGTATTGACCTGTATTAATATAAGCCTTTTATACTGATTCTTACAGATGTCTTTTGTGGTGGACTTGTGTTGCCCTAGTGTCCTTCTTTGATTTATTTTTCAGATTTGTAATGCATTAAACCTTGGTCAATATAGCAACAATGGCAGCAGAATCATCAGTACACCTGGTCATTGCCTTTAAACTTTGAATCTCTATGGATAACAGACAACTATGGGAGAGGAGTGGTCCAAAACTTTCACAAAACAGTGGATTAAGAATCACTTTTACCACTAACTCTTAAATAATAATGTCTGTAGTCATGGAAATATTGTGATCACTAAAAACAATTTAAAAAATGAGAGACCTGATGAATTTGTCTTACATATATCAGCAGTATTTTTCACTGCTTATCTTTTAATGTAATCATGTAATATATAGCCTTAATAGTGAGAGATGAATGCTTTTAAGCAGGGCTTTTTAGACATGACAAAGTTATCAAGGTCACATCACTGTCAGTAAAGTTTCTAGAATATAGAAACATTTATTGTTTGGTGGATTTAAAAATAAAGTGATTGATTTGCTTTCCAGTTTCATACCTGGATGCAGCTCAGTTATTAGCAGGTGTGGGCATATTGTCCTCTAATCAAATTTTTCAAACCATCTCTATTAAGAAGTCAGTAAAACATAGTATTGAAATGCAGATTGCATTGATTTGCTCCAAGTTAATGCAAGGTAAGAGGAAAGAGTTATCTTAGGGTAAATCAATATAATCTACATTAAAGTACATTGTCTCTTAGAGTGCCAGGAAATATTCAGTGATCTCCATTATAAAAGTGGCCATTGTGACCACCTTATGTTGTCAATCCTTAGATGTATGTCCCTTGCACCTCAAGGTAAGCAAGGTTTGTAAACTTTTTACAACCTAAATTTCGCTTCCACTGAGGTACCTCTCAGTGCTTCTAGTTTCTGGTCAGGTAGGGAATTGGTGTCTGGTTAATTTCATCATAAATAAATATGAATATCCAGATTCTAAATATTATATCTTCAATGAATTGATGTTTTTAGGTCACTTCTATACCAAAGCCTATACCTTTATTATAATCTTGGTTATTATGAAATCATGGTTTTCTAAAATATTGGCATCTCAAAAATAAATCTATGCTTTTACTCTGATATTCTCTCTAAAAAGTATTTACTCGTGGTGCTGATGATCCTTTTCATTCTTTCAGTAAGCCAAAGGAACTGTAAGTCATTTCCCATGTGATATTAATTTCTTTGTATGAATAAAAATGAACTTGTAAACTGTTTCTAGGAAAGTATAAAACAGCGAAGTTGAGCCTATTTCATTTACATAAAACTGATTCTTTTACATAGATGTTCTTTAATCTCTTCATCATGATATATCATAAAAATTTCATTTTTCAATTTATAAAACTTCTCAAAATTCTCTTTGATCAAGGGACAAATGCATTTCCATGTCACAAAAGATGATGTTGAATGTAAGAGGGAGGTATGGAAAAAGCAGTGCCTTTGAGATCATGTTCATTATTGCTGGATTGAGGAGTTACTTTTTGTAGGCCTGTTCTGAGAATGGGACTAAGGTGAAAAAACCTGAGTCTTCTAGAATATTTGAAACAATTCAAAACTTAGATGCTATAGGTCCATAAGTACAAGTATTTTGAAAAACTCTTAAAATTACAAATTTGGATAATTTGAAAAGTGGTTCTAACCTGGATTTATTTTCAATTTATGTTTGCAAATATGCATGCAAAATTGCTTAACAATTAAAGGAAGCATTCCTGACCAAATGTGATTTTACACTTTTCTTATTTTCTCCATTTTACATATCGTAGAACTATTTATTAGCTCTCTATTTAAGAGCCATCCTCCTCTTCTGATTTACTCACAGTACCTTCATTTTAACAATGAGATACCACAATGCTCTGGGAAGTTGGGCCCAAAATCTTCTAATTCAATCATAGTACATAATCTTATTCCCCCTTTTCCATGACTGGTTGAAGCATAAGGATATCATTAAACTCTGAAGAATGAAATGTACTGGGATATTTGATGAAACAATTTAGGAAAAAATTTTCCTTCTAATACAAGAGAAACATATTAAAGTGAAATTACTCAGCTCATCTGACAAAAAGAATTTGAGAAAGTTATGCCTGCAGTGGTTGCATCTACCCTGTGACCATGTGTTGAGAGAGAATGTACTAGCAACGGCAATAGGAAGGTAGAAAGAGGAAGGGATTTTTGAGGTGACCAGTGTATATACCACTAAATCAACCAGTTGGAACCATCTATCTTCCTCTTTCTTTTAAAGTAAGATAGTAAATTCATGTAATGTAAGATAATGCATTGTTTAAAACATTTTTTGAGTATTCTGTTACTCACACGCCAGTGTTTTCAGATTTACTGAAGTCCACAGATGTCCCAAATATTTTCTCCTAAGAACGAATTCACCATATTTACACATATTTCCATCAGGGGAAACAATCTCCTCTTCAAACAACAATAAAAATAATATAATGTAATACTTATTTGCCCCTGTCATCTTTAGGATCTTTTCTTTTACAGTGAGTCTCCATTTAGAATCAAAAGTGAATTAAGCCCACCACTTGTGAACCTCTTTAGCCATTTTCAGAATATTTTTATTAGGTTGCACTCTCTCCTGTATCAATAATGTCTTTTTGTCTGTACATCAATTCCTGCATGCTCTAGTATCTCCCAATTTAAAATAGAAATAGAAAGAAGACCCAACCATTCCTAGATTCCAATTTTGTTCTATTTCTCTGTTTGTTATATGACAGAATTTATTCAAGGTTTTTACACTACTTTTTTTTTTTTAACAGTGTTCTTTGTGTTCTCACTCTTCAACCCAGTCTAGCCTGTTTTCTGATCCAGCATTTCCCTTACTTGAAAGGACATTGATTTCCTCCATTTTGAAAAGCTCAGTGGTCCCTCTTCTATTCTCCTTTTACTTGACCAATCAACAGCATCCCAGATAGACAATGCTTTCCTTGTGCAACACTTCCTCTCTGCTCATGTGACCCAAATATTTCAATTTTTGTTCCAATCAATAGTCTTTGAAAAAAACCCTAGAATTGCTCAATAAAATGGCCTGGCAATTGCCCCAACCTTTTCATATAATAAGTCAGCAGGCTGATCTCCTGGTTTTATTTCTGGAGACCTTTCAGGATTTTCCCGATTAGTGGCTTTCATCGAATGCTGAGACTGGCCTTCACCAACAACCATATGAACTAGCTGATATAAGTCAGAGAAACCAGGTTGATAAATATGAATGACGATATTAAATTCCTCAACACATCTGTGAGGATCTTCGGTTACTTTGAGAAAGTCCTTGAGTATGGCTCGCAGTTCAGCTTTAATCCAGGGAGGATAAGAAACTAAGCGTTTAGCCTCTGGATTTTCAGAAGGCTTAATTTTAAAGGGACACTGTCTGGCAAGTTCAGGGGGAAAGGGAGAGGGGAGAGAGTCAGAGAAAAAGGAAAGTTTGGCAAGAGATCTAGTGTGGGGGAATTGGGAGTGTAGTGGAAACACATTTTAATCTTTTGTTTAATCCTCTGTTTGCCTCGATTAATCTTTTTTTTTTTTTTTTTTTTGCGGTATGCGGGCCTCTCACTGTTGTGGCCTCTCCCATTGCGGAGCACAGGCTCCGGACGCGCAGGCTCAGCGGCCATGGCTCACGGGCCCAGCCGCTCCGCGGCACGTGGGATCTTCCCGGACCGGGGCTCGAACCCGTGTCCCCTGCATCGGCAGGCGGACTCTCAACCACTGCGCCACCAGGGAAGCCCTCGATTAATCTTAAAATCTTATTTTTCAGAGAGGCAATTTTAGACTCCTGATGACTTTGGGAAGCCTCAAAGTACCAATCGATATAAGCATTCCACACACTTCTGGAAAGTTTTGAGCTATTGTAGTCCAACGGTTTCAAGGAAATTAACCTTGGGGTTAACAAAAGTTCGCAGTAATGGCCTTTGATATTCCACATTGCCTTTGGTCAGGTTGGTCCATTTAGTTACAAGTGCTCATTGGGAAGGACCATTGTTTTTAAAAATAAAATCAACTGGAGTCCCTGTAGGGGGTCACCCTTAAAATATTTAAATGACTGGGATCTCATTTCTCAGAGGTTTTGCTCTAGGGTAAAAGAACAATTTTCAAACAGCTAAATAGCTAACAGCTCAAACACCTCAATTCAAACGGCTTGCAATCCAAATTGTTCAGACAACCTACAGGCTTAATCCCAGCCTGTTCTCAGAGAACAGCTTGTTGCCCAGGAGCCAGGCCAAAGTCTTCTCAGCCAGTTCCCGAAGAGCAATCCATCCTCCAAAGAAATGGGCCGAAGGGCGAAAAATAGCACAGTTTTGGCGAAACTACCCCTGTTCCCCAAGGAATGGGCAGAAGGTTTCTTAGCCAGTTACAGTTGAAAGAGTCTGATCTCCAAATCAGACCAAAGTGCCAAATGAATACTTGCAAGTAGGACAAGGCCTCAGCCAGAGAGGGCAAACCCTAAAACAGATCATGAAGAAAGGCCAGGAGAGCTTCAAACGCAAAGAGGGCATAAACTGGAATCTAGGAGACAGATGTTCAAACTCCAGGGCTGGCAAGAGAAGCAGCGAGGGACAGTGTGCTCAGTTATGGCTACCACACCTGTTTGTTCACCAGTCCTGGGGCCACCAGGTGTCTTCTCTGGTCCCCTATAGGGCCACCAAAATGCTGATCTGAAACAAAGAGACTGCCAGATATTTCTCTAGCAAAGACGAGTTTGAGAGACTGCGTGTGCTCAGCAGTTAGGCTATCAGTCCTGATAGGAAAAAGATAGTTTTATGGGTTCTACTTGCTTGTTTGTTTGTTTTCTACCCGAATGCACAGAAAACGATCATGGGATGATAAAGAAATAAGGTGATGAATAAAGACAAGAATATGATAGAAACATGGGTATATTTATTTGATAAAGAACTTTACAAATTCCTTCTTATTAAGAAATTGACTGTGTATCTCAGATACTCGTGATTTAAGTGTCTGTAAAAATTGCATATTTATTTTATTCTGAGTTTCAGATTTAGGCATTCTCAATTATTTTGCTACCTACACAGTCCTGAGCTAAGGAGCTCCTTTAAATTTTGCTATAAAGAGATAAATAACACAAAGAAAAATGGAATACAAATTTCAATGCTCCTGGCAATAGACCTGCAAAATCACACTCTCAACATGGGAACTCAAGATAAAATTATAAACGGCTCATTTCTAGATTCTTAGCAAGCAGCAACTGTTTCTTAAGTGGATAAAATTGTATATTTCTAGAACAAAACAGACAGTACAGAGAGAAAATATAGCATTATTTGAGACACTCTTACAGTATAAACTTATTTGTTTATTTATTTATTTATATTTTATACATTTGTTTTTTACTGGGCTTCCTTAAGGCGCCTGTTTCTGGTGGATCATATGATAGGTTTAAGTTTCACTTTTCAAAAAAAAAATGCCAAAGGATTTTGCAAATTACTTGTATCATTTTATATTCCCACCAGCAGTATATGAGAATTTAATTTCCTCCACATCTTCAGTAACACTTTGGATGGTCTGTTTTTTTAAAATCTTAGCCAATATAATGGGTGTATAGGGATGTTTTTTATTATGCTTTTGATTTGCATTTCTTTAATAAAATGTTAATGTTATTTATAATGTTAAGCGTCTTTTGATGTGCTTATTTACCACTCTTAATGTTCATTTGTGACTGAACATTAGTCTGTTAATTCTTTTGTCTATTTCTCATGTTGAGTTATCTTTTTATTATTGACTTGCAAGAGTTCTCAACAGAAGTCCTTCGGCAGATATGCATGTAGTGAAGTTTTTCTCCCAGTCTGTGACTTGCTTTTTCATTTGATTTGTGAACTGTGAAGAGCAAGTTTTTAGTTTTGATGACCTTCCCTGTACTAAAATTTTCTTTTATACTCTGTGCTTTTGTTTTCTACTTGAGAAACTTTCTATTTGAGAATCATTGGCCACTCCAAGGTCATAAAGGGTTTTGCTTATATTTTCTTCTAGAAGTTTTATGCTTTGGGGTTTTATAATTTTAAAATACTTGTCGGGCTTCCCTGGTTGCACAGTGGTTGAGAGTCCACCTGCCGATGCCGGGGACACGGGTTCGTGCCCCGGTCCGGGAAGATCCCACGTGCCGCGGAGCGGCTGGGCCCGTGAGCCATGGCCGCTGAGCCTGCGCGTCCGGAGCCTGTGCTCCGCAACGGGAGAGGCCACAGTAGTGAGAGGCCCGCGTACCATTAAAAAAAAAAAAAAAGAAAGAAAAATTTAATTAAAAAAAATAAAAACTTGCAAGTTGGTTCCTTCTTTTATTAATTTAAATATTAAGATGAAGAGTTATCTATCAGTTTTAAGTTTTGCAATTTTATTTCATTATTTTTTTCCAATGATAATAATGATGAAAATAGATAATTTTGGAGACCTTAACCGTGATCCAGAACTTTTCTACCTGAATTATTACATTTCCTGCTGAGAACAACTATGTAAGTTACATTCTAATGATTTATATAGCTCTACATAAAACATCTGAAATAGAAAGTTATGCTTAGATTCACTTATCTAGTAGGTAGTATATTTGAAATCTTTCCAAGCAGCACAATTTCATCAGCAAACTCCATTTCATTAAACATATTATATCTCAAATGTATAATTATTCTTGACCAATAACTTTTAAATTTTTCCACTAATTTAATACAAAAAAAACACACTTCAACTCTTGGTTGTTGGCCTTAGACATGCCAAAGAATATAAATTTTAAAGTTTTAAAATGTCATATGAGAAATGATTTCTGCTTTAAGCTTTTTAATTTATTCTGTATATCTATGTTTTGTTTATATTTTTATTTGTTGAGATAGAGTATGCATTTGGGAGGTTTTTTTGGCTTTTGTTTTTCAGAAGATTTACTGTGAGTAGTTAGGGACCTACCATTTCTGTGTTGAATTGGTCCTTCTGGGATGTGTGCTGTGTAATGTAAATATACCAGCCCAACTAACCTATTTTAAGAAAAGTTTTCATAAATTCTGCAAAGATATACTTAATGTGTTTAAAACAGTTCACTTGTCTCTGTCTTTCTTTGTGAAACAAATGTCACATATGTATCTGTAAATCCACACCATCAGCAGAATTATATATACTTCATCATTACTCATTCAGTTTTTCTAATTCAATTGACATTTGACACTTCTTACAGGTTTTTCCACTCATTTAAGTGAATTTACATTATTTTTCCCTTATTTGTGGACACATTTCTATACATTGAAGACAAAGATGGATGGAAGTAAAGTAAATGGCTAAGGTATATGTCACATAGATCTGATATGATTTCTATAGTGACACTTTATACTCAAAAATAATCTTTAAAACTTTTCTAACATTAAGGGAAATGCTATAAATATTTGGAAAGTACTTACTGAATGAAAAATAAATAAACTGAAAAATTTCACTACAGGTTAATTTGAATCTTTATAATAAAAATAAGTTGAAATCACCATATCGGTACATCATGTTGAATAAGACTGTGGGCTCTGTATCGAACTATGTTACTTTCTGATGGTTTTGGGTCAAGTCACCCAGCTTCTTGTTCTTATTGCCTATTATTTAAAACAGAGATAATAATGACACATTTATTGGATCACTCTGATCTTAATTTACTTATAAAGCACTATGAATAGTACATGACACAAATTAAGAGCTAATTAAAAGTTAGCTGCTATTATTATTATTATAGATTTCACATGTCTTAGGAAAGAAATAGAAAGCCCTATGTCTTTTTTAGTTAGTATTTACTAACATCATGTAGAGGTTTATATGATTATCTTCAATAGCATTTAAATAAAACACATTACCTTGCAAATCCCATTATAAAAAAATTTTAAGGCTTCTTATCCCCTAAAATTTGTGTCAAGAATCAATGCCTTCATCTGTCATCTTTTTTCTTTCTTTTCTTTCCTTTCTTCTTTTCGTCTATTATGTATCTATCTCATCTATCATTTCTCACTATGTGTATATATTATCATTCCCTTTTAAGTTAATGTTTCACAAAGTATAGTCTTGAAAGCACCTGGATCAAAAGCATCTATGGAGCTTATTAAAATAATGATTCCAGGATCTCAGTCTCAGAGATGCTAATGAGTAGGACTTTGGAAATTCTGAAGAATTTGCATTTTTGACATTTGATCCATGCATCTTAAGCACATAAAAGCTTAAAATTCAATGTTTTGGAAAACCAAACTCCTCGTTATTTTCCAAATGTTCATTCCTCCATGGATTAAGTGTCCTCTCTATTCATAAATAGCTGTTTCATTAATTATACTCAATCCTCAAGGAATACCATAACTATATTATATTATATACCTGCCACATTGGTTATTTCAAATCACATCCATCTTTCAAATTTTGACTCACATCCTATCACTTTCATGTCTACTACAACTTCAAATCCCATGTGAAAAAAACCATGAAATCCTACAGAAACTTTTATGGCATCACATGATCTTTATTTATTCTAACTCACATTAATTAATAGTCCATAATGATGGTTAATGTAACAGTGCATAATGATGGAAAGCCAGATGTGATAATCAGCCAGACAGACTTGTGTTTGAACTATGATTGTCTTAGTTACTGCAGAAGCTACTTGACTTCTCTAAATCTCACTTTGCTCATCTTAAAATATTTACCAATATTGCCATATTTACTAAATCAATTATGATTAAATATGATTTACATAAACTAATTCATGCTTTGCACAAGTTACTCAGTCAAAAAATTTAGCTGCCTATACTTTCACCCTTATTTATTTTTCACTCTTATTTATTTTTAAGTATCACATGTGAGTGTGAGAGAGTTCTCAACTAGACAATTAAACCCTTGGGATATTGGTTTTTGTCACTTTGTATCCATAACATATAACATCAATATTCCATAAATACTTTAATTACCATCATATTCAAAATATTACTTTACTGGAGTGTCAGAGCTGTATTTATCATTATTGACTGATAAAATATATATTAATAGTTTCCATATATTTTGTCATCATTAGGCTTGGGCTCCTTCTAGACAGTCACTGTCTTATTTATATATCTCTAGGGACTTCCATAGAACCTGGTATAAAATAAAAACTTTATGTGTATGTGTTGAATGAATGAATAAATGAATGGGTTTTACATTTCTAAAGAAGCAATTTTGAGGGGATTTTGAATTCAGTAGCTTGTTTAGTCCTGGAGCAGAATGATAGTTTGTTTGTTTGTTTTTTGTTTTGTTTACCTGATAATTAGTGTGTGCATGTAAAACAATTAAGACCTTTAAACATTCTTTGCTAGAACCTGGCATCTAGTTGCTGCTGGCTGGGTGAATGAATGAACAAAACACTAAGCTGATGGATGTTTCACAATTCCAATATCCTGGCATTAATTTACAAAATGGCATTTGGGGTGGGTTTGAAGATAACTAGTTCAAAGCAATCATGTCCTTGTTTAGATGTAAGAATTTTGCAGTCCAAGGAATGAGGGGATGTCTCCAAGCTCACAAATTTACTTTGAAGACAAAAAAAGAAAAAGGAGAGAATGACATACATATGGACTTTTTTGTCATTTATTATAACACAAGTATTTTGCATAATAGAGAACAAATTTAAAAATAAGTGATGTAATAATTTGCGAAGGTGCATACATTTCAAGAAAACATAAAAGTATACATTAAAAATAGCTTATTCTCTCTGTGTATAATTATATGTAATCACTCATGATCAGAAAAATGTAGACCTACAGGAAGTAAGACTCAGAATTAGTTAGCAGTGAATTAGCACTAATCAAGTTCTTTAAATTTTGCCTAAATATTTATTATTTTGGCCAGCAGTGTCACTTTGATGAAATGTTGCTCACGATGATTCACAATTGGTGGGTCCTATATTATGTGACTATGTAGAAGAAATTTTAATTAAATAGATAATGATAATGATAACTGAATAGAATGACTGAATTATATATAACTTATATATGAATCTATCTGAGAATGATGGATAGGGATAACAGATAGAAAAAAAGGAAAAAGAACTGTCATTCTTTTAATTAAAATAACAATTTTCACTAGAAATCAGTGTATGTATCACTTACATTGTTAAATTAAAATTTATTAAATAGTGTTTACATAAGAACAAGTATCATTTTTTAATAGTTAAATATAATGAGAGTATATTTATTTAACAGATGTGAACAAAGTTATAGTTTTAGAATTTCAACATGATATGTAGGTCTATAATATTTAGACCACAATACATCAAGTGTTTCTTGTGTGTCGATTCTATGCCCTGAACCATGACTGTCTCATCCTGAGAGAACTTCAAGAGCAAGTTTGAAGGTTGGTCTGAATCTTCATTGGCTCATAATTGCCATAAGTCATTCTCAAAATGCAAATTCCTGGACCCTTACATTCAGAGACTTCCAATGTGTAAACACAGGGTCACTCCTCAGAATTTGTCACCCTGACTCCTGGGATTCTTGCATGTACTAAATTTTGAGAATCACTGGAGAGGAAAATAAAATAGATTTTACTATTTATTATTTCTTGCTTAATTAAAAGATTGCATAGTTGGTAATGAACAGTCACTTTTCTGCTTGCTATTCTCTAAAATCCAAATAACTGTTTAAAATGACCGAAGCATAAATAAATTTTAAATATTGTACCTTATCCCAGGCAACCAGATCTATCATACTACTAGTGGAGCATATATTTCCAAAATTACTTGCAAACTACTAAAAGTAAATTTTCCTGCATGATACAAAGACAGTGTTGTTTTTCACTTTCTGTATTTGAAGGACCAGAAACGTGATGAAACCTGTTCTGTATTGTGGGTATTATCTTATTTTGTTTCTATTGATCTGGAAAAAAAAAATCAAAACAGCTGAAAAAAATGTCACTGAAACTCAGTTTTTAAAGTCTTTGAGTCTGCTGAAGAGCAGTATTGCTATGTATCTATGCATAATTTCTATAAGAAAAATTGGAGGAAACAGCTTACAGCTACATTTCAGGCCTTATTCTAGGTCTATTTCTAGCAATATTCAATGAAAGAAATAAAAACTGTGCCTAAAACCATTTGGAATGCTTTAAAACAAATACTTTTCAGATTTGCACAGTTAATATATTAGTTTGGTTTTTGAAGAATTTATAAGGAAGCAACTTATTATCTGTAACATAATTAACAAGCAAGCAATTAAACCAATAAATGCATACGTATTCATTGTATGCATTATTTGCCTGTCTCTGCAAAGCATTGTGCTAAAAACTGTAGAGAATGCTAATCCTCTGAACAATGGAGAATACCAAGTTAGGACTAGATATAGTTTCTGCTCCTTGGAGTTTAGAGATAAGGACCTAAGACATGTATAAAATGATATATTTTTGGTGTTTTTTAATGGATTAAGAGGGACTCTGTACATGAAAGGGTCCACTGATTCCAAAGGGTAAGGATGAAGAAAAGAGTCCAGGTGACAGGTGACCGCACAAGGAGTGCAGGGTAGTTCCGATTCAAGACTTACTGAGATCTGGGCACAGGACCTCAGAATCATAGCACTAAAAGAAATGAAGGAGGCCATAGAACTAATTCTTTCATTTTACAGAGGAGGAAGATTCCCGTAACTGGTCCACTGGTCCAGTGAGCGAAATTACTCTGGATCTCAAAGGGAAATGAAACAATCAAATAGCTTGAATAAAGGTACACTACATTAAAAAGAAACAGGACTACAAAAGTTATCAGACTTTCACTGAATATATCAAAAGAGAAAATGTATAAATGTACTTAAAATTCTTTCAAGTATGCACCTCATGTCAACAAAAGCTGAAATATGTAAACTTCAACATCTGTATGTGTAAACTCATAATCTGTATTTTCTTATCACGAAATGTGTTTATAACAAACAGTTGAAGAATTTTTCCCATTTTATGGTGTTTCTATCTTAGGAAAATATTTAAAAATTATGAGGATAATTAAAACGGTATTGCTTCAAAGTTACTGTAAGGATTCAGAAACTATGGTAAACGATTTCCCAGATCTATCTGTAGAAACCTACAAGATTTGCAAAAACATTTAGTCACTGAATTACGTTAAAAGACATCAAACATAAGAAAAGTAATATATGTTTATTCTTAAAGATGCTAATATTCAGTAAAATAAAAGGACAACTGTCTACACTAACCAAATTTAATTCTTCCTGGGCGTAGTTGTACATCTTTAGCTCAGTGTATGTAATACTCATATGAATAGCATTTTTGAATGCTATTTGATTTTGAATGCCACTGCTAGGCTGATCTAGCATGTATATATATTAACAAAAGAGAAAAATATGCTTCATTTGGAAATTACCTGCTTTTTTCCTCGGTTATAATTCTGTTTACAGATAAACACTTTATTTTATCTTAATGTGCATATTTCGTTGACTTATTTGTTTAGTGAGTTTTAAAAACCCTATTTATTTTACTATAAACTTGTGGGCCTTTAGGAAAAATAGCAATCTGTTATATAAATTAGGAAAAATATGCTTTCTCATTACATTCTTTTAAGAATTTGGAACAGCCTATTTTCTAAAGAAGTGTAAATATCTACCTTATTAAGTGGCTTGCTTTACTCCTTATGTTTATGCATGACTAAAGGAAACATTCATTTCATAAGGTCCCAACTGTCGAAATTTCAGTTTAGATTATATTTCTCTGGAATAAACTGTTAGCTATTCTGAATTTTAGAAATGAGTTCTGCTATATAACTTTTCAGGATAGGTTGTTGGAGAAAAACATTGTCATTAGCCATGTAAAAATAAATGAAATGTTTTTAACTTATTACAAAAATGGTTTTGAACATCACTGAAGATATTCTTGATATTATAGAGCAAAAATATGAATATTAATTCATATAATTTTAGGCTGACCTAGGTACACCCATGTTTGTTCTAGATGATGGTTTTGCAAAATAATCTGCTTTCTGAAACTTGCTGTTTTATTTTGTATTTTTGAATTTGAATATTTTTGCTTTTTCATCATTAATGGAATGTCTCTGAATTCTAATTTGAAGTTTCTAATTTGTAGTGGGCTTGGAGGTCATCTAATAACAACCAAAAAAGGTGTAATAGAATGTGTAAAACAAAAGAATGAATAAGGTTAAGAGAGATCCTAAATGTATTTTTAGATTAGAAAAACTTGGCTGCATTATGGATAAGCTGTTTTGCTGGAATGCTGAGATTCTAAACTGATATGTGTCTATTTGTATGTCTGTGTGTGTGTGTGTGTGTGTGTGTGTGTGTGTACTAAGAAAAATTTTCTGTTCATTTGATTATTAATGAAGAGGATCTCACAAAATGGATATTTCAGATGAAGTGAACTTCTTCCCCTTAAAACCACAAAAAGGTTTCAGGGGGTCTTACTCTGGTTATTTCCAAACTTAAAAACAGCCATGAGTCATAGTTTGGACTGTGGCTGGGGAAGGTGACTTGGGAGGCAAATTCTCCAGCATTTCTAGCCCCCTCACACAAGTGAGGGCTGAGTACATATAACACAACTGATTGGGTCGCCTGCAGAGGATAAAGATGGAATATTAGGGTGAGATTTTTAGTGTGAGTTACAAATAGAAAGATTGAGTTAGCATAGTGTATAGATATTGAACCATGTATGCTTGATCTATTGTAAATGTGCGATAAATCTTTCTTTAAATGTCACTTCTTCTAAATATTAGATCACTATTGTTTTGCCTCTGCTGGGGAAAGCATGGGACATCAGAGAAGTAAGGCTCAAAGTGAAATGGAAAACATCATTGAAATTTCTAGACCCCAACAAAGAGGCAAACTCAAATACATAGGACCTTGTGAGTGTTCAAAGCTATTAAAATAAAATAAAAAAAAAAACAATACAATTCTCATCTGCCATTTTTACATTACTAGAATGGAAACCGACTTTTAGAATGACACAAAATATTCTTTAGTTTGCTTCGGTAGCTTCCATGTTACAAAGAGTGGCTTAGGTAATTTTTTTTTTTAAATTTATTTATTTTTGGCTGCATTGGGTCTTCGTTGCTGCACGCAGGTTTCTCTCGTTGCAGCGAGAGGGGGCTGCTCTTCGTTGGGGTGTGCGGGCTTCTCATTGTGGTGGCTTCTCTTGTTTCGGAGCACAGGCTCTAGGCATGCGGGCTCAGTAGTTGTGGTGCACGGGCTTAGTTGCTCCGCGGCATGTGGGATCTTCCGGGACCAGAGCCCGATCCCGTGTCCCCTGCATTGGCAGGTGGATTCTTACCCACTGCACCACCAGGGAAGCCTGATTTAGGTAATATTTAAGATAAAGCTACGACATATTTGTATAATGAACATTCAAAATGATGTAAATGCAATGATCTGGAGACACTGGAAAAATGTTTGCATTATTTACAGTGACAAATGTTAATTTAGTGGATCAGCAATCTGTCAGGTGCTTGGGACATACTCTCACAGCTGTGGGAATCAAACCCTGGAAGCATGAATTACTGAAAGTCATTCCAGAAGCACCTGTTCCACACAAAAGGATAAATTACTTTTATTCTTAGCTTATGTGAATATTACTTGAAATGTGGGGATCATGCCACAGATACAGCATTATTAAGAAGACTTATCAAGTGCACAGAGGTTGTGTTCACTACAAATTAGAAACAACCGAGCTCGGTGCAAAAAAAAAAAAAAAAAAAAAAAGCTGTAAAATTAGAAGATGGAGGAGAAAAGCTCCCCTTGGCAGCTTAGTATTTTGGCCAATTAGACCCAATAATATTGGAGTTTTCTGCCTTATTGTGAGAAATATAGATTATGACAGACCTAGGGCTTCTACATCTGGTAAATTTAGGTTTTAGTAAAGTCTTATTTTTTTAACAAGAGACAACAAACACATTTAATAAATAAGAAAACAAATGAACAAAGATCTTGCGTATTGTTTTTGAGGACATTGTTTAGTAGTCCTATATTTGCTTGCATGGGTCAGTTTTAAATTGTTCCTCTATAACTAGTATGCAGTTATTATCCATATATCAGAAGTTTAATATTTAAAAATATTTTTCCTTTTTTATATAATATAAGTAGGCCTGTGATTTCTCAAATGGCCTTTTATAGAGGCATAGATTTTTAATTGATATATATTATGGTAATGATAATAAACACAATTTAATAATCCCCTGGAGAGAAAGTTATGAAACTTCTAAACACATTCTTTAATGGAATTCAGAGCTGCAGGAATCTAGTTCAGAAAGTAGGTGTTTTCCAACTGTGGCTTAAAAATAAGACTCACATGGCAGAGTTGTTAATAACGTAAACCTTTTCTGAAAATTTGGTCAAGTGGTAAATTTATCTAATCTGTAGACTCACTAAAATAAACAAATGCAAAGCAAACAATACACACATAAGCGTACATACATACTCTCCCAGACTTTAACCTATAATGCCACAAATGAAAATTTCATGGCTATCCTTTCACCTAAAAAAAAAAAAAATTAAAAATCTTGGAAAGTTTCCTTATAAAATTATCCATATATTTGATATACTGCAGTGGTCAAAACAGTCATAATTATCCTGCTCCTAGAAAGCCTTAGCTTTTGCATGAGAACATAGCTTTTAAATTCCATGGTGAGTGTACAGAAAGGATATAATTAAAGAAATCTAAGCTAATTTCAGCACTAAAATAAATATATGATGACAATATGAAAATTAATATTATAGAAGGGAGTAAATTTTATTGATATATCTCAAAATATTTTAAAATTCTTTAATTAACCAACTGAATAATCATTGCAACTGAAAAGAGTAGTCTTTTCTCTATAGACTACAAAATATTTATAAACTGTACTAAGTTAACAAACCACTGCTAATTTCTAATTTGTGTCTCTACCGATTAATTCCGTTCTGAGTCCTGGGCTGTCATAACGAGCGAATGAGTACAGAGACCAGTGGCTTTCCGCTTCTTTCACCAGTGATCGAGTCTAGTCAATTTCATCCCAACTTGTCCCGTATTTGGGTTTTCCGTCATCTCTTAGGTGGATTACTGGTACTGCCTCTATGATGGTCTCCCCACTTCCGACTTCGTTCGATTTTCCATCATAAAGGTCAGAGTGCTATGGCTGGGGTAAAATCTGACAGACCTTTCCCCTTAAGTGAGCGGCATGTATATCACCCGGTGGTTTCTCACTTTTGTAACCCTCTCTGGTACCCTAGGTCCCATATCTGACATTCTGTAGCCAAAAGATGCTGAACCGGTATGCCTTCTCTAGTCTCCAGTCCTTTGACGATGTTGTTCCCTCAGTCTGCTTACTGCATCATCTTTACCTGAGTCTTTTTCTTCTCATCTTCAAGAGGAGATGAATGATAGGGATGTCTGGGCTGAATTATATATAACTCCCAAAATGCGAATTATGTACCTATGTCATGTTTTACTCTTAAATTTCGTAATACAAAAAAAAAACTTGTGAAAAGCTTAAGAAACATATTTTCAGGGACTTCCCTGGTGATGCAGTGGTTAAGAATCTGCCTGCCAATGCAGGGCACACAGGTTCAAGCCCTGGTCTGGGAAGATCCCACATGCCGTGGAGCAACTAAGCCCATGCGCCACAACTACTGAGCCTGCGCTCTAGAGCCCGCAAGCCACAGCTACTGAGCCCTCATGCTGCAACTACTGAAGCCCGTGAGCCTAGAGCCCGTGCTCCACAACAAGAGAAGCCACCACAGTGAGAAGCCCGCACACTGCAACAAAGAGTAGCCCCCGTTCACTGCGACTAGAGAAAGCCCACATGCAGAAATAAAGACCCAACACAGCCAAAAAATAAATTAAAATAAATAAACAAAATTTTTAAAAAAAGAAATATATTTTTATGTATCAAATTTCTTTTTTCTTTTTGGCAATTCCAAGAGTTTCCAGCACAAAAATGCTTATTGAGAATTCTATCTGAAATCTTTACTAATTATTAATCTTTAAGCTTATTAAGACCACTTTGGACATAGCACCATAATCTATGAGTTTTCCATCCTCTACCACAATGGAAGTATTTACTTCAACTTCAGAAAATTTGAAACAGTCAGGCAAAATCTGATTAATTTTGTGTTGTCATGTAGGTTCCATGTCAGCCATCTCATTTAATATATGAATTTATTGCTAGTTACATTAGTTGAGTATGGACCATGTGTCACTACATCACTCCAAAACTCATTAAAACTTTCAAGGTAGAAATCATTCCATCAGTCTTATAGCTCAGGAAATTGACACTCATGGAAACTGATTAACGTATCCAATGTCATAAAGTAAGTTTTGAAGACAGTTTGCAAACCCAGTTCTTTTGAACTCCAAACCATTGTACCATCTGTCACCATCTGATCAATCTAGTCTGTGATCAATCTAGACTCTTCTCAAATAGTAATTACATTAGACTATTAAACCAAGCTAATTTAGAAATATACATAGAAATATACATAGGCGCCTCCATCTTCAAAAGAACTTTGTTTTATTACCTTTCTCATTAATATTACACATCAAAATGAAAAAGTGGCTAGGGAGAGATTTCTTTATTTCCAGTTTATGATTCCAAAGAGCTACTCCTTACAGGGATGTAATCTTACAAGTTTCTAACTAATAAAACAGCCACATCAATAGACAATTTGAGAAATAATATCCATAAGGGATTAATAAAAGGAAATAGTTCTATATATTTTCTAATCTTCACAGGTATAAAGGGTAATTGTGACATGACACAGGCCATACTCAGTGATAACAGCATCACTGAACATAGACTCACAGCAAACCTTAGCAAACTAAGAAAAATTGCAACCGAAAGAGATGAAAATGATATTCAGAAAAGATGTCTTAGTAACTGTCAACTAAACAAACAGTTTTAACTAAACTAGCAATTATATTCTTAGTTCTAACACATTTTCTTTACATGATATGAAGCATCAATCTTTTACAAGTAAGTAAATAAGGGAAAATATTTTATTAATCTTCTATTATCAAAAAGGCAATACTACCTTTCCAAAGGGAAAAATATCCTGTATGTTTCCTGAGTATTTGATAATATAGAACAGCTACAGAAACATTTATGTTTAAAAACATTCCCAAATGTTATAAAATGGAACTTGGTATTTTGCTTTGTCCTGATTGCAGGTTCCACTGCCTTTCTAGAGGGAATCCAGTTTGCCTTGTTGCTTCCCTGCTTCTCTCTTTATTTTCTCTTTCATTTATTTTTTGCTTTATAAACAATCAAGTTTTTAAAATTTAGCATATACTCATAATTGAATTATTCACTGGAATTGTCATAATATATCTACTTTCCATATATTCACCCGAATAGATTTTTTATTATAGTTTACAGTTTATATTTATTCACAGTTTATGTAATTTATACTTTCCATGTATTCATTCTAATAGGTATTTTATTATAGTTTATTGTCCCTTTATTCAGAAACCAAATTTTTCTTACTACTTTAGAAAAAATTACATATTTTCATCTGGCAAGTCTGGGTTTTTTTTCTTTCATTTTTGTCTTTGTTATCCATCCTTTCCAGTATAACACCTTGTTTTCTTAACGTAAATTATTAAAATAAAGCACAGCATGATAAACAACAATGCAATTGCACAAAGAGAAAAAGATTGTTTGGGGGGAAATAAGATCATTTATGCAATTTAGCTTTGTTATTTTCTATATTCTGTAGGATTATAGGCATTAAGTTTACATTTGTAGAGGGAAGAAAGAACAGAGGTCTGTCTGGAAAGCAGGCATGGAAATGTAGCAAGTATATACCTTTGATCTAAATGACAAATAAATTTGCCAATGACATGATAATATTAAGCATTTTAAACTGACCTGTATTACTTGAAATGCAGGTTCAGTAGTTTTCAATTTGATGAGGTCTTTCAATGAAAAGCATAAATGAAATTAAGTTATGTACGTAATATCTATAACAGAATTTGCTACATTAACTCTTGAAGATGTGGGTTAATATTTTATTTGCATACATCCTCAAGTCGATCCTGTTCTTCGCTTGAATTTATCACCAGTCTGCAGACATGGCTTGCTGCTGGAAATGGACATGAACAATTACATTTTCAGTCTGAAGTGCAGTGAAAGATTCCACTCCAGCTGCATTTGCTAAGCTCTTTGGTAGCTGTACTGATAAGGCAAAAAGAGGTTCAAGAATAAGAAATCCAAAGTGGAGATGCAAATCTCATGCTCGGTTGCTATATTGTTATCTTAGAAGATGCTCATCCTGACTGGCCTCAAACTAGCTTTACGGGGAGAACTAAAAGGGAAAGAGAAAGGGGTTATGGTTCTTTCTTTCTAAGCTATAGTACGTCCAGTTTTTATTATATCACCATTACTGTGAAAAACAATTTCATTCATGTATATTTAAAGCAGTTTTTGTTTCATTAATTGTTAAACACATAGACTTTAAAAATGCACAGCATTTATATTTCTAGTTGTTACTCTTTACACACACAGAGACAGAAATATGTCATATATTTATGCCTAAATGGTATCAGATTATGTTTAATCAATCTTATCAAATAACTTGCTTGAATAATGTCGAGTTCTATTTTTAAACAAAGCAGAGATAATTTTAATATTTCTGAGCTATTTAAAACAATTGGTTGTTTTTAATTTACATATTCTAAGGATGCTTGTCCCTTAAATGATATTTTTTTAAAACTTAAAAATATATACAAACACTCAAAACAGAGCAGATTTTTTTTTTGCCAGTTTAATCCTCTGTGTTCAAATAGAATTTTTTTTAAATAGCTGTGCACAGTTACTTTTATATTATTAGACAGAGTTTTCCTTGGTAAATTTTAATCCAGCAATAGTTTCGCTGTGTAAAATGTTGGTGTTTCCATAACTAAAATGGCTAGTTGGAAAAACTAAAATATCAGGAAAATTATTTTTTAAATGTGAACTTACTGATTTAAAAAGATACAGCAAGGGCTTCCCTGGTGGCGCAGTGGTTGAGAATCCGCCTGCCGATGCAGGGAACACGGGTTCGTGCCCCGGTCCGGGAAGATCCCACATGCCGCGGAGCGGCTGGGCCCGTGAGCCATGGCCACTGAGCCTGCGTGTCCGGAGCCTGCGCTCCGCAACAGGAGAGGCCACAACAGTGAGAGGCCCGCGTATCGCAAAAAAAAAAATAAATAAATAAAAAAATAAATAAAAAGATACAGCAAGAAAGTTGAGCAATTTTATATTGAATTAAGTTTTTTCTTTACATGGATTTAGCACCACCTTTCAGTGACACAAATATGTAATACCAGTGAGAGAACTGGTATTACAAGACCAAAAAGGTCAAATCCAGTTCCTTATCTCCAATGTTTATCATGAAGAACTCAAATAATATGTCTTAACTCTAAATCCTCTTTGTCGAATGAAGCAAACACAAATTTATTGCTTTTATTTATAAATTAACATGAAACTGATTTGCAAAATTCTGGACAAAATATTTCTAAATCAATAGATACTACCTAATGTTAATATTTTTACGGTTTGTACTCTTTTTCAAAACTAAATTTGAGTTTATTTTGCTGATTGTTGGTAGTTTTTTTTGAAAAGCATTAATTTAAATGTAAAATGACTATAGGGTAATTAAACAAGTACAATATAATTTAATGCTACACATCTAACTTTACATATATTACTCAAAGTAATACATGTAAGATTAAATTTAAAGATAAAAATAAAACACTCAATTCAGCAAGTACAACATCTGTTTTGTTCTTTATACCTTTATTCTAAATTATTGTTTTGTTCTCTTAAAATGGAATATTTATACGACTATTGCTGAGGTTACAAGATTTATAATTTCCCTTATGTTTTTTTTGGTGTGTTTGTCATTGCCTTTAAACACTCTTGACTTTGAAAGAAGGAAAATCTGCTGTTTTAGCATTCTTAACTTCAATTAAATCTGCCTTTTTAGCAGAGAATGACAACTAGTTTCAGCTTTCAAAACAGTTCACAATTGTTCCAAATACTTGTTGCTATGGGTAACCACAATTTCTATGAAAATTTTTATCCCCTTTTCACATCATTCTGAAGGTGGGAGAAAAAAAAAAAAAGAGGGCAGATTACTAAATATTGAGACAACTGAAGTCAGAAGATACAGAAAAACACAAAAATTAACAATTTAAGAAATGCATATATTTTATACAGCATTTAATAAAACATACTGCATACATATATTTCAGTATAAACATAGAACTATACCCAAAGAGATATTGGACAAATAGACAAAATTTTTTGTAATTCTGTTATTTAATCCTCTCGCAACCCATAATCCATAATCACAGTGGCATTTTTAATGTCATTGCTCCCTACATACAATTACTAGATAGTAAATACATAGGCTTGAATACAGCATGGCAAGAAATAAAATTTTGTACATCAAAGCAATCATTCAAAAAGAGGCCATAGAATCAATATATGATAATTACAAATTTGAACATAGAAAACATAATATTCATCTATGTATATATATATATATATGTACTGCTTCATCTGAAGCTACTTCTCTTTTACTATTCAAAGCTCAGTTCAAAGTTTACTTCATAAAGTGTTTGCTCTGTAATGGATTTCCATAATCTCTTCCTGTTACTTTTTATAATATTTATTCTTCCTAACATATTTTGAAACTATTTCCAGTGTAATCACACACTCTTCTCTAAGTGTTTCTTATGTACATTCTTTCTGATTACACACATTGTAAGCAATATAAAAATCATGGGAGAGACATGGGCAAATATTTAATAAATATCCTTTAACTTAATAACAACTCTTTCATACAGGACTAGAAGATTACATCATACTTCACAAATGGGAAGGTTAAATGGAGAATATGTGGTGTGGCTTTAATTTTAGAAGAGATTCATATAATGAACAAAAAATGTCATGTGAATTATATTGGCCAGACCAAAAAAAACAAAACTACTATAAAAACAACAACGAAAAGCATTCATTGGGTCCTTATTTAATGTCAAGTTTTACAGATATTGATATTCTAACACAAGTATTACTCCTAGTTTACAAGAGAGGAAAGTGAAACTCAGAGCTTCCATCCATATAATCAACCAAACTCACCACCTACAAAGTGCTGAGGTAGCATTCAAAAATAAACAAATAAATACTAAAAAAAAAAAAAAAAAAAAAATGATGTCCGGCATCAAAACGTGCTCTCGCCCTGCTTTACCACGAGTGTTCTCTTTCCAAAGAAAACACTAAATGTATGCTGCAGTCTCACCTGAAAAGTAATTCTTTGGAGAAGTAGAGCTTCATCTTTTTCATCTGTGTACTGTCATAGCTACCTGGCTCTGTGATATAGTACATGTCCAATAAATATTTGTTGCGGTGAATATGTGTTTTTGAGAAATATTTTCAGCTCCAAATTAAACATCTGTTGCAAGTATGTAATAATTTCAGTGGGGCTATAATTTGGACCTCTGAAATTATTTACATTTAACTTAAAATATGATTATGCTTTCAGAAAAATATCGACTAAGTTGACAGAATGCTAAGACCATACTACTTAGTTAAGGCCATTTCATGACTGAATACTCAAGAAGAACCAACTTTGATATTCAAATAGAATACATTCTAGTGAACATTTCTGAATTTTAAAAATGGTCACTCTACTGTTAGAATAGTAACACATCTATTGGAGGCTTTTATAATGCACATCAAAAAAAGCTTGTACCTACGCTTTAACCTGTGCTTAGCATATCAGAGTATTCTGAGAAATAGCTCTGAATTGACTCCTGGTAAATATGTTGTTGCATTTTCATTCTACACATTTCTACTTATTTAATGCCATCTTTTAAGGTTTTGTATGTGGGAAGAGGAAAAAAGGAACACTACTTCAAATCAGTTTAATATTGAAATAGTGATTAGTACTGGCATGCCATATGAAACGAGGTCTATTATCTACTGGATTTTTAATTACCTTTAAAAAAAAAATTGTCCTGGGATTTTACTTTCCTTTTCCTTCATTATACCTGCCAGACCCTGAACTTTTAATTTCAGACTATTAATTACTATGATATCCCCAGGTCATTTCCTACCCTCTGTTTTTGCAGATTAATATCATTCTAAACATTTACTTAGGTCTCTTTTTCTATCTCCCTAGATGGCCAACTTAACTTTACTCACACTGAATCTTTTTGTTGCTGCCGTAACAAATTTCAATTTCTCTTCTTAACAATATCCTCCTTAGTGCTAATAATGTTTCCTACTTTATCACTAAATTTTATTGTCAGGAAGATTCTGCTGTAGAAATTCAATTGTCTGTAAATCTGAGCATCAGTAAAGCTGCTAAAATCATTGTGAGTCTTATTTAACTGTCTGGCACATAAATCAGGTAGATTTTATTTGATTTCAATGGGGTGTTTTTCTAGACCTTAGCGCTCTAACACATGCTGATATTAACTAACTACACATTCAAGTGCATATTACTGCTTCAAAGACGAATAATTTATCCAATAAACACAGCCCATCTTTCTAAATGGCAATTATTAAGAAAAATGTTCTGACTAATGTTATCCTGTGTCAGTGATATAAAAAGAGACCGGAAATTCAAAGCTTCTCACTGTTGTCATTACTTCATTCTGTGACTGTGGATGAGTCCTTAATGCTAAGCATGTCAGATTCCTGTTGTGTAGCCTTCCAACCCATCACTCCGCATGAAAAGTAATATCTTTATCATGTTATGGTAATTTATTATTGTTCACATGCATCTGTACATATGTTAACGCCTTTGTGTTCTTTCAATCTATCAACAAACGTGTAGTAAATACTCTTATCATTTTATATAAGATTCTAAAACCTGAAATTCAGAATGAAAGGCAACTTTTCCATAGTAGAAGAGTTGGTTTGGTACAGACCAGAAATCAAGATACATATACACACACACACACACTCACACACAAACCTGTGTTCGAATCTTGGTTTGGCCTTAACCAACTCCAATTCTTTAAGAAGAATATGTGTGTGTGTGTGTGTGTGTGTGTGTGTGTGTGTGTGTGTGTGTGTGTGTATCCTATATATATATATCCTATATATAAGATATATAAATATATATGTATAATGTACATGTATATCCATATGTATGTGTATGCATATCTAAATATATGCACATGAAAATATATATATACAAATACATATTAAAACATTTATTTATAAGTTATTAAGGAAAAATACAGATATGAGTGTATAGAATAAAAATCTTCACAAAAATATTAGAGGCAGATATGGTAAAGCCATTTGACAAATCCAAATAGACTCAATTTAAAAAAAAAAACTATTTAATACTACAATTCAGATACCCATGTAGAGTTTAACAAAATGTCTTGCTTTGCTTGTCTTTGCTTGTCTTTGCTTGTCTTTGCTTGTTGATGGTCATCTTAGAATCTTTTTAGAGAGACATTTTCTAGGACTGTGAAGGCCCCTTTTATGCCTGTGCCCCTTAATTTCATATGAAGCATTCTCTTCAGTAGCTAAATTCACCCCATTTAGTACTCTGAGGCATGTAGGAGTGTATAGTTTTACTCTAAATTGCCATCATACTGAAGAAGCCAAAGAATAGAACTGAATGTATTCTTTATGTTTGCTTTTTAAATAATTGCTTATAATAACAATTTATTTCTATTTACATATGCACACACAAGTTGGTTTTGAAAAGGCAGGGTTCACATAAAGAGGACATATCTCAAATAAGGGAAGCTAGATGACATTACTTAAACCCTCACCAGTTTAGAATGTTAATGCTACAGTAAGTTCCTAGAATAAACAAACTAAAGGAAATAAATTAAAAATCACGTTTTTATGTGAAATGTGTCAGGACTTAGCTGAGGTAAGTAGGGAAGCAGACTTCTATTAAAAATATTTCTATAAAAATATTATAGGGGGCTTCCCTGGTGGCGCAGTGGTTGAGAATCCGCCTGCCGATGCAGGGGACACGGGTTCGTGCCCCGGTCCGGGAGGATCCCACATACCGCGGAGCAGCTGGGCCCGTGAGCCATGGCCGCTGAGCCTGCGCGTCCGGAGCCTGCGCTCTGCAACAGGAGAGGCCACAACAGTGAGAGGCCCGCGTACCGCAAAAAAAAAAAAAAAAAAAAAAAAAAAAAAAAATTATAGGAAAGGGATAGATCTAAATATAGATTTAGACATATAGTCACAATTCATAATTTCAAAATAAACAATTTTTTAAAAATCATGAGACATCATAACTGCAAAAGCTTAAGATATTGGATCTATAAATTACTACTGCATATAAAATTATAATATTTCTAATATGTGAAGCTAAAAAAGAGGGAATTGTAAACATGAACAAGGAACAAGAGATTATCAAAACTGATTAGGAACGTATGAACAAGGATTAAGTAGAATTTTAAGCATATAAAATATGATCATTGGAATTAAAAACTTAATGACTATATGAAAGAAATGTGGGGTCATTCATTATCTGTGGGATATTGCTAAAAAAACCCATCCAAAATATAACGTAGAGAGAAAAATGTTTAAAACAATTATAAAAGAGTGTGATGGGGATGTCTGTTTTCACTATTTCTATTCAGCAATTACTAAAGGATCCAGAAAACATACAAAAAAAAAAGAAAACATAATTTAAGAAATTAAAAAATAAGTATAATCAGAGAAAAATATATTCTTGGTCACTGATGATATGGTTCCTACTTATGGAATACAAGATAATTTCCTGACAAATCATAAGAATATATATGCAAGTATAGCAATATGAGATTAGGATGAAAAATTCAATTGCATTTTTATATACCCACAGCAAGGCATTTTAACATATTTAATATATTCCAGATAGATGATGGATAGTTAGATAGATAGATAGATCTTTACACGTGTATATACATCCATACATGCTAAGCACACATACGTATGACAGGAAAAAATCCTGCCTCTTGTTGCTAGTTTGATTTTCTTTCCATACTATAGTTCTCCCTAGGTATCAGCTGGGGATTGGTTCCAGGATCCCCTGTGTATACCCAAATCTGTAAATGCTCAAGTCCCTTATATAAAGTGGCATAGTATTTGCATATAACCTACACACATCATTCAGTATTCTTTAAATTATCTCTAGATTACTTATCATACCTAATAAAATGTAAATGTTATGTAAATAGATATAAATGCAATGCAAATGCTATGTACATAGTTTCCATCATGCTGAAAATTCAAGTTTTGCTTTTTTGGAGTTTTCTGGATTTTTCCTTTTTTTCTATTTTTAGGATATTTTCAATCCAAGGTTGGTTGAGCCTGTGGCTGCAGAGCCCACAGATGAGAGGGCCAATTGTACACTGACACTTACAGGACAAATCTTAATATTTAAATGCCATTAGTTGTTAAAAGGAATAATTCATTTCTGAGAGAATTATTTAAATTAATGGAATGCGTTCCAAAACCAACTTGTCAAAAACATTGGCTGAATAGTATATTTTATTTACTTTAACAAGATACAAATGAACACATTTCTACTGTCCAGAGACATATTGGAAATAAGATCTCTTTTTATAAGACTTACCACAATAGAGTTATTTGTAATTAGAGAGGAAGTAAATATAAGGGTATTTATTGGAACACAAAGATGTGGAGTATCTTTTCAGCATACCATATAATAATGTCCTTATTTCTCTTTGATTAGGGAGAATCCTATACAAATAGATGATAGTAGCTTGTGTGAAATATCATGAGCCTAGAAAATATTAACTAAATTTATATAAGTTTGTGTTTCCAGCATGTGTTATACTGTGTTTGTATTATATTGCTAAATTATACTTAAGTATTCACTTCATTAAACTAATACTTATGAACCTAAATATGACAGGCACTTTTGTATGTATCTCATTTAATCCTCACAACAATCCAATGTGATATAGTGCATTATACACATTTTAAAGAATAGAAAACTTTAAAGCAAGTAAGCTGAATGGTTTCAATTAACATTGCAGAGGGCAAGTAAAGGACAGAAATGATGTTGAAAATCGTCTCTCAATTTCTACATAAAGTGTTGTTAGATTGGTACATAGCAGATTGATAAATAACAAAAAGAAATGTGGCAGTTTTGCATGCATTTATTATTGCTTAATAGTTATTTCTAAAAGAAGTTAAATATCAAATGACAAAAACATTAGTAACAGTATTCCTTTTCAACTCTGAATACACTGTCGTGGAACCTGTCCCACTGTAGCATCTGTTTCAGGGTAGGCAGTTAACAGGTATTTATTTGAAATTTGCTCTTGCCAGCTTAGTAATTATAACCAATACATACTTTTTGTTTTTGTTTGTTGAGATAATTTTTCAGATGATTTATTCAACAATTCATTCATTTATTCTTATAGTGAGTTAACAAATACTTATTGAGGTCTATATCATGTGCAGACGATGTTCTAATTTCAACCTTAAGTGGAGTTAAACTGGTGAATAAAAATAAAGTCCAGGACTTCCCTGGTGGCACGGTCGTTAAGAATCGGCCTGCCAATGCAGGGGACACAGGTTCGAGCCCTGGTCTGGGAAGATCCCACCCGTCGGAGAGTAACTAAGCCTGTGCGCCACAACTACTGAAGCCCCTGTGTCTAGAGCCCGTGCTCCGCAACAAGAGAAGCCACCGCAGTGAGAAGCCTGTGCACCGCAGCAAGTGTTGCGGGGGCGAGTGTGACCCCGACTCGCCACAACTAGGGAAAGCCTGCGTGCAGCAATGAAGACCCAACGTAGCCAAAAATAAATAGATCAATATATTTTAAAAAGAATAGCTTTGTTTTAAAAAATTAAATAAATAAAATAAAATAAAACAGTCCAATCCTCACTGCACTTAAAATATGACAGAGAAGCAAGATTAATTAAATATTCATAAACATATGAAAAAGTAACTATAACAAATGCTACTTAAGTGGTATATACTTGGTTCTATGAATTCACTAAACCAGGGATAGACTTAGGTAGAGAGGTCCAAGAAGATTTCCCTGAAAATATTACATTGAAGCTGATATCTGCTGGGTGTCTAGAAGAACAGACCATCCCTGGCAGAGAAAAATGTGTACAAATATTTAAAAATTCATGGCAAAGGAGAGGGACTAGAAGGTCAGTGTGCAGATAAGGAGGAGCAAAGATTGGTGAGGACGTTGTGGTAGGCAAAGACCAAATCATAAACAAACATATAAATCATATTAATTTTGGTCATTATTCTGTTAGCCATGGGAAGCTGCTAAAGAGTTTTAATCCTTGGTATGACATGACCAGATTTAAATTTGAAAAAAAATTATCTCCGGAAGCAGTGTGAAAAAATTAGAGGAAAGCCAGATAGATAGGTAGAGAAAATGTACTATTCTGGGAGTCTAGGTGAAAGATGATACTTCCTGGAACTGTTTTGATGAAAACAGGACAAGGGAGAAACAAATAGTTTCAAGAGAAAATTAGACCAATGATGGATAGAACTTAGTGATAGGTTTGGTATAGGAAGCTGAGAAAGCTATCTAGGATGGCTCCTTGGTTTTTTGCTCGATCAACTGAGTGAAGAATGTTGTATTTGAATAAGATTAGAGATACGTGAAAAGACTTTGAACTTCGTGTGCGTGTGTGTGTGTGTCTATGTGTGTTGAGGTGGGTACAGCTTGTGCAGTTAGGGGTCAGTGGGGGCTCTATGTCTTGGTTTTAGATATGCTGAGTTTGAGATGTTTGTGAGGCAGGCTAATATGTGAGTATTGAAGTCAAAAGAGGACTCTAGACTGAATGACTTGCAAATACTTGAAGAAAGTGGTTTGAATAAGTTTGTTTAGAGAGCAAAATAAGGAAGATGACCTAAAACTGGATCTAAAGGAGCTCCAAAAGCACGAGGGAAGGAAAGGAGAGTGTGTTTGAGAGCAAGCGCTTCCAGTTTTAAATGCGGCGGCACATCTCGTGGTGGTATATTCTAATATAAAAAAGAAAGGACAAAGATGACATTGATTTTTTTTTTTTTTTCCAAGCGAACATACAGAAGAATCACACAAGAAAACGGCAACAAATTATTACCCTAATTTCATTAGAGGTTAAGTAGTGTCACTTAGAACACAGCAAGATAACTTAAAATTTTAATAACCACTGTCTTATAATTCAGGGCATAAGGCTCTACCTTAAAAAGTTAGTTAACATTATTATAAAAATGGATTGGGTCTCTTTATCTCTGACCTATTCTATGTTTATATTTTAAAACCAGCCTAAAGTCTAGTTTCTCACTATCTAGACAAAGTTAGTGGGGCTTTTTTGGTCTGTGGAATACATACAGTTTAAAGAGCATTTATAAAGGGATCAGACTTTTGTTCAAATGATAATGTGAGTGCTATTTTTAACTAAAACTAAAACGTACTGTTTAATAGTTATTTTTCTATTAAATATCTTCAATAATGTATGCGTGTGCATATGTGTGTCTGTGTATTACCTTACTCACACCCAGTCATCAAGTAAATAAAAAGAGGTGTATTTATGTTCATGTTTCTTCCTAAACTGGTAAATAATATATTTGGCTATTAATTTTCAAGTTTAAGTAACTAGAGAAATCTGCATATAGGTTCCCATATAGAAAAATACACAGCTAAACAGAAAAACTGTAATTAATTAGACTTATAAAATGCATATATGAAAGACATTATGTTATCAGATTTGTTACCTTCAATAAAAATCTTTTTACTTTGGTGAAATGCATGAGTACTAAAAATGATTATCTTCTTAAAATCAACCTGCTGAATGGCCATCAACAACAGAGCTTTTCAATGAAGTTCTTGTAGATGGAAGGAAAAGGAGAGAATTCTGTATAATACAAACTCCAAGTATTTAAAAATGTATCCTAAACAGCCAATATTCTCGTTATGGAATTAAACATCGCTCTATATCCTCATAATAATTTATGCTTTCACATACAGAGTAAATAAGCGAAATAATACTGGCAAATTGGATGTTTATAGTTATGATTCAGTTAGCTTTTTGATATCAAGATTCAAAAAAGTCTATAGTTCAGCTTATAACAGATAATTTTGTTGTGGATTTCATTGCATTTCAATAGAATTTACTCTTCAAAATTATGAGTTCTAAAAAGTCTCCCAACACAACCACACCAAAATATTTCATCGATTTTTATCTTATTTATCTTTTATATACATTAATATCTCTATTCAAAATGACTACAAATAATATTCATTTGTTCTTTCCATGCGTGATACAAACCCAAAGTCTAACAGGCAAATAAGAACTAACAGCAGGAGAGAAGGAAAAGTCAAATGCTACATTTGACTGCAGGTGGATGAGGTGTGACCACCAAGTGTGTAAAATCAATGATGCTAAATTTCAATCTTGTCAAAATACGTCCAAGGGTATAACAAGGGTTACTTTCCTTCTTCTGAAAAATGGATCAATGGGATAAGAGACTCGACAAAAGTGCAGACTCCTAGTCTGAATGAAATATGAACTCTGTAGTTTTTTCCAGAATGGTCATTACAAAGCAACTTTCCAGATTATGGACTCTTTTCTTTTTCCCAAGTTTATAGTCTTCTGTCTTTTGTCTTATTATGTGCTTGCCGTTTCAAAGAGTAACTTTGGATCTCTCTGATCTCTGGCTGTAGGATAGTGAGAATTTGCTTCTTACCGAATTATGTAGCTGACATGTATTGGAAGATGAGTGGGGAGGATATACTTTAGAAATTAAATGTGATGAGAGAGATTTAATAATGGAATGTTTTTTGAATGTTTATTCATAATCACCGGATGGCTCACTCAGTAATTTCTTTTTCTATCTCTCTCTCTTTTTTTCTTGCTTTAAGGCGGTCTTACCAAAATATTTACCCCTTTTCTATATATTTCTTGCCCTGAAAACAATATACTATGCATCATTTTAACAATGTTCTGAAAACGGAAGGACACCAAAGCATGCGTATTTTCAAGCTATGAACATTACCACAGATATCCGAAAATGGAAGGACCAATTAAAAGTTCAAAATTTGCCCTCACGTTAACTCTAATTTGCTTTTTCGTAAATGGAGGCATGTGAAAAATGAAACCAATTCCACTAATTCACTTATAACTTACACACATTGTGGGCAATATATAGACGTGTAAATTTAGATAACTATTTCTTTATACAGTTAGTAATGTTGAAAACGGTTTCTCTTCAGTAAAGGTAAAAACAATTAACAGGAAGTTCCTGGCAACCAACTAACTTGAATGGCCAAGCAACTTTTTAAGAAAGGTTTGTTGAAACACAGCCTATAAAGTGTAGAGAACGTGAATGTAGAAGTCAATTAATTTTTAAATACATTTTTAAGTATGTGAAGCATAGTCATATTCCACTGTGTGCAACAGTAATGGTCAGATTATATTGATGGATCCATAGCTAGATATTACATATTTCTCTTTATATCAAGAAGTTGATATTTTAAAATTTCTATTATTGTTTTATCTCCACTGGTTTTACATTTAAGTTCCTTATTATCAGTTTTGTCTGTATAAAGTTATTTAAAGGGACAAATTAAAAGAAAACCAAGCTGTAATGACACCACAGAGTTCATCTATTCTGATTTGTCCCAAATGATTCCTTTTTTGAATTTAGGCTGTTCAGATGTGTACTGATAGCCAAATTCAGAGTGGAGATTTAAAATACACTTCAGCTACTTATGTAATAGTCTTTCTTTACTGCTTTTTTATACATTGTGATATAACAGGAAAACAAACATTCTGCTAACATTTTGTAGGCTAAGGGCTAGAGTGCAAACGGAAACCAATATACATACCTTGTACCAAATTCTTTATAATATATCTAAATATTCTATATTCTTCTAACATTGACAAATATACCTTAATAAGGATCCTGAACTTCCAAATCGGACCTTAGATTTCTCGGACTCTTCAGCCTTTGTACTTTGGTTTGCCCCTGTTTCTTTCCCACACACGGGTGCCCCCCGATACCAAAAAGGACCTCTTGTACGTGCTTATGGATGTCACAGGCTGTACTGCGTATCCAAGCTCCATTTCCTCCAAGTAGCCAATTGCCGGCAGCTCTCCGGCCCTCGCCTTGGACCTGAGGCATGTGCATCATGGTGTGTCTGCCTTCAGGTAGAAAACTCAGGAGAAAAGGAGAAGAGAAGCTTGTAAGTGGGCTCAGGCAGTTTAGACAATTCCATGTTCCCAGGTACAGTACTTAGAATCTGGAAGTTGGGGGGATTCTGTTTACTAATGGACGAATTCTCTAGGCCAGCTGGGTAGAAATGTGACTGGGTCAGAGTCAAGAAGAAACCCAAGTCAGGGGCCCCAGCCGCTCATATCTAAGGGCAGTAGTGTATAAATGTACACACTTTTAAGTATATATGTATATATAAATATAAGTAGGACTGCTAATTCTTTTTTTTTAGTACAATTGCGTAGTTTGAGGCAGATGAATAGTCCCACTGAGAACAACTGTTTAGCAATACCTAATAATGCAGAACTTACAAATAGTCGGTAGTTTCACTCCTAAGTACATACCATCAGATATGCGCATATTCATGCACCCAAAGATACGCACAAGATTGATTATCTTTGTTCACAATTGCCCCAAACTGGAAACAACCAGAGTGTGCATATGTAGAGTATATAACGGAATAATGGAATACAATTGAACAATACAAAGAAACAAACTTCGCTAGATGCAATAACATAAATAAATCCCACACATAATGTTGATCCACGGAAGCCAGACACACACAAAATACATTGTGTATAGTTCCATTTACATAAAGTACCGAAACTGGTAAAACTAATCTATGTGATAGAAATGAAAACAGTGATTAGCTTTTGAAAGTATATTAACTGTTGGTGTCTATTGATATCCCAAGTGAGGAGCCTGGGGTGCTGGCATTGTTTTAGTCTTTGTTTGTGTGGTGTTAATGTTGGTACGTTTGCTTTGTAAAAAGTCATCAAGTTATACACTTATTTTTTTACACACTTTTCTGTGCATATGTTATATTTAATTTTATGTAAAGGAAGTAAATAACTTAAATGCTTTGGGGACTTTCCAAGTTTGTCCAAAAAAAATTTTCTTTTCAAATAACAGGGGCAAAATACAGCAATTCCAATTGCTGGCATTCACACTCTCACACAGTCTTTCATTGAGAGGAAACTCATTAAGTCCCAAGTTAGCCCATCTATGTTTTGATAAGCTCTAGAAGATAGGTGAGTCTTATATAAAGCAAAGCCGTCTGCCTTCAATCATTCTGGAATGTTCCCTCTATCTGTAGATCTACACAAATTATAAAATCCACTCGCACTCAGTCCAACCTTCCAAATGCTTGAAGTATTGCTGGTTCTCTTCAGATCCTGTCTTTACTAGGCTAATAGATCTAGTTTCTCACATTTTCTTTATAAGATACACTTTCAGGAGGTTTCTCCATTCTGGTTACCCTCCAGTCACCAACGTTTAAACTAGGACCTGAATCTCAGTTAAATTCGATACGTGTATTATAAGTAGTACAGACATGAGTTATACCATCATCTCAATGCTTTGAATTTTGGCTGTGATTTCACCTTGCAGCCAATGATTCCATTGGCTTTGCTGGTAGCCATATCATTCTGAGGGAGGTACAAATACCACCAATGAAGTAGTTAAAAAAAAGAGATCAAAATTAAATCTGATCAAGCTTCCAGACCTAACTACCATTTTATCAGAAATCTAAGAAAAAGGGTCTATAATCAGCAAAATCTAGGGAATCTAGCAAAATCTAGGGAACCCTAGAAAAAAAGACAATGCTATTTCTTCTACGACAAAGTTACAAGGAGGGAAGGGATGATTAGGAGGAACCTACAGATTAAAAAGAGACCTAAGAAACATAACGACCATGACAATATATAGAAATTATTTAGATCTTGATCCAAACTAACAAAAAAGTAATGTTTTTAAAATAAGGGTTTGGAAATAGGAATACTGACTAAGTTTTTGATGATATTAAAATACCATTGTTAAAGTTTAAAGCTACAATAGCAATAGTATGGTTATTATCTTTTTTAGAATTTTTTTGTTTTGTTTTGTTTTTAGAGATACATATGCAGATAGAGATGAATAGAGATAGAGATAGAGATGAATGCCATGAGATAATGTCTGTGATTTACTTCAAAGCAAGATATATCTTAAAAGATAATTATAAAAACTGGGTGATGAGTACATGATAGTTCATCATACTAATCTCTTATTTTTATGTGTTTTAAGTTTTCCATATGAAATTTTAAATAATAAACAGATATTTAAAAAATATGTTCTTCTCATGTTTTGGGACAATTAAAGGCTTAAAGTGCCAAACTTCCACAGGATACAGATGTCAGGCACAGAGCGATTACTTATAAAAAATACAACAATCACCTGAAGATGGATTTAGTAAATTCATATGTAAAATACAGAAACTTGAGTTACTCACTTAGCCAAGGTAGGATTAGTAGAAAATTTTTCTCTCTGTAAGTTAATAAAAGAACATTTTGAAGAGAAGGGAGTGTAATTGGTATATTATTTCAATGTGTAGTTGGAGAGATACTGGCAAACACGGTGAAAGGTACAGTTCAGCTGAAAAGAATAAAATTTTTGTATACAACTGCGATTGGACAAAGCACACTTGACAATATTATAAGGCTGAGCCGTTCTCACCTCTCACATCTTGCCTTTACTATCAACTTCGCAGAGTGGTCTTCCTTAAACAAATACCTCACCAGAGAAGATACACAGATGGGAAACAAGCGTATGCAAAAATCCGCCACATCATGTGTCATCAGGAAAATGCAAATGAAAACAAGATACGGCTGCATATTTCCTAGAATGACCAAAATCCAAAACACTTACAACATCAAATGCTGACCATGATGTAGAGCAAAAAGAACTCATTTGCTGCTGGTGGGAATCCAAACTGGTACAGACACTTTGGAAGAAAGTCTGGCCATCTCTTACAAAATGAAACATGCTTTTACCATATGCTCTAGAAATTACGCTCTTTAGTATTTATCCAAATTAGCTAAAGTTTTATCCACACAAGAATCTGCTCATGAGTGTTTCTAGGAGCTTTATCATAATTGCCAAAACTTGGAAGTAACCAAGATGTCCCTCAGTAGGTGAATAGATAGATAAACTGTGAAAACCCAGACAATGGAATATTATTTTGTGCTAAAAAGAACTAAGCTATAAACTCATAAAAAGACAGGGAGGAAACCTAAATATACATTGGTAAGTGAAAGAAACCAATCTGAAAATGTTACATATTTTATGATTCCAACTATGTGACATACTGGAAAAGGCTAAACTGTAGAGACAAGGAGAATAAGCAATGGTTTCCAGGGTTGGGGAGGTGAGAGAGAGAGAAATAGTCAGAGCACAGAGGGTTTTAAGGGTTTTAATGAGAATACTGTGTTTGATACCAGAATGACAGATAGATGTCATTATACATGTGTCAAAACCGATAGAATGTACAATGCCACGAGTGAACTCCATTGTAAACTGTGGACTTTGGGTGATAATAATGTATCAATACAGGTTCATTCACCATAACAATGTACCACCTTGGTCCGTGAAGTTGATAGTTGGGGAGGCTGGTGGGGGAGCAAGTGGTGTATGGGAACTCTGTACTGCCTGCTCAATTGCGCTGCGAAACTAAAACGGCTCTAAAAAATAAAATCTACTTAATTAAAAAATATACAGTGAAAAATAAATAAATAAAGCATTTGCCAATCTATTACTCCAACTGAAAGCAGTTATGCTTATTTATTTTTAAAGTTGTAAAAGGGATATGGAGTGTTACTTACCTTACCTTCTTAGATTAAATAATAGAAACAGGCAATTAATGACAAGAAGAAAAACATAATGGTACTTTGCACTTGTTCAGTGTTCTTCATCTTGGGGTTCTAGAATGTTTTCACAACATTAATTAAATCACTTTTTAACTAAATCACTTTGACAAAGAAACAATTTTTGCAGAGTACGATGGAGGAACTAAAATTATGAATGACTTGCTCAAGGACACAGTGTAGCATGGCTTTAGAATTCATCAGTCAATCTTATGTTTATTTTGATATGGGATAGCATATTTCCTAAACAGAGATTCATCAAAAGCAGTAATTAATTCCTTTATGTATTTACCTTTTTAGGGATAAAAATATTGATTGGTTGCTCTTACCTGGAAATTTGGAATCAGCAAAATTATTGCCTTTCATCTTACTAGCAAGCCTCAAATCACTTCACCTAAAGATTAATTTACCTAAGACAGGTTTGCCTAAAATTCAACCCCATTAAAAAGAATTTTTCTGCACACCGTGCTTTTAATTGAACAGTATTTTTGTGTGTTTCAAAAAAATTAAGCACTTTTTAAACATTTTGTCTAAGACAGAAGTTTAAAAACAATTAGGATCTGATCCCAGTTTTATTTCTCTTCAGAACAATGCACATACATACCACTTTTATTGCATGTGAATTTAATTCCCTTAAAAAATCATTTTATTTCTGTGATTCTTGATGTGCTGCCCAGATTACCATTCAGAAATAGAGGATTTAAAACCTCAGCAGAGAATGCTGACGCCAGACTGCCTCCCCCTGTCAATCCCCACTCAGCTGACGACAGCCTCACACAAACCAAACTGACTTCCTTTGGTGGCGCACCTCCAAAGACCAGTCAATGCCAGTGTAATAAAGGCCTGGCCCACTCGCCTCAACTACAGACCACTCTGAAGTTCCATCTCAGTGTCAGAGCTCCACGTGGGGTCACCTGAAGCTAAAGTTAGGACTGCATCACAGCTCAACTTCTCCCTCTGACAAATCTTTTACTCCACAGGTGGTGGAGTACTCCCCAATCAACCTCCTCCACATCAGAATATCTGCTTCTGAGGGAACCTGATCTCAGCCAACAAAAAGACATATCAATGTTTCAGTACAGAAATGAAGGATCAATTTCAGGAAAAAAAAATGTTTTTAAGGGTGTTATAAAAAAAATACCCCATAAAATACACTTCAATTCTAATACAAAGGGAATTTCAATATAAAACTATTTTTATAGCATTTAAATTAGAAAAATGAAAGTATTGATAATATATAATGGCAATTGCTATATAATTTTTTGGCTTCTATTCAATTTTTACCACTCAGTTTGTTCACAACCATGCCAAAACACTGATTCACAAAGTATGTTTTATCAAATGGAATCAATATTCCCATGACAAGATATACTAACTTATTATTTAGCACTAGTTATAGAGACCTAAAACAAACATAATTTTAAGCAAAATAGAGATTTGCTTTTTCCTCATTTATATCCTCAATATCACATGCTTTTCCTGTTTTCCATCTTCATTGTCCTTAACATGAAACTCATGGTGATAATGTGACTGCAAGACCACCAGACATCAGGTACATGTTTCCAGCAGTAAGAAAAATGAAGAGGAAACACTAAGAGTTTAATAACTGCTCACATCTTATTGCTATCTCATATCTGAAACAGACACTGGAAAATGGAGTCATTTTGTTGCCTGAGGAGGGGGTGTATATTTCTGCCTCCAATATTAAGCGATCTAAGAAATAAGAAGGATTGGTACTGAATAGAAAACTAGCAGTCTCTGCCACAGAAGAAACTCTTGAATCAAGAGGCACACAATTATCCCCAACTCATTGCATTCCAGTCGTATTTTACAATTTCTTTTTTTCAGAAATCAACAAAGTCAATTTTGGTAAGCTCTGCTAGTGTTTCTTCCTTAGTAACAGAGTTGCAATTAGTCCACATTCCTTTTTTAGTGGTATTAACAAAAGTTGCTGTCAAAACTTATGTATTTGATTCTAGATGTCCATAGATTTCCACCTGCAGCAAATCTGACAAGTCTTCAAAACACACCCATCTGCTGCCTTCAATCGCCATTTCCAGAGAGGCGTGTTGACAAAGTACATGTTTAGCAGCATGTGAGTTTGCAGTCACAGAGCCTTAAATAAAAACCGTCCTCATTTGTGTGGCCCCAAAGATCTAAACAGGGAGTAAAGCCGTAGATGAACTCCCTTCAGTCAAGTTGTGTTTCAGTCAAGTTCAAAAATGACTTCATTGGGCTTCCCTGGTGGCGCAGTGGGTGAGAGTCCGCCTGCCGATGCAGGGGACACGGGTTCGTGCCCCGGTCTGGGAAGATCTCACATGCCGTGGAGCGGCTGGGCCCGTGAGCTATGGCCGTTGCGCCTGCGCGTCCGGAGCCTGTGCTCCACAACGGGAGAGGCCACAACAGTGAGAGGCCCCCGTACCGCAAAAAAAAAAAAAAAAAAAAGATTTCATTTTGTATGAGAAAGTTGTGATATTTCCCAATAAAAATTCTATCGAATGCTTCAAGGCTAATTCTCTGCAAATCTAGCAAATTCTCTGAGTGGTAGAGGAGAACTTCATGTTTTATTCTAGTCACATTCATTAAAAAAAACCTTTTTTGAAGAGGTTGAGTCAAAGCTATCGCTCTTAATTACGACAAAGATTTTCATCATGTTTGAAAGGATTGATGGAATAACACCAAAATAAACACAGCAGCACTTGCCAGTGTAGAAATTAGTCACAATTTTCTGTGCAGCTTCTTGACCAAAACAGTAAATCTAGACGTGTTTCCAGGTATTATATGTGTTTTGCTTATACCGTAACTCAAAGATTTCATTTTTATACAGAACTATGGTTGGTAAAGAAACTTTCCAAACTTTCAAAATCACTAACTGTATTTTCAGGTTTCAGAAATCTACTCACAAATTAGTAATTCTCATTTTTAAAGGAATTAGTATGCATATAACAGAAGAAAAGAATCTTATTGCCTGGAGGGAAGGCAGTATTTTCAACCCTATTGCATACTGACTAGAAATGGCATAGCTGCATTTTCTTCAAAATATTCATTTCAGACTATTAAATGATATTTCAGTATTTCTAGACCAAATAATGTAATTTGGTAGCAGAAATGGCTTTGATTTTCTTCCTTTGCTTTAAGGCTTAAACCAACTCAAGCATTGCCAAGACACATGTTCAATTTAGTTATCTATTTCCTGAGCAGATGCTTCTGTGGTTTTATCTGCTGCATGTTATTAATAAACTATTTATCAAATCCCTGTCATCAAATTTTCAAACCCCTTTCCAGTTGTCTTAATTAAATAAAATGCTAAAGGTTTAGGGGGAAAATATCTCAGCTACACTGATAGTTTGCCCTTTCTCCATTTACTCAAGTCTCTATGACAGTTTGGTTCATTGAAATTAATCAGGATGTTTCTAGTTAAAAGGCCTGTTAAAAATAACTCTTCAAAAGTTGATCCACTAATCTGAGATTCTTTTGAGACGAGATTAATTTTAAGTTGCTTCGAATTAGTTCATTTTGTTTTTCGGTACTTTTGCATTGTCATATTACTTCAAATTAGAGATTAAAAATATCACCAGATTATCATAATTGAAGTGTTCATTTGTAGCACAGAGGTAACATAAAAATCACAATAAATAGAATAGTTTATAGTTAAATGTATTTACATGTAAATATAAAGACAATATGGGGCTTCCCTGGTGGCACAGTGGTTAAGAATCCTCCTACCAATGCAGGGGACAAGGGTTCGAGCCCTGGTCCAGGAAGATCCCACATGCTAAGAAGCAACTAAGCCCGTGCGCCACAACTACTGAGCCTGCGGTCTGGAGTCCACGAGCCACAACTACTGAGCCCACATGCCACAACTACTGAAGCCCGCATGCCTAGAGCCCGTGCTCCGCAATAAGAGAAGCCACCGCAATGAGAAGCCCATGCAGCACAACAGAGTAGCCCCCACTCACCGCAACTAGAGAAAAGACCGTGCACAGCAGCAAAGACCCAATGCAGCCAAAAATAAAATAAATAAAATAAATAAATTTAAAACAAACAACAAAAAAGATGAGTTCTAATTTTATGTTCAGTTAATTTACTTTTTTTAAAAATCAGTGGCCCAACTTGTAGCAAATTATAATGATATTGATATGCTAGTAACCAACCAAGTGTTTGAAGTCATACTGGTGTGAATTCAAGAAAAGAAATGAACCAACTAATAACTTACCAACATACTCAATTAGATAAAAAAGGCAAATTTTGTTTTCTAGCAAAAAAAGATTATTTTATTGACTTAAGATAAGAACAGGGCTTCCCTGGTGGGCAGTGGGTGAGAGTCCGCCTGCTGATGCAGGGGACGCTGGTTCGTGCCCCTGTCCGGGAGGATCCCACATGCCGCGGAGCGGCTGGGCCCGTGAGCCATGGCCGCTGAGCCTGCGCGTCTGGAGCCTGTGCTCCGCAGCGGGAGAGGCCACAACAGTGAGAGGCCCGCGTATCGGAAAAAAAAAAAAAAAAAAAAAAAAGATAAGAACAAATAGTTTTCCACTCCTCCTGCACAGATGTATACCAGTACCATGTATTATTTTAATTAATTAAATAATTTTAATGAATCTCCTTGAAGAATAATTAAAAAGAAGTTAACATTACCAGAATATACATTGGCATACTTAATAGATTATATACTCACTTTAAAAAATATGTTGAATAAGAATTTTGACTTTTAAAATATGTAAATGACTCATACAATTCAATATAAAAGAAATGAACTCAGTTATAAAATAGGCAGAGGACCTGAACAGGCATTTTTCTTAAAAAGACATACAGATGGGCAACAGGCACATAAAAAGATGCTCAACATCAGTAATCATCAGGGAAATGTGAATCAAAAACCGCAATGAGATATCACCTCACACCAGGGAGAATGACTATCCCCAGAAAGACAAGAAATGATACGTGTTGGCAGTGCTGGAGAGGGTGTGGAGGAAAGGGAACACTTGTGCACTGCTGCTGGGAATGTAAATTGGTAAAGTCGCTATGGAAAACAGTGTGCAGTTTCCTCAAAAAAGTAAAAAGAAAATTACCATACAATCTAGCAATTCCGCTCCTGGGTATTTATCTGAAGAAAACAAAACCACTAAATTGAAAAGAGATATATATAGATACCACAATGATCATAGCAGCAATATTTAGAACAGCCAAAGTATGGAAGCAACCTAAGTGTACATCAACAGATATGGATAAAGAAGATGTATTATGCTTAGTGAAGTAAGTCAGACAGAGAAAGACACATACTACTGTATGTTTTCATTTATATGTGGAATCTAAAAAATAAAACAAATGAACAAACATAACAAAACAAAAACAGACTCGCAGATACAAAGAAGAAAGTAGTGGGTACCAGAGGGGAGAGGGATGGGGGCAGCAGGGGGTGGTGGCAAAATAGTTGAAAGGGATTAAGAAGTGCAAACTATTAGGTATAAAGAAAATAAGTTACAAAGATGTAATGTCTAACACAGGGAATTTAGTCAGTATTTTATAATAACTTTGTATGGACTATATTTATAAAAGTATCAAATTACTATGTTGTACACCTGAAACTAATATAATATTGTAAGTCAATCATACATCAATTAACAAAAAAGAATTTTGACTTTGGAGGCTCTTAATATAAAAGCATTTTCCTATTTTTAAAAGCATTTGATTTTATTTGAACTGGAGTTATTTAAAAAATAGACCATTTTGATTAAGAAAAGTTGACCAAAGTGGCTATTTTAAATTTAATACACTTCCATCATTATTATACACTGGGTTGGATGTTCTCAATATGTATAACAAGACAATCTCAAAGTACAGATCAAACATAAATCTTCTTTTATGATAACAGAGTGTGTATTACTAGTTTATGAGAACAAATATCTAACAGCTCACATTTCTATCAGTAAACTAAAAAAATATTTCAACAGATTGCTTTACTGGGATTGCTTTATTAGTCATGTGTATCATTGTGTAAGACATATTATTGTAATAACATTTAACTTTCTTAAGTGATAGATTATGCATCTAATTTTTTCAAGAGTACATATTTGAAATGATCTTGAAAAAATCTTCCATTGAAAGGAAAGCCTCTTCTTCACTAATTACCTAGCAAAATACAGATAAAGAAATCAATTATATAACCCCCAATTTGAAGCAGTAGTACTGCCTGCACATGATAATCAGAATTATAGAAACTATGTCTTACTCAAATTTTTCTAGATTTGTGCATTATTAAATCAGAATAGCAACTATACTTGTTAAGAGCATTGGGAATGAACAAGCAATATATTCTCAACACAAACAGAACAAATTTATCACTTAGCATGTGAACTCTTTCTTAGTCTGACCAAAATCACACTAGCTTTATCAACATCAGCATGGGAAATTTTTTCAATTAAGTGGTAACTCCATACACTGCTGGTGGCTATGTAAATTGGTACATGTTTTGAAAAGCAATATGTCAGCTCATGATAAGAAACTTAAAAATAATTATATTTTGATCCCATGATTCTAATGTACACTTTCAAGAAATAACAAACTACACAGTGGAATGAGAAGGAAAAGGTGAACTAAAATGTTCAAAAGAATGCTTACCCTATGAAAAAAGCTTGGTTCACCTCAGAGGTACGGGGTCTTGGTTTGAGTTCTAATGAAAGTAGGGCCTAAGTATGTGCAGCGAATTTATTCCAAAGGTGATCCTGAGAAGCCAGGAAGGAGGAGTTGGAGGAGTGAGACAGAAAAAGAGAAAACACCAACAAAGGGTGAGCTGCTGATCTGGACTGCTTTGAGAAACTGGATTTAGATCTTGCTGTGGTCCTTCTGAAAACTCATTCCAAATCTGCATCTTTCTGTCCCTGCATAGGAAGGAAATTTGGGGCATTTATCTACTAATTTGTAAACCCCTACAGATAAATATTTTGCTTAGTATATTAACCTCTCACATTTCTGGGTTGTCCCATATTCCTTAATTTGGGGAGGAAAAAGGCAGAAAATGTAAAAGTAGCGTCAGAGCCTAGCTGCTGAGTTCCATGGGGACTGTTCACCACAGGTGCAGCTAGAATTAGTAGTGGACTAAATTTGTGGACCAGGGCAATATAAGTACCTGACACATAAAACCACTGGTCACACTCAAATCAGCTCAAGTCCACATTAAGTGCACTCAATGTGGTGGCTTATTACACCCTAAAAAGATTTAAGACAAGAGGATTAGTGGAACAAATATTGTCCAAACCCTGTAGTTGTTTTGAGACTGTAACTGTTGGTCTCAACAACTTCCTGTACCGCTGATACTCTGTTTGCATCGGCCTCAGGCATATTTCAGCTTCCCTAGGTTGCATTTATGAATGCTGAGGTCATCCAGTTCCAATTCCTAAGGGAATAGAGCCCCTAGTTTCAATGTCTTGGTCAGGCTATGCTTGCAGAAATTTGTTATTCCAATGTTTTCACTAGACGTGGAAGCAACAAAGAGACCCCAGTAAATTTTTCAAGTCCTAGACACACTCATATGCACCTGCTGGCTACACATGATAATCAAGATAGATTACCCTTTCCAGTATATAAAATTTGTCTTTTCTTGCTAGGTACCATGAAACAACACCATACATCATCGTATGTTTTAATTTATAAACAGCATCTCGGAGCACAGCACTCCAGCTCCTTAGGGTGTCATTTCAAACTGGCACTTTAGCTAAGTGTTTAGTGGTCACTTGTTCTAAGATGACACATGCAGGATTTCATCACTGTAAAGCAGGCATTCTGTAAGCCCTCAGATCATGAAGTCATGAATGTTTCTTATCCCAATCTATCTTCAAGTGATATGATACCACTTCACGTAAGAACTGTCCAATAGTACACAGTCGACCCTATATCCACAGTTCCTGCATCCATGGATTCAGCCAACTGTGGATTGAAAATAACCACATACACACACAAAAAAAGAATTCAGAAAGTTTAAAAAAGACATGAGGACATTCGGGGGGCTGACAGCTAGGCTCGCTCCCTTGATTGTTTCAAGAATGTATCCATATTTCAAATGTATCAAGTTGTAAATTTTAAGCACGCTGTGTGTATTGCATGTCAATTATGTCTTAAAGTTGTGAAAATATGAAGAAAAATATAGGCTGTTATGAATTATTTCCAAAACTATTGTAAAATATTTCTAGGCCATTTTCAAATGCAAATTTATATATTATGGTTTCTTAGAAAAATTCATAAAAATCTCAATTTTACTGCAATATTTTCAAATAGAAACTCTTTGAAATCAGCAAGCAAGCTGCACATTCTACTAAAAGGAAACAATTTATTTCAGCGATTCTTCTCCTGGCCTTGACTGATGATTTTATGACATGATCTGAAACCAGAATGCATAGACTTGCTGCTATTCCTCTTATCACATTTTCATTGTAGGTACTTCAAGAAATGACCCCAATTTATCCTCTTACTAATGACTTAACATTACGTTTTTCTCCCTAGGTTGGGTTCTGTCCTGTAATTCTATTCTTTACACCTATTCAGAATTTATACCTAGTTTGTTCACTTAAGGGAATTGAAGTGTGAAACACTGGCCCTATATATTACAGGTGTTTTATCATTAGTGCCTAATATATAGTAAATATTATAAAAATCTTTCCTAAATGGCTGCTTAAATTTATATATATGTATACATACATATGTATACATATATATCCTACTTGCATTTTACATTTTATTAAGCAAACTAAATAATATGGGTCATTCAATTAACAATTGTTTTTTGAGTTTCTGCTCTAAGCCAGATCATGCACTAACCTCTAGAGATTCAAAGATAAATTGAACAAATGTCCTGCTCTTTTAAGGCCTGTTGAACATACTATGACAGTTTCCAACCTAAGCTTTGCAATATATATATTATAAATATTGTATAATTTTTCTGTATACATCATTGTATTTTATTGAGCAGATGTTTATTCATTACATATAATTTCACAGATATCACTGGAAGTCATGTTCTGTCAAGGTAAAAAGAGTTTCTGTACAATTAATGACTTCTTTGAGTAGGATTAATGGAAGATAACTGAATTTACTTTCCAAGATATAAAATATTTCAAAGTTTGCTATGTGACATAAAAAGAAATATGCCTCAAAAAATGAGAAAAAATTAATCAGAACACATAAATCTGGCCATTTTAAATTTTAACATACTAACTCATTTATTTGGATATATGACATTTGAAACATTAATTTCAAATTCTTCATTGCCTGTGTTCAAGCAACATTTCTGGACAAAATCTCCATGACTGCCAAAGCCACATTCTCAGGAGAGTGTGTTTCAGTTTGGCTCTTATTACAGCAAAATGGATGTAAAAAATGATATGGGATCAGCAGTGCCGTATTGTTTGGAAATGTTTGGCCTGGTTACCAGGGAGGCACCCAAAATTTGCCTACCAATAGATTTTTGACGGCTTCTCAATAGCCTGAATCAGCCTCAGTGGTTGGTTTCACTATCATAACCCTAAAGGACTATGATTGTTGCTCTAGTAAGTGTAAAGTGGGACAACTTTTCAATTTTTTCTAATGGAAATTATTTAACATATATATGATCTGCCACAGGATGAAAACCCATTTAAAGTTTTGTAAAGATTTAATTTGTCAAGGATCACATTGTCTAAATTTAAGCACCAGGTAGAACTGAAATCATTTATAAGAATTATAAGGGCTTCCCTGGTGGCGCAGTGGTTGGGAGTCCGCCTGCCGATTCAGGGGACGCGGGTTCGTGCCCCGGTCCGGGAGGATCCCACGTGCCGCAGAGCGGCTGGGCCCGTGAGCCATGGCCGCTGAGCCTGCGCGTCCGGAGCCTGTGCTCCGCAACGGGAGAGGCCATAACAGTGAGAGGCCCACGTACCGAAAAAAAAAAATATATATATATATATATATATATGTGTATGTATCATGTATTATATAAACATATATGTGGCATTGCATCAGTGAAAATTATATGAATAAATATAAATATATTGTCATTGTTTGAATCAAAATATCGTCAGCGGCCAATATTGGTGAGGCATATGTACGATTAATATTTTAGCATTGATTATAAATTTGTGTTGTACCCTACCTCTTGTGCAGTACCTAAGCCAAATCACAGATAGATCTCAAACTAGAAATAAACTCCCTTTGCGTGTGCACAACAATGTGTTTTTATGAAAAGTAACTTAGAAACTTACTGATGATAATGTTCTCAGGTAATATTTATACATATTCAGGTATATGTAATATTTATTTATAATATGAGTAAGTAATTTTGAATGAAAAAAAATCAGCTACTTTTTTGTATTTGGAAATGATCAAATTATCTATGTCTCTAATCTAGATTCTTAAGGAAAATTATATTACTAGTTTGTTACTTAACTATTTATTTATTTGTATTTTATTAGTTAATCTTGAATGATATATCACTTAAAGCATCGTGCCTTTAAATTATCTTGATCTTTAGTTTTTTTGATTGTTGTGGTTTTTTTTTTTTTTTTTTTTTTTTTTTTTTTTTTTTTGCGGTACGCGGGCCTCTCACTGCTGTGGCCTCTCCCGTTGCGGAGCGCAGGCTCCGGATGCGCAGGCTCAGCGGCCACGACTCACGGGCCCAGCCGCTCCGCGGCACGTGGGATCTTCCCGGACCGGGGCACGAACCCGTGTCCCCTGCATCGGCAGGTGGACTCTCAACCACTGCGCCACCAGGGAGGCCCTTGATCTTTAGTTTTTACTTAGTGAGTACTTAAGACACATTTATACAGTTTACACCTGTTTTTCTTATGTTTGAAAATGTAGCTGGATGAACACTGCCTTGGCCCGTGGATCAAGGTCAACATCCACTGTGATAAATCAGCTTCATAGTATGTACCCTTCATATGATATGGTGAAAATGGCAGATTAATTTTATATATTGTTTAGCACAATGACAGAAGAAGCAGAAGACATAAACATTGTGGGAAAATAAAAGATGAAATTATTCAAATAGTTTTCTTTTATTAAATTTAACTTAGATTGCTTCATCACATACTTTTAAGAAACTTATTTATACTCAGGGTTGCTGGAATGAGAGTACATAAAGCCAACGCCTTTACAACTATACTGTAAAAATTTGATTATATTTTTATGTGACTTATATTGCTATCTGTAAATATGCTCTGACAATTTTATATCAGTCCTAATACAGCAGCAGATTTTTTTAAAATCATATTTCCCTTCTTATAACAAATGTCACCAATAGATCACTCAACTCTGTAATCCTAATTGTATAATTCTATATCAAACGGCGATATCTTTTTATACTCACAGCTAGCGATTAGCTTTTATCCTAAATCACAAGGATTCTTATGCCCTTGTAATTTCTTTGTTAGAAATTTTAATAACAATGGATATTTTAAAACAAATGCTGCACCTATTTTTCAATATTGTATATCTATTGAACACTATAAATTAATAGAAATTATAAGTATTAGCAGTGATCTCTTGGGCAAGTCATACTGTGGATAACTATAATAAGACAGCTAAATCATCATCCTCATCTGTCACTGGAAAACTCAATGGTTTTTTTTTTTTTTTCCTTTTTGAATGTAGAATCATTAAAGTCACCTGATCTGCAAAATCATTGATTTCTAGAAAAATTCTTTGCTGAGACTTATTAAAAGCCTATAACTTTGCTTTTTACTTTTTATATAGTCATCTTGTAATATAATTTTATCGTTTACTCTTCTATATAGGGGCAACTTGTACTCTGAAAGGATTGTGAATACTTAAATATTGCTGATTTCAAACTACACTTTTCAATGAGATATTTTTGATAAATATCTTTGACTTACGATGTTATATTTATTTTTATCGGAACTCTGTAGTGGCATATTTTCTCATTCAATATGTAGAAATATCCATCACACAATTGAATTGGGAAAGCCAAACTCATTGTCATTTCAATCAGTCAAATCAGATTAGCTTCCTGTAAGACAAAAGCCTGACTTTGTTTTTTAATTCAAATAAAGACATGAAGACAGTTTCCTAGATTAAGCATTTCTCTTCTTAATTCTAATTTGTGATAACAGCTAGATAAGGCACAGATTCCTCCTTTGACTGTCACATGGAACAAACAAAATACCACTCTCTTCATGACGTTATGTAGCTCTTTTGGGTGTTGACTCGTATAAGACTCACTCTCAGAAAAATGTATTCTTTGGCAACAGTAGAGAGTTATCATAAATCCTCCTTCATCTTACAAAATATATAAATTCTGAATATCACAGCATGGGTCAAATGATTGTGTTTCCTCTGCTTGACTGCTTCCTAAACAAAAATTCATATGATATAGGGGAAGGCAAAGATCCTTACAGTGGATAATTTCATGCCTTGACTAAGGGGCCCACCCAGACACCAATATTATTGCTTTGTTTGGTACCCAGCAGGCAGTCCGCCAAAGTGAAATGCATGCTTGTATTTTGTCAAATGGAAAAAGAGGGAAAGGGCGACTATAAGAGAAAAGAAAACGATGATATTTTTATTACAGATATGTTCTCCAACCACTTTTAGGAAAGAGTACATATAGAAGTGGAATTTAGGAAAGAGATGTTCTATAGTAATCTATATGTTCATGTAGCCTTTAAAACACACTTCGTGTATCTCCAGTATTACTAACGTTCTGTCTAAAGACTGTGGATAGATGGCATTATTAGAAATAGGAAACACTCTGACCTTTGATGGTGAGACATATGAAAAGTGTCTTGTCTATTTTTTCCACATTAAAGAGAAAACAAATTTATTCTTAAACCTGAGAAAGTTTGCATTAATTTACAAACATGAACTTTTGTGATGATGGAGCTGTACTTGCTGCTTTAAAACTGACAGAGTAGAAGTCACCTCTACTCAAGGAATGTAAAGCATAATTGAAACCTCCTATTTCAGGACTTCCCCGGTGGTCCAGTGGCTAAGACTTCATGCTTGCAATGCAGGGACCACAGGTTCCATCCCTGGTCAGGGAACTAGATTCCACATGCCACAACCCTGCACACGGCAGCAAATACCTACGTGCTGCAACTAGGACCCAATGCAGCCAAATAAGTGTATATATATATTTTAAACCCTCCTATTTCTAAATTTTAAATATGAATTAAACTTAGGCATATGTCAAATATACAGTTAGATAAATATAAAATTTCAGAGAAAGAATATTGTTAGATATTGGTTTTAGTCGCAACACTTCTCCTAGTAGAGGCATAACTGATGTTTGTTAAATGTTAAATGCACGTCTCAAGGAAGTATATTATAAATACTTAGTTGTCCCCATACTATATTTTTAAAGTTTTCATACTCTTAGCTTATAATTGAAGCCAAATAAAAATGTTAGCAAATTACTTACTATCCATTTTTTGAACATTAACAATGTTTTGATCTGACAGTAGTAAAGCACTTATTGTTATTATTATTATTTTACCAATACTTTTGGAAAGAGTTTCTGCTTATCCATACATACTGCAGTTCCTTCAACATATAGGAAATCTGTCCTGTTGTTTTTTGTTTTTGCTATAGAATATCACAAATTATTTTCCTTTCTTTTCACAACAACAAAAAGATAAAAATAGCAAGCTACCATCATTGTTCCTTGTCCTTTTCCATAGATTTTACAAGTGATTGAGTTTGAGAATTGTTAGTGTGGATAATCGAATCCCACTACACAAAAACATTTGTTTTTATTCAATTGCTTCTTGCTGCTTTTCTCATCATATAATTCCTTCCTATTTAACCCAATCATAGGCTTTATTTAATTTGAGAAAAAGCAAGGCATTTTTCATTGAGGAATCTAGACAAAGTATCTACTTTTACACAGCATAACAGATTTTAATAAGGAATTTTCTCAGATCTGCATGCAAACTATTGGTACTTATCTACAATTTACCTCAAAAATTAATGAGGAGTTAGTGATTGATGTGGGAAGTAGTGACTGCTGTATAAAGCTTTACGAATGAGATTTACTTTAAGGACCTGGTCCATGGAATTGCACAGTCTGGCAAGTTCATACTGTGCAGGGTAGGCTAGCAGACTGGAAACGCAGAGAAGAGTCTACCCTGCAGTTCCAATCGTAAGGCCAACTGCTAGTAGAATTCCCTTGTCTCTGGGAAAGTCAGTCTCTTTCTTGAGGCTTTCAGCTGATTGGATGTATCCCACCCGACATTACGGAGGGCGATCCGCCTTACTCAGAGCCCAGCAATGTTAATCTCATTCAAAAAATACCTCCACCTAATATCTAAAATAATATTGGACCAAATATCTGGGTACCTGTGGGCAAGCCAAGTTGGCACATAAAATTAACCACCGCACGTTCTATCCTTTATTCTTTCTCTCCCTCTTCATTTTAAGCTTATGATTTAAGTGTATAGTAAGCACAGTAGGCCAGTTTCAGGGACACATCCAAAATTCCAGGTATATATAGTTTCATAGAGATACTGCGTGCTGCATAGTTTAAATGCATTTTCTCTTTGAAAGAAAGGCGGCAAATATTTTTATGTCATGTCATATCTTACTGGTCACCCTATTAACCATGCCTAAAGCAGGAGTGAATCCTGATCAACATGAATGAACTTTGGCAACTCTGAATCAACAGAAGAAGAAATACATTTATTAGGATTTTTTTTTTGAATTTTATTTTATTTATTTTTTTATACAGCAGGTTCTTATTAGTTATGCATTTTATACATATTGACTCATGCTGAGAGGGCCCATATAACTCTGGCCAAATCATTGCTTCTAGGTTCGGATGTAAGAAATGAAAAACAGTCATGATCAATGGATTAGTGACATTTGTATTTATGCTGAATGATTTAGTTACCCTCTATTATTTACTTGTTGGCTCAGTAATACAGAGCTGGTGTATTCCTATAACCTTAGAGCTGCCCAGGATAAAATTTGTTTCACTAAGATCGGGTTATTATTTTATTCCATATGTTTCCCCCCAGTAAAGTTTTACTCACTGCCCATACAAGGAGGGATGAGGGGGTCACATTCCATTTCTGTTTTGTTTATTAGGATGAGTTATGCTGTACATCTTTTCATCAAAGAGCATTTTTGAGTGAAGAATAAAATTCCAACAGCCAGTGAGTAACGAGAGCAACTCCAGGGCCAGAGAAGAGAAAGGAGACTAGAATGTAATCATGCGCTCCCTCATTTCAGTCCTGCCTACAGATTTAACACAGTCCTTTCCCCTATTTTTTGTGTGTAATTACTTTCTTTATAGAACTGTGAAAAACAGACTTCACCAGATCCAGACTTTCCACAATTTTTTAGAAGTCCTTCCCCTCAATAGATAAGGAAAAAACACATAATTCATAGGTGTATCTATAGAGATCTGATCTACAAAGCAAAGGTAATACTTAATAGAGTTCATGACAGTAATCTCTGTAATTAGCTGTAAAATTAAGGTCATCCATAAAATTAAGGTCAAATTTTTCCGCAATTTTCTGACATGTGTAATTGACCACATTGCCCCTGAATGCATTCTCTCAGTAGGCTGAAATGTGTCTGTGCTATATTATGGGCCTTTATTTCCTGCTGTATTTCATTTTGGTGATGAGATAAACATTAGCTTATCCTCAAATTAATTTTCTTTGGAAAAATTTATGTTTGTAATTATTTGCTGTATTTCTAGGATAAGAGGAGACTAAGTGTAGAAATCACGTTACTTCTCTCTCCCAATTCTCAAACTCAAATTCTTCCTCTAAGCCTCTGTGGGTTTATCTAACTGAAGTAACAACAATCTCAAACGTCATCGCTGCAGAATGTCACTATCTATTTAAAAAAATTTTTTTAAATTAAAAACATTGTTTACATCTTTATTGGAGTCTAATTGCTCTACATTGTTGTGTGAGTTGCTGCTGTATAACAAAGTGAATCAGCTGTACATGTACATATATCCCCACATGCCCTCCCTCTTGCGTCTCCCTCCCACCCTCCCTATCCCACCCCTCTAGGTGGTCACAAAGCACCGAGCTGATCTCCCTGTGCTATGTGGCTGCTTCCCACTAGCTGTCTATTTTACATTTGGTAGTGTATGTATGTCCATGCCACTCTCTCACTTTGTCCCAGCTTACCCTTCCCCCTCCCCGTGTCCTCAAGTCCATTCTCTACGTCTGTGTTTTTATTCCTGTCCTGCCCCTAGGTTCTTCAGAACGATTTTTAATTTTTTTTAGATTCCATATATATGTGTTAGCATACGGTATTTGTTTTTCTCTTTCTGACTTACTTCACTCTGTATGTAAAATGTCACTATCTTTTATGCTATGTTTACCAGGGGCTCTTAGTCTCTTCAAGGAGACAACTGAATTCCCAACTACTAAATATTTATAATTAATATGTATGACTAATTCATGCTGGTGTTTGTTTCTTACTTGTTTACTCTTTTTTTTTTTTTCTTTTTTTTTTTTTTTTTTGCGGTACGCGGGCCTCTCACTGTTGTGTCCTCTCCCGTTGCGGAGCACAGGCTCTGGACACGCAGTCTCAGCGGCCATGGCTCACGGGCCCGGCCGCTCCGCAGCACGTGGGATCCTCCCGGACCTGGGCACGAACCCGTGTCCCCTGCATCGGCAGGCGGACTCTCAACCACTGCGCCAGCGGGGAAGCCCTACTCTGTTTTTTTTTAAATTTATTTTCCCTTTTAAGTTGCTTTTCACCTTTGGTCATCATTTTCTCTCATTTCACTTATTTTCATTTTTCTCCTCATTTTGAGAGATAATCTGACTTTGAAATTTCTCATTTCCATGTTCCTCATTTCCTTTTTTTTTATTTCACAGGAAAGAGGAAGTCCTATTAATTTGCCCCCAGACCCTTTTATTGCAATGAGAAAGTACCATGTAGCTGGCAGTGCTACCAGGAAGATAATCCTGGAAGAAAGCAATTCAACTTAAAACTTTCAATTGATTCCATGAGGAAAGAAAGCAATAGGTTTGTAGTTGAATACTCAAAAAAATTTTCTATATTTTGTTGGGATATAATATATGATTATTTGTCCAGGGCTTAGTATTATAGGAGCTGAGAAAAGAAAAAGGGAAAATGATGGAGAGTAGTTTGAGGGTAGGAAGAATAGAATTGACAGAAATATTCAAAGGTCCTTAATAAAATAGAACTAAGATTTTGAAAACCACATATTCAAATGCATATTCATTAAAAAGACATGGCATGAATATAATTATCCAGCCCCACGCAATTTCTCCCATTCTACTTTTCCAGTTTCTTCCACAGTTATATAACTGTGGTGTCCTAGACCAACATATGAACAAAGTATTTTCCTCTCTTCTGTACCCTTCAATATAAAGATGGTAAATAGGACTTACCTGGTGGCGCAGTGGTTGAGAGTCCGCCTGCCGATGCAGGGGACACGGGTTCGTGCCCCGGTCCGGGAAGATCCCACGTGCAGCGGAGCGGCTGGGCCCGTGAGCCGTGGCCGCTGAGCCTGCGCGTCCGGAGCCTGTGCTCTGCAACGGGAGAGACCACAGCAGTGAGAGGCCTGCGTATCGCAAAAAAATAAAAATAAAAAAAATAAAGATGGTAAATAAATCTTATTTCACATGTACACTCAATGTTTGGATATTGACTCCTGTCTTGGTTCAGGAACAGAATAATGATGTGTGGTGTGAATTAGTGAGGGGAAGAGGGCACACACCACCTACACCTACATTTACATTTTAGATAATACATAATTTTCACATAGGAATTCGATTTATTATTTCATTTGTGATTCATAGTAATATTTAGGAAATTGCTTTGAATTATTTTATAAATGCCTGAAAAAGTACAAAATTTGAACTAGCAAGAAAAAGTGGTGGGAAAATGTACTTTATATAATACATAAAATTATTTTATATATAATATAAAAGATGGGAAAATGGATTTTATATAATAAAATCAGGGCTTCCCTGGTGGCGCAGTGGTTGAGCGTCCGCCTGGCGACGCAGGGGACGCGGGTTCGTGCCCCGGTCCGGGAAGATCCCACGTGCCGCGGAGCAGCTGGGCCCGTGAGCCATGGCCGCTGCGCCTGAGCGTCCGGAGCCTGTGCCCCGCAACGGGAGAGGCCGCAACAGGGAGAGGCCCGCGTACCGCAAAAAAAAAAAAAAAAAAAAAAAAAAAAAAAAAAAAAAAAAAAAAATCAAATATATTTTGTAATGTTAACTGTATTATTATGAAAGTTCAGAACTTAATTTGGCTAAAAAGAACTACTTTCAGATACGTGTAACTAAAAATTAACAAGGCACTATGAAATACCCTTCTGCTGTTAAACATCCAATTAAAAAGTTATATATGTGCAAATATATATGTGAACATATACAGTTCGTATATAGTTATCTGAAAATCTTTAAGAAAATTTTGTTAAATTTTTAATTGTCCGAGTTTCATTCCTATATTTAAAAAGATACTTTCATATGAAAAAAGAATGTTAAATAATTTGATGTTTCTTCTATGTGTCTTTATGCTCCAGGTTTTATATTTCTGATGTTGCCCAACAAATTGAACTGCATATGATTTTCAATGGCTCATTTATAAAATAGCTAATTTGATACACATATCAAATGGAAACAGGCCAGTGTTTCAATACAAGAAACCAATTCTAAATATAGTTCACTGAGATTTCTTTACAGAAAATCCGCTGTTGTCCTTTAACAAACCGCTGAAGTGGATTTAGTGGCTGGGAAAACTGCCAGACAAATAGAAATATAAACCAAACTCCTTAGAATTACAGCATCAAAGGAAGCATAATTAGCACTCTTCATATCCTTGTCCTGCTGCCAACTTCAATTCTGCCCTCACAGAGACTCCAAGTTTTTAAGGTGAGAAACCAGGCTTAATTTTGGTTTTAACAAAATCTAAATTTTCTATACTGATATCTGCAGATTAAATATCCTTCTTTTTTTTAAAGATCTTTATTGGAGTATAATTGCTTTACAATGTTGTGTGAGTTTCTCCTGTATAACAAAGTGAATCATGTATAACTGATTCACTTTGTTGTAAAGCAGAAACTAACACACCATTGTAAAACAGTTACACTCCAATAATGATGTTAAAAAAAACAAAAAACAAAGTGAATCTGCTATACATATAAATATATCCCCATATCCCCTCCCTCTTGCATCTCCCTCCCACCTTCCCTATCCCACCCTAAATATCCTTCTTTACATTACATGTTTGTTATAAAAAACTAACAATACTTTTTAAAATATCAACATATATGCACACTTGTCACAAGCATATATGCATAAATGTTTCAAATTAATAATAAAAAGCAGCTGTCTACTTACAGGTGAAAACCTAAAGGCATTGAAAATACAGTTAGAATAATGAAAAGGAGGCCCTTCTTCACAAATAGTTTTAACATAGGTATAAACATAAAAACATAGTTTAAAAAAAGTAATATCAATGTTGCAAAAGAAAATAAAGAAGTTGTCAACCTTAAAAATTAAGGTTGAAGGAAGAAAACTATTAAAATTGATATATATTATATATAACACATATATAATACATAATATATCATATTTTTAAGGTTTGAGATCATATAACACATAAAGTCAATAGCTTTAATATAAATTAAAAATATTTAAAAATAAATTTCAAAATTGATCCATTTGAAATGATATGTTTCTCTGCTTCCTCTATGTGTATATATTTATCTGGTAACAAGTAGAAATGCACAGGGTCTATATGAAGATAAGTAAAAACTACTGTTAAGACACCTTAATGAAGAATTTGAATAAAGGTACATGTAATGGCTTAGAATATTTGATTTTATAAAGGAGCTAATTGTCCTTACAATAATCACCATATTATTTGATCAAAATCAATCATATTTCTCAACATTTCAGGGAGATGTGTATATCACAATTCAAAGACTTAATTTGTTTAAAAGGTATAGATACATATGTAATAAATAATATAAAATATATGTAGCAAAATTTCTAAATGCTATGTGTTAAAAAAGCCGGATTGATTTTATGTAACCAGTAGCTTTTACACAATTTTAATTTGTGTTATTTACTCGGCTTATTTTTTTCTTTAAACTTTAAAATATTTTTCCTTTATAAAGTTTTTAATTAGAAAAATTTAATTATAGACAAAATACTTTCAAAATTTTTTTCATGCAAAAGATAAACTCGATGTTGGTTTGTGTGCTCATGTTTGTGTATTTCTGAAGTTCAAAGATGAAAACAGTGGTCCTTAAGTCTTTGGGGGGATTCAGATGTGTTGTATTAAGGAATTATAAATTAAAAGAAGGGAAAAGGTTCTACTTAGCCAAAAAATTTTTTAAGTAAATGGATCATTAAAACAATTATATACTCTTTTCCTATAAATTTGGCCAATATTCACAAGTGTTAAATACCCTTCAATATCTTTTGGAATGATTTCTATTATATCACAAGCATTCAGTACATAATTTGTTTCTCTAGCTTTTGTCTCTACTCTTATATTGAAATAAAATCATTGTACCTTGTTATAATGCCAAATGCATTACAAAAAGCCATGTTTTTTTATTTTTTATTATTATTATTTTTTGCGGTACGCGGGCCTCTCACTGCTGTGGCCTCTCCCGTTGCTAAGCACAGGCTCCGGACATGCAGGCTCAGTGGCCATGGCTCACGGGCCCAGCTGCTACGCGGCATGTGGGATCTTCCTGCACCGTGGCAAGAACCCGTGTCCCCTGCATTGGCAGGCGGACTCTCAACCACTGTGCCACCAGGGAAGCTGGCCGTGGTTTTTTAAATAATTATTTCATTATTGAAGTATTAGGGGTATTTAAACTATGTTTTCATTCTATTTTATATTACATATTTTATTCCATTTCTCTTCAACCTTGTGTTCTACAAATGATGATGTGTTTTTTGATCAAAGACAGGATATTTGTAGGAAGACTAACTATTCCTCTTCTCCTGGTGTGTCCTACAAACAATTCAGTCTCATTATTGATCTGTTGTTCCAAAATCTATAAAATAAAATTCAATGACAAATATCATTGATGACTTATTACTAATCTCTTAGAACATTGTTAAATATCTGGGACTCATGCATGTTTTTATAATAGCAATGGAGATTACTATATTATTCATCACTGCTGCACAATTTGTAAATTATTGAGGGCATTAACTCATTTAATTTAAATAATGGGCATATCATGTATTTTCTCTAATTATGTAGCTTAAAAAACAAGTTTAGACCAATTAAATGGCAAGGGTAGCATCAGAGAACTAGAAGTGATTGAGTGAAGGCTGAGATCCAATTTCTAGTATAATCCTATCATTTTTTTTAAATGATAGAATCCTTCAAAAATATTTTCTTACAGAAAAAACAGCACATGTTTTTATTCACACATGCCATTGTTTTTGACTATTTGTGGACCATGGGTTGTCATACTTCATTTGAAAATTATAAAGAAGAGTGGTATTACAAAGGGATCATATTTCCACACTACCTGCGTCTACCACACCACTTAATGGTTCTTACAACCCCAGAGATGAGGCATTATCCTCTCTGAATAAAGAGAAGTTCCTTCAAGTGAGGCAGTTTATTCAAAGTCACTACATTAGAAAATAACAAAACAAGCATTTGAATCCTAGCCCAAAGACCCAAACTTAAGTGTGCCTCCCTTACAGCACTGCTCTGAGTATCAGGCTCTATCACAAGGCTTTTACTTTGAATTCCACAGTAAGTATTGATTTTTCTGTTAGTCTCAGGGATTCTCTTAAGATATATAGCCTTGTATTAGGCCAATTACTTAAGGTATCTGTATATTTTGCTTATTGTAGTATATTCATAGTTTACCCACATAAATTGTGTCAATATATTTATCAAAAGATTTTATTCTTCAAACTTCTGGTCTATAGATAGCTCTTATTAAGTCGATAGCTGACTCTCTTAAGAGAAACATATGCCTAAATTCTGGGCTGCACTTCTATATGGGTGAACTACATTCTTGAATGAATCTAGGGTACACATTCTCTTATATCATTAGTTAATGTTTTAAACAATCAAGACATTAATAATTTAAGTCGTTATCATTTCCATTCTCCAATTGTTTTATTACTGGAGAACTCAATTTGGTTCAGAAACTCAAAGTGTAACTTCTAAACTGCAGTCTCCTTTGAAAGAAAGTACAGGTTTTAAAAAGCACTCAGTTGCATGGAAGTACAAATGGAAAATATCTCTGATCAAAATCAATTCACAGTTGCATAACAGCCAATTTTTAACCAGGACAATAAATAGTTGCTGACACCAACGCTGGATGGAACATAATTTATCAGATAAAACCTAGAGGTCATGATGCATTTAAGACAGCTATTTGCAGAGCTGAATTTTGTTGCATAATAATTTAGTTGCATAGCTAGGACTTTTGAAACAATTAATTCATTAAAGTCTGCCACTGATCAGCCTAAACAAGACATTTCTCTTCCCTTCAAATAAGAAATAGACTGTGCCAACCTATTAGATTCTCCAAGTATTTTACAGTTTATAGTTTAAAAATTTAGTGAGATAAATAAAAACTAATCACATCAAACACACTCTTAAAAGGGTCTTTAGGAGATTATCTACTAATGACTTTCTTTAGCATAAAAACATTTCAAAACTTGAGTTAGACACAAATACATGAGATGGACAGCTATCCCTACAGGTATCATGGCTAATAAAGAAAAGATTGACAATCTGGGGCTTAGGTAAATGTGTCCTTCAGGACGGCTCAATTTTAGAAAAGTAAAGGGTTAACAAAATAACATATATCCTTATTTTACTAATTTATACAGATTTCTTTAGCATAGGGTATTTGTTATAGTTCTTTTAATGACTGATAACTACAGTGTTATTATTAGTTACTGTATTTCTTAGAAGGTCCAGTTGCAAATACAGGCTGGGTAAGTAGGTCTTAAAAACTGTAGTATTTTTCTAGTATCTTCTACAACTCGATGCCTTAAAACTTAATTGACTGCAACCAAATATCTGGTCATCTGCTTTCTTATAAAATCAAATAATAATAGTAATAATGAAAAAATAAATTCAAGGACAAAGTATGTTATTCCTTATATGAATTTACTTTGAATTATAAAAATGAATTACTTAGGGAAATTAGAACAGAATCAACCCTTTCTAAACTTTGCCTTTCAAGAGTTATTTTCTTCTTACTATAGATATTAACAAATATTTATTGACTTAGTATTGATGTAAGTGGTGTGATAGAACCATGAATTACACAGGGCAGGGCTCTCTCGTTAGGGAATTTATCGTCTAACTTGGAAAAGAAACACACTAATTCAATATTTGTGTATTAGACTAAAGAGGGGAATAAAGAGGGAGACATAACAGTGACCAATGTAGTAGAAGGAATGGAGTGTCTTTTCAATGAATGATCAAGCTTGCCCTATCTGAGGAGGTGATAGTTGAAGTGAGATTCAAAAAATGAAATTAGGCAACTCTCACAAATGTTAGAGGAAATACTTCAGTGTAAAGTGTAATTCTAAAGATTCAAAGGAGAGAAATAACTTGTGCATTTCAAGTGAAACAAAGAAGGCCATTGTGGCTAGACTGGAATGTACAAGGGGAGAGGTGGTGCAAATGGAAATAGGGAGGTTGTGGGGGACGGTGATCAGACAGGGCCTTGCAGACCACTATGGTTCCCTTTCTCCATTGTTTTCTTCTCCAGGTTAACATTGACGTAGAATGTAAATGCTAAGATTCCTTCACTGTTGGCAAGAACTGATGCCATACTAAAAAATCCCAGGATCGTCTGGATCTAAAGATGATACTTCTATGTATACACTACCAGTAACATACCAAAAGACAATTTTCTCAACCTCTGATAATACATGACCCTAAACAAACAAAATGGAATATAATTCAACATAATAAGATGCAATAAAATCTACTTCTTAACATAATATGATTAAAATAACTACATAAGAAGACTATGTCGTGTATCTACTTTCTCAGAAAATTATTCAGATAGTAAACTGCTAAGTCCTAAATGAAAAACAGAGTGGTATATTAAGTGAGGGACATTTCATTGAGGACAGGAAGTTGAAGAACTCTGTTTTATCAGTATAGTAGGTTTGTTATTTTGTTTAATATATGATATGAAAAAATTATCTCACTAAAGTTAAGAATGTATACTAACATGGTAAAAAATTAAAAGCAAAAAGTATATTGGTGGTATTTTTATAACTTTATATTTTCAAATAATTCAAGATTTTATTCCACAAGATCTGTATTAGTTACTAGTTAATGGAATTGTGTATAAGACCAAATTTCAAATGTAGTTGATTAAGCATATAAAGAATAGTTTTTCCAATGTAAAAATTAGTCCAAAGAGATATAGTTGAGGATTAAAACAATAGTTCTAATACTATTATGTCTATCACAATAAAATAAATATATGAGCTATGTAAAAGATAATACTATTTGCCACATTCAAAAGTGAACGGAAAAACAATTCTCACACTAATTGTTTCTTAACAGAACGTTCTGAAATGACCCTCATATTTATAAAATATTTTAAAAATACATATTACCAAATTAATCAAAGAGAGTGTGGAATAAAGCCTCTTATTGACCACTTAGACACAAAATGGCACGTTAGTCTCAATGCAGCGTACTTTATAATTGAAACTTTTTTATTGAGATATAACTGACATCTTATTTGAAATTTTTTAACTGCTACCAGAAGTTTAATACAAAATATGTCAAAACAGATCATTGTTCCCTTATTAAGTTTTATAAGGATATATCTACTAGCTAGACCATTTGTGATTTTTTAAATTTCTATATTATATATTCCAAATATTTATGACAATCTATGCACTTCTCCCAATTGTCTTTGTGAAAAACACTACAAACCTTAAAGTACATGTTATTTAAAATAAAAATATATCATAATGCAGCATTATAGACATGGAGTGCTGCTGTTTTCTTGATTATAGTGAGAATATATAGAATTTCCTTTTTGATAGAAAGTGGTATTTCCTATATTAAGTAGTTTACAGAATTAAACAATATGAAAATTAATTTAAGTATCAATTATTTATTGAAGAAAAAGAAAATATGAGCAACATTTAGTTTCTGAACATAGACACTTTGCTATAATTTGGAAAAGTCTGTTTGATAGACTATATATACCTCCAGATGACACCAAATCAGTATAAAATGCTGAGTCATGAGCATGCAATTTCAGAACTTGAGTGTTGAAAAAACACATAGAATGACGGAAATCAAAAAGGTTGAGGTAATTTCAAGTAGAATAATGTGCTTCATTTTTTATCTACTTGTAACACATGGTTTTAAGAACATTAAAAACTACTTGCCTCATATGTTTCCTTTCTCAGCATTTGACTTAATATATAAATATTTCATCCCTTAACTTTTGCTCTTTTATTTGAATTAGCTGAATGTACATCTTAAATTCATTTGTTATTTTTATTTCAATAATATTCTGTCAGTACCTATTTTATTTCCTCTCCTGACTTATTTTCACTGCCCTGCACCTTTCCAGAGAATGTCAAGTCAATGCTCTGAAGAGAGGTCCTTTTGTCTCCTACACAGCTGAGTCTCCCCTTTCATCTTAGAATTCCTTCATCTACCATAAAAAAAGAGTGAAAAGACTGTCCTATCATTTTAAATACAAGACTATTACTATCCTTTAGGAACTCATGCCTCCCTTATTTCTTGACGCTTTTAGGTGTACCTGTGATAGGTTTCTTACATTTTTTTTCTTTTTTTCAGCTTCCTTTATGATTGAAAGCGTTGGTAAGGTGAGCATTTTGTATATTCTCTGCAGAGCCCTTCTTATCTGATGGTAAAAATTGGTCTTTTTATTGTGCTGAAGTTGGCTGTCTCTGTCACATTTACAAGAGCAGTGATGATGATTTTAGTTTAAAGGTACTGACAGTTATAAAATTTTAGTAAAATTTATAATATTCTCTTATTCTGCTTCTTTTTCTGTAGGGGAAAAATTAAAATTTCTTCTATACTTTTATACTACTTTCACTTCCTTTTTTTTCCTCCTCAGTTCATTTTCTCCCATTTCTTAAATTTTAGGAGGACAAATGCAAACCTATAATCATGTAATTATTGTACAGGATATTGAGAGTAACACCATGTTGAATATTCACCATAGCACTGGAGTAAAACTAACCAATCACCACCATTTGAAAATCTATGTGCACCTAAATTTTTACTTGATGGAATATATCTAAGTAGAGATTTATGCATTTAATCTACACATAAATGGGTATGAGATAATTTTAAAGTACATAACAAAACTATATGTATAACATATACATGTTTTTTAATATATATTAAGCAGAAATTTTACCATTTTTTGATAAAATAATTTCAGTATGGTTTTCAATTGATTCTATGTTACCACTTTTTCTTGGAGTTTTGTATGAGATAGCTATTTTTCTTTGGTTTGTAAATAAAAGAACTTCAATTAATTTACTATTTATATTATTTTTCTCATTTTTCTTTTTATGAATTCTCCTACTATATTTATATATATTCAAACCAAATTCTAAAACCTATAAACTATTTCTTCTAACAACACAATTCTTTACAGGAGGGCTTCACCAAGGTTGATTTTTTTCTTTCTAAGCTCTGCGCCCAAAAGTCAGATTTGCTTCATGGATGTTTATCCAGCACCTGCTTCTTGCTAGTCACTAGGCTGAATGCTCTGATATACTTACATTTGTTCAATAATTTTTAGGGGATAAACTTTTCCCTTAAACACTTTATTTATTTAAATAACTGCATGCTATTAAATGAGATCTAATTATTCTTGTTTTTTATGATAATATTAATAGAAACCCACCTTTAAAAAATAAGTTTAAATGTGAAATAACTTGTAAGACAATTCCATTGTATTTAATTTAACTCCATAGTTGGGTTTCCAAAATGTCCCTTTACTATAATCTTTTATTTTCTAAATTGCTGATAGAAAAGAGCCATAGAAAGAACTGCATGACTCTTTACTTTGCCTTTGATTTTCCCTAATAACTTCCGAAGCAGAAATGGTTGATTCATTAATTTATTGAACACTATCAAATATCAGTGTATAGCCTTGCACGGTTACTTAAACTCACTATGCTTGAAATTCTTAATCTATGAAGTGGGGAAAATAATAACGCTCAAATTCAGCTGAAATGCAGACTAACTGAAATAATCACATTGTAGGACCTTAATAAGTGATCATTATTTTAGTTGTTTTATTTTTATGATCGGAATAAATACTTCAAACTTAGAAAACTTAAATTATCTAAAATGCTTAGAAGAATTTCTGACAGATAGTAAGTAGCCAAGTTATGTATCTATTAGTAGAAGTAGTAACGGTATTTGTTTTACAGCGTTAGATTTATTTTGTTAGGTTTCCTGAATCATGTGCGAGGTATTTATGAACTAAATTTGTTCAGGTGAGAAACCTATGTGAGGGTTAAAGTTAAGCAAGACTGTGGCTTCAGGTGAATTGTAGGCTCAGCCTCATCCCTTGAAAACTCTGGAACATAGAGTGAACCGTGGAGTTTAGCCTGATTTGATTTTTCCCCAGGGAAGCTGGGTTTTTGATGGCTAAACCTGTCAGCTGTTAGCTAACCCCCATCCTGGCAGGATAAAACTTAGGGGCAACTCATTGCAGGCGGCTTGACTTACCCAAGAGCAAGTCTTCAGAGAAGGTGTTAGCTGTTAATAGCTCGCTTAACTGATAAAGAGAAGCCTATGGTTGCTGAGCTAAGCATGACAGTCTGCTTTGGGTTCGAACTTTCCGCCTATTCCTCCCACAAGTCTTTGGTCAACTCATTGTGAGTCTCGGTCTTCTCATTTTATTTTAAAGTATTATGCCATAATGAACAGTGCCAAATGTACTGTATTTTCTCAATATGGTGAAATGAAGAGAATAACAGTAAGACATAAATAAATGCCATCATCAGTTAATGAGATAAATACAGGAAGATAAGATATAATGTTCAAAATTTAAGGCAGGAACTCTTGTTTTCTGGTTCAAGAAGACATGGATGGCCTTCAAATACGTGTGATCTCTGGAAATTATATAAATGTGTGCTTCTAAATATGCACATATTTTTTTCTAGAAATATAATTATATTCTAAAAGGATTTTGTAACATAAAATATTGGAGAATCTCTGATGTAGAGCTTGAAAATGGTTATGGCAATATTAACATGGCACATCTGTGAAGTCCTGGCCCCTGCACTTGGTTTAATTGTAATTACTATTTCTCTACAAGAATAAGGGGATAGAAGTGGCTAATTGCGAAATAACTTGGTTGGAATATTTCCAGCACCACATTTTAACCCCTTGTCCCTAATGTTATGACTAAACAGTGCTACATTTGTTCAGAATTTAAAGTATGATACCTTTTGCTTTCTTATCATTTCCTCATGATTTCAGTATTATTCTTTGTGCTGAGATCTTATGTTCCAGCTGTTTAGATGTTATGTCTGGATAGTAGAAGGATTAGACTAGAAGAACAGAAAGGAAAACCACCATCATTTACACTTTCCCCAGTTAATGTCTAAAATGACTAGTCATTTCTAATTGTAATTAACTTATAATATTGAAGATGTTTTTCCAGTTTAAAAGGCAGTGTAGCTTAGGAGTTAAGAGTAAGTTATTTAACTTTTCTTTGTCTGTGTCTTCGTTTGTATAATGTAATAACAATAATTTCTCTCTTGGGCTCTTGTGAAGTTTAAAGAAGTTGATAATTCCTAAGTGCTTCAGTAGAGCCTAGCACACAGGAGTACTCAGTAATTATTAGCTATTTATCATATAAAGCAATTAATTAGCTATGTATCATGTACAGATTCCCAATGAATGCTGTTATGATGATCATATTTAAAGAAAAATAATTTAATGGAAACAGAGCAGTGTGAAGATGGAAGATTATCTAGACCAACTCCTTTAATTTGTGGAATTGCTTACAAAAACCTTGAAGCATGAGAGGGACCTCACCAGTGTGGTATTCTGCATTTATCCACTCAGAGTGAAGCAGGCCTATGGGAAAGCTATTTATTAGCAGCAGCATCTCCATTTAATTATCAGCAACAGAAATTAACAATTGCCTAAACAGTAGCATGAAACACTGGAGCTGTCCATCACTACTAATGATGATACAATTCATTATAAAGAGTGATTTTAGATTCTGATACTAATTATAAAGGGGCTTAGTCATCTGCCAACAATTAGAGTTAAATATTCTGAAAATTAAACAATTGTCTTCTTCAAATGATATCTGAATTATTTGACTGTAATTGTACTTAATTCTTATTAAAGACAATCAAATGCTTTTTTGATGTAATTTAGACTTAGCCTGGGTTCACTTAGAATACTTAGAATATTGTAAAAACTAAAAATAAAGAAGGAAAACATATAACTCAGCAAGAAACTGGCTTAATCTAAAAAAAAGTATTTTTTAGACTTAACAAAAAATAAAAAAGAAGATGAAGGTTTTTGTTAGAATAAAGACTGACTATGGAATAAAGACTGACTGACTTTATAGAATCGGGGTGATTATTTCTGTTAAAGGAAATACACATTGTTCTTGATTTCTACTGTATAATGTATAATGTCATTTAATATGCATATCTAATTAACTATAGAGATTAAATTTTAGTCTTCATAATTATACCTGTTTTAATATTGCTCTTTCGGATAAAAGGACAAGCACATCTAGCAGGAATTTTAAAAGAGGAAAGGTCTTTAACAGAATTTTTCCAAATATGTGAATGAATTTTTTCTTAGATTGCCTTCTCATGATGGTAAATGGTTATGTTCTAAAATTTATTTTTATTCGCCATTCATTTGTATATCTTTATAAATTTATAGCCTTGTATACCTTTTATTTATTTATTTTTTTAAGTTTAGGAAACCATTGTCTAGTCAGTAATCTTAAGGCCTTTTGTAACACTTCATACTTTTCATTTCCTTGCTATTACCATTCTGTATAATCTCAGACCATAACAGTTCTCTCCTTGATTTTTAAAGGACACCACCCAGATGAGATGGGATATCTGGGAAACAGCTCTGAAGAATTAGCCTCACTGGAATATCAAGACAGATGTAAACCAGCTTATTTCCTCCAGGGCTGCTGAGTCGTACTATTTCGAAGGGCGCCATTCACATTGTGTTCTGGGGCTGTGCTCTGGGAAAGCATTCGTAGAGAATGCAATGAATATTGTGCTCACTGCAGTTGTATAAGAAATGCCATTTTTCTAAACCTTATTTATTCTTATTATAATTCCTAAATATGAACTCATAGTATAACAATTCTATTTTTCTCATTAACATATTAAAAAGACAATATGAAATATACAGTACTGTCACGATTGTTACCCCAAATAATTCATTAAAAAACAAATCTATATCTGGATTTATAGTTAAATTTAAATCTAAATCTATATTTTACAAGTCCTAGAATATTCTAAAGCAAAAAGATAAAATTTACTTGTATTGCCTTTGTGATCTTACTTTATATAAAATGTTTGCTCATCTACGATATCGCAAAATTTTTTATCAGAACTGTTTTTTCAATCAAGTAGTTTATCTTCATTATATATATTCTACAACTTTCACGTTCTATAGTATGCTTAAAAATCCCTCTTCAATATTAAACTGAGGGCTTCCCTGGTGGCGCAGTGGTTGAGAGTCCGCCTGCCGATGCAGGGGACGTGGGTTCGTGCCCCGGTCCGGGAAGTTCCCACGTGCCGCGGAGCGGCTGGGCCCGTGAGCCATGGCCACTGAGCCTGTGCGTCCGGAGCCCGTGCTCCGCAACGGGAGAGGCCACAACAGTGAGAGGCCCGCGTACCACAAAAAAAAAAAAAAAAAAAAAAATTAAACAGAAACAATAATTTGAGTTTTTTTATAATACACACAGTAACTAGCAGGTAATTGAACATACAATATTTTTAGTGTAATAGAGCAGGACCTTCTTCCCCAAAAGATAAAGTATTACCAGCCACACCTGTGGACACAAAGTGAACCCGGACTTGGTGACCAACAGACATTCAGTGACAGCTAGCAAGTACCCAGAATACAGCATGTAGTTGAAAGGCCCATCCTCTAGTTGCCAAGATGGTTGAAATTCCCTTTGTACTAAATAAACCTGGGAAGGTGGAAAAGGAGGGGAAATCTTGAGATGGCAGGAGCGGCCAGGAGAGGGAGTCAGAACTTTGAATTGACTCAACATTTGCTGAGACTCTTTAAGTCAGAAATATCAAGTCATCTTTAAATCTCGAGCTTAACAGTAGTAAGCAGACCAGGGGGCCCAAGAACAAGAAGAGATTGGTAACAGACAACAAGGAACTCAGGTTTATTGCACATGTAATTTCTAGTGCACATCTAATTCTTATTGTTCTACATATGTATTTGTTAACACAAGATTACACAGCTTTGAGGCAGATCTAACCACACACATTTGGTAAACAGGTATTTTAATTAGAAACAACATGCCTTGTACTGTTCTAGTCACTGATGATGAACTGAATAAAAATCAGTATTATTCCTGCCTTTATGAAAACTGCACCTTAGTAGGGGAAGAGAGATATTCATCAAAGAATAATAATAATAAACTCAACATTAAAAACGAATAATTTTCTTTAAAAAAGTGGAGGAGGGAGCAAAGAACTATAAAGTTTTTAACAAAAGGGCATGCCTTGAATTTGGAAGGCTGGAGGAACTGGGGGCAACAAAGAATACTCTCTGACCTGTGACCTGTGACCTGAGCTCTGGAGTTAATGTGTTTTGGAGGGGAGAAAGATCTACTCTGCTCTCTCACCTAGTAGAAAATTTAGAAATTCTGAAAGGGGAAAAAAATCTCCAAATCCCTTGTTTATGCCTTTCGGGTCTTAAAACCCTCTGCTTTTCTTCTTTAACACCTCTTTCTTGAACAATACATATCTATAATCTAGTTTAAATTGGGGAAAGGAAGGGTGAAAAAAGGAAAAACTAAAACATTTGTCCTTCAAAATATACTCTTAAGAAAATAAAAAGGCAAGACACCAACTGTGAAAAAGTATTGGTGAAATATAAATCTCATAAAAGACTTGTATGCAAAATAAATTTTTAAAAATCTTAATTTATAAAATATCCAGTTTTAAAAATGAGTAAAATTTTAGAATAGATTACTCACCAAAAGATAGCTTAATGACAAATAACTACTTAAAAAGACTCTCAAAAATCATTAGTTATTAAGGAAATGCAAATTAGAACAGAACCACAATAAGATACCACTACATACTTGTTACAATGGCTAAAATTAAAAACTAATGATTGCAAATGAGAATATGAAGCAACGTGAAATTTCATATATTGCTGTTAGTCATACAGAATGGTACACACACTTTGGAAATTAGTGTTTCAGTTCTTATTTCTTTCATAAAAATTTATTTACCAAACAACCCAGAAATTTTACATTCCACTTAATGGACATGTATCTGATACAAATAAATAAATATATTTGTAAAAATATGCAATAATATGTTTATAATAATATATAATAATGAATTATATGTAGTTTCTAATTATTGAATTCTACTAATTGATTTCTGAAGTCATTTTTATATGAACTTTTCATTTTTCATATGAACTTTAACAATGCTATAAAAATTTTATAAGTATAAATGGAAAAGTTTTGCAAATAGATGCCTTCATTTTATTTATATAGCAATCTATAAATATTTAAAATAAAACTATATTTCAAATATTCCTTCCTACTTCTGTTGTACTCTAGATTGATGTACAGATACAATAATATGTGATATTTAGATTATTGGTTTTTACTAAAATGTACTAAATTTTAGAAATATTGTTATTTCCTTAAAGATAGCAATAACGTTTGCTTTTTAGCATGAAAATATGAACAAATAAATATAAAATCAAGCACAATTTAGACTTTACAAATTTAATAATATTGACTATCAAAATGTCCTAGGCCATATGGTAATATATTTTCCTCCAAGATTTAACAGTGTTTGTGTAGGGTAATACGTTTATTAATAAGATATAAAAATTGTAGATGTTTCAGGACTTTGAATATCATGAAATATTTAAAATAATGGTATTTTATAATTCTACATGTAAATTATTCCAATAGGTAGTTTGTATATTGTGAGTGAGCAAGTTTATATGTGTTGTGATCAGATATAATAATAATAATACCTGTGAAAATAGTTAAATATTAGGAAAAAAGATAATGGGTATTTAAAAAAATTCCTCTTTCTTATTTAGATCATTCTTCAAGCCTAGAGATTTTTTCACTACCATTATAAAGCTATTTATAATTTAATTTTTATTTCTGATAACTGGTTGTATTATTTACACATTGAAACTTTTTCTTATGTAATTGATACATGTTTAATATGTAAATTGCTGTCATCTTGAAAAATTAAATTAAAACCTCCAATAATAAAATAACTCAGAAATAAACACTTTTCATATCCCAGTGTGTATCTTTCTTGTTTTTTTTTTTTAATTTGGAAAAAGTTTTATAAACAGTTTTATTCAATTAAATTGATTTTTTTGCCATATCATTAAATATTTTCTGCAACATAATTTTTTTTAAAAAGCACATGTATCAACATTTATTTATTCAGTGTCCTCCAGTAGGTTACTACCACGAACATACAAATATAAATAGTTAGATTAAAAATAAATAAATCTTTACCCATGAATCTGTGATGATTTCCTAGGGATAAATTTCTCAAGATTTGTTTACCAGGTTGACATATGAGAATTTAAAATGTTTTGATAATTAGTTACAATTTGCCTCCAAAAAGATTATAACACAGTAATGTTTGAAAACATTCATTTCACCATATGCTCTCTGTATCTCTGTGTGTTATCTATTAATTTTACCAATTTTGTAGGTGAAAATGGTATCACATTTGTTCATTTTACATGATAATGACTACACAAGATGTTAAACATTTTTTCAAATGTTTCTTAGTGAGTTAGATTTATTTTATGAATTTACTTTATTTATTTATTTATTAATTATCCAATTTAAAATTGGGTATGTTCACCTTTTTTTCTTAATGATTTGTTGTAACTATTTACATATGGATAGCCTGTCTGAAATATATACTCTCTAGCTCTGTGGATTTTGTTTTTGTTTTTGTTTTTTTGCTGTTAAAAACCAATAGAATATGAAGTTCTGGGAAATAGAAAGAAAGTCCTTATATACTATAAAAGAGATTGATTATTTAACCTTCTGTGAATGAGGAAAGCCACACCTGGAGATGTTTGATTTCATTAACTTAGGTAGTTACTGAGTGGAGTCCAGAGAATAGTTTGTCTATTTAGTATCTGAACCCTAGTCAAAATATATATGTGCATGGATCTGCTTCTATGACCTGATAGTAGTTAGCTATTTTGACCATCCTGACATAAAGAAGTTGTGTATGTACTAGATGCAAGATTTTTTGTTATGCTTAATAAGAACATGAAAGTCTTAGTGAAACAATTCTCAACATTCTAAAATATCAGAATAATTAAAGAGTTACTAGGTAGATTGGAAGAAATATGAAAGAGGAAATGATTTTAATAAGCTATTAGTATAAAGCTGAGTTGACATGACAGAAAATCATGAAACATAGAAAAGCAGGAGGACAGATTTAGCAGTGAGAAGTTACATGGGACCTGTGATTTTCTCTTCTTCTACAGAGAATTTGGACATTCCTGAGAAGATGAAGCATTCTTGAATCTCATATGACAAGAAGCAGTGGAGAAGCAAAAGTTAAAAAGCCTGAAAAGTTAGGAACTTACACTCAAACTAAAGAACTAAGGCTAAAAAATAATGATGGTTTGGTAGAGCAATAGGTAGGTAGATAATGTCTTAAAACCAGAAAGCAGTATCCCATGAGAGTCATATGGTTGTGTGAATATCACCTCAAAAATGAGAAGCAAACATTCTGGAGTGAACGTGTAGCAGAATGCTGGTTGCCATGTCCATATATTATGCCATGTATTTGAATAGATTATCTGTTTAGGTATAAGGGATGCTGTTGATCTGGCTTACCTACTTGGCATGATACAAATTGGATAACTACTATTAAATATATTTCCCTTATGCAAATAGATTTTATTGTTCATCATTTTATCTCTAGTAAATAGTACAGAAATCACTGTTTGTTTTGGTTGGCTTTCTTGCAGCATTTTTTCTACAAAAAAATCCATTTTAAGCACTCTCTTATGCATTTATTCACTGACATTTGGTGTATGATATACATTCATATTGGATTTAATAGAAGGTTAATAATGATTAAGTCTACTCTAGAGAGATGTACTTACAATTTCTTGAAAGACAACAAAAATATATATATTGCTTAGGACTATAATAAAGTACTGCAAAGTTCTGATATTTTAATTATTTTTTACAAAGAAATAGCTAGAAGAGCTAATAGCTAGAAGAGGTAGATTTTCTCAGCTGTGTATTCTTAAATCACATTTATTCAGATGAATTTGATTGTTCTGCTCTTATGTGAACCACCCAAGCTAGATTAGAGGGTTAGTTTATTGTATGGCATCTTTTTAAAATAACTTTTAGAGAATTCACAGTATCTTTACCTACAATTGTACTTAGGTTTCTAATATAATTTCTAAATTTTCACCAAGCCTATTTCCTTGGTTCTAGATAAGCCTTTTTTTTTTTTTTTTTTTTTTTCTGCAAAAGTAGTAGTGTATAACAGTAAAGACCACAGGCTCTGGAGCCAGATACCTCATTTTAAAACTGGACTTTCCCTTTTACAAGCTAAGTGACTTTGAGAGGTTTAAGTTCTGTATATCTTGATTTATCTGGTTAAGGGAGATAGTAATAGAACCTATCTCACAAGTTGCTTAGAGGGTAAAATGGATTATTCACTGTGAAACACAAGAGTACCTGTCATATATTAAATTCTATGTAAGTAAGTCCTATCTACTTTTATTATTCCAACCACTAGGACTGACATTACTATCACTACCATACATATCAGTATAATTCTTGTTCTTTCAAATATATTCTGCAAAACATGAGCTGAGTAATATCCTTTAAAATACCTTTTCCTGCACTACTTAATGATCTGTCTTACATGTCATTTCCTGAATTAATAGAAAGTGATGGTATAGGGATACATAGTCAATTCTAAATTTCTGGTTGCATGGTTATAAATTACAAATTATCCATCTCTGAATAGAAGGCATTTCTGCTGTAATATCCCTGTACTGTTTCATCAGGTGAAAAATGCTATGATTCTTATGTAGATTCTAGATTGAATTTATAACTATTAAAATGGTAGTTTTTCTCTTTGCTTTAGCTTTTTTAAAGGATAATTAATTAGTTTTTTTGAGCTTTTGGACAGATCTCACAAAAACGAGAACAAATCAAATAAGTACATGGAATCCAAAATATTGATATCTTAAAACCTCTGCTCTGACAAGCCTCTTAGATAGCCTCATCCACCAGAGAGCAGACAGCAGGAGCAAGAAGAACTACAATCCTGAAGCCTGTGGAATGAAACCACATTCACCACATTCATATCACAAGATAAAACCCCTGAAAAACAACCACATGAAGTGGAGATAGGCAAATTCCAGAAAAAAAGAATTCAGAATAATGATAGTGAAGATGATCCAGGACCTTGGAAAAAGAACAGAGGTAAAGATCGAGAAGATGTAAGAAAGGTTTAACACAGACCTAGAAGAATTAAAGAACAAAAACCTAGAAGAATTAAAGAACAAACAGAGATAAGCAATACAATAACTGAAATTAAAAATACACTAGAAGGAATCAATAGCAGAAGAATAACTGAGGCAGAAGAACAGATAAGTGACCTGGAAGACAGAATGGTGGAATTCACTCCTGTGGAACAGAATAAAAAAAAAAAAAAGAATGAAAAAAATGAAGAGAGCATAGGAGACCTCTGGGACAACATTAAATGCACCAACATTTTCATTATAGGGCTCCCAGAAGGTGAAGAGAGAGAGAAAGGACCTGAGAAAATATTTGAAGAGATATTAGTCAGAAACTTCCCTAACATGGAAAAGGAAATAGCCACCCAAGTCCAGGAAGTGCAGAGTCATAGGCAGGACAAACCCAAGGAGAAACACGCCAAGACACTTAGTAATTAAACTGACAGAAATTAAAGACAAAGAAAAATTATTAAAAGCAACAAGGGAAAACAACAAATAACATAAAAGGGAACTCCCATAAGGTTAATAGCTGATTTCTCAGAAGAAACACTACAAGCCAGAAGGGAGTGGCATGATATACTTAAAGTGATGAAAGGGAAGAACCTACAACAAAGATTACTCTACCTAGCAAGGATCTCATTCAGATTCAATGGAGAAATCAAAAGCTTTACAGACAAGCAGAAGCTAAGAGAATTCAGCACCACAAAACCAGCTTTACTACAAATGCTAAAGGAAATTCTCTAGGCAGGAAACACAAGAGAAGGAAAAGACCTAAAATAACAAACCCAAAACAATTAAGGAAATGGTAATAGGAACATACATATTGATAACTACCTTAAATGTAAATGGATTAAATGCTCCAACCAAAAGACATAGACTGGCTGAATAGATACAAAAACAAGACCCGTATATATGCTGTCTACAAGAGACCAACTTCAGACATAGGGATACATACAGACTGAAAGTGAGGGGATGGAAAAACATATTCCATGCAAATGGAAATCAAAAGAAAGCTGGAGTAGCAATTCTCATATCAGACAAAATAGGCTTTAAAATAAAGGCTATTACAAGAGACAAACAAGGACACTACATAATGATCCGGGGATCAATTCAAGAAGAAGATATAACAATTGTAAATATTTATGCACCCAACATTGGAACACCTCAATACATAAGGCAAATACTAACAGCTATAAAAGATGAAATCGACAGTAACACAATAACAGTGGGGGAAATTAACACCTCACTTACACCAAAGGACAGATCATCCAGACAGAAAATTAATAAGGAAACACAAGCATTAAATGACACAATAGACCAGATAGATTTAATTGATATTTATAGGACATTCCATCCAAAAACAGCAGATTACACTTTCTTCTCAAGTGCACACAGAACATTCTCCAGGATAGATCACATATTGGGACACAAATCCAGCCTTGGTAAATTTAAGAAAATTGAAATCATATCAAGCATCTTTTCCGACCACAACGCTATGAGATTAGAAATAAATTACAGGGAAAGAAACATAAAGAACACAAACACATGGAGGTAAACAATATGTTACTAAATAACCAAGAGATCACTGAAGAAAACAAAGAGGAAATTAAAAAATACCTAGAGACAACTGATAATGAAAACACGATGATCCAAAACCTATGGGATGCAGCAAAAGCAGTTCTAAGAGGGAAGTTTATAGCAGTACAATCTTACCTCAAGAAACAAGAAAAATCTCAAATAAACAACCTAACGTTACACATAAAGGAACTAGAGAAAGAAGAACAAACAAAACTCCAAGTTAGTAGAAGGAAAGAAATCATAAAGATCAGAGCAGAAATAAATGAAATAGAAAAAAAGAAAACAATAGCAAAGATCAATAAAACAAAAAGCTGGTTCTTTGAGAAGATAAACAAAATTGATAAACCTCTAGCCAGACTCATCAAGAAAAAGAGGGAAAGGACTCAAATCAATAAAACTAGAAATGAAAACAGAGAAATTACAACGGACACGGCAGAAATACAAAGCATCATAAGAAACTACTGCAAGCAACTCTATGCCAATAAAATGGACTACCTGGAAGAAATGGACAAATTCTTAGAAAGGTATAACCTTCCAAGACTGAACCAGGAAGAAATAGAAAATATGAACAGACAAATCACAAGTAATGAAATTGAAACTGTGATTTAAAATCTTCCAACAAACAAAAGTCCAGGACCAGATGGCTTCACAGGTGAATTCTATCAAACATTTAGAGAAGAGCTAACACCCATCCTTCTCAAACTCTTCCAAAAAATTGTGGAGGAAGGAACACTCACAAACTGATTCTATGAGGCTACCATCACGCTGACACCAAAACCAGACAAAGATACTACAAAATATAAAATTAAAGACCAATACCACTGATGAATATAGATGCAAAATTCCTCAAAATAAACTAGCAAACAGAATCCAACAACACCTTAAAAGGATCATACACCATGATGAAGTTGGATTTATCCCAGGGATGCAAGGATTGTTCAATATACACAAATCAATTTGATACACCATATTAACAAACTGAAGAATAAAAACCATATGAGCATCTCAATAGATACCGAAAAAGCTTTTGACAAAGTTCAACACCCATTAATGATAAAAACTCTCCAGAAAGTGAGCATAGAGGGAACTTACCTCCACATCATAAAGGCCATATATGACAAATCCTCAGTAAACATCATTCTCAGTGGTGAAAAAATGAAAGCAGTTCCTCTGAGATCAGAAAGAAGACAAAGGTGTACACTCTAGCTACTATTTTTCAACATAGTTTTGGAAGTCCTAGCCATGGCAATCAGAGAAGAAAAAGAAATAAAAGGAATACAAGTTGGAAAAGAAGTAAAACTGTCATTGTCTGCAGATGACACGATCTATACATAGATAATCATAGAGGTTCCACTAGAAAACTACTAGAGCTAATCAATGAGTGTGGTAAAGTAGCAGGATACAAAATTCATGCACAGAAATTAATTGCATTCCTAAACACTAACGATGAAAAACATCTGAAAGAGAAATTAAAGAAACAATCCCATTTACCATTGCAACAAAAAGAATAAAATACCTAGGAATAAACCTACCTATGGAGGTAAAAGACCTGCATGCAGGAAACTATAAGACACTGATGAAAGAAATCAAAGATGACACAAACAGATGGAGAGATGTACCATGTACATGGATAGGGAGGATCAATATTGTGAAAATGACCATGCTATGCAAAACAATCTACAGATTCAATGCAATCTCTAACAAATTACCAGTGGCATTTTTTACAGAACTAGAACAAAAAAATCTTAAAATTTGTATGGAGACACGAAAGACCCCGAAGAGCCAAAGCAATCTTGAGAAGGAAAAACGGAGCTGGAGGAATCAGACTCCCTGACTTCATACTACACAAAGCTACAGTAATCAAGGCAATATTATACTGGCACAAAAACAGAAATATAGACCAATGGAACAGTATAGAAAGCCCAGAGATAAACCCATGCAGCTATGGTCAACTAATCTATGACAAAGGAGGCAAGGATATACAATGGAGAAAAGACAGTCTCTTCAATAAGTGGTGCTGGGAGAACTGGACAGCTACATGTAAAAGAATGAAATTAGAACACTCCCTAACACCAATACACAAAAATAAACTCAAAATAGATTAAAGACCTAAATGTAAGACTGGACACTATAAAACTCTTAGAGGAAAACATAGGAAGAACACTCTTTGACATAATCACAGCAAGATCTTTTTTGACACACCTACTAGAGTAATGGAAATAAAAACAAACAAACAAACAAAAACAAATGGGATGTAATGAAACTTAAAATCTTTTTCAGAGCAAAGGAAACTATAAACAAGACAAAAAGACAACCCACAGAATGGGGGACAATTTTTGCAAATGAATCAGTGGACAAAGGAATAATCTCCAAAATATCTAAACAGCGCATGCAGCTCAATGTTAAAAAAACAAAAAAACCCAATCAAAAAAAGGGCAGAAGACCTAAATAGACATTTCTCCAAAGAAGACGTACAGATTGCCAAGAGGCACATGAAAAGATGCTCCGCATCACTAATTATTAGGGAAATGCAAATCAAAACTACAATGAGGTATCACCTTACACCAGTCAGAATGGCCATCATCAGAAAATCTACAAACAACAAATGTTGGAGAGGGTGTGGAGAAAAGGGAACCCTCTTGTACTGTTGGTGGGAATGTAAATTAATACAGCCACTATGGAGAACAGTATGGAGGTTCCTTAAAAGACTAAAAATAGAATTACCATATGACCCAGCAATCCCACTACTGGGCATATACCCAGAGAAAACCACATTTCAAAAACACACATGCACCCCAGTGTTCATTGCAGCACTATTTCTAATAGCCAGGACATGGAAACAATGTAAATGTCCATCAACAGAGGAATGGATAAAGAAGGTGTGCTACATATATACAATGGAATATTACTCAGCCATAAAAAGGAACAAAATTAGGTCATTTGTAGATACATTGATGGACCTAGAGACTGTCATACAGAGTGAAGTAAGAGAGAAAGAGAAAAACAAATATCACATATTAATGCATATATGTGGAATCTAGAAAAATGGTACAGATGAACTGTCTTGCGAGGCAGAAAGAGAGACGCAGATGTAGAGAACAAACATATGTACACCAAGGGTGGAAAGTGGGGGGGGGGAGGTGTTGGTGGTGGGATGAATTAGGAGATGGGGATTGACATGTATACACTAATATGTACAAAATAGATAACTAATAAGAACCTGCTGTATTAAAAAATAAAATAAAATAAAATTCAAAAACAAAACTTCTGCCCCTTCCCAATCACCCTTGCCCACAAATTCTGGAAGAAAATGTATGCATGAAACACTAACTTAACTAATGAATATTTTACCACTGGCTAGGCTCCCATGTCAAACTGTGAAGTCAAATTCATGAGTTTGGGTAGGCCACAATACAAGCTTCTATTGTCTAAACTAGGCAGAACTAAAGAGTTTAGAATCAAATCAAGTGAACGATTTTTTTTCTCCATACATCTACTCTAAGCTCAAATAGAATTTCAGCTTTTAACCAGTGGAAGCAAGAGGAGGCCAAGGAAACCACAGTAACCCATAAGAAGAAGAGAGGACAGAAAAGCTGTAAAGACAGAACAAAAGAGTGTTCGTCTAATGACTATAGCACAGCAGGTTGGAGCAGAGAGAGGGGTGCTACAGTACTGAGTTGAAGAACATAGGCTCTGTGGTTGGACTCCTCAGATTCAAACACAAGGTTATATAACTTTGTGCAACCATTTTCAGACTTGGTTTCTTCACTTTTAAAATAGGGATGATTCAAACAGCTACCTCATAAGGTTTATGTAAGGACATTTGAGGATAATACAAGGAATGCACCTACGCAGATTCCTACCACATAACAATTGCTTAATAACTATTAACCATGATCAATTTGGCCTCCAGATCTCTCTCACATTCTGTAGAAATAAGAGCAATAGAGAAGCAGAGGTGGTTTGTGTTTTTAGAGGATTTTCTTGCCCATTTTATCCTCTGTAGATTCATGAAAGGAAGACACAAAAGAAGGAGGGAAGGTGAAGAGGGATGTTGGTGAGCTAGAACATTCATTTATTCATCAAGCATTTATTGATGGTCTACACTGTTTAGATGGAATTCAGTCATGAAAACAGACAAAAAATCCCTACCTTCTGTAGCTTTAGTTATAGTGTAATGAAATAAAAAATCAAATAAGTAAAATATAATGTGTGCCAGGTGCATCTTGGTAAGAGAAAAAGCAAAGAAGAGGAAAGCGATGTCAAGCAAAATATGCATATTCAACAGAGTAGCTGGGAAAGTTGTCATTGAAAGATGGCCTTCGAAGACTTTAGAAAGGAAAGTGAGGCATGGTTGGGGCCAGATCATAGGAGGTCTAGTGGACTGTCAGGATTTGGGCTTTACCCTTCATATGATGGGGGAAATTAGGTAATTAGAGACTGAATATGTCCTGATTCAAGTTTTTAAAGGATCATTCTAGCTGCTATGGGGAGAATAGTTTTGGGGGTGAAAGAGTTTAAAAGGGAGACTTACTGGCAGAACATTGCAGCAATCTAAGTGAGAGACAATGTTGGCTCAAACTGGCATGGTAACATTAAAAAAAAAATGAGTAAGTGGGAGCATTATGGATATACACTCTAGAGATGTATCAGGTAGGATTTCTAAGAGATTTAAGGGAAATAGAGGGACTTCCCTGGTGGTGCAGGGTTAAGAATCCGCCTGCCAATGCAGGGGACATAGGTTCGAGCCCTGGTCCAGGAAGATCCCACATGCTGTGAAGCTACTAAGCCCATGTGCCACAACTACTGAGCCTGCACTCTAGAGCCCACGAGCCACAACTGAGCCCGTGTGGTGCAACTACTGAAACCCGTGCACCTAGAGCCCATGCTCCACAACAAGAGAAGCCACCACAATGAGAAGCCCGCACACCGCAACAAAGAGTAGCCCCCACTCGCTACTACTAAAGAAAGCCCTGAGCAGCAACAAAGACCTAACGCAGCCAAAAATAAATTAATTAATTAATTAAAAAAAAAAAAAAAGGAAATAGAAAGGATGTCTTTAAGGATGGGCATGCCATTTACTGAATTGGGAAACATGAGGGCAGAGCAGGCTGGAAATATGGGAGGCGCGTGTGGGATGGGCAGTGCCTAGACAGTCAGATGAGGGCGAGAAACAGAGACATCAGAATATTTAACCAGGAGGAAACATGCTTTGTTCACTTTCACTTCCCAAGTTATATACCCTTCAGAACTGATGGCCAAGTTTTTGTTGAACCACAGAACTGAAATTTCAGCTTCAAAGCTTTGATGCAGCTGTATAAAAGGAAAATGGAACTTCATAAACTGAAAGTCTCAAGAGAGCAATCATGCCTCTAGCTCTATGGTCTCATCATTTAATTGATCTTCAATTTATCTAGTCATTAATTTATCTAGTCATTAATTCAAGAAATAATTTTGGAGTGCTTTCTTTGTTCTAGGGAATGTGAAAAGGATTAATATGTAGTGATAAACAAACCAGCTATAGTGTCTATAGTTGGGTAAACTATAGAGTTTACCCAACTCACTGGGGATATGTATGTGCATATATGTATGTGTGTGTGATAATCATTAAATAATTCTAGGTCAAGGAATTTTGCCATCTTATTTTGTTAAGATGCATCAATATGTCCGTGGGTTAAATGTTCAGAAGCAGTCATTATTATAAGTGATTAGCTATGTAGATGTATACAATGGGGAATCTTAAAAATAGATTTTGAAAGTGTAGTGGAAAATTACTTTTCACAGAAAGTGAGGAATATAATGTTTTACAAGCTTGTATTACAGTATTCAACGTTAATCTCAAGATTTATGAAAACACTTCAAAGGTCCAACCACCAAAGAGTAGCTTAGGACCACTTAAATATGAGCGAACATAAAAGATATTCTCAAGACACTAATGATTTTTTAAAAATGTTTTATTGGAATTTAAAGACAAGAGACCTCAATTCAGGAAGCAGTGTTATTTCTCTGTTTTTTCTTAAGTTATATGCTTAATGTGGTTAGAAACATATTTACTAATAAAACAGTTTTTAAATTAATGGCATAATTAGCTGAAACGGCATTCATAACAGGATAATCTAGAAATAAAATTAATGATCTGTTTGTATTAATATATGTGCTACTGCACATAAATTTTTTTGCATATTTGTGTTCCAGACATCTTAATGAGAATCTCTATTTTAAAAGTAAATAATATTAATAGTATAAAAAAATAATCTGCATTTATTCAGATACCCACATTTTATATATATGTGTGTGATGCACCATATAAATTATAAAAAAGAAACTAGTAGCTTATAATTTAAACTTGATTTTATATTAATAATTTAGACAGGTTCACAGATTATGGTTATATTAGGGCATAAGTTTTCTACATTGACAGACTCTCTTCTTTTATTTTTTTAACATCTATATTGGAGTCTAACTGCTTGACAATGGTGTTAGTTTCTGGTTTATAACAAAGTGAATCAGTTATACATACACATATGTCCCCATATCTCTTCCCTCTTATATCTCCCTCCCACCCCCCCTATCCCACCCCTCTAGGTGGTCACAAAGCACCGAGCTGATCACCCTGTGCTATGTGGCTGCTTCCCACTAGCTATCCACCCTACGTTTGGTAGTGTATATATGTCCATGCCACTATCTCACTTCGTCCCAGCTTACACTTCCCCCTCCCCGTATCCTCAAGTCCATTCTCTAGTAGGTCTTCATCTTTGTTCCCGTCTTGCCCCTAGGTTCTTCATGACATTTTTTTTTTTCTTAGATTCCATATATATGTGTTAGCATACTGTATTTGTTTTTCTCTTTCTGACTTACTTCAGTCTGAATGACAGTCTCTAGGTCCATCCACCTCACTACAAATAACTCAGTTTTGTTCCTTTTTATGGCTGAGCAATATTCCATTGTATATATGTGCCACATTTTCTTTATCCATTCATCTGTCGAAGGACACTTAGGTTGCTTCCATGTCCTGGCTATTGTAAATAGAGCTGCAATGAACATTTTGGTACATGACTCTTTATGAATTATGGTTTTCTCAGGGTATATGCCCAGTAGTGGGATTACTGGGTCGTAGGGTATTTATATTTTTAGTTTTTTAAGGAACCTCCATACTGTTCTCCATAGTGGTTGTATCAATTTACATTCCCACCAACAGTGCAAGAGGATTCCCTTTGCTCCACCCCCTCTCCAGCATTTATTGTTTGTAGATTTTTTGATGGTGGCCATTCTGACTGGTATGACGTGATACCTCATTGTAGTTTTGATTTGCATTTTCCTAATGGTTAATGATGTTGAGCATTCTTTCATGTGTTTGTTGGCAAGCTGTATATCTTCTTTAGAGAAATGTCTATTTAGGTCTTCTGCCCATTTTTGGACTGGGTTGTTTATTTTTTTGATATTGAGCTGCATGAGCTGCTTGTAAATTTTGGAGATTAATCCTTTGTCAGTTGCTTCATTTGTAAATATTTTCTCTCATTCTGAGTGTTGTATTTCTGCCTAGTTTATGGTCTCCTTTGCTGTGCAAAAGCTTTTAAGTTTCATTAGGTCTCATTTGTTTATTTTTGTCTTTATTTCCATTTCTCTAGGAGGTGGGTCAAAAAGGATCTTGCTGTGATTTATGTCATAGAGTGTTCTGCCTATGTTTTCCTCTAAGAGTTTGATGGTGTCTGGCCTTACATTTAGGTCTTTAATCCATTTGGAGTTTATTTTTCTGTATGGTGTTAAGAAGTGTTCTAATTTCATACTTTTACATGTAGTTTTCCCAGCACCACTTATTGAAGAGGCTGTCTTTTCTCCACTGTATATTCTTGCCTCCTTTATCAAAGAAAAGGTGACCATATGTGCATGGGTTTATCTCTGGGCTTTCTATCCTGTTCCATTGATTTATATTTCTATTTCTGTGCCAATACCATATTCTCTTGATTACTGTAGCTTTGTAGTATAGTTTGAAGTCAGGGAGCCTGATTCTTCCAGCTCCGTTTTTCTTTCTCAAGATTGCTTTAGCTTTTTGAGGTGTTTTGTGTTTCCATACAAATTGTGAAATTTTTTTGTTCTACTGTGGAAAATGCCAGTGGTAGTCTGATAGGGATTGCACTGAATCTGTAGACTGCTTTGGGTAGCAGAGTCATTTTCACAATGTTGATTCATCCAATCCAAGAACATGGTATATCTCTCCATCTATTTGTATCATCTTTAATTTCTTTCATCAGTGTCTTATAATTTTCTGCATACAGGTCTTTTGTCTCCTTAGGTAGGTTTATTCCTAGATATTTTATTCTTTATGCTGCAATGGTAAATGGGAGTGTTTTCTTAATTTCACTTTCAGATTTTTCATCATTAGTGTTTAGGAATGGAAGAGATTTCTGTGCATTTTGTATCCTGCTACTTTACTAAATTTATTGATTAGCTCTAGTAGTTTTCTGGTAGCATCTTTAGGATTCTCTATGTATAGTATCATGTCATCTGCAAACAGTGACAGCTTTACTTCTTTTCCAATTTGGATTCCTTTTATTTCTTTTTCTTCTCTGACTTCTGTGGCTAAAACTTCCAAAACTATGTTGAATAATAGTGGTGAAAGTGGGCAACCTTGTCTTGTTCCTGATCTTAGTGGAAATGGTTTCAGTTTTTCAGCATTTTGGACGATGTTGGCTATGGGTTTGTCATATATGGCCTTTATTACGTTGAGGAAAGTTCCCTCTATGACTCTTTCTGGAGGGTTTTTATCATAAATGGGTGTTAAATTTTGTCAAAAGCTTTCTCTGCATCTATTGAGATGATCATATGGTTTTTCTCCTTCAGTTTGTTAATATGGTGTATCACGTTGGTTGATTTGCATATATTGAAGAATCCTTGCATTCCTGGGATAAACCCCACTTGGTTATAGTGTATGTTCCTTTTAATGTGTTGTTGGATTCTGTTTGCTAGTATTTTGTTGAAGATTTTTATGTTCATCAGTGATGTTGGCCTGTAGTTTTCTTTCTTTGTGACATCTTTGTCTGGTTTTGGTATGAGGCTGATGGTGACCTCATAGAATGAGTTTGGGAGTGTTCCTCCCTCTGCTATATTTTGGAAGAGTTTGAGAAGGATGGGTGTTAGCTCTTCTCTAAATGTTTGACAGAATTCGCCTGTGAAGCCATCTGGTTCTGGGCTTTTGTTTGTTGTAAGATTTTAAATCACAATTTCAGAGCTTGTGATTAGTCTATTTATATTTTCTATTTCTTCCTGGTTCAGTCTTGGAAGGTTGTGCTTTTCTAAGAATTTGTCCATTTCTTCCAGGTTGTCCATTTTATTGCCATACAGTTGCTTGTAGTAATCTCTCATGATCCTTTGTATTTCTGCAGTGTCAGTTGTTACTTCTCCATTTTCATTTCTAATTCTATTGATTTGAGTTTTCTCCCTTTTTTTTCTTGATAAGTCTGGCTAATGGTTTTTCAATTTTGTTTATCTTATCAAAGAATCAGCTTTTAGTTTTATTTAGCCTTGTTATCATTTCCTTCATTTCTTTTTCGTTTATTTCTGATCTGAACTTTATGATTTCTTTCCTTCTTCTAACTGTGGGATTTTTTTGTTCTTTCTCTAATTGCTTTAGGTGTAATGTTAGGTTGTTTATTTGAGATGTTTCTTGTTTCTTAAGGTAGGATTGTATTGCTATAAACTTCTTTCTTAGAACTGCTTTTGCTGCATCCCATAGGTTTTGGGTCATCGTCATTTGTTTCTAGGTATTTTTAAATTTCCTTTTTGATTTCTTCAGTGATCTCTTGGTTATGAAGTAGTGTGTTGTTTAGCCTCCATGTGTTTGTATTTCTTACAGATTTTTTTCTAATTGATATCTAGTAATTGATATCTAGTCTCATAGCATTGTGGTCAGAAGAGATACTTGATATGATTTCAATTTTCTTAAATTTACCAAGGCTTGATTTGTTTCCCAGGATATGATCTATCCTGGAGAGTGTTCCATGAGCACTTGAGAAGAATGTGTATTTTGGATGGAATGTCCTGTAAATATCAATTAAGTCCATCTTGTTTAATGTATCATTTAAAGCTTGTGTTTCCTTATTTATTTTCATTTTGGATGATTTGTCCATTGGTGAAATTGGGGTGTTAAAGTCCTCTACTATGATTGTGTTACTGTTGACTTCCCCTTTTATGGCTGTTAGTATTTGCCTTATGTATTGAGGTGCTCCTATGTTGGGTACATAAGTATTTACAATTGTTATATCTCCTTCTTGGATTGATCTCTTGATCATTATGTAGTGTCCTTCTTTGTCTCTTGTAACAGTCTTTGTTTCAAAGTCTATTTTGTCTGATATGAGAATTGCTACTCCAGCTTTATTTTGATTTCCATTTGCATGGAATATGTTTTTCCATCCCCTAAATTTCAGTCTGTATGTGTCCCTAGGTCTGAAATGGGTCTCTTGTAGACAGCACATATACGGGTCTTGCTTTTGTATCCATTCAGCGAATCTATGTCTTTTGGTTGGAGCATTTAATCCATTTACGTTTAAGGTAATTATCAATACGTATGTTCCTATTACCATTTTCTTAATTGTTTTGGGTTTATTATTGTAGGTCTTTTCCTTCTCTTGTGTTTCCTGCCTAGAGAAGTTCCTTTAGCATTTGTTGTAAAGCTGGTTTGGTGGTGCTGAATTCTCTTAGCTTTTGCTTGTCTGTAAAGCGTTTAATTTCTCTGTCAAATCTGAATGAGATCCTTGCTGGGTAGAGTAATCTTGGTTGTAGTTTCTTCTCCTTCATCACTTTAAATATGTGCTGCCACTCCCTTCTGGCTTGCAGAGTTTCTGAAGAAAGATCAGCTGTTAACCTTATTGGGGATTCCCTTATGTGTTATTTGTTGTTTTTCCCGTGCTGCTTTTAATATTTGTTCTTCGTATTTAATTTATGATAGTTTGATTAATATGTGTCTTGGCGTGTTTCTCCTTGGATTTATCCTGTATAGGACTCTCTGTGCTTCCTGGACTTGATTAACTATTTCCTTTCCTATATTAGGGAAGTTTTCAACTATAATCTCTTCAAATATTTTCTCAGATCCTCCCCTTTTCTCTTCTTTGACCCCTATAATTCGAATGTTGGTGCATTTAATGTTGTCCCAGAGGTCTCTGAGACTGTCCTCAATTCTTTTCATACTTTTTTCTTTATTCTGCTCTGCAGTCGTTATTTCCACTATTTTATCTTCCAGGTCACTTATCTATTCTTCTGCCTCAGCTATTCTGCTACTGATCCCTTCTAGGGAATTTTTAATTTCATTTATTGTGTTGTTCATCACTGTTTGTTTGCTCTTTAGTTCTTCTAGGTCCTTGTTAAATGTTTCTTGTATTTTCTCCATTCTATTTCCAAGATTTTGGATCGTCTTCACTATCATTATTCTGAATTCTTTTTCAGGTAGACTGCCCATTTCCTCTTCATTTGTTAGGTCTGGTGGGTTTTTGTCTTGCTCCTTCATCTGCTGTGTGTTTCTCTGTCTTCTCATTTTGCTTAACTTACTGTGTTTGGGGGTCTCCTTTTCACAGCCTGCAGGTTCATAGTTTATGTTGTTTTGGGTGTCTGTCCCCAGGGGCTAAGGCTGGTTCAGCGGGTTGTGTAGGCTTCCCGGTGGAGGGGACTAGTGCCTGTGTTCTGGTGGATGAGGCTGGATCTTGTCTTTCTGGTGGGCAGATCCACGTCTGGTTGTGTGTTTTGGCGTGTCTCTGCCCTTATTATGATTTAGGCAGCCTCTGTGCTAATGGATGGGGTTGTGTTCCTTTCTTGCTAGTTGTTTGGCATAGGGTGTCCAGCTCTGTAGCTTGCTCGTCGTTGCGTGGAGCTGGGTCTTGGCGTTGAGATGGAGATCTCTGGTAGATTTTCACCATTTGATATTACGTGGAGCTGGGAGGTCTCTTGTGGAGCAGTGTCCTGAACTTAGCTCTCCCACCTCAGTGGCACAGCCCTGACGCCTGGCTGGAGCACCAAGAGCCTGTCCTCCACACGGCTCAGAAAAAAGAGGAGAAGTAAAAAGAAAGAAAGGGGCTTCCCTGGTGGTGCAGTGGTTGAGAGTCCGCCTGCTGATGCAGGGGACACAGGTTCGTGCCCCGGTCCAGGAGGATCCCACATGCCGCAGAGCAGCTGGGCCCATGAAACATGGCCACTAAGCCTGCGCGTCTGGAGCCTGTGCTCCACAAAGGGAGGGGCCGTGGCAGTGAGAGGCCTGTGTACTGCAAAAAAGAAAAAAAAAAAAAAAAAAAAAAGGAAGAAAATAAAATAATTTAAAAAAATAATTATTAAGAAAAAAAAATTTTTAAGTAATAAAAAAAAGGACAGACAGAACCCAGGACAAGTGTTAAAAGCAAAGCTATACAGACAAAATCACACACAGAAGCATACAGATACACACTCACAAAAAAAGAAAAAGGAAAAAAAAAAAAATATATATATATATATATATCATTGCTCCCAAAGTCTACCTCCTCAATTTGGGATGATTCGTTGTCTCTTCAGGTATTCCACAGATGCAGGGTACATCAAGTTGATTGTGGAGATTTAATATGCTTCTCCTGAGGCTGCTGGGAGAGATTTCCCTTTCTCTTCTTTGTTTGCACAGCTCCGGGGGCTCAGCTTTGGATTTGGCCCCGCCTCTGCGTGTAGGTCACCTGAGGGCATCTGTTCTTCGCTCAGAAAGGATGGGGTTAAAGGAGCAGCTGATTCAGGGGCTCTGGATCACTCAGGCCGAGGGGAGGGAGGGGCACGGATGCGGGGCGAGCCTGAGGCGGCAGAGGCTGGCGTGACGTGACGTTGCACCAGCCCACGGCGCGCTGTGCAGTTCTCCCGGGGAAGTTGTCCCTGGATCAAGGGACGTTGGCAGTGGCGGGCTGCACAGGCTCCCGGGAGAGGAGGTGTGGAGTGTGTCCTGTGCTTGTACACAGGCTTCTTGGTGGCAGCAGCAGCAGCCTTAGCGTCTCATGCCTGTCTCTGGTGTCTGCCCTGATAGCCATGGCTCGCACCCATCTCTGGAGCTCGTTTAGGCAGTGCTCTGAATCCCCTCTCCTCATGCACCCCTAAACAATGGTCTCTTGCCTCTTCGGCAGCTCCAGACTTTTCCCCGGACTCCCTCCCGGCCAGCCGTTGCGCACTAACCCCTTCAGGCTGTGTTCACGCCGCCAACCCCAGTCCTCTCCCTGCGATCCGACCTCAGAAGCCCGAGCCTCAGCTCCCGGCCCCGCCCACCCCAGCGGGTGAGCAGACAAGCCTCTCGGGCTGGTGAGTGCCGGTCGGCACTGATCCTCTGTGCGGGAATCTCTCTGCTTTGCCCTCCGCACCCTGTGGCTGCGCTCTCCTCCGCGGCTCCGAAGCTTCGCCCTACGCCACCCGCAGTCTCCGCCCGCGAAGGGGCTTCTAGTGTGTGGGAACCTTTCCTCCTTCACGGTTCCTTCCCACTGGTGTAGGTCCCGTCCCTATTCTTTTGTCTCTGTTTATTCTTTTTTCTTTTGCCCTACCCAGGTACGTGGGGAGTTTCTTGCCTTTTGGGAGGTCTGAGGTCTTCTGCCAGCGTTCGGTGGGTGTTCTGTAGGAGTTGTTCCACGTGTAGATGTATTTCTGATGTATCTGTGAGGAGGAAGGTGATCTCTGCGTCTTACTCTTCCACCATCTTGAAGCTCCTCCTCTCATACTTTCTTCTTTAAATCATTTGGGAAATTTAAAAACTCTTCATGTCAACATTTTAAAATATTTTGTTAAACTAATCATACATATTGCTCATGTCTACCTTGTAGAAATGACATATTTGAATTTTCATAAACCACTGCCAGATTTATACACCCTTCTTGTACCATGCCATTTATTATTTGAATAAATGTATAAGATTTTTGTAGAATATAATTTCTTTGGCTGCCCTACCTAAGAATCCTCCCTTACCCCAAATAATTAGTAAAATTCCCACATTATGCTATGAGTCCTGGAGACTGGAGGAAGTTCTAAATCACCCTGCAGCATTGAAAGTTAAAGATCAGATATTCACTTTTTTAACCTTTTTTACACTAGTACATGAGCATCTAAAATTAGGCAGATGAATTTGACCCAACTTTTGAATAAGAAGTTAGTGATGCAAAATCTAAATGATCGTAGGGCATTGCTTTTGGTGGCATCCATAAAACAGAATCTAGTTTATAGGAGCCATTAATATACATACCAGTGATATACATGGAGCACTTGATGGTAGCTTTGGTTTTCATTTGCCTGTGTGGTGGGTTTAACAAATGTAACCACAACAACACCTCCATCTCACATGCCATTCTAGACTGTGACCTAGTTATTCCACCACCACTGAAGTCTCCTGGCTTGACTGTAACCAGTAGAATGGTGTGGAAGGGATACTGTATGATTTCTGAGGCCAGAACACAAATAGCAATGCTGCTTCTGCCTGATCCAAAGGGCTTCTCGCTTTTGAAGCCTTCAGCCACCGTGCAAGCAGGCCAACTTTTCTGAGGCCACCAAGCTGTGAGCAAGCCCAGATTAGCTCCCATGGAGAGGTATTGCAAAGTACTCTTGAAGACAAAGAGATGACTGGCTAGCTGCCCCAGCTTCCTGCACTTCAAGATTCAGCCATCCTCATACAGTAGCAGCATGAAAGACCCCAAGCCCAAAAAGCCGAGTTGTGTCTGGATTCCTGACCCTCAGAAACGGCGAGATAAAAATATAACCAACTATGTTTGGGGGTATTTTATTATTCAGCAATAGATAAAAAGACTTTCATCTAAACAAAACAGTTTCAAATATTGCTTAAGTAGATGTATAAATTAAAAATAAAATATATTCTCACCCCTACACTGCCACATCCCTCACTTATGTTACCCTAATTTATGATGGAATTATATGTGAGGAGTCCTTAATTAAGATTTCCTTATTACTCCTATCTGATGTTTATGCTGCAAACCCTAAAATAGGTGTGTTTCTAACCTTCTGTTAAACCTTCTGAGGTGTTATTCCCAGCTGGATATTCCCCTTCTTTGAGAAAACCCTGATTCCGAACCTCAGACAATTGCTTTTCTGTTTGAGGGGAAGCATTTTTATTTTACTTACTTGGATCACCGACTTTTCCTTTTAATTCTCTTTAGCTTTTCTTTACTTATCAGAGAATTATTTGCTATCTCTCTTGGGGCCTCCAGAATTCTTTGACTCCTACCCTTTCTATGGCACGCTAAGTATTATGAGCATGTTCCATTTAATTCACTTCACATATAGTGTTTTGATAAAGGAAGATGAGATTTTTCTCCTCTGTATTCTTTTCTTTGCGAAAACAGTTGCGCTTTGACTCAATAAGCAAACAGAATTCTTACAACCAAGGAAATGGGCTTATGGCCCCGAATAAGGTAGGCCGATTTTCTGTTATGAACCCCTATATTGTGTTTGTCTTCAAGTGAGCTCCTTAAGGACCCACTAGGCTTGCTTGCCTATGATATTGTCTAGTTGAAGCTGAAGCACGTTTGCTTTTTCTTCCACTTCTGTTATCTTTTTGCTAATTTTGCTACCATCCACGTGTTACACCCCTGTAGGGGAAGGGCTTTCTCTAACTCTGAATGTGCTCTAGTAGTTTATCCAAGATAAAGAACACTTTATTGTCTAACTAATAATATGCTTTTCCGTTATTAAAAGGGTTTTTTTTTTTTTTTTGGATACCTTTGTTCTTTCAAATAGACCCAGATGTGTCAGAAACCGGAATTGAGTTTTAAATGTCTGACAGCTCAGCTTGAGCTAATAGAGAAATCTATGCTACAATATGTAGAGACTCTACAATATGCCAGATAGATTGCAATATACATGGGTAAACGGTAAGGAAGACGCAGGAAATGTGAAGAATCACTAGCTCAGTCTCCATGTGAGCCTGTACAGAGAAACACAACACAGCAACCATCTTCCCGTGCATTTCGAAGGATGCGTACTGTCACACAGGGTATGGCGGGAGGCCCCTGGAGACACAATAACCGAGCACTAAACTAAATCCATTCTGCCTTCTCAGCTCAGCAGTTCTGCAGCTACCAAGCAGGTCTGTACAAAAGACTACAGTAATTTTCAGATGCAAACCATCACCTGTGGAACCCACCACCCAGGGAAACAAGCTGCAGAATGCACGGGGCTGGGGTGAGGCAGAGAACCTCTCATACAACTAAATGTCATTGAAACCCAGGGAGAACAAAGTTCATTCTTCAGAAATCTATTACAAGAAGCCTCAAAGTGTGAAAGAGAAAACAGCTGTTCATGTTGGTCCTAAACTCAATATTATTTTTCTTTGCTAAATTCTGAAGGTTAGGTCAAAATTTTCAGATATTTTTCTATCTCTATGAAATCACCTTTCAGTTGGGCTTTCCTCTTGCTTTATGTAGTGTGTTTATATAAAATTTTATTATAAATTCATAATGTGAACAACATAGATATGACTTATAATTTTAATCCAATAATTGACAGTCCTAAGGACAAAATAAAAAGTTACAATCATTTGATTACCATATTAAACTGAAGTATAGGATGTTGAAATATCTTTATGGGAAGGACCAAATTATAACCAAATATTTTTTCTTTATATCCCTAACAGAAATGAAGCAAAAGTTTACCTTCAGTAAGACTTAAGTACATTGAAGGCTAGGTGTTTTTGTGTTTAGGAAAGTCTTCGTATAATGTACAGAACTTTAATAGCACAAAAGTGGAAAATAAGATTTCCTTTTTGAATTATCAGTTTAAATAATAAATAGTTACACATGGTTTTAAAGAGTCATTGACTTAAGCAATAATATATCTGGAAAAAGTGAACAAGAAAAATGTTTTTATTGTTTGTATTACCCTCATGACAAATGACATTGATAAAGAGAACAAGATTGAGGGGAAAATTGAAGGAATATTTATGGCAATTCTAAGTGCCTTGAAAAGTTGATCTGAATGATCACTTCCCTGACAACTAACAGTAACATCGTTTTTAGCTATGACTGCTAAAATTAGAGACCTTCCTCGTGGAAATATGCATTCCCTGACAACAGTACAGGATGGCAGCCTCCACCTGACGATAAGAGCGAGAGTAACAATTCATCCTTAAACGAGCAATTTCTGTGATAAAGGAACAATTGTTACTTAAGATGGATTTGATGGCAGAAAAAAAAAAAAAAAATAGTGCCACACTAATTACTTTAGCAATATTTAGTGAAATGTTTGCTTTGATTTTAAATAGAGGGATACAGTTTTCAAGATATTCACTTATAAGGACTATTCATACCAGGAAAAGAGACCCTTCTTGGTGACGAAAGGGCTTTTAACAACTGTGTAAAATTATGCTTAGTTGAATAAACTACACAATAGAATGTGCTTGTTAGAAGTGCAAACAAATGACTTTTAACCTGCCGCCTAAGGCTGTTAGCTGTTGATGACTAAAGTCACAGGCCCACACCACCATCACTTCCCCAGTAGTGCAAAGCTAGATTACGGGACCGTGTCAGGCCATCCATCATAGCTTGTCACCTGAAGACGTAAATAAACATTCAGCATTTCCCAAGATCTGTTAGAAGGCTGGTGTGTCTATTTAGAGTCCCTATGGCAAAATTATGGCTTAAATTCAGCCTTTTAAAATGTATACATTAGTACCAGTGCAGACACAGAGTCCACATTCATTTTGCACACTTAAAATGTACCTAGAAAATTGGGTCCAAAATGAGAGAAATAGCTACAAAAATATTACGTTAAAAGCCTCTAATTTTATAAATCATGGTAATTTGAGAGATCGATGTGTTCATGGGAAGAAATTGTGTCTATTATGGTTATATAGAATCACCAAAATGTCACAGGAAGAAGGGAGAAAATCTCCTTCCCGTTCTTTGGAAATATTTTGTTAAAACATACTCTAAGTAGAAGTATGAGTTAGAGAATTACTCTAAAACAAGAGTCTATAAATGTTTTCTCTACAGGGTGACATAGTAAATATTTTAGGTTTTGAAAGCCGCATATGGTCTCTGTCATACATTCTTCTTTGGCTTTATTTTGCAACTCAAATATATAAAAACTATTCTTAGTTCATCAAAGGTACAATAAAAGTAGAGTCCACTGGCCAATTTTGAACCATGGGTCATAATTTGTAGACCCCGTTCTAGAAAAGAAACAAATGTTTGTTTATTTAGTAAAAAGGGACAATTTTATAATTTAGAAGACTTCATTCTTGCTTTTGCAGTGCTTATTTTTCAAGTAACAAAGAATTCTATAAAAATATACCATCATTCATGGCATGACAAAAGTAATTATTAGATGTAACTCCTGGCACGAGTGCATTTTAAATCAAATCGATGTTTTTGGCTATACTTCTGCATTTTGAAATGGAGAATTTAATGCAAGTTAGATGTTACTCCAGGTGTATATTGTTACTTAAAATGGTACAGATAGTAGTCTTGAGACAAACAGCACTAAATTTAGCTCAATGCCAAAAGCAGCTGCTTGAAATAGTTCTGGCAGCACTTCAGACATGTGTATCTTCATGTGAGACTCCAAGTCATCTCTTTTAACGTGTGTCAGTTTTACTGATAACACAAAATCAACAACAAAATAAACTTTGAATTTTTAATTCCTTTTAAATCTCTGTGTGTTTGTGTATGTGCGTGTGTGTCTACATACATATATGTATGTTTCTTAAAGTTGCCGGAAAGGTAAAGAACGATCAGCCTTGTTAGATATGTCGAGGGGTGAAAAGAAATCATTGTTAGGGTATGGATGAAGCTTTATGATATCTATAGGTAAACAGGATAAAACAATTATTATGAGATGCAGGGCAATTATTCCTGTTTGACATTATTGAAATTATCTTTGCTAAATTATACACTGCTTAGAAACTTTTTAGAAAATCAGCAAAAATTTTGTCAACTAAGGAAAAGTCAGCACCTTCAAATACAACACACTTGTTAATCTTCTGTTTCAAATGCCTAGATTGTTAAACAACTTGTTATTGCTATCCTTTTGCACCAACAAAAATGAAGGTATTTCAACAATTCCAAAACTATTTTTGAAAATACTAAGTATGAATACCTTTCTTGCTATTATAAAATGAAACAGCTAAATACTTAAATATTGTTGACATTTCTGAACCAAGCTTGTACCAAATTTGCATAAGAATATTCCTACGAAGTTTTTTTCATTAATATCAAAATTCATTAATAAATATTTTCTGTGCTCCAGGCACTGAGTAAGAATTAAGTAATACAGAATGAATAAAACGTCAAGAATGCATTTTAGGGGAGACAACCGGTAAGGTGTGATTTAGTTTTAATATTCCCTGTGCATAGGACACCCTAGGTATTTTGCATAAGTCTATGATTTAACACTTAAAACAACCCTGAGAGTCAGGTCACATGCTGAGGCCCGGGAGATTTAAACAGTTTATTTTTACTACCTAAAATCAAATAAATAACCAGTAAGTGACAGTTAGGTTTTGAAGACAGGTTTGCCCTGAATCCAAAGTTTCATTTTATTTGTTTATTGGTTTGGTTGCTTGTTTTTCCAAGTATATTTCCTAGTCATTTTTTTTTTTTCCCCAGGAGCACAAGAAAGCCCCCAAAATCATAAGGGAAAAACAATTATAATCATCCAAGGTCTACTAAGATTATTCCTGGATTATATTCTTTTGACAAGACTTTCTTCAAGATTTTTGATTATTTGTAACTTTTGTTACCTCCAGATTTTCATCTTTTTTTTTCTTCATTGTATACAACTCTCTGCTACCTTTTGATTTTAAATCGTCACCTTCTGCTTTCCACTCTTTTTTTCATGCTTCTTCCTGTATAGTTAAAATTTTTTTCCCAATGTAGATTTTTTAAAGTGCCAATAAGTAAATGATAGAAAGTGGGAAATGACTGAAAGAAAATATTACTTTACACATTCTAGAAATCTTCAGCACGTGCCCAGCAGAGAGGGAACTCGATGGGTCTCTGTGACCTTGGACATCATTCTTTGTGTCTAGCTCTATCTATGAGGCAGTAGACTACTGCCCTTCCATTGCTGCCCTAGAGGGAGGCCAGGGCACACCAGGTGTGGGAAAGACTTTCCCTCCCCCAGCAGGCAGCTCTCTCCACTTGACCCATGGGTTTCTAGATGAACAGATCCACCTTATGTTTTCATTACGGTTAAGAAGTGAGTGTGTATTTCTCAAGCTTAAACCAAGAGCGCGTTCTTTTACATAATGAGACAGAGGTGTGACGAAAATTCCATTCAGAATTTTTTCCTTACTATTACGTGCAACTAAAATATACCTAAAAACTGCTATGTAAATGGCCAGCAAAATGTTACCAGAGGGAATTTTAAAAGGAATAAACGCTTTTTGGGTCAGTAACTTCAGTTAACTATTTCTAATTATTTAATAGCTGAAAGCACATAATACTGATCTTATAAGAACTAAGAAATTCTAATATTTGTTTGGACACAAGGAGTTTGAAGAATGCTTTAAATTCCTCATTACGGTATGGTGGTTGTTTAGCAGTATTGTGAGGCTCTAGTTTCAGCAGAGCACCTTGCATTGAAATAATAGTTTAGAGATATGCAAGCAATGTCACTTACGTGGAACCACGGTTGAAATTTCTCTGTAGATAGGCTGGATGTACAAAGTTTCAGTTGTGAGTTGTCTAATGCCATAACACTAATAAGTGTTACACAATTTGGGTCACAACACACATCTTCTGATTCTTACTGCAATTTTCATTTCACCATGCTATTGAATAGGTGCAGGATATAGTGGCATTGGGTTAATCATGGGCTTCTCTCTGGAAGCATGGAGTTGAGGTGCCCTTGAAGACTGGCTTCCATTCCCATGATGGCTGCAGCCTAATCCCTGGAAGGAAGGAGGTGGGTGGCACCTCCTGATGAAAAGGGAAAAAAACCCCAAACTCAAACACTGTCTTAGAGTTACTTCATTTTACGGTTTATACTGTTGGAAATGATGTTTTGATGAAAAGTGGTCAATAGAATATATCTTCCTTCCTTATAGAAGTGTTGCTATGTTATAAAATTCTTATTTACCTAAACATCTATCAATATTTGCTGCTCCAAAAATACTTATAATTTCTTAAAGTTAAACATAATCTTCTTTTTGCTCTCTTGCAAATTCCATTCTTGTGTACCAAAATGGGCTTTAATGTAGCAGGATGTGCTGATAACCTGTCACAAATTTTCTAGTTTTAAATTTCAGCAGGTTTTTATTCTTGATTATGTTCAACATGTCCTTACCCCAATCTCTCATTGAATTAAGCACTCCCTTACCCTTCCATGTATGTTACATTTCATCACCTCACTTTTTGGTTTATTATAAAAGTCTCCCTCTTTTTTTTTTTTAACCCTGAGCCAAAACTCCTACATGGACTTTCCTTTACAAAACCCCTGGGAGAAGTTTGGATCTTCTTCTTTATTGGAATACTTCTAATATTGCTGTGGCATGACAGATGCTGTGGTCCCTGAACATGAAATTCATATGAGGGACCTCCTCACTCCTTATTAAAATCACCAAATTTTTACCAGGAAGTACAGTAGAATATGGAATGGGACAGGTATCGAAACATCATCTAAATAATATTACAGAAAGGAGGAAAGAGAAAGGAAGGGAAGAAAGAAATTGAGAGAAGGACTGAGAACTTAGAAGAAATATTGCCCAAGGCTTTACAGGTAAGTGAAACACACATACAGACACAAAGAAGGAGAGGTGAGGAGACATACTGAAGGTGGATGAGAGGCTGCTGAATTAGGAAGGGGATCTTAAATGCAGCAGCAGCAGTCTCAACTCACCAACACACTCTCTCTGGGCATATCTGCTCCGTAAGATGTTATTCTCAAAGGCTTTATTTACTCTCTTTATTCGTCCCTGGAAGAATCATTTAGAGGATTCAATTTCTTTCGATTTCTTTATTTGGCTGCATTGGGTCTTCGTTGCGGCATGCAGCATCTCTTTTTTGCGGTGTGCCGGCTTCTCTCTAGTTGTGGCGTGTGGTTTTTCTCTCTGCAGTTGAGGCACGAGGGCTCAGTGGTTGTGGTGCGTGGGCTTAGTTGCCCCGCGGCATGTGGGATCTTAGTTCCCCAACCAGGGATCGAACCCATGTTCCCTGAACTGGAAGGCGGACTCTTTACCACTGGACCACCAGGAAAGACCCAAGGATTCAATTTCAATACCTTCAGTAATTATCTCAGGACTTTTAAGAGGCTTCATGGGAATTATTCCCACTAAAGTTTCACGAAAATCAACAGGGTTTAAGAAGAAGCTATTTTCCCAGAGAGCCCATAAATGCTATAATTTTTTTTATTTTCCCTACAGATTGCCTAACAAATTGGAACTCTACTTGAGGCAGAACTAAATTCTTTTTGTGAAATCTTTTGATGCTCATTGTGTAAAGTATACTAAACTCCCCTCAGATTTCAACTGATAAAGCAAGCTGGTCACAAAACATTGTTTCTAGCTTCTTGTAATAAACCAGTCATTCTGGTTATTTATTATTTATTCTCTTATTAATTTATTCATTATTTATTCTTTTATTAATGTATTCATTCAAAAATACTTGCTGAGCAATCTGTCAATGACAGGTATTGTTCTACATTCTAGAGACACAGTGACAAGCAGGACAAACTCTGTCTCCTCATGGAGCTAAAATTCTAGCTGAAAATAAACAATGCAAATTCAGGTGGTGATAATTCTATAACAAACCAGAATGTGGGGTTAGAAATGGAGGGCGAGGGATACCATTTGAAATAATGCTGCCAGGAAAACTCTTCTGGAGAAGGAACATTTAAGGAAGCAAAGGAAGATGATAAGTCAATGAGATATGACTGATAACAGAGGAACGAGTATCCCAGGGAGAGAGACCAGGAAGCACAAAAATCTCTCATGGGGTAAGAACTTGGCGTATTTGAGGAATAACTAAAAAGTAAATAACAAAAATCTAATAACTTGGCTAGAGCTGAGTGAGGAGGAGAGTGGTAGGAGTTGATCAAAGAGGGGTTTAGTTAGACATCCTTTCAGGCCTTGCTTAGTGTGATGAAAGCTATTGGAAAACATGGGGCAGGTGTGGGTGCCGTGATCTCACTTACATTTAAATTTCAAAAGATCTCAAGTTGAGCGTTTATGTTAACATGTCTATGGGATAGTTATACAGTCAGGCTTTCGACAACTGTGTCGGCACAGGGAGATCATACAAGATGTTACGGTAAACCAAGTGAGAGGTAATGATGGCTTGAATCGGGGAAGCGGAGGCAGTGTAAGATGATGAAGAGTGTCAGGTCGGAGACCTCCATAATAACTTTTATGTGACATAGGAAAGCAAAAGAAGAGACGATGACATGCGTTCCCTTGAGCAACAGAACGGAGAGCCACAATGTTGTGGAGAAGGTAAACTTGGGGGTTTGGTAAAGGCAGTTTGGGACGGGGAATTATGTTTTTATTTTGGACATGTTAATTTTGAGACACCTATCAGTTATCCACGTATATTTGTTGAACAGGTAGTTGTGTGTTAGAATTAAGAACTTAGTGACAGTCCCTGGACTGGAGACTTCAAGGTTATCAATATCACAATGACATTTAAGGCCACATAAGAGAAAAAGAAACATAGATGCCCTGGACTGAGTCCTAGTTTATTCCAACTTTAAATAATTGGAAAGACAAAGAGAATCTAGCAGAGGAAATGGAGAAGGCACAACAAATGCAACAGAAAGAAAATCAAAGCAGGTGGTATCTCTGCAGCCAAGGGTCTAAATGTTTAAAGAAGTAGTGGTTTTTTACTTCCAGGAGATGGCACACTAGATGTACAGAGAAAACCCTCCCAGTGTAGATTCTATAAAAGACGGACAAAACATTTTAAACAAAGGTGTTTTCAAGGCAAAACAGAGCAGGTGGTAATGTTAGGAAAACAACCAGATGCCAGATATGACAAAAAAGCTGCATTCCACAAACATAAGCTAACACTGGAGCTGGTGTTTTCCTTCAAAATAGCCTTCTGATCCTGGTGGCCTGGAGCCTTGTCTCGAAGAGCCAAGCCATCTATGCGCAAGTACAAGAGGCAATAACATAAAGAGGAACACGGGACCTGAGATCCCCATATAGTCAAGACCCCAATGGTTGAACTCAGGAAAAATGTCCCTCAAAAAAAAAGACGACTTTCCTGGCTAAACCTAGCTTTTAGTAAAAACAGTGGTAATAGTAGAGCCTCCTTTGATAAATCCTAACCAGTATTCACTCAAGTGGCGTCTGAATGCCTTGTGTCCCGCAAAGTTGGGAATTGAGGTTAACAGGTTTTCGTGGGGGGGGGGGTTACGTCATCAGGCTCTGGGCCAGTGCCTGGCAGCAATAACACACTCATCCTTTCTCAAAGAATGCATTTTAGAAACAGACCTAAAAGATATTACACAGAATAAACAGAGTTCCAAGGAATATGAGCTGACAATCAAAAAAGACTAAAAATATCTGGAAACAAACCTTGATGTCAAAGACTGCTGAAAGGTTGGCCACAGTGAGGTTGATTCCCTGGAAATGAGTGTTTTTCTCTCTGGTTGTGAAGAGGAAACCCTGAAAGGAGTGGGTTCAAGAGAGAATGAAGGTTGTATTTGTTTCCGATTGCTGCTGTAACAAATTACCACAAATTCAGTGGCTTCAAACAACACAAATTCATTATCCTATAGTTCTGGAGGCCAGAAGTCCAAAAAGGGGTTCAAAAATCAAGGGACTAAAATCAAGGTGTTGATAGGCGGAGGCTCTAGGGCAGAAGCTGTTTTCCTGTCATCTCCGGCTTCTATAGGCTGCCTGCATTCCTCCTGTTAGAGACCCTTTCTCCACCTTCAGTGCCTCTGCTTCCATACTTGCATCTCCTTCTCTGCTCCTTCTCGCCCCTCATGCATCTTTTAAGGGCTCTTTTGATTACATCAGACCACCAAATAATGCAGGTTAATTTCCCTACCTTAAAATACTTAACCAAATTATAGCTGTAAAATTCACTTTTTCCACATAAGAAAACATATCTACAGGTTCCAGGGATTAGGACCTGGACGTTTGTGGGGAGTGATTATCCTGCCTTCCATAGATGATGGAGTCAGAAGCTGAAAGGTCAAAGAAATGTTTTGTTGTATATTTGTTTTAAAAATAGTAGTCTTACATTTTATTTCTTATTTTTATAAGGTTTTAATTTGACATACATTGTAGGGGATGAGTATTTTTTTAAAATAAATTTATTTATTTATTGTTGGCTGCGTTGGGTCTTCGTTGCTGCGCACTGGCTTTCCCTAGTTGCAGCGAGAGGGGGCTACTCTTCAGTGCAGTGCACAGGCTTGTCCTTGCAGTGGCTTCTCTTGTTGTGGAGTACGGGCTCTAGGCGCGTGGGCTCAGTAGTTGCTGCTCGCGGACTCTAGAGCGCAGGCTCAGTAGTTGTAGCTCACGGGCTTAGTTGCTCCGCGGCATGTGGGATCTTCCCGGACCAGGGCTCGAACCCATGTCCCCTGCATCGGCAGGTGGATTCTTAACCACTGCACCACCAAGGAAGTCCACATTTTATAATATACTTTAAATTTGTATATTTATGGATGATTATTTTAAGTCAGATTTGGATGTTAATTGGCATTATCAATTTGAAAGTGGAAATAATGATGCAGGCAAGAGACATATCTGTAGGAACAGCATCCTTAAGTAGATAAGAGGAAGTGGGAGAGCATGCAAGCATCAGAGAATGCCAGAAACTGGATGGGGACGATTCATCAAGCACAGCTGTCAAGAGGGAGGTTTGGTTAACACGGTAGATTCGGCGCTGGTAAGATACAGATATGATCTTCTGATTGCTTCTATTGCTTCAGTGGACAGAGAAGCAAGATTATTAGTAATGTTTGATATATTATTGAAGTTAGCTTAAAATGGAAAGAGCTAATAGCACTGCTCAAAATAAAAGTTACTCTCAGGAAACCAAGAACAAGAAGAATCTTAAGACATTCCGAGTGTCTTGCGACAGATGAAATAGAGAGCCAACAGTTAGAGACTTGGTGGAAATTATACTGAAGAATAGAGACAGTAGAAGCCAGTCAAGGAATTTTGGCATGACCAGTAGAATACGCCGCCTGACTTAAAAATACAGGACAAAAAAGCCCGTTAAGTAAACACCAGAATCTGCAGCTCCATTTACCCCATTGCTGTCTTACATGTAGACCCTAAGTCATACTAAATGTACCTTCTAAAATATTTTGAGTTAACTTTTTATGTCTTATCTCATTCCTACTGCAATATATTTTGGCAAGTAAAAATTGTACTTTTGGAGTAAAATATTTAGAATTAACATCCTGGCTCCTTCATTTACTAATATTGATATATGGCACTTTAAGAATATAAGCCATAATAATAATTATTATTATTATCATAATTATTATTTCAAAAATAGAGGTAGTTGTCAATGATGCAATAGTCTTTGTAGCAGGAATAATTAAAATCTTTTCGTTTATTGTCTACAGTATCGCAATTTACAACTGGTTCTCCAGAATCTATTTTCTATGCTGAGAAGTGGAACCTGAACAATTTTTCTAGCAACAAAAGCAGCGATAATAATGAAAATACTAAACCCCAATATGTACTAAAAAGTTTATATCACACATATTCATCTAAATGCTTTACATACAGTTATTCATTTACTCCCCTATGAAACACTAGTAGTGCTAGGTTAGTATAATTAATATGCCTATTTCCCTAATGAGATGTTAGAGGCTTTAAGATATAAGTAACTCTCCAAGGTTACACAGCTAATAAGTGACACAACCATCCTGGTAGCTCCTTATTCCTTTATGAAGTGTTTTAAGGAATAGTCACTTAAAAGAAAAACCAGAGTTGGGAAATATGTGATGCTTTTGCCTTGACTCCCGGAAAGGGATATACCTTATGCTTTACTTATTTTATTGACCTCCAAGATGGAAAAGACCACAACCATGAACCTGCATGGATGTTCTGTTTTTGAATTACATGCAGAGAGAAAAGGCATTTCCCCCCCTAAAACAGTATTGAGGAAATAGCGCAAAGGTATTTCCTATAAGACAGTGTCTGACTTAACTATGGTTTGACTTAGGATTTTCAGATTTTATGAGGGCACCAAAGCAATAGGCATTGAGTAGAAACTGTACTTCAGATACTTGGAATTTCGATCTTTTCCCAGGCTCGTGGTCTGTGGTGTGATTCTCCCGCAGGATGCTGGGCAGTGACAGCCAGCACCGCTCCCAGTCACGTGATCACCATCGGGAAGGAGAACAACCCACATACTTAACAACCATTCCGCTCTTCACTTTCAGAACAGAATTCAATGCATTGCATGAGACAGTCAGCACTTTGTTATAAAAGTAGGTTTTGTGTTAGATTATTTTGCCCGACTAGAGTTTAATTTAAGTGTAAATAATGTAAGCGAGCACCTTGAAGGTAGGCAAAGCTAAGTTATGATGTTTTAAGTGCATTTTTATATATATATATATATATATATATATATATATATTTTTTTTTTTTTTAATTTTTGCGGTACGCGGGCCTCTCACTGTCGTGGCCTCTCCCGTTGCGGAGCACAGGCTCCGGACGCGCAGGCCCAGCGGCCATGGCTCACGGGCCCAGCCGCTCCGCGGCACGTGGGATCTTCCCGGACCAGGGCACGAACCCGTGCCCCCTGCATCGGCAGGCGGACTCTCAACCACTGCGCCACCAGGGAAGCCCTAAGTGCATTTTTTGACTTAACGATATTTTCAACTCATAATGGGTTTATTGGGACGTAACCCCATCAGAAGTCAAGGAAGATCTAGAGAGTATTTAGAAGTGTGTAAAGGGAATTCCCTGGAAGTCCAGGGGTTAGGTCTCTGCCTTTCCACTGCAGGGGGCACGGGTTCGGTCCCTCGTCAGGGAACTAAGAGCCCGCCAGTCAAGCGGCCAAAAACAATTACAAGTGTGTAGGAAATTGAGTGACATCCTTGATGTGTAGACTCCAGTGTTTAGTAAATTGTATTCCAGGTAATCAGCTTTGGTGTGGGGGAGGAACATAATATCACACACCTGTGAAGAATGAAGAAGTAAGTTGTTTTTATAAGATAACCCTAGGTGTCAAGTAAAGTTATGAAATTCTGTGAAAGTAAAAATATTTCTAGGTATTAATAAATTTATTGTAAAGAAAACTAGATGTCTGATAAAACTACTGATCACCTGCTGTTATTACCCCACTCTGATTCAGCTATTTGGCAAAAACTGTTATTTGTATTCTATTAAAAGAGAAATTTCTTTAATACATTTATAATGCTTGCTGTTTACAGGACTTACAATATTGTCATAGGATTAAAGGTTCATTTATACAATACATATTCGAAGTATTTGGAAAAAGTAAAAAACACCTTCTTTTTGGGCAGTAGCATATTTAATTAATAAGGATAAATTTGCAAATTTTGAGGTATGATAAATAAAATTACTCAATATCGTTTCTTCAAAGCATGAGCTATTTATTCGTATGATCTTTTTATTAAACTTAATGCAGTTAACACATAGTCTATGGACCATGCTAGGAGCAGAAATAGGTATTACTGATGTTGAACTTAAGCAGTGATTTAATGTTGTTAAATAAGATGGATAAAGATGACGAAAAAATATTGTGGAGAGCACGGAACTAATTTTGTATACAGGTAAGTAAACTTGGATTAATTAACTTATTTTCATGCAAGGAAGTAGGCAATGTATATAGTTATCAGCTAGTCTACAAAATTGACCAATTAAGGACAATGAAGATGTGGAATTTGTTTTTAAATCAGATTCCAGATATTAATTATTTTGATCTATATTTTCCCCCCGGGATGCCACATCAACAATAGCTACAATATTTGAATTAGAAGCCAAACTCTTCAAACAAATGTTCCAGCCTCACCATCTCTGTTTCCCATACTCATTCCTCTATCACCAAATTGAATGCTGGCTTCTACTCCTACTACTCAAAGAGAATAATGACTTTTCATTATGTTTCCAATGACCTTCACATCACTAAATTTAATGAACATTTAAATTTCCATATCATAATTATTTCAGAGTCATTGTATGTTGCTGAGCTGTTTCTTGAAACCTTCTCTTCATCTGCTTCTAAATCACAAAAATCTCCAGTTGTCTCACACTTGTCTGGTAATCTTTTCTTTTATGAATGAGTGATTATCCTGCTCTATGCAAACATTATATACTGTGATTTTTCTGTGTTTGTTTCTAGGGCTTCTTCTCTCTCATTTTTTCCTTCGGCGATCCCCTCCATGCTGATAGCTGAAGTGATGGTCACGTACAAAGATGAATTCCCAATTCATGTCTTCATTACAAACTTCTTTGTTCTGAGCTCTTAGAGCTGTACGTTCAGTTGCTTGCGGGATACCTTTTCTCATCTTCAAAGTTACCTCAAATATACCACACATGAATCCGTGGACAGGATATTCATCTCCAGGCCAATTTTACTTCTAGCAGTTTGTGTCTGTGGATGTGACCACCATCCTTAGAGTTATGTCAACTATAAGCATAATATTCATTCTTCAGAGCCAAAGACTTCTTGATATCTTTTCCATATAACTGTTTATTTTCATCTGTACCACCAACATTCCTACCCAAGATACACTCCTCTTTCATTTGGATTATAACAATTCATCTTATCCAGGGACATGATATATGTGTTTATTTATTTTAAGCCTTTATTTCATTTAATAAACCATTGTATACTTCCTATGTGCTGGGTCCTATTCCAAGCATTTTAAAAATATTTACTTAATCTTCATAATAACTCTAGAAGATATTTATAATTATTATCTCTACTTTGTAGACAAGGACATTGAAGCACAGAGAGGGTAAGTAACTTGCCAAAGGCTGCCAAACTAGTTTGGGTTAAGCAGTACATAAAACCAGAAGTCTTAACTAATTTTTTATATTGTCTTGTCCTATGTACTAACACAGAAAATTTAATAACATGTTTTTAAATTTCACAATCAAAAGTTTTCATTTGGGGTTATTTAAATTTTCAAATAAGTAATTCCTACTTCATTCCAGACCTCTTAGATATTTTATGTGCTCACATAAGAAACTCTAATTATAAGTCTTCAAATCTTTAGAAAAGAGATCAGAAGTCTAATAGAGTCTATGTATATTTATTTTAGCCATTTTGCTGAATGGATAACCAAACAATGGTTTTGACTCATAGTTAGGACAAGTTTTTTTTTTAAAGAATGCAATAGGCTGTGTATTAATATCTGCAAAAGCTTTTGAACTTGTTAGTATCCTATTAAGCTGAAATAATTTCATAGATAACTGAATATAATTACAGATTTTTTTCTAGGTTTCTTCCCATATCCTTAAAATTAACCAGCTAAAATAAGCTATATAACCACTTGAGCTATTAACCTGTTCATTTTTTATCTTTGGGGAAACAGAATTTTTGCTTTCCATTAGGAATATTCCAATGGAACAGGATTTTTGCTTTCCATTTTATCCCAACTTCTAAACAATTAATTTACCTGAGTATTTCATTGTTCAGGATGCAATGTTATGAATGAAATGCAGATCTTAGACACAAGCAACTCAGAACATTGACCAAACAATTACGAAAGTAAATCTACCTATAAATGAAAATGTTTCCCTAAGTAAGAAGATAGTACTAGTATCTGTACCAGCATATTTAAAAGCAGATAAATATTTTCTTTAAGCCCATAACCATGCAGTACAATGTGCTTCAGGATTGCTATATTAACTATTGTTTGGGATAATAGTTGACATACTCAGCTCACCGAAGTGTAAGCATGGATGAGTAGCTTCGACAGTATTACAAAGACTTTGAAACATCCATGGGAAGATAATAAAAAGACTTGAAACAGGAGTAGATTCAACAGGCTCTTTGTAGTTAATCTTTAAAAATGCCATTTGAAGCTATTGAAGAGAACCGATACAGTAGTTTTTTTTAAAAAAAGGTGTCATTACGAAATGTTATCCTAAAAAATAATCCCGAGTGAACTAGTTTTTCTATCTAGTATACATACACATTCATATCTTGAACAAGATGGAAAAGTATTACTTTTCTCAAAATGAAAAATATGAGGAAAAATGAGTTGTCTATTCTAATGAAGAACAGAAATGAGAGAGCAGCCATCAATCACCTCTTCTTTCACTATTTCTTCATATGAATTTTATTTCAAATATTTTTCTAAGTGTTATGTTTAGTTACTTGAAATGCCAAAAAAAAAAAAAAATTCACGTAATCCAAACTGCTAAAATGTTACAACAACAGATTGACCTGCTATCTTTTTTTTTTTTTTTTTTTTTTTTTTTTTTTTGCGGTATGCGGGCCTCTCACTGCTGTGGCCTCTCCCGTTGCGGAGCACAGGCTCCGGACGTGCAGGCCTGGCGGCCATGGCTCACGGGCTTAGTTGCTCCGCGGCATGTGGGATCTTCCCGGACTAGGGCACGAACCCGTGTCTCCTGTATCGGCAGGCGGATTCTCAACCACTGCGCCACCAGGGAAGCCCTTGACCTGCTATCTTAACTGGTCTTTGATGAATTAGAACTGATCGTCCTGCTAAAAAATGGGAACCTAGAAAATAACAGAAAATAATTTTGTATCAAAGTATATAAATAGGATTCATACACAAAGTATGAGAATGACAGATATTTTCAACAGGAAGATTGGTTTAAAACTCTAAAAGGGGGCTTCCCTGGTGGCGCAGTGGTTGAGAGTCCGCCTGCCGATGCAGGGGACACGGGTTCGTGCCCCGGTCCGGGAGGATCCCACGTGCCGCGGAGCGGCTGGGCCCGTGAGCCGTGGCCGCTGAGCCTGCGCGCCCGGAGCCTGTGCTCCGCAACGGGAGAGGCCACAGCAGTGAGAGGCCCACGTACCAAACTCTAAAAGGTCTTAGCCATCTTTATCTTGAATGTCATTTGCCTTGCAACACTGGAGAGATAGGCGAGAAAACCAAAATATAAAGAATAAGAATATAAGAAAATATATATTTTCTTGAAATCTTAAAATATTTATATTTGCTAAATATTTTATGTTTAAAGACAACACTTATTGTTCTTTCTCCACTCGTATTATGCTTTATTATCTGTATGAAGAACAAGAAACTTTGAAGGAGTGGTTATCTATGCCTAGCCTTGCTGTCACTGTTTGATTCTACTTAAATCCTCCTGTACTCAGAGGTGCAGCTTATCATTTGATACACTAATGCTATATGAAAAGCGAAAAGAACAGAGAGGTTTCCTAGCAACTCCTGGGATCCTTCTAAGGCAAGTCAGTTAAAACCATACAGTACGTGGAATGGGTGTAAATTGCAGTAGGAAGCTGAGTAGCAGGTTTTCAAATGCCCACTTTAAAACACAGTAACCTATAATAGGAGCCAAATTCCTCAAGAAAGAAGTAACATCAGAGCTCTGACATCTTAAAGATAATTTAAATAATCCCGCTTAAATTCCACTGAAGATATATAAATCCGAGCAAGAGAACCAAAGTAACAGAGTACAAAATCAAAGTTAATGCTTGTGTTCTTACTCTGGGTGTGGACTTCGATGAGGAGTGTTTTATCTTTGCCCACTCCTAGCCTGTGCGGACACACACGCACACACACACCCTACACACACACTCCCATGGCCTCAGCTGAAAAATTACGAGTGGAATATATGCATGCTAATATCTGATCAATCAGTTTTCTGTTTTTACATTATACAAGTTGCTTTATGAAAAGAAAATATAGTTAAAAGGTAGTTTAAGTGAAACATTAAATTGCTGGAGAAACTTCTCATTTCCTGAAGCTCTGTAAAGTACAATAATTTTGTGTTTTATGACACATAGCATTTGAAATAGTACTTTTGCTCATGCTTTCATTTTATATTTACAAAATGTCTCTGAAAGAGTGATTATTTCGTAGCCCCATTTCACAGACGGAAGAACGAAGCTTAAGAGAGAGAGTAAATGCTTCGTTAAAGGCGATTTAGGAAATCAGTGGTTGAACCAGAATTCCAGATGAGATGTTCTAACAACAAAAACATTCTTCTTGTCTTCACATCAGGATCTCACCAATTTTCATAGAAACATTTAAAATGAGGCTTTAAAAAAGACATATCCATCTTTCTGATTCATGATCAATGAGCGGTTGAAAGTATAAGAGGAAGAATCCCACTACCTAAAGACTGCCTTAATCACACTGTGAAAAAGTTTGCTCTCCAGGCACTAAAGAAAGATTCTTGAAAAGTAATTATAAGTAAACATCCTTTTGTGCTTCTGTTAATATATCCTCAACTACTTTATGAAAAAAAAAAGAAAAGGGAAATTGTAAGGAGTCTTACTAAAAGTATTAAAGCCAAGGTAGAGAGAGCAGCAAATAATTAGGTTAAGGATCGTTGCTGCGAAAAAGTAAAGTGCTAGCCTAACTGATTTTCCTAGCAACTCAGGCAAAAAAGCAAAAAAATGAATTTCACAAACCTTCTAATTACTAGGTACAATGTCTACAATACTTACACTTTCTAATACAGAAAACATATATTAATCAAAAGAACTTGACACTTATCTGTGTGAACTTGGAGCATTAATTTAGATGTACTAATCTTTTCTTCCTCAGTAAAGAGCAGATAATAACACAACATCTATAGGCTAGACTTTTATATAAGAGCTTTTGGAGGGTGAAGAGATAAATATGGAAGTTACTTTATAAACAAGTACTACTCAAAGATATCTCGAGAGGCTGCTAAGGGAGGTTTTTATATTGGAGGAAAAATAGTTAATTCTCATTAATAACTATAATATTTATCAAGTATTTGCCTAGAGTTCTTACATATTAACTAACTCTTGCGAAAAGTGTTGAAATGAGAAATAGGGATAGCCATAGGAGAATCAAAATGAAATAAGCATATTAAATAGTTCATTCTTCTATTTTTATGAATGTTTTACACTTACAGTCAAAGGTGTTAATTCTGGGTAAAGTGTGTAAGGGAAGATATAGATAAAGCAAAGAGTAATGGAGAGTACTTAATAGTGATTCATGCTGGCTTTTTGGTTTGGACAATAAATGTTAGAGATGATCAAGTTCTGTAATTCTTTCTTCCTGTCTGTCTATCTATCTATCATCAATCTATCTACCTCTCTATGTATCTATCCATGTCTTTATCTGTTGACTTATTTCAAAATCATGAGTAACAAGATTTTTATAGGTCATATTTATTCTAAACTATGTCAAATAAAAAACATTCAGGATTTAGCTAAGGAAAGAATTTCTTATACAGAAAAGAGTGAACAAGACAACAACAACAGCAAAAAACCGAAACCCAACAAGAACGAGGAGCATGTGAAGAAGTGGGGTGAAGGAATTAGTGGGTGGGGGTGATAGGGCAGTAGATCAGAGGATCTGTACCCCGACGCCAGCCAACTCTTGGAGGAGCTGTTAAGGTGGGGTTACACAGGGCTCCGGCTGAGAGTGGGTCAAAGTTCAGGGGCCTGGGGGAAGCAGAGAAGCTTAAGCAAAGTTTGGTTCACAAGCATTCTTTTTCCACTGATAAGCCAGGGCAAAAGGCTGCACTCATCCTTTGTGAGGAGCAAATAATGAATTTGGAGGGCAGATGTCTGTGCCTTGTCATAGGGAGCAACCCTGAGTCTTATCTAATTCATATGGTGGGAGGATTTCTTTGCAATAATCAGCTTCCTGGAACACAACAGAGTGAGACAATTTCTTTAACTATTGCTGTTTTACAGGATCACAAGAACCAGGTAAAGTTAAACATTGCCGAGAACTTTCTCTGAGTCAGCTTAAAACTTGATTTTTTTACACTCGTTGTTGATTTGTTCTCTAATAATATATGTGTTATGAATATTCAGCTTCGAAACACGCTTCTTTATTTTCATAGGATGTCAAAATAAAATATAAAATAATTTCCTAGGTACCACATCCTGGATTTTGGCTTATAGGAGCCTCTATATCATTATTCCTGGAGGAAAGAAAAGCAAATGAAAACTTTGAAAATATTGCAGTACAGTTCAATAACCTGGTTATTCAATAACCAGGTTCAATTCTGACCTTATCTGTGCTGCATGCATATTGCCCTAAATGTTCACTAAACTCTGCTGTGCATTCGCAGTATTTCAATCTGAAATAACTCATTTAGGATTTTGTTTGCTTCTGAATGATGGGAGCCATTTTCATTAACAATTGTAGCTTGTTGGTTCTTGGTAATGTGAAGAAACAGAAATCTGCTAAAAGCAAAACATCTGATTTACATGGTAAAAAATAGATATACATATTTATTAAACTAAATAGTATTATTAAATATATATGTAAAATTGTAAAGCCTACTTTTTATGACAATTTCCCTCTTTTCCCCAAGATGTTCAATTACAATATTGGTCCTCCATAATCTTATATTAAGAGAAATTAAGAGGCACACTATATACTGTGAACCATTTAAACTTCGTGAAGGTTAGATACAGTTTACTTCCTCTTATTTCTATCCTTGCAAAAAGGCATTAGGCATCAATTTGGTATACCGAATGGCAAATGAGTTTGAAAAAATATTACAAATCAAATAAAATACCACAAAGATTCTGGAAATTTAAAAATTATGATAATGATAATAGTTGGTATTAAAACCCAATTCCTTAGGAATTTCTATACCTTTAAAGTTACTCATTAGCATCTCTAATTTCAGTTACTTTTTCTCTCTGTAATGAGTTAAAACTAATGTGCCCCAGTTATGTTCTCTGCATTTGTTCAGCACCTTCGGTGGGCTGGGAAACCTTCTCTTGCTTGTAAATTCTTTCTGCCAACTAAGCACTCCAACGAGAAAGAGAAAAACCAGAATCAAACCAGTTATATTTAAAGTCCAGTGTTTTCTTTTTTTTTTTTCTAAAGTGGCAACCTAGGTCATAATATACTTCACGAGGACTAGCGTATGTAAATCATTTACTGGAGGTTTGCATACATAGTAAGATCAATAAATGATAGATTCTGTTATTCATATAACTGTGAACTTGTGACATCATATTATTATCTGATTTTTACGTATGGAAAAGCTGAAGCAGATGATATATCTGAAGTACAACTGGTGGGAAATGGCAGAAACAAGATCTGCATTTGTGCCTGTATGTTTTTATAGACTCGCATTATAGCCACTATAAAACACTGTAAAAACACTGCTCTCCTAACGTGTTTCCTTTTACATCCCGTTCATTGCGCTAATCTGGATTGAAACGTTGGAATTTAATAAAACGGCAAAGATTACGTGGTAAGATTTAGTTAGGCAATGACAAAATGAAAGGGATGGTAAAACGTATGGACACTCAAAGGAACAAAAATAGCCAAGATTTCCTTGAAGAAGAATAACGAGATTGATGAAATCATTCTACCAGTCATCAAAACTTACAACACTATGGTAACTAAGAGAAGGTAGTTTTGACTCAAAGATAAACAAACAGAAGGGCGGGACAAGCTGAAGACGTGCCAAGTCTTGACAGTAAAGATCAAATGAGGCAAGACATGCAAGTTTTGCACAAAGTCTTGTCCATAGGAAGGTTTGAAAACATCAGTTTTTATTATATTTTAGTTTTCTATTACTGTCTTATTTCCCACATGCTAGCAGACCTCAATTCACCAATATTTTAAAAGACAACACCTTGACTTTCTGCTACTGACTGCAATCTTCTGTTCTTCTGATCGAGAATGATTAAAATCGGATTCAGGAGCTGGAATCTAAAGTCACACAGACCAGAACAGCAACTGAGTGTCTGCTGCTAGAAGTCCTAAGACTCCGTGCGAATAATCCACTGGCACTGGCTTCATTTCTATCATTTGCAAAGTACAGTCCAATGATATTCTTGTCAATACAAGACTCGCGATAACGATGATTTCAGTTGTACTGGACGTATTAGCTTATAGCCACTGGTTTGTCAAACTTCACTCTGACTAATTTTCTTCTGATATGACTAATCTGTGCTTTCGCTAAGCAGAATATCATGGAACAGAACAAAAGTCTCAAACTAAGAAAGACTTTGACAAATATTACCTCATGGAAGAAAAATTAATATGAATTTGTTTTTATTCAACGACATGTTGAAAGGAACAAAATAGCCACCCTGAAGAAACTCAGGTTATATTTAAATTTGTCAAGTCTGCGTAGAGGATTAAAAAAACTTTCCCTCTACCGTCTTAGATATAGTAACTGAGGCGTGTGGATTAAACTGACAAAAGACAGATGAACAGGAGGAAAGGTTTATTTTGCATGCACACCGGGCGTTCACGGAAAAGAAGTGACAACCTCCAAAAACATTTAGGTCTGGAGCCTTATACACAATTTTAACAAGTGGTAGTAAACTGTGAAGAGGTGACTAGACAAAGCAAACGAGATTTGGGTGTCTAGGGCCAGTAGATCGTGGGAAGGTGGATACATGGGGGAGACTAATGAAGGTAAGGGTTATTTTAGTGAGGTTTGTGCAGACTCAAGTTGGTGCCGTCTCCAGTTATAAAGAGTCATCTCCATTGACTGAGTCATTCTCTTCCTGGGACAGGAGAGGGAAACAACTTTACAAAGAGAAATTGAGGCAGAAAGAAGTGCAGAGAGTTCCTCCTGTGTTTGCTGTTTCTCAATTACCTTCAGAACAAACTTTATGCCAAAATGGCATATTTTATGAGGTCTATTTTGTGGTGGCATTATCACCCGTTTTAGTTTGCTGGAACAGAGTATCACAATGTGGGTGACTTAAACAACACGCATTTGTTATCTCACAGTTGTGGAGGCTAGAAATCCAAGCTCGAGGTGTCAGCAGGGTTGGTTCCTTCTGAGGGCCTATCAGAGAGGATCAGTTCTCTGGCTCTCAGCTAGCTTCTGGAGGTTTCCTGGCAATTTCTGGTGTCCCTGAGCTAGTAGAAGCATCACCCCAATTTCTATCTTCATTTTCCTACGGTATTCTCCCCGTGTGCATATCTCTATGTTCAAATTCCCCCTTTTAATAAAGACACCAGTCATATCAGGTTAGGGCCTACCCTAAGGATCCCATGTTAACCACCTGTACCTGCAATGACTCTATTTCCAAATTAGATAACATCCTACGGTGCTGGATATTAAGAGTTCCACATGTGAATTTGGGGGGAATACAAGTCAACCCACAACATAGCCCTCCTAAAATTTTTCTTTTTACTTCCTCTTCATTGTGTTAATCTGGATTGAAAAGTTGGAATTTAATGAGACAGCAAAGATAGGTGGTAGGTCTTAGTTAGGCAATGGCAGCTGATGACTTGAAAAGATGAACTGACTGGAAAAATGAAATACAGTAAAGTCTATCATCAGTGTGATGGAGCCAATATAAGTTGAAAATGTTTTCTGCTTTGACAGAAAATTAAAACAGGAAAAACCTTCTTTTATAGCTACTGAAGTCTTTAAAAAAAACCTTACACAGAAGAATATAATAAAAGGGACTCCTCATTTAACAAGCAGGCCAGGAGTTGTTCGATTTCTTCTCCTTCCTTTGCACTTCTAAGAAGAGAGATAGCAGAAAGAAGGTCAGAACACCATAGAGCAGGACAAATTTAGTGAGAGTCTAAGGGGCAAATCTCAGGGAGATCGCATCGTCAGAGCTCCTCCTGACGGGATGCCCAGAATGCTTTTCTCCTTTGTCAGCACTGTTTACTCCTACAAATGTTCTGACCTCTACACAAATGTCATCTGGTCAGAATGCTTTCAACATCTAAAATAGTACACATCCATTATGTGTAATAGCTCTCTCCTCCCGCTAGAATGGAAAGGAAATTCCATTCCTCTATTAGTTCACTCTGATATCTCAATCATTTGGAAAGTATCTAGAAACTATTAGGTACCTAGAATATTTTTGAAGAAGTGGCCTTTGCTACACAGTACTGATCAGATTGCAAAAGAATGGCCAGAAATCCAAGTTTTACTTTCTTTTTTTCATCATTAGCTACACTCCCTCGTTTTATACATTCTCAACATTTTACTTTCTATTTTCTCTTACCCATTCCTCATTTCCTTCTCCTTTCTTCCCTTTTTCCTATCTTTCTGTGTTTGGATTTTCTCTGTGATGCTTTCTCTCTCTTTCTCTGTCTCTCTCTTCTCTCTTGTTTCCTTTTTGGGTAGGTTTTTTTTTTTAATTTGTGAATTTCATAAATGTTTTAATACATGTACCACATTTGTAGGTGACCTTGCCTTTGGAGGGTCACTCCATGGCATATAAATAAGGCCAGTTTAGCCCAAAAAGAGGCAGAGCACATAGCAGTTAAGGGCAGAATACCCTATTTCATATTCTGGCTTGTAGAAGCAGTTTAGCTTTTAAACAATGACGTTACTACAAAGAGCATCAACTTCCTCAAATATAGAGCAAAGATCATGTTACTGTCTTAGAGAATTGTCTTGAAGACTGTGAGCTAATAAATTCATGCTAAGTCTGTGTGTCACTTCCTGGTACCACAGCAAACTTTCAAATGATGTTAGTTATTATTATTTTAGTTAGGTCTACAGAGAATACAGAGTAAGGAATTAACCCAATTCATAGCCCCTAATTAACTTGGTGATCAAAGGGTACCCTTTCAGTAAACATTATAAAGAGATATTTTCATACTACTCTAGTTAATTCATGGAAATCATTGAAATTCCAACCTTTAATAAAAGAATACTTTTGAAAAGTAAACATTATTTTTAATTTAGGCTATTTTGATCCAATATGATTGTAGTTCACTTTTATAGCCAAGAACAAGGTCAGTCATAAAATATAGTTCAAATTTTAAGAAATATTTCTGTTTTATTTTTTAGTATAAAGGATATAAACCTAGGTAAGCAAATTTCGTGGGGGGGGAAGGTCTGTCATATTACTCTTTATTCTCAAAATCTTCACAAACATGTTTATACATGTTGAAATTTCCTTTATTTTTTTCACCCATTATAACATAAAGACTGTCTATTGTAAACTATCTCTTGCGGACAATGATTTAACTTATAATTAGTGGTTACATAATTCGCTTTATATCCACAGTGAAAATTTAAACAGCAAATATAAGTCTTCCATTTTCAGATTGGCTTATGTATTTAGTAGGAAGTGATAGATAGTAAGAATAAGTTATCTATAACTCACACTGATGATAGAATTCATTTACTCAATAAATATTTTTTGAGCCTCACTGGAGGCTCATGCAAATTTCAGGAGATACAACTCTAAACATCATGCAAATTTCAGGAGATACAACTCTAAACAAGGGAAGGCACCAAAGTCTTAACACGCTAGTATAGGAGCCACAAAATTAAATAGCTCCAGAAGAAAAGCAGATTTTCTTAAAAGTTTAGAACAGGAATAGAAGAAAGGCAGAACTGAAGACTGGAAAATGAGTGATTATATGCCCCATCTAATGACATTGAAATGGAGAGTATTCAATATAATTTAGGGACCATACAATATGAGTCTTTCCACCGCTTTCTATGTGAGACACCAGAGTGCTTTCAGATAAAAAATAGGCTAGTAAAACCAGGAATCCCAGTATGGAATGATAAATGTCATACTAAGAACATGTATTGGGACAAGTCCCAGAGAGTTAGGGAAGACTTTTCTGAAGCAATTGTATCTAAGTTGAGAGTTAAAAGGAGCAGTTGTGGCTTGATAGAGAAGGCAGAAGAACATTCCATTCGGAGAGAACAACAGGGTGTGAAATTACCTGGAGACAAGTTCAGTGTACTGTATTATTGGATTTGGGAAGAAGAGTGCTAAGAGTCGAAGCTGGGAAGTTAAATAGGGCTCGGCTTGTATCATGAAAAGCGGAGAAAGCCGTGTAGAGTTTGATTCTGGGAACATGGGGGGACCAATAATATAGTTTACCAGAGATGCGACATGATCAGATTTGTACTTTTAAAAGAACATTTTGGCTACAGTGTGGAAAATGGACTTGATTTGCAACCACAACTTGGGGCAGAGACACTAGCTGGAGGCCGTTAGAGCAATTCCAGCCGGAGATGCTGGAGGCATGGACCAAAGTCTATCAGTGGAAATGGGAAAGAAATGGACCAAAGTGAATTATATTTAGGAGACAGACCTGACACCACCTGGTGATGGATTAGATATGGGAGATAAGAAAAATGAGAAAGCAGAGGAAGTCTGATGATGCCTAGTTTCCTGGCTTGAAGAGAGGGGGAGATGGCAGTGCCACTTTCCCTTAAGGAGTGAGAAGAGTAGAACATGCTAATCAAGGTTACGATTTAGCTCTTCCTTCTCCCTGTTCAATTTCTTTCATGGCATAATTCCTCAGTTCTGAATTCAGCCTGAGGACATAATATGAAGGTTGTAACTCTACATACTAAGTTGCCAAAGTCTAAGTAGCACATTTGTCACATTTTACTTTTCTGAAATCAGGATACCTTATAACTGGTGCCAAAAAAATCTGCCAGGCACCTGGCAGAGAAGCACCACGAGGAAACTACCAGAGGGGCTATTCTGGCAGAGATTACACGCATCCCTTATTGAGAGTAGTTAATAAGAATGCGTACATGAATTGACAGTCATCTTGGAATTGTTACTGAAAGTGGGGGTCTGGCTGCTCACTGCTCTAGAGCCACTGAAGAGGTAAGGTTGTGGGAAGGAAAAGTTTGCTTTATTTCAGAGGTGGGCAAGTTAGGGGGCAGGAGGAGGGCACACTCCTGTCCAAAGGCTGACTTCCCCCTCCACTGACAGTCAGTGGGCAAGAGCTGTCACCGGTGAAGGGAGGGGGCTACACGCAGAAGCAGCGGTCAGCGCTAACAGTCAACTTGAAATTGGTCGTGCGGTGGTCTGACCAGCATCATCCTGACGGTTTTAAGTACAGTTAATCTTCACTTCCAGGGTGGGTTTGTTCCCATTTCTTTGAGGTCAGCTCTCGGAATTGTGGCCGCTTGTGTCATGGCTACAGTCTGGTCATCCTGTAGTTCACTGCTTCTACCTGGTAGGGGTTTTAGTCTCTATAAGACAGCTGATGTATACGGCTCAGAATATTATCTATAGCCCTTGAAGAGGAACTACAGGTCCCTGACGATGCTTAATGACTAAACTGTTATTATTTAGTCTTGTTGGACTCTTTTCCTTTGTTTCTGCATTTTCTCACTTCTCTGATTAAACTTATTCTTTGGCTAAAGTTTTTGCACAGACAAAAGGCAGGTGGAAGACATGAGGGGCAAGGACCGTAGGTCCTGCTCTGGTTCAGAATCACTCAGAAGAGCCTCCACTAGAAAAGGAAGTTGCACGATTTCCATTTAAGTTCCTGAATTGAAGGCTACCACAGGAGGCCAAGTTCAGTCTATGGAAATCACTGTTTCCTCCTGCAGAGGATGTTTCTTTGGAGAAAGGGAGTGAAATTATAGACTTCATTTTTTTTTCAATTGAAGTATCGTTAACAATGTTGTGTCAGTTTCTAATATATAGCAAAGTGATCAGTTTTATATATATGTATGTGTATACATGTTCTTTTTCATATTCTTTTCTATTGTGGTTTATTACAGGATACTGAATATAGTTCCCTGTCCTATACAGTAGGACCTTGCTCTTTGTCTATTTTATATATACTAGTTTGCATAAAATTATAGACTTCTTAATCTGAGATTTAAAATGAACATCTTGGGACTTCCCTGGTGGCACAGTGGTTAAGAATCCGCCTGCCGATGCAGGGGACACGGGTTCAAGCCCTGGTCTGGGAAGATCCCACATGCCACAGAGCAACGAAGCCCATGCGCCACAACTACTGAGCCTGCGCTCTACAGCCCACGAGCCACAACTACTGAGCCCATGCGCCTAGAGCACGTGCGCCACAACTACTGAGCCTGCGTGCCACAACTACTGAGCCCACGCGCCTAGAGCCCGTGCTCCTCAACAAGAGAAGCCACCGCAATGAGAAGCCTGCGCACCACAACGAAGAGAAGCCCCCGCTTGCCTCAACTAGAGAAAGCCCGTGCATAGCAACAAAGACCCAACGCAGCCAAAAAATTTAATTAAATAAATAAATTTTTAAATAAATAAATAAAATTGACATCTTATATACAAAACAGAAATAGACCCACAGACATAGAAGACAAACTTACGGTGACCAAAGAGGAAAGGGGGAGGTGATAAAATAGGAGTTTGGGATTATTATGTACACACTACTATATATAACATAGATAACAAACTAGGAGCTACTGTATAGAAGAGGGAACTATACTCAATATTTTTAATAACCTATAAGGAAAAATTATCTGAAAAATAATATATATATGTATATATATATAACTGAATCATTTTGCTGTATACTTGAAACTAATACATTATAAGTCAACTATACTTCAATAAAAAATAAAATAAAATAAATACAATGGACAAACAGCTTGACACCTGGAGAAGGTTGTGGGAAAGTGTTTATGGGTCTCTCAGGTAGAAGTTGCTAGAACTAATCCTGATTGCTAGCCTCCAGGAATGATAAATACATGTGAGTCGAAAAGCAGAATCGAGCGGCTGCTGTATGAAAGACCTAGTTCACACCCCAGCGCTGAGAGAATGGTTGCCTTCTTCCCTGAACTACAACGAGCACTGACTAGGATGGAACCAGCAGGAAATCTTTAAATCTGAGAAACCAGCTTACCAGCGTTTGACTAATTTTCAGCAGAATGGAATGTGGCGTTAAGAAGCAATAGCAAAAGTCAACCAATCTGACTCCAGGGTCCACCTTATGTGTGAAATCTAATGTGACCCTTTCGAGTGGCACCAGAATCCTGGCTTGCTGTACAATTTACACAGAGATCCAGGCAGGTTGCCCAGGATTTCTTACTAATAAAGTATTAATTACATCCAGCACAGCAATGAAGAGTTGCCACTGTATGTGTACTCCAGATCTAAGGAGTAGTTTGTATAGATAACAGGAATAAATTATGATGGTGTTCTCCTTGTCCCAGAGAGAAATTAGCAGTGTGATAATGTCTCTTGCACTGATTTTCATTGCACTTGACTTATTTGCACTGGAGTTTAATTTAAATGTTTAGCCCTAATTATTGATAACAAAACCATTAAAGTGCCTTTTAAAGGAACACATTTTGATAATCTTAAAATGAAAATCTTAATCTAATTACAGTTTAAAGTCATATACCAGATAATACAATAATAAGGAAGGAAATTACTATCTTGGAATGTTCAGAGAATTTTTCCCCTCCAAAAGGGGTTACTATCTTTAATTCTTAACCACTACCACTCTGGTACTTACATCCAAGGTAAAAATATCCTAATGGATTTACACAAAAGATGCTTATCATATGATGTAAAACAGACCGTGAAAATAGGAAACTGTACTATGTGTTTAAACAAATAGCAATTAAGGCAAATAGAACAGTGAATAATTGGTTGTTTATGACTCTAAAATCACAAGCATGTGCTATAAAATACAGTATCATCATGTTGGTGTTTTTAACCACCAATGCTCAAAGGAATTAGGGAGAGTTTTTAGAAACCAGTTGTAGAAAAAAAAGCTTAAGTGAAAATATGTATTTTGAAGTATTCAATATATTCAAACCAAGTAGTATGAATAAATACAAGATTTTTCCCAGTTATAAATTTTCCATATGTACGTATTCTATATAATGTTAACATTTCTCCTATTAAGCTGTTTTTAAAATGATGCTATGATAAATATTTATCGTTGTTTTAAGTAACTTAGTATTGGGGTTAATTTGTCACACAGCAGTAGACAGCTAAGGTACCCAAACACGAATACAGATTTCATTGGTCTTTGTCCTTTTCCTCTCCCACTTTCCTCACTCTCACATGTATGCTTCATAGGATCAGCTCAAACATAAACTATACATGCCTATGTCTTAAAAAAAATAAAATAAAATGATGCTATATCTAGAAAAATGAATGCCATCTTAAAAAGAAAAAAAATTATGGTCATGTGTTTTATTTAAAAAGCCACTACCTGAGGTTTCTTTGGGGCTAAAGTGGGTTTTATTTTCAATTACATCAACAGAAGCTGAATATATTAGGGTTCTCTGGAGAAACAGAGCCAATAGGAGATTATATATATGTAAAGTTTTATTATAAAGTATTAGCTTACCCAGTAAAAAAGACAGAAATGCCATCATCTGCAGTATACCAAGAGGAGACCCAGGAACGCGAGGTCTAGTTTAAAGGTCTGAGAGCTGGAGAGCCAATTCTGGTCTGGGTCTAAAGGTCTGAGAACCTGGATAGCCAATGGTATAAAGTCCCAGCTTGAGGGTAGAATGAGATTGATGTTGTAACTCAAACATTCAGGCAGGGCATCAGTTCAACCTTCCCCCACATTTTTGTTCTACTTAGGCCCTGGATGGACTGGATAATTCCCACCCGCAATGAGGAGAGCCATCCGCATTACTCAGTTCATCAATTCAAGTGATAATCTCTTCCAGAAACACCCTCGCAGACACACTAGAATAATCTTTAACCAGATATCTGGGCAGAAATAATGTTTAACCAGATATCTGGGTATCCTGGGCCCCACTTCAAGTTGACACATAAAATTGACCATGACACTGAATCTCCAAAGGAGTTTCTTATATCAAAAACTTACAAAAGTCTATATCTCTTAAGCAATGCAATGTGCCTGTTGATCCAGCTAGATACAGAAACATCTGGATTAAGCGATAAACTTTACAAGATACATAAAGAATACAATTAATGTATATTAATTGTATTTTGCTTATTTTGCTCAAATTCTTTTTACTTTCTTTAAAAAAAGAAACCCTATTTTGCTCAAATTCTTTTCACTTTCTTTAAAAAACTACACTATTGTCAGTCTGAAAATCCCAGTAGGGAAGGACCGCACCAATGTCAGGAATTCATAGAGCCCACCCTTCCACTTCACTCAAGCTTTCTGCTAAAATGATGTATATCCAAAATGCCTTCCCTGACCTCTCTAATTACAAGCACATATAAACATAATTCCTTCCACACCCTCAACCATACCCTCACATATTGTATTATTTAGCTTTATAAGAATTATTACTATTTAAGATTACTTAAAAATCTAAGGGTTTTGTTTATTTTCTGTCCATTCCATTAGGACACAGAAGGAGGGAATAGCAGTGACTTTTCGTTGTATCCAAAGCCTACAGAACTGCACCAGCCATACATTAGATGCTCAATGCAAATTTTGCATATACGATTAATCGGTGTGTCCTGTCAAATATGTCTTTGAAGATAACTAGTGATTATGGTTATTAATCAAAGAGTCATTACAAATAATTATGCTCCTAGAAAAATACTTATCTATTTGGACAAGCAAATATTGGAAATTTTTGACCAATCTTGGAAAGAATCAACCATAGCCATAAGAATTCTACTACTAATAATATTAATCCCTGCTGTTGCCTTGTTTATATTTGAGAAGGCATTTTAATATCTAGTTTTTCTATTTTGCTTCTAGCTTTCAACTTGCTTCTTCACCCCATTAATGCTCTAAATTATTTATCAGTCTTTATATCATTTCTTAGCAGGGAATTAAAATGCTTCCCAATGCTTAAAAATGTCACTGGCTAATTTAAAGGATGGGCTTATATAAAAAAAAAAACTATCACTTTCATTTACAAGGATTCCCTAGATTTAAAGACTTCTTTAACTTTAGCTTCTAGGAAACGTTCTCTCTTTCCTTAACTTTGAAAAGGAGTGATTTTAAGGGTAACAAATGCAACATTCACATACAAATAAACAATGTAATTATATACTTAGAGAAAACAGCTGCTAGAAATACAGACAAAATATGAGAATAATGGAAAGAAGGAGACAGGGCTAAAATAATATCTGATTTTATAAATTAGCTGGAGTTAGAAAAGCTCCATTAAATGGTTTATTGAAGATGGAAAGCTGGATATGAAGGAGATACTGAATAAATTATTGGATTTAACTGAAAAAAATTGTAAATTTTATCAATTTGAAAGAAGATTAAAAATAACTCCATTCTTCTTGACTTCCGCCACATGAATCCATGTTAAATATAAAACTGAATATGGATGATGTCGTGCTAGGTGCTGTGGAGAATTTTTATAAGTGCTAAGATATGTATCCTGCTTTCAGTAACGTTAGATTCATGAATAAGATCAAGAGTGGTGTGTAAAAGGGGAAACACTCGAATGTCAGGGGGGTTCAGAGACAGGAGATTTCTTCTAACTGGAAAGATTAGGAGAAGTTTTATCAAGCAAACAACATTGATTCTTGTCTGGGAAGGAGGAGTAAGATTTAGACATTTGGCTGGGGATAGTAAAGTACTCTGGATAGTGGGAACAATATAAATAATGGTACATAACTGGAAAACACTATGTACATAAGTAGACCTGTGAAAATTCTATTTGCTGAAGTTTGAGAATTGGGAAAGGGTAGATGAGGAGGTAATACTAGAAATTGTGTATGCAGCTAGATCCTATACAACTTGGGAGGGAATAGAATCTGATTTTGCTGGTGATGGAAAAGCAGTGAATATTTTTTTCCACAGGGCCTGGTATGATCATTGTTGTAGTTTAGGGATATACATCTGATATCAGTGGGTATGAAAAATATGAACAGGAAGTTAGTTCCACAACAATGTTCAAGGTCCAGTCACCTACGATAACAAGCTTGGAACTAAAGTTTACATGTCATAGCTACTTATGGAGGATGATGAAATGGCAAAAAAAATTAAAGCAATTTTAAGTTATTATTATTATGACAACGCTTAAAACTTTAATAAAATTATTACATATGTACACATACATATTGTATATTTTCCCTTAATTGGGATTTGTTTGATCTTTTTTATGATTAGAATGAGAATATGAAAAAAAAATGGGATTATGTTTTTTTAGGAAGACCACAGAATTAATTGTCATTTTCTTTCATTTTCATCGCATCATGTCAAGGACACTTATGGGCTGAATTGTGTCCCCATCAAAAAAAAGATAAATTGAAGTCCTAATCCTCAGTACCTCAAAATGTGATCTTATTTGGAAATGGGGCTTTTGCAGACATAATTAGTTAAGTTAAAATGAGCCAACTAAAATATATATGGCCAACTTAAACAGCTCTTAATAGCCAGACACGGAACAATTTGAGTCACAGAATAATGCATTATTGGATTATAACCAAAAAATACAGAATAAATGTTCATGAATCCATGGTGATGTAACTAAATAATTAAATGAATAAATAAATGAAGTGGGGGGAGATCTGACAAATCTCTCACGCAGAAGAATTCCAAATAATTTACGTGTATACTGTGCCTTCAAGGAGGTAAGACATAAGTCGCCATTCCTTTAGAAGGGGTTCTACATTGTGATTGTTTTCCAAAACGTATAGCATGGAAAAGGGAAAAAACAGTAACTTAGGGTTCAGAAACCTAACACTACCTGAGCCTGCTCATCAACAGCTATAAGCGATGTGAATAGTACGTATCTGCATTCCTTTCCTAGGGCTGTTGTAACAAAGTACCACAAACTGGGTGGTTTAAATAAAATAAATTAATGATGTCACAGTTCAGAAGTCCAAAGTCAAGATATCAACACGGCCATGTTCTCTCAAAGGCTCTAGGGGAGAATCTGTTCCCTGCCTTTCTCTTAGCTTCTGGTGTCCCCAGCAATCCTTGGGGTGCCTTGGCTTGTGGCTGTTTAACTGCAATCTTTGCTTTCACCAACACATGGCTTTCTCTCTGTGTCTCTGTGACTTCACAGGCTCCATTCTTATGAGGACACTAGGCATATTGGATTAGGAGCCCACCTTACTCAGGTAGGACCTCATTTTAACTTAACTAATCACATCTTCCAAAACTCTCTTTCCAGAAAAGATCATGTATTGAGATTCTGAGAGTTAGGGCCTCATTAATCTTTTTTCTTGGGGGGGTGGGCAGTGTACAAGCCATAACAAGCGCCCTTGATAGCATGGGATGAACATGGCACTTTACCTCTGTGGTCTTCCTCCTAAAAAAACATAATTCCATTCTAACCATGAAGAAAAAATCAGACAAATCCCAATTGAGGAATAATTTAGAAAATATTTGCCCAGTACTCCTCAAAACTATCAAGGTCATAAAAAAACAATAAAAGTCTGAGAAATTGTCAACCAAGAGCTGCTTAAGGAGACACCATAATTCAATATAATGTCATGTCCTAGATAGGATCCTGGAACCGAAAAGGAAAATCCGGGGAATTCCCTGGAGGTCCAATGGTTAGAACCCCTTGCTTTCACTGCCGAGGGCGCGGCCAAAAAAAAAGAAAGAAAAAAGAAAGATAAGGACAGTTGGTAACAGCTAAGGAAATCTAAACAAAATATGGACTTTAGTTAATGTATCAATATTAGCTCATTAATTGTAACAAATGTACCATAACTAATGTAAGATGTTATTAATAGGAGAAACTGAGTGCAGGTATGTGGGAATTCTCTATATTTTCTTTGGATTATTTTTCTGTAAATCTATAACTGTTCTAATATTAAAAGTTTATTTAAAAATATATTCACTATTGCAATTAGAAAATGAGGTAACATATATAAATACTTTGCATAATGTATTACATATAACAGATGCTATATAGTAGCTATTATTCATGTAAGGGTCATTACATTTACAAACATTAACATAAAAGTTGAATAGTAATTCTTAACAAAAAATGAAATAAATCCACGTTTTCAATGTCAGCCTCCTCCTCCTTGTTTTTAATATAGCATATGCTAAATGTGTAGATCCTGCTGGGATCTGCAACAGTCCCAGTAAAACTTTGCGTGAATTTTTGTCTGGCCTCTTATCAATTTCTGTTGCTTAAGGAGTCTCGGAACTGGTCAGGAACAGCTGAGATCAAGAAATGTAAAGTAATTACAGTTACTGACATTCCTTGGGGGTGTTCATGGGGCTGTATAATCCTGGTTGCTTAGCTCATAGGGTTTAAAGAAGAGACTTGAGTCTTCAGGGAGAATATTCTGCTCAGGTGATAGAGACGCCAAGTGCCTATTTTGGAAACGCGGAGGAGGAGTTTGCGGCTTCAGGGCTCTGATAGGGTAGGAACCGAGGGTCCAGTGCAGGGCACTCTTTGCATTGTGCCACCGAATCCTGTAACATGTGTCACTGTTTCTTCAGATAGTCAGTCCTCATCTCCTTCACCGACTCTGCTCCGAAATCAGGAAACTCCTCTCCCATCCTCAAACACACCAGATCACCTCCCTTCTCACCTCAGGGCTTTTGCGCTCTCTGTTTGAAACATTCTTCCCTCTCGCTGGCTCTCTCTCCTCTTGACTTTGCTCAAGGATTACTCTCCGTGAAGGCTTCCTTTCCCACTCTATTTAAACTGTAGTACTCTTCCACCCTGACCCCCACCCCCTCCTTACCTTTCTTTCTCCACAGCTCTAGTGTCCCTCACACGTGTCATAGAGCGTTCAAAAGCTGGCTTATAGATTGTGTCCTTCCACGAAACTGAAGACCAACTTTGGCCTGTTTTGTTCTCTGCTGTAATCTACTGCCCAGAACAGTGCCTGACACATGCAGGGCATTCAGTAAATATTTGCAGAATCGGAGAATAACAAAAAAGTAATGAATTCATTATTTAATGAAGTTCTGTGGTAATATGCTTTAGTCTTACTTTCAAACATAATTTATTGTTTTGCCTACTTAGGAAATTATATTTATATTTTACCCCGTGTGTATAAGCAAATCCAAAGTTCATATAACGGCACAAAATTTGCAAATCTTCATGGAATCATTATGAATTCTACAAAGGTGCCATTATGGTTTTAGCAAATAATCTATTCTACTAAATCTCAAGAATACAGCCAAATACAAAGATACTATGAAGACACACACTATCAGAATATTCTTGCTTTTTAAAACACCTTATGTGTTTTAAAGAAGACAGTTGAACATCACTCTGTGATCTATTATTTATTTACTTTAGGTTATAATTCATTATTTTCAGGCGAGGATTTTATATACTTGAGTTATTAACATAATAGACTGTAGAGATTTCTCTGGCAACATGTTGGTAGGAGATTACCCATTTATATAATAAAATAAAACGCTGTGTTTTTTATTAACATGCCATGATTCCAGTAATGCACTAAAACCCTCTAAACCCACTAAAAACATTAATTTTGATGTAAGGCATAGATGAAGATTAGGTAGCAAACATGGCAAGAAACATTGCAAATGATTTAGATCCACGGATGGCCTCTAAATTAGTCATCAAATGAGAAAAAAAATGTATAAAGACATCACCGTGATTAAATAAATGTGGATGTCTGTTCAATGAACTAAAGCACATAAAGAGGCTGTAAGATTGCGTGCCACATGAAAAAGACAGTCTTACTTTATATTTTTATAAATGTGTGGTATTTATTTTCAATAATATGTTTCATTATCGACATACTTATATGAATAAAAACGGGTATACATTTTAAAAGATGCTATTACTTTAGGGCTTGGGGGCACGTTGTTTGCCATATTCCAGTTCTTTAAAAATATTTATTCTTTTCACTCTATCTTTTGAATGAGTTAAAACCCAATCATTTGTGCAATTCGCCTGCCGGCAAAGAAAGTAATACACTGACTTTCTTCCTATATATTATGATTCGTTAATGCTATTTATCTTCGTAATTAACATTTATTGTATCTTCACGTTTATAAAGATGGCATACATTACTTAAGAAACTGTTTTTACTAAAATAATTAATATAATAAAACCCAATCATATATACACCCCCCCACCCCCGATTTGGCTTTTATGGAAATTTTATATTTTCCTCAAAAATATTTTAATAACTACATAGTATTTAATAATGGTAGACCACGATGTTTAACTATTCATGCAAAGTTTTAAACCCTGGCTTTAGTTTTGCCATTGTACATAAGGTTATGATTAAAACCCTTTGGCATCGTCCAGTTTGGGTGCCGCACTAAACAGAGCCAAGAGGAAAGCCTGGGTTCAGGTACTTCATATGGGAGGTGAACTCAGGGAGCAGGGGAGCAAGACTCGCTCCAGGCAATGGAAAACGCAGGCACAGCGGGAGCTGTGGACGGCGTGGCTCAGTGCCCTTGGGGACGGCGGAGGGACCGTGTGGGATATAGTCCAGAATCGTCTCTCCTAGGACAAGGGGAGGTTTTACTCGCTTTGTGCCCCTGCTTCTCTCACTTCCTAGCTGCCCTGGACCCGAATTGAGCAAGCTGAACCAAGCAGGTTTAGTAAGAGGTCTGGGGCAGCAAAGCAGAGACCAAGGTGAGCGGGGGTGGGTGGGGGGGTGAGGTCGGCGCACAAGGGACTGTCCACACGTGCTGCAGCTGAAATGACAGGCGGCCCCAGGAGTAGCGACAGAGACACTCTTCCAGTTGAGGCAGAGGCGGTGGGAAGCCTGGCGCAGTTGCTGCTGCCAGGACCCTCCCTTCCTCAGCCTCCACTGCCAGGCGTGACCACAAATCCTTCCTGGGACCTGACGGTGGCAGTGGCGACACCTGAGCTCCCTCCCTCCCCCACCCCGGGGTCCTGGCCAGGCCAGAAAGCCTGGCTACCTCCAATCTTAACAAAGGAATTTAACAAATATACCGAGTCCGGTCCGCAGTATTCTGTCTCTACTCAGACTTTCCCATTAGCATACAAAGAAGGCAGTATTTCTCCCACCTTAAAAAAACAAACAAAAAATTCTCTCTCTCTACTCCCCTTCCCTCAGGGATCAGTGCGTTTCTCTCCTTTCCTTTACAGCTAAACTGAAAGCAATCCCCCCCCCCCACACACACACACACTCACTCTCTCAAATTCCTCTCCCGTTTCTTTGGAAAGCATCTGTCAGGCTTTTGCTGCAAATCCACGGAAACCTCCATTGTCAAGTTCACCAGTGACCTCCCAGTTGCTAAATCCAATCTCGGACCTCATCTTATTTGACCTGTTATCAACAGCATGTGACACAACTGTGTCTCTTCTCTTCCCTTGAAAAACTTGCTCACTTGACTTACAAGATTGTTTCCCCCATGTGTCACTGGCTGTTGCATCTGAGACGCCTAAGATGTTTTCTCCCCAACTCCTCAAGTGTCGCCCCAAATGTTACAGCTGGTTTAACCTAAGGCCTCAGATCTTGGACCACACGTCTTTCCCTTACAGCTTCTCTTTCTTAATCATCTCTTCCAGAGTCTTGGATTTAAATACCATCTACATTCTGATCATTCCTACATTTATATTTTTAGCTGCTCCTCTATGCTGACTTCAAAAATCATATATCCCGCTAACTACTCACTTGGATATCAATTAGGCACGTGAAACTTATCAAAAACCAAACTCCTGATTTCCCTCTCTTACGACAAAGTCTCCTCCTTCTACTGGCTTCCAAAGCTCAGAAAATGTTTTCTCTATTCCTCCAATGTTTAGGTCATTTCCTTCACCTCTCTTCTTTTCCCTGTGCCTGTAAATCCTGCTATCATTATCTTAACATTTGTCATCTCTGGACACCTTGGTCGAAGCCATCTTCTTTCACTGAGATTGTTGAAAATCTCAGAAGTTGTCTTTCTTCCTCTTTTTTTAAATTTTTTAATTTTTTTGCGGTACGCGGGCCTCTCGCTGCTGTGGCCTCTCCCGTTGCGGAGCACAGGCTCCGGACGCGCAGGCTCAGCGGCCACGGCTCACGGGCCCAGCCGCTCCGCGGCACGTGGGATCCTCCCGGACCGGGGCACGAACCCGCGTCCCCTGCATCGGCAGGCGGACTCTCAACCACTGCGCCACCAGGGAAGGCCTCTTCCTTTTTTCTTAATTCTCCTTCGATGTACTCAATGCAAAGCCATCACAGTGATCCTGAAAGGACATTCCTCAGAGTCCTTCTGCTTAGTGGCCTCCAAGTGCCACACCTCGCTCTAAGCAAAAGCCCATTATCTTTCATAGCTCGTAAGCGTACACATAGTCCAGCTTCCTTTCTATCTAAGAACTCACAACCTGTAACCGTCTTTCCATTTGCTTCACAGGACTCGAGCTCTTTCTCATTAAGAGCTCGCCAAGCACATCCAGACCTTATGGTCTTTGCCCTTATTCTTTTCTCTGCCTAAAACGCCTTCCAGCAGTTTATCTGTGTGAGTCACTGTCATTTTCTCTCAGTCACTTTGACCTCCTTACTTAAATTTCCACAACCACCTCTCTATTCCCCTTCCCTTTATTATTATTATTATTTTCCATAGTAGCTATCACCATTTAACATACTACAAATTATACCTATTCCCTTGTGGGACCTTTGGTCCTGTCCAAACTCCGTAAGACATTTGGTCTATGCCATAAGATCCTTGAAACTTGGTCCTATCCAAAACATCCATGATCATATTTGGGCCAGGCCAAAATGTTTTGGACGGGACCAAGTATCAAGGACTGTTTGCTGTGGACCAAATGTCTCCATGCATTTGCTAACCCACTTATTCTACTGATATTTTTGGTTTCCCAGTTTATTTCAATGTAACCTTCCTGAAAGAAGAAATTATTGTCCATCTCAATAAATACTATATTTCCAGTGATAAGAATAATATCTGATTTGCATTTCTCTAATAATTAGTGATGTTGAGCATCTTTTCATGTGCCTTTTGGCCCTCTGTATGTTTTCTTTGGGGAAATGTCTATTTAGATCTTCCGCCCATTTTTTTTATTGGGTTGTTTTTCTGATATTGAGCTGTATGAGCTTTTTGTATATTTTGGAGATTAATCCCTTATCAATGATACAAGGAGGTATCACTTCATACCATTCAGAATGGGCATCATCAAAAAGTCTACACATAATAAATGCTTGAGAGGGTGTGGAGAAATAGGAACCCTCCTACACTGCTAGTGGGAATATAAATTGGTACAGCCACCATGGAGAACAGTATGGAGGTTCCTTAAAAAAAAAAAAAAAACAGAGCTACCATATGATCCTGCAATCCCACTCTGGGCATATATCTGGAGAAAACCATAACTCAAAAAGATACATGCACCACGCTTCCCTGGTGGTGCGGTGGTTGAGAATCTTCCTGCCAATGCAGGGCACACAGGTTCAAGCCTTGGTCTGGGAAGATCCCACATGCCGCGGAGCAACTAGGCCTGTGAGCCACAACTACTGAGCCTGTGTGTCTGGAACCTGTGTTCCGCAACAAGAGAGGCCACGACAGTGAGAAGGCCCACACACTGCGATGAAGAGTGGCCCCCGCTCGCCACAACTAGAGAAAGCCCTCGCACAGAAACGAAGACCCAACACACCCAGAAATAAATAAATAAATAAATAAATAAATAAATAAATAAATTTTAAAAACAAAAGATATATGCACTGCAATGTTCATTGTAGCACTAATTACAATAGCCAAGACATGGAAGCAACCTAAATGTCTACTGACAGAGGAATGGATAAAGAAGATGTGGTACATATATACAATGGAATATTAGCCATAAAAAAGAGTGAAATAATACCATTTGCAGCAATATAGATGGACCATGAGGTTATCATACTAAGTGAAGTAAGTTAGACAGAGAAAGACAAAAATCATATGATATCACTTATATATGGAATGTAAAACATGATACAAATGATCTTATCTACAAAACAGAAACAGATTCACAAACATAGAAAAAAAACTTATGTTTACCAGAGGGGAAAGGTGAGGGGGATAAGTTAGGAATTTGGGAGAAACATATACACACTATTATGTATAAAATAGATAAACAAGGACCAGCTGTATAGCGCAGGGAACTATACTCAATATTTTGTAATAACCTACATGGGAAAAGAATCTGAAAAAGAATATATATATACACACACACAAGCATATATGTATGTGTATATATAAATATATATATATACACACACACACACACACATATATGTGTGTATGTATAATTGAATCACTTTGCTGTACATCAGAAACTAAGACATTGTAAATCAATTATACGTCAATTAAAAATAAATAAATAATTTTAAAAGAATAATATCTGCATTGTCTTAGGCAAATGTTAGAAAATGTTGAATTAATATTTGATTTTCTATGAATGTCTCTCTGTATGTCTTTTATGCCTTACAAATTTCTGTAGAGATATGGTTCTAATGTTGATACATAGGACACAATTTATGATTTATGAGAAAAGAAACACGCTTCAATGACACCTCTGCCATATTACCCCATGTTGAGAAAAGAATATGTGAGGCCCAAATGAAGCAATACAAACTATAAGATATTAAACACAATTTTTAAATTAATCTTTGCCTCAAAGTTCAATATGAAAAGGAAGGAAAATCTGACTCTATGTTCTTTTAAATTTCACCATAAAGTCATTATTGGGTGCCACAAATATTCATATCAAGGTTTTTTAGCTTCTTTTTCCTTTCTTGTTTCTTTAAATATTGAATGATTGCTATGTTAGGTACTTATGAAAGCAAGTCATCAGTTCGTTAAGGAGTTTGCTGAAATTACTACTCAATTTCCTTGTAAGAGGCAACTACGTCAACTAGAAGATGCAGGAACCCAGCATTTATTCATCCAGGAAGGAGACAAAGACATAATATTAGGCAGGAGGGCATGCAAATATTGCCCTTATAAATCGATTTCTAAGCATAATTCTACTTCACTGCTTATTAATACATTCATATCTTAATAAAATGTGCAAAGAATATTCTAGGTGTTTTATACTTTCAAATATTTTCTTTAATGTTTGAGAGTAAGACAATTGGAACATGTAGGATAACTAAAAATAAACTTTAACCACAGTTTCATCAAATGCTAAATTGTCTCTACAGCAACATAAAAGCTATTCTCTCCAATAAGATTCTTCATTTGAAGAATGGACCATCCTGGAATTCTTAATGAATGTTTAACTCTCTAAGCTAAATTTGTCTTCACATTCAGCAAGTTGGCCGCTTAAATTTGTCTTAGAAGAACTTAGAAACTAATCAATAACAAGTAAGAATGAAAACATTAGAAATGATTTAGAATTTCCCCTATGAGTAAAAATAATAGAAATAGGGTTATTAGAGTTGTGATTTTCATTAAGCTGAAGATCCATTTATTTTCTAAAGGAAGAATTAACTAATGCTTTCCATATAAATCATCAAACTTTAGATGGTATTATAATGCAAAAATACAACCCAAAGCATATTGAGTTTTGAATTGCAATTTGAAGGAAATTAGTTCAAGATGTTTAGAAACTAATATGTAAAGATAATGAGTAGCAGAATATTACCATTTACCAATAATATACTTTAATGAAAAAAATCTTTGTCTGTCATGCATCTAGTTTGCATACATGAATTATGCATAAACCTAGAAAATATTGACTTTGGAAAAATTAATAATGTCCCTTTCAAACATATGTCCTCTCTATAATTATTAATTTATTTCAGTTAATTATGCTAATTCCATCATATTCTAATGTTTAAATTAAATTTTGTTCTAGTCTACATCAAAATATAAGACCACTAAAAGACTACCGTATTTTAATGTATTTATTTTATTTTGCTAATTAAGAAAATAACAAAATACTTTAATATTTCAAATGATGAACTTCCTACTCTTAGTTAGGTGATATACTATATCTATATATCTAGATCTATGTATCTATCTATATATAAACAAGTTCTTAATTTAAAATACTTGTTAGAATCCTTTAAATTCATTGCTTACAATTTTTTCAACCTGAATTAATTCCATTAAAAAGATGCTTAAGTTTAAAATATATACTCCTATGTAGATTAAGAAGGAATTGCAGTAAACATAGCAATCATCAATGCTTTTTCTTTAAATCCCAGCAGTTTAAAAATAGTCTCTCTCTGGCATCTTACTATTAGTCTTCTGAGTCATCAGATAAATTGGTTAAAATAGTTATTAATTATGTAGAGTACGAGTAACTCTCATATTCATCATTCTATTTTCTCCTTTTACCTTACATCTGAGATAAGCAGAAAGGCCTTGTTTTATCACAACTGTTTATGAGAGCAAGAATAAGATGCCTAGATATAATTTGCCAGATTTACTATTAAAACCTAACACTAGTAACTAATTCCTGTGTTGCCTTCCGAGTCTGAGTGCATAAAATACTCTTAAAGTAAATGGTTAATGAAATACCATAGCGCTGATCACCTTTTACGCTTGTTCTTATATACCATTTTACTACTTACAGAAGTTTACCATAATATGCTCTTTTCTGAAACTCTTCATTATGATAGTGAATACCTGCAAATAGGTCTTATCTTGAATAAAATAAAAGGACAAATATGAAATTCCTTAGAATGAATAATTAGCTTTGGTGAGTTTTTCTTTGTTGTTTATTTTATTTTATCATTTAATGAATCAGCTTTCCTAATTTTGAATATGTTTGGATACAAGAAAATGTAATGACACCCTCTTCTTACTGAGCATCTGTCAGTGTTAGGCTTCATAGCGCTTTTCAAAGTTTCTCTTTTTAAATATTTTTCTTCAAAATTTTGATTTACATATTATTGTCCCCAAGATTCAGATACAGAAAATGAGTTTGAGGGTTTAAATAGACTGCTAAGATTATATAATCAATGGTGGGGTGAACAGAGCCAATGTTTGTTGTGTTTGTTGTACTTTTTCCTGCTAAGGATTACTGCTAACACTTGTTCTTGAAACACATTTTCTCTGCTTTAAAACTTTATTTTCCAATGAGCTTTTATTTATTTGCATTTTTCCTTTATTGGATACATGATATATAAAGAAGTTACAAAATACACAATTTTGCATAAAAGCAATTTACAAAAGTGTTTAAAGGAAGATGGAGAATAATGCCAGTATGTCTTCTACCAGTTCCCTAGCTCCCTTACTCAGAGGCAAAACTATTCACTCAAGTCTTTTGATGAATCTTTTGAGAGATTACATCTTAAGAACCAATCACACAATTGGTATTACACAATATTCTGATAAAATGTTCTTTATCTGTACTTTTCACTAAATAATATATCTCAGAAAGATAGAAGTACTTATTTCATTCAAGTGTTTTGAGCCAATGGTGGAACGACAGGTCACGATTTTCATATGTTTTGTCACATGCTGCACTTTCCTTCACAGTAGATTGGCTTGACTATGTATGCACTGGCGAGAAGACTCCAGTTTGGTTCGGTAACATTTTTTTTTTCTTTTCCGTTATTCATATACATTTTAAAACTTTTGTTTTTTTGTTTGTTAAACCATTTGCTAGAGAGTTGAGTCTCACTGGCTCCTACTAAAGCCTTCTCTTCTGCCTAATATTGTAGGGATCAAATATTCTCCAGGGCCTGTAGCACAAAAGGAAGACAAGGTGATTCTTCACGCTTGCTTTCTTGCTTATCACAATACTTTCACAAAGAATGCGATGGAAAATTCTGAACACCCACCTCTACTGCAACGAGCTCTAGGGAGTGCCACCCAGTTTGCAGAGCTTACTCTGAGAGAATTGTCTAAGATTCTTCTCTACTTATCTTTTATCACTGGAGTCTAGTTTTTTGTAATTGGCTCTGTGCTTTGCTCATACCACACAATGTCCTATACAGCAAATATTAAAGACTTTGGCATTTCAGACATGTTTGCAAAAAAGTATGTCTGTCCCTATACTCAGACTTCATTGGATGCTTTCATAAGCCTCAGTTTTGCACAAGTAGCAGCTGTAGTTGAGAGAAGAACAGGGCAGATATTGCTTCTTGACTGTATATGCCACACCCATTAATGGGTTCTGCCAGTTGATCATACCAGGGAGGGGTCCAACTTGCATTTTTTAGTTTTGTTTTGTTTTGTAGCCATATGGTTAGGGAAATCTGAGATATCTGGGTTACACAGGGCTACATCCTTCTCGTAGAAAAATGCAATGAATACTTTTTTATTAATAAATCTGACCACCCGATTTGAAACAATCACTTGACTATGTTTCTAGGATTGCTCACCTTAGGAGGACAGAAACATCAAATTGATGGTCTCTACCTTCTCATTACCCAGCACTTATTCAGATATCATTTCCTTAATTTTTGAATGTTCTTATAGTACATTTGGGGAGATAAGATTTATTTACATAATGTAAGAGAATCTCCTTGCTTTTTGACTCAAAGGAAAATTCAAGCTGATATGCAGCAGCCCTACCCAATTATTGATAATCTTGACCTTCCCTTTTCTGCTACAACCCTAAGAATCAAGGACCCCACACTCTACTGATTTGTAGCAGAGAGGCTGGGTTTACGAGTGTCCTCGTTGTTGAAGACAGTGCCCACAGAGAGTGGTTGGAATGGAACTGAGCAATTTCTTAAAGCAGGGATGGATAATTGTCACTGGGAGACCCACTGCCAATGACAACAAGAAGACATGCCAATATGGCTCCATAAATTGGCTCCCACTTGCTTTTCAGCAGCAATTTAGGAGCTTGGGCAGGCAGCTGGGTAACAGTTTTTGTTTGTTTGCTTGTTTTTTCTATACAGTCCCTGCTGGTCCGGTTTCTGTGTCCTGTCTCTTACACATGCCACCTCAGGTTCCAGTGACTCAGCTTCATACCCAGCCTCTTTATCCTTGCTCTTTCCAATGTATTGTATAATTTCAATGTTATTTATTGCTTCCTTAATTATTTAGCACATGGGTCTCAACATCCTTTTATGCTCCCCAAAACTCTTGGGAAAAGATGTTTTGGTTTCCATTGTCTCCTCCTTCCCCCCGACCCCCCACTGAAACGATCTTTTGAGTTGCATTCTTTTAATCAACCTAACGCCCTGGGTACCTGAGTTAATAAAGGTCAAATGGGTGTAGGGAAAGAAAAAATTCTTTCTACCCTTTTAGGTTTTGCTGCGGGGCCTGAGAATTAAACTGATATAAGACAGATTAATAGGAGAAAAGCATACAGATTTTTAAAAATAATTTTACATGCAGGCAGCAATCTTCAGAAGAAAAATGAAGGCCCAAAGAAGTAGTAAGAACTGAGAGTTTACAAACTTTTTAAACAAAGAAATGATAAACTTGGGGGAGAGTAACAAGACAAAGGGGTTTAGGCTGGGGCAGTAAATTGTGGGAAAGGGACGAGAAAATATACAGGGGAAACGAATGGAAGATTAGCGTTATTTTAGTAGAGTTGTTTGTACAGATCCATTTCAGCATCAGCTCAGTCTCCAGTGATAAGAATGGCATTCTCTTCCTGATACAAGGAGGGCACTTTTCTCACAGAAAATTTTATAGTATATGTTGAGATAGAAAATGGAAGCCAGGGAACCCTTCTTGCACCTGCTGTTTCTTTAGCTCAAAATAATCAATATGCCAAAGCAGCATATTTTGGGTCTGCATGCTCTGATTCCTTTCATGGTACTAGGTAAAAACCTTAGTGATTATCTCTAAATTTGTTTCAATGGAAAGAAAGTTAGGAGTGGATTAAAAGGGTGATAATTGGATTATTTCCTCTAGCCTTTCTGCTCATTTTACAAAACTATTCCTGCCTTTTTCTTTGCCTCATAACGAGACATCGTCTCTGGTACAACCTTAAGGAAACTAGCTAAATGGAAAAACTTTTGAAACTCAAGTTTTCTTCTAGAACATCTTTCGTTGGAATTAAGGAGAATGCACTTGCTCAAATAAAGTTGTTCTATACTAGAATTGAAATAGTAACAACCATTAATTCAACAACTGAGCCCCTACCATATTTAATTCATGAAACTAACAATGTTAATACATTAAGAGCAATAATATACTATTATTATTATTATATATTATTATTAAACATCATGGATGTTTATATTAATGAGGTCGGTATTATTAAATATATTTTAAAGATCGTCGAAATGACCAATTTATTTTTTCCCAGGATAATATAACTAACTAGTATAATTAGCTTTTGAACAGGATATTTTTTCAAACTCTTTATTTAAATCAAAAAATTATACTTTTTTCTCTTATTATTCCTAGTCTGCTTATAAGAACTTAACCCATATTCTAAGCAACGTATAAAGTATGGAAAGATTGACTATATTAAAATTTTGAGAAGAAAATATTCAAAATAACTGAATCTGGGAGTGAAATGGGGATTTTCTATTGAAAAGATCTTCTGTCAACATATGAAGGTAGATTTCTTTCTTGCCTGTTCAGTGGGAAATCCTCCTGCATTTTAAACGTATTTGCTACCCATAAATCCAATTACCTTCTTGATTTTAAGACCATGTTTTATGGGATTTTGAACAGTTTGGATTTAAATAGAATATCTTAGTATTTGCCAAAATCTTTTCCAAAAATTGTTTTTCTGGAGAAGGCCTAATACACAAAAGTTACAGGCCAGTTCACAGACTCTTCTTATCTTTAATATTATCTGATCTTCATATGGAGATATATAAAAACATAAATTTACATGAGGGCTTGAGATAATTCAAGTAGTAGAATCTGAGAGTTGGCAGTGAGGTGAATAGATTTTTTATAACAGTTCTCAAGGAATAATTCTCCTCAAGAATAATTTTAATTTTAAATCAGATGAACTTGGATGATTATGAGAGTATATTGAGGAAAAGTCCGACATGGGCATATTTTCTAAGATAGCAGAAGGTCACTTTAAATACCTTACTTCTAGGATAGTTAAAACTATTTAATTTTTATCCATAAAGAGTTTTCTTTTAAATTTAGTCTTAAATAATTGTGCACTTACTAAAAAAAAATAGTGACGACAACTCATTTTGGGATTTTTCATGGCCTACATAAGACGACAATTCTATTTCATTTTGCATTATTTGTTCTAATTTTGGTAGTCAAGGATGAACCAAATAATAATGATACTACTGCTACAGTTAATATTACTAGTAACATTAATAATGAATAACCAATTTGTGTAATCCAGGTAAACACTGGATCAGAAATAGTTAACCAAGATATATTATAATGTTAAACTTAGTCTTTTGTGAAGATATGTTTTGAATATCAGAAAAATTTTTTAAAACTCCTAAAATTCTCCATAATTTAAAAAATTTAAATGTTAACATTGTATTAAACATACTTTCCACCTCATGTCACTAAAGTTCTACTATTTTATGACATTTACTATGTCAGATATCAACCTGCATTTCATACCCTTATAGATAGACAAAATTTTAATTCATTTATTTGACAGAGTGAAAGATGTGAACTCCAAGTGAGAAGATTGTTTATACAGGGAATCAGTAATTTACATCCGCAACAATTCATCAAAGTAATACTACATGGATCAAGGTGTTAAAGCAACCGATGTGCAATCTACATCTTCTAGGAAAAGAAAAGCCACTTTAAGGAAGAAGAGTGTCTACCTAGAGACTTTTTAGTACGTCCAGATTTTAAAGATGTCAGAAAAATTATTTAAAGTTTGGAAATAACTCAAGACAGGTCACATATCCTTTCAATGTCATATAGGAATGACATCCATCCAAACATTGTTTGGGGAAATGTACTTAACTCACTATTACTCATTGATTAAAGTCTGCAGACTTATTACAGTTAGGTGGTAACTTGTAGATTTTATGTAGCAATGGTGCAGATAATTTCTTTTCGGTGGAACAGATAATCCCCAAATTCATGGCCCTATTAGATATTAACCATGTACAGCTAACCCAGAAATCCCAATTTGTAAAATACTCTATTAATCAGTCATAAAATCCCACTGCTTTCTTCATTACACCACCTAAAAATCATGAGTTTACCCTTTAATATTATACTGCAACAAAGAACATGCATATACAAAGGAATAGACAGAAAAAGTTATGAGATCAGAGGGTGTCAGAGCTTTCGGAATACAACATTAGTGAAGTCTTTGAAAAATACTTTGTAAAACAAAAAGACTTTTGGAAGAATATAATGTATTTAGGTAAAGTTGGCTGAGGAATGAATGAATCCATTGTTTGTGGCTCAAGGGGCAATGCAGCCTACTTGAAAAAGAATAAAAATAACCCAACTCCTTTACTTACCTTTATGTAAGTTACCTTTATTCTGACTCTAAAAAGAATGGTCTCTCAACTGTATCAGACCCATTACTCCCTTTAAAAAGTAAGTAATAGACTTTATTTTTAATAGCAGTTTCAGATTTATAGAAACATTGAACAAAAAGTACAGACAGTTCCCAAATCCCTCACACACACACACACACATACACACACGCACAGGCACACGCACACACAGAGTTTCTCCTATTATTAACATCTTATGTTAGTGTGGTATAGTTGTTACAAGTGATAAACCAATACTGATGCATTAATATTAACTAAAGTCCATAGTTTACATTAGAGTTCATGCTTTGTGTTCTACAGTTCTATGGGTCTAGTCATATGCATAATGTTATGTATCCTTATCATAGTATGATACAAAATAGTTTCACTGCCCTAAAAATCCTCTGTATTCTACCAATTTATCTCTGAAATTCTGGCAACTACCGATCTTTTTACTGTATAGTTTGCCTTTTCCAGAATGTCATATAGGTGGAATCATACAGTATGTCATTTTTTCAGATTATCTTCTTTTATTTAGTAATATGCATTTAAGTTCCCTCCCTGTCTTTTCACAGCTGGATAGATCACTTTTTTGAAATCACTGAATCACATTCCACTGTATGATGTGCCATGGTTTTATTAATTCACCCACTGAAGGATGTCTTGGTTGCTTCCAATTTCTGGCAATTATTGGTAAAGATGCTATAAATAGTTGTGTGAAGATTTTTATATGGACATACGTTTTTCAACTCATTTTGGTAAATACCAAGGAGTGTGATTGCTTGATCTTATGATAAGAATAGGTTTAGCTTTGTAAGAAATTGCCTGTCTTCTAAGGTGGCTTCTAAAATACCAGTTTGCATTCCTACTAGCAATGAATGAGTTATCATTGCTGTATACCTTTACCATCATTTGGTGTTATTACATTACTCCCTTTTTATAACAAATATTTCACAAAGTTCCCAATTATGTCTTGAAAAAAAGTCATGAATGAAATAATCTAAAATGCACATAACTTACAACAAAGAAAGTAAATGTTCTTTCATACAAAAGAAAAATAAGATTAATTTATTATACAGTAATTTGTATTTTAATATAAAAGTGCTTGGGCTTGAGTAAGCCTGACAGCATACTGTAATAATCAGATTCTTGGACTTAAACAAATTTACTATTGAGAATTCAAGAGCTATAAACACAGACTGATCCTACTAGATTTTATGAGTGACTCAAATATCACAAATGGTGATAGCATCAGGATGATAATTTTTCTGAAATATGAACAAATATTGGTAAAATTCCAAAGAAACAGTCTTTCCTCATTTTACAGAGTAGTTTCTCCCTGAAAAATGTTAAAGCATATTTAAAAATAAATATGTAAAAATTATATATGTTAATATTTAAATATGGCTAGTTTCAAGGCTTGAATAATTAATTATGAATAGGGTTTTAATCTACAAAACTATTTCCTGGAAAATTTGAAAGTCACAATATGTGATCTCACCCACTCAGGATACAGGAAGGCTAGCATCCTTGTCCCTGCCTATAAATTTCAATAACAAAGCCTCTCAAAGTAACAACAAAAGTTTCCCCTCAAGTTTATGAAATGCTCCATACTGGGTTTCAGTATTCCAATAAGAATCACTGACCTACATTACACTGGGCAGGCCAAACTTATTTAATTAAAAAATATACTTATAAATTGATAAAATATTTAATCTGTTGTAAATCTGATACTTGAGATACTGATGAAAATACAATTTCACATAAGTGCAATAAACTTCAAATTCACAATTTTATATAGGTCTGAAAGGTCAGATTTCCCTACCACATTTACTACAATTATTCTTCTTTTATTTTTGTCATTGTTTTTATTCTGGATGTATCTTCCCAATACTTTTATTAACAAGACACCAATCTCTGCTGAATATCATTTCTGATATTTTAGAAGGTAATGTTCCTTACAGATTTCCTGCAACTTTTTAAATCTTATTTTTGGGTCTACAGATAATACTATTAGTAATGGGAAAATCATTGCATATTTTTGAGAAAGAAAATAATAGGGCCAAAGCAAAATTTCAGGAATACTTATCATTTTGAATTCTGTAGAGTCAATTAGAACATGTATATAGTACACCTTTAAAATAAATAAGGATGAAGCTGTTAGAGATTTCTAGTGTGAAGTTAAAAACATTTTTACTTAATATGCACAGCCATGAAAGAAAAGGAAGAAACGGGAAAATGCAGTAAATAAGCTTTGGGAAGCTAGGAATTACAGAATTCATTTATGAGGCATGAGGGTACAGTAGATCAATGATTATGAAGTACCTCGACTGATTTCTGGGGAAATGACAGTAATAAAAGGCATAGGGAAATCAAGGGTAGGGGTGAGTTTAGAAGATGATGAACTTGGTTATTTACTCTTCAGGTCATCAGTGAGACGGGAGCTTATTTTATCCAAGCAACATTCTTCAAATAAGAAATAATGAAACCATAGTATCTACTCTAAGTGTTCTTCAATACACTGGTTTGCATTTCTAGATAAACACCTCCTGCAGTCACTTGGAATGCACAACTAGAATTCTGGGGTGGTGTCAGAATTGTACTCATGAAACAGCTCTATAACTGAACTCACAGGAGTTCATGATGTTGACAAAGGGGAGAAGAAAATGCATTTGAAACTTGCGAAATGCCTCAATTCCAGACAGGAAGAGAGTGAGGACTTATCTTTATCATTCCCTGAGTTGCTTTTAGCTGACCATCAGTTTGCACCAACGCATATCTAGATTCAGGATATTGTTGGGTAACTGGAGATGTAAACAGAGGATCACAATATAGATATAGAGTCTGAAAAGGGCTCAAAGTCTAGTTCAGGGTAGGGACGGGCACAAGACGTGATATCCTAAGGTGTTAGATAGTCAAACGGAATCATAAAATGGATGGTAGAGATTATTTGAATAGAGCAAAAAGGAGGAAAGGAGGCTGAGGTGAGGAAATACAACACATTCAAAAACTCTCAATATTTTCATTTGAATGGAACATATTGAAAACAAAGAAAATGAGTGGATTGTCAGAATGTCAGGTGCATTGCCAAGTCTAAAGTTCTTACCTTGAACAATGCACGCTGCCTGTATATTTGCTTAAAATAGTGGCTAGAGTTGGTTGGTTGTTGTATAGTTGTTTATGGAATAGTACACCACAAGAAGTCAATGGCACAATAGATCATTTTTCTTAATTTCATCTGATCTTATTTATATCATTCTTGAAAATAATGCAATGATTATTTTAATATATGAAAATTTTCTTAAAATATACATCTAAAAATATTCCATCCATACATTTTTAAATGTTTTCTATTGTGACATTCTAAAGAAGAAAATATAGACATTTAAAACAAATATCCAGTACAAGCCTGGAGATATTACGATTGAACAGTAAAAAAGAAAGGGGTGTAGTGATCAGACACAGCAGGTTTTTGTTTTTAAATGTTACACTGCTTTTTGTAAAATAGCAGTGAAATCCTAAGAACGAATTGCAATCTCCATGTAAATTAACTGCCATAAGCATACCCCATCCCCCTCCTTTGACACTAAAGATACCATCCTACAAATAAACATCCCATGACTATCTAGCTCTAGGTGACGATGACATTTCATGTACTAGTGCTAACATATTAACCTTAAGGAAAATGCACTTAGTTCAATAAAATCTGTATAAATATTTCATTATTTTGTTGGTTAACTCACCTTTATAGCAGTTTGATCACCTTTAAGATTAAATAGCACTTAAAAGAAAAACTAAACAATCACTCTTGTTGAGACTTTTTTGTCATACGTATATCAAGTAATATATTTTCATGGGATATCCTTGAATATAGGTATAGTAACTGGGTCCTTGTCTGTTTTTCTAACAACAGTTGATAAATTGTAAAAAAAAAAATTCACCTAGACTATATAGCTATTGACATTTAAAAATATTCAAAATATAAAGCATTTTTTTCTGAATGTCATGTGATAGAATTTATGTGACAGAGTGAATAGTCTTGCAAGCTACAAACTCTGAAATCATTTCTAATTATTCACGATCAGACTTTCTGTTGTGTATATGGAAGAATTTTATACATATATAAATACAAAGAGCATAGCTGAAACGTCACTTTGCTTATGTGTAGAATGACAGCATGGTTGTGAAGAAGATAGCAGTGGGGGCCACTTAGAGAGAATTTACTACGTGTTAAGCAATCGTTCTAAGTATTTTATGTATTTTACTTCATGTGATCATCACAGTTTAACTCCAGCACACGGATATTTATTATCATGTCTATTTTCAGATAAAGAAATGAAGAGCCATAGAGATGGAGTCGCTGGCCCAAAGTTCCACAGCTGAAAAGTAGAGCCAATGAAAATAAACATGGGGGACAGTTCTTAGCACATAGTAGGTTCAAAACAATTATTGGCTCTCATCTCCCAGGAAGACATATAGAGGGGTTTCTGTCTCCTGTGACAGGTGGCCTTGCCCTGTCTTGGAGGCTTTGCTGAGTCTTCAGCAGTGACTAAATATATATACTAGTTGTTTTATTTCTCTGTAGAATTACTAAGCTTTGCAGACATGAGTCCTGTCTGAATTGGCAGAATGATGTGATCAATAAATTATCCAAATTTAAGAAAATACTTTAGAGAAATATACTTTCAAATACGAACATTATTACTGTCCTTTTTCTTATGAAAGAATTTGACATACATTTTGAATTCTTGACCTAAAAGTCAGAATAGGCATTATAGGGAGGAAAAAAATTATTTTTCCTGTTCTCATCTCAGGTTCATTGGTTAGGGCCCTGCAAGTTAGGCTAATAAAAATAGATTAATAAGAGAAAAACAAACAAAAGTTTATTAATGTGTGCACTGCATGTACATATAGGGGAATCCAGTGATGAGTAAATCAAAGTGGTGGTTAGAACTTGGGTTTTCACAGCGTTTTAACAAAAGAACAATACACTTTGCACAGAAGTCAGAAGACAGAGGATAAGGACATTCTAGGGACAGCAAATTGTGGTGGGATAAATGTAGGAAAACCAATGGAAGATAAGGGCTAGTTGATAAGGTTTGCTACATAAATTTCCTCCGTTTCCAATGATTAACTTCTGTCCTTCCTAGTGAAGAAATGGTTCACCTTTACAAAATTTTATACTGATTTTAGGTAAATCGGGGAAAGCAAAGAGTTTTTCTTGTATCTGCTTCTTCTCATTGTCTTTAGCTCAAAATAATCAATACGCCAGAGTGGCATATTTTGGGGTTGGCATATTTTGATATCCTCCAGTTTTGTTTTTTGTTTTTTTTTCAATTTCATTGGTAAGAAAACTGAGATCTTTATTTACAGAGACAGAAGAAATATCACAAAGCTAGTTAGTGAAAAAACTGGCTTTACATCAAAGTCTTATGATTTTAAGTTCTTCGGCAGTAAGATATGGTTACTATGTAAGCCATCTGTGCCATTACCAATACATGTTCCTTAATATATTCTGTTCAATAGCCCAAGGAGGTTAAAAATATTTTGTTCTTAAAGAATAGTTAAGGAAATTAGATTATTTTTTCTGTAATATTTCTTTCTGGTTTCACAAATGAATAATAGGCATTCCATCAATTAAGAAAGAAATCACTTCTATAAAAATGGTTAAAATAGTTCCAGAATTAAGAATATAAGAATTACTATAATGATTATGCATTCCAGGAATATATGCAGGCATACAACCTTATATATTCACAGTCTTAAATTCCTTTTCTACTGTTATTAACCTTCTATTTCTGATATTAATTTTATTAATGATTTTTTATTTTTAACTTTTTTACATGATACAGAGACAGTCTTAGAACTTGAATTTTCCTGCAACCCTGGTTAGTAAGGTGAGACTGTTTTCACAATGAATGATAGGCAAATCTCTACAAAAATAGCATTGCCAGTTACTTTAGTTACCACAAAAAGTAATAATACTTTCAATCATTTAAATATTTTTGAAAACTAATTTTACTATCTTTCATTTTTAGAATACTCACAGCTAACATTTAGAGCCTGCTATGTGCTGGGTATTGTGGAAAGTACACAGTAAGTTTTATATAATTTATTTTAAATGTTATAACAACTCTATAACTCTTAAAGTTACTAATCTTTTTTCTTTGACTATTTTATTTATTTTAATAGATTATACTCCATTTAAAGTTGTTATAAAATATTGACCATATTCCCTGTACTGTACAGTATATCCTTGTAGCTTATTTATTTTATACATGGTAGTTTGTACCTCTTAAACCTCTACCTCTATTTTGCCCCTCCATCCTTCCCTCTCCCCACTGGTAACCACTAGTTTGTTCTCTGTATATCTGTGAGTCTGTTTCTGTTTTGTTATATCCATTCATTTGTTTTATTTTTTTAGCTTCCACATATAAGTGATAACATACAGTATTTGTCTTTCTCTTTCTGACTTATTTCACTATTAAAGTTATTAATCTTATTGAGTGCACTTATTAATCAGATTGATTAATCAAGCTATCCAAACTAATGGATAGGCCTACACCCCATTTCCTCCATACCTGTGAATCCAAATCTCTCCTTCTTAATATGCTAATGATGTACCTCGGACTTCCTTGTAAATTAATTAGCTTAAAAATAGCAAAGTCCCGTTTTTATGTGGATATATCTGTAAATCAACGTGGAACGTATAGATTTGTGAGGCATGGCTGGCTGGAGAATGAGCTTAATCATGTAAGCTTTTTTCCTCTCTGAGTACTTAAAGGAGTAAAAACGAAGAGGTTAAACAGCTTAAAAAGCTCTTTGTTGATCAATGTTTCCACACACATTACTCCACAACACCAAGGTCACTGTAATATGGGAAAGAAGAGACATGTTTTGAGAGCAGTATTAGATGGGTTTCTAACTCCTCAAAGAAAAAATGTTTCTTTGTCCCAGAGCTGTGGTATCATTTGAATCAAAGGCAAAGTTTGGTGCTGGGTAAGATCCCATGGGTCTGCTGTGAGAATTCAGCATTATACATTCATGCTAACACAATGGAATACTACATTTTTTTTTTCTTATGGTGCTCCTGACTAGAAAGAAATACAACCAACTAGATGTTTAAACATGAATCAGAACGTGTTGACTCATCTCAGCAAGATGCAGTCAAATATCATTTATTTTTATGTACACTAATTTATTGGTATTCTCCGCAAGAAGTAAGATGGTTAGACACGTGTGTTTATTTGCTGTTTATCAGTGAACTCAAATTCATCCATTTGTATAGGTACCAAGAGGGCTGAAACTTGTCTTTGTTTACCTTTTTATCCCCAGATTTTAATACAAACGTCTTTACTAAGTCCACACTCAACAAATATTTGTTGACTGAACCGCTGCAAATTTTAAAAATTATTTATATTTGAAATTAGATAATTTAATATAAAATCACACTATGCAATATTTGCTTTTCAAAACTATTACAAAAAAGAAAAAAAAACCCACATTAATTTCATACATATTTGTTATTATGAAAGCAGCTCTTTTGCCCTTTTCCTGTTTGCCCATTTCTGTTCCCCTCTGACCTTGAAAGAACCTACTTATAGGAAGGAGATAACTAAGCAGTTTAACCTAGCTCCTGACTTATGCTCTCCTCAATTCACACCATGCCTTGCCTAACCTGCTAGTTCTTTTCTTAGATAAAAAGAAGAATGAAGAATTAAGTAGTTAAAGAATGACTAGCTCTCTACCCCCCAAAACCCCCTTAGCTATCCTGCGGACAGATCACATGGGCAAGATAAATCTGAAGAAAGTGTCAGCCAGTCTGCAAGCAATGGAGAATCATGCTGAACCCAACCTCCTGCCCGGATGATGCACTGAGATTCTTCCCCCAGCCCTTTTCCCTTTAAAAACTGTCATGGTTGAGTAGAATCTTCGGGGCTGGTCTCAGGACATGAGCTCATCTTCACCCCAGACTGCCAGCTTTTCTGTTTAAAGTACCTTTCCTTTCTACTGACATTTGCCTCTCGATTATTGGCTTTTGAGAGGCGAGCAGCTGAAGTTGATTTTGGTAACAATTAGATCTAGGACAGAATAATCCCTCCATATGAGGGCTTTTAAAAAAAGTATAGAAAAATACTTACTGAAGGGTGAAAATTTGATTATAAATATTAACTGTATTAAACATAATAAATACAAAAAAAAAATCCTAAAGCATCAACTGACTCTACCTTTAAGTTTAATATGAAGTATCTTAAAAATGGTAAAAATTTTAGTAATCTGATTAAGAAGATATTACAACTGAAACTGTTTCTTAGAATAAATGAAATACAGGGTTATTTTCTAAGAAAAATATTAACACTTGCAAAATTTTAATTATTAGGTAATGAATATTGATTAGAATTACTGATTAAGAAGAAAATCATAATTCACAATTTTCCATTTGAAAAATCACAATTTGTTTCTTGCATTTTTCCTTTCTTAAATTCTCGCTATGTGTTTTGTTTCAACTCTGTGAACTTGAGTAGAGACCACCACTCTTTGTTTAAAATTACAACTATTTCTCTTCTTTCATACAAACTTTAAGTGTTAAATTTAAATATTATTGAAAATTTACCCATGGCCTCAATGGAAGAACAAAATGTCTATTTAAAATCATTTAGGTGAAAGAGGTTCTTCTACTTGTATCTTACTTGTCTTTCTGCTGACACTGCTTATTCATTACAGAATTGCTGACACTGGCCACATTCCAATATGTGAATAGCAGGAAGAAATTTTCTTTTCCTAAATTGTTTTTTGCCTTTCTTCCCTATATGCCCAGCAAAAGGAGTGCCATGGATCAATTTATAGTAGTTACGTTCTATCTGGCTAGGATACAATTTGTTGACATTCTCCATTTTTTTTCCCCCCACACAGACAAGTATCTCTTCTAGATATAGTGCAGTCATTGATTTTTCATGTTACCTCTACTAGTCCAGATTTATCCTGGTCAACAGGTTTCTAGTGGGCAGATTTTTTTGAACGTGGTAAAAGTCACCTTTCTTTGCCCCACCCAATCACTTTCTTTACATTAGGAAACATTTTCATTCTTCCTTGAATCTGAAACTTGCTCTGTTCTTCTTTCTGCTATTCACATCAATCATTCAACCTAATTCAGATGACTAGTTCATGAAATGCATGCCCTTAAAAAAGAGTCAATCTTAACTCTTGATCTTATATATACACACAAAAGGTTTTTGCTCAAAGTAAAATTTAAGATGTGTTCACTCTAATTATCTAACGTGGCATAAGGAGGGCATGGAGACGACCAAATATATTTGACATATATAAATTACAACTAGGAAATGTGGCCAAAAAGGACTTCTTTCTGCTCCTTGCTTCCACCTCATTTTGTAACTATGCAGAGGTCTTTGGAACAATGAGAAAGTGACATAGACATTAAAATAACAAAAAGATTTATACTGTGCGATGTGTACAGCAAGAAAATGTGCCTCCCCTCTCCCCATATTATTCACTCCGAGGGACTTGCATGGATGTAAAGCCCCTTTTCCACAACGCATAGGGTCTAATGGCCAGCCCAGACTTTGGGAGAGAAGAGAGATTCTGGGGGGAATATCTAAAAAAATGGAACACTTGTTGACCATGTGAGGTAATATTGTAATGAATGGAAACTTGAATGGAAACTTGATGAAAAATAAAATAATTTTTATAGCAATCTCTGGACTCTGTACATATATTTTTCTAAAAGTAAAATTTTAGTTTTGGTAATGAATTGTATCTTCTCACACTTCCGAATATTTCATTATAGCTAAGGTATTATAAGTATAGAGCTAATTTTTAACAAAGATTTTTGTGATCCCTAAGTAACAAATTCCATGCGCATTCTTACAAAGGCCATAGCATTTTATATGGGAGCCCACTAATCCAGCAATAAGAATAGCTCCTAAATCTGGCTATACATCAGGATTACACCTGAAAACTTTAAAAAATGTAGATGTAAAAATTTGCCCCCAAATTATATTGAATCAAAACCAGATAGGGTCCAAGAATATGAACTGTTAAACTGTTCCACAGATGATTCTTGTACAATAGCTCAATTGTAGTCCAAAATCATTTTCAAGGGTTATTACAAAACAATGTTAATGTTGTTGACATTCATGAGAAGTAAATACACAAAATATATTATAAAATAAAAATAAATGAATTGTTGCAAACACTAAAACTCACCAACCAAAATTAATGCTACAAAGGAAGGACATAGGAAGAGATTAAATATAATTTCTGTTTGAATTAATAAGATGCCAGTAGACACTCATTTTTAGCTCTTACAGATAATTTGATAAATCCATATTTTAAAAAAGTTTTAAAAAATGCTTAAAGTGGTCCCTTGGAAAAATTCAATTGAATCTATCATTTCTAACCATATATGTGTGTATATATATATATATATATACACACACACACATATGTATATAATATTTATGTATTCCATTTGGCAAAAAATCAAAATTAAGGGAAGAAGTATATAAATGAATAAAACAAGATGGTAAAATTAAGTCCCAGCAAGTGCAATAGTTTTCACTGTGATAACAAATGTAAGTACGTTAATCTTTCTCATAAAAAGAAATCCAACGAAATTCAGTTTTGAAAAGTCAATGACATGTTTTCTATAAAAGGCACTCCCCCCAAACCCCCAAAACAATGACTCAATGAAATAAAAAAAGTGAAATAAAAAATATAAATTGTTGTTATAATGAGTGTGGAAAATGGTAGGCTAATGAAGTTAAAGGTCTTTCCAGCAGGACTTTCAAAGCCTTTGATATGATGATGTAAACTTGCTGGTCCTAGCATAAGATATAGGGCCAAACTGATTTGAGATCAGATTTCTTTTTTTCTCACAAAACTTTTTCAATACAAATATTCCTTGAACACACTTAGTAAAGCTGCACCTTGGCCTGATATGCAATATCTATTGTAATATATGCCATTAGACCTCTAACCAAGCACCTTTTCCCTATCTAGTCTGCTTTTTTTAGGTGAAGGATAGAATATGCCATGCCAAAATATGCCACTTTGGTATATCGATTATTTTGAACTCCGGCACTTGAAAAACTGTAAGAGCAGGATAAAGCTTTCTCTTGTTAAAGTGATTGAACATGGAGACCATTAGTCTCTAATGACTCGGCAGCCTGCGGGAGCAAATAGAAACCTTAGCCAGAGTAAATTCCAATAAATGCCTCGAGGTTAAGAATCATACCTAAAAACAACCAATCACAGACAACTAGTCTTCCCCACAAGTTGGACCCACATCCAGACATTGTCACCATCAAACCTCCTGTCTATTCTTCTAAGGGTCCACTCATCTTTCCTAAAAATAGTTTACTCTCACCCAAGAGGACTGCATCCCCTCTCTCCTTTCCCTGTTAAGATAGTATTTGATCACCAAGCCACAAGTCACACGGCAGGGAGTTACCCATTTTTCCCTATCTCCCATGCACACGTGAGGTATACATGTTAATAATCTTTTATGTGTCTTCTCTTCTCTAATTTATCTTACAGGGATCTCAGTTAGGAATTCAGAAAGGTAGAGGGGAAATTATTTTTCCTTCCCTACATAGGATTTACAAAGTGGTTTATGATGAAACTCACACATCACATTATACGAACTTTGTTTTTCTGATTCTTTTTGTTGTACTTTGCTTAGTGACTCTGCATCAACCCCACTTAATATTATACACATTTGATGGCAGTTTTTAAGTGTCAGTCTGTCTAGACTGCCTGGCATTCTTTTAGATTGCCACTGATCCTTCTTTTCAATTGTGACTCAGGAACACTGGGTAAGATGTGTAAGAATTCCATTCCCTATTGAAATATTATCAACTGTTTTCTATCAAGTTTCATCATTGTGAATCATTCACACATCTAAACAACTCATCTTTGTTCCACTTAATACAAACTATCCTATCAACAAAATCATTAAATGCAGTATTTTTGGTTTAAGAAAAAATTCACAATATTAATTTTTATGTTTGATTACGATAGAAATTTAAATATATTTTCTCCAGCTATCTGAGCTTCTATGTGGTTTCAAGTTTGAAATGAACTAGTTTAATTTCAATGTAACTTTTATGTCATGGTTTTATCTGATATTATATTTTGGCCACGAAGGACTATGAAATCATTTTCACAACATTTTTAGTGGTTCAACTGTTTTATTCTCCAAACTATTATTTATTTTTCTTATGGTGCATAATAACATTTTATTATGTTCTTTTGTGACTTTTTATGACATATTCTGAAACATAATCATTTTATTGTTATTCACCTTGTTGATGTCAATACTGAACAATAATAATAATGTAACAACCTGTTTTAATAAGCCTATTATAAGCATTCATGTATCATAATCTCTATTATGACTTGATATTCATAAGTGGAACTAGATGGTTTATGAAGAGTAAATAACTGAGTAGTACTATGTTTGTAACCTCGGAGATAAAATAGTTGATTGTGTACAAGAAATAAGAAAGTGAACATGAAACACACCGGTGGTTGCAGCTTTTTAGCTCCTGAGAAGTGATTACAAGTACATTAGCTTATAAGGCACTGAATTTCATGAGCAGTTAGTGCTAATGGCTTTGTACTGTAAGACATCCCTGGATACTTGCAGTTATGGCAATAAAGTTTAGATGATATTCAGGCTACACTTGATAAATCTGACTGACGTCTGTGAAGAATACAGTGAGAGTAATTGTAAGGTAATTATGGCTAATTGTATATAAGAAGTTATAGCAAGAACAAATTTACGGTTTAAACCACCAAATGTGTTTAGAGTAAATATGCAGATGACTATATTAACGATTATTATGTAAATTTGAAGGAGGTAGTTAGAAGGATTTGAATGACACAGGCTATGTAACATATGCATATGCATGACAGTCAAAATCAAGCTAAACAAATTCTTGAAATGTCAAGTGTATTATTTTAAAATACATGATGTATCATCAGTAAGTATTCCTACTTCTAGTAAAGTTCAAAAATTAGTAAGAACACCAGAAAGTAATTTTGTTTTCCTCCTGCATCTTTCTCTTTTAAATAGAAAATGTCAGTAAGGGGACGCATGGTAGAACCAAATGAAGTTTTACTTTCAATTAAAGTATTAGGATATGTAATTGTATATGCTACTTCCAGTAGAGAAGAAAGTATTATACAGCTAGCTTCATGTCCGGAGTATTGAGTGCATTCTAGGTATTGTATCACTTCACTAGAACCTCATCTCTTTGTAAGAGGATCACTTAAAGGTTTTGAACCTGAGTCCCATTCATGGAGTATAGAGAGTATTTGAACTCAAAAAGCTCCTTACAACAATGTGTGGATGTGTGTGTGTGTTTATAAGACTTCATTTTTCTAAAGAAGGCCAGCTTTTATTGCTAAAGATTCTAAATCCAGAGCCCAAGGATGGACATTAGAGGGTAACTGACCACAGAAATTCATTTGGAAGTGTGTGTGTGTGTGTGTGTGTGTGTGTGTGTGTGTGTGTGTAGAGGAATTTATTTTTCTAAAGAAGAGACCCACCTTTCGTCAAAGCCTCAGAGTGGATTTATGGCATAACCTATACAAGTGGAAAAACATTTTTAATTATTGAATGAGCACTTCTCATTTTAGTAACCTGAGTGAGATTACCCTGAAGTAGATGCTTTATCAATGTTTGGTCATGAAAATTTATATAATCATGCATATATACATGTGTGCATAATAACCATATTTGTTACTGAATGCTTACAGTTTAAAATAGTAAAACCAAGACAATTACATAAATAAATAACTGCTCAGAGTCCTAAACAGGCCAGTGGTTTTTTTTCTAAAGATGTTTTTGTTTATTTTTGTATTGTGGTAAAATGTGTCATGTTATTTATTGTTTTAAGCATGAGAAGATTTGCAATTCAGCAGCATTAAATACATTTGAAATATTGTATAAGCATCGCAATCACTTAACTCCTAAAACATTTTCATTATCCTCAATAAAACTGTCTACCCATTAAACAGTAACTTCCCTTTGTCCTCTCCCCACAGCCCATGATAATCGCTACTATGCTTTCTCTCTATATAAATTTGGCTATTATAGATACCTCATAAATGAAATCAGACAGTGTCCTTCTGTACCTGACTTATTTCACTGAGCATAACTTTTTCAGTATCAATCTGTATCGTAGCATATGTCAAAATTTCATTTCTTTTTGTGACTGAATAACATTCCGTTTTATGTGTATACCACATTTTGTTTCTAACGTCTTGCTATTGTGAATAATGCTCCTATGAACATCGGTTTACAAATATCTATTTGAGCTTATGCTTTTCGTTCTTTTGGCTATATACTTAGGAGTGGAATTGCTGTCATACGGCGATTCTATGTATAACTTTTTGAGAAACCACCAGACTGTTTTCTAAATATGCTGCCTTATTTTAATTCCTACCAGCAATGCACAAGGGTTTCAAAGTCTCCACGTCTTCACCAACACTTGTTTTCTTCCCATTTTTTCCCCCATTATATGAAGCCTAGAGTGAAGTGGTATCTCACTGTAGTTTTGATTTGCATTTCTCTAATGACTAACAATATTGAGCATCTCTTCATGTACTCAGTGGCCATCTGTATATCTTTTTTGGAGAAATGTCTATTTGAGTTCTTTGCCCATTTTTTTTTTAACATCTTTATTGGAGTATAATTGCTTTGCAATTGTGTGTTAGTTTCTGCTTTATAACAAAGTGAATCAGTTATACGTATACATATGTCCCCATATCTCTTCCCTTTTGTGTCTCCCTCCCACCCTCCCTATCCCACCCCTCTAGGTGGTCACAAAGCACCGAGCTGATCTCCCTGTGCTATGCGGCTTCTCCCACTAGCTATCTATTTTATATTTGGTAGTGTATATATGTCCATGCCACTCTCTCACTTTGTCCCAGCTTACCCTTTGCCCTCCCCATGTCCTCAAGTCCATTCTCTATGTCTGCGTCTTTATTCCTCTCCTGCCCCTAGGTTTTTCAGAACCATTTTATTTTAGATTCCATATATATGGGTTAGCATACAATACGGTATTTGTTTTTCTCTGAGTTACTTCACCCTGTATGACAGTCTCTAGGTCCATCCACCTCACTACAAATAATTCAATTTCATTTCTTTTTATGGCTGAGTAATATTCCATTGCATATATGTGCCACATCTTCTTTATCCATTCATCTGTCGATGGACACTTAGGTTGCTTCCATGTCCTGGCTATTGTAAATAGAGCTTCTTTGCCCATTTTTGAATTGGGTTTTTGTCATTGTTGTTAAGTTGTAGGAGTTCTTTATATATTAAGTACTAATCCATTATCAGTAATATGATTGAAAATATCTCCTCTTGTTCAGTAAGTCATCTTTCATTTTCTTGATCATATACTTTGATGCATAAAATGTCTTACTTTTAATGAAATCTAACTTACCTATTTTCTTTGGGTGACTATGCTTTTGGTGCCATGTCCATGAAATTATCACGAAATTCAATGTCATGAGGATATACTGTAATGTTTTCTTCTAAGAGTCTTAAAATTTTAACTCTTAAATTTAGGTCTTTTATGCATTTTGTTAATATCTGTACATGGTTTAAGGTAAAGATTTAATTTTATTCTTTTGCATGTGGATATGCAGTTATCAAAAGTAGGGTTTTAAAGTTTTCAAGTATTATTGTAGAGTTCTTTCTCCCTTCCATTCTGCCAAATTTTATATTATAAATTTTGAGGCTCCATGACTAGAAGCATAAATGTTCATAATTGTTACATCTTTTTGCTGTATTGAATCTTTTATTAATGTATACCGTTCTTTGTCTCACCTTTTTTAAATTAAAAGGCTAATTTTTTCTGATATTAACATGGTCAATCCAACTCTGTTTTGGTTACTACTAATCTTTTTCCATCCTTTCACTTTCATCTATTTTTATGTAAGATTAGTTTTGGTTTTGTGTTATAGACTATTTATTTTTTCAATTCATTTTTTTCTGTCAACACACTAGATGCATTGTATTTTAAATCACCATGGTTTCTAATTCAGAAGACTGGCATTAAGAATAATTTCATTTCTTAAGAGTAATAATAATAATAGTTGCCATTTATTAAGCACATACTATGTTCCAGTCTCTTCCTCATTTCCCACAGGATACCATTCTACTGTGTTTGATGTGTTCTTTCTTATGTATGAGCTCTTGTAAAAAAATAAAAAATAAAAATAAAAATCATTATAAAAAAGAATAATTTCATTTCTTAACATAGAAATATTTACATGTTTAGTTTTAAACATTCAAGGGATTCCAACTATAAAACACATTATGTAAAATAGTTTTATTTAAATTGAAGTTAGCTGTAGATGAATTATGAGACTATTTTTAGAAATAATTGTTAGAAGAGATTGAGTGTAAAAATATACTAACAGGTTGAAAGCACTGAAGATTAATCTGTATCAGTATATCATTTGTTTCTGTGTTTACATTTTACTTCTTGAAAATTATTATTAAAGGCATTATTTTAATATTTCAGGATTAAATATTGTAGCTACACAGTTTTTCAAAAGTTTTGTGTTAAGGTTACATTTTGCTATATTGTCTGTTAAAAAAGAAAATGAAGACAACTTTCCTTTGAGTGTGCTGCTTAAACCCGATTTCATAAACGACTTGTGGTTGGGCTTCCCTGGTGGCGCAGTGGTTGAGAATCCGCCTGCCGATGCAGGGGACGCGGGTTCGTGCCCCGGTCCGGGAAGATCCCACATGCCGCGGAGCAGCTGGGCCCGTGAGCCATGGCTGCTGAGCCTGCGCGTCCGGAGCCTGCGCTCCGCAAAGGGAGAGGCCACAACAGTGAGAGGCCCGCATACCACCAAAAAAAATAAAAATAAAATAAATGATTTGTGGTTTGGCCCTACCTGTCATCACTAAAAACTCTTCTGAAATCTAGTCTTATTCATTTATCTTTTCACCATTAGCTGATTTGCATGTATTATTGACTCTGAGTTACTGAGAAACATGAAAAAAAAAGTAAAAGAAATTAATGTGATTCACGTAATTATAGTGAAGATACATCTTGTACTAGACATATCAAACATACTTTATTTTTTAATTAATTAATTATTAAAAAAATTTTTGGCTGGGTTGGGTCTTCATTGTTGCGCGTGGGCTTTCTCTTTTTTTGTGTGTGACTAGTGGGGGCTACTCTTCATTGCAGTGTGCAGGCTTCTCGTTGCGGTGGCTTCTCTTGCTGTAGAGCATGGGCTCTAGGCGCGTGGACTTCAGTAGTTGTGGCACATGGGCTCAGTAGTTGTGGCTCACGGGCTTAGTTGCTCCATAGCATGTGGGATCTTCCCGGACTAGGGATCAAACCCATGTCCCCTGCATTGGCAGACAGGTTCTTAACCACTGTGCCACCAGGGAAGCCCTAAAACATACTTAACGTGGGAAGTACTGAAATGTTATTACACTACAATGAGGCATCATAATTTTCTCATTAACATTTTTCTTCCTTTTTAATCACATATAGCACCAAATACATTATAGGAAACCTTCCTAAAATTACTTACACTGAATAACAACCATAGGTCATTGGACTACAGCTCTTTTTCGGAAGGCTGCTAAAAAGGTCTTTCTTTAATGGCAAACAGCTTTTACTAACTTCCTGGGGTTCCAGAAATACTAATCAGCAATTCTAGTCTGCAGCACATTTATTACACCCTGACATGCTGAAGACAGCCAGTTACAAATAGAACTGCCTCTTGAAAAATGCTGCTCCAGTGTTTTATAATAAAGTGCACCAATTAGATGCATTCATTAGGACAAACTGCTTGTCTTTTCTCATATTAGAGCTTTTAAAAAAGCACAGTGTATTTCATAGTTCACCCTGCTCTGTATTATTATTAATTGAACATAGCACATTACAAAGTTTTAATCCAATAACTGTAAATACATAATGAATAATATTTCCTTGGAGACTGTCAGGTCTCTAAGAGTCTACTTGGTTTCATATTCTAAGATAAATAATACAGAAGTCTTTTTATTTTCCAAAGACTTCCCAGATATTTGAGGGATACCAATGTAATAAATAACAACATTGACTTATAATTTAAAGTTGTCATTTCGTTAAAAAATTGAGTCCTCTCCTAAAATATATTCTAATTTATTAGGAATAAAGAGTCATAACCTTATACATAATACTCTTATTTTTATATATTACCTACTTTACTTCCACATATAAGGTAATATATTTTCAATAAAGTTCTGAGGTTCTGAGTTTCCAAAACGGAAAATGGAATCAAATGTTGAGTGTGGACAAGAATTCCTCTCAGGGTGGGCAGGGTACAGTATTACCACACTACACTGTGAATAGAATAGAGCAAGATTGATTGGTCTGCTTTTTCTGCTGGCAAGAGCATTAGTTCTCAGTGTCCCACTGATACATAAACACAAGCACTAGCTGGCACTACTCAGTTCCTCTCTACAAATGATATAATTTGCGTGAGGACCCTGACCTGTTTTATAAGCATTTAGCCATCTCTTTGAATGCAGAATCACTGGAGATGAAAATATTCTTGGCCACTCACTTTTATCTACCCACAATTTGTACAGTTTATGTTCTTATTCATTACTGAAAAATGGAAACATTTAGCTCCCATAAAGTTTTTTGTTCGTTTCTTTTGGTTTTTTTTTGCGGTACGCGGGCCTCTCACTGTTGCGGCCTCTCCCGTTGCGGAGCACAGGCTCCGGAAGCGCAGGCTCAGCGGCCACGGCTCACGGGCCCAGCCGCCCCGCGGCACGTGGTATCTTCCCGGACCGGGGCACGAACCCGTGTCCCCTGCATCGACAGGTGGACTCTCAACCACCGCACCACCAGGGAAGCCCTAGCTCCCATAATGTTTTTAGGTTGACTTCAAACTGGATGAAGAAAGAGAACAGAAAGCATGGTAGCTAATAAAAAAAAAGTAATGATCTTGCATATTCTCCAGAACCTGCCATCTAGGTGTTCTGAGCGTAAGTCTAATTTTTAAAAATATTGTAATTATTTTTATTTATTTCGCTCAAAGATAACTGTATTAGTTGCTGCCATTTGTTAATGCAGTACATTTCACAAATCCCAATGGCACCACCCATTATTATAAAAATGTATTTACAGTCACAGGTCTGCTCTAACATTTTGATTGTAAACAACAGTAAGGAATATCTTTGACATATACATGTAAAAATTATATAAATAATATTCAGGCTTGGTATTAAAGACATTTTATCATTGCCTATAGCATCAGAATTGATGCATTAACTCATAAACGTGCCCAAAATAAAGAATTTGTATGGCAACATTAGCTATTACTGGCTAAATAGTAACAAATGCATATACAAACACATAGAAATTTCATGCAATATACTTATCCTTAATATTTGAAATACACCATTTACTCCACTTTCTCCTATTTTAGTCTAATTTATTTCATGTTGAAATGTTAGAAACAAACCACTACATTAATTTCACACTCCACTGAGTCTAGATCTACAATATGGCAAACATTGCGTTAGATGATACCACCATAACATTTAAAAAACCTTCTCTTTTCCAAGGGCAAGTGTTCTTTTGTTCTCTTATCATCATCCAAGCACAAAATAGTTAAATAATAGCCCACAAATATTTATTGGGTCCCATCTAGACACTATGCAAGTGATTTGCTATTATAGCTATCTTTGGCAGTGAGATTAAAAAGATATGTTTTTCTGCATCTGTTTCGCTTTATGCTGTATACATTATTGCAATATTTAGCTGTACGTACCAATAAAGAACTTTTCAAAATCATAAATTACTTTAGGCTCCAGAGTCTTATTTTAAGTAATTTGGCATTTTCATGTGTGATTGTGTAATTCTAAAAGGGAAAATTCAAGACCTTTTCAGTCTTTAAATTTATCAAGTATTACATGCATTTCAGATTTCTTTAGATAAATCTACATATTGAAAGATACTAGCAGCATTAACTGAGTGATAATGACCTTCTTGATAATTGTTTTTCTTATTATAGTATAAAATTTAATGTGACATTCTAAATTCTATAGATCCAGAGATTTCATTTTCAACATCTATGCTGAAGTTTCTAACATAATGCTATGATGATTTTTTAAAGTTTATTGATTTAGAAGATAAATATTTCTTCTTCTTTATGGTGTCAAATGGAGTTAACATATGCACATAATTATGATGAAAAAAATAACATAATAGTGACTAATTAGCCATTATATATCTTTATATTTGAACATATTGTAGAGAAACATTGCAAGTAAAACCAAGACATAATTGCTGTCACTTTGAATAATGCTGCTCCAAACAGAGAGCCAAACAGCATCTCAATGTCCTCGTATTTCTAGATATCTTTAGCTTTGCTGTTAGTGATGTAAAGCCTTCATCTGGACGCTCACTAACAACTCCAGTTCAATTTTATGTTATTCTTAAATGGTTTCTTGATAGCATTTGTTACACTATTAATTAAACTTGTTTTGTCATTATTCTTCAGATGCATGTGTTTCTTTACCACTGATGTGCAAATATCCGACTAAAGACTACGTATGAAATGCTAAAAAATGTAAAGCCACTAGAGATGCTGTAGATCAGGATAAATATTTGTTTTTCAAAGGATTTACATGTGTCTCATGTGTTAAAGTAATAAAGAAATTATTTTCATCTGATACCCAAACAGAACCCAGAGGATACATGAACTGTAGCCCCACTTGTCTAAGGGAAGCCTTGATCATGAACACACCGAATAGAATGGCAGCTGGACACTGCGGGTAAAGAGAATGAACCCCCATACGGAGTCAGGGTGGAAAAGAAAGTGAAAGTAGTTCTTGACTAAGCAGAAAACACATGGCATAAAATAAGAGAGCAAGACCTTCTGATAAAGATTGGATCCCTACCTATTATGCAGGGACAAAACCAGAATATGAATATTTCCTATTAACATCAAAGAAGGTTTTAATACTGGGAAGTGACAGCGCAGAGCAGAAAAACAGGGAAATTCATAATAGCATGAACAGGCTATGGATAAATACATAAAAGAAATATGGAATAGTTAGAACTGAAACAATTCACTTAGCCGTAGGGATGCTGTAATGAGGAGAAATTGGAAATTTATATCATAAGAATTGTGTATCATGAATAATTTATCTTATACAAATGTGCTTAACTTGACTGACAGTAAATTGGAAATAATCCTCATGCTTTGGTGAGGGTTCAGTAATGTGCTACAAATCCTGTTGACGTCTTAATACTGTGAGGTCTCCTCAGTTAAAGCTTCCATTCGCTGTTCCAAATAGATGGATCTCCAGAGCTGTTCTGTTTCACTGCTACAATTTCACTTCAGATTCTGATGCCCAGAGATAGCAGACTAGGTAAAAGGCACTGCTGTCTGTAGAATTTTTACAGTCATATAAAAGATTTACATAGGATAAGGGCAAATAAAAATAACATATGTAAATCATTTGAACCAATGACACAGCTGCCTCAATGATTGACATACTTAAAGGGCAGCTGGTTTGAAAGGGTCTTTATTATTTATAATTTTGAAAATAGACCTCATTCAAGTTTTTTTCTGCCTACATTTGGTATGGGTTAAATGCAACACTCATGAAATGCAAAGTAAGGATAACGGTGACGAGACAAATAAGTTTAGTATTTGTTAAAAATCCCTTCTCTCCACCTCAAACCCCAGGTTTTAGTAAAATCCCTCAGGATTGTTCATCTTGTTTATTCATAATAATATCCTTGTCTATATAGTCTGTCTCTCCGAATAATCTTCTTGACTATTATTCTTTCTCTAAAATACAAACTAAAACTCAAACTGGATCATGGTTTCATCTCGTGATTACTTTGTATACATTACTTTGTGATTCTCTATAGATTGAAGTGATACCTGTGGCTTGATGAATTGCCTCAGGTATTTTAGCATCTCATCTATAAATGGCCACATCCTGCTCCTTGGCCACCCTTAACTGTTGAACATTTTCCAAATATCCCACATTCAGTCATGCCCACGTGCCTTTGCACGTATCTTGTACTTTCCTGAAGTCCATTGTCCTCATTTTCTTCTTAAGAAGTGGTTTCCCTCCTTCAGCCCAATTTCTATGTGAAACTGTCTCTTATTATTGTATAGTAATTATCGATAACATTTGTTTTCATTCAGTAGATTATTCAAGAATGTCTTCAATTCATTTTTATGTTCTTATGTATACCAAAACGTTCAATAATGTTTGATTCTACATTACAAACTGACTACATTCTCATCACCTGCTCTTCTGGAAATCTTTGACATTTTAATCTTGTTCAGAAATGAAAGATGTATGCATGCCAGCAATCAGTGTTTCTCCCAAACATTCAAGCAAACCAATAAATTAAAAACAGAGGCTCTGACTTGTCTACACATTAAGGGCACAATTAGTTTTCCTGTGTTATTTGGAACTTTCTTTCTTACCTCTCTAACTTTAAAAATATATGCAGCTCCAAATATTTATTTCAAAGTCTTCTGGAAATAATGGATAGCTTTATATTGATTTGTTTACTGCATCAGCAAGCTGTTTGAAGTTGATGCCGTCAGTATCCACTATATCAAATTTGAGTTGATTTTTTTAATTGATCATTAACCAATTGCAAGATAACCTCAGGTCTTAAAAATTTACTCAGATTCATAACAGTTATTTAGTTCATAAAAATAAGCATAATTGCTATTAGTAGTGATGTGGATGGACTTAGTGTCTGCCATACAGAGTGAAGCAAGTCAGAAAGAGAAAAAAAATTCTGTATGCTAACACATGCATATGGAATCTAAAAAAAAAAAAAAAAAAAAAAAAGATGGTCCTGAAGAACCTAGGGGTAAGATGGGAATAAAGACACAGACCTACTAGAGAATGGACTTGAGGACACAGGGAGGGGGAAGGGTAAGCTGGGACAAAGTGAGAGAGTGGCATGGACATATATACACTACCAAACGTAACATAGATAGCTAGTGGGAAGCAGCCGCGTAGCACAGGGAGATCAGCTTGGTGCTTTGTGACCACCTAGAGGGGTGGGATAGGGAGGGTGGGAGGGAGACGCAAGAGGGAGGAGATATGGGAACATATGTATATGTATAGCTGATTCACTTTGTTACACAGCAGAAACTAACACACCATTGTAAAGCAGTTATACTCCAATAAAGATGTTTTTTTTTAAAAAAAGCATATTGCTCCCTCTACTCTCTCAAATCCTTTCAATATGCATGCCAATCAATTTGTTAATTCAGCACATTTTCAATGGGTAATTATGAGACTAGTCTCTTAACAATAGGAGAATAATGATAAGCGACTTAGAGTGTACCGTTTAAAACATAATCAGCTCCCCAAAAACTTACACTTCTACTCCATGAGCATATATTTTACACAAACATGTTAAGCTCATATATTACAAAGTAGAGTTATAAACCATATTTGTTTCATATATGGCAACATTTGGACTTGGAAATGTTTATAAACTGATACATTTCTCTTTTGTTGTAAAAGTGCATTATCACTTATTTTACTTTTTGTTAACTTTTCCTTGCCAATATTTCTACATCCTACAATATTAAAAAATAGTAACTAAATAAAATTTCTTATTTTAAAATGACATATACATCATATATAAATATTATAAAAATTAAAGTAGAATATGTATATTTTAAGATTACATATGCAAATAATTCTACATAGAGAAAAATGCCTTGAACATTTAATTTATGAATTGTTTAATGGTAAAAGTACTTATTCACATTGAAGTGTCCATCTTTATAAATAGCCTCTTTTTTGTCTTATTTTTTCTCTAATTTGATAATGAATTTCTCTTTATCATCCTTTCACCTCCAAATTCTTTACAATATACTTATGTACCATTCTATAATATACATATATATTATATATCATACCAAGCCACACTGTATCTCTTAGTTGTCTGGTGGATGTTAGTGACTTTCATTTAGAGAGGAAAATACAAGAAGAGTAGGATAGGACCAGCTGTAAAATTTACTATTTCTGTTTTATAAATATTGATCTTAACCTGCCTATGGTACACATAAATGGATAGTTCTCCAGAGAAATTTTACATATGTGTCAGCATCTTTGTAGCTCAGGATATTTTTTTTTTTTCGTTTGGTGACAGATTGGAGCGCATTTAAAAGCTTATGAGAATGAGTCACCAGAGAGCCTGAGACTGAAGATACAAGGAAGACAAGAAATGAATGACAAAGTGAGGTTCTTGAAAAGGAAGCAAAGATAGAAATCAGAACCTCGTTAGAAGGAATCAACCTGGAAAGCAAGAGAGGGCTAATTTACATTGTAATAAAAGAGGAATGAAAGTGTTGTGCAAGTAGGTTTTTTGGTTCAGAGGTACAGTTTGAAGGGATTCCTATGTTGTTGCTTACCGTTCCTTTTTGGAGTAAAAAATGAGATTACTTTCTTAGAGTAGAATTTTAGGTGAATATAGATGATGTTTTGAAATAATCCTAATAAAGGGAGGGAGGGAGGAAGGAAAGGAGGGAGAGAGAGAGAAAGAAAGAGAGACAGAGAGAAAGGGAAGAAGGGAGGAGAGAGGGAGGGGAGAAGGGAGGGAAGCTGGAAGAAAGAAAGAAAGAAAGGAAAAGAAAGGGTAAGGAAAGCAAAGATGAACCTGGAGCATTGTTGAGGGTCTACTTGAATCCGGTGATCATGGGTTTAAAAGGGAGCCAATCTGCATAGTCAAGGGTTCTCTAACAAGGTTGATGTGGCTTCCACAAATGAGTACTTTATTCAAGGCTGGGATTTGTCTAGACAAATATGTTGTATAGACAATGTGACAAGGTAATTGGGTTCAGCATATTTGAAGTGATAACCGATGAACTAGTTGCAGATAAAAGAAAAACGTGGAGTACAGAGAGACTGAGAAAATAAAGTGGAAGAGTCAATAGAGAGTAGCCATCCCCACGTAGTCAGAGATGTTAAATTCATTTTTTAAAATTGATAAGAAGATGTGTAAACTCCTGAATCCAGGATGCTACAGTAAGTATGGTTCCTGATTTATACAGTTCAGCTATGTAAAACTCACATGCCAAGTTTGAAACATTAAGATAAACTGTCCCACTCTGAGTAATGTACTTAACATGTGTCTAGCTTTGTGGTTGTAAGAACTACGGGCAAGCACCTGCCACTTACATAGCTCTTCCTGCTGAGGAGGGACAGGAAGTATATAAGCACATAGCTTCAGAATTTAGAGCTGCATATGTTTCCCTCATTGAATGTTTTATTATGTTCATTTTTTACTTCAATCGAAAGGTTCAGTTTTTAAGCATCGACACATCATGTTTCCACTATAATTCTGTTAACAAAATATTCAATAGCAGTAAAATTTGTTTTAACTTTCTATCTGGAGGAAGACATGATAATAGTGTCACTGTGTACAGTCACTGATAGCACTTGTTTCGTGTGTGTGTGTGTGTGTGTGTGTGTGTATGTGTGTGTGTATTTAAAATTTTCCTTTCAATTATTTATTATAGGCTCTGTTACTGTGAAGACATTAGGAAAGAAATAATTTTAAAGTTGATATTTGGAACTTTTGTGAAATATAGTTGCCTAAAGTAATTTTTACTTCACCTATCTCCCTTAAAACCCACAAAAAATGAAAAAAAAAAACCCCAATATTTAAAACACAAGTGTTCCATGAAACAAAGAAACAACTAAAGAAACTAAGCTATAGAGAGTGTTCTTGTCAAATTCTGTAGTAGTTGCACTAAAGTAGAAAAAGATATGTCAGAAAAACAAAAAACTAATGTAACCCAGAACAAAATGCACACTTTCCTAGAAATCATTATTAGTCTTGAAGATCCCATCTAAAATTCTGTTGATTAGAATAATATGTCTTAGGACTTCCCTGGTGGCGCAGTGGTTAAGAATCTGCCTGCTAATGCAGGGGACATGGGTTCGAGCCCTGGTCTGGGAAGATCCTACAGGCTGCAGAGCAACTAAGCCCGTGCGCCACAACTACTGAGCCCACGTGCCACAACTACTGAAGCCTGCATGCCTAGACCCCGTCCTCCACAACAAGAGAAGCCACCACAATGAGAAGCCCGCGCACCGTAACGAAGACTAGACCCTACTCACTGCAACTAGAGAAAGCCCGCACGCAGCAACGAAGACCCAACACAGCCAAAAATAAATAAATAAAATAAATAAATTTATTTTTTAAAAAAGAATAGGATGTCTCAGAATCCTGATCAAATCATGAAATGAAACATTTCCCCATGGAGAAGAGAGAATGGTGCCAAGGTAAACATTTTGCTTAAATTAAACTTCTATTTTCAATTTAGCAACCTAGCCAGATGTTTCTAAAAATGGAAGGCAAGCAGAGACATCCAGGAAACACAAAATGCCCTTGTGATTTTAATGGCTTTACTTTCTGCAGCACCAGTCTTTGAAACACTAACCTTTGAAAGCACTATCGCTAAGAAAAAAACAGATTTCATGGGAGAATATTTAAAACAACAAACATGAACCTTATGTGGACAATTTTCAAGTCTCTACCTCTCTGCTTTATCTCTCCACAATAAAATTTTTTGGTAAATTGATGAATATATTTAAAAATAATTAATATTCTCCAAGATACAATTACATATGATATAAAAAAGATAAAGAATTTATAGCAGAGAAGGATTATTCAAAGACATAATTCCAATTAATAACTCAAAACAAAATTATGGACAGCATGGCATTACTAAGCAAAACAAAATTAAAAAACTACATCAACAAGTCAATGATGAAACAATTTTTTAAAAAAATTAAAAAGTTGACAACTTATAAAAGAGAAGAATAAAAAGAGTTTAGAGATAAAAGAGAAGAATAAAAAGAGTTTAGAGATTACTGTAACATTAAAAGTCAAAAAATTACAAGTGAGAACATTTGAAATACCTATTGAAAGCCATACCAAATGTTGGGGAAAAGCCCAAAGATATAATATAAATAAATATCAAATTACAGAATTGGAAGACAAACAGAAAAGTTCCAATGTGCACAAAAATAATGGTCCCAAATAAGAGAACAGAAAATAAAGCAAAAAAAGAATATCAGAGAAACAATCTTTTAAAAAATATGAATATTACAATACAAAGGTCTGTCTTCTACCTAAGTTAATGTGGGAAAAGCAATATTAAAATAAACTCATTAGTTACTCAAGTTTAATATAGAAGACAGAAAAATCATATTACCTACAAAGGGGAAGAGAAGGAGTATTATTAGCCTGATCTCATATTTCTCCACAGTAAGAGTAAATAGTTCCAGAATTCAGATGGGAAGCATTTATAATTATGAAGGAAATAAATAAGGACCCATGACTTTTACCTTAATCCAAGTTTTGCTTCAATATAAAGAGAGTATGCAAAATCAAAAGGATTCAATTTATAAATCTTTAGCTAGTGTTTTTGCATGTAACTATAATTGAAATTGTCCCCAAATTGTTTTTAACTTTGAGAAATAAAGCTTATACTCTGAGAATGTAAATAGAAATAACACATTGGATAGTCTTTTCTCAGTATTTGGAAATATGCAGGGCTTCCCTGGTGGTGCAGTGTTTGAGAACCCGCCTGCCGATGCAGGGGACACGGGTTCGTGCCCCGGTCCGGGAAGATCCCACATGCCGCGGAGCGGCTGGGCCCGTGAGCCATGGCCGCTGAGCCTGCGCGTCCGGAGCCTGTGCTCCGCAACGGGAGAGGCCACAACAGTGAGAGGCCCGCGTACCGCAAAAAAAAAAAAAAAAAATATGCATATAACCTAAATCACAAGAATTCTTTTTCTAGGTATAAATCATAGAGAAACTCTTGTGAAAGTGAATAATTTTACCTGTTGAAGAATATTTATTGCATTGTTTCTGAAAGAGGAGAATATTCAAATGACTAAATGATCAGTCATGTTAAAATGATAAAACTAAGACTGTCAATAACATATGTAAAGCACAGTGAACTCTACTCAGTGCTCTGTGGTGATCTGAATGAGAAGGAAATCCAAAAAAGAGGGGAGATATATAATATACATATATATATATAGCTGATTCACTTTGCTGTACAGTACAATCTAACAAAATATTGTAAAGCAACTATACTCCAATAAAAATAAATAAATAAAATTATAAACATAACATGTAAATTTCCAAAGAATATGAATGGGAAAAAAAGTTTTAGCATATTAACACCATAATAAAAATTAAAATATTATAAAAAATGTTAACAAATTAAAAGCCAAGTTAACAAGTAAATGGGATAATCTCAGTTCAGAGAAGATAGTAAATTGCATTATTTTGCATAATCATATAATTTTGCATAATGCAGTACTTTAAATATTATTTAAATCTCATTCTCTCATGAAAAATACCTGTATTACTATAAGCCCTTCCATATATATGTATATATATTTATAACTACATATAATAAATATGTAGAACATTCAATTGGCTAAGCTTAAAAATATATGGCCTGCAAGATACTATAGCTGTATTTTGCCATGATTAATGTTGCTGGTAAAATAATAGCTACTTTAGAGATTTATAATTTTTTAATGGAATTATGTTGCTTCAGAATAAATCTAAATCTATCTATAACAATTAAGATAAAGTGTAGGGACTGAATATACAATGACATATAAAAGAAGATATTAAAAGAAATTCTACAAGTAATAACTACAGACACTGATGGAAAAAAGTTTTTAAATTGCATTTCACATTAATGTTGATATAGTAATATTCAAATACAAAAATTAATGTCCCCTAAATTTTATCATTCATATAGCAAATCACAAGAATAATGTAATTTCTTTTAAGTAAGAGATTGTGTCTATACTTTCTTTTTTAACTGTACTCTTTTGTACTAAGTGTGTATTTGTTGTTAGTGATTGGAATCAGTAGTAGTACCGTCAGTATTCACAAATAAATACAACAAAACACATGTTTAAATGTTAAGTAGTTTTTAAAAGATGGTTTTGAATAAACAAGCAATATTTGGCAATTAAAATTTGATTTAATAACATTTAAGGCACTCATATAAACAAGCCATGCCTTATATTACTATGTTCTGTAACATAAATAAAATATAGCTATAATTTTGGAAGTTAAACTTTATGGTTAATGATAGGGAACTCATCATTGATGAAAACAGTTCAAGAAAACAAAAATTATTTACTTGTCAATGTCCAAAAAATTACCAATTGCTTTTACCTTACATGCGATCTGATTTGTTCAAATCTATAAACCTGTCTTATAACTCAAATGCAAGTGCAAATGCAAGCAAATATCAATTTAATTTTAAAAGTGTTGATGGTGAATATGTTAATGAAATGCTTTTATTAATAGATAAAAATAGCGCTATGCTAAGAAAATACTAATGTATGGGCTGTGAATAGTGGACCGATAACTGGCAAAGTTAATCCTAAAATTAGATAACTGAAATGTAAAAGTAGCTCAAAATCATATGTTGCTTTGTTTCTGAAATTTTTTAAATTATCCAAATTTTTATTTATTTCAAAGACTCACTAAAAATATTCTATGATTAGAGAAAGAAAAATTTGGTGTTGTTTCTTCTCTAGTTTTTTCATGACTACTGGGAATTTTTTTCATGAGATAACCAATTGAGTTTTACATCTGTGTTCACGTCGTATACCTAGAATTATATTTTTTAATAAATACTGGTTTCAGATAAATAAAGCATCATTATTAGTGATAAAATCTAGACTGGAATCTATAACTAAATAAATATTATACATGCTATGGGATAAACAAAATTCAACTTTCAGAAGCTCTGAAGTACTAACTAAGAGTAATGGAAATAATAATTCTGTCACGACATGAAAATAGGTCACATTGACATATAAGAAATATATTTTAAATGTACTGTGATGGGCTGTCAAATCAGGCTTTTCAGTCAGACATATAGACATTTCCTTCTCTCACTTTCCCTCTCCCTTCTCATCTATCAAGCACAATCCTTGGTCTTACTTTCTACCTAAAGACTCTCTTGACAACTTTGAATTCCATTATTTTTTCTCTTCTCTGTTCATTATTTTATTTCTCAATTTTTGTTGTATGTTCATGAAAGAGATAAACATTTATGAAATTTCCTCAGAAATAAATAATAATAAAGAAGGACAAGGTAGGTTAGGACACTTTTAGCTACAAATACCAAGAATCTACTAAAAAATGGTTTAAAAATAAGTAGACTGTATTAGTTCACATAGAGGAAGGCAGGATGATTACAGGGCTCTTTAGTTCAAAGATATTATCAAGGATCCAAATGTGTCTGTTATTCTCTTCTACATCTGTTGGCCTGTTGGCTAGAACCTCTCATTCATTCTAACAGCTGCAAGAATTCCAGGTGTCTTTAAGCCTTCTTACATGGTAAAACCTTTTTCCTCTAACACCCATAACTTCCAGGAAAACTGTTGGTTCAGAATAATCAGTATTCTCTTCTGGATATTTGGAAAACACCAATCAAAAAACTCTGAAGTATAAACTAAATAAAACACATTGGCAAATGAATAAATTGTACTGCTGACTTTTATCTTTTGCTTTGCTTTCCATCCCAAAGTTGAGCAAAAAGTTTCTAAGAGGAAGAAGTGGATTTGACAAATAAACACCCATTTTAACTGCTAACATATATTGGACTAGCCTCATTCAAAAAGACTGATTTGTTTGCAATCTGAGATTTAAACCTTTCAAGCGTCCTAATATCTAAACATCAACATCAATAACTAAATAGTCAATTGTTAATAACATGTGACTACTGCCCGGGTAAGCAGTCTACAGTTGCTAGTCTTTCATTTCTCAAAACAAGATTTCTTGATCCTTCTTAATTTTCCTCTTGGGAATACCAGCTGCTAAGCTTGCCCACGTTTTTCTCTATCCACTGTTCATATCAAACTTTCATTTCTTGATGATTGTTGATCTTCGTTAACGATTAAACTGAAAAAACTCCAGAAGCAATTTGAATGACCAATAGACTTAAGGTTTCTGATTGGTCATCAATGTTTTTAATGTATATTAAATACAATAGATTTCTAGTTGGTGAAATTGAAAGGAGAGATATCTGTAAAAATGGTTCTGTTCAGTGCTTTCTGATAATTCTTGTAGGAACTGGAGCAAGATAATTTTAGCTCTATTTTTGGGGTTTTTTTTTTTTTGGCTTTGTACTGGACCCTTTAGATTCTAGAATGTTTGATGAGAACGAAAAACTATTTTGACAAACGTTAGGTAAAATTCGCCTTCATATTGGTTTTAAAAATTTGGTACATATAATGTTCCAGGAATCATAACTTAATGCAAACGAACAGAAAGAATAGAGAATGAGACTACCAGCTGTTAAGTTTGGCCTTTTACTGTTGACATTGCACACGGAAATGATAGTACCCATCTTCTAGATGGATGGAATGGAAGATTACTGTCAGGGAGAATATGACAACATTCATAGCTTCCACGCCCATGGTTACATGTGTGTTTTATTCCTTGATACACTCTCACTAACAAGGTGTTTATTGCCTTGTTCTTCCTATTGGCTCACAGTCAATGATTCATCTTTATAGAGAGATTTTATACCACAATTTTTTTTTTGGCTTATGCTTTTGATGAGCTGGAGAGTGTTAAGCAAAGGGAAAAAACCCTGTAATTTATCTTAGTTGTAGAATTAATATTTAAACATTACATGCTTTACTCTCAGGCACTTAAGATTTACTTCTTTATTTACAGGCTCAAGTTGAGTGAAAGTCATTGGTAATGAGGACAAGGAATACAGCTGCACTCCCGTGCTCTCTAACAGTTTCCTTGAACCTTAAGTACTCCACTAAGAAAGGAAATACACAAAATTTTAGGGGCTTCCCTGGTGGCGCAGTGGAGAATCCGCCTGCTGATGCAGCAGACACAGGGTTTGAGAAGATCCCACATGCCGTGGAACAACTAAGGCCGTGCTCCACAACTACTGAACCTGTGATCTAGAGCCTGTGAGCCACAACTGAGCCCACGTACTGCAACTACTGAAGCCCGTGTGCCTAGAGCCGGTGCTCCACAACAAGAGAAGCCACTGCCATGAGAACCCAGCGTACCTCAAGAAGAGTAGCCCCTGCTCGCCGCAACTAGAGAAAGCCCACGTGCAGCAGCGAAGACCCAATGCAGCCAAAAATAAATAAAAAATTTTTTTAAAGAGATGCAGTCTCTTTCCAAAAAAAAAAAGAAAGAAATTGTAAATGACTCCCACCCCGATTCTTTTGCCCTTGTTATTATATTAAAAGCAATTCTGTAGCCAATAGGCCACACTAAAACAACATATTATCCCCTGAAGTAGATTGAGGGCATTATATTGCATTTAATTATTTTATGTCATCCTTTGCTACCTCACTGAAGAATTGTGAACTGTTTGAGGTCAGGCCTCAGACAATTTTAAAATTCTGGTATTTAGCAGGATCCTCTCTAACACAAAATAAGCACTCATTTAATCTCATTAAGCTTTATTCAAATAATTAAAATAGTTATAATAAGAAGTATTTTTGATGGCAAGAGATAATATACCATGACAATTGCCATTTAAATAAGATCCTAGCATTCACATACAATTTTCAGTACGTTTACAATAGAATATCCTTACAAGATATTGCTTCCAATGTTACACTTCAATCTACACCTATCTGTTGATATTTTAGGATAAACAATTAGAAGATGCTAAATATCAACATATTCTTTTTTTTTTTTTTATCAACATATTCTTGAAGGGTACTGTAGTATTTTTTTGTGAAAGTGACTGTAAAAATAGATTAAATAATCAGCTCTGTTTTGCAGTTGAGACTTTGGATAATATACTCTGGAACGATTTATAGGAATTATTCATGCAAAGTGTTCTTTTCAGCAAACATTTTGTTGATTGGCCAAAACTAACATTCTCTTGAAACAATTTTTAAATGAAATCAGATTCTCCATTCAGATACTGGTTGAACAGGTTTTGGCCCAGGCAATCACTCAGCTTGGAAATTTTACAAAATTAATTGGATCAGTCTTCATATTGTGTGAATTGCTCTGAACACAAAAGAGCAGACATTCACCACATTAGAATTAAAAAAGAAAAAAAAAAAAAGAGCATCTCCTGACATTCAGAAGATGGCCTGGCATTCACATCTAGGCTATGTTATTTTCCCATTAGATATAAACAATCTAACAGAGCAGCAGCCTCAGACAAGGTTATTCTGAGACCATGATAAAATGAGACAAAGAGAGGCCATAATTTTGTCTATGCACAGACAAAATCAAGTTTATTGTAAAGCTTCCAAAATACAAAGCACCTCCCCACTTTCTAGGCAAAATAAATGAATATTCCTTGACTAATTACAGTGTAATTCTTGTCTTAGTCTCTACTTTCTGTAGATACATTTTATTGAGATAGACAACTACAGAATTGCTTCTGCTTCCTGACAGCATCCAGTCTAGAGGAAACACTTGCTTCCTTACATCCTCTCTCAAATAACCCAGCCAAAGCCCCAAATCATTTAATAGGTCCTTTCTAATACCTTCTTAAGGAGACACCCCATGGTTCACCATTGTCTGTGTCTCCCTTGCTGCAATGAATGATAAGTTGAATTTATTTAACTATAGATGTGTTTTTGGTGATCTTTGGCTTAAGTATATTAAGGGAAAGTGACAATATTTATGGTAATGTGGCAAAGAGAAAACAGCCATGGTCATCAAATATCTAAGTTATGCTTGCTTTCTTATTTCAAATTCTCTTATGCCTGAAAACAAACAAACACACACATGCACAAAACTATCTTTAACATTCAAACCCAGAGGAAAACAGCAGAAAATGATATGAATTTACCATCATTATGAGAAATTACAACTTGAGTAAGAAATAATGAGAGGAATCATGTGACTAAATAGAGCTATTTTTGAATTTGAAAAGTAAAATTAATGGTGTTTTCTTAGTTGTTTTTTCTTCCAAGAACTTGATGTGTGGGTGTGGTAGGATGAAAAATGGCCTCCCAGTATGTCCAATTTCTAATCCTTGAAATCTGTGAATGTGTTACATTATATTTTACAAGGGATTTTGCAGATATAATTAAGGTTATGGACCTTAAAGCAAGGAGATTATCCTGGATTATCTGAGTGATCCCAATTTAATCACATGAGCCTTTCAAGGCAGAGCATTGTCTCTGGCTGGAGGCCAGGGGTGTAGCAGAAGGAGAAGGAGGAGGTATTGGAAGGAGAGAGAGACTTAACTTGCAGTTCCTGGACAGACGCTACTTGCAAAGCACTAGAAGGAATGTGGCAACCTCTAGGAACAAAGACTGCCCTTAAACTGACAGCTGGCATCGTAGTGAGGACCTCAGTCCTACAACCATAAGGAGGAACTGAACCCAGCCCACAACTCGAATGATCTTAGAAGTGGGTCCAGAGCCTCATGAAAGAAATGCAGCCTTGCTGACACCTTGATTTCAGCTTTATGAAACTCTAAGCAGAGGACACAGTTGTGTGAAGCTATATCTGGACTCTGACCTATAGAACTATGAGATAATAAATGGGTGTTGCATCCAACTGCTAAATTTGGAGTAGTTTGTTATTGCAGTAATAGAAAACTAAAAAGTCTGCTTGAAGCTCATGGTTAAGGAAAAGATTTTGCTCTGCACCCTTTTGGGAATAATCCTTTTAGCAAGGGTGATTCTCTAGATCAACATCTATTTTTGCTTCATATGCCTCTTTCCTTTTCTCTAGAATCTATAATTCACTTTTATAAATTAAAAAAAATTACAGTGTATTTTTATTTAGGGAATGGGAGGTAAGGAAGGCATGTGAGACCTGCCTTGAGGAAGCATCTAGGCAACATAAAAGTGTGGTAAAAGGATAGAACATGCAAGAAATTTATCCAGGTATAAATTAATCTAATGTATGAATGCAGATATAAATTTTATTACACTAAAGCACTGAGCACAAGAGAGAAAAATCCCAGAATTGTTGTAATAAGTTGATGACGAGATGAATGGATCCTGAGAAAGCTATCAAGCATTTGAACATGATGAAGGTAAGAAACTAGGAATAAGGTACTGAATCTTGTTATGAGTGGTTAGAATGTTATCACATCTTCAAAGGAATGAATTCATTTTGAAACAGATAACTCTTAAACAAGATGCATATAATTATTTATGAGTATTAACAAACAAATTAAAAAGACCTAGTCAGCCATAGCTTCTTATTTATTAGGGAAATCATACAACTACTTCATAAACAGAAAATGTTTCTAATTTGACTGGGCAAGATTTAGCTTTGATCGTTTTCTTAAGGATGGCTTTTGAACTTAGTGTTTTCTCATGTTCTATATATGGCAAAATTTAAAAATACTCTCTTTTCATTAATGATATGAGAATTTATTTGGTTCCTAATAAAATCTAGAAGAGCGTAGTCCTTAAGTCTATCTCCAAATTATTTTGAAAATTTCCTAAAATGCGTAAATTCAGCTTATAGTATTTTGTATCATTTAGAGATTTCATTTAACTATAGGTGTATGAAACACTGGACTAAAATGGTTTAATCAACAGATTTTATTTTTCATCTACCATGTGTGAAGGTATGTGACCCAAGTCTGGTACAATGACCACAATTTCTTAAATGTCCCTGTCACATACTATCATTCAGTTACTGTACCTTTAGTAGGTGTGCTCATGACTGTGAAATGTTCACAAAGATACCTCAATATTTCCATCATTTTTTTCTGTGTGCTACACAGGAAGACGACGAAACAACAAATCAGACGTAGTGGAAAAGCAAAAATTTCCCAGCCAGCTCCAGAAAACTTTTTGTCTAGTTAGTTGACATTTTGTTACTTGGATAACACTTGTTGCAAGAAATTTAGGAAAGTGTAACTACTAATCTGAGCATACAGCCACATTAAAAAGAGAGAGAAAGCTATGCTTGGTGAGGAAGAACTAAAAAATGGATTTGGGATTGTATAAGCCATGTATAATGAGGCTTAATAATCTCTATTAAAGACATTCATGTTACTATCTTTAATATCTAATTCCATACCACAATTATGCATTATTTTTGCATAGATACTCATTATAATGTCATAAGGAAAATATGCAAATACTTTAATATTGTCTAAGAAGTATAACTTTTAGTGGTGGTTATAACCAGCTACATATTTGTCATCTACTTAAAAGTATTTAAAAATATAAACTAGATCCTAGAACTCAAGCTTCAGATACAAAGGAGTTAATGCCTGGTAAGTAAGTAAATAGATATTAAGTAACTACTTAAAATATAAATGTTATATTGTTTTAGAGTGGAGTTCTGTCCACACAGCAGTGGGTCCATAATACAATCTAAGGAAAAAAAGTAGGAAATGCTTCCGGTGAAACACACAAATCTATTTTTTTTCCCGGGGAGGCAGTATCGCTAATGTTAGAGTATGGCGTCAAAAGGGCTTGGTGGTTTGGTATGTCTAGAAAATTCAGTGCATTGGAAAGGGAAGGTAGAGGAGAGGGAAATTAGACATTGAAGAAGGCTGATGGTATTTGTAAGGTAGAATGTTGAGTTAACTTATGATTTTTTTAATATTAAATAAGACTTACTTTTAAGTGTTTGGATTTATAGGATTGGAATGGAACAGGCAACGTTGGCTGAAGATATTCAACAGAGAATCAGCATAGGTAGACGTGGTGGAAAAGCAATTTTTTATAAGTAAAAAGACAAGAAGAAATTAAATCTATACAGAATAGCCACTAAAGGAATCTGAGAATGAGTCAGTTAATAATAACAGCCACAACCAAAACAACTAACATTTACTGAGTGCTAATTAAATAACTTGCTTTTTGTTTAGCACATTACATCATTTAACAATAATTACAATGATTTTAATACATATAATTTTAGTGTGGATGAACAAGAAGTTCATCAAGAATGATGCTTGATGGTGTCCAATATATGAGTGGATTTTAAGAGTGTAAAATAGTCAACAATGCCAAAAATGAAGCAAGAACAAAGGAGAAGAAAAAATGTGCTTTTATTTTTACTATATTTCTTCACATTTAAGCTGCAGAAATGTTTCTGTAAAACTGCATGACATTCAGTGTTTTGAAATTTTGAAAAAGTAAGCAATACTTTTTATTTATTGTTCCATCTCATTTCTCTATTTAATGCCCACAGTAGTAAGGCTAAGAGAGACATTTCTGAAATTCCCAGTGTTTAATGAGTACCAAATCATGTCATATATCCAGTTCACCCACAGTTCTTTTTTTCTTAGAGTAAGTATGGTTTTTTTTTTTTTTTTTTTTTTTTTTTTCGGTATGCGGGCCTCTCACTGTTGTGGCCTCTCCCGTTGCGGGGCACAGGCTCCGGACGCACAGGCTCAGCGGCCATGGCTCACGGGCTCAGCCGCTCCGCGGAATGTGGGATCTTCCCGGACCAGGGCACGAACCCGTGTCTCCTGCATCGGCAGGCGGACTCTCAACCACTGCGCCACCAGGGAAGCCCTAAGTATGGGTTTTTAAATTATTGGATTGAGAACTGCAAAAAACACTTGGCTCATAAGAATAGGTCCAAACTCCTGCATTAAGAGACTTGACCAGCCCTAGCATGGCTTCTAGCAGCCTAAGGCCAAGTCCCTGGGACACCTCTGGCCCCTTTTGAGTTGCTGTCTGGCTCAGGGCTGTCAGAAGTATTTGTTTCTTCCATCCGATACCTGAGGAAAGGGCCCTGTCCTCCTTTTCTTAGAGCATTTACTAAAAAAGACTTAAACCTGTGAACCTTTCCTCTGTCCATTTGAGATGCATGTATATCTTCCAGGAGTGTCTTTCTCAAAGACCTAAAAGCAATTTTTTGAAATGTAATCATCAGGAAGTATAGGACCTTTAGTTTCCCAGTCTCTGTGGGAGGATAGAATCCTAATTTGATAACTGCCAGCTAGCAGACACAGATGCTCTAATGGCATCTAACACCGACCAATCGTTTGTAACTTTCCACTTTGCTGACTACCTGAGCCCTGCTTGCTCTCCTTCCCTACTCTCTCATTCTCCTTTTAAAAAACGCCCCTGTCCTCTCTGCACAAATCAGAATGGGGTCAGATTTCTCCCTCCTGTCAGTAACTACTGAATAAAATCTTTGAAAACAGATATCCAGCTTCATTTATCATTGACAGGATAAACTAAAAAGTACATTGAGTTTCGAGTGCTACTAGATGATTTTCTAATCAAGTCATCACAATTGAACAGCTTTAGGTAGTCTTGATGTAAATTATTCACATTCGCTTCTGGAAGGCATTATTTTCAAATTTAAATACAAATCATTCTCATCAATTTACTCCATAGTTCAACAAATTAAAATTATTTACACAAAAGAGTAATGAAGAGTTGGAAATATGTGCTTTAATACATTTTACAAATGTATAACTAGATTAACAAAAAATTTAACAGTAGAAACTAGAGAGTTTTTAATTCAAGATGGTAAAAAAAACTAAGGCATTCATTTAGCTCACACAATTCCTTTAAACTTATGGTGAAGGAAGGGAAGCAGGGCAGCTGAAATCATTGCCTAAATTACTAGCAAAGAGGGTGACACCAAAAGAGGAAGCTTATTTGTTCAGGAGATCCTTGGAGGGTTGGACAGGATGGTGAGATGTAGGCTGATTATAGGAACAGGTGAAACGGAACTCTCTCATCTCAACTCCTATTTTACCCAGTGCACAGAACACCGGCATTTACTTATCTAACCCCAGGTGAAAAATGAACAAACAAGCTTACAAATAAATAAATACTTAAGACAAAATTAAGAAGAAAATAAAACCACAAAAGAAAGAAAATTATTTTCTAATAATGGAAAACAATGGGGAACTGAGAACTCATATTCGTTTTGGTACTTTCTCCTGGTGGTATTTAGTGTATCCTCAGCATAATGGTATATTCGTTTCTCATGTATCCACAGCTGTTTCACAAGTTCTGCACATGTCTACAGACCTCCCAGTCATATTTTAAAAGTTATTTTCTGTTCTTATATGTAAATGACAGTACAAGAATCATAAAACCTGTATAAAACATAAAACTCAAAGGCCCAGAAAAAATATAGAAAAATAAACCCTGGAGGAAAGATAGTCAAAGATGATAAGAGAATGAAATAAAATAGACAAAAATAGGAGGAAAAAAAGACACCCAATAATATAATAAATATAAATATAATAAAAAAGAATATATAGAAATCAAACTTGGTGGTTAGTGTAATAAGATACAAGAAAGAAGTTTTAAAAATTAAATATAAACTGAGGAAGAAGTCTCTGATCTAGAAAATATATCAATAGAATCCTTGAATACTGAAAAAAGAACAAAGACAAAAAAAAGTATCCAAGGACTGTGAGACAGCTATAAAAGGGGAAATATACATGTAATAGGAATATCAGAAGAAGAAGAAACAGAGAAAAGTACAGAAGAAATAATAATGGCTAATATTTCCCCAGATTAATTTTAGACAACAAACCACAGATCCAGGAAGTTCAGAGAACACTAAACAGGATAAGCGCCCCCTAAAACTACACCTAGGCATATCATTTTTAAACTACAGAGAATCAAAGATAAAGAAAAACTCCTGAAAGAAACCAGAGAGAATAAAAAGCCTTACCTACAGAGGATGAATAATAAGATTTACATGCAACTTCTCCTCAGAAGCCATGCAAGCAAGGAGAGAGTAAAATGAAATATTTCAAGTGTTGAAAGAAACATAAAAATCACCAACCTAGAATTCTGTACCGATGAAATCATCCTTCAAAAGTGAAGGGAAAATAAAGCCTTTAGGGAATTTGTTGACAGTAGACGATAGAAATCTTAAAAGTTGTTCTTTAAAGTAGGAAAATAATATAGGTCAGAAACTCAGATCTACATCAAGCAAGGAGGAACATCAAAGAAGGAATAAGTAAAGGTAAAATAAAAATCTTATTTTTTCTTATTGACTTAACAGCAGTTTGTTCAAAATAAGAACACAGTGAATTAGTTTATGCATGCTATGTATATATCATACATACTGTCTGGTTCCAACTATAAGACATTCTGAAAAAAGGCAAAACTGCAGAGACAGTAAAAAGAACAGTAGTTTCCAGGACTTGTGGAATGGGGACAGATGAGTAGGCAAGGCACAGAGGATTTTTAGGGTAGTGAAAATTCGCCATATGATACTTTAATAATGATACATGTCATTATACATTTGTTCAAAACTATAGAACGTACAACACCAAGAATAACGGCAATGTAACCTATGGACTTAGCATGACTATAATACGTTAATGGAGGTTTTTAAGTTGTAACAAATGTACCACTCCGTTGGGGATGTTGATAACGGGAAAGGCTATCTGTGTATGAGAGCAGAGGGTATAAAGGAAATCTCTGTACTTTCTCTCAATTTTCTTGTGAAACTAAAACTGCCCCCCAAAAGTCTTACTTACAATAAAAATAAGAAAAGAAATATAGATGGACAACTAATAAAAACTGCTTGAAAATAATCAAAAAGTACTATAAAAAGAAATGGTGTAATGAAGTGGTGTAAAGAGTCAAAATCATTGTCTTTTGTGGCTGAGAATTAGGGAATAAGGGCAGAAATTCTTATTCATTGGGATTAGGAGTTTTTGGTTAATTGGAAAAATAAATTATCTTACTTTAACATCAAATATATAAAACTATATTTTTTTCATAATATTTTGTTATAGAGCTAAGCTTCTGTTCCCTATTTTGAGGATAGGTACCTATCATTTTTATTTTATAAACCCTACTTGCAGCATGCCTTCCTTCCACAATTCCCATTTTCAGTTTCTTTAAGGTGAGGTGAGAACTTAGAGACACTTGCAAAGATATCTAAATGCAGTATCTTCCATAATATTTTTGGTTTTTAAAATTTCTGATATTTTACAGTTGTCTCACCCACACCATTTCAGCAGCAAATATTTTTAATGCCTCTACTTTATCAAGTTTTTAAAAAATTTCTTACTTTTCATAAGTGAAAGCGTTCTTTTTCCAATCATGTTCAGCATGTTTTACAAAGGAAAGGGACAACAAATGAGTTAAAACAAATGCTCTCAAAAAGTGTCCAATGTTTCAATTTGTTTGTATTATTAGGGTTCTGTCTATGTGTGTATTTTAGTAAATTTTAAAATGAATACAATATTTTAAAGAAAAAGAAAATATGCCTGATGTTGTGCCTTTATCTTATGCTACCTGCGAAGGATTCATCTCCCTTCTGTTTATTCACTATGATGGTGAACTTGTTCTGGTTCTTTATTGCCTTGGTATTGTTTATCTGATATTTCTTAGTACTTCATTCAATTTCTAAAGAACAGAGATTACCTACAAAGCTTATACTTTAAGGTAATTGTTTAATACGTTTCAGCAAGGAATGAAGAGTTTCAAGAGCCCAAACAAAAATAAATTTCATAATGAAAAATACAAGCTTAGATTAAGCTGCACTGAATTTCACCTCATTTTAATTTGAAATTTAGGAGATTAGTATGTTTAACACAGATCCTATTATTTACTGGAGGAATTATTCATTTTTAAAATGATTTTTTTGTCCACTAAGAAATTAGCTCCATAAAATCCATGCTTAATTGTTGTGCCCTAGTTTAATCCCGACCCCTCCCACAGGAGCAGGCTCGCCACGCCTCCCCCTCTTCCAGCTGCAGTGAATTTTCAGCACCATCCTAATGGCAGCAAAGCTTCTTGCCACCTCCCCACAGATTGAGGTCGTGGTGCTTTAGTATCGCAGGGGATCTGGGCTTTGCTTTTGACCCTCCCGCCCTCCTGATGTTCCCCTCTTCTATGTCTGCACCACAAGGGACAGCTTTTAGTGTTCTTTCTAAACTTCTCTTCGAGCTCTTAGTGGGGTTTGTGGAGGAAGAGTCTGGAAGAGGGTGCAGATGCCTCAGCTTCTGCAGCCCCCATGGGTCTCACACAGTTCCACCAGCCTGCACTTGGCCTTCCCCATTGTGTCAACTATTTTACCTAAATGTTCTTACTTTTACCCGTTGCATCTTCTCTAGGTGAGCTTCCTTATCCTTTCTCCTGAAGGCCCGAATTCCCTCCTATTTTTAACCTCAGCTCTCTGATGGGTTTGAATAAAGCAGTGAATTTGAAGTTAGTCCAGATTGTTTCCATTGTGAGTTTGGGAAGGGAGCTAATTCCATTTTCATATCTAAGAGCAAAACCAAAAGTGGAAAAGCGTAACTTAAAAAATTCTTTTGAGCGATTAAACACACATATTATTGCTAAAGATTTTGGAAGTGATGAACATTATTCTTTTTACAGTATTAACCTACTTTGTCTCTCTACTATCACTACATTTTTAAGTCGAAGCTGTGAGAAGTAACATATTGTCTTGTTTGCCTCCTAAAGAACTCAGGACTGAACATATAAGGAAGCTAACTGCTACATGTTTATGTGGAATATTTACAAGATGTATACATTTTTAAAAATGTTTTCACATTTGTTTTTATATTTTAAGTATAAAAAGCAATTGAAGGTTGCAAAATTTTCCAACAGATAGAAAACTCTACAGAGTGGTTTCTAAAGTAAGAGCCCAAATATTTCTTAGGCTTTTGGGTATTGCCTTAGTTCCACAAACTGTTGTATGCATAGTAGTCTTTTTCTAACTCAGTAAATATTCATATTTTAATTTATTTTATTCAGAATATGCAATGCTATTTTCCCTAATATGACCTCATATTTGACAAAAAAAGGAATCATGATTATACTAAAGAAAGGCCATTAATTTATTATTTTGATTAATCAATAAATATTCTTTTAGAGCATTCTAAATAGCAGGCACACAAAGTAGTTCGCCACTTTGAGCAGGTTGGAGTCGAGCAGAACTGGAGTCAAAAAAGGGAGTGGGTTATATTCGTTTATGATAACAAAAATGTCACACGAGCTAATGACCTTTGGTCAATAGTGGAATTTGATGGATGAAGTTAGGATGAAGTGAGTCCAAACAGGCATCCAAGGGGAGCGATCGTAAGGTACTTTAGGCTGAAATAAGGACTTTGTATTTTATTCTAAGTAAAATATCAAGCCATTTTTTTTAATATATAGCAGAAGAATGGTTATGTGATTCGTATGTGGAACCTATAGAGAATAGAATCCAGAGGGGTAAGAACAAAAGTTTGAAGATCATTAAGAAAGTGCTTTTAGTAGTCAAGTTGAGAAATATTCAAAAGTAGTTTAAATATTGCACAAAATGAAACTTTGTAGGATTTTAGGATATATTTTGAAATTAAAATTGACAGATTTGCTAATGGGTTGTATATAGGGTGTGAAAGAAACTGAGGAGTCCAAGACTGCTAGATTTTTGGCCTGAAAGTTACGTAAATGATGGTGTCATTTACAAAAATGTATAGCAAGAATCAATACTAAATGCAAATAGAATTCAGTCCCAGATTTAGCAGTTGGAGTCTTGATAGTCCGTCTATATGCCTTTGTATAATCTTGCATGTTAGGGACAGTTGTATCAGGTGGCAGTGTTGGGTATAGACATCTGGGCCCTGAAATGGGTTAAGGAAGTGACGAGAATATAGTATGATGTAGGTACCCACGTTCCATCCCAAATACTCACATCTATGCTTTATAGAGAGGGACTCTATATAGAAAACAAAGAGATGCTTGCATTTGGTGAAATACCTTGTTATAAATATAATTTAGCACAAAAGATAAAAGGGAAAAATGTGTTTAGCGTTTCAGTTGCATTAAGTTGCACTATGTTTTGTTGCAATAAAGCAAACCAATTCTGTGAAATCCAGAATAGCTAGGGACTTCCCTGGCAGCCCAGTGGTTAAGACCCCACACTTCCACTTCAGGACGTGCGGGTTCGATCCCTGGTCAGGGAACTAAGATCCCACGTGCCACACGGTGCAACAGCCCCCCAAAAAGAATAGCTATAAAAAACTTGAGGAAAGAAAAAATGAGTTAGTTTCACATAGCTATAATTATAGCTCAAAATTATGGAGATGTGATCTTAAAGACTAAGTAAAACCCAGGGCAAAGAAGCAAGCATTTGAAGTTTCTTTTCAACCAAGGTATCGACTAATTCCAAATGAGGTGACATTGAGCAAGAGAAGCTAAGAAAATAATTCAACAGTTACAAAGGGCTACTATCAGAGTCGACGTTATCTCTCATAGTTTTGTATTGGGCCAAGAAGTACAAGAGAAGTGGAAATAAGCTGGTCTCCCCAGGGACTGAAATTCAACTTAATTTATCGCAATATCCATGAACCAGGAAAGATAGTTCACTAGTGACCTTAATAGAAGATAACATGATCTTAGGTCTCACAAGGTTACTACAATTTTTACATATAATTTTTGGTACATACTAATAATAACCTGGGCACAAGGAGACAGGACAATGCAACTGAAAACTAAGAGAAACAATAAAAATGGAAGACTCATAGATGTGACAGATATTGGAGTTTTCAACCACAAATTTAAAATAAATATGTCTAATATGAGTAGAAAAGATGAAAGAGGAGGTTAAAATTTTGAAAAAGGAACTACAAATCATAAAAAACTCAGATGGAAAATTTAGAACCAGTATTATAATAACAAAATCAACTAAAAATTTATTAGTGATGAAACTAATGGCAATATAGGAATAGAAGGAAAGCCCCTTTACATTATAAAGGCCATCTTAAAAAGTCTGCCTACATCACGCATCATACAAAAATGTCCTCTAACTACAAAAATCTAAAAAAGATGCCTGCTATTAATACTTCTAATCAACATTGTATGAGAATTGTTAAAATGTGATAAATGTAATGCAAAGAAAGAAAAAGAATTATATAAACTGGAAAAGAAAAAATAAAACTGTACTTGCTAATATGATTGTATACATAAAAATTGAAAATAATCTACTACAATTATTAGAATTTATAATCCAGTTTAGATGTTTGCTAGTCAATATATAAAAATCTAAGGTCAATATACAAAAATTGATAAATCAGTCTTAATTTTGCAGCAAAGCAACAAATGACAATATATATTAATTATACAGTAATTGAAAATATTGAATACATAGGAATAAATCTAAAAAGAGTTATGTTAGATATGATGAATACTGTATTGAGAAAAAAAACTAAAGCCTAGAGAAATGGAAGAAGGCTTAATATTGTAAAGATGTCAATTCTCCGCATATTGCTTTGTAGGCTCAATGCAAGCTCAATTAAAATGTAAAACAAAAATCTAGCAAAATGCTTGTATTCTGACATTCATATCTTAAAATTTGTATAAAACTGAGAATGCCATGAATAGCAAAATCAATTTTGAAGAAGAAAGTGGGAGTATTTGTTCTACAGTTATCAATATTTCTTACACTACTGAACTCATGTTAAATGTGGACTTTGATGTTTGAAACAAAATGATTGGAACAAAACATTGGTGTAAAATATTGATATATGAAAGTGGTGGCAATATAGAAAGCAGGAGGAAAATGTCTCTTCTAGTTTGCTACAGCCGTCATAACAAAATACCACTGACTGGGTAGCTTAAACAAGAGACATTTATTTTCTCACAGTTCTGGAGGCTAGAAGTGCAAGATCAAGGTGTTGGCAGGTTTGGTTTGTTCTGAGGCCTCCCTCTGTGACTTGCAGATGGCCACCTTCTCACTGTGTCCTCACAGGGTCTTTTCTCTATGTACATACATCCCTGGTGTCCCTTCGAGTGTCCAAATTTCCTCTTCTTATAAAGACACTAATGAGATTGGGTTAGGGCCCACACTAACAGCCTCATTTTAACTTAACCACTTTGTTAAAGGCCCTCTATCCTAACACGGTCATATTCTGAAGTCCTGGGGTTAGGGCTTCAACACGTTAATTTGAGGACGGGGGTAACAATTCAGCCTGTAGTAATGACCTTTCGAACAACTAGTTCCGGTTCCGGATCAGCTGGATATTCAAATAAAAATAAAACCTGATCCCTGGCTCTCTCCATAATAAAATCAATTTCACATGAATTGTTGATCTAGATATTCCAATTACACGTTTATACATTCTGAAATCTTCCAACAGTTCTTTGATATGATGTTGGTTTTTTATTCATTCTTTTTTTTCCTCTTTACATTTCAGTGGGAAATTTCTATTCACATGTCTTCAAGCCATGTACAGTCTACTAGTGAGCCCATTTCAGGTATTCTTCATTTATTATATGTTTTTTTGATTTTGGGGGGGGCGGTTTTGGCTGCTCCATGCAGCATGTAGAATCCTAGTTCCCTGACTAGAGATCAAATCCACTTCCCTTGCAGTGGAAGCACAGAGTCTTAACCACTGGACCACCAGGGAAGTCCCGATTTATTGTATGTTTTTAATTGTTAGTATTTCCTTTTGATTGTTTCTTAGAATTGCATTCTACTTACATTTTCCATATGTATTTCACGTTGCCTATTTTTTCCATTATAGCCCTTAATGTATTAATCATAATTATTTTAAATTCTCTATTAATTCCAAAATCTGTGTCATTTCTGAGTCAGATACCATTGACTGCTTTGTCTCTTCAGTCTGTTTTTTTCTTGTCTTTTAGCATGCCTTGTGATTTTTTCATTGATTTTAAAATGTGCAGAACAAATGAATAGATATATTTCCAAGAAGACATCCAAATGAAAAGATCCTCAACACCACTAGTCAACAGGGAAATGCAAATTAAAACCAATATGAGATATCACCTCACACCTGTTAGAATGGCTATCATCCTGAAGCCAAGAGATAACAAATGTTGGCAGGATGTGAAGATTAGGGAATCTTTGTACAGTGCTGAGAATGTAAATTGGTGAAGCCACTATGGAAAACGATATGGAGGTTCCTCAAAAAATTAAAAATAGAACTACTATACAATCCAGCAATCCCATTTCTGGATATATAGCCAAGGGAAGTGGAAACAGGATATCAAAGAGATACACGCATTCCCATATTCATGGCAGCATTATTCACGATAGTCAAGATTCAGAAACAACCTAAGCGTCCCTCATTGGATAAATGGATAAAGACGTGGATATTATTCAGCCACGAGAAAGAAGGAAATCCTGCCATCTGCAAAAACATGACTGGATCTTGAGGACATTATGCTAAGAGAGATAAGTCAGACAGAAAGAGAAACATACTTTATGATATCACTTATATGTGGAACCTAAAAAAGCCAGACTCATGAAAACAGAGTGTAGAATGGTAGCTACCATGGGCTAGAGGGTGGAGAAATTGGAGACATGTGGGTTAAGGGTACATATATGCATAGTAGATAAATAAATCCTGGAGAGCTAATACACAGCAAAATGATTATAGACAACAATACTGTATTATAAACTTCAAAGCTGCTAAGAGAGTAGATCTTAATTGTTTGTTCCCATCACAAAAAGGAAATGATAATTACTGACATGATAGAGGTGTGAGCTAACACTGCAGGGGTAAGCATACTGCAATATATAAATGTATCAGATCAAAACCTTGTATAGTATACACCTGTAAATTTACACAATGCTCTGTGTCAATTATATATCAATGAAAATAAAAAAATAAAAAAAATGGTGGTTAGATCTATGACTTCAGACCTCAGATGGGTCTCTAGGTTTTTCAGAATACTCTGGACATTTAAGAAAGTAGTTATTACAGCATTCTATAAATATTGGTTTACGTGTTTGTCTTTTCAATATAATAACTTATTTTCTTACCACCACCCTGGATAGGGTGGTAATTTGTTAAATAAACATCCAATCAAAAATTCTGCATTTGACCTCATTTTCACCTTGGATCTTGCCGATTCTTTCATTATGTACTTACTAATAAGCAATCATTATGTACTTACTAACAAGCAATCTAAATTTAATGGCTCTCCCCTTTTAACCATTAATTAGATTCTTTTAGGAAAATATGTTCAAGTTGTCGAGTGTGGTAATGGAATACAAAAAGTATAAAATCGCATTTTTCTTTAGCTTAGGCATCTTTAGACAGGAAGTAAGTTAACCACATGCAACAAACTATATTAATTCAAAAAGTACAAGAGGCTGCTTTATTTTGAAGCATTTCACCTTAGTAATTGGGGACATGTAGCTCAGGCCAAACAGAAATCACCAGTGTCAGCATCACAGGGATATGTTGGTAAATGGTCAATAATCAGTTGGGTGGGGTGGGGAGTAACCCTGATTTGTAGCATTTACTGACTTATGTACTGTAAACACCCTCGAAATGGCTGATTTGAAGATTTCAATGTGACGTCATGAAATACAGACTTGGGAGGATATCGGCACGATTATTCTTCGAAGGCAATCCCAGCCCAAAACTGCCTCTCGTTTAAAAAAAAAAAAATCAGTTACGGGTGGTGAAATTGACAAAACAAACCTCTCTTAAATTATTTTACTTCAGATTTTATACTTAATGGCAGTCTGAAATTTGTTATAGTTTAAAAATCATTTTTTGTGTGAAACTAACGTTTAAAGTTCACTTCAGAGAGATTATCATACTAAATCATTTTAATTCCACCAACAATTTCAAGTATATTTGACAAAGGGGCAGATGGCCTAAGTGAGGAAAGGCTCTCCATATTACATAAGGACACACGCAAAAAGACAGAAAAATGACCTCAGAAAAGCTATGCTTCCTGAAGTTAATCTTTGCTTTTAACTACTCTTTTCATAGCTATAGCTTTGTTTCAGATATCATTCATGAGTGCCCTGGGTTAAGAATTACAATAGAATTTAAATGACAAGAATACTGTTTTAGTATGAAGTATGCCTAGGTTTAAATCTTTAATATATATATTTTAACATATGTTTTTGACCAAACAGCTTTAGAAATATTTTGACATTTTAAAGCTTTGTCTTTTAACTGAAAGTGTTATTTGTGGTCAAATAAAAGATATTTACAACTTATTATTAACAATTAGAAAATTTCCACATCTTGCTCCAGTTACATAGTTTTAGCAAATTCTCCAATTACTGTGTATTCTCCAATGGGATGACCTGATTTATTGTTGCCTTCCTGTGCGCCTTCCAAGTCTTTGGTCTGTGTGTAATTCATTTGCACTGGAACAACATGTATTATGAGGAAGATAATCTAAGATTAGCTGACAAGTTCTTAAATATTTAAGAACTCCCATCGCACTAATCAAATGACATGACCCCAAGTGCCGAATACAAAATATTTCATTAGTTTTCATAGAATAAAGAGAGATTATTTGGTAGACACTATTAAAAATATGTTATTCTGATATAATTGTGTAGACATTTCTTACTTCTGGTGACCTACATACACTATTTCAATGGAATTTAAATTACTAAATAAAAATAGCTTTGGGGATTTAGTTTGTGCTAGCACTGGGCTCAGTTCTAGGAATGGGTCCCTATAACAACAAGGATTAGTGATTTCAGGCAATCGAAACAATTTATCCTTCAAAAAATGCATGAAACTGTATAATGTGTCTAAAAAGAATTGGCACAGGAGTACATACTTCAATACACCAACATTTAGAAAATTCCATCTCTATCATATTCATCAGACATTCTAACTGAGGAAAATTGCACACATGGGAATTAAATGATTATCTAAAGACAACAGGCCAAATTAATAATTGAGGTGCATGATTTGTATAATAAAGTATATTTATTTAAGGGACTTGATTACCCATATTCATTATCTGCACAGTGTGAAGTGCTCTACTTTTAATTCTGCTTTAACTAATGAGAACATCTTTTTACCATAATTGATGTTAAAACAATCCTGATAGATTTTATTATTTTTTATGTATTGATGTTACATAACTTTTTTCCTAAGGCAAGCATATTTAGGTTTCCTAAATATTAACATATGTGATTCTATGATATTTTAAAATATTAACCTCATGTTAACTGCATATTAATATTTTTAACTTTTCTATTATTTTCCCTGAATTTCCTGTTTCTTTGTTCATTTTCAAGTGAAAGATATAAGAAAGAACAAAACTCCTCAGGTTGGCTGTAAGTTTGGGGGTTTGAATTCTAAATCCTAAATTCCTAGGAGTGTTTATAAGTTTGTACTAGTAAGTTTGATTAAGATAAGAATCCTGAGATGGGATGATTATCCTGTATTATCTCAGTGGGCTCCATGTAATCATAAGGGTTATTATAAGAGAAAGAGGGATGCAGGCTGGTGAGAGGGATGTGAGAAAGACTCAGCAGATCTTTGCTGATTTGAAATCAGAAGGAAACCATGAGCCACTGAATGTGGGTGGTCCCTAGAAGCTGGAAAACACAAGAAAATGGTTTTGTCCTGGATCCTGCTGATACCTTGACTTAGGCCCAGTGAGATCAGTTCTTGACTTCTGATCTCTAGAATTGTAAAAAGATGTATGTGTGTAGTTCTAAGTTTGTATCATTTGTTATAGCGGCAATAGGAATAAATACAAACAAAGTCAGGAAGGTGAGAAGAAAGCAGATTAAATGGCTCTGTGGTAGTTACGTTTAGCAGGGGGAGGGTTATAAGCAGACTCACAGAAGGACTCTCATGGCCACGCATGGCACAGAATCTCATCAAGGCAACGGGCCTGAAGAGCTGTACTGTGAGACTGATGGGTATCTCTTATGTGGACAGAAGTAAAAAATGACAGGATGAATTTGGGAACCAAAAATTAATTTCTATGCATAGTTCATGACCTTATGTCTGACTGTGATATCATACTCATTTGAGAAATAATTATCAGATTCTTTGTTTAACTCATGTTTTATTCATGGACAAAAAGTTACAAACATTATTTATGTTTCTCAACTCCTAGTTCTTTTATTTATTGGCAAATCTCAAAATACTGACTTGATACTCCTTGATAAAAAGCAATGCCAAATAAAAATATCTATATTACACTTAATTTTATTGCAATTCTATTGTAGACAGGAAACGAAATACTCCGTTTTTTTCATTTTTCCTATCTCATTCTTATTTTGTTTTTCCTTTTTTTTTCTTGTTTCCCATTTCATTATGATCTCAGTAAAATATGGTTATGGACATGTTAAAAAACTTTTAACATGTCCATAAGCTAATTCACAATATCATAGTGTTTGAAATATTAGAAACTCATATGAAAAACAAAATATACATAGTAGATGGAGAGTATTTGAGAGTACACAGTTAAAGATCAGAGTACTTATTGGGGAAGAATTTTACCAAATTAAAAAAATTCTTTAGTTAATCACTAACCTAAGATTAATGTACATAACTACATAGTTGGATTCACTTTTCTCTTAAATATTTTCAGTTTCAGGTTCTGGAATTTTTTTTAACAAAAGATAGATGAAACAAGGTCTTTGGCATTCAATTTGCTGAATCGTTAAAATTGGCAATTATATTAGAAGCATTAAAAATATCTTATATATAAATAGCAAGAGGCCTCACTTAGTTTCAGATAGTTAAAACGTTTGAAATGGTTTCTTAGATGCATAACTTTACCCCACTCTTTCCTTTAATTTTAATAAATTCTTAAATTGATTCAGTGTTTATTTAATGAGGATTTTAATATTAAAAGAAGAATCAACTCTGCTGTCAAAAGAAAAACAAGACTTTAAGATTATTTGTAAGGGTGTGTGTGGGGGGGTGCAATTTGCTTCCATTAAATCAATTTGTACAGCCCAAAATATTCTTTTCATTATAATTGCACTTTAAAATTCAGGCAATATTACCAATTTAATATATGGATAACATTTAGTTTGCTCTTGATTGCTAGGCATATAGTGTTTTCGATTATCTCTACTAGAGAGAAAATAGAAAAATAGACTCAAATTTCATTTAGTGTCTATTAATTACATGGTTATATCTGCTAGCTATTCAAATTAAGTTGGTTATTGAAGAAATTCAGATCTTATTTTTCATACTAGTATAAAATATGAAGGAAATATTTTCACTGTAAGAATAAAGGTAATTAATGGCAACAAAATTATAATTCTATATTGATAGAGTATTAGTGATCATCTGATCTAAATTTTCTTTTTAATAGGAAAGGAAATTGAGATTGAAAAGTTTATTGACTTGCCCAAGGTTTTTAACTACCTAGGAGCATTTGAAAATATGAAACTTTATCCTCACTTTGGTTTTATTTTCCTCAGATTATTGCAGTAAATACATTGATTTTTACAAACAATACTGTAAGAATTTTATTGCACACAGTTTTTGAGTACTATAATATATGTTATAAATGAGAAGTGTGCATTTTATTCAAGCTGGTTAACGCATTTTTCCAATCCTTTACCTTACACTTTGACTGCAAAATCAAAGAAATCTCTTGAAGATGTTGCTACAGATTACCAAAAATGTACACCAAATATCTCTATCTTCCCCCAGCCCCTCTTCCCAAACTTCAACACTGGAGAAGATAAATAGATGCAGAAGGAATAAAATGAGTGGGAGAGAAGAAAGAAATGAAAGACGTCATGCCCTGCTTCATGACGTGGGCTGACCGGATTTTAACACTCAAGTATGAACTGAGGGGATGGATGATAATTCAATTAAATTTAACATTAAAGTTTTAAATGAATTAATGTAGAAGAAGGAAGGTATCCAGGGGAGAAAGCTGGAAATAATCCTGGGACTGCATTAAAGGCACTGGTTTTAATGGCCATGTAGGGAAAAGAAGATGAGACCTTGCACTCATTCAATTGGCAGTGTTGGAACTGAAATGACTGTACAAAGTTTCTCAAGAACTCAGCTTACTCAGTGCATGATGGGCTAAGGAAAAAAAAATTAAATTGAGATAGAGGGTGACCAGAAGGGGATTACTCTTCTTGACTTCTATAGGAGCCGGATAAAATTTGAAAAAGAAAGGAAGGAAGGAAGGAAGGAAGGAAGGAAGGAAGGAAGGAAGGAAGGAAGGGAGGGAGGGAGGGAGGAAGGAAGGGAGGGAGGGAGGGAGGGAAGGAGGAAGAAAGAGAGATTTATTATAAGAAATTAGCTCATGTGATTATGGAGGTTGATTAAATCCAAGCTTGAGTCCAAAAGCCTGAGAACCAGAATAAACTGATGATGTAAGTTCCAGCCCAAGGCCAAATCCAAAGGCAGGAAAAGACCAATGTTCCAGCTCAAAGACAATCAGGCAGAGAGAGAATTCTCCCTTACTCAGCCTTGTGTTCAGGCCTTCACTCACGTTAATCTCGTCTGGAAACACCCTCACAGCACACTCGGAAATAATGTTTATCCAACTATCGGACTATCCAGGCACCCCAGGACCCAGTCCAGCTGACACATAAAATTAACCATCTCAAGACTTACATAGTCAAGGAAACAATGAGATGGTGTTTTCAGGAAAGTGGCTTTTTCAGAAGTATCTATTACCCGTTATTGACTGTGGAGGTTTTTGTAGGTTCACATTTCATGGAAACTGTGAACATTTCTAGTACTGCATATCTGTATTTTCATATGAACTTGAAATCTGTGTTGGTGACCTTCACAATTGCCTGAATTAGCTGACTCTTACTAAGTGAAGGCAGTTCCAGTGGTTTACCACATTACTTAAATATGTTCATAGCTTAACATTATTTTCTTCAAAGAAAAACTGCAAACATGCCCTTAGCTTGACCCATTCTATTCATTTAAAAGTCTGGAAATCAAACAGAATATGGAATTAGGCTTTTGTATAAAATTAGGGTTTAACTAGAAACACATTTAGGTAGCAATGCAATTTAGCAGTGAAACTCTGAGAGAGTTTTATTGTTTGCTTTCATGATTCTGAGATCATATCTGCTGCTTGTGTATATCTATATAATATACACAGTATTTAAGCATACACAAAATATTTATGTAGTTTATTATCTGAACTTACCTAAATTATGGGTTTTATCTTTAATAAGTTTACTTAATCCTCTTTTGCCAGGGAGAAGGAGTAAACTGTGATCACTCTAATTTACTTAGAGAAATGCCTGCCTGATATTTGCTCTACCAGGAAGTTAGGATGACACTTTGAACAACCAATCACATGGCCAGTGACAGGCTTATTCTCACCACCTTATAAAGAACATATTTCCATGAATGAAACCTAAAAAAAAAATTACCAAAATCAGTATTAAAGCATTTAAAGTTTCTCTCTCTCCTATTAGGACATTTTTAAATGTCTCTCAAATAAATTCAGGAAAGCTATTTTTTCATAAACCTAATGTGTACCTTGCATGTTACATATGTTTAATGGATATTAGAGAAAAGAATATATATGTATATCTACATAATGAATATGCATATAATGCATGCACCCTATAGATGTATATAGCTATTCCTTTGTATAACATTCATCATATGATTATATATATCTACATATATGTGTGTATATATACATATATATATTTTCTAGTATAATTACTGACTCCTAGAAATCATAATATACATAGTGAATTTTTGGTAGTAAATGAATGAATGGGTGAATGAATTCTAGAAATATCAGGACTTATATTTTTTGACTTTCTAAATCAAATATTCCCTGAAAGATAGCCATTAGAGGTCATGGGTTAGCTTTATTTTCTTTTTAACTTCTCCCTAATCTAAACAAGCAAAGTATGATATTTATGAAAAAAATTTTAAAACCAAAGTTTCCAAGGTTAATATTGAGTGAGTAGAAAAAAAATTAAAACTTTCCCATATGTTCAGTAGTAAAGGAAAAAACAAGAAAAAGAAACAACCCTTTAGATATGCCTTTGAAAACATGAAGAGAAGAGGAGGTCCTGAGAGCCCAAGATAGAGTGTTTCAAATGGCAGGGGGATGAGATGAAAATGTGAAATGTGAAAATGAGTGAGGAACACAGTCCTTCACTCCATCAACACCCTCTGAGATGCTGTAAAAGGGACATATGGGAACTCAGGCTTAACTAAGAAGTGGGAATTTCCTTGCAGTAATCATAATGATTTTATAACATTTCTTATACTTCTGAGGAGACAATGTGTTTTAAAGATAACAAGAAAATGTCATATTTATTATAAGCTGTTTAACATGTTTTCTTTTAAGCATAAAATTATTCTCATAGCATATATGAATATATACTTCCAATCATAATTATTTCAGAATATCTTATTTAATGTTGCCAAAAGATGTATTTAGATAATAAATCACAAATTCTTTGTTAAAAAGTCTGTTGTGAGTCCATTTATTTTACATTTAAAAAACTTTGAAGATGTTATCTGCATCTAGGGCCATCTTACATAGAAGACACTCTTGCATACTTAATTCTTGACGAGAAGTGAATAGGATTTTAACCGTGTCTAATCAATTTGGAAGCACACTGTTGACACAGATACCTACAGGGAACTTGGAGGTAGGAGTTGAAATATGTGTTGATATAGGCAGATGATATAAAAAGTTAATAAGGCTGAGAAGACAATGCATATTCACAGATAACATCCTCTGCCACATCTGTTTTGATAGGTGAGCTGTGAACATGATATGAGATGTATTTGAAGTAGTTCTCCACAGAAGAACACAGACTATGCCAATCTTAGTGATTTTACTCATGCCAATAATGTTAAAAAAAGAGTTGGGCTTCCCTGGTGGCACAGTGGTTGAGAGCCCGCCTGCCGATGCAGGGGACGTGGGTTCGTGCCCCGGTCCGGGAGGATCCCACGTGCCGCGGAGCGGCCGGGCCCCTGAGCCATGGCCGCTGCGCCTGCGCGTCCGGAGCCTGTGCTCCGCAACCGGAGAGGCCACAACAGTGAGAGGCCCGCGTACAGCAAAAAAAAAAAAAAAAAAAAAAAAAAGAGTTGCATGTTTAAAAATTATATATATGATATATATATGACATATGCACATATACACATTCTATACATTTAAATCTATACATAGATAGATAGATAGATAGATAGATAGATAGATAGATAGATAGATAGATTTGTATTTATATTATTTTGTTATCCCAAAAATATTTTGAAGAGATTACTAACTGGCTAGTCTGAACTAGATTGAACACAACTGTACTTTTTATGGTTTCACTTGCAAACTATACAAAATGTTTTCATTACTAAAAAGATCACAGTCCTCAAAATCTGGGTTATATCGAAACAAATTTTGTAAAACAAATCTAGTTTTGTAGTTCAGTTAGTGGATTCATTCATTTGAGATTATCAGGGACATATTCTTTTCACATGCAAACATGGAGGTGGGGAAGAAACCTTTGAAATATTAGGTCACTCTCCTTTTTTATTGCATTTTTGCACTTGAATTCCCAAGCCTCTATCTTCCACCCAACTCCAGGCAGCTAGACCTAAGTCACTCACCTCCTCAAGGTAACTGTTGTTTCTGTGGAACCAGTATAGTACAGATGTCAGATGAATTGCTTTATATGTCATGCCGTTAGAAAAAATACTATGATCAATGCTGTGAATATTAAACACTGTCTGAAATCCCCTGTCTGGGGACATTTGGCAATGCCTGGACTCATTTTTGGTTCCCTAACTGAGGGCGGAGGGGCGCTGTTGGCCTCTAGAGGGTAGAAGCTATATCTGCTATATCCTAAAATGCACATGATGGCTTCTACCACATACAATTATCCAATCCAAAATGCAATCGTATCGAGGTTGACAAACCCTGGGCTGGAGGAAATGAGGAAAGAGGAAACTCTTTAACGTGGGAGAAGAGGCAAGAGTAAAAGATCACCATGTTCTTTGTACCCTTCCCCAGAATTAGGGAGGCCTGCGGGAACCCAGTCTGTTGGCAGAGAGCGTGAGTCTCCATTCCTGTGAGTGCTAAACATCACCTACGCTAACAAAGTAATTCCACTGCCTTCTCTTTGCAAGCTAATAAGGATTCTCCTATGGGCAAGCAGCAAGCACGTCACCCACTAATTGTGCAAGGAGTCCTAATGCCTACTTTTGACCCCGCTATTTGTTGCCTTGTCAAACAAACACTCTCTAGGCCACCCTTGTTTTGATGACCCAGGACACCAGACACTTGAGGGGAACGCTGTGGAAGGAAGGGAAAAGCGTCTGCATTTGACCCCAGGGGTATCAGAGAACATCATCTGAAGGCTGACCCTTGAGCGGGGTGGTGACCGAACACCCTCCACCACGTCATGTACACCTCTTCCTCTTAAAAAGTAAACTTTTTGCATGATGTTACCCTCCAAAAATAATGTAAAAGTCTCCATCCTAGCAAACAATTAAAAAGAGATTAGAAAATTGTATTGAAAGGAAATATATATTTGTATTGTTGTTTGCCTTATAGGCATATTTTTAAGTCCATCGTAATTTTCAGGAAAAGTCAGCATGATGTAATTACTTTCATGAGATTGACAGCAAGAGCCAATCTATTAGACACTTTTATGACATGCTAATTTCCCATCTGTCCAGGGCACTTCGTTTCATGTGCCAACATTTTAGAGAAAAGTTATAAGAATTGAAAGCTTGCTCTTCTTCTAATTGCAGCTTGACAATTATTAATGAAATATTCTTGCTAAAGGAGAAGGCATGCCTCTTCATTTTTTAAAAAGGTCATTTTTATTTAAAAAATTTAATGTTCATTATAACCTCCAAACTGAAAATTATTTTCTAGTCATATAAGTATGGTCTGGCCCTTTTTCACACTTATCCCTAATCCTAAAATGACTTCCTTTCTCACATTTATTTTTCCCAATATTGTCTGTGAAATTTCTTTGATATTAAGAACCTCTCCAAGAAGTCTTCATTGAAACATACCATGTAGAAGATTATAAAATTAACCTAACTCTTTTTAAAAAACATTGTGGATGCCAGAAATGAATCAACCAGTGACAAACTGAATCATTTTTTTCCTGGTTATGAAAGAAAGCAAAGCAACAGGCATAGAAGTCTTAAGAAATCTCAAGTCAGAGTCCACATTTAATCTACACCAGAAAGCATTAGGAAAGCTTGTTTTTACATTTCACTCAGTGTGCTGGCAGTGGATTACATTTGTGCCAATATACAGCTTCTTTGTCTTTCTGAGTGGCTTTGGAGGGTCTGGGATCACCAGAGCCGTGGACTGGTTGCTTCACATCACGAGAAATCTCATACTCTACTCATGTATGGGACACATGTTGTTTGAGTGAAACACTTGAAAAATGTTGAGAGGCATTACTTCATATTCCAGTGTTTGAATACATCCTTTTATTATTAATTAATTTGGGGAAAAAAAAACAAAACAAGATTGATGGCACTGAAAGGGAAGAGAGGATACATGGAAAACTGGTAGGGAAACCATAGTGAAACACACACAAAAAAGGTACTATAGAAATCATTTTGATTAAAAACTATATAATGTTGTTATAAACTTGTGAAGTTTTTGAAAATACTGTGTAAATATAGATTTTAAACAAGATTCCAGAATGAAGAAGAAAGAAAAGAACTAATACTCCTAAGTCCTTCAGAGGGATGGGTCTTGACAAGAGAAGCATGTATTTTTAAATGACCACACACTAGTTTTTCCCACTTAATAAATCCCTCTACAACTGATTCAGGGGGAAATCCTCAGTTTGACTAAAATGCCATTAAAATGATGTGACAAAAGAGAAAAGCAATATTAGTGAGAAAGGTAAATTTAGCAGGGCTGATTAGATAAATATTCAGCTGATGTAACAATTATTGAAACCAGCATTTGCAAGTTGCATTAGATCTGCATCTTTTTCATTTAATTTGTTTGAATGCTCTGAATACAGATTAACTCTCTTAGCCTAATATTTCTTGGTTCATTAGCATTAAAATGAGAACTGCAAGTTCCTTGGAATAACCTTTAAATTGTTTCTTCTAACTTCAGCATAACGTCTGACAGTATCTCTAAATCTTCTTGAACTATTATTTTGTCATGTTCAACTCTTCTCAAGCTGTTTTTAATTTAGTTTTTTACCAACGGCTAGAGTTTTAAAATTGACTTTTAAAAGCAATCCACAAATTTTGTCTTGGAGACTGGGGGCACACAGCAAAGAACTTCTAAGCCTTTATTTAGATATGCTAGCAAAACTTCAGGCCATATGGTAGCTTTGAGAGTAAGTCCCTAAAATATACCAAGGGGCATCGTCAGGGTGGTCAGACAAAATGTTTAATGCATGATGTTTTCCCCAAATCTTCAGTAGCAGAAAAGAAATTGTAAACAATAAAGTTCTTGTTACCTTCTCTGCTACTTTTTCGAAAGACTTAGAAAGGAAGTTTGCTGAAGGCACTGCACAGTATAGGTTACACCAGATACACTGCACAGAAACCAAATCGTTTCATAGAAAAGTATTTTGAAAATGGAGTAAAAAATAAAGGGAAGAGAGGAAAGAGAAAGAAAAACGAATGAAAAGACTGAAGAAATATCTACAGGTAATGCTGGACAGAAAACAGTCTCAAGATTTTTCAGTTGACAGGTAGCTTAAAAGTATCATATAGAGTAAATCAACTGTACTTCAATAAAAGAAAAAAAAAGTATCATATGGACTACTCTCGTTTAAATGAAATGACAGTAAGCATATGATGTAATATATATATATATATATTTGAATAAGTGTTGTAGTAGGGGTTTTGAAAAAACATCTGGTACATTTAATTCAAATATTAAAGTGCATTTCAAACAGGCAAGCAAGTCAGATTTTCTAGGTCAAAACAATCTTCAGAAAATAAAAATGAATTAACTTTATGAATGCTCCAGTGTGAAATGGACCAATCTCAAGCTCCATGATTTATATGTCAGAGAGAGTTTTTTAAGGCACTTCAGGAAATTTCAATTTTATGCTTCTTTCTCAAACGTGCCAAACTAAAACAATCATTTAAAATACATCACAAAATCAAACATCTTGACTTATCAACAAAATTGAGAGGTAGTTGTATTACTGATATGAAATTATTATATCTTACTAAATCTCATTATATGTCTAGTAGTTCAACAATATTAATTATGTCACCTAAAATAAATTTCAAAGATTATCTATAGTTTCCTTAGTTTTTCTACTCCTATTTGCAATAGTTTCTAGTTTTTTATAACACATGAAACAGAATTTTATATCTGTTTCTTTTATTAACGATATTGATTCTGAAATATATGATTGATCTGCTCCAAATTAACCACGATACATGAAATTAAAGATTGACTTTTATAACATTCAATTTTTTATGTAAGTGAAATCTTTCAGTCTGTATGAGAATAACCATCAGGGTACACATGTCTGTAGTGGCCACATATCCTTTGCAGAATTTTATTACTTAGTAAGAAAACACAGTGGAATAAATAACTTTGTATTGTCACTTCTGGTTTCCCATTATGACCCTCACAGGGGTGTATTCTACTCTAGTCTAGTGCTAAGTGCTCAGAAAAGTTAGACTACAGATTCTACCCATTGAGCAAACGCTTTTGAATAAATTTCAATTTCTACAGAAAGAAGAGTTAACAAACATACATTTCTTACTGACCCTACTTTGAGGGAGAATTAACAGTTTTATTCTCGTAGCGAAGAAGTACTTTTTCCATGCACTACTTCGCATGTGCTACATTGAATGCTCTACATTTCTATGCATTATATTTCACCCAGACACTTACCATTTAGGCAAATAATTTCAAATTGATTTTAAAAATAACAGCTTGAAATCAATAAAGTAACTCTGATTTTGTCTGCCCAGAGGTAATAACATATTAGCTTGAATTTTGGCAACATATTTTTTTGGGGGTTGACATCATTCTGTCATTTAGTTGTTCCGTATGTATTTGAGATCACGCAGCTGGATCAAACTTATTTTAAATATTTTCAGATACTTATGTTAATCATAGGACAACTTCTATTTAGTGAGTAATAAGATACAATCTTCTTCTTAACAAATAGCAGCATGTTACAAGCAAGTTTTAAGATCTGTGATTAGCAGCCCTTGTTCTGCTTCTGGATATATGAACTTTTACTTGTTGCAAGATCTTCAAACTCTTAGGAGCTGTGTATGCTAACCTGAAAATCACATCTGTTGTCCTTGTTAGGCAAAGGAGATGTTCATGAATTTTTAAATCCCTGCCATCTCTTAAAACAAGTGGGCTTTTTCTTTTTTAGTAAAATCACCCTGGTTTCTTCATTTGTAGCAGATTTGATAATACATCCAAGGACTCTAGGTAAAAGCCATGAGTTTTTAATTTTGGTTTATTTTTATTTGTAAAGCATAACCTTTGCTAATTACTATAGTGGCATTCTACAAGTGGTAAACTATTTTTTATAGTAATAATTTAGCTATATTTGATTTTATCTGTAAATGATGGATAATTTAGATGTAAATTCTGAATCAAGAGGTTTTGTGGGTTTTTTTCCGCAGTTTGAATCTATTACTGCATGCTTTCTGGCACCTATATTTGTTAATGAGAAATAATGTCTTGAAATCATGTCTTTGTGGGTAATTTGTCTTCTCTCTCAAAAGACAAAATAATTGTGTTTGTTGAGGTATAGTTTCAAAAATTTGTTGAGATATAGCTTCACTTCAATGAATCTATTTGTACATTTATTTTTATAGATTTTATTTAATAATCCAATGTTTAAGATGGTGTAGCATAAATTCTGCCAGTATAGGTATAGCCCACACCCAGGGGAATCAGACTTCATAAAAACTACTCTGGGGGATTATCTAAGTGTTAGCTTAAAAAATATTTTAAAAACAAACTAACAAACCAAAACAGTGTTTATGGGGATGGAGATTGTTGTTCTGGGCAATATGAAACTCATTTTCTAATTTTTTAGAAAGCCCAGTGCTAACAGGCTGGACACTTGATGTTGGGTAGCTAATTCCCTGGGATAGTTTAGGTGCTGATATATTTATTCATATCACCTCCAAAGATTATCTGTACATTTATTTTGCTTAAGAATCAAATAGTCCTGCACATTTTCCAATCTAGTGCACAGAATCACTGTAAAAGAAAAGTGAAAATATACATAATATGTAATTCCCTTCATCAATTCTATTTGGAGTGTTTTATTCTGATTTGTTTTTTAACCATTAAGCCCATTATATATCAGTTTTGCTTTTCCCAAGAACTAGATGTTAGAGTTTAACAAAATGTTCATTTCTATATTTTAGTCAGTTTCATTTTCTCTATCAATTCTGTGCTCTACCTCAATAAATTATTTTCCTATTTTTATTACTCATTGTTGGTTTCTATAGTTTGAAAATAATGAATATAATCAATAGACAGTTATGGGTTGGACATGGACCATTTTCATTTTTATGTGATCTCTACATCTCTCTCTGCGCCTCCTCTCTTCTCTTTACCAACCCTATCATTTTTCTTATGCATTTTCTTACTACACATTAAATGTGTAGTAATTTTCTTCCATCATGGTTTCTCTGACTTTTTGAATATCATATCCATTTAGATTTGCCAATTTGTCAACCCTAAAATTGGGCTCAATCATTTAGAATTTCTTAGATAAAATTCCCAATGGAGCAAATCCAGTTCACCCATTTTTTTCATGTCAGGCCATAAGCATAATATTCTGGCCACACTATTGTTGGGCTCAGTATACCTGGACTAGTCACCTACAGCCTAGGTGACTGGGAATGGTAGACCAGTCAAACAGTAATATCCTAAAGTAAGTTCAGGGAGGACAGACCCATCTATGACCAGAAGGGCAAAAGTGGGCTTGATTTTTGGAACAGACACAATCTGTGAAATCAGGTCCTTGGGATCCTGCCCACCCGTGGGGTCTTAAGCAGGAAGTATCAGAAAAGTTACCACAAGGATAACTGCAATGTGTTGGCCAAGTGCTCATAGCACTTCTGCTTTTCAGTCCTTAGATATCAGCTCTTCATTATGAAGCAGACCTTACCCAGTGTTGGATTGTTCACCTACTAATAAGAATGTGAGGTGGGATCAGGCCATCGTGAGATAAAACAGTTTTACCTGACTGATGATATGTTGTTGACACAGTAACCCTGATCAGCACAAGTGGAACAGCAGGTTCAAGACTGTGGGTAGCACATATGGCCAGTACTATATATAAATAAAATTCAACGTTAAAAAATTATATTCAAAATAAATTGATTAATGAAATGATCAAATGTCATATTTCTTCAAAAATGTATTTAAAATGTGTGTATACATTTTTTCATGTCTAGATGGGTATGTCTATAGGAGGACACAGGTGAAACAAGGTTGAATGTGCAACAATTATTCCGGAGAGGAATATCAATAGATCTTAAATGAGTGGTATGTACATTTAAGATGTAACTAATTATATTAATTAAAATAGAATAATTTTAATAAATGAATGGCAAAGACTGTGTATGTATGCGTGTATACACACTATACATTAAGACTATGTAGAAATTATTTTAGACTGCAACGTGATATAGTTTTTTTTACTATATGAGCTCTACTCAATTTAATTCATACATATTAAAAATTTTTATTATGTGCAAGTTACTTTACTAGCTCCTGGGGATATAATTGTAAATGTAGTAAGTATTCTTCAGAAAACACATAAATTCAGAAAGGAGTACAGACAAGTACACAGACAGAGATATGGTGTATTACATGCTATGTTGACAAAAAGAGTAGGAATTTTTAAATGGAAAAGTCTCTTTAGATGAAATGGCATACCAGACAAGACATAAAATACAAGTAAAAGATCTTCAGGTGAAAAGGAGGTGTAAGGAAGAGTATTGAAGGAGGAGATGTGATATATGTAAATGTTCCAAAACAAGGAAGAAAGTTCATGAAATTGCAAGCCACAAAATATTTATCTCCCCCAAGTAAAAATCATGAAGGCTAGAAGGTAGATGGTAGTAGAGTGATAAGATATGAAGCTAGAGAGACAACAGAAGGCTAGTTCATGTAGAGTTCCCATAGGTTATGTATAGTAGTCTATATGTAAATGTATAATAATCTAAGGCCAATAGCAAGTAAAAACTTGGAAAGTAGTGGGGGGAAGGGGGGAAGAGATACATGATCATGTTTGTAGGTTGAAAGCCTTCTTTATTTCACCATGATAAATTGATGAGGAAAACATCTGGGAGAGGCAGGGAGGCCAAGGGGGAGGTAACTGTAGCTTTCCATGTGAGCGTGAACCAGGAGCTTCAGTATTTTTTATGAATCATAAGCCAAATAAGCAATCTGCTATGTATATTAAGAAAAGGAATATAAGTGATTTAAAGTCATGCTTTATAAGAGGATCATCTTCAAAAAATTATTCAAAATATTACTGTTTCAGAACACAAATATTGGTTATTAAATTGAATGAGACTACCACATTTTTATGACTAAATTCAGAGCGGTCCATGTTCTTAGTAGATACACTGCACTACTACTGAACACCATTTAAAATACAAGCAGTTGAAAATTTCTTTGTTTATTCTACTGACATTTAATCTAATAAAATTTTCTTCGAAACAGTATTTAGGACTCTTAAGTCTACATGGGATATGTCTGCCCTCAGCTTTGCCAGAGGCAAAATGTATTTTTGTTGATAGAGTGAGCATTATGCTTTCCTCTGAAATTCCCTGTTCATGGCTTATTCAGTAAGTCTTCAGTTTGTTGAAAGTACTCTTATCTTCTTATGTTTTGGTTTTTTTTTTGAATACTGGTGAAAGCCTGTATGATTTTACTTTCTGTGAATTAAGGTGATAGAGTATTTTTTCAAAAATGAATTAAATGGAATATAAATAGACCCATCTTTTATCAGTGACAAAGAAAAGCATTACAGGGAAACAATTCATGGGGAGAATTGTATTATGCAATAAAAATGTGTGTGTGTTCTATGACTTTTGATTCACAAAATGATATTTATTTACTTTAAAATACAGTAATTAGACTAAATAGGGCTTGGTGACCCACGCTTCTTTCTCTCAAATCTTTTTCCCTCCTCTTTTTTCTTCTTTCATTTTATTTTGGAAGTATTTTTAAGGTATATAAATGTAAAGACACTTGGTTGGATTATTTGTTTAAAGATGTAAATAAACATTTTAACATTTACATCAAAATAACATTTTATGAAGGAAGTAATGGATAGACTTAATGTTAATTAATATTAAAACTTAATGCTCACTACCAGTGTGTTAATTCCATTGCACCAAAGTACTAACATATTAAGTAGTAACTGCTTAAATGTGTAGCAATTTTCAAGTTTGCTAGTTGTCTGTTGCCATAATTTAGGATCTCTTTAAGAAAGTGAGGATATAGGTTAAGTTTATGTGATAATTCACTAATAAAGATTCAGATTTATATTTACAGTATGTGAAACAGGGAAACTACCTATTTTTCCTTTAAAAAGAATAGTCAATAAATTTAAAAGGTTTAGAAATAAAGAGAGCATGTTTCAGACCACATTAAGTGCAAGTGAAATCAATAACCAGGGGATATCACGGGAAATACCAATTATTTAGAAATTCAGCATCATTCATGTATATAATTGTTGGGTCACATAAGAAAATTAGAAAAATTCAAACTTGATGATAATGAAAAAAATCATACAAAAATTCGTGATATATAGCCACAGTAGGGTTTAGAGAAAATTTTATAGCTTTTATTTACTAACAATGGAGGAGAAAATAATTTCTAAAATATTCAAAATCAATCACCCAAAATTTCACCTTAAAATATATAAAAAAAGAAAAGTAAATTACAGTCAAACCACAGAAATAGGATACCGAATACAGACAAATAGAAAAATTACAAAGCCACACATTGATTCTTTGAGCAGATTTTTAAAAATGCACCAAGGAAAACAAACAAAAAAACACTTATAAGCACCTACTCAGATTGATAAAGAAAAAAGAAAAAGAAATCCCGCAAATTATAATAGAATGGATGAGAGGTTATCACTGTAGAGCCTATAGATAGTCAAAGGATAAAAGATAATATTTTGTCCAACTTAATACCAACTAATTGGAAAACTCTGTTGAAATGGACATATTCCTTGGAAATGCAACTGAGAAGAACTCACATTCTGTGAAATCGGAATTTGTAATAGCCCTTAATCTACTAATGAAACAGAATTCATCATTAAAAACTTTGCTATAAAGAAAATTTCAGACCCAGATGGTTTCACTGTTGAATTTTATCAAATACTTAAGAAGAAAGACCAGTCTTACACAGACTCGACCAGGAAGAGATATCCCTCCCTACTTGCTTTCTGAGGCTAGAAAAAGCATAATCTCCCTATCTCACAAAGACAAAAAAAGAAATGTATGAACTAATATTGCTCATGAATATAGATGCAAAAATACTTTAAAATACTGACAACTGACTCCAACAACATGTTAAAAGAATAATACATTATGACCAAGTAAGTGTTATCTCTGTAATGCAAGGTTGTTTTAACAAACCATTATAACAGATACAGGAAAACAATTTGAGAAAAATTAACATTAATGTCTCTTAAAATCTCTCAGTAATTTCACTCTTTTACATGTAGCTGTCCAGTTTTCCCAGCACCATTTATTGAAGAGGCTGTCTTTTCTGCATTGTATACTCTTGCCTCCTTTATCAAAGAAAAGGTGACCATATGTGCAAGGGTTTATCTCTGGACTTTCTATCCTGTTCCATTGATCTATATTTCTGTTTTTGTGCCAGTAACATTCTCTCTTAATTACTGTAGCTTTGTAGTATAGTCTAAAATCAGGGAGCCTGATTTCTCCAGCTCTTTTTTTTCTTTCTAATGATTGCTTTGGCTATTCATGGTCTTTTGTGTTTCCATACAAACTGTAAATTTTTTTGTTCTAGTTCTGTGGAAAATGCCATTGGTAGTTTGATAGGGATTGCATTGAATCTGTAGATTGCTTAGGATAGTATAGTCATTTTCACAATGTTGATTCTTCCAATCCAAGAACATGGTATATCTCTCCATCTATTTGAATCATCTTTAATTTCTTTTGAAGAATCTAGGGGCAGGACAGGAATAAAGACACAGACATAGAGAATGGATTTGAGGACGTGAGGAGGGGGAAGGGTAAGCTGGGATGAAGTGAGAGAGTGGCATGGACATATATACATTACCAAATGTAAAATAGAGAGCTAGTGGGAAGCAACTGCATAGCACATGGAGACAAGCTTGGTGCTTTGTGACCACCTAGAGGGGTGGGATAGGGAGGGTGGGAGGGAGAGGCAAAAGGGAGGGGATATGGAGATATATGTATACATATAGCTGATTCACTTTGTTATACAGCAGAAACTAACACAACAATGTAAAGCAACTATATTCCAATAAAGATGTTAAAAAAAAAAGTCTCAGTAAACTAAGAATAGAGAGGAACTTCCTCAATTTGATAAAAGCCAAGTATGATAAATCTACAACTAATATCATAATTAATGGTGAAATACTGACAACAGAAGTATACCACTCTTACTATTTCACATTCTAAGGAGAGTACAAACAAAGCTACAAGAAATAATTGCATGTAGCACATTTGCAGATTACAAGGTTAATATACAAAAGTTAATTTTCTTTTCAAATACTAGCAGCAAGCAAAAAGAAAATAAAATTTAAAACATTCTATTTGTGACAGTGTCAAAATTCTTATGTTAACCATACATTTAGCAAAAGGTGAATAAAAACTATATGATGAAATAACAAACTATGGCTTTGAGAAATTAAAGAAAATCTAAAGAAATGATGAGTTATTCCATATTCTTGGTTTGGAAGATCCAATATTGTTAAGAAATCAACTCTTGAGAAACGGAAGCAAGATGGCAGAGTAGAAGGATGTGCTCTCATTCTCCCTTGCGAGAACACCAGAATGACAACTAGCTGCTGTACAATCATCGACAGGAAGACACTGGAACTCACCAAAAAAGATACCCCACATCCAAAGACAAAGGAGAAGCCACAATGAGATGGTAGGAGGGGCACAATCACAGCAAAATCAAATCCCATAACTGCTGGGTGGGTGACTCATAGACTGGAGAACACTTATACCACAGAAGCCCACCCACTGGAGTGAAGGTTCTGAGCCCCACGTCAGGCTTCCCAACCTGGGGGTGCGGCAACGGGAGTTGGAATTCCTAGAGAATCAGTCTTTGAAGGCTAGCGGGATTTCATTGCAAGACTTTGACAGGACTGGGGGAAACAGAGACTCCACTCTTGGAGGGCACACACAAAGGAGTTTGTGCATCGGGACCCAGGGGAAGGAGCAGTGACCCCAGGGGAGACTGAACCAGACATACCAGCTAGTGTTGGAGGGTCTCCTGCAGAGGCGGGGGTGGCTGCGGCTCACCGTGGGGACAAGTACACTGGCAGCAGAAGTTCTGGGAAGTACTCCTTGACCTGAGCCCTCCCAGAGTCTGCCATTAGCCCCACCTAAGAGCCCTGGTGGCTCCAGTGTTGAGTTGCCTCAGGCCAAACAACCAACAGGGAGGGTACCCAGCCCAACCCATCAGCACTCAAACAGATTAAAGTTTTACTGAACTCTGCCCACCAGAGCAACAGTCAGCTCTACCCACCACTAGTGCCTCCCATCAGGAAACTTGCAAAAGCCTCTTAGATAGCCTCATCTACCAGAGGGCAGACAGCAGAAGCAAGAACTATAATCCTGTAAACTGTGAAACAAAAACCACATTCATAGAAAGATAGACAAGATGAAAAGGCAGAGGGCTATGTACCAGATGAAGGAACAAGATAAAACCCCAGAAAAACAACTAAATGAAATGGAGATAGGCAACTTTCCAGAAAAAGAATTCAGAATAATGATAGTGAAGATGAGCCAGGACCTCAGAAAAAGAATGGAGGCAAAGATTGAGAAGATGCAAGAAATGTTTAACAAAGACCTAGAAGAACAAACAAACAGAGATGAACAATACAATAACTGAAATGAACACTACACTAGAAGGAATCAACAGCAGAATAACTAAGGCATAAGAACGGATAAGTGACCTGGAAGACAGAATGGTAGAATTCACTGCTGCTGAACAGAATAAAGAAAAAAGAATGAAAAGAAATGAAGACAGCCTAAGAGACCTCTGGGACAACATTAAACACAACAACATTCTCATTATAGGGGTCCCAGAAGGAGAAGAGAGAAAGAAAGGACCAGAGAAAATATTTGAAGAGATTATAGTAGAAAACTTCCCTAACATGGAAAAGGAAATAGCCACACAAGTCCAGGAAACGCAGAGAGTCCCATACAGGATAAACCCAAGGAGAAACACGCCGAGACACATAGTAATCAAATTGTCAAAAATTAAAGACAAAGACAAATTATTGAAAGCAGAAAGGGGAAAACGACAAATAACATATAAGAGAACTCCCATAAAGTTAACAGCTGATTTCTCAGCAGAAACTCTACAAGCCAGAAAGGAGTGGCATGATATACTTAAAGTGATGAAAGGGAAGAACCTACAACCAAGATTACTCTACCCAGCAAGGATCACATTCAAATTCTATGGAGAAATCAAAAGCTTTACAGACAAGCAAAAGCTAAGATAATTCAGCACCACCAAACCAGCTCTACAACAAATGCTAAAGAAACTTTTATAAGTGGGAAACACAGGAGAAGAAAAGGACCCACAAAAACAAACACAAAACAATTAAGATAATGGTAATAGGAACAAACATATCGATAATTACCTTAAAAGTGAATGGATTAAATGCTCCAACCAAAAGACACACGCTTGCTGAAAGGATACAAACACAAGACCCATATATACGCTGTCTACAAGAGACCGACTTCAGACCTAGGGACACATACAGACTGAAAATGAGGGGATGGAAAAAGATATTCCATGCAAATTGAAATCAAAAGAAAGCTGGAGTAGCAATACTCATATCAGATAAAATACACTTTAAAATAAAGAATGTTACAAGAGACAAGGAAGGACTCTATATAATGATCAAGGGATCAATCCAAGAAGAAGATGTAACAATTATAAATATACATGCATGCAACACAGGAGTACCTCAATACATAAGGCTAACAGCTATAAAAGAGGAAATCGAAAGTAACACAATAATAGTGGGGGACTTTAACACCTCACTTACACCAATGGACAGATCATCCAAAATGAAAATAAATAAGGAAACAGAAGCTTTAAATGACACAATAGACCTGAGAGATTTAATTGATATTTATAGGACATTCAGTCCAAAAACAGCAGATTACACTTTCTTCTCAAGTGCACATAGAACATTCTCCAGGATAGATCACATCTTGGGAGACAAATCAAGCCTCAGTAAATGTAAGAAAATTGAAATCATATCAAGCATCTTTTCTGACCACAATGCTATGAGATTAGAAATGAATTCCCGGGAAAAAAACGTAAAAAACATGAACATATGGAGGCAAAAGAATACGTTACTAAATAACCAAGAGATCACTAAAGACATCAAAGAGGAAATCAAAAAATACCTAGAGACAAATGACAATGAAAACATGATGATCCAAAATCTATGGGATGCAGCAAAAGCAGTTCTAAGAGGGAAGTTTATACCTATACAAGGCTACCTCAAGAAACAAGAAAAATCTCAAATAAACAATCTAACCTTATACCTAAGGAATTAGAGAAAGAAGAACAAACAAAACCCAAAGTTAGCAGAAGGAAAGTAATCAAAGATCAGAGCAGAAATAAATGAAATAGAAACAAAGAAAACAATAGCAAAGATCAATAAAACTAAAAGCTGGTTGTTTGAGGAGATAAACAAAATTGATAAACCATTAGCCAGTCTCATCACGAAAAAGAGGGAGAGGACGCAAATCAATAAAATTAGAAATGAAAAAAGAGAAGTTACAACAGACACAGAAGAAATACAAAGCATCCTAAGAGACTACTACAAGCAACTGTATGCCAATAAAATGGACAAACTGGAAGAAATGGACAAATTCTTAGAAAGGTATAAACTTCCAAGACTAAACCAGGAAGAAATAGAAAATATGAACCGACCAATCACAAGTAATGAAATTGAAATTGTGATTAAAAATCTTCCAATAAACAAAAGCCCAGGACCAGATAGCTTCACAGGTGAATTCTATCAAACATTTAGAGAAAAGCTAACACCCATCCTTCTCAAACTCTTCCAAAAAATTGTGGAGGAATGAACACTCCCAAACTCATTCTATGAGGTCACCATCACCCTTATACCACAACCAGACAAAGATACTACAAAAAAAGAAAATTACGGATGAATATCACTGAGGAATATAGATGTTAAAATCCTCAACAAAATACTAGTAAACAGAATCCAACAGCACATTAAAAGCATCATACACCATGATCAAGTGGGATTTATCCCAGGGATGCAAGGATTCTTCAATATACACAAATCAATCAACGTTATATACCATATTAACAAATTGAAGAATAAAAACCATATGATCATCTCAGTAGATGCAGAAAAAGGTGTTAACAAAATTCAACACCCTTTTATGATAAAAACTCTCCAGAAAGTAGGCATAGAGGTAACTTTCCTCAACATAATAAAGGCCATATATGACAAACCCACAGCCAACATTGTTCTCAATGGTGAAAAACTGAAACCACTGCCACTAAGATCAGGACAAAGAAAAGGTTGCCCACTCTCACCACTATTATTCAACATAGTTTTGGAAGTTTTGCCCACAGCAATCAGAGAAGGAAAAGAAATAAAAGGATTCCAAGTTGGAAAAGAAGAAGTAAAGCTGTAATTGTTTGCAGATGACATGATACTATACATAGAGAATCCTAAAGATGCTACCATAAAACTACTAGAGCTAATAAATGAATTTAGTAAAGTAGCAGAATACAAAATTAATGCACAGAAATCTCTTGTATTCCTATACACCAATGACAAAAAATATGAAAGAGAAATTAAGGAAACACTTCCATTTACCACTGCAACAAAAAGAATAAGATACCTTGGAATAAACCTACCTAAGGAGACAAAAGACTTCTATGCAAAAAACTATTAGACACTGATGAAAGAAATTAAAGATGATACAAACAAATGGAGAGATATACCGTGTTCTTGGATTGGAAGAATAAACATTGTGAAAATGTCTCTACTACCAAAAGCAATCTACAGACTCACTGCAATCCCTATCAAACTACCAATGGCATTTTTCACAGAACTGGAACAAAAAAATTCACAATTTGTATGGAAACACAAAAGACCCCGAAGAGCCAAAGCAATCTTGTGAAAGAGAAACAGAGCTGGAGGATCAGGCTTCCTGACTTCAGACCATACTACAAAGCTACAGTAATCAAGACAGTATGGTACTGGCACTAAAACAGAAATATAGATGAATGGAACAGGATAGAAAGCCCAAGGATAAGCCCACACACATATGGTGACCTTATCTATGACAAAGGTGGCAAGAATATACAATGGAGAAAAGACAGCCTCTTCAATAAGTGGTGCTGGGAAAAGTGGACAGCTACATGTAAAAGAATGAAGTTAGAACACTACCTAACACCACACACAAAAATAAACTCAAAATGGATTAAAGACCTAAATGTAAGGCCAGACACCATCAAACTCTTAGAGGAAAACAGAGGCAGAACACTCTATGACATAAATCACACCAAGATCCTTTTTGACCCACCTCCTAGAGAAATGGAAATAAAACCAAAAATAAATAAATGGGACCTAAGGAAACTTAATAGCTGTTGCACAGCAAAGGAAACCATAAACAAGATGAAAAGACAATCCTCAGAAGGGAGTAAATATTTGCAAATGAAGCAACTGACAAAGGATTAATCTCCAATATATACAAGCAGCTCATGAAGCTCAATATCAAAAAAATAAACAACCCAATCCAAAAATGGGCAGAAGACCTAAACAGACATTTCTCCAAAGAAGATATACAGATTGCCAACAAACACATGAAAGAATCACTAATCATTAGAGAAATGCACATTAAAACTACAATGAGGTATCACCTCACACCAGTCAGAATGACCATCATCACAAAATCTACAAACAGTAAATGCTGGAGAGGGTGTGGAGAAAAGGGAACCCTCCTGCACTGTTGGTGGGAATGTCAATTGATACAGCCACTATGGAGAACAGTATGGAGGTTCCTTAAAAAACTAAAAATAGAACAACCATACGATCCAGCAATCCCACTACTGGGCATATACCCTGAGAAAACCATAATTCAAAAAGACACATGCACCCCAATGTTCATTGCAACACTTTTTACAGTAGCCAGGTAATGGAAGCAACCTAAGTGTCCATCGACAGATGAATGGATAAAGAAGATGTGGCACATATATACAATGGAATATTACTCAGCCATAAAAGGAAACAAAATTGAGTTATCTGTAGTAGGTGGATGGACCTAGAGTCTGTCATACAGAGTGAAGTAAGTGAGAAAGAAAAACAAATACCATATGCTAACACATATATATATGGAATCAAAAAAAAAAAAAGTTTCTAAAGAAACTAGGGTCAGGACAGGAATAAAGACGCAGACCTACTAGAGAATGGACTTGAGGACATGGAGAGGGGGAAGGGTAAGCTAGGGTGAAGTGAGAGAGTGGCATGGACTTATATATACTACCAAATGTAAAATAGATAGATAGTGGGAAGCAGCCGCATAGCACAGGGAGATCAGCTCGGTGTTTGTGACCACTTAGAGGGGTGGCATAAGGGGATGGGAGAGAGACACAAGAGGGAGGAGTTATGGGGATATATGTACAGCTGATTCACTTTGTTATAAAGCAGAAACTAACACACAATTGTAAAGCAATTATACTCCAATAAAGATGTTAAAAAAATCAATTATTTAGTTGGTTGCACGGCAGAGTGATCATGTTGAGACACTATTCTAATTTTATTTCTCCCCTACTGTTCCTCCTTTCACAGGACCTCTAGCTTAAAACTGTGTCAGCCTAGGCACATATAATTTTGTCTGTCCTAACTTTTCAGTTAATCACATAAGAAAAGTCTAAATGGGCAAAAATTTTACAAAAACATCACTAATTAAGGAAGATCAGTTATTGTCAGAACTCATGTCCAACAGCAAACAATGACAACTCTGAGTTAATATAAAATGGAGAAGTAATTTCTCTTCAAATGTTTTAAATAACTTTAAAGGAAAAAAATATAACTTTCCATTCCAAATACTGTATTATCATTTTTCATCTCATTTTTGTAATATGACTTTAGAAAAATTGTTGAGGCACATATCAACTTTTTAAAAAAGATTAATTTGCTTTTTATCAGCATTTCTTTCAAATTTAGACACAGTTTTGTTTATAATAAATGCAAGATTACCAACAGATGGCTGAGTTCATGGTAAATATATTGAGTTACTATTTCTGAGTGATGTTTGCCTATATTTTTATAAACCATTAGCCAATTTTTATCATTTTTTACTGTCATTCTTGTTTCTGAAATCTTAGAATGCAACTTAAAGTATACTATTAAAGACACTAACTTTTTATATAGATTTGATCATTAATTTAAATTCACTTTTTCTTTCAACCTTTTTTATGAGACTATTGGTAAGTTCTTATTCACATAGTCTTTTTTTAAATGTTCTATATTTTAAATAATAGATTCTTTTAATCTCTAAGAGATGATTTCACCTTTCTACTTAGTATTTGAAATAGTCATCAGGATTAAAATATTTCAAGTAAAGAAATTAAATGTGTCATATAAATATTTATTTATGATTACCCGCTAAGCAATTAAATGTATAGATTTTGAAACCAGATAAAGCATATCAATAGGAACCACAATGTTTATAAAAACCATAAATATATTAAAATTTCAAAGCTTTATCATTTGTTTTTAAAAAGTATGTGGAAGATTATTTGAAACTCATTGTCTTCTGTATGAGATTTCATTAATTTTTCAGGTGAATATTTCTCAGAGATGCTTGACTTAAGAACTGATTAAAATTAAAATGTCCCTAAAACCTCTAAGAAAATATGCTGCTCTGAGACATGTTCCTGGAACACGTTTGTCAGTTTGGGACACCTGAAAAATTCTCAAAAGAATATTTTTACTCCACTAAAAAATAATATTACATGTATGACTGATATATAAAATATGTTTATACATTTTTAAAATCTATGTGTATAAATTTAAAAAAATTAAAATCTTTTATTTAAGATTATTTATGTGACACTTCTGATTTTTTTCCACAATAGGAATTTATTTAGAACTTTAAAATGTTTGTTTGTTTTTCATTGAAGTATATGTGATTTACCATGTTGTGCCAATGTCTGCTGTACAGCAAAGTGACTCAGTTATATGCAATAGACATTCTTTTTAATAATATTCTTTTCCATTATGGTTTATCAAAGGATATTGAATATAGTTCCCTGTGCTCTACAGTAGGACCTTGTTGTTTATCCATCCTGTATATAAAAGTTTACAGCTGCTAATCCCAAACTCCCAGTGCTTCCTTCCCCCATCCCTCTCCCTCTTGGCAACCACAAGTCTGTTCTCTATGTCTGTGAGTCTGTTTGTGTGTTGTAGATAGGTTCCTTTGTGCCATATTTTAGAATGAATTTTTTAAATTGTTATATATATATATATATTAACATCTCTATTGGAGTATAATTGCTTTACAATGGTGTGTTAGTTTCTGTTGTATAACAAAGTGAATCAGCTATACATATACATATATCCTCATATCCCCTCCCTCTTGAGTCTCCCTCCCACCCTCCCTATCCCACCCCTCTAGGTGGTCACAAAGTACCAAGCTGATCTCCCTGTGCTATGTGGCTGCTTCCTACTAGCTATCTATTTTACGTTTGGTAGTGTATATATGTCCATGCCACTCTCTCATTTTGTCACAGTTTACCCTTCCCCCTCCCCATATCCTCAAGTCCATTCTCTAGTAGGTCTGTGTCTTTATTCCCATTTTACCCCTAGGTTCTTCATGACATTTTTTTTTCTTAGATTTCACATATATGTGTTAGCATACGCTATTTGTCTTTCTAGAATGAATTTTGATTTAAAATTTTTACATAATATTGTAGGATTAACTCATTGTTAATTAAAGACTTTTTTTCTCTCCTTTGACTTGTTATTCATTTCAATGTTCTTCTTTCTGTGACTAGCCTCAAGCATTAGTATTATCATTTGTTTGGAATATGTTTGCACATCATAGATTTCATCAGCTTCTTCATTTGTTCAAGTACAGACTTGGGCAGCAACATTTTAGAGTTTCTGTTTCATTTTGCTTTGTTTTGTTTTGTTTTCCTTTACTTTACTTTTCCCTCTTTGTTTACTCTCTCACTATTTCTCCATTAACCTACATTTTACCCCAGTAGCTGGTCAACACACATCATTTGGTATTTGGCAGTGATCTTCTACATGGTGAACAATCACACAATACCTTCTTTAAACACTAAACCAAGTATGTGCTGCAGTTATCACCAAACAACATACAAATTTATGTATAAATATAAATACTTTAAAGAATAAATATATAGACTTCAAAAATCATATTTTGTCTTATATTGTCTAGGTTTTGAATTACTATAATTATGTGATCATTTCGTTGTTTACATTTTAAATCACCATTTATTTACAAGAATAAATCTGGCATGGACAGCAAACTGGATCTTGAATCAGAAGTTAAAATTCTGATGGAAATGTTACTTTTAAGATTGTTAAAATATAATGGCTTTTTTTTTTTCTGCTGTAAGTTTGGGATCTTGAGGATGAAGTAATAAAAAAATAGCATTTTCATTCAGATATCGGCTTTCTGCCCCTTAGGCTCATGAAACACATACCCACCCTTATCATAAGCACACAGTCATTGTAATTCATAGTAAGTCATATTCTTGGTGCTAACTTTGGCTCTCATGAAGATAAATTTTTAAGATTTATTTCCTAGAATGTTTTTGAAAGGATTCAGAGATGTTTTCTTAGGGTAAAACCTCTTTTAGAGCTTTAGTTTCCTTCAGGCACAGTTGAAGCAGGTGAGATGTCATAGGTGTGTTTTATATTAAGGTTCTGAATGATATTCATACTTGGATTCACTATCCCTATTTCTTCCTTGCTTACAGAACTCTCATTTTTTTCTGGTAAAACGTTCTCTGATAAAGGGGATGGATTACATTATGCTTTAACTGGTGTATCTCATAACCAGATGCACATTATATGCACCTGAGGAACTTTTATGGAATGCTGATGCCCTGGAGGTTTTGGACTAATTGGTTAAGGATACAAGCCAGTATCAACACTTTTAAAGACCTCCAAATATTTAGCTGTTTAATGCTTAAGCCAATAGTGGCATCCTTTAGGCTAGAGGTTGAAGAGCCATTACCTAGACTTAAAGGGAAAAATTTTTATTTTTGATGATATGCAAAATTGAGATGAGGAGAAAGTCTTTATGTTTCTCTAGGTGCCTGTCCCCTCTTTCCCCAAATTCTTTGTTTCCTTATTTTTAGAATACTGAGGTGTGACAATCTCATGTTTGAAAATGTGGCAGTCCTTTTGTAAACTTGAAGGGTGATAATGCCACACCACTAAAGTTGGAAAATTAAAAGGAGTGAGGGAACCAGAATTTGTATGATATTAAATTGCTGAATCAACCCTGAAGATTTCTTGACATATAAGTAATAAATATTCTCTGCAGATAAGTTTTCTGTTACTTACCACCAAACATATCCTAACTGATTTAATTACTGAACCAGGAAATAACTCAGTACTTAGGACTTAATTCAGGTGAGTTAAAAGCAATGAAGCTTTTTAGGCAACAGGTTTAAGCCCTTACGATCTTTCATTTTCTTCCATTGAGGCATTCCCCAAAACTCATGTCCTTAGGACTAGCTTAGACTTATTGTTGTGCATTTTGACTAAGTCATTGCTTTAGTTAGACCCATCCTGTCAAATGTAACACAATATATAAAACTAACACCCAGTTTAGACACATTGAGGTCCAACCATATTGAAGCATTTTGTTGTGTTCAGAATTTCGTTATTCAAATACATTTATTGAGAACCATTAATATGAGTCTGTTTAACTCTGTGTATAAATATATGAGACTTGGAATAAATGGTCAAATTCAATCTTTCACATTTATGATTATTTAAAGCACTCTGATAGGGGAAAGAACCTGTAGCCTTTCTAAGGACAGTAAAAATAGTTAGAGAGGTGGAATAACAGAGAGAAATATAGGAAGCATATAGGACGAGGCAGTACAAATGCTGTATATCAAGGAACCTGTAACCCAAGTTCCATAAGGAGAAGTCATTCGAAAGATTGAGAAATATATTATTAAAAATCATTGTTATCACATTTTTTCATATGAGGGCAAGGAGAGATCAGATAAATTCCCCCAAATAAATTGGATATAAACTAATGCAGCCAGAAGTGGAATCCTTCTCTAATTTTAACAGTACATAATACTTTAAAAATTTATGCCGTTATATTATTTCATCTTTCTGGTACATGATAAAACTATGATAAAAGAATATTGAGTAAAACTGGGAATAACAGATTATCGATAGCCAATGAAACCAAAGCAATAATCAATGAAGTAAAGCTATAAGAAGGTTGAAACCAAGACTCTGTTCAGGTCACTTCAGGGACCAGAACCCAGAATTGAAAAGCCACCAGGATTCATTCTGTTTCTCTCTGTATTCTAACAGATAGCCTTTCTTCCTGAGTCAGGAGCCAGGATCACTCCTCGTGTTACAGGAGAAAAAAGACTTTATATACTCACATACAATATATAAAATAAAAATCCTTGTAAACTCCTGGTTGTCCTAAATAAGGTCACATGCATTCATTCCTGTGGCCACAGAGGGTCAGCCCCATAAGAACCACCAAAGTAGAGTTGGAGTTTGGGGGATATATTGAAAAATATTCAAAACACAAAGAAAATAGATGTGACAATTCATTTGAAAAGGGAAAGTGCACTTGGGAGACACAATTTAAGATAATATTGTATCATGTAAGTATTTTAGATCTTACTCTAATCACAGTAGAAGCTACTGAATGGTCTAAGTAGGAGTTATGTAAGCACATTTCTGTTTTAACAGATTTTTTTGTCTGCCATGTGAAGATTGAATTAGGGGCACGTGTGCACGAAAGTACAATAAACGGGGGAATACAGCTTTTTTAATAACCCTTTTCAAACAAAATTTAAAGGAAAATGGACTACTAGGATGGTAATGATACACATACAAATTTAAATCTTTTATATATTAATAGTAAACACACTGAACATACCTCCGATTCCAGATGATTCCATGATTTTTTGCATATTCTATAAAAGAGAAGAGAATTAGCTGAAGTTAATGATACACAAAATCAAAACATTTTATATCTTATTATAGGACAGAGCGGGGGAAAACAGTAGGTGGAGTAGGGTCAAATAGTTCAGTAGGAAAAAAATGTTCAGTTGATATTGTCAAGGTACCTCCCACATTATATTCAATCATGTTTTAATGGTGGTAAGTAGTTTACTAAGCAATTTATATATGTATTTCTTTGAATATTCATCTTTTAATTTACTTGTTATGTATATTTTTCATATGACATGTCCTGACCTATCATATTCCACATTCCAAAAATAATTTAAGGTGGGTTATGACATACGACATTTGTCTAAATAAGAATGGAATGCCTGAAGACTTTGCAAAAGTGTATTTGCTCTAGACACTGAAAATGCATCTGTTTCATATATGTAGAGTCCAGCATAGGCAAACTTGTGAAGAAAATAGGGTTTCATTTCCAAAATTTCTTATCACAGTCTCAATGTTCTCTTTGGAAAACTTCTAACTCCAGGCCCTGTGTTCCTTGAGATGTGTCTTCCTTGTCAGTGTTACGCTGGAACTTTGAGCGAACGAATGAGCATCTCAGGCCCCTGGGCAGCAGCTGTGCCTGCAAGATACCTGGCTATGTGATAAATCTAATCCATGCCAACAGAAAAATAACAGAAAATGACTAAGATTTATTCAAAGTCCAATATCATGCCAGCATGCCTCCCTCCATCCACACTATTTTTAACGTCAGAAGAGGTGAAATTACTCTAAGAGTAAAGGTTAAGACAAAGCAGAGGCAGAAACGGTGGTGTCCTCATGTCAGAGGAAGAGACTTTTAGGCAGTATTGGAGCCCAACGTTCCTGTTCAAAATACTATATATTAGTCATTGCCTACTGAGCACATAACAAAACTCAAAAAGAAAATAAGCTGTTATGGAGGAGCGAGAAGATGGCGGAAGAGTAAGACGCGGGGATCACCTTCCTCCTCACAGAGACATCAGAAATACATCTACACGTGGAACTTTTCCTATAGAACACCCACCGAACGCTGGCAGAAGACCTCAGACCTCCCAAAAGGCAAGAAACTCCCCACGTACCTGGGTAGGGCAAAAGAAAAAAGAAAAAGCAGAGACAAAAGAATAGGGACGGGACCTGCACCAGTGGGAGGGAGCTGTGAAGGAGGAAAGGTTTCCACACACTAGAAGCCCCTTCGCGGGCGGAGACTGCGGGTGGCGGAGGCGGAAGCTCCGGAGCCGCGGAGGAGAGCGCAGCCACAGGGTGCGGAGGGCAAAGCGGAGAGATTCCTGCAGAGGATCGGTGCCGACCGGCACTCACCAGCCTGAGAGGCCTGTCTGCTCAGCCGCCGGGGCGGGCGGGGCCGGGAGCTAAGGCTCGGGCGGATCCCAGGGAAAGGTCTGGAGTTGGCAGAGTGAAAACAGCCTGAAGGGGTTAGTCCGCCACGGCTGGCCGGGAGGGAGTCCGGGAGAAGTCTGGAGCTGCCGAAGAGGCCAGAGACCTTTTCTTACCTCTTTGCCTCCTGCTGCGCGAGGAGAGGGGTTTAAGCGCGCTGCTTAAAGGAGCTCCAGAAACGGGCGCGAGCCGCGGCTGTCGGCACGGACAGTAGAGACGGGTGTGGGACGCTAGGGCTGCTGCTGCTGCCGCCACCAAGAGGCCTGTGTGCGAGCACAGGTCACTCTCCACACCGCCCCTCCCGGGAGCCCGTGCAGCCCGCCACTGCCGGGGTCCCGGCATCCAGGGACAGCTTCCCCGGGAGAACACGCGGCGCGCCTCGGGCCTGTGCGGCGTCACGCCGGCCTCTGACGTCGCAGGCTCGCCCCGCCTCCGTGCCCCTCCCTCCCCCCCGGCCTGTGCCAGAGCCCCCGAATCAACTGCTCCTTTAACCCCGTCCAGTCTGAGCGAAGGGCAGACGTCCTCGGACGACCTACGCGCAGAGGCGGGGCCAAGTCCAAAGCTGAACCCCAGGAGCTGTGAGAACAGAGAGAGGGGGAGGTCTCTCCCAGCAGCCTCAGAAGCAGCGGATTAAATCTCCACAATCAACCTGATATACCCTGCATCTGTGGAAAACCTGAATAGACCGCGAAATATCCCAAGTTGAGGAGGTGGACTTTGGGAGCAAGATATACTATTATTTTCCCCTTTTTTCTTTTTGTGAGTGTGTATGTGGGTGCTGCTGTGTGAGATTTTGTCTGTATAGCTTTGTTTTCACCATTTGTCCTAGGGTTAGACTGACCTGTTTTTTTTTTTTTTTTTTAATAAAAATTTTTCTTCTTAATAATTATTTTTTATTTTAATAACTATATTTTATCCTACTTTATTTTGTCTTCTCCCTTTCTTCCCTACTTCCCTCCTTCCTTCCTTCCTTCCTCCCTTCCTTCCTCCCTTCCTTCCCTTCTTCCTTCCTTCCTTTCTTCCTTCCTCCCTTCCTTTCTTCCTCCCTCCCTTCCTTTCTTCCTTCCTTCCCTCCCTTCCTCCTTCCTTCCTTTCTTTCCTTTCTATTCTTTTCTCCCTTTTATTTTGAGCCGTGTGGATTAAAGGCTCTTGGCACTCCAGCCAGGTGTCAAGGCTATGTCTCTGAGGTGGGAGAACCAACTTCAGGACACTGGTCCACAAGAGACCTCCCAGCTCCACGTAATATCAAATGGCGAAAATCTCCCAGAGACCTCCATCTCAACAACAAGACCCAGCTTCACTCAAGGACCAGCAACGAACAGTGCTGGACACCCTATACCCAACAAAGAGCAAGACAGGTCTACAGCCCCATCCATTAGCAGAGAGGCTGCCTAAAATCATAATAAGGCTACCAACATCCCCAAACACACCACCAGACGTGGACCTGCCCACCAGAAAGACAAGATCCAGCCTCATCCACCAGAACAGAGGCACTAGTCCCCCCAACCAGGAAACCTGCTCAACCCACTGAACCAACCTCAGCCACTGGGGACAGCCACCAAAAACAGAGGGAACTACGAACCTGCAGCCTGCAAAAAGGAGACCCCAAACACAGTAAGATAGGCAAAATGAGAAGACAGAAAAACACACAGCAGATGAAGGAGCAAGATAAAAACACACCAGACCTAACAAATGAAGACGTAATAGCCAGTCTACCTGAAAAAGGATTCAGAATAATGATAGGAAAGATGATTCAAAATCTTGGAAATAGAATAGACAAATTGCTAGAAACAGTTAACAAGGACCTAGAAGAAATAAAGAGGAAGCAAGTAATGATGAGCAACACAATAAATGAAATGAAAAATACTCTAGATGGGATCAATAGCAGAATAACTGAGGCAGAAGGACGGATAAGTGACCTGGAAGATAAAATAGTGGAAATAACTACTGCAGAGCAGAAGAAAGAAAAAAGAATGAAAAGAACTGAGGACAGTCTCAGAGACCTCTGGGACAACATTAAATGCACCAACATTCGAATCATAGGGGTCCCAGAAGAAGAAGAGAAAAAGAAAGGGACTGAGAAAATATTTGAAGAGAGTATAGTTGAAAACTTCCCTAATATAGGAAAGGAAATAGTCAATCAAGTCCAGGAAGCACAGAGAGTCGCATACAGGATAAACCCAAGGATAAACACGCCAAGACACATAATAATCAAACTGTCAAAAATTAAATACAAAGAAAACATATTAAAAGCAGCAAGGGAAAAACAACAAATAACACACAAGGGAATCCCCATAAGGTTAACATCTGATCTTTCAGCAGAAACTCTACAAGCCAGAAGGGAGTGGCAGGACATATTTAAAGGGATGAAGGAAAAAAACCTACAACCAAGATTACTCTACCCAGCAAGGATCTCATTCAGATTTGATGGAGAAATTAAAACCTTTACAGACAAGCAAAAGCTGAGAGAGTTCAGCACCACCAAACCAGCTTTACAACAAATGCTAAAGGAACTTCTCTAAGCAAGAAACACAAGAGAAGGAAAAGACCTACAAGAACAACCCGAAACAATTAAGTAAATGGCAATAGGAACATACATATTAATAATTTCCTTAAATGTAAATGGATTAAATGCTCCCACCAAAAGACACAGACTGGCTGAATGGATACAAAAACAGGACCCATATATATGTTGTCTACAAGAGACCCACTTCAGACCTAGGGACACTTACAGACTGAAAGTGAGGGGATGGAAAAAGATATTCCATGCAAATGGAAATCAGAAGAAAGCTGGAGTAGCAATTCTCATATCAGACAAAATAGACTTTAAAATAAAGACTATTTATATAAAGACAAGATTTATATATTTATATAAAGACAAGAGACAAAGAAGGACGCTACATAATGATCAAGGGATCAATCCAAGAAGAAGATATGACAATATCTTTATGCACCCAACATAGGAGCACCTAAATACATAAGGCAAATACTAACAGCCATAAAAGGGGAAATCGATAGTAACACAATCATAGTAAGGGACTTTAACACCCTACTGTCACCAATGGACAGATCATCCAAAATGAAAATAAATAAGGAAACACAAGCTTTAAATGATACATTGCAAAAGTTGGATTTACTTGATATTTATAGGACATTCCACCCCAAAACAACAGAATACACAATTTTCTCAAGTGCTCATGGAACATTCTCCAGGATAGATCATATCTTGGGTCACAAATCTAGCCGTGGCAAATTTAAGAAAATTGAAATCGTATCTTTTCTGACCACAACGCTATGAGACTAGATATCAATTACAGGAAAAGATTTGTAAAAAATACAAACACATGGAGGCTAAACAATACACTACTTAATAATGAAGTGATCACTGAAGAAATCAAAGAGGAAATCAAAAAGTACTTAGAAACAAATGACAATGGAGACACGACGACCCAAAACCTATGGGATACAGCAAAAGCAGTTCTAAGAGGGAAGTTTAGAGCAATACAATCATACCTTAAGAAACAGGAAACATCTCAAATAAACAACCTAACTTTGCACCTAAAGTAATTAGAGAAGGAGAAAAAAAAAAACCCAAATTTAGCAAAAGGAAAGAAATCATAAAGATCAGATCAGAAATAAATGAAAAAGAAATGAAGGAAACAATAGCAAAGATCAATAAAAGTAAAAGCTGGTTTTTGAGAAGATAAATAAAATTGATAAACCATTAGCCAGACTCATCAAGAAAAAAAGGGAGAAAACTCAAATCAATAGAATTAGAAATGAAAAAGGAGATGTAACAACTGACACTGCAGAAATACAAAAGATTATTAGAGATTACTACAAGCGACTCTATGCCAATAAAATGGACAACCTGGAAGTAATGGACAAATCCTTAGAAATGCACAATCTGCCGAGACTGAACCAGGAAGAAATAGAAAATATGAACAGACCAATCACAAGCACTGAAATTGAAACTGTGATTAAAAATCTTCCAACAAACAAAAGCCCAGGACCAGATGGCTTCACAGGCGAATTCTATCAAACATTTAGAGAAGAGCTAACACCTATCCTTCTCAAACTCTTCCAAAAGATAGCAGAGTGAGGAACGCTCCCAAACTCATTCTACAAGACCACCATCAGCCTCATACCAAAACCAGACAAAGATGTCACAAAGAAAGAAAACTACAGGCCAATATCACTGATGAACATAGATGCAAAAATCCTCAACAAAATACTAGCAAACAGAATCCAACAGCACATTAAAAGGATCATACACCATGATCAAGTGGGTTTTATTCCAGGAATGCAAGGATTCTTCAATATATGCAAATCAATCAACGTGATACACCATATCAACAAACTGAAGGAGAAAAACCATATGATCATCTCAATAGATGCAGAGAAAGCTTTTGACAAAATTCAACACCCATTTATGATAAAAACCTTGCAGAAAGTAGTCCTAGAGGGAACTTTCCTCAACATAATAAAGGCCATACATGACAAACCCACAGCCAGCATTGTTCTCAATGGTGAAAAACTGAAACCATTTCCACTAAGATCAGGAACAAGACAAGGTTGCCCACTCTCACCACTCTTATTCAACCTAGTTTTGGAAGTTCTAGCCACAGCAATCAGAGAAAATAAAGAAATAAAAGGAATCCAAATAGGAAAAGAAGAAGTAAAGCTTTCACTGTTTGCAGATGACATGATACTATACATAGAGAATCCTAAGGATGCTACCAGAAAACTACTAGAACTAATCAATGAATTTGGTAAAGTAGCAGGATACAAAATTAATGCACAGAAATCTCTGGCATTCTTATACACTAATGATGAAAAATCTGAGAATGAAATTAAGAAAACACTGCCATTTACCATTGCAACAAAAAGAATAAAATATCTCGGAATAAACCTACCTAAGGAGACAAAAGACTTGTATGCAGAAAACTATAAGACACTGATGAAAGAAATTAAAGATGATACAAATAGGTGGAGAAATATACCATGTTCTTGGATTGGAAGAATCAACGTAGTGAAAATGACTCTATTACCCAAAGCAATCTACAGATTCAATGCAATCCCTATCAAATTACCACTGGCATTTTTTACAGAACTAGAACAAAGAATTTCACAATTTGTATGGAAACACAAAAGACCCCGAATAGCCAAAGCAATCTTGAGAACGAAAAATGGAGCTGGAGGAATCAGGCTACCTGACTTCAGACTATACTACAAGGCCACAGTAATCAAGACAGTATGGTACTGGCACAAAAACAGAAATATAGATCAATGGAACAGGATAGAAAGCCCAGAGATAAACCCACACACATATGGTCACCTTATCTTTGATAAAGGAGGGAAGGAAACACAGTGGAGAAAAGACAGCCTCTTCAATAAGTGGTGCTGGGAAAACTGGACAGCTACCTGTAAAAGTATGAAATTAGAACACTCCCTAACACCATACACAAAAATAAACTCAAAATGGGTTAAAGACCTAAATGTAAGGCCAGACACTATCAAACTCTTAGAGGAAAACATAGGCAGAACACTCTATGACATCAATCACAGCAAGATCCTTTTTGACCCATCTCCTAGAGAAATGGAAATAAAAACAAAAATAAACAAATGGGATCTAATGAAACTTAAAAGCTTTTGCACAGCAAAGGATACCATAAACAAGACCAAAAGACAACCCTCAGAATGGGAGAAAATATTTGCAAATGAAGCAACTGACAAAGGATTAATATCCAAAATTTATAAGCAACTCAGGCAGCTCAATAACAAAAAAACAAACAACCCAATCCAAAAATGGGCAGAAGAACTAAATAGACATTTCTCCAAAGAAGATATACAGATTGCCAACAAACACATGAAAGAATGCTCAACATCATTAATCATTAGAGAAATGCAAATCAAAACTACAATGAGAGATCATCTCACACAGGTCAGATTGGCCATCATCAAAAACTCTAGAAACAATAAATGCTGGAGAGGGTGTGGAGAAAAGGGAACATTCTTGCACTGCTGGTGGGAATGTAAATTGATACAGCCACTATGGAGAACAGTATGGAGGTTCCTTAAAAAACTACAAATAGAACTACCATGTGACCCCACAATCCCACTACTAGGCATATACCCTGAGAAAACCATAATTCGAAAAGAGTCATGTACCAAAATGTTTATTGCAGCTCTATTTATGATAGCCAGGACATGGAAGCAACCTAAATGTCCATCAACAGATGAATGGATAAAGAAGATGTGGCACATATATACAATGGAATATTACTCAGCCATAAAAGAAATGAAACTGAGTTATTTGTAATGAGGTGGATAGACCTGGTGTCTGTCATACAGAGTGAAGTAAGTCAGGAGAAAAACAAATACCGTATGCTAATACATATATATGGAATCTAAGAAAAAAAAATTGTCATGAAGAGATTAGTGGTAGGACGGGAATAAAATACAGACCTACTAGAGCATGGACTTGAGGATATGGGGAGGGGGAAGGGTAAGCGGTGACGATGTGAGAGAGTGGCAGGGACATATACACACTACCAAATGTAAATTAGATAGCTAGTGGGAAGCTGCCGCATAGCACAGGGAGTTCACCTCTGTGCTTTGTGACCACCTAGAGGGGTGGGATAGGGAGGGTGGGAGGGAGGATGATGCAAGAGGGAAGAGATATGGGGACATATATATATGTACAACTGATTCACTTTGTTATAAAGCAGAAACTAACGCACCATTGTAAAGCAATTATACTCCAATAAAGATGTTAAAAAAAAAAAAAAGAAAAGAAGCTGTTATGAGCATCATAATATACACAGGATTTTTAAATCTTGTATGTGTCAAATAGGGAACATATGAATTGAATATTTAACATTCACATATTTTTTCATTATTCCTTCCACACAATTGTGTGGCAATTTAAACTTCAGTTCGTCGTGAATTAATTAAACCATTTTATTTCTTGTAAGATGAAATTTGTAAATCTTGTTATGTCCTTTTGTAACACAACATTTTGAGTGGTCAGGGATGTTTTAAAGAGAGGAAGTAGTTTCTATTACTTATTATGAGTCCTTCATAGGTGTCGTAAAGGAAAGTAGTCATTGTGGTAATTATTTTGGGGGGAAGAAAAAGCTGAGGCAATAAAGACCAAGCAACTTCCCCAAAGCAGAGTAGATGACACCAAGATTTAAGCTCTGCTGAACCTGATTTCACTATTTTCTTTCTTTATATTCTAGGTTTGCTTAAGGTCAATAAAGCCAAGAGACATAAATAGTAAAAGATGATATTATTATAAATCTACATATGTCAATAGATTTTTATATGGTAAAATTTTATAATATTTTTCATGCTAACAGATGGTACTACCTCCATAAAATGCTAGCACCAACACAAATTAATAGATTTAATTAACATTAATTTATCTGAATTAAAGAACTATTTTTATATCAGTGTTGATTTAGATTTTATATAAAACACAAAGATGGCAAAATCTTCATGTATTTATTCTACATCATGTTTATGCATATATATATATCATATATATAATACCACCTATTTATAATTTTAACACAAAAACAGTTTTACAGACTGCTTAATCCATGAATGCTCTGGTATAAGTAATCATTATCTTCACTGACAAGTGTACCAGGTCTTATAAAAGGAATCTCCTTCACTGGCTCTAACAAGCAAATTCCCTATTTCCCAAGAACATTCTTTTAGAGACACTTGAATGTGTATCTGCCTTGAAAGGATGGCCTATCTACATTGCGGTTTTCCTTTTTATCTTCACTATTTGGAATTCAGCTCAGGTCAAGACCAAAGAGCCAATTCTGCCTTGCAAGTGCTGCAGCTGGTTTCCTCCAGTGCCCCTCAATTCATAGCAAGGCAAGGAGTGCCAGACTCACACAAGATTAGTTTACAAGGAAAATCAATACTGCTTCCTCATCCTCATGAAGTCTTGAGGTACACTGGCCAGGATCCAAAGAAGAAAGCCTCAAGTGGAAAAAACCTGGCTGCAGGTGAAAATGATACTCGAAGATGTTAACCAGGTTATTTGGACTTTTGACAATGAATACATCACTAGAAGCTGATGATGGCATGGCCTCCCTACACCATCTGGCTTAATTGACAAATACAAATATTGGGAAACAATAAGCCAAAGGTTTCTTTCCCTTAGCCATGTGTTATTATTGTCTAGTTATGAATTGAATTATGTTTTTCAAATATTGAAAGTCTTCCTAAATATATGTATAACATAAGAAGCAAACAATAAGTCATTCTTATTATACTAATATTACAAAGTAATGGTGAATTCTATCAAAATATCATTGATGAAAACTATTTGGATTATCTCAATAGTATGTTTTCCCTTTTTGTAGACATAAATCAGGAAATTTAAATCAAAACACAAATCCAGAAATTATTTTAATCTCATAGAAACATATTGTTTTCTTCATGTTTTGCTTAGCCATTTTAAATTATAAGTGCCAGTGCCAAACGGAATCGAAAGAAATGTAAAATTCTATCATTACCAGGTGAAAATTTGACTGATACATATATATTTTCTCAATTTGTGTAATTTAAAAAATTCTACAAATAATGTCATGTGCCAGGTGTTGTTTAAAACACCGAAGAATAAAATACTGAACAGGTAAAGGTCGACCCCTTTCTCGAGGAGATTGAGTCAAATAGAGGGAGTTAACTTGACCATGTGAACAAATCACTAAATGAACAAAAATATGGTACAGTGTTTCCTTTAACCCCAATACATCTTTTTTCCCCACTAACATAATTCCCTACTAAGTTGAGAATCATATAAATACAATTAAAACAACTTTCTAATCAAATCTTTTGGGTACAGTGACACAGTGATGTCTTATTATTTTCCCGGATGAGGGTACACGTGGATTCTTAATGGGCTCCACATTTTTATCATCACAAATAACGCAGAAAATACTAAGTGACATGACACAAAAAATTCAATCTAGATTGTCTAGATAAGGATTAGAAAAAACTGAAATGCTACCTGATATAATCAGTCAATATTACTCTAATCACTATTGGATATTTTAATACAAGCAAATTAAACTTTAAACATCTCCTTCAGGATTCTAAATAGAAATTTAAATGATTTTAAAGTTAAAATACTAGAGCATCAAAAAAAATCCTCTTAACATCAAAGTCTATTTCAGGTAAATTGTTATATGTGTGTGTGTGTGTGTGTGTGTGTGTGTGTGTTGTGTGTGTGTATCTACATCTATCTATTTACCTATCTATCTGCCTACCTACCTACATGTCATCATTTGCTAAGCACTGGTAATAGAAATAATACATTAACCCTACCTGGAAGTGGAGATACACATTTAACTGGGAAAACTATAGAAGTTGAAGAGATTTTCCCCAATTTACAAAATTATTGTCGGTAACTAACTTTAAATTACAGAAACAATGCATTTCCACTTCCAACATTCTAACTCCTTCCCCTTTCACATATTTATTTCTTCTTATACTATGCCTAAATATTATATAGAAAGATGTAGAGAAACAAAACTTCCATTAAGTAGCAAAATATTATTACCATTAGAAAAGATAGATAATTCACAAGGAAAAAATCAAAACATAAACCCAAATCATAACAAAAAAAGCCGTGTTAGGTTGCTAAGGCTGCCATCACATGTATCATAGACGAGGTGGCTTAAACAGGAATTGTTTTCTCCCAGTTCTGGAGGCTACAAGTCCAAGATGAAGGGGTTGGCATGGTTGGTTTCTCCTGAACCTCTCTTCTTGGTTTGCAGATGGCTCTTTTCATTCTGTCTTCATAGGGTCCTTCCTATGTATGTGTCTGTGTACTAATTTCCTCTTCTTAGAAGGACACCAGTCATTGAGTCAGGCTCATCCTAACGAATGACCTCATCTAACTTTAGTTATCTCCTTAAAGGCCCTACCTTCAAGTGCAGTCACATTCTGATTCATTGGGGGTTAGAACTTCAACATATGAATTTTGAAGGGATGCAATTCAGCACATAACAGAAAATAGACTATCTTGTAAAAGTAAAAATGATCCCTTTGAATAAGATTAAAATATAAATTTAATATAGAAATATGAAATAATTACTATAACATTTAAATGAAACTAATGATTGTTGAATGTTTATGTTAATTGTTATATACACATAAACCATGATCACAATGGACTCTACATAGTGAAATAATAGCTAACTTTTATGCAGCTTTATTTTCTAGACATTTTGCTATTTTCCACGTGCTAATGGTTTTATTGTTCAAAACAATTGTGTGAGATTGGTTCTGTTATTATCCAGAATTTTCTGCTACAGAAAATGAGCCTATAGATTTTTAGTAACTTTCACAGGGCAATATAAATACTAAGGAATTCAGCAAAGCTATACTGCCAATTCTGTCTGATTCCAAGCCCAAGCATTTATTTACTATAGAATATGACCATCTGAAAATTAATTATAACATATCTTGGTTGAATTTGAATTGGGGTTTTAAGGAATAAAGTATAGCACATATAATATCTTTTATACTGCTAGTTTATTATAATTTTTAAGGATCCTAATGAAATAAAAAGTACTTTATTTTGCTCTATCATGGAAATAGTTGTTTCCACCATTTATTGTACAGCATGATAGCAATGAGGAATTCATAAAGCCACATTCTGAATAAACCACTGTAACGTTTTGCTCTCCTGGAATCTGCTTGATTACACAAATATGTAGCCTAAGTAAAGATAAAACTTCACACACATTTCACATAATTCTTTTCCACCTCTACAAATAAATAAGTAAATAAAAATGTACGAAGTCGGGAAATTCATTCGGTATAAAGAATTTAGATGCCAGATCTATTTTTTCCCCCACATTATTTCTTTAGACTAATAGGATCAATAATACCACAAAAACTACAATATTGACTCTTAGGACCACAGATGTGTGTTTTTCTTTCAACTTCTAACTGGAATTAAAAAGCCAGACTTCAAGATCAAATTTAATTTTCTAATGTAATATTTTCTTGGGAACACAATGCTGAGAAAGTGTAGCAAAGGATATTCCCCTTTTGTCCAGTATTATATTTTAAAATATATAGACACATAATTTGGTGTTAATTTCCTGTTTTTTCCCTTTTAGCTTGTTAATATTTTTGAAAAAATGTAAAACACAGATAATTGCCTTGTAAAGTAGAAAACAATTTCAATCTTTCATCCTCAAGGCTACTTTGCAAAGACTGAATAATGCTGTATAATATAGAAAATTTTAAATAAATCATAATTCTTTGAATTTAGAAAGCTGAAGAGCAACTGTAGTAACAAAATTAGATGTCACACTATGCTAAATATGCAAAAAAAAATCTTTGTGCAGATGGTGGAAATCAAATCCATTCTCAACTTCACAAGGCATGTCTATATGATGAAAAATATCAGTTTAACAAACCATCCATCTGCCATATTCAACCATCTTAAAACTAAATAAATGAAATGTAAATATCTTGTGGCAAATTGTACTGAAATATTTTTACTTTAAAAAATTATAAATAATAGATATAGCTCCATTCAACAATTGTTTGATAAGCCAGTTTTATAGTCACTATTAAGATGAATGTTATTAAGATATTTTTTAGTTGATATTTTTAAAGTGAAGTCATTAATTAAAAATGAAAAAATAACTTAGTCCAATGGAACATATAGATATAGATACAAATATCTATTTTGATATCTATATCTTGGTAGATATAGGTATCTATATGATATTAATAAATCTATATTTATATATATACTGTATTGATCTGTGTATATACACACATACATATATATCTCATTTCTTCTCTTCTGAAATAATTTTACAAAATAAAAATCATAGAAAACTTACTGCAATGTTAGTTTATATAATACGTGTGATGTTAACATTTTTTAGTTTACACAGTGATTATAATGGTGTTTGTGGTATAAATTGTTTTAACTAGTGTAGTTGAAAGTATTTCTCAATAAAAAGTTGAGAAAATTAGAATCTAAAATGTTTTTGTAATATATATATATATACAAGTAAATACAAGAATATATATAAAGTATTATATTTTACTTTTGCATTACAAGCTCTTAAAATGTTTTTATGTAGACAGATATAGATTTCATTTTTCTTGATAGAATGTTTTTTATGTCTTTTGAGCTGAGAAGTGCTCACTTGCGTCAAAGATTATATTACAATGTGATGATCATCTCTCTCTGATCAATTCTATCTCTTTGCTTTATTTCTAAATTGAGGAATAGATCTTTGAGTTCTCCTTATACTTCACTGATTAGATTATACGCGATAGCAACTGTTTTGACTGTTTCTTAAACCGTCTGAAAATGTTATACACTTTTATCTCTGTTACCATCCCAACCGGTTCTCTTTTCATGAGATAGTCTATCTTTTTAGAAAACAAGTACCCAGGTTATGGCTCAGTGGAAGCACAAATATTTTCTTGCCACAGAATTGCAGGGGATTACATTTGTGCTCTTTGCAGATTCCCATTGATCTCTTTTATGTTTCTATGCACAACTTCTGTGGCATCTGTGTTTGTTTCACATGCATCTTATATAGGATTCTCTTCCGATGACTATGCCAGGTTATTTAGCTTGCTTTTCAGAGAGAAGTGCCTACGAGTTTTCACTGCTGGGGTGAAGGGAAAGAACAAGGATTTAGCCAATAAGTGACTGGTTGGGGTGAATCAAAACTCAACTCCCTTTCCTAGAGTTTGGATACATTAGGTCATGGTTTACACCCGGGAGATGCCCTGGAGTGCAAAAGGAAAGGTGGAAGCTGGGGTGTGGCCTCTTTCTTCTCGACTTTACTCTTCCACTAAACTTCCTGGTAAATCCTCATCTTAGAATCTGATTCTGTGCAACCAGACTTATGACCAGGATTTTCCTCTGAGATTTCACAGAAATGCACATCCATGTTAAATTGTATTATATTGTACATATTATTATATAACATATATGATATATATGGATTCTATATGATCTATAATATTATATACAGACAGTCCCCAGCTTACAGCGGTTCAACTTAACAATGTTTTGACTTCATGATGAATGGCGTGAAAGTGATTATGCATTCAGGAGTAGAAACTGAACTCCGAATTCCGAATTTTGATCTCTTCTCGGGCTGGTGATATGAAGTAGGTGCTCTCCCATGATGCTGTGAGCCACAGCTCCCAGTCAGCCACATAATCACAGGGCAAACGACCAGGACACTTATCATGATTCTGTATCCATACGACTATCCTGTTCTTCACTTTCTGTAGAGTATTTGGTAAATCACATGAGATATTGATATTTTAATTATAAGATAGGCTTTGTTTTAGATGATTTTGCTCAACTGTAGGCTAATGTAAGTGATATGAGCACATTTAAGGTAGGCGAAGTTAAGCTATGATGCTCAGTGGATTAGGTGTGTTAAATGCATTTTTGACTTACGATATTTTTAACTTACAACAGATTACCTGGATGTATATACCTGGATTTGTACCCAAGCATCTACGGTCAATTAATATTTGACAAGAGACCCAAGAATAGTCAATGGAGATAAGGCAGTCTTTTAAAGAAATGGTGCTGGGAGAATTGGATATTCACATGTAAAAGAATGAACTAGACCCATATTTTACACCACTAACAAAAATTACCTCAAAATGGATTAAAGACTTAAATGTAAGACCTGGAATCATGAAACTTCTAGACGCAAACAGCAGTAAAACTCCTTGACATGAGTCTTGATAATGAGTTTTTGGATATGACACCTATAGCACAAGCAACAAAATCAAAACTAAACAAGCGGGAATATATTAAACTAAAAAAGTTTCTGCCCATCAACAACGTGAAAAAACAACCTATGAAATGACAAAACATATTTATAAGCCATATATCTGATAAGGGGTTAATATCCAAAATATATTAAAAATTCATACACCTCAATAGCACACAAACAAACAAAAATCTAAGTAAAAAATGGGGAAAGGGCCTGAATAGACATTTGTCCAAAGAAGATATACAAAGGATCAACAGGTACATGAAAAGATGCTCAACATCAATAGTCATTAGGGAAACACAAATTAAAACCACAATGAGATATCACCTCACACCTGTTAGAATTGCAATCCTCAAAAGGACAAGAGATAACAAATGCTGGCATGGATATAGAGAAAATAGAACCACTGTGCACTGTTGGTGGGGCTGTAAGTTGGTACAGCCACTATGGAGAACAGTATGGAGGTTCCTCAAAAAAGTCAAAGTATAACTACCATACGACCCAGCAATTCCCCTTCTGGGAATATATCCAAAGGAAATGAAAACACCAACTTAAATATCTGCACCTTTGTGTTCATAGTAGCATTATTTATAATAGCCAAGACATGGAAACAACCTAAGTGTCCATAGATGGATAAATGTATAAAGAAATTGTGGTATATATATATATACAAATATATATGTAATATTGTTCAGTCTTCCAAAATGAGAAAATCCTACCATGTGACAACACAGATGGACCTTGAAAAATGCTAAGTAAAATAAGTCAGATAGAGAAAATCAAATACTGTATTATCTCACTTATATGTGGAATCTAAAAAACAAACAAACCAAAAACTCCTAGAAAGAGAGATCAGACTTGTGATTACCAGAGCTAGAGGGTGGAGTGAAGGGAAATTGGAGTCAGGCGGTCAGAAGCAACAAGCTTCCAATGATAAGATAAATAAGTCCTAGGGATATATGCACAACATGATGATTACAACTAACACTGCTATATGAGCTAAAGAAAAGTTGTTAAAAGAGTAAATCCTATGAGTTCTTATCACAAGAAAAACATTGTTTTTCTTCTTTTCTCTTTTTTTTTCATTGTATCTGTATGGGAAGATGGATGTTACCTGGACCCATTGTGGCAATAATTTTACAATATATTAAATCAAACTATCATGCTGTATGCCTTAAACTTATACAGTGATAACTGTCAACTATTTCACAATAAAAGTGGGGAAAAAATTCCCATGCTTCTAACAGCTCTTAGCCTTGAGAAAATAAAATGATAGGACAGGAGCATTTCACATTTACATGGTTTTAGCTCAGGAGTCAGCAATCTTTTTTTCTATGGCCAGACACACATTTTAGGCTTTGTAGGCAACATCTGATTTCTGCTGCAATGACTTTGCTATTATAGTGAGAAACAAGCCATGGATAACATGTAACAAATGGATATGGCTGTGTTCCAATAACATTTATTTACAAAACAGGCAGCCAGTTAGTATGCCATAGTGTGCTGACTTCTAAATGAGATTGCAAGATTGATAGGTGCCTTCTGCATGAGGAGTTGCATATTAAGTATCTATAAGATACAGAAATAATTGTTACAGTTTTTAGTTTGCCTTATCAAAGTTTTGATAGTTTCTATATAACTCACTTACTTGAATAATGAATTGTGAAAGGGGTTCTTTCTGAATCATTCTCTAACATCACTTGGTATTAGGGTGAGAATTCTATTTTCCTTTCTGATACAAATCAATCAACTAACAATAAATAAATAAAACACCCATTCTTCAGGTGGAGAATTACCATCCTACATGTGTATGCCCAGGTGAGTATAGCTTTCTTGCTATAACTTAATATATGTATTCCTGAAAATTTCACATTCTGTAAAATTACACTAAAAATATACAGCTACAAATATGGTAACCATATAATTTGTCAACTAAACTAGGGCACTTTTGAGAATGAAAGACGATGTTATTCATAATTATGCCAGAGACAAAAAACTTAACCCAGGACTGGCAGGGGCCACCCCGGACTTCAGATCATCCTATTTATGGGAAACCAAGTTGGAGGAAAGACAACTGAGAACACATACAAGTCTGGACCAAAGCTGTACGGTAAACAGTAATTGGTCCTTGGGGGAGATAATAATTTGGACCACTTAGGCATCTCAGCCTGGTTAGAGGCTGCCCCTGCAATATGAAATCGGCACAATCGCAATAATCTAGAAGTCCTGACAGCAGTTTCCTTAGTGCTAGGGCTACTCAGCAATTGTGAGGATGGGCAAAAGTGGAGTCCTGCATTAGCTGAGCTGTCATTCAGGTCACCACAGTGGACTATGCATCTTGTGGGCTGCAGAGAGCCGCTCAAGGTTGAGAGTACACCTCCCTGTAGAAGAAACCCCAGGACCATTTTTAATTTTGTTGAAATACAGCCCAAAGTGGTCTAGCTTCAGCAAAGTACATTTGCCTTTCTTCTGTTGGAAATTTTAACTGCACCCCTATTATTTTAATTTTTCTTGCTTAGGAGAGATTGTGAATGAAACAACGTGACTTCTACATTTTCCTGATGTTTCCCTATTTAGAAATCAGGCACAGAAATTCATGTTACAACAAAAGGGCTGTTTACAACTTAGGGTAAAACAATACACTGAAACAATGTTTTAAGGAGATAATTGTAGATTCACAAGGGGTTGTAAGAAATAACACAAAGAGAGCTCCCTTGTACACTTTGCTCTGTCTTTCCCCAGCATAATACTTTGTAGAACTATTGTATAATATCATAACCAGGATATTGACATCATACAATCCACCAGTCTTATTCAGGTTTGCCTAATTTTACCTATATCTATTTGTGTGTGTTCATGAAGTTCTATACAAATGTATCATATGTGTGGTTTTCTGTATCCACCACCATAGCCAAGATCCGGAACAGTTACAAGAATCATTTTTGTTGCCCTTATAACCACCCAACCTCTCTCTTCTTTGGCTTCTCATCTCTACCAAATACCAATCACCAATCTGTTCTCTACTTCCAAAATTTTCTGATTCCAAAAATATTACATAAATGGTATCATACAGCGTGCAAACTTTGGAGGTTAGTGTTTTGTTTTGTTTTGTTGCTCACCATAAATCCTTTGAGATTTATCCAAATTTTTGCATGTATCAATAGCTTCTTTCTTTTGTTGCTGAATAGTATTCCACTGTATGGATATAACCTATATATAATAAGGTGTACTTAACCATTCACCAGTTGAAGAACTTCTGGGCTTTTTTCCAGTTTTTGTCTATTAGACACAAAGCTGGCATAAAATCCTTGTACTGGTTTCTTTGAAAATAAGTTTTTATTTTTCTATTGATCCATGCCCAAAAGTACAATCGTTGGGTCGTATGGTAATTATACACGTAGTTTTTACAAGAAACTGCCAAACTGTTTTCCCAAGTGGTTATACCGATTTTATATTCTCACTGCCCTGCATGAGTGATCTAGTTTCTCTGCTTTAGCCATTTTTGATAGGTGTGTAATGATATCACATTGTGGTTTTAATTTTCATTTCTCTAATGGCTAATGATGCTGAACATATTTTCATGTGCTTATATGCTACTTATACATCCTCCTTGGTGAAGTGTCTATTCATTTCATTTGTCCATCTTCCAATCAGACTGGTTTTTTTCTGTTGTGTTTTGAGAGTTCTTTATATTGTAGATATTAGTCAATTGTTGGATACGCAGCCTGCAAATATTTTTACCCAACCTATAGTTTATTTTTTTCATTCTCTTCACACGAGCTTTCGAAGCACAAAAATGTTTAGCTTTGATTGGGGCTAATTTAACAGTTTTTTCTTCTGTAGGCAATTTTTTTTTTTTTTTTTGTAGAGTATTAGAACTTTTTACTTAGACTATCCCATGATTTTCTCCTTTTTTTTTCCTAGAAATTTTATAATTTTATATTTTAAGTCCATGATCCTTTTGCATAAGGTGGGAGATTTGGGTTGAGATATATTTTACCTATGGATGTTGAATTCGCTCTAGTACCATTTGTTGAAAAGACTTTCCTCCCTCTATTGAGATGGTTGTGCAATTTTGTAAAAATCAGTTGAACATATTGGTGTGGGTCTATTTCTGAGTCCTCTTTTCTGTTCCGCTGATCTGTATGTCTATCTCTCTCTGACATCACATTCTTTGATCACTCTAGATATAGTAAACCTTTAATGTTGGGTAGAAAGTTCCTTCCTCTTCATTCTTCTTTGTCAAGATTGTTTTAGTGATTCCAAATTTTTGAATGAGTTTATGTCAACAGAATGCCTTGCTTTGATTTTGGTAGAAATTACATATTAAATGTGTAGAGCAAATTGGAGAGAATTGGAATCTTTACTTTCTTGAATCTTCCAAGCCATGAATATGATATGTTTCTCTACTATTTAGGTATTCTTTGATTTCTTTCATCAAGAATTTGCAATTTTCAGCATCAGAATCTGTAATGTTTTATTAAGTATATACTTAAATATTTCATTGTTTTTGTAAATAGTACTGTATTAAGTCAGTTGCAGGATTCTCTTACTACCTTTTAATGGCTCCAGGGTTTGTTAGTGATATACCTATTTCATTCCTGATATTGATTTCTCTTTATTTTTATGACCCTGGCTAGAAATTTATCATATTAATTCATTTTTTCAAAGAATCAGCTTTATATTTCATTTATTTTTATTCAATTTAATTGATCTCTGTTCTTTATACTTTCCCCTCTTTTGCTTGCTTTGGGTTTATTTTGGTCTCACTTTCTAGTTTAAATGAGGAAGGAACTTAGATTGTTGAACTTAGATTATTGATTTTAGACCTTTTTACTTTTCTAATTAAGAATTTCATGGCATAAATTTCCCTCTCAGCACTGCTGTAGCTGCATCCCAAAACTTTTAATATATTGTGATTCCACTTTCATTTAATTCTATGTATTGTTTATTTCCTTTGAGATTTCCTATTTGACCTATGGATTATTTAGAAATGAGCTGTTTTATTTCTACTTGTTCAAGATTTTCCTATTGTCTTTCTGTAACTGATTCCATTATGGTTAGAGAACACACACTATATGAGTCCAGTTCTTTTAGATGTGTTGAGCTTTGCTTTATGGCCCTGGCTATGGTATCCCTTGGTGAATGTTCTATTGGCATTTGAAAAAAAAAAAGTTCTTTCTGCTTTTTAAGTGAATATAAATGTTAACAATTTTTTAGATGTAGTGTTATATATGTCAATTAAATCTTATTGATTAATTCTGTTATTCATATCCTTTATATCCTTGCTGAATTTCTGTATGGTACTTCTGTCAGTTACAGAGAGGCAAGTACTGAAGTACTCAATTGACATTGTGGATTTGTCTAGATGTCTTTCAACTCTTAGTTTTTGTTTATGTATTTGTTAAATCTTTCTGGTAAATTAAACTTGTATCATTATGTAATATTCCTCTTTCTCTCTAGTACTTTGTTTTGAAATGTACTTTATCAGGATTTAAGTTTTTAAAATTTAATGTTTAAAAAAATTCTTAAGCTCCAATTTTCTTTTCCATCATATTATATTGATTTTTTTTAATTAAAATATTTTTTTTGGCACGCCATGCAGCATGCAGGATCTTATTTCCCTGACCAGGGATTGAATATGTGCCCCTGCATGGGAAGCATGGAGTCTTAACCAGTGGTCCACCAGGGAAATCTCTCCATCATTTTATTTTGAATATGTGTACTTCCCTAACATTCAACTTGATCTCGAAATTATCTACAGGTATAAAATAAGGTTTATTTTATATTAAAACTTACTTTTAAGTTGTAATGCCACAATACCTACTGGTTTACCTCATGTCTCATTCTTTTCTAACTTTACTACACCTGAACTCAGAAGAGGAGCAGAAGAGAAAAATACAGCAAATAGTTTTTTAAAGATTCTCCCTAATCCCACCAAGATATTCTAGAATTGCTTTAAGAATGGCAAGGGCCTGCTAATACTTTTAAGATTTAATTTTGAGCTAGGTCCTGAATATACTGAATATATTCATAAAGAGTTGAAGAGAAACTATAAAAGATGAAATTGAACAGTGACTTGCTATTTCCCTCTGGTTTAAGTTTTTTAGATAATATTTAGAAAAAGTCTATGAAGTTTCATTATATTAGAATATGGTAACTTCATATTCTGCAGTTCATTTTAAAATGCCTGTTTCAAAGTGAAGCAAAAACAGGTCTGAACTAAAAATTTTGATCATTTAAACATCTAATTTACCTCAAAATCATATATATGTGTACTATTGCTATGGTTATATTTCATATCCCAGTGAAATGTGAGATTTGGTCTATAAGAAGATTTTGTTTATCACACCTCCTAAATTACCAGCACATTCTTGGATTATTAAGTATTTTTCTTTTTTCTTTTTTTATTTAGTTTTTTTCTAAAAACTACTAGCACTTAATACTTGTCATCAAGTTGAGGAATCTTATTGCTTTTTTTTTCTTATAAAAGTCCTTAAAATAATGCTAGAAAAACTTTTATGCTGTTAACCAGTGTAAGAGCGTTTATAAGGATAAATGTGTTTGTTCTGATATCAGTTCACATGCTTTTATGATCCCATTTTCAAGTTTAATAAAAGTACTTGAAAACTGTAAATAATAGAAGACAAGAAGTTTTGAAACTTTTTATGTGATGTAGGGATATGGTTGAAGTATTTCAAAGTATGTTTAGAACTTAATTTTTAAAGAGGAAATAAAAGCTATAGTGAGGAACTAAATGAAGGTTTTAGAAAAAAGCAAAAGAAGGAAGACAATTTCATAAGATACAGGTTTGCAGTGTGTCTAATAGAGATTTACATATTGAAGTATAGCAGCATTTGCTTATATTTTCACTGCCAAGGTACTAACTTATCATAAAAATAGGGTTTGACTTCTGGATATAACTTTTTTTTTCATAAAATAATGTCCTGAATTCTAGATGAAAATTTTGCATTATGAATGTACTGTATAGAATATTCTGACAATTATAATAAATCCTCCTTCAAATTTGACTCTGATGTATCATATATAACAATAAAGAATGGAACCACAGACGTACAAGGAAAAAATAAAATATTCATCTTATGTGGTACTTTTACAAATTTGTCTTGACATCTAAAGATATAGGTTTCCTATCTTCAATCAAACACATTATGTATACAATTATTGTTCTTACTACTGTACTTCAGAATATCTTTAAAGGTGAATTTCTTTAAAATTGTGAGAAAAATACCTTTAGAACATGCCAAATGTGTTCTTTTTTAATTGAAGTTACATATCATATATTATATTTTTTATCAAAGGTCAAAATCTCAATAACTTCTAAAAGGATAACAGAGAAATGTATGAAAAATATATGTTCATTGACATACTATGAAAATATCTGTATTACACAGTTTAGAAGCTTGAAATTCAAATTCAAATTACTTATGCCCAAAGTAAAATAATACACATATAAGAGGGTACTAAAAAGAATCATCCACTATAAATTCCAAATTTGCAATACATTTACTGAAATAGGAGAAAACACCTACATAAGAAGAGATGTAGACTATGAAGCAAAACTCAACTTTTATTTGTAACTTTTTACAAGTAACAATTTAAAGATTTGTGGAAATGATCCAAAGTGATGAATTTTGTCTATAAATGTGATCCAAAAAATGATGTTGCAATTTTATTGCTGTTTTCTAAAATGACATAATGCTCAAAATCCACTATTTCAAAATTATTTTTATGTGAACGCTTTTTTCCTCTTTTGTAATTTTAAGCAAGCTACTATAGGTTTAAAAAATGTGACAAACAGTGACATACAACTTAAGCATTACACAATAACAGGAAATTGTGTTCTTTCCTTTTGTTCAGAGTTTTCTGCAAAAGAAGTGATAGGTTAAATTTTTACAAGAAAAGAATGAGAGATTTGTGATCTCCCCTTAATTTCATACAACTTAAAAAAATTTTTCAGGTGTTTGCAACAAGGAACTAAAAACAAAGTAAAACAAAACAAAAACGTAAAAATAAATGTATGATAAAATATCTTGAAATATTAAATATAGTTGATAATATGTTGAAAATGTTTAAATACATTTAAATATGAATAGCTAAAATGTATTAAATTCCTATCACATTTCAAGAACCAATAAACTATCCTTGGATGAAATATCTGAGGTTTCACAGCCCAGTGAATTTGCTGGTACTCGAATTACAACTGAAAACTCTTCTCAGTTTCTTTCTGTCTCTCTTTCTGTCTGACTCTCTCTGTCTCTGTGTCTCTGTTTCTCTCTGTCTCTGTCTCTCTTTCTATACATATACGTTGTTAAAAGATAAACTGAGGCATATTAAAATTTTTAAGAGTCTTTTAAGCAAATGTGATTGGAATAGGGCAATATCCAATCTAAGAGATAGAAAGGAGCTTCGAGGAGCTGTACAAAATGAGAGTTTTATAGACAGAAGGGAGCAGGAACAAGGAAATTATATTAGACAAAAAAAAAAATGGGTTAATTACTGCAAGATTAATTTCCTTTAGAGGATGACTGGCGTCTATCAGGCAGGTTACCTAACTAGTGTGGATCAGGTGATTCCTGATTGACTGGTTTAAGATTCCTTTTCTGGGAAAGGTTGAAACTATAACTAAGTCTTAGTTTGGTGATATGGGGCTTCGCATAAATGACTCCATTTGGAGCTTATTGTCCTATTTTTAACAAGGTGTATAAGAGCTTTTGACTTCAAACCCATGTTTTTTAACTTCTCAAGATATTTGATCTTTTCACATTTTATCTGTTTGTCTATTAATCAATCTTGTGGCTTTCTAAGTCATAAACTTACACACTCATCTCAATTTGACAAAAAAATATAAATAAGTGGAGCTCTTAAGAGATCTTCCTGCTTTCCAGGTCATCTCCATTCACACCATCCTCTTTACTGACGTCAGATTGTTGTTTTTAAAATGCAAATTTGCACATGTTCCTGTGCCTGGTACATCTGCTCAGTGGCGCTTCACCTGTCCTCACGTTTGTTATCACAAACTTGCATTTTATAACGGAACAACGTTAAAGTATTTGAAACACCAGCATTCTCTTTCCTTCTCCCCCAGCCTTATTCTTCCATCGTCATCCTTACCACTTAATAAACACAGGCACCTGTGTGCATATGCTCGTCACAAGCACAGCTCCGCCTTGGCTGCGCTCACTCTGTCTGGCTCATCTTCTACATCACCTTTTGCAGTATGGTATTGATCTTGGGTAGCCTCGGTCTGCAGCAGCTTGAAGCAGGGTTTGGGTTCCCGACCAGGTCGGGTTGCAGCGGTGAGAGTACCGAAACCTAGCCACGAGACCAGTGGTCAGTGACAAGCCCCTGGCCCTTCGGCTTTGCAGAAAAGAATTCCCACAAAGATGGAAAGTAGTGAAACAAGTAAAGTATTTATTAGGAGGAAAAAGAGTACAGTACGTGTGGATGGACACACGGGAGGACTCAGAGAGAGAGAGTCGTGGGCTCGTGGCATTTTAAATCACTTATATGGGGCATTTCTTCCGGGTTTCCTTTGGCCAGTCATTTTGATTTGCCTGGTTCAAAGTCTGTATTCGGTGTATCTCAGGATCTTCCCATGTGTGTGCAGGCATCTCTAAGCCAAGATGGATTCCACCGGAGAGGCCTATGGGTAGACTTAGCATCACTCCGCTTTTGACCTCCAAGGAGCCTTTCTGCGCAGGTGTAGTTGGTGGGGGGGGGTCCCCTGACTTCCAGAACGAGGAATACGTGGTCTCTTCTCTTCTATCTGGGCAGGGCCCAGCTTCCTCTCTCAATTGTCCTGCTATTTTTGTCTCAGAGTACTGGTCCACAGGGAACTCCAACTGTTTACCATGGGGAGGCCACCTGTCTCCTGCCTCAGTATCTTCTGTTACTGTTTAAAACTCCAATACGCATCTCCTCACTGGGACATCTTGTTTGATATACTAAGTATGGTTAATTGCCTATCTCTTCTTTCAAGATTTTTCTTTTTCTTTCATTTTCCATAGTTTGAAAATAATATGCTTAGATGTAGTTTGTTGAAATTTATTCTTCTGAGCTTCCAGGATCTGTGTTTTGCTGTCTGACATTAATTTGGGGGAGATTCTCAGTCAGTATGGCTTCAAATAGTTCTTATGTTTCTCTTTTTCTTCTCCTTCTGGTTTTCCCATTACCCATATGTCACAACTTTTGCAGTTGCTCCACAGTTCTCGAATATTCCATTTTGGGTTTTTTTTTTTTTTTTTTTTTTTTCTTCAGGCTTTTGTTCCTGTTGCTTTTCAGTTTTGTAAGTTTCCCTTAACATGTCCTCAAGTTCAGATCTTTCTTCAGCCACATCAGTTTACTCATGAGCCCGTTACAACCATTCTTCATTTCTGTCAGAGTGTTTTTTCTCTCTATCATTTCATTTTGGTTCTTTCATAAAATTTTCATCTCTCTGCTTATGTTACCCATCTGTTATTGCATGTTGTCTACTTTTTCCACTAGAAAACTTAGAACATTTATCATAGTTATTTTAAATTGCTGATCTGATAATTCCAACTTGTCTGCCACATCTGACTCTGGTTTTGATACTTGCTCTGTTTCTTCAAACTGTGTTTTTTAGTCTTTTAGTATACCTTGTAATTTTTTGTTCAAAGCCAGACATGATATATAGGGTAAAAGGAACCTGGTACTGATTCCATGGAGGTTCTCTGCTTGTGTGTCTCTGCTCTGGTAAGTTGTGATTCTCTGCATTCTCCTGTGTGCCTTCCGGTTTGTGGGCTGTGGGGGCCTGGCAGACATTCGGCCTGTAACCTCAATCCTTTGACAAATCTCATAAGAGTTGCTAATTTTTCATTTGTTCAGGCTTTTATTTGTTTTTAGGACAAAGTGATGACTTTGAAATTCCTTACATTGCAGACCAGAAACTGTAAGTAAGAGCCTTTTCGGTGCCTCTTTTTTTCTGTCTCAATAAATGTGCATTTATGTTATCTTGTTCCTTAGGAAGCTGTACGTTACTCCAACAATTGTCCATATCAATTTTTTAATAAAACTGTGTGTTTATTGTATTTTCCTGCTGAATAGTATATAAGTATTTTGAGAATATTTATTACATCTTTATTAATCATTCTAACACTTGATATTAACTCAACGTTTGATCGTAGTAAATGGTTTTGGAACTGAGTTAAAAGTAAGTGATAGTTATATTAAAAGTGATTATTTTGTTAGAGGTTTACTCAGCTTAATTTGGGCTTAGATATTTGTTAATTTATTTCATCTTTTAAATACAAATAGGTCTTTAGTCAAGATATGCTAATTTATATTACATAATTAAACAATCCCCAAATCTTAATATCCTCCACTACTTAAGTTTTATTTCTTATTCACATTCGATTGTCTGAGGGCTCTGATATATTTGAGTTTTACTGAGACTCACAGGGTAACAGAATTAAACATCTGGGATATTTCTGGTGAATAAAACCTTTGCCCAGAATTGACACACTTGACAATCACTCATCTTTCTTTGGCTGAAGAAGTCACATGACCATACTTAACTATAAAAAGAGGGAGGACATGCCAACCTACCATGTACTGGGAAGAAAAAAATGTACCTTCATTTTTTTCTAGTTTTAAATTTATATATTGCTATGTATTTTCTAAACTGGCTCTACGTAACAACTTGCCCCTAGGCTTTGCTGTTTAATGTGAATATTGGGATATTTAAAAAAATGTTTTTGAATATTTCTTATTACTAACTAATTTTCTTATTTAAAATTTTATTTATCAAATTTCCTTTCTTATTGTATGATAGTAGGGAATATTAAAAATCTTAAATTGCCATTTGAGTGTGTACCATATTTTAACCTAAATATGATGAAATAACAGATGTCCCCAAAATTTGATTAAAAGTAATTTCAAAATAATTGATTAAGATGGAGAGGTAATATGCTATAACGAAAAAGAACATTGCAGAAGAAGTCAGCCATGGAAATGAAGCATTGTACCTAATAATGGAGGGCCCTTGGGCACATTAATTAACCTTTCAGGATGTCATAGTACGATGTTTATAATAAGACAGTTGGATTAAATGATGTCTATTGTTCCTTAGCCATAAAATTCTGATTTATGAGAATTGGTAATGAAGACATATTATATACTTGTAACTTACTTTTACCTGTTCTGTTTATAAACTGCCAGACATTGAATTCTCAGTATTCCCAAGCCTGCTGTCTAACTTTTAACTTTTATTTGACTAATTAGACAGAAGAAACTAAAGTGGATTAGCATAGTAGTGATTTTCATGGTCTGCAGTTGCCTGGAAGTACAATATCTAGAACTTCTAACTCTTCCCACATTATGTTTTTAAAAAATTTACTGATTAGAGGACTGAGCATTGGATAGTTATTTTAGAAATATAATTCAACAAATACCTTTTAAGTAATTCCCACTAATTTTAGGTAGCTTTAAGTCTTTGCTTCTACTAGAATTAATTATACTAAATGCGTGAGTTAGATATTCATGAGATGCAGATTTATATAAATTGTTACAATATTTTTTCTTATCAAACTTATATAAGTAATAAATTAAGGGAACTTATATTAATTTTTGCATCAAGAGTTAGGGGGAAGTGATTGAAAAAACTGATGTTTTACCTTTTCTTAAGTGATAAGTTTAACTAAGCAGAAGGAAATTGAGAGTTATTATTATCATTTATGAAAGAAGTTTGAAAAGCACATATCAATATTTTGTTTTAAGATACTACCCACAATTTTTACATTAATGACATACATTTTCAAGTATTTTTGTTTTAGAATCACTTCACAAGTCAATGTTTCATGTTATCTTGCCATAGTTGTTGTATATCTCTACATTTAATAACGTTTTATTTGTTTTTAGGACAAAGTGATGACTTTGAAATTCCTGAATAAACTGAATCTTAATATTCAGTTTATTCATCAATGTTTATAAGCTTACGTATTTGGAAATTCTATATATTTCCTCTACAATATCCTCCTCATATTTGCTACATTAAGAAATTAATTGGGGCTTCCCTGGTGGCGCAGTGGTTGAGAGTCGACCGCCTGCTGATGCAGGGGACGCGGGTTCGTGCCCTGGTCCGGCAGGATCCCACGTGCCGCGGAGCGGCTGGGCCCGTGAGCCGCGGCCGCTGAGCATGCGCGTCCGGAGCCTGCGCTCCGCAACGTGAGAGGCCACAACAGTGAGAGGCCCGCATACCGCAAAAAAAAAAAAAAAAAAAAAAAGAACAATATACTTGTCAGACCTACCTATAGGAATAGCTGCTGCACCTCTTGACTTCCACGACAGAAGGATTTCTTTGTCAATGTGTGCACTGTTTAATTTACAGACGGCTTTATGTCGGAGTACTAAGTGGTTGATATCTCTGTGTTTCCTGACATAGTTAAAACACAGATCCAACATCATAAGTTTGAGGGTTACCTGTAATCAATGTTAGAGGAACAATAACCTATTCATCATGATGTGCTGGTTTGCACTCAGGAATCAGTAGACGACTCTTTGTTGAACTTAAGTGAAGAGCCGCTTGACTCTGCCGAAATAGTTCTTAATCTGAAAATCTCAATGCAATGTAATACTTTTTTTCAAGTAATCAGGGAAGTGACTTAGAGATGATTGTATAAAACATGGACAAAACATAACAGTCGTTTAGTATTCCAAAGCACACTTCACTTCCTAGATGTGAATCTAGAGGCGAGAATAACAACTTGTATTGATATGTAACTTATTTGTATCCAGCGGGGTGAGCACAGTGCAGACAGAGGCCGATGCAACTAGGACTGGAAATTCTCTTTCATTTGTATCTGAATGTGGACGGCTGTATATTTGTGCCCATTTCCTGCTGATCCCATGATCAAACCACTGTTAGCACATAATACCATAATCTGATTTATATTTTAATGCCCACATAAAAGCACTAGAAAAAAATTCAAGAGCAACCAGAATTCTAAAGTGAAGACATAATCTACATTTCTTTATATAAATAGTTATTTTCAGGCAATCAAAGATTGATGTTACATTAACTAAGTTAATATAAAAAATGAATATTTATTAATAACGTAAATACTAACAAAAGTCCTGGTTTTGTAGTCAAGCAAGCTTGGCTTTGAATCTTAATCCCTCCATTTCTTATGTGCAAGTAATTCCATGTGACTTATGGAATTATGTTTAATCTCCATGATGTTATAAGAAATGTTAACCAGGTTTCTTTCCAAAGACAACAGGCATTTGTGTTTAAGATTGGCTTATGTTGTTTTACAAAAAGAGTAATGACTTGTATCTGGAAGGCTTGGGTTCAGATGTCATCTCTACAACTTTTAGTTATGTGACAATGGGCAAATCATTTATTACTCTGACTTTCAGACTCTTCATATGAAATTCTGTGGGATAATCTAAAATGTATTTAAGTGAACACATTCAGTGTTAAATGGCATTTTGAACAAAAATTCATTTTGCATCTGATCTGGCCTTTCAGTCTTAAAAATCATCAAGATCAATTGCTGTCAGGTAATATGAACTGTATTGGCTAGATCTGGTCTTCATTCTAATTAATTCTGTAATATGCCTCTTGTTAAAATGAAGTGTTCTTAAGAAGCATCTACCTTTACATCCTTACCTACAAATTAATAGTGTTTTTCTCTAAAATCTACTTTGCTGTTAGTAATTTGAGCTAATATAGAGATATTTCTAGGTATAAATAATCTATTATGCTAAAAATGATGGAAGTCTTATACTGATCGTTATATTAATAGTTGTTCATACTAGTGGTTTACACTAATGGCTATTCTTTTGTGCCTTGACAAATAAGTAATTTACACTCAGGATATATTTTAGTCCATAACAAATATAAAATTTAGTTCCCTCAAGATTGATCATTAAGGTAAAATATTATTGTACACTAACACATAATACAAGATCATATCACAGCATGTTGCTTGTTTTCTACCACTTTTTTTCAAATATTTCTGGTTACTAACAGGTCATCTACAAAATGTCATTCAGAAATAAATCTCATGATTCTGTAAGACAAACAGTAATGTATTCACCAGATTATGGATTCTGGGTCTAAATTAACAATGCCTGATGCTTCCTTTTAGAAATGTATGTACATTAATCCCCAAAATATAATAGTTGTAAGAGAAACAGAAATAGAGGATTTTTTTTAGGTAGATTATCAAAAACCAGAACATCTTTTTTTGAGTGCACTCTATTTCCATGTGACACATTTGAATTCTCTTCCTGGATTTTTAATGAAAAGACACAAGAGAAAGTTGTTCTTTAGCATTGCAACATAAAGATACTTAAAGTGCACCAAAGTAAGATTCCCTTCTCGCTGTTCTTTGGTGCATAGCTCTTTAGTTTCCATAATCCTTTTCTATTTATGACAGTAAATTTTGCTTTTTTATTTAAGCTACTTTGAGACTATTTGTTTTTCATACAACCCAATTCAGTTCTGACAGTTTTATTCATAAATGTGAAATGGAAAAATGTTTAAAATCAAAACTTTGTAGCTCATTTGGCAGCAAAGTATGGTGAAATCTGTGTCAACCCAAACTTACATAGGCTACTTATAGACTTCATTACTCCTGGTTGGAATGAACATTCATATATTTTACTTAGAAATAATAACATGGAGCTGTCCAGACTCTGTAGAGGTATTACATAATATGCAAAATGCAAAATTCTGGCATACATGAATTTGCAAGATGTTTTTTTATATTTTATATGCTTAATTCAGTAATTTGGGGACTTAGTTCTTGACTTTTTATATTTATTGCCAAAATAGTTTGACTTGATGGTCTGTTTCCATTGTAATATAATTAGATATTTTAAAAAGTTCTTTTAGAGAACACAAAACCAAATATCTATGACCTATGTCCTTCACTTTCATTGAATAAATGATCTGGGCTGTCATTTTAAACTATGATTTATTCTTAAATTCATTTCAATGCAATACAAATATTAACCAGTCTACTAGAGTTTCTGCAATGTTTGAAATAGTTACGTATACAGAAAAAAAATGTTCTGAGTGCGTAGCTATAAATTGTACTTTAACTAAAGCAATCAGGAAACAATTTCTGATTACTTTGTGACATATTGCTAAATTGTATACAACAAAATGCTAAAAACTGTTGGACAAAGAATATGAATTATGCAATAAATGTTGATATCCCTAGTAAATGTATAATAAAACAGAACTGACTTTCCCTTCTGACATAAGTTTTATGAGATATCATCCAGGTAGTATCTTGTGACACACTCTAAATTCATGAACTGTTTCCTGCATCCAAATTGATATCAGAATATGACAGTACAACACAGGGGATATAGAATTCTTCATAAAACATTACAACACAGTGAAGACAGTTTCAAGCTGCTTCCTGACTCTGTTTAGAGTATTTAGAATATTTAGATTTTATTTGAAGCCACATGTTCTCTTAATGTATAATATTCAAATGTTTCTTCTTCTTCTATAAATTGTACTTTGGCTTAATCTCAAATTTCAAGTGTTCAGACCAGGCTTTATAAATAAAGCATAACAAATTCACTTATAGAAATTGTGAATTGTGGGTGAATCACATGAATACCAAAAGTTAGTACAGATGTAAGGATATGGGCAATTTTTGCTTGAATATGGTACTTAAGGAACTTTCTTAAGACAGTAAGGTTAGGCAAGTTATCTATATGCAATTTAATTTTTTTTTTTTTTTTTTGTGGTATGCGGGCCTCTCACTGTTGTGGCCTCTCCCGTTGCGGGGCACAGGCTCCGGATGCGCAGGCTCAGCGGCCATGGCTCACGGGCCCAGCCGCCCCGCGGCACGTGGTATCTTCCCGGGCCGGGGCACGAACCCGTATCCCCTGCATCGGCAGGCGGATTCTCAACCACTGCGCCACCAGGGAAGCCCTGCAATTTAATTTTAAAGCAAATACATGAATATACCTTACTGGCATTGTCTGGATAACCCCAAAGCAAACAAAACAAAACAAAACAGAACATAATTTGGTATTGAAAAAGAATGGAGTTTTCTGATTCCACTAAATCACCATTTTCTGAATCTGAGTATACAGGTAATAAGTGGGTAAACATGTAATAAACTTGCTACGCAAATAGAATTTTATGTTATTTATCTTATAAATAAATGTTCAGATAATAATGCCAATGAATAAGCAATTGAAACTGACAAATGGAAAGTTCTAAAGCAAAGGGTGGCTACAGTGTTTTGCTTCCTGAAGTGAAATTGAGTAACTACTACCGTTGCCATTGTCTCCTTAGGCTTCTTCTTCATTCCTGTTTCCTTAGTAATGGTTGGCTGATGCATTACTACCCACTGGGGCAGTGCCACTAATGCTGTTGCTGCAATTGCTGCTGCAATGGCATCAAAAGAGTGCTTCAGGCTATTAGGCCAGGTATAAAAGCGAGACACAAGTGCAATCTGGACCCCTGAAGAGACGCTCTCCAAGGTCTTATCAGCTGTAACCTCTCTGAAAGCTCACGGTCATCATGTCTGGACTAGAGCAAATAGAAAATCTCAATAGGTAGTCTGTTCAAGAGAATAGAAAAATCAGTAGAATTAGATGATTTTTATGGCAATTGTATCAATGAATGAGGCAATTTTTCCAGCTTTACCTATTTTTTAAACATTTTTATTTGACTAGTGTATAGGCATAGCTTCTGAAAGTTATTTGGAAAGTCAGTGCTTATATGCTCTGCACTTAAGTTTCTATACTGTGCTTGCAAATTACTATCTTTGAACAGCACAGGGCTTCTGAAAACAAGGGAAATAAATTTCAACCAATGAAATCAATTCTGTAATGAAGAGTTTAGTGCAAATAAATATAAATTCCATTTGTTTCCATATTTCTTAGACTAAAAAACCTCTCACTGTGTTACTATATTATAAAATCGATTGCCTGGTGTTTTGACATAAATTTGCCTAAAAATGCTAGATTCTGTAATATTTATGTAATAGTAATCTAAGAATACCATGAGAATCTGAAGTTTTTGATTCTTCCATGAAGAGTATTTTTACAAAGAATGAGAAGATATTTATGATCATTAGATTCATTAACTTTGATTTAGAATAATTTACACGTACTTTTTATAATAATTAAATGGTTGTATAATTTTCCCAAAGATACCAGAATGGTCTTTTATTAAATATTAGAATAGAATTACCAAGTCTTACATTTGATTAAAAATAAAGATAGGGCTTCCCTGGTGGCGCAGTGGTTGAGAGTCCGCCTGCCGATGCAGGAGACACGGGTTCGTGCCCCGGTCCGGGAGGATCCCACGTGCCGCGGAGCGGCTGGGCCCGTGAGCCATGGCCGCTGAGCCTGCGCGTCCAGAGCCTGTGCTCCGCAACGGGAGAGGCCACAACAGTGAGAGGCCCGCATACCGCAAAAAAAAAAAAAAAAAAAAGATAAATCATTTGATGTCACTTTGTCCTTTTTCACTGGCAACTATGATAAGCTTCAATTCCAAAGTGAGTAACAAGATATTGTCAACCAAGTACTTTATGTTCATTTAAGTTCTATGAAAATATTAGAAAAACTAAAACTCATAAAATTTTTAGTTTTTTTCCTTCTTGAGTGATAAAATAATCTGTGATCAGACCCACACTTATTGCTGGTATCACTAAGAAATAGGAGAAAGATGGTTTTTAAGTCATATAAAACGAACTGGCCTTAATGTTTCTGTTATTAAAACTTGAAGACAGCAACAAATATACAATTATCTTGTATGTTTATATAGGGGATGTTTATACATCACTATATTTTAAAATATTAATACTTATGTAAATTCTATAAGTTTCATATTCAAGACTATGAATTGTGTGATTGTGTGTATGCAGAATATGATCTCATCAAGGCTCAGAATATTTTGTTTAAATATAACAACTGTAATTTTAATAATTGTTTTGATAATGAAGAAGGTATTTAGAATTGCTTTTAAGTACTCCTTCACAGAAATATGAACTTTTTCCAATATGGCTATGTCTTTTTCAAAATAGAATTAAAATATGGTCTAAAGACATGTTTTATTTGGTTCTTCTGTGCTCTTATTGGTATTGTCTCAGACAAACTTGTCATAGTTTTGATTTATATAGCAGACAAGATATCTGCAATAACCATACTGAAAGAAATAATTTCTTAAATATTACACCAAAAAGACTAACCATGAAAAAATATGGGTAATTTAGATATCATTAATTTAAAAAAAATGTTCTGAGGGAGGGACAGAGACACAGAGAGAGAGAGACTAGATTAAGTATTAAAATAACATGTTTTACACAATTGCTTATTTCTCTTTACTTTAGAGCAGGGGTTCTTCATCTGGGTTCTGTGAATTTGGGTGGGAAAAATTCATCCTTGTTCTCCTAATCTAGCTCCAACTGAAATTTACCAGTTCTTTTCTTTATGAAATAAACATAGTGATACTACAGCAGGATAGCATTGCCTGTGACACTGTTGCCAATTTAAACCATAGATATTTTTGTATCATGCTACAATTGTTGCAGATAATATGGATTCTGCTCCATGTCTGCTGCTTCAAAATCAGTCGTGACAGCTGCTGCTGGACCTTCTTAGTTAGTGTATCAGTAAAGAAGCGCATAACACAAGTAAAATATACTTTATAACAACAACAACAAAACAACAAGATTTAAATGCATCGTTGACCTGGTAGGGGAAAAAAAGGAAGAAAAATCTTAGAGACTAAAAACAACAAGAAAAATGAAAATGACTAAGCCAGAAGGAAGAGTGAGTCCTGAGGCTGGCAGTGACCCGTGGCATCCGTCAATACTTGCTGGTCTAGATATTTGCTTTTATTGGTCATAGGTCAGGAAGAGATTCCTACATAAAGCTCTGACTTCAGAAACTGTCATCCTCAATGTGTGATCAGGAAAAACAAAACAAATCAAAACCAAACGTTAGAGGGAAAAAAATATGAATAAGAACTTTTAATTTTCTTGGCCTTGGTTCTGTTTCATGGTGGGAAGGAAAGAAGCCTGATCTGAGAATGTGTAACATAAACATAATTCCATCTTCAAGTGGGTTTGAAGGTAGAATCTGTACAACTTGTGTTGCTGGGGGTGGAGAAGGTAATGCAGGAGGGCACAAACCGCAAGAAAAATTTTTTTTCTTTAAAGTCACTTAAGGTTATTGATGCCCACAGAGAACTGGCAGCAGCAAGAAAAAAAGTAATATCTAAAAGAATAGGGCTTCCCTGGTGGCGCAGTGGTTGAGAATCCGCCTGCTGATGCAGGGGACATGGGTTCGTGCCCCGGTCCGGGAAGATCCCACATGCCGCGGAGCGGCTGGGCCCCGTGAGCCATGGCCGCTGAGCCTGCGCGTCCGGAGCCTGTGCTCCGCAACGGGAGAGGCCACAACAGTGAGAGGCCCGCGTACCGCAAAAAAAAAATTAAAAAAAAAAAAAAAAATAATAAAAGAATAGACCATGATAAAAGACCTTAAAGAACTCCAAGACCTAGTATACCATAAAACATGAGTTCATTCTGTAATAAAATAAAACAACAAAAATTCCACAAACACAGCAACAAGAAAAAGCGTTAGCAATCGAGTCTGCAAACATGTCTTAAGGGGGAAACAATGGCCTTTCTAATAGATACTCAATTGATTGGATTTCCATAAGGAAAAAAAAAAACCTTTGACCCATTCTTTTCATCACGCATGAAAATGAATTGATTTAATTTTCAAATGATTGAGACCAGATTGATTGAGACCTAAATGCGAAAAGTAAATGAATAAATCCTCTAGAAGGTAGTATAGGAAAATATTTTCTGTATATCAGATTAGGGGAGACAATTTCTTAAATGCGACACAAGAGTCAAACCATCAAAAAAATGTATGGACAGTTTGGATATCATTAATTTTTTAAAACCTTCTGTTTGGTAGGGAGGAGAGAGAAAAAAATTATACTTGTAAAATTTATCCATAAAGGGATTCATTTAACAATTTACATGGGACTGTGAACGGACTGTAAAAAGAATTCCTACAAATCAATAAGTAAAAAGGAGATAACCCAATCATCTAAAAAATAGGCAAAGCCTTGAACAATCACTTCAGAACAGAGGCTATCCAAATAGTCAATAATCACATGAAATGTTGCTCAATTATTTAGCAATAATTGGGGAAATGTAAATATAAAATGTAAACATATGGGGAGTGGGGAAATGGGGAAATGTAAATATAAAATCACACCAAGATAATGCTAGAGATCCAACAAAATCCCTGAAAAAGAAATAATTAAAAGCTGGGCGTTAACAAATTAGAGGAACACCTGGAAGTCTCATACAAAACTAGAGGATTACCACCACGGTGAAAATCAATCTGGCAGAATTTACTAAAACTGGAATTCACATACCCTACGCTTCACTAAATAGTATATTATCTACTATATGCTCAGGGGAAACGGGTGTCTGTGTAACATACGGGTCAATACTATTCATACTGACTTGATTCAAAATGAAAAACTGGAAGCCTTCTAATTATCCATCATTAATAGAAAGAATAAATAATCTGAGGTCTATTTATAAAACATAATACCATATCCCAATAAAAATAATGAATGATTCTAATAATTATAACATGGATGATAATAATAGACAAAATGTTAAACAAAGGAAGTCAGACATCAAAAAATGTATTCTATACATTTCCATTTAAAAGAAGGTCAAAAACAGGCAAACTTAGTATTTGTTGATAGAAGTCAGAATACTAATAACTTTTGAGGGTATATTCAAAGCAAGAGGGAGGCTTCTAAAATGCTAGTAATGTTTCACACCTGGATCTGTGTGATGGTGATACAGGTGTATACATTGGTACATCAAATTATATACTTAATAACTGTGCATGTTACTCTCTATAGGTTATTGTCCAGTAAAATTTAATTTCAGACTGGAAAACAACCTTGTTCAGGAATCGGCAATAGATCAATCCCCACCAGAACTAACAGAAGGAGACTGTAACATTTGGAATTGCCATACACAGATTATAAACTATATCCTTTTCATGTAAGTAAAGAAAAATATGGGTGAATGATGAAGTAACAGATTATACAGTGAGATCCAGTGAGTCCACATACAAGCACATACCCTAGAGAGCTATGGCATATTTGTCTAACTAAGGAGACATAAATTAGAATATAAATAGCAATATGGTAATAATAATAATAATTGTAATAAATAAATAATTAATGAATAATAAATAATTGTAATAAATAAATATATAAACAAATAAATAAACTTGGAACAACCTAAATGCCTATAACTATATATACTTGGTTTTTTTATCCAATATATATACTATAAAGAATTCATATGACTAAAATACAAATATAGATATGAATGAGGATAAATCTGATTTAACATAATAATGAAAGATACAGTTCTAGAAGAGATATATCATATAGTTAAATTTATAGTAAGTTAAAGATCCAAAACTAAAAAGTATAATGTTTAGGATACATACACATACAGAAAATCTATAAAATAAATTAAAACAAAAAATTCTGGATTATGAGGATCTAGGAGGGACACATGTATACTTCAAATTTTGACAGCAGAGCTATTCCCTTAAGCTTTGTTACGAGTGCTCAGATTTTCATTTTATCATTATTATTCATGCTTTTCACGTAGCTTATGTATATTTCTCAATGTTCATTAAAATTTATTTAGACTTGTATTTAAAACAAGGGAATGATAATCTCACATTACTATCCTAATAGAATTTACTTGAGATGAGGAACTGGGAGAAGGAAGTAATATGAATGAAGGAACAGCACACTGGAGGCTTTAAATGGCTTGATAATCCCGTTCTTAACTAAGTGGACACGCAAAGGTATTTTTAAATTATCATCATGTGTGTTTCATATATCTTTGCATATTCATTTATATAACATTTGATATATGATATATTGTACTTAATTTATATATGTGATAAATACTTTTGCATACATACTTTGGACCATCTTGAAATTAAGTTGTTGCCAACACTTAAAATCAGAAAATTAATACATATCTATATTTTGTGTTTCTCTGGAAGAAAAAGAGACCTGTGCAAAACATGTACAAATAATGGCCATTGTTGGCTGAAATGAGACAATGGTATCTACTTAAGATTAATGCATTTTCCTTTAGTACCCACCCATTTTTCCATAGTACCCACCAGATCAATTCACTTATAAGTGTTATCACATTCACTCCTCTTTGTACTGAAATTTATAATGGCAATTAACATGCTTTAAAATGTCCTAACCATCTGAATGAACAAATATGTATTATAATATCAAAACAAGTAAACAAATGCAGCTTCATTTCAAGATTAAATTTTAAATAAACATCTAAAAAATTTAAATTGGAAAATATATATTTTATTTTTTTTTATTTTTTTATTTTTTGGTATGCGGGCCTCTCACTGTTGTGGCCTCTCCCGTTGCGGAGCACAGGCTCCGGACGCACAGGCCCAGCGGCCATGGCTCACGGGCCCAGTCGCTCCGCGGCATGTGGGATCCTCCCGGACCAGGGCACGAACCCGTGTCCCCTGCATCGGCAGGCGGACTCCCAACCACTGCGCCACCAGGGAAGCCCGAAAATATATATTTTACTCACTACTACTCCTGTTATCACATATGCTTCTTATAAATAGGAGAATTAAGTAATTTTTCTACTAGGTAGCACCCGAAGAGTGGAAAGCATGAAAATTCCCAGCAAAAAATGTTACCAGTATTTGTAAAAACTCAGTATATGTTTCTGAAATAGGCTACAATTTCACTAAATATAAATTAGCACTCTCCGTAAATATTTTATCATACTGTATGTGGGCTTGTAGTGTTGGTTGTAGTAAGCAACCATATGAGTGGTTATATACATTGAATGGTAAATGTCCTCCTTAAGGTTGAATAACCACAAATTTTGTCAACAGGTAAAGAAAATATTCCAAGAAAGTTGAAGTGATACCATGTTTATTTCCTATCAAATGATTAATAATTATTAACGGTAATTAAATAGTTGAATAATCATACTGAAAGGACGAAATGTGTATTTGGAGAGGAAAATTCAGGACTAGAACAAAAAAATAAGGAAATATATGATTAATAGATTTCTGAATATGTATATGCTTGGCTCTAAATAAAGAGTACAAAGTGCTGTGTGTACAAGATTCATGATTTCTTAAATTATCTATCATCTCCCAATGTATCTCAATCCTTTGTTCAACTGTGCCCCTTTTTCTCTTTAAATATCTGTTTATCCTCTTTGTGGATATTGTTGCTTGATTCACAATTTTGACTCGACTTTTGAACTTGGATACACTTCCCACTAAGCTATAATTTAAGGTATCCATCCTACCCATTCATTCCACACACATTTTTAAATGAGAAAAAAGTAAATGTGCAACATTTTGAGCTAAAATAATGAGTAAAAGCACCTGGGCACAACCACGGTAACGTATGCCTGGCCCGCTGAATAACTGAAGAACAGTGGGAGTTACTTAGATGCAGACATCGGGGTGAAGAGGAGCACGGGGGCAGGAGGAGAAGCAGACAGGGGCCAGCTTGGAGGGCCTTGCTGGCCACTTTGCTACTGTGCTTCAGTTCAACGAGGAGCGGTACTATTTTGAGGTGAATTTTATCAGAAGGGAATGAGGTGCTATTGTATTATATTTTGATAAAATCGTATTTGCTGCAGTATCGTTATGGCTTGGAGGAAAGCTAGAGGAGATGAAAGAAATTAAGTTAGGAGGCTGTTCCAGTGTGGAAAGCTGAAGGCGAATTAGAAAGGCACAGCGCAATGGAGACTCTGAGTAAGGGGCAAATTAAGTGACAAAAGTTCAAATCAACAGGGCTGGCGCCCAACAAAAAATGGTGGGAGTGGGAGACATTAAAGCTAAGTCTTATATTACTGACGGGTACCACAGAATGGAAGGTAAGGTCATTTATCGAGAGGCAAAAAAGTGGAAGATGGCCGAGTTTGAGAAAGAGCGTGAGGCTTCAACTTTCAATACATTGAATTTGAGGGACCTTTGAACTAGCAACGCGAGAGTTCATACAGGAGGTTGAATTCTTCAGTCTGAAAGTAAAGCACTAACTGAAAGATGCTCATTGTTTTTAGCAGAATGGAGATTAGTTGTTTCAGAGGAATGTTGGCAGGACACCCAGATTACGTTGTTCTAAGGAGTGAAAGAAAGAGAAAAGAGTGAGAAAATGGAAACAAAATACAAGCAACACTGGATACGATGGGAGCACTTTGAGGGATTACTAGGCGTGTGTTACTGAAATTATTGTCTAGACGCAGATTAAATTGCTTTAGCAGAGAGATGGAGTTTCAGCACCAAAACCAGAGATGAATATTGATTACCAGAGTGTTTCCTATGACTGAATTAAGAATTGAAGATTCAAAATTCAAGGGAAGTTTTAGCCACACAATGCGTGGGGAAGAATGTATACTGTAAGAACAGCAACGAGGAGAGAGTGGTTTATATCTGGTTTGTATTCGACAACACACTGCGTGAGGGTTCCTGTTAGATTGGTGTGACTCTTGGTGACTCTGGGAGATGGAAGTGTCTCTGCTGGCAAGATGGGTGATCAGTTGACAGCAGATAAAACAGCCTTGGTAAGCAGGACACGTTGCCGTCGTACCCATCTACAGCCTCCTTCTCTGCCACTGTGGCTACGATATCCATGCGCCCTCTGGCTAGTTCTAGGATGAACAATGACGAAGTCTGGCTTGTAAACGGAATCGTTTTGTCTGTTTGGTTGTTCATGCCTTTTCCATGGCAGATGCTTTATCGCGAGAACTAATATGTGACACAAAAATCTTCACACTGTGTGTCCACATTCATCCGCAGGGCCTCTTACTCAGACCTCCTTGTCTACCATCTTCCAGCCTTTTTCTTTTCCATGTACCTGGTCAGCAGGTCAGGCCACTTGACACCTAGAAGCAGTCTTCTGAGCACTTTTAAATATATTAACTATTTTAAGCCTCAATAAAACCCTATCATATAGGTCTTAGTATTATCGTCTCAACTTTAATGATGAGGAAAGTCTTTATTTGCCCAAAGTCATACTGTGAGTAAGTAGCACAGCCAGGACTTGAATGTAGGCATTATGGCTCCTGTGTCCTTTATGCTTGTGACCTTTCATTAGATTAGCTCTACCCAGTTAAGAACTCTGACAAAAGTGTGCTGTGCACTTGCCAGGTAACTCAGTGCACCATGTGGAGCAAGAATCCAGGGGTGTTTAGAGACAACAAACAAGTGTGGATGAAAGCCCTCTACCTCGAAACGGGATCTACTGTTTCTGTTTGAGTTGAACTGCTCTACAATTAGCTAACAGACTACATTTACTAAATGTGGCTCAACGGTGTTAGACATATTTGATAGAGCCAGCCTTGATGGCCTCAAAAATAACACGGATAAAAGCAATTTTTACCCTGGTTATCATGATACAGAATTCACAGTGAGATAATTCACACTGAGATATTAAATTCCTCCAATTCTGTGACAAACTGTGACTGTGATGGAATTACATTTTAAAGTAAATAGAATAGCACGTCTAATTATTCCTCGTTCTTATTCATGACCAACATGACCCAACATGATTAATTTGCAAATAAGTGATACACAATTTAAATGGATATACAATGTTTTAATTGCCGAGGGTATTTGCCTGTAAATAAAATGAGGATTTTTCCCCCCGAGTGTTTACTTCCGTTTCTTCTCCAGCAAACCTATGCATTAAAAATTGTTACCTTAATATTTCTTAATCTTTGTGTAATATTGGAGTGACTCAGAAGGGAGGCTCCAGCCCCCTATCTTCCAGCTCAAAGAACACAGAAGAAGTTCAGACTCTGATCTACATTCATAGAAATTATTCAGAACTTGTGTATCATATTACCACAATCTAAGGAACTGGGAACCTTTGATCAACTTACTCATTTCTTTTACTTTTATATTCTTATTTTCCTAATGAGTACAGAAAACATGAATGGAGAAATAAACCCCAAAATAAAAAAGTATAACTATCTTTCCCTTTCTTTCTTTCTTTCTTTCTTTCTTTCTTTCTTTCTTTCTTTCTTTCTTTCTTTCTTTCTTTAATACGATCAATTGTGGATGATACCTATTAGCTGCCTTCAGGATTTATGCTTCAGTTTTAGTGTTTCCGAACAAATTTTGTGGTAATAAGGAAATGTTCTGCATAAGCAAAAAGCTTAGAGTTAATGTAAATCCTGATCCAGCTCAGGTTCTCTGTGGATTATACTTGCTTTGAGTGACATTTTTATCTGATTTAACAAATAGTGGCATCCCTAATGGGGGCTGGAATTAGAAAAAGACACAGCTATGGTCCTCAGTCTACAAGGACAGATAATAAAAAGTACAAAATGACAGTCTCAGAATGGGATTTGTTATACAGCAGAAACTGACACATTGTAAAGCAACTATACCCCAATTAAAAAAAAAAAGCAGGAAAAAAGAGATTTAAAAGAAATATAAGCATCTTCTAAATAAACAGAACTTTGACCTCTGAAAGAAAGTAACAATAACACAGATAGTGGATTGGACAAGATTTTCAGCTACCTGCACTGCTCCTATTTCAAAAACGCAGAATCTGTCTCTGCCAGAAAATTAGTCATTATCTCTAGAGGAAGCACAAGCTTTGTGATGAGGACAGGGCCCTTTCCATTCACTCTTCCATTGCTGACCAATCTCCAATTTTTGCCTTACTTTTTATTTTTTGTTGACCTCTTCACCCATTTGGCCCACACCCTTCGCTCCACATCTGGCAATCACCAATCTGTTCTCTGTATCTATGAGCTCAAGTTCTTGCTTGTTTGTTTTATAGATTCCACATATCCTTTGTTTCTAAAGTTATTTTAAATCTTTAGTTAATATTATAGGGCCGTGATTTGAAGATGTGTATTATGGCCTATTGTAACAAGGGATAGTAGGGCAATGTGTGGAGACACTAAAAAGGCCCCAGGACACTGAACAACTGGTTCTGTAATTTTCAATGCATCACGTCTAATAAACTTAAAAATAGGGACTGCCTGAAATTAACCAAAAGCAAGTATTCTTCTCAGAGTTAAATAAATTTGAGAGTGAAAAAGGATGTTTTCAGGCAAGAAAGTGAAATAATTCCAGACAAATGCCTAGTAGATTTCAACCAATCTACTTGGTTAGAAAACTCTTGACCAAAGAGTTTTCACGCCACTTTGGAATCTATTAAAAGTCTAAGATAGGAACTCCATCACCACCCAAGTGTAAAGTGAGAGCTTCAAAGAGAGAACATAAACTACATATTTGAAAATAAGTTTGTAAAGATATTTCCAAGTTCAAAGATGAGCTAAGCTCCCTGCACCCCCACATACACACACAAGCATTGTAGGGTCAATAAAAAATTTGCTTCATAAGAGAAATGAACAATTTCTATGAGAAATCAAAGAAATAATAAAAATATGAAATTATTTACCAGGGAACATTTTAAAAAGTATCAGTATATAAAGTATCCATTTATATATTATGAACCAAATATAAGAAAATAAAGAAGACATAGAGACTGAGAGGAATAGGGAGGGAAATGGCTATAAAATAAATAATCTGATTATAAAACTACTAAATAAGAAGTGGTAAAAAGTCAATCAATATTCAAGAAAAAGCAGATATGCAAAAAAGAAAAACAAACCTATTTGAAATGCTCTTCAAAATATTGCGGGTTCTCATTGCCATTGGTATTCCAGAGTTTGACTACAATGTGATTATGACATGTAGAACGTAGTGAGAAAATTGCTGCCAATAGAGAATGGTTCAGTGAAACTCTTTTTAATGTATGGAACTAATAGATGATTCCCATAAATATAAACTAATAGAGGTTACCACCAGCAGATCCACTCTAAATGATATTCATAAGGAGGGATTCCAATAAGGAGAAAAGTAATTCTGGAATAAAGTCTGAGATGCAAGAAAAATATGGTCATCAAAAAATAACAGTAATTTTATAGGTAAATATAAACAGACACTGACTATATAAACTAGTAAAAATAATGCACCAATTATTGGGTTAAAAAGAGAGACTGTTTAAATATCAGAAAACATCATGTAATTCACTAAGGGAGTAATCAGAGTTATGTTTTAACCACTTAAGACAGTAATAGAGTTAATAATTCCTAAATGAGTGGTAATAAAAATGAATTGAGAAATATAAAAACATAAACCAAATGAAGGCAAAGAAGAGAAAGATGACAAGAAAAGCCTAGAAATGTTTTTATATAACTTAACAAAATCATAGCTTTAAAAAGCTATAATTATTTGGAAATATTAAATATTTCTGAATTAACCATGCATCAAAAATCATAAGAATAATTTAAAAAATGCTAGAGCTAAACAATTATATATCATTATATATTTAATTGGAAAGAATGAAGCTAACATAGTACTTAGACATTTTTAGCATTCAATGATTATATCAGAAAAGAAGAGAAGCTAATATTTACTTAAGTCCACTACTTAAGATGTTAAAAAAAAAATAAGAACAAAAAAATAGAAAAAAGAAGTTACAAATATGAAGACTTGAGAGTAGAAATGAATCCATTTGAAAATAAAAACATAATGAAGGGAGCAACAAAGCCAGCAAGTTTTTTTCTCTGAAATAGGCTGTAAACATTGATAAATATCTGGCAAAATTCATCAAGAAATAAAAGACAGAAATAAACAAAATCAGTTGGGACAAGGAAAATTTCTACAATACGCAACTTGCGAAAGTTTACTAAAGAGAAAACTTTGAAGAAAATTTGTATTATTCTGTAATCATTCAAAACATTAAACAGTAGTTTAAATTTTTCCAAGGTTTAAAAGAAAAGACTGAGAATTTTTTTATAACTGCTGAAAAACATTATATAATTTCCACAAAAAAATCCCTCGAGAGAATTTTTTGTGACACTTTCCTTAATACCTATAAGTTATTAAAAACCTAATTCCAAAGCAACATAAGGATAAAGAAAGAAGAAAAATTGTAGGCCAATCTCTCTTGTCAATGTGAATACAAGATCTGTAATAAAAATATTGGAAAACTGAATCCATCCGTGTATATTAAAAAATAATGCATCAAGGGTGTTAGAGGAGGTAACTGAGGATGTGATCACTAGCTGTCCTGAGAAATGGACCTGGGCAATCGGAGGCTCCTCCCTCCCTCTCCTGTTCTTGGAATGTGTGCTCTCCCTGCACCTCCCGCAGTGTGAGCTGTTCCAAGGACGTAACCTTGGGAGAGTGAGGTGCTGCGACTATCTGCAAGGCACATGCGACTGAACACCGTTGAAGCTTCTACAGAAACTTTTAAGATTCTGGCAGGCAAGTGTGGAAATCTGCTTATCTTGAGGTCGCCCAAGACAAGCTTCCCGAGTAAGTTTTCTCGCTTATTAAGCCTGCCACCTACCGATCTGGAGTGACTGGCCTCTTTCTCTGGCCTCTCCTTGCCCTCTCTGAGTACAGGGCCCCTTTCAGATTTCACCCAGGAATCTCTGGAGGAGGATGTGAGCCAACAATGGCAAGAATGGGTATCCCAGGGTCATTGTAAGCCGGGTCTCCAAGCCGAGTGTGATTTGGAAAATTCTTGCATCGTGGAAGGCTTGGGTCCCTCTGGAGGTGCTGTGGACTGCTGAGCAAGCAGACGTGGAGGAATGGACTAGATGATACTGTTCCCGTGCCCGGGACGCAGCCATAGGTGTTGCCCACTTGAGGCGGGTAATGATTCAAAGCGCAGTTCTATGAGTTGCCGCTGTCACCAACAGGGCCTTTAATCACTTTCTCACCAGCCCTTTCCCCTGTTTGGCTTCCCCTCCAGTCTAATCACTAGGTTTAGCCCTTCAGTAGCTCAAAACCTTTTGAAACATTTTTCTGCAACTTGTTGACCCAATTTATTGCTGGGAAAAAACCATCTTTTCCTCCTTTAGTTTCCACCAAACACTCTTCCTTTCTACCACGCCTTTACCAATCCCACGCCAGAGGGTTTTTTTTTTTTCCCCTTCTCTTTAATGTCTATTAAATTCTGAACTTAAATCATTAACCATGACAAATTTTAGTCGAACTTTCCTCAAAAACAAGGAAGGTTTCAATTTGAAAACCTCCCCAGAAGGTGAATAAGAAGGTATGGGAATGTTGTTCTTTTAATATTAAAAAAAAATCATAAAATGTGAGGTATCATATTAAAAAAAGTTGAATTCTTTATCGTGTCATATAAACAAGGTTTCATTCCCATTAATTTCTTGTAATATATATAGTATGAAGCAATTATGTTGAATAAAGCGTTTTTTCGTGACAACATGAGTCACATTATGTTTTATAAAATGCAAAGATCTAATCTGTGAGTATCCAATAGACATTTCTGATGGTAACTTATTTCCAGGCAGGTGAGTCCATAACACAAAAACGAGCCCTTTCTTTGTATAATTGTACACAACCTACCAACACACAGAGAGGAGAATAATTTCCACAAAAATAAACAGGTGTTTTTAATCTAAACTGTCATGGAAAACCAAACATTTCAATAAACCTCAGGCCTGTGTATATGGCCTATGTTATCTGATTAAGGAGTTTTAAAAGTTTGGGGATATTTCATAATATGACTTGACTATATTATTCCATGAATATACTACTATAAAATAACATGAAAAATTAAATATTTCTTATAATCTTTCAAGATAAATATTAGTTTGGACTGCCTAATATAAAATTTCTCAAATTCCAAGTAAATGATTAAGACCTAGACGGTAAGTCTCTGAATATGTACCTAGAGTTTAAACTATTTACTGAAACTATAAACTTATATTCATGACAGTGTATATTAAATCTTTATTTAGAGAATTTCTCTTATTTTGGCTATATATATACACACATATATCTTTATTAAGATATCAACATAGTTCTCTGTATTCACCTGTGGAATTTTTGGTTAGCCATAGCTAACATGACGAAATGTATGGTGTTTGGATAATAGAAATCTGATTTGTAGAGTCTCCTTTTTAGCGGAGTGTATATATATCTATACACCTATTGCTTCACTGAACTCCTTTACCTCAAGAAGAAAGCTTATCTTAAAGTAGGCAGTAATGCTTTGCACGTGATTTCTAAAGAATAAAAGAACAGGTTTTTAATTCACCAGAAACTTTCCACATAAGCATAACTTTCAATAAATTATTTAAAACATTTAGAAAATAATTAATAACCCTTAGTTTTAAACTACTTGTATTTGCTGCTATTTTAATTTCAATATATTAAAAATCATTTTCCCCAGTAACAGGACTATATCATTATCATTTCAGTCAAGGAAGTGAACATGTTTATTTAAATCTGTGTTCAGAAAAAATAAGAAATAAGATATTTTCAACCAAGAATAGATTTCATAAAATTGTAAGAAAAAGAGCGAGAAAGGTATAGATAAAAGGCAGAACTGCTAAGGGCGCTATGCTTCAAGTAGACAGAGCAGCAATCTTGATGGCAGCTATCCATGAATTTTAAAGGAAGTGAACAAGGAAACCAGTGAACCTTTCACTGACATTTTTAAAAGTTCACTAGACTTGGGAGAGATTCTAGAGGATTTGAAGGCAGCAAACATGAGTATGTTATTTCAAAGGGGTCAAGATAGAAGCAAAAAAATATTATGGGAGCAGCAAGCGGAGAAAAGTCTTACTAACTAAAGCTGCACCCTGAGAGAATATTAGAGAGATTGTTTTAATTTAAAATAATCGGCACAAATATACTCACAGGATAATGTGCTAAAGTAATATAAACATCACACACAAGAAAACACAGGTTTAAATTTGAAGTCCATGTTGATGTTGCAATAATCCTTTAATAGTCGCCAACACAGAGGAAAAGGAAAATAAAGTGTTAGAGTATTTGAAATGTTTTGAGATGAAGAGAAGATAAAGAACATGGCTTAAAGTTAGGAAACATTGATTTGGCATAGCATCTAATCTAGGGATAACTAAGGTGCAAAGGACAAGAGCCCATGAAATGGGTTTACATAAAGGTGGAGATATGACAGTGCATCAGAACACCCCATGGGACCCAATTGTAGGAAAATCTTCACACAGCAGGGCTAAGTGACTCTCTGGATCTCTTTCCTCTGCTTAATCTCCCTAATCCTTCTCCTTTCTCTGCTCTCCCCTCTCACTCGTGCGCGCGTGTGCGCTCTCTCTCTCTCTCTCTCTCTCTCTCTCTCTCTCTCTGTGTGTCAGCTTTTGTTCTTTAAAGGCTGCTACGTCTATTCTTTCACAAGTGGCAAAGTGGTTTTGGTTATCACTAGTCCAGTTCTGTCCTTGACTCACCGTGAACTTGTTAAATCCAGTGGCTGTCACTATAGACCTAACCATGTGCTTCTTAATTCAAATTTGAGAGAAATCAGTTGGCTTAGGTTGGGTAAAATGCCTACCCGTGAGTCAGTAAGCTGTGTTCAAAAAACATTTGGTTATCTGGCCTCCTAGCTCCATGCTTTAATCAGAGGCTGCAGCAGTACACTTCCAATAAAGTGGTGGTGTAGGTAATCCAAATCTTCTGAGCTCAGTATAGAAGGCCTTGCTTGAAGACTTTGGAGATTTTGTCCAACACAAGATCAGGATTATGATAAGGATGTAAGTCACATACATTGTGTGTTAATGAGAGAACAAGTGTATGTCTATGTACTTACTACATTACATGTAACAAAACAATGCTACGGTTGTTACTGGTTCTTATTCCGGTTTTGATTTTTATCCAATAAGCAATGGGTAGAGACTTCCCTGGCGGTGCAGTGGTTAAGAATCGGCCTGCCAATGCAGGGGACACGGGTTTGAGCCCTGGTCCAGGAAGATCCCACATGCCGCGGAGCAGCTAAGCCTGTGTGCCACAACTACCGAGCCTGTGCTCTAGAGCCAAGAGCTACAACTGCTGAGCCCACGCACCACAACTACTGAAGCCCGCACGCCTAGAGCCCATGCTCCGCAACAAGAGAAGCCACCGCAATGAGAAGCCCATGCACCACAACGAAGAGTAGCCCCTGCTTGCCACAACTAGAGATAGTTGTACAGCAATGAAGTCCCAATGCAGCCAAAAATAAATAAAATAAGTTAATAAATTTTAAAAAAAGATTACACTAAAAAAAAAAGCAATGGGTAGCCATTGACCAACCTATAGAAAGGTGATGACTAATAAAATAATTAGATTGGTATTTTAGAAATATTTGTCTGTCATTAATGTTAATATTTTGCCAGCATTAATATATGTTTTGGATAAGGAAATCAAAGAATGTAGTTATAAGCTTCACAACACTCTGGTTGAAATATCACTAGGGCCTTCATTAAGAAGGGATTAATTAGTCTGGCAAGGAGGCACTGGGCATAAAAGATATGTAAGACCTATAGAATTAATAGCACTCAGCAAATAATTAGATATATAGAGAGAAGAACAAAAATTGCACTCATATTTCTGGTGTGGATGACTTTTGGGTGAAAGTGCAAATCACGACAATAATAAACAGTGACGATGTGAAATGCTCAGTGTGTAGCTAGCCTCAGAGGGAAGTTGGGGGGTGGTGTCCATCAGACCTTCTTTTTTCAAACGTTTCAAATAGAAACAGTTATTTTTAAACAGAAAAATGAAATTATTAGAATCTTATTGAATGGGTTACAAAATCATTGATGTCTACAGAACTAGGCTCACAAAGTTGGCAGACATCTTTGAATGTGAGGCCGTGAAAGTTTACACACCACTGTGCCATGCACGAACAGTGTCAGTAGGCATTGCTCTGGCATGCTGGCTGGTGGTCTCCTGGTGTCATCACAGCTCCTGCACCATTAACTAAGGACAATTTTGTACTGAATTTCCCTGCCCTTCACTATGGATTCAAGTGTCAGATAAAAGCTAAGTAACCGGCCAAGCCTACATAGCATGTCATAGTTTGGCACTGGGGAGAGGTTTCTGGCTTCTTGCCTAAAAGACAAAATCCTGCTCTGCCACCCAGGAAAACATCTAGGGTGTTCTGCTCAAATAAAAAGTGCTTTCTGATGTTAGTTGGCTGAAAAATAAAATAATTAAACAATGACACATGTCCTCTACGGAGAGTAAATGAGTGAGAAATCTCTATGGAAGGTTCCGCCTACATAGTGGCATATACGATTTTGGAGCCTCAAATAGAGATTCAGGGTTTTCACTGTTCAACGTACGGGTGTTCACTAGAGCTGTAGCAGTAGCTTTAATCACTCATGGAGTATATCTAGATTAGGAAGAGGAAAGATGGCAGAATTTTAACGATTGGTGATATTTGAACATAGGGAAAGACGTGGAAGTCCATAAAGCAGAGGAACTGAGAATGAGTAGTGTTCATAAATTTATAAATCAGGTTTCAGAGAAGAGTAGACAACCGTGTTAAAAGCTACTGCAGTGGAGTAACGTGTCAGCTGGGAGCTGAAATTAATAGTAGGAGGTCTTTGATGACTATTAATTCAGTGACAGCTTGAAATAGAAGCCAATAATTACTGGATTTAAAAAGCAGTGGAAAATGATGACTTGAAAGTAGTAATCATGAAATATATATATTTAAAATGTTTGCTAGTAGAGAAATAAGAGAAGGATGGTGGACAGGAGGAAAAAGGTTTTGGGGAGTTCTTACTCCCGTGAACCTTTGGGAGTAAAATTAGTGTACTGATAAGCTGATAGGGAGCGGGGTGTTGGTGTGGGGTTTGAAGTCATGGGTGAGAGAAAATGTTGGAAGAACTCTAGACTGACACGTTATGATGAGAGATTGTAATTACCGAAAGTCATGTCATCCCTTTTTGGTTTTTCTCCTCAACTTGAAATATTTCAAAAAAGAATGGAAGGAAGGAAGGAAGGGAATAATATAATGGAAATGTAAAAACATAAAAGAAGATAAAAATTTAAAAAATAAATCACTGCAGAAGAGCCCAGACAGAAAGCATAATATATTCTGCATGGCAATCTACTTTTCTTTCTGGAAAAGACAAGTACTTTTCTTCATACAAGCTAAATATTTTGTAACAATAACTTTACATCAGGAATCCACTGATGTCTTCTCAGGCAGAAATTTCTATATAAAGCAGAGGTAATTAGGGCCTCAGGTTATGTATGAGCATCTAATGGCCCAATGAGTCCTTCAGGGAAGCTGGTTTTATTGTTCTATTGTTTCCTCTGTAGTGTTTCCAATTTGAATGTAGGTTCCCTATTTAGAAAACTTGCTTTGTACTTTGACTCCACTTGAAAAGTAAGGACCTTTTAACATTTGAATCATATATATGTACATATAGGGTTCTCTCTCTCCTTCCCTCTCTCCCCCTCTCCTCATACACACAGGATAGCTCAGACAAGGTCAGTATAAATGTAGATGACCCCTGACAAAGGCCCTCTCCTTCAGCAAACTTCAGTCAGGCTCTTCTTTTTTTTTTAATGGTACGCGGGCCTCTCACTGTTGCGGCCTCTCCCGTTGCGGAGCACAGGCTCCGGACGCGCAGGCGCAGCGGCCACGGCTCACGGGCCCAGCCGCTCCGCGGCACGTGGGATCTTCCCGGACCGGGGCACGAACCCGTGTCCCCTGCATCGGCAGGCGGACTCCCAACCACTGCGCCACCAGGGAAGCCCGCGGGAAGCCCCCAGGCTCCTCTTATGCTCTGCTCCACTAGGCCTCATGCTTGCCAGGCTGTAAAGGTCTGAGACAGCTCAGTTTTAGCCAGAATCCTGCTAAGTCAGTTTAGGGTGAGTCTCCCACCCTTGCTATCTGATCACTCTCCATGTTTAATCAAGTCCCTCGTCCTCCACCATCCACCCCGGTGACACCTGGTCCCTCTGGTCTGCCTCCAGCAAGGATCTTGCTCGGTAGGTCTAGAAGAATCCCCTCTACCTCTGATGTCTTCTTTTAGTAATTTTCCATCCTCTGACCGCCACCCAACCCTGTACCTCGGCCATAAATCCCCACTGCCCTTTGTCATATTCAGAATTGAGCCCAGTTCTATACTGAGGTCTCGTTTCCCCTATGGCAATAGTTTCTGAATAAAATCTCGTTTTTCCTCTGTAACTCTTGCCCAGCTCTGACTTTCTGTAACATCTCTTTCCGTCGTACCACGATCTGAAGTGAGGCTCATGCACATACCACATAAATGTTCATATATGCCTCTGTATTACCAATAAAATAACTTCAAATATAATTTAACATTTTCCAACTTTCACTTAATAATCATTGTACTATTCAATAACTTTTTATTCAGGCATATTATAAATTTGCTTCCAAAATATATATCCCTCACCTTGCTCTTTTTGTTTGCAACGACCCATATCCCTTTAACTGATAATATTATATGATTGATTTGACCTTAGATATTTCTAGCTTTGGTAAGATTTGAAAATTAAAAAAAATTCTTGCTGGTATTTCATAAAAGTCATAGTCATTCAGGCCACCCTTTGTTATCGGATTAAGAGAAAACTTTTATAATATGTGTATTTCCTCTCAATAAATGAAGTAATATAGAGTCATTTTAGAATACTTAAATAGTCATCGTAATTATAGGGGTGTTATTCTTCTTAATATATTTCATATATTTTCATCATTCTTTACATTCCACAGTTCAAAATGCCCTATAATACATTCATATTTGTTTGAAATAGAATACAGAGAAATGCATGGGGATTTTTACCTTCTTCTTGAGTGTCCTTTATTATCAAGTGCTATCCAAACATCGGACATGATAACGAAAACTGTAAATAATCTACAATACTTAACCTTACTGTCAAACCTTTCCTTCTCCGATGTAATTTGATAGAAATTAAAAGAAGAAGTAATAAATTATAATGAATCTATTGTCTTGGTAAGTTACTTTATAACAAATAGGTTGGTATAGAATATGAAGAATTCACGTATTCATTGGCTATCTTACTTGTTTTATATTCTAGAAAAATACCCATTTTGATCTTTGATCTTGTATTCCTGATGATTCTTTGTATGTTTTTTGCAGCAGTACCTTTGCAGGAGTCAAAGGCATTTTATCCTATTTAGACCAATACTGCTGGCCTCTTTAAGATCTGGTTCATTTCATCCAAATGAACTAGAGTTAAAAAGGTATTACCAATTTAGTAATCTGCAACTCTGCCCACTCCCTGCCAGTTTCTGCCAGGTCAGGCTTTGATTGGATAAGAAATTTATGCAGTTTTACACAAGTCTAATCAGAATGCCTGCAGAAAAACTCCACCGCACAATGGAGATGACTGCAAAAGCCCCAGAGTTTATGTAAATAAGGGGGTGTTTGAGGCAGCTGATCTAGGATTCAAGAAGCTTGATTTGAGAGCACCCAAGAATAGCTATAGAAAAGCATCCCTAGTTTGCATTTTAGCAGATGAGTTCTCCTTGCCAACGACTTCTGCATCAAAGTAAGTTAGTTCAGCTCTTTAAAGAAATACAAAAGCATTACAGAAAGTGCTTTTTTTTTTTCAAGGTACAATCAAGGACCGCCGGCTAATTAAATTAATTCACATTTTTAAAGAGCTATCATTACATACAGAAAATGAATGTAAGTCCTTTTTTTCCCCCAGGAATCAATTCAAACACCATTAAAGTCGCTAAAAAAATCCACCTCTTATCCACTCCTGCCATTGACATATTCTAGGCATTCAATTGTATTACATGTCTATGAAATCTTACTTTTATTTATTTTGCAATATTTCTATATAAAATATTAAGTAAGTAAAAATAGTGGTTCTCTCAGTTCTTATTTTGAATCAATCAGAACCAAGTAAATATGCTCATACTCTAAAGGGAGTTTTTGGAAGTTGTCCAAAAACCTCCATATTATTCTCAACTATTTAGTACTTTGGAAATGCTCAATATTCATTTTGCTATAGCATAAAAGAGTTGTCAGTGCTCTCCAAAACCTCTTTTTACCCCCTGAAGAATTGGTCGTATGTGAGGCTATGTATTTCACCATAATTGAAGCTGTGTAAAAAGATCACCATTTAGAGGTGGCATTTTCCTTTTGCTTCCATGCCAATAATGGGAAATAGCCTGGGGTGAATAGAAAAATGCCACCCATACCCCAAAGTTCAGTCTATGTCCTAATCCCTGGAACTTGTAAATGTGGTCTTATTTGGAAAAAAGGTCTTTGCCACTATGATTAAGTTAAGGATCTAGAGATGAGGAGAACACTCTAGCTTATCAGAGTGGTCTCTAAATGCCACCACAAGTGTCCTTATAAGACAGAACCAGAAGGAGATTAGACACAAACACAAAGCACAAGGTGATGTGGAGACAGAGGTACTGATGGGGGTGATGACGCCAAAAGCCAAAGGATGCCAGCAGCCACCAGAGTCTAGAAGGGACAAGGACTGGGTTCTCTCCCAGAGCCTCCAGATATAGCATGGCCTTTGACATCTTGGTTTTGGAATCCTGGCCTCTAAACTATGAGAGAATAAATTCGTTTGTTTTAAGCCACCCAGGCTTTAGTCATTTAATACAGCAGCCCTGGAAAACTCAAGTCTCATCCCCTGGCTGTTTTCTTCTGGCAAAGGCGTGGACATTTTCCTTCTCTTTTACATTCTTCTCAGTGTCAAGTGTCCAGCTAGGTAAGGTTCAGGTATGTTGACAAATTAAAATTCTTTCAATCTTTTCTTTATTTTCCCTACCTTGAAGAAGTCTGAGACTAAAATCTGAGACACAAGTTTTTCTGTTGGAATAGGGAGTGAAGTAGCCAAAATTAAGTTCTTGGTCTGAAGTTATTCAGACATGACAATTTTAGGAAAATAGGGATTCCCTATGATAGACTTAGTTGTGATATTTATCTGACTTAGAGTTTGGGGCAAATGCATCATCTAATAGTACCTGCATCGTGGTATTTACTATCTTTATTCTGTATATATTTCCTACATTTTCTTACAAGTTGGGATGATGAGGTCTGTGCAGTATTTAGATCTTGTCATATCTTCTGGCCAATTATTAAATAAGAATATTTAATCATAAATACATAAAATGTGTTCCTATTTCAAAGTAAAATTTTGAAATTGCATATTTATAAAAGGTATAATTATGATTCCTGTTGGTATTATTACTAAACACGGCAAAGCAAGCTTTCTTCAAAATTCTGCTAGTAATCTAGCTGCCAGTTTAAGGTGGGTAAAACAAAAGAACAAACTAGACAAATGAAAAGCCCTGTTCAAAAGATACTCTCAGGGATGTGATAAAGCATTATTTTATGTGCCACTGAAATTGTGTATTATGAAAAAGGAAACTCTTAAAGACCTGTGCCCAGAGCCAAAAGAGGAAGGCACACACACATACACAGAGAGAGAAAGAGAGAGAGAGAAAGATCTCACACCTACGGCGAGGCAGTGTGTTGATACATCTGAGGACCCTGAAGTAGTTAGTACTTGATTCAAGGCAGAAGTGGAGTTTCTCCACTCTTCATCTTCAAGTAAAGATGGATAGCCTTTCATAATGGACCTTGCTCTGACAATGGGAATAAATGACTGTGATATCTGAACACTTTCAAGGAGACCCAGAGATTCAATATGCAAAGTCTTTCATTTTATCATTGAGAGTGCAGCCTTGGATTATTACTGACAGCAACGATGCAGTTAAAGTAAAGGTCATGCAGACTATTGACAATAATAAATTTTAAGATTTGTTATCTTTTTGCTGAGGCCTTCTCCAAGTCATTTATCAAAAAAATAAATTAAACAAAAGATAAAGAAAAGGAAAAAAAAGAAAAAGAAATAAGTACTACTTTGTCCTGGTGTAGTTTAAAACATATGCATTTTCCAGATTATTTCTGAATAAATATCAAAAAACTGTAGTTTTTAAAATGTGTTAAAAACTATTCTCTAAATTCCTAAAGAAGGTTATCAAATTTTATAAAAACTGGTAGTATAATGTAAATGAGCTTAGTAAATCTCTGTATTTTTATAACTCTTGGCTATATATAGTAAGTTTATTTTTTTATTATATATGCTAGAGGTTAATAGGTCCTCCATTTTTTGACTGTTTAGTTTAATTATTTATTAAATATTTCTTCTCTCAAGAACAACGAAAGATAGTTTTCAAATTCAGTGCTAAACAGTTGTTGAAGTATTCATAGTTAAACTGTATGGAGACTTAGAAAATGATTTATTTATTTTCTTTTAAATGAAAACTTGTCTTCTTAATGTAGCAATGTATTTCTATCAGCAAAATTATCTATTTCTAAAATTATACTTCAAGATAAACTTTAAGAATTTATTTTTATGGCTACAATTTTCTCCCTCATTTGCATTGCCTTTTGCTTTTCACTTTTAATTTACCAGTTCCTTCCTTTCTCCATTCTTACAATGTATATATTTTATGATTTACTGCAATATAGAAAAAACTAGTTTGGCTTAAGGTTTATTTATTTATTTGAAAGAATATCTTAGAGATATTTCAAAGAATATCTTGGGGAAAGAAAACTTTCTGATTCTATAAACTTTTCTGTTTGCTTTAGTTCCCCTGATGCACGATTATTGGCACTCCCACAGGGAAAACCGTCAGAACTATTGTTTATGCATAGGGTCTGAATTGTGGTCATGAAAATCATGTAACAGGACAAGCAGCCGGGGAGCTCCAGCGATCTCATTATTTAACTTATATTCCTTTGGCACAATCACAGTTGACGAATATAAAGGAAAACTTTCCAAGAAGAGGCTCACTTCTAGGAGGGACACAGATTAATAATAATAATTTCTGCTCCCAAATTGGCAAAGCCCTTCAAGAGTAGTAGTAGATCCAAATGCATCTTCACTGTGTAGATTCCAAGTACACAGAGCAACTGGGTAATGTATTCTGGAAGTACAGGATGTACATTTTAACCATCTGTTGCCACTTAGGTTTAGACAGTACAGAAAACACTTTAATATCTCATTGTAATTTAAGAAACATATTAATTATCTACACGGTGGCTGGCACAATGTCATTTACTTTGGGGAAGGAAAAGTCTGCACTGTAATAATTGTAAAATTAGTTACATACCTAGATTTCCTTAGCTTTACACATACTGTGAATATCAGCATATTACTTGATTTATTTATAAAAACATGGCAATAGAAATTTAGAAATGTTTTATATTAATAATTATGGATATTATTAATAAGCAGAAAGTTTGCACTAATGTAAAATTTTTCTATTGAAAGTTATATAACAGATTATGGTTCCTGGTATGGAATGGATGTTCTATATTACTAATTGATTGTATAGAATTTAATGACTCTGTACCAAAAGACCATAAATATGGAAAAAAATAATATTAAAAAATAAATAATTATTTTAATAATAATAATAAACTTGTGTTCAGCACTTCTTACGTATAAGAGCATTGTCAGTTCTTTATATGTATTAAATTATTGAACTATCTCCAAAATGTATGCACCGAGTGATTATTATTTTCTATTTTAAATAAGAATAAATGACCGCAAAAGACCCTGAATTGCCAAAGCAATCTTGAGAAAAAGAACAAAGCTGGAGGTGTCATGCTCCCAGACTTCATACTATACTACAAACTACAGTAATTGAAATATCATGGTACCAGTACAAAAACAGACACTTAGGTCAGTGGAACAGGATAGAGAGCCCAGAAATAAACCCACACAGTCTTAGACATTAATCTATGACAAAACAGGTAAGAGTATACAATGGAAAAAAGATACTCCTTGAATAGAACATAGGCAGACACTCTCTGAGATAAAACGTAACAATACTTTTATGGATCTGCCTCCTAAGGCAAAAGAAATAAAAGCAAAAATAAACAAATGGGACCTAATTAAACTTAAAAGTTTTGCACACAGGAAATATGTAAACAGCACATACAACTCAATATCAAAACAGCAAACAAACCAACTGCAAACTGGGCAGAAGACCTGAACAGACATTTTTTCAAAGAGGATATACAGATGGCCAACAGGTATAAGAAAAAATGCTCAACATTGCTAATCATCAAAGAAATGCAAATCAAAACCACAATGAGGTATCACCTCACATCTGTCAGAATGGCTATCATCAAAAAGTCTAAAAATAATAAATATTGGTGAGGATGTAGAAAAAGGGAACACTTGTATACTATTGGTGTAATGGTAAATTGGTGCAGTCACTGTGGAAAACAGTATGTAGGTTCCTCAAAAAACTAAAAATTGACTTACCATATGATCCACCAAGACCACTGCTGGGTATATATCCAAAAACAACAACAAAGAAAGAAAAACACTAATTTGAAAAGATACATGCACCCCAATGTTCATAGCAGCATAATTTACAATAGCCAAGATATGGAAGCAAGTCAAGTGACCATCAACAATGAATAGATAAAGAAGATGTGAGATTATATATATACATACATATATATAATGAAATATTACTCAGCCTTAAAAAAGAATGAAATTCTGCCATTTGCAACAACGTGGATGGACCTAGAGAGTATTATGCTTAGTGAAATATGTCAGACAGAGGAAGAAAAATATATTATCACTTATATGTGGAATCTAGAAAATAAAACAAATGAATGTATATAAGAAAACAGAAAAGACTCAGATACAGAGAACAAACTAGTGGTTACCAGCGGAAGAGGGATGGGGGGAGGGGCAAGATAGGGGTATGGGATTAAGAGATACAAACTACTATGTGTAAAATAGACAAGCAACAAGGTTATATTGTACAACACAGGAAATATAGCCATTATTTTGTAATAACTTTAAATGGAGTATAATCTACAAAAATATTGAATCACTATGTTGTACACCTGAAACTAATACAATACTGTAAATCAACTATACTTCATTTAAAAAATAAAAACGGGGCTTCCCTGGTGGCGCAGTGGTTGAGAGTCTGCCTGCCGATGCAGGGGACGCGGGTTCGTGCCCCGGTTTGGGAATATCCCACGTGCCGTGGAGCGGCTGGGCCCGTGAGCCATGGCCACTGAGCCTGCGCATCCGGAGCCTGTGCTCCGCAACGGGAGAGGCCACAACAGTGAGAGGCCCGCGTACCACACACAAAAAATAAATAAATAAAATAAATAAAATAAAAATGAAAATCAACACTTTGACTTGTATAAATCAATCAATCAATCAATCAATCAATCAATCAATGGAAGCACAAAGATAAACTTGGCCAAATTACAGAGATATGAGGGGCAGAGCCAGGATTCATAGCCTGGCAACTTGAAATATTTTGGAGCTTAGATACTTAACTTTTCAGTTCCATGTTGCTTCATCAATTAAGGCATGGTATTTTAGTTGATAAATTGACATTTCCAAATGACTGATGAGAAGGTTGGTGACACTGCTGAATGCATACAGAATGGCATCAAAGCCAAGGCACTGCTTGCAGCCAGATTTTAAGGTGTTTTTTGCCTCTCTACTTACTCTCTGTGTTCTATTGGTTAAGTCAGCTCCTGTGAGCATCAGTTTCCTCATTAATATAATGAGGGGGCTGATAACTCCTCATAGCCTCATTATGAGGGTTGAAGTGTAGAGAATGCCTGGTTACTAACCTGTTGGTAAACACAGTTGCTATTTTGTTAACATTTAAAGTTGCAGAATAATGTTGAAATAATTTGTTTATTGCAATTATATGGACATATTTTCTAAAATACAACTCTTGGAGCTGCAAACCTTAGAACTTTAGCATGAGAATTTATATTTTATTTTACTCGAAAACTTCCTTGCGTTGTTATACTTTTCATTTCAAGAAGTTTTGTCCCTATTTAGGGCTGAAGCTTTCTTTATGTACATGACACAAGCAAGGATCACACTTTTCTAGCTATAAAGTCTAGATATATCAAGTTCTAGTGAATCAATGGGAACTACTCTTTCCTGACCACAATACTTCATCAACAATTAACTAGGAGGAATAATAACACACGCACGCGCACACACATGCACACACGCACGCACACACATGCACACACACGCGCACACACACACAAAGTCTATTTTATCTTATGGTAGTCTGGCACATCAAAATGTCCTAGTTCCAGATTTTTAACTTTAAACAAGAAATGTGTCAATGAAGTCATTCATTTTACATGCCCATGTCAAGGGGTCAGGGAAATTCTATTTGATTTATTCAATTATCACTTATTGAATACTAAGATATGACTCACTTGGTTCTTCTCCATAGACTGTTCAGCATTTTAATACATGTGATAAGGTGGGTTATTAGCAATGATAAAGATAATAATAATGATGATATACTATTTACTTAGTATTTGCTATTTGTAAAGGATGTCAATTAATTCTAACAAAAATCTTGTGAGTTAAGTACCATTATTGCATTTTTACAGATGGGGAAATTGAGAGTTAAAGTGGTTTAATGTTTAATGTCCTATCCAAAACTAGTATCCATAAGTCCACTGTCATCAATATCTGTTAATTAATTTGACAGATACTAGCTAACCAGCATTTTAGTTTTTCTTTTGTCATACTATTGTTATTTTCTATTTTCCCTCAGTAAGAGAAAATAATGGTTTGTGGGTTACAGAAAAACTATAAGCTATTCAGCATCACCATTCCAATCTTATACTATATTTACTAAAAATTGGGGTGCTTTTGCCCCATATCCCTCCATATCATAAGCTAATTCACACACGTGATTTAAACTGATGCTGTATATTATCCCTAGAAGTTGGGGGTTCCCTTCCAGTTGTATGCCTGTGTTGTGTAGCTACAATTTCACATATTTTTTATCCAATAACTGCATACTTAATAAGAGTTTTAAGTGTGAGGAAATAATTTTCAAGTTTCCTGGAAACGCAGAAGGCAATTATGTTGCTTTATGCACTGCTGCATTTCTGAAGATGAAAGCAAACTTTTGTTCATTAATTCTTCTAGCACCTGAATCTTTTGTTAAGTAATTCTCCTAGCACCGTTTTCCCAAACAAGTCAATGGTTTAATCACTTTTTAACAAGTCCTGGAAGATTCATTTTCAGATGTTACTAATCCTGGGAATAAAATGTATTCTAAAGTATTGACTGAAAGATGTGAAGCAAGGCATGTATCATCTAATTCCAAAGAAACTGACCAGAAAAGGAATGGCTCTGGGAAGTAGGTCTAGCATTCATTTCCTGGTTGCACAACCTTTATTGAGAACACACGATGCTTCAGGGTTTCTAAGTTTATAGCTCAGCCCAAAAGGTGGAGTTATTTTGCATCATGATATGCCATTCTTGAGATGTTAATGTTTCACGCCTTCACCAACAGGAATAAATCTTTTTTATTAACATTCAGTTGTTGGTTGATGGGTTCATTAGTTTGCTTTCCTGTGTTATTTTGCTGTTTGTGGTGGTGTTGTCATGGATATTTTCCATATTCATGACTGTCTCTCGTCTTTTAAATAATCTTTTCAATATTTGGAGAAATTCCTATGTATTCAATCTGACATGCTCCTCACACAGGAAAGTCAGAGCTAAGTACCCGTTCTCCTTTACACTAAAATCATGCCTATGTGATTTAATTTCCCAATCAGAACACCTGCATAAGAATTTAGTTCAGAAGTGACCAACGTGATGAAATAGGCTTTTACAGGACATTCACTTTTGCTGGCAAGGTGAGGGGCAGAATATCAACACTCAGTGGTAGCAGAGTCACCTGTAGTGACCACAGCTTCTCAGTGTTAGCAAACCGGGTTCCAGCAAAGGGGCCACATCGATGCGAGCAGCAATAGCAGGTGCAGTAAAGCGCTGGTTCCTCCAAACTTCCAAGCAGTTGTGAAAATTGCTTAATCTCATTTAATAAAGCAATTTACTGATTATCCAGATTTGATTTGTGGATTTTACTTTTTTTCTAAGAACCCTAGGTGGTTTTGTTTGTATGTATGCTTACTTTTAAGAATAAGAGAAGTTGAGTAGAATAGTTTCTGATTTGTATGTCTGGGGCTGATCATATACATGGAAAGAAAACTCCCAGGATATAAAATTTGGGGAACATGATTGTCTTCCCTTAAAATTTTGTAAGCATTGATTACTTTCCTTCTAGCATTTGTATTGTCCCCAGTTGATGAAGACAATAAAAATGTGACCAGGAAGTGTGTTGTCATTTAGACTCTCTCATTAACTTTGCTGTTGAAGGCAGTGTGACTTTCAACTGAAGTGCTTATATATTATTTTTAAACCAGTAAATTCACAGCGTTGTTTTGGCCATGCCATGCAGCAGGCAGGATTTAGCGGGATCTTAGTTCCCTGACCAGGGATTGAACCTACGCCCCCTGCATTGAAAGCATGTGAACTTAACCACCAGTGAACTCCCCACAGCTATGTTTTATATGATAATTTTCCAAAAATTTGTCAGGTTTCTCTGTCAAAAACACTGTTATATTCTTATATTGGATCTCGATTCTCTGTCCTCAATTATAACTGCTCTTTCCAATTTTTTCATCCTCTCATATCTTTTCTCTTCATTCTGGAAGAGAACGCTAAGTTGGTTATCAACATCATGGATATGTTTTTCCACATCATAATATCTTATTTTAAATATCTCCAATGTGAATTTTATTATGATAATCAAAATAGGATATAATTTAAAATCTTTATATTTGTTGATATACCTTATGACAGATATATATTCTAGCTTCTACTGAAATATTTATATTAATTCATATAATAAGATCTTTTAGCTGAAAGCATATAACATTATGTGTAAATATGGCATACAAATGCTATAGTATGTCTCATTTATGACAAACATAATAAAGAGAAAAAATCCAGAATATTGGTTTTAGTGCCAAGATAAATGTTTTGCTAGGAGTTCTATGATGATCCTGAAGATCTGACTTCTCTGGACAAAAAAAGAAAAAAGAAAATCAGGGTCCAACAAGAGGCCCTGACCTATATTCATTCTGGGGATTCATCAGAAGCATCATAATCACCGTTTCTGCCTCAGAGAAATGGGATTTAATCACATAACTTCAGAAATATGTCTGCACGGAGTAGCTTATAATTAGGGTCAAGGTTTGAGGAAGAAGTTTCTTGTATAGTTTTTTGATATTTTGATAATCTTTAGGAATAGCCTGCTATTTTAAAGTCTGTATGGTATTACTACCTAACTAAATCAGTTGAGTACAGCTAGGAAAGACATCAGAAATTCCAGTAAATGTTGACAGGTATAAGTTTACTTCATGATCTAAGGCTTAGCAGGAGATAATTACCTATCTAAGCATTTTTTGCTGTCTGCAATCTTTTCCCCTCAATCTCCCTTTTAGCTTTGTTTTTGGCTTTTTAATCTGGTGTTCTACGCTTCCTGTACCCGTTTAATATATGACATTACTTTTCATGTCCTATCAAGGATGCTAAACTGTCTAAAATATATTTTTAGAGTAGATCTCTTCAGTGAGACTCTCTCCTCTGAATTCTTGGAATTCGTTCATTCTCTTTCACTATTTCATTTAATAAATATTTGTCAAGCACCTATTAGGTGTCAGACACTCTTTTAAGTGCAGAGAAGAGAACAGTGAACAAAACAGAAAAGGATTCTGCACTCATTGAGCATATAATCTAGTCAGCAAAATCACCATTAACAGAGAAATAAATAAATAAGTCATAGTTCAGAGGTCATAGGTGCTATAAAGAAAAATATTGCAGGATAATAGGAAATTGAGTGACTCAATGTGTGTGAGTGTGTGTAGGGGAGGGGCATCTCAGATAGATGTTGTTATGATTAATATCGTTATTCATGTTCTCCTATCATTAAAAAGGGAGGTGGATGTCCAAATCCTGTCAACTTAGGCAAATAATTGCATAAAGTTACAGATTGTAGTATACATAATTCCCAGCCCAATTTCCAACATATACCTGCCATTTATTTGATGAGTGTTTTCATCTGTTGATGTGGGTCTTCTCCCACTTTCATTAAATGTTTCTAACAGTCTTAACAGATGGAGAGCAAATACAGAAAAGAGTCCTCTTAGGGTTGACCATGCTTTCCTTTCCCCTCCTCAATTAGTACTCTAGTCACAAGAATCAGTCTCAGCTTTCAAGTCATTTTCAATAATTCTTTTCCCTCCCTTGTTCCACTTTTTTGAAATTATAATATCTGAAGAGATAAAGAATGAGACATAGTATTAGGGGTCAGGCCAGGGGGCATGGGAAACTGAAACACTGCCTAAAATTTAGCATGCAGTCAGTTGAAGGATCGCTATTCAGTTTTCTGCTTTGTTGAGATTTTGTTTCTGATCCAGGAATTAGAGAAAGAGGGAAGGAATAAAGGTCTTTCTATCTACTTTCTGGCAGGCAGGCACACTAGCAGCATCGTACTATATCATGTATTTAATCCACCCCCCTTAGCTTTGCAGTTAATGGAAATTCCTCTCATATTCTAACAATAAGTTGACAGTGGGTCCCAGTTCACAGTGTTGTGCAATTTCATCTTAAGTCTCTTCCTACTTTAGTGAAAAGGTAGAGGAGGTTGCTTCAGGCCTACTAGCCACATGACATTTTAAACTGGAAATGAAAGTAGAGGTTTTTGAGTTTCCAATATGTATGTGAATTCTGTATAAGAAGTGATTTGTTCCACAGCAAAACAGATATGCTATCCCTTGACCACACAGAAGAAGCTGAAGAATGAAAGCTAAATAAATAGGACATGTATTTGCTAAATTTCCATTGTGATCTCCATTACTTTCTCTTTCTTCAACCTGTGTATCATTTATATCATTGATAACCTATTTCTAATGCACCCTTCAAGTCAATGATCATGTTAAAGACATACAAAAGTTACTGAATAAAAGAGAAGTTACTAGATATCTTTAATATGGTGGTATTTTTCCAGGAAATTATTATGTGGAAGAACTGGATCTTTTTTAAAATTAAAATGTAAAAATCGTACACAAACCATTTGTGCTGTTTCCTATGCTAACAAAGCCATCTTCTTGAAATTTTTTAATTCAGTTAAGATATTAATGGACATTAATGGAGAATCAACTGTTTTTGTTCTGCACTGTTCCAGGCACTACATACAAGAGTAAATAAAACAGGTAACTACTGCCTGCAAGGAGCTTACATTTTCCATTTTGTCTGTTAAATTTTCATTCAATTTGTTAAATTTTCATTCATTCTTCAAGTTTTGTGTCCTAGGCCATTTGTCACGACCTACTAGTTCTTAATAGTAAGCTCTTTGAAGATGAAAACCAAATTTATAGCTTTTAAAGCTCCCGATTTAGTTCCTCAACATGTGCTTATTGAATAGAATCAGATTTAACTATACTGATGGGCCTTCAACAGAAAATGGCATTTTGAGTGTCCTTGTATTTGCCCCTTAAGAGGAGTTTCTCTTTTTATGATATTTATTTGAAATAAATAATTGTAATTATTAAATAGGAAATATCTGTCTCGAGTTATTCATTATTAGAGATTAGATTTTTCATAAATGTTAAAACATTACAAAACTTTGTTGAGTAATACTAGGAAGTCAGCTCATGAGTTCTAATCTGAGAAATATTTGAATAATTCATAAGTACATTCAAAATACACACACACACACACACACACACACACACACCTTCAGATTAGCAGATGATAACATCAATGTCCAAGACAAAAGTTAAGTTTATGGAACTTACAAATTTATGGAACTCAGTACCATATTAATATAAAAAGTGAGAGGGGTGCTAATAGAAAAAATCAACAACATTACATGACTTTTGGAACTTTATTTCACATTTCTTAAATTAAATCACAAAAGAAGCCAGTGTTCATAATTGGGTGTATATTTTCATGATGCCTCAATTTCAGTGTGTGAGAATTGAGTGTTTTCTTCTTAGCAAGTGAATTTTTTTCTAAAGTGAAGAAGTTTGTTTTTTGCTCTGTTAATAAACTGAGGCACAGATGTGTGGTCAAACTCCACAATGTAAACGAGTTCTTAGGCTGAATTATTAAATTCAGGTTTGTTTCCTCTTATTTTACCACTTCATTTCTTTACCGTGACTAATAGTGCTGACTGTTGTATTTTATGCATTTTCAAGCTCTTTTCTATCCATTTTGCAAGAAAGCAATGCGTCAGTCATTAACTAGACAGAGAAAAAAGGTAAAATATATACAAACTTCAGGTAATTGTGTTTTTTAGTGAACTGATATCTTACAAAACACATTATTTGACAAGGGTAGGATTAATAAACATAAGAATTATGTATTCCAAAAAAGTAGTCAGAGTTAAATGTGGAAACGGTTATATCATTAAGTCATACCATGCCATATAACTAAAAAGATCAAAATAGTTTATCAGTTTCAGGCTTTTATTAGGGAGAAACATGAAGTAATACTCTTAAATATAAATCTATAATTTAACAACTTTCACAAGTAAAACTTAACAATTATCCCCATGCAAACTTAATTTTGCTAGAGTAATATCTGACATAATATCAATAAGATCATACTTAATAAAAGTTTCCTCTAGTACCAGACTTTGCTTGGACATAAATCCTATAATTTAAGGATAATATTATTATAATTTAATAATACAGGAAAAGAATAAAGAGTTGTCCCAAAAGTAGTCCTTGGAACTGGACATTATCACGTTTGTTTAGTGGAGTATGGACGTCAAGAATTGCCCCAATGTGACATTATATGAAGTATAAAGAAAGATACTTCCTGTTATATACATATGCAGGAAAAGGTATTCAGAAGAGGCATGTGCTAGAACTGGGTAGCTGAGGACCTCCCAGCTGAGGGTTTCCAAATGCATTTGAGAAAGGTAAGGTGTTGTTGATCTTCTAAGGCATAAAATAAAATTAACAAGGAGGCAAATAATGGAAACTAATTCCATCACATTATTTCTCTTCTTGCAGGACATGGGGGCGGGAGGGTTTAACTGTGAGACCAGTTAAACCCTCCCGCCCCCATGTAGGATTGAGAACATATAGGATTGTTGCCACTAGCACCAGTGAAATGGTCAATTAGCAAGGACCAAAGCACATGGGTGTATTAGCCAGAGTTCTCCAGAGAAACAGAACCTAAGGGATGTATGTATACGTATACGGAGAAATTTATTTTAAGGAATTGGCTCATGTGACTATGGAGGCTGGCAAGTCCAAAACCTACAGGGTGTGCTGTCTAGAAACCTAGAGAGAGTCAGTGTTGCAGCTCAGTTCTGAAAGCTGTCTGCTGGTAGAGCTCCTTCTTGCTCTGGGAAGATCAGTCTTGTGTTCTATTCAGGCCTTCAAATGATTGAATGAGGCCCATCCACATTATGGAGGGCATTCTGCCTTATTCGAAGTCCAGTGATGTAAATATTGATCTCATCCGAAACACCCTTATAGAAACATCCAGAGTAATATTTGACCTCATGTCTGGGCACCTTGCCCCAGCCAAGTTGACATATACAATTAAACATCATACCAGGCCAGTTCTAGACAGAATGAACCATTTACTTCAAGAAACTTGAAGCCCTATTCATACATTTCTTCTTTCAGCGGGACAATAAATGGTCTGAAGTGAGAGACCAAAAAAGGAAGCCACAAGAGCTCAAGTTCTAGTGGCTCAGCCAATGACCGCAAAGTCCAAAGTTAATAAGTCTGACTGGTGAGTAGGTACATTTGTCATTGTTGTTTTCACTATTATACGTCTAGGCTGATGTACTTACCATACATTAAAAAGTCAGAACTTACAAAAATTATTGTAGGGCAATTGGCTGTCACCCCAGAAAGTACAATATAATTCTATGCTATTACAACAACATACATAAATTTGTTTCAGTCATATTAAAATTTTAAACTGAACATAAATTCTTTAAATTTACATTAGAAATGTAGAGAAGAATCTTTATAATCTTAGGTAAGGATTCCTTAAGCAAAATACAAAAGTACTAACCATAAAGGGAAACTGTATAAATTTGACTACCATGCAATGATTATTTCTAGCGGTCAAAAGAAACTCTAAACATAATAAAAAATACAACCCACAGACTTCGAGATAATTATAGAAACACTGCAGACTCAAAGATCTGTAATCAGATTATAAAAATAATTCTCGGGCTTCCCTGGTGGCACAGTGGTTGAGAGTCCGCCTGCCGATGCAGGGGACGCGGGTTCGTGCCCCGGTCTGGGAAGATCCCACGTGCCGCGGAGCGGCTGGGCCCGCGAGCCATGGCCGCTGAGCCTGTGCGTCCGGAGCCTGTGCTCCGCAAAGGGAGAGGCCACAACAGCGAGAGGCCCGCGTACCACACACACACAAAAACCCTCAAATAATAGAAGGACAAATAACTCCAATAAAAGCGAAAGGCTTGAAAAGACTATTCACAGAAGTGGAATTATGAATATGAAATAAAGGTGAAAAGGTATTAAACTCAGTATTAATCAGGAAGAAAAACGAATTTGAAACAATAATATTATTCCATTTCATATCTATCAGATTCAGGTTGGTATGTACCGTAATTTAAGAGGGATAATAAATATGGGAGCTCTCATTTACTGTTGGGACTGCCATCATTATGTCCACTTCGGGAAGAAATTTAGCACCAACTAGTATAGCTGGAGATGTACATACAAAAGTTGATATTTCCACTTAAAACTATGTATCTTTCACTAAAACTCTTGTACATGCACACGAGAAGATGTATACAGAAATTTTTACTGTATCATTATTTGTAATAGAAAAACATATTGGAAATTAGTTTATCAGCAAGAGAATATATAAATACCTATGTGCATATGTATGAATAACACATTTGTATGTGTGTTTTCCTCTGTACCCATGTACATACAGTTAAACTAACCATATCATTTCATGGCACTATGATCATCAGGAAGTATATGATTAATTTTGTTTTATTTGATTGTATATTAATTTTTCCCTTTTTTCTGATCTTTCTTTTTATTATTTATTATTTGTGACTCAAAATGGCCCCTAACGATGGCTTCCAACTGTTGTGTAGTCCCCTGCCACAGCTACCAGGGTAGGGCTGTGTGATCCAGAGAATACTGCAGAAGTAATGTTATGTTAACTTCTTTTTTTTTTTTTTTCGGTACGCGGGCCTCTCACTGCTGTGGCCTCTCCCGTTGCGGAGCACAGGCTCCGGACGCGCAGGCTCAGTGGCCATGGCTCACGGGCCCAGCCGCTCCGCGGCACGTGGGATCTTCCCGGACCAGGGCACGAACCCGTGTCCCCTGCATCGGCAGGCGGATTCTCAACCACTGCGCCACCAGGGAAGCCCTATGTTAACTTCTGATGTTGTCTTACAAGACCTCGGGGTTTACATCTGGCTCCCTTTCTTTCTGAATTCACTGGCACTGGGGACAGCCAGATGCCATGTCTTGAGGACATTCAAGCAAAAGCCCAGAGAGGGTGCACATGTGGGAAGAAATTGAGGTCACCAGCCAACAGCCATGTGCTATGCAAGCCATCCTGGAAGTTGGTCCTCTAATCCCAGTTAAGCCTTTAGGTGCCTATAGGGCTGACCCACCTTTTGACTGCAACAAGAGAAGCCCTGAACCAGAATCACCCCACTAAGCCATTCCTGGACTCCTGACCCTCAGAAACTGTGAAGTAAAAATCATTATTGCTTTAAGTCCCTAAGCTTTGGAGTTATTTGCTAAGAAGCAATATATCACTAATACTTTCCTTTTCACCTTAGTCACCCACGCTAATGTGTTTGACATTGATTTTTTTTGTGAGTATATATCCTTGAAAGATACATAATTTTGCTTTTTGTGCATGTATTTTTAATTTGTAAAAATGCCGTTGTGCTATAGATGTCATTCTGTTTCCTTTTTCCACAACATGTTTTGAAGACCTACCAATTTTGCTTATAATTAGTATTATTTTTCTCTAAATGCAGAAATGCATCCTACAGTATGCATTCTTCATAACTCATTTTCCTGCATATCCCCTCAGAGACCTGTGACTAGTTTTCTCCAAGGTACATACCTTGAAAGGGATTGTTGGGTCATAGAGTATACTCTTTCCATTTTCTTTTTGAAGACTTACTTCATTGCCTCCCAACTGTTCCCTATCCCATAAATATATATATATTTTTAATTTACTGTTTTATTGGGTAATATATTCATATAGGGCAACATTGAAAAGTTTAAGTCTGCATTGTGGCTATTTCCTTCAGCTTCACATTTCTTTTCCTCAGAAGGAAGATAATACCATCAGTTCCTTTTGAGTCCTCTTAAAGTGATGTTTGTATCCACAAGCAAGTACAGGTTCTTTACATTTTTACCCAAATAGCAGCACATTAAATGCATTGCTCCATACTGCACTATTTTTTTTTTTTTTTACTATGTAATTTATCTTGAAGAAATTTCTACTTTAGAACATAAACAACCTATTCTTTGATACAGGTACATAGTGTATCATTGCTGGATTTTATCATAATTATTTAGCAATGTCTTTATAGATGGATTAGATTAATTCTCATTTTTTGAACTTTCAAATAATCCTGAAAAGAATCATCTTAAACAGAAACAATCATTTTATATATGTACAAGGTTATCAATAAAATATATGTTTAGAAATATATTTCTGGGTCAAAGGGTAAGTGTATTTATAATTAAAAGAGATTAATATTTAAATAGCTCCCTATAAAAGTTATATCAATTTACAAATATATATCAAAGGATCAATGTTTGAGTTTACTAATTCCTCACTACCTTCCCTTGCCAAAGTGTGAATTCAAACTTTTGTTTCGTTTGCTTAATGTGTGTGTTTATGTAATGCACGCAAATACTGAAACGTATATATTTGAAGGGTTTATATGCACATATTCAAAATTTAGGAAGTACAGAAGGTAAATGGGGAAGCAGATTTAGCTCACATCACTTACTCATTCACACAGTAATTTCTCCTGTGGCAGCCATACTTGTCATCTACATACACATAAAAGTTCGGGTACATAGATTAATTCCTCTTATTTGGACGTATTTGTACTTCTTTCGTGTTGCAGGAACTGGAAAGAGAAAGCTCTTGCCAAGGTGCTATTTTAAAAAGAGGCACCAGATTTCTGCATGACCATTTATATTAGGAATATATGCCTTTATTTTCTCAACGTTCAGCATCAGGCAAACACCCCGATATATGTGGATCTTAACAAAGTGGTATACTTTTTAAAAAAATTGGGGTATAGCTGCTTTACAATGTTGTGTTAGTTTCTGTTGTACAACGAAGTGAATCAGCTCTATGTATGCACATGTCCGCTGCCTCTTGGACCTCCCCCGCCCCCCCCCCCCCCCCCCCCCGCCATCCCATCCATCTAGGCCATCACAAAGCACCGAGCTGAGCTCCCTGCGCTATGCAGCAGGTGCCCGCTGGCTATCTGGTTTACACATGGCAGTGCACAGACGTCAATTCCAATCTCCCAATTCATCCCACACCCCTTCCCCTGACCAGGGTGTCCACATGTCCCCTACATCTGCCTCTCTATTCCTGCCCTGCAAATAGGTTCATCTGTACCATTTTTCTAGAGTAATGAGTTCAACACCACTGCTGGGCATAACGTTTGAGCCTGCTCAGATCCAGCCAGTGTGCTTGTACAGCAGTCATTCTGGGGTCGTCCCCGGCAGAGCACCTATCATCTCCGTCCAACCAATGAAAGGCGAGAAGAGACAGGCACACAGGATGTCTTATGAACATATCTTTGTTTGCTTTCTACTGTAGAAAATGTACTTCCACGGTCACACCTAATTTCTAATTTCAAAACGAAACACAATTTAGTTTTGAATATGTTTATTATGTGCCCACATGTGAGCCATATTTTTGTCTTTTATTGTTTTATTGTTGTTGTTAAGCTGTTTACTATGAAAAGTGAGAACAGATTGAAGAGCAGAAGTTGTCTTTGTCACGTTTGCGAGTTTAGCGCTTTCACATGTATATCTATAATCCACACAGAATGCACATCTAGCTGTGGTGTGAGAAGATATCTGTCTTTTCTTTTCCTTATAGGGAATGAATTTTCTCAGTTTAATGCTGCTGTTCTTGACCTACATATTTCCATATATATGTGGAACAATTCCTTCAGTTTTCTAATATGTTCCTTTGTTTTCTTTATCCCTGTGCTAATATTATACTATATGTCTTTTTACATTTTTTTTTTTTTTTTTTTTTTTTTTTTTGCGGTACGCGGGCCTCTCACTGTTGTGGCCTCTCCCGTTGCGGAGCACAGGCTCCGGACGCGCAGGCCTAGCGGCCATGGCTCACGGGCCCAGCCGCTCCGCGGCATGTGGGATCTTCCCGGACCAGGGCACGAACCCGTGTCTCCTGCATCGGCAGGCGGATTCTCAACCACTGCGCCACCAGTGGTTGAGAATATGCTTTACATATTTTGTAAAGCAATTTTCTCAATATAATTCTTCCTTTAATTGTTGTTAATTTAAGAACTTACGTCAAAGATTTATAAAAGATTTTTGAATTTTACACACCCACAACTACAGACACAAACATCTATTAAAATTTTTATTAGAAGCCCTTTAAGTGGAACAAATTATAAAGTGTTAATAATCATGATACAGATGTATCCTCTTCATAAATATGATATCCCATCCATTTAGACATGGTCATTTTCATATATTTTAATAAAACATGTAAATTTTTCCCATAACTTTTATATATGCTCTATTAGTAGTTTGACATTTTATCATTTTTTGATAATTGTATGCAGTGTCTTTGTTTCTATTATGTATTCTAATAAGTATTTGCTACTGTAAAGGAAAAATAACAATACACTCTACTATCTGTGGCTGCCAACACAAGTAATATGTTCAGGATCTTAAATACTAATTTTAGAATATTTTAATGTTACCTTTGGGTGAGAGGAGAATGATGCTAGGGAAGTTTGCAAAAGAATTTCCAACCATATGTAAAATGTCTTATTTCTTTATAAATTTAAACAATTTTACCAAATTACTATATTCATTAAATTATCATCTGTATGTTACTATTTAATATATCTTCAATAATGTGTTCTTAAAAGTAGAAGAGTAATATTTTAGTTTACATGAGGGCTTAAAAGTATATCCTTCATAATAATAGTTTAAAATGAAGTAAATTATTATATCCCTTTCTGAATTTTTGTATATGTTTTCTATTATATAGGTTCTTCATTGAAGGGTATAAATAAAGCTACTTATGCATTTGCAGTGTCACAAATGTGATAACTATAGTTGAATGAAATTTAACCTTAGAGGTAAACATACCTGGTTCTAGTTTTTTTTTTGGGGGGGGGGAACTCAGTGCTTTGTATTTACAAAAGAAAAATAATAAAGGAAAAGTCCGAAGCTAATCAGCTGGAGACACGGGGCAAAGGTGGGAATCTGGGGGAAAGGGTAGGGTCCTCTGCAGGGAGAGAAGGGGAGGGGCTCTGGCACCCAGGAAGCCTGAGGGTCTCAGCCACTAGGGGCTTCCCCAGGGCCAGCCCCGCCCCCCCACAGAGGCTCAGATCAAGGGGCCAGGAGCTGAGTTTCCCACAGCCCCCTCTGATTTTTCCAGGAGCCTGAGTTCCCAGCTCCAGGGGTCTGGGATGGCAGGGCAAACTGAGGCCAGAGAGAGCCCATGGGTCCTGCCACCACTTCTCACGGTGGCGTGATCTTGGCAGCCTCGGCCGGAATAAGGGCAATGAGGTCTCGGTTGGCGAGGAAGACGAATCTCAGGCTGGCAATGTCCACCGCGGAGTTGTTGCTACGGCGCCCTCTGGAGCCGCACAGCACAGGTCGTCCATCGATGTCGATGGGCCGCCTGCCCTCACTGGCAATGAGAGCGCCATTGTTTTCCAGCTTGATGACACCTTGCTTCCGGGAGATCGCGCAGGCGGGACCCTCCAGAGGCAGGTCCGCGTCAATCTGCTTATCCTCGGTTGCTCCGCCCGGGATGATCTTTCTCAGGCGCCTCCGGCACCGCGCCGTGCGGCCCCGCAGCGCTGCCAGGGTCTGGCTGTCAAGGTCCGGAGAGCTCATGCCTGTGATGCTACCTGCTAGCCCACTTACGCAGTTCCTGTTCCAGCTGCCGAATCTCTCGTTTCTGGAGCCGGTCAGCCACGGTCAGCGCATGGCTTAGGCCCTCATCTCACAGGTCCTTGAGCTTACTGTCGTCAGTCAAGTCCTCTGCATCCGAGAAGTTCAGCACTTGGTCCCCCTTGGGCAGAGGCTGCACTGTCTGGTCCTCCGACAGGTAATACTGCTTCATGAGCTGCCAGTGGGCCTGCAGAGTCGTGGCAGTAGGGGACCAGGTAGAAGGCATCGGGGTGTCTGTGCAGCAGGTCCTGGAAGTCTCCAAGGTGGGCTGGCTGGTCGATCTCACTTTGCTCAGCAGCTGCCCTTCAGCCTTGCTAAACAGGGCCTTGCTCTGGATGGCGCCAACGGCCTCCGAGTGCAGCAGTGGGTCTCATGGCCTGGCAGGCCAGCCTGGAGATGACAGGATCGTAAAGCAGGGCGCACCGGTGCTCCTGGACTTCCCGCAGGGTGAAGCGGCAGCTGAACTTCACGCCCAGGTGGACAGATGTCAGGCCATGGGTCTGCAACATGGCATCGATGAGCAGGAGGTCGTCCGCAGGCTTCCAGCGGCCCAGATCCTTGGTCACCTGGAGTGGCTGTTTGCTCTTCTTCACACGCTTGGTGAGCCCAGGGGCTGGGGCTGGGGCGGGGGCGGGGCTGGGTAGCACAGGGATGATGGGGGCCTTGGACACCTTCTTGTCCTCCCTGGAGGAGGGAGGGTTCACTCCCAGAACTGCGCCCTGGTTCCACCCCACTGGCCCCCTTCGCCCGGGTAGAGGACTTAGCCACGCTGCTCTCCAGCAGCTCATCGTCAAACTTCTTTCTCTTGGCGAACCTGGAGGAGCTTCTCCATTTAGGGATGGTGCCCAAAGCCTGTGAGGGGGCCCGCTTCTGCCCTGCCGGTGACTGCTCACCCTCGGAGCGGATGGCAGTGCCTGATGCCATCAGGGTTGACTCTAGCAGCCCCCTGCGAAGCTCTGTCCATCCCCTTACAGTCCCAAGGCCACTTGCTCCAAACCACAGGGCTGGAAGGAAGGCTCATCCAAGGATTCTGACCAGGTGAGCTTAGAGGCTGAGAGGAGATTCATTCCCAGGCTGCCCGCTCCAACAATTTCAACACGGCGATGGCGGCAGCAGCCGCAGGGCCAAAGCGGGCTTCCTTGAGATTCGTCTACTTCCCTGGTTCTAGTTTTGACTGTACTGTTGTTTCCATGTAACCATGACCAGATTCTTTAACTCTACGTGGCTTGACTTAGTAAAGTAGAAATAACAACATGTTTGCTTCATTTCAATGAATTTATCTAACAATAATACGGTACAACATATAGAATTTCTGGGTCTATAATAATAAACTGTACAAAGTAAAATTAATGTAATATTGGTGCTTTGCAGAGCTCAGTTCAGTAAACATTTATTGAATGCATGCTATGTCCCAGGTACAGAATGTGGGACAACAGCAAAATCATAAAAGAAGTAAGTAGACGTTTTGGCTTAAGGTACTTATGTTCAAATCCTTTTAAAAGTTTTGGGGTGAGTGTTCCATTAAGAACACCTATTCATGCTTTCTAGGGCCTTAATCTCACAATCCTTCTCAATGTTGACAAATGATTTTGTGAGTCTGTTAGCATGAAAAGTTCTTACTAAATTAAAAACAACAGATTTGTATATTACTATTTTAGCAAAAGATGTTGGTATTCCTAAAAATCGAAACGAGACATTCAGTAAACTTACCTATTATGTGAAATAAATTTTATCTGATGGTGGGAAAAATCTGAAATACTATAGTAATCACTTCACTCATGACTTATATCATTCTTCCCCCTCCTTGGTTGAGTGTCCTTTCTCTGCATACAAGGTCAACATAACAGTGGTCAGCTAGAGAGTTGAATAGTAAAGATCAGACTCTCTTTGCATAGTTTCTAAATTTAGCTTTCTAATCATTATAACTTTTCATGAGTTATAGCTCTGAATCTTTGGTTTTGATTGACAAGATATTTTATTTTTATATAGTAATATAGTAAAATATATAACATTATATATTATATATATAATTTAGTGATAACTTTAATGCCTCTATATGAGAGCTAAACTGTGCCTCAAATTTCAGAAATTATTACTAACTGAAAACCAAACACAACAGCATATGTCCCATAAGAATCTCAATATGTACGTCCGAAGTCTAAAGTCATTTTAGTTTTCCTTAAAAAATATTTCACGTCTAGTGTTCCTTATCACCACCCCTAGTCACTTTAGTTAGAACCTGGAGGGTCATGGGTGCCTTTCTTTCCCTTGACTCCTAAACGTAACTTTAAATCCCATGGGTGCTCAATTTTAAACACCTTTTTCAACTATTTCTATTTATTTCATCCCCACTGCCCCTGTCCTACTCAGAGCCCCTGTCAAATTTCACTTACAATAACACTAGTATCTTAATAGGTTTTCTGCCACATTCCTGTACGGCCGCATTTTGTCTTCAGCATCGCAGTTAAACTGAGTTTAGTGGGTGCATTTGCCCTTGTTTCAACCTGCTGTTGTCTTTCAGACTCCCCAGGAGATATGAAAACTCTCTGTGATTGGGTCCAGCAAAGCGCTCCAGAATCATCTCGCTGTACTCACCTATGCGAACTATACCAGAGCCAGAATAAGCTCCTCGTAATAGCCTGGACATATGACTATCTGCCCCACACACTGTGTCTCTACCTGAATTGCACATGCCTTTTCTTTCATGGACATTTCTACAAAGCCTTTTGCCATTTCTTAAAACAGATTGTCTCCTCTCTACCTCAATAATGTTTTGCTTACACCCCAAAAAGGGCACCAACAGGATTCCATTTGATGTCTTCTTTTTGTTTGGAATCCGAGATGATGAGTCTCTTTGCAGGAATTCATCTTTCTTCTCTAGCCTCTTACACAGTGCTTTGAGCATATACGTAGATATTTGCTAACTGTATACATTAATGAATAGGTATTGTGTTTTCTACTGTATGCTGTGTTTTCCAATTTTATTTGAATACTTTTTCTCTCTCTCCCTTCATCTATAGCTGTGGGTATATGTTTACATAAGTAATGAATAGTTTATTATACCACAATCTAGAAATAAATGGGATTGCTATAATGCAAATGTCATTTAGATCCCATTCTAGGAAAGACTTTGTAAAACAAACAAAAGACATAGTACATACCAAATCATGAGTTTCTGAATTTCTTAATATACATTGTGAGCTCTATGTATATGGCAGGTAAACCAATGATTCAGAACATCTGGCCTCATCTCATATTGCATATACTTGCTATAATGTATGTAAAACAGAAACAGTAAAAGTGAGCGTGACACACTCATTTTTGTGTGCATTCTTTGTGCACAAATGCAAGTCTGGCTCATGTTGATACCTCAGCGATTTTTGAAAGAAGATTAATGACATGAATATTTGCAAAGAAAATGTCTATGTGACCAACATTGGTGTGGCTCTTGAATGTCAGTGTCACAGTGCTTTGCAATGGCTGCCACATTGCCACACAGCCCTATTTTATGGAGGTGACAAGCTGTCATATGTAAGGTTTATTTCTATTACTTCTTTTGCTGCTTTAATTCACAGTCTATTTTCGGTGTCTTTTCCTTTCCTTTTCATATGTTAATTGAGGTTTGAACCAATTAACATATCTAACAAATCCTAGAATTAATTTTTCAATTCAGACTGAGGCACGTATTTCTACTGAAATGTATTAGTCTTTTTTAATAGTTCAGTTTCCATTATTTACCTACATTTTGGAACAAGATTATGCCTATATTTACTCACTTTGTTGCCCACTCTGGCTTCACTCAATGGCCAATTTTAAGAAGCAGGACTTTAATTACTACAATTGCAAAACATTCTTGTTAAGCTCTGTCTCTTAAAGCAATCTCTAATATTTCCTGAAAAGTTAGATGTTTGTACAAATATCATTGTGAGTTCAAATGAGATATTCTTCTTTTAGGTCATGAGGAGTGGGGTTAGAGCTATGAAGACATGTATGAAAGGGAGTTGGGGCAGGAACATGTGGTTACATTTTTTAATGTCTGAGATGTCAGGGCTGGCAGGAATAAGTAACTGCATCTATGCCTCACATAATACAAATACTATTTTATAAAATTGTGATGAACAACTGCATACATGCCAAAAATCATTTAGTTTCATAGAAAGCCTTTTATATTCATTTGGAATTATCAAGGATTTTATATTTACCATTCAGAGATATTTTCTTTTTTTCAAACTTGAAATATAGTTTAAAGACAAAATAGGTCAAAATCTGAAGATTATGGAGTTGAATCACCTATAGCAGAGAGGTTTTAGATTAGCATTTGTTTACTTATTATGTATCCTATACCATTGTGATTTTATTTAGATGTGAAAAAAAAATGTTTACTGAAAATCTAAGTCTCTCTCAAACAATTTAAAGATCCACAAATATAAAATCTAAAATATATGAAAGCATAATAGACGATGTTCTGTTCACTATCCAGTCTTCATTACATCAGGTAAAATATGATCAATTGCAAACAACAGAAAATCCAACTCACACTGACAAATGACAAAGGATATTTAGGTACTTGCCTCATATTCTCACAAAGAACAGGGTCCACAGAAATGATCTTTTCCAACTCACAAATCACTAAAGACCCAGATTATTTTAGAACAAGTGACCATTCAAGATCACTGAAATTATCTTATCTCTGAACTCTTCTAGGTGCTACCTTCATCCACAGGCTGGCTTATATGGTAGTAGTAAAATTGATGCTGCAACTTAAGATGTCACATTCCTTTTACACACTGTCCAGAAGAGAAAACTTTATTTTTTTCCAACCATTACCCAATGTTCTGGGCTTGATTCCATTTAGAATAAATTAGGATCAGATTTTGAAGTAAAAACTTTGCGAAAAGATGTGCCATCTTTCCGAGATGGGAGATGAAATCAAACTCACTCATACTACAAGGCTGCAAAACTATGATGTAGTAGCAGATGAGTGAAGCAGACAACAGTATCCACTGTCTTCCTAAGATAAAGAGACATGGTATTTAAAGATAAGTCACTGTAAAAGTCTGAGATAGTTGTCAATCAGAACCTCTCTCTAAATATTTTATTGTCGATTATTTTCAAACTGCAAAAGCAATAAATGGCCATTGCAACAAAACAAACCACACAAATGCAGACAACTAATCTGCATATTTACTCCAATGCAAACCTTTACCCTATCAAGTCAAAAAAATATTTCAAAAGTACATTTCCATACCAACCAGAGATGTGACTAAAAATTATATTCAGTTGAGTGCATAAATATATATCTATTTTTATGAAAAAAATACCCTCTCTTGTTCCTTTTTATAAATTTAGTCTATTATTTTGGGGCTCTTTTATTGAGAAGTAAGATCTATGTAGAGAAAATTGGAAAATGTAAAAGTCCAGTGTAATATGGATTACTTAAAATCATACCCCTTCTCCAAAAAGAAAAACTCCTCCCATATCATTATCACCTAAGATAAGAAATAGAACCCCAGAAGCAATCCACTTTCTCCCACCAAACATAAACCCATTACTCTCCCTAAAGGAAATCACTAACTAGACTTAAAGTAATCCCATCTTTCTTTACAAGATTATATCTGAATATGCATAACGTTAGAGCTTTATTTTGTCTACTTCCAAACCTCTTATAAATGAAAATATACATTAAGTATGCTTTTGCCTCTTTATTCTTTAACTCATACCTTTATTAGATTTATGCACTGAAGACATATATTGCTACAGTTTATTCATGTTCCATGTTGCACAGCCTACTACTGAAACGATCATATCTCTAGCTCCGACTAGCAATACATGAGAAAGTAGAAATTCCAGCACTGACTGTACCATGCATGATGGGTGCTCATCGCTGTGAACCCAAAACGCATCCTGAGGAGAAAAGTGCTTTTAGGAAGCTGCATTTGACAAACTCAGAGCCCCGTGATTAGTGATGCAGCCTTGCTGTGGTTCCCTATTAATAGCATAGTCTGCTAATTACGAGTAAAGCTCAGAGTTGAATAAGGTTTGTGTATCGTGAGTCTGGAAACTCAGCCCTTTTTAATGGTGCCAAAATAAAAACAATAACTAATACTTATAGTGGTTTTACATGACGTAACTTTAATAATCATAAGAACACTAGAGTCTAGGACTACTATAATCTCTGTTTTCGAAATAAGGAAATGGAGAGCTTAGGTAACTTTACCAATGAAGCATAGCAACTATGGACTGGAAAGTAAACCAAGACATCTGGCTTCAGACTCTATCTCTAGCAGTGTACTATAGTATTGTTAGAATGCCTTATATTTTGTGTTGCTCAGTATAAGAGAGAAAAACCTGTGGAAATATAATTTGTGGAGGAACTTGCAACTTTGACCAAAAATATCTTTCTTCAGTTGTCCTGGGTCTTATGATGGAGTGGGTTGAAAGGGAAGAGTTGTCATGATTAGAATTATGACATAAAGTTATTTTAATTCATAGGATAAAGTAAATATACATATACCATCACATACTTTCTATTTATTTTATATCTTGAATTAAAATTAATTTTCATATACTCTAGTAGTTCACAAAGTAGGTCAATATGCAAATTAATATTTTTCATTGTTACTTTGACTTTTCACTTAACCTGAAATACCACACAACTTGTTCTACTGTACATGGAAGTTCGGGCATAGGAACAAAAAAGAATATTAAAAAATAATAATTATCTAGGACTAAGCTTTATTTTTATTCTCCTTCTATGTCTCCTTATATTTTATTTATGCCTGTTGTTACAAATTTTAATGATACAATTACCTTGCCTTCCTTTACACGTAATCACCTGCTGTCTCATTCTCAATATCCCGATGACTTTTCTGCTCTAGACCTATCGTGATGGCGGCCCTGCCGTAACGTTCATCTCCACCTGACCTTATTCAGTCTCTTTCTTCTTTTTCTTTGTCCATATTTTTGTTCTCTGTCTTATGATCTAGCTGTTTGGCAAATTGTCTTATATAAAAATGTGTTCTTTATCCAGTTAAGATTTATAATCCCAAAAGCACAGATTTGGAAGAAATTCGTAAAGGTCTGTTCACGCAAACATGCATCCAATATTTTATCCTGGTTCTCTATGAGTTAAAAATCACAATTTCATACCAAGACTGGTTCTTGTATCAGTCAGGGGCTTGGCAGCAAACAATTCACACTTGTAAAGTAATTGAGACAAATTTAATACGCAAGTTTTAAAAATTATGAACAAGGTTTAAGACTACCAGTAAGATACCCTAAGGCTTTGAAATATGGCAATTTTACCTTCCTTAGCCCTGAAAATATCGGGTAAGGATTCATTCTTCTCACCCCCTAATCTCTTTCTGGAGTGTCTTATTTTCCAAATCCCAAACGTAAACCAAAGGATTAGGGAGTTTAGCCGGAACAGAACTGTTTTCTGGGACACAGACCACGATGGTGATGTGTGGATGGCGGAGTTGGAGCAGACTGCAGGTCTCCAAGAGAAAGATGGAAGTCCTTTGTACATTTCTAAAGTTGGAAAAGTGTATGGATGAAGAAAGTGACAGTCCTTTGCAGTTGTGTACCATTTCGTGAAGAATGTTCTCTAGTTCAAGTTTGAGCCAGTTTAGATATCATGCTGTTTTGAAAATCTGTTTACCTTATGGAATATTTATACTCTAAGAAACAGTATCATTGAAGAGATGAACAATTTCCAAACATTACAAAGCTAGCACACACACGGTGTGACCTATTTCTAATAATTATTGAACATTTTCATTACGTGGTAGGAGATTTTGAGGCATTGCATCACTACACCAATGTGAATTGCAGTGCTGAGACTTGAAGAAGATGAATAATTCTATTGCTCTTTGAAAAGGTATTTCTATAGATATCCCTTTTTTTGAATGGGAAAAGAATCTTCGGGACTCCCATCTGTGGATATCAGTATCTGCCCCAATGCTTGAATGTTACTTGCATCTGACATCATTTTTGGCCACTCAAGGATTATGTTCTATTGTGTTTTTTTTTAATATACTCATTGTATGCATATTAAATTCAGCACTGTGACTATAAGCATCAGTGATAAATATTTATCTTATGCTTCCTCAGAAATCAATGCCTATTACTGAACTTTAATATCTAGATGGTTTTGTGAGAAGTTTTCTCATTTTGAAACTGTTTAATCTCTTTCCCCCCAAATTACATTATCGTTATCATCATGGATGTTAATAGTTACTTGATAATAAGCACTTACTATGTACTAAGCACTGTATTAACTGCTATATGCATATTTGATATTTACAGTAGTTCTACAGCTCAGTCCAGTGTGGTAGCCAGTAACCACATGTGGCTATTTACATTTAAATTTAACTAAAATAATAAAATTAAACAAAATTAAAGTTTCAGTCTGACTGGTGACATTTCAAGTGCTCAGTATTAGTGGACAGAACAGGTTTAGAACAATCCATCATCACAGAAGATTCTATTTGGCTATTTAATGAGATAGAAATAGTAAGTAACCTGAAACTTTAACCACAGCTATATGATTCCTGAACTGCAGTCATAAATTTCATATTATACTGTACATTTCATGAAAAGAGAAACCATCTCTACTTTGCAGATTTTTTTATCAGAAAGGCTATGCATAGTAAACCCTTCATGAATTAGTGGTAGAAGAAATGGCTGAGCAAATTAAAAAATTCAAGAAATATTACTTAAAGCTAATTAGATATCTAGAATTTCTATGGAAAGTAATTATTCAATATCTGATTTAGTGTATGACCTTGTGTAAATTGTCGTGTCCTCCATCCCTTCAACACAGTTATTTTAATTCCATACATGTTTTGTGTTCCTCTCAGAATTTGAGTTTTGTTATAGTACCCTATACCCACAAATTAATTTCCCCATTGAATACACTATATTTTTGTTTTACATTTTGCACATTGGTTAACTTTGCAAGATGTAATCCATCAAAATAGCAATCAATTTAGACTGAACAGAACTTGCCTTCTGAGTCTGACAAAAATAAAAATGAACTAAATGTTTCATTACTATTCCCATTGGATTTTACTCATGTATTTCCAATACCCATTTATTGTTATGACATTGTTTTATCAATTTACAAGTACGCAGCCTTCTTACTATGCTCCCCTGACTATTCATTGTATCATCCAAATTTGAATAATGCCAACTTTTCTTTCTACTGTTTTTGTAGTGCCCTGAAAATAGCATAAATCTTTTATTTATATTCAGTTTTCTAGAGACTCAGCAATTTCACAGGTATTTTTGTTCATTGAATGGTGTTCAGGGAAGAGTTGTTGATATTGGGAATGTCTCTTCCTTCAGTGCTTGTACAGCATTCGTTTTGATAACTAATGTGCATCTGGCATTATTTTTTTAGCTTGTGTATATTCTTCACCTCGAGAGGCAGCTTTAAACAACTGTCAGAGAGCAGCTTTCTCTACAATCATGTGGATTTGTAAAGACCAACTAAGAAGAAGAAAACTTTATTTATGAATGATTTTAATTTGTGGAAATACACTCCTCCTATAAGAACAAAATTTAAATAAAATTCCATATAATGTCTCTAGTTTGTGGTCACTGAAAATTCTAACCAACGCTAGGAACCAAAATAAACTCAGTTTATATATCTGGATTTGTGTGATGTTTAAGGCCTAAAACTAAGGTCAATATTATGTGCTGTCTTGACAGTTAGTAAAATTGGGATGGCCTCAAATGACCTAACTTCAAGTAGGCCTCCCGACTCTGTTCCCATGGATAAGGTTCCCCAGAAAAACAACCCTCCTTATTTAAGGGGTGAGACACAATTCCTGCTTATACATGAGTAGTGAGTTTCAGTTCTCTTCCAGTCTCTGGAATTATTCAGACAAGCTAAACACATCCTTCCATAGGCAACAGGGGCAGCCCACCCCCTTGACACTACAAAGCCAGCGACCTCCCATAGCCCCTGGTTTACCCTGTTCTCAAGTACAACGCCATATGGCCCTGCCTGGTATATGGTGTCCTCTTCCTCTGACCCATGAGTATATGTGACCAGTCACCTGCTGTCAGCCTCATCTGTCCCATGCAGTGTGTCAGGTCTGGCCATCCTTACAATCCTAGGGCGGAAACCCCTCCCTGAACAATGCGATGAAAGGAAGGTAATTAAAACAATTTGATGCTTTACCGAGTATCACATGAAATAGTATTTGCATGTCAGAAACAGAAGCACCATTAACTACACCAAATGACATGTGCACATACGTTGAATCTCTTTTTATAGCTAATTCTTTTAATACTGGCTTTTCACTAGGTCACTACAATGATAAACACCTAAAGGACAGTGACTATAACTTGAAGTAGCATAGAGGCCAATGAAGACACAAGGTCATCAACAAGAAATTTAACAAGATGATAAGTATTGCTATATAATCACAGTTTAAAGCTGTTTTTCTCAGTGTGCTCTGAGAAAGTAGAAAAGACGTAGTGCCTGGCACGTAATATGTATTCAGAATGTTTTTCAGAAATAAATGAAGAAAAAACAGCATGCTAGCCCAATCAGAAGGAGTAATGAGGAAAGGCTTCTTTATGGAGTGACCGGAAACTAAGAGGGGATTCAAAAACACAAGTCAGAATAGCAATTCTGAGCTGACAACATGACAGCTCAAGAGACCGGACTTATGAACGGAGATTGGGGTTTTAACACATTCATGTTTATAAGATATGTGACCTTGATCTTCTACTCAGTGAGAGGTAGATTAAGTTGAAAAGCTTGTGAATAAACACGAAAAGTAACGATTTAATAATCAGGTAAGTATAAAGTAACACTTTATTGAGACGCCAGCCTATATCCACCATATTTATATAATTCAAAATGTCTGAGAATGCTAACTATTGTTAGGGATATGAGGAAAGGGAAATTCTCATATATAACTGGTTTCTATAATCTATGGAGATCAAGAAGAGTATATATGAAGTAAAATATCTTGAGAAAAAAAGACGCTCTGTAGAATACAGAGAGGAAAAGTGTCGTTTGCTCTTTTTATTTCTGATGGTGAATAGCATCATTTAGAAATTCATATGCATCCAGGAAAATACATTTATATTACACTATTTAGGGTTAGCTAAGTTAAGACTCATTAATGAATAAATGGTCTAAAATCTTTTTTCCAAAAATATTGAATATACTACTAATAGCATAAGATCAAAGTACAATATAAAAATGGTTGGAAAAAATGATTGTCTAGTCTAATCATCTCTGACATGATGTCAGCCAAACAGTGAATTATCAAGATTATTTTAAATATAAATATACCCCTGTGATCTTTATTGCTGGACTAGACCGTAAGTGTATATTTTGACTTGCCTAGTTGGAAAGTAGGAAATCATCAAAAATAGAAAGATTTTACTTTTCCTCTCTATTTCATAATTTTTTATATTATATTTATGTGAATATTTTATAGCATATATTATATTAATATGGAAGAAGAGAAGAAATGCTTGAGTGTATTGACTAGAGATTTACTGAAATAATGAATTTTGTTATGTAAACTCAATAGAGAATCACCTGGGGAAAAAGAGAAAAGCTCAGTGGATCGGTGGACAAATGGGGAGAAAAACTGAAGTGACAATGGTTTGGAGCAGTCTTTGATCACCAGGCCTGACTTGGTATTACAGAGCAGGTAGCAGGAGCATTAAAGATTTAGGATTTAGAACTTATATAAGTTCTTGCTTCTGATATTATTTTTAAAGTGATTTATTTCTTTTGGTATGTCCACTGTAACAATCTCTATCTTCAGCCTACAGGGAGATGAACGTGATAAATAATGGCACAATGTTTGCATTATGCGTGACCACTAGAAATGCGAACCTAAAAGTTAATATTATTTGTTTTCCTGAAACATAGAACCAAACTTAAGAATTATCTAGATAATTTGATTCAGGTGCAATGACCTCATTCCAAAAAAAAAAAAAAAAAAAAACAACAAAAACACCAAGATAGAAGCTTAAAAAATACTGAGGCAGAGAAGGAAGGAAAGGAAGGAATGAAATAGAGAATAAATAAAAAGAGGGAGACATTGAGAAAGAGAAAAAGAAACTTGTTGGTAGTCTTTTATGCCAGAATGCTTTCTACAGGTGTACAGAAATATCCCTTTGAAATGACTGACTATATGGTCAACTCAGACTACACTCTCCATAGGCTTCTCCTCTTCTACACACAACTCACACTGTTGACTCTTCCCAGTGGTGACATAGTGTGATGCCAATCCAAACCTTAAACACTCTTAAGAGGACAACCATGCCTTTCTTCCCCTAATCTAATACATTAACACTATTAGGTTTTCAGGGAAAATAAAATAATTTTATAGGTAATAAAAAGACAACACCTGAGGCGGGGGGAGTTAAAGAAAAAAAAATGGAATTCTAGTCTTTATTTCAATCAACACTTAATCAAATGTTGCTCACCTAATCAGTTTATGGAACACCAAGGCCCTAATACTATAACCTTTTAACCCTATCTGGGTTCAATGTTAAAAAAAAAAGAATGAAACACAACAAAAAGTTGATAATAGAAAAAAAGAAGATAAAATTTCGATTCAGGGAAAGATGTGATATAATTCTGGTACCATTACATGTTCATGTACCATTTCATGTTCTACCATTCCATGTCCTAATCTTGTATAACTGCTTTTATTGTTCTTCAACATGTAGCTGCCCAAATTATCTCTCTGATTCTCTAGAAAGGTTACACACGTTACGTGACAGAATTTTTCTCAGCATCCTTATCAGGCTCCTGGTGGGACTATGCATATTGCATCCTTACAGGTGCTTATTTTTTCTGAAGATTATCCTTTGGTAGTGGTTAAGCCTGGTTCTTTCTTTCAGTAATTAAAAAAATATATATCCTTACCATGTTTTCCTTTTTAATTGAGCTATTATTTTGAGATAGTTGTAGATTGATGCACAACTGTAAGAAGTTACACAGAGAAGTCCTGTGTACCCTTAACTTGGTTTTCTTCAATTGTAACATCTTGGAAAACTATAGTAGTGATACAATATCACAGCCAAGATAATGATATCAATACAGTCAAGGTGAAGAATAATTCCATCACCACAAGAATCCTCCATGGTGTCCTTTTATAGACACAGACACTTCCTCTACTTTCCCTACTACCTCCGTAGTCACTGGAAATCACTAATCTGTTCCCTATTTCAATAATTTTGTCACTTCAAGAATGGTATATAAATAGAACCAAGCAGTATGTTAATTTTTCTCTCAGCATAATTTACTGGAAACTGAGCCACACTGTGTGTATACCAGTAATTTACTCCTTTGTATTGCTGAAAGCAACCAATGATGGGGATACACCTCAGTTTTTCTTTTTTATCAACTATTCACCCCTTAAAGGACATCTTTCCAGGTTTTGGCTATTTAAAATAAAGCTGCTATAAACATCTGTGTACAGGTCATTTGAGTAAACATAAGTTTTCATTTTTGTGTGTGTAAATGCCCATGAGTGAATTTCCTGGCTTATATGATGGGAGTTGTATGGTAAGTTTTTAAAGGAAATAACAACTTGTGTTACAAAGGGTCTGTATCATTTTATACTTTAAGCAGCAAGAATGAGTGACTCAGTTTCTTTGCCTCCTCCTCATCATTTGACATTGTCACTATTTTTAAATTTTAGACATTCTTTTTTTTTCAACATCACTTTATCCATTCTAGCTCCTTTGTCTTTCCATATAAATTTTAAAATAAGCTAGTTTAATATGGTAGCTCTATTTTTAGCTTTTAAGGAACCCCCATGCTATTTTCCATAGTGGCTGTCCCAGTTCCCCATCAACAGCGTAGGAAGGTTCCCTTTTCTCCACACCCTCTCCAGCATTTATTGTTTGTAGACTTTTTGATAATAGCCATTCTGACCGGTTTGAGGTGAAACCTCATGGTGGTTTTGATTTGCATTTCTGTAATAATTAGTAATGTTGAGTATCTTTTCACGTGCCTGTCGGCCATTTGTGTTTCCTCTTTAGAGAAATGTCTACGTAGACCTTCTGTCACTTTTTTGATTGGGTTGTTTGTTTGTTTTGAAATTGAGTTGTATGAGCTGTTTACATATTGTCAGTTAGATATTTCCTCTATGTACATTTAGAACCACATCAGTGTTAAAATCTTGCTTCCACAAACAAACATAATTTAGAACACTCAAAAAGAGGAAGACTGCAGTCCCCATATTTTTTGCTTATCATGTTCTTCTTGCCTCATGTTCCGAGGTTCATTCCTTTCTCATTTCTTTTTTTTGTTTAGGAAAACTCCCCTTAGCCATTCGTTTAGGTTAGGTCTCTAGTGATAAATTCTTTAATTTTCCTTTGTCATAGAATGCCTTGATTTCTCTTGTCTTGTATTCCTGAAGGTTATTTTCACTGGGCTTGGAATCTGGATCTACAGTTCTTTTCTTTAAAATGTTGTGCCACTTTATTTTGGTCTCTAGGGTTTCTGATGAGAAATCTACCGTCAATCCAATTGTTTTCCCCTAAAGCTATGGTCATTTTTCTCTTGCTGCTTTCAAGATTTTCCTTTGTCTTTAGTTGTCAGAAGTGTCATTATGATATGTCTTGAAGGGGATTTCTTTGGGTTCATCCTGTTTGAACTTCACTCAGTTTCTTTAATCTTTAGGTTTGAGTCTTTTGCCAAATTTTCAGTCATTATGTCTTTGAGCTCTTTTTTCAGTCTCACCCTTTTCCTCTTGTCCTTCTGGGACCATGATGACGCAGATGTCAGGTCTTTTGTTATAGTCCTACAGAGTCTCTGAGGCCATGTTCTTTCTTTTTGTTTTTTAGTCTATTTCCTCTTTATTGTTTACATTGAGTAATTTCTATTATTCTATCTACCAGTTCCTTGATTTTTTCCCCTATCTTCCCTATTCTGCTGCTGAGCATGTGGATTGAGATTTGGGGTTTTTGTTTGTTTGTTTGGGTTTTTTTCTTAATGTATTTTCCAGTTCTAAAATTTATATTTGGTTCTTTTATTTCATTGCTGAAACTTTCTTTTTCTTCACTGTGACTTTCTATTTTTCATTTGTTACAAACGTGTTTGTAATTGCTCATTGTAGCATTCTTATCACAGCTACTTCAAAATCTTTGTAAGATAATTCTTTGATGCCTGTCCTCTTGATGTTTACGTCTATTGATGGGCTTTTTTTCATTCAGTTTCAGATTACCCTGTTTCTTGTACCATTAGTGATTTTTTTATTGAGATCTAATTGACATATAATATTATGTTTCAGGTGTACTATATTATGACTTCTATGTACATATTGCAAAATGTTCACCACAGTATGCTAGTTAATATCAGCCACCATACAGTTACAGAATTTTTTTTCTTCTCATGAGAATTTTTAAGATCTCCTTTCTTAGCAACTTTCAAATATGGAATACAGTACTATTAACTATAGTCACCATGCTGTACATTAGAATCTCAGGACTTATTTATTTCATAACTGCAAGTTGTACCTTTTCACCCCCTTCACCCATTCTGCCCAACTGCCTCTGGTAACAACCAATCGGTTCTCTGATGCTAAGTGATTTTTAATTGAAATATGGATATTAAGGATATTGTGTTATGAGAATCTGGATATTATTTAATCCTTCTGTTGTAGCTGGTATCTTCTGAACTATTCTTGTACTAGAAGTCCAAATTCCTCACTTTGCCTCCTTGACCCCCAGTGACGGGGAATCTTCATTATTGCTGGGTAGGAGTGGCTGTTCTGGCTCCCAAGGAGAATTTCAGTGTACTTCCTTGACTGGAAGGGACAGGAATAGCCCCTATTGCTCCCCATGTGGCCTCTAGTGATACTACAGGGGAGGAGTTTGGCCATCTCTTAACCTCTGGGCTATGGTGTAAATCCTAACTCAACCAGGACAGATCTGACACTGCTCTAGCACAGGGCATAGGATGTCACCCAACTGCACATGGGGATAGATGAAGTAGATCTCTGTTTATTTTATTTTTTGAATGGATCTGATTTCTAGCCTTCACATTATTAACTTACTTTGTGTTCATTTAGCCCCTCTAGCTGTTCATTTGCAGTTCAGGGATGACCTAAATACTTAAAGTCCAATGGTTCTAGACTACATCTTATCAATTTTATTGTGTCATGATTGTAAGGTAATTGTAGCTAAAACTAAATGGAGATGAGGTATATATCAAGTAAATGCTACACCACAATTCCAGTAAAACTATAATGGGGGGGATTGTCTTACTTAGGACAAAGAAAAATAAATATGTGATTTGCTTTTTCAAGTTTTCAATTTCTGACACTCAATGTAGGGTACTTTTATAATCAGCAAGCAAACAAAAAAGCAGCAATGTAGAGAATCAGGTACACTTTTGAGGTACAAGTATATCATCATTAAAACTATGATTCCAAAGAATATTTAATCATACATTGCAAAGCTAAAATTTTAATGCTGAATAAGCTTATGAAACAAAACCAATTGAAAAGCTAAATATGTTACTATATGTCCCGCTTTCTTACAAATGCCCTGATTTTTTTTATTCACAATTTTCTGTGTCTTACTTTCACATGGGCAATATCTTTGTAATCATATATTAGGAAATGTTGAATTTTAAATATAGCTGAATATACACAGAATATCTAGTTTATATTACCCATAGTTACAATGAACTCAGATAAAATTTGAAAATCATATACAGCTAAATAGCTCATCTTGTGAAATAGCATAAAGGTATCCATCCCAGCCTTTGGACATGTCTGGGGTTCTTGAAGTTCTGGCTCACCAGAAGAATAGCAGTGAAGCCATGTGGACTAGATTTAGGCAAGTAAACTCTCTTTACAAAGATTTTGAATACTGAACACAATGAAGCAGGGTAGAATGAAATATTTGAATTTTTATATACTAACACTGGTACCTTAATAATTGATTATTTTGTTCCTGTTTTATCTGCTTTTCTCTTTCTATCTCTAATTACAACAACTGATTCTGTAACCATCTAGGTATCTTTAAAGAGTTCTGCATTTTATTTCATTCTTAATCAGATTTGGCTACTGTTATTTACTACCAAAAAACAATAAAACAAACAAATGAAAACCCAAGTGATATCTGCAGAAACTTAAGTAAAATTGTAAGTTGCTAGAAAAATATTTAAATATACCATAATTTAGCAAATAGTGACTTACTTTAGTGATATTAGGAGCAATGTTAAGTTTCTTTCTTGTTTATTTTTCTCTGGCACTAACAAAATAAGCCAATTTTTGATATTATTTTTACAATCAATAAAGTCATTGTAAGAGTAAAGAAGGCAGAATATAGAGCAATAGGAATTAGAGAACTGAGGTCAGTCAGAGAGAGAACTTGCTCCCTAGGTATCACAGCTTCCTATACTCCTGTTAGTTTACCCAACTACGAGTAACACAGTAGATGTGGAAACATTACATCAAGGTTCTATACCATGTTCCTTATGTCAATCTTTGCTGAGATAAAGATTTTAGTTAATTTCTCAATTTAAAAAGTCATTATTTTTCTAGAAAGAAAATTAAAATAAGGAAAACTACATACACCAATGCTATTCAATTCCTGTGTTTTCTCCCATTTCATTATTTCCCCTCTAATGATAAAATAATTACTAATGATAGTAATTGTAACAACATCCCCAATCTTGGTTCCAGCAGGGTCTTCCTTTGAAAATTGTGACATTTCTGCCTTTGCAATTGTATGACTTTTCCTGATGTTGCTGTAATCAAGGACATCACACCATGTCTATAGTCCAGGTTTATCTGTGCCATTTTTATGTAAAAAATATCTATGAAAGTAAGAATAAAAGATGTGTGGAGGGCTTCTCTGGTGGCGCAGTGGTTAAGAGTCCACCTGCCGATACAGGGGCACGGGTTCATGTCCCGGTCTGGGAAGATCCCACATGCCACGGAGCAGCTGGGCCCGTGAGCCATGGCCATTGAGCCTGCGTGTCCGGAGCCTGTGCTCCACAATGGGAGAGGCCACAACAGTGAGAGGTCCACGTACCACAAAAAAAAAAAAAAAAAAAAAAAGAAAAAGATGTGTGGAATCTCAAGTACCACTTTGGTATTTTAATAAAGGAGAATGCATTTTGGAAGTAATTTCCCATCTGATGTTGAACTATTTGGAGAATGGATTTGAGGATGCTTCAATATGTTTTGTACATAATCAATTACTTTCATAAAAAATGGTCATGAAGAACCTATGGGCAGGATGGGAATAAAGACACAGACCTACTAGACAATGGACTTGGGGACATGGGGAGGGGGAAGTGTAAGCTGGGACAAAGTGAGAGAGTGACATGGACATATATACACTACCAAATGTAGGGTGGATATCTAGTGGGAAGCAGCCGCATAACACAGGGAGATCAGCTTGGTGCTTTGTGACCACCTAGAGGAGTGGGATAGGGAGGGTGGGAGGGAGATGCAAGAGGGAGGAGATATGGGGATATATGTATATGTGTAACTGATTCACTTTGTTATAAAGCAGAAACTAACACACCATTGTAAAGCAATTATACTCCAATAAACATGTTTTAAAAATTTTTTTTAGAAAATGTAGAAACTAAATGAGCTATTCACAAGTAGGCCACATATTTGGTATTATACATTAGGATAGAACTGAATCTCAAGTATGGATTCAAATGTGCAGAATATATAATTTTCTATTATCCATTATCTCAATGAACTCTAACAAAAATTTAAAAGTCAACTACCATCTACAGCTCAACAATTATTCTTTTTAATTGCCATTTATCCTGATGTAAATAGGTCATCAAACTAAAATATCTGAGGAGCAGACAAATTAAAAATTTGTGAATTTGTGTTCTTTGTTTTTTAGTCATATATGTATTCTGCACCAGAATGGCCACTTTTCCATGCTTTATTTGAAAATATAGAATTTAAATTATTTTGTAATTTTAAATGAATTTTCAACTCAGGATTTTAATGTAAAAAATAGAATAATAGATAATTTTTTTTAAAGAAAATTGACTCTTTATGTAATCCATTTTTATATTTCTATGCTACCTGTATGTTCATATCATAAAAACTACAAGATGAATGGGCAAAGAATATTATTTTCTTGATGGGAAAGGTACTGTGCATAGAAATACTGAACTAGTTTCATAGTAATTGTATATCCTCCTAAAAGTTCATTGATCATTTAGATAGCAATGTTTTTTAATAAAACAATTGATTAGTTACAACAAAATTGTTTGTTGTTGTTGCTATATGTTGTTAAAACGAAATAGCCTCAATTTAAAGGGAACATTAACAATATCCCATATTTCACATGTTTAATCTCCAGGATGGTAAACTCAGGTATCAATAAGCAAGTACATAATAGCCTCATCCACCAGAGGGCAAACAGCAGAAGCAAGAAGAACTATAATCTTGCAGCCTGTGGAACAAAAACCACATTCACAGAAAGACAGACAAGATGAAAAGGCAGAGGGCTATGTACCAGATGAAGGAACAAGATAAAACCCCAGAAGAACAACTAAATGAAGTGGAGATAGGCAACCTTCCAGAAAAAGAATTCAGAATAATGATAGTGAAGATGATGCAGGACCTCAGAAAAAGAATGGAGGCAAAGATCGAGAAGATGCAAGAAATGTTTAACAAAGACCTAGAAGAATTAAAGAACAAACAAACAGAGATGAACAACACAATAACTGAAATGAAAACTACACTAGAAGGAATCAATAGCAGAATAACTGAGGCAGAAGAACGGATAAGTGACCTGGAAGACAGAATGGTGGAATTCACTGCTGCAGAACAGAATAAAGAAAAAAGAATGAAAAGAAATGCAGACAGCCTAAGAGAATTCTGGGACAACATTGAACACAACAACATTCTCATTATAGGGGTCCCAGAAGGAGAAGAGAGAAAGAAAGGACCAGAGAAAATATTTGAAGAGATTATAGTCAAAAACTTCTCTAACGTAGGAAAGGAAATAGCCACCCAAGTCCAGGAAGCACAGAGAGTCCCATACAGGATAAACCCAAGAAGAAACACGCCAAGCCACATAGTAATCAAATTGTCAAAAATTAAAGACAAAGACAAATTATTGAAAGCAGCAAGGGGAAAATGACAAATAACATACAAGGGAACTCCCATAAGGTTAACAGCTGATTTCTCAGCAGAAACTCTACAAGCCAGAAAGGAGTGGCATGATATACTTAAAGTGATGAAAGTGAAGAACCTACAACCAAGATTACTCTACCAGGCAAGGATCTCATTCAGATTATATGGAGAAATCAAAAGCTTTACATACAAGCAAAAGCTAACAGAATTCAGCACCATCAAAGAAGCTCTACAACAAATGCTAAAGAATATTCTATAAGTGGGAAACACAAGAGACGAAAAGGACCTACAAAAACAAACCCAAAACAATTAAGAAAATGGCCATAGGAACATACATATCGATAATTACCTTAAATGTGAATGGATTGAATGATCCAACCAAAAGACACAGGCTTGCTGAATGGATACAAACACAAGACACATATAAGCTGTCTACAAGAGACCCACTTCAGACCTAGGGACACATACAGACTGAAAGTGAGGGGATTGAAAAAGATATTCCATGCAAATGGAATCAAAAGAAAGCTGGAGTAGCAATACTCATATCAGATAAAATACACTTTAAAATAAAGAATGTTAAAAGAGACAAGGAAGGACACTATATAGTGATCAAGGGCTCAATCCAAGAAGATGTAACAATTATAAATATATATGCACGCAACATAGGAGCACCTCGATACATAAGGCAACTGCTAACAGCTATAAAAGAGGAAATCGACAGTAACATAATACTAGTGGGGGACTTTAACACCTCACTTACACCAATGGACAGATCATCCAAAATGAAAATAAATAAGGAAACAGAAGCTTTAAATGACACAATAGACCTGAGAGATTTAATTGATATTTATAGGACATTCCATCCAAAAACAGAAGATTACACTTCTCAAGTGCGCATGGAACATTCTCCAGGATAGATCACATCTTGGGTCACAAATCAAGCCTCAGTAAATGTAAGAAAATTGAAATCATATCAAGCATCTTTTCTGACCACAATGTTATGAGATTAAAAATGAATTACAGGGAAAAAAACATAAAAAACACGAACACATGGAGGCTAAAAAATACATTACTAAATAACCAAGAGACCAGTGAAGAAATCAAAGAGGAAATCAAAAAATACCTAGAAACAAATGACAATGAAAACACGATGATCCAAAATCTATGATATGCAGCAAAAGCAGTTCTAAGAGGAAAGTTTATAGGCATACAAGCCTACCTCAAGAAGCAAGAAAAATCTCAAATAAACAATCTAACCTTACACCTGAAGGAACTAGAGAAAGAAGAACAAACAAAACCCAAAGTTAGTAGTAGGAAAGAAATCATAAAGATAAGAGCAGAAATAAATGAAATAGAAACAAAGAAAACAATAGTAAAGATCAATAAAACTAAAAGCTGGTTCTTTGAAAAGATAAAATTGATAAATGATTAGCCAGACTCATCAAGAAAAAGAGGGAGAGGACTCAAATCAATAAAATCAGAAATGAAAAAACAGAAGTTACAACAGACAACACAGAAATACAAAGCATCCTAAGAGACTACTACAAGCAACTGTATGCCAATAAAATGGACAAACTGGAAGAAATGGACAAATTCTTAGAAAGGTATAACCTTCCAAGACTGAACAAGGAAGAAATAGAAAATATGAACAGACCAATCACAAGTAATGAAATTGAAACTGTGATTTAAAATCATCCAACAAACAAAAGTCCAGTACCAGATAGCTTCACAGGTGAATTCTATCAAACATTTAGAGAAGAGCTAACACCCATCCTTCTCAAACCCTTCCAAAAAACTGTGGAGGAAGGAACACTCCCAAACTCATTCTATGAGGCCATCATCACCCTGATACCAAAACCAGACAAAGATACTACAAAAAAACAAAATTACAGATCAATATCACTAATGAATATAGATGTAAAAATCCTCAACAAAATACTAGCAAACAGAATCCAACAGCACATTAAAAGGGTCATACACCATGATCAAGTGGGGTTTATTCCAGGAATGCCAGGATTCTTCAATATATGTAAATCAGTTAATGTGATACACCATATTAACAAATTAAAGAATAAAAACCATAAAAAACTAGATGGAGAAAAAGCTTCTGACAAAATTCAACATCCATTTATGATAAAAAGTCTCCAGAAAGTAAGCATAGAGGGAACCTACCTCAACATAATAAAGGCCGTATACAACAAACCCACAGCCAACATCATTCTCAATGTTGAAAAACTGAAAGCATTTCCTCTAAGATCAGGAACAAGACAAGGATGTCCACTCTTACCACTATTATTCAACATAGTTTTGGAAGTTCTAGCCACAGCAATTGGAGAAGAAAAAAAAAAATAAAAGGAATACAAATTGTAAAAGAAGAAGTAAAACTGTCTCTGTTTGCAGATGACATGATACTATACATACAGAATACTAAACATGCAACCAGAAAACTACTAGAGCTAATCAATGAATTCGGTAAAGTTGCAGGATACAAAATTAATGCACAGAGATCTCGTGCATTCCTACACACTAATGATGAAAAATCTGAAAGAGAAATTAAGGAAACACTCCCATTTACCACTGCAACAAAAAGAATAAAATACCTAGGAATAAACCTACCTAGGGAAACAAAAGACCTGTATGCAGAAAACTATAAAACACTGATGAAAGAAAATAAAGATGATACCAACAGATGGAGAGATATACCATGCTCTTGGAATGGAAGAATCAATATTGTGAAAATGACTATACTACCCAAAGCAATCTACAGATTCAATGCAATCCCTATCAAATTACCAATGGCATTTTTTACGGAACTAGAACAAAAAATCTTAAAATTTGTATGGACACACAAAAGACCCTGAATAGCCAAAGCAGTCTTGAGGGAAAAAAATGGAGCTGGAGGAATCAGACTCCCTGACTTCAGACTAGACTACAAAGCTATAGTTATCAAGACAATATGGTACTGGCACAAGAACAGAAACATAGATCAATGGAACAAGATAGAAATCCCAGAGATAAACCCACACAACTATGGTCAACTAATCTATGACAAAGGAGGCAAGGATATACAATGGAGAAAAGACAGTCTCTCCAATAAGTGGTGCTGGGAAAACTGGACAGCTACATGTAAAAGAATGAAATTAGAGCACTCCCTAACACCATACACAAAAATAAACTCAAAATGGATTTGAGACCTAAATGTAAGACCGGACACTATAAAACTCTTAGAGGCAAACATAGGAAGAACACTGTATGACATAAATCACAGCAAGATACTTTTTGACCCACCTCCTAGAGGAAGAGAAATAAAAACAAAAATAAACAAATGGGAGCTAATGAAACTTCAAAGCTTTTGTACAGCAAAGGAAACTATAAACAAGATGAAAAGACAACCCTCAGAATGGGAGAAAATATTTGCATACTAATCAACTGACAAAGGATTCATCTCCAAATTATATAAACATCTCATGCAGCTCAATATTAAAGAAACAAATAACCCAATCTATAAATGGGCAGAAGACCTAAATAGACCTTTCTCCAAAGAAGACATACAGATGGGCAAGAAGCAGATGAATAGCTGCTCAGCATCACTAGTTATATAGAGAAATGCAAATCAAAACTATAATGAGTTATCACCTCACACCAGTTAGAATGGGCATCATCAGAAAATCTACATACAACAAATGCTGGAGAGGGTGTGGAGAAAAGGGAACCCTCTTGCACTGTTGGTGGGAATGTAAATTGATACAGCCACTATGGAGAACAGTATGGAGATTCCTTAAAAAACTAAAAATAGAATTACCATATGACCCAGCAATCCCACTACTGGGCATATACCCAGAGAAAACCATAATTCAAAAAGACACATGCAGCCCAATGTTCATTGCAGCACTATTTACAATAGCCAGGTCATGGAAGCAACCTAAATGCCCATCAACAGATGAATGGATAAAGAAGTTGTGGTACACATATACAATGGAATATTACTCAGCCATAAAAAGAAACGAAATTGAGTTATTTGTAGTGAGGTGGGTGGACCTAGAAACTGTCATACAGAGTGAAGTAAGTCAGAAAGAGAAAAACAAATATTGTATATTAACACATGTATGTGGAACCTATAAAAATGGTACAGATGAACCGGTTTGCAGGGCAGAAGTTGAGACATTGATGTAGAGAACAAACATATGGACATCAAGTGGCGGAAAGCCGTGGGGGGATGGGGATGGTGGTGTGATGAATTGGGAGATTGGGATTGACATGTGTACACTGATGGGTATAAAATTGATGACTAATAAGAACCTGCAGTATAAAAAAATAAATAAAATAAAATTCAAAAATTAAAAAAAAGCAAGTACTGTTAATTATATTAAGAAGGATATCTAATAAAACATTCTTAAAGATGGCTAATCACCTAAAAAGCTATATTTATTTGAACTCTAATTAATGTACTGACAAAAGTACTAAAATATGCAACATCACACTTCTCTTAAAATAGTTCTAAATCAGTTGGGAAATTACTTCAGAATGCATTCTCTTCTATTAAAATAATTTCAGCTTCTAATCAGAGCAGCTATCTTTTGTTCAACAAGCTCTCTTTCACTATTATATAAATAATTGTTTTAACTCTTAACTTGCCTAGAGAATTAAGAATAGCCTACAGTGTGTCAAGTTTTGCACATTACCCTTCTGTGGCTATAGAAGAAATTGTTGCAGATAAATAACGTCTTTAAGAAAGATCATGATATTTTAAAGAGGTGTACCAGAAGAAGAATGGGCTTAGGGTTAGGACACTTCTTGAAAGTTACTTAAATTAGTTACAGCTCTGATTGCTCATGTAGAACGTGAGTATTGGGATATGACATACCTACTTCAAAGATTATTCAGAGGATAAGATACTAAATGTATAGAGGTACTTTATAAAATATTAATGGTTTATAAGAGAGAAACAGTGACTAAATACACACCTAAAGAGAGTATATGTATGCAGGATCATGTGTGTATAGTATATTCACAGACGTTACACAAATATTAGAGGTATAGAGACATAAGCCTCTGTTTTGCACATGGAGTACCTGTGGCTATGTGACAAAACTATGTCTATGTGACAAAACTATATCATATTTATATTAAACTTGTACTGTTTTCTGTATTACACATGTAAATTAATTAGACAGCACCTTAATAATCAGCTATTTCAATCACAGTCTATGTCAGTTTTTTATTTTTTCCCAACCTTAGTTTTGATGCTCGCATATCAACTTTGATCCAACAGAAACATAAAGGAAAGACAAGGAACTGGTTTTGGTACATTATAGTCTGCCCAAAGGAAGTCAAAAGTGAATGTGGTCATCATATTGTTAAACTGACCAGAAGAAAAACGCAAACATACTTTTTAGCCCAAGTTTAACATGAGATTGGCTTAAAATCCATGAAGCATAATTGGTTGAAAGTACTCTGAATTTTGTTTGTTGGTTTTCTAATTAGGACAAAACTCCAAAGCTGCTCTTTCAGAGGGGATCTTAGCTCTGTCAGGAGAAAGCACTGGAAAATCCTGAGAATACCCAGCACTCACGCTAGAGGTGGAAAGTTAATTGGATGTCACTTGTGTTAAATAAAGAATTGCCAGTCTTGATATAAGCTGTTCTGACCATTTCTACCCAATTGCACACTTCTGTCACAGATTTCCCAAAAAGAATAAAGGAGTATTGTCACATCTGTTTGTCAGATAAAGAAGAAAGATAATCATGATAAACCCTAGGATGAACATAAAACAGGTGAGCTTCCCAAAGGCGTGAGTTAGAAGGAAAATGCAGCCACAAGAGAGCTCACTGCATAGAGAATTCTCGGCCGACAAAACATCAAACCAATAAAAGAAATGATATCACAGTGTTTCTGAGATCAAATCACTCCTGAAATCTGTGCTTAAACCCTCACTGTTAGCATCATTGACAGAATGTATACCTTGGACACTGAGAAGTCATGTCACAATTAAAAACTCCTTATCAAAGTAACGTGTCTGATTTGATTCTATTTTACTTTTTACGGTATTCAAGTTCCAGAGCTAGCAATATTTTCCTTCTCATTATAGCATGTCTTGTCACTATGAACAAAGTTAAAAATTTCTCCTAGGTAACAATCACCTGCTTCAAAATAAATGTTTCTTAGTTCCTAAAACATGACTTTCATCTCAAAGATTTGTGACGAGTTGACCAAAACGTTGGCGTCTGAGCATGTGATAAATCTCCAAAGGCTCTGTACATTTTGTTTCCAGTAAACTTTAAAAAATTATGTTAGAAGTAATAACTAATTTTTTCTGCACAGAAAACCCTTGTCTCGGGCACATGTAAATCATATTTTCATGCTTTGTACTTTGACTTAAAAGAGTATTGTATGGGGCTTCCCTGGTGGCGCAGTGGTTGAGAGTCCGCCTGCCGACGCAGGGGACGCGGGTTCGTGTCCCCCCAAAAAAAAAGAGTATTGTCACACAGTTGGAGATTTTATTTGTGCTGATGGCTATATCTCTCCAGTACTGAGGATGACTTTATGTAATTAACGTCTATTCTTCACTGATATGAGTAGACATAAAGTGTTTTACCTTTCTAAGATTAGGACAAAATCTAATTATGTGGAGTAAATTAGATGGAGAGATAGTAATATCACGGTTTTGGCTATGTTTTCTCTGTATTTAAGAAATAGTTTCACTGCTAACCCATTTCTGAATTTTAAAATAGTGGTCATATGCACACTAAAGCATACATGTTTTCTATAAAAATGTTGGATAGAGGGGCATACGTTTAGCTAAAGCGGCCAAGAAGACAATTGCCTCAATTTTCACTGAGATCCTGGCTCCGGAGATACTTCCTATGAATTTAAAACTCTTATTAGGCAGCTTATTCCCTGCCTTCCAAAGGTCCCTTTGAACTTATACATTTGAGGAAAATGGGTGGAGTTGCTTTCTTTCATTCTTACTCGGTTCATGTTAGAGTCTTCCTTTCGACAACTGCTTTACCTTTATCCTACCATCTCTCTTTACAGTAGCCTTGAAGCTACATTTGCTGCATTGTATGAAAGTCTAGGAAGATCACTCACCCTTTACGATGCTTCTACTGGAGTGCTGAACTTGGGGGTGGGGTGATTTGAGCAAAGATGTGGTTCCCCTGAATGTACCATTACTTAATTTTGAGCCCTACCATGAATACATAAAACGGTTTTATACATATATAAAGATGTTCAAACTCATTCGTAATCTCTAGAATGCATATTAAAGTGACAATGAGATCTAATTTTACCACTACTGGAAGGAAAAACATGTCAGACGAACAGTATTGATGGCAACGGGGAGTTCTGGGAACTCGCATTTACTACTGTAGGAAGTGTAAATGAACACTGCCACGTTGCAGAGAGTGGGAGTTGCCTTGTGGTTAAACATGTGAATAGCCTATGTTAAGCACAAATGCTAGAGAAACTTAAATATGTGCATTCACAGTAATGCATAAAAATGTTCATAATCTTTAAAAAAAATTGTGAGGAATCCAGTTGCCTTAACAGAGAGAATTAAATATAAAAAATGTTAACTACATATAATTTTTAAAGTAGGTATCAGAAAGGCAGAAAGAAAACAGAAAGCTTTTACAAAGGTACAAACTGCAGGGATCAGTTAACGACCCTAGGATTAAGGTGAACAAGTAAAAATATTGGAAGTATTAAAACTCAAAAGCTTAGGGAGAAAACCCTACAGAGCTGAAAGATAGGTGTGAGGTCTCTGAGGGAGGAAAGAGTGGTGGGCTTGGCTCTAGACCTCTGAGTAAGAGGCACCTCTTACCTGGCGCTCATGTCTCTCTGAGGGAAGACAAGGCAGCTTTGTGAGTTTGGGTAAAACTGCAAAGTAGATCCAGCCATTGCTGTAGGAAGGAACTGCGGTAGCTGAGATTTTTGGCTAGGATGATTCGCAAGGAAGCAACAGGAAGCAAACAGGAAAATGTAAGACCATGCTTCGTCCTCTCGCCTGGAAGTCTCCCCAGAACACCCCACATTAATGGAACCTAACCAGAGTCAGCTGGTAATGTGGAAAAGTGACTTTCAGAAGGTCCAGCCCCCGAATCACAGAGTGGGTGTAGAGTTCCAAGTTTGGAGCTGAAGATCAACGAGCTAATAACGGCTAAAACTGGAAAGAACCGAGAGGTCCACCACTGCATTAAGGATACGCAATTATGGTGTGTTAATAAGTCATATACTATACTTCTGAATCAGTTAACTGTTGTACAAAACCACTTTCTACAAAACAACACTGGAACACAAGAAAAAGCGTTGGTTTCTCACAGGTCAGCAGCCTTTATCTGTGGGTGGCTAGGATCTGGCTGACCTAGGCTGGGCTTGACTGGGGTGGGTGGCCCTCTTTCGAGGTCCAAGTCTAGCAATTTCTGGTCTGTTCTGGCGCTCAGGCTGCAGGAGCAGTAAGCAATATTAGTGATGGCAGAAGTACATGAGGACAAGCTGAAAAAGGGCAAGTTTTTTTAAGACTTGGATTCAAAACTAGCACTTTCATTTCTGCCACGTCTAATTTGCCCAAGCAAATCACATTATCAAGCCCAAAGTCAAGGGGACAGGAAACACACCCCAGCAACTCCCCCATCCTGGGGCACTGCCAAGTTTACAGGTATCAGAGGTAAAGAATTGTAGCCAGTGGTTCAAAGTACCACGGTCTTCCCTCTAGGGCACAGTTACTCATAACCGTCCCACATGCAAAATACATTCGGCCCTCAGGTCTGAGTGAAGTTGCTCTTGACCAAAGAGCTGTGAACTGAAAAGTTGTACCTGCTCTGCACAAAAGCAACCTTCAATCAACAGTGATGACCCTTTGTCAGGAAAACCACAATAAACACTTCAATTAAAAAAAGATAGAATGGGAAGCATGTGACAGTCTTTAGTCCACATAAATTCTGAATTTCCACTGGGAAAAGGCCGCTAAATACCCTTACTTAGAGTAGGAAAAGTAACTTGTTCAGACTTCCGTTCTACAACCTGGGAGTGTCTTCTTCAACCATTTTTCTCCCATGCTCTCGACTCTGCTCTTTGGAAGTTTCTTTCTTTATTTTCAATTATCCTCCTTTGCCATTTCTAAAGAGGACTTTGCAGTATATGCTTTTTGCATACCCTGCTCCCTGCCTGTAGAAAGTTGGGGGCTAAAATGTCTTCTTATATCACTTGGTGTCTCATTCTCTTTTAGTTCAGGCTGCCAATACTTTTTGCCAATATGGCCTTCTCTAAAAATAAACGTTTTGGGGGGCTTCCCTGGCGCAGTGGTTGAGAGTCCGCCTGCCGATGCAGGGGACACGGGTTCGTGACCCGGTCCGGGAGGATCCCACATGCCGCGGAGCGGCTGGGCCCGTGAGCCATGGCCGCTGAGCCTGCGCGTCCGGAGACTGTGCTCCGCAACAGTGAGAGGGCCGCGTGCCGCAAAAACAAACAAACAAACAAACAAACAACGTTTGGGGATATTTGGTTCTAATCAAGTTAGTGTGCTTAAAGTCCCGTGCAGAATTCTTGTTTAGGTGTGCTTCTCTCTCTAGATCAAGTAGAAATACTTGGAACACATCATCAGGCTTCTGTAAGCCTATTCTCCCAATCTTTCTTGGAGTCTATTTTCAGTTGAAATGATAAGTTGTCACCAGAATTCTTTTAAAGTTCTTTACAAAAGGTTGTGATGATTTTGGTCTTGACTCATTCTGCAAGTCCAGTGCCACGTATTTTAAGATTTTGTTCAGTTCGAGGCCAAAACATGCCAACATTTCATGGTCAAGCCCACATTCAATGTACAGGGAAGTTTACTTGCTCATGATGAGGCCTTCACAAGGGTGTGGATGCAGGAAGGGGTAAAGAATTGGGGCCAGTCATTAAACAAAACATCAGTGAAAAGACATCTACCAGGGCTACATACATTGACATAGTTGCATTACAACATTTTAGTGGTAAGTAAAAGAAGTGAATCACAGAAAAATTTGCACCATAAATTTACTTTTAAATAAGATTAAAAGCATGGAAAATTAAACAATGTATACTCTATGGAAACACACATAGATGATTAGAACTATTTGAAAAGAATACCAAGGAATTGTTCACCAAGTTTAAGACAGCTTTTCACTCATGGTGAGGGAGAGACGGAATGAGACAAGGGAAGAAAGCATAGGAGAGTCTATGATAGTAGGCTTTTGTCGTGTTTTGATTTTTGGGGGGTGGGAGAGTTGATTAGTGTACAAGATTTTATTTATTATTATTGTTATTTTATCTGTTTCTCTAAATTATATGAATAGATTTTTGTATGTAGTGATTATACTACATATATCTTTTATGGCACATATCTGTATATTATAAAAAGTAAGTTTTAATCCATTTAGCGTTGAGAACAGGAAAATCAAGGAAGTACGCGTAGTGAAAGAGGTGGTTAATTTTGTTGCCCCCCAGAGGAGAGAGCGATGCTGAATGTGAACAGGGGAGGACAGAATGGAGGAGAAAACCAAAAACGGGGCCAAATTGTGTCAAACTCAAATTTTCCCTGGCCATTCTTTTTTCTACGCCCAATAATGCAAACTGGGGTAATTATTGTTCTCGTGACAAGCATAATCATTAAAAAGATTAGTACCCCCCATACCCCCCAGTGTAATTAAGTGATATCAACATGGAAACAAAAGAAAAATTGATTGGCCGGGTCTGTGAAGGAAATAGAAAGATAATCGGGTTTATGGAACATTATGAAAAATTAAATCTACAAGTTCACAAATCTCTTTCAGTCTACTCATGATATATTACCCAAAGCTAAGTAGTAATTTAATACTACTTTGGAACAATTGAAAGAACGATTTAAGAGATGGGGTTTCAAAAGACATTTTTATTTTAAGTTGCCTCATAGCGAAAAGAAAGATTCACTTTAACTGAAGGTAATGTGCCAACCTGATGCTCATCATAATTCATAATAATTCAAAAATGCACTGTTGTTAAATGTTCAAGTATTAATCAGATAGGTGATTCATCAATTTGGATGGTAGGTATTTGAGATTAAACACCTTAGACTCTAGGGCTTCCCTGGTGGTGCAGTGGTTGAGAGTCCGCCTGCCGATGCAGGGGTCACGGGTTCTTGCCCTGGTCCGGGAAGATCCCACATGCCGCGGAGCAACTAAGCCCGTGAGCCATGGCCGCTAGGCCTGCGCATCCGGAGCCTGTGCTCTGCAACGGGAGAGGCCACAGCAGTGAGAGGCCCGCATACCGCAAAAAAAAAACCAAAAACAAACAAACAAAAAAAAACACCTTAGACTCTAAAACTTTATTGCAGTTACTAACAGAGATCTCTGTTATATATTTTAGATATGTTATGAATATATTCATACATTTTACATGTATTTATTTTTATACAGCTATAATACACAGTTTTATAAGAATTTAAATTATGAAATTAAATCCTAATTTCATGCAAAATGACAGGGAAAAAAAACCCTTTTGTAAAAGGCAATTGAATTCAACAATATCAAGAAGGTGACTTTTGCCTTCCCAAAGCACTAGCAACAGATCATCAAAAGAATTGCTGCCAGTTTCTGGGAGGCATCTCTGATTAACAGTGCCTTAGCATTGGTGTTACGCCTGTATTTTTAGGACGCAAAGGTTCAATTATTAACACACTATTCAGAATGACTATGTTAAGATAAATGTGACCATTTACACTCCCTTTTTATTTTCAAGAGTCTTGCAAAGGAAAAAAAAGTCTCTATGCTTCCTTTTCACCCCTAGTTATTGAATCTATCTTGCAATCAACTAAAGGAGTGTCAATAACTAGCTCCTAGTCAGCCCTTTAGTGGCTTATCCATTAATTAATTTGCATCTTTACCCACTCATCTTTGAAGTCCTGTTGAATCAAATGGCCTTATTAAAAAAAATCATGTGGGATTTTACTGTTCAAATCACAAGGGTTTTTCTCATTAACAGAAAATTTGAAAAACAGTTAAATTAATATTGTCAAGAAACTCTTTCTTTGATTCTATTATTAGAAATAAAGACAGATTTACAAATACTTTTTAGAATCAAATTTTCATAACTGAAGGAAACTATTTTAAGAATGGAATCATAATAAGTATCGTTCATGTAATCAATTTATTTTCTCTTACAAGGGTTATGCTTTGGAGGGACAAGTATTGAAGTAATCATAGGGAAGGAAACGCAGGGGCCACTGTGACTAGAAAGAAAAGGGAGAGAGCAGCCTGGGAGGTCAAAGTTCATCTGTGTTCCTCCTCCTCATTTGATGCTGCTATTTTCATCTTCTCTCCCATCTCTCTGCCTCCCTTCCCTTGCATTCTAGGAAAAACCAAGCTGTTAATTGGATTAATTTCAATATTGTTGCTTCCTAGGGAATAGGGAGGCCCAAAGAGACCGAGAGAGAGATAGGGGAATGGCCAGTGGGTAGAGCAGTCAGAACAAATTCTTATACAGCCCCAAACAGTTACAACGGTGACATCGAAGATCACTGATCACAGATCATCATAACACATAGAATCATAGTAAAAATGTTTGAAATTTTGCGAGAATTACCCAAATGTGACAGAGACATGCAGTGAGAAAATGCTATTGGAAAAATGGCTCTGATAGACTTGCTCGACCCAGGGTTGCCACAAACATTCATTTTGTAAAAAATGCAATATCTGCAAAGCACAATAAAGTGCAAAAAAATGAGGTATGCCTATACTATGCATTATGAAATATCCAACTAGTGACAATTAAGAGGTGTGTATGCACTAAAAGTCATCTAGTCAAGGAACTTAAATTACCAAGCCATTTGACTACTAGACATAATCATTTGAAGAGCTGTCAGAGTAATTCTTTTTCACATTCATGTACACACATAAACACTTTAAATATTTTCATGAAAATTAATTAGGCTTCATTACTGAATACATTTGTTAATTCATTTAACAAATATTTTTTGAGAGTCTATGCCAAACACTGCGCCGTACCAGGGTATACAGTAATCAGCAGGGCAGACTCTATCCCAAGTTTTTAGAGTTTATAAGCTGACAGGTGAAGAAATAAACTAATATAAGATAAATATCATTAGATACTGTGGTAATAACAATGAAACAAAAGGCTCTCTTGCAGAATACCATGGAGTGTCTTTTTTAGATGGCTACCATGGGAATGCCTCTCTGAGGAGCTGGCATTTAGATGAGCTCTGAGGATAAGAAGAAGGCAGAAATGCAAATATCTGAGGGAAATATCTCCAGAGAGAGTGAACTATGTGTATTAAAGACCTGACCCAGGAAAGAGCTTTCTTATTTTGGGAAGTAAAAGAAGAACAGTGAGCTTTGCAATGAATATGGCCATTCAAATTATAGGATTTGGGACATATAGAGTAAGGTCCTGGCCCCCAGCATGCAAAAAAAAAAAAAAGAAGAAGAAGAAGAATGATGTGTTTAGAGTGTATTGTATAGTGTTTCCAAATGAAATGGGATGGATATGAGGATATGATAGATTATGTAGTACCTTCTAAACCATGTTTAAAATTTTATATATCAATATAAGTGCAATGCGAAGCTATTGAAACAGTTTCACAAACATGGTAGGAATGCAGAACAGCTATCTTAATGTTCTGGTGAGAGAAAGAGATCTTCATCTCTAAGGTAGTGGCAGTGACACTGAAAACAAGTGAATAAATATGAGAAATTAGGTGAGACAATTAGGGAATTTGAAGATGGATGCAATTAAGATACAAAAAGGCAGGGTGAAGGATGACTCCCAAACTTCCTCTTAAGGTGAATACTGAGAAGATTGGAGTAGATAAGAAAAACAGAGAAAGAAATTAATTTGAATGGAAAGGAAATCAAGAGTTCAGTTTCAGATGTAAGCTCAATACTCTTGAAAGATAGTCTAGATGGGAAAGGTGAACATATGCATATGGAACTCAAAGAACGGGTCAGCTGGTCGACTGGAACACACATTTAGTTCACTACTATAAAGACTTCATTTAAATAATTTAAAAAGAGAATGCAGAGAGAAGGGAAGAAATCTCAGAACAGAGAATTAAGGAACTTACTATTTAAAGGTTGATGGAAGAAGAGGACCTAGACAAGGGGACAGAGCAAGAGGTGCTAGAAAGTCAGGAAATGTTGAGTCACATATCTCAAGAGAAGAGAGTGCAGAGAAGCAGCAATATCCCAAGAAAAAGTTAACAGTTAACTGACAAATATCCTTACAACTGGACAGCAGATGGTATCAGAGTATGCAGGCAGAAGTACAAGGAGCTAGGCTCTGTGAAAGCATCACAGAGTCCCTGGAGACTCAGGAAAGATGTAGGAATATGGTGCTAAACAACTTGATGTGGGAATATAGGCTTCAGAGTCAAGGGATGTGACCTATGGAATATGATGAGAACCTGTTTAGAATTTGAGAGGTCACAATATAGCACCCTTTTCTCTGTTCCCATTCAGCATAAAGTGAGACAACAGACAGAAAAGAGGCAAGAAGGCTATTACTGATAGAACTTAGATTGGCTGTTAGGCCTTCAGCAAGCCTCTTAGCTGTGAAACCCAGAATTAGAGTCTTATCCATTCAATCACAGGAGTAATCAGAGGCTTTCTGCATAGGGAAACCAAACCATATGTGACTCAGAGCATGGTAGGGTACAGCAGAAAAGGTGCTTTCACTCGGCTTTGGGCTTTCAATCTCACTATCTCAAAAGTTACTCCAACTTCCCTCGTGAAGTAGAGCAGGTGGCAATGGAGCTAGAGACTAGGAGTGTTCAGAAAAATCGCACGTCATGGAAACCCGAAGAGACAGCCTGGGAAAAACCATCCCTCCCCCACCTCAGCACACATACTTATTGGTGCTGTGATAGATATCAAGTCTCTGGTCAAGAAATAAAGAAGGAGAAGAGCCAATAGAATTGGAGCTCAGAGAGAATCCATTCTCGAGGCTGAGTAATGTAGCTACTGAGCAAAAGTTCACCATCAGTAGTGAGGGACAGGATGGAACCTGGAGACTGAGGGAGATTTGATTTGCAGGGAGCTTGAAGTGACTCCAGCTGTGAATAGAAGGAATTTTGGTCATGAACACAAATAGACCGTGGCCATGGATAAGAAGGCACTCTGGCAACCAGATAAGTACAGGAAGTTTTCCTTCTAACAGAAGAATAAAAGAGGAAACCTATACTCTCTATGGCATAAAAGAAAACATGATACCAGGGAACTGAGGAATCCTGTCTCTAGGTGTAAGATAAAGACATAGGTGATTTTGACTTTGATTCTATGTGGTTTTATCACAAACTATTTTTTTAGGAAATGATTGTTATAGAAAGATCACAGAGAATATGGCAATATTTTTTAAAAATTTACAAAATAAGCAGTATATTAATCAGAATGCTTTAGTTGCAAATGGCAAAATCCTAACTCAAACTAGCTGATGTCTCTAATATGAGAAACATTTTAAAGGAAACTAGTTGTTGTATCTGGGAAATCCAGGTGTGGTGTGGGTTTTATAGCTGAGAGGGACGTACCATATAAGTTCAGATCTCTCTCTAATCTTTTCTTGTGCTGTGTTCCCACCCTTATTTCCTTTTCCCTCTATGTAGACCTGATACAAAACTTTATGTAGGCTTCTCCAGGAACTAAGTCCCCAGGAAATGGCCAGAGAGAGCTGGAGCTGAGGCCACCACTGACCGGCCTATATGGAACTTCTGTGTGAAACTGAAAATGTATCTGTGTAGGTAAACAAATGAGCAAAACATACTTCTTCAAAATAAGCTCAGCCATATGAGCTCGATAATGACAGGTCATAGAAAAGCCTGCCTCTTTCTCTGGGGAAAGCAGCCCTGTGTCAGGGCACGTGGCTCGGCCAGCGGCATTCAGGCTGAATTTGATCTTCCAATCGCCCATCTGTTTGTGCCCAAGTGCAGGAGTCCCTGGGGCCAGGCTTACATTATCCCACCAAACAACCCGAAGAAATGGAAAATTCCCTCTCATTACACATGCATATAAAATTTTTAAAAAGACTAATTGCCAGAATCTATGAAGGCATGAATTAGGATGCTTCGATTAGTCAGGCACCGTTGGGAACACAAGACAAAGAGGGTGGACATTCTGCCAGAAGCCCGGGGTGTTCTGATCACAGAAAGGAAAGAAGGGCTGCTGAGTAAACCAAGACAGTACCATGTGCCTGGCCTCCCAAATCTAGCCTGTCACACAGACTCATTTCTCGAACGCATATGCCCTCCCTTAGACTCTAAACATGTTCACAATTCTCTAACTCACACACACACACACACACACACACACACACACACACACACACACACACACACACACACTCTTATCTTGACTGAATATCATCCTCCAGCTCTGCAGCCACTGCTTTTTCTCTTCCCTCCTTCACATGCAGATTTCTGAAGAAAGTCTCCTAACATTGCTGCCTCTACTTCTTTTGCTTTCACGACTTCCCTAGCTCAGATCATTCTACTGAAACCGTTCTTGTTCAGGCTACACCTAACTTTCTTGTTGCTAAATCAAAGACACGTTTTCGTTATCACCTAACGTGACATCCTAGCAGAAGTTGACTTCTTGAAGAAGTTTCTTCCCTTGCAAAAAGTGACTCCATACTACCTTGATTTTCCTAGCACCCCGGACTAATTCCTTTCCAGGGCTTCTTGCAGGTTCATCTTCCTTCTTCCAGATATTAAATACAGGAGCACCATGAATTTTGGTGCTTGGCCCTCTTCTCTTTCCTCACTTTATGTTCCCTCCATAAGTAATCTCCGCCATGTTTATGTCTTAAAATATAGGTATACAGAGATGACGAAAACTCTGCTCAAATGAGGAATTCCCTCTGAGTTACAGATCCTATACCAAACTGCTGTGTTAATATTTTTATTTCTTCTGGGGTTCTTAGGAGCACCTTTAATTAAACACCCCCTAGTTAAAAACATGTTATTTTCCCTTTCTTCCTCCATCAAGCTTCCACACATGCACTGATAGAGTCTTCTCGTGGCACTGTCTCAGTGTGTGATGTCTACCGCCACCCATGCCTGCTGTCTCCTCTCCCTTACCACTCATATTAGGTGTATTTCTACCTTCTGTAAACTTACCCCCTTAAGTGGTTCATTGCATCTTAATTATCACTATAAAAGCCAACTCTACTGTCACCTCACCCCTGGGACTCCACATTTGCCAGTAGGTTCCCTACCTTCTTCTCCTCTGTCTTCCAATCTCTTCTTTCCCAGTACAGCCAGAGAAATTGCCTGAAATTCAAATAATAGTACTCAGCAACCAAAATCTAACACACTGCCTGAAACATCCCACACTGTCTGCTCCTATCTACTTCTCTGATTTAATTTTGTGCCACTTCCTGTCACTGTCTTTCCATTCAAGAGCCATAGGCCTTCTTTCAGTTTTTAGCATGTACTCTTCCCTCATACCACAGGACCTTTGCACATACTCCACACCTTTCATTATGAAGGGAATGGTTTTTCTTGCCATTCTCACCAAGTAACCACAGGTGCTACAGATTTCAATTCAGTTGTCACTTCTTCAGAGGTATGTATGTTCTCTGACTTTCTAAATGGGGCGAAATCTTCCTAGTACACCCTCTCAAAGATTCATGTACCTCTCATGCACAATACTCTTTGTATTTTGAATTTACTGTTTGTTGAAAAAAATAAACAACATTCAAACAATACTTTACTACCCTAACCCCACATTCAAAATAAACGATGCTCAACTCTCTGCAAAGTAGACATCTCCAGATCTCTACCAATCACTGTATCTAACTGCTGCCTGAGGACTGTGGATTATGTTTAACCTTGTTGCTTAGACGCAGATGTGGCTCCTTACAATCCAGCAACAAAGGCCTGAACGTTGGAATACTGTATATGTTACTGAGTCAAATGGACTCGGTATCATTGATGGCATAATTCCAATAGTTTAGGAGAGTTTAAAACGAATAAACAAACAAACTCTCGTCGCTGGTTCAGAACATAAACTGTATACTGCTTATTAGTATTAATGAATACTTTCCCTTCAGACAATGGAATTAATTCCTTAGTCAGATGTAACAGATGTGTGACACAGATCTCCCTGTCCCAAACCCCAACACTAAAGCACTCATTTTTCTAAATGCAGGCAGTATTGTCAGTCAAGAGCTCTCAGATGAATCCATGTCTGGGATTTGTTTTGGATGAATAAAGCCACTTTACGCAAGGTCTCACATTCCCTCTCCCTTAATTAGAGCATCTCATATCAAGAGACTGGTTGATACAAAGACACAAATTGCTGGCCACAGTACCTCAAGTTGGGACAGTCCTTTAAAAGAAAAATCTGTATTCATTTTCCAAAGCTGCTGTAACAAAGTACCACAAATTGGGTGCTTAAACAGTAGAAGTTCATTGTCTCAGAGTTCTGAAGGCTAAAAGTCGGAGATCAAGATGCCAGCAGGAAAGGGGGTGTTATTTGTGAGGGGCGTGAAGGAAAACATTGTGCCAGGCCTCTCTCCTACCTGCTGGCAGTTGACGGGAAAGCTTTGCCCCTTAGCTTTGGCGGCCTCAGGCTGTTCTCTGTCTTCACCTGCATTCTATCTTCTCCCTGTGCGTGTCTGTGTCTGCAGTTCCACTTTTTATAAGGACATGAGTCATACTGGATTAGGGGCTCACCCTATCCCACTCTGGCCTCATCTTAACTAATTACATCTCAAACAACCCTATTTCCAAATAGGGTCACGTGCTGAGGTACTGTGCCTTAGGGCTGCAATATGAATTTGGGGAGGGACACAGTTCCACCCATACCACCTTCTCAGGTCTGGAGCTGCCATAGGAACCGCTGAAATATCTGCTGCCACTGATTTACAGGTCAAATTATATTTTTTCTACAGTCCTTCTCCTTCAGTCTCCCACAGATGTCGGCCCCCCAAACTCTATTCAATATCTTCCATGAACGCAAATACCTAGCCAAATTTCTGCTTTTGGAGAATTTGACTTGCAATATTTTGCACTAGAAGTGGTCTGAGACAGTAGACCATAAAGTAGGATTTTGGAACTGGAACAGTTGTTGATCTGCTGGCTTGGAGTACCAGGTAACAGGTGTTGGGTAGTAGGTAAAGAGGGAGAGCTTTGAGATATATTAGTATTACAACTGTGACAATTTTCAGCCATGGTGGACTGGGTGGGCACACAGATGGGTGGACTTGGGAGTCACAGAAATTTCTAAAATATGGGGCAAAGTAATGATAAGGACTACGAAGAGTAATGGTTGTTGTAGAGCAATTGATGATTTGGCAAATGGCAAAAAATGCTGGGGGAGATTAATCACTAATAAAAAATTAAGTGTGAAAGCTAGAGAGTCTCTTTGGAATCATATAGACAGACTTGGATCACCTGAATCTGGAAGGCAGACAAATATGATAACCAGGCCCAGGACTTAACTACAAGAGGAGCAGAATTCCAGAAACGCGTGAACTCTGGTTCTCATCAGTAATCGGCCAAGGTTGGTACCCTCCTTGGAAAGAAGTAACTTTGTGAAACTTGGGGCAGAAACATTTGAATTATATATTCGAAAATCTTGAATCCCCGGATTCACCTAAAACTTGTAGACATTCAGAGTTATCCCATCCTTCCCAATGAAAGCCACCTTTTACCTGAATATGATGCAGAGGCCTTTGCCTTGCAAGACAGCACACATTCCCCTGATGAAGATAACGCCATCTCCCTCTTGGTTACCATACTAATAACTAGCTATGTGAAAAGATAATCCCTCTGGAGAAAGGCTGGGTCTCATAACGGAAAAAAAAAAAAGAACTATATCTCAGAGTAACAAATACTGACAGTTGCCAGAGAATACATATACGGCAGTATCCTGCAGAGAGTAGACAAAGACAGGTAAAATACAAAGGTGAACAAGAGAAAAGTTAGCAATCTGGGAACACGATCCCATGTCCTCTTTAATATAATTAAAAACATCAAATTTCCCTAAATAAATGAAGAGATTTACCATGTTCATGGTTAGGAACAATTAATATCATAAAGATGCATCCACTGAACCAAGAGCTGTTTATTAAATGCCGATTAAGTGTCAAGTACTCTTACGAAGACCTGGGATATCTCAGTGAACAAAACAGAATGAGACTTTGGAATTCCAATTTTCCACAGACCACTTGCTAAAGTTAATACAATTCTAATACAAATGATAGCAGGATTGGTTTCCTGAGAATCTTAACAAGCTAATATAAAGTTCAAATCGAAGAGTCAAAGACCAAATACAGTCAACAAATTGAAAGAAAAAAGAAAAAGTAGAAGGAGACACTGAGGAAAATGAGTGGAAAAAAGAACAAGGACACATCACATAAACAGAATCACTGTAATGTTCTCAGTTAAAACACTCCAGTCCTGGAGCAGGGACATTTCAGCAGATACAAAAACCAGAGCTGCTTTGCTCTAAGATTGTAAACCACGGCCTGGGCTTCCCATATTAGTTCCATGCAGTTGTTCTAGCGTGCTGATGTTTTATGGAAATGAGTAATTGAGTTCACACGGGAATCCTCTCAAATTTACCAGATAAAAATAATGCTATTGAAAATACTGCTTTTGCAATGAGATCTGATATTGTTTCTAGAAAACATGAGGTTAAAGAAGATATCTAAAATGTATAGCTTATTTTATAAAACTGAAGTTTTAAAATAATTTCAGTTTATTAAATATTGAAGCCAGTGGGAATTTGTTCTGTTCACTTAAACTTGCAAAGCCATAGTCTTTTTCTTTTCTGAAAAATAAGATGTTTAGACTCGCTATTCGCTAAGCTCTCTTCCTGTTATAGATGACCAGGATCCCCATTTTTCTTCCAGTGTTATTTGTATCTCAATTTTCTAGCTTTAATTTGGCTCAGAAACAGAATCTTTTTTTCCCTACATTAATAATGATCTGTTTTATAGGACCTATCATGTCTCCTAGGTACATATATTACTGTTGTTTTTTTCCTCACCCCATCCCCCTAAGTACTGGGAGAGACAGGCAAATATCTATCTTTTATAATTTGTCTTTTCATTCTTAGACCCCACCCATCAGAGTATCTTATACTTAGTAGGAAAACAGTGTTTAATTTAATAACTGATCAATTATTCTATAGGATTTGGAATCTAGGATTTTAAAACATCAAACCCAGATCCTAACCCTTAAGACAGACTGACAAATTCTCATTGATAATTAGTTTTAAAAATAGAAGCCTTTATATAGAGAGCTAATTGGCATCTACCTGTATAACAAAACTACCCTTAAAAAAGGGGGTTTTTTTTGTACCAAATCACTGGTCGAAATTAAAAACTACTGCTGGAAAAATAAGGGAGTGGGTTTATTACTTTTTATTTATTTATTAATTTTTAGTATAGACTACTGTTGCTTAAGTTATCTTCTTTGACCTGAAATGGCAATGTAGAACCAAATTTCCAATGACCTCCAAAACATAAGGCAGGATGATTACTTGATTTAGGAGCTATGGTTTAAGCAGACCGCAATTAAGCTTTATATGACTTAGTTCTGAGCTTTGTAAAATGTACCTTTGCATAAATAAGGAAGAAAACATGTTCAAAAACAATGTACAAATACACCTGAGTTTGATTGACAATATGTCTGTTTTTAGTCTTCTCTAAGCCATATAATAAGAATACATTGAAAATAACTCTTGAGAAAATGGATTGCACTCAATGAAAATTACATTGCTGATGCAATGCAGCATCAGATTTTAATTCTAAGTAGTTATTTAGCAGAATCAGCAGTTTAGCCTAACAGGGGAAAAAAACAGTCGTTTAATTATGATAACTTGCTCTGTTGAACCTATGACTCATTGTTTCTTTTAGATTACAATGGCTTTCAATTATTTTTAGCATAATTTGAGGCTGGAAAATAATTATAGAGGCAGAAGAAATAATGTGCATTTCTTGATATTTAAAAGTCATAAAAGAACACTAATCCAATGCGACTGAGAAGATTAAATTCAAGTACATATCTTTCAAATTGATGCTTTTCATCAATGTCCTGACTACTTATTACTTTCACTTTACTGAAATACTAATAACATTAGCTCTTTGGGTGTTACAAAGTAAATAAGAAACATGTTATTTTTATTATCCAATTATTATGTTTAACATGGAAAAAAATAAATAATTATAATTCAAATCAATATATATTATGTGCACATTTAGATATATTAAATCTACAACTGAATAGACACATAAAATTCATAAACATGATTTAATGCCCTATTCAACATCAAAGGTACTAATATTATTGAGGAAATTAATTTTGCCATGCTAGCAAAAATTTCATGATAAAATAGAGACTTTCATTTCTGAACTATTTCCAACAAAAATATAATAGAAGGCAAAAACAAATTTTCTACTTCAACATAAGATATTTTTAAACTAAACTGAGGAGATAAACAGAAGTGAAGTAGTTAATTGTCTTAATTCCTTTGCACAAACATAAGTTTGACCATCTTACTCATGTCATATGTGCTATAGTTTAAGGCAAAAAGATCCACTCCTGATGACCTTAGCCTTTAGTTAGCAGGTGACCAATATTGTCAGAATTCAAGTTTAAATTTTCCAATAATTCTGCCATAGTCCAGGACAAATTTTATGCACCAAGGGAAAAGAGAAATAATCATTTACTTGAAATCTAATTAAACCCCTAATTCATGTAATTGCTGTTCACCAGTGGCTAAATATGCATAATCATCAAACTCGTTGTAGTGTCCTGGAGAAAGTGTTTGTCTCAGTCAGTTTGGGCAGCTATAACAAAGTCCCAAAGACAGGTGGCTTAAACGACAGAAATTTGCTTCTCGTGGTTCTGAGGGCTGTGAAGTCCAAGATCAAGGCAGTGACAGATCCAATGTCTGGTGAGGGCCCTCTTTGTGTTGTATCCTCACATGTCAGGAAGAAAGAGAGGAACCTCTCCTGTCTCTTACAAGGTCACTAATCCCATTCATAGACCTCCACCCTCATGACCTAATTATCTCTCAAAGGCCTCTCCTCCTACCACCATCATATTTAGAGTTAGGATTTCAACATATACATTTTGGGGAGATGATAACATTAGTCCATAGCAGTGTTTAATATAGAACAATAAGACATATCAAATATTTATTTTGCTAGTTATGAATATTATGGAGGACAAAACATAACCCATAAACTCCCATCCTCTTCAGATTATTTTCCCCCCCATTAATCCACAGGCTTGAAAAATAATCACTATTATATTTAATACTATTTTGTAATTCTTGCTTCATGCAGTATCATCATTTCTTATATAATTCAAGGTACATACAGAAATAATCCCAATAAAGTAATCTTTAGCTTTCAGAACTTCACAGGAGCACTATACTTTGTCCAAACATTTAATTCACATGCAACCAACACTTTCTGCAAAACATAAAACACTCATACATATTGACACAGGTTCATTCCTAGAGTTATGGGTGTGGACATTTTATTTATTTTTTTATAAATAATTTTTATCATTATTTTTAACTATAAAAGTATAGTTACTTTACAATGTTGTATTAGTTTCTTGCTGTACAGCAAAGTGAATCAGTCATATGTATACATATATCCACTCTTTTTTAGATTTCCTTCCCATTTAGGTCACCACAGAGTATTGAGTAGAGTTCCCTGTTCTATACTGTAGGTTCTCATTAGTTATCTATTTTATACATAGCAGTGTATCAATATATATGTCAGTCCCAATCTCCCAATTCAGCCCATCCCTCCCTTCCCCCCTTGGTAACCATAAGTTTGTTCTCTATATCTGTGACTCTATTTCTGCGTTACAAATAAGTTCATCTGTACCATTTTTCTAGAGTCGACATATAAGTGATGTTATATTTGTTTCTCTCTTTCTGGCTTACGTCACTCTGTATGACAAGCTCTAGGTCCATTCATGTCTCTGCAAATGGCACTATTTCATTCCTTTTTATGGCTGAGTAATATTCCATTGTATATATGTGCCACGTCTTCTTTATCCATTCATCTGTCTATGGACATTTAGGTTGCTTCCATGTCCTGGCTATTGTAAATAGTGCTGCAATGAACATCGGGGTGCATGCATCCTTTTGAATTATGGTTTTCTCCAGATATATGCCTGGGAGTGGGATTGCTGGGTCATATGGTAGTTCTATTTTTACTTTTTTAAGGAACCTCCATACTGTTCACCATAGTGGCTGTATCAATTTACACTCCCACCAACAGCATAGGAGGGTTCCCTTTTCTCTACACCCTCTCCAGCAGTTACTGTTTGTAGATATTCTGATGATGGCCATTCTGACCAGTGTGAGGTGACATCTCATTGTAGTTTTGATTTGCATTTCTCTAATAATTAGCGATGTTGATGTTGAGATGTGGACATTTTAAGATATAACCCACTCAATCTGATCTCTAACAGCTTTTTTTTGGTGATACTTCTTAAGCCAACAGAGTCACCATCTTGTCCCAAGTTCCATATATTCTAGAAGTGCTTTCCTACATTGTCACAAATGTATTTGCCCAGACACTTGAAAACAAAGAAAACCCTCTCTAGTCAGATTAGCTGCGTTGCTTGAATAAATGAGAATATTTGGTTTGTAGTATGTCAAATTTCAAAATTAATTTTTAAAAAATCCACTTTGTTTGAAAATTGGGAAAGATCCATTAATTAGAGTCACATGGGTGTATGTTTGAACCATAGCTTCATTTCTTGCTTGAGTTACCTTGAGTAAGTGACTTAGTGCCCTTAAGATTCAACTTTTTCATCAATATCCTCAACATAAAGGTAATAACATGTACTTGCAGCATTGTATGCTAAGTGTCCTGCTCCTAGTTTATGCTCAACAGAATTTGGTTTGTTGAAACTAATTAGGACTAGATTTTTAAAAATATCATTCCTTCTTTCAGATCACTAAGTGAATATAAATTTTTACACTTGGAACATTTTGTGCTATATTTAAAACAGAACTAATCACACCCTATTGAGTCTTAAAAGTTTATTGGAATGATATCTCCCTCAAAAAGGACAATTCCTGAAATACTGACAAATGAGTATATTAATGATGATGTATTTAATGAATTCCCCTAAAAATTCACATATTTATAACTGTTTGGATAACTTAAGGATGCTTTTGAATTGTAAATATCCCTGAAATATTAATGAATTATATGAACAGTTTTCATGAAAATATTTTCTATAATCTTTCACAAATAAAAAGTACAAAGAAATAGATATAGGTAAACTTAATCTATTTAATTTAAGGCTGAAAACTCTGAACTGTTGAAAGTGAAATATTAGGTAGAGATTTCACATCTTATTGCTTTAAAAATGTGGCTCAACATGCCACATTATTAATTATAGCAATCCACACTTATAATCTCCTTATATGTATCAAATAATTTTTGTATTTGTAAGCAACCTAGGAAAGATAATTACTGATTTTAAAAATAGTGCATAAAGATTTGCTTAATGAAACAAATTCAGGGTAAGTATTTAAGAGGCAGTAAAAGCATTATCTTTTATAGTAGTGTAAGAGAGACAGTACAGGAATTGGGATGAGATGGTTATTTTTTTTAAATGCAGCCTTAAATTTAATTGTCTATTCTTCATGAAATAAAATCTTGTTAGAGGTGATGATTTAGAGAGGTGATGCAAATTATAAAAAAAAGAAAATTTTGCACTTTAAATACAAATAAATGCTTATTAACAATTAGACATTATTTATGATCTAATATAACTTGTATTATTACTTATATAGGTAGAATAGATTACAATTAAAGCACAGGTAGATTTATATTCTCTCTGCAGTCTACGAAAGTCAGGATATTAATGATTTATTGAAATATTGTTTTCAGGGCAGCTCCTCAGATTACATGGGCCTAGCAGGCATGACTTGAGATTTCCTTTCATTTCACTGAGAAGATTAGGATCATGTAAATGATCTGTTCTTGTGCATGGATTTAGAATTTTAACATTTAGCATAGATCTTCTTTTTAATACCCCTGTGGATATTAAAAAGTTTGTTAAGAAAAAAAAAAAACAAACAGAAAGGTTAGAGACACACACTTGAGTTCCTCCTTGCAAGCATTCATAATTGAAAAATGGAGTTCAAGGGGTCAAATTGTTTAAAGGGTTTAGTGGAACTAACCGAGGAACAGAGGACTTAACGGGACAGAATATGTTGTTCTGACTAGTAAAGAAGTACTAAGGAGAAAAAACAAAATAATGGATTAAGTTATCTACTGCTACCTTCCTAAGAGGAAATGTTTATTGCTACAGTTATGGATTTAAAAACACAAACAAATGAACAAACCAACAAAACTTTAAATACACGGACTCGTGTACTTATGAACCATGGCCTCTCAGAAGATACAGTTTTGCATTCCTATCTGAGAGGAGCCTGGAAATGGCTGAGAGAAATACTCTGCAGAGATCACCAATGGTTATCACTCCTCAAGGCCCCAAAGGGGTGAGGAAGCATCACGTCTGAAACAGAACACTCAAATCACAGGGTAAGAGATCAGGAGGCTTCGTTGGGAAGTGCCTACTTCATTAGCAAGCTTGCTTTGTTCTCAGTCAGAGATTTACTTTGGGGATAAGATGGAGATTGGACTACAAACAGGGAAATATATGATTTCAGTAAAAATAAATTCCTCCAGTTACAACTCCAAACATCTGTGCTTAGAAAATTTTGATGATTAAGATATAGATATTTCTCATATTTATGAGAATTGCTTTTTAAAGAAAGACCAAGTTATTCAAGGCTAAAGGAAAAACAAGAGGAAGATGCAGCAGGAATTAGTTTTTACAGTTTTACAAAGAGTTTTCTTGATAATAAAACAGGTATAGTTGCTATAATGATTTTGATAGAAGATCAGAAGATTGAAATGTTAAGTTAGTAAAACAGCTGAAGGCAGAAATCTTTAGAGTTGTTTTGTTTTGTTTTGTTTGGTCACATTTACCTCTCTCTGTTCTAATAAATTACTTTTAATCACAAAACACTGAACGAATAATATTCATATTTCAACATAATGCATCTAAATAATTTCTCATCATGAGTGAACCATATTATATTACTTGTGCTTCGAATTCCCTAACTCCTAATGAAGTTTTCCAAAGCAATAGCAATGCAAGTGGCCTGATTCTAGATGAATAACGTCAAGCTTAGTAAGAATTATTAAACTCTGGTATCTGTAGAATAATCTGGCACCTGTTTTATACTGTACACATCAAGAGAACAGTCAAAGGAAAATAAAGTCTAATATAGTCATTATTAAATGTTTATTAGTCACAGCTCAAAATTTCATTTATTGTATTGAGGCAAAGAAACACATATCCTAAGCACAAACATCTATAAGTTTTGATAATTAAAACTTTGGATTTTAATATTTTTCCACCTCAAGGTAGCAGGTATTACGGTGCTTACCTAGTAATGAGAGCTTATTTCTAGCCATTCAATTTTCCTACTTACAACCTAAGCCACATTATTTTATATCTTTCCTTTCAAATTAACTAACTGAATGCTTTTAAACTGTTGCTTTTTCATTGACATAGCAAAATATAGAGAAAGAATATTTTAAAATATACATAAAGAAGAATAAAACCCATTGATGGCTTGACATGACAATTTATGAAAGAAAGTTATTTTGATATTTAAAATATAGAAATTATATGTTCGGGTTTTTTTTCTCCCTATCCATGATAAATGCTCAGTGAGAATGAGAGAAAAAATAACTGAGAGAAACCAAAAAAGTAATAAAATTCTCAAGACTGTTTATTTGATATTCCCTCATTACTAGTTTTTTCAGCTTTACTGAAATATAATTGAAAAATAAAATTGTAAGATATTTAAGTGTACATAATGATGATTTGATACACGTATACATTATGAAAGAATTCCTCTATCTAGTTTATTAACACATCCATCACTTCACATATTTACCTTTTTTTGATAAGAACATTTAAATTCTACTCTCTGCAACTTTCACTTATATAATACAGTGTTATGAACTACACTCACCATATTATACATTACCTCCTCAGACCTTATTCATCTTATATCTAGAAGTCTGTATGCTTTTACCAACCACTCCCTATCCCCTACAACCCCCAGGCGCTGACAGCCACTTTTCCATCCTTCTATGAGCTTGTTTGTGTAGATTTCACATAGAAGTGATACCATGCAGTATTTGTCTTTCCCTGCCTTATTTCACTTAGCATAATGTCCATCCATGTTGTCACAAACAGCAGGATTTCCTTCTTTCTTATGGCTGGATAGTATTCTATTGCATATATATATATATATATATATATATATATATACCACTCCTTTATCCGTTCATCCATTGGCAGACACTTAGGTTGTTTGCATGTCTCGGCTATTGTGAATAATGCTGCCATTAAGATGGAGGTGCAGATATCTCGTTGTTATCCTGTTTTCATTTCCTTTGGATATATACCCAGAAGTGGGATTCCTGGATCATATGATAGTTCTATTTTTAAGTTTTTTCTCTTTTCCATAGTGTTTTTCACAGTGGCTGCACCAATTTACATCCCTACCAGTAGTGCACAAGGGTTCCCTTTTTTTCTACATCTTTGCCAGCTCTTGTTAACTCTTTTTTTTTTTTTTTTTTTTTGATAACTATTCTAACAGGTGTGTGGTGATATCTCATTTTGGTTTTGGTTTGCATTTCCCTGATGATTCGTGATGTTGAGCATCTATTCAGGTACCTTTGGCCATCTGTATGCCTTCTTTAGAAAAATGTCATTTTAGATCCTCTGCCCATTTTTAATTGGATTGTTTTCTTTCTTTTTTTTGCTACTGAGTTCTATGAATTTATTATATATTTTGTATATTAATCCCTTATCAGTATGTGATTTGCAAATCTGTTTTCTCATTCCATACATTGCCTTTTTATTTTGTTGGTGGTTTCCTTTACCATGCAGAAGCATTTTAGTTCGATGTAGTCTCAGTTTTTGGTTTTGTTCCTTTGCTTTTAGTGTCAAATTTTAAAAACCTCGCTAAGACTGAGGAAAAGGAGCTTACATATGCATAGTACAGGCATACATACTTTTATTGTGCTTTGCTTTGCTGAGCTTTGCTCAGCAAACAAACTGAAGGTCTGTGGCAAGCCTGCACCCAGCAAGTCTATTGACACCATTTTTCCAACAGCATTTCCTCACTTTGTGTCTCTCTCTGTCACATTTTGGTAATTTTTGAAATATTTCCAAAAGTTTCCTCTTTATTTTATTTCTTATGGTGATCTGTGATCTTTGATGTTAATGTCATATTTCTTTGGGGCTCCACAAACCATGCATAGAAGATGGCAAATGTAATCAATAAATGTTGTTTGTATTCTGACTGCTTCATTAACTGGCTGTTCCCGTATCTCTCTTCCTCTCCTCAGGTCTCTGGTCACTGAGACACAAGAATATTGAAATTAGGCTGTTTAATATCCCTGCAATAGCCTCTAAGTGTTCAAGTAAAAGGAAGAGTCCCAAGTCAAAAGCTAGAAATGATTAAGCTTAGTAAGGAAGGCATTTCAAAAGCCTATAGGCCAAAAGCTAAGCCTCTTGCACCAATTAGACAAGTTGAAAATGCAATGGAAAAGTTCTTGAAAGAAATTAAAAATGCTGCTCCAGTAAACACGTGAATGATGAGAAAGTAAAATACCCTTATTGCTGATATGGAGAAAGTTTTAATGGTCTGGACAGAACATCAAACCAGCCACAGCATTCCCTTAAGGCAAAGCCTAATCCAGAGCAAGGTCCTAACTCTGTTCAATTCTATGAGGACTAAGAGGATGAGGAAGCTGCAGAAGAAAAGTCTGAAGCTAGTAGAGGTTGTTTCATGAAGTTTAAGGAAAGAAACCATCTTCACAACATAAAAGTGCAAGGTAAGCAGCAAGTGCTGATATAGAAGCAACAGCAAGCTATCCAGAAGACCTAGCTAAGATAATTAATGAAGGTGGCTACACTAAATAATAGATTTCAACGTAGATGAAACAGCCTTCTATTGGAAGAAAATGCCATCTAGGACTTTCATAGCTAGAGAGGAGAAGTCAACGCCTGGCTTCAAAGCTTCAAAGGTCAGTCTGACTCTCTTGATAGGGGCTAATGCAGCTGGTGACTTTAAGTTGAAGCCAATGCTTATTTACCATGCCATTTGCAGCAACATGGATGGACCTAGAGATTGTCATACTAAATGAAGTAAGTCAGACCAGAAAGACAAATATAGTGTGATATCACTTCTATGTGGAATCTAAAAAAAAAAAAGAAAAGGGTACAAATGAACTTATTTACAAAATAGAAATAGAGTCATGGATGTAGAAAACAAACCTACGGCTACCAGGGGATAAGAGGGGGGAATAAATTGGGAGATTGGGACTGACATAGGCACACTACTAGATATAAAATAGATAACTAATAAGAACCTGCTGTATAGCACAGGGAGCTCTACTCAATACTCTGTAATGGCCTATATGAGAAGAGAATCTAAAAAAAGAGTGGAAAGAGTAGATATATGTATATGTATAATTGATTCAATTTGCTGTACACCTGAAACTAACACAACATTGTATATCAACTATACTCCAATAAAAACTTTTGTAAAAAAAGAAAAAAAGAAAATTCTAGGACCCTTTAGAATTATACTAAGTCTACTCTAACTATGCTCTATCAATGACACAACAAAGCCTGGGTGACAGAATATCTCTCTACAACCTGAATTACTGAATGTTTTAAGTCTACTGTTGTGACATATTTCTCATAAAAAATATTTCTTTCAAAAGAGTATTGCTCATTGGAAAATTTTAACCACACAGGTACTATAATTTTGAACACCAGACCCAAATCATCCTTGGCCTATGGTTCCAATATTCAGGGAAGACAATTATGGCTGTATTTTTTTCTATGTAATGTTGGTATATAGTTGTACACTTTAGTTTTTGGATCACTCTTTCCATAAGTAGATTTTCTTTTTCAGCTCACTTTATAACTGGATGTGAAATTCATGTGAACATCCTAGCTTTCATTAGGTGCTTCAAGTTCTGTTCTCCCCAAAGCTGTTTGAGTAAACGTTCCCCTCTGATGTCAATGATTTCTTTCTATTCTGATAGTTACTATGTCTCTGTTGAGGTTGTCTAAGTATTCATTAATTACAAACAAAGTTTGTTTTTATATTGAGCATAATTATAATAGTCTGGTGTTCTTAATTCCAATCACTAGGTTATCTCAGGATTAGTATCCATAAATTTATTTTGGGGGGTTTGAGTGTGGTTCACATTTTCCTGTTTCTTCACATGTGTAATCATTTGGATTACAATCAGGACAGTTGGATGTTATATGTAGACAATCTGGATTGTGTTGTATTCCTCCAAAGAGTATATTACATTATTTGTTTTATTCTATGAGACAGTTAACTAGGTTGTCTCAGACTTTAATCTCTATATTTTGAATGACAAGTCAACCCTGGGTTTAATTATTTAATTCTTAGCTGTATTACTTGGAATCTGCCCTGTGCAGATTAAATTCCAATGTGTAATTTAATGGCCAGTGAGAGATCTGCTTAGAGCTTATTCTCAGTATATGGAGTTCCCCTTCTATGACCCTTTTACTTCTGGGCCCTCCACACTATCAAATAGCTCTGGTTTATTAAATACACAATTGGAGGGTGGTTCTTTAGGTCACAAAGACAGTGTGTTATCTCATAGATCTACCCAGTCTTACACTGATGATCATAGCTAGCAGCCATGAAAATTTACTCCAAGCCATTTCCTTTTTATAAGTACCTGCTTTGGGTTGCTTTCCAGTATCTTCAGGTATGTGGGTTTTGTTGTTTTTGGTTGTTTACCCAGAATTTATAGTTGTTACCAGTAGGAAGATCTGTCCAATAGGAACTTACATAGCCATATCAGGAGCAAACTCTACTGACATCAAGCTTAATGCTAGCATTCGTATTTGAATCCAGTACAGCCCTGACTTTAGTTTCAAGCATTTTCGTTGTTGCTGCTATTTTTTGTTTGCATTTTGGCCTTGTTGGTTTTCTAGATTTTGCAAACTCATCAATACCATAATGTAGATACTTTATAATATTTCCTGTATTGAGATAAATTCATTAATAGATTTCACAGATGCATCATCTATTATTATACTAACCACAAAAAGGCATTATTTATTATCCATGTTAACATGGATATGCTTTTTTTCCAATATATCTAATCTACTTATACCCCCTATTTCCCATCAACATATTTTTAATGCAAGCATTCCATAACAGAAAAAAAAATCAATAGGAGTAGGGGAAATAAAGGGTTAGTTCCTACTGTGTTTCATCAAAATTATAAGTATACTTGGTTGTTTGAGAAAAGAGAATTTAATTTTCAATTCCTTTGTTGAGAAAAATTATATTTTCCAGTTACAAATCTGCTCAATGATGAAGCAAATATATTATATAGATATAAAAGCAAAAAGTTTGGATGAATTTCAAAAAATATTGATCTTAATATTTCCCTTAATACAAGGTTATATATATATACATACATACACACACACACACACACACACACACACACACACACCTTCAAGTTTGAGTGCAATGAAAATAAATTTTCCCTAGATTGGTTTAAAAGTTATCTGAAAGAAGCAAAGATCAATGATGCAGCTAATATTTTTGCTTATCTCCATGAAGACTCATGTGTCTTTACGTGGAAATATTTTCAGGCAATATAAAAGTCTTAAAATAGGAACCTCAAGGAGAGCCAAAGTTATTTGATGAAAGCACAGATCAATGATGAAGCTGAAAATTGTTCTGACTTCCCCAAGGAATTAATGAAATTTACATGAAAATATTTGAGGACACCTTAAAAATAATAAAATAAGTCATAAGAAGAGCCACTGTCAAACTCACAACTTTGAACTCTGAGTTGAATACCCCAGTTCTTTGTTTTTGTCAACTTTATTTAGAGGAGTCAACATTTAAGGCAGTGCATATTGTGAAAAATATGAAATCATTTAGGCTGAAATTAAAAAAAGGGATATCTAAGTTGTTTGAATTCAGTTCATAATAGAGCACAAATAGAAGAGTGGGTGGATGGGTAGAAAACCCTTTGATGAAGAAACAAAATGCACAGGCTCTAGACTTACATTTATCTTCCCCAAGTTTTCACTTGAACATGCCATTTAGCCTCTCTAAACAATCATTTTATTTTAAAAATTAAAGAAAATATATGTTTAAAAAGCAATATCTGTTCTGTCAAACACATAGAGTGTTTATGAGACTCTAATGAGGAAATGCATGTAAATTACCAAAAGTTACAAAGATTAAATGAATAAAGATACAAATTTGAAATATGTTTTGAAAACAGATAGAAGTTTAAATTGTTTCTTTGTAGGTTCAGATACTTAATGCAGTGTTCTGTATACATTACAGTTAATTGTTCATTAATTGAGCAAATAAAACAAAGTTTATATTGAACTTAATTAAATTCTTCACTTAACATGAATTCTTTAAACAATTATATATATATTTATTTTAAGTTTATTTATCTACAAATATTGTAATTGTTACTGTAAGTAAACTGTACTAAATTCAGTGAAAATGGAAATGAATAACTTAATTCCCTCCATGAGCTCACAGATTAGTGGAAATAAAGAAACACATAAGACTTACTCTGACCCATCATATTAAGTGTCATAAGTGCACACCATAAGTTTGTAGAAAAATAGATGAGAAAAGAAATAATTTTTTTGGAAAATGTGAAGTAATTAACATAAAAGACATTATTTGAACTGGTACTTAATGAAAAGCTAAGCGGAGGAAAGGTGACAACAGCCAAAATTTCAAAAATTAAAGTGAACTGTTACATGGCACTTTATACCAGACAACAGCATGTCAACAATTTTCACAAGCTGAAAAATGCAAGTAAGTATTCCATCCAATGGGAACTTCATGAGCAAAGGCACCTGCCAATTAGAGCCCTGGGAGGGACACCTGTTCTAGTGACTCTAGTGAACTGAGCCCAGGGTGGAAGGGCAGTCATGTAATTACTACACTCCTCCCATGTTCACACAAATGATGAGCTAATTAAACCAATATAACCACTTTATTGTGCTGTAGTCAGTCAGATAGTATTCACCTCAACCTCAGTTGCTTTGAGAAACATTTTCTTATTATCAGTATTGAGCAGGACTTCAATAAATAGGTACTTTCTACATACATGAACTGAAATAACCTTATCTGGAAAAATATTTACTTAGCCTTCCTCACTGGTGAAAATGGAGGGAGTTAGGATTGATACTACTGTGATAAGTTCAGGATGGTCAGTGTGAACCTTCTATTAACAGAGGAAAAGAAAATCCCCAGGCACAAAGTGCAAAAAACAGCATATTTCATAAGTAAAGTAAAATTATAATAACATATATACATGCATATTTTATACGAGATGATCCTACTTTAAACTATATTGTGCCACTTGATTTTTACATTTCAATAAGACAGCAGAAAATTATAAATCACATCAATAGTAACCAATGTGCCTTCACACTCTGTGCTTAACAGAGTTTTATATAAACAGATCAAAAAGAAAGGATTATAGAAATTCAGTAGTTTCCATGGTTTCAGAGTCAAGCTAATGATTTCAGGATCAAGTGAATAGGTATGAAATTTCACAGATTCTTGAAAAATACAATGGCGATGAGATATTGATTAAATATATACATCTGGCTGGAAACTGAATTTCAGATTCAAGATAATAAAATATTGGTGGTCTAGTAAATCGTCAAAGATGATCTTCATTCTCTGAAGTGCAGCTTCTAGGGATTACAATAATGTTTTTAAATATATATATTGCCTAATCATTGTAAAGCTCCAAGGAGTAACTTGAATCTCGTAAATATTGAAACATACCCAAAGATGACAAACTCATGTATTCCTTCACTGTTTTCTGGGGAAAAGTTCAAGGTATTTGTAACTTAGGTTAATACAAAAGATTAATTAATGTATTCTATTCTTTTTAGAATATGAATGTGAAACTGTGCGGAGGAATAGAAACATGAGATTGTTTTTATCTTCAAGTATGTCTCAGTTTGATGAAACTGATAGGCACATATTTGCAATGTAAAATAAGTGCTAATGCAAGATCAAAAGGATTGGTTACATATACATAGAATTCAAGTTATTAATCCTAACTTAACACAAATAAGCTACGATAAATCTTCAGGGAGAAAATTTTAGATGTATAAGCATGGCTTAATAACTCGAAACTTTGTATTACTTATATTTCCATAAATATAGTTCAGTTATGTACCCTTAAAGGGTTTAATAAGAATGATGTGTCACTTTACATTTATTTACTACTTTGAAATGGGTTAATGAGTTTAAATCACATTATCTTTGTGGATACTCACAGTAAGCAGGCACGAATTCTCAGTGCAATTAAACAAACAGGAGAAATCGTGGCTCAGACAGGTTGAGACATGCAAAAAGCTGAGCCACTGAAACGTGAGAATGGATTCTCTAATTCTCAATCTAAGTCTTTTTTCTCCAGACATTGTATTTTTTTCCAGGTACAGCTTGGCTAATCAAATCATCTGTGGAAAATGAGAGAATTCTATTGTTTTTCATGCATCTCTATCAAATATGTAGCATCATGCAAAAAACTAGAAAAGAATATTATGGAAGTTTAGCAAAGTTACCCTAAATAACTATTATTCGTGCCTCGGATGTATATTACATGAAGGTTTCAGACACCCTTCAGGTGTGTCTCACTGCTCGTGGTAAAGACCCCAAGGTTAAAGTAAAAGGGAAAATAGAAAGCCTCATTAATAGCAGAAAGATTACACCATGTAGTTTCTAATGAGGCTCAGCAAAGCCCCCAGTGTCCTCAGTGAAGAAAAGGAAGAACTGTTTCGTTCAAGGACAAGAGCATATGTCTATAACACCTCCCAGTTAGGTATGTTCTTATTCCTATTAGAAATACCTGCACTTTTTTTGACTCATGGAGAATGCAGCTCAACACCTGCTGCCTTCTTTCCTTTTGTCTCTTTAGCACTTATCTTCCAACATACTGTATATTTTATTGCTTATCATCCCTACCTGAATATAAGCTCTCCAAGAGCCAGGCTTTTTGTCTATTATTTTTTTCTTGTTGCATTCCCTGTATCTAGAACAGTGCCTGATACATAGTATTTCTAAATATTTATTTATGGTAGTATTATATTACTTCTAATTATTGTATGGTTAATATATAAATATTCACAAATATTTATTCTTACATAGTTATTCAATAAATGATTGATCATTCAATAAATTAACATTTTTCTCATGCAATAGCATGGATATTATTTTTGTTTAATAATTTATTAACTTATCAAAACTATGTATTGATCACCTATCATGTGCCTGGTACAGTGCTGCGATGCTGAGTGTAATGAGCCGTGACTTGTCTCCAAGGAGCTTACAATCTTGTGGGGAAAATATGTTCAATTATTATTGTATTTGTAACTATCAATGTCCATATAACAGAATAGTACATTTTATTTTCTCTGGGGGAATCAAAGAGGCCTCACGGAGGACATAAAACTTACACTGAGACTTCAAGGATTATTAATGTTAAAAGGATTGTTAATGTTAAAGGTTGAAGTTGTGGTTCAGGCCCAGGAAACAACCTGTGTGAAGGTCTCAAAGCAGAAATAAGCTAGGTGTGATCAGGAATGAAATAAAGTTTTGTATGACTCAAGCCTAATGACATGGGAACAAGTACAGGGAGATATGTCTTGAGCTGGGAACATGTCCTATAAAACTTTGTACGTCCTGATAGGTACCTTTATATTTGTTACAATGGAATTGTAATGAAATACATATTAGCTTTATATTAAGCATAATGGAAAACAATGGGGGAATTTTAAGGAAGAGATGTAATTATGATCACATTTACACAAGATGGTTCTTTGTGGTGAAATGGAAATGAAAAATGTATTAGTACAAGAAAAAAGGAGATGCAAAGAAAAGTTTTAGGTTATTTTAGCAGTCCCAGTAAATAGAGAGGGCTTGACTACATTGTTGGCTGTGAGGATAGGACTGAGTAGATTCATTCATTCATTCATTCATTCAAAGAGTTGGCTTTCAAGTGCTTGCTCTTTTCCACGCACTCTGGACACTGAGAAATCAGAGGTAAACAAGATGCTCACGGGTCTTACAGTTTATCAGGGAAATTGAACATTTCAAACCACCAGTTGTTAAGAGGTATGGAAAGAAGGATCTGCTTTCCATTGGACTGTGAGAGTTGGCCTCTCAGGGGAGGTGACATTTTACTGGCAACCTGAAAATCAAGGTGACTCTACCCAAGCAAACAACAGGGAACAGAAAGTACTAGGTAGTGATGTGTGTATAAAGAAAAATAAAATAACTCTGAATGTGAAACACGAAAATGAAAGATTATTTTGATCAATCTATACAAATACACACACTCATTTTTTAACTAGACAAATTCAGAGGCAAATAAATTTTTAAAACTCAGGCAAATTTTTTTATGAGCTATTGACATTCTCCATTGGTCATAGTGCATATGTGAACATCTTTTATAACACGTACACATTGTCCATGTAATTTACTTGTCCATGAACTATACATACCAGAAAATAAATATGTTTAGCACAGTGACAGAACAACCTCTGATGTCTATCTGCTCAAGCCATATTCTCAGCAACTGTTACATTGAAAAATATAATTGCATGTATTGACTACTAATTCTGAATAAATTTCAATAGATATTTCGTCAGCACTTATTCACTGCTCTGTAAGTTCTAGTCTTTCACCCTGATAGCTCGTGAAAGAAACCGCCACTAGGTTTAATTACTTTTTTCCCATCATGCAGAACATTTTCTTCAGGTATATCAACCATAAAACACTTATAACCTTTCTGAGGAAATGCACTGAACTGGTAGAGTTTGAGATGCCATAATAGCATTTTTTTCCCCTTATCTGGAGGTTATCTTGAATTCCGTAAAGAATCCTGAAGCTTTGCAATTCTTCTGCCCAGTAGAGGGAATTGGGGGGGAGGGGATCGGTGAACATATATGTATATTAATTGTTCTATGCTAATGTCAAAGAGGACAGGTCCACACTGAAAGGAATATTTGAGCTGAGTTTGATCTTAATTCTTTTTATAGATTCTCATTGATCTGGATCTGAAGCAATTACTTGACAAGGACATAGAAAATCATAAAAGAGAAGCTCAGCTAATGACAGTATAAAGACACTTCTGATAAGTGGTCAGAAATATGATCAAGGGCGGTTTGGGTTGCTTTAATCACTCCGTATGGGTCTCTGAATTGCATTAATGATGGTCCCATTCGTGTGTTATTAAGCCTCATTTTATACAGGCAAGTGCATGCCAAGAATGTAATGGCGTTTGAGCGAAAATATTAAATGTATAATGGTTAAATTTTCTACTTCTATTTTATATTATTTGTAATTGGTAACCAGCTTTAAGACTCTCTAAAATTTATATTCTTACTGCTTTTAGAAACTGCCTTAAACATTTGAAATCTAAGAAATAAAATTCATATAAATAAATACCTCTTTTCTTATAAGTTGATCAATCAAAATAGAATAGATTAAACCCAATATCATTATTAAATATCTAGCACTGTTATTTTGAACATCCTTAACTAGAAAATCTTTCTATATGGTTGCATATTATATTAGCCAGGGTAATAATTCCTAGCTGGTCTTAAAAACAGCCACAAAATCTTAGTTCATTAATACAATAAAAGTATTTCTCATTTACATCTTAGTCCAACACATTTAAGATGTGTCTACAGTGCTGCTCCTCTTCAAGAAGGATCCAGAGATCCAGGCAACCTGTATCTGAGGCTCTATCATATCCTATGTCTGTCTCTGAATTCTCCATTGGATCCTCTGTGTACAGTTGTCCAGTGAGCAATGACAGCCTATGACAGAAACTAAATCATGTATCATGGCCAAGTCTATGTGGTAAAACCTTCTACCCACAGTTCTTTGGCCAAGTCACATTGCAAGAAAGAAATCACAAGAGGACTGCAATTATGGGGAGTATTGTCTCCCATGTACCCAAATGAAGAAATGGATTAGTGAGAAATCACTCAATCTCTGTTAAACGTATCTACTTAGGCTGCCTCTCCCCGCCTTTTTAAGCAGAAAAACTGGATTCAAGCTTATTTATTCACTCAGAGAATATCTTAAATATGGCAAGAAAACACAGTTCTAAGCCATATGTGCTAGGTGCTAGGGATACACCTGAATAATGTCAAAAAGCTCTCTTGCCCTCATGGCGCTTATATTTTGGTGGAGGGAGACAGCCAATATGGGAAGAATAAAAAGTTACATAACTACAATTAGATTAGTGCTCTGAGGGTAGTAAGTAAGGTAGGGTAATATTTTCTAGATTCTACAGGGGATAATTTAGATGGAGGAATCTCCAACAGAATATTTTTCAACAGAAACGTATAGTACAAACTGATGCTTTTGCAAGGAGACCAGGGAATAGCACAGCAAGCAAAGGGAACAGCAAGCGCAGAAACCTCTAAACAAAAAGAGCATGACGTGGGTAAGGCGCCCCAAATAGGCCAGTGTGGCAGAAACATAATGAACAAGGATAAGAGAAGCGAGAGATCTCGATAAGGAGTCAGGGAAGAAATTCAGAGTCTTGCAGACAACAGAGAGGTTTTTGTTTCATTCTAAATATGGTAGCATCTTGGAGTCCTGGATTCCAGGCTCTTTAACCATACCTTAGTAGTATAATGTTAGCCAGTTTTTGCTTCAGATATCAAGGGAAAATAATTAATCTTTCCACCTGGCAAAGTTTTTAAAAAAATTCTTTTTGCCCTGACAATATTTTTAAAGTATATTTGTTTATCATAATAAGGCATAATATTAAAAATTAGTATTAATTTTTTAGAAATGGAATGGCCTCATTAAATGTTTTCTTTTTATGATACTATACAGTTATCAGGGAGAGGGCTATATTGAACTTTCAGACTATCTGAAATCACATGGTGCTTTTCACATGTGAGAAGCCATTTCCTCATCCTTTAGTAGAGGAGAAATAGCCTATCAGCCTCTTCCCAAAATTTAGGCTATGTAATTACATATAAAATAAATGTGTATATACTTTTATAGTATTACATCCCTTTCTAACTCTGGGATTTTAAAATTTCACACTACATGTGGATTTTCCCCATTTTGTTAATATAATTGACATTTTAAAAGGTGCAAGTTTAAGGTGTACAATGCATTGCTTTAAGACACTTATATATTACAAAATGGTTACTACCGGCATTAGCTAACACCAGCATTACCTCACCTAATTACTAGTTGATTGTGTGGTGACAACATTTTAAGATGCACTTTCGTAGCAGCTTTGAAGTATATAATACAATATTATGAACTATAATAACCGTGCTGTACACTGGATCCCCAGAATTTGTTCATCTTATAACTGTATGTTTATACCCATTGATCAACATCTGCCTTTCCCCCAACCCCCCAGCCCCTGGTACCACCATTCTACTCTCTGTTTTGGTGACTTTGGCTTTTTTAGATTCCACATATAAGTGATATCACACAGTATCTATATTTTCCTGTCTGACTTACTTCACTTGGCATAATGCCTCAGGTCCATTCATGTTGTTGTAAATGGCAGGATATCCTTCTTTATCATGGCTCTGTGTGTGTGTGTGTGTGTGTGTGTGTGTGTGTGTGTGTGTGTGTGTGTGTGTTTTCTTTATCCATTCATACACTGACAGACACTTAAGTTGTTTCCATATCTTGGCTATTGTGAATAATGCTGCTACGAACATAAAAGTGTACATTTCTCTTTGATTTGTTCTCATTTCCTTTGGATTATACCCAGAAATGGAATTGTTGAATCATATGTAGTTCTATTTTTAATTTTTTGAGGAAACTCCATATTGTTTTTCATAGTGGCTGCACCAATTTGCATTCCTACCAACAGGGTACAAGGGTTCCCTTTTCTCTACATCTTCACCAACAATTGTTCTCTCTTGTATTTTTGATGATAGCCAACCTAACAAGTGTAAGGTGATATCTCACTATGGTTTTGATTTGTATTTCCCTGAGCATTGGTGATGATGAGCGCCTTTTCCCGTGCTCATTGCCCATTTGTATGTCTTCTTTGGAAAAATGTCTGTTCAGTTCCTTTGCCCATTTTTTAATTGGATTGTTTTTTGGCTGTTGAGTTGTATGAGTTCTTTATATACATCAGATATTAACTCCTTACCAGATATGTGATTTGCAGCCTTATAATAGCATTCGTGAGGATTAAAATGTATATACATCATGTGATTCTAAACTTGAGGAACTGTATGCTCTTTATTGTATAAACCAATTAAATTTAAACTTCTACTTTTCTATTCATTGGCACTTAAAATTGTAACAAAAATCTATTCCTTCAGATACAAAATAATGTATTCCTTTGAATAGTTCTTAAACTTTAAATTTTAATGAGCTTTCTACATTTTGTTCTAATGTGTTATTTACCCTTGACTTAAATTTCAACTCACTTTATGACTCTGATGAGATGCATACAAAACTCACCACCAATTCATATTAGAAATTCCCCAAATCTCTTTACACTGATTCCCAAAATAAGTAGCATCAGCCTCCCAGAGATATAATGTTAATTTTTATTGATGAATACTATCAGGAAATTAGAAAACAATGCAGTCTCATTTTCATTTTGAAAATCGTATAAAGTAAAATAATGAGCATGCTGGTATTATACTGTTATATTATGCTAAAAAATTCCAAGAATATATTATTAGAATATTTTGTATATACCAATAATTTTTAAACTAAATGCATAAAAATAACAAATTGTTTGTAGAGAAAAATCATCTTAATATTCTCTTTTCCTAAACTTCATATTTATTTACTATATAGGTAAAGATTAATTAGAAAGTGTGGTAGGTAGTTTCTAAATATAGAGATATTATTTAACATCTTTTCCATAAGTATTACTACAAATATTTTACTATCACCCTTCTTTTAAACATGTGTATACATTGTTAAATATTTGTGCATATATTCACTTTTGAAGATTTTATTTTTCACTTTTGCTATGTTACTCTATTACATTTATTCAAACAAAATTTATGGTGTTGGAATTTTATTTTAAGGTAATTTTTCATTGGTGATAATATAAAATAATTTTCAATTTCCAGAAAATATTTCCCCATATAGATTAAAATATATTTACTTACCAATTGATTTTAATGAATAAAAAGTGGAAAGCTGTGAATGAAACAACATATGGCTTTGAATTTATTCTTAAAGTAACTCTGGTTTGATTTCTTAGTGAATTTTGAGGAAATGACTAAATGAAGGGCATAATCTTTCTTTTGATATTTTATAAAATATTGGAATCAATCCTGACATCTTTTTCTGCTATTTCTCTTCCAAGTGTGATTTGTTGCTGGTCTTTGTAAAGAAATGTAATCATTTGGGTCAAAAATGATTTGATTTGATTAGTATGCATAAATAATTTAAGTGCAAGTATCCTTTCATGGAAACAACATTTAAGTAAAAATTAGAGAAATATGGCTTGGGGAATAATTATTGTCATATGAATGAAACCAAATGAAAAATGAGAGAAGGAATCTCTTTGTCAGCCTAACTCATAATTTTAATACTGGGCATTAGTATTCATTGGACTTGAGTTGCTAAATAATTGGAGATAAATTAAAAGAATTTATATTTTAGAAAATAATATCAGTAAAGTGACAACACACAATAAAAACATGAAATGAATAACTGAATTCCAGAAAATATTTTGGTGCCTCTTTTGGGGTTCAGATATTAGAAAATGTAAACATGCCTCTCCACAACTACCTGCTTGTTTATTTGAATAGAGCAGTGAACTGGTTTCCCCCAAATAAGAAATGAGGTATTTAAAACATCATTAATTGGAGAATTGAATTAGCAACAATATAGTAGAGCACTATAGGGCAAAAAAACAACAATACTAAAAGTCATTTAAATGACATCTGGTATTTATAAGTTAAAACAGAATATAAATCTGATTTTTATAGCTTTAATTATAAAAACCTACTAATAGTTACTAACAATATGAAAGAATACTAACAGAGGTTATCACTAAGGAACAACTGCATAGGTGTATCAGTCTTGGTTATACTATGGTAGTAGCACCAGAATCTTCATAATTTTAAACAACAATTAATTTCTCAACTAGTCTACATGTCTATCACAGGTTTTCAGATGGTAAGGGTGTTTCTGCTCATCATAATCACTCAGGACTCAAGGCTGATGAAAGAGCCACTGTGGTTGCCAATTACTATACCAGAGGAGAGTAGAGCTGACAGTTCTCACGCTTGCAAATAAATGTTTGACTTCTATGTAACAGACAACCAGAACGAATTTTGTGCCCTCCTCCCACCCTACCCATCTAAAAAGTGACCAGAATGTATAAATCTACTTTGTCCTTGAGATTAAGAGCTGAAATATTTTTTGAATCAGCACTAGCTACCACCACACCATGCTCCAAACAGGTAGCCTTCAACACCAACCCGCTCCTATATTACAATGCAATGTTAATACAAAGGTAGAGATGCAATTCAGCATCCTGAAATTATCCATGAGATCAAATAGACCATACGAAATACTGGGTGGGAATCTGGTAGTAGAATTTAAAGACAGACCAAAGAAAAGGGTTCAGGTAAATGTACACATTAGTAAACATAGGTATATATAATTGAGAACCATGTAGCATATGGCTATTTTACCAGTCCTTCCTAAATAGTTGATTGCAATATGTAAGAATCCATTAAAAAATGTCACAAGCTTTTTGTTCTGGGTGACTTGAACTGGGAATGCAGCAGTTGTGGCAGTCTGTGGCTTATATGTCTCTTTTAAGAATGTGTTACAGAATTAAGTTCTGAGGAATGCATGAGTCAAGTGGAAATTAACCCAACAATCCTCCCACCCTCCATTGGTCAACAGTTGCCAGGGATGTGTTAATACCATGCAGTTTCAGGTTTGCCCTCCCATGGGTGCTGAGGCACGGTCCCAAAGTCTGTCTATCAGAGAGGCCCTGGGCAGAAAGTCAAACATAAAGCAATATTTTTGAAGGGCTCTTCAGTCAAATTATAAATGTTCCAAGCTGGTATTCTCAAAAGTGATTCATGTAGAAGGTGATCTGAAGTGATCTGGGGCAGGATACGTGATGTATCCAGTTAAGGACCACGATTAGTGTTAGCTATTGTAAGCCAGATGTTCAGCTCCTTCACTGTGTCTTCAGTTTTTCTCATGTGAATTTCTTCTAGTACATGTTTTAAAATGAGGTACCATATCACATTTATTTCGAATTGTCCATTTAGATATTGCTTCTCTTTTTTATATTCCCCTTTTCTCGACTCTTTTTCTGCCTGTGCCTTAATTAATGCTTTTCTTGGAACTCCTGGACACCATCTCCCTATATATGCTACTCCTTCAGTGTGAGTGAAGAGGCTGACGTAGAACAAGCTGGACTTTCCTTGCCTGCTATCTTTATTCTTCACGATACTAAGAGGCAATTGCATCAAACTTAACTGAATGATTAGAGATAATTAAAACAAAACAACAAAGAAAAACAATTACAATATAGAAGTCAAAATGTTATAGCTGTGTGCTAAGTATAACATTTTCCAAATCTAGGGGAAAAAACCTCCACAAACTTTAACAGGTTGCTATTGCCAGGTTACCAATGGTGCTAACCAGGCTTCCTTAACCTAGGTCTCTCTTTCCCAAATTCTACTCATTCTAATCACTGTTTTTCAGATTTCCACCTACCAATGGTGATACTGATATTGCCCCAAGATCCAATTTCCTAATATATATAATTTTCATATACTCCATACACAAATATGCTTAACATAGTTCCCTAAATTTTACACATTCAGCTTTGAATAACAACTCAAAGACCTTCAGTGATGGGCCATGACACAACAAATATATTTAGGAGGAATGAATCTCGAAGCCTGAGGTCCTTGAAGATCCTTGTAACCATGTGAAGTACACACACACACATACAGAAGCATTGGGGCTTTTGTTTGGACTATATAATCAAAATGCATAGAAGATAAATATTTTCCTTCTAGCTCATAATTGACAAGGTTCTTCTTTTATTGATAAGTCCTGTTGGTCTGCTCTAAAGGATATAAAGGACTATCATTACAGGTAAAATAGAATAACCTCTACTCAGCTATACAAAGATCTGGCCAAAGACTAAATCGTACTTCCAGGAAGCATTTCAACAAATTCTTTGCTGAGGTTCCTTACCCTGTTAAGATTAGGAAGGGAAATCATTTTTTCTAGTTTTACCGTATTTTTCAAATACTTTAATGATTATTAAATAGTATATTTTGTCAATTGTTAATAACATATTATTGCATTTAGAATGCATACAGGCTCCATATGGTAAGCTAAAATGTCCGCCATTGTAACGCCTGTTCACATTCCCAACGTCATGTGGTTGCAGGCTTCCCTAACTCAGCACTCATCCGGTTCAGTGAACGTTCTGAGTCTTCAGCTGTGCCTTGTGCCACCCCCTGGGTGTTTGAAATTGCTTGCTCTCCTGCCTTCCAAGTTTTTGCTCCAGATACTTGCATGTCTTCTCCCTAGAAGAGCATCAGCTCAAATGTTAGCCCTCGGGGAGCCCTGCCCTAGACACCAAGCGCTAAAGCTGTGATTCTCCATTCCCCTTCCCCAATATCGTTACACTCGCTTATTTTCGTCATGACACTTATTACTATCTAATATATTCTTATGATTACTACTCTGTGGTTTGACTTAAATCATTGCTTTCCTGCCACGACAGTGTAATTTCCCTTAGCACAAGGTTTTTCCCTTCTTTCTGTGTGGCATTTGTAAGCACTGAATGTTTATCGAATAATAAATATTGTCATTACTATAATCATTGGTACTTTACATGAAATAGTTAGGGAATTTCAATACTCAAATACAACTTCTACTTAATTGCAATAGTCATATATAGAGTTAGATGAATTTGAGCACCTAATAATTTTAAGCATAGAGTATATTTAAAGAACTAGAATTTAGTTGATCAGGATATTATAGTAATTATCAACCAAATCTTTCCCTTGAAACAAGTTATATGAAAAGGTTGTGTACGACATCTTTTATTCTACTGACAGTAATGTTTTTGGTCCTTACCAGGGCTCAAGGAGGGGTCTCTTGAAGGATGTGTTTTATTTGTGACACACTGTGATTCTTTTTAAATATGGTATTTTTAGGATTGCAGAAATTACCCTTTACTTTTGTAGAAAAAAACATGGATTAGGAACCTTATGAGACCTCTCTTGCAATAGATACAAGAAATTCTAAATCCCTCAGGATTTGAACTACATGATTACAAGTTTCCTTCCCTCTCAAATTTATTTGAGCATAAAGCGTCATTATTTGTTATCCAGCATGTGACATAACTAACTGTAATATTGCCAAATAACAAGTGTCACTCTCCCCTAGGGAAATGCACTCTTGAATCATAAAGTAGAAAAAGCAAGGTAATTTTGAATCATAAAGTAGAAAAAGCAAGGTAATTTGTCAGTCTCAAAAGTTTTATAAAAATTGCAATATTGATGCATTTGCTTTGCCTTTCCTGTTTCCTGTTTCCCTTTTCTATTTCTCATGGTGGTTTACTCTGAAATGTTCTTTTCCTTATTCACCTTGATGACATGTATCACTTGTTCAGCACATCACAGATTAGGTATACAACTGATGATTTTTTTGCTGACTTGAAGCGATTCTCTTCTGTGATTTCTAAGTGGCTTAATCTCAGGCACCTTTATTCTTGACCTTTATTAATTCTAAGTATTAAAGACACAATATTTTATCTTAGTTCTGGCAGAAACTTTAGCTCAAAATCTTTAGCTGTGTGTATGGGGGGGTGGGGATGGAGTTCAAATAACAATTAAGGATGAGGGCCATTCATATAACCGTTTTAAAGAAACTATACTGAAGTACAATTTACATACCATAAAATTTACCCATTTCAGTGAAATTCAATGTTTTTAGTAAAAATACAGAGCTGTGCAACCTTCAGCACAATCTAGTTTTAGAACTTTGTAGTCAGTCCTGTCTTAGTCCATTTGAGCTGCTATAGCACTACCATAAACTATGTGGCTTAATAATGACAAACATTTATTTTTCAAAATTCTGGAGGCTAGGAAATCTAAGATCAAGGTAAAGACAGATTTGGTGTCTGATGAAGGTATGTTTCTTAAATGGCTATCTTTTCACTATAATCTCACAGGGTGGAAGGGGCTAGGGAACTCTGTGTGGTCTCTTTTATAAGAACAATAATCCTATTTATGACGGTTCCACCCTCACTACCTAAGCACCTTCCAAAGGCACACCTCCTGATACCATCTCCTGGGCATTAGAATTTCAATATATGAATTCGGGGGGGAACACAAACAATAGGAAATCCAATGTCTGTCACCAGCCCCAGGCTAGTTATTATTTTTTTCTGCCTCCGTAGTACTGCCTTTTTCCCATGAATGCTTTTTTTTTCTATGTTAATCCTGGCTTCCTAGGTGTCACCTCTGTGTCATCAGAGCTCAGCTGTCAGTCAGTGATTGGTCTGAGGTTGTTCTTAAACATCTTGAGGCCATGTTTCCACACGTTACTAACGAATCTATGTGAAAACTGGGTGATCCATTCAATGCTTAGACAGTTTACTAGTCTATCTCAGATTTTTCTTTCTGCTGGGTTTTTTTGTTTCTCCTCTGTAGGTGTTCAAGGCTTTGTGTTCAGCCTAGGGTAGGTAGATAGCTAGAGTCATCTTTAGTTGCTGCTGTAGTAAACATAGGCTTGAGTATGTATGCAGCTATCCGGACATCCATGTATGTATGGAAACTTATCAATGCCCACAATAGCTATATCATTCTTCAGATCTTTCTGTTAAATATCTGGCTAGCCTGTTGGTTTGTTTTCTGTTCCAACAGTATCACAACCATAGATTAGCTGTGATGTTGGCCTTCCTCAAATATTTGTCACTGAGTTGAGGGTTCTTTTTAACATCACCCTTGGACATGGAAATTTTGTACTCACTGCTCCAAATCAAGTAGCCCCAGAAAAGTTTCTGGTTTTTATGGCTTGCCCGGCCTTCATAAAACTACGATGTCAAAATCAGAAAACTTGGGAGACCTTCAAGATGGTGGAGGAGTAAGACGTGGAGATCACCTTCCTCCCCACGAATACATCAGAAATGCATCTACATGTGGAACAGCTCCTACAGAACACCCACTGAACGCTGGCAAAAGACCTCAGACCTCCCAAAAGGCAAGAAACTCCCCACGTAGCTGGGTAGGGCAAAAGTAAAGAAGAAAAAACAGATACAAAAGAATAGGGATCGGACCTGCAGCTCTGGGAGGGAGCTGTGAAGGAGGAAAAGTTTCCACATGCTAGGAAACCCCTTCACAGGTAGTGACAGGAGGTGGGCAGTGGGGAAACTTCACAGCCGCGGAGGAGAGCACAGTAACAGAGGTGCAGAGGGCAAAGCAGAGAGATTCCTGCACAGAGGATTGGTGCTGACCTGCACTCACCAGCCCGAGAGGCTTGTCTGCTCACCCGCCGGGGCGGGCAGGGACTGGGAGCTGAGGCTCGGGCTTCGGAGGTCGGATCCCAGGGAGAGGACTGGGGTTGGCTGTGTGAACACAGCCTGAAGGGGGCTAGTGCACCAGAGCTAGCCAGGAGGGAGTTCGCGAATGAGTCTGGAGCTGCCGAAGAGGCAAGAAACCATCGTTTTGGGTTGCACGAGGAGAGGGGATTCCTGCTCCATGAGCCCACAGAAGGTAGAGCACCACCTAAGTGAGATCCAGAGACAGGCACGACCCGCGGCTATCAGCCCAGACTCCAGAGATGGGCATGAAATGCTAATGCTGCCACCAGTGGCATCAAGAATCCTTTGTGCAAGCACAGGTCACTACCCCCACCCCCGCCCCCAGGAGCCTGTGCAGCCCGCCACTGCCAGGGTCCCTAGATGCAGGGACAACCTCCCCGGGAGAACACACGGCGCGCCTCAGGCTGTTGCAATGTTATGTCAGCCTCTGCCACCACAGGCTCACCCCACATTCCAATTATGACTACCATACTCCTCCCTCCCCCAAACCTGAGTGAGCCAGAGCCCTCTAATTAGCCGCTGCTTTAACCCCGTCCTGTCTGGGTGGGAACAGACGCCCTCAGGTGACCTACACGCAGAGGCGGGGCCAAAACTAAAGCTGAACCCCAGGAGCTGTGCGAACAAAGACGAGAAAGGGAAATTTCTTCGTGTAGCCTCAGGAGCAGCAGATTAAATCCCCAAAATTAACTTGAGAAACTCTGAATCTATGGAATACCTGAAGAGACAACTAATCAACACAAAATTGAGGCAGGGTACTGTGGGAGCAACTGTAGACTTGGGGTTCTTACTGCATCTGATTTGTTTCTGGTTTTTATGTTTATGTTACTTTACTTTTTAGTGCTTGTTATCATTGGTGGATTTGTTTATTGATTTGGTTGCTCTCTTCTTTTTTCTTTTTTTCTTTTATTATATTTTTATATAGTTTTTAAAATTTTCTTTCTCTTTTCTCTTTTTCCGAGTGTGTATGTGCATGTTTCCTTGCGTGATTTTGTCTATTTAGTTTTGCTTTTACCATTTGATTTGGGGTTCTATCTGCTCTTTTTTTTTTTTTTTTTTTTTTTCCTTTTTTTTCTTCCAAACTGTGTGGCTGGCAGGGTCATGGTGCTCCAGGTGTCAGGCCTGAGCCCTGAGGTGAGAGATCCGAGTCCAGGATATTGGACCACCAGAGACCTTCTGGCCCCATGTAATATCAATCAGCGAGAGCTCTCCCAGAGATCTCTGTCTCATCACTAAGACCCAGCTCCACCCAAAGGCCAGCAAATTCCAGTGCTGGACGCCCCATGCCAAACAACTAGTAAAACAGGAACACAATCCCACCCAATAGCAGACAGGCTGCCTAAAATCATACTAAGTTCACAGACACCTCAAAACACACCACAGGATGCAGCCCTGCCCACCAGAAGGACAAGATCCAGCCTCATCCACCAGAACACAGGCACCAGACCCCTCCAACAGGAAGCCTACACAACTCACTGAACCAGCCTTACCCACTGGGGGCACACACCAAAACAATAGGAACTATGAACCTGCAGCCTGCAAAAAGAGAACCCCAAACACAGTAAGTTAAACAAAATGAGAAGACAGAGAAATATGGAACAGATGAAGGAGCAAGGTTAAAAACCCACCAGACAAAACAAATGAAGAGGAAATAGGCAGTCTACCTAAAAAAGAATTCAGAGTAATGATAGTAAAGATGATCCAAAATCTTAGAAATAGAATGGAGAAAATACAAGAAGCGTTTAACAAGGACCTAGAAGAACTAAAGAACAAACAAACAATGATGACCAATAAATGAAATTTAAAATTCTCTAGAAGGAATCAATAGCAGAATAACTGGAGCAGAAGAAAGGATAAGTAACCTGGATGATAAAATAGTGGAAAAAACTGCTGAAGAGCTGAATAAAGAAAAACCAATGAAAAGAATTGAGGACAGTCTCAAAGACCTCTGGGGAAATACTAAACTCACCAATATTCGAATTATAGGGGTCCCAGAAGAAGAAGAGAAAAAGAAAGGGTCTGAGAAAATATTTGAAGAGATTATAGTTGAAAACTTCCTTAACATAGGAAAGGAAATCAAGTCCAGTAAGCACAGAGAATCCCATACAGGATGAACCCTAGGAAAAACATACCAAGACACATATTAATCAAACTACCAAAAATTAAATACAAAGAAAACATATTAAAAGCAGCAAGGGAAAAACAACAAATAACACACAAGGGAATCCCCATAAGGTTAACAGCTGATCTTTCTGGAGAAACTCTGCAAGCCAGAAGGGAGTGGCAGGACATATTTAAAGTGATGAAAGGGAAAAACCTACAACCAAGATTACTTTACCCAGCAAGGATCTTATTCAGATTCGATGGAGAAATCAACAGCTTTACAGACTGGCAAAAGTTAAGAAAATTCAGAACCACCAAACCAGCTTTACAACAAATGCTAAAGGAACTTCTCTAGGCAGCAAACCCAAGAGACGGAAAAGACCTACAATAACAAACCCAAAACAATTAAGAAAATGGTAATACGAACATACATACAGATAATTACCATAAATATACAGGGATTAAATGCTCCAACCAAAAGGCATAGACTGGCTGAATGGATAAAAAAAAAAAAGACCTGTATATATCTGTCTACAAGAGACCCAATTCAGGCCTAGGGACACACACAGACTGAAAGTGAGGGGATGGAAAAAGATATTCCATGCAAATGGAAATCAAAAGAAAGCTGGAGTAGCAATTCTCATATCAGACAAAATAGAATTTAAAATAAAGACTGTTAAAAGAGACAAAGAAGGACACTACATAAAGATCAAGGGATCAACCCAAGGAGAAGATACAACAGTTGTAAATATTTATGCACCAAACATAGGAGCACCTCAATACATAAGGCAAGTGCTAACAGCTATGAAAGGGGAAACTGACAGAAACACAATAATAGTAGGAGACTTTAAGACCTCAATTTCACCAATGGTTAGATCATTCAAAATGAAAATAAATAAGGAAACACAAGCTTAAATGACACATTAGACCAGTTGGACTTACCTGATATTTATAGGACATTCCATCCAAAAACAACAGAATACACTATCTTATCAAGTGCTCATGGAACATTCTCCAGGATAGATCATTTCTTGGGTCACAAATCAAGCCTTGGTAAATTTAAGAAAATTGAAATTGTATCAAGTATCTCTTCTGACCACAATGCTATGAGACTAGATATCAATTACAGGAAAAAATCTGTAAAAAATACAATCACATGGAGACTAAACAATACACTACTTAATAACCAAGAGATCACTGAAGAAATCAAAGAGGAAATAAAAAAAATACCTAGAAACAAATGACAGTGAAAACATGATGACCCAAAACCTATGGGATGCACCAAAAGCAGTTCTAAGAGGGAAGTTTATAGCAATAAAATCCTACCTCAAGAAACATGAAAAATCTCAAATAAAGAACCTAACCTTTCACCTAAAGCAATTAGAGAAAGAAGAACAAAAAATTCCCAAAGTTAGCAGAAGGAAAGAAATCATAAAGATAGGATAAGAAAGAAATGAAGGAAACAATAGCAAATATAAATAAAACTAAAAGCTTGTCCTTTGAGAAGATAAACAAAATTGATAAACCATTAGCCAGACTCATCAAGAAGAAAAAGGGAGAAGAATCATATATATGTACATATAGGGTTCTCTCTCTCCTTCCCTCTCTCCCCCTCTCCTCATACACACAGGAGAGCTCAGACAAGGTCAGTATAAATGTAGATGACCCCTGACAAAGGCCCTCTCCTTCAGCAAACTTCAGTCAGGCTCTTCTTCTTTTTTTTTTTTTTTTTTTATGGTACGCGGGCCTCTCACCGTTGTGGCCTCTCCCGTTGCGGAGCACAGGCTCCGGACGCGCAGGCTCAGCGGCCATGGCTCACGGAACCAGCGACTCTGCGGCACGTGGGATCTTCGTGGACCGGGGCATGAACCCGCGTCCCCTGCATCGGCAGGTGGACTCTCAACCACTGCACCACCAGGGGAGCCCTCATTACTTTTTCATAACTAGTTTTCTCATCTGTAAAGTGGGACTAGCAATATCTCTTGGCCCTAGAGATTGGTTTGGGTTTGTATAGGGTATAACTCAAGGATCTTTAGATCTTTTGCTGGGAAAATTAGAATACCAATGCTGTCTTTTCTTCTAGACTTAGTGGAATATGAGAATTGGAAATGTCCAAATAATACATGAATTTGAAACCATGGGGGAAGTGCATAGAGCTTCAGAACAGACAGGGACTAAATAGGCTCTGCTTGTCTTCTAGCCAGCACTGTGGGATTTACTCCCATTCCTGTAAGTTAGTTTTCCAGAAACTATGTCCTTTGCTAAAGTGTCCATGGTCCTGTGATCTTACTGCTGTGCTCTATCCTTTTGAACTTAACCCCACCCCCTTCCCTGATACTTTTCCCCTTCAACGCAAGCATACTGTGTAGCTGGCATTGCTATTATGTAGATTACTGTCAATCTTTTCTGAGCGATCAGGCTGGCATACAATTTTCATGCTATGTTCTCTATAAATCTAAAATCGTGTGTATCAGAGAACTTAATGAGAATCCAAACTCCCCTATGAGGATTTTCACTAAATTTATAAATCTTTGTTATTCTTAACTCTTAAATATAAAAACAAAATTGACTAGCTTCTAATTATGTGACAATCTGGGACAGAATTAAAAGCAGAGTCTCTGCTGACAAGCATGTCTTCCTTCGTTCCACCATCATTTGCTGTCTGGAATCAAAGTTGGCCAAAAGCGTGACCATGCATCCTCTTGAGAGAGACAGAGGAGACTGATAAATGAATGAAAGGTGAGATTAGGCTTTAAATTTGAGTTTCTTTCAATATTGTAACCATAGCTCAGGAAAAGAAGAAAAGGTCAGTGCTCGAGCTCCCAATTCAAGGTAAGCATCTTCCCCAGAGTAGGAAGTGCTTTGGGTAATATCAGATCCCGTTCCAGTCCCCAAGCCTACTGTCTCCAGCTGTGAACTAAAAACACAGAGTGCAAATAACACAGAAAGAGAAGACAGAAGAGTGAGAGTTCCAGGTTACCACGGGGCCCTGCTCTGTTTACATCTGGAATGAAATTCCCATCGCCAGAGGCACTTCTCTGAATCAAGGTGAAATAATGATCTCCAGAAAATTACTATTAAAATATACAAAAAAATATGCAAATGGTTCAGCCCTCATTAACACACTGTCACAGTTTACATTATCAAATTTAAAAAAAATGGTGCTCTCAGGGTTCTGCAAATAAAAGAAAAAAATGTCTGTTTTGCTTGAGGAAATTGAAAATATCCCAAACATGGTGCTGCATGGAAATGGAAGGTCTACGAAGGACTCCACGGTGAAGGCTGACCTTCTGAGGGTTGTGATTGAAGTTTGAGGAACGAAGGTGCCTGAGGTAGGCAGACTGCAGTGAGTCTGCATGCAATTCTGATTCGTTTCCCTACAGTTTCACCTGGGGTTGTGTCTGATACAGTGATGCTTAGGATGTGCCAGGATGTATAAAATGTCACCTTCTGTATTTAAGGGGCTTGAGGAAGGAGATTAGATCTGCAGACTTTACTATGCTGTGAAATTGCTACATTAATTTAGAAATTTTCTGACAGCATAGTTGGCTAAACCTTGAAATAAGCTTTCAGAAAACATTATAAATATGCTTTTTTCCAAAAGTTTCATTTAATTAAAAAATCAGGAACAACGACTCTATTTATAGGTCTTCCTGAAGGCAAGAGATAAGATTAACAACGTTTCAAGATTCTTTCTCTTTAAAATGATTTCATTAGATTTTGTAAACTTGAAGATATACATATATATTCTGTGTGTGTGTATATATTTATTTTACATTGAGATATATATATATATATATATATATATATATATATCTCAATGTAAAATAAACTACGAATATCTGCTTAAAAGAATTCTTTGCAATCACCTAAATCTGAGGTTAAAGTTTAAGAACAGCCCAGGCATTTCTTTGGACCAGTAGAATCATAACCATTATAAAAATACATCCCAGTTGAAATTTTGTTTCAACGTGTAATGCAGTAATATACCCAGACTATTTGAAGGTGTCTAAGAGAGATTGGATGAATTTATATTTTTCATTTCAACCTACCTGAGTTGGACAATCTCTGGTAATTAGAGAAATTACTGAGCTTGTACCTTTGAGGTCATTCTTCACAGGTGACAGTGGAAGAAACAGTACATTATATCGCATTTACCTAATGACTCTGGGTGTCAATTATACAGCACTATTAAAATACAATTTTTATACTTGGGCTTCTTTATTTATTTCCTGCCTTTTCATTCTCTTTCTTATTTAGAGATATAATAGTAATGCTGGGGCTATGGCTAAAGACATATTTTACTGTTTTCATTTCCTTTTGATCTTGAATTGTTTACAATATGATTAAATATAAAAATCAACAATTTGTATCAATGTTATCATCACAACCCTTTAATTATGTGAGATTCCACATGAATTATTTAATGCTGAGATAAGAATGTTAAATATTGTACCAGGGCGGGAGAGTGCACATTTTGAGGAAATAAATATTTCTATACATCTCAAATGCCTCAATTTTAAAGCTTTTCCTGATTCTCTTTTTCCCCTGTGTGAACAATTATGTAAAAATATGGTTAAATTCTAGATTCAAGTATAACATACAGCATTTAGGATTTCTAGGTCATAATCCCATTATCAAATGTTTCCACTGCAATAGAAAGGATTTACATCACAATCCAAGTCTACATGAAGAAATTATAACTAAGTAGCCACTAGTATCTGGTCCTAAACTCTCCAGTTACTCATCTGATAAGATATTAATTAATGATTTAAGAGTTGAACAACTAATGCTTTTGGTTGAAAACAAAAAAATTAGCATGAACACTACACTGAACCAAAGAGATTATTTTGAGGAAATGACAATGAGAGATTCTACAAATCATTTGAAAAAGTTACAGTGTTCACAGTAACTTAGTGAATGACAAAAATAAACAAGTTTCAGAGATACATGTGCCTTTTCTCTCTTTCTTTTTAGGTCACTTAAATAGATATTACCATGTTAGCAAAAAAGAACATAATTTTTGTTTTTGTAAAGTATACAATCAAGAAAAAGTCTGGCTATGGGCAAACATAATACCTGGGTATCTCCCATTTTATTATTTGTGCAGAATTATCTTCTTACTGTGCCAAAACATACTAATACAATAAGGTTAAATTTAAGCAGTGATTATACGTACAACTTAGACAGTTTTAATACTTAGAGGCCAATCTCCAGAGTAACTGTCAATTCAACAGGTACCTGTTGAAAATAGCTACAGTGGAGCTGTCATAGTCCATTCCAGCTGCTATAACAAGAATACCATAGACTCAAACAATAAATTCTGGAGTCTGGGAAGTCCAAGATCAAGGTGTAGGCAGATTCAGTGTCTGGTGGAGGCCCACTTCCTGGTTCATAGATGGCCATCTTTCCCCTGAGTTCTCATTTGGTGGAAAGGGCAAGGGAGCGCTCTGGGGCCTCTTTCATAAGGATACGAACCCATTCATAGGGCTTTACCCTTATGACTTAATTACCCCCCAAAGTCTTCACCTCCTAACACTATCACATTGGAGTTTAGCTTCCAACATATGAATCTGGGTGGAAGAGAAAGATTTAGCCTATAGCAGGAGCTGCCTACCTGGTGGTGCTACTTGTTACTACCTGTGCTATTTGTTACATCTTACCTTACCTCTTATTGTCAGATCAGAATCATGTATCTCCTTAAGAATATCTGACATTGATTTTTTTAAAGGTTTTGTTAATTTTCAAATTAATCAATATATTATACCATTACCAGGATTATCTGATATTCAGTTATCTAAACTGAAAATGGTAAATGAGTCTAACTCAGTTCTTCTCACCTATGACAATTTAAACTGTAAAATACAATGAATCTCATTTCATAATGGCAGAGAAGTCACCCTAATATTCTAAAAATTCGTGTAGTTGTAAGACGTCAGCATTTTGATCTCTATTCACCAGTGGGATCAGGCTCCTCTGATCTGTGTCTTGCAGATAAATTTAATTAAAGAGTTTGATATATTGTGATTAAGTGATGGGCACTCTTAAGACTAGATGAAGTATAGCGCTAAAATTATTTTATAAGCGGAGAAGGTTAACAAAAATGTAGGAAATTCAAGAACATTATGTTCTAAAACTTTTTTCAAAATCATAGGTTTGATATTTAAATAGGGAAAGTTAGGGACAGGTTGGAAGGTCACTTAATTAAGAGACCTCAGGAATGCTCATATATTTCTTACTTTAAGTATTGAATAACTTGACACAATCATAGGTTTTATTTGAAATCATTCCACATATATTTTATGAATAAAAATGAAATAAAATCATGACACATCAATTAATTCCTGCCATATTTAGAGCATTGAAGAATGCTACACCACCCACAAAAGAGGAAGACAACGTGTATGGATGTACATAAGAAACAAATTCATAACTATATTGTAAAAAAGCCCAGATATCAAGTTTTATTGAATTATAAGCTCTGTGTAGAAAAATTACGGATGTGGGCTGCCAATTTACCTTAGAACAGCTCTACTGGCCCGATTTTTCCTCCATGTGCTCTTATTTGGAAATCAGTTTACAGGATACCAACAACTGCTCCTCAGCCAGTGTTAGATGTTGTGTTGTTTAATATATTTTGATTAATTGTTTTATTTTGTATTCAAAACCATTTTGCTTTTTTGGATAACATATAATAAAAGCTATAATTGTAAAAGATTACCAATACAATATCATGAAATGTAATTATGAGAATGACAAATCCATACTTCCATGTTTTTGCTAAATCCTACTCTCAAAGTTCATAAAATAATAAATTATACATGAAGTATCAATATGGTATAAAACCCAAATTTGAAAATGCTATATCCATTTCTCTACATGGAGTATCTCTTTTATGAGTGGAATAGGAAGGAGAGTCAGAGACAAGGTGAAAAGTAGGACAAATATTACATCAAAGTGTCAATAAAATGAAAATAATTGAAAGCCCTAATAGTTTATTTGCCCATCCACACTACTCCTGTCCATTTAAGCTTAGGCTATAATTGTTCTGATCAAACTGTACAGGAAGAGATTCTGGCAAAGCGGTATTACTAACAGTTTTCAGAATCCTTTAGCTAACACTGAGCTAACACTGTAACCGCAATATGAGTGAGGCCACAGTAAGTTTTAAATCCAAGACAGGGTCAGCTTGCAATGCAGAGAATTCCCACTGCCAGTCAGGGATTCTGGGTAAAAGTGCTTTAAATAGTGGGTGTAGTCAAAACAAATTTAGATACACTGATTATTTTAGCTTTAAGAGTACGGAGGGCTTCCCTGGTGGCGCAGTGGTTGAGAGTCCGCCTGCCGATGCAGGGGATACGGGTTCGTGCCCCGGTCCGGGAAGATCCCACATGCAGCGGAGCGGCTGGGCCCGTGAGCCATGGCCGCTGAGCCTGCGCGTCCGGAGCCTGTGCCCCGCGATGGGAGAGGCCGCAACAGTGAGAGGCCCGCGTACCACAAAAAAAAAAAAAAAAAAAAAAAAAAAAAAAAAAAAAAAAGAGTACGGAATTTTATTAGAAAATGTTCTTTTCAAGCACTGAAAAAAATCTTAAAGTGTAAATAAGCCTTGGGGAGTTATTTCAACTAATGACACAGCCTGAAAAGAACTGAAGCAGCAGAATTCCACGTCTGAAGTTTAGATTGATTGTCACTATAGTATAGAATTTTATGGCTTCTCCAGAACAAAGGGAATATCACCTTTTTTTTTTTTTTTTTTTTTTTTTTGCATGTACGCGGGCCCCTCACCGCTGTGGCCTCTCCCGTTGCGGAGCACAGGCTCCGGACGCACAGGCTCAGCGGCCACGGCTCACGGGCCCTGCCGCTCCGCGGCACGAACCCGTGTCCCCTGCATCGGCAGGCGGACTCTCAACCACTGCGCCACCAGGGAAGCCCGGAATATCACCTTTAAATGTAAACGGGCCTCTCACTGTTGTGGTCTCTCCCGTTGCGGAACACAGGCTCCGGACGCGCAGGCTCAGCGGCCATGGCTCACGGGCCCAGCCGCTCCGCGGCACGTGGGATCTTCCCGGACCGGGGCACGAACCCGTATCCCCTGCATCGGCAGGCGGACTCTCAACCACTGCGCCACCAGGGAAGCCCTACCCTTTCATTTTATGTAAAGTATTTTAGACAAGTAATAAGTAAGGTTTGTTATAGAAAAAAGAGAAGCAAGAGTCATTGCTATTTTCTTCCAGACTACACAGAAGATGCTTGGCTGTGGCACTGTGGATACAAGGTACTAGCTGATTACAAGATGTGTCTGGAAGTGGCCACTGGAGACAAGGTACCTAAAGATCTTGAGAACCATGGACTATACCATCTCTTAGGGTTGATTTCAAAGTAGTCTGTTCATTGCCACAAATATTTATATTAAAATATGTGAATGTCATAATAATAGTAGCCTTCAGAATATTCTAAATTAAAGTTTTAATTTACCACTAAAAGCTTTAATTATTTTTAGCACATTTGCATAAGGTTTGAATGTATATGCAGCAAAGATATATTTTTAATATTTTCTTCCTCGTATTTAAAAAGTAATGTGATAGTATCAGTTAAGCTGGTTTCATCAAATACTTCCTGTTAATATCACCTATTTTAATAAATTAATCTTTAGTTTTTACATATAAATACTCATATAGTTAACTTTTATATTGTCTTCTCATATGCTATACTCACAAATAATTCAATTTTTTGTGTTCTGGTGTAAAAGCTATGCAGACACATAGTAATTAAATTATTTTAATTGCAATCATGGCAGTAATAAGTTTCCTTTATTTTTAAAAATCCTGTTGCCTCAACAATCTAAAACCATACTCTGCAATAGCTAAATAATATATATTATGGGCCCACCAATTAGGGCCATGTTTCCTTAAAATCCTAGTTGCAAATTAGAGCACGACCACATAAATAGGAGCAATTGTGTTTCTCACTTAGTTCAACTTCAACAAATTCTTTCTTAAAGCCTCTAGGGAAAAAAACATACAATTTAATCAGCCTTGAATCTGTAATAGTTTTCAGAAATGAACTTGGTACATTTTAAAATTAGTTTTATATGCACAACCTCAAGTTATTGCTTTGATTACCCAAGTTGCCAAGAGCCACTGAGAGTGGATGGGTACCTTGTTTACTGGTAGAGAGTAGGGTCTTCTCACTGGGTAACATTAATACTTCAGTAGTCACAATACCTCCTTTACAAGCATGTAAAGTAAGGTAGGTAAAATCAACAAATACAGGGCTAAGTCCATAGCAACTACCCAGTAGAGAATAGAGATAATTATTTGGAAAAAGCAGTGTAACACATAAAATATTTAGGAAAAATTTGGGATTAAAAACACACACACACACAATAAATTCACCCAGTTCCCAATATTTGTCCCAAACTGTAATTAAATTACATCTACTCCTCATCCCACCATCCTTGCCTTAAAGACAGGGATATTATTTCAAATATGATTTGTATATATATACCCAGAACTTATTAAGAGAGAATTGGTAAAGAGCTTAGGCGAAATAAAGACTAGCCGTTTTAAAAAATATTATTCCCTTTTAATCACTAGAATAAAGGACTTGAAGTTCAGAATACTGTGTTTATTCTTGTTCTGTGATACATCAGTATGAAAAATATGTGACAATATATTCATTAAGTGTCTGTACATCTATAAAACAGGCTCTGATGCTTCTATCTCACTCTTACATTTCTAGTAGAATGATTATACCCATGCAAAGAACCCAAAACACAAAATCCCAGTAGTGAACCCCAGAATTTCATAAAGAAAAAACAAAACAAAACTGTACATTAATTCCCTTTAGCTATCTATGACATATCTCTACAGTGACAAGCAAGCAGTGGATATAAATTAATTATGCATATAAATTAAGTGCTAGCTTTACCTCTAAACAAGTAATATACTGTAAGAAAAATAAGAGAGCTGTTGCTCCAAAGAAATTTACAAGTTTAAATTGGTCATCTTAAAGCCTTGTTTCAACTATATTCCTTCATCCACAATATTGTCTTGGATTTTCTTTTTTAAAAAGAGCCCCTTAATTGTCTACATTAAATCTAAGACAATTATATCTATTCCTATTTCACTAAAAGTTAAAAAGCCCTGTTGGCTAATAATGTGGACGTTCTCATATAAGAAGGGGAAGAGACACAAGAGAGCTCTCTCTCTGCAAGCACACAGAGGAAGGGCCATGTGAGGACATAAGGGTAAGGAGGCCATGTACAAGCCAGCAAGAGAGTCCTGACCAGAAACCAATCCTGACAGCACCTTGATATTAGACTTCTAGCCTCCAGAAACATGAGAAAAAAATATATATATATTTTGTTATGGTAGCCCTAGGGGGTTAATACATAACCTATTCAAATATATTCTTTAGTGAAATGTTTCTTCACATGTTCTTTCCATTTTCTAATTGGATTGATGATATTTTTAATGTTGAGTTTTGAGAGTTTTTATATACTCTAGATACTAGTGCTTTATTACATATGTGGTTTGCAATATTTTCTCCAAGTCTATATCTTGTCTTTTCATTCTCTTAATAGTGTTTGGCAGAGAAAAGTTTAATATTAAGGTAGTCTAATTTACCAATTTTTCCTTGTATGGACCATGCTTTTAGTGTCAAGTCTAAGTACTCTTTGCCTAAGTCCTAATTCTGAATATTTTCCCCACGTTTTTCCTAAAAGTTTTATATCTGTGCATTTCATATGTAAGTCTGTGATCCATTTTTAGTTACTTTTTGCATAACATATAAGACTTAGGTTGAGTTTCCTCTTTTTACCCATAGATATCCAATTTTTTCTAGTACTATTTGTGGAAAAGGTTATATTACCCTCACTGGATTGCTTTTAAACTTTTGTCAAACATCCCTTGGGCATATGGGCTTTTTCTGGGTTCTCTTACTGTTTCATTGATCTGTGTGCTTATCTGACAATACTACACAGTATCTATATCAATAGTACAATCTTTGGTACACAATTATACCATTTTTATTCTTTATTTTTTCAAAATTGTTTTAGTGATTGAAGATCCTTTGCATTTCTATATAAATATTAGAATAATCTTGTCTGGATCTACAAAAATATTTCTGTGATTTTGATAGGAAAAGAGTCAAACCTATTTTTTTTATACTCACCCTACTTCTGACACCAGATATATAGTTTTTCTATACCAAGCAATTGTCTTCTTGATGGAAATTGACTGGTGTCCTACAATTTAACTCAATTCTGACACTATTTGCCCAGAGTTAGTGCAGATCCCACAGGTTAAGGGCTCGGTCCTACAAGACTGCCCCCAACTTCAGATGCCAATCACAAGTTCATGCCTCTGGTACTCTTAACTGGCTACAAATTGGATATTTCCATGACCCTCTTCTTGGGTTTGATAATTTGCTAGGACTCACAAAACTCAGGAAACCACTTTACTTACTATTACTGGTTTATTATAAAGGATATAATTCAGGAACAGCCAAATGGAAGAGATGAATAGAGCAAGGTATGTAGGAAGGAGTGCAGAGGTCACATGCCCTCTTCAGATGCACTATGCTCCCAGCACTTCCATATGGTCACCAACCCAGAATCCCTCCTAACCCTTTTTTTTAGGAATTTAATTAAGGTTCCATTCCACAGGCAAGGCTGAGTAAAACATTGGCCATTGGTGATTAAACTTAATTTCTAGTCCCAACTCTCTCCCAAGGTCATGAGGATAGGGCTGAAATTTCCAACCCTCTAATTACATGGTTGGCTCCCATGGCAACCAGGCCTCAACCTCCAAAAGTCACCTTACTAATATAAAGTCAGGTGTGGCTGAAAGGAGCTTATTATGAATAACAAAAGATGCTCCTCAAACCCCTACCACTTAGGAGGTTCCAAGGGTTTATGAGCTCTGTGACAGGAACCAGGGATGGAGACCAAATATTTATTTGTTATTATGTCACACCTCCATATCAGTTTGAGGAGAACTGACATTCTGCACTATGTTGTGTCTTGCAATCCATGAGCATGGTATTTCTCTCCATGAATTTATGTCTTCTTTGATTTTTTCATCAATGGTTTCTCGTTTTCAGCATACAAGTCTTATACATTTTTGTTAGATTTATACCTAAGTATTTTTTTGAATGATAGTATTACATTTTTAATTTTGAATTTTGGAATTCATGTGCTCATTGCTAGTATATAGAAATACAGTTGATTTTTGAACTTTTATCTTGCATCCTGAAAAGTTGTTGAACTTGCTTGTCAGTTCTAGGAGTTTTTAAATAGGTTTCTTGGTATTTCCTACATGCACAATCATGTCATCTGCAATAAGGATTGTTTTGTTCTTTCCTTTCTTATCTTTATGATTTTTTCTCTTTCTTGCATTATTGGATTAGCAAAAACTTCCAGCCTAATGTTGAGTAAGAGTGATGAGAGCGGTTATTCTGTCCTTTTGCTCAGTCTTAGAGAAAAGGCATCAAATCTTTCATCATTTGTATATGTAATATTACCTTTAGTTTTTTTAACAGATTTTCTTTATCAAAATGAGTTAGTTGCCCTCTTTTGTTATTTTTCTGAGAGTTTTTATTATGAGTAGGTATTGAATGCATGTCACATGCTTTTTTTCTGCATTGAGTGATATGGTCATGTAAATTTTCTTTCTGCTCTCTTTCTCTTCTTCCTCTGTGACTATAATGATACTAATGTGAGAACTTTTGTTATAGTAACAGAGGGCCCTGAGGCTTCTTTTTTTTCAGTTTATTTTGGTCTCTGAAATTTAAATGGTAATTTCTATCATTCTATCTTCTGACTCATTAATTCTTCCTCAGTCCTTTCTATTCTACTGACCTCATCCATTGGGTTTCTTTTTAGTTCTTAAGCTTCCATTTGGTTCTTCTTCATATCTTTTGTTTTATTACTAATAGTTTCTATTTTTTACTGAGATTTTATATTTTTGTGTTTTAAATGTGCTGGTAATTGCTCATTTTTTTGTTTTGTTTTGTTTTTTAACATCTTTATTGGAGTATAATTGCTTTACAATGTTGTATTAGTTTCTGCTGTATAACCAAGTGAATCAGCTATACATATACATATGTCCCCATATGCACTTCCACTTGCATCTCCCTCCCACCCTCCCTATCTCACCCCTCTAGGTGGTCACAAAGCACTGAGCTTATCTCCCTGTGCTATGCAGCTGCTTCCCACTAGCTATCTGTTTTACATTTGATAGTATATATATATATATATATATATATATATATATATATATATATATACATATATATATATACTATATACTATATATACTATATACTATATACTATATATATATATATATATATATATATATATATATATATATATATATATGTCAGAGCTACTCTTTCACTTCGTCCCAGCTTACCCTTCCCACCCGCTGTGTCCTCAAGTCCATTCTCTATGTCTGCGTCTTTATTGCTGTCCTGCCCCTTTATTATGTCTGTCATCCCAATTTGGCATCTACTGATTATATTTTTTCATTGGGTTTGAAATCTTCCTGGCTCTTGGTATAACAAGTGATTTTCTATTGAAATCTGCATATTTTGTGTATTATATTATCATACTCTGGATCTTGTTTAAACATTTTTTTATTATTTTGGTTGAACTGCTTCAGCAGGCTGAGGAGTGGTGCCACCTCCTCAATGGCATATGGTGTAAAAGTCCACCTTCCCCATCTGCCACTTTTGACAGCTTAAGGAGTGGGCTCCTTTTCAGTGTTATGTAGAGGTGAGAGTGCTGACTCCCCACTAAGTGTCCATTGTCAGTTGATGGGAAGGAGTAGGAAGGTCTTATTACTGTTCTCCATATGGTTTCCAATGACACCAGGGGAAGAGATGCTGATGGCATCTTTATTATTGGGCTATGATGAAAGTCTTATCTACCTGCTAGACCTCCTTTAACCAGTGGTAAGGGAGAGGAGCGCCTTGTCTCTACCAGTTGAGGATGGAAGTCCAGCCTCCTTACTCAGCCTTCTCTGATACCACCTTAGGGCATTAGAGGAGATGTGGTACAATTTGGCAACGTTGGATGTCTGCCCTTCCAACTTGGCCTATGCTGGCATGGGTGGGTTGTGTCACAGTCTTTTCTGCTGTGTTTTTCTGGAGTATAGTGGTTGTTATCTAAAAGTTTATGTTTTGCTAGGATGCCCCTTTCATGGTCCTTTGGCTAAAAAAGAGGGTTCAGTTTAATTTCTTTTTGTCTACATCTGCTGACATTTTGGGGTTTCTGTCTTCTTTAGCTACAAGCCTGAGATATATGAAGCAAAAGTAAAACTTGTGGAACTCCTTGTTCCCTATGTCATTTCTTATATCACAAGATCTCTAGCCCGACTGTCCTCTCTCCACCTTTTAGAGTCTTCTAATGTTTGTTTTATATATTAGGATTACACTTGTTTAGTTATACTTTGCTTACACTTCTTGAGAGGAATTGGGAAAAGTAAGCCTACTCTATATTCCTGGAAGCAGAAAAACTGAGTTTCCATTTTGGGGAGTAAATTCAATCTCCTTTATAAGACACAGAAAGATAGTATCTCATTATTTATAATCACATCCAGCTTGTGAAAAAATAGCATTTTCTGGTATAAGTTGAGGTGATGAAAAATATCAGGATCCAAGTATGTAGCAAGGAATAGATAAGTAATTATGCTACTCAGACAAAGGAACTGGACTGCACATTTTAATCTGAAAGCTATTTGCATACTGTTAATTGGTCAACTGTAGAAATGACAAGAGATTGGCTAAGAAAAAAATAGACAGCAAGAAAGGGAAGACAAAATACAGAACTTTGAAGATAGCAGTGAAATGAATTGAGAAAAACAGTAAGCAAAAGAGATTTGCTATTTTTCCAAAATCTATGCAAAAATAGAAAATCTTATTATTTTAGTTTTATATTCTTCTCTAAACACAGTTTGCAAATATATACTGAAAAATTAATAAGCACTCCTTATGATAAACTAGGATATTTGCTTCAAAAGATATCTGTCATATTTCAGTACATTTAAAAAAAAAGGTGTACCCTGAGCTTTAAAGATATTAGAGATAGGAAACATACATGCACACACATGCACACACACACAATTTGAGTTACTGAAACAACTCAATGAATGTATAGCCTATTTCTCAGTCTCTTTATATTATGGTGCATCATTTAAGGAGTTTGGTAATATGACATCCAGTGAAGCCAGGATAGATTTATTCATTTAGGCTTAAAATTTACTTCTTTATATTCTGAAAAATGAAATGGTTACTCCTCACATCAATAGCAGATAAACACCTTTGTTCTTGAAATCAAATGTAATTCTCCTGATAGACAAATATATTGAATTGAGAGACATGTTTACTTGTTTTCTTTGTGAAAACATATATCGCTTTAGTGCCAGCATATTGGCACTAAAGACACACTGTTTTTTAAACCAAAAAAGACAAAAAGAATAGGAGAGAGGATGACAGTAGAAGGGAGATGTCAGTGAAATTATAGTAGAGTAAAGAAGATTAGAATGGTAAGTAATTTAGAAGAACAGGGAATGTTGAAACCTAAGTGCTAAAGGTGAAGCCAGAAAGAATCAAACTGAACTGCCCTGTGAAAAGCCAGAAAGGTTCAGTTCTTGGAGAGAACAAACACTTCAAGAGAAAGGGGTAAATAGTAGGGTTGGAAGCAGGACAGTTAGCCAGGACATGGAAGCAACCTAAATGTCCATTGATGGATGAATGGATAAAGAAGATGTGGTACATATATACAATGGACTATTACTCAGCCATAAAAAAGGGTGAAATTGGGTCATTTGTAGAGATGTGGAGGGACTAGAGACTGTCATACAGAGTGAAGTTAAGTCAGAAAGAGAAAAACAAATATTGTAATATTAACGCATATATGTGGAATCTAGAAAAATGGTACAGATGAACCTATCTGCAAAGCAGAAATAGAGACACAGACATAGAGAACAAATGTATGGACACCAAGGGGGGTGCAGTATGATGGACTGGGAGATTGGAATTGATGTGTGTACACTACTGTGTATGAAACTGATGGATGGTGAGGGCCTACTGTATAGCACAGGAAAAAACAAAAGTCTATACTAGTCTATTCTAGAATTCCTATTCTCTCCCAGAATATCCAAGCAATTGCCAGTCTCCAATCTAAGAGAATATTTTATGATTTACACAAACATTGTCATATTCCTACCAGAGTGCCTAAAATGAAGCCTCATTTACATCTAGACTTGTTTATGTATATAAAGCTCCAAATTATACTTAAAAACTCACAAGAAAATTGAGTAAAGCCTTTTATCATAAAAGTCAAGGAGGAAAGAAAGAAACAAAAAGAAAAATAATAATCAGTAAAAGCAGAAACAATTCAGGGAGCAGAAACTATATACATATATATGCAAATAAATATACATTGTATTATAATTATTATCAGAAAGAGAATGTATATGTACATTTATGTGTATATATTTAAATATTATTATCCTCAGAAAGATAATAGAACTTATTGTAGCCATGATATATGAACAAGATACCATAAAATTAAGAATAATCAACTAGAAAGAGTTCATGAAAATTAAAAAAAAAATGTGATAGGGAAATTTTAACAAAATCCAATAGAACATTTCAAAGAGAAAATACAGGAAGTCAGCAGAAACATAGTGCAAATGAAAAAGAGATAAAAAAAGAGAGAAAACATAAAATAAAATAATTTAAAAATAAGAGTTCTAATTTCTAAAATAGAAGTCTAAAAAAAGCACAAAAATGGAGGAAGAAATTATCAAAGAAATAATTCAAGAAAATTTCTCAGGATTCAAGGTGCATTTTTATGCAAAAGGACTTACAGAATCAGCAGATCAATGAATTTTGAAGTTCATTCCAAAGTCACATCATAAACCATTATGAAATCAAAACTCTGGAATAAAGAGAAACCCTGGAATCCTAAAAGTTTATAGAAGAAAAAAATTTTAAAAAATTAAAGAGAAAAAGAATAAAATGAAGAGAGAAGGGTAGAAAGAGGAAAGGAAAAACATGTCCTGAAAGAAGAATAGCATCAATCAAAATTATCTATTTATAAGTGTATTAAGATATATACATCTATATGTCTTTGAAGATGTATAAAATTTTAATATATACTTATATATACAAATAGATGGGGAAGGCTTTAAAAAATGTATCCTCCATATACTCTTCCTCAGGAAGTTCCTATAGAAAGTACTCACCAAGGTACTTCCCTGATAGTGCAGTGGTTAAGAATCTGCCTGCCAATGCAGGGGACACGGGTTCAAGCCCTGGTCCGGGAAGATCCCACATGCCATGGAACAACTAAGCCTGTGAGCCACAACTATTGAAGCCCACGTGCCTAGAGCCTGTGCTCTGCAACAAGAGAAGCCGCTGCAGTGAGAAGCCCGCGCACCATAAAGAAGAGTAGCCCCTGCTTGCCGCAACTAGAGAAAGCCTGTGCACAGCAATGAAGACCCAGTGCAGACAAAAACAGCTAATCAAATTAATTAATTTTTAAAAAAGTGTTCACCAAAAATATTGTGTGTTTCAGGCAAGGGGGTGGGGGGTGGGGGTGGGGGTGGGGGGGACAAGAGATAAAAAGAGAGAGAAATATGAGATTGAGTTAACAGAGATCCAAAACAAGAGTGAAGCAAAAAGTGGCCATATCGTATTGGTTTTTAAATAGAGAATCAATAAAACACCTAAAAAGAGAAATAAATAGGAAGGAAAAAAGGCAAGGAGGCAGTCAGAGAGAGAAGGAAAGAGAAGGAAGGAAGGAGGGAAGGAAGGAAAGAAGGAAGAAAGGGAGGGAGGGAGGGAGGGAGAAAGAGGGAAAGAATGGATAAAGGGAGGGAGGGAAAGAGGGAGGATGGGAGAAACATGAGAGGAAAGGAAACAATGTTTTAAAATTTGTGAAATATATTGAAAATCAGCCCTCACAGGATGATAGCTGTGCATCAGGGGTTGAGTACAATAAACATGTAAGTTGTGAATACAAGTCACAAAAAGTCATAACAGTAATCTTACATCTAATGGGATAGCATGTGAATATCTTTATGAGTTGTGTGGCTTAAAATAGGAAGTGCATGAAAAAGAAAAGTCTTAGAAATTCTGCCTGTTTCAAAGGCATTTAGGCCTAACAAACCTATTTATATCTTTAGGTATAAAGTGCCTAGCCTGGATTGGAGCTGCTCACATCCAGGATATTGAGATATGTCAGTTTTTTAAAAACTCAGATAACCATTACTCAGGGGAGCGCATAACAATTTTCCATGGGATATCAGACATGAACACTTTTCAGGAATACAGTTCCAGATCCTCAGTTTTCATACTTATTCTTTCCTAAATTGACCTTCCTAAAAGCTTGCAGTATTAGTTGTACTTTCCCATTTGCCCTACTGCAATCTTTCTACCTCCCTTTCAAAAAGAAAAGCAAACCCCTTATCCATCCTAAATCGAGCACTGTACTAAGGTATGAAAAACTTCAAGATTCTAAAAATAAGAGACAATTACAGCATTGATAATAGTGGAATTGTGAAAAGTAATGGCAGAGTAACAAATCCGACTACAATGCAAGAGGGTATTTCAACAAAATGGATTAAAATTTCATTAAGTTGACAGATGGTAAATCATGAAAACTATTTTTAGGACATTGTACTATGTTATTTTGACCATAAACCTGTATGTTATAAAAAAATAACTGAATGACATTCCTGTAAGAAAATTCTAACCAGTACTACCCAATTTTTTATGTGAAAAAATAGTTCTTAAAACTTTCACCAAAAAACCACTACAGGTAAGAAGAAAATTAATGGTAAAACCAAATCACTCTACTAAAAGTAATATATAATCCACAGATGATGTGTAACCTATTTAGAATAAAAAGGCATTCCACACAATGTTGTTGGTTCATGCTTAAAATTTATCCGTTGTGCTTCTACTTCCGGTAATGGTTCAGTAGGTGGTTCAAACCAATCTTCCCTCATTTAACAACTAGACAAGCTGGACAAAATATTTAAAGTATCTTCTTGAAGCCTGTGCTTGAAGGCTTTGGAGAGTAACTAAGTCTGAGGATTTATGAAACTGAAGTCCAAGGAGGGAGAAAAATCCAGAGAGGTGAGCTTAGCTTTAGGGGTAACTTTCAACTAGAGACACTTATCTGGTTGCCATAGTGAAAGGAAAGCTATGCAAGAATCTCTGAGAAGCAAAGCAAAACTTTTAATATCCTCCCTGCATTGAGGGGACAAAACTTGGATTCCAGGGTCTGACAAGGAGAAGGTTCATTATTAACAGGACTGTCTTGAAACTCATCTCCTCCCAAACTCTTAGTTATCTTTTTAATTTTTTTATACAGTGCTGTCAACATACAAGAGAGCAGCAAGATAGGGCAGACAAGGAGGCCATGTGCTAAAGACAAATGGGAAAGGTAAATGCATGGGTACATCTAAATTAATATGTGCTCTATAAAGAAATAACAACACAATGAGTGTGAAGAGAAAAATTTTAAATCCAAGCCAACAATAACATAAAACACTGCCCAACACTGATCATATGTTGGGTCACAAAGCAGATCTCAACAATGCCAAAGTTACAGATTATAGTAAAAATGTACTTCACACATTTTTTAATAAGGAAATTGTGTGCTAATTTTCAAATACCTTACATTAAATCTTAATATGGTTTCAGATAAAAAATGAGTATAAAATCCTTTCATTCTAGTCAGTAAACATAAATATTATATCTTGGAAAATGCAAAGAAGGATGGAAATTTATCTTTATTCCTAATAAAGAAATACTACTGTTTTTACTATCAGATATGGAATAAAAGTTTCTCTGACAATATTTTCCTTATGCTTCAACCTGTTTATAAACAAAGTGTAATATTTCTTCATGCCGGAGAAATTAATCAGGACATTATAAATCTATATCAAAGGAAAAATCTCAAAATTATCCCTAAAAATATTTATGGTGGCAATTAGTAATTTGAAGCACCCATTCTCCTACTTTTTATCTTATTAGAAGACAAACCGCACTCAGGAAAAATATAACAATAAGCAAGCAAACTTATGCTCTATGATAATTAGATATTTTATGTGTATTTAGAATTTGTAATACAAATTTTGGGAGAGATATTATCTAAATCGAATGAGTATTAGCTTGTCTAAATTAGAATTGGCCTTGTTTCCCATCAAAGACTTGGGGAAAACCGGTGGAGCTGAATGCCAAAAAGAAATTAGGTCAGTCAAATTCCAAAATAGGATTTATGAAATTTGAGATTAGTGTTTACAAAGAGTCTCAGGGCACTTTATTATTAAAGTCTTAATTTCTAAAATGTAATGAAGCATGTTCACATATTATATTAAGGAGGGAAAACAAGAAATTAAGGTGAGGACCACTCGGTTGTTATTCATTGATAAAGAGATGTAACTAACATAATGGGTTAGAGTTGCTTGGGGAAGAATAATACATCATTTAAATATGGCCCCTTCATGAAGCCTACCTCTCTCACCTTTCTCATAGGAAGTGACATCATTCATGCTTATGGAGTAATACTTGTTTTGAAGTTATGCTAATAACTTCAACGGGGCAGTTTGACAATTCTTATCACCCCCTCTCCAAACGCACGTATCACAGTCATTATTAAAATCCTTTGGTCTTTGTATTACTCTACTATCTAGAGTCCTGTGGTTGCTCCTGTGCTTCTCACACCTCCCTGTGCCTTCTGGGAGAGACTGTTTTGCCTAGAACTGAGCTGGAGGGGGTCTAAATGCACATGGATAAGGTGAACTGCCACAAAATACCTGCTGAACAAGGGCGGTCTTTACTGTAATGACTATCAAAAATAACCAAGTCCTTTCTTTCATGTGTTTTGATTTTTTAAAAATCCAACTCACAGACTACAGCAGGAAGATTGTATATACGTGTGTGTGTGTGTGTGTGTGTGTGTGTGTGTGTGTGTGTGTGTATTTGGTAGGAGGTGTTAAGGTAGTTTAAAATGGAGGTTTTTTCATTTTCTTTGTAAATTAGGAAGCACAATAATTTGAAAAGAATAAGGACAAAGTGATTGGGTCAGATATTTGAAAAGAGTAAATATTGTAAAATAGTACACAGAAGCAGAGGATAAGCCAATTTAGAGAAATCTCGTGGAATTTCTGAGCAGTTTAGTGGGCCCTCTAAAAAATAATGAGGCTAACTTTATAGTTCCCTGATTAAGTGATAATCTTTAGTAATCCTTGTCAACCTGGATACAAGTGTAGACAAAGTGGAACTAGGGAATCCTCTAGAATTTAGGTTTTAACCATATTAGAAGGACAAATGGACTAATGAATACAAGGATTTGACACATTGACAAAATAATGAACCCATGGACAACTTAATATAAGCCTAATTCTATAGGACTTTGTTGTAGGACTTGAAAAATTAGATATTGTTTCCCTCTGGAAAAAAATTGTGTTTGACTTCTTTTTGCCTGAAATGAGTAAGGAATTAGAGAGCACTGAATGACACAAACCATACAAATGTCTTCAGGCTTCCTTTGCTCCCATGGTTGCATAATTGGAAGGTATTATTCCCACCACCGGTTCCAGCACTTTCTATAAAAATGAGATTCTCCAAGTTTCTCAATATTTCTAGGCCCCAGAGTTGTCGTGAATCCATCAACCACATGGCCACATGGCAGCTCTCTTCCTAAGTCTTTCAGCTAATTCTGTGTCAGCTATTAGACTCTCAGCCAAGAACAAGCCGAGCGTTCACATCCGTTTTATAGTTTCCCTCAGGGTATAAAATGTGGCTCCATGGTGATATCCTTTCAAATGCTGCAGAGTTTTTATTTCCTTAGAACACTAAGGTGTACTTTCCCTGTATTTTATAGCAACTTGAAAAGTGGGGAAGCACAATTTGTAAAAGCAAAACTTTAGGCACTGAGAGTTAAAGAACTTAGATGTTTCCCAGAGATTTTCTCAGCAAAGAAATTCACATGTCTTGGTTAACTTTGCTTAAAATATATTGACAATAACTGCAGCCAGTTAACCTCATTTGAATGAGAGAGAAAAAAAACATTACATATTTATGTCAAGTGAGTGATATTAAACACCATGTGAGAATATGTTTAAGGGTGTCTTATGACAGAATTGAAGACAAAAAGCGTCTAATAGGTAGGAAAAGCACACCGAGGTTAATAGACTAGTTGTTTCCAAAGTCATCCCAACAGGTGACGTTGGGGTTTTGGAGCAAATAGTCTACTGGGACCTGGGAACGTCTGATGTCAGAGCTGGTACACTTTAAAGTGGTTATTACAACTTAGAGGATAGGTATGTGGGAGTTGATGGCAGATATTGAAAAATAAAAATTCATTGATGATAAGCAAGTCAAAGAGCAGAGAGGCCAGGCTTTGAATGGGTCATCCACATCTTGAACCTATCTAGACATATGGCAGTTCTTAAGATGAAAAGTATCTAAGCCAAAATTTTCATTGAATAAATGAATAAATGAATAACATAGTCATATTCTGAAACTTTAGCTGGAGTTTTCTACTTTTTTACTCATTGAGTAACAAGAATAATTAATTATATAAACAATTCTAATAAATGGACTGACTGCAGACTTTTACCTCTTTCCAACATATTCCCCAAGCTGGCTTTGTTATTTTCATGAGGTGCTTTCTTACAAGATGAATTCCTACTTTCAAAACATAAAACACAATGGCTTTCACAATCTAGTTCCACTTTAATTTTCCATTATCATAGTCTCCCTGTCCTATCTCTCTATTAAACATCCATTACTTGTTCTCTATTCTCAGTGGACCACATAACATTTAATGTATTTTACTGCATCTGCTGTTTTGGTCCTCCCAATATTCCTGGAATATCCCTCTACATGCATCCATCCACTCATTCAAAAATTAATGTTGATTGTCTATGACATTCAAGTTCTCAACGATAAAGATACGTTGGTTAACAAGATAGATATTTCCCAAGAAGTAAGTAAAGAAACAAATGAACATAAAATCATTAATTATGATGGGCCTGATTAAAACAAAAAAGAACCATGACACATGCTATTTTTACTCTTTTGGGGGAGTAGAGACCTAATCTAATTTTGGTAGAATTTTAGGAACAACTTCTCATAGAAGATGACTTGGCTGAAATATGAAGTTAAGGATATTTAAAGAATGAAAATCAGAGTTGTGAAAGGCCAAAGAAGCCTTGAAGAAGAAGGAGAATCTAAAAAGTCTCCGATGAGCTGATTGCAAAAGATGAGTTCAGGACACAGGATGGGTTAAGGTAAGGGAGCTGGGTTTTATTAAAACTGGAATAGGAAGTATGTGAAGTGTTTTAACAAGTGACGTGGTCTGATTTTTACTCTTTTGCTCACATTCATACATACAGTCACATGGATTGACAGATGCAGGAGACTTAAGGCCAGAAGTAATAGTGTAATGGGACCTCTTCATTGTGGAGAGAAGAGCCACACATTTTGAAGAGCTCATCAATAGTGCTTGCTGTTGTCTTAAGTGTAGTGGGTTAGGAACAAGAAAGAATCAGAGATACGTAGTTTCTGACTTGACCAGCTGAATAACTAGAAGTGCCATTTAGTGAGAAAATAAGACTGATGGAGGGGAATATGTTGGAGCCATAATCAATCAAAGGCTCCGCTTTGGACCTGCTAAATCTGAGATGTCTATGAGATAGCCAAGAAAATGTCTCATGTGAGGAAATGGGCATTGAGTGGGTCTTGAATTTAGAGGGAACTCTTGATATGGAGATAGATATGGGATATGAATATGTACATAGAACTAAATATAGCTAAGTACATAGATCTGGATATGTGTGTACATATTTATGTGTATATATACTTTCATATAAATGCATATACATGCATGTGCATATACACTGTATATGTGTATGTAGAGGTGCATTTATATATGTAGGTATATACATATATATGTATGCATATGTATGAATATATTACATATGTATAATATATGTATGAATTTACTTTGCAAGCATAACGTTATCATTCAGATGTTATTTATGTCCATGACAATGAATGAGTTTACCTGTCATAATTGTATATCTCCTCCAATATTTCCACCTCTGTGCTATTCCCCATTGTAACATTTTTATAACACTAATACTTTACATCATGTATAGTTTATCATATACATATTTGTTATCTCACATGATAACAAACTTCTTTGGGGAAAGTTGAATGTGCTATTCTTTTCTGTATCTTCTATATTGCTTAAATAGTGTGTGTGTTTGCTATGCTACATATGATTAAGTTTCCTGAAATTTTCAGTCTCCAGCACTTCTGTTAAACAATGTATACCTTTTTGACTACTAAGGTGAACTGCCACAAAATACCTGCTGAACAAGGGTGGTCTTTACTGTAATGACTATCAAAAATAACCAAGTCCTTTCTTTTTTTTTTGTGATATGCGGGCCTCTCACTGCTGTGGCCTCTCCCGCTGCGAAGCACAGGCTCCGGACGCGCAGGCTCAGAGGCCATGGCTCACGGGCCCACCCGCTCCGCGGCATGTGGGATCTTCCCGGACCAGGGCACGAACCCGCGTCTCCTGCATCGGCAGGCGGACTCCCAACCACTGTGCCACCAGGGAAGCCCCCAAGTCCTTTCTTTTATGTGTTTTGATTTTTTAAAAATCCAATTCAGAGACTACAGCAGGAAGATTGTGTGTGTATATATATATATATATATATATATATATGTGGCTTCATTATTTTCATGAGGTGATTTCTTACAGGATGCTTTCTTTATATTAATTTACCCAATGTAGCTATAAATGTGGACAATCTGGATATACACTCTATTTTTTCTCCCCAATAGTAAGATTTTTGGTGAAAGCCTAAAAAAGCATTTGTAATCTTTACAGCTATAATACAAACAAACAAAACAACAACAAGAATCACTGTTTCATTCAGTGTTTTAGCGTTTCAGAAGAGGAATAGGAAGTTTAACTAAACTGTGCAAATCAAAGAACCCTAGAGAGAATTATTGGCCTGGGATATGGGAAGGTAAGACATGGGACACAGTGAGATAAACAAGATATATTTTTGGAGTGAGGTGATTAGCAATAAAACAGAAGCTGTAAGTGTTTTCTTTCTGAGTAGTGTGTACATGTTTTCATCTCCTACTTAAAAGGTCTATCCCAAGGTCAAAAAAAGTCATGGAACCTTCTGGGTTTTTTTAGTTGACATCCAACTGCCTTGATTTCCACCCTCCTCCTTCATCATTCAATTATTTTCTCTTATTTTCTCATACCTGTTTATTCCCTTGGAAGGCTGTTTTTAATATGAAATAGTCTATTTTCAAGGATTCTTCAATTTGTTTTTATCAGGTTTGTAATTATGTGACATGTAGAATTTGATCATGCTTTTTCAATCAATTAAATCTTCATCTTTAACTAAATTACACAGAATATCACTATCTAGATTAATGCTTATGAGGGAAAAGAGAAGAAAAGAAAAGAAAAAGAAAACAAAAAAGAAAAATAGGTTCACACCTTCAAGACCAAAAAGGTATAACAAACTGTGACCAAGAAGCTACTTATCTAAAACCCAGTAAAAATGCAGTGATTTAAGATAGATGATAAGCAATTTAAAACAACCCCTCCCACTTTAAATAAGTAACACTAAACTAAAAGCTTACACAAATATCTCTATGCTCATGCCAAGCACAGGAATTATTTGAATTAGTTCAGCCATGTTCATGTATCCTACTTTCCAAATCAAGGCATAACATATTCTCTGAACTTTTCCACAAATGGAATAATAAACATCAAATCATGTGAGTAAAAATAACAGATGCGGGTTGCTTCCTTTTTTGGTTAACACCACCTGTAGATGTGTCACACACTATGTATTTAAAAGGATTTAAAAAGAAAGTGATTATTAGAAAAGAAAATGAAATCACTGTTATTAAGACATAAGCTTCTCTAATACCATATACAAAAATAAACTCAAAATTGATTAAAAGCCTAAATATAATACCAGACACTGTAAAACTCCTACAGAAAAACAAAGGTAGAACACCCTTTGACATAAATTGCAGCAATATTTTTTTGGATCATCCTTTTAAAGTAAAGGAGATAAAAGCTAAAATAAGCAAATGGGACCTAATTAAACTTAAAAGCTAGGGCTTCCCTGGTGGCGCAGTGGTTGGGAGTACGCCTGCCGATGCAGGGGACACGGGTTCGTGCCCCGGTCCGGGAAGATCCCACATGCCACACAGTGGCTGGGCCCGTGAGCCATGGCTGCTGAGCCTGTGCGTCTGGAGCCTGTGCTCCACAGAGGGAGAGGCCACAACAGTGAGAGGCCTGCATACCGCAGAAAAAAAAAACCAAAAACTTAAAAGCTTTTACACAGCAAAGGAAACCACCAACAAAATCAAAAGACAACCTAATGAATGGGAGAAAATAGTTGCAGATAATATGACTGATAAGGGATTAATATCCAACATATATAAATAGCTCATACAACTTAACATCAAAAAAACAAACAACCCGATTAAGAAATGAGAAAAAGGGGCTTCCCTGGTGGCGCAGTGGTTGAGAATCCGCCTGCCGATGCAGGGGATACGGGTTCGTGCCCCGGTCCGGGAAGATCCCACATGCCGCGGAGCGGCTGGGCCCGTGAGCCATGGCTGCTGAGCCTGCGCGTCCGGAGCCTGTGCCCCGCAACGGGAGAGGCCACAACAGTGAGAGGCCCACGTACCACAAAAAAAAAAAAAAAAAAAAAAAAAAAAGAAATGAGAAAAAGAACTAAATAGACATTTTTGCAAAGAGGAAGTGCAGACGGCCAACAGGCATATGAGAAGATGTTCAACATCGCTAATCATCAGGGAAACGCAAGTCAAAACCACAATGGGGTATCACCTCACATCTGTCAGAATGGTTATTATCAAAACAAAACACAAAAAACAAATGTTGGAGAGGATGTGGAGAAAGGGAGCCCCTTTACATTGCTGTGGGAATGTAAATTGGTGCAGCCACTGTGGAAAACAGTATGGAGATTTCTCAAAGAACTAAAAATAGAGCTTCCATATGACCCAGCAATTCTATTCCTGGGTATATATCCGAAAAAGAACCACAAACAAAAACACTAATTAGAAAAGATATATGTACCCCAATGTTTATAACAGCATTATTTACAATTGCCAAGATATGGAAGCAACCTAAGTGCCCATCAACAGGTGAATGGATAAAGAAGAGTGGTAAATACATGCAATGGAATACTATTCAGCCATAAAAAAGAATGAAATTTTGCCATTTGTAGCAACATGGATGGACTTGGAGGGCATTATGCTAAGTGAAGTAAGTCAGACAGAGAAAGAGAAATATGTATGATATCACTTATGTGTGGAATCTAAAATATACAACAAACCAGTGAATATAACAAAAAAGAAGCAGACTCACAGATACAGAGAACAAACTAATGGTTACCAGTGGGGAGAGGGAAGGCGGGAGGAGAAATATAGGGATGGGGAGAGTAGGAGGTACAGACTACTGTGTGTAAAATAGTCTTAAAGATATATTGTAAAACACAGGGAATATAGCCAAAATTTTGTGAGCTTGCTCTATCACTCAGCATTAAAATAAAAGAAGAAAGGTTAAGAGAAAATATTAGAAAGAATGCCATGGTGGGCTAATGTTCATCAGTTTCCTGGAAAATAGAATTATTCATAGTTGTTTAATTCTAATAAAGACTCCGGTGACAGAAAAAGACTCATTGTAGTCCCAGAGTTAGTAGGTTGAATTTGCTATATATAGACTTTGCAGCATTTACTTTGTTAAACAAATGTTTATTTACTTGTTTATTTATTTGGCTGCACTGGGTCTTAGTCATGGCACACGGGATCTTCACTGCAGCCCATGGGATCTAGTTCCCTGATCCGGGATTGAACCCGTGCCCCCTGCATTGGGAGCGGGGAGTCCTAGCCACTGGACCACCAGGGAAGTCCTGCATTTACTTTTAAAAATCTGCATCTTCTAAAAGTGACAGTAACAATGCTTGAACATGTATGTGTGATATTTTTTCCCTTAATTCATAGAGACAGAGATGAAATAGCACCCTATTGGGTTGCTAGATGTGAAAACAGCTAAGATTCATGCAAAATCATAGTAATTCTAAGATTTAATGTTAGACAGCTTTTATAAAATGATATATATGTGTGATAGCTATTCCAGTGACAGGTTTTCAATAAAGTTAAATTATAAGAAAATTTTATATTTGTGAAATGATTAGAAAGATATAATTAATCAAATGAATATAAAACCTGGTGTTAATTTTTTCACTTTTTTTTCATTAAAAGTTTTTAACCTGCAGAGTTGTTATGCTTCAAATATTATAATGAGATTATTTCATAGTGAACATTACTGGAAATAATATCTTCTACTCTGAAGAAAAATACATGTGGTTCACTATGGTGTCTCAGAATACATGAGAAAATACTCTTTGTCTTTAAATTTGCATCTATTTTGAATTATGCAGTGTGAGTGTGTTAAAAATCAAGATTTGATTTCTTATTTCTACCTTAACTCCTTTTACCAGATGGCATACTTCAGAGGAGAATCTAAGAGGTGCCCTTCAAGAGTCTGGCACCTCTCAGATGTCACCTTATACAGTTTTGCTATTATACCCAGAGCAATGTTTCTCTTTCATTTAATTTGCATTTGGCCCTCTATCAGGCATTGATTTTCACTTCTGTTCCCAATACAGCAGCAAGACTTGGAATGCCTAAGTTGTGTTTGATATTTCATTTGGGAGTTCTATTCTTTCATTGCTACTAAAATCCATTTTTCAGAGGACTAGAGTTAATTCTTCAGAGTAAGTCTCAGATCTCTAATGCTTTAATTTAGAGATGGAAAGTACTGTGAGAGTTACCTTGGCTTATGAAACGGAAAGGGGGTCACCCAATAGTTTTGATTAATAAAACCTCATCATCCTACTTCACAGAAACCTTCAAAAATTATATTTACATAAAACTGTAGAAAGTTATATCACAAAGGGACAAAGATTAAATTCTGAAAACTTATTTTTCCTTTTAAGAATAGTTTTCTTAATTTGTAAGAGTTAATAGAAAGTCGAATACATTGAGTATTAGTATTAGTCCATGAGACAATGAGTATCAGTCCATGTTTAATCTGTACAGAACTACACATATTATGAGTATTAGTCCATGTTTAATCTGTGCAGAGCTACACATATTATGAAAGCACACCTAATAAGTTTCCATAAGGATGTCAGTGGTCTCCACACACAATGTATCACATAGGAGACTGAGAAATGCTACAGCATATATCTCCATAACTTCTGCAAAAAGACGTATATGCTAATTTCCAAGGCAAAAACAAGGGACTACTCATTTTATGAGTCAGACTTTAAAGCAAGTCTTTCATTTCTATTATAGATCATTTAATTTATTCTGATTTAAGTGTACAGATGTCCACTTAAACATGTATATTTCATAAAGGCTCAGACTAGATTTATAAGAAAAAACTTGCTTCTAGATTTAGAAGCAAAAATAGGTATTAGGAAGGACTATTACTTTACTCTTGAAGGCTGCTGAAAATAATACAATAAAATAGACAGGATTAGAAACAGAGTATTTTTAAATAGATGTTTTAGAATGGTGTTTCTATATGTGCTTCTAAAATCACAATGCTACTCTACTCCCACCTGCTTGGTAGAAACGTTTTAAAAGATTTATAAAACACAAATAAACGTTAAAAAACCCCGAATAAAGTGACATACAGTTCTGCTTCCCATTAGAGTCCCAAATGATGCTCATTACAACCCGAACTACATTTGAATGCTGAAATGTAATGCCTCTATTCATCATCAGAATGGAATACGGATGCTGACAATTGACGAAACTTAATAATAGAAGAGTTCACAAAATTCAAAACTCTCTGTATATATTTTCAGCTTGAAATGAAATGTGTGATGGATGTTGATCAGCTCCAAGAAAAGAGAAATGACACTTCTGAAAGAGGAAATAAAGATAAAGTGCTCTAAAAAAGTTAAGCGACATCACTCACTTTATCAAATAGGCATAAGACAGAGCGAAAACCTTTCCAACAAAATTAAAAAGGAATATGAGGAATTTATTATGAGATTCCTTTTCATTTTAAGGAGGTCATTATAAACCAGGTTTTAATGGTCCTAAATTCTCATTGTCTATCTGTTTTAGAAGCCGGCTTTGTTTATAATTTTGTGTCTTTGTGTGTCCATGTGTGTGGTTCTTTTCTTTTTTGAGAAAAAAGAGCTAATTTGTTTTTTTATAGGATGTTGAGTTTTGAGACAGGATGAAGACATGTGGGTCAGTATTAGCCTCAAGCCCAGAGAAATCAAAAGGTTAGTAAAGATCAACTATTCCATAGGGATAATTTAGTTGTATTCTCTGTTCTAACAATTGAAGAATTGTTTTGAGATCCTATAACTAGGCAGAAAGATATCACATTTTGATTCTTTCACAATTAAAAAGTGAAAATATTAAAGTTTTGTTGCTAAGTTATAATTGATAAATGTTCTTTAGAGACAATTTTGTAAATACAGAAGCTATTGAAAACAAAATAACTATCACTGGTGATCTCATGTGCAGTGATAATCCTTGCTGAGATCTAGAAGGTCTTCCCAACCTCCTTTTGGTTTGCATTGGGCTGACCTTTCTAGTCTGTCCTGTAGTGGGTTTTCCTCAACATTATTACAGTGTGAGCATATTTTTTCTGTTAATATGCACATTTCACAAAAGCCTTGTAAGTTATTTGATAAGATCCTACTGAAACTAAAATTAACATTCAAAATATAAAAATCCAATCCTAAATTTGTTTTTGTCAGAGCAATGTGACTGATATGTCACAGAGCCTACAGGAACTTTGGTCTTTGGAGTTTTACCAAATTCCCTGGTGAAAATATCTTGGCTTTACCCTTTATTGTGGGGCAATTTCTTCATTATTCTATTTCTTTTCCTGTGCAAATTTGCCTGCATAAGCTTTTTATGGGATAATTTTGATAAACTCTATTTCTCTAGGGAATTATTCATTTCATCTAAGTTTTCAAAACTATTTGTACAGGCCTGCAAAGTAGCATCTTGTGATTTAAAAAAAAATGTTCTCTGCTTAAATGGTCATTTTCCCTTTACCATCTATTTATTCTGTCTCTCTGTCTCTATGTCTCTGTCTCTGTCCCTCTTTCTCTCTTTTCATGATCAAATTAAATAGTGATTGGGTAAAAAAAGAAAAAAAAAGATTCTAAAATATAGATTTATTCTTTTTCCTTCCTCTAACTTATTAATTTCTGCTTTTTAATTATTTCCTTTCTTGTACATTCTTTCCATGTACTTTGCTGTTCTATTTCTGGTTTTTGGAGCTGAGAATTTAACTCACTTATTTTCATTCTTTCATTTTTAGTAACAAAAATACACAGAACTAGAAAATACTCCTCCTCTGTTCATTGTTTGAAATCCCATAAATTCTATTGTTTTCATGGAATTCATTAATCTAATATTTCAGTTGTATTTTTTCTTTCATCCAAGACTTTTTAATAGAATCCATTTCCATTTTTGACCTATTTTTTTTTCCAATTATTATTTTTTCACAGTTTATCTATACTTTGTAATTCTTCCAGTGACATATTAAGGTTATCAAAGACCAAGACCCTTCATATCTAATAATTTATGAGACAAACACCAGTATCATGGGAAATTCAAATAGCTTGGCTCTTGAAGTAATTGTGAATAATTCCAATGATAAAATGCTTGACTTGCTTTGCAAGGGGGTTGCTATTTTGCTTTCCATTAAAAATGTTTTCTATATAAGTTGACTATTTGGGTCTAATATCTATTTTCTGTTTCTACTGTTCTTCTATATAAAGTATTTATTAATTCCCAATATTCTGAAAACTCCAGAAGTAGTTCTCTATTTATATATTTTATACTATACATTTATATATTTATACTATATATTTATATTTTAAAAACTTTCTTGCTGTCTGACCTAGGGATTTCAATTGCTGCCTTTCTCTTTTTAATCTGTCACCATGCATGTTACCTCTTGGAATTCCATCCCTGAAGAGTATCTTCTGTTTTACTCCAGACACTAGGGCACACATTATTTTAATTTCAATGATTTTACTGGTAATAAATTTGGGGAAACTTAAGTTATAAAATAACAAATCTTGATGTATAATCAAGCTTGAAGAAATGTTATAAATATCATTTTTCCCTTTTTCCATATCTGTATTACTTCAATTTTTCCATGTTTTTATTAAAAGCCATTCTGAACCTAGGTATCGGCTCACACTTGCCTCATTTCATGCAGTGAAAGGTTTTTTAATTTTTAATTGGAGTATAATTGCTTTACAATGGTGTGTTAGTTTCTGCTTTATAACAAAGTGAGTCAGCTATACATATATATATATATATATATATATCCCCATATCTCTTCCCTCTTGTGTCTCCCTCCCTCCCATCCTCCCTATCCCACCTCTCTAGGTGGTCACAAAGCACCAACCTGATCTCCCTGTGCTATGCGGCTGCTTCCCACTAGCTGCCGGTTTTACATTTGGTAGTGTATCTATGTCCATGCCACCCTCTCACTTTGTCCCAGCTTACCCTTCCCCCTCCCCGTGTCCTCAAGTCCATTCTCTAGTAGGTCTGCGTCTTTATTCCCATCCTGCCTCTAGGTTCTTCATGACCTTTTTTTAAAAAAAATATTCCATATATGTGTGTTTTGAACTAATTCAGAAAGAGAAAAACAAATACCATATGCTAACACATATATATGGAAAGGGGATTTGATACTATTAAATAGGTAGACTCAAACCTACAGAGTGTAAAATAAGATCTGCTTTTAAAATTCTATATTTGCTGACTACTTTGTTTTTTACTTTGGTCTATGAAGATACTATAGCTCTAAATATCCATTCTATACCATTTTCTTAAGCAATAAATTCACTTACAATGAAAAGTAGTATAATATAGCAGTTGGAGGTACAAAACACTTCAGTTAAAGTGATGATTTTAAATTAGTTTAAAAATATTGATTAAATTTTACTCAGCTATAGAAATATATAATTATAGTTATCTTAGACTAAGTACGATAATGATATTGTAATAACAGATTTTTCCTCCATTTGCCAAGTTACAAAAAATAATTTGGATCACTGAAAAATACATAGGAGACATTTCAAAATATAAATCACTATTAATAAATGATATTAGAGGCAGCGTTTTTTTTTTTTAAATAATGTTACCTGTAAATTAACGTAGCAGATCTTGAAGTGACAGCCAAGAAGGTAAATGATTCTGTTAATCTCAATAGGAAAATATGAAATATAAATTGCTTATGAGAAAACAGAACATTGTAATTTTTCTTCGGTATGTTCTTTTGTTTCCTAGACACGAAAATGCTACCCTCTTAAAAAAACTGCTAGGTAAAAGAATTGGGGGAATTATATATAACTACCTACAATAAAACTATATATAAAAACTAAGTTATCATTTTGCATTAGAATCACTATTATTTAAGAAAAGTCCATTAAAATTCACAACCCATTCAAGTTTATTTCAAGGTAACACGTTTTTTCCAGAACAGATTGTTTTTCCAATTTTATCCATATTCTTGGTAAATTTATTACAATAAACATGCTTCTACTTCTTTATCTTCTTTGCCTAATTACCTTCAGATTTTAAGAGAGATCTGTAATATAGAGCTTGATAATATACTCCAGATGTCTTCCATCTGACGATATTATTCTGAATGTATAACAGACTTAACAGTTCTCTGTTACCTCTCAAAGAGAAGTTTCATAAAGTGACGTACTACTCCCTCTGGTATTATACAATAGCCATAGATTGGAAGGAACTGAAAACTATTCATAATAATATGTTATCTGCATACAAATATGTTTTATATTTGTACCTATTTATTTATTTCTATGGTCATGTAAAACTCTTCTCTGAAGAAAATAACATGAAAATAAAATAATCGTGTTCAGATAGCAGATAGAACATTATGCAGATCATAAACATGTTAAATTAGTTACACGAGGAGGCTGTTAGACTCACGTGGCTCTAATGCTGTGGCAGCCCACAAGAACAAACCAAAATCTATGGTTGCTTCAAAGTTATGAAATTTAAACCTAAGGACAAGCAATTACAAGCAGCCAGCTGGGCTTTAAGCTATAGCCAATCAATAATTTCCTTAATTTGCTTCAACCTTTTCGCTATAAAATTCTCTCCTTGAGCTCCTGTTGGTGGAGCATTCCTTCAGTATGGTGATTAGAATAGATTTTTCTCAAACTCTTAAAATTTTCAACATGCCTCAGTTTATGTTTAAAAACTTCAATCCGTATATTCCCTACACCTACGGCTACTGGTCACATACTGCATCCTTGGCCGACTATAACTTTGATGTCCAAACCACCAACTTCTAAGCACGTCAGTAGTTTGTCATCATGTTGATAGATCTTCAATGTTTGGGACTCATCCCTTCGAAACTAATTTTATCTTAATTACCTTATTTCATTATGTGACATTTTCAGTAAATCATCGTCATCTTCATCTTGCCAATCTCTGTGTTATGTACAGAGAATACAAAATGAAAAGGCTCTTCTTAATCTAGTTGAGGTTGAAAAGTTCTTCAGCAATGAATAAACCAGCTGTGTTTGGGGCGCAGAAAAAGAATGAATTTAAAAGTTGGGATCATATCTTTCCACTTCTAAAATCCCTGATAAACGAATGAAAGCATTCAAATCCTTACCATATCCTGGGCCACAAAACACTATAGGATCATCTCCTTGTCTACCACCTCCATTGTTATCTCTCCTTCGGCCACACTGGTCTCCTTGTTCCTTCTTAAACACCCAAGCGTAAACCCATATCAAGGTGTTCGCATTTGCTGTTTCCTCTAGGAGGGGTTTCCTTCCACAGAACCCTTGGCCAGCTCCCAGACTTCAGTCGGGATTCTGCTTAAAATCTGCCCTTCCTCACAGAGACCTCCTTCCAGATCACCCTGTCTAAAACAGCACTCCTCTTCACTCCTTATCCTTTCATTCTACTCGTTTTTATTCAGAGCATTTATTATTAAATGACATTCTTTTACAATGTTTTTTAATAGTCTGCCCTGTGAGAATGTAAGCTCCAAGAAGCCAAGGATTTTGTCCGTTTTCTTATTGTGTCCCCAGGGCCTAAAACTTTTCTTCGCAAAATGTCAGTATTCATACACTTTCTGAATCAACAAATGAGTTATTCATTACTTATTTATTTTATTGACCTTCTTGGTATCAAATACAATAAAATAATTTGAAAAAATAGTTGGGTATCTTCAGAGTAAGTCAGAAGATCAAATTGGATTGAAGGGTAAACATATAGAAGTGAGCTTCTTACATTGATGATTGGGGGGATGATATAGGTTTTCTACGGAAGTGTAAAATTACAAAATTTATCTTGTAAAACTTTTACTTTGATGTATAGTAATTAAGCACTTATGCCGTAAGAACAACTCAGGCTTAGATTTTTCAACTTTCAATGAAGTAAAGATAAGCAGATTTAAGGGTCAAACTATAGAGGCTAAATCATTCACAAAAATGCATGGAAGTCTCCACATTATTTCTACACAATGTATACCCATATCATTTTCAGGTAATAAACCTCATTCTTGGTATTATACATTTTCAATGGTTTATTATTAAATCAGAGAATGAGGGGAAAATATCCACCATCTTCTAAAGTAGTATCTTTATCAACCAAACAAAGATATTTGCAATTTTACCTGAGATCATTAGGACTTCTTTTGGTAAACACCTCATATACTTCATTATATTTCTAAGTAGGGACCCTGCTTGGCCTCAAAGTTTTTAGAAACTAAAGAAATAAAAGCCAAGTCAATAGAAAATATATGAAGCATATTTTTGTCAAATCGAGCTTACATTTTTAATAACACATTTTAAATCACATTTGGTATCTAGCAATTTTAGTGAAGCTCTATATTCTTATGCAGATTATGTAAAAATGCTACTTGCATAACATTTTGGGAAGGAGATTTAGAAAGTGTTATCTTCTAAAGATCATTTAAATATAAGACTATGGAGCAATTATCCCTGGATGTTTAAAACATCAGATGGTGGAAAAATCACCTCATCCTGTTCAATGAGAGCAATCTGGAGGCATGCAGTGTGTATTATAATTGTTTTATTATATTTAGTTGAGGAGAAAACGCTTGTCAGAATTTGATTACCTGCCCAAGCCTATATAAGTGGTTACCAAGAAAAAAAAATACACCTTGGCAAATGCTGCCTATTAGTCAAGGAAGTGCTTACATTCAGTCTGTGTATGATGTTTGAAGACAATTTAAATTTAGAATCTTGGTGATTCTTGACATACTTTTTAAGATTCAAAGATTACATGAAAGAAGACTCAAAAGAAATTCATGTTGCCTCTACTAAACAGCTGAGCATCAGAAAGAAAGGGAAAAAAATAATTTTTATTCTCAAGCTGCTATATCTTTGAAATAACTTACAAACACCAAATGGAAATCATTTTTGCAGTATTTTACTTTTTGCAGACCAATCAATTACATCAAAATAGCAAAAGAGGTAGAAAAAGAAAGGAGAAAAGGAAGGATGGAAGGAAGGAAGGAAAGAAGAATCCCTACTTTCTGAAAATGTGTCCATTTAAAAAAAAAAATAGATCTTTATTGGAGTATAATTACTTCACAATACTGTGTTAATATATTTGTAATTCAGCTTTGGATTCTGCTCCCTGTCTTAGCCTCTCTAAAGGAATCTAGAATGATGGTGGAAATGTATTCCCAGGGGTTAGAAAAGGCCACTGCAATATTTATTCATTCAGCAAATACTTGGATGCCTACCTAGTGCCTGGCATCCTTCTTAGGCCTGTAGATACAGCAGAAAACACTTACACAGCTTACATTCTAAAGGGATCAGGTACTTCATCTTACTCTCTCCTCTTATTTTCCCCACTTCATAACTTCTCTTATTTCCATTGGATCCTGTTGTTTCTTTTTATACCGTTGTTCCTAACTGAGAAACCAATTCAGACTTAATATCTTTGTTTTGTCATCAGCAATCTTGATGAAAATAATGACTAGACTGACTTCTTTTTAAGCTTCTGCCTGACGGGAAAAAGTTCAGAAGTGCATTTCATTATCCTAAATGGTGTTATATTTTCTTATCCTTTTTTGAGATCTGGAAAAAATACATGTGTTCATTAAATTCTGTGGCTCTTAACACTTTCAGCAGCCTTACATTCTCTATACTATTTTAAAAGGAGGTTTAAGAACAGCAATCTACTTGGAAGGGGAGGCTAGATGATTTGCCTTTAACTTTAACTGCATTTGCCTCCTATCAAGTGAATATGAATGGACACATAGTACTAGAGAAATTGTATATAAATGTAATGTTTATTACCGAATTTACAGGCAAGCATAAAACTAGTATAATTTGCTGATGGATTCCTGAGAGAAAGAAAGGAGAGGATGATTCCAAATTAAGGGGGTGGATGTCTAAAAGGCTGGAGTTGCCATTAACTGTGTTGGGGAAGATAGCATCAACATTGGAGAGAAGGAGAGAGAGATTAAGATTTTGGGCTTGGGTTTTAACCATGTTAAGTTTGACTTACCTATTTAGAACTCAAAATAGAACTGTCTAGCAGGTAATTATATATACAAATCTGAAATTAATGGGAGATACCCAGGTTTTCGATAAAAAGTAAGGTCTCATCAACACATAGGTGACATTTAAAGTTATGAAAGAGGATCAGTGCATAGAGAACGTGATAGCAATGGTAGTCAGACCACTCAACTGTTTACTGGGTGGGGAATGGAAGCGAAACTAGCATAAGGAGAATGAGACCAAGTGCTTACTGGGATAGGAGGAAACCCAGGAGGTTGTGACATTCTAAAACATCAAGGGAAGAACTGTTTAAAGAAGGAAAGTGTGATTCACTGAGTCAAATACTGCTAAGTCAAGTAAGATGACAACTGAGAACTGATCACTGGAGTTTGAAATGTGGAGCTTTTAGATAACCTGGCCAAGAATATTTATGTATGTCTATGGTTAAAAGCTTGATTTAAGTGAGTTTAAAAAGAAGAAAAAGAAAATTAAAACCAGCAAGTATTAGACAACTCACTGTAGAACACTGCACTAAATGGGGGTTGGGGAAAAACAGGGCAGCCATTTACACACAATCTGATTTTTCTCTGAAAATGAAGATCAATAAGAGTTGTTTTGTTTCCCAGGCATAATATTCTTTAATAATTTAAAATATGTGTAGGATTAATATGTTGCATTTTTTACTACTGAACTCTCTATATCTTTTAATACAATTTTTTTTTTTTTCTAAAACAAATATGACTATTTCATTTGGGGCTTAAGTGCAACATTCAGAGGCAGGGAGACTCTTGTCTCAAAAATAATCACTATGTGTGATAACCTCAGGCTAACCGAGTATGTGAATCTTGGAAAAAATATACTTAACCTTTCTATGCTTCATTTTTCTCATTTGCAAAAAACCGCTGACAAAATTACTTGCTCAAAACTAATATGTAAATACTGGTTATTTGGCATCTGTACAATCTTTTAAGCATTCTTAATGATACAAAAACACCTATTTTATTTTCACCTGCTACTTTTTATTTCCTGTGAGTCTTTTTAATGCTTATTTTGAAGGAAGAGTTTCCTATTCAAAACTTTTAAAAATCAATTACATAACTGGGATTTCAATTTCTAAGTCAACCCTGCAATTGTAAAGGAGTTGAATTTGGAAATAAGCTTGACATTCAAACCTCATAGCATTAGTTCCATTGCTGTCTACCACAGGGATATAATCCTCACAAAAATACTATTTGATCCCAGAAGGGGAAAAAAAAAGCTAATGGATTGCCCCTCCACACGGAACGGTAAAACAGTTCTGGGTTGCTGCCATTCAAATGAATGGGAACCGGCAGCAATTCTAACACCTATCCCGTTTCAATTTTGTAACATCTGCAGGCATCATTCTGGAAATGGTAAACATTTTAATGGTCAGACCCTGTCCACTTATGCATTACTATTTCCAGCATTATTCCCTATTTCTAACTGGAAAGAGAAACTAAAAGGTGACAGATTGCTGTGAATGAAATGAACAGCAAGGGCGAAGCCATTTGCATTAATTTCTGCAGCAGCATACCGCTACGTTCCCATTCCGTTGTTGTCCTTCGGAGATCTCTTATTGCTTTGGAAAATTCAAGAGCCAGACTCTACATTTGGACCATGTAGCTAGAACTCCAAGCATCAGCACATGAATTGATTTAAGAGCATCAAACGATTTTATAATTACAGTCCATCTCTTCCTTTTAGATACAAATCCATTCTGATTGAATGAAGATGGAGGCAGTACAGTCTCTGAAAATTGAATTTTTATAAATAGAAAAACTTTTGAGTGTCCAGTGCACACCCACTAAAATTCAGAAACTAAATAGCACATTATTTACTTTATATAGATTTGAAATTTGATTAACCAACACCCTTGCATTTTGTTTGGATCCCGTGTATTAAAAAGATAAGTTGATTTTAGTCGGTAACCACCACTAGAAGTATCGTATTTGGAAGATAATTCAATGGGTGTGCTGAATGCATGAATATGATAATGCAGCCTAGAAGTATATGCAATTATTGTATCTGTTTTTGTAAAAGGGCTAAAAAGCTTTTTTTTCCTTTTTTTTTTTTTTACTATTTCCAAATATACATTCAAACATATATCAAATTTTATGCTGGATTGTACAGGTCTAGGCACTTTGCTGATAGATCTCCCCTCATTTGGTTGACCAATTAAAGACTAACCAAAGTCAAATATGAGACTTCTTATCGTAACGTCAGATTAGTAAGTTACGTAGTTCAAAGTGTTCACTGAAGGAAATTCCTTTACAATTTTAGAAAAGATTACTCTGAGGGCTACCTATATTCTAACAAGTTATCATTTAAGGAAGGAATAAACATATGTATAGAGCCTTACTTGGGAGTTTACTTATAACTATAATGAAGACATAAAATATGACTTTTAGTGACACATTTCCTTTTTTCTGCCTTTTGTCTTCTCAAGGAAATATGTGTTTCCTGTCAAAAATAAATTTGTCCGGAGGAAATATTAGAAAACTAACAGCAGCTAACATATGAATCAGCTCTGGAATCTCTATAATTTGCAAGTCTAAAGACCTAAATAAATAATTTTGTATTATACTTTTTATCATGATTAGTAAATTTGTTAACTGTAATTTAGTATTCCTGTTTATTTGTTAATGTATTTATGGAATCCAAAATTGGGGTATCCAGGTATAAGCAGAGGCTGTTCAGCATAAAAGTAAAATACTGTGCCTCAAATATGTTGAATCTGTACTTGCATTTTGAATTGCTGCAATATAGTAAACTTTAGCGTTAAAGGAAACTCAAAGCTGCTCCGACTGAAATTTTTAATTTTGGTAATTAACACAGTTCAGACCAGAATTTTTTCTTTTGCATGAGATAAACTTGCTCAACCTTCTGCTTCCAAACATCACACATTCTGACTGATGAAAAACTTGTTTTTTAAATGAGCTTTCTCTTTGGGTTTATTTGAGGTATTTAACTTGAACAGGAAAAGTTGAAAATTGTAGAGAGGAAAGGAATTTTCTCTACCTTTCTGCAAAAAACAATAACAACAAAAAAGACAAAAAAAAAACAGAACAAAACACCTCTCATGAAGCACTGAACTGTCAATTTCAGATTATAGGAAACATTTTTATTTTTATAAAACACTGGGAATTCACAACCAAATAAGTCAGAAAAAGAAAAAGCAGCAGCAGCCTCTTTCTGGCAGTTTTCAGTTATTTGAGGGTTTGATTGGTGGAATGCAATAGTATAATTTATTCAGTATATGTGTGTATAAAGTATGAAGCAAGATCAATAGATTCTGTCCCAAACAAATATATGGTAAGGCTCCTATCTTAGCTAAAAATAAGTTATCCCTTCAATTCACATCAGACTTTAGGGTATATACAAAAATATGTATGTTTCACTCAATCCATGCTTTAACTTAGACTATGTCAACATTTGGTGTCCAAACTAGATGTTTTTTCATTTTATAATATTAAAAATATTCCACTTCTCCAAAGCTGAGTTTAAATTGTTTTTAAATGATCCAGCCCATACAAACCTAATTTCACTTGAAAGATTTTATTGTTCCTGCAAATACTAAGTAATGCCATCCCTCTCCACCTAAGATATCCCTAGGTATTCAGACTTTTGCTCATAATTTGACAGACTATCTTTAACTAAGTAGTTAAATAAAATAATTCCTAGGGAAATCAATAGTTCCCAAGCCTGCTATATGATTTTCTGCAAAATATTTTTTGCAGGCATACCTCTTTTCATTGTGCTGTGCTTTATTGCACTTTGCAGACACTATGTTTTTACAAATTGGAGGTTTGTGGCAACCCCAAGTTGTCAGATGATGGTTAGGAATATTTAACAATAATGTTTTTGAAAATTAAGGTATGTACATTGCTTTTCTGGACATAATGCTATTGCACACTTAACAGATTACAGTATAGTGTAAACATACTTTTATATGCGCTGAGAAACCCAAAAAATCATGTGATTCACATTATTGTGATATTGACTTAATTGCAGTGGTCTGGAGCTGAACCTGCTGCATCTCTGAGGTATGCCTGTATTTTACTTACATATAATGAAGTAAAATGATTTTCAAGATCTAAATGATGTTACTGATGTTATACGTTGCCCCCTTGACTGAGAAGCTCATAAATGAAGTATGGAACAAAAGAAAATCCCAATTGCTTCTCCAGTTTTATAGAGCAGTAATTATTTTCCTCGGCTGACTGTAAGAATCATCTGCTACTAATGACCATCATCTACCCCAGAAGGACTACATACAAAGCTCTGGATATGTAGCCTGAGAATTAAAATATTTTAAAGGTTCCCAGGTAATTCTGATGTCCAGCCAGATTGGAAAACCAGTACCTCCAAGGAAAAGGTATGGCATAGATTTGTTTTGCTACTCTGGACATCACTTGTATGAAGGCATGGTTTAATAGCCAATCATAGAAAAACTTGAATAATCAGTCAAGAAAATGAAATTGTACTTGTAAGTACTATGTGTCCCATATTATAGAATTTCCAAATAATTTAATTACATAAAAATGGAAACAAAAAATATATAAACCAAATTATCATGTCCCCAGAAAAGCCAAAGGCAGAATTCAACACTAATATATGTATGTATGTAGGTCTATATATGTTTGTGAGTACATGTATCTATATTTACATAGATATTGAATATAGAATATATGTGGAATATATAAAGATACATAGCAGATAAATAATGAGACATATAGAACATATATGAAATATCTTTGGAAATATATTGAAACGTTAGGTTTTTATTTCTACATTTTTTTCTTTCTACAATTACATGTGGAAGGTTTATAATAAACCTTGGAAACTGGCCTGCACATTTGATATTCCTCTAATCTGGGACATTCAGTCAGGTCTGGACCAATATTTAGGTCTTTAAAGTTCCACTGCAATGTTAAAAATATAGATCATGCTTTATAATATGGTATAATATGTTCCATATCACACTTACATCCCTCAAAATCAAATTTTCTGATAATATATTTTGTAGTGATGGGTAATGTATTTGGATAGGGCTGTCAAAATATGGAAGGCTGGGTGGTTTAAAACACAGAAATTAATTTTCTCACAGTTCTAGAGGCTAGAAGTTCAAGGTCAAGCAGTCTGCAGATTTGGTTTCTTACGAGGCCTCTGTGGCCACCTTCTTGCTGTGTCCTCACATGGTTGCCCCTCTGTCTTTGCGTTATGTGTATCCTAGTCTCCTCTTATAAAGACACCAGCCCTTTTGGAATACTACATTCTTCCCCAGTGACCTCATTTGAACGTACTGTTTAAAGATTCCCAGTCTAAATACAGTCACATTCTGAGAAACTAAGGGTTAAGACACAGTATATGAATTCTAAGAAGACACAATTCAGTCCATGAGAGACAGATAAAGGAAAATAGATAATCAGATAGATAACCAGATAGACCAGTGGCCAAACATATTCAGGAAAAGAAAGTAATTGATATGTAAGACAGTAGTTGCCCAATATTTAAAAAAATAATTTCATAAGTAAAGTGAAGATGTGGAAAAGCCCAAATCAGTTCAGAGACTGATGAAAAAGTAGTTTAGCTGTAGAGGAAATTAAGTGTAAAGAAATAATGGAGCATGTACCTTTAAAGGATGATTGAAACAAGATAATGGCACTTCGGGATAGTATCAGTAGGGTGGATTTTACTTTGTACAAATAATTATAGAATATGACCATGTGATGGGGTTCTGGATGTGCTACCCCAAAATACAGCACCTTGGTATATTGAATTTCTTAAGTTGAAGGAGTTTGAGAAAATGGCAGAATCAGGAAGATCACTCTGACTTCCCTCCACCTCACCCTTCTTCCCTGGAAACAGGAGATAAACCTCCCAGATGAAAGGAAATATACCTTCCCTGCACCAGGAACATAGAAGGCATCCTATCACCAGAGAAAGGGAATTTAGAGCCAAGACAGCTATAAACAAACTTAGTTAAACTAACCCATATCTGCATAATTGGTTCTTTCCCATTTATTTTCCCTAGCTCAAATTCCTTTGTCTTGTCAATTCTTCAAAAATTTACTTAATTATTTTTTTTTGTCTAAAAGGTACAAAATTTCCATCTCTGGTCACTTCGTAGAGTCTCATATTTTGTGGGACTTCTGTACATAAATTTGTTTTTTAACTGTGTAAATTACAGTGGGGGAGCTCAGTCAAGAACTTAGAAGGGTAGAGAAGAAATTCTTCTTCCTCCCCTATACATGTCTTGTCAGCATCAGGAAGAGAACTACTGGAGATTTCCAAATAAGAGGGTGGCATGCTCAATTTTGAGGAGATTTTGTATGAACCTTTGTTGGATCTGTGCATGAGCAGAGACCAATTGGAGGCTGTAAAAATGATAAGAACCCCAACTGCATAATGATCACTTAAAATCTTAGTATCATAAAACTGTAATTTAGGAAAGAATTTTGAAATTTATTTTATCTAAAACAGGAATACCTGTTTAAAATCTATAAAAGGTAGAGTGGCTCCACTGTTTTCAAAAGTTGCATTACATAATGTAAGACCAGCCACTCTGATTGTTTTGTTGGTTTTGTTTTTAGGTATACTCATTATGTTTTAAGAAAATAATTCCTTACAGTGAGCTGAATTGACTTTCTTATATTTTTTACCGATTAGTCCTAATTCTACTACTTCCATGACTTTAATGATATGTTCCAATATCAAGGCAATTATCAGTAAAATTCAACAACTAAAATTGGGCATTTAGGGGAGCGGAGAGTGTAGAATCAATTAATTTTGTTAGATGCTCCAAATTTTAGATCCTGCCATTTGTTTGTCATTAGGTGCATTTTTGTCTCTGAGCTGCTTTCTGAGCACTTTTTTTCCTCTGTGACATTGATGCCACTTGACTTGTCCAAGATCACCTGTATGTTCCATTTGGTTTAGTCAGATGCTTTGGGCACTGCTGTTTTCTATGTTTGCCTGGATATCTGGCTTCTTTGAACCAGTTTCATTCAAGGCTAAACTGCAGTTTCTGCTTATTCCCAAATAACCTTCATAAACTTGGATTCCAGTTACTCCTTCAATTTCACCAACTAGAATCAAAAACGTTTTAACATCTAAGAGCTTATTAGAAATTCAGAATCTCAGGTCCCACCTAAGACCTACGGAGTCAGTTTTCATTTTAACAAGACATCCAGGCGATTTGTGTGCACATTAAAGTTGGAGGAGCTCTCATCTTTGGAGGTCAGCACCCCCTTGAGGCATCTCTCCAAACCCTGTTGGTTAACCCCTCGGTACCTACTTGGTTACAGTACATCTGTAACCACACACCAAAGACATGACACCCATTGTAAATTCCCGGTTCTCAAATATCTGAAAAAATGATCATGTCTCCTTTAATTATGTTCTTCTCTGGTCAAGCTTCTTTGGTTCCTTCAGCCATTTCCCTCACATAAGTGTTTCCAGACATCTTCAAACCTCAGTCATCTAGAACATCTATCAGATGATTTCTAACCTGTCAGTATCTACAGCAAATGCAGGTTTCTTTTCTGCCTATTGCACAGAGGAAAACAGTAAGAGGTAAATGAAAATGGGATTCAGTCATGACCAATTACGCATTACCAGTGCCCTCATGTCTCAATAAAGTTGAGAAATCAATTCAATTTTTAGCTTTCTCCAAGAAGTGTTGCCCAACATGATACAGAATGATGAATGCTGACCTCTTAAAATCACTAAGGTATAAAGTGTAACAAAAATTATTAATACAGCCATGTGATTAAGTAGGTCTCTATCAATGAATCACAGTGACGGGATTATCCTAGACTTTACCTGCAGGAGTGAAAAATGAGGTCGTTAGTGAAAACCAAATGCAAATATCATCAGATTCTGGAACATTTCTCTTTATACATTAAAAAAGACATTTCCAATTTGCAGAGATGTACATACTTCAATTTTAAAATATATCTCAATGGCAAAAAATTTTTTTCCTTAAAAATAGTCCAGCATTTGAAATCCTGAAATTAAGTTTTTAAGCATTTGAAACATATATGGCTCTCTTGTAAAACAAGCGAAAATATCCTAAAATAAAACTTTAAAGTAAGAGGTATATTAATATGAAATTTTACAATTAAGTTTTTTTGTATATGTATTATAATTGATTAATTTTAACAGGCCAACAAAATGAAAAGTCTAGTTTCCAAGTATGCCTTTTTTACAAATATTGATACTTTTAAATGGAAAAGCTTTAGATATTAAAAACTGAATTTACATTTTAAAGATATTTAGATATCTATGTCTCTCTCTCTCTCTCTCTCTCTCTCTCTCTCTCTCTCTCTCTCTCACACACACACACACACACACACACACACACACACACACACAATCTTGAAAACCAAATAGGATAACTGAGTTGTTGGCTTCTAAAGTATGATTCAACTTCATCACTAGCAAAGTATAGAGAAATGATAATACTAAATACTTGTCTAGTGGGAAAAATGATGTAATGTGTTAGAACCAGAAAGGTAGGCTATGGAAAGTCTTTAGTGGACTTTATTTTATAATCAATGTTGAGTCACAAGAAGTTACTGAGAAGAGAAATTATGTGACCTAGGTTTTGAAAAGTTAACTGTGAAGGAAAAAGTAGAGGGTTTTTGTGTAGGTTTGGGTTCCAGACTCAGGAAGACTTGTCAAGAGAGAGCTGTAATTATCCAGAAGAAAAATTTATCGTTCTTTATAGTTCCCTGGTTATAAATTTTTCTAGATAATGATTAGATTCTTCTCCAAAGTCATGTTATTCCTATCCTGTTGCTTTTTTAGGTACATTCATTAACTAAGTCAGGTTAGAGATGATGATTGTATAAGAAATTATGAGATGTTGCTCTGCATTCTTAAAATTCTGTTTATGAACACGTTATCATTGCTGTTTTGTTGGTTACTTGAACCAGGTGCATCAGAACTGATTTTTTTCTTTCACTTGAGCATAAATCTGAGTAATTTTTAAAAAGTTTTTGATTCACAGGAACAAGAAAAAATGTGATCTATGACTCTTTATGTGGGTTTAATTAGTCTCATATATTAAAAAATAAAATGAAATATTTAATTTTAAAATATTTTGTTAATCTAAATAAATTACAAGGTCTTTGTTTTTAAGTTTGGTCTTGTAGTGAATTCAAGGGATTTGGGGGCTGATCAAGGTAAAAGGTAAGGCAAGAGGTGGCAACAGCACATCATGGGCTTTATTTCGGTGCCACTTTGAAAGGTTGCTCATGAAGGACAATCCTTGAGAGCCTGTGGCCTTCCAGAGGCAACCGTTTGGGCCACCAACAGGAAGGGGAAGAAGACAGGGAAGCTCCGGGTTGGGGGTGTGCAGAGTCACAGAGGAAACTTACACGCGCTGATGATGTTGCTTAACAGCACAAGGGAAACAAGGGAAATGTTCTGAGTCCTAGAACTCTGAAGGCAGCAGTGGCTTGAGTTCTTTCATGATCCCAGGGTTTATCTTATCTATGGCTAGCAGATCTTGGGTGTAGTTAGTGGAGTATGCAAAGCAGGAAGGGTTTAAATGTCTAAACATCTGCTTACTTTAGCTATATTTAAAGCAATTGGATGTGTAAGACTTTGAGTTTGGGTGTTGAGCTAATGGTCCCAGCCTGCCTTGAAGAAATGAACAATATAAGGCCAATATACAGTTTTTAACCCCTTTCTATAACAGGCATATATAGTGTTGTTAAAGATTTAGTATTGCTTTTTTCAAGTGTAAGAAAGTAGCTTAGTTTACTAAACTAAGTAGAGAAATTACCTACTAGGAAAATATTTCTTGACAATAATATATTCATTTTGTGACAAATGTTTAAAAGCCCATTCAACTACTGTACCCTTTGTTGAGCTGCACTGCAGTCTTACAAGTGAACTTTTTCTATTTATTTCCTTTTTATCTCAAAGAGTTGAAAAGATCTGCCTACAGTAAAAACAAAATTCATATACACATATGAATGATTTAGTAAAATGATTTTGGGAAGATTATTTTCCCATTATTTCGTCATATGTAAAATAAAGTAGGTAGATACTTAATCTCTAAGGACCCTTCCAAAGTTAGGTACTATGATTAATATTTTAATATTTTCTTCACTAATATAAGAATCCTGCTACATTTACCTTATTAATTTGTTTAATAAACATTTTTATTCATAGGTAATAAAATAGTAAGTCTCAAGTTAGTTTAAGCTGGTTTAATCAAGGGAAATAATAGAAACATTTCTATAAAATGCCAGGTAAAAACTGGATGCACATTGTACACTAACGTTTGGGCACTGCTACTGTTTGGAAAATGATACAGAGATAAGATCACTAATTGTATTGAGTATCTTCTGCTTGCCAAGCATTTTTCTACATTATTATCTTACGATAACCTTCTTCAGCAGATAGCACCTATGTAATTCCTGGGATGAGGAAACAAAATCTCTAATTAATCAACAATTTACTCAAGGTGATTTAGTTTATAAATGGCATGGTCTGAGTTCAAGTATCTCTTCTTTAAAACCTCTTAATTTGATACATTATTATGGATTCTCAATTCCAGATAATCAATTAATAAGATTTGTTACTTCATCATAAGTTTAAATATTCTTAACATTAAATGTTAACTGGTTTCTATTTAAATATAACCTCTAATGCTTTCTAAATTCTGCATGGACTCAAAATACATATATAATTTTGTTCTACCCACTTTTGAAGCCGCACATTATAATAGAAGAAATGTGATTCGGGGATTTATTACATTAAAGATTAAGTGAAGAGACTAATTTGGAAATTTCAAATAATAAAATAAAGACTATTTTCAAATATATTTCAGAATATTCAAGTCCAATTTAAAAAATAAATGATAATTATTTTAATTAGAAAAATAAGCAAATGATATTATCCTTGTCCATATTTTTTATATCTTTTAATTATGAAACACAAGAAAAAGTAACATGTACCCATGCAGACCAACGTGTATGTATACAGACCTAGTCTCATATCTGTGATATTACTTTGTGGCTATTATAAAAATGTCTCATACTTTAGGTGACTAAAATTATGTGGCTGAAGTAAAAATAAAATTAGCATTACTTCTAATTTTGCATTGTGTTATGTTTAAGAAAGTTGAGAAACTTTCCCTATCTTGACAAGGAATTAGAAATTTATTCTACTGTAATTATTTCCTTTTTAAACCTAAATAAAAGTCTAACAAATATTAAGAAGAGACATTAAAATGAGATATTAGCAATAAACTATCAGCATTAAAACCACCCACTATCCCTACTCAAAATGTTGCTGTAATAATTATGATGATCATATAATTTATTACCCAAACCAGGACACGTGTGAGAGGTAAAGGAGTGAGGTTATAGTTATTTTGGTTTAATGAACAAGGATCCTGCCAGGAAAACAGGGAAATATATTCACCCTAATTATTTTAGGATCCAATTTTTGTATAGGAAATGTTTCTTGCCCATATGCACACAAAAAGTACACTTTATTCCTTTGCAATATCATTTTCTACAAAGTCCACACGGAGAAGATAGACGTGAATATTGGAGCTGTCCTACTTCTATAAAGACAGCTATTTGTAAAAGTCTGTTTGTTCACATATAATGAACTATTTATATGGACTCTTAAAATGTCTCATTTCAATAAAAACTGTATGAATCCCTGGGTGATTTTTTTTTCTTACAATATGAGTCAGAAATGTGCTTCTCTTTTTTTGTTGTTTATACAGGAGCTATTCATGAGAGACGTATGTAGTAAACCTTGCAAAACATAGAGAAACATGCTCTGTTTCCCAGTTCTGATGTTTTCTTAAGTACTTTATTTATTTTGATTTTTGTATTATTCATTAATCACACTTATCTAATCTCTTATACTAGATATAAGAGGTAAAGGAACTATGTTTATTCTCCACAGGTTCTTCTAGTGTCCTTCATAAGACAGTCATTGGATAAATGTTTTCTCATTTGAAATAAATGGATTGATTCAAGCATATTGCCCAGCTTCTATTAAGATCATAAGTTATAATCAATATATGGGTTTAAAATAAAATTCCTGTTTATAGCTTATTCTACTACCTAGTTTGCTTTGAAAATCTGCACTTTCTATACATATAATTTTTCCTTCATCTAGTTATTTTGAACTTAATATTGAAAGAAAAAAGGAATTGTAAAACAGGGTTAATTGTTAGCAAAAGATATTCAAATGGATGCTTATACCTTAAATATAATTCCAGTTTTAGAAAGTATATGTTGTATCTTGTGTCACAAGGGTCAATAAAGTTTTTCTGAAAAGAGTCAGATAGTAAGTGTTTGTGGGTTTGTAAGCTATATACTCTTTGTTATAACTACTCAACTCTGTGGCTGTACCATGAAAGCAACCATAGAAAATATACAGATGAGTATGGCTATGTTCCAGAAAATCTATATTTATGACCCTGAAATTTATGTTTCATATAATTTTAATTTTTTATGAAATAATATTCTTTTCATTTTTTTTTTCAATGACTTACACATGTGAAAATGAGCTTAGCTTGCAGGATATATGAAAATAGGCAGCCAGCAGGATTTGACCCGTGGGCCATAGATATAACCCCTGTTTTATCAGGGAATGTCATTCATTTTTAGTCATACCCACATTCACAACCAAAAATACCTATGATTCTCATTGGCTGATTTTCAATTATGAAGGACAAATATCAATATTGTATTTTTATTTTATTCTTAGTCACTGCAGGAAAGCTGAGATTGAATACAACTGAATTATGTTAAATAAGGACATGGAATTATAAACATCTGACATCAGCATGCAAACATATGTGCATATACCTCGATGCAGGCTTGGTGGACAAAAATTGGAATACATATTATCACTAACTGAATTCAAAACAAAATGTAAATTTATCTTCCAATCCACAAAATTAATTTTATGAAAGAGTTTTTGTTCTAGCCCATTTGGGAATGATGTTAAAAAAACAACCTGCAAAGATTAGTTATCATATTATAACAGGATGTACTGATAATATTTTTTCCTTCTCAAAGATATTATTCATTTCATCTCACGAAAGGAAAAAGATACAGTAATTATTTTTATGCACAAGAGAAACTGAAAATTTTAACGTAGATTCTTCTCTTAATATTACCTAAAATTTTCTTTTTCTCTTATTCATGTTTGACACTGGCAAAAGCCTCTAGTCAAATTTAATAAAAATTCACAACAAAATGATTAAAACTGAACAGAAAATTGAATACTTATGTCTATCATTAACTACACTAGTCTAGCAAAGCCGGCACCTGCCCACTTTAAGAATGGAAAAAGGAAGAATCCACAATTGACAACTATAAATATATCTAGTAATTCCCTTCAAGAACATATAAGCTGAGGCATTAGATAAATTTGCCCTCTTGTTTTGTGGGATCTTGATTATGAATGGCTTGAGATTTTAATCATGACTCCCATGTATGAATTTTGATGTTCATTGACTCCTGTTGTTTTCTAAGGAAAAAATCAAAACATGAGATTCAGAGAAAAAATAAGAGAAATGACAGATGAATCTAGGAAATGTAATATATGAATAACAAGAGGAGAAAAAGTGAATGAAAGTGAGATAATAATTATTCCATCAAAAGAAAAATAACAATCCTAAGATGAATAATGGTCTGAATATGTAAAAGGATGACATTTTGCTGGGTGACATTGATGACAAAACAGCATAAAATTTGAGAAATTCAAAAATTAAAAAACGATCATAAAGACTCCGACTCAGAAAGACAAGCTACTTAAGTAAATTAGATTTCTCTTCAACAACACTGGAACCTAAAAATAGCAAATGATAATTATAACTCCTGAAAGAAAAGAGCTGCCCCACTGAATCCTACACACATCAATGATGTCATTCATTAGACAAAGTGAAAGAAGTTAATTTGTTTATACAAAGAAAATATCACTCACTCTACTATCTGAAGAAAATACTTAAAAGGAATCTAGCAAACCAATAAAAGAACCAGAACAGAACCTCAAGAAAGGAGAACATACAGAGGAAATAAATCAATGGTGAGCAATAAACTTCAGCATATAAAAAAATTAAGTCCAAATTAATAGAGTATGAACTATATTCCAGAATAAGTATTCTTGGAAAAGAAAATTCCTGCTACAAAAGAAACAGTAAAAGCTGTTAATGAAACATGCTATTGTAACTAAAGAAAATGTAGGATACTTTGATAGGGTAGAGTTTGTTTTAAGGAAGTAAAATTGTTCTTAAAAACTCCTCATAATTTTAGTAGAGAAAGGCAGTGGGGAACAGAGAACCCTAGTACAAATGAATGAATGAATAAATGAATAAATAAATGTTTATTTATACTACATATATATACTATTCATAGTATACATACATATAGTATAAATATACATACACTATGTACAAATATATCTATATGTATATAAATACATATACATATAGTATAAACATATCAAGGAGAGAAGAAAAAGGATCTGGAGTAAGAAATACAGCCCAGTCAGTGATGTAGAAAACAAAGTAATGACTAAAATATGCCATAGGGCTTCCCTGGTGGCCCAGCGGTTGAGAATCCGCCTGCCGATGCAGGAGACACGGGTTCGTGCCCTGGTCCGGGAAGATCCCACATGCCGCGGAGCGACTGAGCCCGTGAGCCATGGCCGCTGGGCCTGCGCGTCCGGAGCCTGTGCTCCGCAATGGGAGAGGCCACAACAGTGAGAGGCCCGCATACGGCAAAAAAAAAAAAAAAAAAAAAAAAAAAAAAAAAAAAAAATGCCATAATACAAATGTCAGAAAGGTAAAATTTAAGAATACAAGCACTAAACAGAATAAACAAGAACTTATTATAAGAAAAACGTACAAAGTCATAAACAATAGAAACTATTCAAATAAAAATATTTTTAGGGCTTACCTGGTGGCACAGTGGTTGAGAGTCCGCCTGCCAATGCAGGGGACATGGGTTCGTGCCCCGGTCTGGGAGGACCCCACATGCCATGGAGCGGCTGGGCCCATGGTCCATGGTCGCTGGGCCTGCGCGTCTGGAGCCTACGCTCCGCAACGGGAGGGGCCACAGCAGTGGGAGGCCCACATACCGCAAAAATATATATATATATATATTTTTTTTTTTTTTTAAAAATTTTATCTGAGAGATGACATTTAATCTGAGAGAGAGAGAGACATTTATTTTAAGGAATTGGTCCATTCAGCTGGGTGTGGGGTGTGGGAGGCTGTCACTAGGGCAGGCCGGCAGGCTGGAGACCCAGGAAAGAGTTGATATTACAGTCTCCAGTCCAAAGGCAGTCTGGAGGCAGAATTCTTTCTTCCTTGTTGGCCTTAGTCTTTTTTCTTAAAGCCTTCAACTCATTGGATAAGGCCTGCTTACATTAGAGAGATTAATCTGTTTTACTCAAAGTCTTCATATTTAAGTGTTAATCACGTCAATATTTATAGCAATATCTAGCTGGACTATATTTGACCAAAAACTGGGTACCATGTCCTAGTCAAGCTGACACATCAACGATCGCAGGAGATCGGATCAAGATGGCAGAGGAGTAGGACATGGAGTTCTCCTTCTCCCACAGATATATCAAAAATACATCTACATCTGGAATATCTCTCACAGAACATCTACTGAGTGCTGGCAGAAGACCTCAGACTTCGAAAAGGACAAGACAATCTCCACATAACTGAGTAGGGCAAAGTAAAAAAGAAAAAAAGAGTGAAAGGAATAGGGATGAGACCTGCACATCTGGGAGAGAGCTGGGAAAGAGGAAAGGTTTCTGCACACTAGAAATCCTCTCACTGGCAGGGAGATCAGTGAGGACAGAGGGGGAGCTTTGGAGCTTTGGAGGAGAGCACAGCAACAGGTATGCAGAGGGTAAAGTGTAGAGAGACCTATACAGAGGGTTGGTGCCGACAAGCACTGCCCAGCCTGAGATGCTTGTCTGCTTGTCCACTGGGGGCTGGGGTGGGTGGGGCTGGGTACTGAGGCTGGGGTTTCAGAGGTCAGACCCTGGGGAGAGGACTGGGGTTGGCTGTGTGAAGACAGCTTGAGGGGGCTAGGATGTAGTGCACCACCACTGAGGGAGTCCAAGAAGAATCCTGGGCCTGCCAGAGAGGCAAGGCATCATTGTTAGGGGATGTACAAGGAGACAGGTGGGCCTGCCATAGGAGCTTCTATCTACACATGCTCACTGGCAGCAGTGCACCGCCTACATGAGCTCCAGGTGCAGGCACGAGCTGAGGCTTCCATCTAGGACTCCAGAGGCACATGCAGGTTGCTGCTGCTGCCACCACTGCTGAGGACCCTTAAGCAGGTGCAGGTCACTGCCCTCACCTTCCCAGGAGCCTGCACAACACATAGCTGCTGCTGACGGCCCAGCAATCCCAGGCCAACCACTGCCCCCACCTCCCCGGGGGCATATGTCCTCACCCACCACCACTGCTGTGGAGGGACCTGCGACCAGGAGCCCACCACTGCCCCCACCTTCCTGGGAGCCTGTGTAAGCTGTGCACCTGCATAGCTGCACACCCCCTTTCAAGAGGATAACAGCCAGCACATGCTGAGGAAAGAGATGTCAAGCATCCAAACCAAAAACAGCCCTCAAACCAAAAAATTATTAAACCCACACAAGCTACATAGGGACTCTCCCGCTTATAAATAGCCCTCCAAGACTACAGTAGATAATTGTTTGTCCTAAACTCATAGACTAAGAGAAATATAAGCAAAATGAAGAAGTAGAGGAACCACTCTCAGTTAAAACACCAAGAAAATTCCCCTGAAGGAATAAACAATGAAACAAACAATGAAACAGACCTCTTCACACAGAATTCCAAAAGGAGGTAATGAAAATACGGAAGGAATTAAGAAAGGCTATCAACAGAAATTCAGATTACTGTATAAAGGAACTAGAAACTGTAAGGAGGAGCCAAGAAAAATTAGAAAATTCATTTTCTTAGACAAAAGCTGAGCTCAAGGCAATGAATAGCAAGATGAATAATGTAGAAGAAAGAATAAGTGACCTGAAAGATAGACCAATGGAAATGACCCAATCAAAACAGCAGACAGAAAGCTAAATGAAAAAAAAAAAAAAGAAATGGAAGCAATATAAGAGAACTATGGGATAATATAAATCAGGCCAATCTATGCATAATAGGGATTCCAAAGGGAGAAGAAAGAGAAAAGGGGATTGAAAATGTGTTTGAAGAAATTATGGATGAAAATTTCCCAAACCTAAACAAGGAAACAGATATCCAGATACAGGAAGTACAGACGTTCCCAAACAAGATGAATCCAAACAGACCTACACCAAGACATAATATAATAAATATGGCAAAAGTTAAAAGAGGATTCTAAAAGCAGCAAGAGAAAAACAAAGAGTTTATTACAAGGGAACCCCCATATGGCTATCAGCTGATTGCTCTACAGAAACACTGCAGGCCAGAAGGGAGTGGCAAAATATATTCAGAGTCTTGAAAGAGAAAAATCTGCAACCTAGAATACTCTACCCAGCAAGATTATCATTTAGAATAGGAGGAGAAATAAAGAATTTCTCAGACAAGCAAACACTAAAAGAATACAGCAATACTATACCTATCCTAGAAGAAATATTGAAAAGTCATCTCTAAATAGAAAAGAAGCAAGAAGAAATAGGAAGGAGGAAATAACAATTGGAAAGTAAATCACTTAAATTAGCCAGTATACACATCAAAACAGGAAAAAAAAACCCTATTTGTGAAAGCAATGATAAAAACAAGGAACAGCAAAAGGATAAACATGAAGATGTAAAAAGGGACATCAAAATCATAAAACGTGGGGAAGGAGAGTAAGAAAATGCAGATTCTTTTTCTTTTTTTAAAGAATGTATTTGAGATTATATGACTATCAGTCTAAGGCAAGCAGATGTAGGAAGGGGTTAACATACTTGAAAAACAGGGCAACCACAAATCAGAAACATACAGTAGATTCACAAAAAACTAAAAGAAGAGAAAATGAGCATAAAATAAAAGGAAATCATCAAACCACAAAAAGAAAAAGAAAGGAACAAAGAAGAAACAAAGAATCAACTGGAAAACAAGGTTTGAAATGGCAATAAATACATATGTATCAATAATTACCTTAAATGTCAATGGACTGAATGCTTCAATCAAAAGACATAGAGTGGCAGACTTGATAAAGAAAACAAGAGCCTACAATATGCTGCCTACAAGAGACCCACCTTAGGGCAAAGGACACACATGGATTGAAAGTGAGAGGATGGAAAAAGATATTTCATGCAAAGGAAAATGACAAGAAAGCAGAAGTTGCAATACTCATCTCAGACAAAATAGACTTTAAAGCAAAGGCTATAAAGAAAGATAAAGAAGGACACTATATAATGATAAAAGGATCAGTAGAAGAACAGGATTTTATACTCATCAACATATATGCACCTAATATAGGAGAACCCAAACACTAGTAGACATAAAGGGAGAAATCAGTAGGAATACAATAATAGTAGGAGACTTTAACACCCCACTTGCATCCATGGACAGATCTACCAGACAAAGAATCAGTAAGGGAACAAAGGTCCTAAATGATACAATGGAACAGTTAGACTTAATTGACATTTTCAGGATACTACATCCCCCGAAAAACAGAATATACATTCTTCTCAAATGCACATGAAACATTCTCTAGGACTAACCATATCCTAGGGCACAAAACTAACCTCAACAAATTTAAGAGTATAGAATTATTTCAAGCATCTTCTCTAACCACAATGGTATGAAATTAGAAATCAACCACAGGAAAAGAAACAAGAAAAAAATGATTACATGGAGACTAAATAACATGCTACTAAAAAACCAATGGGTCAACGAGGAAATCAAAAAGGAAATTAAAAAATACCTTGAGACAAAAACAATGAAAACACAACTAAACAAAATCCATGGGACACAGAAAAACAGTTCTTAGAGGGAAGTTCATAGCAATACACGCGTTTATCAAAAAACAAGAAAAATCTAAAGAAAACAACCTAACCTACCAACTAAAAGAATTAAAAAAAGAAGAACAAACAAAACCTAAAGTCAGCAGAAGGAAGGAAATAATAAAGATCAGGGAGGAAATAAATAAAATAGAGATTTTAAAAACTAGAAAAAATCAACAAAACCAAGAGCTGGTTCTTTGAAAGGTAAACAAAATTGACAAACCTCTGGCCAGGTTCACCAAAAAGAAAAGAGAGAGAACCCAAATAAACAAAATAAGAAATGAAAAAGGAGAAATCTCAACTGATATCACAGAAATACAACAAAAATAAGAGAATACTATGAACAATTATATGCCAACAAATTTGACAACCTAGAAGAAATGGACAAATTTCTAGAAACTTACAGCCCACTAAAACTGAATCAAGAAGAAATAGATAATTTGAACAGACTGATCACTAGAAGTGAAATAGAATCTATAATAATAATAATAAAATAACTTCCTATAAACAAAAGTCCAGGGCCAGATGGCTTCACTGGTGAATTCTACCGAACATAGAAAGAAGAACTTAAACTGATTCTTCTCAAAATCTTCCAAAAGACTGAAGAGAAAGGAATGCTCCCAAAGACATCCTATGAAGCCACCTTCACCCTGATACCAAAAACAAGACATCACCAAAAAAGAAAAGTACAGGCCAATATTTTTGCTGAATATAGATGCAAAAATTCTCAATAAAATATTAGCAAACTGAATCCAACAACACATAAAGAAGGTCATACACCACAACCAGGTGGGATTCATCCCAGGTTCACAAGGATGGTTCAACATATGCAAATCAATGTAATACACCACATTATCAAAAGAAAAGTCAAAAACCACATGATCATCTCAATAGATTCAGAAAAAGCATTTGACAAAATTCAACATCCATTCATGATAAAAACTCTTACCAAAGTGGGAATAGAGGGAACATATCTTAACGTAATAAAAGCCATTTATGACAAACCCACAGCCAATATAATATTCAATGGTGAAAAGCTGAAAGCCTTCCTTCTAAAATCTGGAACAAGACAAGGATGCCCACTCTCACCACTTCTCTTCAACATATAGAAATAAATGATAAGAAAAAATAAAAATAATCAAATAAATAAATAAAATAAAAAATAAATTAAAAAAATAAGAAATAAAATGTATCCAGATTGGAAGGGAAGAGGTAAAATTGTCACTATATACAGATGACATGATACAGTGTAGAGAAAACCCTAAGGACTCCATACAAAAACTACTAGATCTAATAAATGAATTTAGCAAAGTAGCAGGATGCAAGATTAACATTCAAAAAATTGGTTGCATTCCTTTACACTAACAATGAAATATCAGAAAGGGAATGTAAAAAAAAAAAAAAAAACCTTTTAAAATCACACCAAAAAAAAAAAAAAAAAACCTAGGAATAAACTTGACCAAAGAGGTGAAAGACTTATATGCTGAGAACTATAAAACATTAATAAAGGAAATAAAAGCGGATTCAAAGAAATGGAAAGATTTTCCATGCTCTTGGATTTGAAGAATTAATATTGTTAAAATGGCAATACTACCCAAAGCAATCTACAGATTTAATGATATCCCTATGAAAATACCCATGACATTTTTCACAGAACTAGAACAAATAATCCAAAAATTTATGTGGAACCACAAAACACCCAGAATTGGCAGACCAATCCTGATGAAAAAACAACAGAGCAGGAGGCATAACTCTCCCAGATTTCAGACAATACTACAAAGCTACAGTAATCAAAACAGTGTGGTATTGGTACAAAAACAGGCATACAGATCAATGGAACAGAACAGAAAGCCCAGGAATAAACCAACACACTTAGAGCCAAGAATATAAAATGGGAAAAAGACTCTTTAGCAAGTGGTGCTGAGAAAATTAGACAGCTGCACGTAAATCAATGAAGTTAGAACACTCCATCACACCATACATAAAACTAAAATCAAAATGGCTTAAAGATTTAAACATAAGACATGACACCATAAAACTCCTAGAAGAGAGCATAGGCAAAACATTCTTTGATACAAATGTTTTCTTACGTCAGTCTCCCAAGGCAATAGAAATAAAAACAAAAATAAACAAATGGGACCTAGTCAAACTTACAAGCTTTTGCACAGCAAAAGAAACCATAAAAAAAAAAAAAAACCCAAACAAAAAAACAAACAAACAACTGAAAAGACAGCCTACAGAATGGGAGAAAATATTTGTAAATGATGCAACAGACAAGGGCTTAATCTCCAAAATATACAAAGAGCTCATATAACTCAACAAAAAAAAACAGACAACCCAATCAAAAAATGGGCAGAAGAACTTAATAGACATTTCTCCAGAGAAGACATACAGATGCCTAGTAGGCACATGAAAAGATGCTCAACATCACAAATTATTAGGGAAATGCAAATCCAAACTACAATGAGGTATCACCTCACACTGGTTAGATGGCCATCATTAAAAAGTCTACAAATAACAAATGCTGGAGAGAGTGTGGAGAAAAGGGAACCCTCCTACACTGCTGGTGGGAATGTAAGTTGGTACAACCACTATGGAAAACAGTATGGAGGTTCCTCAGAAAACTAAAAATAGAATTACTATATGATCCAGCAATCCCACTTCTGGGCATATATCTAGACAAAACTATAATTCAAAAAGATACATGCACTCCTATGTTCATAGCAGCACTATTCACAATAGCCAAAACATGGAAACAACATAAATGTCCACAACAGATGAATGGATAAAGAAATTGTGGTACATATATACAATGAAATACTACTCAGCCATAAAAAAGAACAAAATAATGTCATTTGCAGCAACATGGATGCAACTAGAGATGAAGTTAAGTCAGAAAGAGTAAGACAAATACCATACGATATCACTTATATGTGGAATCGAAAATACAGCACAAATGAACCTATCTACGAAAAAGAAACGGACACACAGACATAGAGAACAGACTTGTGGTTGCCAAGGGGGAGGGGAGGGAGGAGAGGGATGGGGTGTGGGTTTGGGTTGGTAGATGCAAACTATTATATTTAGAATGGATAAACAACAAGGTCTTACTGTATATCACAGGGAGCTATATTCAATATCCTATGATAAACTATAACAGAAAAGAATATTAAAAAAAGAATGTGTATATGTGTATAACTGAGTCACTTTGCTGTACAGCAGACATTGGCACAGCATGGTAAATCAACTACACTTCAATAAAAAAGTCTAAAAAATAAATAAATAGAATAAATAAAATTAACCATCACAGTCAAATGTTGAATTGATATTTATAAATGTATATAATGCAAATATATGAGATATAAGGTTTTCTTTATTTACATATATTTTATTTTGTATGTTAATTATATGTTAATTATATTACTTAGTGCCTCAATGGATTTATTAATTATTCATTTACTAGATGGTTCTAAATCTGAAAGGATTACATAAAAATTCTGCACAATAAATTTATTTTTCTAATTCTTCTTACTTTTTTTTTTTTTTTTTTGCAGTATGCGGGCCTCTCACTGTTGTGGCCTCTCCCGCTGCGGAGCACAGGCTCCGGACGCGCAGGCCTAGCGGCCATGGCTCACGGGCTTAGCCGCTCCGCGGCATGTGGGATCTTCCCGGACCAGGGCACGAACCCGCGTCTCCTGCATCGGCAGGCGGATTCTCAACCACTGCGCCACCAGGGAAGCCCCTTACATTTAAAAAATATTTTGTTTCTATGTTTAAACATATAGGTGTATATGAATATTTAAAATAAGAAAGTAGCATACAGTAATATATAAATTTATGTATATGTATATTCTGTATACACACACATGTTATTAGTCTGCTTTTCTGGAGAACCCTAAAACACTGACCACAAAGAAAAGTCGTGAAAAAAATTTTAAATCAAATATTTTACAACATAAATAGTCACTTCATATGAAATGGCAATACAGCAAATATTTACTTTGAAGAAAATATAAAGATTAAAATATATGATTAGTAAAGAAGAAAAATAGTTTTACAAGTTCTAAAATTTAGAAAATAATTCAAATGTAACTAAGCTAAAAAATATACAAATATAAAAGTTAAAATAAATAAAATGAATAGAAATAAATGTGCAAAGTACTCATAGATTCAATGTCTTGTTTTTGAAAAATACTAGTCAAAACCTGGTTTGCATTTTGTCTCGTAACAGTTTTACCTTCTCTTGAAGAGTAACATAGCTTGATGATCATTTGACTCTTTTCTCCTTTTTCACTTCTGAATTCCACATGTTGTTATTCTACTAAATTTTCTCTGATTTTAGCTACTATAGAGAAATCTAGTGACCCATGTGAAATTATCTACAGCTTATTCTTTTTAGCTAAGAGATCTGTTGTTACAAGCAGGGATGATTCCATCTAATTACTAATTGGATTAACCTGAACACCAGTGATTAAACAAAGAGTCGTCATGTGACACATGGTTTAAGCTCTATGAAATTTTCATAGTAATTCTTTCTATAGGAATTGAATTGGGAATTCAGAAAAGCAAATAAATTACTGGCAGTAGCAGTGCAGGAGGGGGTATGAATTAGGAGCTTTGCAGTGGCCATATGGCTTCAGAAGCACTAAAAACCCCAGAAATAAAGGAGAGAAAGGCATAAGGGAGAAAAGGACAGAAAAAAAAAAAAAAAATGGCATTCCAGTTCCTATCTGTTCAACTTTTACTTGGATTCTATTGGCTATTTTAATTCATTTCTTAAAAAGTTATGTTTTGCTTAAGCAAAATTACAATGGATTTCTACAATTTGCAACTTAGTGACCCTGGGTTAAAACCACAGTATCCAGACCATGTTCTATAATGTATATGATTTACGTACTTAAATTTAAGGTCCAGATCCAGATTTAAGTACTTAGAATATGTAGATAATCAGATAAATGTCTGTGCTCTCAGTAAATACGGGTAGTATGGGAGTGGAGTAATATAACAAGAACCAAAAACATTATAATGCAGGATATAAAGGAAATATTTTGGAAAATTAAAGAAGAGAGGTAACTCACTCAGTTAAAGGGATTACAAAAGACTCCTGAGCCGAGATGACACGAACAGTGTGTTTGATCATAAGTGGCATTTAACCCAGTGCAAAAGGGAGGAGAAAGTCATGCTAGACAGCAGACACCTGTATAAAGGCCCAGAGGAGCAAAGAGAAGGTCATTCTCAAGCATCTATAAATAACCAAAAGTGTAGGGAGAAGAGGGAAGCATAATGGAAAAGGAATATAAATAAGACAGGCAACAAATTATACTCAACCTTTTCCTGAGTGTGATGGGAAGCCCCGGAAAGATTTAAAGCTGGGTGAAATGATAAATTGAAACTTTGACAAGAACACTCTGGAAGAACTTTGGAGGGTATGGAGTGGCCAGGAAAGCAACTGAAGAGATATGTGGAAGGTGTTCGACACTTACATTTGAAATGAGGTAAGTAGCTGAGCTAAGCAGAGGAAAAGGGTAATAGGATGGAGAGGATGAACCCAGGAAATAACCAGGAGTGTCCTCCATGAGCACAGGTTGGGGACACTGTCAGAGGCTCTTTTCCCACACAGGTAAGAATGTGAAACTTATTCACACTGTATGAGGACAAATTAGATAGGATACAGCAAAGCACCTTGCAAAATTAAAAAAAAAAAAACTATAAATATCTTTGGCATTAGTCTTATGCTCAGATGTATTATTAGAAACTATACTGTCCTTTCAGTCAGTTATAGCTTATTGTTTTATATCTGGGACAGACCACTGCATACTTGTCTTAACTCTCACCCTCTGATCATTTCCCATATCTACTCTCCCTTCTACTTCTCTTATCTCCTGTCTTTTATCATTGTGTCTTTGTATTTCCTCAACTTCTGTCTTTCTCTTGTTTCACAGAGAGCACTTTTTCAAAACGCTAATATAGGCTAGGAACAGGGATTGACACTGAGTTCAAACGTACCATGTATTGTTTATTGAGCAATTACGATGGGCCAGGCACCGTGGTGATGAGGGAAAATTGGTCCTGTCCTCACTAAGCTTATAGTCTACCAGGTAAGACAGTCAACTGGAGAAGTGTTAGGGGGTGTATGTATGTGTGTGTGTGTGTGTGTGTGTGTATGTGCGTGTGTGTGTGTCTGGGTGTGTGCAGAGAGTGAGAGGCTTTGAATTTATAGGGGATCACGGTACAGGAACCTAATAGATGGCTAGAAATGTCAAGTCTTCACAGGAGAAATAGTGTTTGGGAGGAGAAGTAGCCTATGAGGAAAGGGTTATTTGGGTACCACTGGGAGTCAGGAGAATAAGAATTTTTCCAGAATAAAGTAAAGACCTTCTTGAATGTTCTGATGTCGAAGATAACACTGTAACTTTCAGGAATCAGGATGTTCAGTTGGCCTGGAAAGCAGGTGGTAGAGAGAGCAATGCTGAGGACTCAGCACCACCACCAAGGATGTCAAAATGAGTGTTATGTTACTACGTGAAGAATACTGCCTTAAGAATCACACAGTTATGCCAAGATGTACTGTAAAGCGAAACTCCATCTAAGAAAGAACATCTAAATCAGGATATTTCTAATTATTATCACATCAGGGAATATAGGAAATATGAAACTTGTTTGAATATGAAGGAGACTCCTGGTAATTTATAGAATTAAGTAAATATGATTTCTGTAAAAGAGTACCATCCTCTGATTCAATTTTTAAAATATAATGTGCTGACTGAAAAACTGATTAAATGGCTTGGAATTGCTTGCATAGGGAAAGGAATATACTTGAAAAATAGACATAATTGTAGCATAATTTAATGACGTGAAACACTCCAAGATAGTGTTATTATCTTCTCATACAGAGGGTCCCCCACACGCAGTAAAGGCAGAAAGAACAACCGACAGGCAGAAGCTGCACCAAGGACTGAAAAGCAGAAACACATCATCTCTACATGGCATGACCTCCATTATCAGCAGACCTGTCATTCACACCGACTGGGGAAGCTCCTGGTAGCATTCAAAGAAGTTGATGATTATAGGGCCAAGTAGAAGAGTCCTGTTACATGTAAGTAAACTGCCTATTAGCCTACAACAGTAGAAACTTCTCAAGAAGTGATGCAAAGGTCAGAAGAAAAGTAATAAAAAGCCCCTGACCAACAATGCTATAAGACATACTCAGTATCTATTTTAAGTTATAATTCTTTGATATTTTTCAAGGACTCAAAAATATACCAGGGGCTTCCCTGGTGGCGCAGTGGCTGAGAGTCTGCCTGCCAATGCAGGGGACGTGGGTTCGAGCCCTGGTCTGGGAGGATCTCACATGCCGCAGAGCAACTGGGCCCGTGAGCCACAACTACTGAGCCTGCGCGTCTGGAGCCTGTGCTCCACAACGAGAGGCCGCGACTGTGAGAGGCCCACGCAACGCGATGAAGAGTGGCCCCCGCTTCCCGCGACTGGAGAAAACCCTGGCATGGAAACGAAGACCCAACACAGCCAAAAAAAAGAAAAAAACCCAGCAAATTCACAACCTCTTTGTTCAGAAATAGGTACTTGGAATCACTAAAATCCATCCTAGTGAAGGAGAAAAAAAAAATCTGTTCACCAACTGAAATTCAAGATTGTGTGGACCCATCTAAAGTATTTAGTTATGCACTTATTCATTCATTCATTCTTTCATTTATATCTATGTTCATTACAAAACAGCTATTTTGCCTTATTCAAACTACTAGTTGGTGTCCATCAGTGTTCAGTCAGAACAGAATAATATTATGATACTAATGGTTAAAAGAAAACATAAAAAAATGTTAGATGTATGAACTTATTTTAGAATTAGGAGATTCACATTTTATTTTACATTTAAATCATCCAATCAGATTTCAACCAGATTTCAATATTATTTCGAATCTTACTCATCCATTAGTTCCTTCATCTGAGATGGACTTAATTGATAATTGTACTTTTAACACATGAATAAAATAAATGTATGCATCCACAATATCTGTATTTTTATAGTCTTTTGCATCCTTCCTATAATTATATTTCTATAATGTTTAGGTTGTTACTATTGTCCTTCCTTTCTTCCCTCTCTCTGTTGTCTCTCCTTTCCTTCTAAAGATCCTGTACCCAATTATTCCAATGTGTGTAGGGGTGTTTTCTCCACACCACCAAGCAATACTTGGACACCCACTGGGTGCCTACAATTCAACTCAGTTCTGACACTATCGACCCAGGGGTAGCATCAGATTCTGTAGATTAAGGACTCAACCCTACAAGACTGTCCTCTACTTCATGTAGCAGTTGCAAGCCCAGGTTGTCACCTGTGCTTCTAATCAGAGGGTTTTAAATCCTAGGTTTTCACAACCCCCTCCTTGGGTTCTATTAATTTGCTAGTGTGGCTCACAGGACTCAGGAAACCAGTTTACTCACTAGATTACTTGTTTATTACACAGGCTATTAAAAGACACAAATCAACAGTCAGATGAAGAGATCCATAGGGTGCTGTGTCAAACAAAGCAACTTCTGCCCCTGTGTTTTGACCCAGCACAGCGGCACATGGGTGTATTCTGGTTCACAAGACTGGAAACTCTTTGAACTCCATCCTTTTGGGTTTAAAATGAGGCTTCATTACATAGGCACCATTGATTAAATCATTAGCTATTGGCGGTCAATTCAAACTCCAGGGGGTGGTAATGAAAAGTTCTGACCGGGGCTTCCCTGGTGGCGCAGTGGTTGAGAGTCCACCTGCCAATGCAGGGGATATGGGTTCGAGCCCTGGTCCGGGAGGATCCCACATGCCACGGAGCAACTAAGCCTGAGCTCAACTAAGCCCATGTGCCACAATTACTGAGCCTGCGCTCTAGAGCCCGACAGCCACAACTACTGAGCCTGCATGCCACAACTACTGAAATCCACACACCTAGAGCCCATGCTCTGCAACAAGAGAAGCCAGTGCAATGAGAAGCCCGCGCACCACAACGAGGAGTAGCCCCAGCTCGCCGCAACTAGAGAAAGCCCGCGGGCAGCAACGAAGACCCAACGCAGCCAAAAATAAATAAATAAAATAAATAAATTTATTTAAAAAAAGAGAGAGAAAAGTTCTGACCTTCTGACCGCAAGTTTGGTTCCCCTGCCAACCAGCCCCCATCTTTAGATGTTTTCCAAGTCACCTGATTAACATAAACTCGGGTGTGGTTGAGAGGGATTTTTATGACTATTAAGACACTTTTATCACTCTTTTCACTTAAGAAATTCCAAGGGTTTTAGGAACTTTGTGCCAAAAATAGGGACAAAAAACGAATATAAATCACGATATCACACCTTTCCTATCTTCTATTTTTCTTTCCTTCAACAATGTATAAAACAATATTAATATGGCGATTTGTATATGCCAAGCACGGCCACAATGTTACGTCTCATCAAATTTCCTCTCCAGAAAGTGTTCTCTTGACAGTTCTGCCGTGCTGTTGGGGTTCTATATACTCCTCCATGCGCCTGAGTAGGCTACTGACCTTGGAGCAAGTGAGTGCCAAGTAACAGAGGGAAAGGATGTCTCTGTCTTACTTTCAGGGACACTCCCCTTTGGGAGCACTGAGTCTGAGTACCTTGAGGCAACCACGCTGTGAAAAACCTCAAAAGCACCCAGGAGAGATTATAGGAAAAACCCCCCATGCTACGTTAAATGAAAAAAAACAAACAAAAAAACCCCCAGAGATCCTCCACCTTCTCCCAGCCCGCAGAGTCCCAGCTGCAGCAGCCATCTGACTGCAACTTGGTGAAAGGTCCCAAGTCAGAAAAGCCCAAACAAGCAGAAACCAAGAGAGCTGACGAAATTATTGTTGTCTTAAGCTATTTGGGGTGATTCATTACGCAGCCATAGAGAAGCAGAGGAAACACTAATTTATGTTGATGTCCACAGATGCTGAGGTCACAAAAATGAGTGGACCCGTCTCTCATTTTCACAGTCCAGTTGGAAAAAAATAATTAAAACGTTTAAAATGACAATACATTGCAAGCAATGCAGCAACAGAGTTAAATACATTATGTCTGGGGAAACCCACAGGACTGTCGGGAAAGGCAGTGGGGCTCTGAGAATCCCTGAACACCCCTGTGGGTGGCCAGGAGCACATTTTACGGGGCTGTGTTTACAGCCACACATGTTGTGCTAGCTGCTTATTCTGCCTTGCGTGACAAAACTCTTCGTCTCTAAATCAGTAGTGTCACAGTGTCCCGTCTTGCCTGCACCCATGAGACAGGGACAGTCTGGCTCATTAGCTTGTAAGCAGGCCAAAGAACATTTCAGAAGTAATTACAGTTGAACTTTTTATATCTTCTCAGGCCTATGTGGGAGAGCACACTCCATCTTCATAGTCATAGAGGCTGCCTATTTGACTAATAAGAAATTGAAAGGTAACTGCTTTGAAATGTAATTGTCTAAATGACATTTTTAATGAGAGTGGAAGATCATGATTGGAATTAGTGACAGCCTCGGACAAAACTTAGATTGCTAGATAAAATCTTGATTTTATCTTGACCAAAACTTTCAAACAAGGAGGTGAAAAATCAATTTTCCCTTACCGCTGATATTTTAAAATTTGGTTTATTTGCAGTTGGATTTTGTCTGTTGGTGTTAAGAATTCACAGAGGGCCTTCTCTTTGTTCTTCATTTTCTTAATTTCTACCTTCCATTTGAAAAGTGTATTCCCTAGTTTGTATCAATGGACTGACAAGTTTTCAATTAGGAATTGACAATTAACCATCTGCTTTAAAAAAATGTGACTCTTGTTTTTTGAATTTAATTTAATTTATTTTTTTATACAGCAGGCTCTTATTAGCTATCTATTTTATACATATTAGTGTATATATGTCAATCCCAATCTCCCAGTTCATCCCACCGCCACCACCAGCCCCGCCCCAGTTTCCCCCCTTGGTGTCCATTCGTTTGTTCTCTACATCTGTGTCTCTGCTTCTGCCTTGCGATGTGATTGTCTCCTGCGTGTCATACTATCATTCATCAGCTTAAATGTAGAACGGCGTAAAGGTTAAGGATGATTCTATCAAGTAAATTGCTTGTGTCTCAAGAACAATATGAAGATAGTTTCTTGTTTTACAGCATCTTTTTTCTAAAATGGTTTAAATTCCTCCCAATTAAGGTGCTACATATAAATGCAATTATTGTTATCAATGATGAGTCTTAACATTATTAATCTATGTGGTGGCACTAATTTTTTTCTTCGAAGTATATCTTGGATTTTCAAATGTATAGTTATGACATTTGACATATTTTTCATAAGCAAGTATTGTCACATAATCACATGCAAGATATTGTTGTATTCCAAAACAGGAGAACTGGGTGATTTTATAATATCATATGGCATTTTACAAATTAAACATAAGTGACGCTGATTCTTTTCAGTGTCATAGAGCAAGTATCATAGAGCAAGTTAAAGAAGAGCTACGTTTTATTTTATTTATTTTTTATTGAAGTATTATTGATTTACAATATTGTGTTAGTTTCTCATGCACAGCAAAGTGATTCCGTTATACATATATTTGTATATGTCTATTTTCCTTTTTCATTATTTTCCTTTATAGTTTATTACAAGATATTGAATATAGTTCCCTGTGCTATACAGTAAATCCTTGCTGTTTAAGGAAGAGCTACATTTAAAGCATGAGTTTCCTGAATACAAACTAATATAATTATTTTTTTAGTAGAAATAGATATGTTCTTTCTCTTGCACATTTTTTTTTACAGTGGCTTTGTATAATTATTCCCGATTATTTCTCCCCCCAGAAAAAAACAATGGCTTTGATGTGTGGGAAGGAAAGTTACAAGAAGGAAAAGAGAATAATGTTTATTTGTTACAGAAGATTTAGCTGAGGTATATAGGACTGATTTACTAAAAATATTACACTAGTTTAATTATATCTAAACTTTTTATGTCTAAGTGTAATAAAGAAAAGTCATTGCAAAACAAATCTTTCATTTACATATTAATGAATTGTACCTTGTAAACATACCCAGGAAGCATTACCCCAATCAAAATATCAGATATCACTATGTAGCCAGGAACTACCCATGTGTCCTCTCCCTCCCATTATGTGCCCCCAAATATATACACTATTCTGATTTCTATCACCAGAGATTAGTTTTGTTTTTTATATACTTTAAAATATCAAAAGGATGTCATGGAGTATAATCTTTGTGTTTCAATTCTTTCTCCTAATATTCATTATATTTGGGAGATACATCAATCTAGTTTTGCAGAAATATTATGTAAGTGTTCATTATTGCATATGCATTTCTGTTGTTATTGTATCTTGGAGTGGGATTTCTACAACATGGGGTCTACATAAGCTCAATATCAATTAATACTGACAAACATTTTTCCAAAGTAGTATCACCAATTACCAGTTTATATTCACAGCAGCATTATGTGACCAATCCACTATCTCCATATCCTTGCCAACACTTGCTATTGCTTTCCTTCCTTCTTCCTTCCTAGCTTCCTTCCTCTTTCTCTTTCTTTTTTTTTCCTTTCTTTCATTTCAGCCATTCTAATGAATTGTAGTGGTATTTCACTGTGGTTTTTATTTGAATTTGTCTCCAATATTGGTGATTTTTCATATTTATTTTAATATGTTATTTTAAATTATTAATATTATAAACAATATTCATTTGGCTTTAATAATTCATTTATGCTTTGTAGTGGTCTTTATTATTTCCTTTTGTGGTGTGTCCATCAGAGATCATTTTATTTATGCCTTAAAAAGTAAATCATTTAATGCAGGGCTACTGGTGAGAAATTTTTTTTTGTTTGTTTCTCTGAAAGCATCTCTCTATAATTTCATTTTTGAAGGATGCTTTTATCAGCAATAGACTTCTATATTAGTAATAATTTTCTTTCAGAATTTTAAACATGTCACTATATCGTTTTCCTTCTTCTACTATTTCTAGAGTAAAGTCAGCTATCAGTCTGATTTTTTGCTTTGAAAGTCATGTGTCTTTATTTCCTTTAGGAGCTCTGAATGTTTCTCTCTATCATTGTTTTCAACTGTTTTACAATAACAAGATTAGATGTGGTTTTATTTGTATTTATCCTTTATGTAATCTGTTGGCCTTCATGAATCTGGGGCTTCATGCATTTCATCATTTTTTCAGAAAATTTTTTCAAAATATTTCTTTCCTCTCTCCTTCAGAGACCCCATTTACATTTATTTTGAACTCTAAAAAAAATCATTTCTGATGTTTCATATTATTTTTTGTGCTTTATTCCAATTCATTTTTTCCTCTCTGTATTTTATTCTCTATATTTTCTATAGCCCTACTTCCAACGACTTTTTCTCAACAATTTCTAGCATTCTGTATGACAATTCTTTATAAACCTCAATTCCCTAATTAAATTCCCAAATGTGTCATCAGTTTCCTGAAAATACTGAGTAATTAATATGTACTTTGTATTATTAATTTGTAAATCTGTGTCTAATAACTAATATCTGGATCACCTGTGAGCCTGTTTATATTATCTGATTTTTATTGTTTTCTTTTTTCCCAATTTCATGTCTTTTGCCATAATTTGTAATTTTTTATTGAATGCTAAACATTTTAATGATAAATTATAGAGACTCTGAATGATGTTACCTTTCTTCAGAAGAAATTCATTTATTTTTCTTACCTCTAATTAGAGTAGGAGCAGATCATATTGATCCAAACAGAGACTGAGATGGTCCAAAGATAAATTTAAAACTGTATAAATATTGGTCTATGTGCAGTTATGATTTTCCTACCACATAGTTTCTTGCGGGTTTCAATTAAATACTTGGGTTGTTTCCAGGACCTATTTTCCAGGGTAGGCCCTATACTCCTTTTTGTGTATTTATTTTCCCCAGTTTATTTATGTTTCTTTTAAAAGACATCTTATTTAATATATGTTGTTGATTTATTAACATTAAACTGCATGGTCCACAGCACTCTGACTCATGCCTGAACAAAGATTATCCAACACACATATTTTCTCCATAAGACACATCATAGTCATCTCTGATTTAAGAACACTCTCCAACACCTCAGCACTAAGCTTGGAGACCATTTTAAATAGTAAATCACTAACAAAAAACACACAAAAATGAGAAAAATCTGGCACAAAACAGACCACCAAAAAGACATTTCTTTACAGTATGAGAGTTGAAACAATAAAGCATGGCATCACCTTGTTTGTTCTCAGGTGGGAACATGCCTGTGAGGCAACTCAAATGTTTACTACTCTGCACCTGTCCATATATGTCCATAAAAGTGCCGCAAGTATGGATTTGAGGATTGCAAATACATTTTAGTGAGTAGACAAATTCACAAATATGGAACTCATGAATAATGAAGATAGGCTGTATATAAATTCCTATCATACATTTAAATGTTAAAAAGCCACACATTGCTGAGAGAGAGAGAAAAAAAATTCATATTGACATCTTTTGACTTGTGAAGAAGGCCTGACCAGCACTATATAAAATCTTTAATTTAGTTGAAATTTAAAATTTCAATTTTTGAAAATGCTTAAGAGGAAAACATGGAAGAAATCCAAGATGTGAACATACTTGATATTTAATAGTTCTTTAAAAAACAAAAAAGGTGCCAGAAGAGGTGTCAGTGGTCTCCAGCCAAGAACTACCAGAAACATACCTGCAGTTGAAAAATATTGGGCTTACTGACTTATTGCAAGGCAGAAGAAAGTACACTAATGAGAATCATGTAATGTCTCTGTAAGATGGTGTTTAAAAGGAATTCTATGATCTGACCTTATGTTAGGTGATTTTGGGAGATATTTCAAAGACGTGATGCTTTGCTCTGGATTTCATGCAGTCAGGAAGCAGAGGGAATGCTACCGTAGCCTATCTTAATAAATCTTATCTAATGTAAAGAATGTAGTGAGGCTGAGGCTGTAATAAATGCAGAGGCAGCAGTCACTCATCCAGGAAGAAGACATATTTGGTTATATTTGAGGTTTAGACAATGTTCTTTTTCTTATCTAAGTTCAACCATAATTATGGAGTAATCTTACTTCTGTCTTGATCAGAGTGGCCTTGCTTGATCCTGTTATTTTGCAAAATTCACACATTCAAAGTGGGTACCAGCACCTAGCTGTGAGACCCAACTGTCCCCTGTGACACCAATATCTAACCGAGAATGCTAGGGTAGCTGCTGAAGGTGAAGGGGTGGCTTTTCTTTTTCTCAAGTTTTCAGAGTATTAAAAGCATTCCTAATAACCCATATTGCATCACCTCTGCTTTAATGTAATATATATGGTTGAAAATCACATGTCTTATTTCTTTTCTGTGCATATGGAAAATGGTAGTATAAAGAACACAACCTGTATTAACCCTAATGTATTAAAGTATATTGCTGAGCAGAGAAACAAGGATTTTGAAAGAAATATTGCACTATTATAAAATAACCACAGATAGAGTCAGTTTGCATGTTTTCTTTGTAAAAAACGGAGAATACTTAATAAAAATAAAACCTTGAAAGAAAAATCCAATTTTACATATGAACCTAGTTACTCCCTCCAGTTTCATGTGGTTGCTTGTCTGCTGCATACTTTCCCTTCACAAATCAACAATATCCTCCTCATAAAGGGTAATATGAATTCTATCTTTTGTAGAAGTTTATAGTCAAAATTATTGGATGTGTATTTTGCTATAAACTGGTGGCCTGGCTCAAGAAGTTACTATACATGGGGCTTCCCTGGTGGTGCAGTGGTTGAGAATCCGCCTGCCGATGCAGGGGACACGGGTTCGTGCCCCGGTCCGGGAAGATCCCACACGGAGCCTGTGCTCCGCAATGGGAGAGGCCACAACAGTGAGAGGCCCACGTGCCACAAAAACAAAGAAACAAACAAGAAACAAACAATCCAATTAAAAAATGGGCAGAAGACCTAAATAGACATTTCACCAAGGAAGACATACATATGGCCAAGAGGCACATGAAAAGATGCTCAACATCACTAATCTAGAGAAATGCAAATCAAAACTACAATGAGGTATCACCTCACACCAGTCAGAATGGCCATTATGAAAATATCTACAAACAATAAGTGCTGGAAAGGGTGTGGAGAAAAGGGAACTCTCTTGCACTGTTGGTGGGAATGTAAATTGATACAACCACTATTGAAAACAGTATGTAGGTTCCTTAAAAAACTAAAAATAGAACTACCATATGACCCAGCAATCCAACTACTGGGCATATACCCTGAGAAAAACATAATTCAAAAAGAGCCATGTACCACAATGTTCATTGCAGCTCTATTTACAATAGCCAGGATATGGAAGCAACTTAAGTGTCCATCGACAGATGAATGGATAAAGAAGATGTGGCACATATATACAATGGAATATTACTCAGGCATAAAAATAAACGAAATTGAGTTATTTGTAGTGAGGTGAATGGACCTAGAGTCATACAGAGTGAAGGAAGTCAGAAAGAGAAGAACAAATACCATATGCTAACATATATATGGAATGTAAAAAAAGAAAACATGGTACTGATGAACCTAGTTGCAGGGAAGGAATAAAGATATAGACATAGAGAATGGACTTGAGGACATGGAGTGGGAGGGGGAACCTGGGGCAAAGTGAGAGTAGCATCGACATATATACACTACAGAATGTAAAATACTTAGCTAGTGGGAAGTAGCAGCATAGCACAGGGAGATCAGCTCAGTGCTTTGTGATGACCTAGAGGGGTTGGATAGGGAGGATGGGAGGAAGGCTTAAGAGGGAGGGGATATGGGGATATATGTGTGCATATGGCTAATTCATTTGGTGTACAACAGAAACTAACACAGTATAGTGAAGCAATTATACTCCAATAAAGATATATTTAAAAAATTCAAATATAGATACCATTTGAAACCTAGCAAATATATTTCTAATATCATTGTTAAATCCTGTAATCAATGTCCAAAATATGTTTTTAAAATGTACTTCAATAAAATAAATAAATCTGCAATACTGCTCCCCCCAAATCAGAAAATCATAGGCTTTAAATTTAACAGCTAAATTGATGATGTCATTCATCTAAAAACTATTTAATTATAACAGTAATTTACACACACACACACACACACACACACACACACACACACACACACAGAAAAGAGATAGAGAGCAAAAAAGCGTAATGTGACATTAGCAAATTTTCAGCCCCATGTCATCTATCTACCTGCAGGCAACACATTTTCTCATGGACAACTTAGGTTATTTAGAGCAAATACTAAAATATTCCTTCTACAACCAAGTTGACGCATTTGGGGGTTGAATTCAGGTGTGCCCCCGCCCCCCACCCGTCCCAGGGCTCACGTGAGACTCCAACTTGAGCTTCTACATCTATTTCCTGTCTGTGACCCAGGGGTCTCACAGGTCAAGTCCCAATGTCAAGTTCTGCAAAGAATGGATTTTTAGATCTTACCATCAGCTGGTAGAGTTGACTTTCTCACCTATCACAGTCCTTTTGAATATGCCATGATTCTTACTACCAGATTAAGGGTCTGTATCTCTCTATGACACTAAGAATTGCTGTCCTCCTCAAAGTTTAGTACTGTTTTCTATGTCAAATTAAACAGATCTTGAGGCAGATGCATTTAGATGCTTTTTCTGAATTTCTGGTCATACAAATGATACTTTAGTTTTATACGAAAATTCCAATTTGCTGTATGTTTTTCCCTTAAGATTTTTAGACTTTCTTTTGGTTGGGAATAAGTCATTGACAGTTCAGATATCTCAGTGTAATTATTAGTTGTATGTTGTATTAAGATTGTCAAAGTGAATTTTTAAAAAATAGTACCTGCTTACTAATGAAAATGAGATGCTATTCTCAATTTTTAATGCAAATTCTACACTGAAAGAAAAAAACTACTTTGTCTATTTGAGCCATTATACATATTTCATTGATAAATACTTTTAACAATATAAAAATTACTGAAAATTTAAATATAGACCTCAAATTATAATTAAGAGTTTTCACATATTAAAAGAGAGAGATTTAATTTTCCTTTCTTGTAGTCATCTGATTTTAATACTAACTACCTAGGTAACAGTGTGAGTTTAAACCTCATTCTTAACAGTTGAAGCCTGTAGTTCAGTGTTATTTTTCTGATAAAAGCTATTTAAAATAAATTAGTCTGATTTTCAAAACATTAAAACAAATTAATCCTAATATAAAGCTCAGTTGCAAACAATCTGTTATATAAGAACCTGAATAATAAAATAGATTATTTCAAAGCTAGTATATCATACATGATATATAATTGCAGATGTGTTCAAATCTAATAAAACTTTTTCACCTGAACAAACTAAAGTGATATTGAAAAGTATTGAATTTTCTTTATAAAATCATAAATGAAAACCTGGCATATCATGATGTTTAGATAACTGCAACAGAGTCATGTTGACTAACTAAAGTATAAATGAGCTGTAGCATAAAAACTAAATTTATATGTAACAATCTGGTCAACCAAAATAGCAATTGTATTTCCCTTTGGGAAAACAAACTGAAAAAGTGCTTCTTTCTCCTGCTCTGTCAATTCCCTGGCTAGGAAGTGGATTGAGAGGGAGTTGAAAAGATTTGCTGAGGACTCAGTATAGCAGGGTGGGATTAAATTCACAGGCAGAACCTGGTATACCAGATGCGGGGGTCAAAAAATCAGTAGAAAAAGGAACTGTGTCTTAAATTTAATACTCTAACAATTAGAGAATATAGTGAATGAATGATAAACATTTGCAAAAAAGAAAGTAGATCTGTAGAACCTCAATAGATTAGGCTAATCATTGGCAAAACACTGTGAATTAGAAAAGTAGAAATATATTTTTTTAACCTGGGAAATACACCAATGTCAGAAAAGAAACTTTGGGGGCTTCCCTGGTGGTGCGGTGGTTGAGAGTCCACCTGCTGATGCAGGCGACGCGGGTTCGAGCCCCGGTCGGGGAAGATCCCACGTGCCGCGGAGCGGCTGGGCCCGTGAGCCGTGGCCGCTGGGCCTGCGCATCCGGAGCCTGTGCTCCGCAACGGGAGAGGCCACAGTGGTGAGAGGCCCGCGTACCACGATAAAAAAAAAAAAAAGAAAGAAAAGAAACTTAGTTCTGTTGTCTTTTATCACTTTTTTGTTCATGATTTTCAGCCTATTCACCAATTAAAGGGGTGAGTGGGCAAGGTTTCTGGTATTTTCTGATTTTTTTCTACCATCTGCTTCTTAAAATGCAGTCATATCCACAGTTCTCCGTCCACAGATACTCTGGTGGTAATTTTCTAAAATAATCTCCACTTTCTAGGCTTCATTTATCACTTCCAGTCAAACCCTTTTCAAATTTGTATTTCAAAACTTGACCTTTAGTTCTTGTTCCCCAATGCCTGATAAGCATCTCCCACAGGGTATCTTAAAGACACCTCAAACTTAATACATCGTCCACTAAGTTTTCTAATTTTTGAAAGTTTTTAGATGTTCTTAAAAATAAAAATAAAGACACAAGAAAGAGAAGAATAATGTCCATCTTTCCACCACCTGATTCAATCTCTACTAACAATGTGATATAATTGCTACTGGTTTTATTTTTTTCTATTGTAAAGCAAAACTACTCAATTATTTTTGTAATAATGGTATATACTTATTGTAAAAATTTCAAACATTACCAAAAATGCAGGAGGACGAAAGTGAAATATCAGACCAAATCCCATGGCCCAAATTAGAAACAGAAAGTACCATTGCAGACAACTTCTATTGATTCAAAATTTATCACAGTTTTTAACACAGCTACTCCTTTACCTGCCTCAATATTTAAACTCATGTTTTATTTGTGTAAATGTGGTGGTCAAGTAGGTAATCTCCCACTTCATCCCAAGGAAGAACTCCAAGGGTGCTATGTTTACTGAGTTTGTTCATTCTATTCCTGAATGGCCTGTATTCTGGTGATAAACTTCTCAAGGCATTATTGCTCTCAGATTTTGTAGACAATTCCTCCAATGTCTTTTGACGTTCATTATGCTCTTTGCTTTTTTTTTTAAAAAAAACAGAGAACTGTGACCAGTCTGATGCATTTCACCTATGTAATAATTTGCTTTTCTACCTGTATTACCAAATTATTTTTTTCTTTCTTCCATCTTTGAAAAATATTTTTGCTGTATTGGAATATGTCTAAGTTTTATTAAATTCCTTAGAACATGGGGCAATTTTTGATATTCAGTTCCTTCTTCATTTCCTTAAAATGCATTTGATTTTCCATTTTGTGTCTCTGCACTCTGAAAATGTATCCCTTTATTTGTTTGAATTTTTTTAAAAAATGTTTTTGCAACAATTGCCATCATTTTAAGCCTTTCCACTATGACAGTGATTTGATTTTTAGTAGTACCTTGTCTCTTTCATGTTCTTACTAACTGTAAAGTTCAAATTGGAGTTGTGTTGATTCTGGTTATCCTAGGTCTGAAATACACTTTTTATCTCATTCTGTTGTTTAATCATTTAGTGCTTGAGCCGTTATTTGACTAAATTATATTCTTATTATGCTGATTTATATACAAGAAACAATTGTGAGAAATTTTTTCCTTCCTTGAACTGACTTCTTAGGCTTTGGGACACTATGTTTCTTTCTATTATTTTGTCTAACAGTTTTCTTTTTCATTTATTGGCATATGATATTTCCTTTATTGTGTGCTATTATTTTTGTAGGCTTACTTTTTTAGTCCAGTTCTACCCAACACTGACATTTGCTTTCATGACTGCACGAGAATCCTTGCCATTCTTCCCGTTGTATGTGAGGACAGATTGTTTTGTCTTCCCCCGTGAGCTCTAGTGTGAGGGCTGAGTGTGGCCTAGAGAGGCCGCTGAGCGGAGGGAGAAATTGCAGCTGAGTAGATAAAGCTGGCGTCTATTTAAACATAAATGGGCTGGGCTTCCCTGGTGGTGCAGCGGTCGGGAGTCCACCTGCCGATGCAGGGGACACGAGTTCATGCCCCGGTCCGGGAGGATCCCACGCGCCGCGGAGCGGCTGGGCCTGTGTGCCGGAGCCTGTGCTCCGCAGCCTAAGAGGCCACAACAGTGAGAGGCCCGCGTACCGCAAAAATAAATAAATAAATGGGCTATGCTCTTTTTCTGAGTTTTAAAAATATCTGTACCAAACTTCACTCCCCATAAGTGTCAGGGACAAAGAAGGGAAAACAATTTTTATGTGTTCCCAATGATTTACTCAGTTTAAGAATAGCCCTGGAAGGTTTACTTTGTTCAGAAAGAGTCATCTCCGTCATATGTTTTTCCCCAGCCTACCTACTTCTTCCCAGCAGCTGTTTCCACTAATTCTCAAACAAAAAAAGAAAAACAAATGATTTGCTGTTCAGTTTGCTTCTCCCCAGATTTGAAAGTATTTATAAGGATTATTAGGGTATTGTGAACTCAACTCTGTGGTACCAAGGGGTGGAGTACTGTGCTTGTCCTCTAAGAATCTTCTATTACTTTGAGATTCAGTGTTTAAAAGTAGAAGACATGAGAGCATACTTTGTCCTTTTCTTGGTAACCACTTGAAGTGTTTTATTTAGTTTTGATTCTTCCTATGTTTAGCTTATTTTCATTGAGTTTTAGGAAAGTCAAATTCTAAGACACAGTTTCAAATAAGCTTCCCAGTTTGAATTCCCAAACTTTAATTATCACTATTTATTCCCAAACTTTTTCATTTGTGTTTTTATAGCTAATCTAAGGGTACCATGGTCTTTCCAGTCACAAAAGTTAAAAACTCTGCAGTTCTTTTTGATTCCTTTCCTCATTCTTCTGCAACATAAAATCAGCAATCAAGGTACATCAACTCTATGCCTGAAAATATGTCAATGATACTTTTCCTTTTGTGCCTCGGAATTACATGTTCTTAGTTCAATCTCACATTCCTTCTATAATAGACTATTAGGCAAACCACTTAATTGGAATTTTAGCCACTAATCCCCATAACATTTCAAAATAACAGAAACAAGCTTTTACTGATATCAACTATGCAAAATACATTTTACTTATCTCTCTTACCCTCAAATATTTTTGGGTTTTCATTTTATTATAAACATCTCCCAAATGACACAGCTAGCTAACCAGGGACAGTAGCAGGATTGGAACCCACGTCTAACAGAATCCATTCCTGTACCCATTCTACTACTCTAGATATTTTTCTATTTTATTCATCTAACTGCCAAACTAATATATGTAGTGTATGCTTTCCACTTTCAGACAGTTAAGATAACGAATTCATTATAAAAATATAAATCTAGGGACTTCCTGGTGCCGAAGTGGTTAAGAATCTGCCTGCCAATGCAGGGGACAAAGGTTCGAGCCGTGGTCGTGGAAGATCCCACATGCTACGGAGCAACTAAGCCCGTGCACCACAACTACTGAAGCCCACGTGCCTAGAGACTGCCCTCCACAAGAGAAGCCACTGCAATGAGAAGTCCATGCACTGCAACAAAGAGTAGCCCCTGCTTGCTGCAACTAGAGAAAGCCCATGTGCAGCAATGAAGACCCAATGCAGCCAAAAATAAATAAATAAATTTATTAAAAATATATATTATAAATCTAAAAGGGCATTATGGACAATTTTTTTGAAGAAACATCCTTCCCTATTAGATGAAATCTCAATAAAAAATAACAATCTTGCTATATTTGCTTCCTGACTTTATTACCAAAAGCTACGGATAACAAATTGCATTAGAACATAAATAAGGAATAGCTACATTTGTTTATTAGAAAATTATTAATATTGAGAAGACCTAATTATTCAGGAATAAAAATAAAGGAAAGGGAAATTACCCCTTTTCCTACAACTAAATACTCCCATTGAAAATCAAATTAATGGGTCATCTAAGTGTCATAGCCCACGGAACACTTCCTCTGACCTGTTTCTTCCACTCCTTCCAGTGACTAATAATTCTATGAACCAATAAAATAGGCCGTTTTCATTATAATTTTCTAAAGTATGGTCGAGGCATTTCAGGATTTTCATCTAATATCATTTTAATTTGGTATAAATGTTTTCTCATGAGTAAAGGATCTAAGATTCCATGCTTTAGAGTTGCATGTGTTTTCTAGTGGCCCAGTGGAGTTTGAATTTATTGTACATTCTAATTTTTTTATTGATGTATGGTTGACCTACAGAACTGTGTTAGTTTCAGGTGTACAGCATAGTGATTCATGGGCTCTTTTTTGCAGATGATATTCCATTATACATTATTATAAGATATTGGATAAGATTTCCTGTGCTATACAGTAAATCCTTGCTGCTTATCTATTTTATGTATGGTAGTTTTTATCTGTTAATCCCATATTCCTAATTTATCCCTCCCCTCATCCCCCACTGGTAAACGGGAAGTTTGTTTTCTATGTCTGTGAGTCTGTTTCTGTTTTGTATATAGATTCATTTGTATTATTTTTTAGATTCCACATATAAGTGATATCATATAGTATTTGTCTTTCTCTGTCTGACATTTCAGTAACCATTATACTCTCTAGGTCCATCCATGTTGCAGCAAATGACAATATTTCATTATTTTTAATATTCCATTGTATATATACATACCACATCTTCTTAAGCCAATTGTCTCTTGATGGACACTTGAATTGCTTCCATGTCTTGACTATTATAAATAGTGCTGTTATGAACACTGGGGTGCATGTATGTTTTCAAATTTAAGTTTTCTTTTTTTTCCAGATATACCCAGGAGTGGAGTTGCTGGATCATATGACAGTTATATTTTTAGTTTTTTTAAAGAACCTCGATACTATTTTCCATAGTGGCTGCACAAATTTACATTCCCACCAGCAGTGTACGAGGGTTCCCTTTTCTCCACACCCTCTCCAACATTTATTATTTGTAGACTTTTTGATAATAGCCATTCTGACTGGTGTGATATCTCATTGTGGTTTTGATTTGCATTTCTCTAATAATAGTGATGTTGAGCATCTTTTCATGTACCTGTTTCTATCTATATGTCTTCTTTGGAAAAATGTCTATTTAGTTCTTCTGCCCATTTTTGATTGGTTTGTTTCTTTGATATTGAGTTGTATGAGCTGTTTTTATATTTTGGATATTAACTCCTTGTTGGTTGCATCATTTGCAAATATTTTCTCCCATTCAGCAGGTTGTCTTTTCGTTTTGTAGATGGTTTCCTTTACTGTGCAAAAGTTTTTATGTTTGATTAGGTCCCGTTTGTTTATTTTTGCTTTTATTTCTTTTGCCTTGGGAAACTGATCTAAGGAAATATTTCTTTGATTTTTGTTAAAGACTATTTAGCCTATGTGCTCTTCTAAGAGTTTCATGGTGTCGTGTCTTAAGTTTAGGTCTTTAAATCATTTTGCGTTTACTTTTGCATATGGTGTGAGGGAATGTTCTAATTTCGTTGATTTGCATGTGGCTGTCCAGCTTTCCCAACACCATTTGTTGAAGAGACTCTTTTCTCCATTGTTTACTTTTGCCTCCTTTGTCTTAGATTAATTGGCTGTAAGTGCCTGGGTTTATTTCTGGGCTCTTTCTTCTGTTTCATTGATCAATGTGTCTGTTTTTGTGCCAAATACCACTCTGTTTTGATTACTGTAGCTTTTTAATCAAATGGAGTTTGATTTCATTGGACATCCTAATTTTAAATTTTCTTTCTTTGAAATTATAAATCTACATGTCAGCCAGAGTTGGATGTCATATATGTGTTAGCAAAGTGTTCCATGACTCACTAGGTATACTGAACACTTTTTTTGTTTTTTAAAATGAGTAGCAGTGACTTCTTGCCCTTTGAAAAGCTATAACTCTCTTGGAAGGCAAGTATTATGATAAACTTCTAAATCAGCTTTGTGGTAATAAACAAACTTTACTGTAGATACTGACTTTCAATATCAAATTCCTATCACTGAAATACAAACTGACCATTATTAGATAGCTGAGGAAGGAAAATAAGAAAATAAGTTTTACTCAGTACCCAAAATACGGCAAAAAATATATTCTGAATTTTACATGTACAATCTCATTTACTTCTAAAAAATTCAAAAAAATCCTGTAGAGTCAAACAGTATTCCAACTTTAAAGCTGTGGCTGGCTGTAGAAGCTCTCTGAGAATATCAGAAAATAATGCAACTACTACATGATAGAGCGAGCATTGTAACTTAGCCCTAAAGGACTCCAAAGTACACGTTATCTCCACTACTCATTCCCATGTTAATGTGGTATAAACAAGCCTTCATCTCCCCACTAGACAGTCATCTCCTACAGATGTGCAAGAACTTTACTGCACTCTAGAGTTTAGCAAAAACACACAGGGAAAGCACAACACAAAGACACAAAAACACTCTTCTCAGAATGTTGTATCCATTCAACAAAAGTTTGCTAATTGCAAAACTTAGCTTTGAAAGTATGAATAATTGTTCCTTACTTTAGAACAGCGCCAGTCCCCTAACTTTGAAATAATATTTACTGCATCTCAGATATACTGAATGAGATGAGTGGTTAATGATAACAGGATTTCCAAGCAGCTGCTTTATGGTGGGCAGAAGAAATAAAAAAATGTATACTATCCATGACATGAAGCAATGAAGCATTGCTGCTGACTGCTAGCAATTGACAACAATCAATCAGTATGACAAGGAGGAATTAAAAACAAGGTAGCTGTAATTGAGGAAACGTGTCAAACAGATTATAAGTGAAGGGGCAGAGGCACAAATAGTGACAAGATCTAAAAACACTGGGTCTTTTCATTACTTAAAGGGCAGACTTCATAACTATACTCTGTAATGACCCTTCCAAGTAAGCTCTTCTTTTACTGTCCAAGTATCATCCAAGTAAAAACTATGGATATATGTAGAGTTACACATAATTAGTGTGCAAAGCTGTGTTTACAAGTAACATCCTGTGGGCTTGCCCTTCATTCTTTTAAAACAATACTAAAAACAAGGGTGCTATGGTATGAAAAGGTTCAAACAATTTTGTATAGCATTTGTGCAGCATGAAAAATTGGATCTCTCAAGAATGCAGGATGCTTTTTATAAGGAGCTGTGCATTTTCAGTCACAGTGATAGGAAAATTGTGAACTGTGTATGGTGATGCATTTGAAAAGGAAGTCTGTAACATGTTTTTATGCTGTGTCAGTTTTATTGTTTAGTTTATAAGAAAGTTAAGAGAGATAAAGATAATTTTAGTAGCAAAAGTAATTATAGGTTATTTTAGTGTTTCTTCTGTAATTTAAAATATCTTTTGGAGACAAGTTCACGTGAAATTAAAATATTCATATATTAAGGAATCAGTTTTATGTGTTGTTCCTCTCTGACTATTATACACAGGTAAGACAGGATGGTGTGAAGCACATTATGACTTTTAGCCACCTTGACTTTACTGTTTTTATGATTGGGTTATATAATAACAAAGGGGAGACTTAATCTTAACCACATGTCAACTAGTTGCTTTATATAAGTGCAGATATATGTAGGAATTTCTAATAAGATTGAATATTTCAAACCCTGATATGTACTGTTGATATATAATTTAGAAGGTCAAGACCCTATCAGTATCTATGTGCTTTTACTTATTTGCAAAGATAATTGTGCCGATTCAATATGCACATGTTTGGAGTAGTTTGACTGTGTCGAGCATCATTTTAGACAATGGAATGCACTTGCAAGTTAACTGAATGGCATTAGTAGATGATCTGTGGCCATTGATCATTAAAAAATATGTCTTTAGAAAGAATTAGGTTAAGCCAAGATACGACCCAGATTTTCTATATCTGATTCATGACATTCTGCCCATTCTGCTTCACCGTATGATAATTTGTTCCTTCATAAATATTTGAAAAACTTTTAGGTAGTAAAACAACCAACCACAGGTTTGAAATTAGGACGTGTGGATTTTATTCTTTAAGAAGAGAATTAGAATGAAGCCATTAACTTCATCCATCATGGACACAGGAAATGCGCCAATGGAAAACCACATTGTACCATGAGCGCACAGTAATGTTTTGAGTTATAAAATTTTCCTGAAAATGGGAGCTAATGAAACCACTCAAACTGTGGATGGTCCAAGACATGCATCCCCAAAAGAATCAGTACCCCTAAATCATGGGCAGAGGATACAAACTATTCCTTATGGCTTTTTTCAACTGCTTCTGCTTGAAAACAGAGATGGTAAGCAAAATGTATTCTCAGTAATAAAGTTACCAAAAATTGATAGGCTAAACTGGGAGTAAAAGTAAAAAAGACAACAACCAAAAATTCCTGTGCTTTTATTTTCCTCTACCTTGATTGGCAATAATTTTCCAAGATGAAAAGATGAGAAAAAAAAAGAAAAATATATGTACATTTTTCCAACTTGCCACTCTTCCATAAGAGAAAATATTTGAAAAATTATTATTTCATTAATCAAGTAAAAGGTAATGACATTAAATCTTGCTCAATTAATATACCCTATAGACAGTTATCTTAAATATCTGATGAATTTGGTGGTGGGTAATCTGCATGATTCAAACAATTATTGATGAGTTATTGTTAAATTTTTACAAGTTTTCTAATTAATGTTTAGACCCTGACTAAAAACAATTAAGCCTTATTCATCTTCCTCTTTCTAAATTCACTGCACACATGCTCAATTTTCACTTTTATTTTTCCCATGTTTCCCTGTTTTTGTAAATACCAGCAACTAGGGTGATGGAGAAGTTGAGAGCCTTTACTTTAAATCACGTAAAGGCCATGTCAAAAGGTCATCAGAAATGAGAAATACAGACACATTCTGAAACATCGAACACTGTACTGCTAACCTACTCTGATAGACACATCAGAAAATATCTTATAAATGCAAATGGCATTCCAGAACAAAAGACTGTCACTTCTTTCTTTGAAAAATAGCTGTCTAGCTTATCTGTCTTTCCTCACCCTCACAATTACCTTCATAACAGTAGAAGATACACAATATGAATTGAAAGGCACATTTCATGTTTATGCAAAAGAAAAAAGTGAATTTATAAAAATGAATATAATGATGTAAATGAGTAAAAAATGCCTATATATGCAGCATGAAGCTCTCAGAAATAGGAAGAGAACTAAGTAGTCCGAAGTTTTCCAAAGATGTGTAGTTCTTATCCAGAAGCAAAAACAGATCATTTATTTTGGAAACACTATACATTTTTTAAAAAATGACAGCTGCAAAACCCAGATTTACTAATCTTTCAAAAAGATCTCCTTTGGCTAGTCATTTGTATGGGTGCAAGTGAGAGAAATCAGGACTGTCAGCCAGCATAAGGTAATGAAAGGGGAAGGGGCACATTTTACCCAGGGAAGAGATGTCTGAGCATCATAATCCATGTGAACAGTGTGAATATCATTCAAAAAAAAATCTATTACTTTGTGTGATACTTAGTTTTACAGGGTGCCTTGATATTTAGTGAAACATTATTCTGTGTGGCTGTTTGAGATGAGATTAATTTTTGAATAGGTAAACTAAGTGAAGCATATTGCTCTCCCTAAGGTGCATGGGCCTTATCCAATCAGTTGAAGGCCTGAATAGAATAACTGGCTGACCTTCCTATGAGTGATAGAAAACTCCTCCTACCTGATTGCCTTGAGCTAAGACATTGGTTTTTTCCTGCTTTTTGTCTTAAACTGTAGCATCAGCTCTTGGGTCTCAAATCTGCCAAGTCCATAACTGCATGAGCCAATTCCTTATAATACATCCCTCTTGCACATACATGTGATATATATATATTGAGAGAGAGAGATGGAGAGATATACATACATAGAGATATAGATGTATATACTGAAAGACATCACTGATTATTGATATATAGAGAGATCATTGATGGCAAGCGATCATTGGTATGATTAACAAGTGCATAAACTGCCAGGGTACTTAAAAAAAGGAAGTGAGTTAGTCTCCCGAATATGGACACTCAAGCATACCTCTTACTGCATCATAAAGAATTCCTTCAGCAGGCAGCTTTGATGCAGACCTAGAAAACTTACCAATGTAGACACAGTAATATGAAAGAAGTGGCAAGTTAGCACAAAGCTTTTGCAATAGCTCTTCTCTTACCATATTTATTTATAGCTGGTTCACCTTCTCTTATCCTAACCTTGTGGAGCCTTGGGTAAGGGGCTTTGTTTATTCTAGTCAATGGCTCTCTATTACAAGTCTAGACAATTTTTATTGGAGTAGCTCAAGGACTTCCTTACTCTGAGTAGGAGTCAGGCTAACCATAAAAGACCACAGATGTCCTGGTACTTCAAAAACTACACATAAATGAATGAGATTCATGAAGTTTACTTCCCCCAAAAGGCAAATCATAAAAATTTAGATTTGTATGACAAATAATATTATACTAAAGCATATATGGCATTGAGACTACAGTTCTCTCAGAACTGAAAATGACTAAAAATTATTTCATAGAAATCTATAGAAGCAACAAATAAGTATCAAATTACTTTAACAATATGATGCAGCAATCCCCCTACTGGGCATATACGCTGAGAAAACCATAATTCAAAAAGAGTCATGTACCAAAATGTTCATTGCAGCTCTATTTACAATAGCCAGGACATGGAAGCAACCTAAGTGTCCATCAACAGATGAATGGATAAAGAAGATGTGGCACATATATACAATGGAATATTACTCAGCCATAAAAAGAAACGATTGAGTTATTTGTAGTGAGGTGGATGGACCTAGAGTCTGTCATACAGAGTGAAGTAAGTCAGAAAGAGAAAAACAAATACCGTATGCTAACACATATATATGGAATCTGAAAAACAAGGTCATGAAGAACCTAGGGGCAAGATGGTAATAAAGACACAGACCTACTAGAGCATGGACTTGAGGATACGGGGAGGGGGAAGGGTAAGCTGGGACAAAGGGAGAGAATGGCATGGACATATATACACTACCAAATGTAAAATAGATAGCTAGTGGGAAGCAGCTGCATAGCACAGGGAGATGAGCTCGGTGCTCTGTGACCACCTAGAGGGGTGGGATAGGGAGAGTGGGAGGGAGGGAGATGCAAGAGGGAAGAGATATGGGGACATATGTATATGTATAACTGATTCACTTTGTTATAAAGTAGAAACTAACACAGTATTGTAATACAATTATACTCCAATAAAGATGTTAAGAAAAAAATATTGAATGACCTACCATAGGGACATGACACTGGAAAATACTAATACTTGACCCTTTCATATTTAAGAAATAAAAAACTTTATTTTATGGATATTGACATACTGACTCTAAAGTTTATATAGCAAGGCATAAGATACAGAATATTTAATACAATACTGAAGGAGAAGAATGAAGTTGGAGGACAGACACTACCCAACTTCAAGACCTATTGTAAAGAAAAAGCAATTAAGGCAGTGTAGTATAGGCAAAGGAATAGACAAATAGAACAATAAAACAGAATAGGGAGTTCAGAAATAGACCCACATAAATATAATCAATGAACTTTGACAAAAGAGCAAAGGCAATACAATGGAGCAAAGACAGTCTCTTCAACAAATTATACGGGAATAAATAGACACGCAAATGCAAGAAAAAAATGACTCTTGATATAGACCTAACACCCTTAACAAAAATTAATTGAAAATGGATCATAGATTTAAATGTAAAATGCAAATCTATAAAATCCTTAGAAGATAACATAGGAGAAAACTTCGATGGTCTTAAGTATGGTGATGACTTTTTAGATACAATATCAAAGACACAATCCATGAAAGAAATAATTGGTAAACTAGACTTCTCTAAAATTAGAAACTTCTGCTCTATGAAAGACAATGTCAAGGAAATAAGACAAGCAAGAGACTGGGAGAAAATATTTAGAAAAGATACATCTGATAAAATACTGTTATCCAATATGTACAAAGAACTCTTAAAATTCAACATTAAGAAAACAAACAACCTAATTTTAAAATGAGTCAAAACTTTAATGGATGACTCATCAAAGAAGATATACAGATGGCAAATAAGTATATGAAAAGATGCTCTACATTATATATCATCAGGGAAATGCAAATCAAAATAACAATGAGATACCACTACACAACTATTAGGATGGCCAATTCCAGAACACCAACAATACCAAATGCTGGTGAGGATGTGAATCAACATCATACATTATACACTGCTGGTAGGAATGCACAATGGTACAGCCACACTGGAAGATAGTTTGATAGTTTCTTACAAAATAAACATACTCTCACCATACAATCCAGCAATCACACTCCTTGGTATTTACACAAAGGAGTTGAACTTGTATGTCCACACAGAAACCTGCACATGGATGTTTACAGCAGTTTTATTCATAATTACCAAAATTTGGAAGCAACCAGGATATCCTTTAGTAGGTGAAAGAATAAACTCTCATGGATCCAGATGATGGAGTATTATTCAGCACTAAAAAGAAATAAACTATCAGGCCATGAAAAGACATGGAGGAATCTTAAATGCATATTACTAAGTGGAGGAAGCCCATCAGAATAGGCTACATATTGTATGATTCCAACTATATGACATCTGTAAGAGGCAAAACTGTGGAGACAGTAAAAAGACTGGGGGGACGGGAGATGAATAGGCAGAGCACAGAGGATTCTTAGGGCAGTGAAAATGCTCTAAAGGATATTACAATGATGGATATATGTCATTATACATTTTCCAAACCCACAGAATGCACAACACCAAGAGCGACCCCTAAGGTAAGCTATGAACTTGGTTTATGATGTGTCAACGTAGGTTAATCCTTAGTAAAAAATGTACCTTTCTAGTGAATGATGTTGATAATGGGAAAGGCTATGCCTGTGGGGTAGGGGTTAGGGGTGTATAAGAAATCTGTGCATTTTCCTCTTAATTTTGTTGTAAAAGTAAAACTGCTCCAAAAAATAAAGTTAAAAAAATAACTTTTAAAGCTTCCTAAATAAGGCCAATAAAAACTGATTATCACATATAGTCTTTGAAAATAATTGTTTATCAAATAAAAATAAATTTAAATGAAAATAAAATGTTAAGACGATCTTTACACATTCTTAAGTTTATACAAAAATCATAAATTTGGGGACCCTGTACAGTATTTCTAAAATATTTTCACTCATTGTCTATCCCTTTATGCAATACTGTTATGATGCTCTTCCTGAAACACCTCAAAGGACTAAGCATTGAATCTACACCAAAGGAAAGACAATCAGTATTTCCTTAGAGTTGGCTTTTTACATGTTATGATTTTGTTTGTTATCTGTCATATGGATTGCAAAACCCAAGGGATCCTACTACCTGGATAAAACTGTGTTTTCTCCAAGATTTAAAGAATTATGGGTAGTTTACCTACAACATGAGGACTAATCTGGAAATATTTTCCTAAGATCTATGATGTGCCAAGAGAAATGCTGAATACTTGTTATGTTTATATTGCTCCTTACATAAGACTACATACAAGCATGTTCCAAAATCCTTACTTGACTGATGTGCAAAATTTGCTGAGTATAGTATTTTGCTTATTGATTTACAGAACAAATTTTTTCCTGCTAGGTGTTGGGTATTGCTCTCAGTACTTTCTAGAAGGAAAGGCAGAAAATAAACAGGTAAGTATATATCATACTGCTAGGTGTGGTAGAGGGAGAGGGAGCCATAAGGTAAAGGGATAGGGAGAGACAGTAGGGTGTCTTTTATGCAGTAATCAGGGAAGACCATCTTTGGTGGTGACATTGAAAGGTACTGAGAGAGTGAGTGGAAACAGAATTTCAAACAAATGCCTTGAGGTGAAGACAGTTTGGTACTCTGGGGCTCACAGGTTTTCCACCAGTTTTCTTTAAACAAGATGCAAAAGAAACTGAACTTATTAAACATCTATAGGAGAATAGCTAGGATGCAGCAAAGGAGTAGAATGTCAGCCATTGCTTGACTATTTTTTCACTTGCGTGTTAAGGGGCTCCCTTGTCTAGAGAATTATCTTTTTTGATGACCAGATGAATAAATTATAGATTCTTATCTGTCAAAAGAAATCTCATGGTCAAAAGAAATGCCAAAGTCCAGTTGGTTCTCACAGCAGCACAGCAGGTTTGTGCGTGTGTGTGAATGTGTTTGTGCTTTGCCTCAAACCTCACTTGCCGAGTTACCAAATCCAGCCTTCCTCTATTCCAGTCCTCGGGGTATAAGGGTGTACGTTCTTATGTGCTAAGTGCCTTTTCTTTCTGACTTCCACCTGAATTGCACACGCTGCCCATCTCCCCCAATAGCGCAGGTTTTGTGATCACCCCCAAGTCTGGGCAGGAACCAACATGTCCTCCACGGTACCAAGGTCTTCCCAGCTCTCCATACCCTTTAATCGGATGCTCAACAAGTACACTTAGCACTAAACACAGACGTGAAAGACTCTTTTGAGATCTTATTTGTATTACAAATAAGTAGAGCTTCCTTGGATTCTCATCTTTTCAGAGGTTTGGCCCTGTTTTACTTTCATTTGCCATTGATTTCAGCTCCGTCTCCTTATAATATGAATACTGAATAGCAATCCACAATTACAAACTTCTACTCAATATTGCCCTCCTTCCCATCATTAATCTGCATTTCAATGAGCGTCAAAACTGTTGACAGATTCCACTTTATGCCATTCCCATAAGAAGGGTCTTCTGAGACAAAGTCAGCCAGGCTAGCCGACCTGGAATGACCTATCCAGATAAAAGACTGGGAGAGAAGTAGAGTGAGAACAAAAACTTCCCTGGCCCACCCTATGTAAACTTTAATCCCTACCACAACACTTCTACTTTCCTTCCTTCCTTTCTTTCTTTTCTCTCCTTAATCTCTACTGCACATTTCCTCCCTCTGGCATCTTCCTCTTCTCTCCTCTTCTCTTCCTTTTCCCTCTCTCTCTTTTGCCCATTCTTCGTCTCTCTCTTTCTCACTCTCTTTCATCTGCCTTCCCCACTAGATTGTAAATTCCCAAGAGAAAGGATTTTTCAAATGTGTTTCTTCACCTCTGTCATATCTCCAGAGTCTAGAACAGCACCTGACTCAATGAATAAATTTATAGAATCAATGAATTAAAGACCATCTAGAAGTCCTATCAGGTGACTGCACAGCGATGCTATGCAGGGTGGTTCCCCGGCTACGTGGAAAGCTTGTCCTTGTTTGTTGAAGTTGTGATTCAATGGCAATAATGTTTTCTAGGCAAAAGCTTTCCCTGAGCATGGCTATCTCTTTAGATCTCTGATATTCCCAATACATTGCAGTGCGGGTTGTTTAAAACTCAGTGAATGGAAAACTATAAATACTTTAAGGTGCCCTTCCTTATCTGAAATGGTAAAATTTAGTTGCCCATGGCAAAAATTGTCTGAGTTCATCCACCCAGATGAGCCTTTCCTCCTTGAAGATAGCCTTTTACACGCTCCATGTATGGAGACATGGTCTCACCTAAGAACAGCTTTCTGAAGGAGAAGCTGTAGAGACAAATCTTACAGACAACTGACAAGGTGCATTCATCATTATTGTTTATATGAATGAGGTGATCACCTGTGTTCACTGAAACAAAACTAGGTGTGTGATTATAGCAGCTGCTCTGGGGGCAAGTACTCAGCATCTTCAGTTTTTCTAGACTGTGGAATTCTTCTCACCTTCCAAAGTGAGGGCATTTATTGGTATGGCGAAAAGATGCCCTTCAGCTCCCCTAGTGGAAAACTAGTATATGGAAGGGAGGATACACTTAGTTACTATGCTTGAAATTGAGACAAAAATTTACTTTCAATTTAAATAGATCCAGTGGCTTAAGGCAAAAACTTAGGGTTTATCTTCAGTTATTACCTTTTCCCCACCCCCTCCTCAGCGAGTCCTGATAGTATATCTATCTATCTATCTATCTATCTATCTATCTATCTATCTATCTATCTATCATCTATCTATCTTTTATATACTTTTTGCTATATTTGCTGGTATCAGCCACATCTTCTCTATTACAATACCACTTCATATAACAGCGTGACTATTCACATAGAAATCAGGTAAGTCAGATCTGACAATACCTCTCACACCTTCATATTCACCACCATCCAGTCCAATGGTCATCATTCATTTTTTTGAACATCTTAAGTAATATTTCAACCCAACTGAAATTCTTCTTCCTGACTCCTTTATATGCTTCAGTTTTAAACTCCAGGCTCATATTTGTGAGACCCAAGACTGAATTACAATAAGGCCCTTACCCTGGGGTTAACCAAACTGTGAAGTTAAGGGCACGGTCCTCCAGACCACAAAGTCTACCCAAGACTACTGACCCCAGCTGTAAGAAGTAAGGGTTCAACTACAAAGTTAAAGAGTCCATATAAGATCACTCTAATTTCTGACACCAACTTCGTTTTGTTGTTTCTCCAAACCACCCTCAGTCTTACTAATTTGCTAATAAGTCTTACAAAATTCAACTCACTGAAACTATTATACTCACATTTACATGTATTACAGGGAAAGGATACATTAAAGTTAGCTGTGGAAAGACACATAGGGAAGAATCCAGGAGGGTTCCAAATGGAAGTTTTCATTGTCCTCAAGATGCATTACTCTCCTGGCATGGATGACAATATCCATGGAACACTGCCAATCTGGGAAGCTCACTTGAAGCAAGATGTCCAGAGAGTTTATTGAGGTCTCATTACAAAAGCAGAATTGATTGACTGATTGCCCATGTGATGAACTCAGTCTCCAGCATTCCCTCTCCTGGAGGTGGGGCTGATATCACTTGGCCCAAAGCCCTCACCCTAAATCATATGGTTGGTCTTTCTGGTGTGGTCACCTCTCACTCTCAGACTATTGGGTGTGGCTGGCTGCACCCCGATCAGATCTAAGAATGGTGATGATGATTAGAAATAAAGAGGTTTTCAGTCAGGGAGATGTTAACTGAGGAGATACCCTTAAGGGTGTACCTATATAATGATCCCAGGAACAATCTGCAAGATTATTTGAGAGTAGGATACACAAGGTAGTTAGAGCTGGGGTTATGGATAAAAAAAATAGTTTCCAGTGCTCCGAAATACCACCAAGCACAGTAGAAATGGCAGATTACGGCAATACTAAAGTTTCCAGCGTTTTCATGTTTTACAGAGAGTATAAAATTTAATTTATTGTTGAATGTAGGCAATTTCTTTGAGAAAAGACTACCATAACCGACTTTTACTTAAAGTTCAGCAGCTACCATTTACCGGAATTGCAAGGTTTAGAGACACAGAAGTCTCAAGGAGTTGGCAAAATGTTGTTTTGAAAGTGAGGCATATAGGTAAACTGAATTGTATTTGAAAAAAACACGGGCTGTAATTAGAGGTAAAAGGCGCTGGCAGAAGCAATGACATGATAAGTACTCCAAATGTGGCTCCTTAAGTTGGATTTCCCTGCTTTGGTTAGAGGGGTTATTTAATGTTAGAGTTACATGCTCTAAACTACGTTTCTGTTTGTTATTTGTCTTTAACTTTAATATTGATGTATTTTTCAATACCATAATGTAAAATTCGTAGCTATTCAGGTATATCAATTACCACCACATCCAGCTTAAAATTTCTTTTGTTGACATTTAGAAAAAATGTTTTTATAATTCTCAAGTATTCACTTGTATTTACTTTTGGTTTTATATTTCTATGTTTTGTATTTAACTCTTCAGCTCTTCTGGAATTTATTTTTGTGATGATGTGACTTACAAATTTGAATTCATTTTTTTTTTTTAAATTTACCACATTTCTTGAACCACCTTAAGAATACTTAATTTTCTGCAATTGTTTGAAAATCACTTTTTATTAATAATAAAATTTTAAATACATATGGTATAAACAAACCTTGGGCTCCTCATAACACAATCTCTTTTCCAAGATATCACTGTTAAAACCAGAAACCTAATGAGCAATATAAAGCTTTACTCTAAATCTCCTCAAGGAGATTTGTCTCATGTAATCTCACTAAGTATCCTATTTAATTAATAGTTTTTATATTAGCTAAATGTTTCCCTTCAATGTAGATGCTTAAATTTCTCTTTGATATTTTCCCATCATTCCCTGCTCTTTACAGAATATCATTCAACTGCCTGAAGAGAGTTTTGGACAATCAACCTTCCTTTTTTATTTGTCAAAGGATGCATATAGGACCTACCAGAAGAAGTAAATCATTACTTGCTCTCAAAAACTCCCTTCTAAAAAATATCATAGATAATAAACACTTTTCTTTGGTGCATATAATTGCTAACATTGCTTTCTGAGATTATTCTTTGCTTTCATTGATCTTTTTTTTTCTTTGCTTTCATTGATCTTGTACCTGTAGCACATCATAATTACTAGAGCTTTACAATTATTTGGTGAACCATATTGTGCCAGTTCTCTCATTATTCTACTGCTTAAATTATTTTATAATTGTCACTTGTTTGTTGTTGCAAATGGGTTTTGGAATATTAGCTTGAGGTTAATAGAGATCCATTTGGAGTTTCAGAGAAATCATATTAAATTAATTAATACACAAAGTTAAGATAATTGTGTATCTTTTTAATAATTTTCTTCCAATACATGGCCATGCTATAGCTTTCTACTGAGTTAAATCTTATTTTAAAGTCATAAATAAAATGGAAATAAAATTGATGAAGAAGATAAAAATTGACTAAGACAAAAAGTTGATAACCCTGAGCATTTTACATTGTCATTTCTGTGATTTGAAGCAGAATGCGATGTGATCGTTACCTTCACAGCCTGGTAAGAGAAATGGTTTTCTTTATTCAGTCCATGCACACTGCTATTATTCAATTTAGAATAGTGACTTAGTTTTAAATCACCTTTGCTCAGTAAGACAATAATTAACCTATCTCAATAATTCTCACCTTCATATTTCTGTAAAATCTTCTGTAAAATTTTTCCTGTAAAATCAGTAATAATATTCCCACTTTTATTTCTGATTTAGTTATTTTTGTCTTTTATTTTTCTTAGCCAATCTTGCTAAAGGTTTGCCAATTCTGTTGATATTTTCAAAGAACTAAATCTTGGTTTTATTGATTTTCTTTTTTTATGTTTAAATATTATAATTTACTGACATTAGTTTCCTAGTTATGACAAATGTAACAGGGTTACGTAAGTTGTAAACATCAAGGGAAACCGGGTGAAGTGTACACACGAACTTTGTGTACCATTTTGCTACATTTTGGTAAGCCTAAAATTATTCCAAATACAAAGTTCATTTTATTATATTTTCTATTTTTAAAATTAATATTATATTTTTTATTTTTAAAATTAATTTTTATTCAAGTATAGTCGCTTTACAATATTGTGTTAGTTTCTACTGTACAGCAAAATGAATTAGCTCTACATATATCCCCTCTTTTTTGGATTTCCTTCCCATTTAGGTCACCACAGTGCATTAAGTAGAGTTCCCTGTGCTCTACAGTAGGTTCTCATTAGTTATCTATTTTATACATAGTATCAGTAGTCTATACATGTCAATCCCATCTCCCAATTCCTCCCACCCCACCCCTTCCCTCCTTGGTATCCATACATTTGTTCTCTACATCTGTGTCTCTATTTCTGCTTTGTAAATGAGATCATCTATACCATTTTTCTAGATTCCACATATATGTGTTAATATATTTGATTTTCTCTTTCTGACTTACTTCACTCTGTATGACAGTCTCTAGGTCCATCCATGTCTCTACAAATGATCCAATTTCATTCCTTTTTATGGCTAAGTTATATTCCATTGCATATATGTACCACATCTTCTTTATCCATTCCTCTGTTGATGGACATTTAGGTTGTTTCCATGTCCTGGCTACTGTAAATAGTGCTGCTATGAACACTGGGGTGCATGTGTGTTTTTGAATTATGGTTTTCTCGGGGTATATGCCCAGGAGTGGGATTGCTGAGTCATATGGTAGTTCTATTTTTAGTTTTTTAAGAATTGGTTTTATTGATTCTCTTTATTGTTTTTCTGTTCTCTACTTTATTTACCTCTGAACTGATCTTTATTATTTCCTTCCTCTGGTAGATTTGGCTTAGTTTGTTCTTTCTGTACTTCCTTAAGGTGTAAACTTAAGTTGCTGATTTATCTTTCTTCTCTTCTAATGTAAATGTTTATAGGTATAAATTTCCCTCCTAACATTGTTTTCACTGAGTCCCATAAATTTTGTATGTTGTATTTTCCTTTTCATTTATCTTAATATATTTTCTAGTTTCCCTCATGCTTCCTTCTTTGACGCATTGGTTGTTTAAGAATGTGTTGTTTAATTTCCACATATATGTGAATTTCCCAGTTTTCTGCTGTTAATTTCTAGTTCCATTCCATTGTGATCAAAAAAGATATTTTATATGATTTCAATCTTTTTAAATTTATTAAGACTTATTTTGTGGCCTAATATGATTTATCCTGAAAAATATTCCATATGTTCTTTTCCTTCTTTCTTAACCCCTCTATTCCCCTTTCTTTTATTACTTTTAAGATGTAATCAAGGCTATATCTTTATTTATTGCATTTCTTCTTTTAAAAGGAAAAAAATAACATATATACATGTTATTTTCAAGTATATCTTTCTAGGCTGTATTTTTCAAAATATTCTTAAATGTATGGCCAAATAAATTTTTTAGTGATGCATTCTCCTGCCAAAGCTCCACTTGTTTTTAAGAAATTGCTGAAGAGGTAGTAATGACTAGGTCCCCTTGAAAAATAAGCAATCTAAATTTTCAAGTCAGAAAAATATGTTAAGTTCACAACACCTAAATGTACTGATTATGCTTTTGTTGCAAGCAAATAGATCTCCAGGCATAATTTCATTGTGTCTCTATCCTCTATTATTTCAAGTGAGGTAAAACTAAATAAAGTAAACTGTAAGAAAAAAAGTAAGCACTATGACTCAGTCTTGAATCAGAGTTTGTAAGTAAATTATAAAGATTAATCAGCTAAATATAAGGGGAACTTCAAGTGTTTTAAATTTTATATCATGATAATTAAATATTTTTTTCCCCAAAAGTGCCTTGAGTTGCTTTTGTGGAATTTTACAGACATGGCTAAAATTTCTTTTCAGTAGCAATTTATATTTTCTACCACTAGACAAATAGAAAGGCTTAGGGTTTTCATGTCTCTAGTTTTATTATTTATACGTTGCACCTGCATATTTTACTCATGAAAACTGAAGTGTTCAGAAAGAAATATGCAAAACAGATCTTCTGATGACAATTGATTTTGTTTGAAAAGATCATATGCCATAATCCCTTAGGTAACCTCTCAGTCACAGGCAAAAACAATACAAGATTCTGATGCTGTGTTGTATCAGAATTCAACACTTATTTTTAAAACATGTTACAATAGTTTATTCTTTGTGGTATTCGAAATCACTGTAAATTCCCCTGCAAGTATTTATAAAAATATTTGATCATTAGAATTCAGTTCACATAGCAACAACTTTGTAAAAGAAAGTGATAGAAAATTGGGTTCATTTGAACAATTGTAGTAGGTATAATGGTATCTCCTTATCATTATTCCTATACTTCCCTATTTTCTAGCACATAAAATATAATCTTTACTTGAATTTTCGATAGGTAGACTTAGCTATTAAATATTCTCTGTGTATTTATCACCATCTATCCAACTGGTTATATAAATTATACTTGAAAAGACACAAATTTACTTTTAATATGTATCTATTGATTTCATAAATCATATTTATAATTAAATTGTCATCCAACTGAGGCAGGGACACAGAAAAATATGAAACAGCTTAATGAGCTTTCTCTAAGCCATTGCCCACCAGCTTAAAAAGCAGTTCAGTCTTGTATACATGAAGGAAATACTTCTTTAGACCTACTATAAACTATGGATTTATAGTTATAATTAATTTTCTCATTGACTTTTCTATTGTACTAATGACCCTGCTGTGATTCAGGATCTGCTTTTAGATGTATTTTCATCAGACATTTTTCAAAGTATATTTGCATATCTTAATTCAATTACATTAAAATTATTTTAAATCTAAACTGCATCTTTTAGGTTTTTTTCCCCTTCTAATCTGAATCATTAGGCCCTTGTTTGTATAAAAATCCATGCTGATTTTTTCCTTGTTTATGATTTGAGAATGAACTTTGATCCACCTAATTAAAACTTCTGTAAAGGACAAAACAGAAAATGACTGCCAGGAGGCAGTCTGAAGTTATTTGAAATGATTTGAACATCAATGCTCTAACTTTCCACAGCACCCTCAAGTGTTTGCAGACCCAAGTAAACAAATGGCATGATCTTCCCCAACTACAATTAGTATTCCGTTATACTATACTCCGGTGTCTTAGTGAGCCTATCTGACATACTGCCATTCTAAGATGTTAGCAAAAATAATTCAGATGATAGGCTCTCTGTAGGTAAATACTGTTAGGATGGGTAAATATTGTTATGATGGAACAAAGGACTTTAAAAGAAAGTAAACAAAATAAAAGAGATTGCCGTCTTTACTACTAGTTAGAAAAGAAAAAGGAAAAGGAGTAAAGATAAGAGGAGAAATGTAGGCTAACATAAACAATAAATGAAGGAATAGAGCTATGTCCCAGAAGGATGTTGATAGAAATGAAAGTAGAGATTTTTAAAAAATGTAAATCTCGAGCTACTGCTTAATTTTCCTGTCCATATATAGCTTATTTCCTTCTATGAAACAAGTTCTGCAGTATTGCTGAGTGAGTAAGCCAAATGTAAATGAGAATATTGAAGCATATACAGAGCCTAAGAGGTGAGAAAATGTTATGCTAATAATCAAAGAGGTCTCCGAAGGTCTGGGGAGAAAAGTACGTAAGGGCCAAGATGGAGTTATCCATTTGGTCTCTGGGATTTGTTAGAAATTATACTAATATTTTTAAAAATCGGATTCCTAATACTTTTAAAAATGTCTGTTTACGTAAAGTGAATAACATGTTTTTCTATGATAGCATTTCATAGACAGTATAATTCTTTAGACTTATAATAAATATTTAGTATATCCATTATATCAAACAGGCATATCCCTGCTATTAGACATTTAGAAACATTTAATTTGGTGAATTTTTAATGCAAGCGTGAAGAAATTGTTGAAAAGTTGGTTCTAAAATAACAACCATTTCACTGTGTTAAATATACATTGAATTATGGGTTAGTGAATATCTAAACCTTCCTAAGACAGAATATAGCTGTGGATTTATTTTGTATTGGGAAACGCTTTTTTATTTGGATAACAAATGCAGTGAAATGTACATGTAGAGATACACACATTTTATTCAGTTTATGTCAGTCAAAATTCTGATAGTTTTAATTTTGGGTATACCTTGGCTTTGTGTATCATTTCTTAACTTAATAACAATTATAGTAATTGCTCCACAGTTTACATTCATAAAAGACAAACACTAGATAAAAAATAGCTGATGCATTCATTTGAACTTCCTTAATCATTAAAGTGGATCAACTGCATAGATAATATAATCTATTCAATTTTGAACATTCATTTTAATTCAGGTTTAAACATTCTCATGTCTAATGGCCATATTACATATAAGAAATGTATTATGAAAAAAATACATGAAAACCTGGAATTATCCACTCAGTGAAGTATGCTTTATTTTTGCCTTGCTAAAGAATACAACAAAAAGATTATCATTAAAAAGCAATACACTTTTGTCCCATAAATCAGTGTTTCTCACGTAACCAATTGTGCTGTTTATTTTCTTCCTTCATATTTGAACTACAAATTCTAGCTTGTGTCAGTTAGTAAGCAACAAGTCATAATTCTATATATTTTAACTTCTTTAACTTAATCCCAAGACACACTTCTGATCTGACACAACTGACCAAAGACTTAACTACTCTGTGAATGCTTATCCTTAAGGAATGAAATTTGAAAAATTTCTGGGCAACTAAAGTAAAGGAAGTAATCAAGATAACCTTTATCTTATCACAGAAGTATTTTATTATATAAGAAATAATATTTGTACAATTTAAACCCACATTCATATATATATTCATGAATTAAAATAGACAAGAATATTCAATTTGATCTAGAAATATCATTGTATCAGGATCTTTAAAAAATTATACAGATGCCTATTATTTTGTATAACATAGAGATTTAGAAATTACTTCCTTCTTACATAGTCAATTGTCAGAAGTCATACTGTATGTGTGTGATTTTGTTTTTTTCCTAGAAGCAGATACTAAGATTAAAAAACTTGAGTGCAAATAATTATTTTGGAGTACAAATGTCACTGGTGGAGATGTGAGAAAACCATACGAAAAAAAGGCAGTCATAAAAGGTGCATTTCTGTCATGGTGGGCTAATGGAATTTAATCCACTGAGGAAACTCTAAAAAGTGGTATAAAATCACACTTTAAAATTCTCTCACTTAAGAGGCGAGGCAGTTGTGTATTTATTCCTCAGCTCCCAGAATGATGTGAATCCCCTGATCATTCCCAGAACTAAGAGTGCACAGAGAACAGCCTTCTGTGCTTCCAGAAAAGTGTCCTGAGGGACCAGGATGCGGAGATTGACATTTGGAGACTAGTCATAATATAGGGAACGACTTGCAGTTTTGGGACGGACATGACAATAAATGTCTTCACTTTACATTGTTCAGGTCTTCCTCAGGCCCTACATTAAATGCACAGTTCTACTAATGTCACTGCTTCTCAAAGGTTGCTCACGATATTTTTAAACAACAACAACAAAACCCAACAAATTACAAGATAATGGTAAGGATCCTTGCTGCTGTAATTGTTCCTGAGGCTGCCCACAGCTGATATTCTTTATATTCCTCTTCTACTTCTCATACTAGATTTCTCACAACTTGAGTCAGCACTTCAGCTAGCCAAGAGTGCTTGTCCAGTGTGATAAATCATACTTTCATGCCTGAGAATTCTGACACTTTGATTACCATTTCTTTGTCAGATTGTGTTTCCTGCAGTTGCCATGTAAGGTTTTGACTCAACAAGAGCACTAAGGGGAACCCTAAGAATCTCCTTAACTCCAGACATACTTCTCCCTGTCCCATTACACAGCAGCCACCCCACTTCCTCATGATAAATGTGGTCAGTTATCCCTGCCAGTATAGTAACTCCGTTTCTGTTCCTTGTTTTACTGGCATGAGGGACTCAACATAACTTAGTTGGATCAATAATTTCAAGTTTAGTGGACTCCTTAATATGTTCTTGTGTAAACATGTCCCTCCCCTCAGAACCAGGACCTCTAGTGCAGAGGCCAAAAGTTGCTCAACGAGGCAAAAATTAATCAATTGTGTCCCTGAGAGCAATGGTGAAAGGGCACTCAGACAAAGGTTTTCTATCTATCAGGAATATTAAGAGTATTAGGTTCACAGAATTTCTTGGAACTGTACTTATTGTTGCATCATCTTCACCATATTGTTGATTGCTTTTCTAAGGCTCTGTTCATAATCTATTACAATAAATCAATTTGTTAGCCCATGAATAGACTTGCTGGCCAAGCCACCGCAGACAGATAAGGAAAACACTTAGCCACACCCATGTCAAAGCAAAAATTGCATCAGGCAAAGTTAAGCAGGACAAAAACAGCTTATTCAAGACTATTACAACAGGGAAGGAGACTGAATTCAACTCCACTGAAACAAAAGATGGGAAACACTTTAAGCACTGGGATGAGCTAGTGGAAAAGTATTGGAGACTTTGGGGGTAGGGCGTCCAACACATTGAGCTTTTCCTGAGTTTGCAAATCTTTTTCTCTTTAATGAGGCTATTTGTGTTTGTTAAGTGTTGCCTCACGAAGTTAGGCTCCTACCCTCCCTCAGAGACTAGGAAATAGGGGTGTTATCTCCTTTGATGTTTACATTTCAAAGAGATGGTTTCCAGGTCCTTGAGAAAGACATTTCCTGAGCTATAAAACTGGCAAGAGGTTAGAAGCAGATTTACATACATTTCAAAGGAACAGAACAAGAATTTACAGTTGAAAGTTTCTGAAGTAAATGCTCTAAGAAAAGCCAGGTCAGTGGTCTATAGTTAGAAGAAACTTGTCCAAAGCTTCGTTAAACTGAGGGGAAGTTTAAAGTCATCTTGGTTACCCAGAATACGTATCAATCCAGCACAGGGATGATTATTTACCCTTCCAGGATGGAAAGGATCAAGTGTAATCAGTCTATTCTATGGTGGCTAGCTAAGCTGCTCAAAGGATGGTGCCTTACCAAGAGCTTAACTTTAGTCTCTATTGCTAATTGGTTGAGCACTCAGCAGTCACCTATTATAGGTTCAGTGAGAAGGAGTTCTTATTGTTGGGCCCTGGCATATTACCAAGCCTGATGTTATGGCTATTCCTTTCATTACAACCAAGCGCTAAGCACTAGGATGACTAAGAACAGAACATTTTTGTTGTTTTCTATTTTGCTGCTGTTATTTGTTTTTTGGCTCTATTATTTGGTATTTTAGCAAATGTTACAATTAATAAACATGTGATATATCTTTGCTCATTTATGCAGGTCTATCTATAGGACTAAGTTTTACCTGAGTTGTTTGGTAAATTATGCTTATACTAACTAATCATTTTGTAGATAATTTTGATCAACTAATTTTATTAAGCTAATTTTAGGGATGGAGGTGTTTCAAAACTCACGACAGTTGCTTTAAGGGTTATGTTTTTATTCTGTTCACTTTGATTCCTGGGGAATAGATTTTTCCAAGTCCCAACTCAATATACAGAACCTCCCCACTCTTGGGATTCCTGGACTCCTAGGATCTGTATCAGAGTTAGCAACAGAGTTTAATTAATTAATTAAATAATAACACAATAGAAATACAGGCACATGTGTGACGACTTCATGGTCAAGGATTTTTTTTAATGTTTTGCAACTTTCTTCATAGTAGCCTAAACTCAGAATAACCCAAATGTCCATAAGCTGTTGAAGGGATATGTAAATTTGGGGATATTAATAAATAGCCATGAAAATAGATGAACTAAAGTAAAACCACTCAAAGATGGGGATGGGTCACACAAACATTATGTCAAGTAATTGAAGTCGGACTCATATAAGTACATGCTACATGATTCTATGAAGATAAAGTACAAAGCAGCCAAAACTACTGTATTGTGTTAGAATTCAGGATAGTGTTTATTTTAGAGAAAGAAAGAGGGGGTTGTAATTGGAGGGGGACATGAAAGGGACTTTTAGAATGTTGGAAAAGTCCTGTTCTTGAACGGTTTGTGATTACAGAGGCATTTGTGAAAAAAAAAATCCTGAAGCTGTATGATTGTGTTCTATATACGACTCACAATAAAAAATAAAAAGAACAAAAAAATTAAGATCTCACAGTTGTGCATGAAAATCATTATATCCCAAAACATAATTAAACTTTTCTCAGTACTTTGTAAAAATTTTACTTTGTAGAAACAACAAAAAAATGTTTTACGTGAATTCTTTGTTCACCAAAAAGAACATATTATGTTGTTATAGGATAAAATGAAGGGGTATGAAAACGTTTTCCTGATATATTAACTTTTATTAATTAAATGTTCTTTTTGATACTTTAATTTCTTTTTACTGGTCACTGAGGTCTTTTTATTTTGCACGCAAAACCACTAAGGATCTTGCCTGTGGACACCTCAGAGATTGCACTGTAGATTCTCATGGCTCCAGACAGTTGGTGGAAAGAAAGATGAGAAAAACTATGATTTGGGTCAACGACATGATTACAGAGCTAAGGTTTCTAACAGGGTTTCAGATGGTCAACTTGGCTTCTGAAGCAGTTCTAAGGAAGCAGTGAGAGAACATCACAGGGATAACAGAAGGGCATTAACTACCAGCAGCCCCTACATGTATCAACTGAGACCTTGAACTATCTGTGCAAACATCAGAAGCAGGGTTCTAGGCAGCCAACTAGTGACTGAAAGGCTCAGGTGCTCACCTGCTCAGAACTTACTTGGCTACCCAGTTTCTGAACTACTTGCTAGCAGATTTAGCCTTGCTGCCTAGTTCTTCTTCAATTATGAGGATCTGGTTGTAGTTGGCCAAGCACTGGGTTAGGCAAGGTACACCAGTCTTGATCCGCCCAGTGCAGGGCTCCACCACCAGGTAAGCAATGAAGATAACTTCGGTTATGAGTTATGAGATACCACGATGCCCCACCCATCGGACTAAGCCAGTTTGCACACCTGAAGAGAACTGGCCATGGAGCCGATCTGCTACACTTTGAGTAGGAGGCAGGTGCATGATTTCTCACCCACGGCCTTGGAAATCTGCTTCAGGCTGGTCACTGAGAGATTGTCCCCCACCACCTGGATTCCTGTGAATCCAGGTGAACTTAGCAGTGAACTTCTGCCAAGCTTCCCAGTCATCTTGGTCAAAGAGATCTTTAACAGACACCAATGGGTAGTCCTTGATGAAGGAATTGTACAGGTCGAACAACTGGTCAGGTGTGGTGTACCTGCTGATATCATTGGGAGACCTGAAGTCCAGGTCATACTTCCTTGACCTGAAGAATTCAGAGGCAGCCAAGTCCATGCCAATGGCAACCTCATCGGTGTAGCCAGCTGTCCTGATCTCATTCTTCAGCAACTCCAGAGCTTCTTTATTCTTCAGGACCAAACTAGCCTTCACCCCCCACACTGGTGGCATCTTTCCCATATTTCTTCTTGATGACATTCTTCAGGTTGTGGTATACCTCTGCTCCGATGTGCATGGCTTCCCTGAAGTTTGCTTCGCCAACAGGGAGGATCAGAGACCCTTGCATGGCCAGCTTGTTGCCAGCATGAGAACCATTGTCGATCACACTGAAGGCTGGAATGGACAAGATGACTTCAGAGTTGTCAGTCAAGTCAGCAATTTGGAGGTACAGAGGCACCCTTTATAAAAAACCTAGCCTTACAGACAGCCAGGGTCCCTCCGAAAATGAACTTAGTACTATATTTAGATTTATTTTCCATTTCATCCATCTTCATCATCCATTTGTCAGTCTTCTACTTGTTCCACATGCTCAGTTTACATAATTCCTCTGATCTACAAATATACTACATTTACCTAAAATTTTTAACTGGTAATTGTAGTGGATTGAATAGTGTCCTCCCAAGATTCTTGTCTAACCAGAACCCCAAATTGTAACCTCATTTGGAAATAGGGTTTTTGCAGTTGTAATTAATTAAGGTGGAGTCATACTGGATTAGGCTGGGATCTAAACCCAGTGACTGATGTCCTTATAAGAAGAGCGGACACATCAAAAGAGACATACAGAGGGAAGAAAACTATGTGAGGACAAAGGCAGAGATTGGGGTGATGCAGTTACAAGCTAAGGAATGCCAAGGGTCGCAAGGTCCACCAGAAGCTAGGAGGAGGCAAGGAAGGAGTTTTTCCTAAAGCTGTCACAGGAAACATGGTCCTACTGACACCATGATATTGGATTTCTAGCTTCCAGGACTGTGAAAAAATAAATGCCTGAGGTTTTAAGCCACCAAGCTTAAGGTTTTAGAGAGTAATGCTTCCACAAAGGAATTTAGCAATAATTTTATTAAAATCAGAAGTTGTAACTTTCATCTGACTATCCAGATCCCCTCACATCACTGCAGAAAAATTTATCATATTGGTAAATTACCAATCTTAATTTCAAAATAAAATAAAGTGTGCTTCTATCCTATCACGGCAGGGAAAATTATGTCTAGATTTTAAGACATGGTTTGTGACTTTTAGTTTCAAATTTGCTGTGTATTTACATAATCAATTCACAGAGTTCCCAAGAAAGAAAATAATGGAACAAAACAAAACATTATGTTGTTCCATATTCAAGTTAATTCAAGTTCTTCTCCAGTTCAAGTTAAAGGATTCACATAATTATAGGATATTAGGTAAATTAATGCATGAAATAAAGATGCAATGATATGCAACTGAGGTTCTGTTTGTTGAAGTCTTTAATTCATTTGTTGGAAAGGGTTGAAATGGTTACCTTTGGACCAGATAAGTGCCATCCAAACTTTATTATATAAAAAACAGAAAAAAAAGAGATAGGAACGAATAGGGTTAGAAAGTTGAAATAAGACTGAAAAAATTTTATAATAAACTATAAAGTTACATGTGCACATATATTAAATGTGCTGTTTAAATTCTGCAGCCCATTAATTCACTGAAATTCTTGATCTGAAGAATAGCCTTGTTACATGTTCTACAAATGAATACAAGAGAAACAACTATCTTTACTTATTCTAACATAACAAAATTCCTTCTAACTCATTTTGATTATAGTCTGTCCCTCATTTTTAATTACTCTATTTTCAAAATCAAGTACAAATAAAACACCAACAGCACAAAAAAAATTGTCACTTTTCTACCTTTCCACCTCCTTAGGACTTTAATATGCTAAATCATCACTTTTTATACTTGGAGATTATGTTCAGATGCTGGTTTTCAGAACATTCACATTCCTTTGAAATACACCCCACAGATAATTTCTTCAGTAGTATAGACCAAGAGTATTACCTACATGAATTTTCATAAAGTTTACAGAACAAATTAGTTTTTAGTCTAACGAGTAAAAAAACAAATCACAATTTTGAGTTCAACAAATGTTCAAAGGTTTTATGTCCAAACTCAACGCTATTGTTCATGTGATCTACTTAATGTGAATAAAAATCACCTTAGTTAAAGATTATATATGTTTAGATAATCTTTCCAGGATCAATATTCTAGTTTGTTTAAATACAAATACAAACTTCTTTATTCTTAATGAGGCTTTCCGATTTTCTGAATATTTTAAAGCTTTCATAGGTGAAATTACTAGTGGCTGAACTAAAAGGGAATTTTAAAATTTCAGCCTATTCCAAAGAGGAAAAAGGAAGATGGTGAATCCTGTTTTGTCTCAGAAAAATGAACCAGCCCTCTAAGGGAACTAATTTGGAATCAAGGAGAAAGGAAATTCACACAACAAAGAGAATCCATTTTAATTATCTGTGTGAAAGTAAAAATTGTTTGCATATGAATTACTGACTCTATAAGAAACTGATAAGTTTGAATAACATATTATGACACATATTTTATGGTGAACTCTATTTCAATATTACCCATATCCGTATTTATTATCTTCTAAAATTTATCTTGCCTTTATTTATATCCAACATATTTAATGTCTCTATTGTTCATGCTTGGCTTCTTATTTTACCATAAAATAAAAAGAGTGCCTTAGACAAAATAAGGTAATATAAAGAGACGGAACTCCTGATTGCTGACTCTATTCAGGAAACCCCACTCATTTAATACCCAAAGTTCTGAATTACATTATCAATCATACTCTCCCACCTTATATATGAACGAAGACAGGAACCAAACAGAGCAACATAAATATCACATACAATTTTAAAAAATATCAGATATATTATCAGATAAACTTCACAGGAAAGTGTATACTATTTTTGAAAGCTTTATTTATTTTGTCAAAAACAGGTTCCATGTTTAGATGTTTGGCATCAACTTGATCATATTGAGATCACTTCTTCTTTAGCCATTGAACATGAAGAAAAAATAAGTTTCTAAACATTATCAAGTTGATGCAAATATTACAATTTACAAAGTTTCCTCATATAATCCTTGCTATAATATAGTTGAGATAATCAGTACCAACAACTGACCTTTCAAGGTTAGAGATTAAGAAGACCAAGCTACACATAGAACACAAAAAATCTGTAATTTTTTGACAGCCTATAGAACAGGAGAACTTATTTGCAAATGATTCAGCGGACAAGGGGTTAATCTCCAAAATATACAAACAGCTCATTCAGCTCAATAACAAAAGAAAACCAAACCAATCAAAAAATGGGCAGAAGACCTGAATAGATATTTTTCCACAAAAGATATATAGATTGCTAAGAGGCATATGAAAAGATGTTCAACATTGCTAATTATGAGAGAAATGCAAATCAAAACTATGAGGTATCACCTCACACCGGTTAGAATGGCCATAATAAAAAGTCTACAAATAATAAATGCTGAAGAGAGTGTGTAGAAAAGGGAACCCTCCTACACTGTTGGTGGGAACGTAAATTGGTGCAGCCCCTATGGAGAAGAGTGTAGAGGTTCCTTAAAAAACTAAAAATAGAGTCACCATATGATCCAACAATCCCATTCCTGGTTATATACCCAGAAAAAAATAAAAACACTAACTTGAAAAGATATATGTACCCCAATGTTCATTGCAGCACTATTTGTAATAGCCAAGACATGGAAACAACCAACTGGCCATCAACAGATGATTGGCTTAAAAAAATGTGAAATGGGGCTTCCCTGGTGGTGCAGTGGTTGAGAGTCCACCTGCCGATGCAGGGGACACGGGTTCGTGCCCCAGTCCGGGAGGATCCCACGTGCCGCAGAGCGGCAAGGCCCGTGAGCCATGGCCGCTGAGCCTGCGCGTCCGGAGCCTGTGCTCTGCAATGGGAGAGGCCACAACAGTGAGAGGCCCACGTACCGCAAAAAAAAAAAAAAAAAAAAAAAAAAAAAAAAAAAAAAAAAGAGATGTGAAATGGAATATTACTCAGCCATAAAAAAGAATGAAATATTGTCATTTGCAGCAACATGGGTGGACCTAGAGAATATAATGATTAGTGAAATAAGTCAAAAACAAATACTATATGATATCACTTACATGTGGAATATAAGAAATTACACAAATGAATCTATATACAAAATAGACTCATAGACATAGAAAACAAACTTATTGTTACTAAAGAGGAAAGGGAAGGAGGGAGGGAGGGACAAATTAGGAGTATGCATTTAACAGATACAAACTACTATATACAGCTAAGCAACAAGAATTTATTGTATAGCACAGGAAACTATATTCAATATCTTGTAATAACATAATGGAATATAATCTGGAAAAATAACTGAATCTCTTTGATGTATACCTGAAACTAACACAATATCATAAATCAACTATACTTCAATTAAAAAAAATCTTTTTGTGGTAGAGCATACAGTAACTTAATTATATTGTACACTTTTGTATAACTGAGTTATTGAAGTGTACTTTGAATTTTTTATAGTTTCTGATGGGGAATTATGAACCTAAATATTGGCTTGTGTTGCTTAATGACACCCATTCACCTAAATAAAACAAATCTCTAATTGGCTGGTGATCATGGCTCACTAAGAAACAACTTTGATAAAAGAAAACAGGTTTCCCCCAATAATTACCTGAAACTTTTATAGGACAGTGATTAAGAAAATGACTCTTTTGACAGATAATTATGCTGAAGAAGAAAAGCATTTCTATATAAGGTGATCGTTGTACAAAGGTAAAGGATAATCAGATTAGATTATTTTATCTATTATCTGTTTATCTGTAAATTCTAAATGTTAATAGCTATTCAAGGCCTAAAATAGTGTGGACTGGGTATAAATTAGAAAAGATGTCTAACAAGTCAATATAACATCAATGTTGTAAAATGCTTATAAGGATCCCATTGGAGGAATGTTTCCCAGTATCTTCAGACAGTCAGTCACAACCTTCAGAGTATCACTCACATTAAAATCACTTAAAAAAATCTTTTATATTGGCCCATGGATATTCTAAACTTTTATACAGAATATCCCTCACTCAAAGAAATATCACTCCCTCAATCCCTTACAACCCTCACAACTCATTTCACCACCGCACACAGAAAAGGAAGATTAGTTTAGTAGAATAAATGAGAAGGTGAATGAATGAATAAAGGAATATCAAAAGGTAGTTGTCAGTATAAAATTGCCTTTATGTAATTTCAACAATTGTGGGCCTCATTTCCTTTGTTCCTAATTTATTGAAGATTTTTAGGAGAGAAATCTCTACATCAAGTTAGTGGCATATGAAGTACATCACTTAAGAAGTTAATATAAATGTGCTATCACATTAAATATATATATGTATGTATATATATATGTATATATATGTATATATATATGTATATACATACATACACACACACACACACACATATATGTTTTGTTCCTGTGGTATCTCCTAGCTTGGCTATGAAAAATAATTATGCCTGGGAATTTAATGTGTAATTATCCAGTGCATGTTTATGGTAAAAGATGTTGTGAAGAAGACAGAAAGAAAGAAAGAAACAAAAAATGGAAGGAAGGAAGGACAAAAGAGGAAAAAAAAAACTAGAAAAAAGAAAAGACAGAAAGGGATATGAAAGAAAGAGAGAGAGAGAGAATTTGAACATGGTATATGAGCAGATTAAAGAACATTTAATAAGACCTTTGAAGTCCCAGAGAAAAGCCCAGTTTTTGAGATTGGATTGGATACACTGCATAACAGAGATAGAACTTGCCCATGTGTGGTCTACCTACCCCATCACCCAACCCACACACCTTTAATTAAAACCTACAGTCACCAAAACCAGAAACAAAAACCCCTAGGATCAGCATGTCTGCTCTAATATTCAGGGCTTGCCTTGCATCCTCCCATTTAAGGGAAAATCCTTCTGGGGAAACAAGCCTGCCTAGTGACAAACAAAATCCACCTCAGTTATCTATAAATTAGAACTGTTACCCAGAAATTAATGATTTTAAAGAAAAATCAATATTATCTAAAGTAAAATTTCAAGAAAAAATGATCTGGAAAATTGTTAAAAAGAAGTAGGTAATTTAGTGATAGAAGATATTTTAAGATAATTTAAAAAACTAAATCTCTAAATCTCCTCTGAGATATTGAGTTAACTCTTTAAAAAATTAACTTTTAGTCAAAAACAGGCTAATATTTTTAAAATGAGCCAATAAGAAGGAATACTTAGTGTATTAGAACAATTTCTAGACTGAAAAAGAAGAACTAGAAGAAAAGGTTAAGAATATTCCCAAAATATATATACCTATGTAAATAGGAAAAAATAAGTTGAGACATGGCCAGTGAATATAGGGGTTCCAATTTTCATGTAAAAGGAGTTTGAGATTTTACCAGAGAGATAATGGAAGAGGGAAATAAAGCCTCAGAGAAGGATTTCCAAAGGCAGGAGAAAATCAGAAGTCTTCAAATTGAAAGGCCAAGTGAGTAGTAGGAGAATGAAAAGTGTTAACATATGTAGATATGTATGAATAGGCTTTGAGAAAACTAAGGATCAAAAAAAGTTCACTAAAGTAATAAGCATGGAAGACTGATTATGTAAAAAGAATGAGAACTGAATTGGTATAGGATCTCCAGAGACTGAATACTCTAAGACACAGGGATAATGATTTAAAATTATTAAGGACTGTATTTTGAATACAAATTTTTTAAGTATCTAAATATTAACCATATGAAGCAGAGAAAAATGATTTTAGACATGAATATTTCAAAGTATTTATTTCCTCTGTATCTTTCTGAGGAAAATAATTGAGAATGTAACTTTTTTGTTTTTAAATCCAAGTAAAAGGGAAGATATGGACTCCATAAAAAAGAAAACATTACTGAAAAGGTGCAATTTAAATACAAATCAAATAGAAAGAAAGACATATTTTGAGCAAGTGATATAATAAAAGAAAATGAAATCCATTTGTTTATATATTATACTTGGAATATTACTTAAGTGGTACAAATTTGGTTTTGTAAAACTACATTTTCTTCTTTTTTCAAGTCCATTCACAATACTTGTTTCCATACATCCAATAATCACTAAATCATAACATTAAATATCTGAGATTTTGGATTTTAATATTTAGAATCTTCCCACAGAATAATAACTGTATATTTACTTTCAGGTTAGAGCAGAATATAATGTTATAAATCCTGATAAGTAAAAAAAAAAAAAATGATATGGTTTTAGAGGCTGGGATATTTATGTATAAAAAGGTTATATGGAAAGAAACTTAATTACTCTATACCCTGTATTATGTAATTTAAAATTATAAGGCTAACCAAAAAATAACCACACCTTTCTGAAATATTTGTAAGAGGGAAGTGGAAATCAGTTGGGAGATTGTATGTGTGCTAAGCATTCCATCTTTCAGAGCAGGGTGTCAATGATCGCTGCCTAATTAGGTAAATCAAGAAATGGAGGTATAAATCTATGCATCTGCAAATATTCTTACAGATTGCATTACAGCTTATTTAAGCAGGAAAGGATTTCTTAAAGAATTTTAGACATCTCAGAGCATTTTCAGGAGTGCTTGATAGTCAGTCCTGGGTACTTCACAGCTTGGAACAAAGCAGCCAGATGCACGGAATCTAGGAAACAACTAGCCACAGGGCAGGATTTCTTCAGCTCAGACAATAATGCCTGTGTCACCCGTCCCTCTGCATATATGACTCTCAGGACTAGCTGCCCCATGAATGCCACACAGCTGCCCTAGAATAACCCCTGTATGCTCGCTAAAACAAGTGTATAGCTGTCACCCGGTTTTGCTCATTTCCTCATCCAAGTTTAATAAGGAAGCATCTAATCAGTAAAAATGTCAGTCATATGCTTGCATTCTGGAAACAAGTGAGTCTCAGAAATATAGAATGCTAACCATTTAGATAGGTTACTGTAATTTTTTTCTTTTTTTTCTTAAAACGTAGAAATTTATTCTCATTGTTAGAGGCCAGAAGTCCAAAATCAAGGTATCGTGCTTCTCCTAGAGGGTCCAGAGGAGGATCCTTCTTTTTTCTGGTGGCCCCAGGCACTCTTATAAACACATCACTCAAATCTCTGCCTCCATCGTTTTCCTTTTTAAAAATTTTAAACGTTTTTAAAAACATTTCTAGAATTTATTATAGAGACGAACAGTACATAGAATTGTTCCCTAATATCTTTTTTTCCAGCATTATTGAGATTATTGACATATAGCATATGTAAGTGTAAGGTGTACAGTGTGATGATTTTATTCATTTATATAGGGCAAATGATCACCACAATAAACTGTTAACACATCAATTTCATTCTCTTGCATAATTACCATTTTTAGTATTAATTCTAATAGGTGTGATTATAAATTAACTTCTGAAATATTTATGATTTCACTTAGGTAATTATATGAAAAAATATTTTCCTCAGAATTTTATGTTCACTATATTTTATTATATGTATGTGTGAAACAGAATAAAGGAAAGCTCATTTAAAATGCTGTCATGGGCTTCCCTGGTGGTGCAGTGGTTAAGAATCTGCCTGCCAATGCAGGGGACATGGGTTCGAGCCCTAGTGGACATGGGTTTGAGCCCTAGTCCGGGAAGATCCCACATGCCGCGGAGCAACTATGCCCGTGCACCACAACTACTGAACCTGTGCTCTAGAGCCCACGAGCCACAACTACTGAAGCCTGCAAGCCACAACTACTCAGGTCCGCGTGCCTAAAGCCCGTGCTCTGCAGCAAGAGAAGCCAACGCAATGAGAAGTCCGCGCACCGTGACGAAGAGTAGCCCCTGCTCACCGCAACTAAGAGAAAGCCCGAGTGCAGCAACGAAGACCCAACGCAGCCAAAAATAAATAAAAATAAAAGAAATTAATTAAATTTATTAAAAAAAAATAAAATGGAGTCAGGAGGTCAGAAGGGGAAGCCCTCAGGCACTACCATTTCACATCAGTGACAGACCCCAACAGGAAGACATTAATTATAGACCTTAACAGGAAGAATTCTCCTTGCCCGGCATCAAGTCCAGCCACACCACCCTGAACTCTTACTTTTAATAAGTGAACTTTGTTTCAATACAACCCCTCCCGATTTCCTCATTTTTCTTTATGAACTAGCGTTCTTCTTCTTTGTTTGTTAGACTTGTCATTGGCTCTTGCTATCGCTTGCTTCTTCTGAATTGCAATTTCCTCCTGATAAAATCCCATTTTGCTGGTAAAATAACTGGCTGTTTTATTTTAAAGGCCAAAATGATATAATAATAAAGTGTTCTGGAGAAGATTTTTATAATGAAAATAATATATATTAATGAACAAACGAATACTGACATCTCAAATTAATAACAATAACTGTAACTACAATTTCCTGAATACATATCTATGCAAAGTATTTTTTTTCTTTACCTTCCCTTGTTTAATTCTCACATCAACTCTCAGATCTAGGCACACTTAGTATCATATTATAAAGAAAAAAATAGAAACTCTTAAAATTTAACAAAGCTTTCATATAGTAAACCCAGACAGAAAATAGCAGAACTGTGACTGGAATCTAGATTCCAATATCCATGATAGCAAATACAATCCTCCTAAATTCAAACACAAAACCATAACGAGATTGCTGAGAATCCAGTATGTGTAAGAGGTCTTTCTGAATTAAGAAACCATATTGCTCTCATCAAAAAGGTCTAAGCTGGGGGTGAATTCTTAGCACAAACACAAAGAATTAAGAATATACTTCTCCATAATAATCATGCTACTGTATCTAGGGTATTTAATCTTTTCTTGGTTGTTAAATTAGACTTTCAATTAGGCATGAGCATATATTGATGACACGCTGATTATTCATAAGGCCAGTGTCTCAGCTGGATAAACTAAGAGGGACTCAGCTATGATTCAGATGTATCTTGGCATGTTTGGTGAGCCACTGGAATTGATGACCAAGGGTATGCTTACACAAGAGATGTAGAAGTCTCCCTTGACAGTGCTCTTTCTAAGAAAGATGAGAATCAAGGCAAATAAGTATTGCTTGAGAAAAACAGCGCTAGGTGAGAAATAGAAATTTTAAATTGTGTTATTTTGTATTATCAAGTTTTTGCCTGGCCTTCATTTTCCCAAAAGATCTTGTGTAAGAAATCTAGGAAAAGGATATGATAAACATGAAAACAAAAAAGTATATATAAACTTTTCACTGAATTATCTGTAAAATTTTGGCAACCACACTGCCTCAATCACTCTTCTGACACCCACATAAAGAACTGCTTGAACGAGATAAATAAAAATTTGTCCATTTCTGTAGGGCAGCCATTTGAGAAACCAAGACTCATGGGGTGAATATCTGGAAAGATAAGACTCAGTGACAGCAGGATGGAGAGTCAAGCTGTGTCATCTTGTTTTAAGAATAGGGAACAGAATCCAGGCGTACCACTTGTTAAGCAGATTAGGAGGCAATACTGCTGTAGCCAGAGCAAAAAATAAGGCAACAGTTCCCTCTTAATTGTGATAAAAGATTTAATACTTGAATACTCAGGTTCCATGTGACAGTCTTGAAGAGATCAAATTTATAAACATATACTGAGAGATTCCTGCATCAGGGCATTGGATTTGTCAGAGGTAAGAGTTAATCCAACTGTGTGGGTTAGGATGAAGTGTACCAAATTCTTTTTGTTAACGTCAATAGTGACTATATATTTTTTTAACAACAAAACTTGGATATTCTGGAAAAACACAGTTGCACAATCAACATTTACTTTCTATTGCTTTGGCAAATACTCTGCACTTTTTATTTAAATACGAGATTTCTTTTTCTTCCTTTTAACCACTTCAAATAGAGACTTTTGGAAAAGGCAGGGATAAGTAAAAAAAAACACTAGAAAATTTCTTATGTAACTTATTTTTAACCAGTTCACTTACTGGTTAAAAGAGCAGATGATAACTAAAAAGTCAAAGGAAAAGAAAATGATGGTTCCTAAAAATACAGATGTCTTCATTTGAATGCAATTGTTAGAAACATGGAAGTTTAATAACCCCACAGATGGTCCTCTAATTGAGCACATTTGTGGTATTTAAAACCAACCAATGTTGATAAATAAAAAGAATGGAATTACTCCATATTAAGAAAATAAAGTTTTTATCATCAAGTCTTTATCTTGTTGAACTCTCATTAAGCTCTGAGTGACCTTTTCTTTGTATAATTTATTTTTTCACACCACTCATTTTTTACACAAGTGTTTATTTCTTACGTATGCATAAGTATTGTGCTAGGTGATACTTTTGTAAGAACAAAACACAAACCTACCTGCAAGCTGCTCATTATCTTATTTGAATGCTACAGTGTCAGCTAAGTGTTTCCCAATAACTACATTGTCCAACAAGAATTACATTCCTCTTTTTTTATTAATAAAAATAATTTTAATTTAGAACATGTGTGCCCATATAAAGAAATTTGCTGGTGCTTTAAAAAGAAATAAGCATGTTAGCCTTTTGTCCTCTTTCCCTTCCCTCCTCCTTCCTAGTTAGTAAGGAGATGGGATGACAAGAACTAGAAGAACAATGCATTGGAAGCCATGTTGAAAAGGGCAGCAGAACAATATAAAAGGAGTTCAGCTGCCACACCCAGTCAAGTTGCTATATTGGCCCAAAATTCTACATGAAAGGAACTAAAATTTTGTTATTTTTCATCCCCTGTTATATTGGAGACTTATAAAAAACATACCTGTATTTTAACACATGTAGAGATTACATAAATCAATAATTCCAAACTTTGTTAAGCTTAAACATGTTTATAATAAAGTTTTATAATTTCCACTTAATATTCTGAAACTAAATTCACAGATAAGTAATTTATGAACACTTAATTTTAAAATATATTTTATAAATCAAATTATAATGTAAGGATAATAGCAAGAAAGGTGATTTATTTATTTAAAATGCATTTCAAAATGTAAAATTTGAGCAAGAAAAAATGCAGTGGTTCAATGCTTACATATACATATAATAATTTAAGGCTAGTAGAGTTGCTCCATATAAGAGGTACAGAAAGGAAGGTAGAAAGGAAAAGGGAAGAAGGAAGGAAGGAGGGAAAGAAGGAAGGAAGGAAGGAAGGAAGGGAGGGAAGGAGGGAGGAAGGGAGGGAGGAGAGAAGGGAGAAGTGAGCAAAAAAATAAAATTAAATAAATAAAAAATAATAAAACAAAAAGCTGTAGGAAAGTTTGAGGCATGCATCTGTGTCAGTATCAGATTATATTTGGAAAGCAAGGAAAGTGAAAAATAATAAATAATTTCAATATGTAATTTACATAACATGGACTTATTCTTGGATAAAAACAAAAAATATGTAGTATGAAAATCATATTAAATATTTTAAAACAAATTCTATTAATGAATTTCAATATAATCACAACTTTTCATGAGTTGCTGCTAATTTAACATTCTTAAATTTTCTTAAAAAATAATTCTGTTGACAATCTTCTGAAATCTCCTGTTACATATCTGCAGTTGCTTTTGTTACAGTAAATACACTATCAACATAAAATTATTTTCAAATAAATATGTAGCTGCAAATGCATATGTAATTTATATGTATATGTAATTCTTTCCAAAGAAATAAGCATGAAAGTCTTAACTGTACCCCAAAGATTTTATAGCTCAACTCATTATATCATTCTTATGCCATAAAGTCATCTTCTAGATCAATGAATTCTTCCTCCAAATTCTTGGTTAGCACATTCCACATTCACTTCAGATAAATTCAATATTGCAAGTTCATGCTGACTCAGAATCATAATTAATTTTTGACAGCAACCAAATAATAGCAATATGTTTCCAAATCATTTTGTTTAAATACATCCGCAACAAAATTTCAACCACTATGGAAAACTTTAAAAATTCTCATGAGTAAGGCTACTTTTATATTATGTAAAGTTTTTTAGTAATTCCTTGATCATTCCCTACACTTTAGTGAGCTGTACCTCATTTCCATGTAGCCTAAGACAGACTTCTTTTAACTTTGCAAATATATCTGAAAAAATTATCATACCATTTGCTGTATTTTAATGTCGATTTTTAATTTTTCACTGAATAAAAAAAATCTACAATAAAATGGTGAAAAATATTTTTTAAAAGTTTCTTTGAAGGGTCACTATAGCTCAATGTGGAAGTAAAAGGTTACCAAATAATCTATCATTTCAGAAATTACTATACATTTTACACTGATTATTATTATACATTATTATATATTATGCATTAATAGCTCAGTAACTTCATTGAATTTTTAAGTCTTTTTCAAAGTTCTTGGCAACTAAGTGCTGTTGATGAATAATGCAGTAAATTGCGAAAACACCTGGTGTTTCTTTTTTAAGTGGGCTGTAAACCTGTGTTAGCCACCAACCCAAGTTAGTGTTCCATCTGTTGTACAAGCGGTGTCATTTGAAAAGGGAATATTTTTCCCTGTGAACTGATTTTAAAGGTTTCAAATGTTAACAAACTCTGTGTATTACAGTCTGGTATTCTAAATGACATCTCCTCTATTATTTTTTCATTCCTTTTGAACTGTGCTTATGGTAACTTCAGTTTATTATACACTTCATTTATTTTTGCTTTCTCATTAATTTATATGAAAACAGTATTTTTGTTCAATGAAAAGATGTAATTTATTACATTTGAACTATCATCACAATACAAATAACTTCACATATAGCTGGTAAGATAAATTTTTCTCTAATATTGCATAGTTCATCATATTTTGTATTATTTGTACTTCATATAAGAAAAAAAAGAAACTTTGATCATTCTGGATTAAAAAATTTTTAAACATCCTAATGACAGCACAGTACTTTCCAAAAATGTCTTTAAATTTCAGAATTGTGTGGTTAATGTGTTTCTTTTTAAATTTTGCATTTATTCTTGATATTTTTGTTGTTTAATTAGAAAAAAAAATGTCAGTAGATTAAATGTACCCAAGATGTTCATTTTGGAATGAAGTGATAAAACCCCCCAAAATTCAACTGAATCATGTACAGTTTTTCTTTATATTTATCATTTTAAAATAAGATCTAAAATCACCATTATTGTACCAGTGCAATCACAGACTGATACAAGTGCACCAGTGCAGGGCCTGTATTGATGACTCATATATCACAAATTGTATTACCAAGGATGAGATGAGTTTTCAAAATGTTAAACTACTCCTGGTTAACTTCCAAACAAAGCAAAGTTCAGTCTCCCCAAAATTTACCCAGTATTTACCTTTGATGTACATGAGAACTGTGTAAAATCTATTTTGTATTTATGTGTACAATGGAAGGGGATTCTAGGCCCTATTTAAAGTAGACACCTTATTCCAGTCACTCTCTATCAAATAACCCTGTTTATTTTTCCTACATCACTTTATAAACTCTGATCATATATATATATATATATATATATATATTTTTTTTTTTTTTGTGGTACGCGGGCCTCTCACTGCTGTGGCCTCTCCCGTTGCGGAGCCCAGGCTCCGGACGCGCAGGCTCAGTGGCCATGGCTCCCGGGCCCAGCCGCTCCGCGGCATGTGGGATCTTCCCGGACCAGGGCATGAACCCATGTCCCCTGCATCGGCAGGCGGATTCTCAACCACTGCGCCACAAGGGAAGCCCTGATCATATATTTTTATTTTGTCCCCCTAGCCATCCATTATCTATTTTCCTCCCCCCTCCACACACATACATAACGGCTTCACACACATAACATGGACCGTTATACACACACATAATCTGAATTTGCACTTTCTTAAAGAAGAAACCTTAAGGGGAAACCTTGTCTGCCTTCCTCATAGCTCCATTCCCAAGACTTAGACTGACACATTGTAGGCACTCAATTAATATCTATTAAGTAAACACATATTTTATATTTTGATCCTTTTTATTTGAGTTAAATGTATTGCTCTCCTAAATGAATTCCATGTCATAGCTTAAGACACAAAGTAACTATGACAAGATTAGAACAACTCAAGTGGAACATTGCTGTAATGTGATTAGCAGCAGCCATGTTTTACATGGTTATTTTAATGTTAACTACCAAAAAAACTTTTACATCAGATGATAGCTTTTAAATTTTAATTTCTAAACTAAAAGTGAAATAAGTTGATTCTAAAAATTGTACAACACGTTATCCACTTATGAACTTTAAAAAATTGACATTTTTAGTCTCTCATGGAAGAAACAAGAAACAAAAACACTGCATTCAGAATGAGCCAAGGTACACTTTCGCAGGAATGTTGAATCATAGTTTGCCTAAGGAATACCAGAATTGCTCACATTTGCATATTTAGATTAATAGTACATTTCTAAAAGGTTTGTGCTGTAATTGGAACTTAAGTAACATTTGTAAAGTGTTATCTGTCAGAGTCTGAAGAGACCCAAAGAGAATGTATGTCATTATGCAAAATTACTAATTAAATACAAGTAATTTAGCAGATAATTTACATGTTCATTATATAATAGAAATTATTTAGTTTTAGGGGTTCTCTTTGTATTTCTAAAGTAATCTTGACCCAAGGGATCACAGACTGTTAAGAAGAAGTATAAATTATAGAATGAGACATATGTTGAACTGACTCATAGAGCTTTTGTTGTAGCTAATGATTCCTCTAACAGTAATTGCATAAGGGAAAACATTTTCTTTTTAAGTAAATAATCTTCATTACCTCTTAAATCTACTGTCACTTGACAACATTAACGTTGAAAAATTTTTACCTTCTTGATTAGCTCTCCAAGGATATCCAGCAGCTTTAAATTAATATTGATCAAACAGAAACCATCATATCCATCAAATTGTTCTTACAAATATGGATGCATGGGAAAAAGCATTTTAATAGATTCTGGAAAGAAAAACACTGACTCTCCTGAAATATACTGTAAATATATTGCAAATTATTAATATGAGGAAACTGTGTTGGAATGGCGGATTTATTTTGTGGCTACTGATAAGCACTATCTCTACTGATAAATCTCAAATACTTCAATATTAAAGATTTGTATGTATAGTCAATTGCAACCATATTGTGTTAGTAATTGTTACCTGAACACTGTAACTTTGGGAGGAAAAGATAACAACCTGTCTTCCTAAACTGACCTTTTTCATCCAAGTTGTCTGAAAGCTCTATGAGGGTAGGAATTCTGTTTCTTCACAGATTTAGTACCAATAACCGAAGGCACATTTTAATTTAGGTGACAGTTCCCCAAAGTTCTTTCTGTTTTCTTTTGTTTTAATTTATTGTTGGCTTTTAAATAACTTTTAAAAAATTTAGTATTTATTTTATATTATTTTTCTAATTGTTATCAATCTAATATAATGCTATTCACTTTCCTCTGATAACTACTTTAGTTGCATCCCAGATTCTGATATGTCCTGCTAAAATTTTGAGGCATGTTGCTGTTTGATGTCTATTTCCAGTTTCATCCAAGAGTTAACATTGTGTGTTTCTAGGTAGAAGAATTTTATATTTTTCAATTTTATTATGTATTTCTAGTTTTATTGAAAAGAGTTAAGAGAGTTTTATATTTTTGGGGGGGAATGTATTAAGATTTCTTCTGTGGCATAAAAATGGTCAATTTTCATGAACATTTTCTTTGCACTTAAAGAAGCGTAGTATCTCTATCTAGATTAAGATTTCAATATATAAGGTCTAAGTTATTGATGATAAATGTTCAGTACTTCAATGTCTTTACAAAGTTTGCTCATGTGATCTGCCTTGGATCAAGAGAGAGGTGTTCAATTATATTTTTATTGATTGTTCTTGCTTATTTCTTCTTGCCACTTCTGTAATTGCTGTTTAACAAAAATCATTTTATTGTTTGCATAAAATTAATGACTGCTACAGTTTCACTAAGCAATATTGTTTTTAACTTTAAAAAACTGTAATTTTATTATTTTATACTGCCTTTTTGGTCTAAGTTTTACCTTTTCAGATATCAAGATTTTAACCTCTACTTTGTTTTAATTGTGTTTGAGAAATGCATATTGGTGTATCCTTTTATTTTTATCACTTTTGAAGGTTTTTTGTTTTTAGGTTTGTCTCTTGTATAGAGCATAATTTTTAGCTAATAAAAATATTTTCTTCCTATTGGTGATTTAAGCTCATTTACTTATTGCTATAATTAATATATATAGCCTCTAATCTCATATTTTAAAGTCTTACATATAGGTATATCAATATGTGGTCATTTATTCTCTCATCATATATTTTAATATTTAGAAAACCCTGCAATTCTAGATTAATGGTTACCTTTGTACTAAAGTTTTTAGAATATTCTTAGTCTTCCCACTTTTTAATTCAGTCCGTTGTTTCCCTCTATGAACAATATTAAATTTAACTAGCAACAGTTTCTTCCTTCTCCTCTCCCTTTCTCTCCAGATCCAAACTGAAGTAATGTCTTTTACTCCCAGTTAATACTTATAGGCACTTAGTGAGCTGATTCTACTTTCATATACTCTCAATTTGCTACACCACTTTTTCTTTATCTAAAATGTCAGAGCATTTACCTTTCACATACTTTATCATCTTCCAGTTTCAAGTTGATATCCTCAGTTGTTTTCATTTTCTAAATATAATTTTCTAGTAGATTTCCTTAGGAAAGACTTTGGAAACAATATTCCCTGCGTTCTGTCATATTCTTAAAATCTGTCCATGGCCTTTACACCAGAAGATCATTTGGATAGGTATAATACCTTTTAATCATACTTTCTTTCCTTAGAATCTTACATAGTTTTCTGGAACAAAACGTTACTGTTGAAAAGTCTGATGTCAATTTGATTTCTTTATAAGTGATTTGAACGTTTTGTCTGAAAGCTCAAAGAATGTTTTTCCTTTTGCTCTGAAATGAAGTAAAATAATTTTGGTAGAATATTTCAAGGTATTAGGAATACCAGAATAAGGAATAAGGTACCTGGTAAAATCAACTCTAGGTTGATTTTACCAGGTACCAGGAATATATGTGTTTATATTATATAGTGTGGACTGTATTTTCCCCTTTTGACATTATCTACATACTTATTCATTATTGTTTCCCTTCCAGCTTAAATTTCATTTCCATATTTTTTTCTTTAGAGTTCACTAATTTCTAACACGATCAGATACCTTTTTATATTATCTTGTCCAATATAATTTCTAGATTTTTCTAAAGTTGATTGATGCTGTTTTTCATAGTTCCTAACATTTTCTCTAAACCTTTAACTGATTTTGCAAGAGTAAGGTAAAATTTTTATCTGTTTTTTTGTGTATGTTCCTTGGGCATGTTTTCATTGTAAGAATGTTATCCTGTTTACTCCTATTAAGGGCTGAATTCCCCGCCCCATCCCCACCTACCCATTTATAAGTTCAAGTCCTAACCTTCAGTACATCAGAATGCTAATGTACGGTCCTTAAGGTTAACTGAGGTCACTAGGGTGGGCCTTAATCCAATATGACTCTTATTCTTATAAAAAGAAGAGATTAGGATGCAGAGGCAGAGGGAAGACGGCCATGTACAAGCCAAGGACAGAGGTCTCAGAAGAAATCAACCCTGCTGGCAACTTGATCTCAAACTTCTAGCCCCCAGAACTATGAGGAAATACATTTCTGTTTAAGCTACCCAGTCTGTGGTACTTTGTTATGGCAGCCATAGCCAAATAATACAATTGTTCTCTTTATTTTTTCCAAGAAAGTCATCGTATGGGACTAAATTTTACCTTCATTTATTTGTCACAGAAGATGGGTCTTCCTACTCTATTTTAATGGGAGAATTGGTCAGAATAGCCTTCCTATTTTCACGGTTATAAAGCTCCTTGTTGTATTGCCGTGGAGAAAAATATTTTTAATTTTCTTATGTTTTTTGACATCTTCCTCCACTGCAGTCCTCCGTGATTTTTATGCTTTTCTTTCTTTTGCCCTGGTGTCCCTATCTTACTCCATTTAGATTCTACTAACAAGAGTTTCTCCTCAGTGCATGATTTTAGTCAGAAAGGAAGATTTTATTGTTGACTTTCAAGAGTCATAGGGTCTAGACTGCCTCAGAACTGCTTCTTTTCAGTATTCCTCTCTACTCAATTGTCAATCAAAACCTGTGTTACCACCCACCCCTCTCTACCCAAAAGACTCAGTTGCCTTTCTTTTGGGTTTGAAAATGTCATGTGAAGTGCAGACATAAATATTTTCACTTTCTCTACTTCAAGGCTATCAGAATGTTCTTTATTGTCTTTTAAATTTTTCTACATAGATGCTGATAAGAGGTGCCTAGTTGCTAAAGAATAATAATTACTACACTTTTGTTGGATATTAAAGGAGACTGAAAAACTATGCTGCAACAATCATCTTGCTGTCAGACTGAAGTGTGCCTGTTTGGTTACTTTAATTAATGTTCCCAAACCCAGTGAAGAATAAAAATACAATAGTGGATCACTCTCACACATTTGTAAGATTATCACGGAACGGGCTATACTTATCAGTACCTTGAAAATATATTTTCTTCCCTTATTTCTATCTTCTACATAATTCTAACTTCCTATTCATTCAATTTACTGCATTAGCAACATAATGATCCATTTCCCTATATATTGCCCTTTTTTGTTTTTATTCCCTCTCGTACCTTAGCAAGATTGTGCACCCCTAGCACATACTACAAGACTAAAGCTTAATTGATTATGGAACATATATTAGAATCAGTGAATCCCAAGATCAGATTATTACTCCATTGTATTTCAGTGATGTGAACTTCTTATTCAGTGAAAATACCAATATGTTTACTTTTGGTTTAATTTGTTTTGTAAATTCTCTACCTTGACTTCTATATGAATTTTTCGTGCCTCTCAGGATTTGCATCTCATTAGCATCTGTACCTTCTGTATGCACATTTCAATGCACCGAGATATGATTTGGTTCAGCCAGTCACCCCCTGAATAAAAGATATATATTTCGATAGATCTCTTCTGTTTGCCTACTGCTGATTTTCAATAGTCAGCCTATAGAGCGCTGTTTCTGGATCTGTTTCCCATCATTGTTTAGTAGCTGTGGCCAACATAATATGTCCATGCATTTAACACTTGGCCACATACAGGAAACTGCCCATTGCTTTGTTCAGAAGAGAGGTGAGGGAGCAAAAGTACTTATTTTAAACAATGTTGACGTTCTCTGATCCTCAGAACATACTAGAAGTTATAGTGATAGTTTACATAGCTCCTTTCATACCCACGCCCTTTCTAGGATAAAACACAAGTACTTATGGGTTTGTGGGATTCCTAAAGAACTAAGGTTCAATAATTAAAAGGTTAAGTAAATATGTGCAATGTCAGCTTTGGTACACTCAAGTTGTTATTGTTTTCCTTTGTTTGACTGTGATGTCATCGAAATGCGAGTACAGTTTTCTGAGAAAGAATTAATAAAATGGGACTCCCTTGAGCAATTTGGAAGAAGATGATGGTAATCCTAGGCTGCAGAGTAATATGCAAAGAAAATACCTTAAGATCATATATCAAATAAGAGAAAAAGAATCAAATAGAAAACTAAAAATGTAAAATGGTCTTAACTGCAATCTCTTTCCAAATTAATCCAGATTCCTGAAGAATACAAAGCTCTATGCAAAGTTGTTTAAACTAAGGGGAAATTTCTGCTACTGGTGTATTTCGGAGAGAAACGTGATGAATAGTGACCTAGAATCCTCAGGTAATCTCATGGCCACAACTTGAAGAGGAAAATTAGAAAAAGAATAGCAGCTTGTTTAAACTATGTTTTTAATACTAACTTTAAAATGTATATACTTAAATATGTTACTTGTTAAATACTGGCACATTAGAAACTACAAATGCATTAACTTGTATTTTTTTCAGTTGACATAATTGAGTAGAGAGAAAAATCAGTATCCCATAGGTAAATGATTATAATCTATATTATGGTTCATATAAATAGATAATCATTCATGTATGGCAAGGATGTTGGATAGCAAGTCATTATGTTAAAAGTAAATATATTTCTATGTATTTTTTAAGAATAACAAAAATATTTTACTAAAACATAGTAAAAATAAGAAATAACAACAAAACATCTTATAACAACAAAAATATCATACAGCTAGGAATAAGACTAAGAAAGATATGCAAGATGTCTACACAAAAGCTATGTAATATTATTTTAAAAATTAAGGAGCACAAATAAATAAAGGGATATCCATTTTCATGGGTTAGAAGACTATATCATATATCAGCTCAGAATCAATATGATCACAATAATTTCCCAAAAAGAATATGTGTGTATATATGTGTGTGTGCACATGTGCACAAATATATGCATGAAATTGTAAAACTTGCTTTTTTTCCATTTGTATGAATATTCAAATAGCTACGAATAATCAAGATAATCTTTAGTAATAAGATGAAAAGATTTGTTCTATCTGATATAAAGATTATACAGTAATAAAGACTATATGACACTGGTAAATGATAGACAACTAGACTAATGGAATAGAAATCCAGAGACTGACCTGGTAAAACAAATATGGACATCTGATTGTATGACAATATAGCACTTCAGAGTAATGCAGGGAAATGTCTATACTTTGCAATAAATAGTAGTATTGAATCTGATGGATGTCTAAATGGAAAAAAAAAAAAAAGAGATAACTTCCAGATTCACATCATAATGAAAAATCCAGGTAGATTGTAGATCTAATGTAAAAGATTAAGTTTTTAGATATCAACAGAAAGACAAGCCATCATCTGGGCTCTCACCCATCTAACCCATGATCTGTTTACTGTCTCTATAGTTTTGTTTTTTTCCACAATGTCTTAGAGTTGGAATCATACCGTGTGCAGCTTTTTCAGATTGGTCTATTTTACTTAGTTATAGGCATTTAAGATGACGCCATGTTTTTTATGGCTTGAAAGCTCATTTCTTTTTCACACTGAATAATGTTCCATTGTCTAGATGTACCATAGTTTATTTATCTATTCACCTGCTGAGGGACATGTTGGTTGCTTTCAAGTTTTGGCAATTATGAATAAAGCTGCAATAAATGTCCATGTGCAGGTTTTAGTGTGGACACAGGTTTTCAATTTATTTGGGTAAATACCAAAGCGCAATTGCCAAATATGATAAAAAGTATGTTTAGTTTTGTATGAAACTGCCAAGCAGTCTTCCAAACTGGCTGTCCCATTTTGCAGTCCTACAAGCAATGAATGAAAGTTCTTGTTACTCCATATCATCATGAGTATTTGGTATTGTTAGTATTTTTGGATATTGACCATTCTAATAAGTATGCATTGATATCTCCTTGTTTTAGTATGCAATTCTCTAGTGACGTATGAGGTTGAACATCTTTACATATGCTTACTTGTCCTCTGAAAATCTTCTTTGGTGAGGTGTCCATTAAGGTATTTTGCCCATTTTTTAGTCAGATTGTTTATTTTTTTGTTGGGGAATTTTATTTTGGATATCAGATGTATCTTTCACAAATGTTTTCTCCAAGTGTGTGGACTGTCTTCTCATTCTGTTGAAATTGTCAGAACAGAGATATTTAATTTTTATAAAGTCCAGTGTGTCAACTATTTCTTTCATGGATCATGATGTTAGAGTTATATCTAAAAAGTCATCACCATACCCAAGATCATCAGATCATCTATAGAGTTTCTCCTATGTCATCTTCTAGGAGCTTTAGAGTTTTGCATTTTACATTTGGGTCTATGATCCATTTTGAGTTAATTTTTGTGAAAGGTATAAGACCTGTGTCTAGGTTCGCTTTTGTGCATGTGGATGTTTGGTTGTTTCAGCACCCTTTATTTTTCTTTTTTTAAAAAATTGTTTATTTATTTTTAGCTGTGTTGGGTCTTTGTTGCTGTATGCAGGCTTTCTCCAGTTGCGGCAAGAGGGGGCCACTGTTTGTTGAGGTGCATGGACTTCTCATTGCGGTGGCTTCTCTTGTTGAGGAGCATGGGCTCTAGGAGCGCAGGCTTCAGTAGTTGCGGCACACGGGCTTAGCTGCTCTGCGGCATGTGGCATCCTCCCGGATCAGGGATCTAACCTGTGTCCCCTGCATTGACAGGCGGATTCCTAACCACTGCGCCACCAGGGAGGTCCAGCACCCTTTCTTGAAAAGACTATCTTTTCTCTGTTTTATTGCCTTTGCTCCTTTATCAAAAAGTCAGTTGGCTGTATTTATATGGATCTATTTCTGGGATCTCTATTCCATTCTATTGATCTATTTGTCTATACTTTCACCAATACCACAGTCTTGATTACTACAGCTTTATAGTAATTCTTGAAGTTGAATAGCATCTGTCCTCCAAATTTGTTCTTCAATATTATGCTGACAATTCTGGGTTTTTGCCTCACCATGTAAACTTTAGAATCAGTTTGTCAATATCCACAAAATAACCTGCCAGGATTTTAATTGGGATTGCGCTGAATCTACAGATAAAGTTGTGAAAAACTGACATCTTGACGATATTGAGTCTTGCTATTCATGAACATGGAATATCTCTCCATTGATTTAGTTCATCTTTGATTTCTTTCATCAGAGTTTAATAATTTTCCTCATATAGCTCTTGTACATATTTTGTTAGATTTATACTTAAGTGTATCATTTTGGGGGTTACCAATGTAAATAATATTGTGTTTTAATTTAAAATTCCTCTTGTTCATTGCTGGCATGTAAGAAATTGATTGACTTTTCTATATTAACTTTGTATCCTACAACCTTGCTATAACTGCTTACTAGTTCCAAGAATTTTGTTGTCAGTTCCTTCAGGTTTTCTACATAGATGATCATATAATCTATGAAGAAAGATAATTTTATTTCTTCCATCCCAATCTATATATATATTTTCCCTTTTCTTGTCCATATGATAGTGCTATTTTTAATTTTTTGAGGAAATTCCATACTGTTTTCAATAATGGCCACACCAATTTGCCTTCCCCCGAGTAGCGCACAAGGGTTCCCTTTTCTCCACATTGTCACCAACCCTTGCTATGTCTTGTCTTTTTCACAATATCCATTCTAACAGATGTGAGGTGATATTGCACATTGGTTTTGATTTGCATTTCCCTGATGATAAGTGATGTTGAGCATCTTTTCCTGTACCTGTTGACCATCTGTATGTCCTCTTTTCAAAAATATCTATTCAGATCTTCTGCCTATTTTTAAATCAGATTGTTTGGTTTTTTGCTGCTGAGTTGTATGACTTCTTTATATATTTTGGATATTAACCCTTTATAAGATATATGATTCATAAAATTTGTCCCATTCTGTAGGTTGCCTTTTCATTTGGATGGTTACCTTTGCTGTGAAAAAGCTTTTTAGTATATCTGATATGAATTTTATGAATTTCTTAGTCATTATTGCTTCCTGTTATTTTCTTTCTTCTCCTTCTGGTATTCCCAGTACTCATATATTACACCTTTTGTCTTGTCCTACACTTCTTGGATATTCTGGTTTTTTTTCAGGTTATTTTTTTCCGTTTAGACTTTTAGAAATTTTTATTGACATGTCCTCAAGGTCAGATTTTTTTTTCCTCAACCATGTCTACTCTACTACTGAGCCCAAAGGCATTATTCATCTCTGTTACAGTATTTTTGATTTCTTGCATTTCTTTTTGATTCCTATCATTTCTGTCTCTCTGCTTACATTACCTACTTAATCTTGCATTACTCATCTGTTCTTGCACGTTGTCTACTTTTTCCATTAACACTCTTACCAGATTAATCACTGTTGTTTTAAAATCATAGTTTGATAATTCCAACATTCGTGCCATATCTGGGTCTGGTTCTTATGCTTGTTTTGCTTTTTCAAACTGTGTAATTTGCCTTTTAGTATGTCTTATAACATTTGCTGAAAGGTGGACACGATGTACTCTGTAAAAAGAATTGCAGTGGGAAGGTGTGGGAGGTGAAGTGTTCCACAGTCCTATGATTAGACCTCAGTCTTTTAGTAAGCTTGTGCCCCTGGGCTGTTTTTAATTTTTCACTCGCATAGGTGGTACAGGATGTCTAGATGGGGCTGGAGTTGGCTATTTTCCTTCCCCCAAGTCAGTTAGGCTCTACTAATACCTCAAAATGTTAGACTCTTGCAAAACAGTTTCTTTTTAGGTCGGCCTTGTTAAATACAGAGAAGAATGCTCTATTTCAAAGTTACATTTCCCCTCCCCCGGATGGAAGCATGATGGGATTTTCCTCTGATTTTCACTGTGAAAATCTGATAAAACTCCTGAAGGTAAAACACACAAAAATGTCCCCTCCGCCCCCCCACAGGGACTGGGTCCCCCTGAGGTTTTTATCTCTCAGGCATGTCCAAACTGAGCCTCCAGCAATTTTTCAATTACCTTTCAGGTTTTCCTGCAGTTCAGGTTTTCTGCACAAGTTTCTGCTTGTGGGTTTCTGCTCCAGTATCTGTGTTTCTCTGTATCTCTGTCTCTCCAATTTTAGGGGAAGCAGTTTGCCTTTGTAATCTTATTCCTCTGATGGATATAAGAAGGGTTGTTGATTTTTCCATATGCTCAACTTTTTACTTGTTGTTCTGATAGACTGGCAACTTCTGATACTTTTATATGCCAGACTGGAACCTCTCAGACGTTTTAAATAGGATTTTGCACCCACCGCTCATTTACGGTGTGCTTTGCAGCTAATTTCTGGTACCTGGGCATGGTTGAGAATTACTATTAGGCGATGAAGCAAACATGTGGCCAATGACTTGGGCCCGAGAAATACCAAAGTCCAGACTGTGTAATTTTAGTCCAGAACTCCCAGACTTAGTCTGGGACTGCACATAACTTTCCTTAAAAATTTCCTTCTCCATACTGCTTCTTCATTCTCCTAATAATATCTCCTTGGAATACTTTCCCAGTGAATCCCTTGCTCCTGAATCCTTGCCCTAGGCATCTAAGAAATTCTAAAAAAATAAAATGCTTTATCAGCTTTTGGAATATCTCCATCTATTCTTAGTTTTTTATGAAGCTTTTATACGTGAATGAATGTTAAATTATTCCAGATGCTTTTTCTGCATCTGTTGAAATAATCATTAAAGTTTATTTTTCTGTTAATGTAGTAAAAGTGATTATTTTATTGATGTGTGTGTGTGTATATATACATATTTCAGATTCTTTTCCATTGTTGGTTATTACAAGATATTGAAATAGTTTCCTGTTCTATATAGTAAATCCTTGTTGTTTATCCATTTTATATATAGTAGTGTGTATCTGTCACTCATACTCCTGATTCATCCCCCTTTCCCCTTTGGTAACCATAAGTTTGCTTTCTATGTCTGTGAGTCTGTTTTGTTAATAAATTTATTTGTATTGTTTTTTGGTTACCACACATAAGTGATATCTCTAGGTCCATCCATGTTGCTGCAGATGGCAATATTTCATTCTTTTTTTATGGCTAATAGACCAGTGTATATATCTACCACATCTTCTTTATCCATTCATCTGTTGGTGGACACTTAGGTAGGTTGCTTCCATGCCTTGGCTATTATAAATAGTGCTGCTATGAACATTGGGGTGCATGTATCTTTTTGAATTAGAGTTTTTCTCTTTTTCAGATAAATGCCCAGGACTGGGATTGCTGGATCATATGTTAGTTCTATTTTCAGATTTTTAAGGAACTTCCATACTATTTTGCACAGTGGCTGCAACAGAGTAGGAGACTTCCCTTTCCCTACACCCTCTCCAACAGTAAAATTGATTTTAAATGTTAAACAAGATTTCACTTCTGTAAGAAGCACCAACTTGATGTTTTATGTATATTCTTAAAATTATTGCTTAACTAAAATTTTATTTGATGTTTTTGTTCTTACAATGATGAGCTAATGTGCCCAGTAGTTTTTATCCAGGTCACGTTTGGGTGTCAAGGTTATGTTGTTTTCATAAAATGAGTTATGAGATGTAGCCATTTTTGTCCTTTTGAAAAGATTTTTAAAAATTGGAATTGTTTTTTAATATTTTTTAACATTCACCAGCCATCTAGCACTTGGATGTTCTCCTTAAGAAAGATCTAATCATATTGATTCATTTGTCTTAATATTTGTGAGATTATTAATATTTCCAAATTCTTATTATGTCAGTTTCAGTGAGTTATTTCAATCAAAGTTTTAAAATTTTATCTAAATTTCAAATTTATGGCCATAAATTTGTTTATAATATCCACTTATGAAGGTTGTAATGTCTACAAACTATGTGGTGAAATCTTCTTTTTCATTCCCAATATTAGTTATTTGTGCTTCTTATCACTTTAAAAAATCAGTTTTATTAGGTAGTTTATTAAATTCATTAGTTTAAAATTTTTTGAGATCCTTTTTATTGTATTTGTCCTTATTTCTTTAATTTCTGTTCTATATTTTCTTCTACTTCATTCTAATTTCTGTTCATTTTTCAATTTTAGAGAAGGGTACTTAGCTTACTCTTTTCAGCTTTTTTTTCTTTACTAATATATACATTTTTAAGACTATAAATTAATCACAAAGCATACTTGTGTTCTCACAAGGTTTGATATACTGCATACTGATTATTGTTCAATTCGGAATATTTTCTAATTTCTATTGTAATTTTAGATCATATTTCACGATTTCTGGAACTCTAAAAATGTTCTAATTATATTTTGTTGTTGATCTGCATTTTAATTGCACAATGGTCAACAGATATATTCAATGTGATTTTAGTCCTTTGAAAACATTTGTAAGTTGGTTTATAGTTCCTTATGTGATCAACTGCTGAAAATATTCTACTTGAACTTGAAACTAAAATGAGTTCTGAAGTTGTCTTCTATTGTTTCTACATATGACAATTAGGTCCATTTGTGTTATGGACACAATATTCTACTGATATTTTTCTTGCTTATTCCATATGTTTCTACTAGACAGAAGAGCAACAAGAAAATAGATGACTTCAACAACACTATATACAACTAGACCTAAAAGACATCTATAGAGCACTATACCCAACAATGCAGAGGTCATATTCTTTTACAGTGCACATGGAACATTCCCTAGGATAGATCATATGTTAGCCATAAAGCAAGTCTCAATAAATTTAAAAGTACTGAAATAACACAAAGTATGTTTGCTAAGCACAAAGAAATGATACTAGAAATCAATATCAGAACAGTATTTGGGAAGTTCACAAATATATGGAAGTTAAAGAAAAATATAGCTCCTAAATAATCAATGGATCAAGGAAGAAATCCCAAGTGAAATTAGAAAATAATTTGAGATCAATGAAAAATGAAATCACAACATAACAAAATGTATTTATTGTACCTAAAACAATGCCTAGGGAAAATGTCTAACCATAGATGCCTATGTTAAAAAAAGAAGAGAGATTTCAAATGAATAACTTATCTTTCCACCTTAAGAAATTAGAAATAGAAGAGCACAATAAACCCAAATCAAACAAAAAGGAGGAAATCATAAAGATTAAAGCAGAAATAAGCAAAACACAGTACAAAGAAAAGAATTGAAAAATAATAGGGAAAATTATGAAACCAAAATTTGACTCTAATAAGAGGTAACATTTCTAAAGAAAAAGAGAATATACCATTGTCTATCAGTACACAAGAGTATTGAAAATATATATTCTCACAAAAATTTATAAACCAAAGTCACGGCAATATTATTCATAAAGTCAGGAAGTGGAAACAACACAAGTATACAACAAATGATGAATGGATAAAAAGAATGTGGCATATCCCCACAAATAGATATTATTCAGGCATGAAAAGGAACTAAGTACTGATACATGCTGCAATATGGACAAAACTTTAAAACATTAAGCTAGGCAAAGGAACCCAAACACAAAAGGTAACATATTATATGACAGCATTTATAAAAAAATGTCCAAAACAGGCAAATCCTTAAGGACATAAATTTGAGTATGGTTGCCAGGCACTGGGAGGAGGAGAAAATGGGAGTAACTGCTCATGGGTGTACGGATTTTCTTTTTGAAGTGACAAAAATATCCTGAATCTGATAATGGTGATGTCACACAACCTTTTGAATATACTACAAACTATTGAATTGCACACTTGAAAATGGTTACTTTAATGGTACGTGTTTTATAACTCAATCTAAAAGGGCATCTATGATGATTTTCTAAGCTGCATTGTTCATTATAGCCCCAATATGGAAGCAACTTGAATGTCCATTAATGGTAAAAGGATAAATAATTTGTAGTATAGTCACACCATAGAATAGTATATGATAACAATGAACACATTACTACTGCACTAAATAGTATGTATGAATCTCACTAAAATATTTTGAGTGAAAGTGACACAAGAAGATGCATGCTTTATGAATCGATCTGAAAAAAGTTCAAGATACCTAACATTAATCTGTAGAGTTTAAAGTCAAGATAGAGGTTACATTTGAGTAACTGTGACAAGAAAGTGATTGGGAGGGAGGAAGAGTGGTGTAGGTAATGTTCTGTTTCTTGAGTGGTAGTTACATAAATATAATTATTTTTGTATTATTCTTCACATTATATGCTCAAAACTTCTACATTTGTATATTTAATATAAATTTTAACTAAAAAAAATGACTAACTAAATAAAAATCCATCATTATGTAGATTTTCCCTAATCGTTTTTGCCCATACTTTCTTAGTTCTATGCTGCTTCTATATGAGCACTTCCTGAACTGATCCCTAATAATAGACTTCATTTAGATGCAATGATTTGCTACTGAATGTCATTTCTCTACCCAAGACTTTATCTTTTTAAGGACTTATGACTTGCTTTACTTGTTCTCTTACTAAGGCAGGGCAGTTTCCATCACGTGCTCCTGCTCGAATAATATCAGATTGCCCACTAAGAAATATATCTAATCTATTCCTTGCAACATGAAAAGGCATAGGTAGGGAGGAGAATGAGTTGTTACTTAAAATAGTAATGATGATGATGATGATGATGATAATAATAATATTTAAAAATAACATTCTAAATGTTTGCAGATGAGCCTCCTTGACCTTTTGTAAATGCTTGCTTTTTATCTCCCTACAGAACTATGCCGTTTAGTCTAACTTCAAAAAGGTACTGCTGCCTCTGTAGTGTAACAGCCTTTGGAAAGCCTTCCTTAACACTTGTAAGAAAAAAATAAAAAAGAAAAGAAAACAATACCTCTATTTTGAAAAGATCTCTTACTTATTTTTACCTGGCAATAAATCCCCCCATCATTTTTTTTTCATAAACCAGTGGGAAGGTTCTTTTACCCCTTGCAATAGCATACAGTCTGATAAAAAGTTAAAGTTTTCAGTGAGGCAGGGATTAGGTAAAGGAGTTGAAATAAGAACAGTTTATTTCCAGCACACTGACCAAGGGAAACTGTAGCATAAGAATTGGACTAAAAGATGCACAAGGACCCAAAAAATGCAGGTCTCTTCGGCCATGGTAAAGATTTACACCTGACTTTAAAAGTAATGGATGGCTATGGGAGGTTTTGAAGCAAAATAACATGGTCAAATTTGCATTTGCAATATATTTTGGTTAAAATAAAAATAAATATTAAAATAAAAATGAGCTTACTATACAATCTCAGTGCCAATCGCTCTTTACCAATTATAATCTATAAAATATAAATGTCACTTATTATAAGTACTATGTAGGAAGTATAAGTGAATAGAGTAGTGGATAATACTAGATTTCATTTCTAACACCTTCCTTGGTAATTCAATAAAATAATGATGTGTCAAAATAATTCTAAGATTTGGCTTGTATTCATATTGAGGCACTTTTTTGATTAACAAAGATTTGCTGGAATTACTATTATAAAGGCTTACTTTAACTTCAAGGAATTAGAATTGGCAATATGTCAAAATTGTGGTGCATTGGTATGCCAGTGGCACATGTACAAAGATGAAATGGAATGTAAATCAAAATTGTGATTCACTACAGACTGTCAGATATGGTTTCCTGAGATAAGAAAATACCATTGGAAATACTGATTAAAACACACACACACAACAGAATGAATCATAACCAATATTCACTCTATGCAAAAAATAAAATTTAATAATAACATCCACCATTTCAGTGACATTGCCTTTGGAACTCAAATGTGCTGTTAGTATTTGGCAGAACTTCAAACGGGATATTTTTAATATCTAAGGTGATGTAAATGTAGATGGGTTAAGAAATTCTGATGTGATATTGTATAAACTGTCAATATCTTTCAGAAGTTAAGTGTCTTCTCTACTATGGCAAAGAATGCTACTAAGAGGATCATTTTTCTTCTCTTGCTTGATGGGTTCAACTGTGTCATTCAGGGGAACCTCAATATAGTTCAAAGCATTCTGTGAACTCTAAGACAAGACATGACCATGAGACAAAAACAACAGTAGCTATAAATATTTCCTCTGAACAAACTTGCAAGATAATCAGACCCTAACAGATTCAAATATGAGCGTATTTGTAACTCATAATTTAGTACATCTGTTTTTTGTTCCTTTATGTTGCATGGTTAAAATATGTGATGGTTATACCACATTTGTGTAATACAGAAAAAAATAAATTGAAAAGTTTGGATAAGTCCAGTTTTATTAATTCTTACAATGTTAATGTATTAAAGGACCTAATATAAATCCTTTAGTAAAGAAAATGAGTACCCATTAATTTATGTTTGTGGTTACATTAGTTTTATATAATGGGGCCATTCTGTAGGCACCTAATTTTTTAGATGTTTTCTCATAATTTGTCTGTTACATTGTCAGTAGGAACTATTTTATAAAAATTCTTTATACAGAATATCACACTAGTTGGTGATATACATAGTAAATTCCTTCCCTCTAGTGGTATGATTCTAAAATATTATCTAACATGCGTGAAAACATACTTGGTTTAGATTACTTTAAAATAGAACTCAAGGAACTAATACCTTATTCAATGTAGATTTATTTTGAAACATACTTGATTATTTGTAATCTGTTGATAATTATTTTTGGTGGAAACCCACTGGGGTGACTAAATTGAATCTGACCATTTCAGCAGAATTTTCAGGAGATGCCTAATTTATACCTAATAAAGCATGACATGTAAAATCTCAAGTCCCATTACTAAACAAAAATGAATTCAATTTTATACAGAATATATTGCACAATTGATTCCCTATGATTGTACAACTTGAGGGAGAGGAAAATCACCAGTTTGACTCAAGTGTTGAAAACGATTTGTAGGGAGGAATTTTAAGAGCTATTTGTAAGCTAACATTAAAAGAAGAAAGAAAATATCCATTAAGTACTGAAATTAAAAATTAGATATAAATGATGAAAAATATCCAGGGTTTAGTGGATGCACACTCCTACACCCATTCCTACTCAAGTTCCTTCCAACCATAAGCCCATTCAGCACAAAAAGTTGACTCCTTTCTCAATTCTAGTGGCAGATCTTGTTGAGTATACAAAAGTTGTTAAAAGGTTCCTAGAAAATATACTACCTTCTGAATGTTGCTGTGTCTCAGTGCGATGACAGGAATTCCTGTAACCATCTTGAAAACCTGATGATGAAGCTAAGACACAGAGTGTGAAGAGCCACGAGACTCCAGCAGAAGTGATGTAGAAGTTCTGATATACCTTGCCTGAAGATACCTTAATTCTGAATATTTTGTTAAATACAGTTTCCTTTTCTAGGTAAGGTGGATTTTCTATTCCTTGAAGCCAAAGATATTCTGAGGATATTTAATTTGTTCTACTTTCTAAAATGTATATTTAAAACTTCTCTTTTCTATCTACTGTTTTATTATTTACTTTAAAAAATTACATTAATGAGGCACATTTTCCAAATATAATACAAGTAAGCTAATTCTGAAACCTCAAAATAGTGGCTAAATTTTACTTTAAAAATTAAATTCAAAAGTATCTTTAATGTAGTAAATTATTTCTCATGAAAACTTGGTCTGTATTAGAGGTTCTTTTCAATCATGGTCCCATAATTATGAGTAACTCAAAAAAGAAATACTAGTTCATATGGGACTTAGTCTTTTAAATCATGAAATATGAGGATCTTCATTTTAAAACGCAAGTTGTTTTCAATTTACTCCTATGAGAAACCGACTGCTAGAAAATTAGAAAAACTTTAAAAGTAAATAAATAAAAATCATTTTTGGACAGGAAAATTTTGGACATCATTGAAAGATTTCGACTTTATTTGATCTTTTCTCAGTGGATTTATACAAATATTAAGAACATGAAAATACCAATACTGAAGCCACTTTAAAAAGCTTATTTTTACCAACTATAAATTTCCACTTAAAAATTTAAAAATAAAAATTTAAAAGGCACGTTTCTATTCAGTTGGCTGTACATGCAAGCAGGCAATGTGTGTGAGGAGAGAGAAGGCAGAGCAGAAGCAGTGACTCAAGGCATCTCTGCGTAAATTAGCTTTTACTGGAATGCTTATCAGAAAGTGAAGATTCTTTTTATTTATCAAGGCACTTGGACATAAAAAGAGTAGTTTCTTGAATGCCTGAACCTCTACTGCCAACTAAGATGACTTGATAGTATCACACACATACAAAATTTAGAATAAGTAAAATTTAAATAATCAAGAAAATTTACAGGATCATATCTTTTTGTAAACTGACAGTCATTTCTTAAGGTAAATATTAAAAATAAGTAATTTTTACTAAAATGGCATATTATTGTGTCATTATGAAGCTATAGCTACAATTTATCTAAACATCTGGTATTATGTCCTATAAAATTCCCCTGCACGTGTGAAGAGAATGAACTCAGTTCCCTGATATTATCTTGATAATCCATTTACAAGCATTGTGAAATATTGTTCAAATATTTGAACATTTTGATAGAGTGGATTATCCAGAAAGGGATGTCAAGGCTTGACACACCTACTACACTTCCCAGTCCTGTTTCCTGGCACCCTTTCTTAAAAGCTCTCTGATTTGGAGGTAAATACTTCTCAACACAGTAATTCAGAGAGTCAATGAGTTATAGTTGACATATGGATTTCAAATAGACTCTTACAGTAGATCAGTATTTACCAAGGCATGTTAATAGAATTGAAAAGCAAGACACTTTAAAAATATTTAGTATAGGCTGTGTATAAGATATTGCATACACAAAAGTTTTGTTTAGAAAGTACTGAGAATATGAAATTCTGAAAATAATAGAAGACAATACAGATGAATTGTGTGTATGTATGGGGGGGTTGTATATTTGAGGTGTTCAAAGTGTTTTGAAACATACCATTAAGGCCACCAAAGTATAAGATTGAAAATTTTGAATTTTGAAATTTAACTTTGGAATGACCCTCAAAACTATAAACAAGATGGGAGTACAAGGGAAAAAAAAAAAAAACCCAAACTAACAAATCCATATAAATAAAAACCACCCCAACAGGAAAATAGACTAATGTCATGAAAATAGACCAAGATCATTTTCAAAAATATGAAAATACAAATGTCCAGTAAATACAAGAAATGCTGTTTAACTTTTGAGGCAATAAAAAAGTAAAATAAATAACCATGAAATATTTTGTTTTTACATGTCACATTGAATCAGATAACAACTTAAACAAAATCCTTTGTTCTCAGAGTATATAGAAATGAGCAATCCTCCATACTCATAACAGAAATGTCAAGTGGCACAAATCTCTAAACAGCATTTGGGCAATTTAAATATTAAACATTAATTCCAATGAATCATACATTTTCTGAAGAAAATAATTATATACATCAGCGTATAAGAGTCTGCAAAGGGTAGTTTATCTCCAAGTTGTTTATGATAGAGGAAAAAAAAAAAAGGGAGGGAACAACCTAGCGACCTATACGTTTATCAAGAGGAAATTGTTATATTATGGTACGAACATTAAAGGAAAGATAAAAGTCATTAAAATTATAGTGCAAATAATTACTTGTGGTCATGGAAGCTGACTATGGTGTACTGTCAAATTAAGAAAGCAGTTTCAAACAAGGTTTAGAGCATGATTCCATTTTTGTTAAATCATGTGTATAAGTATAGAGAAAAATTTGGGAGGAGATGCAAGAAATTGTAACAGAAGATCTGTCTGCATAATAGGATTATGTGTTGCCGTAATTTTTTCATTGTCCATAATTTTTTCATTGTCTAAAGAGATTTTAAATTTAGAAAATGTGCAATGACTATACATACAGTTCATACAAAAATAAACAGAAACAGATTTTCTCATTCTTCATAGCTAAAGTATTGCCACAGAAATATTTTAATATTTCTTTTGTACTGGCAATATATGAAACAGAAGACCTGAATATATGGTTACAGGAAACAATGAAGCAGAGTAAAAAAAAAAAAATAAAACAACAACAACAAAACTATTTTCTAGACACCTTTGGTATGAGAGAATCAGAATTTTAAAAGTAATTACTTAAATGTAAATAAATAACTCTTGCATCTATTTCCAAAGTGGATTTCAAACAACACACAGTAAAAGTCAGTATAATAAAACCCTTTTTAAAAAAATAGAGAGGAGCTGAGTAATATAGAGGAAAAGCAGGAGAGAAGAAAAGATCTGGGAATGGGACTGAAATAAAAATCATGCTGGAAAGCAGGCTAAGTGATGTAACTTCAGTTTATCAGAAAATCAATTAGTGAACTTCTGATCAATCAAGGCTAAAAGTGAGCCTTCATGGGTTACATAGCTCTTAAGGTCTAATAAAAGGAGACGTGGAGTTCATAAACATAAACTTTCACTGTTCTGAACCCTGAGACAATATCATTACATGTTACAACATATAACAGAGATTAGAAAACACAGTTGTTAAACAGAATGTCTATGTTTTCTATATATGACTTTTATAATGTTGGTACCTGGTTCAAAACTTAAGGCATAATTTTATGCTGTATGCGTATTAAGAGAGTTAAGACTAGGGCAACTTTCTGACCTGAAATGATACAGGCTTATAACTTAAGGAATGTGGAAGTTAAGGTTTTACTATTCAAGTCACAAGTCTGATAACCAGCAAGCACCTGGATTATGTCAACCAATGGAAAGAACAGTAAAATTTCCCATAAAGCACGTTTGTAGGCAACATTAAAAAACTCCATCATTAATTTCAGCCATCAGAAAATCACCATTTCAGGATATAAATTGAAAGGAAATTCAACTATTTCCTAGTATTTTAAACATTAGTTCAAAATGAAATTAGATATTGAGTTTGTAGTAGCAATTTTTAAACTTTGGTTTCTTTAAAAAAATAGATGAGAAATTAGAAAATTTCTGTTTGTAAAAATAAATTACTTTGCAATCTTCAGGTATAAGAACTACTTTGGGCATATTTTCATGGAAGAAATTAAAGCCAGCAATATTATTAAAATAAGAAAGAGTATGCAATAAATGCAAATAATTACCACACTTCAGTTGGTTCAAAATGCAGTAAAAATATATCTAATTACACCTATTGCTATGAGTACTACATCAAAATCAGAAAAATATACCATATTATAATTAGATGGTGTGCCTCTATAAAAAGAACCGAGGTTCTAAGATTCACTAATTTTTCCTCCAAAGAAAAATAAATAGCTTTGCATACAAAACCTTCGATCACACTGTTTACTAAACTAAGCAGCCATCAGCTGGGATTTGAAATTTACTGCGGACGATTCAGGCAGAGATCACTACTAACATCCCCCAAGCTGCTACAAGCACCGGCTGGTGCAGTAAGTTTCCTCTGCTAGGGCCTCTGGGCCAGGGCGATGCTGAGCGGCTTGGAGCCCAAGAAGCGGCCGTTCATCTCAGTCATTGCTGCAGTGGCCTCCTCAGGAGAGGAGAAGCAGATCAGGCCAAACCCTTTGCTTCGCCCTTCTTCCTGCATTACCTTAACTCTGCTAATTGATCCAAATGAAGAAAATTCCCTCCGTAGCTTTTCATCATCAATGGTCTCATCCAGGTTCTTAATATAGAGCTTTGCCCCCCGGCACCGCCGAAATCTTTCCTGTTTCAGCTGCTCAAACCTTTGCTTTAACTCAGCCTGTCGCTCTGCTTTCTTTTGTGCCCGGCCTACAAAAAGCAGTTGTCCGTTTATGTCCTTTCCATTCATTTCTTCAACAGCCGTTTTGGCAGCCTCGTGGCTATCAAAACTCACAAAGCCAAAGCCTTTGGATTTCCCGCTGGAATCTGTCATGACCTTAACACTCAGGGTTTTTCCATATTTGCTGAAAACTTCCCTCAGTCTCGCATCATCCATGTCATGGCCGAAGTTTTTGATGTAAACATTGGTGAACTCACTGGCTTTGTTTTGGAGCTCGGCCTCCCGATCTTTGCGGCTTTTGAATCTGCCAACGAACAGCCTGCAGTCCTTCAGCAGCGCCCCATTCATCTCCTGGATGGCCCTGTCGGCGGCAATCTGGTTCTGGAAGTGCACGAACGCGTAGCCCCTGGAGCCGTGATCATCGCTCATCACCTTGGAGGACAGGATCTTCCCAAAAGACGAAAAGTGTTCATAAAGGGTTTTGTTATCAATAGATTTGTCCAGATTCTTGATGAACACGTTCCCAATTCCAGATTTCCTCAAGTAGGCGTCACGCTGGGACCACATGAGACGGATGGATTTGCCCTTTATCGGGTCAAAGTTCATGGTGTCCAGGGCCTTCTGGGCATCCGCCAGCTGCAGAAAGTTCACGTAGGCATAGCCCAGAGAGCGGCGGGTGACCAGGTCTCTGCAGATGCGGATGGACAGCACGGGCCCCACAGCGCTGAACTTCTTGAACAGCAGGTCCTCGGTGACGTCCGCGTGGAGGTCACCCACGTACAGGGAGGCCTGGCGGTACTTGGCTGCTACATGCATCTCCTGGCTCCTCACCGCCACAAGCCGGTCCCTAAGGAGCTCCTGGAGTGACGTATGCAGGAGGGTGGCCCGGGCTCACGCGTGGTGGCCTCAGAGTCAGCGCTCTGAGGCCAGGCGATGCGGTTCCTTCATGTACAGCTGCCCAGGCTCGGGCAGCACCCTCTGTCAGAAGCCCCTACCAGTCCGGCCAGCCCTGGAAGGGGGCGACCGAACCTTGAAACCTCAAAGAAAGATTCCTAGGTCAAGCCGGTCCTTCCCGGCCACTTGGTGAGGAGTCTTCAGGTGGCGGGCTGGCCCTCCATCTCAGCGTCCTCCACAGCCATTCTCCGGTCGTCGCTGGTTTCTGAATAAAAATAGGCCTCGCTCAGGCCGGTTTAAAGTTACAGCCGCCGGGGGAAAGAATTCCACAAGTGGCGTCTGAGGCGGCGGCCCGGGACGCGGCGCGCGGGCGGCGGGCGCGGGGCCCCGGAGCCCCGGAGCCCCGAACCGCCCGGGACCGGGTCGTGCAGGCGCCGCCAGCCGGGCGCGGCCGGGGGCTCCGCGGGCTGCGCGCGCCCCGACCAACCCCGGCCGCTCTCCTCCCTGCAGACCCCGCGCTGCGCCCTGGGCAGGTCGGGGGGTGGGGGTGGGGGTTGGGTGGGGTCGGGAAGAGGACGGACCGACGGACGGACGGACGGCCGCGGCCCGGTGGGCGGCGGCCGAGCAGGGGCTGGGGGCTCACCCGGGCTGCGGCCGGCGGGGGGGCGGGCGGGAAGCCCGGAACTCGCGCGCTCAACTTCCCGCGCACTCGCTGCCAAGGGAGATGTTTTCTTTTTAATATTTTTGGAGAATGTTTTTCTTCCCCCCGCCCCTCTCGCTCACTTCCCACCCCCCTCGGACAGCTCGGCCGAGGAGCGGGAGGCGGTGACCGGGGTGGGGAAAGGCAGCCTAGGGGAGTGGCCCTAATAAACCCACCCGCCCGCAGGCCCTGGCGTAAGTCTGACTGCAGGAGCTTTGCCAAGTGTGGCTCAGGGCTTGTCACTTTCTAGCTTCAAGCCCTCCGATGGCTTTCTTCGACCCTCGGGTAGGCTCCAACCTCCGCACCTTGTTCTTCAAAGTTCTGCGGGGTTCCTGCCATGTTCCAGCCTCAACTGCGCCTTGGATTCCCTTCCTGAACTCCACGACACGCTCGCTCGCCTTTTGTTCAGGGCCAACCTGACAAAACTGTGTTCCTCAGCAATCACTTTTGATGCTCTTTCCACATACAGGTTTTCCCTATACAACTTATGAAAAAGTTTAGGTTTCGCTCTTAGAGGCCCCGTATTTTCGTAGCATTTGTCTAATTAAAAAATATTGTATTACATTCCATGACAGTAGGGGCCATGCGCATTTTATTTCCCCGCTGACTTAACTCAGGGACTTGCAGAAACGAGATGCTCAGTATTTACTGAAAGAATCCACTGCGTGGAAGAGATGAGATATTTAACCTGAGGTTGGTTTTCATGCCCAGAGAAATGGAAATAGTGTCCCTTATCTCAGAGAGTATTGTAAAGGTTAAATGAATTAGTAGATTTGGAAATGTCTAACCTAATATCTGGCACAGAATAGGTTTTGATTAACATCGGTTTCATTTCCTCTAGCATTAAATAAATTCTGTAACGTCATTCCTATAAAACCTTAAATTTGAATCATCATGCATCTTACGGAATGTAACCTGCAAAACTGAATCGCATGGATAAGTTTATATAAGGCTAATTTAGTGTTTTTCGAACTTTAATGGACATTGAAATCCAGAAGGGATCTTGCTTGAAAGCAGATTCTGATTCAGTCCTTTGGAATCAGAATGAACTGGAAACTCTACACTTCCCAAAAAGCTCCTGAGTGATGCAGATTCTGTTGGTCTCTAAACTACACTGAGACAAGTGTAGTGTAACAAGTGTAACACTTGTTACACTGGGTAACAACGGCTGAACGAGTGAGTCCCCAGAGTGGCATCTTTTCTAATGTAAGGACTAGAAAAAAATATGTTTCTCTTTCAGAAGACGATATTCTAACAAAATTCATTCGCAGTGATACATTAGAAATACACACAACAAAGCTAGAGGGTGATTTTCACTATAATAATCCAAATTGCTTTTAACCTGATGTTGAGTAATGGTTTTATGATTACTCCTAACTTCATCCTGATTAATGATTTTTGTTTGTGAAATTTATTCTGCTATGTGTTGCTCTTGTAGAATCAATTGTTCAAATAAATAATCTTTTCTTCGAACACATCCTCTAGGCTGCAATTTAAAAAGAAATAAAGGCCGCTGACGTAGTTGGTGGATACCATCAGTGGATTTCAGCACATACTTTAAAGATTCAGACACTATATGGCATTGTTTAATGTAAATAAAAGTGATCATCATATTCAGTATTACCAGATTTTTATAAAAGAAAGTTCCTAAGTGTGCATTTACTAAGAATTTTGTGGAGACCTTTTACTTCTAGGAAAAATGCTGAAGATCACATTAGTTCTTTGTACAACAATAATACAGCTATATAGCAAGACACCAAAATATTTCAAAAACTCATGGACTTTCCATTTTACTTTAGTGTGATCGTCACTAAACATTTTGTGAGAAGTGAAGAAGCGTTTCCAGGTTCAGAATTTAGTCCTATATTCTTGTCTCTAATCAACCTGCAGGCAACAGTTACAAACCTCTAGTTGTTAAATGACCATCAGTCATGCTGCTTCCTATTTGTACTACTCATTATACTGCTTTCATTTTTATGTTTTAATAAAGTAAGCATTTTTAAGCATCTGCGATTCTTTCCTCTCTTTAATTCTCTAACTCTCATCATTTTGTCAGTTGTGTTGATTCAATAATTTCTTAATTTGGGATGTCTTTTACATTTGCCCTTTCTTTCTGTTCCCATTACCACTGCTTTTGCCTCATTTCCTTCTGTATTATTGCATGAGTTTTACTCATTTATCTTCTTTTGTCTGTATGCCAGTCTGTTTTTATGGCAGTCCATTGTGCATTTTACTGCTAGAATAATCTTACTAACAATTCTTTCGTAAGATTTCAGTAAAAATATTACAAATGACTACCATAACTTTGCAATATCAATTCTATCCTAGCTAAATATACCTTCTGTCAAGCTAATTCATCATTTGCTTTATATGTACATGCAGTTAATTCTTTTAAAAATATCCTTTCCCTATTATTATCCAAATTCTATCATCCTTGAGCCCTGTTTTCACCACTATTTTTTTCTCTCAATAGTCCAGCTGACACCGATTACTTTTCCTTTTCAGAAACAATTTACTTAATGTGTGCACTGTGTATTTGTACTTAATTTTGGCATGAGTTCATTGGCTTTGATGGACCTCAACTTAAAATTGATACCACCTACATTAACTGTCTTCTGCTCTCCTTAGCCAATTGTTGCAGCTTTGCATATTGCTGACTTGAGTGTCTTCTTAATTCCTCAAATATTCTGAAAATATTTCAATTAAGTGCCAATATTTTGCCTTATTTTGAAATAAGTTGTAAGTTAGCCCATCTTATGCTATTTAGCTCAATCAGCATTCAAAGTACAAGTTTGTTGTGTGGGTGTCTCACAGAATTAAGAGGAAATAAGATGCCGTTTTGCTTAAATGGCAGGAAAAATGTTTGTCAGGGTTTCTGTTCACTGATATATTAATGGTAGTCAGTGCTTACCTTAGTATATATTATGAAGAAATGAGTAAATAGCTATTTTGAGTATGAGATGCATTTTAAAATAGAAATCTCTTGTACTAATTAGACCAAAGCAGTTTCTGATGTCTACTTGAATCATTGCTCTGATGTAGTCAACTATGAATAAAATTTTCCTTATTTTTGTTCAAAATAGGCTTTATTATCTTAATAGAAAGTAATAACATGAATGAAACTTGCTTTTATCATATTTCAAAAGTGCTATGTTCAATTATTTACTCTAAAGTGTAATATTGTATCTTTTAGATTGTTTCAATTTTGTTTGACAATTATGGTCTCTTTTCAGTTGTAACTGTCTCCTGATTTCTTTTTTTAACCAAAATATAGTGTTAATTTCATTAGAATGAGGTATATGATTTACATATCAGAGTTATACTTCTCCATTCATAGCATATAGAAATGTTGCAAAAAGTAATGTTTGATTACTAGTAGATCTTGATCAAAAGTTCAAATCAATCCAAAATATCATTCACCAGTAAAAATATAGGCATCATAGAAATAAAACTGAATAAGACACAGCATCTTTCCTCGAAAGTTTCAAGGCTCTTATTAGAAAAAAAACTGAAACAACAATGTTAAAACAATGTAAAATCAATAATCTAAGAATAAATAAGACAGAAATTTAGCAAAGAAGATATGTGAATAGTTCTACCGGTGAGGACCAAAAAAGCTTTTGCAGAGAAGATGGTACTAAAGAAGGCCAAGCCCTCTTTTTGTGAACTCTGGGGAAGTTTGGGGATAAGTAATATTGGTATCAACCAGTATCCATTCAATATTGCTGGAATATAAAGCGTGAAGAAGAAAGTGGCAGGAACTGAGACGAGAACAAGACAAGGGCAATAGGCCAGAGTGCCTTACATGCTAGGCTATGTTATGGACTTTGTTCTAAAGGAAAGCCGTTGGAATAATACATTTATATTTTATTACATTTATATTACATTTTAGAACTGTAAAGTGAAGATAATGTGAAAGACATGGAATCCTGGAAACATGAAGCAGGGATAATGTAAAGATGTATAATCATGAACCATCCTGAGTATGAAAAAGCATTTTAAAATAAAAATCTCTTGGGAATTCCCTGGTGGTCCAGTGGCTGGGACTCAGCGCTTTCACTGATGTGGCCCAGGTTCAATCCCTGGTGAGGGAACTAAGATCCCACAAGCTGTGCAGCCTAAAATAAAATAAGTCTCTCATACCAATGAGACCAAAGTGCTTCTTAAGTCTGCTAGAATGGTTGTTCTGCTGTAGTCAACTACTAGTAAAATAGTTCTAAGCATTGAAGTTATGGTGGTGAAGACATGATTCGTGGTGACAAACATTTGTTTAAAGTTCCAATCTGATTGCCCTTAGATGGCTGCCCAGAGGTCCTTCATTTTGTCATTTTGCCCTCCCTATTTCACTTGTACCCTCTCTCCTTGCTCCAGAGCTCTGACTTCATCTTACTGTTTCACCCATGGTGCCAAACCCAGGAAAGCTGCTAACCCTGTATTCTTAGTTTCTACAGTTAGTTTTTACCAAGCAATCAGACTCCTCCATCACCAGGGATGATCACCTCTCATAACACAAATCCATTGTATGATTATGCCGACATCTCCTCAACCCTACCAGGGGTAGTGAAGGAAGAACAGAGGGAGAGAAGGAGTCTGAGAATCCCCTTCTTGGCCAGCTCTCTTTTTCTTGATGGAACCCATGTGACATTGTAACAGAGAATGTGATTGGCTCTAACCTTGATGAAGAGGGATGGATTGAGGGTTACCATCTTTCTCTTGTAGCCAGGGAAGATCTAGCATCTTCCATGGAGATGTTCATCTCATTACTGGTCATTCACACAGGGGTGATTTTCTGACACCCCAGTGGGGAGCTGTTGTCTACTTTGGACAGAAATATTCTCCTGCTCACCATTTTAGTCTCTGCTTGTCTACACTGCAGCCATCAGCATTAGTCAGCCGAATTCCTATCTATAGAAAACAGTGTCCCAGCTTCCACAGTCTTAACCTGAAAAGTTTCTTCATTATGATCCATGGGAGTCAATGCAGAAGAGAATGTGGTGCAAGACTGGGTCACTGGGAATTGATCCTGTAGGTGTTAATGGTTTCTCCTTCTCACGCTCCTTTACCCCCTCATGCATTTCTCTGAAGGGGAGCTTTATTAAATCATGTGAGCAGGCTGAAACCAGTTTAGGGTGGCTTATTACCTCCCCCATTCTCTTGCCAGGCCCGTGTCTGTAATTAGGTAGAAAAGTTTCATGAAGCAATTACTTTTCTGCTTGGTTCCAGGTTCTGGCTATAAATGGCGAATTCCAGATACGTGAAACGGTCTTCTAGATATAAAGTCTTTTTCCTATAGTTTGCTAACTTCTGTCTTTAAAGTAAAATCTTTTCTTCAGGTAGCAATTCCTGAGATCTTACCTCAGTGTGTAGCTGCATTTTCTGGTGCTTGCTGTCATGCCAAACTGCAGGAAGCCCTAGTCGGTTAGGGGCTTAGGAACTGTTCTGTTTACTTGCTATGTGAAAACCTTATCAATCTGCATTGCCATGTATATAGATATGGATTCACTTATTCTCTTTTATTATCTGTCACTCCCCACAACACACACACACACAAGCCACAAGACCACCACCACCACCACCACCATTATCTTTAAAGTAAAAATTCCATGAAGGCAAAAATTGTGTCTAAATGAGTCACCACCATATTCTCAATGCCTTTAATAAGAGCTCGAATGCAATGGGTTCTCGACACTTAAGTTTTGAATGTTGGCAGACAATTCTTTATAGGTCACTCACATTTCTACACGTCTCATAAGTAGAGGCACTGAGTGTCTTTGTTCTGGACTATGGTTTAAATGATGTTTCTATAGCAAACATCCTTGGAAGATATTGCGTTTCTCTCTGAAGCAAAGTGCAGGTTTATGCACAGCCTTACAAGGTAGAGGTACTTTCTATGGAGCACAAAGCAGGCATGCTTTCTGCCCATTATTAAAGATTCCGATTTTCTAAGTCCTGGGTTACTCTCCCCTTACGCAACCCACTCTGGGTGCAGGTGTCGCCTGGATGTCTACCCACCACACTGTGGGAATTTGGGCTTGGGGAACTGTCACAAGGAAATGCTAATATGCTGGCTACTTCTGTCACTGTGAGGAATAAAGTCTTTGTCTCTAACCCACGAGCATCCATAAAACTGTGGTAAGCTAACTTCTTAGATTACAAGTAGGGTAAAATCTGAGACCTTCATAGATCTTGACGGTTTTGGTGACGAGAATGGGATCCTAACATAGACCTAGCTCTCTGGGAAGGAAGCTAATGGCCACACAGGCAGATAAATGAGATTTATCCGTAGCAAAAATGTAGACAAAATAATATCATTTATGGGGCAAAAAAATGGCTCTTCAGTTTATTGCCTGTTAATTTGGAGGAAGCGGGGAGGTGGTCTCAGGCTAAGGATAGGGGAATAGATACAAGGTCATCTGCCCAAATGGCACCCTGGCTGTTGCTGACTCTCCTCTGGGAAAGGCAATTTTCTCACTCTTCTGACAGGCAGCCCCCGGTCCATCCCACTGAAACAACTAAGACTAACCCAGGATAGGCAGACTGTTCTAACACTTTCCGACCACAGTTACAGACACTTGTACATTCACTAAATGTGAAAAGCAGGGCATTTATGACCCCTAAAGGCATTAACAAGCCAAATCAATAACACTTCGGTGAGTTCTCATGGTAGATGATGCTGGGGTAGAGTATGTAAAGCTTGTGAAGAAAAAGCAGCAACAGCTGTGCCATCTCCTGGCTCAGCTGCTCTTGTGGTCTATCATGCCAGCCTTAGAAACATTTGAAGACAAGAGTAAAGGGTCTCCAGTAGTCTGTTTGTTTTTCAGTGGGTACTGACTACTAGAAAACAGCCTTGGCCCACTTAGGGAGATTTTCCCTAGATAGAAGCACTATTGTGGGAATCTACAGATGAGTAACTGACTAGTATTCATGCTTTTACTGTCCTGATTGGATTTGAGGAACATGACCCACTGGAAAATAAATCACGTATCCAACGAAATTTTTGGAATTCTAGAAGTAACCTCCACTACTCTGGAAAAATTCCCTAACCCCTATATTAAAACAAGATGAAACCATAAGGATAGTATTACGACAATGGAGCAGAAAATGCCTCCAATTAAGATGAACTGCTTTAAAACTTGCTGCTCTATGAGTCAAGCTAGCTTGGCTAAAGCACACAAACCGAGCATACCCAACGGCAAGTACTTTGGCTGTGGTCACTGAATATGTCCTCCAAGGCTGAATGAGATTGTGTCAGTCATTAGGAATATAATACTTAATAAAGACCTTCGAGCAGGATGAAAATATTGGCAATTCCTTTATCTGAATCCCAAGCTACCATCATACCACTTAAACCTGATGATAAAGGTGAGCCTAATTTTAAAGGTAAGGAGTAGTTTTCCTGTGTACATCCCCTGATCCTTTTCTCCACCTCTACCTCCACCTCAGGTGTTTTAATGAGAAAGAGAATTAGCGATTGGGCCAAAGTTTCCCTGTCCCCAAAGGGAAAGCAGATTCAAGCATGCTGGGGTATTTCCGGGAATGGAAAGAGTCAAATTTCAATGGCTTTGTTGGATACTGATGCTCAAGTCAGAATCCTACCTAGGCTCTTGGAAGGAGGGAGTGCCCAAATCCACCTAACGGGGTTTGGGCATAGTTCACAGTAGGGAAGAGAAGCTAAATGGACCTTGTGGGTGAGTCCTTTGGCACAATGCAACGTACTGTTTTGGTTGATTTTACAACTGAATTTATACTAGGAATTTATGTGTTAGGTGCTTGAACATTCCTGCAAATTGGCAGATTAAAAACAACCCTCTCTGGGGTACTGTATTATGGACATAAATAGCTGTTCCTTATCAAAACATCTAGGTCCCTTATGTGAACGCCCATGTTTTAAGAGTCATTCACTCATAAGGTTGACAGTAATGAAGCTGCTAGTTGAATGCTTAGCAGTCAGAGTGTCACCATTGCGGCCTGAGTCCATCATCACGTCCTACATTTCGTGACTATGTTTCCGAGGTGGAGAAAGGTCACATCACATTGAGTCCTGCCCGTTGCCAGCAAAGTCTCTGTTGGGGACACCCCTATGGGAGTAATCGGTACAGCCTCACCATCACTGACACACGTTGAGGTTACAGTGGTGCTGTTCAAGTTCCGTCTGTACCACTGTGTGCTCTGAAGTTAAACTGTTGTATTTTGTGGCTTTTTGAACCAAGAATACTTACAGTCTGATAGTGGAATACCTTTATCATGAAAGCCACTCAACCACAGGCTGATAATCAAGGTATTCAACTGATTTTCCATACTCTGCAGTATCCACAGACATCAGGTATTATAAGGGATTAGAACGTCCTCAAAATTCAACTCAAAATGATTCTGTCTCTTCCTCTACAACTCTAGAGCCACACATTTTAGTCAGAGAGTTTAATCACTGAATGCATGTGGCTGTCCCCAGTCCCCAGCAAGTGATCATCTCATATGGCCTCTTCCTGGGTAATGACCAGGATCAAGAAGGTGGGTTACATAGACTTATTATGAATAGCTCCATTCTACCCTGTCCATTCTTGACCACGGTGCTTTTTCTTTCCCCAAATGTCATCACTAAGCCGGACTGGTTAATATACCCTGTAAGGAGTAGCCTGGCCAAATGAGGCTCAAGGGACTCAAACTCTATTCTAATTCACCACGGGCATACTCATCCTAGACTGTTACATTCCTAGGTCAGAAGGACAATGACCACTTGTCAGTAGTAACTACTACTACTATTAGTATTCAGGAGTCAGTACTCACCAAGTCCCTCTGTTGTGGTCCTTGCCAACCAGAATAGGACACGTATGGATGCTGTAAGTTTAATAAAAATGTCCTTGTGTCTTATGAACCTGGCCCCTGTGGATGAAAGGTTTGGGCACAAGTAGGTGATAATTAAGAAAAGGGTGAAGTTATAACTCCTGACATGGGACACAGCAATTTTATGGCAAAGAAGGGAGAGTAACGCCTAAGCCCCCAGAGAATATCTCAGACTCTGGGAGAGACTGTGAGGGGATTAACATTGATGATCTTTGTCTTCAGAATCATTACATCCTTGCTCATGAAGAAAACCGCCCTGGGGTTCTGCTTACAAGCAGTGGAGAGCGCTCTGAATTTAACTGACTTCCATCTCCTATTGCACGGCTCCGACCGTGATTCGAATGCCATTCCGCTTAAACTCACTGTGAAGTCTATTGAAAACAACAGGGGACGCATGGCCTTGGCTCCTGTACTTCCCATACAAAACAATAGCAGTTGTTGGCAACACCTCAGATGTTGTCACTTCCCCCCTTTCCAGAGCTCTTATTCAGTCGTTTCATGCAACAGATGAATACCACCCCGCCGTTGGCACAGACAAAAAGAATAGGTTGGATTGACTGCTGTCAAACAGTCCCTCGGAAGACAATCTTTCCAGGGAACCAGGTGGACCTAAGGAATTGTACTTCTGTTTAGAAGCCAAGCATTAACGTGTCTCTGCCCTGAAAACATAGTAGTTTGCACCTTAGGAATGGCCAGAAGCGACCTTCAAGTGTTAGGGGAAACACCACCAGCAAATCACGTAGCTGCCAAACGACTGTGGAGACTTCTCCAAAATGAGGCAAATCATGATCCTCCCAGATAGGCAACAAATTTGTTATTTATGTGCAACCTGTGGATAATCATCCCCATAATGTGAGTCATCCAATTAGAAATGGGGGTACAAAACGTGTTCCTGATTTATCTGAAGTGACAAATAACACTATCTTGGCCCTGGAAGACCTTCAGGTCAGATTCAACTGATTGTCCAAGTTTGATATTGATAACAGAATTACCCAGATTTTGTCCTCGCAAGTCAAGGCAATTTCTGTGTAATCACAAAACCATCTACTGTACCTGGATTAGAACTTTAGACAAGGTGGAAAGGTCAATAAAGAAAAAGAAGAAGGAAGTCATTCTCCATCTAAGATAGAGCCGGACGCTTTATAAGAGTTGTTCATTTGGCTGCATCTAGAACCCGGGTGCACACGGCTAAGAGTGAGTCTACCGGTTTACGCCATCCTACTGCTTGGAGTGCTGCTGGCAGTAGCCTTAATACCAACAATACATATGAGGCAGATTGAGTGGATTCGCTCCCAGCCTCTGATGGTTAGAGTGACCGAAACAGTGGGATATTCACCAGAAAGTGCCAGAATACAAAATGGTATAGAACTAAGAGGTAGATATTGATAGGGAAAAACTCTCCACGGATCTTTTGTGCTTCCGCATAAATTGCGAGGAGAAGCGCTGACTGCCATTTCTCCAGACTGTCCTTTCTAGGATGTTTATACAGTGAACAGCCTTGGAAGCTAGATATGGTGTCTATCCAAAGCAAAAGCCAAGCATTCTTGCTGTAGCTTATAGAAGATTTCCTTTCCCTAAGCCCAACATTTAATGCAACCTATTCAATATTTAAGGATCACCTTACTCTATTCATAGGACACACTGGGAATTGTGCTTAGGGACCAGGAGGAGAAATGATTATACTCTGGCTGCTGCGATTGCCCTGAGTGGTTAAGTTCTTTGTGTCTGACTCGGGAGTTTCATGTCTTCTATCAGCATCCATGAAACCGTGGGATATTAACTTAGTAGTTAAAGTAGGGTAAAATATCAAAGTCTTCACACATCTTGACATTGAGAAAGAAACTGAATGAGTTATGGGTGGTTTCTGTCGTGTATGGGGCAGGAGCAGAATCCTCATGACCTTGGGGAAAGGTCACTGGTGAGTCTCTGCACCCTCATACCGTACTCGGGACCACCTCTCCATCGCCACCGGCAACGTGCTGACGCCCTCAGCTGCAATCAGTAAGACTGGAAGCTGTCTGGGGTGCAGCCCTTAGTCCCTCTCTCTTTCGACGGTTCTCTATTTTGCAAGTTTCAGTGGGTTTCCTTAGCCCCCTTTGTTCCCAATGCCTTTATCAAAATTCGCTTTAGACACAGTATTGAAAACAGCTTGGGTTGAGAACACATTTTGGGCATTTTCTATTCTACTCCATCCAAAACTTACTTTAGAGCATGTTAACCTGTCTACCACAATCTGGGAGAAAGCCTCTAAAGTCTCCATAATCTTCTTGTTTTTCAGTCTCTGGAACATTTCATGCTGGTCTCTGAAGCCAAGCACCTGCTACCATGTGCCCTGGATTTCTACAGTCTGAGGACACTGTGGAGAGTCTGGGTTGCTTATTCTATTTCCCTTCTACGACTGAAAGCCTGGTGCCTTGGTGGGTGGGGCCAAATCCATCTTTCTATTAACTCTACCATGGCCTACATGCTGTTTCTTTCTTTCTACAGGAATGAGACACTAAGATATCCTTAGTGGAGTCTTGGCATTATTCACCATAGGCTTCCTCTCCTAATATTTCATGCAGAAAATTCTCTATACGCATCATCCTAATAAACTTATATAAAAAGGCAAAGTGTTGGCTGGCTTTCTAGATAGAAAACCTATACTTCTACAGCTGTCCTAGTGCTAAGATCACTGTCTAAATGATCCTACAGCTGTCTTAGTGCTAAGATATCTGTCTCCTTCAGATTCCTCTCTTCCAAAGCGGGTCATAGGATTATATCTTCTCAGTCTATATTTACAACTAATACTATGGACCCCTCTTCTAACGGTTTCTAACAACTGTAATTTGATCCAGGTAGTTAGTTACGGCACCAGAGTTCAACAATCCCGGGGGAGAGACCCCACAAGTGCAAGCTGGCCATTGTATTTTACACAGTCTACTACTCTGTGTGCAAGTCCAGGACATTAACCAGGAAGGACTCAGCCTTGTCTACAGCCAATCATAATCACCTTCAGACACACAGAGTCAGTCTCAGATGGCAAATCAGAAGTGCTTTTTTCACTGATATGTCTTTCTTATTCCATATCTCATTCTTTCTATTTCCGCAGGATCCCTGGTTTATACTGTATCATTTCTTGTGGTCAAGGCCAGCAAAACCTATTGACCCTAGATCCTGATATTCTTCCAAGAAGAGGACATATAAAACAACACACATTTTTTTTCCATGCTGACGTTGATTGCCTCTTTATGTCATAATATTCTTTTTTTTTTTTTTTTTTTTTTTTTTTTTTATAATATTCTTGAAGTAACACAATGTGCTTTCATTCTTAAAGACCCTGCTCCACCGGAGGTGAAGGATGGGAAAAACAAGGGCCTAAAGGGACAGACACCCGAGCCAGCCACTTATTCATCTGAGTGATTACTGATGAGGGCCTCAATTAAGATTCTAAACAGTTTAGAGTTGATATATATGCAAGAGGTGAGACTGATATGTAATCTGAATTTTAATTTTTCCTAAAATTACTCTTAAAAATTTTTAGTATTTAACTAATGGAAGCAACTAGTTGTTGTACATATCTATATTCTAGACACTGTACATATTTACATAAAGTAATGAGCACAGAGTAAGAGCTCAACCAACAGTTTCTATTTTTAAGAAACGATTGTTTCACTATTATCAGTTTTACGTATTATTGCCTATTCATTTCTGGCAACAGTCCTAAATGGGAGCTAAATGTCCCAGTGATTTAGATCTGGATATCAGAGACAGAAATGTTAAGTTGTCCAAGTAATTGCAATATAAAAAAGTGAGGATTTTAATCTATGTCTCTCTAATTTCCAAACTCATGTTCTTTCCATTGTATAAGGTGCATTAACTTTAAATATAATTTTTGATGTCTCTGTAAAGATGATTGTGTCTAATTATTATTTTTTTTAATTGAGATGGAAACCTTACACAAGCCTGGGTCCCGGTCTTTTTAAGTAAAAGGCTTTAGCGTTAGTCTCTCAGGCCTCCCCTGAGTCTTAAAAGGCTGAGTCAAGAGTTAATAACTAGAAACGTGAAGATGTAGAAACACAGAGTAGCTGCTGGTAACAAATTTGACTCTAAACCAGTCACACAGCAGTTAATTGAACTCCCAGTTCCCTGAAAGATACAGATAAAGGCCCGACACACATTCCTAAGTTGTTTTCATAGGAAGAAGACCCACTCCAGGTGAAAACTGCTGACCTCAAGCACGTAAACACCAGACCAGTTGAAACCAGAAGGCTGTTGATTCCAGAGACTTCACGTCCATGCTAAGCAATCTGAGAACTGTACACGAGCTGATCACACACCCTTCAGCCCCTCCCTCACACTGCCTTTAAAAGCCCTTTGCCTGCAGCAAGATGCTAAGATGATTCTTAAAGACACTCGTCCACCATCTTCTCACTTAGCTGATGTGGCTTTCTTGAATAAAGCTGCTTTTCTTGTCTCAACACCCTGTCACTCAACTTATCGGCCTGTGGTGCAGCGAGCAGCCAACCTGGGTCCGGCAACAAGATCTAACTGACATATAACATTGTGTGAACTTAGGATGTACAACATGTTGATTCGATACATTTAAATATTGCGTTATGATCACCACCAGAGTGTAGCTGCCACCTCTGTCACGTTACATGATTGTCCTTTCTTTTTGTGGTGAGAACAACTAAGATCTATTCTCTTAGCAACTTTGAAATTGATAAAACAGTGTTGTTGAGTGTAATCTCTACCCTGTGCATCTCTAACATTTTTTTAACGATAACTAATCTACCCTAGCAGGCATTTTGACTTCAAAAGCGAATAAAAACAAAGCTTCAAGAAATGAGCAGTTTCCATCGTCACTCTGATCTGTATTCCCACTTGTTGACTCAATCCAGTAGCCATTTAGAACATCCTGTCTTCATTCCCTGTTCCTTTATTCCTCATATTTCTTAATTTGTCTTCTCCTTATATCTTGCTACCACATTTTCTGCTCAGCTAACTAATTAAACAATTTGCAAGACTATATTGTGTGAGGCCCTAACAGACAGTGTGTCAAGGAGACATTGGAGACAAATCAACAGGCCATGGGTGAGGTGTTGGGGGGTTCTGGGGAGATGTGCCATTTTGATGACAGGAACTCTGAGCTAATAAAGCCCTCAGGGATCTCCTTGACCCTCTGGAATTTTCACACTGACACAGCTGAAATCCTCTTCAGCTCCTCTGTTCCCAGAAGAGATATAAGCTTATTTTATTTTTATTTTATTTTTACCTGGAGTCCAAGCTGGTTTTATTTATTTGTTTATTTATATCTATTTTTATTGAGATATAATTGACATATAACATATTAGTTTCAAGCATACAACATAATGATTAGACATTTGTATGTATACACTGCGGAGTGAGCACCAAAATAAATCTAGTTACCATCCATTACCATACATGGTTACAAATTCTTTTTTTTCTTGCCATGAGAAATTTTTGGAGACAGGCTAATTTTAGATGAACCACAGGCAGTCCACTCCTCAGAAAAGTTTCAGAGACGATTCAAAAGGAAAAAGGATGAGAGGAAAGAATGATTTTGAAAAAAAAAAAAAGGCTATATTCCAGAAATACAATAAACATACCAGGAATTCTATTACGTCAGCCTGAGAAAATAGGTTGTTTCTCTGATAGTGTAACTCTAATACTAGTAATCTTTATGAATTTTTCTGGGACTGATTTCTTCCATCTGTGAAAGGGAAATTGTTACACATGTATAAAAGCACAGTTATCGATATAATAATGAAAACCAACAATTACTGAGTGCTTACTATCAGCCGTATTCTACCATAGTATATTACATGAATTAGCCCGTTTACTTTTTATAAAACAGCATGTGGTAGATACTATTGTTAGCTCCATTTAAAGATGAAGATGGTGAGGCACAGAGAGTTTTAATTACTTGCCTAGGGTCATAGGGATACAAATCTTTTTTTTTTTTTAACATCTTTATTGGAGTACAATTGCTTTACAATGGTGTGTTACTTTCTGCTTTACAACAAAGTGAATCACTTATACATATACATATGTTCCCATATCTCTTCCCTCTTGCGTCTCCCTCCCTCCCACCCTCCCTATCCCACCCCTCTAGGTGGTCACAAACCACGGAGCTGATCTCCCTGTGCTATGAGGCTGCTTCCCACTAGCTATCTACTTTACGTTTGGTAGTGTATATATGTCCATGCCACTCTCTCACTTGGTAACAGCTTACCCTTCCCCCTCCCCATATCCTCAAGTCCATTCTCTAGTAGGTCTGTGTCTTTATTCCCATCTTACCCCTAGGTTCTTCACGACTGTATTTTTTTTTTCTTCTTAGATTCCATATATGTGTGTTAGCATACGGTATTTGTCTTTCTCTTTTTGACTTATTTCACTCTGTATGACAGACTCTAGGTCCATCCACCTCACTACAAATAACTCAGTTTCGTTTCTTTTTATGGCTGAGTAATATTCCATTGTATATATGTGCCACATCTTCTTTATCCATTCATCTGTTGATGGACACTTAGGTTGCTTCCATGTCCTGGCTATTGTAGATAGAGCTGCAATGAACATTTTGGTACATGACTCTTTGAATTATGGTTTTCTCAGGGTATATGCCCAGTAGTGGGACTGCTGGGTCGTATGGTAGTTCTATTTTTAGTTTTTTAAGGAACCTCCATACTGTTCTCCATAATGGCTGTATCAATTTACATTCCCACCAAAAGTGCAAAAGGGTTCCCTTTTCTCCACACCCTCTGCAGCATTTATTGTTTGTAAATTTTTTCATGATGGCCATTCTGACTGGTGTGAGATGATATCTCATTGTAGTTTTGATTTGCATTTCTCCAATGATTAATGATGTTGAGCATTCTTTCATGTGTTTGTTGGCAATCTGTATATCTTCTTTAGAGAAGTGTCTATTTAGGTCTTCTGCCCATTTTTGGATCGGGTTGCTTGACAGCCTGACTCCATGGTCAGTTTTATTCTTGGCTTTATTGGTGAGTCAACCTTTCACTTTAGATACTGCCAAAAGGCCCTTCTGAAGGCTGTTTCTGGACAGGTTATGGGGTGATGGTGTCCACTCTGTCTGGCAGCTCTCCTTTACATTTTAGCCAGTATTTGTCAATAGGCTTTGATGCAGACACCCACGTAATTTGAACACCTACTCTCCACTCAATAACTCTTTAATCCTCTGCCTTCCTTTACCTGACTTGGGTGTTCCTCCACACACTGGTGAGTGTGAGGCTGTCCCATGCCCTGAAGACACTGGTAGTCCTCTCTACACCCTCCACCTTCTGTCTACCTCACTCTCTTCTAGCCCACCATACTTTGCTCACTATTCTCTTAGTTGCAATCTTACCAACATTATCCTAATCCCCATTCCACGTATAAAACTCAAATTAGGCCAGGCAGATATTCAGCCCCTCGTACAGTGCAGGAGGACTTAGATACACAATTTCTGTTGACACACATTCTAACCTGTGACAACTTTTTATTGAACTGAAGTTTTTATTGAGTTTTTAATGTCATGTGCATTTTAAAATGTTTTCAGCAACTCTCCATCTATTCTTTCACTGATGTAATTTGTCTTTAAAATCATTTCAACCTGTTACTTTTTCTCTAGTAAAACCACAATTTATTTTCTCTCTCTTTATGAATTATTAGTAGGTATGTTTTGTTTTATTGATACTTAATATTTTTAAGGCCATTAAAGTGTTTATTTTGAATGGGGTTTATTTCCTTTCACTTCACACACACACAAAAAGGCATTTCTTACTCATAGACCTACCTCATCCTGTATGCTGCAGTCCCATTTTTGGTGAAGATGTAAAACTCTTTCAGTAATTTAATTCCCAAAGAAATTCTCTAATAGTTCTTAGCATATTTCTCTTTGCTAACAATATCAACATTACTTTTCCTTCCTCTGTCTGTGAACTATACTTTATGTCTTATCTAAGTGACATCAAGTGTTTTCTGTAATGACAATTCATGTGGCTCTTACAAGACTCACAAGTGCTACAAAAAAGCACTGTTTTGGAAATAACAGTCTAATTATTGTAGTTGATATTTGCCCTTTCTTTAGCACATAATAGTGGTGAAATTGCTTTTATATTTTTCCTCTTAGAAATATCAAATAATTTTCATGACTTATTTATCAGTGAGACTAGAACAAGCTAAAAATAGTTCTCATCATAAGACATTTGGAGGAACAAGAAATCTTAGCTTGGAAAACAGGAGATTCATGGAGAATCTTACAATCATTTTAAGAAACTGAGTTTCAACTTAATCTCTTTTTGTTAACAGGAGGGACTGGTAACAGTTATATGAGGATCATTTTAGCATAATTTGAAAAATTACTAAAAATTAGAGGAATTTAAAAGTGAAAATTGGTTGTTATTTTGTGGTAACAAGTTTAAGTACTCAAGCAGAACCTGTATAAACACCCAGCAGAAGTATGACAAAGGGAATTCCTTTATGGAAGACTGGAATAAGTAATTTTAGACTTACTCCTACTTTATTATTTATGGTGTATTCTATAATTTTATGGAGGCATAACATGAAAAAATTCGAATCAATGCTCAAGGTATGTAAAAATTTAACTACACTCTCTACAGGAATGTTTCATTGCTACTGGATGTTTTAAATAGTTATAGTAGAAAGTACTTTTAAAAGACTGTTAGGTAATCAGTATGTGTTGTTTGTTGTTGATTCCATGATATGTTTTTTTCTATGTTTACAGTCTTTTCAATAAAGATGAACTATATAGATGCATATTCATAAGAATATTTTCTTTCAAAGACTGATAAAAGCAAATATCATTAATAACTATCATTAAAGTTAAACATGGCAGCAAAAATTTATTTCCACTGTTTTCTTCACTTTCTACCAGAGAGGAATGCCAGTATTTAGAGTTCTCAGAATTTGTATTTAAATATCTTCAGATTACTTGAGTAAATATTCTTCTTGATTTTTTCAAGGGCAATAAGTATAATTCTCTCAAGTGTAGACTCTGGGTTTAGAATAGTAAAATGCTTTACAAATGTATATGCATATATTTTTATGAATGGGTGTTTATGTGTTATATTTAGCCATATCTTTGTGTTTACATTTTGTATATTGAAGAGAGTGAAAGAAAAGGAATTGCACAAGTGTATCTGAATGTCAAATCCTCTTTTATTTGAGGATGTGCTATCTCAGGTGATTTTTAATATATATGTAAAGTGGTAGTAATCAATTCAGAAATGCTTTCAACAAACATTTGTTTGGTATTTGCCAAGCATTGTATTAAATTCGGGGGGAGAAATGATGCTAGATACAGTTCTTACTTACAGGTGCATACAGCTTACTGGAAGGAGGGAAACAGACATATAAATATATTTATAAATGAGTTACAGTAAAACATTAACATGTATTTCTTCATTATTAGTACTCTTCACTCATTCCCAAATGGTAGTAGATACTTCCATTTGTTTTCACCTATTGTAATCACATCTAATGCTTAATTGAGTGATCTTCATAAAGTAAATGTCTAAGAAATATTGTTGATTAAATGAACAGCTAAGTTATAAACACAATATCTTGGTATTCAACATGTCTCAGAAACAGTATTAACCAATACAAATAAATAAGGATATAGTTTTGATTGGTTAATATATTGCAAATCTGTGGGTAAGAACAGGTTCCTGAAGGATAACACAGCCATGCAAGAACAACAGAGAAACTAGGGATTTTTCACTGAATTAACATGGAGCTAACTGAATTTAACACTGAGCTAATTTCATCAATATAAGCCTGTTCGGTTACTCTTCTAATTAGTGAATGAGGACTTGGATTTCATTGGAAAAGGAGAGGGAGAAAAGTGAGTGAAGAAAACAATGGTACTTTGAAGTTGAAATGACCTTGAGGGACCAGGGTGACTTATGGAGATTTCATGGAAGGTACAACTATTGGGACATAGTCAAGAGACCAAGGAGATGGGACAACTGAGTGAGAAATATTGACTTGGTTGGGAAGGAACAGGGTACCATTAGTCATCCTTTTAGTCTTAAGAGACTTTCAGTTCAAATACCCATCTCACAGAATAAATAATGTCTTTTTTCTTCCCTCATGTTTAATGAAGATGGTAAGAAAATACAGACACTGGTTTCATCTGTGTTCGTCTAGCATTGATTATTCTAATAATCTAATCAATTCTAATAATCTAATAATCAATGAAAAAGGCTCCTATGTGGCCAGAAGATTCTTGGAAAACTTAAGTTGCAGAGCATAATGCTGTATATTAGAATGGTACAGCCAGTAAAAAGAGAACAACCCTTACCTTGAGGTACATCAGGGGCCCTTGTTTTAAATAGATAAATTAATATTATGAGTAAACCTACCAATTACGAACACAAAGAAACACAAATACATTAATATATCTGTCACTCAAACCTGGATATTAAGATAGAAAATAGGCCTCTTACTGGGGACTTTGGGGAAAGAAAGAAGATCCAATTGTAACATGAAGTCCATTCCCTTCTCTTGCTTCCAGGAAAAAATATTCTCAAGGTTGAGGCATTCTCCCTCAGGGTGGATTTGCCTGGGGAAAGTTGCTATCGCAACATTCATGCCCAGAATAATCTGGCTATTCTTGGTCACCTCTAAACCTCTAGAACCGAATCTAATGCCAGAAAAAAAAATGGAGTTAAATTTCCAAGTATCTTTGAAAAGCAAAATGCATTATGCCATCCACTATGGCCACACTATGTCCCTACGGTTCAATTAACTCAATAGTCGTTTCTCCTGATGTGAGAAGAGGGGTCTGTTCCACATCAGTTTCTTTCTTTATGGTTTTCCATCACAAACAAGGGTTTGAATTAATATTAACTCAAAAGGTTTCTATTCTATAAAATGTACGAAATTATTAATTAATTTAAAATTTCTTATAGTTAGTTCCTTCGTACAAGGTTTTTAGCTTTGTTTTTCTACCATGGTAATTGCACTTCATAAATAAGCTTGACACATGCTGTCTTTTATTCATCTATCAAGACAAAAAAAATCCAAATCAAAACCTGAAGACAAATTTTAGGTAGCTGGCAAGTGGATTCACTAATAGTGTCAGAAACATTGTTTTACTTTGTAAACTAAAAACCTTTTCCATCCACGAGTCTCCCTCTAGCTACCCTTTCTCTCCTCAACTTCACAGAAAAAAATGTTCAAAACCAGTCATATGTACCAGCTGTCTTCACTTCCACTCTGCCAATTCCCTCCTCAAAACCTTTCACTACAAAACAGCTTTATTCAAGGGCTTCATACTTCCATTATACAAATCCTGTGATCACTTTTCAATTTTACTTTTCCTCAGTCTCTCAGTAGCATTTCATATACTATTTATAATTCCTCCTATTCCAGTCTCTTTGCTAGCTTCCTCTTGTCTGACTTCTAATAGAAAATAGGTGTAAACTCCTTTGTTCATTTAAGAAATATGACAGGATGAGCAAAAAATATATATTAAATGAAATTAAAAGTGAAACTAAAAAAATTAAAATCCATGAGCATGTATTTGTATCAGCCAGTAGGTCAGATTATTCTCCAGTAATAAATTATCCAAAATATCCATTACAAATCATCTGTCTCACATTGTCTTTATGCTCAGGCCAAGCTGACACAACACTGTCAATTACTTCAACAGAGGGAAAATGGACCACTGCTCATACTTCATTGGCCAAAGCAGGTAATAGAGCCCCATATGAGTTCCAGGGTAGAAATGTATAATCGTCTACCAGGGAGACATAGTAACTTTAGTGAACAGTAATAAAATCTCCTACAATATATAAGTGAACAAACAAACAAACAAAACCAATGTAATTCACCTGCAACCAGTAGAGATTATTACAACAATTTTTTTCTGAAACTTGGTAATTAAAGTATCAAGAACATTTCTGCCTTTTAGGATAACCCATAAATTATCTTCTTTGATGGGAAAACTTTATAGAAAAATACCTGCTAATAAATATAGAAGAATACATGCCTTTGAATAACAAATTCAGGGAAGGAACAGATTCAGATTCAGGGAAGGATTAGCAATAAACACGAAAGTGATTAGGTGAAGTTTTGGGAAATAATATATGCTCGGTATCAAAGGAAGACCTCACATGTCACTCACTAAATTCCAAGTGAAACACCGAAACTTTACATTGGAGTGGTCTGGATCCTCGTGTGATTAATCATAACACTGATAGTGGGACAACCAACAGTATTCTCCTGCTGTGATACAAAATGAACAAAGATCATCGCCCATGAAATAGTCACGCAAAACATGTTTAATCCGATCCAATGAAGTTTTGAAATTTAACTTTTAGTTTACGAGAATAAAGGTTTAGAGGACACAAGGCAACACTTAGATAAATCCAGTGATGGGTATTTTTATAAGAAAACTGGCCTGGTATTTTCAAAGAGTTAATGTCACTTTAAAAAAAAAAAAAGAAAGGTACAGGGATTTTTCTACATTAACAGAGACATTACATTATGTGCATCTTGGTTTGACCCTCATTAGAATTAAACAGCTACAAAATATTATTTTGGAGACAACTGAGATTTGAATATAAATTGGTATCAACGATATTATGGGATTATTGTTCATTTTCTTTTATAATTTGTGATCAGATAAGTCAATATTCTGATTATTAAAAGAGGCACATATTGAAGTATTTATGACTGAAGTTACATGTTTGTAACTAGCTTTCAGATGGTTCAAAATTTTAAAATAAGGCAAAATAACTCTAAGTGGTAGGTATATGGATATTCATTGTATTATATTATTACTTTTATATATAAACTTTTTCCCAATAAAATGTAGAGAACAAACTACAGTGAGATTTCATTTCTCCTCATAATATTTGCAGAGCTTTGAAAATATGATCTTGCCCAGTGGTGGTAAGAGTATGGGTATCAAGGAGTTCTGTACATTAATGGTTGGATTATAAGTTTAATTGAAGAGTTACTTATCAAAATCTAGCAAAAAACTGTATTATAAGAGTGTTCATTCCTGCTTAATTTATAATATAATGTAATTGGAAATAATTAAAAGGATGTTTGAATGCATCATGATATATCCATACAATAGATAAGGAAAAAATATACATTATTGTTAAGTGAAAAAAAGTGCATTGCAGATCCAAATCTCCTTTTTGATACTAGGTAGAGGGGAGAATTAGTATAAATCTATGAATGTAATTCTGAGAATGGAGGTCTAGAAAGAAAACAGATTTTAAAAAAAACTTATTTTAAACCTTTTTATATTCTTGGAAAAAATTAGAAACATGAACAAGTAACTATTATCAAGTACAATTTTGTAATAATAAAAATGATCAAGACACATGTCTACCCAAGTGTTGAAACTGGAAATGACCTTAGAGATTCTCTTCAATTATTTTTTAAATTTAGAACAAAACTAAATGATAATAACAATACAACTTGAAGCCGTATTTATATGCCTAACAATACATAGTTGAGGCAGTTTTTTGCAGAACCAGGACAAGAGCCCAGGACCCGTGAAGCCATGGTTTTCTTGTGGCATATCAAATCCCACCTGTATGTTACCTAATTTCATGGTTAACTACAAAATAAAGTTCAAGGTAGAAGGCTTGGTCAACATCACTTAAAAAACAATGAACAGGATATGGGGAGGGGGAAGGGTAAGCTGGGATGAAGTGAGAGAGCGGCATGGACATATATACACTACCAAACATAGGGTGGAAAGCTAGTGGGAAGCAGCCGCGTGGCACAGGGAGATCAGCTAGGTGGTTTGTGACCACCTAGAGAGGTGGGATAGGGAGGGTGGGAGGGAGGGAGACGCAAGAGGGAAGAGATATGGGAACATATGTATATGTATAACTGATTCACTTTGTTGTAAAGCAGAAACTAACACGCCATTGTAAAACAATTATACTCCAATAAAGATGTTAAAACAAAAACAGAAACAATTAACAGGGCTTCCCTGGTGACGCAGTGGTTGAAAGTCCTCCTGCCGATGCAGGGGACGCGGGTTCGTGCCCCGGTCCGGGAGGATCCCACGTGCCGCGGAGCGGCTGGGCCCCTGAGCCATGGCCACTGCGCCTGCGCGTCCGGAGCCTGTGCTCCACAACAGGAGAGGCCACAACAGTGAGAGGCCCGCGTACCGCAAAAAAAAAAAAAAAACAATGAACATTCTGATTTGGAACAGGCCTACTAAAAGAAATAATGTTTGTTGCAATATGATATTTTAGAACGTCTACTTAGTAACCAAGTTAAATTTTATTTTTTAAGTTGAATGACATTTTAAAAGTTCTTAGGTTTGATTTTAAATAAGTAAAGGTTAAATGTGTTTTTAATGTATTTTCCCCCAAATGCCCTGGAATATGACATATTCACACATTGAAGGGATTTTAAAATATAATTTTCTCCATTCCAATATGCAAAATATACTTAGTTGATTAGAACACCATGCTGTTGTGTGTGAGGGTAGGGGCGGGGAACTGTCATCCCCTCCTCCATGTTTCATTATTTTAGAGAGCAAGGGGCTTAAACTACATTCCTCAGGAGGGTCTATATCAGCCGGGACATTCTCTATTCCTCTTCTCCACAATCCCTCGTTCCTTTTTATGGAAAGAAATATTATTGATTTGATTGTGAAATTGGTGAAAACTGACATCCACTTACACATACCCCATGGAGTGTGTACACCTATGGAGAGTGATTTACTTATTTTTTTAAAGGTAGGAAAGATTTTTTTTACTTTTTACATTTTTAGATTTTTTAAATTTTTAATTTTTTAACATCTTTATTGGGGTATAATTGCTCTACAAAGGTGTATTAGTTTCTGCTGTATAACAAAGTGAATCAGCTATACATATACATATATCTCCATATCTCCTCCGTCTTGAATCTCCCTCCCACCCTCCCTACCCCACCCCTCTAGGTGGTCAAAAAGCACCAAGCTGATCTCCCTGTGCTATGCGGCTGCTTCCCACTAGCTATCTATTTTACATTTGGTAGTGTATATATATATCCATGCCACTCTGTCATTTCATCCCAGCTTACCTTTCCCACTCCCCATGTGATTTATTTTTAATTGAACTATAGTTGATTTACAATGTTGTATTAGTTTCAGGTGTACAATATAGTGATTCAATATTTTTATAGATTATACTCCATCTAAAGTTATTACAAAATAATGGCTATATTTCCCTGTGCTGTACAGTACAACCTTGTTGCTTATCTATTTTATCTCTAATAGTTTGTGTCTCTGAATCCCATACTCCTATCTTGTCGCATGCCCCCTGCCCCTGCCCCGCTTTCCTCTTCCCACTGGTAACCACTAGTTTGTTCTCTGTATCTGTGGGTCTGCTTCTCTTTTGATTCATACGTTTATTTTTTTTAGGTTCCACATATACATTATAACATAGAGTATTTGTCTTTCTCTGACTTATTGCACTAAGCATAATCCTCTCTAGGTCCATCTACTTGTTGCAAATGAATTTGTAATTTATCTAAACAGCAGAAACAAACAGTGGACTGTTTCTTACCCTCCAGGTCTACCAGAAATTCTCTGCATCTCACTCCATGAAGCCTGCTAGGATTCTGACAGGCCCAGACAGGCCCCTTTTCCTCTCCTCTGCTTTCTGCTCTACTACATTTATTAGCTGCTGCAATCCTCCGTGCGGCTGTTCAGATAAACGTCTGCAACTCAGATCCAATTTTTGTAGCAAGATAATTCTATAATTTAGGCTCCATTGGATTTGGTGGATGGGTGTTTGAGGGGGTAAATAGAGGAAAGCTTCATTTTTCTCTGGAATCCAAACTGCATTCCACAATCTCCATATAATAGGCCACCCTTGTACTTTGAGGCTATTGTTCTTTTATATGGTGTGTTAATAACATTGAAACTCTGTTTTGTTCAACAGTCCAGCCTAGTATACATTTTTAGTTTGTGAGAAACTCAAGGTGAGAAGGGGAACCAATTCTGTACCCAACTGAAAGAGTCATATAATACTGATTCTACATATCTGAATCTTCACTCTTCATTTATTTTCCTCCATCCTGAAAATTTAGAAAACAAGCTTTAGAACCTAGTATTCATTAATTGAACGAGGAATATAACATTGAGAGAATAATTTTTAATTATTAAAAGTTTAAAAATGGAAGGAGGGGGTAAAAGGCAGATACTATTCAATATATTCTGGGTAATAGTGAAGCAGGACTCTTCATTTTCAGAACTGTACCTACTTTTTCTTTGCTTTATTTTGTATCCAAAGGGAAAAAAAAGCAAGCCAGAAAATAGGATAGCCTTCCAATTTGAAGTTCAAATATTTACATAGTCTAATATTATTCTAGGAGAGCTTAAAATGTAGAAATGCTTTTAAAACACCAAAAAGTTATTGGTTTTTTTCCTTTTATGCTAAGGTAACGGTCAGACTGTAAGAGCTGAAGCTGGCAATCAAGTTGTATGGGACTGGTATAGCTGTTTCAGGTAACAAGCTTTCCAGGTTAATTGGAGTCTGGAGGTAATATCCTCACACTATACTAAAAAGAGGGAAAAGCTCAAGGAATACTAAAGTTTAATCAAATGACTGGCCTATCTCTAGCAAACCATATAGGACCAAATACCATGGATTCCTATGTGCTCACCTTATCCTTAGGTTTATTGGCTTTCTTTTTACGTTTCCTTCCTTTAAACTCCTTTATATTTTAATGTAACTTTCTGAGTATATTTTATGCATTTTTGTAAACCACATCACATCTTTTGTAGAATGATGAAATATGTTTCCAGTTTTAAAGAGTTTAGCTTACTTTTAGATGAGTTTTTTATGCTTTAAATAATCAAACTAGTACTTCAAATTCAACAAACTGTACTTTGCAAAACTGCTTAAGTACTTACTATTGTAACATTTTTCTCTAGAATTGATAATTTTATAGGTGCCTATGTTTGATATATTCAGCAGTAGGGATGGAATTTTGGAGTGGTATAGAAAATATTTATTTTAGTATGCAAATAGTGCCAGTTACTCAAGTAATAGTATACTTATTTTCAACTTTTAAAGTGGTTTCAGTGATATTTTCACTTAAGATTTTATTTAGCAGTATTTTCCCATAAAGAGGAAAAGAATAAAATAGATTAATTTGAATATCACCAAACCATGCTATCTTCCTTGTAAAATAATTTATTTGCATTAGATAAAAATCCTGGTTGTGGGCTTCCCTGGTGGCGCAGTGGTTGAGAGTCCACCTGCCGATGCAGGGGACGTGGGTTCGTGCCCCGGTCCGGGAAGATCCCACGTGCCGCGGAGCAGCTGGGCCCGTGAGCCATGGCCGCTGTGCCTGCGCGTCCGGAGCCTGTGCTCCGCAACGGGAGAGGCCACAACAGTGAGAGGCCCGCGTACCACAAAAAAAAAAAAAAAAAAGAAAAAAAAGAAAAAGTAAGAGGAGGAGGAAGGCAGTCAATAATACACTGATAAAGGGAACAACTGCAGTATCACATCTGCACTTCTAAGAATTACCACTTCATTAAAAGGAAGTGTTTAATTTGGAACAATTTGTCACCTATTCTTTGTCTTCTAAACTTTGACATGTTTGACAGATACAGCAGATTATTTAGCAGAATCCTCAATTTGAATTTGTTTGATATATTCTCATATTTGGATTCAGGTTGCATTTTTGGCAGGATTTCCGAGACTTGTATTATGTCATCATTTCAGAAAGCACAGAATGTCAGATTTGTGCACAAACTGTGGCAATAATAATGATGTTAATTTTCATCACTTAGTGTGATACATGTCAGGTGTCTCCACTGTCAAATTACTCTTTTCCCACTGTAATTAATTAGTAATGTGTGTGGGTGTGGGGATACTTTGAGACGCTGCACTGCAGATTAGATAGTAACAGTGTAACAACCTTAAATTTGGGGATTTTGATAGTTGCACTGTATCTTATATATGAGAATATGCTTGTTCTTAGAAAATATATTGTGAAATAGTGAGAAGTAAAAGAGTGCAATACCCCCAACTTAATCCCAAATAGTTCAGAAAAAAATGATATGTGTATGAACAAATAGATTCGTAGAGACAAAAACAAAATTAGTTGCAAAGTGTGAGAATTAGTGAATCTGGATGAAGGGCATCTGGCTTTTTGTACTATTCCTGCCATTGTTTGAAAATAAACAAAATAAAAAATTATTAAAATAAATAATGCTTACTCTAAGATTTGGACTATGCACTGAGGATTAGAACAGGAAAATTAGCTCTTCATTGTCTCTTACTATATGCACTAATTCTTCTCCATAAGCAAAATGATTTAATAATAAAAAAAATTTAGCATTTAGCACAATACTTAGCACATAGTGAGGACTTAAGAGTATGGTAGTGATTAAAGGGAGAACACGAGGAAACACTTGCTCTTCACATTTACTAGATGGAGACCTAAGGTTGTGATTTAAACAGTAATGGTTGCCCTGGATAGAACCGTTACTCTGAGTCCGTCTGACCTACTGCAAACCTTCTAGCTGATATGCCACAGGTTACAAGGCAGGAATGTAAAGACACTATTGTTGGTGTATTACAATGACCTGTGGAGGATCTGAAAGAGAGTGGCAGGAAAGGTACAAATCGGTGACAAAGGGCTGATATTCCAAAATCAATTCCTCTAGGTTTCTTTCAGGTAATTGTAGATGATATGCCAAATGTACTTTCACATTTATTTCTTTTTTGAAGTGTGTGCTTAATGGATAAAGTTTGGAAAACAAAGTACTTTTTAAATTTAAAAATGTTCATTTTCTCATTTCAAGAAAAGGTTATTGAAAATTCATATCTAATAAAGGTAAATGTGGAGGGAATTGATTAAAAGGAGATTTGTCATTCTTAGATCCTGTATCTATTGTACAATAGATTGTAGCACTAGTGGGACAGAGGTAAGACACAAGTGAAACTTAGTATTAATTTAAGATTAATTACCTTTGTTTTATGAAATTCAAAAGGTAAAGCAACAAAAGGAGAGGATAGTTTGTCTAAAAAGAACAGAAACTGTGTAAAGTTAAGTAAAGTCTCATTAGCTTTTATAAAAATCCATTTGTGTTTTCCGATTGAATTTAGATTTCTGTGAAACTCTTCATATATAGGCATAAAGTAAATAAATTTTTATTGCCTTCTTAAGAAACTTTTAAGAATTGCACACTACTTAAATATTTTCTACCTTAATATGTGACCTGAGGATCTTTTCCCTTGTCCATGGTAATACGGTCAGTGTTCATAGCATTTTAGGAACCACTTTAGGAATGTTTTCCAGGCCTCAGCATTTGGCTATCTGTTACAGTTGAGTGTTGTTTGAATTTTGTAAATAGTATCAATGTGTTAAATGCTAAATTCAGTGTCTACAGTATGAGTGATAATGACAGAGAATAAAAGCAGATAATATAATTTGAGATAATGAAACACTGTGAAAATATATAAATATCAAGACAATTTCTTGTTTAGCTTATCAGTCAAGACTAAAAACAAAAGAGGAGATCCTAATTTAATTTTTATGTAAGTTCTTTGGAATAAATGCATTTTTTGGTAAGTCTCTGCACTGAATTAAGGTTCTCAATAGAATATACAGTAAAACCTAGTGTGAACAAACCACTCTGGACTTTTTATGGTCGTCCCATTGATTCATTTATACATTCAACAACCATATATTACATGCTTACACACAACAGAACCTGGACCAGTGCTGATTAACTTTTATCTATTGCTTTTTTTCTTTATGTCAAACACTATTTGGGGAGCCTGTTCCTTTACACACATGGAAACTAAGACTTAGTTAAGTGACTTGTCCAAGGTCACACAACTAAAAGTGGTATAAAACAGATTTAAACCTATGCAGTTTGATTCCAGAGTTAAATTCACTGAAACACTACACTATACTTCTTAGGATTTGATATATTCCCTCAAACTCACTATACTGTGACTGAGGATAAAATTATTAACAGACAATCCTGAAAATAAGCACAATATATACTAGTATGCAAATATGAATAGTTTTGGGGTTTTTTTTCTAGAAGCACAAAGGAAGAAATAAATTAGAAACGGAACAGGGTAGAAGTGAAGAGTACTCAGAGACAGATCTGAGTTCAATCCTCCATCTACCACTTACTTGATGAGAGATTTTGAGCAACTTAGCATTTCTAAGCCTCAGTTCCATGACCCGTGGAGTGAGAATATTAATTAATAATAATATCTATCACCTGGAACTGTTTTGGAGATTAAAGAAAATAATGTACAAGGCCAAAGTATTGGAGGTACTAGTGGATACTGGACTACTGCAGAGGTTGAAAAAATCCAAGACTTAACACCTCTTCTCCAATTAAAAGAGGCAAAAGGAAGAGATGGAGAAGAAAGTGACAACTCAGTTAGTGGTAAAGCTGCTGCTGGAGAGTATGGCTTCTATGTGTGCCAGTGGGTCCCTAATACTGATTTCCAGGATGAGACACTCTTAACATCCACATACTGACCTAAAACAAGCAGACTTCCATATATTTCCTCAGCAAAGATGGTTTATTTTGGATGAACAGAGAATTGCAAATTGAGGTCTGCAACCATGGCTAGCCACATGCAAGTCCCTGCATGGCAAGGGAAGGAGAACACTTTATAGAGGGGAAAAGGAAGTTGGGAGGGCTATAGAGCCCTATGGACTTTTTCACTGGCTGAGTCCTTTTGAGGAAAGAAGAGGAGTCTTTCTTCTTCCTGTTGGGTTCTCCAATACTTGCAGGGCATGACAGCTTCCCTTTATGGTCTCCCATCTCTACTGAATTGAGGTTTCTGTTCATTAATTGGCACATATCATAGGCAGGGCTGTATATGTGCAGCTCTTCATACCTGGGGAGTTTTCTTACAAAATTTACAGCAGGAAGTGAAACCATATGCTAGCACCTGTGTCCCTGTCCTCTGAAGTAAAAATCTCCTAGCCCTTCCCTGAGTCTCAAAAGACTGGCTCAAGAGTTAATGGTTAGAAAACATGAAGATGGAGAAAGAAAAGAGTAACTGTTGGGCTGGGAAATTGGTTAACAACTTAGACTATAAATCAGCCACATACCAGAGTCCCCGAACGCCCAGTTCCCTGAAAGATACAGATAAAGGTCTGACACACATTCTTAAGTTGTTTTTATAGGAAGCAGACCCCACCAGATGAAACTGCCAGTAGCAAGCACATAGACCCCAGAGGGGTTGAACCAGAATATTGATGATGCTTGAAATTTCATCCTGATGCTAATCAGTCTGAAAATTGAGCACAAGCTGACCATGCACCGTGCAGCCGCCCTCCCTCATACTGCCTTTAAACCCTTCCCTGAAAGTCATTGGGAAGTTCCGGTCTTTTGCTCCTGAGCTTGGACCCCTGCATTCTTTCAGCACAACCCAGTGTCAGTAGATTGGCTTTACTGTGCATCACGTGAGCAGACCCAAATCCAGGTTTGGTAACAGAAGGAACAGAGCAGCACGCTTGCTTCTTAAAGACAGGTAGCTCACAAAGAAAGGAGAAATGTCTTCCAAGTATGCCTAGTTTATTCCTACTAAATTAACTGTTCAGTAAAGTTACTCATCTCCTTTAGGTAGAAGTGAATGAGCAAAAAGAGAAAGGCTAGAAATGTAAATTGCAGGATGGTCACTTAACATGGAAATTAGAGGCAACATGAGTAGAAATTCTAAAGGTATAATTATTCCCATTATTAATGTCTGAAAAAAAATCATACAATCACAGAAATAAATGGAGTTTAGGTGAGTGTTGAAACAGGATCTGATTAGTGGCTTCGAAAAGAGAAAAAACATTAGTGTTAAAGAACAGTTTGAACCAATGCGCTCAGCAGCGAGAGGACCTATTTCAGAATCATCAGGATTTTAAAGCAGTTAGTGGGAAGAAGGGGTTATGAGGAGAAGAAACCGAAGATAATGTAGAAGAGGAAGAGAGGAAGCAGATTTTGAAGGACATTTAATGCCATTTCAATGACTTTGGACATTATCAGGTATAAATAGGGAATTAGTCAAAATATTTAATTAGGAGAGAAAAAATGATTCTGTTGTTTCTGTTTTTTTTTAAAGGAAATTATGCTAAGAAGACTGTAAGATGCAAAGATAGGTAGCACAGGCTGTTTTGATACTCCACATGAAAGATGGTAGTGAATCTAGGGATGAATAGGATTTAGGGCAAGTTTTGGGGGGAAATAATGTAGGATTTGGAATTTGATTGGAAAAAGAGGGGGGGGAGGAAAAGAGAGTTCAATTATTGTTCCTAGGTTTATGACTCCATATATGAAAAATATAAAAAATAGGAGAGCAAAATCAGGTGTAGGAAGGAAGATAGTAAAAATTAGTATGGTAGATTGGAAATAACAAGGACTTAGGATGTACAAAGATGGATTTAATACCAGTGTTGTCCCTGAATATCTGTGTAATTTTAGATTAATTACTCAAATTCTCTGATCCACAGTTTTAACATCTGTATAATGGAAGTTAAAAGAATTATCATTCAAGTCCTGGCTATTGTAAATAGTGCTGCAATGAACATTGGGGTGCACGTATCTTTTTGAATTATGGTTTTCTCTGGGTATATGCCCAGAAGTGGGATTGCTGGATCCTATGGTAGCTCTATGTTTAGTTTTTTAAGGAACCTCCATGTCAATAGATGATGAATGGATAAAGAAGAGGTGGTATATATATATACAATGGAATATTACTCAGCCATAAAAAAGAATGAAATAATGCCACTTGCAGCAAAATGGATGGACTTAAGAGATTATCATACTAAGTGAAGTAAGTCAGAAAGAAAAAGAATATATATACGTATACATATAACTGAATCACTTTGCTGTACATCTGAAACTAACACATTGTAAATCAACTATACATCAATATAAAATAAAAATTAAAAAAAAGAACCCAACAGGAAAATTATCTTTGAACAAAAAATCACCATTCAGAATACTTTAAAGGATTAGAAACATTACTAGTACCAGGACTCCCTGGTCTGTGCCTTTGGTTATCTTGGCATGATTTAACCTCACTCTGTATTAAAAAAACAGGGGACCTTTACCTGAACTCTAAAGAAGTGGTGATACTTATCTCGTTGAAAAGAAGATAAAAACCATAACATTTATCTGAACTCTAAGGAAGCAATGACATGTATCTAATTGAAAAGAGGATACAACTTGGATTTATTTACAGAAGTTGAATATATTAATTATTTCTTCAATTTTGTAATTTCATAATCCTCTTGTACTTTTACCTTCATCCCATTACTAAAACAAGTAGAGGCACTGTGGGTTTGGGATCAGGAATGTTTCTCCCAGGAAAACTATTCATGTTTCCCCCTATTTAGAGGGAAAAGAGCACACTTTCTCACTGTTGCAGCCTCTCCCGTTGCGGGGCACAGGCTCCGGACGCACAGGTCCAGCGGCCATGGCTCACGGGCCCAGCCGCTCAGCGGCATGTGGGATCTTCCCGGACCGGGGCACGAACCCGTGTCCTCTGCATCGGCAGGTGGACTCTCAACCACTGCGCCACCAGGGAAGCCCAAGAGCACACTTTTATTAAGATTATTTCAACACTTTTGGACTTCTGCACAAATCACTTGGATTTTAAGGTCTGTTAATCAGTCTAGCAGAATTATTTTTGAAATCTTCTGAAATAGGATCTCTGGAGGTGACGCTCCATAATAGATTAAGGTTGGACAATATTGCTTTAGACTGAGTACCACACATTTCTTTGAAGATGGATTAATATGTGCATCATTTATACTATCCTCCATAGAGAATATCAAAAGTAAGTAGAAAAAACTGTAGGGGAAGTAGTTCTCCCTTCTGGTCATGGCAGAACTAACCCTCCCACAGATAAATATAAAAATGTGAGCAAACTATTTTTTAAAAGTATTTGAAATCATGGAGAGTGATGACCATATAGAAGAAATAGAAGGGTTTTATTCTTGAAGGACAGAAAGTGTAAGGATAATATTTTGAGTTTGCTGCTGTCTGCTAGAAGGCACTCTCCACCCTGCACACATTTCAGGTGGCACAAAAACAGAGGCTTATTGGCATGATGTATTTGGAAGACAGATTTCAGAGCTGGAAGATCAGATGGGAAGATAAAGGGAGAATTCTTTAAGAGTGGGAGGCTCAAAGGGATTAAACCCATAAATCTGAATTAAAAATTATCCCCAGTACTGGCATGGCCACTGCACATACATTGGGAAGACCCCAGTGGGCCTTGAATAAAACCATCGACTGGAAGCTGAAAGAACTGAGTGGAGAATTAAGTCTGTTGTCAACTACAGCAGGGAGAAAGTTCAGAGATGGACTCTAACCAAGTTAACTGTTTAATAGGACAAAAATAATTACAATAATTCGTTAAAAAAGGATTACACAATCTATAAATTACAAAAGCAGGTACAGACAATATATAAATAAAGGAGCACGTGAGTAAGATCCAATAATGTTTTATTCATGAAAAATGGGCAGCAGTCCAGATTTGGGCATACTTTGCTTGTCTCTGGTGTAAGTTTCTACCTTAAAGACTTTTTCAGGCAAAAAGCAAGGTAGGAAATAACGAAGGTAAGAGCAGAAATCAATGAAATTTAAAATATCAAAACAACATAAAATCAATCAATAAAACCACAAGTTGTTCCTTTGAAAACAATTTAAAAAAATAAGATGGAGACGCAAGAGGGAAGAGATATGGGAACATATGTATATGTATACCTGATTCGCTTTGTTGTAAAGCAGAAACTAACACACCATTGTAAAGCAATTATACTCCAATAAAGATGTTATAAAAAAAAAAAGATAAAACTCTAGCTAGACTGATCATGAAATGAAGAGACAGGATACGAAATATCAGTATCAAGAATAAAAGAGATAATATTACTACAGATTCTATAGACATTAAAAGGATGATAAGCAAATAAAATGAACAACTCTTTGTCTATAATTTGTACACCTCAGGTGAAAAGGGCGCGGCATGGACTGGTGCCCTGAATGGTCAGCTGGAAGCTTGACACTGAATTGAGCGACGTGGAGGACGCTGTGAACACCGACAGGCCCAAGTTCAATGGAGTGCAGGGGGCAATTTCTGACTAGCATTGATTCAAGATAGAGTTAAAGGAAATGAATCAGAGGGGAAAAAATGTAAACTGCTTTTTCATGTTGTTCTATAAGGGTGACATGGAAATAATCCTGTTTCATAGGAATGAGTATGGCCTCATACTTATCATTCCACAGTCAAACATGGATTGAATGCAACTCTAAGGCAATCCGTTCATATCATAGAAAAAAATTACGTTTAACCCAACTTCGGGGACGTGTCGTTCCAAGTTTCTGCCCTTATCCCACTTGGCCCGTGTCCTAGTATGTGAGTCTCTATGCACTGCATCAACAGGACTCCCTTACTGTCTGACTTCAAGAAGTTGAGTTTAGCCAATGGAAAACACCAACAGGAAATAAGGGTGGGAGGAGAGAGAGGCATTGAGTTATTTATTTTCCCAGCTCAACATCTCCATCCAGACCTTAAGTTAGCAGAGACTGCATTCCAGGCTGCAGCTCTGGTAAATGGCCTCCTCCTGTAAATATGACTACAGATCCCTCAATTAGTTCAGGTAATTCCTACCTTCTCTTACGATAAGAGGCCTGGGGTTGAGGGTTTCCCACTGTAATTCTCAAGCTTTCTTGCTTTCTTTTAACCTCTCGAAACCTATGTAAATAACCCCTTTATTAAAATATTCTAAATTACTCTATTTGAGTGTGCCTTTTTTTTTTTTAATTCCAGGAGGAACCTTAATTGAAACAATCTCAGTATTCCTTACCTCTTATTATTCAGGGATAAGTTTTACAAAGAATAACCTGGTTAGGTATATAAAAATGCTTTTATTATGGTAATGTTTAAACATGGAAAATTAGTTCATAGTACTTTTTTGTATGCTGAGATTATGTAAATATTTTCAAGTTATATATTTTCTCACAATGCAATTTGCCAAGAAAATGTTCTTAGCAAGATACACACAAGTAATTTATTAAACAATTAAACATTCAAAACTAAAAATGTTGTAGGCACTGTGCCAGAAAGGGGCGTACAAAGAGTGAACTTAAACTATACGTCTAAGTGGGGGTTTTAACTTTAGCAATAGTTTCTTTGTGACACTATAAAATAATTTTATGCATAATGGCCATCCTTAAATATAATTTTGCACTTTGCTTCTTTTAGAATTGTTGTAAGAGCTGTTTACAGGCTATATAAAAATTCATCTCATTCTTTAAAATTGAGTTTTTTAAATGGCTGTTATTGCCAAGCATGAATATCCATGTTTTTCACCAGATGTAATTTTAAATTACATTTGGCTCTTTCCAAGTAGCAAAAGCATACTCAAAAAAATTGTCACCAATGATAATATATTTAAAATGTGCCCTAGGTTTGTATAAAAAGACATAATAGCTTCATAATTAAACATCCGGAGACTGGAGCTAGACATCACGGAGCAAATCCCAACTCCATCACTTAGCAGCTAGAAGACGCTGACCAAGGTATGTACCCTCTCAGTGACTTGGTCTCTTCTTCTAAAAAGTGTGGATAATAGTAGCACCTAAATCATAGGCTTCTCTTATAAATTGAATGAATTTATATTAGTACAGCATTTAGGACACTGCCTAGACATTTTAAATTGTAGATAAATGTTAGCTAAGGGGATTTAAAATGAGTGTTTCTAAAGAGTTATAGCAATGACAATAGCAACAGAATATACACTTTGACAGGGGAAACTATTCATTTTGAAGTATTGATTTGTTTTTTTTTTAATTGTCACATGACATTAGTGAAAACTCACAACTCATACGATGAGAATTCACTGGGTTTTTTGTTGTGTTTTTTTTTGTGATGAGGTACTACTGGGGTTTTTCTTATCAGAAAAATACTGCCTTTAAATGAAGCCAAACAGCGTAAAACACAGAAACACACAGGTAGTTTTATTTACTTTCCTATATGCTGTTTATGTACTATTTATGTACATATATGCTATACACTATTGGCTGTTAAAGGATATGCCTTATTTGGTTGTTATAATATATTAATACCATCCATTATAATTAATGTGTAAAACTTGAAACACCTTCACCCAGTATTGTGGGAAGCCTTTTATGTAAGAACTGTGCTGATTATTAAGGAACCCATACTTTCCTTTAGATGATTAAAAAAGAAATTTCTGGATTAAGTTAACCTGTCTGAGAGCAGTGAACTTATTTAGGACATTTTATAGGATATCATTCTATATGCTCATTAAGAAAAAAAGGAAAACAATAGAGAACTATCTCAGGGTTTAGTCTGAAAAACAGATAATTTCTCTTAAGCATCTCGCTTGTTGCTACCTTACAGACACTAAGTATCCTTTAACTGACAGAGATCAGTTGTTCACTGATCAGATTTATTTTTGACTCAATGTAAATAAATATTTATTGAAAGCCTATTCTCTCTATGAGAATGTCAGCACACATTGGGTATGAAATTACTTGTCTATTCTTCACCATCATACAACCAATATTTAGTTTATTGCCTTATCCATGGTTGGTACTCAAATATTTCCAACATGAAAGAATAAAAGACAGAAAAAAGGAGGAAAGTCTTATTCAACCAATGTCACCAAATGGAACTAAATGGGGTTTTTTTGTTTTGTTTCTGGCGGAGGGATTGTTCTGTCTGTGTTTTGTTTTATAATGGGAAAATAAGCAATACTTAATAAATACATAAGGGCTATGTGAAGAAATACAATCCTTTACCCTTTTCACATATGAGATACTGTGAACACAGAATACCATGAGGATAAGAGGAGGGAGAGGAGAAAAAAAGAAAAGAAGAAAAGAAAAAAATTAATAACAAATGTTTATGGTGGAGGAAGGAAAACAAAATTTGAAGAGATAACATTTTTCCTCTCTTCTGTGCTGATTCTTTTAAGTTGCAGCTTGCTATATTGGTCACAGAAGACATATATAAAGGTAGTGTTAAACTATACATATCTACAAAAAACTTCTTCTTTGTTCAAAAAATTAACTTAATGGAAAATATGTAAAGGTTACAACAATATTTGTGTAAATGTTAAGTGTACTGTATTTTATTTGTTCCTACATACAAAAGAGGGAACAGGAAGTACTATAGGAAAGAATCTAAGACTAATATACAGGATTCTCATTGGAGAGAGGGGGAGGAGGATGAACTCTTTCAGACTCTTCAGAATTAAATGGAAAACTATATTTTCTAGGTAATTAATTCCTTATCTAATTGCCAGGAAAAAGGGTTACAACATTTTTCTCCAGAAAAATTTATACTCTTATGGTGCCAAAATGAGAGGAAATTCTACATGTTTCAACAATTCTAATAAATTTCCACAGCATTTATTTTTTCCCTTAAAATATTCAACCCATTCATAATATCAGCCTAAGAATCTCAAACATTTATTAATTTATTATTCTGGTAATGATAATTGCTGATGGCTTAAATTTAACATTTAGAAAATGTAATAAACAAAATTTGCATTTAGATGTTAAAATATATAATTTAATTATTATCAGTGTGGAATCTAGAATTCACAAAATATTACGTATTTTTCTGAACATGTTTTACTTACTTTGAGATTTTGGAGAAAAATAAAATAAAAAGCATATAACAAAGGAATAATCAGTCAACTACAAAAAATTAAATATATTACATAGTAATTTCAATATATATGTGTCTGTGAATATGCATACATATTATATATATGTGTGTATCATATTTTTTATCCTTACAAATGGTGAGCGTATTTAAAAGTTTGCCAATATCATGGGCCAAAAATGGCATCTTATACTTTTTTAAGTTTCATTTTCTATTAAGAGTGAAGCTGTATAATTCATTATACTCATGCTTACTAGTCTTTTATGTTTCTTGACTTAATTGTGTGTTCATATCATTTTTCCACTTTTATATTTGGCATTTAAATGATTTTCTTTTCATGTTTAAAAGTACTTTAGTAAAACCAAGGATATTAATATCAAAGATTACCCTTATAAATAATCATAATTAATATTTATTAATTTTACATAATTTTTCTGAACTGTCTACCATCTGCATCAAATTAGTCCAGAAACTTAATGCCTTAATACTGTCATTTTATGTTGTCCATAATTTTGTGAGTCAGGAATTCAAGAAGGGCTTGACTGTGTGTTTATCTCTGCCCCACATAGAATTAGCATGGCACCTGAGGCTTCTTCACGCACAGCCCTGGCTCTCTGATGCTTCCCTCTCTTTACATATGATGTCTTTCTTCCAAAACTTCTCCATAGGCTTGGGCTTTTCTGCAGCATGGCAGTTTCAGGGTAGTCATTTATGATAGCTGACTTTCCCCAGAGCTAACTTTGACGAGAAACTATTGCAATTTACCTAGACAGAAAACTGGGTCATTCACATATTGCTGGTGGGAAAATAAAATGGTAGAGCCACTCTGAAAAACAATTTGGCTGTTTCTATTTTTTTTAAAAAAATAAAACTAAACATGCAATTACCATATGACACAGCACTTGCACTCTTGAGGATTTAACCCAGAGAAATGGAAATTTCTGTTCAAACAAAACCTGTGTACAGATGTTGATTATAACTTTATTTTAGTCAACCACTGGAATTAACCCAGACACAATGCGGTCCATCCATACCATGGAATACTACCCAGCCATGAAAAGGAACAAGCCATCGAAACATGATGTAAAATCTTTGAAGAACCTTCAGGGGGTTATGTTGTTTGAAAAAGTCAGTATTAAAAAGTCACATACTGTATGATTTAATTTACATAACTTTCTTAGAATGTTAAATTATAGAAATGGAGAACATCTTTGTGATTGCCAGATGTTAAGGATTGGGGGAAGGAATTGAGGGAAGTGAATGTAGTTATAAAAGAATAACAGGGGGATCATCATGGTTAATGAGACTGTCCTGTACCTTAACTGTAATGGATACAAATCTTGCGGGTGTAATAAAATTACACGAAACTAAAAACATGTACATGCAAACAAACCAATACTTGTAAAACTGGGGAAAGCTGAATAAGATCAGTGGATTGTATCAGTGTCAATATCCCGGTTGCCACGCTGAAGGTTAATATACTAAAATCAAAAGAAAGACACTTAGAATGCTTTGAAAAAGAAGTTATAGCATATTCATAGGTAAAAAAATCATATTATAAAGATGGTTATCTCTAAATTGAGGCATAGATTTAATATGATTCTAATCATAATCACAACAGTATATTTTTTCCCACTTGATGACTTTATTCCAAAATTAATTTGGAAGAACATAGGAATTCCTCAAAGGAGAGAAGGAAGGAACAAGCCATTCCAGTTCCAAATATAGCAACTTATTAGAAAGCTATAGATGTTTAAGGCTATATGAAAATGGTACAAAGAAAGGCAAATTAAACGGGAACAGAATAAAGATCTAAGAAACAGGCCCACATACTTCTGGAAGATGGCTTTAACAGAGATGTCACTGCACATCGGTGGACTAGACAGACTATGTACCAACTACTGATGGATTAATTGTTTATGCAGGTTTTAAAAATTACCTTACCTTCCTTTTACCAAAATTAATGTCAGATGGCTTAATGGATAACACTGATAAATTAAGTCCTTTGCTTCAAAAGACTCATAAAAAATTAAATAAGCATCAAAGTCTCTGAATATAAGAAGATATTTGAAACACAGTTAGCAATCAAGAGTTCCGATTTAGACAATACAAAGAACATGTAAAACAAGCAAGAAAAAGACAACTATTCCAATAGAACAGTAGACAAAAGACCTGGCAAAGCATTTTATCAAAAATAAAAATTCAAGTGTCTCAGGTGGAAAAAATTCCTGATTATATTTGTTATCAGAAAACATACAAATTGAAAACAGAATGAGCTTACACTGCCCACTCGCAACATTGGTCGGCAAGGATGTCGAACAACAGAAACTCTTACGTGCTGTTAGCTGAAGGGCAGGTTGCTCCGAGCACTTTGGAAAATGTTTGTATTGATCTTGTAAAGTAGAAGACACACAGACTCCATGGCTTGTCATTTCTGCTTTGGGTAAAATGCCTGCAGGTGTTGTGTTCTCCAATACATTTCCTTCTCAATGTCTTTGTCACTTGTGCGGCACCGTGGACATTTTCAGATCCTAAACAATGTCTTTTAGTGAAATTTTTGATGCAAGCATGTTATGCTTTTCTTTTGTATATGAAGAAGGCATGTTTTTGAAAGATTCATTCTCAAGTGGATCAGTTTTAAAATAGAGTAAGTATGTTAAGGTGAGAATTAAGAATTCAATTATATTTCCTTAAAACTATCCTGTGCCTAGGAACCACTTGAAAATTCTCACATTTATCCACCGGGTATTAATTTTCTCTTTTAATATCAATATTCTAGGCTAACTTTCTGGCTTTCTTAAGCATCCCATTTTTCCTCCACCAGGGTGGAGTCAGCTACCCGATCTTTAGGTCACAATCACTGATCCAGGTGTCTCAATTTGGTAGAACCAACCGATTATAATTCCTTAACTACTGCAGAGACTTCTCCACAACCCACATTGGGTAACACGGTGCCCCTGGGTAGTTATGCAGATTCTTTAAATCTAAAAATGTTCATTTGTGAGATATCCCAAGGTAAAGACTAGGATTCCATGTTGAGTCCATTTGGCCCTCAAATTAAGTCACATTTTAAAGACCTAACTTTGTCAGCAATAAGGTCCTGTTCTGATCTCCATCTACTCAACTCCTTAGTCTTTCTATCTCAATTGTATTTTAATTCAGCAATGAAAGAAGGTGTTATATATCTGGTTCTCTAAGATCAACATTTTATCCTTACATACTAACTAACTGAGCTTACTCATTTCTTTCCTAGAGGAAGCACCTTGTGAGTTAAGAAACATTTAAGAAAACTTACAGCACTCTTTTCCTCCCTTCCATGATTTTGGACTGGAATTTATATAGGCGGAGCCACAGCCTCTCCTTGCCCTCATTCTCAAAAACTAACGCTGCCTCTCAAGCAAAATACAAAACACAACTTGTTCCTCAAGATAAAATCAAGTTACTAAAGCTTTGGAACCAAAAGGTCAACAGAAGCTCCACATTTCCACCCTTTACCAAAATCCATAATGACTATTTTGCACTCTTATTCCATTATTTTACCATGCTCTCTAGGTCCCGCTATTTTTTTCTTTACCTAAGAGGAAGGTTTGTCCACCTTTTGAACCCGGAGTGGATGATTTCCTGCTTTTTAATAGATTTATGTATTTTTCATTGTTCAGTTTGTTTTTCATTTTCATGGTAATTATATCCAAGATTTCTTCTATTTTTTAAAAAGGAAACTTAAATTTTATTAGTTTTCTTTTTTTAATGCAATTCATATAACAGATGTGTCCTCTCTACCCTGTGAAACCTATATAGATTTGCCTAAAACTGCCTCTTCTGGAGAATTTCATGGACTTCCCGGGATTTCTTTGAATTTATAGAGAATCATGCTCCTTTGGTACACTGTGCCCTCAGGTCTCTTAATCACATGTTTTTTAAATTTTGTGGCATGTCATCCCAGAGAAAAAATTCATTCCTTTTACTGGTGTCAGCTGATACACAGATATAGAGAGAGACAGATGATAGACAGTCCCCAGACCGTGAGCCACTTGGATTTAAACAAAAATTTAGAGATAACAGAGAAGGGTTTGTACTGCAGCATTTCAAACATATTTTCACAATTTATCCATTGGCTATTCTATCACTTGAAATTCCCAATGCCTTTTTTCTATCTTGCTAGGTCTCCACAGATTCTGTGATTTCTCTTCCTTGAGTGTATGCTCTGTTGTAAGAATGAAGAACAAATTACTCCTCTTACCTCATACAGCAACTTCCCCCTATTGCTAATGACCAGATCTTGGGTGGAGGAGAAGTTATCAGCTGCCAAATCCACATTCTACCTCCATCCAATTCAAGAGCGCCCCTCCACCCAAAGAAACAACCAAAAAGGTTAAGAAAAATTATTTCCTGTTGATAAAGTTTTCTCTACTTTGCTGAAATTATAGAAGTAATACTATTAAATTCTAACATATATCTATAAGGATATAAGGGCAAAAGTAAATGCTTCCCTCCTCAGCTTCTTTCTTTCTACCACATTATCACTATCCAGAGTTTATTCCTGTTACCAACTTATTATGTAGGAGTGTTGCATAAATTTTCAGTGCATATGAAGCATTTTGCAAGGTTTTGCTTCAAATATGTATCTTAGCCATGCATTTGTATCAGCATTTATAGTATCATGTTTTAACGGGTATGGAATATTACATCACTTAATGAAAAATGACAAAAGTTTGTCATCATCCTGACTATTCCCCGTCCAGGCTCTCTCCATTTTACTGTCCATTATTTGGCAAAATTCTGTGAATGCCTGGAGGAATTTTCTTTTTTGGAGGCAAGTGGGGGGAGGAGACAATCAGGAGATGATGGTATTGGGATTTTATCACAGGATCAAAATTTTTTTCAGAAACACAACAAATGGTATCCATGAATCCTAACTGCTGACCACGAGAAGAGAAATACTGCAATTCCTGATCATTTCTCTGAAGGTCTCACCTTTCCTTAGAACATCCTGCTCTCACCTTCTCAAGTAAGACAGTACTCCAACTTTTCAGTCCCAGATTATTTCCCATAATTCTCCACTAATTTCAAAGAAAACATTTAAATAGAAAAAGTAAAAAAAAAAAAAAAAAAAAAAAAAAAAAGAGAAAATAAACAGAGTTCTGTTCACCAAACTTTGAACACATTATATTATTCAATCCTTTTCAATCCTTACAACAGTCTATGTTAGTGTAGCTATATGTGTATCCAATTTATTGCAGGTAGGAAACTGGGGCTTAAAAAGTTTAAGCAACCTCTCCAAAGTCTCTGCTTATGCTCTTTTTGGCTACATTGTACCATTTTCTTCCAAAACACAAGAAAACATCTTCTAAAAGTTAGACCTAAAAATGCCTGAGGTTGTTGCACTGTGTGGTCTTACATTCTTCTAACTGAATAATTCACGTTTGATGAGATTATTGCAGTGATCTGCTCAGATAACTTTCAAGGGTGCTCATCATGAGAGCTAAGTAATTGATCCTTATTAATTTACTCAATATACCTCTGATTTTATTTGAGACAGGAAGTGAGGGGAAATGATGGGATTTTATTATCAGCAAATGTTATATAACAAAGCCTGTTAATTGTATAGAGAGGGAAACTGAGTCTCAAACGTGTGAAGTGGCATTTGTCCTATAACAGGGTGTATGGCAAAACTCAGATTTCTCGGTGGTCTGGTGATATTCCCTCCGACCACACTGTACCAGTGAACTAGCTAGAACATCCACAAATGACCATGAATCTCATGGGATAAATTCCACAGAAAAATGGGCTGCATTAAACAACAGTCCAAGATAGAGCTAAGTCTGGATAAATCACAAGAAATTCAAGAAAGATAGCCTTCCATGCTCTGCAAAGTTTATTGCTGAAGGGTTAAACTGAAAGGCTTTCAAATGCAAAGGGTTTATTTCAAGTGCACTAGTTTGTTCTCACCTGCCCAGATTTAGTTGCTCTGCTGACCATCTGTGGTTCTAATAGATGAAACTAAACCAGAAGCAACAACTAATGGCAATTGCTTTCAAGTGTTCAGGCGCTCAATAGCCTTAAGAATTAACTTCCATGTTTGATACAGCAAATGAAGTGAAGGAGGAAACAAACAAAAACCAAACAAACAAAGCATATATTTCATTATGGGGAATAACCAAAGAAAATTATTATATTGTAAAACATAATAGATACTTTAAAAAGAACCTTTCCATCATAATTCAGATGTTTGACCCAGTTTTAATATGTTATTGCAATTTAAGTTTTAAAGTGACTTAAAGTGATTAACAGAAAGTGTAGTACAACATGTTATTTTTTTTTCTTACCCTCTGTCTCTATAAATGTCATTTCCAAATTTTTAAAAATAGTGGATGCAGTTTGTGGAAATGACGGTTTTCATGTTGCGTGATATGTTTTCTCTAGTGAAATCTTCCCATAATGCCATGGTAGGCCAGCTTTCTGTTCTGTTTCAACCTCAGAACATGCAGTGTTTTTATGTTGTAGATCAAAAACAAAAGAGGAAACATGGTAGAATTATTTTCCAAGGTGTTATCACAGGCTTATTTCCTCATAATAATGGAGTCCAGGTAGCCGGCAGAAGCATTATAAAATGTCAGCCCTCCAATGTAGTTGCACATTTTAAGTTCAGTAATGTTTCGCATCTCTGTATGAAGCTCTACCTTACAGAGGTGGAATCCAAACCACACTTTGTGTTAGAATGGCATTAAAAGTATAAAAAGAGAGGACTCTTCACCTACCCACTGAGGTTCTTTCTGCTCCGCACAGAAGTGACAAACGCAGGTTCAAGTCACTGAAAACAAACAATTAGAAATCAAATCAAAGCTTGTTTGGCTTCACAATTGAATGCCGAGATGCAATAGGAATTGTAACAATGCAAAGTAATAGCCTGCCGAATTCAATGAATACCGCTTAATAACTTTGGACCATAGCAAGACTTGGGTAAAATCAAAAAGTAATGTGAAGCTCCTTGGGTATGTTCCACCAAATTAGTATTCTGAGGCAAGTGCCTACACACCATCCATAATGAGGACTGCTGGCTTCATTTACAGACGCTGCCTACATTAGCTAGCACTAATGTGTAAAAATGTATTGTGTGCTGGTCTATAAAGGCACACCAAATTTTCATTATGTTTCAGTCAAAATGTGCTTGTTTTGCAGGATGGAGTCCACGTCAATAAAATGGATTGTGTGTCACTTAAAGCAAGTGACATGCTAATCTTCTAGAGGGCTCTGTCCTTAATCTCTACAGGACATGAGTCAGTTTAGAAGTGTGAGCTGTTCTCACAGGTATCAACTATTGAGCTCTTTAATGTAAATTCAAAAGCAAAGCTTATCAGTGTGTTTCAGAAATTGCTTCAATGTAGTTGCTGTCTATGAAAAAAAATATCCTCCTTCTTCCCCCAAATCCATGGGCAACTTCCAAGGTTTTACAGTGCCTGGGAGCACCTTTTAATTATAAAGAAATTGGTTTCGGTGATAGCTGCCCTGTGACCAATTGGATTAGAGGCATTTCTTCTGGCTATTATGAGAGCTAACTTGACTACTGCCCTGTGTAGTTAGACATGATCAAAATATTAAGTAAAGCAGTGGCTCAATCCAGAACTTCAAGACCCAGAAGCCTAAATTCTTAAAAATTATGCCATAAATAGCCATTTCATAACAAAAGAACAGAATAATGGGATCATGGATTCTTTGGTTTGTAGAGGGAATTTAAAAATATGGAAAATCACTTGGATTACTTTACTTATATCTTAAAATCATATGTATTGTATCATGGGAAAGCTAGAAAGCTCAAAGACAATCTACAAATCTCCTCCTAGGTCTAAAACCTAAGTTGGTTTACAATAAAATCTTTAAAACATGAAATCGAACAGAAGTCTCCATCCTATGACCTTTAGCTTTTATTTTCTAAATACCAAGAAGTATGCATTTTCTGCTCACATGTTCTAAATAGAATAAAATGCAATCACTACGGCAAGTACTGGTCTGTACTACAGTATAAGTCTTTCCACAAAAGGATAAGATCCTCACATCTATTATTCTGTCTGGTATTAAATGACCCTTTCTTGATAAATGCAAAATAAAATTTTGAAGTAAAATTAGACTCACTCACATAAAAAGATATCATAAACAGAATAAAATAATCAAATATTCTATCACTTCTGAGATCAAAGCAATAGAAAATAAGTAATGGAATTAAGGGATATGTTTATATAAAGGGACATTTTCTTTAAGTCAGAATTTTAAAAAGCATTTTTTAAATTTAAACTTTCCTTTTAAAAGTTTGTGCAAAATATATTTTCACTGTTAGGACATAAAGTATGCTGAAACAATTTTATTTTTATTTGATAATTTCATATCTGTCACTGACTTGCATTGTTGTTATAAAGACCATTTCTCTTAATTATTTACATACAAACACTGAAGCATACTGAGTAGTATCTAGAATTATTCCAAGATAAAGCAGTCACATTTGTCTTTTTAATATATCCTTCATATTAGCTTATATTATTTCCACATTCATAGAGTAAATAATGTCTGTGTTGTTGAATAACCTACTGAATATTGTGAGCTCTGGTTAATGAAAATTACATTTACGACATTAAATCAGCTTACTGTTAGCAATAAAATACAGCTTATTTTAGTTTTTGTAAAAAAACTGTCCAGCTAAAGTTTTGGAACTATTGCCAAAGGATTAATGCTATCATACCCATAAAACAAATGCATCTTTAAGACACATTTAGGAGGAAATTTTAAGAAATGATTTTAGAAGTAATATTTCATACGGTTATGAAGGATGTTGATTGTGTTACTAAAATAACAATTAAGAAATTTTGAAACACATAGGTCATTATGTCTTATGCAATAAAAGTCTGTGAAATAAAAGGTATCCATCCTAGGATATTATGGATTACAAAGAGAGAACAGAAAAATACAAGAGCTGGTTACATAAATTTAGCCCCTAATATCATAGGATTAGGATACAGGTACCACTTGCTTAATTTTTGCTAATGAAAGAAGGTAAGATATTCTCTTACAGGAACTGTTGGTGTGTTGTTTTCTTGACTCCTCTATCATAAAGTACATGGATTATAAATGATTCCAAGCATCCCAGGGTTAGCCCAAACTCAGACCAAGAATTTTAATAAAGAAACACATTGGCATTCGAACCTTGATTCAATAGAAGATTTGACCTCTCAAATAGATTAATTGTTAATTATTAATTGCCAAGTATTAGTTAATTAATTGATATTAATCAATACTAAGGTAATTTTCTTTTCAATATTCCCCTAATACACAAACCCAAAGAAAAGAACATGGTGTTAGAATACTTTCTGTTATTATATCTAGCAGTTAAAAACATTTCAAGAAATAAAACTGCAATTACTACATTACTAAAGCATGAACAGAAGTATATCCAGGAACATTATCTGATATTTTTGGTTAGTGACTTACAGCATAGAGGAAAGAAAGAAATCAGTGATTCTGATTTAACGGATGTATGTGAAAAACCACCTTGCAGAATTCCAGAATAACACTGGTCCTTCTATGAACGAACTCTACTAAGGGATCTCTTAGTATTTTATGTTACCATGTTTAATTTCTGACTCAGTGTCAATTTATAATTTTTACGTAAATAGATCAAATTTATATGTGATGTAGAAATTTTGGGATCATTTTATATTTTAAGACAATGGAAAATTACAAGTGTAAAAATACTTAGAGTCAATATTGAAAATAGGAGATTCTTTAGTTATTCTTCATTACTTTAAATGACAGTAAGTTCATTTTCTTTATATACCTCCAAGTTAAATACAATATAAAACTATAGTAGGTTTAATAGAATATAAGATAAAGACATTTTAACCAAGAAAAAAACACAGAAGAAACTAGAGCATTATTTCCCAGATTCTTCCTGAGGTCAGGTGAAGAGACCCTGAGTAGAAAAATCTTCTCCTGTGGATGTAGTAGGACTTGACTTACCCTGTGAGGGCTGGAAAAAATTGACACTTGTCACCACAGAGGTAGAGACTAATTATTCCTTCCCTTATGCAGCTTCAGAAAGTAAATTAATGTATTTGGCTTATTATAAAAGGAAGAACTGAGCTGAATATGGTTAACGATATCAATGATGTACTTTAAGAAAAGGAAATAGTCACTCAGCATTTAGAACATCAGGCTAAAGGCATTTGGGGGCAGGTTTTACTGCCTTTTTTGCAGTTGAATCTTTGGTAATAATAGTTGATTGAGTCATGCATATAGACAAAAAGTTCATCTTATTTTAGAGTACCTCTTTATATTATCTTACTTTGGACATAAAGTTAAATATTTAAATTATTTAAAAATCCTAGTGATGCAATCATTCCTTTTAGAAATTCACACGTACGTTTACTTGGATGCACACAGTTGAGGAACAACCAATTTGTTTGACAGCTTTGTTAGTGTGAAGATCAAATACGGAAAATATCACTAATACCTAAAATACACTCAAGGTTTACTAATGGCCAGAGACTATGCAAGATATTTGTATGTATAATCTCATTGTAAATCTTAGAATAATTATATGGGGTATGTTAATATATCCATATTCCAGAAGAATCAGAAAAGTTAAGAAAGCTGCCGAAATTCACATTGGTATTCTCTATCAGAGTTATTTTTGAATCTATTATCTTTGTCCCTCATGTAGATTCTCAAACACTATGTTGGTGTTACTCACACAGTCCTTTCAAACCTAAAAATCAATGTAATAATTTGAAATAACATGGTGAAGAAATGAAACATATTAGATACTAATACTGAAAAGTTCCATGGGGGCTTCCCTGGTGGCGTAGTGGTTAAGAATCCGCCTACCAATGCAGGGGACACGGGTTCAAGCCCTGGTTCGGGAAGATCCCACATGCTGCAGAGCAACTAAGCCCATGTGCCACAACTACTGAGCCCGCGTGCCACAACTACTGAAGCCCGCGTGCCTAGAGCCCGTCCTCCGCAACAAGAGAAGCCACTGCAATGAGAAGCCTGCATAATGCAACGAAGAGTAGCCCCTGCTTGCTGCAACTAGAGAAAGCCCATGTGCAGCAATGAAGACCCAACACAGCCAAAAAAAAAGTTTCATGTAAGTGCTTTTACTTTTATTTCCATTTTCTTTTTTATTATTTACTTTGATATTGTAAGGATTATATACTAAACTAGAATTTCACAGGGGGAATTTTTTTTTTTTTTTGGAAATTGCTTAAAAGAAAAGGTTTTTTTCTTTATATAAATAAACAAAAAACAAATACCAATTTAGGAAATAAAGAAGAATATAACATGAGTAAGTAACAAAGACCCAGTCACAACAGAGTAGTGAAGGAAGAGATAGTCTTGTCATGCTATGGTGTATGTTTATATTTCTTTTCCCTCATGATATTACAGCATTATTCAGGAAAACTACTATGATAACTCAGAAAGCCATCACTCTGTATCACTACCATCAAAAGTGCCATCTTTCTGGATTAGATCCTGGAACAGAAAAAAATATTAGTGGAAAAGGTAGTGAAATCCTAATAAAGTCTGGAGTTTAATAGTAATATACCAAAGTTGCTTTTCTTAGTTTGACACATATACCATGGTGATATAAAATGTTAACAGTAGGGAAAACTAGGTGAGGAATATATGGGAATTTTCTGTAAATCTAAAAGTATCCCAAAGTAACATGTTTATTTAAAAATATATCAGGGCTTCCCTGGTGGCGCAGTGGTTGAGAGTCCGCCTGCCGATGCAGGAGACACGGGTTCGTGCCCTGGTCCGGGAAGATCCCACATGCCGCGGAGCAACTAAGCCTGTGAGCCATGGCCGCTAGGCCTGCACGTCCGGAGCCTGTGCTCCGCAACGGGAGAGGCCACAACAGTGAGAGGCCCGTGTACCACAAAAAAAATTAAAAATAAAATAAAAATATATCATATTTTGCTGTATCACAGATGTAGATGTTATCCATTCATTTAGCAGGTATTTATTCAATGGCTACTGATGCTAGTCCTTGAGCTTGGCACAAACCAGGCAGTGGGGAATTAAAAACAAGTGACACAACTCAGAAAGTCCCGTTCTCATGGAACTTTCAGGCTAATTTGGGAAAACTTTACTAATTGAGTGAAAAAATAAGATATACAATTATAAATTTTAAATATTTCAACGAAACAATGTTAAATTTAATAAGGGGAAAAGGTTGCTGAGAGAGAAAACTACAAAACAAATGTCAGTGATATTTTAAGAGTTTTTGAATTGTGGTAAAATATACATAATATGTATTTAGCAAGTGTACAAGTTAGTGTCATTAACTATATTCAGTGTTGTGCAACCATCACCAAGACCATTTTCATCATCCAAACTGGGACTGTATCCATGAAACAATAACTCCCTATCCCCTCCCCAGCCCTTGGTAACCACTTTTCTACTTTCAGTTTTTATGTACCTCGTGTAAGTGGAATCATATGATATTTGTCCTTTCCTGTCTGGCTTATTTTACTCAGCATAATGTTGCCAAAGTTTACCCATGTGGTAGCATGTATCAGAAAATAATTTCTCTCCAAGACAATAACATTCCATTCACACTGTTATCCACCACTGCTATTTTTAAGAAACACTGAAAGTAGACAAAGGGAAGGTCATTTGAAGAGTCAGTTAGATGCCCAGTGGGGAGCAGGTGTGAAGGGAGCTGGAAGAAAGAGAAATTCTGAAACAGAGGAGACAGTGTGGCACAGAGGCCTGAGGCCAGAAAGAGACTGACCAGTTTTCAAGACTTGGAAAAGGACGGTATGGTTGGCCAAGGAGAAAAGGAGTTGGGCATTTAAGATGAGGTGCAGACCTAGGTAGCGGGCCAATCAGACAAGGACATGTACACCACTACCGTGTGTTCACAATTTATGCTGAATATAAAGGAAACACATTGAAGCTTTTTATTTTTTAAGTAAGGACATCCTATGGTTTCAGTTTTTTCGTGAGAAAAATAGATATGAATAAGACAGGAATATATGAAGTGAGACACATTAGGAGGCTATCACCACAGTGATCCAAATATTATTAATACCTTGTGTGAGGAGGTGGAGTTTGTGATTTAGACATGGGGAACTTGTGCGGAATCTAATGTAATTAATCAGTGGAGGAGGTAAGGGAGAGAAAGTTCTCAGGAATCACTTTCAGGCTTCTATTTTTAAGAACAGGATGCACAGTGGCACCATTTATCAATGTGAAAGAATGAAGTTTTGGAAATTTCAAATTTGAATCATTTATTAGATATAAAATTCTTATTGTTATCATTAAAGAAAGTGTTTCCTTGACTTCAGAGTTATTTAAAAAGGAAAAACTGTAAATTATTTTTTTCGGGTTCCTTTTGCCACTCAATTTACCAACCCTACAGAATATGCATATTATCTTTTTCTTTTTTCTTTTTTTTGCTTCTTTTACTCTGGCAGTCATAGACAACTTGAATATTAAAAGAGAAGCAAGCTAACAAAATGCACCTAAAACCTTCTTTTAACAATCATTTTATCCCATAGAGGTATTAAAATGTATTACTCAGAATTATCTGGTTAATTTAATCCTATGGAATTTGTCCAACCTGGTCACTCATATTGCATAATGACCTGACTCTAGAGGGCTAATTTACTGCATAAATCTGAAATCTTAACAGTTCACTTCATTTTATAGATTTATTCTCAAGTTTACTGTCCTTTACCTTAATATGTTCTTATCTCATGTTATGTTTTAGTCATTCCTATTGTTTGGTTGGATTTCTTGAAATCCTTTTTTCCTTGCCCATCTGAATAGAAGTGTCCCGGCAAAGAAACTCTATTCATCACCCATTGTTAGGACTTTAAAACTGTTGTCACTTGGTCACTTATAATCTTAGCTTGCTTGGAATTTTATTGGATTTATGCCACCCCACAAGCAGCCCCTTCCCTTTGATATTTTACAACATAATTATTTCATCTGGTGATTCTACTTCATGCATTTCAGCTCCCTAGAATGTATTTCCAAATAAAATGTCTACTTAGGAGCTTGGAGACATTTTAAATAAGCCAAACATATGTTATAGTTCTACTGTGGTGATTCTTTTAGAAAAAGACTTTCTTCATTTGGTAATTTATGTGCCTTGCTATCATTTCAGATTGGCAAGTATTAGAAAAGGCTTAATTGACACCATACCAATATGGTAGCGAGGAGGAATTAGTACTTTGACTTTAGGGTTGTGCTTTTTTTCATATTTTTATGGTTACATGAGTCTATCATGTATTTTATTATGTCTCCCTCCAACTATTCATTAGCCAAAATCAAAATGAAGTTTTTCATGGAAAAACACAGAAGAAAAGGAAAAAGGAAAAGGAAGAGAGGGGAAAGAAGAAGAAAAAGATAACAAAGAAAAGTTCAATTTTGAAGGGAACTTTACTGAAAGTTGTAGTCATATTAAATTTATTTTTTCTGGTGATATAATATACAATTCATAATAATATATGATTAGTTTAGAAAATTAGAAAACACAAAAAATTAACACAGCAGTAATTAACACAGTAAATTAACACAGTAATAACACTGGTAATCCTACTAACAAGAAGTAAACATTGTTTCCATATTAATGTATATTCTCCATTATTTTATAAATAAAGAGATCCAACTGATTTTTTTAATCTTCCTTTTTTTCCCACTGGGAACACATTATAAATTAAAAAAGAAATACAAATATTATAAGCTACTTCCAAGCACAGTTTCATCCAGCATAGAAAAAGTGTTATTGTTTATATAAGTTTCTGATACATTTGCATCATAAAGTGTCCGTCTTGATCACTGACAAATAACCTGCGACTCTTTGCGTTTACTTTACAAATGAGCTACAAAGACCCATTTTAGGCACTGAGGGGACAAGGAAGACCCAGTGGAGAAGGAGATTAAGAGGAGGGTGAGGCACGTGGACCTTATGTCTAGACTGAGTGGCTGAGTAGTGTTATTCCTCCTCTGAAAAATCTGTGAAAGGTTATTCAACAAGGATCCAGAAAGTTAGGGCTCACTTACAGGACAAAAGAAAGATACCTCAATGGATAAAGAGGACTGTGGAAATATACACGATATAGTTTCTAGTAAAGAACAAAATGCAAACTACAGATTGACTCTTCTCTGAGGCTTCTTTTAAATATTCCAACACTGGTGACACAATATGCATAGCGATAGGAACATTGTACTTGGAGTCAGACAGTCATGGATCCAAATTTTGACTTTATTTCTTACGTCTTTCTGAAATGGAGCCTGTCCTTGAACCTCTCCATCTCGGCTGAATTTACTCATCATTAAAAGGAGATTAATATTAAGATCTCCTGTTTGGAGTGTTGTGATTATTGGATGAGATTTGTGCAAACAGTATAACACAGTGAGTGACATATAGTAAATGACAAATGAATGCTACAAATAAATGGTAATCCTACAGGTATTTTTTTTTTTTTTTTTTTTTTTTTGCGGTACGCGGGCCTCTCACCGCTGTGGCCTCTCCCATCGCGGAGCACAGGCTCCGGACGCGCAGGTTCAGTGGCCATGGCTCACGGGCCCAGCCGCTCCGCGGCACGTGGGATCCTCCCGGACCGGGGCACCAACCCGTGTCCCCTGCATCGGCAGGCAGACTCTCAACCACTGAGCCACCAGGGGAGACCCCTACAGGTATTTTTACACCACTGTTTCTTTTTCCTACTTGAATTGCTATGATACAACCCTCAAAAACAGGTACCATAGATCCTATTCACATTGCTGATACTACATTAAAAATTTGCAGAAATGTTATTTAAGGGTACAAGCTTGAGACTAACAGATAAGTAAGTCCTGGAGAACTAGTGCACAGCATAGAGGTTATACTCAACAATACTCTATTATAAACTTCAAGTTGCTGAGAGACTAGCTCTTAATTGTTCTTACCACAAAAAAGAAATGGTAATTATATGACATGATAGAGGTGTTAACGAAGGCTAAAGTAGCACTCATATTGCAATATATAAATGTATCACATCAACACATTTTAGACCTTAAACAATGACAATTATATCTCAATAAAAATTTTATGAATTTTTAAGTTCGTATGTGATGTTACAAATGCATAGAGAATGTGCATTTTCCTCTGCCCTACTTTGTAAATTCAGACACTATGCTGTCAGAAGATACTATCTACAATTCTGTGATTGCTCTGTAATCCAGGGGTTTGTGGCCCTTTGATGACAAACCTTGTAAAGCCAACTTTATTTCCTTAACTGCCCTTGGGAGGAAACTAACTCACCAGTAGGGAGGCAAGCACGGAATAGGAGAAAAGGCACTGACCATTGAGATGAGAGATCTGGGTTCAAACCTTGTTCTGTCACTTAATAATTATATGATCTCGGTAAATAATCTGCCCTAAGACACAGGTAGATGAATTAAATAGATCACTGCCTTGAGCTCTGTCATTCTCCTCTTCTCCATTCCCTGTGCATCTGCTGTTCTCTTTGCAAATAACATAGAACTCACATAGCAAATCTTCACAAACATTAAAGGCTGTTGTTGATTATAAACTGAGGATAGAGATGATAATTGAATAGGTGACAGAAGATAATACTTTAGTGAGATATATGCGAGCACAAGGGCAACATCATCAAAGTATCAAAGATAGATCAGTGGGGAAGCTCTACTGCCAGAGGAATGAGATTTGATTTTCAGTTGCCAAAATACAGCGAGAGCTGACAGAAGCCTAGAGCAGAATCTTTAGAACCAAAGGCAGGAGCATCAAATTGGGATGAGGTTGAATAAAAAGCAGATGAAAAAAGAAAAAAAGCGGATGAAAACTTGTTATTATCCAACAAACATATTTCATTTGGGCCTTGATGAAACCCACTTGCTTTCCTCTTGTGCTTTATATGCTCTTTCCATGACTTCGCTCATTTCTGACCTAGAGTTCTCCACACACTTGTAGTAGCCCTTTCTCAGTCTGTATCCTCATCCCCTCCATTTTTATAGATGTAAAAACTGAGAGAGAGATTATCCAAGGTCATACAGATAGTAAGTGACTACGCCTAGATATGAACCTCTGTTTCAAAAATTCCAAATCTCACATCTTTAAATACAATACACAACTCTGAATTGGTGCCTCGGATGGGTTAGAGACATCCTGAGATGTTGTGCATTTTTTTCGTCAGCCTTGGGGTAGCAGCTGGGACCCTGGGCAGCCTATTCCCCGGTCCAGTTTGCTCCAGCCTCTCAAAGCCCACCCAGTTTCCCCCAGCACGTGGGGCTGGCATCATTTTCCATGGGTGCCATGATGTGAAGAAGTTGAAAGGCCCTGTTTCACTATACGACTTGAACAAGTATAGCAAATAGAAAAAATAAAGATGTTAAAAAACGCACCTATGGCTTTCAGTACTTTTTAAAAAAAAAAACAAGAAATCCGCTTGAGTAAGAAATTAAAATGAGAAGGAAAGTGTACATCTGTAACTTACATTGCTGTTAAAATATGCCAAATCCGTAACTGGGAAGAAGCTTTAGCAACTGGAAGTCTACCCTTTCAGAGGTTCCACAGGACCAGAGGAATACGATCAATGGAATCCTTTATTTTATTTACATTCTACAGTAACAACTCTAATAATGCTGGCTGTTAACCAGTTGCTTATTTCATAGCAACCTCCTGATTATGTCAATAACCGTTTAAGACGCAAAGAATGTCTGTCATTTCTGATTTATAATTTCAATGCTTTAAAATTTCTTCATAAGGAAATAAATTTAAATTTTTCATAAATTCATTAGTGTATTCCATGTTTTCAATTTATTGACATCGGATTACTTATCTACATCCATCCTTATTCCTCCTGGGGAGCTTCCAAAACAACATGATAGAAAAAAATAAAGATGTAGGAAACATAAAGGCCAAATGGTACATTAATTCCATAGGTGAATTTAATTCTGAAAATTTCAGGATGTCCTGAAATTTGCAACACATAGGCTCTAGGCTTCCTGCTTTGTCATATATGTTAAGTCTCCTTCAAATTTTACCTTGACAGGACCCAGTTTCCTCATTTAGAATACAGTTTTGCATCTGCCCTGCTTATATAACAAGATTGTTGTCATGCTCATACAAGTTACAAATCTTAAAATAATAAGCACCTACAAAACATAATCATACATTTGCATGCTTTATGGTGTAAACTCGGTATTACAGTAGTGAGCATACAATAACCTTATATGTTTTATTATAACTCAATCAAAACAAACTCAATATAAAAAAAAGTATTCTCTTTATTTTACTAAAACAAAATTCAGATGAAAATGTAAGCTATATAGAGACACCACTGACATTTTAAAATTTAATCTTTAAATTTAATCCTTAAATTTTTGGTTTTATCTGGACTTTATATAATGACATATGGTGATAATTGCTTATAGTATATATTCACTCTTGATTTAATTTTGAAGAATAACCAAGAAATAATAATATGGTGACCTGGATTTTGGGCTTCACAGACAGTGCTCCAAATACTTTTATACCTAAAATTGCCTGAACATATTTCTATATTTAATACTTCAATACTATTAAAGTGTTTTTAAAATGTTTGCCTATATAATTTCTTCAGTTAGAACAATAACACCCATGAGCTTTCTCAAAGTTACATAACATAATTAGTGGTGAAGATAAGAGGGTTTTGAGGGGATGCTTTCCTATATTCTTGAATTAACAACAGTGAACAGGTTTTACTCCAAGGATTAGAAAGAGCAAAAACATGGTAAAATGGCAAGACAAAGAAAAACTTGGTAATGTTTTAAGTAAAGCAATTTGATCTTTTCTAAAATTCTTAAAGACCAGAATAAAAGTAGAGTGCTATAAATAAGTTAATTCTTTAAGAATCATCTTAAAATGTTTGGACTTAAACTGACACTATCTCTCAGAGTAACTTTGCCTTAAGGCTTCAAAAATTCCTTATGGGAAGAATTTTTGAGATAGAACAGTATTTCTCTGGAGTTGGATAGACAATGTATTATATAAAAAGGCATAGATGGTACTTCTGGATTTCCTACTAAGGATATGTTATCTTACGCTTTCTACTTATAAATCTCAAACCAAAGGCCATTCTAGCTAATAGGAACTGTCTTATAATGAATAATATTTAAATTTTATACGGATGATTTCATTGCATTTTTTACCAGTTATTTCATTTCCTTTCAATTTGTGATGCTATATTATCTTTTTCATTTTAAAAACAGCCCATTTTCCTAAAATATTATATAAAATTTTTAAAAGCCAAGTGCTCTTATGCAATAATTTTACTAATGTCTGACATTATACATTAATACAGTTAAGGAAATACATTGAAACATGAAAAACAAACAGGCTATGATTATGCTCTAAATACATACTGGGCATACATCCATCAGTACGCCAGTCACTTTGTATAATCTTATTTTCAAAGATAAGCATTTTTCATGTTACCCTACATTAGAATATATATGCACACCTGTGTTAATATATGTATTACTAATACAACAGTGGTAGTGATTAATAATAATGGAATAAGTAATAAGTAATGATAATGGAATAATTGTGGAATTAATAATAATGATAACACACCTGTAATAATAATGATCCTATTTATTGTCACAGTGTAGTGTTTTTGCCCTCATAGTAGTCTTGCAAGACATGTATGCCTTTATTCATGAGGATGCTATCACTCAAAGTAAAAAAACTTACACTCATTCTCCTAACTCAAGGACTCTAAAGCTGTTCTGTCTGATTATGATGTACGTACTTTTCCCATTGCATCAAGTCTCTATAATCTGTTCTCCAAAATAAATAGATTCCAGTTTAACTTCACTACTTCATAAAACATATATGTTTCTATGTATATACGTAATGTGATGTGTAATGCAGAATACATGTTTTCATTTATCACTATGAAAACAATTTTATTCTAAGTTTTTGTGTGCCAATAACCCTTATGAGTAAAAAACCTTATTTAAACAGATATGATGTAGTGGCTGGCAAAATAATTGCATAAATAATAGTTCTCACATCTTATAAAATGAACATTTCCAGTTCAAGATATGATATTATTTAAATATATCATATTAAATATGCATTTAAAGTTTAGTTATTTAATTTTTTTCAATTCAATATAAATTATGTTATATTTAATTTACTACTTCAAATATTTATTGAGTATATACTATGATCAAAGCATAGAAGGGAAAGCCAAATGAATAAAAATACATATTCTTCTCTAAAAGAGACTTTGAGCTAGTGGTAAAGTAAGTGCGCAAAAATAACCATAGCATACTTCTTATAACATACAAATAATGAGGGAGGAACAACACCCAAGTGGTGTTAAAGCCCCGAGTAAACAAGTGCAACTGGGAAAAACTAAGGAATTTCCAAGAAGGAAATCATATTCAAGGAGTACTTTACTGGTTGGTTTATAGAGACTAAATTCTAAATCAAAGGCAAAAGATCAGGGAGAGATTAACTGGCTACTCAGGAAATAGCTTGTTTTTCATTTGTGCTGTAGCATATGGTATGTGGAAAAAACTAGAGGGAGATAAGGTTTGAAAGCCATGATGTAGCCTGGAGTGTCAAAAACTTTGTATTTCATATGGCATAAAAAAATTTAAGCGTTTCTTTTAGCCAAGGTGCAACGTGAGCAGAGCTTGCATTAGAAAAAAATATCTAGGAGCAATAACGAGGTTAAAGTCAAGTGAAGAAGAGCCTCTCACTAAGCATTATTCTCCTATGTGGTCCCTGGGAATAACCCCTACAACTTTACAGATTTTTAATACCTATTTAAATACCTCCTTATGTCAGGCATAATAAATTTGAGTTTTCATGGTCTAATCCTTTTCCTCATTCTAAAAAGTAGATTATCCTTGAGAAAACTTGCTCATGATATTTACTTGGCATTCAACGTACAGGCACTTCAATATGCACAAAATTAGATTCATTTCTCAGGATCCCAAATAAGATCCTCTTTACACTCATTCTCTTCTTGAATAGCACCTTTATGCATCCAGTTGCCAAGAAAAGAAATCAGGCCAGCATCTTGAACTATTTTTAATCCTGAGCCCAAATGGTCAATGTTTATGTCTGTTCTCCACTCTACTTCATTTCTCTCTCTTCGTCGCCAGCCTCAATGTTTGTTATACCTTCTAAGTTGTCTATATCTACAATGACTTCCCACCAGTTTTATTCCTTATGCTGCCTTCTGAATAGTCTTCCCCAAACAGTAACCTGATGATGCTACTTCTGTGTTTCAATTCTTTGAAGGAGCCCGCTTTTCCTGCAGGATAAAGAACACACTACTTGGCTTGGCATGCAAGACCCTGGGATTTTTCTGGCCTCCACCTTTCTTTTCTGCATCTTCTCCCATCACTTCCTCCTGAGATGTGCCTTCTAACAATGATGAGCCACTTTTAAGTTCTTTGAAAAGGATCATCCAATTTATCATCACCAGGCATGATTTCTCTTTAGAAAGCCTTTTCTTATTCTTATCTGCCTTTTATATTATTTTCTATTATGAAATATATCACAAGATATTCTAATTGGCGGTGTAGACATCATTTTCTTTTATTAGAGCAAAACAAGGAGCATCTTTTTTATTTCCCTGGCATCTAGCACAGTATATGAGATATAAATGATACTCAAAATAACACTTGTGTAATAAGCAAAAAAATGGCTTCTGTGGGTGGAGATTTTTGCCTAAAGAAATGAAAGATAAAAGAGATTATAGAGAAATAATACTAATATTCTGAATATCTAATGCATTTTATTTTCAGTCCAGATGGTAAGTTCCACTGGAGCCCAGGTCTCAACAAAAAACTTAACAAGGAAGTCTTTAGAAAAAATAATCATTTTTCCTATGTGAAAAGTCATGAGAATTAGAGTGTTGCAGTATTTTTTGTTATCCTAACACTTCAGAATTAGGATTTCAGTGCAAATTAGAGTGTCCAGAGGGAGATGAAAGAAGGTGGAGTTTTTTGGTTAGTATAAATATATTAATCTAAGCATGTCCCTATTAGAATTTGGGGGTAGTATAGACATTATTAACTGATTTAAGTTAATAAATTAAGTATTCGTATCTGATGGTGGTTATCACCCATTCCACACACAGACCCACACTCAGAACACCTAAAACAATAATAAAAAGCCTTACTTTTCTTTATAATGGAAGTCAAATCATTATTAAATATGGTTAAACACTAAAACAGCACAATCAGAAACTATTTTTCAGTTGTTTTCAATTTTGTTTTATTCTTATTAGAAATAAAAAGTAGAAACTATGATCAAATAATTTTATCTCAGAATATATAAAATATACTCATTTATGAGCTTATGACATGTTTTATGTCAAAATTAAGATGATTCATCTCAAATGTGCTCTTTGTTGAAGACAGAAACAAAAGATCTCTGAAATTTCTTTCTTTAGTCTCATCCATTCTGAATCTGCTCAACAAATTACAATGATCAGAGTTATATCAGAAGTACTAATACATTAGCCATAAGGAGTTGGAGTTAACTACTGAACACAGGTAAAACTTTCTTTGATGAAGATAAGCTGACTTAGAAAATGTTACTGGCTGACCATTAAATTGTGTTAAAGCAAATAGTAGACAAAAGGTACTTTTTTTAAATCTTGAGAATATGCCTTCAAAGGCATCAGCACAGCTCCTTCCCCTGCTCCCAACACATCCACAAGCTGAAGGACCTTGAAATGCTTAAAAGGCCAACTAATCCTGTCCTTTCCTACATGGAGACCAAGTTGTGAGTTTCCTCTTTATTGTCTACATGTGTTCTCGTCTCATAAATGTCCCAAAATACTGCTAACATGGAGTATGTGGGCTGCACTGACCCTCCCCTTCAAAACCCATGCAGAGCAGAACCTGCTGCCTCTCCTTGGACTAAAAGGTAAATATTTTTAAAAATTAAAATAAATCAGTGTTATTTTGTTATTATTATTGTGACTTCAATAACCAATTTAAAAGTTTTTCTACTATTATCACTTATACACTAATATTTTCAAACATGAATGTCTATTATATTAGAAGAAACTTCATTTAAAATTCTTTATCCATTCATCTCTTTATATATATATATATTACAAGTAAGATATATATGTAATATATGTGTTTTATATGTAACTCATTTTTGAAAGTAAATTTACAAGTGAATTCCTTTTTCAATTATGTGAGATTGAATAATTATAATTTCTGATATACTAAATTTGATGGTTTAAAATAAGCAAACATTTCTACAACTTAAGTTGTTTCCACCACACTTTAAGATTCTAACATCAAAAAAAAAGTTTGTATTTCTTGAGTAGCAGTATTTCTTGAGCTGATTGAGTTTGTACTAAAAGGTTTTTAAAAGTCAATATCAGAGATGGCTCAGTAACAAGTGATAGCATCATTTTCATGGGATCAGATATTTGAATATTGAAATCAAAGACAAGCATCATTTTAGCACATGAATATAAAATAACAGGAAGTCAGAGGAAAATGAAAGTATCAATTTAATGAAGGACTGTATGCATAGACTTGATCACATTAATTCTGAAGTACACTTTTAACAGAGAAAGGAATGAAGAGGAAAGTCTTAGTTAAGCAATCTGTTGTGGCTAGTCAGCAATGCAAAATAAGCATTCACGCAAGTTGTAGATTCCAGATGATTCCAGAAATTATGAAAACAAACTTGCAAGAATATTTTGAAAAGAAATTCGGATTATTAAACAATATTATAGGAGATTCTGAAAACATCAAAGATTGTAAAGGACTTCAAAGAAAACAGAAAATGTATACATGAGGAGGAAATTATTATATAGATTTATATCCATTTTAGCTCTGTGATTTCAGGGTTGCCTAAACTTCTTGGGCTTCAGCTTTCTTACTGACAAAATAGAAATGCAATTTGTTGTGTGAGTTACTACAAGTACATAGCGTTTTCTATCTGCACAGAATTCTAAAATGATTGAAACTATAAGCACGATACTAAACTTATTTGGCCATGAAAAAGTTCAAACTTCTTTTGCCATTTACCTGGGAAGAAATAAAATTCACTGTGTAAAATATGTATTGAATAGTCTGATACATATTATCCATGTATGGATGACATCTTAGGACAATGTACACAGGGATAATAAGTGCATTCCATGTATTAAAATATAAAAAACAGTGCCAATATAATAAAATCAATTATATTATTAAGAGCTTCAGAAGATAATAATTGAACAAGCCACTGTAGAATTGAGAGCACTTTAGTAAAATAATGAATTCAATATATGGATAGCATTTAGGCAAACCAACAAGGGTATGTTACAGTATTACTGGGCTAGAAAGAGATGTTTTGAGACCTGTAACTATCTCTGGGCCCAAAGAGGCAAGATGAGGAAGCAATTACTGGAAACCAGAGATGAGAGCTGTATACAAGTGGGATGTTTAAGATACACTATGGCCTTAGATACAGCCAACCTATGGCAACCTGGCAATGAGGGAACAGAAGAAATGTATACCTTGACCTCACTCTTCTCCCACTCTTATATCTTTCTGATGACTCCCACTGGCCAAATCCCCTCGAAAGCCTACAGGGATGCAGTTTATACAGTACATCTTGCTTGGGCCCAAACCAGGTAGAGAAGGCTAGAAGATGGATCCGGAGGACTAATCATTTCATGAATACATTAAATATCCATCAAGTATTTTTTTCCTAACAAGTAGTTTTAATATTAACAGTGTATAGCAGAGGAAAGGATGGAGACTTGAATTAATACTTCTGAATTTGAATTCAAATTTCATTGTTTCCTAGCTAATTGATATTAGGCAAGTCAAGTTCCTTCTGTAAATCAGTTTCCTCTATGAATTGGGGAAAATAATGCTTGGTAATATGTGAGTGTTAAGTAAATTATCAAATTATCAAATTACCATCTACATAAAATTGGGCAAATAGCGAACATTCAAATATGTTTTCTTTTCTCTTTCTTTTCCCCCATAAATCAGATTTCATTCAGGGTGCTCAAGTCCATGGCACATCTATTTTTTTTTTTTTAAATTTGGAAAAGAGCTAAATTTTAAGAACATCACATCCTAATTAGTTTCACATTCTTTGAAGGCAAGTAAGACTATGACTCATTTGAAAATTCAACTATGTTCAATACACTGAGGAAAAATCAGAATTAATTTAAAGACACAGAATTTTTATGAAATCATCTGCTAAAATGGCATTGCAGAATTTATGATGTTTTATACCTCTATCCAAATAATTCTACACAGAAGAAGAAAGCAAGATGATACAATCTAACCATGCTGTTTACTGTCATCTTGGAATACCTGTTCAAGAACTCAACAGAGTGCAGCATTGGTAGTATAGTGGTAATAAGCATAGCTGCCTTCCAAGAACTAAACAGAAAAGCAGGAATCAGTACTGTTGTTGCAATAAGTGGTGTATCATTTCTTTGACAATTACTGAATTTATTCAAATAGTGATCAAGAACTGGGAAGAATATGGAAGAACCAGCAAGAATAATGTGCGATAATCATGAAGTTTTCACCTGAAAAATAAATATGCAGTATATGTTATCTGAAAGTATTCAGAGCAATAAACAGTCGATTTTTAAAAATGTAAACATCAATCTAATTAGGAAATAAGTAAAGATAATACTTTTGATGTTGAACTTTAACTTGTATAAAGGATATCATTGACTACTTAATGATCAAATTGTCTGAAAAAGGAAATCTAACTTTTGATTTCAACTAAGACAACAGTTATAATGCATTAAATTTATTTGACCATTTATCGATAAGCAGTATATAGTGAAAATAATTACACAATGTCAACAACATATGAGCATATATTAAGTGCTTAATCTGTGCCAGGTATTATGTCAAGTAGTTCATACAAATTATCTCATGCAGTCCTCAAGACAATCTATGCATTATGTATATCTCCATTTCACAGATGGGGAAAGTAAGTCTTAGGGAGGTTATTTCTCAAGAATACCGGCTGGGGTCAGAATTTTTATTCATTCAGTATAACTCTTACATAATCTTATCTCTTACATTACAGTGCATTTTCCATGCATTGTCCAAGTTTCACACGGTAGGCCTAAATCAAATGAAATTTCATATTCCATTACCCCCCAGTAATAACCACACTTAAAAATAAATGAATGGTAATTATGGTCCCAATTGGTATTTAGTTTGTTTAGCAAAGTATTGTACCATTCTTTCATACACACAATTTTTACTTACAAATCATTATGCTTTAAGAAGTAAGACAAAGTCTGGGAAAAGACAAATTATTACTACTTAACGCAACTGAGCAGCAGTAAATAACTCATGAAGTTAGTGACCTGAAAAGATGACTATTTGAGGCTAGTTATTTCAGCAGTGTGTGCATAAAGCTGATTACTTGTTTTCAGTAATATGTTTCAGTAGAAGTAAATAAGAGTTTTCCTTTTTAATTATTTGAAAACTATGTACAAACAGAAATGTTTGCTGGGTCTTTATCTTTGACCTTTATTAAAGCTTGTCGAGGATAGCAACATATACTTCTTTGAAAGCTCCCAGAGTACCTATCTATGTAGAATTTTTTTTTTTTTTAAGACAAAACATTATTGTTCCAAGTCACAATGTTATGCCTCAGACAGAAACATTGAAATGGACCCTAGTGAATGTCCAACCATAAATGAAGTTCAAGACACAATATAGATTATTTTTATAAAAACATCTAATAGGTTATCAAATTCTATTGTTTTACTTTAATAATGAATACTTGGAAGCTTTATATCAAATGTCCATTTAAAACCAGGAATTTTCTGCCTCTCAACTTGTTTAAGGCACAAAGCACTGGCAGGAAATAAGTCCTTGTACTTTTTTTTTCAAAAATACTAATTTAAATGCAATAAAGGGATTCAGTAGAGTTTCTTTCCCCAATTAAAACGATGCACTTAAAAACAATGCTTTTCTCTTTTGCAGTCTTATATAATATAAGCAAGAATAATGTCTTGTACAAAATATTAGAAAATGTGTTCTGGTTAAATGGAGATTATAATGCCGGCCTATAATATATTAAAACCACTTTTTAAAACTATATTGCCAGATATATTTATTCTCATTTATATATAATAAAATTATTATACTGAATAATTCATGCAGGACTTAACTAGTATTTTATTTTATAATTAAGGTCTATTCACATTTTAATACTTAGTATTAACCAAGCTTGAATTTTACTATTAATTAATGTCTTATTTTACATTGTATTTTTCTTAATTAAGTTTCTTAGACAGTATTTTGAATAAATGCTTTATATATGAACCATTCAGATAAAAAAATCCATAGTATAAATATGCTATCTTACAGTCTCTTTTTGTTTTCTCTTGAAAATAATAAGCTCTATAATATACTTTAGCTATGAAATGTATTAAATTATATATTGGATAGGTATTTTTAATGCATTTAGAATAATAATAATGTGAATGAGTTACTATAAAATAAATGTCAAGAAGAATAGATTTTAGCAAAGGGTCTATGCACTTATCTATTTCTCGCTCACGTCTATTGATTCTGCATTTTGAAGTAAGAAATGGAACATTTTCCGCTCTAGTCCACACCTTTGGTCGACACCAGCAAAAGGAGTTGCTGAGAGTCTGATGAGGACTGTTGAGGAAGCACAGACACTAACCGTTTATGTTTTCATGATTTTGGTTTCTTTAATATTTACGTGAAAATGGCTCAAAAGTGATTTTATTTCGGTTAAGGAGTCTTTGGAAACTCTACTGAAAATGCTTTTTCTAACAAATATTTTGAGGTTTTTAATGCAAAGTAGCCTGGAGGAGTTTAGATGTTCAAAGTTGTCTCGATTCCCTCCTTGAAATGTAATGAATATGTGCTCAAACACAGGCTAGCCTTTAGTCCTCAACAATTTACGTTTTAGATTGAGACTGATGTAGGTTTCAGAAGTCTTCTAATCTAGACTTGACGATTCCTTTAATTAGAAGATAAACTCATTAAAAGTTGCACTCATTTTAAAGAATAAATATCATGAGGCTAATAAACTCAATGTAATGAATAATCATTTCATTTTCACTTAGCACATTTCCAAGTAGATTATGCTTTACAGTCCATGGGTAAAAGACGGATAAGGCATAGTATCCGTAGATTCAGTCTGATGGCAGGTGGATGTGGATACTGTGCACGCAGGGGGCACAGGTAAATAAGCATATGGTCTGGTGAAGAATTATTGAGAGTGTAACCAAAGCATACCCAGACATCGACATGTGAATGGCTCTGGGTGGTATTTCTGAGGTAGAAACAGAGAAACAACATGATTAAGTGAATAGAAATTAGTGATGAATTTCCTAGATTGGTAATATGATATTAATTAGATCTACTTCTAGTCAAAATCAGAATAAAAGAGGAATGGTACATTTTTATGGGGGTAGGAGAAGGGGCGATACACAGTAATAATTTCGTAGTTGATGAGGTTAAGTTGCTTGTGGGACATCTATGAGTTAGTTTTCAGAAGGATCTAGATACACAGGGAATCATATTGCTACATGGAATGATATCATTATTTTAAAAGCTATCATAGGAGTTAGTAATATTGTTTTTTAATATCAACAAATACTCATTCTCTCTATGAATATGTTGTAGGTCTAAACTTAATTGTGTGTAATTAATCTAATATCAGCCTTCATGCAGGCCATCAATAGCTAATTGTCAGGGTAAAGTACAAGTTTCTCAAGACAAATATTCATAAATTTGGTTGAAAATCCTATTGTCTTAAATTTTTTTAAATGGCTAAAGAAAAATGAGATGAGGATGAATTATTTGTAATAATATGTAACAGCAAACAACACTACATTAGCCTAAAATGATGATCATGACGAGAGTTAACATTTATGTACTTCCTACGTACCAGGGCCTGTTCAAAGCCATGTGCTGTTCCAAGTCCTTCACATAAATTAGCTCATACATTCCTCAGAGTATGTTTAAGAATTTTCATTTTACTCAGGAGACATTCAGGCTAAATATGTTTTAAGTAATTTGAGCCAGATTCCCACCCAATTAATAGACTTAATCAAGCTATAAGAAATCTTATTTGATAGGATGCTTAAAAATGTAATTATTAGTTTTATTAGTTTTCTTTCCTACCTGCAAATACGCAGTAACTCTAGGCTTTTGGCTAAGATCTCTGAAACTTAATCTTTCTTTGAAGTACTGTACCAGTTAATTTTTTTCAATACCATGGTATATCTTATATGAGGCAACTTAGAATCAAAACAGAGTGGTTTTTTTATTTAACTAAAGTAATACGAGAATATTAAAACCTGATAAAAACTGGTAACTCTATTTACTCACATTCTGAGATCATTCCTCAACATTTAACAGTGACTACATATCTTATTTTAAAATGTTAGGAGGGTGGGGCTTACATAAAAATAAGAATAGTCCAACTTAAGTACCTTAAAAATCAAGTTTCATAAGTTATATGGCTATTAGAAAGTATATCCAATTGTTTATGTCCCTTTAAAAATTTCAAAGAGGGATTTCCCTGGTGGGCGCAGTGGTTAAGAATCCACCTGCCGATGCAGGGGACATGGGTTTGAGCCTTGGTCTGGGAAGATCCCACATGCCACAGAGCAACTAAGCCTGTGAGCCACAACTACTGAGCCCGTGTGTCACAACTACTGAAGCCCGTGTGCCTAGAGCCCATGCTCAGCAACAGGAGAAGCCACCGCAATGAGAAGCCCGCGCACCACAACGAAGAGTAGCCCCTGATTGCCACAACTAGAGAAAGCCCGCGTGCAGCAATGAACACCCAATGCAGCCAAAAATAAATAAAATAAATAAATTTGTAAAAAAAATAAAAAGATATTCTAAAAAAAAAAAAATTCAAAGACATTAGCAAAATAACTCTCACAAGAGTCACAATGATTTCAGTTAACAAGGGAGAGTTAACCTTTGTACAAATTATTCCTTATACAAATCATATTCCTCTAATACAGGACCAGGTCCCAGTGGAAAAAAAGTCTGTATAGCAAACCCTCAGATATTTGAAATCAACAGAGTATCCTCCATCCTTCTCTTTTATGACACAGCCCATCAAGAATACAAAAATATTCATATAAAAAAGCAAAGCATAAATTACTTGAAGGTATTAATATATCACTAAGTTTAAGTTTTGTAAATGCATCTCACTTTTAAGAAATTAAGTCATCCTCTTTAAAGAAAAGTTTGGGGCTTACGCATCAACAATCAGGGAAGACTATAGTTTTCTGCAGTGCCAACACTAAAGTATACAGTCTCACAATTCAGTTGAAAGCCAAAATAATTCATGGAAACAAAAAGTAAAATAGAAGCTACCAAGGGCTTGGGGAAAGGAGAATGGGAGTTATTATTTCATGGATACAGAGTTTCTGTTTGAGATGATGACAAACTTCTGAAAATGTATGATGTTGATGGTTGTACAATACTGTAAATGTACTTAATGCCACTGAATTTTATTTTAGGTAAAAATAGGTAAAATGGCAAATTTTATATTATGTATATTTTACTCCCCCAAATGCAAAAAGACAAACAAAAGCAAAAGGAGTATTATTAGACTTGTTTCCAAAGTGTCCCACAAATTATTGAATGAAAAACACACACACACAAAAGCACAAAAAGAGAGCTGTGAGTTCGGTTTTATTTGGGGAGTTACTGAGGGCCATGGCCTGGGAGACAGCCTCTCACATAGCTCTGTGGAATTGCTCCTGGAACTGAGCAGAGCAGAACCCTATAGCCCCAAGTATGAAGTCCCCTCCATGTCTCCTGAAGAAAAGCTGAAGTCTCCCAGGCCTCCCTGAGTCACAAACTCAGTCAGTGTCTGATGCACATTCCTGAGTTGTTCTACAGATACGGTTATCTGCCACCAGAGGGAAAAAGCTAACTGCACGATGACCAGACTGCGGCCATGACATAAACTGCTCCATCTTGAGCAACACTGGGTCTGTGGCTAGCACAGTTCTCAGAGCTGGCCTTAAGAGAATGGGATTAACACTATTGTGCATGATAATCTCTATCTTTGTGAGCATCAAAATAATTATAGCTTGTTCTGCCTGTATATGTAAACGGGCAACTACAACTGTCAGAAAAGAGATGCCACAGACCCGTGTCAACAGCTTCCACTCTAAGAATACGGTGCCCTATGTCAGCATGAAAAGTTACAGAAGACGGACCTTTACCCATGCATGATCCCATAGAAACGGAATGACGTTCTGACAAGTGGGAATTTGAGTTGTCTGCAGAAGGCCCCTTTTGTCTTGTCACTGACCTTAAATGAGACACCTCCATGCTCTACTCATCTCTGGCCCTGGCACACCTTCCAAATCTTTTGATCACGTAATACTTTGCCTAACTTGTTGGTTCTATCCATAGATCAAAGAAGTAGAAATGAAGAATTAGTAATTAACAGATGGCCAGATCTCTTCCCTAGCGTCCCCGTCAGTAATCTCGTGAGCAAACTGTGTGAACAGAACAGCATCTAAGGAAAGATCACAAGCTGACAAGCCTGTGAGCGTGCAGTGGGGGGTGAAGAGGACTCTGACCCCCTATCTCAATGATTAACTGAGATTACTTCCCTGTTTCCCTTTAAAAACTTTCATGGCTGAGCAGATTCTTTGGAGGTGGTTTTTGGGAGATACTGCGTCCACCCCTTCCCAGATTGCTGGCATTCTGATTGAAGGCAGCTTTCCTTTCTACCAACATTGGTGAGCATGGATTTTGTAAGCCGTGAGCAGGGGGGAACCAATTCGACTAACACTTCAAAGAGGTGGGTGGTAGGAAAGCGTATCTATGAGCTCTTTGAAGGGGGTACATGCAGTCAAGCACACATCTTGGTAGACAGTTGCTCTTGTCACAGGGAGCAGATGTCTGTGTTAATGACTAGTGTTTTTCTAGGTATGAGAAAATGCAAGAAGTTGGGTTCATACAATTTCCTCCTAAAATCATCTAACCATCTGAAGGCCTGTTCTGCCGGTTCTTCCTGGAGCACAGAGCGCTCATTCCTGATCTCCACCTTGAATTCCTTTCAGGGTGTGTTAAAGGTCGGCAACTGCAGTGGCTAATGACCTAAGCCCTGTAGAGCCGGATGGTGAGTGACATTCTTTAGCTGCCAAAACCCGAAAAAACTTACTGCCGCTCTCTTATTTTCCTGTTAACTTCAATTAACAGTCTGCCATCTGACTGATCTTGGCCCTCAAAAGTGTCGGGAATATCATTTAACTTAACTAATCATTCTCCCAATCATTGCTTATATCTTTGCCTGTTACCTTTGTCTCTTTATTATCCATGATGCAGGAGAGGGCTTAGGGGTAGAAGCTCCACTTGGGCTCTCTCCCTTAGAAATTCCAGGAAATTTTCTAAAATTCCCGGAGCAATTACTCTAAGCCTTTGTTCAAGGAGGTTTCTTGTTAACCTGTGCTTACTATCCCCAAGCAGCCCTGCTGCGCTTCATATGTAAAAGTTGGTGACTATTTACCCATTTGTTTTATTTTTATGCAAACTCATATTTAAAGGAACTCAGCAAACCCCACTACAGGCCAAATTTCTCGGCAGCTAGCTTGAGGAGTGGGCCCGGAGGTGGGGAGGTGGGAGTTGGAGAGCTTGCTTTCCAGTGGAGTTAGCTACCCATAATCAAGAGCATTTACAGGAATCCCAAGTTCAAAGGTAAATAAATGCCTACTTCAGCTCCGTGCCTTTATACCACCTAGAACTCGACAGAAGCAAGCTGGGAGGCTTCATCGTTTTTTTTGTGCACAAGAACTAAACTAGCATGCTTTAAAAGTACAAGTGAAACTTCAGAGGGCTATGTGGCTCTGAAGTAATGGTAAAAGTCCTAGCAGGGGAGGTGAATTGTAAAAATAGGATGATTCCAAAGGGATCTTGGTAACTATAGGGTAGTTACTGACTTGGCTGCTAAAATACCTCCTGGATCTGAACATCAGTCAGGAAATGCAAAGAAATATATTTTGATTTTGGTTAAAGAAAACGTGCTTAAAACGCAAGACCATATTTGATGTTATTCTAATTCCCGTTCTTACTATATTCTCATGTTTCCTTTTAAAAACATATTAAATTGGAACATTTTACTCTTTTTAATAAAAAATGTTTATATAGGGACTTGTTTATAAGCACAATAAACCATTTCATAGTGTGAATTATGGGGTAATACTTCACACTTTATGCATTAAATGGAGCTAAGTACAGGCTTATATATAACAATGCAAAGGGTATAAATTATTATATAATTCATATCCTGTTGTGTTGTGCTTCTTAAATATCAACTCTTTGTAGGAAAAAACAGCACTTTATTCTCATCTGTCTCATTCTTAAATTTGAATTTGGATAAAGGCTTTGGAGGATTGTACAAAAATGCAAGTCAAACCATACTTTAATGCTGTGGATTATGATATGCTTTTGTTTTACATTTGAAACACTGTTGTTGGCTAATTTAAATCAAGAAATATGACAGTACTAACAAAACAGTTCAAGGAACATCTGAATAGGTATACACGTTTGTTGTACAAGCAGACTTATTCGTCTGTCAGATGACCTTAAATTACTTTCTTAACGTCAAGTATGTCTGTTTGCCACTTATTTTTACAAACTGAGACAAGGGTTATAAATTAATTACTTGAATGTCATCCAGATGGTAACATCTCTTTTACAGTTAGGGTTCCATCCCTGAAATACTATAAAAATTTCCTTTACTTGTTAACTCTGGAAGTAGAAGTGTAAATATTTTGGTAATTCTACCAATGTTGCTAATGCTAAAGCTTTTCTTTAAAATTAAATTGAAAAGTGAAAATTAATTTTGATGTAGAATTCTTATTCATATGTATCCATGTTTGGTTTAGACAAAAAAATGTGTAATTTCAAAATTAAGGGCTGTTAGGTGTTTCTTGTTATTGGCTTCAGAATTCTACATAAAAAATCAGCACCAGAAATTGTTTGACCCAACCTGCTTTTTTGTTTGTTTGCTTGTTTAAGAGACAAACTTAATCCCAGAGAGACTGAGCTAAATAAATTTGATAATAGAGAGTTTAAATAATTCAATTTTTCAGTCATAGGTCTTGTGAGATTTGCTTCATGATTCTCAAAATTTCCTTCTATTACATACTTAATATTGAAAGAGCCAGTACTTAGCCTTTAGGTAATATTAAGAGCAACACATACAATCTGTGCTTTCTACTACTTTCATTTTATTATTTAAATTTTAATTAATTACATTAGTAAAATTAAAATTGAGTTCCTTAGACCACATTTTAAGTGCTCCGTTCTTACATGAGATTAGTGACTACTGTCTCGGACAATGCAGATACAGCATATTTCCATCACTGCAGAAAATTCTTTTGGAATATGCTGACATATCTATGTATACTTAAATCATAAATATATTTATGATTTAAGATATAAAACATGTTTTAAAGTTTATGCTTCTACTTGCTAATCAAGTTGAGTAGACAATAAGAAATCACTAGGAGCTCTACCTTAAAAAATGATCTAATTCTCTTAAAGATATTTTTTAAAGTTTCATTAAAGAATTTATCTCAGTCATCATTGTGCTGCTTTTATTTATTTGTTTGTTTTTTTGTTTGTTTTCAAATGCATCTCTTCACCCCAATACACCATTAAAATTTTTGGCTACAAACTGCAAACTATTTAAGAAAATATGAACTCAACATTGTTTTGAGAAGGTTTAAAAAAGGGAAGCTGGATCCCAAAGGGATTCGTCTGTTCTTTTATACACATTTGATAGGTAATATCTCCCTTGAGATATTACCTATCAAATACATTCATTTTTCCTCATCTCCATATTGTCTGTTACTTTCATGAAATTATAATATAGATATATTTCTGTTGATTTATAAATACCTATTCTAGTTTTGACTCCAAAACTTAAGTATACTATAATTGGATTTGACTGCAGTTGTTTTTATAATTAGTGTTCATGTTTGTTTGTTGAATGTATTATGTACACTTTTTAGCAGTTTGCCACATGCAAATAACTGTAGAAGATTTGACCTGATATGCTGTTTTTCATTTAATTAAAACTCTAATTCTTTGCTGTGATGAAGATTGGAACAGTGGAAAAGGCAAACACTCTAAAAAAAGAGTGTAAATTAACTAGCTTCAAGGAAGTGTACATACTGAGGCATGCAGTGAGAAAAGATTAATGTCACCTAATATTTATCTTGTGCTCTGGAAATTATCCTGACATGTTATTCATTCAAGTAAGCCTCCTTTTAAATCAGTTATTTATGCACATACTGTCAATATATAAAAGTTACCATGTTAGATGAATGGAAAGCTAGGAAATCATGAAGCAATGAGAAAATCAGAGTAGCACAAAGTCATTAGAAGAGGACCTGCCTCAGAACATTTTCAAGTAAATTAAGTGTTGCTGAATTAAGGTAGAATTAAGTAGAGGAAAATTTTTGAAAGCATGGTCAGAAACTATGGTCTGTTCTCCAGTTGCTGGCTCCTGCTGCACAGTGAGAGTCTTGCTACATGCTCTGGCCCAGCTCTGGCTGATGCAGGGTCGGCAAGGAGGTAGTGTTGTGGAACTGGGGAGCATATAAACGTCGAAGGGACACACATATCTGTTATGCTGCCAGGAAATACATAAATATCATTTCATTTAATTCTTCCTGCTCTATCTCTCGGCCCCCATTTTCTGGTTCACTCATGCCCCTATGTTCTCATTCTTCTCGTCTGTTACTTTCAAATTCAGACTTTAACTTAAATCTGATTCTCCTCTGAATGCAGAGAGAGTTCTGTACCTCTCAAAGTGGAGGATGCTTGAGTCAGCTGTGCGAAGACCCTAAGGCCATCTCAGGCACTTTTCCTTACTTCGCTAGTGAGACGGTATATAACAGACAGTATTTCAACTTCCGTCGCAAGTCCTCACCTCGCTCTGGCTAACTGCACTGTCCACGTGGGCAAGATATCCAGTGATTCTTTTCTCAGTCATTGACCTCTGTAACTCCAAAGACTTCATCTGTTCAGCTACAAACTCCCAAGAACCTGATCACTAAAATTACTCTATTTCTAAAGTTAAAATTTCTGCCTATATCCCACTTCCATCTCTCTCCGCAGTATTCACTGAACAAATTAAGAATGAAAATATCAAGATTAGACTACTATTCCATGAACCTAAAAACATGAAAGGACATACGGTATCTTTTTAAAATACTGTATTTTTAGAAAAAACATCTACTGCTCATCTTCCAAGTGTTTCACCTGTGGAGAAAAGCATATTCAGCATAAGCAAATCTAATCCTTGGCATCTTCCGAAATCCATCTAAGGCTCTTTTCTAGAATCTTGCAATAACTGGACCCTTGTTTTTCTAAGGCTGGGCAAAACTAGGTTGCTTTAATGTAGCAGATTCGTGTTGGTTTCTCCTCGACAAAAGCTACCCATGTCTGTGCTTCTGCTCTGTCACCATCCTCACAGAGGAAACGCATCTTTCCATTGGATGACTGCACGGACCACAAATGACCTCCCTGCTCCCTGTTTTGTCCCCCTCCCTCCCCAGATGCCTCCCATGATTTCGCCACACTGGAGGAGGTTGATCTCTCTAAATCTCACACACCTAGTCGCATCACTGCACTACTTACAACAGTTCCACAAGTTCCAAATGGCCTCTATTTTATGAAACTACATTCTATACAACGAAGGGCATTTGTCAAATTATAGCTAAATGTGTCTTAAATTATCTTAGACTTTTCACAGAAGAGACTTCACACACATAAAGGTCTCCTTTGTTGCTTCCTGTGGTTTTCAGTTTTAATTTGAAGGATATCAGATACACAGTTAATTATCTGAATGAAGCACCAGGCTCTAATTAACTTGGTTATGAGTTGCTTCATAAATTGTGGCAAGCCACTGCTCATATAGGAAATGGAAATATACATGCATGTGCTTATTCCATTCTTACAACAATCCTAAGTGTGGGTAATGTTATATCTATTTGTAGATGGAGAACTGAGAGGTCAGGAACTCACTGAGGGTAACAGTGCTTAGGGTGGAGTTATATTTAAATGCAGCCAGCCTCATTTTATGGCCTCACCTCTCTCAGCAGTATTCACTGAATATGTGATCAAAGGTCTGATCATGGAAGGGAATAAAACTGAAGTTTATTTCCTCTCTTTTTGCTTTAGAATAAAATTGAAAGCAAAATCTCTGAGATATGTCATATGAAAGAAGACTTTAGCATCCTTAAGGAAAGTATTGACTTCCAAAATTATTCCAAGATCATTCTTGCAAGGATGAAATAGAAAGAAAAATATAAAAGTTGATCTACTTTATATAATTAAAATAAAAACAGCAATACTTCGCAAAGACCATATCCCCCTTAACCCATTCACCTTTTATGATTTATGTTCAAGTTTATACATTCTTAATTACCTAGTTCCCTAAATACAGTAGATTTGGTTAATTAACAAAAAGTGGGAGCTCATACATATTATTTCCTGCTTGTCTTCTCTTAAAACTCCCTAACACTCAAGCAAAGAAAAAATGCCTAAGGTTAAGGTAGGTCACACTAATCCAGGTATTTATATATTTTAGAGTAAACAAAACCAAAAAGTAAATATGCAATAAAGTCAATCTTGAAGCCAGTAATGATGATGGGATATGTGTAAATGAATGGTTATTATTAAAATTTTTAACACCCCAAAAGCCAAAATAAAAAAATGTAACCCTTTCATAAGGTCATAGGGTAGATAAAGACAGGAGAAGTCTAATTGCAATGATCCTGTAATGGAATCACAGCCTGTGTAGAAGCTGATTAAGGTTAATTTGAATCACATCAATTTGAATTAACGTGGCCTTTGCAGAATGAACAACACCTTAGTGCCAACATGATCAATTACTACCTTTACCTCCGTACATCCGCCTCGAAAGGTTAGATTTATTAGTTATGAAGATAATATTTTAGAATGCAAATCCATGTTACTTTATTTCCTGCAACCCATCCCACCTGAGCACCTGGAAGTCTCAGGACAGATGGGTCTTGGAGGAAAATCATCTACACTAATGTATAGCACGAAAGGAAGTATGGAGGAAAAAGAGTCTTTTCAGGTTTACTGAAAAGACACACTTTTACCTGTTTATGAATACTGTACCAATAAGTTCAAGTTACCTAGTTAAAATTATAATTCAGGAAAAATAACTGGTTCTACTATTAGGCATATAACCATATGTTACTCATAAGCATTTTAAATTTTAGAGTTTGGAATGCCTTGTATCTTGTATCCTAGCCATTCTCATAGTTTTGCATTACTCATATTTTTACTTATCTTTTGGTATGTAATCAAGCACCATAATTACTTAGAAGTATGTAACTACAAAAACTTATTGTCTCACGGTGATTCTGCACCTTGGGCAGACAGGCGCAGCCCCTGCATCTCTGCTTCATGTGGTGTCTGGGACAGCCCGCCTGGAGCTGGAGCTTCCAAATGGCACCCCCGGTATTGCTGTTGTTTCACCTGCTACTGCTGAAATGGTTGAGGATGGCTTGGTTTCTCTTTCTCCACTTCCTAGGTAGTTGTCACCTGGGACCTCTGTTGCCAACGACTATCATTTCTCAAAGGTATCTAGACTTCTTTATGATGATCGCCTTCTAGGAGAAGATAACAGAACTGTGAGGCCTCTTTAAGTCCTAGGCCTAAAAGTAACACAGTATCACTTCTACCACTTTCTCTTGGTGAAAGCAAGTCTCAGGACCAGCCCACATTCAAAGCAATGTGAAACCCACTCACTATCTGGATGGGAGAAAGTGTCAGGGGCCATCTTTGTAATCAGTTGATATTACACAGCCAAGGCTGAGTCCTCTTCTACCTCAGTCATCTGAAACTAGACTAAGGGTATCTATTTACCATTGTCATTATACTTAACACACTTAAATGATCTGTGACTGCTTCCTTGCCAGACCGTAAGAAACAAGAACATTATCAGTTAATTATCCTTGTGGCATCTGTCTTTAGAGCATGTCTGGCAAAGCAAGTACTTGATAAAAGACTGCCAAACATAACTCAAACTTTAGCATGGCTTTCCAAGATATTCGCGTGGCTGACTCAGAAAAATTGAATTTGGGAAGAAGAACCCACAAAACTTATGGTGAACATGTAACTAGAATACTTCATGAAAGAATGAACAATAAAATGAAACTGGACTAATGAGGCACAAAAGTTTCTATAGAATAGTGTGTTGCTCTCTGAGCGGGGGATGCATGAAACATTTCATTCTACTTTGTTTTATTTGTATCTCTGCTTTAACTACAATAACTCTTTTTTTGCTCATTTAATATGAGTATCTGTATATGGTATTTGTAAGTATTTATTCTCATAGTTGTAAATTTTCACAAATCTAGATACTTCAGGAAATGTAAGAAAGGCAGGTATTGCAGGGAGTAAAATTTTCCTGAGGGCAAAATTTCAGGACTGAAACTAAGAGAGCAAAACTATTCATCAAAATCCACAGCCTTGCAACAGTGTATTTGAAAGGCATGGGGGTCTCTTCTTCCTCTATTGCTTCCATTTATCTCTTATTTCCTCTCCTTCCCATTGGAAATAGTTGTGAACTTGTTGAAACCATTTAAATAAAGTATTTCAAAGCAGCAAGCTGACTGTATAAAACCAGTTGTTTAAAATGCTTAGTAAATGCCCTTTAATGTTTTGTTTGTTTCCTTAATGCAGCAGAAGTCTTGATAGAAGTGGGGCTAGCTTCCCTATCCATTTTAAAGATATGTAAGAGAAATAATGATCTGGAGATGATACATTCTCCAGTCCTGATATAAAACTTTGGTCGATGAGCAGAGTACCTTTAAAATTCTTAAGATTTTTTAACTGAGAAATAACTACAAATAGCAAATATTTTATAGGCACACTGAAAGAATCCTTTATGTGTCAATAATTACTTAGATACAATAGAAATTTTGTCTTCCACTAGGAGTCGCAGTGAGGAGCAAACTGTTACTTTCTTGTTTTAGCAGTAGCTTTGTTTGTATACATCAGGATTTAAGTTGTTAGTGTGCTAATTAATTTCATTAGCTTTCTATTTCTGTTCATAATTTTGAAGGCTGTAAGAAAGGTCTTTTTGAAATGTGTCCCCAGAGATGTCCTTTTTAACTAGAAAATCGCTTTAATGTGAAATTTATCTGCTAGACACAGGAACTGGCACACAATAAATTAACTTACAATTTTCTTCCTCACAAGGCTACAAACTCTGTTAAGAGATGTAGGGCAAAAATGCAAAGCAAGGAAAAACTTGTCCAAAGGTTTTATTACTGGGGAAGGAATTGTTAAACAAGCTAAAAGCAGGGCAAGGTGGGAAGGTTAGGACCTTCCCACACAACTGGTGCAAGGTTTGCATGAATGGAGCAGCTGAAAGCACATGCTTCTTTTTCCAAATTGGTTGCTAAAAGGAGAGAGAAACGTGGGGGACTTGCCTACCAGAGGACTATTCTTTGAGACTAGCCCCTGTGGTTGATACAGCAGAAACATATAGGGCTGGGCAATGATATAGGTAAAATTGCCATCCCTCAAACACCAGGCTTCTGGCATGACCATTATGGTCAATATTAGTGGTCAAATGTTCATCTTTGGAAGCATTCTAAACATATAATTACTTAATATAAAACAAGTAACATTTTTATAACTCCCTTTTACTAATACTACGTTTCATTATATTTTCTAGCAAAAGATGTGAGCGTTATAAAAATATCATGAAAGTATCTTTTAGCAAACACTGGTCTGTGAATTTAAAATATTGACATCTACTGTTGAAATATGTTGACGTAAACTTACTAAAATTAAAAATGTAACAGATATTCACCTGCATTTTGTTTAGCTGAATATGTCTGTTTTCTTTTTAACTTGCATCCAAAGAACATTCTGGAGTTTTTAACCTATTTCCTGTCACTCTCATTTAATAATTATGTCTGGTGTTTGTTCATCTTAGCACATTTCATATTCATCAATGCAAATAGCCTGTCTTTATTTATGGAACTCTAAACAATGCTTGAGTAAACTATTGCGCGCTTCCTTCCATTTAACAAATGATTGATGTATATATCTCTGTAGTTGATATTTCATTCAAACACACAAAATTTATATGTGTATGTATATATACATATATAAATAAACCCACATGTATTCTTTCTGTTGTGTATACAACGTGTATTTGGTTTCTGCTATTGGGCATAGTACTAGCACAAGTGTAACATGAAATATTTGGAAAGATTTGGACATAATGAGAAAATTTTAGACCTTAAAGAAATTAAACAAATTAGCCATAAAAAAAAAGAATAAAGCTGAGAAAAGGGAACAAACTGTGTTGTTGGATACAATTGTAAAAATTAGTTGTGTTACTTTATGAAGTGACAGTCTCTTTAGTCTAAACTATAATCTTTAAATTAGAGAACATCAAATTTACCTCATTTGATTCTAGTGATCTTTTAAATTTAGTATAAGAAAAGTCTGGCTGATAGGAGATGCTCAATAGTATATTATTCCTCGATCATTTTCAAAACAGATGCATGGTGGTTGCTCATTCTTTTAATCTAGGGAGACTACATAATCCAGGGAAAGGGACAAGAGCTTCTATTTTAGGAAAATCTAGGTTCCAACCCCAGTCTGTGCCTAGGATTTAACCTAAGTGGTCTTTCCAAGCCTAATTTCCATATCTACAAAATGTATTTCAAATTTCCTACTACATAATAATGCAATTATTACTAATAAAGTTAACATAAACCACTCACCCTATATATTACTTGGTACATTATGACAATAGCAATATGTTATATTTATACATTTACTTTATGATAAGCACTGGACTAAGCAATTTACATATATTATCTCATCTAATGCTCAATTATTTCATTATTATCATCTTTATTTGTTTCTCAAATTATTTTAAATTACTTAAGCAAGTCCAAAGAACTTTCTTCAATAATGGAAGTTTTTTGGGGGGTGAATGTATTGTCCAATATGCAGCCACATGTGGCAAAGGAAATGTAGTTGTGTGATTAAGGATTTTTTTAAAGCTCAATTTTATTAAAATTAAATAGCCACATGTGGCTGGTGGATAGTTATCGGACAGCATGGAAATAATCAATACAGATATCACACTAAATATACAGATGTAAATAAAAATTAACTTGGAGCTGTTTTCTAAGACCAGAAATATTTAAAGTTTGTACCTACAATTCAGCACTTAATCTTACATTATTCCGTTGATGGTTTAATGTATATTAGTGCTATCTCGCTAGAGTTTTCTGTGAACACTTTGAAGACAGTGGCTGTTTTTTTTTGTTTGTTTGTTTTTGTTTTTTTCCTACATGTCTGTGTCAGGAAGCCTTTGCAGAATCCTGTCCAGTTAGGCTGAGGGATTTCCTTGCCCATTTCCCACATGAAAATGCTTCCTTCATCTGTGAAAATTTGGAACTGGTAAAACAACCATGCTTTAGGCTATTTGATTCCCAAAAGGTAATTTATAACAAAGGATGGAGATGAAATAAGAGACACTCTCTTTATATCATACCATAACTATGTCATGAGAATTTATATTCTTTATTTTTTTAAACTTTGAATATTTTTCTTTAAGGAATAGAGGAAACCTGCTTCTCTGGGCTCAAATAAGAAACAAAAAGTTTAAAAAATGCTATCATTGTTAGTCATTTGGGGATTAAAATAACATGTTACTTGTAGGTTAAAAAAATGAGGAATATTGGTCCAAAGAGCTTGAGTAGCATCAGACTTCCTCTTTGTATATCTGTTACAAGATGGAAAAGGTATCAAATATCCTTGATACTTTTAAAGAGGATAATTTATAAATGAAAGAAAGAGAACACAATAGAAATGTAGCTTATATGCTAATAAAGATTATAAGGGGATTTTTCCCCAGAACCAATCTAATTGATGCCTTTCTCTTAAGATATCACTCACTGTTCACTCACAGTTTTAAAAACAACCTATACATTAATGGGGGAGGATTGTCTACCTAGGAAAAGTAACTATCCCTTCATCTTTAGTCAAAATTCACACAAAGTATTTTAACTTTCACTTAATGTTTAGAAATACTTACAGCGAAATAAACTTTGGGATCTGAAAAATGTATATAGATTATCCAGTCCAAACTCTCTTCTATATGGGGAAGAAACTGTGTCCCAGAAGATAGGCTGACTTATTCAACGTAACCAAGCTGATCAGCAGCAGAGTCAAAATGAAAATGCACATTTTTTCTGTCTGATGTTCTTTGTAACTTATGTTGATGGATATTAAGATTACTCTTGGAACAATCCTAAACATCTGAAGAGCATATAACTTTGAAAACACTAAAATATGGGATAAATATTTGGTAAATAGGAAAGTGTTTGTTGTCAATTACTTTGAAGATCTATCAAACTTAATCTCACTCAAGATGGTCATACATTCTAACTAGAGAACCTCATAATCTTATGACCCTATAGTTATTATACACATGGTATGAGTCACTTTTGAAATGGTTAGCCAAGCTTACAAAACCCTTACAAAATCCAACTTAATTTAATTAATTCCATTATCAAATTATTAGGTCTACCAAGAGTATTTTTTTCATAAGGAACTGAATCAAACAGCATATACTAAACTTTGATCAACACCTTTTTTCTTCCAGTTTTATTGAGATATAATTGACATACAGCACCATATAAACTTAAGGTGTACTACATAATGATTTGACTTAGATACATCATGAAATGATTACCACCATAAGTTTGGTGACATCCATAATCTCATATAGATATAAAAGGAAAAAGTTTTTTCCTCATGATGAGAAATCTTAGGATTTACTCTTTTAACTTTCATATATAACATAGAACCGTGTTAATAATATAATCATGTTGTACATTGCATCCCTAGTACTTATTTATGTTATAACTGGAAGTTTGTACATTTTGACCAGCTTCATCCAATTCCCCTTCTTTCCACCCACCTTGATCAACACTTTCAATCAACTAATACATTACCAATGGATAGGGAAAGAAAGACTTAACTTTTCTCCTATTCTAAAAGGCTTTTGCCTGTGTATCTCCACACAGTGTTAATGAATGTCATGGAAACACACAAAAACTATGCTAATAGATGTCACAGAAACACACAGACAGAAAGATAGAGCCACTGCTCAAATTAGCCTTCACAGCTGCTTGAAGAGGCTTTACAGGCTTCCCAGGCTACGCAGGTGAAACAACTGCTGTTTTGCTAAGTATTTTCCCTCCAGAGTCCTCAACATTGTATGACCACCCAATCCAGTTTTATCTTCATCAGAAGTTATTGATTCAAATCAGACAAACCACTGTATACTGAACATGGGCCAGGGAACAGCTGCATCTGGCTAGATAGCACACTTAAATTTCATTTTTGGCTGATACAATACAGGATTTAAAAAATATTATTTTATAGACTAATACAGTGTGCTCACACATAATATTTTGTGCTATTGAAAAAAATCTGGAAAATAAACTTGTTTTTCAAGCCCATATGAAAATGCTGCTGTGATTGTTATAATTTTGATTTAGATATAAGCAGAATAAATATCTATTTAATGCTTGCATTCACTTAGTCACTGAATTAAAGAATATACATTCCATAATATTCATATTATGTATTATTAAGTATTCACATGAGGCCTAGTTATAGGGTAATTTGACCCGTCTTATTTAGCGAGTCACATCACATAGTTGTGTAATCATGGACATAAAGATACTTTCAGCAAGCCTTGAAAGATGATATAGAGAAAAAGCCAGACTTTAACATCTCTATTTTGTGACCCCCTCCACAAAATATAAATTATGTAGGTCCTATATGTGGGGAAACATATCGAGAGACATTATTTTATTAATTCAGCACATGTTGACTAAGTGCTCACCATGCATGTGACACTGTACCAAGTGTGCAGGGTACACAAGCAAACTATATGTAGGACACAGCAAGTAGTTATCCAGCTACTGAATAATTACTTGTACTAAGCGAAGGCCAAGAAAGTGACAAGGCATTATAGACATTACAGGACATTCATGATCTAGCTGTCTATCTTCTATCTAACCAGTATCAATTTTTGTCACAACTCATATGAATTCTAAGTTTCACCAGTATTCCTTTGGGCCTTCTACATACCAATTTTATTTTCACAATTTTCTAAGCCTGCTACCTGGGATTTAATATACCAGGACCCTCTCTATACCTGCCTGGCTCTCAGTCATCTTGTAAGTCTCCAATAAACATAACTATAAAGCTTTCCCTCATGCGATATTTGTCTTCAGTGTTCTCTAATTACTTCCATGCTCTAAGAAAGATAGATATATTTTGTTATGAATCTTTCTTGAAAGTTTCGGATGATATTTATGCCCTTTTGCGTTTTAATCACATTGTAATTTTCGAACTTTGTAGTATCTAGGATTCACATGGCAAGCCTATAATTTGTAGATCCCTAATAACTTAATTGCTAATGATATTGAGCATCTTTTATTGTGTCTATTGACCCTTTGTAAATCATCTTAGAGAAAAGAAGTCTACTCAGATCCTTTATTTTTTTAATTGGATTTTTTTTTTTAATTGGGAGGGGAAGGTAGCCCCTGTTCTTCTCAGCTTGCCTGTCCCAGAGTGGAACCTCCTCCCTGCAAAAGAGCTGGGGGTGAGAGTGATCAGGGACCAGCGCTCTTGGCCTACCACCTCTAGAGTAAAGCTTTCATCTTTCAAGGGAGGGATAGGTAGAAGAAGAGAGGAGGCCTGGACATCTCTGCTGCTCTTGTGTGGAATTGAGCTTCTGTAACATAGAGCAGGATGAAGGGTGGGTGGGTAGAATGTGGAATGGTGGTGGCTTACCCCTCCCAAGGAGAAACCACAGCCCTAGATTAGGAGCTGGGAGAGGTAGTCACTCTTCTTAGCTGCACATGCCTGGAATAAAGGTTCTGTCAGGCTGTACTGGGGAGACCAGGGCAGGTCACAGCTCAAATGACACAAGACTCTCACTGTTCTCATGGAGATGTAGCAGATTTTCTTAAAATAAATGTTTCTCCATGTGTAGTATGCCTTTAGAACAATTTCAAGAGATTGTAAATATTTTTTCCCATATTTTCACCAGTTAGGGTTGTAACTCTGGGGAGAGGGTCTGTGGAATTTCTTATGTCACCATTCTGGAACTACTATCCTTGTCCATATATATTTTATACCAAACTATGTTAACATTGTTTCTTAATAGGCTTCAGGCTGAATTGCTTCTGTGCTTTAATTTAGGGTCACCCTTTTACCTTATATGCCCTCCCTAATAACACTACTTGGAGAAATCTTACTCATTTTCTAGATGAAGTTAAACATTGCTTTCTTTAGATTTCTTGATTTCTCAACTGTGTGCATTCTCCTCAATACCTTAACCTTCAGAGCCTTTTATTTGTAAATATTTCCAGTCACTCATTTCTGCCTTATTTTGGAGTTGTTCTTTTTCATCTTTTTTTTCCCCTCTGATGTTAAATTCCTCTAGAGAAGAACTTATGTTTTATTTATCTTTGTACCTCCTTTTCAAAATGTTGGCATCTGAAATAAGTAACACCTAAATAGTTGTCAATATGTACTTGGTTGTGGAAATAAATTAGTGAACAACATAAAAATAGCTCACTATATGAAAGACTGTATCATAAAAGCATGCAGTTATTAGACTGACTTGCAAGATTTTATAATACCATTTTATTTCAGATTTCTTTGATTCCTGCATTCACTTAGACATATTCCATATATTTATAATATGTGAATTGGGAGGTAAACATTAATACAGTGGTGTATTTAGTTTGACCTTAATTTGAGAAGAAATTATTAAGCTACTAGAAAGACATACAAAATAATTTTATTTAATTATTTAACATCCATCAAGAAGCTTAAAAATGATTTGTTGCAAAGAAGGTATTAAAGATGTCAAATGGTGCAATTGTGCTAAATGGTTTCAAGTGACAATTACAGGCATGCTTTTGAAGTTGAATTAGAATTCTTATTTTTTTCACTGAACTATTTCCCTTAGTTTTATATCATCATCTTGGATATCTTCTGCAACTTTCATCTTACAAAAGGAAGGAGAAGGAAAATGAAGAGGAGGAAGACAAAAAGACTATCAGCTTTCTCGTAATCTCAGAATTCCAAACAATCAATATAATAGCATATGTCTAGCTACAAAGAATATGAAAATGTACAGTGCACCATCACTACCAATAAAAGACCGATAGTATTTGTGAAATGAAAAATAATGAAATCTCAATAGAACCTGTCATTTACAAATTAATCTGCCAAGAACAAGCCTCTGTAGCAGTAATGGAAATAATGGTTCATCCAATCAAGAGCTCTTAGAAACTGGAATAAAGTACATTTATATAGCATATTTTTGGATAAGGATATTGATGACTGGCTTCTGAGTATAAATGAAGAGTTTAAAAAATTGTTTTTAAATATTAACTTTACATCCTATTGATAGAAAGAATGGTCTGAAAGACAGGCCCCATAAATCAACAGCCCCAGAATAGGAAACCATATAGGTTGAGTGATTTAATGATGAATTTGTTAATCCAACATTTATTGATACCTACTCTGTACTAAACTACTGTATTAGTATAACACAATCAGAGGTTACATGTCATTGTATTATAAGCCTAGAAACTGCCTTAAAGAATTAATACTTTTGATCCATAAAACACAGGAAGGGGGCAGGTGGAATATTGTATACCATAAACGAAACATGGCAGAGTTTGTTCTTTTTCCTGGGAGAATAATCTTACAACTAGTTCTTAACCTACCTACACCATCATATTTCCTGGGAGATTTTATCTTTTTCTCAAAGCAAGAACAACCAAGAGCTGAGAAGAATGAAAACTTGAGCAAAGAGCAGAGATTAATGATAGAGCAGAAAAAAATAAAAGAATAATTAAAGAAAAATAGTAGCAAAAACATTAACAACCAGCATAATAGTAAACTATAATTTAAGAATACAAAAGAGACAGAAATGTGCTCAAAATATAAAGCTAATGAGAGGAAATAAAACATAACAGCAAAAAAGTGGATTTTAACAGAATTACTTTTGGTCCTTCATTAAATGTACCAAGGCATAAACCTTGATGATTCAGATTGAGTAAATTGGGTTGATATCATAGAACATGGGTCAGCAAGCTGGGGTCAAATCCAGGTGTCTTCTGTTTTGTCAGTAGAATTTTATTTGAACAGAGCCACATCCATTTGCTTATGGTTATCTATGGTCTTTCCACACTACAAAAGTAGGGTTGAGTAGCTATGACTAAGATGTTATGACCAGTAAGGCCCCCAAATATTTACTATCTGATTCTTTATGGGAAAAAAAAATGCTGACCACATCATAGAACACGTGCTTTATGAGTAAGTCAGATATGTGGTGATTCCTGAGTAATTTTCAGGTCATCATACCAAGAAAGAAAGAAGATAAGAGAAAGCCTAAGAAAGTGTTCCATGTCCACAGTTTATGTAATTTATTTGAAGGTACAAAAGCTCATATCTGCCTTAGTTCAGTTCCCTAGAAGCGGAACCTGAGAAGGAGATTTGGGTACCAGTGACATATTAAGGGAGTGCTTTTCCTGAAAAAATCTGAAATGGGTAAAGGATAAGGGTGAGGGGTCACCCAAGGATATCAAGTTGAATCAAATCTAGCCTGTGCTTGGTCTAGAGAGAAGGAAGGGACCTCTGAAATATAAACCCTACTGCAGAGTTTTGCCCTTTTGAAGCAAAGATACCCTTATACCATCCATTCGTTGGATAGAGAGACTGCCTTCAGAGCAGATGGGTGAGTGTGTAACCTCCCAACAAAGGTGGCTTCTGCTGGCAGAAGCAATTATTTAGGAAAGGGGTCAGCTATGAGCATTAGCGTTAGCACTTACAGAAGCTGGAGGATGGAGATCTGGGCAGGGCACCAACATCATCTGATACAGTATCGTACTCAAATAACTGTCTACTGTCTCATGAATTTCAGTCTTGATCAGTACCAAATGATGCAGCCACTTGATAGGCATTCAGTAAAATGTTTATTGTTGTGCGAGTTAATTTGCTTATCATCACCAGATAAATGAGGTTACTTTAGAGTGTTTATAATTAAGTAGAAGGATGATGTGAAGGGAGAGTAACTCTTGCTTCTTTAGTTTGTATAACCTGAAGAGCTGAACTTGATCAGTTTTCTTCCACTGGCCAACCACAAGAATTTGAGTTGCAATAATATTCATAAGATCCATCCCTGCCAATGCTACAGTAATAACAAGCATAATATTTCTTTTATCTTGTTTATATTTGCAAGGTAAAAGAAATAAAAATTGTCAGAAAAACTCAGCAGTTCACATAATTTATGTCTTCTTAAACATTTTTCTCTACAGCATAACAAAAGCACAGAGTATCATGCTGTATTTTATTGACACTGTAAATAGTTTTTTTTTTTTTTTTAAGATTTTTGTCCTCATGATTCCTCTCTCCTGTTGCTTTTCACAAGCCTCAGGAACAACCTAAGAATATATACAACCAAATATTTCTTCCTCCCACCCCCTGCACCATGCAATCTGTCCTCTATGTTCTCATACAAAACACTGTGTTAGACTGTGAAAAGAGATGACAACATTTAAAAAAAAAGCCCAAATGTATCTAAAGCAAGGACTTATAAAATGGTTTCAAATACTATTTCAAATAATCATTACTGGATGTAATCTGGTACTTCTGCACAGATTTGGAGGCAATATACACAGATTCACTACATATGTCTGCAAATGTGTATATTCTTCCTTTATTTGTGACAGCAGTCACCTGACACTGAAGAACTCAGAATGGTACCTGAATAGAGAAAATGCTCCTACCAAAGCTTACCTACTGAAGGCAAGCTACATTAGTCACTATAGGGATTATTATGATATTTGCCTCTTATATATCCAGGAAATATCATAAAGGTTATTTTCTAACATCATGCTACAATTTAAGCTCCCCAATATATCCGAAGAGTCTAGAATGGAGACTGGAATGTAATGGGCTTCAATGTTAAGTGAATGAATGGATGAATATATTAGGAGCTGGATTCTGGCTATTTTCATTACTACTGTGGAGTGTTAGAGATTATTTTCTTCTTGAGTTGTTCAAATCATCTATGTCCATATTTTCTGTCACAAACATAACAGAGGCCAGTTTAAAACGTCCACTGAGGGTGCATTTTGCAGGCATTAAAAGAAGAGTTGGACAGATATTTAGAAGAACTTAGTAACGCAGGGAAAAATACTGCAAAGATAGCAGGAATAATTCTAGGTAGAATGAGCTCTGAAAATTCTAAGCAGAATGCAAATCAGTAAAGCTTTGCTCACTGCCTGCTCTTGCTTTTCATTTTCCCATAATTCTAACCCTTCATGTTCACAGTCCTCTTCAAGAAAAGTGAATTCTCTGTCATTTTTAGACAGCCAGAGAGACTTAAAACAAAAATGATTGACTCTTTATCCCTTTTATTCCAAGAATACATTCTCACTTTTATTATTATTGCCTATTAACATATTCAGCTCTAGATTTTCTGTTATGAATCTCACAGTGTGTATTTTTAAAGTCAAATAACTGAGACTTTGATCATATCTACAACTTGTACATCAGAGCATTAAGGATGTTAGCTGATGTCTCTTCTCTTGGAGACCTCATATATACAATTTTTAAGGAAAAGCATAAAGCTTTCTTCTCAAGAGGAGACTCATGTTTTTAAATATAAATCCTATTACTTTGAATAAGGGTTAATTGTATTTTTTCCTATTTGAAATTTAAAATGGAATCACCTAATAAGATGGGAAATACTATTTCTGTAGGTGAAGTACAATTTACATTAAAATTCACTTGAAGAAATCTAAGTGAATAAAACCTTAAGTGAACAAACCACCTCCTTCTGATATTAAATATTAGGTAGACTCATGTGGAACTTTGAGGTTAAATTTGAACAAATTATTGTAACTTGATCAACAATTTGAACGCAAACTGTGTGTGGAAAATTGTACAATGTAAAAGGCTGGTGTCTAATTTTTGACTTTTGGGGGATCTATTTGGCAGTTTGTATCATGTATATTTTTGCATTATTACCGACTGGACAAGTCATAGGTTTATGATGCTTCCCTACAGGGGTATGAAAGCGTGAGACAAGAGTCAGAAATAACAAAAGTGAAAGCATACTTCAGACTTTGAATAAAGTGTTTTTCTGCTGATTCAGAGTAAGCATCAAAGCTCTGCTTTGAGAAATGTATCTTTGAAATACTATTCTACATGAAATATAACAAATAGAGACTGATCTTATCTGGATTTAGTTCTCAAATAAAAGTTGACATAGAAATGGAGTCATCCACAAATTTCTAAATCAAGTTCTGTCATATAATCCTCTCTTCTTTTCCACCAATGTATTGTACCATGGATTAAAGCCATTTTGTATTCACAAATCCATTATATTTATGGGATGCAAAGTAATAAGGAAGTGACTACATAAGATGGGCTAAAGCTTATTCTGAAAACAGATCAAATAACAATAAATTTCAAAGCTTTAAATCTGAATTGTCTTTGTCAAAAATTCAGACATGTTAAGACAGTATTTTAACTTTCTCTGCATGTTCTATGTGGATTTAGTTAATAATTACTTATCTGTGGTAAGTTTTAGGAAAAAAACCTATAGTTTTAAAATTATAAAACTCATTTGGCCCACATACCAAATTATGCTCCATTAATCATTTTTCATTACTCTGATTTTTGTTACTTCTTGAAGTTGGAGTTTTCTAGTCTTCAAACACCACTCAAGTTTATGAGAACCTGCTAAATTCCACACCAGCATATCCAACTAGCTTATTAAGCATCTACAAACTTGGATGTGTGACAGGAACCCAAAACTCACCTACATATCTGGGCTCATTATCTTTTCCATTCACCCAATGTTTATTCTCTCATCTGTTCAGATACTGAAGCCAAAATGCAAAAGGTGGAGCCAGTCCTCGCCAATTCATTTTCCTTTAGAGCCTCATATTCAATCCTACATCAAGTCTTGCCAGTTTCACCCCAAATGCATGAACTTCTCTCCATTTCCATCCTCATTATTTGTAACCCAACTACCATACCATCTTTCCTGTACTGATGCAACATCCTCCTACAACCCTACATTCATTTTTATCCTTTTTACTATATATAGAGTTACTATATATAGAGCTAGAGTTATCTTTCAAAGTGAAAATCTGAGGATGTCACCTCACTGTAAAAACCTTAAATTGATCTCAGTGTTATAAAGAGAAAGACCAAAAAATTTAACATGCAAGGTTCTGCGTGATATGGTAACTGTGTGATAAATTAAATTAGGTCTCCTCATTATACATTACTACAATGCTCTAGATCTCCTGAATAAAATACATGAAAAGTTGTACATACATAGCTGTGTGATTGCCTCTTATCTCTCACGCTTAAGTCTTTGAAGGCAGAGAGTTTTCCAACCTGACTCAGCCTGCTTTGTCTGGTATCTGGCCTGACCGGTTCGGAATGAATACGTGAATCACAGGAAAACAGGAGAAAAATTACCAGGACATGCATAAAGGGAAAAGTGAAAATAATAAAGCAGCGGTTACTTCTGACAGTCTCAACTAGGGGGAAATGAATTAAACATTTTATCTGACAGTTGAATAAAGGTAACTTGATGATGAGAAATTTATTTATTCATTTATATTTGCCATCAACATACATTTCCTAGGAGTTTAATAGTGTTTTAGAAACTCAGTTGCTGACAAAGAACTCACTACTAATATTGTATATAAACATAAATATATAATTGAACTGAAGAAAGAGGTATTTTAATACAGAAATTCAGAAGAGACATTAGAAATAGAAATAAGAATTACGGAAACCTGCACAAATATTTGGGAAATGGTTAAGAATTTGACCACGCAACTTTTAGCAGGTAGTACTGAAGAAAAAATTCCTAAGACCGTTTGATGCTAAAAACAATAAATATTCATAAATAGAGAAATTATTAAATAAAGCAAGCTCTGGTCATAGTAAGAGACGCTGGAGCCAGTAATCAGAAGGTTGACGGGTAGCAGTGACCTAGAAACGTATGAATGGCTTTTTCCTTTGTTGAAAAGCTAAGGTTGCGAAACAAAATATGTGTATGTGTGTACATCTATCTTGTGAATGCACAGTAAACAGTCTGAAAGGTATACAACACATATGCCAAACTGCTAACAATAATTACTCTAGGGAGTATATTTACATGGCAAATAAAATTATTATTTCAATTATTGATATATATTATTTTTTGTTTGAATTTTAGTGTATTTTAAAAATTGTTTTTGTAATTGTGAAATAATTGCTTAAAAAATAAGTAAAAGATTTGCACCTATTGGGCTGGATGTAGTGACATTTGTAGATTGGACCCTTTCCCACATTTGTTCTGTAATGTCCTATGACTGTATATTTATCTCTTTGTAGGTCCAATGGAACAGAAAAAAAAAAAATGGCTTGCAGTTTCAGAAAGACCATGATACTGTGTACCACATTAAGTTGTTTGAACTTTATAAGAATGAAGAGTATTGAAAGAATTTTTAATAAGGAAGTAATATTTATTTGCTCTATAGTAGAGTAGCCTGTAAGTCATTAAAAGAACACGAAAAACTTTGTGCAATACATTTTTATCTTGGAAATTGGAGAAATTAAATTTGGAAACTGAAGACTATTACTAAATGTTCTAAAATTATTTAATATAAGGTTAGCTTTACACTTAGAGAGTAAAAGTTGATTATTCGGGGATACATATAGATTCACTAAAAGCAAGCCATTTGATTTACTCATAAACTAATTTCTCTGTCATTGATTTATAATTAGCCTATAGCAAATTGCACATATTTTATGTATACAGCACAATAGAAGTTTGTAAATGTAAATACCTGCTGTAACTATCATGGAGATCAAGGTCAAAAAATGTAATTTAACTGTACATGATGAATGTGAGAAAAAAAGTTGGAGTGCATATTTGAGTCTTCTAGGGATAAAATTAAGAGAACTGAACTTTACTTTGGTCAGAAATCAGTCTGTCTGTCTGTCTCTCTCTTCATCCATCCATCCATCTATCCATCCATCCAACCATCCAAACATCTAACTCTTCAGTGAACTGCAAAAAAGTTATTAAACATGTTATTTAAATATGTTGGAATAACTTGTGTCGAGGAATAAAAATTTGTATAGGGGATTAAGTAACATTATGAAATTATTTATTAAGTTCTGTGCATATGTATTTCTTTAATAAAATCAAGTTTTAAATTAAAACTGCAAACAAAGGTACTCATACATTATGATAAAATGTAGAAATATTAAATTTGAAGAAGAGAGAAACTGGGAAAAAAGATTACCAACGTAATAGACAGTATTTATAAGGAAACTCGCTTATCTTGGAACACCTCCCGTGCAAAAAATTTTTTATTTAATTTTTACTTATATTAGAGAGTAGTTTTTTTTACAATGTTGTGTTAGTTTCAGGTATACAGCAAAGTGATCCAGTTATACATGTACATATATCCATTGCTTTTCAGATTCTTTTCCTATATAGATTATTACAGAATATTGACTAGAGTTCCCTGTGCTGTACTGTGTGTTCCCAGTAGCAACAAGGACAGCACAAAAAAAGTTTTTAATGCATAAGCTACTACAGTAATCTAAAGCATGTGCTTAGAATCTAAAGAAAGAATTAACTAGAAATAAGTAAATTTTAAAAAGTAGTATAATATGATAGTGTAGTAAAGACCTAAAGATCTTTATAAAGATCTTTAAAAAGAAACCGGGACTCTCTATCACAAGGATTTCAAAATTAATGTTTGATATAATTATTAATAGTTTACCATCTGTATCAAAACTATGTCAGAGCTCCGTCGATTATAAAAGTGAAAAATTATTTCTCTTCACAAGTAAAAAATCAAATCATCAACCTTGATGTAATCTAAATATGGTCAAAATAGGTATTTTAGTTAAATGTTTAGAATTATAAATCAGTTCTAGGTTAATAATAACTTTATTATGGAATTCATCCTTAGAAAATGGTATTATATATACATATATATATACATACACACATGCATAATTTACCATACACTGATAATATAATTTCACTTTCTAATAAGAAAACGAAGGCACTCTAATGCTGTTTGCTTTCACCTTCTCTTTTCATTTGTTTTTACCTTCAAGCTAATAGCTGAATTTATTCTCTTTACTTTTTTTTCTTTGAAGATTAAAGACTTGCCTAGCTTTGTACCGCAGCTGCCTGGACAGTTGACAGCCCATTAAACTAGTCATACAAGCTGTACATTTTAACGCCTTGATTCCAAAGTGCAACCAAAGTGCCTTTTATATATGTAAGAGCAGTGCATTTCTGAAACATTTTGATATGAATACATAGCAGTTTCATAAGACTCTCTCGGCCTTTTGCCTATTTAAAAAACATTGGAGTCAACTAAGCTGATTAAAGCCTTTTTTCAGTTAGGACTTCTGAAGGAATTTTGGTGCATATAGAACATGTCATTCTGGTTTATTATTAGCTCTGAAATAGCTTTGGGAGTACAGTATATATAATTGCATAATCCTGAATTGACTATGGGATTGCCTAGTATTGGCTGAAAGTAATCACATCAAAACGGTAAAAAATTAAAACAAACCAACCTGGAAGATGATAAAGCCTAAACACTTTATATGATGATGAGTGTCATGATCACTCCTAATTCATGACATTATTTATCGTTTTCTTGTAATGTGAGAAAATAATGACATTTTATACGCATACTCAGGATCCCTTTATATCACATTTGAACTAGTGGGGAAGATATCTCTCCCCTCCATAACCTAACACCTCACAGAGACTTATAGGCCGAGATACCTGTCTCGTAAAAAGACCATACTAATGTAGGGCGAGTAGCCTGCTTCCCGGTATATCTCTTACTCCCTTTAGCAATGCTTCAGCTGCAAATAAGACCAACGATAGAAAAATGTCACCTTTGCACAGTTCTGATGTGTTCCTAAAGCAAGGACAGCTTTTAAAAATGGGAACTTTTTTGAATACCTCTTCACCAACAGATCAGTATTTTAAAGATTTCCAAAGTGTGTGTCCTGAACAAGAGTGGGCCTGATTGCTGTGTAGAGCAGTGATGGCTGCTTGCTGTTATGTGGTCATATTGCTTATTCAGATCTGAATAAAATAGTAGTCTATTTCCCACCTCTCTTCAAGTTAAACTTTCGCGATGAGGAATAAATTGCTTTGCCCTTTATGTGCATATTTTTCACTTGGAAGCAGCCTACATCAATTCAAAAGTGTTAAATTTTTATGTTTTGGCACTACATAGATAAAAATTTAAATAAGTGAATAAAAGAAGCTGTTTTTTTTGTTTAAATGAAGTGCTAAGGAAACAAGCAAATTTGAGATAAATAGCAACACTTGGAAACACAAATTTAACAAGACTAAATTATAACAGCATATTTTCCAAAGCAATTGAACGTAGAAATCATTTTTTATAAATGCTCAGAGTAAATCAAAGACCTGAGAAAATAAGCTAAATATTTTGCAAAGAATGATCAAAGCAGCAGGCATTTCTATTTTCATTTATATTTATTAAATGAATCAAATAGCAATGTGAAACTGTTGAACACCAAGTGGAATTTAGTATATATGTTAATCATATGTTACTTTTGGCTTTGAAATTTCATTCAGAGAGGCAATACGTTTTTGTAGAGTAATTATAAAAAGCAGTCATATCTTTTGTCTCCTTCAGTGCATTGACATTCATATGCAGTTTTATATCATTTCATTCTATTAAGCTCAATTTAGGAATATTTTCTGAGTTGTTATTTTGTATAAGACATATGTTCAGAAAATGCACTATCAAAATAGGTCTTCCCTTTTTCTTATTTTTGTTACAGAATTAGGTAGCAGTTGCAATTAATGTCAAACATACTTGGCAGTCGACTTTTTTTCTGTGCAAGTAACAACATATCTCATTCTCCCTGCAGCCTCCGTAGATTATAAAATAACTTAGATTTTTCAAAAAAAAAAAAAAGATTTGTACTGTGATCACATTTTATATGTTAAAAGTAAAGCTAGGTTTTAAAAAAATTCATTGAACATCCTGGGATAATATATTTTCAACATATTCATGGGAAGATCTTAGCCAATTTCTTAACTTTTCTATGACTAGCAAATTAGATGTTACTAATTGTTCGTAGTCGTTTCTAAATGTCGAGCCAAAAGCCCCCAATACAGAAACTCATTGTTTAACTTGTTCATTTTCACATTATTTGATATACCTATTTAATGCTATTGAATTGAATATAGTTATTATTATACAACTTTATGACTAATTTTGTTTCTTTTTTCTCTACCATTATTATAGTCAGTGGTCACTAATAACTATATCCTAAACTCATGCTTTTAAAACTCAAATCCCAACTTCATGCTTTCCAAACTACTGGCACTTCCCCCCCCCCCAAATTCTAGGAATTAGTCAAAATAACAAACTCAGTGATCAATGCTTCTTTTAATACTGTAGACATTTACTTGCTAACACATTTCCTCCACAAGAAAAGTTAAAAAACAGACAAACAAATGAAAAGTTATAACAGCTAACAACAACTCTTGTATTTTGAGTATTCATGTACACATTTCACCATGTCATTAGTTCATGACATCAATGCAGCTTATTAATTCTTCTGGACTATCCATTACCTACAGTTTGACCTCAAAGCTGCTCCTTCTCTCACTTCATCATGAGGGATTTGTGAGTTCTCCCATTTTCTTCCATGATGTCACTCCCTCTCCATTCCCTACTTTCATCTGCAGGTAGGACAGGTCCTACCACTGCTAGCACATTACCCACAGTGCATCCTCCCACCTTTTTTTTTTTTTTTTTTTTACTGCAGAAAAGAAAAAGATAGGTCTCTGTCTCTCTCTCTCTCTCTACTGGAGTTTAAGGTATACAAAGTGTGTCCTATTTGTAGCCCAAACCTGGCCAAATGAGGGAAACCACAGAAAAACGAAGAGAGAGGAGGGATCTGACTAAGTCAACAGAGAAGTGGGGGTGAGGAACTAAAAGAAATTCTTGGTGCTGTATAAATCCTAGAGACCAATTGTTGCTGAAACCCAGATGAATCCCTGACCTTTCCATAAATATGCAATGTTTCCTGGCAGTTCACGGGCATTTATGTCAAGGCTCATTTGAATTAGGTTTCTGTCACTTTTAGTATATCTGCTATAACTTTTTCTATCCAAGTATTCTGCTGTCAGATTAAAATATCTCCATCATGGTGATGATGATTTTCTAAAATTAAGCAGTGGTGATGGTTGCAAAACTCTGCATATACTAAAAACCATGAATTGCACGTTTAAAAAGTGTGAATTTTTGGTATGAGGATTTTATTTGTACATATAATTCAGATTTTTCATTCTGTCATTTAATGTCTCTCTCCCTGAAATCAATGTAATCTCCAAGTGTGCATTTCTCTACTGTCTTTATGGGATTTTCATTATCTTGTAAGAATCACATGCTATTTCCCACACTCCTTTCTGGCCTCTCAACCAAACTTTATTAATTTTTATGATATTCGCAATTACCAAAGAAGTAGGCACTTCTATTTCCATTTTTACTTATTAAATGAATCAAAGAGCAATAATGGAAACTACTGAACACTAAGTGGTATTTAGTTTATGTTAATTGTTACATGTTATTCTTGACTCTGAAATTTCATTGAGGAAAACAATAATTTTTCAGTTGAATAACTTAAAAGGCAGTTATAGTCTTTTGATTTCATTAGTACATTGACATTCATATGTAATTTTATATCATTTCTTTCTGTTAAGCTCAATTTATAAATATTTACAAAATATTTCTAAGTTACACTAGCTCACATTCATTTTTCTTTGATTTCATCTGCAACAGTATACTTATCTGTACCAATATATTTTGATAAAATATTATTTATTAAATAATTTTTAAAAATAAGTGAAATCAATATGAAGAATTTAAAATATTTATATTTCAAAAATTATTATTTTGATTCTTGTGAATAAGAAGGAGTTGGTTCCAGGTCAAAATCCTATGTGTGATTTTTTTCAGGCTCCACTATGGGCAATTACTACGGTTTAACCTGGCAGGCCTCACGGGGGAAAACTGCCTTCCCCACATAAGACTTGGTGCACAACCAGTGAAGTGTACTCTCAGAAGGCAGCTGCAGTCAAGAACTCACGTCCTCCTGGCCTACAATGTCCTCATGTGTATCTGTATCACAAGCCCCATTGCTCCGTTTTGGAGGTCTCCTTGTTGAAGGCATTTGGCCAAAGTCTTTCTCAGGCATCTCTGCTGACACCTTCTCATAGGGGAAAGGTGGTGAGTCTTAAAGACATTATCTTCTACTCTAACTCAATACTCAATAATTTTCCCCTCTTTGTCCTTCCCCTCCCTCCTGCTCCCTGAGCTGAAGTCCATAAAATGGGAGGAGGCTTTTTTTTTCCAGGGCTCCTTTATCAGGGATTCTCCAGTTCTACCCAGATCCCTGGCACTAGCCTTGCACTATTCCATGGAGAAAAATGGAACAGTGGGGGAGGAGCTGTTTTCAGTCAAGCAAAGGCTTGACTGTTCCTTCCATTTTGACTTGTTGCTTTAATCAGCTACTCCAACCTAGCCGCTTCCCTCTCTCCAGCTCAGCTCTGCTCTTGACAGTATCTTTCTGTGATAATTAATTTTATTTCTCAGAGTCCAAACAGCAATAGTTGGTACTTACCAGATCCAAAATAAATAGTTTCTGAGAAAAATGAATGGAGAGTTATTTGTTGTTTTCTAATTCTCTTTAATTTGTTTGCACTAATCTTCCCCTGATTTTGTATTAGCTAGGCTTGTATACATAATATTGATAAGAATATTAGAAATTTCTTCCTTTCTACCATAAACACTAGTCTGTTCTTAGTTGTGCTACTTTAATTCAAATTGAGGGGTTTTTTTTTAATGATTTTGGATGCTATTTTAAGGAAATTATATTTGACAATTTAAATATTAAATCTTTTTTATCTAAAAATTTTAAAGCTCTCATTTAATTTTTAAAAAATTTAAATTTATGTCTTCTTTCAGTTTTATTGATATATAATTGATACACAGCATATATAAGTTTAAGGTATACATGATTTGATTTATATTCATCATGAAATGATTACCATAATAAGTTTAATGAAGATCCATAATTTCATATAGATACAAAATAAAAGAAAAAGAAACAAAATACATTTTTGTGATGAGAACACTTAGGATTACTCTCAATAACTTTCATATATAACATACAGCTGTGTTAATTATATTAAGCATGTTGTACATTACATCCCTAGTATTATTTATCTTGTAACTGGAATTTTGTACTTTCTGACCACCTTTATCATTATTTTATACAGCTAAGATTTGCTCAAGTAATCCAAATTAAACCTTATGCACTATGCTTGATGATGATTTTGCTAGTCATGTTAAGATTATTTTGGTTTATGTTATTTATACAAAATATTTTAGTGCAGTTCAATTCCTAATTCTTTCAGAAATGTGTTGAACTAAAGTGCTATAGATCTGTACTTAAGTGTGATCTACATATAATAAAAATAAATAAGTTTATCTAAGAACACTGGTGTTAGAGTTTTCTAAATACATTAGAATATCGATCAGATTCTCACTTTCATTAAAAATTGAGAGTATTTTAATGTTAGTCGTTCTGGATGGCTTTACCAAGGGAAATAAAGTTAGAAGTGCCTTTAGTTAACACTTCAAGTTGAAAACTGAATGATACATCAGTTGGTGCTATGCTTCGGTAACTTGCCCAAATTCAGCAAAAAACAGAATGTGAATAACTGCAAAGAAAATCTTTCAAAGACTCGTTCAGCTATGTTGTCTTTAGCTCAACATGGCAAGTGCTAAATAAAATCTTTGTGTCAAGCAAAATATATCCTGTCATCCACTTACTCAGTAATTCTACTAATCATGCAACGTTTATCAAAACACAGCCACCAGTTTACGTGCCTGCACACACACACGATATCTAAAAATTCACAATGCTTTACATATGCTCTCAAACTCTTTGAAGCCTTCAAACTCTGTTTCTTGTAAGTATTTAGGACAACATTTCAGTGAAGAGTGTTCCCAGTTCTCTTGCTGACACAATACTGTGCACCTTATTTTGTGTGCTACTCAGCTGCCAGCATTGAGAAAGAAATCCCTGTTTTCAAGAAACTTCTTTTATAACATTTGTCTGTCAATAGTTATGACAAGTTCTGTTTGCCCTGGTTCATTTGATGTGAACAGTTTTTACACATATATGAGGAACAATGGCAAAAATACTTACTAGAATTACATAATCACGTGTCATCCTTCCGTTTTCATTATGCTTTGCATATTACTGAAATTTAAACTAAAATTTAAACTAAAATTTAATATAAAACTAAAATTTAAGAAAATTTAAAACTAAATTTGCCTTAAACGTTTCTGATAAAGAATGCTCTATTTTTCCTACATGTAAGTCCCAGAAAACTGAACCATTAAAGGCTGCATGTAAAATTATAACCCTAATCTTTATAACTGAGTAATTGCTCATTTGGAAGGGACCCTCATCAAACCAAATGTTCTGAGTCCTACAAAAGTATTTTTTTTCCTTAATGTTTCTCAGTGTTCCTCACTGAGTGACATTAAAACGTTTACTTTTTTTGTTGTTTTGTTTTTTGCGGTACGCGGGCCTCTCACTGTTGTGGCCTCTCCCTTTGCGGAGCACAGGCTCTGGACGCGCAGGCTCAGCAGCCATGGCTCACAGGCCCAGCCGCTCCGTGGTATGTGGGATCTTCCCGGCCTGGGGCACGAACCCGCGTCCCCTGCATCGGCAGGTGGATTCTCAACCACTGCGCCACCAGGGAAGCCCTAAAACGTTTACTTTTAAACATTAGACCTAAAGGTCAAATTTAGAAAATAACTTTTAAATTAAAAATAATATTTAATGCATACAAAATTTTGATATCAGAAGTAATTGCAAACGGAGCTTTTTTTCAAGGTTCAGATGTCAAATTATACATATATTTTGAAATGTATACTTTCATATTTTTTGTTTCATTCAGCCAATAGCTACATGCAACTTTTCTTTAAAATAAGTCAAGGATAGAATATACTAAATATTAATTTGTTATCCACTTACACAAATTTGAGTCAGTACTTAGTATTTTTAAATATGATACATTGCACACAAGAAAGAATATGCATTTGGGTTTCCAATCCCAGCTTTGCCACTTGGCCCTGTGTTATTTTAAGCAAATTACTTTTAACATCTCCATGACTCAGTTCCCTTACCTAGAGCTTTTTAAAACCAGCTATTATATTTGAAACACTGGCAAATAAAAAAAAACACCTCTTTACATATGCAGATACAGTCTGAAAATAACAACATAAAGTACTTAGACATAAGATTTCCTGTTTCATTTACCATGCTTATGATCCTTATATGCATATATACTGATCTAAACTAAACTTTCACCCAGTAAACGCTAGGTGCTATAATGGAACCCCTTCACCATTACCCAAAGCAATGTGGCATCTCCATTAGCTTGCAGCCTAAACTGTAGCCCATATACCATCTAACTGTACAAATAGAAAAAAATAAAACCTTTGGAAAAACATCTTTAGCTGGGCTTTATTTTTTTCAAGTCCTGCTACCAAATACATTACTAACATACTTTAAGTAATGAACATTAAGTCTACTCAGTATGAGAAACATCTTATTTATAATATGTTATGTTAAAATGTACCTTAGAAACGTGTGACAGATTCCTAACTAAACACAGGTCATGAACTTCCAGAGCATGATTAAGAATTTTAGTACAAAGTAACTAGGAACCAGGGAATTTAGAACAGAAAAAGTAGAGTGGATGGACAACTACGTAGTTATGATTTTTGTATGAGATGAATAGGCAAGGAAAGGGTACAGATTCATTAATAGTACTTTCAGATAAAAAAGAATAGATCGCATGTAATTACTCATGTTTGTAGCAATGATCATCAATCTGGAGCATCAGTTGCAACGTACATGGAAAGTGCAGTGACAATATAAATCCTTGCACTATATCCCTAGTCAGATACACCAAGGTAGTCAATATGGACAAACCATTTATGTAAAGCCTAAAAATTTACATTTTGCTCCAAAGTGAGTTTCTTCAATTATTACTGTGAATTGACCAAACATAAAACTAACATGTAAAAAAAATTCCCATCAGAGCAAAGTCTTAATTAGCATCTATTTTATTTTGTCTAAATGAACTTGTTTTTGGCTTAGAAAGAACACATTAAGGGGAGGATATTCTAATTAAGGAGAACAAAGGAAAAATAAAAGCAGTTTTGAACATTTAGTACTATACATAGTGGCTTATGAAAATCAGAATTAATACACAGATAATGAGACCACCAAAATCAAAACTACCCCCTTTTGATTTCAATAGTCTGGTCAAGAAATAGGAAATAATGGAAATAATTTTGAGTTCAGGAAGGCTTGGGTAATTTCATGTTTTTAATGTGTGGATTAACAGTTAAATTCTAGATTGATGTTTCCCCATGGTGTGATCTTTTTTAAATGCAATTTTGTGGATTCACTCACAAGAATCTGATTTGGTAGATTTTAGGTGGCTCTTAGGACCTAGGAAATTCTGATAGTTTGGGGGCTTTTCTTCTAGAAACCATAAATGTGTTAGCTGATTGTCCATGTAGTAAAGATATTTCACACATTCTGGACATTAATGACTTTCTTCAATATGAACAGGCATTAAATTTTTGTTTGTTTAGTTTTTGCTTTGTTTTTGTTTCTAAAGAATGTTCCTAGGAAGAGTGATACAAAATTTGTGTCATCCAAAGATAAATCTAGAGGAGGTAAAAAATGTTAACATGAATAATTATTATCCTCAAAGTTTGTGAGATTAGACCATAATCATCAACCCTTAGACTCCAACAAAGTTAGAAAACTTAAACGGGAATCTCAAAGATGATTCACATTTTGAAATATGAAAATCAAGCAAGATGATAATTATTCTTTATTAAATTTTGTAAAGAAGAAAACTGAAGGAAAATTTAAATATTCTTCAAGTATGGGGGAGATGAGAGGCTAAGCCTTTACTCTGAGTCAATTTTTCTCACTTATGAAGTGATAGAATTAAAATATGTAATCAATAGAATGTAAATGATTGAGGGTAGGGAGTTTGTGTTTTTCACTCTTGTAGCTCCAGAGCCTAGTAAATATATAACACATTGTATGTTCTTAATAAATATTTATTGAATAAATGAAACTATATATTGCTTAAGTACTAAAATATATGGTTCAATATTTATCCAACGTGAGTTAAGGAGAAAACAATATATTTGTCCTACATTTTAGAGATTTTGCTTCTGGTTTAGTCTCTTCTAAGAAAGAATAATACAATTATTAGTTCTTTTATTGGCATTATAAGAAATTTGTAATATAAATTTAATACTCTGTGTTCATTTTTACAAACTTTTTTTGCCATCCTTTCCTTGAAAGTTAAAAGATATAGGTTTTCAGGAGATATACATTTATATATTTATTTATATGTTTATCAACTTCACGTGTTTATTGCACGATTCAAAAATCTGAATGTCACCACTGACATTTAAAAATACATTCAGAAAAGTTATTTGAATAAATTAAGCCAACACATTTACTTTTATCCAAATATTAAGTTTTATTAAGTAAACAAAAACTGTATACATATTTTTACAGTTTCTAGTGAAATGAGAAGTGAATTTGATCTTTAAACCTACGCGGATACTAATGAAGGACACCAAAATTCCACATGCTCCGAATGACCTGCCTCTGAATTCTTTGCAATGGCATTACTGCTTGCACTCTTTTTGAAAAACTATGAATTTTGCCTAGTTTAATTACAATAACCATATCAAGGAGTAACATATATTGGTTTGCTGCTGGTCCATTAGCAGTAATTCTCACCCAGAAAGAGGGAGGGGAAGTTGAGGAAAGGCGACGTGTAGACAGCTCAGTTGTGTAGGGAGGAGTGGGTAGTATCACTGCTAAAGGATCATTAAAGAAATTGCTTACTCCTTTCCCTTGCTGCCCAAGGCAAGCATGAGTTTTGTTTATTTGCAGAAATTGGCGTGCTAGCAAATATTTAACACCTGGCTCTCTGAAAGATAGCCCTGATTTGTAGTGTTTGCCAATTTCCATGGTGAAAATATTTCCACTATTTTTCCACATTAGCTATTGTCAAAGCAAGGTTACTTAAAATATGGACTGCATTTCTACATACTATTGTTTAATGTCTGTTTCTTATACTACAGTATAAATGTTAAGCCCCCAGGTGGCACAATATAGGCAACAAAGGAAGAAACAAAATTTCACTGTTAGAAAAGTAGAGTTCCACTTAAGTGACCATACATGTACATTATTATTTTACAGTAATGTTGCCTTGAAGGTATCACTAAAAGAAATAAAATTCTAGAAAAATATCCTGAAAAACCAGCAGTGCCTGAAGGAGATGGTAATTAAGAACTGCAGAAAGGACTACACATAGAATTCCTACATAGAATTTCCTACCTATTAACTATAGAATTTCCTACATATTAACTATAGAATTTCCTACATATTAACTATATAGAATTTCCTACATATTAACTATAATAAATGTTTTCATTCAAGGAAAAATGTTAGAAAGAAAAATCAAATAATTATTGAGCTGAGAACTTGTAGGCTATTTTTTAGCTGGGAGCAAATATGTAATACAGAGATATAAATCTCTCCAAGAGGGTCTTTAATGCTGAAAACCCTTGGGGGTAAAGTGTACAAATGGCAATTTACTACTCCACATAAAGTGTTGCACTGCACTATATTTTTAACAAATAGTGTCTAAAAAGTTCAGACTTTTGTGAATGAAATGAGAAGAGAATAAGGAGATGGAAGCTATATCCTTGAACTTCAATATATTACCTCTACCTTAAAATACAATGGTTTTTCTCTTTATCGTCTCTTTCTAAAGAAATTATCAAGAAAATTCTGGAGAGAAAAAATGTAGACTTTGAAAAACCACAGTAGCTTGAAATCCAGTCTAAATTATTTGCTTTATTCCTTTGGCAAATTGCATGACATCTCTGAAGTTCCATTTCCTTAACTGTAGAATATGGGCAGTAATAACAATAATTACTATGTGGTATATTCCTCCTGTTTTTTGAGTTAGGATAATAGTTTTATAAATTTGTCTTATTACATTTTTACACAGTAAGAGATCCAGACACTGTTCTGCCATTTGTAACAGATGAAAAATCTGGGACACAGAGCAGTAAATTCCTTACTGAAAGTCACAGAACAGACAAGTGGTGTAAAAGAGACTGAACTCAGGAATCTGATTCCTAACCTCGAGCTCTTAATCCCTTCACTTACCTCATAATAGTTGCTAGAGAATTAAATGGATGTGAAGTGTTAGCATTGTGCTTAGTACCTAGTAGGAAATTAATAACTATTAAATCATTCCTGTATTTCTAAATGTTCTATGCTGAAAGGATACATAGCATTTTTATTTTAAATAATCATCATAAATATTCTGCCAGCCATTTTTGATCCTGTCCATGAGTTTCCTTATGGGTGAGGCTGGAGAAAAAGGAAAGAGAATTAAGAAAGAGAGAGAAGAAAGTTCCAAATTGAACTTATATAAATAGCAGGATCTGTCCTTCAGCTCCAAGCCTGCTATTAAACTAAAAAGGTGCACTATGGATGCACATCGATCTTTACTGTCACCTTCTACAAACTATAATTGAGTAATGGACGAGTATTTGCATAGAGCACCGTATTCCATCACGGGCATGTCAACCCTCAGTGCTGACTAAGTGAATTGTGTTGCTCACTGATTAACCTGAAATGAAGAGGACGATCATTTCCATCAACATTTATCAGAGCTTTGTGGTTCAGGCTAAATGGCTGGTGCCACAACTATTCTTGGAGGTAGTTCCAGAAATTCCAATTTAACAGCAGAATTCGTTTCCCATTATTCTTTTTCAGATTTGGATTCTTGGGTATATTTTCTGATAACTTCTGAAGTATATTTTCAAGTATATTTGATAAAAACTTAATCTTGATGTAAAAACTACCTTGGTATTTTTACCAAAAACTGAATTATGCCCTTTGGTTTTCATGATCACTTTATACTAACAAAGTTCTCAAAATAATAAGCAAAGTATTTGCATGCTGTGTTGTTCTGGGGGGGGGAACAGGAACAAGTAAACGAGACCAAAACTGATCTGCATATTTGGTAACATCAGCTAGCAAAAGATAAAACACAGAACATTATTTCAGATACGAAGAAACTATTTTCTTCTAACCTTTTCCCAAATGCCTTATTATATATGGTTTGTATGCCTATTTTGAAGGCAAAAATAAGGATCATAGTGGGAGATATTTCCTAGATGAAAAGTGGGGGTACGGTGTTTTGTCTGTATTTCAGATAAAACAATACGCCCAATTAGAGTCAGTGAGTTGAGGATATTTCTCCAAAATTCAAAGTAGTATCATACTCAATCATTCACTAAATTAAAGTCTTGTGTGCTATCTTTTGAATATTTTCTTCTAGAATATTCACTTAACTCTTTTGATACTTTTCCCCCCTTAAGTCATATGAAAAATTCCTTTCTTTATTCCTGGGATGTACATCAACTGAAGTTTGTATCATTTATTGAGGACCACAAAAAGTAAGACAAAGTAACAAAAGTTAGATGATTGTTGAGATCATCTAATGATTACATCCTTGTTCATTGTTCACAAACTCCATGTTCCACAACAGGCCTGATATTAGTGGCTTTAGAGTCCTGGTTTATAATGACAAACGAGAGCTGACTGTTAAGATCAGTGACAGCAAAAATAAAACTAGAAATGGTGGGAACCATGGAAGAAAGGAGAGCATCTGCCGCATCTGAAGGGGGCAGTTATACTCAGGGCTTGCCAATTGCTGGAAGAATTCCGATTCAGGCTATCCATTGTGGGACAAGCTGATCAATACTTCCCTTAATAGTAAGATACTGTATTAGACTGATCTTAATACAGTTTTAAATACACTACTAGGACTAACCCCGCACTTCAAAAAATTCCAGCTTAGGGTAAACCCAACAACTCTTCTAGGTTTAAGAGGAAAAGGCATATTTTCTATATATAACAGATTTTAACTTTGAGAAATTCCCTAGGAATGTCAGCTAAATAGAATAATACTATATAAGTATTCCAACATAAATTAATGTTGCAATATATTCTCATTTTTCTTGAATAAATAAGTCAATATTTAATATTCAATTATAAATAAGTTATAAAGTAGGTTTCTTTTACTATGACAGCAAAGAACAAAATTTACAATCGGATAATCCCTGTGCTATTGAAAACAACCAAAAGACACTGAGAATTCCAGAATTTAAACTATATTCTGCATGCTGTCTTAAGTATTTTACATACATTATTTAATTTAATCCTATAAGAAACCCATGAGATTGGTTCTATTGTTACTCCCAATCTATGTATGAGCAAACTGAGGCCCAAGTAAGACAAGTGACTTGCCCGAGACCAGAAAGTACTCAAGTTCTAAAGCAGAATTTGAGCCTGCTCCCTCTCTTTCCTTCCCCACCCGCCCTGCCACTCACACCTCTCCCTCTCTCCAATTTCACACTAACCAACTTGTTCATGTTATACACACATACCTGCACCTTGTTTTTACACATGATAATGAGTTTTGGAACTACTGATATTTCCTATCAATACACTGAGACCTACCTTACGTCTCCCACCTATGTAATATTGTAACATTATTGCATGGATGAATCAATATTCATGTAACTCACCACCTCTTCAGAGAAGCAGATTAGTGTAGTGGTTTAGCACGCAGGCTCTAGAGTCAGACTTCTGGGGTTTGTATCTTAAGACTTGACCCACTAGCTCATTACTGCACTCAACAGCTCTGTGACTACAGTGCAAAATGGGGCTACTAATAGCAAGTACCTCGCAACGCAGTTATGAGAGTTAAATGATCTATATGCTATTTCAATATGCTATATGCTATTTCAAAAGTATATAGAATAGTCTGATGTGATTAATAATCGATATAAAGATTATAAATAAGTATTTTTCTTATTTCCAAGGTGTTGATACTATAAACAATGCACATTTACTAACAGATGTAGCATTTCTAATTTTAACATTGTCAAATGATACTCCTGAAAGTTTGCCACCTTATATGAGAAGCATTATCAACATTTTTATATGGGTTCATTTTTAGGTGAAAAATGGGTTCCTATTTTAAATTTCATTGATTTATTTATGAGTGTGGTTGAGGGACTTTTCAGAGGTTTATTGATCGTCTCCATTTACATTACAAAAGTTGCCAGATTTATCCATTTCTCACTTTTATAACGGATTGCTTCTATTTTTTTTAATGTTTAGAATGAATTTTTTTTTCAAATTTGTATCTTATTTTTTCCAATTTATTCTTCATAGTTTTACTGTAATTATGTGTTTTCCATACTGAAACTTTTTAATGTGCTCAATTTGTAAAATTTCATGTATTGATTCTGGGAAGAACAATTTTAAATTATTTTACTAAAGGTTTTAAAAAACTTATTTCCAGATAATCATAATTATTTTCTTTTAATTCTTTTTTTGATGTGGACCATTTTTAACATCTTTATTGAATTTGTTGCAATGTTGCTTCTGTTTTTAGTTTTTATGGGGTTTTTTTTTTTTTTGGTTTTTTGGCCCCGAGGCATGTGGCATCTTAGCTCCCCGACCAGGGATCAAACTCACACCCCCTGCATTGGAAGGCAAAGTCTTAACCGCTGGACAGCCAGGGAATTACCCCAGATAATCATAATTATTAAACAGACCTATTTTTACAATAAGTACTTTATAGAACTTAAGTGATCCCACACTGTATTTTAATTTACTGGTCAAATACAATCAGCTCAGCGTTAAATACCTCATACCCAAGCCCCTTAAAATATATGCTTTTAAAAAAACTACTATGAATTGAAATAAATTCATTTTCTTTAGTTTCTTTTAACACTATAAAAAATGAAGTAATTCTCTTTTAGGGAAGCCAAAACTGTGGATGAAATATTTGGATATCAAAGAGGATAACATTTTCTTTTCTTTTCTCTAACATGAAAAATAACATCACTCAGCTGTAAATTAAATGTATTACTAACAGTCCTGGTCATTTTTCACTTGTCAATGAACCATTAGACACTGCATTATTTTATTAGAGTCTGTTGCTGTTAGTCTATGATACTTAGGTTCCTAAGAATTCTTTTTTGCAGTTGACAGATAGTGTCATTATTCTCTGAAACAAACGATAACTGCAAACTTGGGCAAAGAGCATATCATGATCACACCTATCGTTTCTCCTGTCTTTTGTTAATACACTGCTCCTCCACGTTGTATCAGCAGAACACAAGGAAGAATGATCTGATATTTATGAAGTGTAATTTGAAGGACAATCAAAAGATCTACTTGTGATGCATTCAGCACTAATTGAAGCTATCACAAATTCTTCTCCTTGTTTGGGAAGATATTCCTAATGTTATACAGGCAACATTATGGTAAAATAATGTATGGAAACGATCCATAAAACCACTCTTAAAATACATAAGATATTATGGAATATATCAACATAACATTCTAATAGCTATGACTAATAGTGGAAATAGATTGTGCTGGATTATGAGATATTTGATGAAACAATGACCATTCATGTACCAAAAGGAGATTTTAGACTACAAAATTCTAGTATCAGAGAGAATATAGAAGATGTCAGAGGAGAACCAAATTAAATAATCCTTAGTGTAAGACAACAATATGGGACCAGGAACCATGGCATCGATATGAGAAGCACTCAGAAAGGGAGGTTAGAAAAGAGAATTATGACGAAACAAAGAGGAACAGGCTACGTAATAGTATCTATACAAAGAAATATATGACCTTTAAAAGACACAAGCAAGCAAATGTGATTTGTAACAAACAAATCCCAAATTTAGAAGCTGAATTAAGTACTGGGCACACTTAATACCAACAAAATGTTGTATGCTATAACAAAAGTCCAGATGCATTTCTAAAATGTAAAGAGACAAATCTTAAAATGCCATTTGTCCTTTAGCGCTTCATGTCAGGATAGCCGTGCTTATATTTTCATTTGCTTTTAAAATCACATTTGCTGAATTATATTTACTGTTTCATTATTCTGACATGTTATTAATGTGTAATAATAATTTGATCAGTAATCCCCCAGTTGAAATAGGGATAAGTTTTAAAATAAATTTTCAAAAAAAGAAAGAAAAGGAAAAGTGAAAAATGTCTGTGTACAAGGAGTTTACTTTCTAGTGAGGAATGTTTGTGTTTCTAATAAATGATCTGTAAATGCTCTAATGTCTTATATAACATAATTCTATTATATTATGAAGGTAATATATGCTCACTATACAAACTTGAAAATATAGAAATAAAGAGAAATATACATATTTCTACAATATGAAGTCAGCCAGTGTTTCATTTTATTTCTTTTATAGTATTCTAAAATATTGGAAAACTCTGAAAATAGGGAAGTACAAGCCACAGAACAGTCACCTCTTCTGACTGAAGGGACTTATGAATGCCAATGAAAAAGACAGGTGAGATGTGTCTTCATACCTGACAGGGAAAGGAGAAAACTCTGTAGGCAAGCAAACAAACAGAAAAACAATGTGTGAAAATATTGAAGGAGAAATAACGCCCAGTATAAGGCAACTGTAATTACTTCAGGTTAGTCTACAGGTAATTTACCAGATGAGGAGCTGTAGTAAGCAAGGCTTGAGTTGGCAAGGGAGAGGGATAGAGACTCCCAATTGCCAGGCTGAGAAAACCAGGCTCTATTCTTTGGCCTAATTGAAGCTGTTGATGGATACTTACTAGAGGGGTGTCATATTCAGGCTGTTGCTTTAGACTTATCACTTGGATAGGAAAAAAGATGACTGTTCAGTTTAAGAGGAAGAAAGAGTGGAAATAATGAAAATTGGAGACAATGGAGACAATTTGAAGGGCTATTATAATAGCTTAGTGTGGCAAATTATGGGGACCTCAACTCAGATAAGAGCAGTAAGAAAGGCAAAGAGACCATTTGCTTAGTACCTTCATACTTAGAATACAGGCAGAGACTACCAAGATTTTTTTATAAACTATAGAGAAGATGAAAAATATTTATGTTACAAAATATCCAAGAGGTAGTGACCAGCTGAACTTAGGAAGAAAGAAAGTGTAGGAAGTTAGGATGATTCCTATGTTTCTAACTCAGGAGATGGTGGTACCATTACCTAAATGAAGAATACTGGTAGAAGTTCAGGTATGAGAGGAAGATGATGAACGCACACACCCAAATATACAAAAATACGTGGAGGCTTGTGTCTGATCACAAGAAGTGAATCTTTTCTACAGGTAGATATTTTTTATCATCAAAATGCAGAAATATTTGAAGCCATATGAATTTGAAATGTCCTTGGGTAAGAGTAAAATGTATGAAGAAGGACTATGAACGGAAATCCATTTAAATGGTAGATAGAGAAAGGTCCTACTAGAAAAGAAACAAAGATAGAACAGCCAGACATGAAAGAAGTTGCCTCAAATTTTGAAATATTATGGAAGACTAAGGAAGGAAAATTATCAGAAGGAATAGAATAATTAACATTGTCAAATACCACAGAGAGATAAATAAAATAAAGGAAGGTGCTCAAAGGGATTGGCAGTATTCCAAGTGTTTTTGCAACCTTGGCAAGAACAGTTGCAGCAGAGTGATGAGGACAGAAGCCAAGTTGCAGTGATGTACAGAGATGGAACTGTTATGAGGGAAAAAACAGTAAAGCATACTACTTGCTGAAAAAGCTTGGTTTTTAAGGGAAAGGAATAGATAAGACAGTCATGAAATTTCACAAAAGGTCTTGGACATGTTTACATAAGTAAAAGGAAGGAACAACTGGAAAGGGAGAAGTTGAAATGAAGAATGTTAAATGAAAAAGCAAGGATTTCTAAGTGATAACACAGAAGGAGAAGGCTCGAACAGAATAAGGTATATTCATACAACTGAGGCAGGAAAAAAACTAGATAAATATGAATATGTGAAGACAAATACATCTGAAGAGAGTAGAGAGAAATTGAAATATTGTATATCATAGGAACAAAAGAAAAAGAATTCCAGAGATAATCTCTTTCTTCTTCCTGACACGTTATGTTGCAGATGTTATTCCATCTCTCATATGCTTCTACGTTGTAATTAAGGGCTGATGAATAGCAGGGGCTGAGAGAGAAAAGAAACCAAAATTTAAGAATGTCTTATTTCATAAGACTGAATCCTAGAAGAGCCTGAGTAGAGAGCACTTTAAGAAGGCAGACAAGGGCCCTGAGGGCAACATCACCAGATTGATCTCAGGTTGGTTTGGGATCCCTTAGCTCTTTTTCAGATTCCATTTCCAGCTGAACTTAATATGTTCGCTCCATCACCATTTCCTTCTCTCTTCTCAATGTCCTCAATATGTTTTCATATTGAACTTCCCTAACTGTTCTATAACTGACATCTGCTGGGACATTCCTGAATGGAGCAGCATTTGATTATTACATGTTGTTTTCTTCTTTTCTTAGTGCTTATTGTGGGTAACATCAAAATGAAGTGTGGAATAGATGTCTTGGGGCAAATAATACCGGATGCTTGGACACACTTGCCTTTGTACAGATCCAAGTTATGAGCTTGTCTCTTGACAAAAAGATAAACCTCAGTGAAATGAGTAAGACATTATAAATTGAAGACATCTGCCTTAAAATGAAACTCGATATCGTATCTTATGTTTAAAAAGGTGCAAGAAATATGTTGTGATACTTCATAGAGATGGAATGTCAAAGCAATGAAAGCCTTTTTAAGTCCACATTTTCTAGTAAAATATTAGTAATGATGTTGTCTTTCTTTCCTTCTGTCTTTGAATCTTTTTCTTTCTTTTCACTCTAGATTTTGTCAGTCATTATAAAGATTTTTTAAAAAAACAAAAACGGTGTGTTCAAAAGTACCCAAATAATATATGCCATGCCAGTCTGACACAACAGATGGACCCCAGATGGAGTTTGGTACCTATCCAAAATATAATGCCAATATGCTTTTTTTGGTGTACCTACTTTACACAAAAAATGGCTTCAGAAAATAAACAAAAATTATACATGGTTTTTTTGTGTCTTTGCACTTTGTTACAGTGCACTATCATCTACGACTTCAGGAAGTTTAGCAAAAGTAATTTCAAAGTATCAACTTTTTAGATTTAAACTAGTATCAAGAAATGTAAAGCCTGTTGATAAGCCAAACAAAAACTATTCTATAGTCTTGATATAATCATCAGAATCATATTTCAACCCACTGATATAAAAAAATGCCCTTGAATTGAACCTCAAATAATGATATAGAAATAAAATGTTAGTACATTAATATAGAAATTTTAAAGCCACTGAAATGATCAATGAATGACAGATAAAAACAAAGAATAATATTTGAGATGAAATACATAAAGAATCTAGATTTCATTTTATGTAAACTATGGATTAATATCAGCATGTTTTAACACATGTTTACAAATTAGGAAAAACCTGGAAAAACAGAAAAATATGAATCTTCAATCAAATATAAAGGTTTACCTTGAATTCCCTGGTGTATCTGAGATTTGGCATTCATATGTGCATAGAATTTTTGTAAAGATGATTATATTAATGAAATCCTATTTCAGGTGGTCCATGTTTACTAAAAGCATCATCTGCTATGCCCCAATTGAAATTCATTTGATAATAAGAACAAATAACACAAGTAGTTACCATAAATCAGATATTTCATTCCTCAGAATTTTTGTAAATTCATAAAAGTATCCAAGACTGAAGACAATTATTTACTTAGTTGGAAGTTATATTCTACCAAGTATATACTCAACAAATATCAAGGCTAATCTTTCTTCTGTTTATTCCCTGCCATTACTGAGACCATTAGGCACTTTGCTCTTGTAATTTTAACTTTTCTGTGAATCAGGACTTTGTTGAGCAGTATAAGCTTTGTCCAGCTTTAACACTGAATACTGAGTATTAGATTAATGTAAGTACTTGAGCCTATTCCAGAGTATTACTTTTCTTTGACCTAGTTTGTAGTTGTTTATCTGTTTTATGTAGTGTTTATTACAGTTTTTTTTTTTTTTTTTTTGCCACATTGAGGCTTATGGGATCTTAATTCCCCAACCAGGGATTGAACCCAGGCCCTTAGCAGTGAGAGCATGGAGTCCTAACCACTGGACTGCCAGGGAATTCCCCATACTTTTCTTATTCTTAATTCACAGCAATAAATTGCTTGAGGACAGGGACTCTATTTTGTAACTTCTGATTCAGGCAGTGTTATCAAATTTAACTAACAATAGACACTTCTAATTGTAAGTCCACTCTTTTTAAATGAATGAATTTATGACCTTTCGAACTACCAGAAAACATTGCATTAAGTAATTTTTGTATCATGGGCACTTCTAGACTGTAATGATGTAGAGATAACGAGTAACTGTACTATTTCTCTGAAGAAACTTACAGTAAAGGAAGGTATGCCAAAAAACAAAAACATACAACTAAATGATAATAGTATTGAGATAAACATATAAAATATGCTGTGGGAGAACAGAGGAGGAACTGTCTAGTTTTCCTGCAGGACCAAAGTAGACTTCCTTGAGGAAATGACTCCTGTCCTGAGACTTGAAGGATGAATAGGAACACACCAAATGAACCAAGATAGTGTGAATAAGGGAAAAGTTTGTATAAAATTACAGAAATGTGAAGCAGGATACATATGGCTCAAAGGTAGTTTGAAATATACAGACTTAAGTAATAGTTTGAAGTCAGATGGTGATTACGTTTGAATGACACACTTAGGAGTTTTGAGTTCAGCTCTTACATCTACCTCCTGTTCCACCCCACCTCTCCCGGAAAATTGTTGTCCAAACAGTAGTTCTGTAGTATAATAGCTGTACCTGGGATAAAAGATGCTGGGATCTAATATATATGATGGAGTAGAACTCAATAATATTAGTATTTACCATTCCCTATCCCCTACACGTGTGTGTGTGCACACAGACACAGACACAGACACACACACACACACTCTCTCTCTCTCTCTTACCTCCTGAGAAGGTCTTTTTGTGTCATTTGACTACTTGCACCTGGGAAAAGTCTGTTAGGCCTATCGTTTTAATACATGATGAAAATGTGATCCGTGAAAGGTGGACAGCAGTAAGCAGGGGGAAATATATTTTGGTAGAAAAAGAAGTCTACTGTTCTTTCGGGGAGATAGAATGAAGAGGAGAAGTAGATAAGGAACTTAAAGAATCACCAAGAGAAAAGAGAGGAATTTCAGGTCCACAAATGGCACCTGACTATAGATCCTTTTTTCCTGACACAACTCATAGGACTAATGAGCAGGGAAGCATATAACAAAATACTGCCATAAGAAATTAGAGAGGCAGCCTTAAAGGGCTTTACAGAGTGGGATAATCTTATCAGATCTGGGGTTTAAAAATTTGTAAATATGAATGGATAATAGAGTTATTTTTCTACTAAAAATCCTTAAAGTAACAAATAATTACAATATAAACCTCCTTTAGGTTATTTTTTCCATCTATTATAATATTAGAAGAAATATTGGACAACGCTCTTCGCAAGTTGCTTTTCTAAGAAGGATACTCTACAAGGGGAGTTTAGTGTTCACGGTATTTACTACGTAGTTACCTTAAGATCAACGCCAGGGGAAGGGGAGATGGGGGAGGGGCGAAGGTTGGGCAGAAGAAATTGAGTGGCAATGCAGTCCTGACATTTGCCTCCCATGACTCCACAGAGAGCTCCCAGGTACCACAGCCCACCTTGTGTCATGTTGGGTAGAAATGGCCAAGACTTCAGAGACCACCTTATTCATCAATTAAGTATGGGCTCTCCCACATACGGTGTGACTTTGGGTGATGCTACTGTTTGCAGCCAAGGCAGTTCAGGAAGGGGTTGACAGTTGATGGCTTTTTGCTGACAGTACTCCTAAAAGCTATAGAAACAAGATATTCCTGGAAGAGAGATTTGAATGAGATACTATTCCCATCTCATTACTCTCTACAAATTTGCTCTTTAATTAAAGATAATTACTAAATTACCCAGCATAACTTCTCCACAGCAAGTACTCATATTTTTCCTATTCCCTTTGCTTTTTATATCATTCTTGGTTTTTTTTTTTGTTGTTGTTGTTGTTTTTTTTTTTTTTTTTTGGTACGCGGGCCTCCCACTGTTGTGGCCTCTCCCGTTGAGCACAGGCTCTGGACACGCAGGCTCAGCGGCCATGGCTCATGGGCCCAGCCGCTCTGCGGCATGTGGGATCTTCCCAGACCAGGGCACGAACCCGTGTCCCCTGTATCAGCAGGCGGACTCTCAACCACTGCGCCACCAGGGAAGCCCCGTTATTTTTAAAAATGCTTTTCACTCACTTCTTCAATTTAGAGGCTGAAGCCTAAACAAGAAATTCTATTAAGAACTAGACCATCAAACATGGCAGAGAAAGCCACAAAGGATAAAATAAGCATTTAGGGCCCCGTGGGATAGTGGCATAGGGCTTTTAGGAGATACATATAGAAAATCCCTAAATGAAAAACAGAAAAAAAGCAGTTATTTACATTGAGCCTAGCATTTTAAAGATGGTTAAGTAGACAGAAAAGATTGGGTTCTTTACAAAATAACTTATATACTTATTTATTTTCTGGCAAGCTGATTCTTGTAAATTCCTGCAGTGCATAATTTAGTGGTAGGGCTCTGAAATTAAATAGCCTAATTGACATCTTAATCTAAATATGTGAACAAAAACTACTGAACTAAGATTGAGAATAAAGTTTAAAGATTCCTTGACCTAATGAATACCTTCTGTGGGATTGTATGCTATAGAGTTGGTTGGTATGGTGTTGTAGGCAATTTTCCAGAAACACATATAAACTGAACTACTTTCCTGTCTGAGGTTGGGCTATATTTTTATCACCCATTCTGCAAAACATGCCATCTGCCATTGTGCAGTCATGTAAAAGCTCTGGAAAGGTTTTAGCATCATCAAAACGAAGTAGAGGACGCTTACAAAATGTGTTACCTTTGATCTCTGTTTTTGATTATTTCTGTCACCATTTTTCCTCTGCTTATCTGAACTTCTGAAACAAGAGGAAGACTTTACTCATGCTTCAGCATGTGATCAAGATTGTTAATTCATTGAATCGGGCATCTCTAACTATACATATGCTCAGCAGTTTACACAAGTTGCTAGAGACTACAGCTATAACCTACTTCATCTATTAAAGCATACAACACATGATCAAAAAGGAAAAATAACATAAACCAAATACAACTACTGAGATCAAAAACCGTAAGTAGCTATCTTCTGTGTGTATTATCTGAACTTTCTTTAATGCATCTGGTTTCCATGCCAGCTAAGGGAACAAATACCTACAGATGTGTATTCATATTATACATTCAAAAATAAAACCCCAATAAAAAGGAACATATTTTTCTACTGTGTGATTTAAACTTCCCTTACCTAAGTATATATACTAGTTTTGGAGACAGACTCATTGAATTTCAACAGTGAAAAATAAACGGGATATGTATCTCTATTTGGTTTGCAATGTAATTTGGTTGTGTCGTTTGGACTTTTAGACCTTATTTTGAAAGTAAAGACTCTGGGTCTAAAAAACAACTTTTAGAAATTATAATTAGTAAACAAGAGGATTTCTTCATTATGATATCACGGAGTCTGTGATATTAAGTGAATCTAGTCTTCTTAGTTCATTTTAGTGCTTTATGATATGAAACTCATGCATCCTCCTCTTTAATGATAGCTTTCCTGCTGCCCTAGTACAAACATGTATGTGCTTAGATGCCAGGAAGATACTGCCAATTATCCTACGTAAGAGACACAGCAATGAGTGAAGGCTTGTCCACTCTGCCATAATAAGTACCCAGTAATCTACACAATGACTACATTCTGCTGAAGTTAAAGGTTTATGGTACACTCTAAAGTTTGGATTTATTAACGAAAACCAAGAGGATAATGGAGAATCATTTACATTTTTATCACTGCTTTCGAGATGAAAAATTCTGCTCTTCTCCAGTATCTGCTCTTTCCTTCCGTTCAAGAGAGAATTCACTAATGAGCCGTGCGCTTTTCCCCAGTAACCACAGAATTAGAACCAGGCTCTCTTCTAATCTGGCCTTTACCAACTGATCAGAATTAGGACATGGTTAAAAATCTATTTTCTATCTTTATTCTGCAGAGTAGCAATAACCAACTTAAAACTATAGCTTCTGTTTAAAGCCGGCATATGAAAAACTGGAAAATAAAGTTTATAGCAATTCCCGATTTTCTCCTACCCTTTATTATATAGCATTACTTTTAGCACAGTTCATCTTAAAATTTCATCCCTCTTGCCCTGTACACCACTCGGATATCTCTTTGTTTATCATGTCCTTTTTCTAGCTGGTAAATCTGCATGCAAAATGCAAGACTGCTTAGGTTAGTGGCTACTTCAAACTCGGTACTTTATCATGAAAATATGTATTTTACGAAAGTATGTACTCTCAAGCTACTGTCTCCAAAGGTTTTGATTTAGTGGGTTGCGTTTCACAGTAAGATGTTGAGATGGAGTTTGTATGCAAGAAAGATAGAGGGCACTGCTCTTGGCAACAGCTGTAAGGAAGGGAAGGAGCAGGAAGGAGCAGCTAAATGGACGCCCTGTGGTTGGTATGGCCCTTCCAAGTTACCCCCAAATGAGGCATGTGGTTTGGCCTCTGTATCGCCACAATGACTGTGGATGCTGGTGGTCTCAGGAAGGGGCATGACTTCAGGTGAAGCAGCTCCTTTGCTAAGAGCAAGGCTCAGTTTCTGATCCTCTTCACTGCCTGTGTCTCAGCCAGCAACCATGATAATTTGCTCTGTTAGGCAGAATTGTAATGCTCAAGAATCTCAAACACCTGGAGCCAGGATATGAATTGTTAACTTCGTTTCAGATCTCTTTAGGTTTGTCCAGCTAAATGAGGTTACATGGTACATTTCCTGAAGACCTGAGTATAGGGAACTAAGTACCTAAAGCATCTCCCTCAGTTGGAGACCACAGTTTCTGAAACATTCAGAACAACTTAAAATGTTCTCCAAGACATTCAGCAATCATATATAACTAAAAGCAATTTTTAAAATGCACATAACAAAAGAAAGAAAACTATTTTCATCTTAGATGATAAAAACAGATGACTTGGAGTCAAAAATATATTTTCAAATGGCTAAGCCAGTTGTTTATTTGTTCATTCACTTACTAATTATTTATTAAGCATGTGTTATGTGCCAAATATTGTTTTAGGCACTAAGGACTCAACATTGACAGAACAAGTATACAGAAAAACTTTTCATGGGGTTTATTTTCTAGGGGTATATATATTATTTAAATATGTTGAACCTTAATTTCCTCATCCATAAGAAAGGATGCTTGCATTGCAAGGATAACATAAGGGATTATGCGTAAAGTACTCAGCCTCTGTTTCTACCTGTGATAAGAAAAATTCCTTTGGATACATTTCTGGTCCTATGCAATAAAATAATCATAGTAAAGACCATTCTTCAATAGAGTGATGGGGTGTCCAAGATTAAAGTACATGTAACTTTATATGGGTACATTTAAAAAATATTTTTTTGTAATTTCCTCTGTTGTTCTGGGAACCTCGGATAGGATTTGGGAAAGATGATCTTACTCAGGGACTAAAGGGAAAGAGGACATATTTAAAAGGGTCTTTTCTCACCCCATTCAACTCATGGGTCTCATGTAGCAGCTGATCTCTTGGCTGAATTGGTGAAATTTTGGAGTACAAAAGACAGCTGGCAACCATGGGTGAGACTTCTCAAAGGTATCAGAGAGAAGAGCTAACAGAGAGAAAGCAACATCTCAGGAAAGAAGAGATTGAAAATGATTCAGATCACTGGCCTCAGGTTTTAAAAGTAAGACATAAAGACTAGATCTTGAGCATGCTAGAAGACTGAGTTAGAACATTTGTTTTATTTAGGAATAGATTTTTTAATTTAGCTAAATAATTTTCTTTGTTTCTTAGGATCAAACAACAAAACAACAAAATCAAACAATTGCTTACTAGATGTATGAGCTCTACGAGGCATTTTTTTTTCCCTCGTTAAAATGGGATTATGTGCTTTATATATATATATATATATATATATATATATATATATATATATATGTATATATATTTGTGGTACGCGGGCCTCTCACTGTTGTGGCCTCTCCTGTTGCGGAGCACAGGCTCCAGACGCACAGGCTTAGCAGCCATGGCTCACGGGCCCAGCTGCTCTGCGGCATGTGGGATCTTCCCGGACCAGGGCACAAACCCGTGTCCCCTGCATCGGCAGGCGGATTCTCAACCACTGAGCCACCAGGGAAGCCCACGTGCTTTTTATAGTATCAAGTTTAAGAACACAATCTTCGGGTCAGTGTGACTTCTCACAGCTGTTCTTACCAGCTGTGTGACCTTGAGTATGTTCTGTATGATAGTGAATATGTTACTTCACCTCTTTAAATCTATTTTCTTATTGCATAGTGAGCATTGATACAACATCTGTTATATGATCGTTGTGAGAATTAATAGAGGTAATTTAAGAGATGTAAATAACCCAGTTGGTGTCTAGTAAATTCTTAGTTATTGCTTTACTACTATTATCATTAATAGAAGTAAATTTTGTTAGCATATTTACTAGGTTTATTGATTTATTAATTAAAGCAGCATATGATTTCTAGCCACACTTAATTACATTTATTCCAAATTTGGTAAAAATAGAGAGAATCTAATCATTTCTGATTTTTCCAGCAAATACTCATTTATTTTAAATAGATGGAAAAAAGATACTTCTTTTCTTTCTTTTGTAGGGTTTTCTTCCTGCAACAGGAGAGAATCATCCAGAAGAGGAAAGCAACTATGGCCCCCTGCAGTGGATCTGCGCAGATGTCACGAGTGTTCATGGGGAAAACAGAAGAGTGAGCACATCCTTGATTTGGTCCTTTCCTGAGTTTTTAATAAGTATGCAGTTTAAATAAGCTTGTTCTCCATTCAATGTACTAATTAGGTGGATGATAAAATGATGTCTGTGCTGCATGAGATGTTTCAAATTCAGAAAATTATTTATTTGTGTATGGAAAAATGTCTTCCCAAAAGAATGAGTCTGATAGCCTTCAATATTCATTCATTATTAAGTCAAATTACCAAGTTATGGAATAAAACTCTGTCTTAGGAGAGAAAGCTAATTACTGAAACCCTAAAGCTTTTCTTACAAAACTAGAATACTTAATGTCTAATATCGGAGTTTCTTTTTCAGAAAATAAGATAACTGGTTTTAAGTCTCCTAAAAATTCCTCCCACAAATGCTTTCTAAATGAAACTATAATCCCTACCATCCCCTCCCCCCAACCATTTTTCTTCTTTGTAGAATTATAAGGGGAAAACTGCTGTACTTACATACACATATACTTTTCCAAAGTCTATGCCCCAGCCAATTTTTCTAACAACTCTGAGAGCCTAATATAGTTCCTATACTCAGGGTATATAAAGCCTGTCAACATTTAAATCGTCTGTTTCTTTCTCTGTCTGCCTTTTACCCCAACCTAACCTCCCTCTCCATTCTTATTTTATGTTTAAATTTTTATTTATTTATTTGTGGCTGTGTTGGATCTTCGCTTCTGCGCTAGGGCTTTCTCCAGTTGTGTCAAGTGGGGGCCACTCTTCATCGCGGTGCGCGGGCCTCTCACTATCGCGGCCTCTCTCGTTGCGGAGCACAGGCTCCAGACGCGCAGGCTCAGTAATTGTGGCTCACGGGCCCAGTTGCTCTGAGGCATGTGGAATCTTCCCAGCCCAGGACTCGAACCCATGTCCGCTGCATTGGCAGGCATATTCTCAACCACTGCGCCACCAGGGAAGCCCTCCATTCTTATTTTAAAATGTATTTAGCTCTTAGGACATTTCTCAGACTTTTATTCTTCTCAGTCTCCTGGAGCCAAGAATTTAGATCTTCAAAATATTAAACTCATTTAACTCACATTTACTTCACATTTTAAAATAAATCACTGAATAACATATTTAGGTTTCTTTTGATTAAAATAGAATATTAAGGATGTTTCTTTTCCTTACATTAATATAAATGTTTTAGAGTATTCTGACTTCTGCTGGCTTAATAAATATCTTTTTTTCTTAAGTAAATTGTCCACAATAAAAATATATTCCTATAGTATATAATACCAAATGTATACTTTATGAAATTTTATAGGAAAAGCTTCCATAGTACATATATACATATTAAGTATAATGATTATTTCAAAATATATATTTACTTTCTTTTCTTTACTGGATTTCTTTTGTAGTCCTAAACAAAAAATGGCAAGCTTTTTTTTCACTATACATTTTATTTATCACAAGTTGACCAGTGATTCCCAAAGGCATCCTTTATCATTACAATAGTGTCGAGATATACACTGCAAGACACAGGTTGTGTGATCAAGTAAGTGTGAGAAATACCTCTGAATTATGTAATACACATCGGCATTTTAGAGGCACTGTGAAATATGGTAATTATGACACCAATTGAATCTTGTTTAACTCAAAGTTTTATAACCTTATTTAAAGACTGCTGACTTTAATTTATCAACAATTAATATGTATTAATGAACTGTTATTAACAATTACTGTGTGCCACACTGTATTCTAGGGAGGAGAAAAATAGACATCCATAAAAAAATTATTATTCTCATCCTCAGAAGTTTACACTATAGTAATAATAATAGTGTGTTCGTTTCTGCTGTATAACAAAGTGAATCAGCTATACATATACATATATCTCCATATCTCTTCCCTCTTGCATCTCCTTACCTCTCACCCTCCCTATCCCACCCCTCTAGGTGGTCACAAAGCACTGAGCTGATCTCCCTGTGCTATGTGGCTGCTTCCCACTAGCTACCTATTTTATATTTGGTAGTGTATATATATCCATGCCACTCTCTCACTTTGTCCCAGCTTACCCTTCCCTCTCCCCATATCCTCAAGTCCATTCTCTAGTAGGTCTGCATCTTTATTCCTGTTCTGCCCCTAGGTTCTTCATGACATTTTTTTTTTTTTTTTTTAGATTCCATATATATGTGTTAGCATGCGGTATTTGTTTTTCTCTTTCTGACTTACTTCACTCTGTATGACAGACTCTAGGTCCATCCATCTCACTACAAATAACTCAATTCCGTTCCTTTTTATGGCTGAGTAATATTCCACTGTATATATGTGCCACATCTTCTTTATCCATTCATCTGTTGATGGACACTTAGGTTGCTTCCATGTCCTGGCTGTTGTAAACAGAGCTGCAATGAATATTGTGGTACATGACTCTTTGAATTATGGTTTTCTCAGGGTAGATGCCCAGTAGTGGGATTGCTAGGTCGTATGGTAGTCCTATTTTTAGTTTTGTAAGGAACCTCCATACTGTTCTCCATAGTGGCTGTATCACTTTACATTCCCACCAACAGTGCAAGAGGCTCCCCTTTTCTCCACACCCTCTCCAGCATTTATTGCTTCTGAATTTTTTGATGATGGTCACTCTGACTGGTGTGAGGTGATACCTCATTGTAGTTTTGATTTGCATTTCTCTAATGATTAATGATGTTGAGCATTCTTTCATGTGTTTGTTGGCAATCTGTATATCTTCGTCAGAGAAATGTCTGTTTAGGTCTTCTGCCCATTTTTGGATTGGGTTGTTTGTGTTTTTTTTGATATTGAGTTGCATGAGCTGCTTGTAAATTTTGGAGATTAATCCTTTGTCAGTTGCTTCATTTGCAAATATTTTCTCCCATTCTGAGGGTTGTCTTTTTGTCTTGTTTATGGTTTCCTTTGCTGTGCAAACGCTTTTAAGTTTCATTAGGTACCATTTGTTTATTTTTGTTTTTATTTCTATTTCTCTAGGAGGTGGGTCAAAAAGGATCTTGCTGTGATTTATGCCATAGAGTGCTCTATGTTTTCCTCTATGAGTTTTATAGTGTCTGGCCTCACATTTAGGTCTTTAATCCATTTTGAGTTTATTCTTGTGTATGGCATTAGGGAGTGTTCTTATTTCACTCTTTTATTCATTAGCTGTTCAGTTTTCCCAGCACCAGTTATTGAAGAGGCTGTCTTTTCTCCATTGTATATTCTTGCCTCCTTTATCAAAGATAAGGTGACCATATGTGTGTGGGTTTATCTCTGGGCTTTCTATCCTGGTTCCATGGATATATATTTCTGTTTTTGTGCGAGTACCATACTGTGTTGATTACTGTAGCTTTGTAGTCTAAAAAGGGGTCTTCTTAATATGAGTAATGTCAATTAATCATTAAAACTCAGTTTTAAACATTTTAAAAGACACTTTTTTTAGATTAAAAGAAAAACAAAAACCCTAAGGCAGAGAGAGAAAGTATGTAAATTCTCAAGGCAACAAATTTTATAGGTAGTAAAGCTAGGGTTCAAAGCCAGGTGTTCTATTCCAAGCCCTGTGTTCCTAAATGCTAGACTATAGCTGCTCACAGTGCATGTCTTTGCAAATACTACAGTGGATTTTAGCTTACTTGAGATCAAAGGCCTGTTCTGTCCTGTTAAGTTTATCCTTCTTCCTAACACAATCTCTAACATATTATATTGCCACAAACACTGTCCAATAAATAAATGAATAAGTGAACACATGTTTGCTACTGATCTATAAGACAAGTAACTGCTGCTAAGTTATTGCTTCCTACTGTATAGTGATAAATAGGTCAAGATTATAACCTTCATATTATTGCTTTCTTCTTTTGCATCTCTAGCCTTACAAATTTATTGAAATACATACCTATTATCAACTATTTTGTATTAAGTTGGTATTGGTATTAAGACCAAAACCTGTTCAAGACCTATCCCTTCACCTATTCCATTAACTGATCATTGACTATTCCTTACTGTCTTGCTCTTCTTATCATAGACTAGTTCTCTCTCCACTCTCTTCTCAAGTCACTCCAAATCTACACTCATACTTCATTCACCATAAAATTCCAACCCTCCTCATGTAAACTTCTTAAAGGGTAGTTCATATTCACCACCTCTATATTTCTTTCTCTTAACATCTACTTCCAAACAAACCTCAGGTTGTGATGACTTCACATTTTTAAATATTTCACAATCTAAGTATCTGTTCATTCACTCACCCAGTTAATCACACAATACTCTTTGAGAGTTTCAGTCCTTCTCTTTCATTGTTAGATGAAATAAATCATTCTCTCTCTCTCCCTCTCTCTCTCTCTTATTGAATCATTCTACATCTCTCCAATATCAATATGTGATTCTCTTTGAAGCCACCCGTGTTTTGCCCCTGGATTATTGCCGTAGTCTCCGTACTGTTTTCATTACATTTTCTCTTTCCACCTTTTCACCCATTCTTCTCACTCTAGGCAGAAGGATATGTGTGGGAATATGACTGAGACACTCCTGCTACTATTCCTGTCAGAGAACATGCAGGAGGTCTAGCTACACAGTAAAAATAACTCATAGTTGCAAAGAAAGACACCATGCTCCTTATGGTCCTATTTCTGGTGCCAGACCCATATAATCCATATCAACTTTCCTACTAAACCGATTTTTTGGCTTTTGCAGGAAGGAAGAGAAGGAAATTGTCATCTTGAGAAGAATATTTTATGAAGCATTAATACTTTTCTTCCTCCTTTCCTATAAAGGGTGGGTCAAATCAAATGCTCAAATCAAACCTCTCCATTCTCTTTGACTCCTAAGTTGAGAAAACTCCACTGAATTTTGATAAGCCTTCATACTGCTGATGGGTGTCTTACAACATGAGCATGTAAAAGAAGAGACACAGTAACACTGAGAATACAGCAGCTATGGTTCCTACTTCTTGGTGTGGCAAGGGTATATGCATTTCTCTGAGGGGCAGAGGGGGTGAATGGGCACTGTGCACCTGCAGCAGGTAGGTATGAAATAGAAGAAAAGTTATGAGAAGGTGGTCAAAAAAGCATCTCCACCTTGATAGGCACAACAAATTAGAGAACTCTATGGTGGGGGCGGGGCAGTATTGGGAGACAGCCTAAAAAACAAGTGCACCACATGGGAGAAAGCCTTTGGATACCAACAGCACTCTGAAAGCCAATGGCCAGGCAGTTTGAAGAAGAATATGCCTATTCCCAACAAGGAAGGGGCCCCAAAATTTGCAACCAATGTGTTTTTCTTATCTAGGCGAATATTTTCTCTGTCATTTCCCCTCAATTCCCTGCTTCTGCAGATACCAGGTACATGAAAAAAAAAGTGGGGATGAGAATCAAGAAAGAAAGTAGGTCTGACCATACTCCCCATCTTTGCCCTTTTGGTAGCTTATTGAAGCTAACAATAAATAAACTGTCTTGTGGAGAAGAGTTCAATGTGACAGAGGCAAGAGATAGTATTTAAAATTTACTGAATATCCAAAATGAGAGTGTTTTAAAATCTGGAAAATTCCTGGAGATAACTATATTTTTTGTTACATAATGAGATTCCATTAGTTGGCACACTGAAGTTCCTTTGTACCTACTACATAGTCAATGAAGTTTCAAATATTAAAATTGATCACAGTTACTAGTTTAAGTACAATGGCATCACTGAATTGAAATTACTTAATTCATATCTGTTAGTTCTTCTTCAAAAAATGGCTTTCTATTAAGTTATGGTAAAATCTAAGGCTCTTTTGTCTTAAAAGCCCCTCCACAGTTTATCCCATGACTTTTTCATTAGCTTCATCTTCCTCTATCTCCTACTTGCCTGTGTGTTCTAACTTTACTGGTTTCTAACAGTGTCTTGAATATGCCTTCTCCTCTTGCCAGCGGCTGTCACACACATTCTTCCTTTCGCTTACAATACCACTTTTTATCCAGCCTACTCTTTTCCAATTTAAAGGTCTTTCCTTATTTTCACTTATACAAGAAGGACTTCCCTGAAACTCCAGGCTAGTTTAATTTCTCCTTTTAAGTGCCCCTATAGAACAAAGCACATCCCTATTTGTAAAATGCATCATATTGCAAATTATTACAGTGTCTTTCTTCCCAACCAAAGAATAAAGCAAAGGAATAATGTCGGCCTTCTTTACTATTAAATCCCCACTGTCTACCACGGTTTCTAGTAGATATTAAGCATTTAATTAATCTTCTACTTAACAGATTCATTAACTGTGGGTACTTGAACAGTACTACTCAACTTGGGCTATCAAAGATAATGCACCATACAAGCTGAGACATTAAACAAAGCAAAACAATTAAACACAACCACTGGAGGTTCACTAATGAGGAGCTGCCCAGTGAATATACATTAAAGCAAACTTGTAGAGGAAGAATGACCATATTTCTTAATACAAAGTGTCACTTATCTACTCAAAATGAAGGTATACAGAGTCACTAGCATTCCTATTGTTTTAAAGGATTGACAGGAAAATGTCCAAGTCATATAAAAAGAAATAACTAAAATTTTCCTAGATGTTTGTACACACATACATAACAGAGATTTGTGGATTTTTTCTCTCAAGTCTCTTTATTTCTTGGGGTTCCAAGTTTTGACTGTGCATGAATAGTCCCTATACATTATTTTGCTTCAGTCTGCCTGACTGATATCTCTTTATCCATGAGGCCATCTGAGAAGAGAGCTCATATAGCTACAGGGGACTAACTCCTCCATGGGAAATAGTGGAACCAGTCCCTTTAGCTCTGCCCTTAAGATGCTTTTTCTAAAGGAATACATATAGATATATATATAGATATATATATAGACACAGATATAGATAAATATATATGATTTTGGCAGCAAATATATATGCATATATATTTGCATACACACACACACACACACACACACGATTTAGAAAGCAACATCACAATGCCTCTCTAGTTCTCTGTATTTGCCCTGTTTGCCAGAATATACAATCCTCTAAAAGGTCACTTCTTCTCAAGCCTATTATATGAATAGATATCTACAGTTGCTTATTGTGATAACTCACCTAACAAACTAGGACACATCTGAATCTTAGTTTTACTCAACTGTAACTACCTACCACATTAGAAGTGTTAAATTCATAAACTGCACACAATCATAGAGATAGAATTGAAAAATAAATATCCAAAATCTATTTACTGAACATTGATTTAATGCAAAAAATATCTTCACTGAAAATAAGTATCAGAGGAAATATTAGCTGAACATTATTTTTTATATTGGATATTGGGTCTAATCAATTTATTTTTCTTTTCTGACATGTGACATTCATGTAGCTTTTCGATCTTGAAGATACTACATCAAAAGTTGAGATAAAAAAGCAAAAGTTCTCTACCACAGAGTGGAATTACCAAGTACCACTCGGCCTTAAGTATTCTGATAGGTACTTTTCACAACAATACAATGAAATAAATGTTATTCCATTTTAAAATGAAGAAACTGAAGCAAAGGAGTTTTAAAATCCCAATACAGAGTGAGCTAATTCTCCAGGAAAATCTTTCCTGTGGTTTATCTTCTCAAGCTATAGATTTAGTACAACTTTTGATTAAAGTTCATTTTTCCATACATCAGAGGATCAGGTGGGAGAAAGTTTATATATACTGAGACTATATTACACTTCTTTTCAGACATGGGTGGAAGCGTTTTTAAGCTTGGTTGATTTCAGGATATATTGTTCAATGCTCTGACCAGGGTCCACTCCACTTAATCATAAGTATCCCTATTTCTTGAGGGATTTGACTTTTTTCCCGTAATGTGTACTGCTCCTGGGAAAATGGCAAGGTCAGAAACACTTGCCCTTTAAAGGTCCAATAATGTTGTAGACTTTATGACATGTAATGTGAAACTTCACATCCCAAGAGATTTTACTGTTTTTTTTGTTGTTGTTGTTCTACTTTATAACCCCCTCATATCACTTTTATAAAATTTTGAGTTATTAATGATAACACTCAAGATTTGTTTATTCTTCCTTATCATGCATGTGTGTGTCTATTTGTGTGTGTGTGCGTGTGTGTGTGTGTGTGTGTGTGTAGGCATGAACAGGAAGGAGGACCTCTGTGTCTTACATTGTTACAACTTTTCAAAGTATATGGTATAAAGATGTCCCTCTTTCTGTATTTGTAATTATAGATTTTATGCTTTCTGTTTTGTTTTGTTTTCATTTTTACCTTTATTGATGTGTGTGTGTGTGTGTGTGTTTTATTATCTATTATGGAAGAATGATTCAGTTCACTATCTTCACATTTATTGAAATTACATAGAACACAAAGAACAGAAGAAATAGAAAGGAACTCAGAAATCACCTTGGGGAAGAGGAAAGAGGGGAAGGAGAGTGGGAGTGAGGGGGAGAAAGTAAAGAATTCCTTGTATAACCAGTTTAAAACCAATTTATGTTCTGGAAAAAAGTAGTGATTAACTTCTTTAAAAAGTCACTACTGATTTGGCAAATAAAATAGAGGAAAGGAAAAGGCTAAGAACCTTGAAGCTACTGTTAAATAACTGCAAGTTATATTAACAAACTATCTGAAGAGAGGTAAGAGCCCTTTGATTCTGGATGTGAACAATCAGACTTAAAGGAGACCTTCCTGTTAAAAGGGCCATCAAAAAGGAGATGCGTGGGAATAATCTCTGTCCCAGCTTGTTTCTAAAAGTCAGTTTTTCCTTTAGGCAAAAGAAGAAAAGATACAGAACTGGAGAGTTGATTTTCAAGTTTAAATTAAGGATGGTCCAAGTTCAACTTAATGCCTTCCCTCAGTAAATTGTATGCAGACTGTTTAAACAGTTTTCTAAAAGCTTAAAAAATTTTAAAATAATTTAATATATGAAGCTTTCCTGAAACACCACCATTGCCTCTATCCAAGATCCATGTAGGTACCTGTTATATTTGTGAAACCAAAGAGACATTTAAGAATACTGAATTTTTTTAATTTTAAGACTTGAACCTGGAAGAATACAAGTTAGATTAACTACTCAAGTGGTTTTGCTTTTACTAGCTGCATATATTCAATTCCATTCAATCATGAATTCCAATGACATGAAAAGCATTATGTTCCATACTTTAGAGGAAAAACAGACATGGTAGGGGTATTTAAAAAGGAATTATATGAATCAAATGCCATTGTGTGTCATCTTCACAAATATCTTGTTTAATATACTCAGATTATCTTTTTTCTCTTGAGTCGTCCAGCACCTACAACCAAAAGTCCTTCCTGAAATTTGTAGAGAAAATTGGGAAGGGTGTAGAAAACATGAATAGTTAGGTTAAATATGAAACTCTACAATTTCTTTGCCTCTTTGTTACATTAATTGTTGATATAATGGTGTGCTCCTACTTTGCAGGTTTCTACTCCATTTGAGATGATACCAGAATAAACATCTTCATTCTGGGGAGAATTTTTGCCAAATCCAAATTTCTTGCATGACATTTTTATAATGATAACAACAATAATGATAATAACAGTAATAATAAAACCAACCTTTATTGTGTGCTTATTATATACTAGGACCTTACATATTATGTCTTTGGATCGTCACAAAAACCTCATGGAAGACAGTTCTACTACCATCATTTTAGAAATAAGGAAACTGAGACTCAGGGAAGTTGTCATGCTTCCCTATGTTAACCAGCCCTGACACACTTTTCTAATGTGTTTTTAACATTGCCAGTCACAGAATTCTCAGTCTAGAACTTTACCAATATCTCTTTATATTGACCTGCTGAGAACTTTTGACCATGTTACCCTTGCTTTTCTTCTTCTCATTATCAGTCATATGTAAACAACATATCCTGAAAGTCTCTTATTCTACTAACATGGACCAAAATATTAAGTTACCTAAAACCTTCCCTTTCCCCATCTGATCCTGTAGATTCAATATTTTGATAACTTACCTGCAATAAAACACAGGGGATACCTATAACTATAAATACTAAAGGTATTTTGATATTAGACAGTTTCTTTTTAGATGAAAACATTAATGTATGACATTATGTATCCTTATTTTAAAGATCCAACTTCTAAATATAACCACGCAGTATTTGCATTTGTATTTCAGATGAGTAGATAATATTATTATTACATAAGAAGTTAGTAAGGTAATATAAACTTTGTCTTAAACTTTCTTTATTTAATAAAGAGTTGAGAATTGGTAGCACTGAAGCAGCCCTTAACATATGGGCTTGAATAATAACTTTCTTCCTTTATTTATAGAAAATGTCCATTCAACTGCTATTTCATTAAACTTCTAAAGCGTGAACCCAATATGGAGCATTATGGTTTATTAATTTTAATTCAATCCCTTTCACTTTTGATGAATAATACAACTTCTTGTCTACTCTAATACACTTAAAACAGAATCTGAAAATATTACAACAGTGAAGTTTAATTCTCTTACTTTATCAGATATTTTCCTAATTTATATTTCCCTTTCATTTATTTTTCTTTGTTCATTTATCTTTCTAATACTGCTGAATGGAGTTTTAAAGTATTCCAAAATTGGTGCTTCAGTCAAAATCTGTTCTTCTTTCAGCTAATGCTTCACACGTACAACTTTCTAAACCAGCGTCCTTTTGCTTCAACTGTCACATTTTAAAATAAATTAGAGACTCACCACTCACTGGCTACTGAAGTTCATGAATTAATTGACTTGACTGTTTTGGCTTTCTTTGATCTAAGCTATTTTCCCAGTAATACTTTGATTTACCTGACATTAAAGGGCAAACTGAGCAATGAGTTTCTGGAACTACATTCCTATAAAAACGGCACCAGTATACCAATGAATGGCATTAATTGCACTTGGGATATTTACATAGAAGGAGGATGCTAATATAACATTTCTACTATATATCAAATGTCAGATATTATAATCAGTGTTATTTCAATGGAAGACACAATCATTTGGTTCTATTCGGCAGATGTAGTTAACACCTACTATCTGCAGGCATTTTGGAGGATATCAGGAAGAGTCCATTAATTATACTTAAAGAAGATGAGGTGAATACAGTCTGATTTTAAAATGGATCCCTTCCCATGCCCAAGCTCATTCAGGTTGCTGGCTGAATCAAGTCGGTTATAGAATAGTGATCACCATTTTCTTCCTGGCTGTCAACTGGGGGCTCACTCTTAATTCCTAGAGGCCTCGCTCTGGTACTTGCAAACAGGACCCCACATCTCAGAACCAACAGAGGCAGGTCTTACCTTTTTCAAGGTTAGAATCACTATGACTTCTCCTCCTCTATCTCTTTTCCCTTCAGCTAGAGAAAGTTCTCTGATTTTAAAGGTTCATGTAATTAGCTTGGAGCTAGCTACCTGGATAATTCAAGGTACTCTCCCTATTTTAAGGTCTACAACCTAAATTACATCTACAAAGTCCCTTTTGCCATGTAATGTAATATATTCACAGGTTCCATGAATTAAGGCATGGACATTTTGGGGGAACCATTTTGTCTACCACACTAGGTAATCTTTAGTTTTTTCTCTCACTCATACATTGCTAAAAGAATTTTTTTGAATGAGCATTGAAGCTATAACACTAGAGTACCTGGGGGTGAAAGTAGCTGTTGGTAAAGAATATATATAATATCTCTACTATGGGTTCAACTTTTTAAAAAAGATTTCTGAGAAAAAGGTATGCCATTTCAACCGAAAAATAAAACTTAATACACTAGAAAGATATTCTCTTTGTGAAGAAATGATGCCAAGTGGTTAATGGTATTTTAAGAAATATTTCTAAATATCTTCTCAAAGTAAAAACTTACAGAATTAACCCTGTAAACAGAGTTAACTTTATTTTGACCAACATTTATTAAATGCCCTGACCATAGGGAAGAAAATACTAACATTTAGAGACATTGTTCTCAATGAACACAATCTAATTATAATATAAATAGCTACAAAAGAAGTCAAACAAAAAGCCATTAGGGTCTTAATACCAAACAAAGGACAAAATATTCACTTTATGACTTTTTACATTTCTCTAAGCTTTCCTTTTCCTTCCTTAGAAGTGCATTTATCATCCTCCTCCCCCCTCATTCTTAAGTCCACTCTGGCCACTGCTATGTTAAGAGCAGAGGATCTTAGATGCTGTAAGTACAACCCCTCAATTTAGAGGGTATGACTGAAACATTTTCCAGCTTTTAAGTTCTTTAAAGAAAAAGTATCTAAGAACAAAAGATTTGCCCAACCTAGTCAGATTCAAGAGCTTTTTAACACATTATAACATCTCTGAAAAGGCAGTTTAAAAAGAACCTGAGCGCATTTCACAATTTCTGTATCAAAATACAGTCATGCCTATATTTCATGTTCCCTTAGTTATCCACTAAGTTTCTAAATTTCAAAACTTTGGGAAGATGTAACTTAGGGTACCATATTTTTCATTTTAATTCAGCATATAATGCAACATTTAATATGCTTTAGGTGAAGTTTAGTCTTATGGGGCTTCCATCTGAATAAAGGAAATTAAGAGAAAATGGGAAATTTAAATTGAGAAGGCAATTTTTCCTCATATTTTTGTACATTTAATAAAATATTTAGCTTCCCTGAATCCCATCCAATAAATGTCACTAAATACACAAAAAGGATAAAAAAGGGGTGGAAAGAAATAAAAAAGAAATAGTGACCTATATATTTTTCCAAAAGTCCACAGGTAGATGGATGCTAATAATATCAATTGAGAATGACTGGAAAAGAATTTGTCTGTGTTTTACTATTAATGATTGAGAATATTTGGTTTGAATAGAGAAAAATCTAACTGGGGTTCTTCAATGTTTATTTAAATATGTCACTGAGAACAGAAACTAATAAATAAGCATTAAAGGGGGTGCATGTGACTAGTATTAATGAACCCAGGTTTAAGCTGGGCTAAACACTTTTCTTAAAGTCGCAATGTGACTATACAATAGTCATTCCCCACTCCAGAAAGATACTTCAAGGATGCCAAATGTCTCCCCAAATATTATTTTGATATTCTTTTTTATCTACTCCTTTCTTACAAATTAACAGTGAGGAAAGAGCAGAAGCTTCTAGAAGTGAGATAGTTTAGTTTTGTTTTTTAAGGCAAGCATATATGATTTTTTGTTTCATGGCTTTTATTCACATCAAGTAGGTGCTTGCTGACTTGACAGACCATTCTAGCATAGCAGCCTATTCACAACACATGATTTTGAGAATCAAGATTCAAGATCAGAATGAAATCAATCATACGGCTGCCTTTTTATTGAACCACCAAGCTGGTAGCCTAGGGCAAATAAAAGCCTAGTAAATGGACTAATTTCAGAGCTTGCTCTAAAGGCTGAATTAGAAGGTAGAAGCTTTTTGTTTTGTCTTGTTTATTTTTGTTGTTTTTATCTCAGCTGCAAGATTGGAAGTTTACTAGGGCATAGTGGCAGCCAATGTATTACAGCACTTGATTGTTCTTACAGTTGTTTCACCTCTGTGTGCATGTGTGTGGGCACACGTGTGTGTAGCTGAATATTTTGAAGTTTAATTTCCTTTAAGACTTAAGTCCCCAGCTTGAAGATCATTTTTCTTAATGGAGATGAAAGACCCTAAAACTCTGCTGTGTCAGTCATCTCTTAACAAAACAATAATCTAGGCAGAGAACCTTCTTTCTCCAATCATCAAATAAAAGGAAACCAACACAACAAAACAACTCTCTGTTTTTGCTGGCATTTGTTGCAAACCCCAGTCAATTCTATGTCTCCTTCTTACCATTATTCTCTGGAGCTCATATAAAACCTTGGATATTTCTTTTATTCCTCTGTGTTTATGAATCTCCCCTTCTATAAGTCTTATTTTAAAAATCCACGCTCACCTAAAAACCTCTCTTTCTTTTCCTTCTCATTTGCATTAATGTTGCCAAGATTAATTTTTAAGAAAACCTTACATTCCCATGAGTCACAGTGTAAAATGACTTTTATTTTTAACTTAATTCCATCCAACAAGAAAATAATTGGTGGGTGAGAGTTTTTAGTGTTTGAATGAAGCTTTGATATTATCTAGTTGAATCTGAACATCTTATACATAAGAAAACTGAAGTTCAGAGATTAAGTGACTTGTACCAAATCACGTAGATAACATATGGACTTATACTCAGTTGTCTGGTTCAACATTTAATATTTCTGGTGAAAAAATTGTTATGATTGAGTCTCTAATAGGGATCGGAGGAAATACTAGTCAGAGTCAGAATTTAGAAAATCATATTTTACAAACTTGGGAAAACCTACATAAATATATAGATCTTATGTTTACAAATGAAAGTAAATATGGAAACTATTAGGTGGTCATTTTTAAGAATTATGGGACAAATTTAAGATAATTTAAGAAATGCGGAAAGCGCTTAAGTACACTGGATTGAAAAAGAAAAAAGGGAGAGAAAACAGCATGGTTTTTACAAGTCAATAAAAACAAGTCTGAAGATCTATTATAGACTTAATTTCACAAAAACTAACTATTCTCAAGACCATTCTGTGTAGACATATCTATAGTTTGATATAATTTTGCAGGCTGGGATTGTGTCTTTAAAGCACTTAAGACAAACTAGAAAATTTCATACACTTGCATACTTGATTAAATGAAATTCCCATTTGCTTCTCATTAGCTCTGACATGAGCACACGCAGCTACAGGATGTCTATTGTAATTATGATGAGAGTTTCAAAAATAAACAGGAAAAATTTCCATACTAACCAGGAAATGTTGAAAAACCATATGCTACAAAATTTGAGATATTTACCATTTAACAAAATTATATTGAAAACTCAATCCCAAAAGCTGTATTTGAGACAAAGATTGGTCCAAAATATGAGAAAGAGCCCTCTTTAGAAACCAAGTAAACAGGTCATAAAGTACTTTTAGAGCATACGTGGACTCTGGTATGAACTTTAAGAACCTCTTGAGACCCCAAAAAACTACAGAGTGGTGAAGCCATGGAAAATTTACTCCAAGTTTATAGTTCACTTGGACAGCTACACAAGAATAGAACCGGAACATTGCTATACTCATTCTGAGCTTGGAAAAGTGAGCCAGGCAAAGAATTGGATCACTATTTCATTTAATTGGCTGGATTCATACAAACAAATAACAAAGATGTTAATATCAGACACTGACTGACTTCAGCTCTGACTCATTCTTTGATCATCTGCAGGTTAATAGGTACCTGGATTAACAAAGTATAACCCAGTAAATGTAAACATCATTTCTCTTTCTTTGATTGAAATGAAGTCTCAGAATAAAATCCAAAAATCTTAGATTGCATTCCAAATCCTAATACTGAACTACTTACAGAAAACAGAAAAAATTCATACCAACTCTATGAAAAAAAGTATTTCAGATGAAAGAGTCACTCTGAAGTCTCTAAATGTATTTTAAAAATAAAAATAAAAAAACAGTGAAATAACAGAAGAAAGTTTCTATGACCTGAAGAAAGACTTAAGTATACAGACCAACAGTATTCAAGCAATGCAAGAAAAATATAATTAAGAGAGTCACAAAATCATCCATTGTCTACTCATTCATTCAACTAATATCCTAGTTATTGAAAATATGTCAATGAACAAAATGGATCAAATTTCCTACCTCCATGGAGCTTAAATTCTAGTAAAGGCAGACATAATATATTAGTAAATTACATATTAGAAGATAATAAATGCTAAGGAGAAGAACAAATAAAGAAAATGCTGGAAGGGGAAAAGGTTGGTTTCTACTTTTAATAATATGGTCAGGGAAGATCTCCTTAAAAATGCAGTATTGGGGGGGGCTTCCCTGGTGGCGCAGTGGTTGAGAGTCCGCCTGCTGATGCAGGAGACATGGGTTCATGCCCCGGTCTGGGAAGATCCCACATGCCGCGGAGCGGCTAGGCCCATGAGCCTGCGCATCTGGAGCCTGTGCTCCACAAAGGGAGAGGCCACAACAGTAAGAGGCCCGCGTACCACAAAAAAAAAAAAAAAAAAAAAAAAAAAAATGCAGTATTGGGGCTAGGACTAAAAAAATGTGATGGAGGGGCTGTATAATATCTAAGGGAAAGTATTTCATGTATAAACATAACCTGTTTGTTCTACTTCAAAGTATATAATTCTATATTAAAGTTTTTAATGTCAACAAAAGTTTTTTAAAAAGTTGATAAACCCAGGCAGAAAAGGAGAATCCCTAACAAAGCGTAATGCAAAATATCAAAATTTCTCTTCTCAAGTACAAATAACAGAATAGTATAGAACAATATTTACCATGTCTAGAAGAAGAAAAGTTTGTGTACAGAATTCTAAATAAGCCAAGGGTGTCATTCATTTTCGACAAATCTGAAAGTCATTTTTGCTCATGCTTGAGTTCAGAAATTATCTTATTTAAATATCTTCCATAAAAAATACCAAATACATATTGAAGAAAATAGATTGAAAGTTGAATCTAATCAGATATCCCAGGAATGGAAAACTTATGGTTTGGGAAATAAGGAAAAACTCATATGGAAGATGAAACAATGTTTGTTTACTAAATAATTATTGTGAATATATAATACAACAATGTCAACATCAAAATGATTTTTAAAGTTAAAAAAGGTTTATTTCTGTCACCATTTGTACCAGTCTTTGCCCTCTTAAACCAAATTTAATGCTTGAGATTGCTTGGGCCACCCAGATAATTTAAAGTCCAAATGACAAGAAACCAGGATGCTAATCCTTTCAAGGACTACTTTGCCTTCGTCTTTGAACTCTTAATCTGTTGATAAATACACACACACAAATGTATATTCATATGTATATACATATATACACATATATTGTGTGTATATACATATATACACATATATTGTATGTATATACATATATACACATATATTGTGTGTATATACACAAATTGTTTCTGTAACAAATTACTGTAGACTTAGTGGCTTAAAACAACACAATTACCTTTAAGGCATCTTAGTAGCTTAAAACAACACAATCTGAATGACTCTGCAAGGATCCATTCACTCTCAAGGCTCTAGGAGAGAATCCATTTCCTTATATTAATACTTCTAGCTTCTAGAGGTTGCCTAAATTCCTTGCCATGTGCTCCCTAGTCTACCATATTTGAAGCCAGCAGCATAGCATCTTCAAACTCTCTCTGACTCTGCTTCCATTATCATACCTCCTTCTCTGACACTCATGGCTCCCTTTATAAAGACTCTTGATTACAATGTGCCCATCCAAATAATCCAGGATAATCAAAATCCTTAATTTAGTTATATATGCAAAATCCTTTTGCCATGTAAGCTAATATGTGTTCGTCCACAGGTTATGGAGATTAGGACATGGACTTTTGGGGCCATTATTCAGCCTAATATGTGTATGTGTTTGTGTGTACATGTGTATCAAATTAACATTTAAGTCTTTTCTTGTATTTTTTTTTTTTTTTACCATTAAGCTATAGTCTATTTTACAGATTAAAAATTAAATGAACATTGATTTCTTGTTATCTTGGAAAGAACTGCAACTAGAAAATTCATATGGACAATTACGCAATGAATATGGGCAATTAGCTATTTTATACAGAATGCAACAGTTTTACAAATTTCTATTCTTGGAGTTAATTAATGTAGATGCACACAATACTCCAACTTTTATCTATAAAAGTAAAAACACATCTAAGCAATACAAATCACTGAGAGCTTAGAAATGAATTTATCTGAGGGAGAAGATATAAAAATTTCAGAAGAGATTTTAGGATTTTCTTAGCTTTTAGAAACCTTCAAATCCGATTCCAGCATGCAGAAAGTGCTTCTTGAGCAATTTCAACTTCTCAGATGCTTTCATCCAAGAGAAGTTTGGAGAAATTTTTGCTTGCTGTCATTAAAAACACTAAATCCTGTAGTAAAAAATACAACTTAGCCTTCTGAGCTTTTCCCCACTGTATTCAGGAAGCTCTCTCATTGAGTAGCATTCTAAAATAACTTTAGGCAGGATGAGATATTATTCAAATACATATAGAAACTGCTGTTTTGTAATGCTTTCAAGAGCAGCTAACTCTAATTACTAACACCAACAAAGTAAATATTACCTATAATCATGGGGATGTTTGCTAAAAGGAAATAGGGACTAAGACAAATACTGCTGTAACACCAAGGGGAAGCAGACTAGAAAGCAAAGGAAGATGTGGTTTAGCTTGATATCCTCAAACACATATAGATTATTATTGTCATCATAAGGATTGGTGGTGATATTACAGATCAATTTCCTGAATGACAATTACAGACAATCATGAGCTAGAGCCTGAAAACTTGAAACCACTCCCTAGGCATGTGTAGTGAATTGTGGAGAGAGGATATTACACCAATAGCCTGCATTGTTAGGGCAACACTGCAGTGTTTTCTGTATTATCATAAGCTGAAAGTGGTTATCAGCGGAGATTGGAGTGCCTGTACTGGAGGAAAAATAAAATTAAAAGAATGCGTTCTGAGCACACAGTATGTCTGCATTATGCACAAAACTGAGGAAAAGGCAGAAACTTAGAAAATAGCAGTAAATGTGTACATGTAGAGTTTTCTTTACATTTGGGGAAAGGAATCTTTTATTTCTTTTTATTTTTTGTAGAATACATAAGGGAAAAAAGCCCAAGGGCAGGTAGAATAAATGAGAAAAATGAAATGACAGAAAGAATTAAGTCTCAAGTGGCTTGGCTAAGCAAATTTAAATGCCTGGCTGTGTTCTTAAAAAATGTAGGTTTGTTTTGTGTTTGTTTCCTCTCCTTGGGATTTTGGTCACTACTTGCTATTTCTTTCCTACTATTGAGTACAGTTTTTCTTTGCTTATTTTTGTTTAAATGAGTGAATCATTTTAGGCCATCAGACATTTACATTCATATGTCCAGTGATGCACCCATGACTTTTTCCTAAAACATACTGCCAGATGAGCATTTTCTCTGTCTTTAGGTCATTTAATAGTTACCTTGTAGAATTAGATAGTTCTTAACACATTGTTTGGCTCTCACAATGTAACATAGTAACACATGACAAGATTTGGGATCATTCACTAAGAAAACTGACTGTCAAATTATATTCTCCTACAATGCCCCTTACTCATTTTACAATTTTTGTGCTGAATTTTTTAGCACAACCTTTTCTAGTATTGGTGAGCTTGGACATGAGAATAATCTGACTTCCTACTTGTATGCATACCATCTGACATCTGATTTTCCTAAGGGGATTCAAGATTGCACAAAGCTGCCATGTTATTACAGTCCTTAATGAAAGATTGCCTGAAGCAATGTCACAACTTCAGACATTCAGCTCTAGTTGACACTGAAACTTCACCTACAGAAAACAGTTGCTTTGGGCATATTTTTATTTGAGCTGTGACAACTCCATATAATAATCTAAATGACATACCTGTGGAAATAACATCAATCAATATCTTAGTCTATTACTCTTGCTATTTATGTAATTATTCATTGCCTATTGAGTTTTCTACTTCATTTTTCAGATCGCCACTTTTGGTATTTATATTGAAAACTGATACAGAATGATATCATTCCTTATCTTCAATTGCAGAGTAATAGAATCTTCGTTTTCAAGATCAATATAAATACCATATGAGAGAATTTTGAAAGCTTCTTATACCTACTAGTTTAAATTAACATAGATAACAAAAAAAACTAGCATACATTTCAATGATCAAAAATAAATGTTTGCAAGAGCAATATAAAGGATTAAAGAGGAAATTTAGAGGAAACAAATGAAGACATAGATGAAGAGAAATAAAATTTTAAATGTAGCATATTTATTTATATACTGCGGTAACTGCATTTGCATTTCTTGTCATTACTGTAAGACACAAGGAATGTCGAGGCAATACTCAGGAAATACTGGCCTCCCAAACCATTTCTTACCGGCTTTGTCTTTGCTTCCTTCAAAAAGCTATTTTTAAACAACTCTGAAGGGTACTGCTGTACCAGTTCTTACTAAACAAATTTTAAGAATATTCCATGCAGTATGTTCCTTATGATTGTATTATACATCTTCTAGGTGAAAAGCCCTCAACTACATCATTCTAAGGAAGAGAAAAAATTTCTGACATCCCCATCACTAGCTCTCTTTCTGACAGTCCCAACAGAGCCTCACACTGCTGCCTGATTTTCTCTCCTGACAGCAAGCCAAGCCAGCCACCAAGTCAAGTGACAGAGAAGGAGGTGGAATGGGGGAGGGGGAGGGGAATGGAAGGTAGATTGAAATAGTAGCTTGAAAATATTTCTCATAGCATAAAATAAATCATAGATCAAAACAACATATTCTAAATGGTTTGGCTAAAATTTCCAATTCCAGTCAACCTTTGTCTAATTCTAATTATTATTCCTCCATGTAACCTCCGATTATCTCTTTTTCCACTGTCTTATATAATTCTACCTATTAGTATTTGACATTACATGTATCATCACTTCATTTCAGGAAGAAATAAATTGCAGAATGTACCCATAGGATTTTAATTTATGGAGGTGACTGAGTGACGACACGGAGAGGGCAATGCCATTGAAAGAGTTTTATTTATCACGTACATTCCCTGAGAAAAGGAGGCATGCTACACCATGCAGGGCCATATAGAGATTCACTGACTTCAGTCAGGAGGCAGAAGCAGGAGCGAGGGGGAAGCTGAGGTCACAACTTTTAGTACTGGGGTTTCTGTGGAAAGGCAAGGCAGAGCAGAGTATACAGTCTGGTGTTGGCTAGTTTGAATAATTCCTTCTGGCTTTGGGCTAGAGGGGTGGTCTCTAGTTGCCTGGTACCTGGCCCTCTAATGATTTAGGGCTGGGTATGGTATATTGACTCGTGTATGAAAGTTAGATGAGGAGCTGGTTGGGACTATGGACTCAGGATTGATAGGTTTGTATACGAGCAGCTCGCTCATAGACAAGTTGTTCCTATCTTTAGGAATTACCTAGCCCTAGGAGGGCCATCTCTCCCTGGGTCTATAAAGTTCCCAAATGCCAGAGTATCAAGAATACAGAAAAAAAAAAAAAATTGTTAATATAATTGACTCTGTGATGAATGGATGCAAAATAGATAAGTACTGAATCTAAGAAATCATAGAAGACAGGACTAAGGAAAAATCAGACATGGAAAAGATCTCTACGAAAGGCAGGTTTTTGGTTGGTTATTAAAGCCAGAGTTTGTGGCTTCTACAGTGATCAACATATCAGTGCAGTAACAGGCAAAATAAGGATACTTTTTCTTTTTCACATTTAAAGGAGGCGTAACTAAAATAAGAAAGTAAGTTACCTAAAAATATTTGCCTATATTAAGTAGTTACAATTGAAAAACATATGTATTTCACTTCATGAGTAATTTTTTTTTTGCATCTTTACTGGAGTATAATTGCTTTACAATGTTGTGTTAGTTTCTGCTGTACAACAAAGCAAATCAGCTATATGTATACGTATATCCCCATATCCCCTCCCTCTTGAGCCTCCCTCCCACCCTTCATGAGTATATTGAATAAAGTCAGGGAAGCAGGAACACTCATTTCCAGGTCTTAAAAAAAAATATAAACAAAAATCTTTACACTAATCTCTGAGTTTAGAACTGTTAATATACATTAGGGAAAATTTTTCATTTGCTAATAATTTTATAATTATAAAGTACTAAGTCCCTCAGCTTTCTGTTTTTCCAGTGTCATACCTACAAATACTGGCACATACCCACTGGTTCTTTTTTTTTTTTTTTTTTTTTTTTTTGGTGGTACGTGGGCCTCTCACTGCTGTGGCCTCTCCCGTTGCGGAGCACAGGCTCCGGACGCACAGGCCCAGCGGCCATGGCTCACGGGCCCAGCCGCTCCGCGGCATGTGGGAACTTCCCGGACTGGGGCACGAAACCCGTGTCCCCTGCATCCGCAGGCGGATTCTCAACCACTGCGCCACCAGGGAAGCCCCACTGGTTCTTTTTCATTCTCTTCCATCTTAGAGAAAAAGGTAAACCTTCATTCCAAAGCAACCTCTACTATCTATGCTCTAGATCTCATCAGGATTTTCTCTGGTGGTAACTTCCCCTCTGTTCTGAGTCTCATGTATCATTCAGATACTCTACAAATATTTATTCAGTGCCTACTCTGTTATTGGCTCTGTCTAGGCTTTGGGAACATGGCAGCTGTAAATATGACCTTGTTTGGAAAAAGTGTCTTTGCAGATATAATTAAATTAAGGATGTCAAAATGAGATTATCCTAGATCACCAGGGCGGGTCTTCAATCAAATAACAATTGTCTTTACAAGAAGAGAAGACACAGGGGAGGAAGGGAAGAGCAACTGAAGAAGGAAGGAGAGATTAGAGCTGTGCTGCTATAACCCAAAGAATATCTGGAGTCACCCAAAGCTAGAAGGGGCAAAGAAGGAGTCTCTTTTGGAAGGGGGTGCATATCTTTAGATTGAACCATATGAATATGCTCATTTTATCATTTTTTGTCTATAGAAATGGCCATTTCTTATTGCTTGAACACAATACAGGCTTGCATTAGATTTGTCTAGACATATAAAATTTTTGAATCATCAGACTGTCTAAATTATTTAAATACAAAGGGAAAAATTCATAAAGTGAGAAGAGGGTTGGAAAACACAGATATTTAAGGTGCAACTGGGGGAAGAGATAGAGCTACCTGGGAGGCTGAGAAGGAGCAGTCCACATCATGAGCCAAAACAGAAATATAACTGACTTAACCAGTCCCACAGATAGGTTAAAATAACATGGATTTTAAATATTCTAGGTGTCAACAACTTATCTGCATTATACAAGGAAGCGAATGCATTTAACTTATTATGAACCAAAGACAAATTATGACAACAGAAAATAGACCATCTTGCCAACTTACAAAGGAAAAAAATCTGTGCATAAAATCTTTACATTTTACAAAATTAAAAATTTATATTTAGAAGATATTCGCTATTTTAGGCAATACACACATTTTTTTCAGATATAGACCACCATATACCTAGTAGTGTGCTGTCTCATATATGGTTATGCTATTGATATATATCAATATAGATATGCATTAATATAGATGGTAGCTAGAAGCTATTCTTTCAGCAAGTTCTGTTACCCATCCCCTTATTCTTTTCCATCTCCATCTGATAACCATTCACCTTCTCTATGATCAACTTACCTACTAAGGAATATAATGCATTTAGCCAAGTAATGGAATAAAACTGTAAAATCATGAAAGGAGATTTTTTTTTTTTTTTTTTTTTTTTTTTTTTGCGGTACGCGGGCCTCTCACCATTGTGGCCTCTCCCGTTGCGGAGCACAGGCTCCCGACGCGCAGGCTCAGTGGCCATGGCTCACGGGCCCAGCCGCTCCGCGGCACGTGGGATCTTCCCGGACCGGGGCACGAAACCGTGTCCCCTGCATCGGCAGGCGGACTCTCAACCACTGCGCCACCAGGGAAGCCCTGAAATTTTTATTAAGTTCAATTTACCTATTTTTTCATTTGTTGCTAATTCTTTCAGTGTCATAGCTAGGATACTTTTGCCAAATTCAATGTCATGAGTTTTACCCCTATTTATTTCTAAAAAGCTTACAGTCTTTGCTATTACATTTAGGTATTTGATTCCTTTTGAGCTATTTTTTTTGTATGTGGTGTAAGGTAAGGGACCAATGTCATTCTTCTACATGTCTATCCAGTGTCCCAACACCATTTGTTGAAAAGAATATTTTTCCCCATTGGATGGTCTTGGTACTCTGGTGCACTTGAAAAAAATGTATATTCTGCTGTTTTGAGATGGAATGTTCTATAGATATCTATTAAGTCAATCTGGTCTAATGTGTCATTTAAGGCCAGTGTTTCCTTATTGATTTTCTGCCTGGATGACCTATCCATTGATGTTACTGGGATATCAAAGTCACCTATTATTACTGTATTACTCTCAATTACTCCCTTTAAAAGCAAGTATCTGTTAATACTTGCTTTATATATTTAGGTGCTCCTATGGTAGGTGCATATACTTATGAATGTTATATCCTCTTCTTGGATTGACCCCTTATCATTATGTATTGCCTTTCTTTGTGTTTTGTTATAGTCTGTTTTAAAGTCTATTTTGCCTGATATGAGTATTGCTACCCAGATTTCTTTTGGTTTACATTTGTATAAAATATCTTATTTCATTCCTTCACTTTCAGTCTGTAAGAATCCTCAGCTCCAAAGTAAGTTTCTTATAGGCAGAATATAGCTGAGTCTTATTTTTTTTAAATCCATTCAGCCATACTCTTTTTTATTTTTTTGACTGGGGCATTTAGTCCCTTTACATTTAAAGTGATTTTTGATAGGTATATACCTATTCCATTTTGTTACTTGTTTACCAGCTACTTTTCTAGTTCTTTGTTCTTTTCTGCCTCTTTTGATCTCTTCCCTTGTGACTTGATGATTTTTTTGTGTGTTATGTTTCGATTCCTTTCTCTTTGTTTTTATTGTGTATCTAATGTAGATTTTTGGTTTGATGTTACCATAAGGTATATCTATATCCATATCTGGATTTATATCTATATCCATGTTCTGAACTGATAGTCATTTAAGTTCAAACACATTCTAAAAACTCTATATTTCTTACCCATACCCCCATGTTTTGTGTTTTGACATTATATTTTACATCTTTTTTGTATCCCTAACAACTTACTGTACTTATAATTTATTTTACAACTTTTTTCTTTTAACCTCGTACTAGCTTTTTAAGTGGTGATCCACTACCTTTACTCTATAAAGGACAGCTAGAGCGCCAGGTGCTTTTCAAACTGCTGCCTCTTGTACTGGGACTCAGGTGAGTAAATTTGTGCCTTTTAAAAGCAGAGCCTTAGGTTTCCTACAGCCCTCCAGCTCTCTTGGTCATAAGCCCCACTGGTTTTCAAATCAGTTAAGGAGGTCCATCTTCTTGGTGCCAGGGCCCAGGGCTGGGTTGCCCAATGTGGGGCTTGGACCCCTCCTTCTTAGGGAGGACCTCCAAGTCTGTGATATCCCCTTCCTCTTTTAGGTCACCCAACAGGGGTGTGGGTCCTGACTAGATCACTTCTCCTCCCTTCTACCTGTCTTAGCATGGCTTTGTTTTATATCCTTAACTGTAGAACAGCTGTCCTACTAGTCTTCAGGTCACTCTCAGAGAGGGCTGTCCTGCATGTAGCTGTAGTTTTGGTTTGTTCATGAGAGGAGATGAGCTCAGTCTTCCTGCTCTGCTATCTTGATTCCTCCTCTCTGTCGTTTCATCTGTTGCACGTGACCTAATTTTAAAGTGCAAACCCACCGTCAGCTCTCTTGATCCCCCTTTTTTCTCCATATAATTTTGCTGCATATAACACACTGGTTTATTATGCTATTACTGATTTTATTTGTTTCTTTACCATTTCCATCAACAGAATAAAACTCCTTCTGTATTTTAACTTTTATATCTGAAACGCCTAGAACAGACCCTGATGCAATAATCCTTAAATATCTAATGACATAATAAATGGAGTAGTAAGACCTACCCCTCTCTACCTTTGCTCACAATTCCATTTATCTTATCTCCCACTGTGACTGTATTACACTTTGTACTAAATTTTGTACCTGTCTCGTTCTGTCGCTTCTATTTCTCCCTTTGTGCTCATTCTCATAACTATTCACAGCTCAAGTGTTCATGAGCTTAAAAATAACTCAACCGTAACCTTAAGCCAATTTTATCTTCAGCATTAGCATTTTCCTATGCTCTGATATCAAAATTTTTTAGAGAAATATCAATAATTGTTGATTCCATTTCCTCATCCTTAAACCTCTATTCACACTACTTGCACTGAACTTCCTCACATTTACTTGGAACGCTTTTTCCCAGGACTTCTAAACCACAGGTTCTCTTGAGTTTCCTTCTACTGTACTCTCATCCTGTTCAGGAAAAACTTCCTATACTTGAGCCCTTCAAAAATCTTTCCTAGACCCTCTCACATTATCACTCCTCACTTTCTCCCTAGACATCTTGTCCACCCCTATACCTTCAATTGTCAGCAGATGCCAACAACTTCTGAATTTATATCTCCAGCCCAGACCTCTCTCCTGAGGTCTGAAACCACACTTTCCACATAAATGCACCTAGGGTATCTAAAAATATGTTACACTAATTATTCATCTTCTCTTGCAAACTTCTGCTCCGTCTTCCATGTTTCCTATCATAATGTCCCATAAAGTGAATCACTGGCTCTAACGTTCAATCAGTGAGAACTGTCAATTCTACATGTTTAATTACCTTGTGACACTACTCTTTTATTTCCCAATCTTCATTACCACTATCTCTCTCTGTGACCAGTATCTCCTGACTGGATAATTTTTAGGTTTTTCTCACTATAAGTCATTTTACAATTCTATGAAGAGCTATCTTAAACATCCCAATCTTATCATTATATTCTCCGATTAAATTCTTTTAGTGACTCCATATTCCCCACTTGGTGCAGTGTAAAGGACCATTTAGATTAGAATCTGTTCTCTGCTTCAGTTTCAAGCATCATTTTTCTTAATTACCTATACTCCTCCCTACAGTGTTTCTCTCACACTGAACTACTTGCAGTTCCCTGGATGTAATAGATTTCCTCACTCTCAACTCTGGTCCTTAGCACATAATCTTGCCTTTTATGGAATACATTTCCCTCAACATTTGACCTCCCCTAGTACTCTCCATCTACATTTTTATTGAATTGACACATTTTCCTTCATGTCTTAGATAAGGCATCATTTTACTTGTGAACTCTGAGGTTTTCTTCTTCTTTATGCTATTGTACCACATTGTACCAATGATCTATCACTTTTCACATTAATTATAATCATTTTATGAGATGTGTTGTTTCTCTACCTGACAAAGCAAACAGAAAATGTAGACGTATGTAGAGTGCCTGATATATTACCTGGTACATTTACTTTTTGTTTATTCATTAAGAAACTTTTAGTACGGTGATTATTATGCTTCAAGTATAGTAAATTAATCATCATCAAAATACTATGAGTTAGGTAGCATTATTATTGTAATTTCACAGGTGAGCAACCTGAGGCTGAGAAAGGTTAAGGAACTATAAAAGATCAAACAATTATTACATGATAGAGCTAAGATTAAATATTATTGGCTTGCAATTATTAGTTACTCAAGAAATGAAGATATAGATAACTTAGGGAATAAGGGCATAAATTTCCCTTTGCCCAGATCACTAAATATTTGTTGCCAGTGACTGGGACACACTTTTTATAACTCAGTCTCTCCTCCCTTCGGATGACTTTCTTTTCCCAGGAAGTTAGTCTCTCAGCAAATATATTTCTGGCAGTCCATCTGCCAGTGTGTGTCTTAATTTGAACAGTACACACAATAGGCAAAACTGAGACATTGGTTACATTAAGTTGAAGAGACTCCTTAATTACTTTAAGAGACTTTTTCCTGTGAATAGTTGTGCAGATTGTGTCCACAACAAGGGCGTCTGGCCAAGGGGGCTAAAATCCAGCCCAGAATGTACTGTCATTTTGGAGGAAGAAATGACATTTTAACTAATTAATTTTCCCAGCAAGCAGGGCCACATTTTCCAATTAGTCTGCCAGATTGTGTGATCCTTTTTTTTTTTTTTAATTCTAATTTTTTTCTACTTTTGTATTTTTTTAACAAAGTCACAACATAAGCTAGCAGACAGCCTACCCAGGAGGGTCTAGATATTGAGGTATATATTCTTTTCCTAGTCACATGATCTTGGAAAATTTCCTCAATATCAATTTTCTCATTTGTAGAATGAAGCTAATATAATATCTAACTCAAAGTATTGTTAACAATATTGAATGATATAATTCATACAAATCACCAATACTTTGTGTTGCATATAGTGACTACTCCATAAATATTGGCTTTTAAAATTATTTTTATTCCAATTAATATCATTATTATTTTCTTTTAAAAATTTTCTTATAGTGATTGCATCTTAGCTTTGGATTCTGATAACTAAGGAAACTTCATGAGATAAAACAACCTCTGATGTTTTGATAGACCAAATGTTAAGAAGACAATCTCTAACACCATTCCCCAAATACTAGAACAATACAAGAAAAACTGGTTTTGCCTGTCTATTTTCTACTCAAAATTACCAGAATTAATATGAAACTGTCACACAAAATCAAATATTTTTTAGCATGTACTGTAGTAAAAAGTGAAGGTAATTTCTGTTCCCAAACTTGCAAATTTAGATAAATTTCTGAACAATATGTCATAGACCGCTCTAGACCAAGGGTAGTTATCAAGATGAATCTGTATCAAAGTCTTAGGTGTACGTAATTGATTCATGACATGTGGTAAGCTGAATATTCCTCAAAAATGTCTAAGACTTAGTCCTTGGAACATGTGACTATGTTACCTTATGTGGTGAAAGACACTGGAAGTTTTGAGTAAATTAAGTATCACAGGATAAGGAGATTATCCTGGATTATCTGGGTGGGCCAAATGCAGTCACAAACATCCTTACAAGTAGGAGTCAATAGAAGAAGATAAGGCAATGAAATCAAGAGGATAGAGTGATGCTAGTTAGAATATCACCAGTCAAGGAATGAAGATGACCTCTAGACAGTAGAAAAGGCAAAGAGGGCTTCCCTGGTGGTGCAGTGGTTAAGAATCCACATGCCAATGCAGGGAACATGGGTTTGATCCCTGGCCCGGGAAGATCCCACATGCTGCGGAGCAACTAAGCCTGTGTGCCACAGCTACCGAGCATGCGCTATAGAGCCCTGTGCCACAACTACTGAAGCCCATGTGCCTAGAGCCCATGCTCCATGACAAAAGAAGCCACCACAATGAGAAGCCCACGCACTGCAACGAAGAGTAGCCCCCACTCGCTGCAATTAGAGAAAGCCCGCACACAGCAACGAAGACCCAACAAAGCCAAAAATAGAAATTAATTAATTAATTTTTTTTTTTAAAGGCAAGAAAACGTATCTGCCCTAGAGCCCCCAGATGGAACAGACCTGAAAACACCTTTAGTTTAGTCCAACAAAACTAATTCTGGATTTCTGACTTCCTGACCTATAAGATAATAAGTCTATTGTTTTAAGTAACTAAATTTATGATAATTTGTTATAGCAGCAATAATAAACTAATATAAGCAGGTGATCCTAGACAGAACAGTAAGTGAGTGGGGAAGTGAGATAGGAAAGGAAGAAAAATTGGTATCATCATCAATTAAATATACAGATGAGTAGATAAATATATACATATATAAACATATATATATTCTTTCGATTCTTTTGGATAAATTTGGGAGCAGTATAGAATACATACATACCTCTGAATTTTCTACTCCCACCAAGCTATGAAAAAGCTGGGTTTTATCCAGCAATTTCCATCAGTCATCTGTTGAGGGCTGATTCTGAAAGTATTAGTTTCCTGTCACTTCTGGACTGCCATGTGGGCAAGCAAAGAAGACTCTAGTGGGTAGAGAAAGCCCATGGGCAAAGAACTGCAGTGCTGGTGTTTGGAAGTCTACCTGTTGTACACTGAAGCATAACTGAGAGGATGTGAGCAGGAAACTGATAGCATCTGCAGAGTTTTCCAATCTGTGTTTACTCATAGTGAGCCAATAAACTTAATGAAATTAGGAACTGCTTATATATTTTAGTGTTGCTTACACACATATAGACATTATACACACACACACACACACACACACACACACACACACACACACCCCCCACATATCTTTGAAATATAACACAATGTATGGAGGAAACTCCTTATGAATTTACCAAGAAGAAAAAGTTCTCATCAATTGATGAAATAAAGCACACAAAAATAATTGTAAAAGCTAATGTTATGTCTTTTATCCTTACAAATAAATGGTAGGTAATAGGGTATGTCTACCTCTATTTACTCCAAAGGTAATAAGTTTTGTATAGGAGGTAATGTTATTAAAAAAAAAAACATACGAAATTCTAAACTTATGATTAGTGGAATATGAAACATGACTTGTGAAAAATCAATGACTCATGTAGGTGATACAATATATGAAGGCAATATGATGAACTAAAAGTAAGCTGAATGATTCTCTTCAAAATTAGTAATCTAAAGGGAAAAGTGAAATATTCATCATTAGTAAAACTGAACACAATCTAATCAATCTGAAATGTAAACATTCAAATATTGGCTAAACATATAGTCATGTACACCTTATTGAAACATGATACTAACTCAGAATATTTTAATATTAAACTTTTCCCAAAGTACCTCACAGAAAGAAATTAAATTACCAGCTTAACAAATAATATTTTAAGTATTAGATAAATCTTTATGTTGTGATAAATTATGTGCATTAAAAAGATACCTATCCAACAAATATGGGTTTTGATCCCACAGCTGAATGATTTATTAATCACTCATTAATTTTATATTCAAGAAACATTTTTTGAACACATCTTATGTACCAGACACAACTCTGGGCGCTGGAGATACAGAGCTTACATTACAGAAAAGACAGACAGTAAAGAAATAAATAATTAAACAAATAACATGTAAAATAGTGGTGAGTTTCATAGAGAAAGTTCATGTCCACAACATTGGACATAATGTTCCAGGGGCAGGAGGAGATATAAAAATTTTATGTGTTGTTCAGGGAAGCTTTTAATGAGTGTAGTTCAGAGGAAAATTTGAGATTGGACTTACACATTTGATATTTGTCAGTGAATAAGTTTTATTGAAAGCCATAGACTGTAGGAAATCAGCATATATATGAGCGCATATAGAATCTGATATCCTAGGACTGAACTCTGCAGCAACCAAGGTTTTGTATGTCGGGGGAAATGAAGAAATCAGCAGTGAGATGGAGAAGCAGCAGTCACAGAGGTAGGAGGAAAACCAACAAAGTGAGGCGTCCTTAAAGTCAAATTAAAAATGAAAAGAGTCTTCTGGAGAAGTGAGAGACCGCTTGTATGAAATGCTGATTTCTTCCAAGGGATGAAGACTATTCAATGGATTTACCAATATACATTTTAACAGTGCTTTTGAGAAGAGCTGTTTGGTTGGAAATAGCAGAGGCAGAGCCTTACTGGAGAGGATTTCTTAGACCGCCAGGAAAGGAACTGTACTTCAGTTCTATTTCGTATATTCTTTACTGTAATTTCACTCATAAAACTCTTCTCCATTGGACACCATGTAGCTCAGACCTCTTTTTGCAGACAATTTTGTCTTTTTCATCCATTTCTTTTCTGAGAACCATCAGCTATCTTTTCATATCTTTCTGATTCTCATATCTATTTTGAAATTATGAATTTCTGATTTCAGTGTTCCTTCCTATTCTGGGCATTGGTTAAATGCCTTTGGATTCAAGCTGGGGTGAAGATCCCATTTTCCTCTCCTTCATGCCTTCGTGTGTGCATGTACGTATGTTGGGGCAGGAATATATTCATTAACTAAAAAGTTTTAATTCTTTCTTCTTTTTACACTATTTTTAAAATGAGAGCTGTGTTCTTTGAATTCATGTTTATTTACATTGAATTGTCCTAAAACAATAGGCAATTCAAAATGGAGGGAAGTGTAGAAGTTCTGGGTAATTAATTTGGTTTTTAGTTTGTGTATGTTTTATTTTATTTCACCTCTATGTACATTTCATTAAAATATGATTTCACTTTGGTAGTACATTATGTATTATGCATGTTTCTTCTGAATCTCTGATATTAATATTCTTTAGTAGCATTCATACTTTAATGCTACAATACTTATGAGGAACACCTTACCCTCTATGTTTCTACTTCCTTTCCCAGAAATAGTGCCTATCTAAGAATGACAATAGTCTGTTCTTTGATCCACCAGATCTCAGAACTATTTTTAATATTTTACAATCAATGTGGAAACTCTCTCTCGGGATAACCCTGGTTAAGGGTTTCTGTTTTCATCCACCATCAGGATTCTGTTCCTCTCTCTCCTGCCCAATCCCTGCCTAATTCTCCACTCTGGCTTAGACTCAACAGAGAACCCTGCTGATCAGAGATCTGCATTTCACCACACACACAGACATTAAAATTTGTCGTGTTCTCTGTTTTGTTGATAGGGGAGAGTATAGGCTATAGCTGGTTTGTTTCCTGTTTCGATTTGTGTGTGGGTTTTGTTTTCTTTGATTTGTTGTTTGTTTGAGAATGTGTGGAGAAATTTGTTAATTTCCATAACCCCCAGAGTAGTTAAAACTTCCTCTTAATGTAGTACTGTTAGTCCTTCCTCCTATTGCTATATATTAATGTAGATAAAAACTATGTTGAAAAACTGGGAGGACATTACTGTGGTTTATTAATGATCATATTCAATTGTAAATAAACAAAACTTGAGATTGGTATTCCAGTTATAGTCTACGAATCTAAAGGATTCAAGGGAAAAGTAACAACCGAAAAGAAACAACTTCTATGTAGAAATGTAAAGAAATGACTCTTTGTTCAGAAAAATGGAGATTTTCAGAACAACTGATACTTCAAGGATATATTAAAGGATGCTACAAAGAATTCAAGTTAACTCTTACAATAATAAATTTTAATAATCAGCACAAATATAGAATTTATACATTTGAATAAATGACCGTGGGGCGCAATGTGGAAGCTCCATTTCTGGAAATCATCAGAAGATAAAGTAGTTCTTGTTTGTTTGTTTGTTTTTATGAGAGACTTAACTGATGTATTTCCTAACCAAGGAGAAATGAGATAGTTTACTGCTCAGTGTCCTCTTCAGCCATAACATCCGTTTCTATGTCCCAACTGTATTTCTCACCTATTACCTTGCCACCTTTATCCTTTTTGGTACAATGTCCCTTTCCTGTTTCTACAGTGTGAGAAGAAAGGTACATCTTGGAATCCTTACACCTTCCCATGCACTACATTTGCCTCACCCACCCCCCCAAAAAAGGTGAAGGAGTGGAGGAAATACTATACAAGTGTTGAGCAGCTGAAAATATAAGAACAAAATTTCCTGCAAATGTTCACGGCTTCAATTTCATACTTAATCTATATGATTCAACAAAATCACTTAAGCACACAAAAATACTTAACATTTGAAATTGGAAAATTACTGCACTAATATCATTAGTAAGAACTATCATCAGCAACATAGAAAACACTCAAATATCTCTAATCCAGAATATTTTAATTACCTAACCATGATAAAAGTAACAAAATCATTTTCCCAGCTGCTTTTCTATTGCTTATAAAATAAGCCCTTGGGCTTCCCTGGTGGCGCAGTGTTTGAGAGTCCGCCTGCCGATGCAGGGGACACGGGTTCATGCCCTGGTCCGGGAGGATCCCACATGCCGCGGAGCGGCTAGGCCCGTGAGCCACGGCCACTGAGCCTGCGCGTCCAGAGCCTGTGCTCTGCAACGGGAGAGGCCACAACAGTGAGAGGCCCGCGTACAAAAAAAAAAAATAAATAAATAAGCCCTTGAGTACAATGATAAATTAAATGCTACTTTTGTATTCATGAAAAAGGAAGCAGACTAAAAAGAGTGCAGCTGCCCCAATACTTTCAAGAAAACTTTTTATCTTTTGCAGAATCACACACACATTCATATGCATGCAAGCGCGTGTGTGTATACACACACACAGAGATCTCCACAAACTTGAGGAGGTAGGAAAAATTTTTATCCTGTTTTACATTCTATCCACTAAAATACTTTGGTGTATCAATTGATGATAGGTAAATTGACAGATGGAATAGAAATACAATTTTGGAATAAAAAACATCCTTTTCTAATGAGTACATAATTTTAATATTTGACCTCATTTTTGGGATATTCAAAAGACAGCAGATATTTTTATTGTAAGTATCATGAGGTGCTATGAATGTAATATTTTAAAAGCCTCATCTAATTTGCACTAGTATATTCACTGAACTCAACCGAAATCAATCACTTATCATTAGAAGCCAATTTATATTCATCTGTGTCAAGGTTTATAAAAAGAAAGAAATATTGCTAAAGTTGTTGCTGTCCAAGTCTACGAAAATACCCCAACTTTCAGCTGTAAAGTTAGGGACAATGTGTTTTAAGTATGTTATTTTTTGTGATTCCTTGTCTAGGAAATTTTCCCAATGTTTTGCCCCAGAATAGAATTCATCTGTCAGACAGCTTTTTATTTTTATTTAAAAATAATAACTAATTCTCATCTCTTCTTACAACAACTTATTTATATACAAGCAAAACATATCTAAGAAATTACTTGCAACTAAAAACTTACATAGCTTTAAAGCTCTATAATTTTTAATATATTATGAACATTCATAATTTCATTCCTATGAAATCCTCTCCTTACTTGAATTAGTTGTTTTATTTCCTCTTTAATGGCTTTTCCCAGTGTTTTACTTCAGCTCCTTTATTCTGGTTACTCTTGAGATGTTTGTATTCTTTCCGTCTCCTACCTTTCTAGAACCTAAGTATTTTTATCTAAGTCCATAGCTTTGTTTTGCCCCCAACATCTCCTGCTCATAAATATATTTACTAGGGCATTAATACAGTTTAAGCTTCAGAAATCATTTATAAAGGCCCTATTTACAGATACTATACCAAGCACTGCATTACAAAATTTATATTTTTTAAAAGACCTCCAAAATTGTACAAGTTTCCAGCATTGTAAAATTAGCAACAGCTCCTGCTCTTTTTTAAATTAATTTTTATTGGAGTACAGTTGCTTTGAAATGTTGTGTTAATTTCTGCTGTACAGCAAAGTGAATCAGCTATACATGTACATATATCCCCTCTATTTTTGGATTTCCTTTCCCACCACAGAGCATTGAGTAGAGTTCCCTGTGCTATACAATAGGTTCTCATTAGTTATCTATTTTATACATAGTAGTATATATATGTCAATCCCAATCTCCCATTTATCCCAACCCCCCCTTCCCCTCTTGGTATCCATATGTTTGTTCTCTACATCTGTGTCTATTTCTGCTTTGCAAATAAGTTCATCTGTACCATTTTTCTAGATTCCACATATAAGCAATATTATATGATACTTTTATTTCTCTTTCTGAGTTATTCACTCTGTATGACAATCTCTAGGTTCATCCACATCTCTGCAAATGGCACAATTTCGTTTCGGCTGAGTAATATTCCATTGTATGTATATGTACCACGTCTTCTTTATCCATTCCTCTGCTGATGGACATTTAGGTTGCTTCCATGTCCTGGCTATTGTAAATAGTACTGCAATGAACTTTGGGGTACATGTATCTTTTAAAATTATTGTTTCCTCTGGGTATATGCCCAGGAGTGGGATTGTTGGGTCAGATGGTAGTTCTATTTTTAGTTTTTTAAGGAACCTCCATACTGCCATGCATAGTGGCTGTATCAATTTACATTCCCACCAACAGTGTAGGAGGGTTCCCTTTTCTCCACACCCTCTCCAGCATTTATTGTTTGTGGATTTTTTTATGATGGCCATTGTGACTGGTGTGAGGTGATACCTCATTGTAGTTTTGATTTGCATTTCTCTATTAATTAGTGACGTTGAGCATCTTTTCATGTGTTTGCTGGGCATATATATGTCTTCTTTGGAGAAATGCCTATTTAGGTCTTCCACCCACTTTTTGATTGGGTTGTTTGTTTTTTTTGATATTGAACTGCATGAGCTGTTTGTATATTTTAGAGATTAATCCCTTGTCAGCTGCTTCATTTGCAAACATTTTCTCGCATTTTGAGGGTTGTCTTTTCATGTTATTTATGGTTTCCTTTGTTGTGCAAAAGCTTTTAAGTTTAATGATCAGAAAGAGAAATTAAGGAAACAATCCCATTTACCATTGCAACAAAAAGAATAAAATACCTAGGGATAAACCTACCTAAGAAGGCAAAAGACCTGTAGTCAGAAAACTATAAGATACTGATGAAAGAAATCAAAGACAACACAAACAGATGGAGAGATATAGCATGTTCTGGATTGGAAGAATCAATATTGTAAAAATGACTATACTACCCAAAGCAATCTACAGATTCAATTCAAACCCTATCAAATTACTAAGGGCATTTTTCACAGAATTAGGGGAAAAATTTTACAATTTGTATGGAAACACAAAAGATCCTAAATAGCCAAAGCACGCTTGAGAAAGAAAAATGGAGCTAGAGGAATCAGGCTCCTGGACTTCAGACTATACTACAAATCTACAGTAATCAAGAGAGTATGGTACTGACACAAAATCAGAAATATAGATCAGTGGATTGCTATTTCTGGTTGCTATTTCACAATCATGCCAAGCCTGTGCTGACTTGGGACTTTATGTCTGCTGTTTGCTTGACTAGAACTTTCCCCCAGATATGATGGGGAACTCTTTCTTAAGCTCTCTGCTCAAATATTACCACATAAATGAGAATATTTTTTAACATATTATTTAACTATCCCCTCCTCCACCATTAGCATTTCCTATCTCACTCTCTCCTATAGATTTACTTCATAGTAGTTATTACAATCTTTCATACCAATTATTTACTTCTCTGTTATTTTCCCTTGGATTAGATTAGCCAAACAGATTCAAAGAAAAATCTTCCCAAAATAATATTCTAAGATCCTTTTGAGATCTGATTCTATGTGAATTAGTTTACTATCTTTTATGGATTTTCTCCCTGATATTTTCATTTCTAGCCATAATTATTTACCTTTAAAACATTTCCTAACTCTGCTTTCCAGATATTGAAGTTAAATTTTACTTATTTTTTATACTGTCGTTGCATTTTCCTTTGAGAATATGTCACTTTATTGTTTCTCTTATAATATTCAGTTAAATAATTCTCTTATGCTTTCTCAAATTTGGAAAACTGTAGTTTATAATGTTTTCTTTAATTACTTCTATTGCTATGTCAGTGTGTTATTTAGAATGCATAAAGGATACCATACTTTAAAACACTACTATATTTAAGTAGCCTCTAGCTATTCTAGTTTGTTTTATAGACTTTTTCAGGGACTATATTAAGAAGAAATACACATGCATATTCACACACATACACACACAAGGTAATTTTTGTGAAAGCACCTTTTGACTTTCCCACCATGCAGTGTTTCTTAAAATGTTTCTACCATAAGGTTTGACAACTGCCATATAAAATGACAGCTTAACAGAAATATTCCTGATGATCACATTTAATTAATTTCTACCAAAGCCACCCATTTTTTACTGATGTGTTTTTGAAAAAAAATGTATTTCCACATGTAATGATTTAGCTACCCAATAATTGGTACAATGGAACAAATACATAAAAAAATAAAATAAAGTAATATGTATAAAAAACGAATAAAATAATAAAAACTGTATAAAATTAAAAATATAACCCAACTTTATGCTTAAAAATGGAAATAACTAAATTTCTATTATATGCAGTTGACAGAGATTTAGAGTATGGCTAACAACATAATGTTAGTCACTGACACAAAGATCTCTAAAGGGAGAAATCTGAGATTTCATGGGTACATAAACTATGAAAATAGAAATATATGAAATGTTAAATTCATATTTTACAATGTGCTTTAACAATATGTTTTATTACAACAATCATTCTGGTCTTCATTCAGTTCTATACTGAGTCAAACAGTGGTTTATATATATATATATATATATATATATATATATATATATATATATAACTTCGAATTTAACTCAGGTGAATGCTGGTCTTTATTTATCATGCATTAATTCCTTAATATTACATTGTATGTCCATAGATGAAGTGCAGGACTCTTCCCAAATAAAAGCCACATGTTTGTGGAATGTCCAGGTCATATTCCTGTGCCACAAGTGATAATTACAACAGTATTTATCAAAGTGGTTGTCCAGAAAAGAACCATGTGTACTTTCTCCTTTCCAATTGTTATAATGGAAGGAGACTAGAAAATTAAAAATAAAATTTCAAGGATGAAAGGGCAGAACAAAATATTAATCAATTTCCAGCTGAGTTAGTATAACCACTGTCTTACTTTAAAAGTAAGTAAAGAGCCTATCCTTGGGGAGAAAAGAATGAACATAAAGGGAGCATTTTAAAGTCTCTCATCTTTGGAATATTTATTTCTTAAATTACTCATTCTTCTTTGTATTAGATTTTAAAGGCTTCCAACTAGGCTTTGAAACTAATACGCTCCTGAAGTTGTTAAGATGAAGTGGAAGAGCTGACATCTTTATTAAAGCATTTTTTGATTAGGATAAACAATTCCTATAAATTACTCTGGTACCTCTATAAGCAAATATCTACAAATATATTTCATTTCTTTATCTAAAGCATTTTCCCTGCCAAATATTTATATTTAACAGAAATATTCACCTTTCAAATAAAAATTTTTAATTCAATGCCTAATGTCAAGATATTATTAAATATTTTAAATATGTAGATTATTGAATTAAATAAATAAAACATTCAGATTCAACTACCTTGTTTCCCAATTTACAGTGAAGTAACTTTTGCTATTAATCAAAAAAGTAATGCATTTTAAAAATTGCTCTGCCTATGTAAGTTTAAGCTATCAGGAAAATAATTCTACAGAATATTTTTTAACTGATTCTAATTTTTTATATGCATAACCCTTATTGTAAATTTATGACAAACACACACAAACCCAATAATAGACACTTAGTGCCTCATCTCTCCTCTATTAGTGTTTTTGTTTGTTTGTTTTCGGGAAAGGATAAGATTTTATTTGCTCTTTAAAATTAGAGCTAAACTTTAAATTATTTGCCTTTTTTAAAAAACATCTTTATTGGAGTATAATTGCTTTACAATGTTGTGTCAGTTTCTGCTGTATAACAAAGTGAATCAGATATATGAATACATATATCCCCATATCCCCTCCCTCTGGCGTCTCCCTCCCACCCTCCTTATCCCACCCCTCTAGGTGGTCACAAAGCACCAAGCTGATCTCCCTGTGCTATGCAGCTGCTTCCCACTAGCTATCTATTTTACATTTGGTAGTGTATATATGTCCATGCCACTCTCTCACTTCGCCCCCACTTACCCTTCCCCCTCCCCGTGTCCTCAAGTCCATTCTCTACATCGCATCTTTATGTCTTTATTCCTGTTCTGTCCCTAGGTTCTTCAGAACCATTTTTTGTTTGTTTGTTTAGATTCCATATATATGTGTTAGCATACAGTATCTGTTTTTCTCTTTCTGACTTACTTCACTCTGTATGACAGACTCTAGGTCCATCCACCTCACTACAAATAACTCTGTTAGTGTTTTATATCACCTCTATTGTATAGATTGCATTTGACGCTTAAAATCATATAATCACACACACGTACACACGTACTTCTTTATCTTATAATTGGAGCTAAAGTAATCTAATTATACTATCAAATTTAAGTAGACATGTTTCTAGTAATTAGAGTTTGAAAGTTTAATTATAAGTGTATGAAGTATTCATTTCAATTTTCATCAAATATTGGCAAAGGTCTCTCATTGGAAGGATGCTACTGTTTTAAAGAGAAGCAGCAGCAGCCAGGGCACTGCCTTATAAGAGGGTAAGCACTCTGTCTCCTAACCTCTCTGTGGCTTGTGAGTTGGGCTAGATGAGCTCTGAAATTAAACCAACAGAAATTATCATGTATATTTTACTTACAGGATTTGGACATTTATTAACCCCCTTTTTAATCTATGAAATAAAAAAGAGAGGGTTTTTTGGAATTTTTAAAATTATGTGAAATTTGCTTTCAGTTTTTTTTTTTTTTTTTATACAACAATTGGTTTTTGTTGTTGTTATTGTTGTGATCCTTGTGTTCATTTTTGTTGTAAGTGTAGGTCTGTAAAATACAATTCCAGTATTTAAAACTTTAGGCTTTCAGGAAAAAGAAAGTAAGAACTCAGCGTGTGCATGATGACGCCTGTGTATGAGAGGAGGGACTTGAAGGAAGATGCCTTGCAGAGTGAGCTGGGTGGCAACTGTCAGATTGTGGGACTTTCTTTTCCTGTGGGGTACGTGATGTTTTCAAAAAGAAGTATTCCTTCCAAAATTGGGAGTCGGCATACTACTAATCAGTTTAGCTTTGTGTTGTATGCTAGTTTAAAAAAGAAAATATGTAATATATTTTTAAAAAGTTTTTATGATGGAATTTGCAAACAGATTTGTTACAGGGTAACCTGTTCTCCAGCTGTGATCTTAACACTTCAAATGGGTATAATTTGAATAAATTTTTTATGGTAAGGGATCAATGAAATGATTTTTTTAAGAAAAAAAGAATTTTAAGAATTTTTAAGATTTCTACATGCAAATATTTTATACTGTTTACAAACTTTATAAAAGCCTACATACATGTGCATTTCCTTTCTTCTTCTTCTTCATCCTCATTTATTAAAATCTTACTCTTAGGCATCAGTCATGTAGTAAAAGAGAAAAGTGAGATTGTTGTATCTCTCCATTTGATTCCAATTTGTAACCTCAGACATACTAGCATGATGTGACTAAGTTTAACTACCTTGGTTGGTGTGTAAGAATATTAACACTTATCTATGTAAAAAAATGAAATACCCCTAACATATTAGGATTTTTAAAATATTTGCAATGTTACAATCAATCCTGTTTTGAAAATATGGAACTTGTAAGTTTTAATTATTGTTTCTAAAGCCACATATACAGTAAGACTCTATCCATTCCTTTTCAGCACGTCATCATTATTGAAATACTCATGAGAACTTTGTGCAATAATTGTGCTTGCTTGCAATTTTATTATTTTTAATAAGTAACAGGGAAGATGGGAAAATAAGCCTTAATGCCTTGAACAAAGTGAAAAAGTGCTGAATATTTATTACTATGGCCCGTCCTTTCTCCCTAAGTCAGATCACCTTCCTTGCTTTTAAGTATTCCCAAGTAGCTGTCATGGAGTTTGGCTATGAAAAGCACTCATGGGTCCTAAATAGTTAGACATTTGGACAAAAAAGAAACATTATAAGCAGAAGGCTGCAGGTAATATTTGAAATTGTTTAACACTGTCTCACGTAGAAAATAGAAGGGATAGCAAAATAACTTCTGTAAAGGTCTCTTCATGACAAGAAACTTTTACCTCATTCTTTAAAAAAAAAATAACCCATTTAGACTTAACTCAGAAAAAGGCATTTAAAAAAAATTTTCACAAGGTTTTAAAATACTATCTCTTAGGGTTCTTATGGATAGCTCATGATATAATATTAGTGAAAATGTCTAACTTATGCTTGAAACATAGAAGGCACTCAATATTAGTTTTTCTCTTTCAAGAGAAACTACTGTGTACATTTTTTGTACATTCAGGGCATATGAGTTTTATGATTTATTTATTTTAATATGTATGCCATCATTTTACTCTAGAGTTAGAAATCACCTTAAAGCTATACGGTTTGAGCCAATTATTTTATAAATGAAAGAAAAAAAAGTAAAGCCAAGAAATCTTAGGGGAACTCTGGGTTAGAACAACACTTTTTTTCTAATTTTCAGCCTGTGTTCTTTCAATCATTTTTCAGTCTTGTCTCTTTACCTTGATTTATCAACTCCATGACCACAGGAAATCTTTCTGTGTCTGGACCTCCCATAGTGTCCAGCACAGCTGCCAACACATATGTCCACCTGATATTTTCTGGCAAGTTTTAAGCTAATGGAGTCCACCATAATCCTAAAATGGGCATAGAAGAATTGAGCAATCTTCATTAACGAGTGGTGCAGTAAAAATGGGAACATCAAGCCAGTTTCAAAAAATAGTGCTTCTGTCCTAACCTCGTGAAATTATATGTATTATTGGAAAATCTGGGTATTCCTCTTTGTGCTTCTTCAGTAAACAGAAATGTCTCTGTAAATAACACACCCAGAAGTATTCCATTATTCCTATAATACTCTTTAATAAAGCAATAAACAAATGAACTAAGGAAAATATATTAAAGTTTCCATTAGACCCCCTGCTTGATCCTCATATATAATCTTCCCTTGTTTTTTTTAAGCCCTCAGCATGGGAGCTGCATTGTTGATTTTCTTATAATGGAAAATATTTAATTAAAATCATCATGGTCAAGAAAAAGGGAATTTGTACCTACACACCTATATTAGCATCTGTTTAACCATTATTTTATTTTTAAAAATTTTATTGAAATATTGTTGATTTACAATGTTGTGTTTAATTTCTGCTGTACAGCAAAGTGTCTCAGTTTTATACACACACACACACACACACACACACACACACACACACACAGTAAGTCCTACATACAAATGAGTTCCGTTCTGACAGCACATTCATAAATCCAATTTGTTTGCAAGTCCAACAAAGTTAGCCTAGGTACCCAACTAACAAATAGGCTATGTAGTACTGTACTGTAATAGATTTATAATACTTTTCACACAAATAATGCATAAAAAACAAACACACACAATATATAAACATTTTTAATCTTACAGTACAGTACCTTAAAAAATTCTTTTCTTATGGTTGAGTAATATTCTATTGTATCTATATACCACATCTTCTTTATCCATTCATCTGTTGACAGACATTTAGATTGTTTCCATGTCTTGGCTATTGTAAATACTGGTGCTGTGAAATAGGGGAGCAAGTGTCCTTTTGAATTATAGTTTTGTCTGGGTATATGCCCAGGAGTGGGTTGCTGGATCATATGGCAACTCTATATTTTTAGTTTTTTGAGGAACCTCCATACTGTTTTCCATAGTGGCTTCACCAATTTACATTCCCACCAACAGTGCAAGAGGGTTCCCTTTTCTCCACACCCTACACAAAAATAAACTCAAAATGGCTTAAAGATTTAAACATAAGACACCATAAAATCCCTAGAAGAGGACACAGGCAAAACATTCTCTAACATAAATCATACCAATGTTTTCTTAGGTCAGTCTCCCAAGGCAATAGAAATAAAAGCAAAAATAAACAAATGGGACTCAATCAAACTTATGAGCTTTTGTACAGCAAAGGAAACCTAAACAAAATGAAAAGATAGCCTATGGACTAGGAGAAAATATTATGTGACCGACAGGGCTTAATTTCCAAAATATACAAACAGCTCCTACAGTTCAATACCAAAAAAGTAAACAACCCAATAAAAAAATGGGCAGAAGACCTAAATAGACATTACTCCAAAGAAGGAATACAGGTGGCCAAGAGGCACATGAAAAGACACTCATCATTGTTAATTATTAGAGAAATGCAAATCAAAACTACCGTGAGGTACCAGCTCACACAGATCAGAATGGTCATAGTTAAAATGTTTAACCATTATTTTATACTCACTGGACATTAAAAATATTTACTTAAATCACTTTGCATTTTTTCTAGTAAACAGTAATACTCATCTTCCTTTAAATATTTAAAACAAGTCCAAATTACCTAGGAAGAGTATAAGTTCTTTGAGGTTGAAGCGTTTCATAAAAGTCTTTCATGGCTTCACTGGTTAGAACAAAGTTATTTTCTAAATATTCAATTGTTACAGGAAGGCAGAGATTTCTGAAGAAATAAATGCCAGTATTCTGATTCAAACTGGTGGGAAAGTAGCTTGTGCTTTGAAAACCATGCCTAAGTGATTAGGGGAAAAAATGGTATTTTGTATTGTTGGCTCTCTGTGATCCTCTCAAATGAACATATGGAACTGAATATGGGATTAAATCAAATACTGAATGCTTGAACTCTCCTCTACCTCAGTTTTTCCCTTTCAATTTATTTTTCTTCCTTTTAATCCAGATCAAATCTCCCCATATGTTGGTTCCTATTTAGAATAGCAACAATTTTCCCTAGATTGCTTTTATGTTACATTAAAACCCTGGGGTAAATGTCATTAACTGTAGTTTTAGCCATTAGTCTCAGCCCATCATTATACAATTGACTTTTCATAGAATCTTCTGTGTATGTGTAATTATGACCAATTCAACTCTCATTTTAGAAAACTTTTCAGAATCCTTTAAATGTAATGATTTATCTTACTCAATATAACCAGCAAGGGGAAATCTAAAGAAGTCATGGTTGAAAGCAAGCCTAAAATTAATTTTCTTATTTATATTTTTTTAAAAAGGTAACAAAAAGAATTTATATTTAAGAGTTACATCTCTGTTTAAAGTATGGAAATCTGTGAGAAGAAAGAAAGTAAATATAAACAAGGAGCGCAAAAAATGTAGTTATTCTGAATGTTATATGTAAAAATAGATCATATAACATTGAAATAAAATTAGCAATTTTGAAAGTACTGTCTGAATATATAATTTTGCTACATTCATGTAAAATACAGATTATATATGTTATTCATAATATTTCTACATATTTTAAGTTAGAAGTACAAACATTTAAAAAGTATATTTTAAATGTTTACTACTTTGAAAAACATTTACAGCTACTGTCTCCTTAAAAAGAAACAAACGAGTCTTTATTAATTTAAGTCCTCCCACAGGTGTTAAAAGGGGACCCAGATTTCAGGGTTCTTCCACAAAAATCATTTCTATCTAGGCCTCAGATCTTGTAAATATCAGCTCCCAGGAGCACAGAAAAAATATAATCTATTGAAATACCAGACCCAGAGAGCTAACTAGAAAAGTTTCATGGAATTTGTTGCTCAAACAAAGGCACATACCAGCATAAATATCAAGCAAATGATCAAACACTCATGAAATACTGACAGTAAACAAAATGCATGAACTTATTTGGCAGAAATGACAGATTCTTTAACTGAATAAATAAATAATTCTAGAAGGTTCATTCATCGTCTGAAGGAATCCGGAACAGGTGAAGCAACTTATGTCACTCTTCTTTAATCCATCTACATAAGCCAGATTGAGTACTCAATGCCAGACCTTAGCAAATGAACTCTGGCCTACACTTGGGTGCAAAAGGAAAAGGTAAAATTGTAAACACACACCTGCATCTTTTATTCTTGATTTCTTGATCCAAAGGCAAGAGACACTCAGGCTTGACCGCAATGTTCCTTAGAACTGAGATCTGTGGAAAACAATGGTATGTTAACAACGTTAGGTTAACTAATGTCATGACTTGGAGTATAACTTCTCTGCTACTGGTACCACATTTTTCAGGAGCTGGCTGTGCAGTGGCAGAGTTAGATTGATTTTTGCTGTCCAAATTTGCATGCTGCACCCCAGAGCTGCTCTGTCTCCTAACCAGAGCTCAGCCCTCTTACGGGTTTGTCCTCTCCTGTCTGTCAGACTAAGGCACTGCCCCCACCGGTTGATACCCCCAGATGCTATCACCTGGACAGGAGCACAAACAGACTTCTCTTTGGCTTATTTACTTGGAGGAGCAGACTGTGTGGCCTACTGTGTGTGTCTTGTATGTCTGTGTAAACTAAGGTTTCTATTCAAAATTTTCACAGTGCTTAATTATGTGAAGTAATTCTAAAATATCAGAAGGTTTTTATAACCAGAAAACTCTACCTGGTATAAAATTAATTCTAATTGTAACAATCCATTACTGAAACATACTGGCATCCCAGTGTGAATATATTTAGTATGTTTTTCATTTCCAAATTGAAATAATAATAAACATTGCTCTGTTGGAATGTATCTGCGCCTAGGTTGGTGTGGGCATTCCTTTTACCACCATCTAAGATGAAATCATCAGAAACAGAAGTTGAAAATTTTTCCTATTTTAATAAGTGCACTTTGAAAAATAGATTAAAATATCACTTCTTAGTATTAAATTGGGAAAAATTCTCACAGAGAAGATATGGAACCCCTTATATCACATGCAACTAAAATTTTAAAGTCATGTTTTGAGAAGAAAGTAGGGCAATAGAAAATAGAAGAACAAACCATTAGTTCAAAAGTATTCACTTGACTGGAAACCTAGAATACTGAGTTAAATGCTTCCTTTTGGGGTTTACCAAGCATACTTTTTCAGAATTCCAAATTACTTCCGTTCTCTGTATATGATAAAACTAGCTTATCACACAGAGCCATTCTAAAGACAAACAGCAGAAGAGATGCATTTTGTCTTAAAGCAGGATTTTCTTTTCTGATCAATAAACAATTATAAAACCTTCATCATGTTCTTATAGAAGCCATTAACAATGCTGAATATTTTAGAATCAGAAGAGTCTTCAGGAAACCTTGCATCATTTCCAAAATTACATTCCACAGTATCTGTTCTGCAAAATATTCTAGGGAAAAATAGTGATGGTGATGGTAGAGGAGTTATATGGTTGAATATGTTTGGGAAACTGCAAATTATATCTCTTGGCAATTTATAAAGCATGTTAGTATATTAAAACTAAAAATTTATGTAGAAGAGAGTGTTAGACATTTAAAAACCAAAGTTTATCAAAATATTTTCCAAAATTATCTGCCTTCAAAACAACCTGTGGTGATGCTTATCTACCCCAATTCTATTTTTTTAAACAGATTTGTCCAATGTCTTACTCAGTGAGTCCCAACTTCTAAGTCAGGACAATTATAAGTTGTGGGAAGTCTGCCACTGTTAGTGTTAAAAAAAAAAAAAAAAAAAGGCTGTGAATAATTTACCTTAAATAAACACAAGTAAAGTAGATTTGGGGTTTTCCCCTTATTTTCATTTCTATATTACTTCATTTCTATCTTAATCTGAAGAGAAAGGAATGAAGTTACATTTAAATTGCAGATTGTGCATAGTCTTCCAATCATTCATTGGCATGGCTGAGAGATGGTTTTGCAGTACAGAATATTGACAGTCCTCTGTGTTAAGACAAAATTGAAAACCTCTGGTTCCAATACCTAGGTTAATGGTCGAGTAAACTATGTTTCATGTGCAAACATTTATATACTTCTAAGAAATGTGTATGGTATACAAACATTATTGCTGGCAATTATAAAAACTACAAGAAGGTTTGATAGTCTCTGGAAAGACATACAAGGCAAAGGGATAAGCAAAATAACTCCTTTGTCCGAGAAAACCTAAACAAAAATGATCTGACATTACCTGAGGGAATACCAATGAAATTTTAACTGGTGTTTACAATTAATTTGAGGTGTTGCTGAACTTTTAATTTTTCCTTAGTGTTTTCTAAAGTCTCCTGGTAGTCAATACTGAATTTCCAAGGCATTCCTCTTAGAGCTCTTCTTCAGAAAATATTGCTTTTGTTATGTCAACAACATTTATACTATTCTGAATAAGAATAGTACAAATCTTGTTCAAAATCAGCATTTTATTTGTTTTAAACAAAAATGGAATGTTCTACATTTTGAAATTTAATGATTTTTTTTTTTTCTGGTAAAGTGAAAACTGGGCTTCCTGGGCTCTTATTAAACACACACAGGTGCATATACACACACACTAATCTATAGACATAGATTAGTTTGTTTGATACTTGTGTGTGTGTGATAGTATTCATTTCTGTATATAGATGTGTATAGACTCTTTTTTTGCCTCTTCCTGTCTTGGCCTATACATACCATCATAAGCTAGAACCAGGATATTTAAATAGCAATTAGCTTATCAAAGTCTAATTTAAATAACCAGACTCTCATCTATAGTTGAGTAACTGTATTTGTATGTTAAGAGTTAGGGGTCAGATTAAGGCTTAGATGTTTGCTATCAAACCTTGCTACAAAATATATTGTTAAAACATTTGTTGAGTAAATGAGAAAGAAATCAATAAATCAAGCAGTTGGTTTCTTTTCGATCCAAATAAACAAAAAAAAGGAAAAAACTAAACATTTTAATCTCTTTTCATTTAATTTATTCCTCATTACACTGATTAAAAGGTAAGAAAATTGGCACTAAATTTATACTAATTAATATGAAATAGGAGACCTTCAAGATAGGGGAGGAGTAAGATGTGGAGATCACCTTTCTCTCCACAGATACATCAAAAATACACCTACAAGTGGCACAACGCCTACAGAACACCTACTGAATGTTGGCAGAAGAGCACAGACTTGCAAAAAGGGAGGTAAAACCCCACGTACCTGGGTAGGGCAAAAGAAAAAACTGAGACCAAAGAATAGGGACAGGACCTGCACCTCTGGGAGGGAGCTGTGAAGGAGGAAAAGTTTCCACACACTAGGAAGCCCCTTCACTGACAGAGACGGGGGCTGGGGGGGGGGTGCGTTGGCGGAAGCTTCAGAGCCACGGAGGAGAGCGCAGCAACAGGGGTGCGGAAGGCAAAGTGGAAAGAGCCCTGCACAGAGGATTGGTGCCGACCAGCACTCACCAGCCTGAGACATTTGTCTGCTCACCCACTGCGGCGGGTGGGGGCTGGGAGCTGAGGCTCAGGCTTGGGAGGTCAGATCCCAGGGAGAGGTCAGGGGTTGGCTGTGTGAACACATCCTGAAGGGGGCTAGTGTGCCACGGCTAGCCGGGAGGGAGGGCAGGAAAAAGTCTGGACCTGTGGAAGAGGCAAGAGACCACTGTTTTGGGGTGCTTGAAGAGAAGGGCTCCTGTCCCATGTGCCCACAGGTGGGAGACCACCTAAGTGAGCTCCAGAGATGGAGGCGAGCCGTGGCTAGGACCCCAGAGGCGGGCAGAGACTGCTAATGCTGCTGCCGCTGCCACCAAAGATCCTGGGTGCAAGCGTAGGTCACTACTGACACCCTCCCAGGAGTCTGTGCAGCACACCACTGCCAGGGTCCCACTATCCAGGGCCAACTTCCCCAGGAGAACACACGGTGCAACTCAGGCTGTTGCAGCGTCATGCCAGCCTCTGCCGCCGCAGGCACACCCTGCAATCCAATCGTGACTACCGTACCCCTCTCTCTCCCCAGCCTGAGTGAGCAAGAGCCCTAATCAGCCGCTACTTTAACCCCCTCCTGTCTGGGCAGGGAACAGACACCAAAGGGGGGCCTACATGCAGAGGCAGGGCCAAAATCAAGCTGAACCACAAAAGCTATGTGGACAAAGAGAAAGGATAATTTCTCTGTGCAGCCTCAGGAGCAGTGGACTAAATCCGCACACTCAGCTGGATAAACCCTGCACGTGTGCAATACCTGAATAGACAATAAGTGTTCCCAAACTTGAGGTGGTGGACTTTGGGGGCAACTGTATACTTGGGGGTTTGCTTTCTAAGGTTGATTCAGTTTGGTTTTATGTTTATCTTAGTTTAGTTTTTAGTGATTGTTTTTATTTGTGGGTTTGTTTATTCGATTGGTTGTTCTCTTTCTTTTTTTTTCTTTCGCTTTTTGTGTGTGTGTGTATATGTCTCTTTGTGTGATTTTGTCTGTTCAGTTTTGCTTTTACCATTTGCCTTGGGGTTCTGTCTGTTCCTTTTTTTTTTTTTTTTTCTTCTTCTTCTTCCTTTTCTTCCAAGCCATATGGCTGGCAGGGTCTTCGTGCTGCAGCTGGGTGTTGGGCCTGAGACTCTGAGGTGGGAGAGCTGAGCACAGGATGTTGGACCACCAGAGACCACCTGGGCCCATGTAATTTTAATCGGCGAGAGCTCTCCCAGAGATATCTGCCTCCACACTAAGACCCAGCTCCACCCAACAGCCAGCAAGCTCCAGTGCTGGATACCCCATGCCAAACAACTAGCAAAACAGGAACACAACCCCACCCATTAGAAGAGAGGCTGCCTAAAGTCATACTAAGTTCACAAACACCCCAAAACACACCACTGGATGCAGCCCTGCCCAGCAGAGGGAAAAGATCCAGCCCCACCCACCAGAACACAGGAACCAGCCTCCCTCACCAGGAAGCCTACACAGGCCACTGAACCAACCTTACCCACTGGGAGCAGACACCAACACCAGAAGCAAGAGGAACTAGGAACCTGCAGCCTGCAAAAAGGAGACCCCAAACACAGTAAGTTAAACAAAATGAGAAGACAGAGAAATATGCAGTAGATGAAGGAGCAAGGTAAAAACCCACCAGACCAAACAAATGAAGAGGAAATACAGAGTCTACCTGGAAAAGAATTCAGAGTAATGATAATAAAGCTGATCCAAAACCTTGGAAGTAGAATGGAGAAAATACAAGAAATGTTTAACAAGGACCCCAAAAAACTAAAGGGCAAACAAATGATGATGAACAACAAAATGAATGAAATTAAAAATACTCTAGAATGAATCAATATCAGAATAACTGAGGCAGGAGAATGGATAAGTGACCTAGAAGACAGAATAGTGGAAATAACTGCTGCAGAGCAGAATAAAAAAAAAAAAAAAAGAATGAAAAGAATTGAGGAGAGCTCAAGCCTCAGAGATCTCTGAGACAACATTAAACACAGCAACATTCGAATTATAGGGGTCTTCTGGCAACTACCAAACTGGGCAGCCTAGCGCTGCTTCATGAAACTATTTACACACTTTTAAAGTTTAATTTCACAACTTCTCACACAGTCACACTTATTTGTTTCAATAAGTAGAAAGCTGGTGACTTCAGAAGTCTGTTTAGAATTTGATATACATATTTTAAATTTTAATTAAATTTATTGTGATATAATTATATCTACAAAAATGCACCATGCAAAGAGTACAGTTCTATGAAATTTGACTAACATTTACAGGCATGTAACCCAAACCACAATGAGTATGAAAATTTTCGGGTGGTGGAAAATTTTTATTTGTGTATCCTTTCAGTCACCTCCCTCCCAGAGGTTTGTGGAGGTTCACCAAATGCATGTGCAGATTAATATTCAGCCAAGAAAAAAAGAGGACCACTAAATGAATTTTTTCCAAGCTCTCTTCTTTCTGATAATCTACCCTGCAAATTCCATCAGCCTCAGTCTCCCAAACTCCAACTGTGTCTCTTCAATTCAACAAAACTCTCAGGTTCTGCTTTGCTGCTCTTTTCTTGCACTGTAATCCAGAACCTGCCTCCCCTTCGGACAGAAAGGCAGAGTAATTGTAGGGCTCACCTCATTCTCTCATGAACCATAATCCTATAATTAACATCACTGCAATTAGTGAAAACATGCTTTCATATGTATGTCCAGATTTCTAGCTGTTTGCACGGTGATACAAGCTACATACTAGTTATTGCTTTATAGGATTTGCAAGAAGCACTGATTAGGAGAATATGTAAAGTGAAGAATATTTATGTCTAGATATTTTTGCTCTGTTTCAGAAATAGGATTAATGAAGGATGGAACTGAGACAACAAGCATGAACATGAGAGAAAGGATTTTTCTGAAAGGCAAGAGAGTTGTGCAGTTAGTACATATCTAAGAGGTGGTCAGTTAAGAAGTATTTTAAAATAACATGATAGGGATTAAGAAACAAGTGGCTTATGCACAGGCATTTAACCACTTTTTTTTCCCCAACATCCCACTAAAAATATGGTACAAGAATATAAAAAGTACAAGAGTTTATATAGGAGAGAAGGTAAAAGCAAAGATTTCAACGATTTTTTGAATTACACGAAGCAGTAGAATCATTAATTTAATGAGTAAGGAAGTATTTAACGTAAACACATTTTGAGAAGAATAGCTGCAAACAACCAAGTTCATTTACCCTGTTGAATCTCTCAGAAGCTTGGTACTTGGAGGGACCATTTCAAAGATGACAAAATAATTGAGGTAAATTTTATGTTAATTTGTCAGTTTCTGTTACAGAAAGGATATTCAAATATATTTGGGAAACTTCTTTCAAAATTAATACTTTATTCTAAAAGTTACATGCAAAATTCTCATTTGTGTGAAGCACTTGATTTTATATACTGCTAAAGCTGGTCAACATATTTTCATTTTCCCCCAACTTGAGTATATATAAACTCAGAGATAACTCATGTAATTATTGCGGTTTTGAGAGATTTGTGGGTGAGTACTAAAATGTTTTGTTATTTTCTTTAATAGTGCCAAATTAATACTTATTTTCTTTTTACACCATGTGCAAATTCATTTCTTAGAGGGAAACAAGGTATTGTAATATTTGAATGATGGAATTATATTTACAATCAACTAGAAATATGAATATCACTTTATGATTGTTTTAGCTTCATCTTAATAGATGGTACGATTCCCTCTAGGTAAATAATGTATCTTTGACTGAACATCTATCAAATGACATAGAACCGGATAGCATTGTAAATTTGGAAAAGAAGCAGGTGAATATAATAAAACATGAACACTGTGGTTTGCTCAGAAGTGTAGCAATATAAGATAACTACAAGCATAAAATTTAGGATTTTTGTTAGTAATTAAAAAATATCTCGAGTATTATAAAATCGATCTTGTAATCTGGGGAAGAATTAATATCTCATAAAATATTTAATGGTTATAATCATATACATAAACAAAGACATCTAATTGTTCCTATTCAGTTCATCACAGAAGAAATAACAAGATTTCATGAATTAATCACTTCATGGTGATTAAAAAGCATTGTAAAACACCTGACTTTAGCTTTTTAAGAATATTTGACTTCCAACTCAAGCCATCAAAAAAAGGAAAATGAAAGCAAATGGTTGTTAACTTTAAAAACCTAGGTCCCACATTCTCTTTTGAGATGTAGTCAGAAACATTGATGTTTATAGCTATAAGCAGCAGAGGCAACTCCCTTCCCCTTTACCCCCTATAAAGGAAATGAAAAATATTTCTGTAGCTGCTATAAAATTATTCACTTAAAGGAACAAGAAAGTTTGAATACGATACTGTTCTCAAAGTCCTGATGGGTGAAAGTGCAATGAATGGAACTTCTGGTGTTTATAGTAATAAAATCCCTTGGAGAGTGTCCAAAATCCATTTGCCTAATACTGAATTGTGTGTTCCTAATGCTGTGATAGTGACATTTCACTCTATTCCGGAAGAACAGATGCCCACTGTTTTGGTTTTGCAGATTTTCACAGGAGATTGGCTATGTCTACTCACTAAATGGCAGAACAATTTAGAAAATATCTCTGGCCGTAACTTCTTCATTTAAATTGATTCAGAGTGCAAACTTTGTAGTAACATAATCAGAACTATGTATAATGCAGCCTTTCTAAATTGCACTGCCAGCTGATGAAGAATCTGAATTAATTTGACTAAAAGCCAAAACCAGAATTATTTTTATAATTTTATAACTGTGCGTGCCAACAAAATTTAATTTTTATTAACTTTGATACATATTGAGAAAAAGATGTTAAAACTTAAGGCATGTAAAGTGCCACATTTCCTTTAAAATCCCTGTCATGATTTTTTTCAAAATGTCAGTGTTTAAAATAATGTTTTTATACTATAATAGTATTATTTTCTGATTTAAATACCAAAAGGCCATATACAGTTAATTTTTATGTACCCATCAGTGATAGATACAATAGATACGTATAAAGGTTCTGCTAGTAATTTGAGATTCTGATTCTAATCCAAAAGGGCATAGATCTGTTGGAAGGAGCAGCAGCCCATGGTGACATTTAATTTATTGCTCAAAGAAGTTGAAAAACAGTGCAAAACTGATAATTACAAATTCAAGTCCATTCAATTTCAATTGTGTTCTTGATGCTGTTTATCAAACCTACAATTAGTTTCTTTTTGATTTCCTAGATAATTCACCATATGAGATTTTCTCTCTTACCTCTTCAGTGCCCTAAGCTGATAATCACTCCCCCTTCTATGCAATTTAAAATAGTAGAAAGATTATACAATTTGGTTTCAGGAAATAAGGGTTTCAGTTAAGATTTTTCATTTATTAGCTGTATTGTTTTGTTTAAGTCATAGCACTGTGTCTCTCTGTTCTCATTTATAAATAAAAATAATACCTAACTCATAGCAACAATGTGAAAAGAGAACGTGAGCATGTACATTGAAATTTCATGGGTTGCCTGCTGTGAATAAATCATTGTTTAAGATAGTGGTTCTCAAAGTTTGGTCCTGGAAAGAGCAGCATCAGAATAATGGAGAACTTGTTAGAAATGCAAAGCAATTAAACCCCATTCCAGACCTACTAAGCCAAAAACTCTAGGGGTAGACCCTAGAGATCTGTTTTAACAAACCCTGCAGGTGATTTTGGTGCTTATTAAAGTTTGAGAACCAGCAGTATTAAAGAATCCTACTTGTCTTTCAACTTGGCATCAGAGTCTTGCCTGATATAGTCTTCTGACACCCCCTTGTAATTTGTGTTTAATGATTTGTCAAGGTGTCACTGGTAATGACATTCGTCTTTCACACATGGCTTTATGACATGAATTATTCAATATTTAATATGTAATGAGAATCTCCAGGTAGAATTTAAATATGATTACATAAAACAAAATAAAACTCATGTAGATATCTATCTGGATATTAGTTTTAAATTTCACCTACCTATGGAATTGGCCAAGACATCATACTTCACATCATGTTAGAATCTAGGAAATACCACTGCTCTACTCCATTTTCTTCTTACATTGCTCAAATTCTGGTGATTCCTTTCCTCCTCTCCTTTTCCCCCTTCCTTCTTTCCTTCCTCCCTCCCTCCCTCCCTCCTTCCCTTCCTTCCTCACCCTCCTTCCTTCTTTCCTTTCTTTCTTTTTCTTTCTTTTCTCTCTTTCTTTCCTTTCTTTTCTTGCTTTCTTTCTTTCTTTTCTCCCTTTCTTCCTTCCTTCCTATCCTCCCTTCCTTTTTTTCTTCTTTCATAAATGCCATTATAACATCTTCTGCCATGTTTGCTTTCTTTAAATAATGCTGTTGGTACTATTGCAACTGCATAGAATGTCTTCATGCATTTGCTTTTAGTTCAGTTTAGATAAACAATTTCTTTTAGAGTAGCAAAGAAGATGAATAGAAGATGAAGAAAAGTATAAAGGAGAAGAGCAGAGAAAACAAGCAATAAAGGTGTTACTTAAGGAAACCTGTTGATTTTTGTGTGCTGTGTGTTTAGTTACAATGTAGAATATTTTCTTACTCTGGGTTGAAGGAAAAAAAAAAGCTGCCATGTATAATGCCTGCCTTCAATACATTTTTTTTCTCTTTTTCTCTATCAATTCTAATACTTCTGTGTTCTATCTTCTGCCAACACTGCTTTAATGGCTTTGTGTTTTATGCTTCATTCCTTTGGGCAAAAAGAATCAATCCAAATTGTTTACAAGCTACAAAATGGACTTCCTATCAGAAAGAAATGTATCTTTATTAAGCATCTCTGGCTACAGTTGTTCAAGGTTTTACTACTTAGCCATTCCTAGCCCACTGCTTGGTGATTTGCAAAAACATTCTTATACTATAAAAAGTATATATATTTTTGCAATTATGATTACTTTATTTCCTATTTTAAGAGTCTTGTTGATAATAACATAATAATTTATTATAAGCATAATGTGATTTATGAAATTACTTATGTGCCAGGCAAGAGCTCTACATGCTTTAATTCATTTAATATTAATTATAACTTTATATAAGTACTATTATTATCCCCATTTTAGAGATGAGTAAACTGAAAAAAAGGGAGTTTAAAGATTAACATATACATACTACTATATTTAAAATGGATAACCAACAAGGACCTACTGTATAGCACAGGGAACTCTGCTCAGTATTATATAACAACTGAAATGGGAAAATAATTTGAAAAAGAACAGATACATGTATATGTATAACTGAATCACTTTGCTCTACAACTGAAATACAACATTGTAAATCAACTATAGTCCAATATAAAATTTAAAAAAAATAGATGGCCACTAATAAAAAATAATGATAATAAATAAATAAATAACCTCTTCAAGATCACATAATAAATAGAAGTCGTAAAGCAGGGATTTAAATGATGGTGATCTTGTTACAAAGTGCTTGGCATTAGCTGTTTCAAGGTAATACCAAAGACAAGACTTAGGAGTAAAGTCTTAAACAATTCCACTTGAATCATCTCAATCTGTTTTTATTTTCTTTTTAGCAGGGCTAGGGGAAAGTGTCAGCATTAGCTGAGTTTTACACAATTTTGAATTTTAATTTTTGAACACTTGAGAGAGGTAGGAATGGGAGACTCATCTCTTCAATTATCAAGCTACTATTTTTGAAGAAGAAATATCCACTTTGCATGAAGAACCTCAGGAAAAGATGAAGAAGGAGGCGACTTCCTTCTCCTTTACCCCTCACTCCCTAGCCCCCAAGTATTTCTGATACTGATGACTCCATGCTGGAAAAGCTTCTGAACTCAGAGGTGCCTGCTCTGACACAGATGCAGAGAGAATGCCCAATTATATTTATTTTGATTGAGGATATAATTGATCTACTTTTTCCCTTTAAAATAGTCATAGCCTTCCTTGGGAAATTTTATTTTGCATGATCTTCATTTTTTTTTTCACTTAGTTTGCCTTTGAATTCTTATCACATTTTATCTTTTTTTTTCATTCTTCTAGTTTATGATTTTATGTCTTTGGTTTCTTTGGCTCTCTCTTGTTTTATGTTTCTTTAATTATTCATATTTATTTTAAAAATCTGATATTTTCCAAGCAGGAATGAAGTTAAGTTCAAAGAGGTTTTTGCCTTAGGACACAATACTTAAGAGGACAGGAAAACTCAGTAATCAAAATATGTAATATTTTCATACAATATCTTTAAAAAAATCACCAGCAATCTGTGGCTCATGAGCTTGTCATCTCTTTTTGTAAATACAGTTTTATTGGAACAAGCACTGGGATTAGATGAGATGAGTGAGGCACAGTTATGCAAGTGCAGGGTCAAATTCTGTCTTTATTTAAATTTTTGCTATTTTTTTTATCATGGGTTTTGAATTACTTTTATTTTTTAAAATACTGCATTAAATATTATTTACATTGATTATGTACTTACTTTGTGCCCCCTTGAATTTTCCCCCTGAGGCAACTGTCTCCCTCACATTACCCGAGTCCCAACCTGAGAATATGAGGTTTTTAACTGTTGCTGTTTTAAGTAATTCTTGGATCCCACTTTCATACTCTACTTATTGTTTTCTCCATGAGATCCACAACTAAAAATCTTTCCACCCAAAATGATTCTTTTTATACGTAACACTTATGGATTAGTAGATTTTAAGTCCTTAACATATGTCAAGCTATGTAAAGAATGGCCTACTATGCAAATTCAGAGTACAAGTTCCATAGATCTCTTATTTTTCAAATAAAACATAATAAATCTTTCACATATCAAATTGGGATGAATCTAAGTATCTAATTCTTGGTATGCTTTTCAGATTTTCCAAAACTCTGGAGGGTTATGGAATCCATAATGGTGATCTGAATGACTTCCATATTTAAACTGGAACCAATTTCCCTAAAGAGTAAAAATCGCTGATCTTTCCTCTATTGCCTTTCTCCTTGGTGTCATGTGGTGTCCCTGTTGAACTCTAGCCCTCCACAAACAACACCCATTGTCGGTCCCCTTTGTAATAATGTCTTTCTGGTCCGAGATCTAGCACAAACTGCCATCAACCTCCACAGCAAAGACGTCTTAACTCTTTGTAGGGCAAACACAATTAAGTTTCTTTGTGTTGGTCTCCATTCTCTATTTACCTATTCTCAGTCTGTATTCTTAGAAATCAAGCTATGCACTAGGTCTTCTGGCATCAACCTCATGCCAGGAAGATGGTAGCTATCCTCCAAAGAAACAATACTCCTTGCCTTGAAATTAGTTCAGCAGCCTAGACTCCCACTGCCTTCAGGTAACTTGGCATCAGGATTCTTGTTGCACTTTTATGCTCAGAGCCAACCTGCCCACCAATAAATGTCTCCTAACTTTGATTCCAGTGATCTGGTGGAGAATTCTATTTGTTTCCCTCCAGGAAAGTACTTAGATATTTATGTATATTGGATCCCCTTCTTCTCTTATAATTTATTTTCTATTCTAGCAATGCCAGGTAGTATAGAATCACAAAGGAAAAGAAATTCTAGGATAGTAGTTTTCCATAAAGATTTACAGAACCAAGAAGGCGAATCTCTCCAAAAGGAATGGATGAAAATTCATTTTCATGCTAATCTTTCTTTCTTTCTCTGCCCAGACTGTAGAGGATTTTTAGTCTAGCATCCACAAGGTTAGATTTGTAGACCACTGGCAGGGATCAAAACCAATTTGGGGAGAGAATTGGAGGCTTAGGCTTTATATGTAAGGAACAGTTTCATTTATGATTTCATAAGATATACACTTGGCCATTTAATATTTTGAAAGCAATTTATTTAATTTTTTTTTTTTTTTTTTCGGTATGCGGGCCTCTTACTGTTGTGGCCTCTCCCGTTGTGGAGCACAGGCTCCGGACGCGCAGGCTCAGCGGCCATGGCTCACGGGCCCAGCCCGCTCCGCGGTATGTGGGATCTTCCCGGACCAGGGCACGAATCCGTGCTCCCTGCATCGGCAGGCGACTCTCAACCACTGCACCTTTTCTATTTTTAAATTGTCTCTATTGGTTAAATCCCAAGAAGCAGCAAGAGGAGGGTTTTTTTTTTTTTTTTGTCTTATTACTTTCAAAGTATTATTATCTATGATCACATATATAACTCAAATAAAATTTCTATGGATTAGGTGATCAGTTGTTTCTTAGGTGAGTAATTAGAGATTTTAAATAACATTTATAAAATTGCATGGATTGGTAGTGCTAGGATTTGAATCTAGGTTTCTTGGGTTCAGGTGCCGGCCTCTCAATCCCTGTGTGGGAACACATTAGCCTTTCAGAAGCTCCTGCAAGGTCCTCTGACACTTTGGCATCACTTCACCATTTCATTACTCCATATAGCATTTCACTTCCAAGACAAGCTCTAAGTTTTGTCTAATAAAAAGTGGGTGAGGATTTTAGGATCGAGGACTAAGGCTTGTTCCCTTTTCCTCTTTTATTGTCTCTCAAGAGCAAGAATCAGATGAAAATCAGGGTCTGTGTTACAAGAATCATTGTGTACCATTACATAAATATCCTCCAAATGCAATAAGTGGCCAATTTTCTGAAATGGTTCATTTACGAACAGTGTAATAATACCAGTAATGTTAAATACAAAGGACAAAAGCATGAAATACACAAAAGGAATCAGGGAAAAATTCACTTTTAGGTTAAAGAAGTCCTTTAAGCAATTATATTGCCTGAATTTTAATTACTTTGTATGTCAAATTTCCATGTCGGGTAGAAGTAGTCAACAACTAACATGACAGAAAGTTATGTCAATATTCCCTTACAACTGTCAAACTAAGGATATTTCCCTGAGGAATAATTTAAAATGGCACATAGTCTAGTACAATCAAGTTCGTGAAGTTTAGCCAGTGACTGGAGCAAACTATAGGTTTCAGGGTGACAAAATTTGTGCGAAGATATTTCTAACATTACTATACAATGTCTTGAATTTGATTCGATATTCCAGCACAATTGGTCTAAATGTAAAAAGAATACAAAGGAAGGGGCTAAATTCGAACTCTTTCTGGTTACTGTCTTGCTTTGTGGATTAAATCAATACCGTTTCAACGCAGGATAAAGGACCTCCCTCCTAGTGTGGGTTCTTCTTTTTAACTCCCTACGATCATAAGAAAAAAATGGCAACAAACATAAAACCACCTCAAAAAAGTGACAAAAGAAAGTGATCCATTAATTTGTAAATACCTTCTAAAGCTTTCCTTAATAAATTAGACATGTCAAGGTAAGTAAGCCACTGGCACAAAAGATTACCATGTGTCTTATAGCCCAGTCACTAATTAGGACTGAATTTTGCCTTTCCATTTGAAAAAATTACATTACTCCCTTTTTCTTCATTTCTGAAAACAATTTGCTAACCACTGTCATCAGGAAGTTTGTTTTTCTTTTTGTGAATCTTACACAAACAGTGGTTTGTGCTGGTTTCCCAAGGTGTACAAATATTTTGGTCCTGCTGAAGTTTTGGCATTTGACCCCACAATCAGCATCAAACTAAGCCAAATATATGTACATGGAAAGGCAATAAAATTTTTTCACTTATTTTTCTTTGCCATTTTGAAAATAGTGTTGCCCCTCAAAAGAAAGAATTATTGGTTTGTTTTATAACTTTAGTGAAGAATATAAATTTTGCAACTACATTTTAGTCTTTTATCTGCTATCTAGGCAGTGATAATATAATTCAAGAAATATGGACTCCAGATATAAATATTTTATGATAAAGAAATTTTTTAATAAAGTCAATTAATTTGGAATGTTCTTATTGGCAGAGAACTTTGTCTTTTAAAACCTGGGGTTTAGTCCCAACTAACCATTTAAGGCATGGACCAAAGCCAGTCTGCCACTTGTTTTGTATGGACAATGATCTAAAAATATTTTTTATATTTTTAAGTGGTTGAAGAAAAAATTTTAAAAATATTTAGTGTCACATTAAAATTACACAAAATTTAAATTAGTGTCCATACATAAAGTATTGTTAAACACTGGTGTACATAATGTCTGTTGCTGGTTTTGCATTACAATAGCACAGCTGAGTAGCTGAAACAGAGACCTTATGACTCACAAAGTCTAAAATATTATGTCTCTTTACAGAAAAAGTTTTCAGACCCCTGTTCTAGATGAACTGAGGGAAGTGATTAACTCTGCCAGGGAGTCTCCTTCATATATTAAATGGAGACAGAACCCCTCCTCTAATTAAAGAAGGTGGTACTATAAAATGGTATCCCGAGTTAGACGGGGGTTCTTGGATTCATGAAGCTAGAAATGGCTATCATGTACTTACCCAATCAATATTTCATTTTATACATGAATGATTAGATAAATTACCTAAGTTTACTCAGCTGGATAGTAGTTGTGAAATATGAAACCAGATCATATTACTAACAGATGCCAGTTTTGTATGCTTAACACTTGTTGGTCCTTGTGTCAAAATTTTATATACATTTTTGTACTTAATCTTCGCAACCTTGCATCGCAGCTATTATTATCATCATTTTATAGCTTAACTGAGTCTTGCAGAAGTTAAGTAACTGCTTCATTGTTTAAAATTAGTAAGAGGTAGAGACATTATTCTAACTTGGGTGTCTCTGACTCCTAGGATTTTACATTTAATTATAAACTAATGCCTTCCTTTGACAGAAATCTTTATGTCCTTTTACTAAAGTTATAAGAAAGTGCACATATTGTGAAAGAAATGAGTATGGTCCTTAGATGATAATATTAGGGAACACTGACTTGGAATGCCCTTTGTATGGAGGAAACTAATGTTAATTAATGCACAAGGGGAAAATGCTTCAGTTCTACATGTAGTGGCATTACTTGTGCATTTGTTGGGTGAATAGTTCTGAAACAATATTGAACAGTAACATAAAGCAGGTGGAAATAGGCATGTTCTACCCAATTTCAAGGTATGTTTCAAGAGCATGTGTTTTGTATTTCAGTTTAAAGAACAAATTGTTATGATTAACTTACATGATTTTGATGGTTTTCATTTTATAAAAAAAATTTTCATATATATTTTATTGTACCTTCAAATCAGATAGTTGGCCATTTTTATTCTTCATTTGCAAATGAGAAAGTGGGAGAGAAAAGTAAATTAATTCCCAGAGAGTAATGAGCAGAGGTAGAGCCAAATATCATGGGCCCAAGTACTAGTTCTGGGCCCGTTAGTGTATTCCTGGCAGAAAGCTACTGGTAACACCACCATACTTTTGTCAGTGGCCCAGAATAAAGAGAACTGTCTGGGTTTGAGGGACAGAGAGGCAAAAGGAATTTTTTTTCCTTTCCCATATCAGTAAATAAACCTCACTAATTTTTTTTAAGATGCGAAGCATAGAATAAAACTGGCTGTTATTTAGTTCAAATTTACTATATTGTTTATATTTTTTTAAATTTTGCTTTGGTTTAGTGTTGAAGTTTTTTATTTAATTCAGTATTTAGTGAGTAATCCTACTGTTTTCATTGACTTTTCTTCCTCTGAAAAACACAGGGAGGAGATTAAATCAAAGTTGACAGACCTATTTTTCCTCCATTAATTGAATAGTATGATTTATTCAAATATGCAGACAGTAAACATTTTTATGAGTATTTACTTTTCATGCCATTCACGAGACATTCCTATTTAAGTATGAACATTTTCAAATGCAAAACAAATATGTCTTTGATTGGCTGAGTGAATTCTATAGAGAGAATTTCATAGAACGGGCCATTTCATTTTGTGTTGTTAGGATAATCTGATGAACACCATTGTTCCCTTTATTCAAGAACTAGCAGGCTTTTCCCAGAACAAAGATGCTATGACTGCAGCTACAATTTTATTTTTCAGATTATAGATTGTAACCATCCTATTACACTATCTAATATGTTATATTCAAATAGGTTTCACTGTATAGTACTTTCTATCAAGAATAGAGAAAAAGTATTGCCCTGAATGAATCCAAATTATGCTGAAATCACACAAATGTGGAATTAGCTACCAATTTATTCCATAAAGCAACTGGGGACTGTAGCCTATTCTGTATTGAAACAAGAATCTTAAGGTTAGGATTTAGCATTTTAGAAGTTTCATCCATGAGAGTGCCTATCACATTTTTAACCTCATCCCTCACAGAGGTGCTAAATTATCTACTAAGAAATCTAGCATAGGAAATTACAAAATGATTTTTCTTTTTAAATTTTTTCTTTTCCTACCTTTCTATTTTTGTTCAAAAAATTAGAATAAACAGAATTGGTAACATCATTCTATAGTCATGCAATCACTACGTCAGAGACTTAAACAATACTGGATAAATGTTTAACTATTATAAAGACGTATAGTCCAGAAGAGAACTGGATTCAGAGAAGAAAAATTTTATTCTAGTGGAATGATCTTGGAAATATTGGAATTTTTTTCCTCAAAAGAATGTTCTGCTGAGTAAAATCCACATTTCATGTTTCAAATGAAAGCAATAACAATAGTAATAATAAAAAATAAATTTATCAGGGTATAAGCATATTGAGGTCTCTGAAAGTCAGGGGTATTCATCGCAAGAGACCGTACCTGTCAGTTACGATTTGTGCAAGTGGCACGTATTTACACAGTGTTTGTATATTTTCTCTCTGAAGTAGGAAGCAAGGTGACCTCTGAGAGGAAATGGGGAGGAGCAGGACTAGCAGGTTCAGGAGAGGAGAAAAGGTTTAAAATAATTATTGCAATATACACACCCTCTGCACATGGTGAATGCGGTCCAATTGACTTGAAATTATAGATGGATTTGCAGAGCCGAGGACTGTTGGTGATCCTGCCATTTCAACTGAACTCTTGAATCAGTTTGGTCAAGCATCATGCTAATAAGGTCAAAAAACCAGTCAAACTGGTTGTCTGACTTGAATGATTGTGTAACTAAAGTGATTCGTGGAAACAGCCTCAAACTCACATTCACCCCCAAACCCTGTCTTCTGAAAAACTGTCCTGTTTCTGCTTCTGTACAGTCTTGCTGTCTACATTAATGTTTCTCAACATTTTAGAGCACATACTATACTTCCTGTAGAAAGCATATTCAAGTCGATGCCCTCTTTTAAAGTCTCTCAAATTCAAAACAATTTATTTAAAATCCCCAAAGACAAAAGGACTTTCAATTGGTTCTTCAAAATAAAGATACCTTTTCTTTATCTTTATGCATTAATGCCTATTTTACAGGAAATTGTAAGTTCAGCAGGGGCTTTGAAACTTCACTTGTCCCGTTATCTCCATAAGCCCATTAGGGAAATTGTGTGCTAGTAAACATCTTTTAATAATAAAAACCTTCCTATTTTCTAACATCTAATTCTTGTTAACTGTACATTGATACTTAACTTTATATACGGAACTCACTGGGTATTAATTCTATCTTTACCAAACACCATCCACCACAGTTATCATTAGTGCAGACACAGTGCAAAGTAGCTTATGGCATTCATCAAACTGAGTCAGTAAAGTCTCATTTGTGGCTTCCCACTGTTTACATATTAAAATCAATCTTTGTATAAAGATGATGGGACAAATCAAACCCAGACCTACACCGTGAGTAATTTGTTGTTTCGGGATATTTTTGTAGGGCAAAAAGGATCTACTTGAAATTCTTTTTTAGTAAAATTATTAACCAGTTGAAAGGACCAAACTTATTAACTAATTGAAAAGACTCAATATAATTACACATGAAAAAATATTATACAATGAGCATCTTTCAGTGATCCCTTAGCAACTTTACAGGAAAAAAAATTGAAATTTGATAGTGTCCATAAAAGGAGACTAAATTTCAGCATCTTATGTTCACTCCTAGGAATCATACGCATGTCCTAGGTGGGCTCCCGCTCCCTTTTGCCCCATCCAAGAAATATACCTGATGCTAAGTGTCCTTGAGGATTTTATTATTATTATTTTTTACAATACAATTTTATATTTTTTAAATATACTATATATGTTAAGGATAAGGGGTGAAGTTTTCTTCCTCTGTAATAGCTGTTTCAAGAGTTTAATAGATTAGGAGATTAGTTTTAACCTTGAGGAAAAAAGTACAAATTTGTCTCATTAGGATATTTCTACCAAGCATTTTTTAAGGCTATATTTTAACGTTGGTTTCAAAAAGAAGCAAAAGTTTCATTTAAAAAATAATTTAGTGAATTACGTTCTTTCATAACTTCCACCCTAATTTGTTACAAAGATAAGTCTAAAGATTCTTAGTTTTGTGTACTAATTTACATTTATATTTAAAGATTAATTTTACTTGTATCTTAAAACAAGAATTTTATGTTGAAAAAGAAAAACCACTAAATACATTTGTATAAAGGCTGTAAATGTCCAATGGTAAATGCTCTGTCTTAATTTTTTTTTCCTACCACAACGAGAAACAGGTCTCTGCAAACAAAGATGGGTTCTTAAGGTTCAACTTTGAGGAACTGTGGGCTGTGGATCTGAATAACACACAGAAGCAACTCGATTTCTCTTTTTACAACGGTACCAGAACTTCACAGCTACAATGAGTATGAATACATGAAAAAATGACTTCACTCAAACAGGATTTAGAAAAGTTGGGGTGACCTCAGGGCCAGGGCAGCACCCCTGCGTGGTGAGGTTTACAGTCAGGAAATCACAAGATTTCCTCTGGCAAGAACCTGAATGTGACCAGACACCTTAATGGCGGATTGAATTTCTCGAACTTTCTTTCTTGCTAAGACCTGTATATGACTAGACACCTGTTTTCTGGTCCTCGTCTTCCCGGTCCTAAGTCTGATGTATCTGGCTATCAATTCATTCCTACCATACATCTTGCCTTCATCTGATAAGATGATTTTCCTCCTCCCACATGGTGGATACATAGCCAAGGCTTCCTGAAAGCTCTGCTCAATGTCGGGGCTCCGGACCCCTTCTGTATCATTGTCAATCGGCTTATCTGCAGAGTCACTCATCCTTTCCATGTTTTCGGCAGGGCTCTCACTGCCGCTCCAGCTGCTGGGCTCAATTTTGGTGGTTGGATTTTCTAAGCCGAAGCCTGGAGCCTTTTCAAGAAAATAAACCGAAGGGAAGTTTTCCAGGGAGAGTCTCCTCCAGGGTTTGGTGGTAACTGCGACTCAGTCTTTTTTTGGACACCATGTTTCTGCTGACTCCCGAAAATTTTCCACTTGAATGTGCAATGAAGCAGCGGAGGCGGCAGCAACAGTGCTGCCGCAGCGCCGAGTCTGAGGCAAACTTCGGCGCCACTTCCCCTGCCTTCAGCTCGAATCCCGGCTCCCGGTGTCCGGACTGGGCCACCCTCCCCCGCCCCCAGCGCCGCTCCTGCCCCGGGGCCGTCTGGACGTACTGGGCTGCTGCCCGCGGCTCCGGGCAAAGGTGGACGGGGTGGGGGGGGGGGGCTTCACTGCATGGCCTGTCCCCGGACGCGCCCGCCCTGAGCCCGGGCCCCGCCGCGCGGACTGGCCCGCAGGGTGGAAGCGAGCCTGCAAAGTGCTTGGTGGGCGCCCGCGGCGGCAGCTGCAGAGGCTCGGCTCGGCTCCAGCCTCCTCGAGGATTTTAATAGCAAAAAGGAAAAAAGAGAATTTGATCTTCTCCCCATTCTCATATAAGTGAAGGCAGTCAAGACGTCAAGACGGGTGCAGTTTGGGGAGGGAATATTTACTAAAACAGGGATCACTAAGAAGGAAATAATATTGTTATAACGAATGTCGAAGAGTGTTCTGCCTATGTTTTCCTCTAGGAGTTTTATGGTTTCTGTTCTTACATTTAGGTATGATATCATTTATATGTGGAATCTAAGAAGTCAAACAAACTAGTGAATATAACAAAAGAAGCAGACTCACAGATATAGAGAACAAACGACTGGGTTGTTCTCTATATCTGTGAGTCTGCAGGGAGAGGGACAAGATAGAGGTAGGGGATTAAAAGGTGCAAACTACTGCGTACAAAATAAGCTACAAGGATATACTGTACAATGAAGGGAGTGTAGCCAATATTTTGTAAGAGCAATAAATGTAATATACTCTTTAAAAATTGTGGATCACTGTATTGTACATCTGTAACATATAATATTGTACATAAGCTACACTTTAAATTTTTCAAAAGTGCACAGGATGATGTGTGTGGGTTATATGCAACTACTACAACATTCTAGATAAGGGACTTGAGCATCCTTGACTTTTGGCATCTGAGTGAACTCCTGGAACATATCCCCAGGGACACAGAGGGACAACTGTACTTGGTCATAGTAAATCAAGGGGAAGACATATTCACTCTATGTTAAGTACAAAATAAATAAATATCATTTAATCCTCACCAAAACGGGGGGGGGGTGATAATAATGGGTTAAAGACCACGAGTTCAATATATATTAAATGAATTCAAGATAACTGTGAGACAGCTAACTATAGATGTTGAGCAACCCATGACATACAGCAGTTGGAGGTTATGAACAGTGTTTTGACTTGGAAACACAAATTTTACAGTCCTCATAGTTATTACCATGCATGGAGGGCCATGCATGGTATAGCTGTTACGTATAGCTTAGAATCGTAGTCTCCTTTGCAACAAGCTCTGTCCCATTGAAAAATCCTGGTGTTATAACGTCCAATATGCCTAAAATATCCCAACTTCTATCTCCCCATTCAAACCATTGATATCTCTCTACTAGTCTTCAGAAATAGCCCTCTGCTCTGTGCTTCTAATTTCTATGATTGCCTCCTTTTCTAAGCATAACTTCATGGTCTCCAAAAGATATGTTTCCCCAAGAATGAGACCTTATAAATCACACATTTGATCCTGTCACCGTAAACGCTATACTTAAAAGGCATTGCTCACTGCTCATAGCGTAGTGCCCAGGCCCTGCACGTCTGGCCCTAACCGATAGTCCCCACTTCATCTTGTTACCCCCTCCTTCTGTTCTCCATCAATATTGCTTTCAGTGTATTCCTTGTACCAGTCTCCTTCCCCTGCAGGGATTTCTGTATATCTTTCCTAGATGAGTCATTCCACTACCTTCCATAAAATATCAGCCAACTATTTACAATAGCCAAGACATGGAAACAACCTAAATGTCCACTGACAGACAGATGACTACATTAAAAAGACCTGGTATATATACAATGGACTATTACTCAGCCATAAAAAGAATGAAATAATGCCATTTCCAGCAACATGGATGGATCTAGAGATTATCATACTAAGTGAAGTAAGTCAGAAAGAGAAAGACAAATACCATATGATATCACTTATATGTGGAGTCTAAAATATGACACAAATGAACTTATCTATGAAACAGAAACAGACTCACAGACATAGAGAACAGACTTGTGGTTGCCAAGGGGGAGGTGGGCTGGGGGAGGGTATGAGTGGGAGTTTGGGGTTAGCACATGCAAACTATTATATATACAATGGATAAACAACAAGGTCCTACTGTATAACACAGGAAATTATATTCAATATCCTGTGATAAACCAAAATGGAAAAGAATATGAAAAAATGTATATATATTTATAACTGAATCATTTTGCTATATAGCAGAAATTAACACATTGTAAATCAACTATACTTCAATAAAATTAAAAAACAAACAAAATCCATAAAATATGGCCCAGAACAGTTTCACCAAGTCAATCATTTTGAGTTAAGACACACATTCTCTAAAGTGCATTGCACAAAGGGAGAAAAAGGGAAGAGTAAATGAGGAAAGGGTCAAATATGAATGAAAGAGTTTCAGTGCAGACACAAAATAAAACAAAATAAAATGCTTTGAAAAGATATTTCTGATAGCCTGACAAGAAATTATTGTACTCAGTTACATCTTCGGAGCACTAATTTTCTTCACTAGGGAAACAGCAATGAAATAGTCTCTGGTCCTTTATTTTTGGCTCAATTATCCAGTTTTATTTATCTTTTAATCTTTAAATTTTGGGGGTTTTGGTCATGCATAACATACTATTTTTCTTATTATACTTTACTTGAAAAAGATACCTATTTCATCTAATTTAAGACATTCTTTTCCAATAGAAATAAAGTGAAGGTTCCTTTCATAATTATATCCCTTGATATTTAGGTAGAGAAGTAAAATGATTTCTAGATTACTTTAATAAGCAAAACTAGATGTAATTGAAGAGATTAGATTTTTTTAAAAATCTGAGCTAGTTGTGTCTGCTTCATGAATTTTAGATGTCTAAATGGACAAAAGGACTCTTGAACCATTTTTTTTCCAATTTGGAAACTTTACAGCTTTCTTAACTTTTTGTTAAGTTCTAAAAGCCTGTGCTTAAAAGCATTATGAATAAGTTTAATTTTCAAGTTTCAGGTATTACATGCTGAATATTTAAAAAACAATTCCACAATTTCAGTATACTAATAGATAGACTAATAATTTGCAAATACCTGGTAGGATTCTTGGAAGCATTTGCTCAGAAAATTTAGAACATATTTTAATTATGATAATGCTAAATTTAGAATATGTATTGATTATGATAATTGGATAGATGTTAGCTCTCCAAGATAAAGCAATATTGGTTATTTACTGTTTCTCCTACATTTTCCCCTACTTTACTATGTATGTCCAAAATCCGCAAAGTAGAAGTTAGTCACTGAAAACAGAAACCACTTATAAGAACTCTAATTAACATCACTATTTTTTGGTGCTTCTGAGTCTCCCGAGATTCTAATTATATCTATCATTTGGGTAGTACTTTATAATTAATTGAAAAGCTTTTCAAAACTCTTCTCCAAAGCTGCTGCTCCATTTGGTACAGACCTGACAGTGATATGGGGGGAACCCACTATAATTTTGCTTAATGTTGCATCCACAGTACATTGCCTACCCGCTGAAAATATTAAAAATGAACTAAATTATTTATTTTGCTTAATTAATTGCCTATCTGTGATGTAGCTATCCAGGCAACCAACAACAGGACAAAAATAAAGTATAAAAGTACTATTTCTATTTATATATATCTATAGACTTATTTTGAGCAAAATTTTAAAAAACAGCTTTTCAGTTTATTGAAAGAGGATGGTTATAGAAATTTGATTTTCACTTTCTAAATAAACAAATGCTGAAAATGTATTTGAAAATAGCCACTGATTGCCTTTATTAAGTATCTTAAACTGTGGATAAGAAAATAATGGCTTCTCAGTCCCAGACTGAAGTGATTTTTAGTGTACTCTTTGTACATTAAATTTTGTTGATAATTTAAAAACTCATAGTTTTACATATATCAGAAATTAGTAAGGTATATCCTTACAGAAGATTTTGTGATCTCATGTGGTAATGAACCGAGTGCCTTTTTTCCAACTGCCAAGTATTCATCAGCAAAACACGATGAGCATAGTTTATGAGGCCATTAATAAACATTTCAGAATATTTTCAAAAGCCTGAGATAGCCCTGGGCCTTTTACAAATCACCCCATAAAACAGTCTGAGGCATCTTTAGGATATTATAACATGACAGTTGAACTAAGTCATTTTAAAAGGGAAGGCAATAAAATTTAAACTTATTTGTGATAAATAAGAATAAATATATATACATACATTAAAATAAGGAATAAAGGAGCTCTAATTGCTTTTCCTAATCTTGTCCACTAGATATACTCATTGTCATTTAAAATTAGGGCAAGGCATATAGATAATGTTCCATTTATACAATTGGACACATTTTTAAAATAAGCTTTGGTTGTCATTTTTGTTTTTGTTTTGTTTTCAATTTAAATCCTTACTTCACTGGCACAGCTGTTCTTTTCAATTGCCCTTTACTGACACCAAAGCTTTTCTATTTTGTATTGGAAAAATCCAGTTCAGACTGGTAGTGACAAACATCCCATTAAAATCAGTAAGTCATGTGAATTTTTTTTTTAAATGTAAATTACGTAGTATGAATCTTCTGCTTAAAACCCTTCAGTACCTTTCCATTGTCCAATGGATAAAAATCCTACCTGCTTAGGCTAGCCCTTAAGTATATCTGAAACCTGCCTGCTTATTCTTCCTCCATATCCTCCAGTCACATCAGAAGAAATTAGGTTAAAATGTACAATCCAACATGCTAACATACATTTTTTTCTGAAGGGCAAAAATGGTCTTCAAATATGCAAATTCACATTGCTCTGATTACTTTGTTGCATGTTCACTGAAAGAATTTATGAGGCAATTAGGGTAACTTGTTTGCATTATTCAAAGCTCAACACGTATAACTAAACTTGATCATATCTTTGATTCTAAACAGATTATTGCCTATTGATAGTGAATGACTGTGGTACGCTATTTCATGAAGAGTGAATACTACACACTATGCTTGCTGATTGCTAGCATAAATATATATATATTTGAACTTACAAAACCAACTCTTTCAAAAGAGATGGCTTCCTTTCATCCTTAACTCTTGTCTCATAAGTCACACCTATGCTTGTCTTTCTGAGAATTACAGACCTGAGCTCTCTCTCGTTGTCTTCAGTGAGACCAAGTAACTCAAACTTAATATTTAATATCTCTGTCAAATAACGTCATATCTTATTGCTTATTCTGAGATATGTTAAATTCATCCTACTGCCAAGAAAGGAAACAAAGTGTTAACTCTTAAAACATGGGATAAAATCACTTTTCTAAATGCTTCTAGAAAGTATGATGAAGCTTAACAAACACTTTAAAAAATGAACCCTAGGCTTCCCTGGTGGCGCAGTGGTTGAGAATCCACCTGCCGATGCAGGGGACACGGGTTTGTGCCCCGGTGCGGGAAGATCCCACATGCCGCGGAGCAGCTGGGCCCGTGAACCATGGCCACTGAGCCTGTGCGCCTTGAGCATGTGTTCCGCAACGGGAGAGGCCACAATAGCGAGAGGCCCACGTACCGCAAAAAAAAAAAAAAAAAAAAAAAAAAAAAGATACAAAAATAAACCCTTTTGTTCCACAATGCTTCTACTTTATTATTCCCTTTTACAATATCACATACATGTGTGCAAATCAATTTTACTTGGATTTGTATTCCCTTTTTACAACTTTTATTTTGGGGGAACATTATTCAAACTGTTCTATCCAGTAGATCAAAAATATTAACAAGTATTGAAAAATAATCCAGCATCAAGTAATTTTTGCAAAATATTTAACCACAACAAATGGATTCTTTGCTGAAATATTTTTCACATTTTAATCTCAACTGTGAATATCTATAAAGGGTATGAAATGATATAACATTTCTGAAATACTTTTGCCACAAGATTCCTTCTTCATTGGAAAATCTCACATACAATTTTCTTTGTAGTGTGGTATGAAAATTCTAACATGTAAGTTATTTCTGAAATATTGAACAACATTTAAGAATAGATTATACCATTGCTCATCTGTGAAATCTAATCTAAAATTTGCAAAGACATTTATAGGTACACTTGGAAGAAAATTATTTTTGTTTCCAATGAGGTATTTCAAGAGTTCATTTTGAATCGTATTTATCAGTTGAATAATAAGTCATAATGTTTCATAAATATATAACAATTGAAAAAGAATAAACAGTAGTAAAAATAGCAGGAGAAAGCCTGAGACATTATGTATATCTCCAAGAATGCTGAGCTAAATGGAAAGTCGATGGCACATCAGAAAATATATAAAATAGAAAACAAGCTATAATATCTGATATATAGCTAAAAGGAGTTCCATAAAGAAAGAAGTGATAAAATGCAGACTAGAAAAATAACAAACAATGAAGGAATATTTTCTAACTTACAGAAAGACTTGAATCTTTACAACAAAAGACAGGCTGGTATCTATCAGGATGAATTAAACAACACCAGTATTTTCTACATATTGTTGAAATTTCTGAATACCTGCAACTAAGAAAATCCTTACATCTCTCAGAGATGGGAAAAATATATATATATCACAAAATAAATAAGAATTGGAGTGGTATCAGACCTGATATCAGACAAACCAAACATTAGGGGAAAAAATGAACTAAAGATCTAAAAGAAAATTAATTTAAACGTAAAAGTCAATACCCAGTCAAAATAACAATCAAATACGTGAGAACAAATCAAGATATCTTCAGAAGTGTAAGGCTTAAGTGAACTTCTATAGGATGCTTTTCATAAAGTGAGAAAACTGGAAAACAGAACATGTGGATCACAAAAGATAGAGCACCTGAACTGGAATGCAATGAAATGAAATCCCACCATGACAGCTTTGAAATAATCCTTAAAGTAATCTTTCCAAATTAGAACAAGAATATAATGGACAGAGAGTTCTATTTTTTTTAATGTACAATAAAATAAATTGCATTGACTAGATATACTAAAGTCAAATTCTGGAAGATTTTCATAATATGGTGAAGAAAACATATGTTTCTTTTTTCAACAAAGGAAAAGAAAGTCAACTGGAATTCCACTGGAGGGGAAAAAAAAAAAAAATCATACCACCAAGTTATGGTCCAAACATAAAGCAAATAGTATATGACACGGTTTTTGAACTTTTGAGAATTCAGTAAATGGATATGTCATTTATACTTAAATAATTTTGAACTTTTAGAATCAATATCTAGAAAAGGAAACCATGGTAACTGAACCAGTTTGCGAATATTGTAATCACTGACAATTTAAAGGACACAGTGCATTACTATCCTCTTAGTCTTTGTTATTCCAAATTCACATGACCATTGAAGGCAATTGCAATATTGCTTAAATAACACCTTTGTATGTTTATGATGACTCTTAAAACCACCAGCCTGATGAACTTAAGCCCTCTTCCCAGCCACCCCCTTGCCATCATCCCCAGCCTCTCTGTAATCTCCCTCGGCTTCTGTGACCTACTGCAATGTTTGTCCTTTGTACTAATAATGAAGTTATCATATACTAAGTGATTATGATATGTTGGACAATAGAGGCTTTTCATAACACTTCCAAATCAAAGGAAAATAAATAACAGATTTTTCAATGCAGCGTTGGAAATCATATAATAGGTATACGCACGTTTGCTGGAAGTTTACAGAAATGGTCAATACTTCCATTTGACCACTTCCGTAAAAGTGGTCGTAGCTTCTATTTATGTAAGTGGTTCATAACCTCCATAATCCCCATTAGATCTAAATGAAAATTTAAATATCAACCCAGTCACTTATTACATACTTCATCCTGTCAGCTTGCATACTCTCTGTGAGCCTCAATTTCTTTCTTTGGAAAATGAGCTAATACAGCAGTGATATAAAGTTTTCTGAAGATGTTATCAAAAAATGGTACCTGCCTTAGTGTCTGGCACCAAGTTAACAATTCATGAAATTTCAGTGCTTTTACCTCCACTACAATCATTAAGAAATCGTAAGTTGCAGACATAAAGTGTAGAAAAACGCTGTTTGGTACAAATTAAAATAATATTTTTGAATGTGTTACATTTTGCAAAGAAAACACCTTTAATATACTTTTCTTTTTATTTGCCACAATAAAATTGTGGGGAAGATATTTTTTTAATCCACAGATCTAAGTAGAACATGAGTAAAATATCTGGAGTGACATAAAATACTTCGGCATGGTTAATTTTTTGTAGGTTACCTGCATATTACCAGCTACCAAAAACAACTATGACTTAAGTTACATAATTTTTCACTGATATGGCTTTATCTTGACAATTCTGTCACTTTCTCAGACTTAGGTTTATTTCCCCTCTGGGAGGTTAATGGGAGCATGTTTGCATCCCAGTGGTTCCCCTACTTCAGCTGTTTTTCCTGACAGTGTACTCATGGCTGGTGTTTCTTCGGCCAGGTAACAAGCCAGAATGCTATTGAATCTCTCTTTAAAAATTACTCAAAATGGAATAGCATTCTGAAACCTCATTTTTAACATATGTCATTGGCAGGCTTAATGAAACAAACTAAACATAATGAGAAGGCATAATGTTCAATTTGTGTTAAGACCCATATGTTTATACACATTTTTAATTTTAAGATTTTAAAAACTCTTCCTATAGTGCAACAATCAATTATGTTTTTCTTAGATATTTATCTTAAACCTTTTCTGCTTCAGCTTCTCCGGTGTCTGATGTGAGATCAGCCTTGTGCACAGTTGACCTCAGGGGGCAATGGATATGTCAGGGATGTCACTATAATGTTTTGACACTAGTGGTGAAGAGAAACAACACCATGAATTAAGATGAGAGGATATACAAGTATATAGCTTTCTTTTCATTAATATCCTTTTGTTTTATTTCATTAGAAAATATATGTTTTTATGTGAAATGAAGTTCTTTATGTACTTATTAAGGCAGAGCTGATGTTATTACTAATTAAAATACTAAGAGGCTAATAACTCATTAGAGGTCAAATATATAATACTGACAAGTTAACAAATTAAATATGAATAGCTAAATCACATTAATACAAACATAGGGAGTGTAAATAAATGAATTCAGAATTTCCTAATCCTTATAGCACACACACAAATAAACACAAAACACTAATTTACATTTCCTTTTCTGGTGGAAGAAATAATTTTTATGAAGAATAAAGAAATAGTTATTGTTAAAAATATTTCCTGAAATAGCACTCTAAAATACTTACAAATTATCTATAAACAACAGGAAAAAGAATATGTCAAACTACATCAGTACAGACTATCCTGACAGTGTTCAGAATCTGGAAAGTATTTTTGCTAAATATTAAGACTGACATACCAAAAATGATAGTTAAAGAATTTATACATACTTCACTCTATAAGACAGAGTATGGCCTTAAGTCTTGAAAAAGATAAGAGATTTTGTCACTTCAAATGGTAGAGTATAGTGAAAGTAGGCCAAAAGGCCATAAAGATTATAAGAAATGGCGGACAGGCAAAAATCAAAACTGTGTTGAGATAATAATAATTAGGATTGATACAGTGCTGAAAAGTACAAATTTTAGAATCTCTCCCAGAGTGGAGAGAAATATTATAGAGACTACTCCTAAGATTTTTCTTGGGAAATTGATGACATCAAAATTTTTGTTACCTAAATTTCTCTTATTGTTTGAAGGCAACTAAATCATACATTCAGCTATTTAAGACCAAGAGAACTGTGTAATTTTCCTAACTTTTAGAAAAATGTTAAAACCTTAAGAGATTGAGAGACAAATGCGATTCTATAGTAGACAGTCTCTAAGAAAATCCCAATGATCCTTGCCTCCTGGTACTCATGCCCTTCTGTAATCTCCTCCTATCAAGTGTACACAGGACTTCCACACGTCTAGTGAGAAACATCCTGCAGATATGACAACATTACCAAGATTAGGCTAAGAAAGACTGTGGCTTCTATATTGAGAGTTCTCTAAATCTCTCTTGGATCCTTCATGCTAAGGAAAACAAACTGTCATTTTCTGAGCAGATCTCTGACTACAGAGAGGCCCAGGTGGCATAGTGAAGAACAGAGGTCCTAAGTCCAAAAGCCTGCAAGGAACAAATACACACCAACAACCATGTGAGTGACTTTGGGAGCTAATTCTTCTGCTCTTGTCAATCTTCCAATGGCTGAAGCTCTGGCCAACAACTTGACTACAACATCATGAGAGTTCTCAAGTGAGATGTATTTAGCTATGCTGCACCCAGATTCCTTGTTCACACACAGTGTGAGATAATAAATGTTTGCTGCTTTAAGCTATTAAATTTTGGAATACTTTGTTACTCAGCAATAGATAACTAATATAGGATCCCACTAGGGACTCAAAATTGTGGTTATTTTCAAATAAAATATTTGGTAGTGAACACTGAAACCAGTTAATAATACTAAGTCTACTTTGTAGTTACAATTGTAATTAAATAATTAAACAAATATTTATTTCAATGCACAAACTCTAATTTTGCCCTATACCTCATGCATATAGATTGTATGTGAAAATACAAATTTTAATCACTTAAGTAGTTCTCTTTAAAATTCTTATAATTATGTATTAATTTAATTATTTCTACTTTAATGAGCAGTTTTTATCTATATGCATGTGCTTTGTTCTTTAAAAATTTCATATTTTTACTACTTTATTTTTATAGATGCTATACAAACATATGGGCATATTTATATAACACACACATATATTTGTAGTGGGACAATACTTCTTGAATTTGGTTAAATCATCTAAATTTCTAATTTGAGGTTAGTAATAATGACCATTTGGAAAAGTATACTCCATATCCTTTTAAATTAAGGAATTCAGGAATCACTTAGTATTTCACATGGAAGGATTTTAACTATATTATCTTAGACTGCCACTGTTCTGTTAGTATACATGAATGACTCAAAATAATGCTTATTCAAAATTCTAAAATATACAATATAAAACCCCAATGGGTTGATGGATTTAAGCATTTATGTACCAGTTTTCTCCCACAAAAATAATAACCCAAGAAATATGGGCATATTACAAAATATACAATACAGTTCAGCATTACATTGAATTTCATGTAATAGCTCTAATTTAGCTTATTAGCACTGTGAATTGAGAGCTATCATATAGCCATGTAGTTACATTACAAGTCTGTATTACATCAAATTGTTTCCTATTTTACAGTAGATAACCTCTTGCATAATATGTATCTCTTGTTAATATCTCTTGTGTTTACTCTTGTTTAGCATTAAAGAAAAATATTCTTATATGCTTTCTTTACTATTAAATTATTGCATGCTATTTAAACATCTTTAAGATGTTTGAATATTTAATGATAAAATGGTTTTATGACCAAACTTATGCATTTCATTTAAGCATGAATTAAATAGAAAGGAAAACAGAAAGAAAAATGTTATACATAATGGAAGACTAGATTGACATTTTTTTCAGAAAATTATTCAAAATCATTCATAATTGCTTCAAATTACCCCTAATATATTCATGAATAATATATTTGACAATGGATATGAAAAATGTACCATAAAATGAAGTTCACATATTGACTCATAACCTATAACCATTTAACTAAAGCCTTTGAATCGACCTGCAGAGATCTATAACATACTTTGTAAAATTAAGCCAAGTTCATTGTAATACAGTCATATAAATATACTTTTTAATGAGGTTCTTTACAAATAAATTACATATTGGATACTCAGCAAGTTTCTAATGAAAGAAATAATATGTAGTCGGTTAGACTGATTTAAATTTTTTATGCAGTAAGTATTCTGCATTTAGCAATGTACAATATTACCAAAATTTTTAAATGATGTTTTATATTGTAAACTTAAAATAATCCAGAGACACATGGTTGACCCCAAATAATCCAATCAAATACCAAGGCAAATAGCAACTACTTTAAGAAACATATGCTTTTAATCCTAACTAATAAAATTTCTTTTTATATATCACTTTTAACCTAAAGAAAAAAGTGCTTGGTATAAGTGAAAAGAGTTCACTTTATCAGTTGCCTAATCAAATTACAATAATCAATGGATTAAAATATTTATTATTTTTTTAAAAAATACTATATTGCTTTAGTACACTTAGACCTAGTATATGTTATCAATAAAAATAATTAAGAATACTAAATTCAGGGCTTCCCTGGTGGCGCAGTGGTTGAGAGTCCGCCTGCCGATGCGGGGGACGCAGGTTCGTGCCCCGGTCCAGGAAGATCCCACATGCCGCAGAGCGGCTGGGCCCGTGAGCCATGGCCGCTGAGCCCGCGCATCCGGAGCCTGTGCTCCGCAACAGGAGAAGCCACAACAGTGAGAGGCCCGCGTACAGCAAAAAAAAAATTTCTGTAGCCATGAAGTTGGGAAAAGTAATGTATAACAATTTGATGAGTTGTATTATTTATTATTTAAGGTATGACTATAATTTTTGTGGTCAGAACCATGAGAATGAAGTTGAAATTTAAAATCAAAAGGAGTCAACCAGGAAATTTGAGTTTAGAACATTATTTTGCTTGTAAAACCTATCTCTATATTACACTTTGTGATGCAATTAAACAGTTAGCAAAAGTCCAGAACATTGATTCTATCCATTTCAATAGTGAAATTTAGAGAAATATTAGTAAAAGGAAAATGAGGTTTTAAAAGAATGTTGTAGGCTCTATCTTTTCCATTTTCATCAGTTTAATAAAGTTTTAAGGTTATAAGAATGGCAGCATGTACAATAGAAGTGACATTCCTAACAGGTTTTGAAAACAGGTAAACAAGAATGTTGCTTTTATCCAGTATTCATATGAGCCCTAAGTGAGATAATGATAATTATTTTATAATCAGTGGATATTCAGTGCCACTGAGACATTACTCTAGGGATTAAATTATGCTTTTCACAATATCTTTTTAGAGATTTATCTACATAACAATTGTCTCTGTATCATGTCCTCTCAGCACTTTAATTCACAAACAATGGCAAATCTCCTGCCATATCACAGTGATAATTTTGGTTTTGTTGAATATTTACCCCAGCCCCTTTTCAATATACAATAAATTAAAATACTTTCATAAAGGATTAAATACATTTAAATAATCAAAAGCATAAAAAATAAATGATAAGACTTGAAAGTCTTCTTTCACCTTTTTGTATTTGCACTCACTTCCCCAGAAATACTGTTAACATTATTATGCATTTTTCAGTCATTACCACTGCATTTACTCATATTTATATGTGCACATACAAAACTTATTATTATACAAAATAGGTTTTACTATACATTTATCTGTGACTATTTTTTCAAACTGAAAATTTCTTGATGACCTTTCTGTAAAATACCTCCTTTCATCTTAAAGTCTGTATGGTGTTTCATGGCCATTTTTAATGAATTTGCTTATTCAATATACACATAAATTATGAAACAAATCTTAAGTATACAGCTCAGTGAATGTATATGAACTGAACATATTTATGTAAGCATTACATATGTATCAAAATAGAAAACACGTCCAGCTTTCCAGAATTTACACTCCTGCTCCATTATAGTATACACTTGATATAAATTGATACAAATCGATATAAACAGAATTATACTGATGTGTTATTTTATGTTAGGCTCTTCTGACTAACATCATATTTGTGAAACTTATTGAATTTATCAAAATTTATCTTAATTGCTGAAATATATTCCATTATATAAATATACAGCTATTTATTTAGCCATTTTATCATTGAAGGGTATTTTTGCTTTTCCTAGTTTCTATTATGAATAATGCTCCTATAAAAATTCTTGTACATGAATTTTGGTGACCATTTGTAAGCATTCTGTTGTGTATATACCCATGCACAAGTAAAATTGCTAAGTTATATGGTCAGCTTAAATAGATATTGCCAAAGAGATTTCCATAGTCATTTTATTAACTTATACTCTCACCAGCACTGTATGATAACAGTGATTTGTAGAAATTCTTTATTCAATCCTGTATGTCTTGGAAATAGGAATTATATATACATTGGAGTATCTGATTTTGTAGCTTGCTTAGTCACTGACTTAATGGGGTTTTTTGATGACCGATTTTTTAAATGTAATGTACCATAATTTAATCTTTTCCATTATTTTTTTTCCTGTAGTAGTATAAGAAATCTTTGCCTACCCTAAGGTCAGGATTAAGTCCCTATATCTTATTTTCTAGAACAGTGGTTCTCAACACACACATACCCAAACTCAGGTACATTTGGCAATATCTGGAGACATTTTTGACTGTTAAAACTGGTGGTTTGTACTCTTTGTATATAATGGGTGGAGTTCAGGGATAATGCTAAATGTCCTACAAGCAGAAGGCCATCTCACAAAAAATAATTATCCATTCCAAAATATAAATAATGGTGCTGTTCAGAAATCCTAATGTTCTGCATTTCAGCCTTTCATAAGGTACATTAAAAAAAAAAATCTAGATCTTATCTGTGCCCAGATACTTTTGGTGCCCCTGTGTGGATATGCAGTCATTTACTCAATTGGCCATCTTTTCTCCACTTCTCTAAAGTTTCACCTTTGTCTTAGATAAAGCGGCTACCTATTGGAAGGAGCCTGTCTCTGAATTCTAAATTTTTATCACTTTTCTATTTTTCAAAGCCTATACCAATGACACTCTGATTTAATTACAATCGTTTTTCTAAAAAATATTTTATATGTGGTAGTGTATGTCTCAAATTTCCTTCTCCTTCTCTCACTTCTCCTTCTCCTTCTTCCCCTTCTTTACTTCCCCCTTCCTTTCCCCTTCTCCTTTTTCCTGTTCCTTCTCTTTCTCATCTTGAATGTCTTTAATCCTTTCACCTTTTGCACTTACATGAATGCGAATTTTGACAACAGCTGGTTGTTTTGCTCCAAGAAAGCTGAGATTTTAATTGGGATCACATTGATTCTACAGATCAAATAGTGGAAACTGAAAAATTTCAATAAGAATCCTTCCATGAATATGGTATTTACCCTCATTTATTTAAGTCTTCAATTTCTCCCAGAAATGCTTTATAGTTTCTATTTTGGGGGGGAGGGGGATGGATCACAGACTTGCACATCTTTTGTTTTTCCTATTCACAGATATTTCAGGCTTTAACTATGATATTGTAAATACCAAATGGAAAATATCATTTTCCATTGCACCTTTTAATCATATGTTGTTAGTATACAGACATATAATTAATTTTATATTGATTTTATATCTACCTTACAAAAAATGTTTATTAATTCTGATATTTCACCTGTAGCATCTTTTTGGTTTTCTTTGTGTACAACTATCAAGACAGTAAATACTAAAAATGCTATTCTTTCCTTTCTGAACATTGTGTCTTTTTTTTTTCTCTTTATTGTCTTGTAGCTTAAAGTTTCCGATCACCAATTCCAGTATGTGTAGGGGGTGGTTTCCCCACACCACCAAGCGATTCATGGATACCAGCTGGGTGTCCTACAGTTCAATTCAGTTGATATTACCTCCCTAAAGATAGCCTCAGACTCCAAAGGTTATCTGCTCTCCCTCTGGCTCCCCACTTCAAAAGCCAGTAGCAAACCCAGGTTATCACCTGTGCTTCTGACCCACTGTAGATCAGGCTACGGATCTGAGGTTCCGAGGACCCTCTCTTTGAGTTCAATTAATTTGCTAGCTATATAAAAGGATATAACTCAGGAATAGCCAGATGCAAGAGATGCATAGGTGAAGATTTGGGGAAAAGGCATGGAACTTCCATTCCCTCTCTGAGTCCCCAAATCTCCAAGTGTTCACCAACTGGGATGCTGTCTGAATCTCCATCCTTTTGGTTTTTTAAGGAGACTTCGTTACATAGGCATGATTGATTAAAACACTGGCCATTGGTGACTGCTTCAAACTTCAGTCCCTCTCCTTTCCCTGAAGGTGGGGGGGCTGGGACTGAAAGTACCAATCCTCTAATCTCCTGACACAGTGTCCATATTTAGGTGGGATCCAAGAGTCGCCTCATTAACATAACAAAAGACATCTTTATTGCTCTCCTTACTTAGGAGATTAGATTCCAAAGGATTTAGGAGCTCTGTGCCAAGAATTGGGATGAAGATCAAACATATATTTCTTATTATAAATCACAATGTCACATACCTTCAGTAGATTTTTGAATAGAAATAAGTATTGTAATTTTTATCTTGTTCTCACATGAAAATTTTTGGATATTTCATGATCAAATTAGTTATTTGTTGTACATTTTTATAACATTTATCACATTTTAATATTTCTTCTCTATGTTATTTTAAATTACAGGTGGATTTAATATTTTATCAAATCCTTTTAAAGCATCCATTAAAAAGAACATGATGTTTTAATCACGTAATGAATTACAATGCTGTATATAATTAAACTTATATTTCTGGATAAAACTCAACTTTGACATGGTATATTATCTCTTTTACATATTGATAAGTTTGTTTTACTACTTTTTAAATTATTTGTCTATCTCTGTACATAAATATCATTTATTTTAATATCAGGTTTGCTCTCTAGATTGTGTGGGTTTGATAAAATGCATTGAAAGTATTTCCTTTTATTTTCTCTTCTATGGAAGGGTTTATGTGATTGATGTTACTGTTTCTTAAACGTTTGCTTGAAATCATGAGTAAAACTATATGGGTCTTGAGTTTTCTTTATGAGATTTTGTTTTAACAGCTTCAATTTCTTTAATAGTTACTGGATTAACCATATTGTTTTTCTTTGTTAGTCCTGTTTTTCTAGGAATGGTCAATTTTATCTAAATTTTCAAATTTGTTGGTATAAAGTTATATAAAATATCTGCTCATAATTTTTAATGATTGTAGTAGTTATAGCGATGCTTCTCTTTCTTTCATAGTATTTAATCACTCTTTTCAGCAGCTTATCAATTTTTTCAGTCTTTTAAAAGAACAAATTTTAGTAGTACAATGGTCCCCCATTATCCATAGGGAAAATGTTCTAAGACCCCCAGGAAATGCCTGAAACCTCAGATAGTACCAAACCCTATACATATTATATTTTTTCCTAAACATACATACCTATGGTAAAGTTTAATTTATAAATTAAGCACAGTAAGAGATTAACAACTAAAAATAAAATAGAACAATTATAATAATGTCATAATAAAAATTATATGAATGTGGTCCCTCTCCTCTCAAAATATCTTGTTGTACAAATACATTTTCCATTGTAACTAAGCACTTATCACACACATTGTTGCTATAAATTTTGCAGTTTGAAGATCAACAGCAAAACTAGCTCAGACTTCTTTTTCCTTCTTCACAATTTCAAATAGAAGATTCATTCTTACCAAAGATCTTAGCAATCACAGCATATATTTTTTTCCTTTGTTAAGTCAAGAACTTTCACCTTTTCACTTAAAGGAAAGCATTCTATAGTTTCTCTTTGTCATATCCAAATTGCCAGCATCACTATTTGTGCATTTGGGGGGGCCATTATTTTTTATTTATTATTTTTTTTTTGCGGTGCGCAGGCCTCTCACTGCTGTGGCCTCTCCCATCGCGCAGCACGGGCTCCGGACGCGCAGGCTCGGCAGCCATGGCTCACTGGCCTAGCCGCTCCGCGGCACGTGGGATCCTCCCGGACCGGGGCACGAACCCGCGTCCCCTGCATCGGCAGGCGGACTCTCAACCACTGTGCCATCAGGGAAGCCTGGGGCCATTATTAAGTAAAATAAACATTACTTGAACGCAAGCACTGCATACTGTGACAGTCAGTGTTCTAACCAAGAAGGCTACATAGTGGCTAATGGGCAGGATATGCTGGACAAAGGGATGATTCACATCCCAACTAGGATGGAGCGGGCCTTAGTGCAACTGCATCACGCTATTCAAAATGGCACGCAATTTAAAACTTACAAGTGATTTATTTCTGGAATTTTCTACTTAATATTTCCAGACTGAGGTTGACCACAGGTAACTGAAACCACAGGTAACTGAAACTCCAGAAAGTGAAACCATGGATAAGGGGAGACTACTGTATTTATTATTTCTGTTGTATACTTATCTTCTATTTTTTATACATTTCTGGTTATATATTTATTATTTTTTCTTCTGATTTTTCAGTTTCATTTATCATTTGTACTTCAACTTATTCAGCTAGATGCTCAGATATGTGGGTTTTTACACTTTCTTCTTATATGTATTTAAGGGTATACATTTCCTTTAAGGCATAGTTTAGCTACATTTACTAATCAATATGTTACTTCTCCGATCTAAGAGTTATTTAGAAATGCATAGCTCAATTGATAAACTTTTAAAAATTGTCATTTTGCATTTATTTTCTAGTTCAATACCACAATCAAAGGGCATATTCTGTAAGATTTCGATATAAAAATTACTCCAATTTACTTTATAGATTTGGGGAAAATAGAGAAAATATGCATTTGAGGTTATTATTCCCTCAATAAGGCTTTGAGTGCCAAGAATAAAAAATTACTTACAACTCTATCACTGCAATTTAAATGCTCCACACGGATGTCTGAAGTGATGAAAGTACCACATATGGTCTTTCCCATAACAATTTAAGTCTGGCATTGTAGTGTGAAAGGAGGCATAGATAGTATGTAAATATATAAGCTGACTGTTCTAATAAAACCTTATTTATGGACACTGGTATTTGATTTTCATGATTTTTGTTTTTCACAAAATACTATTACTCTTTTAATTGTTTTTAATCCTTTAAAAATACAAACACCATTCTGAATTTGTGGATCATAGAAACACAGATGGCTGTCCATATTTGACCCACAGTTTATAATCTGTCAACCATTCATTTATTTATCCTTATCTATTTTTTTCTGTTTTGTAAGTTACTACACAAGCTGATTTAAAATTTTTATTATGGTTTTGATTTGTCTATTTTTGCTTTGTCAGATTTTGCCTCAATTTAAGGCTATATTAAATATACAAAAAAATGTAGACTTCTTGTTGTTGATCCTTTACCATTAGAAAATGTTTCTAGTTATCTTTAATGCTTTTTGCCTTATGTGGTACTGATCTGGTATTACTATAGCTAAACCATCTTACTTTTGGTTAATATTTTTATGGAATATTTTTTCTATCCTTTTAATTTTAGTCTTTTTGTATTCATATTTTCTATTACTTTGTAAGCAGCATATAGTTGGACTTTTTTGTGAAATATGTTTTGAAAGTTATTTAATTGGAGTTCTTATTCCTACTATATCACAACTGAGCACTGGTTTTAAATTTAATGTAAATAATGACACATTTAAGTACGGATTTGAATTTACCACCTATTGTTTTGCTATTTGCACCACTCATTCTATGTCCCTTTTCTCTCTTTTATTGGCATCTTTTGTTTTATTAAAGCATTTTATCAATCTGTATTCTCTTTTAGCTTATTAGTGTTATTCTTCTAGTGGTTGTTCCAGAAAATTTAACAAATATCTTTGAATTACAGAAGTCTAACATAAATTAGTATAGCTATTACTTCACAGACGATGTAAATTCATTAGCACCCTAACACTATCTCTTTAAAGGTATCTATTTTGTTTTGCTTTTTTTCTTCCATCGCTTCTGCTGAACTCAGACCTTTCAGTCTTATTGTTGCTCTGTTAAAGATAATATGTCTTTTTTGTAATCTGGCTGTTTTTAAGACAGTTTCCCTGTCTGGGTTTTTTGCAGTTTTAAAACAATGTGTCTAGACATTTTTCTTTGTATTTCTTCTAACTGGGGGTTTATTGAGCTTTCTGAATCTGTGGCTTAACATCTTTCATCATTTTCAATTTGGGCTAGTTTCTCTACTCATATTGCCACTGTCCCACATTCTGGCTTCTGTCCTTCTCGGTTTCCAAATAAATATTAATACTATCTGTTTTTCATATTCAACTTCTGTTTCTTATTTTCTATCCCTGCCTCCATCTGAAAAAAATTCCATCATTATATATTCTAATACTATAATCCTCTTTTCTGCTGCTTCTAATTTGCTCTTAAGCCTTTTCTTCTACTTTTAATTGCAGGTAATACTTTTTTCTAGAATTAAATGCATCATTTGATTCTTCTTTTAAGTTCTGTCATGAAATATTGCATGTTGACCCTACTTTCTTTATATGTTAACCACAATAATTTTAAAATAAGTGTCTGATAACTCCCATACCTAGATTATTTGCAAGTCTATTTTTTCTCTTATATTTTGTAAATTTGGTCACATCTCCTACCACTCCTGAAAATGTTTTTATTGTATGTCAAACACTGTGTATGAAAAACTGTGTAGTTAATTTGAGGCTCAGATGAGTTGTCATCTTTCAGAGGGTATTTACTATTTCTCAAGGTAAGCAATTAGAGTGGGAACATAGCTCCTATTTCAGTCTAAAATAAAGTTGTTGTGAAAATTGTTCTGTTTCTAATTTGTGATTGTTCCTACTATGTGTCTCTGAGTCTCTACTTGGGAATTTTAATATGACTTTTCTTCTTTGGGTTGACCTCTGATTTTCATCTAACCAGGCCCATGTGCCATCTTGGTGTTCTTCCCTTTCTGATTCTTACCTTCTTGGATGCTTATGAATTGGATAATGTTTTGAAGTTAAAAGTAGTACAAAAGGTTGGAATCACTTCAGTGCACTTTCTTTCTCTCAAGAATCATGGCCTCTGAAGTACTAGCTACCTCAGTAGTTATGAATAGTAAATTTGCCTCAGTCCTATGAGGCTGCTGAAAGCTCAACTAAGTTTCTCAGCTCCTTGTATGCTACTTTCTGCTCAACTTTTTAGTCACTCAGTCGATGGCACATTTAATTTGCAAATACCTTGAGGGAAATTGCCACAGGCTGTTGGGCTCATCTCAGTCTATTTCCTTACTCTTTGGGACCCTGGTTCCTCAAGTCCTGACTTGCTTTCTTTTTTTGTGCTTAAAACACATGCTGTTTGGTACATTTTTCAATGTTTTTCTACTTGTACTTGGGGGCAAGAATGATACTATCTGTTCCTAGAAGTTAAAGCAGTGGTTTTACATAAGTGATTTTTACATAAGTCTGTAGGGCATTTACTACACTATTCAAACAGACTGAACAAATTTTACAAGTCTCAATTCCTTTCCTTGGTATAAATGGAAAACTATCTTAAGAGAAATAAGTCAGTGGAACTAACATGAGGGCTATAAGAAAATTAGATTCCTCTCATGAGGGGTGTGCACACACTTGCCTACCCCTGAAACAAGGCAGAAGTAGATTGAAACTGCACGGGACTCTGGCTAGTTTACTGAGATCCCCCTGGCATGTGCTCTAGCCTAAGCTGAGTGTCCTCTCTGGCTCCACTTGCTCTGTAACACAGCTCCACCCTAGGGTAAAGGCTGCCACAGCCAAAGGGAAGGCTCAGTTGTTAGGGAAAGAGCCAGCTCAGACCCGAAACAGTATCTGAATGGGGTGGTGTCTGACTAGGGCTGGGACTGCCGCAGCCCACACCATGATACACATGGAGTGCCCAATCCAGCCCCTCTTGCTCCAGGACTCTTCCACTCTGGGCGTGAGGATGTTAATACTGGGAGGGGGGAGAGCACACACTTAGAGGGAACAGAGCCAGCTTAGACCCAACCCTCAAATCTTCTGCTCCAGCAACTTGGGATATACTCCCAATAGTGTTGGTCAATGAGCAGAGGAGAAGCCCTTGCTCACACCTGGCTCTGGCTTTAGCCCCTTCACCTCCAGCCCCACCTCCTACCAAGGTGATAGCTGCCAGCACACCCTGGGGAAAGATGTGACTCCTGATCCTGTCAGATCCAGTTCTCCCATCAGTCTATGAGCAAACATAGATTAAATAGGGATGCTCTCACACAAGGACACCACTTCAAGACTGGAATAGGTAACAGTTTCAACTGATTTCATAGAGACAGAGAAAGTTAAGCCAAATAGGAAGACAGAGGAATTTGTTTCAATTGAAAGAATAAGGGAAAAACCTGAAAAAATGACTAATGAAATAGAAAAAATAATTTACCAGATAATTAGTTCAAAGCATTAGTAATAAAAATGATAACTGAATTAGGGAAAAGAGTAGATGAACACAGTGGGAATTTTTAAAAGTATCTAAAAAATATAAAAAAAGAACCAGTCAGAACTGAAAAATACGGTCACTTAAATGTGAAACAGACTAGAAAGCACAAATCAATCAATGTGAAACACTAAACTAACATGTTGAAGAATAAAAACCACATGATCATCTCAAAAGATGAAGAAACTCTTCTGAAAAAATTCAATATCCATTTACAATAAAAACTCTATTGCAAGTGGCACAGAGGGAACATTCCTCAACATAATAAGGCCATATATGACAAGCTCACAGCTAGCATCATACTCAACGAGGAAAATCTGAAAGCACTTCCTCTAAGATCAGGGACAAGGATGCCCACTTTCACCATTTTATTTAAGAAAGTATTGGAAGTCTTGGCAACAGCAATGAGACAAGAAAAAAAGAAAGGGAAAGAAATCCAAATTGAAAAGGAAGACACAAAACTGTCACTGTTTGCAGATGATATAAGATACATAGAAAATACTACAGATGCCACAAAAACAAACAAAAAACTAGAGCTCATCAATGAATTCAGTAAAGTTGCAGGATACAAAATTAATATACAGAAATCTGTTGCTTTTCTATACACTAATGATGAACTGTCAGAAAGAGAAAATAAGAAAACAATCCCATTTAAAATCCCAACAAAAAGAATAAAATACCCACTCCTCAACAGTAGAGGCCACAACAGTGAGAGGCCCGTGTACCACAAAAAAAAAAAAAAAAAAAAAAAAGGTGAAAGAACTATACTCTGAAAACTATAAAACTGATGAAGGAAACTAAAGATGATACAAAGAAACAGAAAGGTATTACATGTTCATAGATTGGAAGAATGAATATTGTTAAAATGACCATACTATCCAAAGCAATCTACAGATTTAATGAAATTCCTATCAATATACTCATGATATTTTTCACAGAACTAGAACAAATAATCCTAAAATTTATATGGAACCATAAAAGACCTTGAATTGCCAAAGCAATCTTGTGAAAAAAGAACAAAACTGGAGGTAATATGCTCCCTGATCCAGACTATACTATAAAGCTACAATAATCAAAACAGCATGATCTTGGCACAAAAACAGACACACAGATTAATGGAACAGAATAGAGAGTCCAGAAATAAACCCACATAATTATGGTCAATTAATCTATGACAAAGGAGGTAAGAATAATCAAAGGAGAAAAGACAGTCTCTTCAATAAGTGGTGCTGGGAAAATTGGACAGCTACATGTAAGAGAATGAAATTAGAACATTTTCTCACACCATATACAAAAATAAACTCAAAATGGATTAAAGACTTAAAAGTCAGACCTGAAATCATAATCATAAAACTCCTAGAACATAGGTAGAACACTGACATAAACTGCAGCAATGTTTTTTTAGATCTGTCTCCTAAGGCAAAAGAAAAAAAAAAAGCAAAAATAAACAAATGGGACATGATTAAAATTAAAAGCTTTTGCACAACAAAGGTAACCATTGACAAAACAAAAAGAGAATCTACTGAATAGGAGAAAATATTTGCAAATGATATGACTAATAAGGGGTTAATACCCAAAATATATAAACAGCTCATACAATCCAATAGCAAAAAAACAAACAACCCAATTAAAAAACAGGCAAAGACCTGAATAGACATTTTTCCAAAGAAGACATACAGATGGCCAAAAGGCACATGAAGAGATGCTCAACATAGCTAATCATCAGAGAAATGCAAATCAAACCCACAATGATATATCACCTCATACTTGTCAAAATGCTACCATCAAAAATGTCCACCAATAACAAATTTTGGCAAGGATATGGAGACAAGGGAAGCCTTGTACACTGTTAGCAGGAATGTAAATTTTTCCAGCCAGTATGGGAACAGTATGGAGTTTCCTCAAAAACTAAAAATAGAACTATCATATGATCCAGCAACTCTACTTCTGGGTACATATCTGAAGAAAACAAAAACACTAATTCAAAAAGACTCTTGCACCCCAATGTTCATAGTAGCATTATTTACAATAGCAAAGATATGGAAGCAACTGAAGTGTCCACCAACATATGAATGGATAAAGAAGATGTGGTACATATATACAATGGAATATTACTCAGCCATAAAAAAATGAAATTTTGCCATTTGCAACAACATGGATGGACCTAGATGGTATTGTGCTGAGTGAAATAAGTCAGATAAAGAAAAATACTATGTTACCACTTATATGTGGAATCTAAAAAATGAAACAAATGAATATAGTAAAACAGAAACAGACTCAGGTATAAAAACAGATTGGTGGTTACCAATGGGGACAGAGAGGACAGGGTAGAGGCAGGATCGGGGTAGGGGATTGAGAAGTACAAGCTACTATATATAAAATGGATAGGCGACATGGACATATTATACAGCACAGGGAAATACAGCCATTATTTTGTTGTGACTTCATATGGTGTACAAGCTATAAAAATGTTCAGTTGCTATGTTGTACACCTGAAACTAATAAGATGTTGTACATCGACTATACTTCTCTTTAAAAAATCATAGCAAGTAATCCTAAGATTTGGATTTTTTAAAAATGTCTCTTCAATAAGGAATATTATTAATTTAATAAGGAATAATTTAAAAACAAAACAAAAGCAAAAACAGTACTTGCCTTTCAGAAAGAACCGAATACATGGACTTGGGATACCAAGTAGCCTGGGGATATAAGTTTACATTATGTTCTCAGTGCTTTTTGATCTGCCTAACTGTAAATGTGTGCATAAACAAAAGTACTCCACTATTGTTTGGCAACAGTATATGTAAAACAGTCCCTAACACAACCCGAAGGAACAAGTGAGTAATATAAATAGGTTTATCGTACTCTCACGGTACCGTATCTTATTAGAGCACCTTCCCTCCATCAACTTCAAACTATAAGTGATTATCAATAACCAGATGATGAAGAATTAAAAATTGCAAATATAATACATAATATATATACATTTCTATTCTATAAGTCAGCACTAAGTCTTTCTCTCTTGGGAGTGGCTGTGACCATGAATGGAGGAGGGAAATTCTTGTAAGAGACAGAGAAGGAGTGATGCCTAGAGTAAGAATCTCTGCTCCTGGGCAATGGTTTGGTTGGATAACTTGAAGAGAAAATGGTTAAATAATTGGTCACTGAACACAATACGTATGAATCACACAAACATAATGTTGAGCTCAAGAAGTCAGGCACAAAAGGGAAACCACTATTTGATTCTATTTATATAACGTTCAAAACCATGCAAAACAAATCTATAGGAATCAGAGGGTTATACTCTTGTGTTTACAGAGACTAGTAGAAAGAGTGCTGGGGGCCTTCTGAAGTATGTGTAATATTTTATTTCTTGATCTCAGTGCTGCTTATGCAGATGTGTCCAGCTTTGTAAAAATGCATTGAGCTGTGCCCAGATGGTTTGTGTAGTATTATAAATGTATGTTTTCACTAAATAAGAAGTCAAATAATTTAAATAAATAAATAATTTATCCCAAGAATTTTTTTTTGCAAGAAGCCTGTAGTTGGTACTCCGGAAATGGGCCCAGAACATGAAAATATATTTGTCCCTACTGTAGAAAAAATATCCTAATAATAAGGTTTACAACATAATAGACTTTTTAGCTAATTATTTTTAGCTAAATTTCAGCTAAATTCTTTCCCAGGTAGCCCAGAACTTGCATAATGAGTTCACAATTAAAATGTGCATGGCAGTTGGGAGAAACTTTAAAGTTAGTTTTCCTCTCCTCAAGGTGACCTAGCCACACTCATAAAAGTGCAATTACTAGCAAAAATAATTAAATATTATTCCTCAATACAGCTCCATACTTTAGGTGAAGAGCCAGCTACATGGTGGCTTCAAGATGTTTACATTAGAACTTTTCCCTGGGTGAGAGCTCTGGTGAAGATTTTTCTTCAATAGACAAAAAGTTATTTAGATGTGGATTTTCTTTTCAGACTAATTGTGCTTGGTCAGAGACCACCAACCTTGGACTACCTAAATGCCTCAAAAATTAACATACTGTTCCACATGCACTGTATCCAATTAAGAAATTTTCTTGAAGCAAAAGAAACAATGCATTGATAACCATTAATTTTGCTGCTCCAATGACAGAAGCAACTGGCTTTATTAAAAATTTAATGCAGATTCAACTCTAGCTCCAGGAGAGAGACAACACCCCACGAAGTTGGCTTTTCTGTACAATGACTGTATTTATAACCTAAACCCATGACAAATGCATGTTGCTCTCCTTTCTTTAGCTACAGTGCTAAATCTATGAACAGATGAATCCAGAAAATAAAGGGTAGAGGAAGGTTTTGGTACTTCTCATTCTTACACCTAATATTACATCTCAAAATCTAGTTTTCTGCATTATAGAATGATTGCTAGAGTGTACCAGGTTTGTTTTTAATCCAACAAGGCAATACTTCTACAAGCCTATCTTCTTGATGCTCCTAGTGATGGAGCAGGGTTACATATTTTGTTAGAATGACTGACGTGGTAATCAAGGAGAAGGGGAGATATTGCTACAGAAACATGGGTGAAATCCAAGGAATAGCCTGGATTCTTTTCACATACTAACATGCCTCGTAATAAATATTAAATTAGACAATATGATAGAATAACAGGGCCCTTGGAAGCTCAAATATCAAGGAACAGATAGTGTAGTTCAACTCACAAGATAAAAAATAAAGAAATATGAGCTGAGACCATTCTGGCCAAAGATAAAGTTATATGAAATACATATTAGAAAAAAAAATAAGGGATAAATTTATTTCTCATGATCATTTGCAGAACTGCTTACTCTATTATATGTATTTCCTTTTTTTTTTCTTGCTTCTGTCCATTCTCATATATAGAGTGCATTCGTTAATTTAGTCAATAAATCACAGAACACTGAGATGCTATGATGACAGAAAAACAGAAGACACAGATATAACCCAGAGAACATAGTTATCATCTTTAGAAGCAACAGTCAAAAATCACTTTCGGTTTTCTCCTACTGTAAATGGAATAAGATAATTTTCAGTTATATGTGAAGCAGACACATTATGTAAAACAGGAACATTTTAGGAATTGTATACATAGAAAAAGGAGTAGGTTAGTACTTGCCTATGACTTTGGACAGGTAGGGTAAGTATGATGATTTCTATTGTTTTTGCTTGCCTAGATCCCAATCTCTATGGCAACAGGGAGAGGTAGTAGGTGACGGAGACTAACTTAAATCAAAATATCTCAAACCCCCGTCACTCAGATAATGTTCATTCTTGTGAATATTAATCTATAATGAAGAGGCTAGGGTTCATTAAATTACATTATTTTAAGGCTGGTCAGAATGCCCTGACTTCCTGCTGCCAATCTCAGTGTTGCCTTGATCTGTGTTTCCTCAGACTGGAATGTTTAGCTTTAACTACTTCACTCTCCTTTATATAAATCCTTTGTTTGTTTACTTATTTAACTTAGCTGAATCTGAGTCTTCTTTTGGTGGTTGTTAATACTGCAACCAAAGAACATAAGTGCTACCAAATTAGAGCAGTTCCACAGAAATCTGAGTTTAACATTTTTCAACCAATAATTTTACCAAGAATTAGTTTTTCAAATATTTATGAAGGCAAAACAAATTTCAGGTACACAAGTCTCACTGAAAATTATTTTCTGTTTCACTGGAAGATAAATCAAAATTTGATATCACTGATGGCAGTCATTATGTTGGAGAAATTTCCGTCATCAACACTGAAAACAATTTAAAAGATTGAAATAAACACACATGGTTTCAGATACAAACTACAATTCTACTACAGTTAATGAGTAAGTAAAAGATATTTTACTACTAGCTTTCCATTTACCTGGGGTAGTGGTTAGAAAAGTAAAGTGATTATTTTAATTAAGCAGACTAAATGTCAAGATGAAAGGATTATTAATATTGTTATGACAGAGGAATGATGGCGTACTTTGTGCATAAGAATTCTTATTTAGGAGTAAAGAAAATCTTTCTAAAGGCCTAGCACAGTTCTAGGCACACAATGGATACTCAGTAAGTATCTTCTGATTGTGTAAATAAAAGAGTTAAAACAAACTAAACCTTGCAGGACTTTCTTTAGTGAGATATGATTTAAAAAATACCTGAAATAAAAGATTAATTTGATTATCTAAGGAAAATTAGATCAAAAGGAAAATATAAATTTTTAAGGCAAATAATAGATTATTTGAAAAGAGTCATGGGCAATTTAAGATAAAATATCTTTAAGAAAGCATGATAGGGCTTCCCTGGTGGCTCAGTGGTTGAGAATCCGCCTGCTGATGCAGGAGACACGGGTTCGTGCCCCGGTTCGGGAAGATCCCACATGCCGCGGAGCAACTAAGCCCATGAGCCCTGGCCGCTAGGCCTGCGCGTCCGGAGGCCCGGTCTGGGAAGATCCCACATGCCGCGCAGCAGCTGGGCCCGTGAGCCATGGCCGCTGAGCCTGCACGTCCAGAGCCTGTGCTCCGCAACGGGAGAGGCCGCAACAGTGAGAGGCCCGCGTACCGCAAAAAAAAAAAAAAAAAAAAAAAAAAAACACTTCCTAAATGTCATTTTAGTAGCACAATCTTTCAAATATTGAAAAAATATACATGAGATAACTGACATATTTCATTACAGTTAGTTTAAATTGTCTTTATAGTTAAATTTTGATTTAAAGGAGAATGACATACTTTGTCTTCTAAATATATCAAGCTCATATTCTGAGGGCTCTGAGTTTTTGTTTTTTATTTTTTTTTTAAGATGATGAAGTTTCTTCTGAAATGTTCCATAAAGAACACTATCAGCTAAATTTTTCCCAGAGAGGTAAGTGTAATATTATACTTTTATTGAGAGGAATTGTAAATGTTAAAAAAATTCTTAAATCAGAAATATAAAAAATGCATGGTAAGATTCTATTCAGATTTAAAATGTTAGGTGTTACTAGTAATTCTCTGCTATAGGATCCATTAGGTGACATGGTGTGGGGATGAGGAAAGGGGTATTTAAGATTATAATCCCCATTTCATAAGTAAAGCAATGGAATTCTGGAGGATTTGCATCCTCCGTAGAGTTAGCTAGGTATAGAAGTAATATTCAGACCTGTATCTGTCTAGTTCTATAGCTTGTGGTTTGAAAAAACATATTGTACTTCCCACCAGTGCTTGCACACGTAGTAATTCTATTGTAACACTTGACTAAAAAACCTTATGCATCATGTTTTATAATGGTATTACCATATTATTAAGAGATCCTCAATGGTTAGCTAATAACTTCAAGGAGTATTAAATTATCCTGGAATGTCTAATAGAAATTCAAAGCAAGTAAGAAATTAATCAAAACTTTCCAGAAAAAAAAAAAGTAAAATTTCTGAGAGTGCAATGTCTAATTAGTGTGTCTGGACACAATGCTGGGTCACAGGCAGAGGACCAGCAAGGAACTGGAGTCCTAAAGGCAACCTGTTGCCTAGGATTTACCTTTTGTTGCTGTATGAAAGGGAAATCTAGAGATTTTGTACTGGAGATACCTGTTTGGTAGGAAGGGAACTCAGGGCATTTGGAGAACTGGCTATTTACCAAGGGAAGTTGGAAAATTTTAATATTTTAATAAAGGGTGTGCCTGTATAAAAAACATGCTGAATCTGTGTCATCCTGGTTCTAGGGCTGATGAGACACTGGCCCTCCCAGTGCTTGCAGTGGTCAAATAGAGACTGGTCAGGTTACCTCATTGAGCCTAGTAATGTTGTTTTCTAAGTCTCTCCTAGTCTCTTAAGCTGAGAAGCACTTTTCTGAGTCAAAGTAGAGATATGTCACCCACTTGCCTGTTTCCACTTATTTAAACAATAATTATTTCTTAAAATAAATTAAGTAGAATGCTTTATTATATTTATATTTGTGGTACTTTTGTTGTTGTTCATTAATAACGTTAACTGGAATAGAGCCAGTTGAGGCAAGAAATTCATATTCTAAATTTGGCTTCCACAATGTACTGTGTGAATGTGGAATATAATTTGAATTTCTTTTATAGCCACAAGTTGCCTCATCAGTAAAATGATGGGACTGGAAGAGATTCATTCATCCAATTAACAATTATGTGTGGAGTCGTAGCTAATCTTCAGAATACCTTCTCTGTGAAATCAGAAACTTACACATTTGGAAAACATGGCTAAAGGTAAAAGAGGCATTTGAAGAAAATGTTCAAACTCTTATATTAAAAAGTGTCTGCAGGTGAGCTGGATTATACTTGAAGAATACAGTAAATCCCCTATATAGGAACAAGTTCCGTTCCAAGAGCGCGTTCGTAAGTCCAATTTGTTTGTAAGTCCAACACAGTTAGCCTAGGTACCCAACACAATTGGCTATATAGTACCGTACTGTAATAGGTTTATAATACTTTCACCCAAATAATACATAAAAAAGACAAAAAATAAAGAAAACATTTTTAATCTTACAGTACAGTACCTTGAAAAGTACAATACAGTACCAGCTACATCGCCGCTGCTTTCATGCTTGCTTCTACACATCCTGGGCTTGAAATAAAGATACCGTACTCTACACACTACTGTACAGTAAAGTACACAAAAGCACAGCCACTTGCAGAGGATGCACACATGTGACAATGTACGCCAGACACGTGAACTAACTTACATGATTGGACAAGCCAACGCACGTTTGCATCTTTGAAAGTTTGCAACTGGAAGGTGCGTATTAGGGGACTTACGGTAGAATTAAGAAACCGAGGTGCTAGAATCAAGCATATCTCAAATTTGAATACAAGTATGAACACATATTCCCTAGAGCAAAAGATTTCATCTAATATTTGATTTACTTAGAAATAAATTGATTAAAATAGCACACACCTGTCGCTGTCCAGGCCAACGGTCTGGGCCTGCTGATGGGCCTCGCCTGGCGCTCGCAGAACAGAAGGCGCCCCCGGCCCAGTGAGGCGGCCAGTCCATGCTATCTCCTTCCCTGCAGCCCCGAACCTGGTGGCCCAGCCAGGACAAGCCAGCCCCGTGTGGCCGCGGAACCTTCCACTGGAGCTGCGCCGGCCTCAATGAGCGTGCCGGCGGCTCCGGGCTCCCTCTGGTAATTGGCGGGCTGCGGCGTGAGCTCCCACAATGCAGCGCGGGGCACAGGTGCAGCTTGTGAGAGAGACTGTAGAGCTGAGGCTCTGGCGTTACGTCAGAACTGGGTTCGCCTCTCAGAGCGTGTCGGAGCCAAAAGACACAAGCAAGGCAGAGAGCGGGACAAGGAAGGCTTTATTACTTGCAGTAAGTAAGAACACCCGGGATCTTTCCTGAGGCAGCGTCTCCCCGAACAGCAAAATTGGGGAGGTTTTAAGCTGAGGGTACGTGTGCGTTCGTGAAGGGGTTTGAGCTGAAGAGAATTCAGCATAGAATTGGGGCAAAAGTTGACAGAGTCCAAGCTTTAGTTGATTCAAGTCAGGAGGGTCGGAAAAAGTCTACACCATCATCCCTTAGGTTCTGGTTGATCCGGTGGTTGAGCGCTCGAGGGGGTTTAAATTCTGCAAAACAGCTCAAGAAAGTGTTTCAGGCTAATCTTTACCATTAAAGCACAACTGGGAGTCTTTACAACTGACAGTGTTTTTACTGTTGTTACTTCTCTGGCCTGATAAAATTGTTTTTGTTGTTGTTTGTTCCCTTACGATTTTTATTACTGGGACCTGTGCAAGGGCAAGCATTGGGGCCAGGCCTAGATCACAAAATGGCTTAGGCCTAAAATGGCTTCTCGTGTGTCAAAAAGCTGTATCTGGTTCTTTTCCTCCAATCTCCCCCTACCCTATCTGCATACACTGGGGCACCCGGAAGTGATAGCTCATATGGAGGAAGTGGTCAAGGTTCCGATGGTACCACCTTCCGTGCTTGACAATGAACAGTGCCAGCGTGCAGAGCATGTGGTTTTCTTTGGTTTCATTTAGGAAATCAGAATTACCATTTGAAGTTGGCAAGCATATTTTGGGTTCTTTACGCTTTGGAAGTAACAATTGAAGACAGGTGAGGAGCGTTTGTGAAAATTGTGATTGGTAATTAACCACCACCTGCCTGAGGCGTCTTCTAAGAGGAACTAACCTTTTTTATGGTGCCAGGGTCAGTCACTACATTTAAAAACAAAAACAGAACCCAATAAAGTGGGCTGTATCCTCTGTCAAGCTGCCACAGCCATAACAACAGCAGTAGTTGTCTGAAAATGGATTCTCTTGGAAAAAGGTAGCATCAAGCCACTGTGAACATCCATTCTAACCTATGTTTTACAAAGGTCAAACCTCCAAAAGTATGTTGGGAAGAGATTCCATTAATGGTAGCAGTAATTCTAAAAGGAATAACCTCAGATAAATCAATTGACAGCAAAAGCGTTTTTCTTGAAGACAGACAGTTGATAATGTTGACGAAAAATTAATCAGTTGATCTAAGAGAGAAATAGACAGTTTTACTCTAGCCAAACTGAGGATTATAACCCCAGGAATAGCACCTTGGAAAGCTCTGAGAACTGTTCCACCTATTATAAGTCAAAACACAGTTATATAAGTTTTTTGAGACAGAGGAGTGTATGGTAAGTTACGTATTACTGACAGTTTACACAGTCTGGCAAGCAGTGGGTTATGGGTCATCCTGGGCCCTTATAAGATTAAGAAGGAATGTTATCTTTTAAGGAGTTGTCTTGTTGGTGCTAGGAGAAGGTTGCTCTTTATGGTTGAGCCGGTGTTTCCGTAGATGGGGAGGTTTGGTTGATGCATATTGCTGATGCACAATGCACAGTAGAGGGAAGAGAAGAGGCCAAAGGGCAGAGAAAAAAAAAATTGTGTTTAAATTTTTCTTGTCTTGCCATAAAATATGAATTTTATTTCAAAATAAGTAATGGCAGTCTCGATGTGCAAACTATGGCCTATTCTAACTGCACTATTGGTTGAATTTTCAAATTCAAGTAAAACTAGCAACATTTGACTGTGTTGCATATGGAATTCCATGGTAACTGCAAAAGAGTTTTTCATGAAGAAAGCCTTCAAATCTTCATGTTAACTGTTGAAGTTCTGAAGTTCACCTGAAAGGAAAATCTCAGTGCTCGGATATCTTCAGTATTTCATCATTACCTTGCACTTGCTAATCAAGCCTTGAGCTGGAACATTCTTCCTCTTGACCCCATGGAGCAAATAATATCTATTCACATTCCCTGGAGCTTTTCCATGTTGGAATCTCCCATCACTTGTGTTGCTTAAGAAAAGAGCTAAATGTAAGCTTGGTAAATGAAAATATCTCAATTATGTGGTGGACCTAGCAATATTGGGTGTCTCACTGTGCCCAATTCCAAACAGCCTTCTTAAATGATCTTTAAATGAAGTCTGCAAGTAGAGGCTGATTTAACCTTTAATCATGAATAGTTACATAAAAAATTAAACTAGCTAAACTAGACTACATAAACTCTTAAAAGGAGATGTAATAACTTAGAGTTATCACTTGACATATTTTAATACTCCTTTCTATTCCCAATAGGTAATTACTCCATTGTAATGTTAAAATTCAGGCTTAAACATGCTGTTTATAAGACTGTAAAGACTCTTTTTCTTTCTGTAATCTCTCTCCTTTGTCTTGGCAGCCAGTTCAGTCTCTCACTATGAAAAAGAGACAGACATCAGCAATATGTGGTGAAACAAGATTTAAAAAATAGAACACTCTCTAAAATTAAATAAGATTTAGTGTTAATTACTCATAATTACTCAAACTTTTCATTGAAATTCATCCAGTGAATTGAAGAATTGTTGGCTTGAAAATACACAGTGTTTAAGTGTTCTATCTTAAAAATTATATTTATTGTGTGTATGTAGTTATATATATATTTTTTTTTTCCGTAGATTGGATAGGCTATCTAAATTTTACCAATGTAATTTGGCTAAAAAGTGCTAAAATGATTTTCTCATCATAAATCATACCTAGATTGTCAGAAGTTTCCCCCACCACTCTCTGCTGCCCTTCTCTTTTGTGTTACATGAAATTGACAAAAATCAATCTGCTGAGTCATTGTGCAGATATTTGTGAGAGTCTTCAAGTTGGAGGCGGATAGTTTCTGAGATATGAACAAAGATACCATGGAGATTTTAAGTTCCAGCACTTACTAGCTATGTGGATTCGATTAAGATAAACTCTCTGAACCTCATTTTCCACATTTTAAAAATAGAAGATAAATTTACTGCACAGAGATGATATACAGATTACATTGAATGATGTCAATGCCTCTTGCATGGAACCTTGTACCTATAGTAAATACTGGATGTTTCCTTCTACTGATGAGGATGTAAGTAAGCCTACGTCTAAGAGGGAAGTGGTTTAAGGGCTTTTAAGGGTGGATATCATTACTACTATGGTTGTTGATTATATAATTAATGGTAATTGGAGATACTAAACAGGGGTATCAGCCACTTCTGACGTGTGACATGGATGGGGTGCTTAGTTTTCATGTTTAGCTATGCTGTTGTTTAATGTTGTAGACAGAATCAAATTTGTTAAGTGGGGTACCCGCTTACGTAAGAGACTGATTTAAAGTGAAATTCTAATGAATGCTTTAAAATTGAGAAATATCATAGATCTATATAGATTACCAAATTAATATGAATTTACTGGTTATCTCCCACTAAGCACCTTTGGTCCATTATAGAAAATGGCAGTCTGTGTTCTGGAGAATTATGAAAATTGTATTATCACTTTTTTTAAAAAATAAGGGATTAAAAGAATTATTACCTTGCCAGAGAGTTATATAGTATTGAGTATATTATAACCCTTTATATTCCCATTAATTATATATAACCCATTAATTGAAGTTATACAATTCCATCTCCAGATCAGTATTTTCTTAGATGATATCCTTGATCCCATGAAGATATTTGAAAGTCATTCTTATCTTAAGAACACCTGCAATATGTGACTATGGATAATTTTTGTGTATCAATAGCTTGTTCTTTCTGTTGCTGAGTAGCATTTCATTATGGACATCCCACCATTTGTTTATCCATTCCCCAGGTGAGAAACATTTGGATTGCTTTCAGCTTTTGGTGATTTAATTAAAACTGTTATAGAGATACAAGTATCTGTGAACATAGATTTTTATTTCCCTTGGATAAATATCTAGGAGTGAGGTGACTGAAATGCATAGTAAGTGCATATGTAACCTTATAAGAAACTACCATAGTTTTTTCCCAGTGGCTGTATTATTTTGTATGTTGGCCAGTTATATGTGAGATTTCCAGTTTTGAATTCTTTTCTAGCCCATAGCACTTGGTATAGTCAGTTTTTCGCCCTCATTCTAAATGGGTGTTAAGTGGAATTTTAGCATGGTTGTAACTTATTTCCCTAACAACTAATGATTCTGAGCATCCTTTCATATACTTATTTTCCATCTGTGTATCTTCTCTCATGAAGTTTTTGGCAAGTCTGACAATTATTTTGTTATTTTGTTTTCTTATTGTTGAGTTTTGTGAGTTCTTTATATATTCTAGATACAAGTCATGTATAAGATATGTGATTAGCAAATGTTTCTTCCTAATATGAGTTTTAATATTTCAATTCTCTCAGATTTTTTCACAGAGCAATTTCTCAATTTTTATCTTGTGTATAACATCCTTTAGCTGTTCTATCTAAAAACACTTTGTATAACCAAACATCACAAAGATTTTCTGGTGTGTTTTCTGCTAAAAGTTTTATAATTGTGTATTCTGCATTTAGATTTATAATCTTAGTTGAATTAATTTTGTATAAAGTTTGAGGTATAAGTTTGAGATATAGGTTGAGTTCCATTTTTTTTCAAATGAAAGTCTAGATGTTCCAGGATTGTTTAAAAGACTCCTTTTTACTTTACATTTCTGTTGCTTTTTTGTCAAAAATCAGTTAGCCATATTTTTGTGGATTGAAAGAAAGAGAGAGAGGAAGGGAGAGAGGGAAGAGGGAGGAAGGAAGGAAGGAAAAAAGGGATGGAAGGGAGGAAGGATGAGAGAGAGAGAGAAGAAGAAGAAAAGAAAAGACCAATATTTACTTGGAAAATATGTGATTAAGTATCTGCATTAGGATTTTCTGAAAATGATTCTAATGCACATTATTTTATACTCTTGAGCATGTACACAAAACAATGGAAACAAATAAAGTAGGATTAAAAATTTGTACAGGTAATTTGACAAATACAAGCTGTCTTGCACATATAGATAACTGAAGGTAAATTGGGCAATTAAATTGTGCTGTTTCTTGTGTAACATCTCTATCTTAAATAAGAGATAAATTGAACTTTCAGGTTTTAAAAAATGTTCTAGCTTTCAGTTTTACTGAAAGATTGAAATTAGTGCATTACTTTAAAAATATTTCACATTACAAAAATCTCTCCTGCAAATATGCAGAATGGCAAGTATGTCACATATTTTACACATCATTTCAAGTCTTCTTGTCATCATTTGTGTCCTGATCTTTGGCCCCTTAGCTGAAGAGTAAGGTAAATAAGGCTGAAATCTTACTCCTAGACCAAGTCTGTTTGGGAAGACAGAAAAATAAACAGATAGTAAAATGATGTAATTCATCCCACAAGCAACTATTAAGTGCCTACCACACTTAAGGCTTCTAAGGTACATCAGTGAATGGAAAAGGCAAAAAATATATCAATAACTGCCTTTGTGGGGCTCATACTAGAGCAAGGAAAACAGATAATAAAACAGTAACATGATAAAAGAGATAATTATATTGTATGTAAGAAGTGGATAAGGACAATAGGAAAAAAGGGCAGAGTAAGAGTGTCAAAGGTGGCAATTTAAATTATGTTTGTAAGATTTATTTGATAAGGGTGGTTTTAGCAAAGACTTGAAGAACATGATGTACTTAGCTACATAGATATCTCAGAAGAGAGTATTCCAAGACAAGGAAGAAGCCAATGCAAAGTCCCTAAGGCATGATCCTACCTGGAGAATACACCGAAAACTAAGGAGGTCAGGGTAACTGTAGCAAAATGAACAAGGGGAAGGAAAAAAATAATAGATGAGACTGTATAACTTGAGGGCAACTGTAAGGACTTTGGCATGTGCTTGGATTGAAATGGGAGCCATCGTGGAGTTTTGAGTAGAGTTGTGGCTTTCTGACTTTTGTTTTAAAGTGGCTGCAGTATTGAAAGCAGACTGAACAGTGGCACACGTAGAAACAGAGGACAAATTACATAGGCCCATATAGCTGTCGAAGCATAGAGGGTCATGGTTCTTAGGCTGGCAAAGTCAGGGAAAGCCTCCTGATGGAGGTTACCCTTGAACTGTCATGAAATCTGGATTGAGTTTTGGTGCCTCTGGATAGAAAATGATTCCCTGCTAGATGAGTTCAGTAAGACAGATGAGGTCACTAGGCCTTTAGTGGGCTTACAAAAAGGGGAAGTTTGAGTTATCTTCACTCTAAGAATAATAGAAGAGGTTAATACTGGGAGTCTGCAGTTTGATATCCTCAAAAGAGTCAGAAACCATAGTCAAGAACTTTGTATAAGTTTTGTGAAGTTTATAACTTGTTTTCTTTCTTTCTACCACTATTATTTGGAAACCTAGCATCAGCTAATTCCATCCATGTTTCTTCTCCTTAGGCACTGAACAAAAATACAGTGTCCCATCTGTGCTTCCTTTCACAGCTTAAATTATTCCACTTATACCCTTCATCCAAACATCACCCCATTAGTCTTTTCAAACTTCCTTTTTTATTACAAATAAATTACTAAAAAAAGCTTGTAGCATGAAAATGTTTCCATGTTATTTCCTAATTCAATCATAGAAATCCCCTAAAACTGCTACTTACATTATAAGGCCCACTTTAACAGGGAGTATTTATTCACCCACACCATCACAGTAAGCAGGTTAGGAGTGTGTTGAGGCAAAGATGAAATCAGCATTACCTTTGTTACTTAATGCCACTTCCAAACCTCCCTCTACTCTTAGGGAAAATACCATCATACTTTTGAAGCTTATCATCTAGTTTGGGGCACTAATGTCTGTCCTCCTAATCATTTTTTTTTTTAATAACATCTTTATTGGAGTATAATTGTTTTACAATTTTGTGTTAATTTCTTCTGTATAACAAAGTGAATCAGCTATATGTATACATATATCCCTATATACCCTCCCTCTTGCGTCTCCCTCCCACCCTCCCTATCCCACCCCTCTAGGTGGTCACAAAGCACCCAGCTGATCTCCTTGTGCTATGCGGCTGCTTCCCACTAGCTATTTTACATTTGGCAGTGTATATATGTCCATGCCACTCTCTCACTTCGTACCAGCTTACCCTTCCCCCGCCCCATGTGCTCAAGTCCATTCTATGCATCTGCGTCTTTATTCCTGTCCTGCCCCTAGGTTCATCAGAAACCTGTTTTTTTTTTTTTAGATTCCATATATATGTATTATCATACGGTATTTGTTTTTCTCTTTCTGACTTACTTCACTTGGTGTGACAGACTCAAGGTACATCCACCTCACTACAAATAACAATTTCATTTCTTTTTATGGCTGAGTAATATTCCATTGTATATATGTGCCACATCTTCTTTATCCATTCATCTGTCGATGGATGGATACTTAGGTTGCTTCCATGACCTGGCTATTGTAAATAGTGCTGCAGTGAACATTTTGGTACATGACTCTTTTTGAATTATGGTTTTCTCAGGGTATATGCCCAGTAGTGGGATTGCTGGGTCATATGGTAGTTCTATTTTTAGTTTTTTAAGGAATCTCCATGCTATTCTCCATAGTGGCTGTATCAATTTACATTTCCACCAACAGTGTAGGATGGTTCCCTTTTCTCCACACCCTCTCCAGCATTTATTTGTATATTTTTTTGATGATGGCCATTCTGACCGGTGTGAGGTGATACCTCATTGTGGTTTTTTTTTTTTTTTTTTTTTTTTTTTTTTTTTTTTTTTGCGGTATGCAGGCCTCTCACTGTTGTGGCCTCTCCCATTGCGGAACACAGGATCCGGACGCGCAGGCCCAGCGGCCATGGCTCACGGACTTAGTTGCTCCGCGGCACGTGGGATCCTCCCGGACCAGGGCACGAACCCGCGTCCCCTGCATCGGCAGGCGGACTCTCAACCACTGCGCCACCAGGGAAGCCCCTCATTGTGGTTTTGATTTGCATTTCTCTAATGATTAGTGATGCTGAGCATCCTTTCATGTGTTTGTTGGCAATCTGTATATCTTCTTTGGAGAAATGTCTATTTATGTCTTCTGCCCATTTTTGGATTGGGTTGTTTGTTTTTTTTTGATATTGAGCTGCATGAGCTGCTTGTATATTTTGGAGATTAATCCTTTGTCAGTTGCTTCATTTGCAAATATTTTCTCCCATTCTGAGGGTTGTCTTTTAATCTTGTTTATGGTTTCCTTTGCTGTGCAAAAGTTTTTAAGTTTCATTAGGTCCCATTTGTTTATCTTTGTTTTTATTGCCATTACTCTAGGAGGTGGATCAAAAAGGATCTTGCTGTGATTTATGTCATAGAGTGTTCTGCCTATGTTTTCCTCTAAGAATTTTATAGTGTCTGGCCTTACATTTAGGTCTTTAATCCATTGTGAGTTTATTTTTGTGTATGGTGTTAGGGAGTGTTCTAATTTCCTTCTTTTACATGTAGCTGTCCAATTTTCCCAGCACCACTTATTGAAGAGGTTGTCTTTTCTCCATTGTATATTCTTGTCTCCTTTATCAAAGAAAAGTTGGCCATATGTGCGTGGGTTTATCTCTGGGCCTTCTGTCCTGTTCCATTGATCTATATTTCTGTTCTTGTACCAGTACCATATTGTCTTGATTGCTGTAGCTTTGTAGTATAGCCTAAAGTCAGGGAGTCTGATTCCTCCAGTTCCATTTTTTTTCCTCAAGATTGCTTTGACTATTCAGGGTCTTTTGTATCTCCATACAAATTTTAAGATTTTTTTTGTTCTAATCCTGTAAAAAAAAATGCCATTGGTTGTTTGATAGGGATTGCATCGAATCTGTAGATTGCTTTGGGTAGTATAGTCTTTTTCCCAATGTTGATTCTTCCAATCCAAGAATATGGTATATCTCTCCATCTGTTTGTACCATCGTTAATTTCTTTCATCAGTGTCTTATAGTTTTCTGCATACAGGTCTTTTGTCTCCTTAGGTAGGTTTATTCCTAGGTATTTTATCATTTTTGTTGCAGTAGTAAATGAGAGTGTTTCCTTAATTTCTCTTTCAGATTTTTCGTTGTTAGCATATAGGAATGCAAGAGATTTCTGTGCATTAATTTCGTGCATTAATTAATCCTGATACTTTACCAAATTCATTGATTACCTCTAGTAGTTTTCTGGTAGCATCTTTAGAATTCTCTATGTGTAGTATCATGTCATCTGCAGACAGTGACAGTTTTACTTCTTCTTTTCCAATTTGGATTCCTTTTATTTATTTTTCTTCTCTGATTACTGTGCCTAAAACTTCCAAACTTTTTTGAATAATAGTGGTGACAGTGGGCAACCTTATCTCGTTCCCGATCTTAGAGGGAATGGTTTCAGTTTTTCACCATTAAAACAGTGCTGGCTGTGGGTTTGTCATATATGGCCTTTACTATGTTGGGGTAGGTTCACTCTATGCCCACATTCTGGAGAGTTTTTGTCATAAATGGCTATTGAATTTTTTTTGAATGCTTTTTCTGCATCTGTTGAGGTTATAGCATGGTTTTTATCCTTCAGTTTGTTAATACTGTATCACATTGATTGATTTGTGTATATTGAATAATCCTGGCATTCCTCGGTTAAACCCCACTTGATCATAGTGTATGATTTTGTTAATGTGCTGTTGGACTCCATTTGCTAGTATTTTGTTGAGGATTTTTGCATCTGTATTCATCAGCGGTATTGGCCTGTAGTTTTCTTTCTTTGTGGCATCTTTGTCTGGTTTTGATATCAGGATGATGGTGGCCTTGTAGAATGAGTTCGGTAGTGTTCCTCCCTCTGCTATATTTTGGAAGAGTTTGAGAAGAATAGGTGTTAGCTCTTCTCTAAGTGTTTGATAGAATTCACCTGTGAAACCATCTGGTCCTGGGTTTTGTTAGTTGGAAGATTTTTAATCACAGTTTGAATTTCAGTGCTTATGATCTGTTTATATTTTCTATTTCCTCCTGGTTCAGTCTCAGAAGGTGTGCTTTTCTGAGAATTTGTCCATTTCTTCCAGGTTGTCCATCTTTTTGGCATATAGTTGCTTGTAGTAATCCCTCATGATCCTTTGTATTTCTGCAGTGTCAGTTGTTACTTCTTTTTCATTTCTAATTCTGTTGATTTGAGTCTTCTCCCTGATTTTCTTGATGAGTCTGGCTAATGGTTTATCAATTTTGTTTATCTTTTCAAAGAACCAGCTTTTAGTTTTATTGACCTTTGGTATTGTTTATTTCATTTTTGTTTCATTTATTTCTGATCTGATCTTTATGATTTCCTTCCTCTAACTTTGTTTTTTTTTTTTTTTTTTTTTTCTCTAATTGCTTTAGGTGTAAGTTTAGGTTGTTTATTTGAGATATTTTCTGTTTCTTGAGGTAGGATTGTATTGCTATATACTTCTCTCAGAACTGTTTTGCTTCAGCCCATAAGTTTGGGTCATCATGTTTTCACTGTCATTTGTTTCTAGGTATTTTTTTTATTGTCTCTTTGATTTCTTCAGTGATTATTTCCTGGTTATTTAGTAGCGTATTGTTTAGCCTCCATGTGCTTGTATTTTTTACAGTGTTTTTCCTGTAATTGACATGTAGTCTCACAGTGTTGTGGTCAGAAAAAATACTTGATATGATTTCTCTCTCTTTATATGAATCTTTTCCTCTACCAGACTTCTAAATGTTGACAAATCTTGATCCTAAGGCTCTCTTTTACATGCACTATTTTCTAATATGATCCAATTCAGGACCATGTGTTATAATAGATATTCAGATTGTTATGTTAAAAAAAAAAGTACCTGACATCTCCATTTCAGAGCCTAATTAGTATCAAGGTGTGAATGTGTTCGAATCAAAATTGTGAATGCAGATCCCCAAATTCTTTCTCTTCCAGTCATTCACATAAAGATAAATAGCACTAATGGCCCATTGTACAAGCCAGAATCTTCGAACAGAAATAGACCCCCAAAATTTGGAGTTGGGGCTTTTATATTTGGGTGTTGGTCTCTCTGTGAAATAATATTATACAAAATTATGAATATAAAATTTAGATATAAAAGACAGTATTTGTTTGCAAAGAGAAAGTAATCACAACAAATTATAAATTTAAAGAAGTTGATCAATACCATAAACACCATCACAAAATGTAGATGTCATCAGGGCAAGAGGCATTGATATAGATGTATTCAAACATTTTTGGATGTGCAAAACAGGACTTTGGACTCAGACATAAACATTCTTTATAGTACTGAGATATTGAATATACAAAAGGACAATAGACTATCTATATAAGTAAAATTTTGACCCATAATCTACAGTAACCAGACCAGGAAGCCAATTTACTATTTACCGTAACCAGACCAGGAATTCAGACAACTTTCCCTAGCACCCAGTCCAGGAAGATAAATGATAACCCCTGTATCATTTGACCCCAGACAACTGGTTCCTGATTTATAACTGACAGCTCCTAATTTGTGATCCCTTTTCCAGATTAGGACCAACTGGAAAAAGCCAACTATGTACCCCCTAACCAATCACAAAGAATGCCCTCCATTTATCTAGTCTGAGTGTGGTTTCTCCATGTCAGTAGCCTACAATAAGGAGATACCTGAAGCTTTCCTACTACCTATGTGAGTCTCTGCCAAACTCAAGAATGGTGGCTGATGCCCTGTTATTGTAATATGTGAATAAACAGCCCATGCTTGCTCTCACTTGAGTTGTCTTTATTTCTATAGTACTGCTACCATTTTGTTCCCTAAAAACACAGAAATTCTAAACAGCAAATTCAATTTCACATGCTTCTAATTAAAACAAAACAAGACAAAAACAATGTATGTTGATTTTTAAATTCATTCATTACAATACTAAGTATATTCCTGACAAGTGAAAACTTCAGATTTGGTTATTCATTAGCGAGAACTGTATACATATTCATATTTTTCTGATGATTGGAAGACTTTTACACTGCCTACCTTCTGACTCTGTTTATCTCAAACTTGTTTCTCTTTCATAAGTTCATACCTCCTGTGTACCCCTTGGCACAATGCTTGGTGACTTGGCACAGTGGGAATTGGGAAATTCCTAGAAGTTTTTCCACATGAATACAGCCAGTGATAAATATATGTGTAAGTAGCACTAAGCTGAATCTAAATTAAATATATCTTCTACTCAGTTTCCCCTAAGCTAGCCCACACAAAAAAGTCCTGTTATTTCAACACTACCATACATAAGAAGTCTGATAGAGAAAAAAAAAAAAATAGAGTGGAGAGTGGTGGTGGATTTATGATCAATTGTGGTTAAAACATTTTTTGCAATTGTTACAGAAACTTACGGACATATTGCTAGGTTTCTTCCCCAAACCATGGAACATGAAAGAAGGTACCCAAAGGCTTAAACTTCACTACTTTCATAGTAAATACATCACTTACATACATACCACAGTCATCTTTAATTTTTGCCTTTCTTTCCTCGACTGCCATGCAGTCCCCAAGACTTGTCTGTCAAAGAGGACTCACATAGATCTAAAATGGAAAATTCAGACTGGTGAACCTATGGGCAGAAAACTGGAGACATTCTTCTGGAAAGAATGGATAAAGAAGGCAAAACTTGAGGTAGTGCATTAGCCTAGAATTGGACTGGGAATTAGAAGTAAGGATTTCTGCAGAAGATTTTGCCCCTGAACTCAGGGTTTATATCTTTACCTTACAGGTTTTCGTTAGAGTTTCTCTTTGTAGTTCTCTTCCTGCCTTTAGCACCAAGTCCATGATAACTATGTAACCTGCCCTTTGGAGAATTAAGGAATGGATTGATATCCTCCCTGGAGACAGATTAGTGAAGCATCATGGTTTTTCTCACCTCATTTTTTTGAAGCCAGCACACTAGGGCACTGTTCCTACATCTCCAAGAAGTAACTAGAAGTGTTGCATGCAAGAGGTGTTGCATCCATCTCTAGTATTGAGGCAGAGAAGAAAGGTGTATTCAGAGAAAATAAACAGAAACTGACAGGAGAGACATGGGCAGGGGAGAACATAGCAAGAGAGGAGGTGAGAAAATCTTTCTTTCGATGCAATATTCTATGGAGTTTACTGCGGAAACAAGAAATCAAGACCCAAGGGAACATGCTAATTCTAAGTATAAAATTAGCTAGGCTTATTATTGATAAAAGAAATCACAGTGCTTGTATAAAGGTAGCCCACAAGTGACTATAAAGTCATAATGGATTTTCTGTACAATTTATCTGGAATTAAAGCTACTGTTAAACTTTCAGCAAACAAGAGTTATTCAATTTGCATCAGTAGATGCATTAAGTTTACTTTGATATTCTGCTTTATATAATTCTTTATCAGAACATCCTGTGGTTGCCCCTGACAGTGCGTTTACTTGATAGTACATATGATTAGTCACTTTTTTCAACATTCATCAGTTAGGTTAAGATTAATTTCATACACATTACTATATTCTACCACAATGAGCATCAGCACTTGGGAACTTGTTAAAAATGAAACTTCAAGGGTCTAATTTCGGACCTACTGTATCACGATTCTGAGGATGGTGCCCAGCAACCAAGAATTTACCAAGGCTTCAGATGATTCTGTCACACTCTTAAGTTTAAGAACCTTTGGTCTACCATAACTCTTCAGACAGAGGTATTTAACTACTACCTTTATTACTGTATTATTTCAATAAATGTCACACTGCATCCAGCTTGATTTTTCCAACGTGACAATTTAATCATATCACTAACCTGAGGGCTCTAAACATAAAGTATAATCTTCACATCAGGTTACACTCCATTGTCATGAATGCAAAAGTGCATGGAAACAGAAATAGGTTTTCAAAACAGATAAATTTTCTTTTTTTTTTTAGTCAGCTGAAAAAAATTTGGTAAAAGAGTTCCTGTATTATAATTTGATTTAAATTTAATATTAGAATACAAACAACATATACATACTTTAAAATATTTTGGAACAAGAATATCCTACTTCTGACTCTCAAATGGACCTAAATATCAAAGTATGTGTCCTTATGTTCCCAGGGCAAAACAAGACCAAGTTCAGGGTATATGTAGGTGTGATGGGGAACCTCCAGTCATGAAGCAGAGAACACATGGGAATACTTTACAGAAGAGAAAAGAAAGCCTTTCTGAGAAATCTTGTTGTATATCTCTTAGTTTTCCCAATTTTCACTATCATTATTATAGGGGTCCCAGAAGAAGATCAGGTGCACAATGACATTAGTTTGTCTTCCAGAAGGTACTTAGTTTCTCACCTGCTAATACCACACACTGAGGGTTAGGATTTCAACATATGAATTTGGGGGGCACAGACATTCAGTCCACAATAAGACAAGTATATAGCTAAATCCCTCCAACACTGATTTTATAAAACAATAAAAAGTGTTTCAAGGAGTATAGTAAAAGAAGTCAGAATTTAAATATTTGAAAACAATATCATGTAAGTTTAAAAAGATCTTAGTTTGTGTTAAAATACTCTGAGATCTTTGTGTTCAAAGAGGACACATATTAACCATGAATGAAAACACAAGTCTTCATGTTAAAATTTCCAGAACCACAAATTGATAAAGAGAAGAGGATAAAAAATTAATATAATATAAAAGGTAAATGGGGCAAATAGGAATGACAGAATAGCACTGTATGTTTAAATCCAAATTTATGTCACTATGATAAATGTATGTGAAATGTTATAACTCAAAACCAAAAATTTTCAATGTATAAAATCAAAACAAACAAAAATGGTTACATAATATTAAGGAACACCTATATAAATGGAAGATGCTAAAAGTGTGAGAGTAAAGTACATACATTTATATATATGTGTGCATGTGTGTATATATATATATATGTATGGAGAGAGAGAGAGTGCAAATATCAACCATAGCATGCTGAGACATTAACATGAGACAAACTTTGATGACATAATTACTATAAATAAGGAGGATTATTATATATTAAAAAGACCAATCAAAATAAACTTAAGATAATTCTAAATTCTAAACTTGTATGGGCTAATAATACAGATTAAAATACATGAAGCAAAAATTAACAGAAATATAAGATTTAGACAAAGTCACAATTCTTGTTAAAGAAACAGATATACTCTTCAAGTTATTATTAAAGCAGATAAATTTGTTATCCCCACAAATTTGTTAACCTAGGTAAAAGGGACCAATTCCTTGAAAGAACACAATTGGGCAAAAGTCACACTAGAAGAAATAGACAGGTTGAATTAGCCTATTTCTAATAAAAAATTGAGTCAGTAACTAATAATCTTTCAAAACAAAGTACCAGGCCCAGATGGGTTTGCTAGTTAATCTTCCAAACATATAACAGTGAATTTATACTAATTCTCTACAATCTCTTTCAAAAGATAGAAAGAGAGGGAATACTTCCCAACCCATTCTTTGAGGCTAGCATTATCCTAATGCCAATGACAGACATTGCAATAGAAAAAATCTGCCAACCAATATCTCTCACGAATATAGATGTAAAAATACTTAACAAAATATTAGCAAATCAAATCCAACTATGTATAAAAAATTATACTCTAAGGGAATAAAAAGACAAGTCACACTGGGAGAAAATATTTGCAAATGACACATTTGATAAAGGACTGTTATCTAAAGTTTACAAATTACTCTTAAAACTCAAAAGTAAGAAAACAAACGACCAGATTAAAAAACCAGGCCAAGGACCTTAACAGACACGTTACCAAAAATGATATATAGGGCTTCCCTGGTGGCGCAGTGGTTGAGAGTCCGCCTGCCGATGCAGGGGTCGCGGGTTCGTGCCCCAGTCCGGGAAGATCCCACGTGCCGCAGAGCAGCTGGGCCCGTGAGCCATGGCCACTGAGCCTGCGCGTCCGGAGCCTGTGCTCCACGACGGAGAGGCCACAACAATGAGAGGCCCGCGTACTGCAAAAAAAAAAAAAAAAAAAAAAGATATATAGCTAGTCTTAGTGGAGATCATCAAAAAGACATGACCACTGCTGGTTGACCCTAGAGCTGGATCCAGGCAAATGGAAGCTCCTTATCCTTTCCCCTGCCCTTGGAATGTGTGTTCCACTTGCCTTCCCTGTTCCCAGAAGCTTCCCCAAGGATACAGCTTTGAGATAAAAATATGGTGTTGATACTTTCTAGATGGTATATGTGACTGAAGCCAGTTAATAACTATATAAACTTTTAAGATTTCATGGGCAGGGGCAGAAATCTTCTCATATAGTCACCCATGATGAGCCTCCTAAGTATGTTCTCTTGCTTATTAAGGTGGCCACCTACCAATCTGGAGTGGTCTGCCTCTTTACTCAGTCTCTCCCTGCCAACTGAGTCTGAGGGTTGATTTCGGATTATGCCGTGGAAGTTCTCGAGTAGGTTACAAAGCAACAATTGGCAAGCCTGCCAGGAGACTGAAGAAATGGGACCTAGGAAAGAGTCACCTTTTGGGGAAAATTCCTACTGGCCATCAAACTCTAGGAGGGGTGGCCCATATGTTAGATTCTTATGGCCATCACATGAAAATGCTGGATGCTTTAATGTGCTTGATTGAGGAGGTGAGCACAGCACACTGTGGCAGTGAAGTGAAATGAATGGTTTACAGAGGACTGGCCTCTCGTGGGCAGTTTGGCTAGACACCAATGTCCCACTAGACGCTGAAACTCAAGTTAGAAAATTGGAAGAAAGGCTGAGATTAGAGAAGGACATGTAGTTTTCCAGTACTCTGCTAGCTTCAGGGCTGGAATATAAGGTGGGAGGGCAGGAAAATAAATTGGAGAACTTAGTGGGCTGTTTTGCAAAGCTGAGGTGGGGGGGCACAAGCTGCCATGAATTAAGGTTTGAGCACTTGTGACAGAGCCTGATTAGGATGCTAAGAGGTAGAATCGCCAAGAAAGTGAGGAGAGCAAAGGGGAGGATGTTGTAGTGATTGACAATGAAATGGACAGAGTGCCTCATGCTGTCCAACCCCTAATACAATAAAAAATTTTAAGCAGCAATTATCCTAGACTTGATAATAGAAAAGTATACTCCAAACTCGTAGCAGAAAACTTGTATTCTTTCTCTATCTCTTGAAGTTGTAAATCTTATTATGTCTTTGAAATGTAAAAGACACTGCCAACAACTAAGACTGAAACACTGCCTACAAAGACTGGAGAGAAAAAGGGGGAAAGAGGCTTTTTAAAATACAGACTGCTGTAGAAGTTCTCTTGCCCCCCAAATCTAGTCCATAGCCTTTATAAGATCACAAATATCAGTTAAAATGTAGCCATCTGAGTGGTGATTCATGCTTAAAGTTTTAGAGTGAAAGCCATGGGATTTCTATTTGTGTCTGCCTGTATGTTTATGTATGTCTATAGATGTATGTTGTGTGTATGTGATGTTTTTCTACCTCCAGATGGTATCGCCAACATTGATATTTGTAAAAGAACTAAGCTTTTTTACGTGACTACTAGAGATAATAAGGGTGAGAGAAAATGACTACATATGAAAAGTAAGGAAAATAGAATTTTTTTTTCACCTGATGAAAAATACGAAGGACATCAGGTAAAAAAGTAATTCTGTCCTAAAGTAAAATTATTGTTCCAGAATGAAAAAACAAAAAGATTGGACAAAAGCTGACTGGATATAGGATGGGGTACACAGGTTTGTGAAAAAGAATATTTATTGAGAAAGGAATTTTATGTGTAGTCAAGCTTAGATTGGAATGGATTTATTTAAGTTAAAAAGAATTTCAAAAAAGGAGAGTCTTAATATCAAAAGTACATTGGTGCAAAATTTGATTTTGGTTTTCTCTCTGTTAAAAGGACAAAGTTATTTTTAGACTATTGGTCTGCTCTTAATAAGAAATTGTTAAAAAAAAAAAGTTTTTCTTTACCTTTAGTGTAATTTGCATAGAAAATGAAGATTCTGCATTTTTTCTTTATCAGGTCTTTGATTACTTAAGAAAACTTGCTCTTTATTAAAAGAACTAAGTTTTTTTTTTTACAACTATGTGACTTTCTGCATTTGCCTTTGATGTCTGTTTAATTGTCAGTTTGGTTAAATGGATAACTAAGCACTGTTTCGTAGTGATCTGTGATCTTATTTAATCGAGTGTTTTAAAATTTTTGATATTTTTGACAAAATTCCCTAGAACCAAATGCTAAATGAAGTCTTGTTGACCTTGAACTAAATTTGGAATTTTCCAGAGGTCCCTGGAACATCGCAAAAGATGTGTTCTCTTTCCATATAAAAGAGATATTAAACTAATTTGGCTTATTTGGTATGTTTAATCACATGGGAAGTATTGGCAAACAAGTCCTGCTAAACTTGCTTTAGGTTATATTTGTACGAAATTCCTAAAAATCTGATATGTAGTGGTATAATGGTATCAGTAATAATTTTAGAACGTACATCACAGAAGAAAACAAATTTCCTTGTTATTTGCATTATAATGAAGTCTCATCAGATCTTTAAACATGGCCATTTTTAAGTCTTTTGTCATTTATAAAGTTATTAACTTATTCTTGTTAATTAATATATTGCTTTATCTTTAAAAAAATTGGAGCTTTGCAAACTAAACATAAACTATATTTGAGAAAAGATTTTATAAAAAGTATTTCCATCATACTCAATGAGCAGTTCTTCTGAGTTGAAGCAGTTTCTTTATACTTTATTTACTTTCTTAAGAAAAAAAACTAGGTTCTTTATGCAGTTTTCAAAAAGTAACATTAGCCTTTTTGTTTTTTCTTAAGCTTCAGCCATATGCCATTAATTCTCATTGAGGCTAGTTTTTAGCCAGGATCATATTAAAGTATTGATTTTAGCTGTTATCTTATTATCTTGCCAGATGGCATGAGAGTGAAATCTCATCTTGGGATCTTAAGAAATGAAATAAACCTATTTTCCAGAACTAGAAGGCTGTTGCATGAGGATGCTCTTTATAGATGTTTAATTTCTAATGATGTGAAAACATGAATAAGAAAAATACAGTTTAACTCTACTAAAAATAAAGTATTTTAAATACATCTCTGTCAAAAGCTATGTGACAAGTTGAAGTGACATTGATACTATTCATTATAGCATTCAGAAGCTTGAAAACATAGATGATATTATTTTACCATAGGACAGCAAAGTCAATCAGACTACCAATTTAAAGTGGCATTTGACTTCAAGACCCTTCAGAGACTTTTCTTTTTTAACGTTTACCTAAATACACAGAAGTAAAGATTCAAATATGCCCCAGACTAGCATTGATGGTATGCCAGAATTTATTCAATGTTTCCCATTAATATAAGGAAGGAGATGACTATTCACATAAAACAGAAGCAGGCTAACCCCTTGACAGAAGAGCACTTCTTCTTTGTGTGTTTGTAATCACAGATTAATATATCAAATGCTAATATTACCTTAAAATTAGGTTCTTAACTTAAAGGGGTGCACAGTTACCTCTGCTGTTCCTGTATTTTAAGATTCTGAATAGAAAAGGGTAGGAAAAGGGGGCAACTCATAGTGGGTGCTTAAGTGTATAGTGTTCCAAAGTAAAATGATAAGGGGTGTTAGCAGCATGTTTGGAATGTACCTTTTTTTTTTTTAACAGTTCAAATGGTCGGAAAATAAGAAAATCCATTTCTGTAAAGCAGAGGCACTTTAATAGCTTATATTCACCAAGAAAGTGCTTACAAGGTACCATGTACTGCCAACTTTTTGATTAAATTAACACATTTGCTCTTCTCAACAAATTTATGAATTAAGTACTACTTCTATCACTGGTTTACAGATGGGGAAGCTTACATAGAGGTTGCATAATTTGTCCAAGGTCTCACAACTCATATAGATTCCTGTCAAATACTGAGAATTAATGTTTGTATACAGATCAAACTGTTGTCCAACAATATATCTGATGTAGAAATAAAGCCAGCATCCAGGTGGAGAGAGCATAAAGTTCTGATGAAACCAAATAGACTAGCTATTGGCAAAAGTGTGTCTGAATAGAAAAATAAGTATTTATAAAGGAAAAGAGATTTTCATTCTGAACATTCCAAAGTGGAGCATCCCTCTGGAAATGTATATAACAAAAGAACACTTAAAATTGGTGGCATCCACTTGGAGGTGCAAGAAAACATAGCCTCTTTGAAACAACACAAAGATCTTAACAAAATCAAAAGCCTTAGTTAATGTATATGTAATTATTTACTAGAAAATGTTCTAATTTAATAACAATATAAAGTGTATTATTGTATTTAACTATGACAGTTTAAGTAATTTCCCAAGTGCATTTGCAATAACAGTATTTTCTTTATCTTCTTACAGCTCATAGTCTTTCATAATATACTGATGTTTTTGGATATTTCTCTCATATAAAAAACACTGCATATTATCCAGGAATTCTGGATTTTTTTTTTTTTTTTTTTTTTTGTGGTACACGGGCCTCTCACTGTTGTGGCCTCTCCCGTTGCAGAGCATAAGCTCTGGACGCACAGCCTCAGTGGCCATGGCTCACTGGCCCAGCCACTCCACAGCATGTGGGATCTTCCTGAACCGGGGCATGAACCCGTGTTCCCTGCATCAGCAGGTGGATTCTCAACCACTGTGCCACCAGGGGAGCCCTAATTGTTTTTAAATGATAAATTTTGGTACTCTATTACTGACAGGTACTTCAAAAGATTATTATTGATTTATGCAAGAGACATTTAAATTCTAAATAAACAACCCTTTAAAAATACAAATAAGTTTGAAAAGCCCATAGCAGTCTTCTGTTAACAAGACTGTTTTATACAGACAATATTTAGATAAACAGGTAAACATTATCACTCATATTTTCCCTTTCTTATTTGTTCCCTGATCATATACCCTTGAACTTAGTAATTAGAGACATCTGCTTACTCACTTGTATAACTTTCCATGTATTTCTCAATCATTCTTAGCTTCAGCTTTCTCATCTCTAAAATATGTCTACTTCTTAAATCACTGACCTGTAATCACCACTAAATGATACAATAGAAGTGATTTCAGATTCAGAGACCCTCAACTTGGCTGTATCCAAGAAAAGCAATGATAGGTACTTAGAGTGCTCTTTTGAGGAGATCTTTTGATGCCCCAGAGTAGAACATCTATAAAGTAAACATGTGTTACCTCTATAAAAAATGAGTGCTTCTCATGGGATTTTATCAGGCTTAAGGTAGAATCTTCCTACCAGGATAAGAATTGGCAAAGGTGGAAGAGAATCCTATTTTGTTATAATATATTAATATAAACTAAAGGGTATGGGACTTCCTCGGGGGTCCAATGGTTAAGACTCCACACTTCCAATTCAGGGGGCACAGATTTGATCCCTGGTCGAGGAACTAAGATCCCGCATGATGCATGTGCAGCCAAAGGGGAAAAAAACAAAAACAAAAATGGTAAAACAGCCTTTAGAATTCATACAGGTTAGATCTCATATTTTATATTAGAAGAGAAGCTGATGAAAATAATGATGTTATTAAACACTTATTTTGTGCTAGCTAATATGTAATCTCATTTCACCTTTAAATAAAAAATACAAGATGATATGACTGCTATTCCATTTTTGCCCATCATGAAATTGAGACTCAAAGAAGTTAAAAACTTGGCCGTGAAAGCACAACTAGTAAGTGGGGTAGTATGATTTATATGCCCATCGCCATTATCCAATCTGTACTTTCCCTAATTCTCAACTGAATAAGCAACAGTGAAAGACAACAGTATCCAGAAGAAGTTTTAGGACACAATGCCATCAACAACACAAGCATGATAACAGCTTATTCAAGAATGAGAGTAAGATTTTTTTCAGTGATAGGAGTGAAAGACTATCTGAGAGTCTGGAGATGCAATTGAGGTAATTTAAATTATTTTTCTCCCTAATGAACAAGGAAAAGAAAAAAAGTATTCTTCATTAGAAAACATAACATGATAAAAGAGGGATGAGGTAAAGGCTGGAAGTCAAAGAAATGTGAATACAGCTGAGAATAATGGATTAGCTCATAAAAAAATAAAAATTTAGGGGTTGAGCAATAAAGAGCATGTTCATTTAAAAAGATGACTAGGCAAATTCAAACAGTTAGAGTTTGGGATCAGGATGGAAAATCTAAACACTTTGCCCTCTTATAAATTTCTGTCCTTTAAACCTCACTCATCTAGTTAACTCTTGCTTATGCTTTAGGCTCAGATTATAAGTCACATCCTGAGGTCAGATTTCCTTGTAACTGATTCCATTGAATGTTCGTCTATGGTAAGTTTACCACAGCTGTAATTATGTAAGTCTCTGTGTAATCAAATAAACCTTTGGGATATTACATATTTTAAAAGTTCTCTTTTTTAAAGAGAATTCTCTTTTTTAAAGAGAATAGGAAAGAGCTATCCAAATAGCATTGACACATGGTTTCTTAGCCTAGTACCTGACACATTGTGCATCTGAAAACATTATTATTTTTTATTCAAGAGCCATAACATTATTTGCTGAAAAATGGAAAGATCACATAAGAAAGGTAGAGGATAAAAATATTTTGAAAACTGACAAGTAATAGCATCTAATATCTATTGAATGGTTTCACTGGATTGAGCATTGTTTCACAAGTCTATAAGAATACTATTTTTATTCTCATTATGCAGATTAGGAAACAGGTGAAGTAACAATTCATTGCAGGCAATCTGTCCACAGAGAATGGCCTCAACCACTGTGCTGTACTGTCTCTGAGACATGTAACTCTAAAGGAGAACAGTGGTCAGATCTTTTAGGCTGTATATACCAGGATAAAAAGTTGGATTTTATCGTGTCCAGTGCCAGCCACTGTATATAGGAGAGTGGTATTATTCAACTTTCATATTAGTAATATATTATTCTAGTTAACATTTTGTGGAATATATGTTAGAGTAATTACTTAGGAATTTACACTAAGGTAGTGGTTTTTGACTATGTTCAAAAGTGGTTGAATATAAAAAAATACTGAAGGATAAATCAGGGCTGGCAATTTCTTTTATTTAGGTGATAAGAGAGAGAAGGAGGAGTTAAAATGTCCAGTTTAGGCAATACATGTTAGTGTCTTTCACTGTGATGTTGAAAAAGGCAGATAGTAGTTGGCTGGGGACATTATGAGCTCAGGATTAGACATACTGAGTTTCTAAGGCTTGTTTAACATCTGAATGTAGAAGCTACTGGCAGTTAGATACATATCTGAAGTTATGAAGATATTTCTGGATTGGGAATAGTATTTATGAGTCCTTAGAATATACATTGAAGTTGAGCCTTGAATGAAAAGAAGCTTGTGCAAGGTTAATCTGTGGGCAGGTAAGAAAAAGAGAAAGCATCCCATATAGAATACTAAAAATGAGCAGGAGTTTAGTCTGAACAAGAGACTGAATAGAATCAGTAGAAGCATGAAAAAAATTAAAAGAGTGAGAATGTCTTTTCTCAGAAGCAAAAGGAAGAGAATTGTTCAAGGAAAAAGTAAACACATATACATGTACAAGAACATTGTGATGAAAATCAAGTGAAAACATCCATCAATCAAGTCAAAGGGAAGTAGTGAAATACTTGGAAGATATTTAAGCATTTGAGGCCCAAACAGATTTACAAATGTGGAAAGATGAGTAGATATGAATTGTTCATATTTTGTTTTTAATAATGAGAATGCATTCACTTAGAGAATGTATTTATCAATTTTTAAATTAAAGATAGAAAAGGTCAAATGGACTGAAAAGATTAGTTGTACTTGGAAGCAAGAGCAAGTATTTTGCTAACCTTGGCAATGGCAGTTTTAATGCTGTAGTTGGGAGCAGAGGGCAGAACGGAGTGGGTGGAGGAGTGATCCGAAGGGGAGGAATGAGACCTTACTAGTGGAGGTATGTTTCAAGAAGGTAGATACTAAGTGGAGAAAAATGCAGAAAGATGAATCTAAAATTTCCTAAAATTAGTGAGCTATTTGGACTCCTATTCATTCCTGTAGGTTACAAACATGAAGAAAATAATTGGTTTTGGAAACAGTTTCCAAAGTTACATACATACGTAAATCTATTTACTTAATTGCCAGTAAGAGAATTTTTCAGGAGGAAGAAACCTCCTTTGCCGTTTCTGCAAAATATGCTGTCCTGTTTAAAATGAGAATCAATGCATTTTACGTAGATGAATGAACAAAGAAACCTAACGTTTATCATTTAATTTCTATCTATCTGAAATTGGAAGGAAATAAAAAGATTTTCACTTTGCCAACTTTAGGTTTAGTGATTGGGGGCCTATGAATTAACTGTCAAAGTTCAAAAGACATATTAATAGGAGAAAAAAAAAGCAAAAAAAAGTAATGAAGGGCATGTTACCACTCAATGCTTTTTGTATTGGGTTGGCCAAAATTTCGTTTGGGTTTTTCCAAATTACTAGGACATAATGTCTGAAAATGGTAGAAGTAGGAATTGAGAACAATACATGTTGGTTGTAGTCAAATTGTGTTCTGCTTAATTGGACAGAATAGAAAATGAAGTTAATTATAAATGATATGAGAAGCCATTAAAGAGTTTAAAAAATGTAGAAAAAAATAAATGATTTTGAACTATCTTAATTCTCTGTATTTATTACATTGCATAGCAAAAAGAAAATTAGAGAGGCAGAAATTTGAGATATATAAACTATTAAGCATCTTGATGATGGGATGCACTTGGACCCATCAAGTGGAAAAACACAGCAGCCACAGAAAAACAGTAACAAAAAAACAAACAAAAAAACAGCTAACCATATTTTGCTAACTTAAGCAAAACCTCCCCAAAATACAGCCATCATAAATCCCTGTCTAGAAGATTTACAAGACCACTTGTACCCAGAGGAGAATTACATATACAAAGCTTTCCAAAACTTCCACTTGTTTTCCCCCACTTGTTTCTCATTATTTTCCTACCATTTGATTTCCCTTGAAGTCTTCACCCCCTCTTCTCTCTCTTTTTTTTTTTAAACATCTTTATTGGAGTATGATTGCTTCACAATGGTGTGTTAGTCTCTGCTTTAAAACAAAGTGAATCAGCTATACATATACATATATCCCCATATCCCCTCCCTCCCCTCCTCCCTATCCCACCCCTCTAGGTGGTCACAAAACACTGAGATAATCTCCCTGTGCTATGTGGCTGCTTCCCACTAGCTATCTATTTTACATTTGCTAGTATATACTAGTCCATGAGACACTCTCACTTCGTCCAAGCTTACCCTTCTTCCCATCCCGTGTCCTCAAGTCCATTCTCTACGTCTGCGTCTTTATTCCTCTCCTGTCCCTAGGGTCTGCATAACTTTTTTGTTTTTTTAATTCCATATACATGTGTTAGCATGCGGTATTTGTTCTTCTCTTTCTGACTTACTTCACTCTGTATGACAGACCCTAGGTCCATCCATCTCACTACAAATAACTCAATTTCATTTCTTTTTATGGCTGAGTAATATTCCATTGTATATATGTGCCACATCTTCTTTATACATTCATCTGTTGATGAACACATAGGTTGCTTCCATGTCCTGACTATTGTAAATAGTGCTGCAGTGAACATTGTGGTACATGACTCTCTTTGCATTATGGTTTTCTCAAGGTATATGCCCAGTAGTGGGATTGCTGGGTCATATGGTAGTTCTATTTTTAGTTATTTAAGGAACCTCCATGCTATTCTGCATAGTGGCTGTATCAATTTACATTCCCACCAACAGTGCAAGAGGCTCCCCTTTTCTCCACACCCTCTCCAGCATTTATTGTTTGTAGTTTTTTTGATGATGGCCATTCTGACTCGTATGAGGTGATACCTCATTGTACTTTTGATTTACATTTCTCTAATGATTAGTGATGTTGAGCATTCTTTCAGGTGTTTCTTAGCTATCTGTATATCTTCTTCAGAGAAATGTCTCTTTAGGTCTTTTGCCCATTTTTGGATTGAGGTGGTTTTTTGTTTGATATTGAGTTGCATGAGCTGCTTGTAAATTTGGGGGATTAATCCTTTGTTAGTTGTTTCATTTGCAAATCATTTCTCCCATTCTGAGGGTTGTCTTTTCATCTTGTTTATGTTTTCCTTTGCTTTGCAAAAGCTTTTAAGTGTCATTAGGTCCCATTTGTTTATTTTTGTTTTTATTTCCATTTCTCTAGGAGGTGGGTAAAAAGAATCTTACTGTGATTTATATCATAGAGTGTTCTGCCTGTGTTTTCCTCTAAGAGTTTTATAGTGTCTGGCTTTACATTTAGATCTTTAATCCATTTTGAGTTTATTTTTGTGTATGGTGTTAGAGAGTGTTCTAATTTCTTTCTTTTACATGTAGCTGTCCAGTTTTCCCAGCAGCACTTATTGAAGAGACTGTCTTTTCTGCATTGTATGTCCTTGCCTCCTTTTTCAAAGATAAGGTGTCCATATGTGCAGGGGTTTATCTCTGGGCTTTCTATCCTGTTCCATTGATCTATATTTCTGTTTTTGTGCCAGTACCATACTGTCTTTATTACTGTAGCTTCGTAGTATAGTCTGAAGTCAGGGAGCCAGATTCCTCCAGTTCCATTTTTCTTTCTCAAGATTGCTTTGGCTATTTGGGTCTTCTGTGTTTCCATACAAATTGTGAAATTTTTTGTTTAGTTCTGAGAAAAATGCCAGTGGTAATTTGATAGAGATTACATTGAATCTGTAGATTGCTTTGGGTAGTAGAGTCATTTTCACAATGTTAATTCTTCCAATGCAAGAAAATGGTATATCTCTCCATCTGTTTTTGTCATCTTTGATTTCATCAATGTGTTATAGTTTTATGCATATAGGTCTTTTGTCTCCTGAGGTAGGTTTATTCCTAGGTATTTTATTCTTTTTGTTGCAGTGGTAAATGGGAGTGTTTCCTTAATTTCCATTTCAGATTTTTCATCATTAGTGTATAGGAAAGCAAGAGATTTCTGTGCATTAATTTTGTATCCTGCTATTTTACCAAATTCATTGATTAGCTCTAATAGATTTCTGGTAGCATCTATTGGATTCTCTATGTATAGTATCATGTCATCTGCAAACAGTGACAGCTTTACTTTTTCTTTTCTGATTTGCATTCCTTTTATTTCTTTTTTGTCTCTGCTAGTTGTGGATAAAAGTTCCAAATGAATGTTGAATAATACTGGTAAGAGTGGGCAGCCTTGTCTTGTTCCTGATCTTAGTGGAAATGGTTTCAGTTTTTCACCATTGAGGATGATGTTGGCTCTGGGTTTGTCATATATGGCCTTTATTATGTTAAGATAAATTGCCACTTTGCCTACTTTATGGAGGGCTTTTTTCATAAATGGGTGTTGAATTTTGTCAAAAGCTTTTTCTGCATCTATTGAGATGATCATATGGTTTTTCTCCTTCAATTTGTTAATATGGTGTATCACATGGATTGATTTGCATATACTGAAGAATCCTAGCATTCCTGGGCTAAACCCCACTTGATCATGGTGTATGGCCCTTTCAAAGTGCTGTTGGATTCTGTTTGCTAGTATTTTTTGAGGATTTTTACATCTATGTTCCTCAATTATATTGGTCTGTAGTTTTCTTTATTTGTGAAATCTCTGTTTGGTTTTGGTATCAGGGTGATGGTGGCCTCGTAGAATGAATTTGGGAGTGTTCCTCCCTCTGCTATATTTTGCAAGAGTTTGAGAAGGGTAGGTGTTAGCTCTTCTCTAAATGTTTGATAGAATTCACTGGTGAAGCCATCTGGTCCTGGGCTTTTGTTTGTTGGAAGATTTGTAATCACAGTTTGAATTTAATTACTGGTGATTGGTCTCTTTGTATTTTCTATTTCTTCCTGGTTCAGTCTCAAAACGTTGTGCTTTTCTAAGAATTTGTCCATTTCTTCCAGGTTGTCTAATTTATTGGCACATAGTTGCTTGTAGTAATTTCTCATGATCCTTTGTTTTTATGCAGTTCCAGTTGTTACTTCTCCTTTTTCATTTCAACTTCTATTGATATGAGCCTTCCTCGTTTTTTTCTTGATGAGTCTGACTAATGATTTATCAATTTTGTTTATCTTCTCAAAGAACCAGCTTTTAGTCTTATTGATCTTTGCTATTGCTTCCTTCATTTCTTTTTCATTTATTTCTGATCTAATCTTTATGATTTCTTTCCTTCTGCTAACTTTGGGGGTATTTTGTTCTTCTTTCTCTAATTGCTCTATGTGTAAGTTTACGTTGTTTATTTGAGTTGTTTCTTGAGGTAGGATTGTACTCTTATAAACTTCCCTCTTAGAACTGCTTTTGCTGCATCCCATAAGGTTTTGGGTAGTCGTGTTTTCATTGTCATTTGTTTCTAGGTATTTTTTGATTACCTCTTTGATTTCTTCACTGATCTCTTGGTTATTAAGTAATGTATTGTTTAGCCTCCATGTATTTGTATTTTTTTACAAATTTTTCCTGTAATTGATATCTAGTCTCATAGCGTTGTGATTGGAGAAGATACTTGATACAATTTCAGTTTTCTTAAATTTACCAAGGCTTGATTTGTGACCCAAGATGTGATCTGTCCTGAAGAATGTTCCATGAGCACTTGAGAAGAAAGTGCATTCTGTTGTTTTTAGATGGAATGTCCTATAAATATCAATTAAGTCCATCTTGTTTAATGTGTCATTTAAAGCTTGTGTTTCCTTATTTATTTTCATTTTGCATGATCTGTCCATTGGTGAAAGTGGGGTGTTAAAGTCCCCTTCTATGATTGTGTTAACTGTCTATTTTTTCTTTTATGGCTGTTAGCATTTGCCTTATGTATTGAGGTGCTCCTTTGTTGTGTGGTTAAATATTTACAATTGGATTGTGTTCTTCTTGTATTGATCCCTTGATCACTATGTAGTGTCCTTCTTTGTCTTTTGTGATAGTCTTTATTTTAAAGTCTATTTTGTCAGATATGAGAATTGTTACTCCAGCTTTCTTCTGATTTTCATTTGCAAGGAATATCATTTCCCATCCCCTCACTTTCAGTCTGTACGTGTTCCTAGGTCTGAAGTGGGTCTCTTGTAGGCAGCATATATATGGGTCTTGTTTTTGTATCCATTCAACCAGTCTATGTCTTTTGGTTGGAGCATTTAATCTATTTACATTTAAGGTAATTATTGATATGTTTGTTCATAAATAAATAAGAAAATTACCATTTTCTTATTTGTTTTGGGTTTGGTACAGTAGGTCTTTTCCCTCTCTTGTGTTTCCTGCCTAGAGAAGTTCTGTTAGCATTTGTCGTAAAGCTGGTTTGGTGGTGCTGAATTCTCTTAGCTTTTGCTGTCTCTAAAGGTTTTAATTTCTCCCTCGAATCTGAATGAGATCCTTGCTGGGTAATCTTGGTTGTACGTTGTTCCCTTTCATCACTTTAAGTATGTCCTGCCTCGGCCTTCTGACTTGAAGACTTTCTGCTGAAAGATCAGCTGTTGACATTATGGGGATTCCTCTGTATGTTATTTGTCGTTTTTCCCTTGCTGCTTTTAATATTTTTCCTTTGTATTTAATTTTTGATAGATTGATTAACATGTATCTTGGCGTATTTCTCCTTGGATTTATCCTGTATGGGACTCTCTGTGCTGCCTGAACTTGACTATTTCCTTTCCGATATTAAGGAAGTTTTCAACTATAATCTCTTCAAATATTTTCTCAGTCCTTTTTCTTTTCTTCTCCTGGGACCCCTATAATTCGTATGTAGGTGCGTTTAATGTTGTCCCAGAGGTCTCTAAGACTGTCCTTAATTGTTTTCATTCTTTTTTCTCTATTCTGCTCTGCAGTAGTTATTTCCACTATTTTATTTTCCAGGTCACTTATCCGTTCTTCTGCCTCAGTTATTGTGCTATTGATTCCTTCTAGAGAATTTTTAATTTCATTTATTGTGTTGCTCATCATTGTTTGTTTGCTCTTTAGTTCTTCAAGTTCCTTGTTAAACATTTCTTGTATTTTCCCCATTGTATTTTCAAGATTTGGGATCATCTTTACTACCATTACTCTGAACTCGTTTTCAGGTAGACTGCCTATTTCCTCTTCATTCGTTAGGTCTGGTGGGTTTTTGCCTTGCTCCTTCATCTGCTGTGTGTTTCTCTGTCTTCTCATTTTGCTTAACTTACTCTGTTTGGGGTCTCCTTTTTGCAGGATGCAGGTTCGTAGTTCCTGTTGGTTTTGGTGTCTGCCCCCAGTGACAGGTTGTTTCAGTGGGTTGTGTAGGCTTTCTGGTTGGGGGGATTGATGCCTGTGTTCTAGATGATGAGGCTAGATCTTGTCTTTCTGGTGGGCCAGACCACGTCCATGGTGTGTTTTGGGGTGTTTGTGACCTTATTATGATTTAGTCAGCCTCTCTGCTAATTGGTGGTGCTTTGTTCCTGTCTTGCTAGTGGTTTGGCATAGGGTGTCAAGCACTGTAGCTTACTGGATGTTGAGTAGAGCTGGGTCTTAGCATTGAGATGGAGATCTCTGGGAAAGTTTACGCTGTTTAATTGTACGTGAAGCCGGGAGGTCTCTCGTTAACCAGTGTCCTGAACTCGGCTCTCCCACATCAGAGCACTGGAACCCAGCCAGAGCACCAAGACCCTGTAAGCCACATGGCTCAGAAGAACAGGGAGAAAAAAAGAAAAGTAAAAAGATAAAAGAAAATAACTAAAGTTATTAAAATTTAAAAAATTATTAAAAAATTAAAAAATAATAAAAAAAGACAGGAAAGATGAGAGTAACCAAACCAAAAAACAAATCCACCAATGATAACAAGTGCTAAAAGCTAACTATACTAAAAAAAATAAATAAAAATAAAAACTAAAAACGGACAGACAGAACCCTAGGACAAATGGTAACAGCAAAGCTATGCAGAAAATATCACACACAGAAGCATATACATACACACTCACAAAAAGGGAAAAAGGAAAAAAAATATATATATATATATATTGTTGCTCCCAAAGTCCACCGTCTCAATTTGGGGATGATTCATGGTCTATTCAGGTATTCCACAGATGCAGGGTACATCAAGTTGATTGTGGAGATTTAATCCGCTGCTCCTGAGGGTGCTGGGAGAACTTTCCCTTTCTCTTCTTTGTTCACACAGCCCCTGGGGTTCAGCTTTGGATTTGGCCCCACCTCTGCATGTATGTCCCTTGAGGGCGTCTGTTTTTTGCTCAGATAGGATGGGGTTAAAGGAGTAGCTGATTACGGGGCTCTGCCTCACTCAGGCCAGGGGGAGGGAGGGGTACGGAAATCGGGGCGAGCCTGTGGCGGCAGAGGCTGACATGACATTGAACCAGCCTGAGGCGCCCAGTATGTTCTCTTGGGGAAGTTGTCCCTGGATCATGGGCCCCTGGCAGTGGCTGGCTGCACAGGCTCCCAGGAGGGGAGGTGTGGATAGTGACCTGTGGTTGCACACAGGCTTCTTGGTGGCTGCAGTAGCAGCCTTAGCATTTCATGCCCGTCTCTTGGGTCCACGCTGATAGACGTGCTCACACTCATCTCTGCATCTTGTTTAGGTGGTGCTCTGATCCCCTCTCCTCGTGCACCCTGAAACAATGGCCTCTCCTGTCTCTTAGGCAGGTCCAAACTTTTTTCTGGGCTCCCTCTGGCTAGCCATGGTGCACTAGCCCTTTCAGGCTCTGTTCATGCCGCCAACCCCAGTCCTCTCCCTGGGATCCGACCGAAGACTGAGGCTCAGCTCCCAGTCCCTGCCCACCGCAGTGGGTGAGCAGACAAGCCTCTGGGGCTGGTGAGTGCTGGTCGGCACCAATCCTCTGTACAGAAATCTCTCCACTTTGCCCTCTTCACCCCTGTTGCTGCGCTCTCCTCTGTGACTTTGAAGCTTCCCCCCCCATCACCCCCCGATTTCCACCCATGAACGGGCTTCCTAGTGTGTGGAAACTTTTCCTTCTTCACAGCTCCCTCCCAATGGTGCAGGTCCCATCCCTATTCTTTGTGTCTCTGTTTTTTCATTTTTCTTTTGCCCTACCCAGGTACATGGGGAGTTTCTTGTCTTTTGGGAAGTCTGAGGTCTTCTGCCAGCGTTCAGTGGGTGTTCTGTAGGAGTTGTTCCATGTGTAGATGTATTTCTGATGTATTTGTGGGGCGGAAGGTTATCTTCACATCTCACTCCTCTGCCATCTTGAAGGTCTCCGTTCATTGTTAATCTGTAATTTTAAAATTATTCCTTTGTCTGTATTAACCTTTCTCTCAAATCCTTCTCAAGGAAAAGCTTATATGAGAAAATCTACAAAAGAAAAATTTTTCATGTGTTCAGTAGTTATCCCGTTGAAACATTTTGATCCTTATGCTAAGTTGAGGCTTTTCTTTGCATTCATATTTGTGGTTAAAAGTCTAGGCTAGGGGAATATTATGTAAGGGTTCAAATCCTGGTTCTAATTTAATGGCGTAGATGCTAAGGAGTTATTTTAACACTGGTTGCTTCAATGTCCTCATCTGTAAAATGGTGACCATAATAGTACCAATCTCATACCATTATTATGAGGATTAAATGAGAAAATTTAAATGAAACATATAGGATAGTTCTTGGCAAAGGTAAACATTTAATGAATATGAGACATTATTATGTCATGTAGAGTAATAACTCTAAAAGACTGATACCTTGTTCTCTTTTGTTTTTGTTTGTCATATAAACAGCCATATAAAGCCATCAGAAACTATTAAAAGATTGATCATAATCTACTGAGATTTATTCACATAAGAAATTAGTCAAATTCTTAACTTTGAAGAAATATTGCAATTAGCAAAAATTTTTGAAAGTATTAAAAATGTATAAAATTATAAGCTCAATTTTTTCACATTTAGAAATAATGTATTCTAATTCTACAACAGATTTTTTGGATCCTAAAATAATTATAGAAATAATATAAATTCCCCAAACCTCAAAGTTTTGGAATAACAACATGTTATCATTGAGGGCAATGAAATATATTAAGATATGAATTACACACAGATTCTGCTAATTTACCTAACTCCATTATTACTATTATATTTCACTGTAAGAAATGTGAAATTATATTGACAGAGGGAAAATTTAACGGTAACCTTTTTTCCTACAGCTAAAGAGATAGTTTTCAAAACAAAGTAATACTTTAAAAATATTCTTCCATTGTCTGTCCAAAACAATTAGAAAATAAATATTTTTGAAATATCAGTTAATTGCAAAGTATGTTCTTTCTAATAAAACACTGATAATGTAATTACAAATTATTTCTATTTCTTTGTTTTTCCTAAAGCTCTTTTGTAGTTTTTATAACACATTTTAAAATAATAAAATAATATTCTGTATGGTATGTGTAAGACAGATTGTATTTTCAGAAACTAGTTCAAGAAATATTTCATTACAAAGGGAGATGCATAAGGAGTTGCTTAAAGTAATAATGCATTACAATTAAATAGCATTTATTCATTATTTTCTAGTAATGTAGTACTGAATGAGGGTTTACAATTTTAATTTTTTATTTTGATATTTTCAGTAGCATTAAAACATAGAAATATATATAGTTTTGAAAACTGCTTTATTGAGATACAATTCACATTCCATACATATTATTCCTCCTCTCCTCCCCACTGGTAACCATTAGTTTGTTCTCTATATTTGTAAGTCTGCTTCTTTTTTGTTATATTTACAAGTTTGTTGTATTTTTTAGATTCCACACTAAATGGTATCATATAGTATTTGACTTTCTCTGTATGACTCATTTCATTTAGCATAATGCCCTCCAAGTCCATTCATGTTGCTGCAGATGGCAAAATCTCATTCTTTTTTATGGCTGAGTAGTCATTTTATGTATGTACCACTTTTTCTTTATCGATTCATCTGTTAATGAACACTTACATTGCTTCCACATCTTGGCAATTGTATATAATGCTGCTATGAACCTTGGGGTGCATGTATCTTTTCAAATTAATTTTTTTGGATATATATCCATAAGTGTAATTGCTGGGTCATATGGTAGTTTCATTTTTAGTTTTTTGAGAAACCTCCATATTGTTTTCCATAGTGGCTGCACCAATTTACATTCCTGCCAACAGTGTACTAGGGTTCACTTTTCTCCACATCCTCACCAACATTTGTTATATGTGTTCTTTTTGATGATAGCCATTCTGACAGGTGTGAGGTGATATCTCTGTGTGGTTTTGAGTTGCATTTCCCTGGTGATTAGCAATACTGAGCATCTTTTCATATGCCATCTGCATGTCCTCTTGGAAAAATGTCTATTCAGTTTTTCTGCCCATTTTTTAACTGGGTTGTTTGTTTTTTTGATGTTGAGTTGTATGAGCTGTTTATATATGTTGGATATTAATCCTTCACTGGTCATATCATTAGCAAGTATTTTCTCCCAATCAGTAAGTTGTCTTTTCATTTTGTCAATGGTTTCCTTTGCTGTGCAAAAGCTTTTAAGTTTAATTAGGGCCCATCTGTTTATTTTTGCTTTTATTTCCTTTATTTTAGGAGATGGATCCAAAAAAAATATTGCTGCGATTTATGTCAAAGAGTGTTCTGCCTATGTTTTCCTCTAGAAGTTTTATAGTATCCAGTCTTGCATTTAGGTCTTTAATCCATTTTGAATTTCCATTTTATATAGAAACTTAAAATTGAAAAATTTTTAACATTTTGATAAATTATAGGTGAAAATGACCCTTTAGATCATTAAGAGTTAATGAATTGGTACTAAAGTAAAATCTATAAATCTACATAGAGTCTATATCATGCCTTTCTGAGAGTTTGCTAATATACAGAAGGAATTATGGTTATTGAAATGAACAGAAGGATTGTGAAATGGTTTGGAAAATGTCTGAAAATTTGGGGCTTTCATTCTTCTTTAAATTGTATAAGATAATTAATGAATTTCTGTTTCTTTAGTATTTATAAATATAAAAAAATAGCTAAATTGTTTTCTGTTTTTAAAAAAAGTACTCAGTACTCACCTTTAACCTGTAGAGATAAACAAATAGCTCATGATAATAGAATGTAATTATAACCTTATGTCAATTTTACTTTAAAAGCAGTAGGTTTTTGATATTTATTCTTTCCAGGAAAAGTTGTCCTTTGGGAAGATTTAGTAGGACTCTTTTAAAAAACATTCCATCAAAATAACATTAAAAATGAAACTTTGGTAAAACATGATAAAAGATATGATGATTTCATTAGCAAAGGAATCTTAGTTTGAGCACATAAAGCTACACACCTCTGCTGCTTCCAAATAATAAATCATGTCAAGGTATGAAAAACCTTTTATTCTTTGAAAATGAAAAATAATATGTTTAAGTTCATACTTCATATATATGCACTAAATTTCTGTAATCAGTCATTTCAAATAAAGTGTGTCTTTAGAACATATCTTAAAGCAGACAAGCTTTATAAGACAGGATTTTGTTTACTTTCAAAAATTAGCACACAGTTTAATTTAGGAAACTTTATAATTAGCATTTATTTTACAAATTAAGTAAAATATAGTGAATAGATAATGTCAAGCTCTCCAGAGATGAATTTTCACATTTGCTAAGGATTTCCATGAAAGTGATTAATTTTTAGACAAACAGCATGCCAGAATTCTTCAAAGTCATAAAAACCCTGATTGTAGGGTATCCCAGTGTGATAATAGACATAACCAGAGACAAAGGCATACAGAGTAGTGACAGTCTATAAAACTTTTCATTAATATTTATAGTCATGAACTGAGGCAATTTAGAAGTCCTGTGAATTCTTTGAAAGTATATAATAATGTTAATAATTATAAGACACTTGAGAAAAAACTTTGTTAACGGTTGAACTAATAAAAACATACCTTTTCAGTTAATAGTAGGCTTATTCTTCAAGCTTTAAAATACGGATATTGTTGAAGAATTTTAGAAAAGCATACTTCAAATTAATGAATTAGAAAAAATATCAAGCCAAATAGCAAGAGTCAGGTTTTTCATTCCATTGTAGGAAAAATAAAAAATTATAATAGAATTTCTAGATTCAAAAGGAACTATTTTTGTTATAAAAATTTTCATAAGGACTATGTAGAAAGAATAACACTATATGGATCATATGTTCTAGAACAAGTTCCAGAAGTTTCCAGAGAAGAACAGACATGGAATCTGAAGGGAAGACATAGCTGCTAAATTTCATTTAAGATGGTTACTATACCTGGTTTTAGAAAGACATATAAATGTTGACAAGTAATATTTTAGGAAATAGGAAATTGAAAAAGCTAAAAAGTAAACTCAAGCAATGGGATTGTCTGGAAAAAATGCTTCAATGCCCCTGAATAGAATAAAAAGCAAAACAAAGCAAAACAACAAAACAAAAACCTTGAGCTGGAAGAAGGCTCCAAAGTCTCCCAAAGTTGAAAGAGAATAAATATGGTCTTCAAGGTAGTTTTACATTTTTTTTAAATTAACCTTCAAAGATTTGCAAAGTTGTTTGTTTGTTTGTTTCCCCTTAAAATAACATCAGCCAGGAATATATCACCTGTCCTTGCTAAAAAACACCTTGAGAATCATTGTTGACAAAGTGTCTTAGAGACAGTGGTAAGCAAAAATGTATCATACCATTAAATTTTAACTCAGCAAAGGAATGAAAACAGTTAAGCAAGTTGGGCAGTTTTTTTTTTGGTTTCTTTTTTTTGCAGTAGGCGGGCCTCTCACTGCTGTGGCCTCTCCCGTTGCGGAGCACAGGCTCTGGACGCACAGGCCCAGCGGCCATGGCTCACGGGCCCAGACGCTCCGCAGCATGCGGATCCTCCCGGACCGGGGCACGAACCCGTGTCCCCTGCATCAGCAGGCGGACTCTCAACCACTGCGCCACCAGGGAAGCCCAAGTTGGGCAGTTTTGATCATAAAAATGTAGCATTCTATTACATACAATGATCTGAGTTAATTGTGTGGACTTGAAGCCAATATTTAACTTTTCAGAGGCTCATTGATCCTTTTTTATAAACTTAATTGTGGAAGTCAGGATTAGGATAGGGAAAAGGTTAATCAGGTTGTCTTCTATACCACAATGTAGATGCAAAATATGAATCTCTCTCACATATTATATAATTTTAAAGAGGCTTGGAATAGTTTTTTCAGTTTACAAGAAAACTGCTTTGACTCCACTCATTCAAGATAAGGTATGAGTAAAAGTACTTGAAAATCCCTGGCCGGCTACAATTATATTACTCTTTTTCTTTGTAGTTAAACTTTCAAAATGGATTTATTTTTCTCTTCCTTTCTTCTCATCCTGACCATACATGGACAACCATTTTTGTTTATCAGTGATCACCATATTGTTAAGCCCAATGGGCATTTTCTTCTTTAACATCTCCACACTCCCTATTTCTTAAAGATTTTCCTCCTTTCTCTACATAATCATGAAAACTGCCAAGATAAATTACTGGAATTTCTGCATGTACAGTATTTTAAAATCATGTATAAAAATATTTTTGTAGGACACTCTGTAGTTATTTGGGGAAAAAAAAAGGAATACAATAAGCAGAGAGTGGTCACGAGGAGAGTTTAGCCATCTATCAAGACTGATCTCCATGGGGAGTTTTTTTTTTTCCTGAATTTTCCACAAACAAGAGCATTGTCTTATCCTTGTATCTCTGAAGGCATATTTTCCAGATTGCAAAGAGCAGTTTTCTCTTAGCACAAAATTCATGTTTGTTGTTTAAACATTTTTCTACTATGTTGATTATGGCATGAAATATAGCAGCTAAGGAGGAAATTCACTCAGACCATCTTATTTTTTACTTTTTCCTTTCCCAGAATATGAGGTATATTAGAAATCCATTTTAATTAGAATGCCAGCTTTTAATGTAAATGGAGAAAAATCATTGCCAAGATGATTAGATATCCACATTACCTTATTTTATCCTATCAGTTATCTTCTTAGAGGGAACACTAGGCATACAATAGGAGTTTTTCTCTGATCTAGGCAAAAAAATTCATGTAAATAACGATTATATTTAAAAAAAATGTTACCTGTTTAAGAAATAGCATAGAATTTGAGTTGACAACGTAGTTTCAAGTCCTCCCTGTACTTTTTATTAGCTCTGTTACTTTGCCAGACCTCTTAAATTGTAAGAGTAGCAATTTTATTATTGTGGAATCAGGGTAAGTATACCCAGCCTGAGTATATCAATCAAAAGATCATTCTGAGGATCAGGAGTAGCAATGTATGGGAAGCATTATATAACCTAGAAAATGGTATACAAATATGATGGTGTATTTCTTTCCCCAAAGAGAAAGCAATTACTACTTTTACTAGTTGGCTAGGCTGCTATAACAAAGATCACAAAGTAGGTGGCTTTAACAACAGAAATGTATTGTCTCATGGTTTTAGAGGCTCAAAGTCCAAGATCAATGTGTTGGCAGGATTGGTTCCTTCTGAGGGCTGTAAGGGAGAATCTGTTCCATAACTGTCTCCTAGTCTCTGATGATTTGTTGGCAATCTTTGACATTTTTGGCTTGTTAGGCATATCACATAGTGTTCTTCCTGTGTGTATGTCTGTGTCTAAATTTCCCCTTTTTAGAGGACATCTGTCATATTGGAGTAGCTGATCACCCTACTCCACAATGACTTAATCTTAATGTACATAATTACATCTGTAAAGACCTTATTTCCAAACACAGTCACATTGTTAGGAACTGGAGGTTAGGACTTTGACACATGAATTTTGGAAAGACACACTTCAGCCCAGAACATCATCATATCAAAAATAGACTTAGTGTTTGTTCACTTTTAATCTTTAGTCAGCAACACTCTTCCTGACTCATCACCTGGCAATCACAGATTTTCTATCCACCCTCTCTAAAACATTATTACACATAGGAAAGGGGTGAAAGAACTCTCCTAACTCCTTACTAACTTGCTAAACTTCCTACTTATTTAGCCATTAAACATCTTCAGGTATTTCCATTAACATGGGAAGGGGGAAGGGTAGGCTGGGGTGAAGTGAGAGAGTGGCATGGACATATGTACACTACCAAATGTAAAATAGCTAGCTAGTGGGAAGCAGCCGCATAGCACAGGAAGATCAGCTTGGTGCTTTGTGACCACCTAGAGGGGTGGGAGGGAGGGATGGAGACGCAAGAGGGAAGATATATGGTGATATATGTATATGTATAGCTGATTCACTTTGTTATAAAGCAGAAACTAACACACCATTGTAAAGCACTTATACTCCAATAAAGATGTTAAAAAAAAACACTTTTAGTTAAAAGGTTATTCTCTGTAAATCTATTTATACAACAGATTTTGAGAGCTATACCATCTATGAAAGATGTTTGTCATGCCTTCCAAAATGAAATTAAAGAGAAAAAGCAATTACAAGCATTTTCATATCTAAATTTCTAAATTGTAAGAAAATGGGGGAAAAAGAAAATGGGGGAAAGTTAAGGTTTTCAACGTTTAATAAAACTTCAGAGAGACACAAGAAGCCTTTTTTTAAAGGGAGTATTTACAGCTGGATCTCATATATACACATATTTGTCTTATTTATTCAATAAAACAATTCCAATGGCTCTTTATTAATGTTACAAAATCCAAAAATAAATATTTAGAAAATGTTAAACATTTTAAACTAGGGTTTGGGCAATATGCTGTGGAATAAACTTTTTTTTCTCTCAGAGACACATATGTTAATTCACAGAATATCCTAAAATTAACTGGATAATTTTTTGAGATTCATTAAACTCTCCCTATCTATCTATCAAGTTCAGTTTAGATTATGGAGCAGGACTGTGTTCTATTTAAGTTTGCTTTACAGACTTTGATTATATAACACATGTTCTTGTAGAATTGAGCACATTCTGATATAAGGATAGTAATAGAGCAAACAAGTATTATAGCACAGCTCCTCAGGTAAACAAGGGTGGGTAATTTAATATCCAAGGTGACAGATTATCTCATCATGAGGGAGCAGGCAATTCCTTCCCTGAAATAAACTAAGTAGCCCAGGACAGCTTTAACTAGATGAAATCATTATCTGTTTAAAGACACAAGTGTTGAATAAAGTTAATTTTCTCTGCTTTAGTGTCTTGGTAGAAAATGGCATAAGAAAATAATGCTGCCCTCAGGTAATGTTAAGCTGTTTAAACTCTTCAATAAGAGAATAAAAATAGTATTACTTTAGAGTAAAATTCATATGAACACACACATTTCTATGAATTAGACTGCAATAATAGACTATTAAAAAGACAAATGTCTTTACTCAGCTTTCTAAAGGACAAGCACATAAAAAGTATTTATTTATACCTTAGATTTTTAACACCATTTAAAACACTATTTAACAAGCAATAGCTTTAATCATCTTCTCACCATGGCCTAGAGCATTAAGTGTTAGTATGTGCCAGGTGTATGGGAAACTTTTTTTTTTCTTTGAATTCAGAATAGTGCTAACAAAGCTCTTCCTGATAATGACCTCTCAGGTCTTCCTTTGTATTTTTCTCTTCTTACTTAAGCAAAAATTATGGCTAATTCTTAGTACCTCAATAAAGGTGAATCATCTCTAGAGTAATTTGGGTTCCATGTTCCTTAAAGTTTCTTAACCTCTTTCATGCAGGTTAAAAGACCTGAATTTATCTTGAGTTTCATGATTATGATTTTTAAGAATCTGTAGTTTTTAAATTTAATAGAAATTAATCTAATAGAAATTAATAAGGAAGTGTTCTGAGAGGCAACTGCCATGGACCTTGAGCACCCCCTTACATTTTTACTGACATAGTAAGAATATAAGAGCCTGAATACCGTTACCCAGAACATTTCTCATGGTTGAGTTGACAACAAGTAAGCTTGAGAGATGAGGTAAGCCCTCACTTCCCAAGTCCAACCCAGGTGAAGAGCAGGCTTGCTTCCTCTTAAAAAAAGCAGGCTCGGGCTTCCCTGGTGGCGCAGTGATTGAGAGTCCGCCTGCCGATGCAGGGGACACGGGTTCGTGTCCCGGTCCGGGAAGATCCCACATGCCGCGGAGCGGCTGGACCCGTGAGCCGTGGCCGCTGAGCCTGCGCGTCCGGAGCCTGTGCTCTGCAGCGGGAGAGGCCACAACAGTGAGAGACCTGTGTACCAAAAAAAAAAAAAAAAAAATCAGGCTCACATGTCTTCTTGAACACAGCCTATTGCATCAGCAAGCATCCTTGATGATCCCTTTGCATAACCTCTGTGGAACTTAGGGGACAAGATGGAACTGGCACAGAACGCCATGAAGTTCCAGCTACTGCTCTGGCTGTGACTTATAAAGTCCTTTGTCTGTCACGCAGGAGTCTTGTGTCTTCCCCCAATTTCCATTCATGAACAGTAATAACAAACTAGCTTATTAGCTTGTAAACAGGATAAAATCTCATATCCTTCACGGTTCTTCACAGGTAGAAATTAGGATACTCTCTTTCTCTTTGTTTCTACAGTTAAATTAGTAGATAGATAAATAACTCATGTCTTTGTATTTCTTGAAGAGCATTCTTTTCTCACTTCTGCCCAAATTATCTTGAAGATGAAATGATACTGTCCTCTTGCATTATTATATAATAAGACCTTACCTTAGGACATCTAATACTAAAACTAATTTTACTGCTTACAACTGGAGAAAAATAGCATTATGTGTCTTTAGAGGGAGAGAGAGAAGAGAGAGAGAGAGAGAGAGAGGGCAGAGAAAGAGAAGAGAGAGACTGATTTTTTTTTTTTTTTTTTTTTTTTTTTTTGCGGTACACGGGCCTCTCACTGTTGTGGCCTCTCCCGTTGTGGAGCACAGGCTCCGGACGCGCAGGCTCAGCAGCCACGGCTCACGGGTCCAGCCGCTCCGCGGCATGAGGGATCTTCCCGGACCAGGGCACGAACCTGTGTCCCCTGCATTGGCAGACGGACTCTCAACCACTGAGCCACCAAGGAAGCCCGAGAGACTGATTTTAAATTTCCAGTCAAAAAACTTTTGAATGTTTAGAATGGCTATCATAATGGAAAATATAAAATTTAATAAACAGTTTGGACAAGTTACAAGTATGGAAATAAGTAAATGGAACACAATAAAGCAAGAATATTTTATAAGGTATGATGGCTTTTAAAATAAAAAGGCAAAATGACATTTTATTCACTTATAACTTAATATAAACATCTTCACAATTATTAGCCATTGCACATTAAAACTGTGATACTAAATCAAGAAACCTGTCAGAAATATGAAAACTATTATAAATATGCTTTGTATTCAGACACTGTGGCCTCTTAGTTAAAATGAATCATTTCTTTCAAATCTCAGCCTTTATCCAGCTCCACAGGGATTCCTTCAGGTGTAAGTATAATTCTTCTGGGATGTTTGTACTTTCGACACTCATTTCACCTAAACTTTCTACATGTTGTATATGAGGAAAGGGCATATGCATGAAATATATTTGTCTCAGTCTGTTGAATTGAGATTTCCCAGGGGGAAAAAACAAACATCTGAAGACACTTTTCATCATTTGATGTTTATGTATATGTGAATTCTATATATGCACATCTGTGCATAGCTATACACAATTTGGTAATACATCACAGCAGATAGGTGTTACATTTTAAATGGATTTGATCTGTAAACACTGATACTGCTGAATAGATAGGATTTTGCCTCATAAATACTATAATTACTCTTTTTAACCACCATATGATATTACCTAAAATTATTAGCAAACTTTATATCTACTAGTGCCTAGGTTTTCATTCTAATTGTCCATATGTCTTTAGACATAGATAAGTAACTATAACGTGGAAGAAAACATTTATATCGGAGCTATACCATAAGAAATTTCTTTTTTCCAACAGTGAGTCATCAAATGCCATTTTAATGTGGAAAATCCCTTCAGAACAATTTTGAATAAGCATTTGAAAAAAATTATAGACAAAATGATGATACAGTATTACTGATCATACTACATTTTAAGAATTATTTAACATAGTTTTAGATACATTTTGATAGAAGGAAGTCTTATTTATATTTGAAATTCAGAGATATGTTGATGACAGCAAAGAAGAAACAATTGACCATCTCTGTGGTAGAGTTTCCAAACAGAGTTTAAGGTAAAGGGTCCACAGAGTCATGGAAAGGGTATGTTTGCCTCCATGGAACATCTTCTAGTATATGGTTTTTGACTACCATCTGAGTCTATAAGATATTATGATAAATATTTATTATTGTGTAATTTGTGCTGTAATCTAAGATAGGTCATTCAACATAGGGAAGAAAGCAAAATGATGTTAGGAGAACGAATTTTGCATTTGTCAGAAAATGTGAGTTCTAATTTCAGCTCAACCTAATTAGCTCTATGACTTTAAGAAATTCATTTCATCTTTCAGGCTCTGAATTTTCGTATCTGTACAATGAATATGGTCTAATTTCTAAAACCCTTGCCAATACCATTGCTTGTGATCTATGTAGTAGACACTGTGAATCTATTTGAGACATTAGCGATACAAAAATGAGCTAGATATGCATTTTTAGAGCACTGTGATTATCCTGAACATCCTTCATGAAAGGACATATGACCAAATATGAGGGAAGGTTATATTTAGAAAGAGCCTTGATGAATGGCAGGATGGAAGGCATTCCAGGTAGAAGGAAACGCTAAATAAATAGCTGGCTTGAAATGTACTGCCTTTAGGTGACAAGGCAGAATGGAGGTGGTTTGTTATTGTTGATGGTAGTGGTGGTGGTGATAATAATAACTGATATTTGGTTTTAAACTGTGGGAAATTTGAGTATCTTGTAGGTTAACCAAACAGCTAAAAAAGGAATATGATTAAAAATACAAGCTAGAAAAATTAGCCTTATAAAGTCTCTTTAGTTGATCAAGGAAGCAAATCTATAACCATCAAGGAAAAATAAGGTAAATAAACGGGGGATGTTTGGATGGAGCAAAGTTGAAGGAATTTAGATGTCTAGCATTGCATACCTTCCCATAATGCCTTGCTCTAATGAGTAGGGATTATTAAACCTTTTTGAAATTATTCATTTAGCTCTAAAATGAGGTATTTCTTCAATTCATAATCCTTTTCTAAGTCACCATAATGAAAACATATACATAGTTTATGAGGGAAGAAGAAAATTATTGCAAATAACTCATAAAGGTTTAAAAATATTTTTAGATCCATGTTGTTTTAAATTATTGAAGTGATTTTTGAGTTTTTATATACTTGAATATATAATATGATATAAAAATCAAAATTAAGAACTTTCAGAGTGTTATGTAATATGATCAGTTTACTTCAACAGATATTTCACTACTGTTGTTGATAAGATGAAGGTTTAATTGTTAAACACCCGTAGTCTCCTTTTCATAGTGCTGTCTATTTCTTTGTTGTTGCTATTATGCTGGATTTTCCATTTACTTTTTTCCTTTGCTTGTAAAAGAAAATTTTGTATAAAGAAATTTCTTTCATAATGTTTCAACACAAGACTCTTTAATCTAGAATTTCCTATATTAGGTTCATGTTTTAGTGTTGATAGGTGAGAAAAAATGTTACCTAGGGATCATGAGAAGGTATGGAACACTGCAGAATTACATTGCTACCTACTCTTTTGGTCCAAACCAAGTTCAACAGTATCCTAGCTTAGGGCTGTATTAGTTTTTCCCTTAAGAACTATATTACTTGCCTGGCAGAGTATTGACTTTGAAGGGCAGAGAGCTGCATAAAGAGTTCTCTTTTTTTGCATTTTGCTTATTTCTCAACCTTGCATACATCTGTGATATAAATAAATATATATATATGCGTAAGACAGATTGTTTTCTGATAATGTTTTGCATAAAAATGCACAGTGTTTTACAAAGAAAATATTAGGCTCTACTTTCTAATTTTTGAGTTGCTAAGCAAGAATCTGTGGCATTGATTGATGTATTATTTTGAAATCTGCAAGGGTCTTTATGGTTATAGTTATGAATATGTATGAAAAATCGGTTTTAGTAACTGTGCTGTTAGAGATGGTCTAAGACTATAATTCAACAGCAATTTCCTTAAGAGACAAAGGAACTTAAATTACCATAGAATAAGTGTTGATAGCTGAATGTCTTATTGAAAAATAGCTTCTTGTATTCAGGCATATTTTCAAAGGGTGACAAGAAGTAATGACTAAAGGGGAGCATACTTAGAGATATGTCAACTCCTAGTTGAATTACTGAAGAAGAAGTACTTTAACATTCTGTCCACCTATGTCACATTATTTATAGAAATTTTAAAAGTCATGATCAACACAGCACTATTATATTTCTGACAAAGAAACAGTGTCATATTTCTCCTGTATATACATATCCATCCCAATTGGACAACAGAATATGTATTGAGATTTTTTTTAAGTTAGCCTTAAAATAAGGTAGCCTTTGAATTATTAATCCCTTTTTCCCCGTAGCATAGCAACAACAATTATATGTATTCTGTTGTCAAATCAACCTTTTTGTAACATTTATGTGCCTTGTTTTCAGGATTAATTCAAGAATACAAAGTTCAAGTTAGAGAATACACACTTAGACATCCTTTGCTCTGTTGTCCAAATGTGGTTATTATTTTATGTTTAAAATGTAAACAAAACAAAATCATTGCCTATTTGCTTCCACAATGTATTTTCCATTTTGTATTTGATTTGGGTTTGTCTTTGGACATATTAAAAATCATTTGATACAGACACAAACACACGTAAATACACAAGCTTCTGGATCCAAATTTCTGACATAATGTTTAGTTAAAACCCCTGTCACATTCTATAATCACTTCTTTACTAATACAGTACAGAAAAAATGGAGTATTCGTTATGTTTATAGAATAATTGATCTTTTTATACCTTCCTATTTTATATGCAGTAATGTTATATACTGGATTTAATTTATATAAATTTTCATATATGGTAATATAAAAGTGGGATAACATCCTGTTCACATGCTCAAATCCTGATAGAATAGAAAAGAAGGGGGGTGGTTCTTTCTAATTGTGGAAGTTCCAGCCTTCTTCTAAGGCACATGGGTGAACAAAAATAAGGAAATAGAGAAAACATATATTTGTATATCCAGGTAATGCAATGAAGATTATTGTTACACAGCCACTGAGGACACTAGCTGCATTTTTACCATGGCTAGGGCAGCTAAACGGCATCTATTATTTAGGAAACAACATAAAATGTTAGAGCTACATAATGGAAAACTGTAAATGAGTCAAGCTTCTTGACACTCAGACTCTCAGGCACCAGGTTAATGTCACAGAAGCAAACTGGGCAGCATCCAGGGCAAAGAGCCAGGTGTAGTAACAACTACACTCTCTGGAAGAATGCAGCTCAGAGAGAAAATGGAGCAGTTGCAAGAGACTATGTGAATGTAATTTATGGTAGAATCACCATGTGACAGTTGGGGCCTATTCTGACCAGACAAGTCTATGGACCTTCTTTTCACCATTCACAGCATCAGAAAGCAACTAAAATTACAGGATACAGTGACTGTAAGTGAATACAAAATACGCATTTCTCTGAAAGCAATTCTAATTAGTTACCCAATATTGCTATTATGTTTCTTATGTGCATAGACAACTTTGATCTTATTCTTGCCTCCTAAACCCATGTAGTGTTTCTTTCACTTATAGTATTATAGATGTTATCATTTACTTACATCTGAAAAAAAGTTTAAATGGTTAATCTATGATCATATTTGCAGTCAGTCCAATGAAAAAAATATAATTGCATTTTCAATATTTATTATGAGTTCTTAATTTAAATAAAGTTATTGTTTATTCTTCATAATTAGGTATCAAGTCTTATTAAGAAGTTATGAATTAACTTTTGTTTAATAAAGTTTGGCATAAAAATGGAAGTGTTGGGCGTCCCTGGTGGCGCAGTGGTTGAGAGTCTGCCTGCCGATGCGGGGGACACGGGTTCGTGCCCTGGTCTGGGAAGATCCCACGTGCCGCGGAGCGGCTGGGCCCGTGAGCCATGTGAGAGGCCTGCGTAATGCAAAAAAAAAAAGGGGGAAGTGTTGAGGCTCGGAACAGACAGCCATAAGATTTGTAACAGTAGAATGTTGATTAATTTTAATTAAAGTTGCTTGAGAAAAAATTGGTGGGAAAAAATATTTTAAAACCCTCTGATCTCCCTCTTTCTCTCTGAAAGTGAGAAATAAATCTCTTAATGTGAAGGTATCCTCTTTATACCAGCAGGCTGGAAAGCATCCTTATCACCAGAGTTAGGGAAATCGAGATTAAGAAAACTGTGTAAACAAACTTTGTTACTTCTTTATTAGTTTGCTACCCCAAGCACAAGCCCTATTGTTTTGTTAAATCTTGACAGTAATTATTTGTCTAAAAATGATAAAAAACAGCCTGCTTTTGTTACTTTGGAGTTCCTGTTTCTATGAGACCTCCATATGTACAGATTAATTTTTTTTTATCCTGTTAATCTGTTTTGTGTCAATTTAATTATAGGACCAGCCAAAAGAATTCAGAAGAGTAGGGGAGAAATTCCCCCTTCCCCAACAACAGCTTTTTACCATAAATTTTTAATTTAAATATATAAAATGGATTAGTCTTTAAAAGTAGAGAGTAAGCAAAGCAATCCAGATTATAATGTGATTGTTCACTGAATTTTCATAAAACAGTTGAATAAAATTTTGCTTGTGTTTGTCTGAAAAAAATACCTGAAAATATGTGTAGATATATAGTCTCTCTTTAGTTTTTCTTTTTTTCTTCTAAATTCTACTCCCACATTATTGTAGAGTTGAGATACCCAATAGGGTAGCCACTAGCCACATCTGACTACTGAGTACTTGAAATGTGGCTAGTAGGACTGAGGAAATAAATTTTTTATTTCAATATAATTTAAATTTAAAAGCTGAAGTGTTATCTGTATATTTCTGTTAAACACAACGTTATTGTTTTGGTGGGATTACATTTCACTTGAACTGTTGAAAAGATTGCATTTTATTTGAGATGTATCATAAGTATAAAATACATAATTTTGAAGACAAGAAAAAAATACTATACTTAATTTTATATTGGTTATAAGGAGAAATAAAAACAGTTTGGATATGTTGAATTAACTCAAATACATTATTAAATTTTTTCTTTTTTTTTTTTTTTTTTTTTTTTTGCGGTATGCGGGCCTCTCACTGCTGTGGTCTCTTCCGTTGAGCCCAGGCTCCGGACGCACAGGCTCCGGACGTGCAGGCTCAGCGGCCATGGCTCACGGGCCCAGCCGCTCCGCGGCACGTGGGATCCTCCCGGACCAGGGCATGAACCGGCATCCCCTGCATCGGCAGGCGGACTCTCAACCACTGCACCACCAGGGAAGCCCCATTATTAATATTAATTTAATCTGTTCCCTTTACTATCTTTAATATGGCTATTAGAAAATTTAAAAATACATATGTGGCCCACATTGTATCTCTACTGGGAAATGCTAGTAGAGGAGATGTTTATTCCATATACTGAACATTAAAATTGAACAATATTAAGAAATGGTTTTATCCAAAGTTTCTGAGACCAAGAGACTCCAGTCCAGTAAAGGGAAGGTGACAATCACCAGGTGGCCAGTCACAATCATGTTGACTAGAAAGGACCTTGGCCGCATTAAAAACAAAACAACAGAAACAAAAGAATACACTGTCACTGAAAGTATCTTCTGAACTTTACTGAACATCCCTCAGAAAAACAATTTTTACTCAAAGATTTAGAAATTTGTGGCTCTTCAATTATTTTATCTCAATAGGCAGTTTTATCTTCAGTTATTGACATTCAGTTACATCCATCACTAGGATGAATTAGGCTTAGGCTTCTTAAGACTAGATTTATATTCAAACGTGACCAGAATCAAGTATGCTGCCCTTATTATGCCCTTAATTTTTGTCTCTTATTTATCTACTCTAAAATTTCTTTAATAAATTTAAAGAGGAAACTTTTTAAGTATTGATATTAATCTTTTTGGTGTACCATCACTACTACAAATGTAGCTATTCAAAATTAATTGGAACTTAATTTCTAAATATTGATGTAATTGTTATTTGTTTTTTACTTCTGGTAATTTCTATGATTAATATAGATGGTAACAAATATATTCTAGAATAATAATATGTACTTGAATATATTGTATTTTTATAAATTATCTTGAAGATAATTTGTTCTTAACACAAAATAATCTGTACTTGTTTCTTTATAATATGTTTGATGTCCTGTATATGCATTATGCATATATTTATTAATTTTATTGATGTTACTCAAGTTAGCACTGTTTGCAAAAAAATTATTATAATATCAGATTATATGATGTCATCATAACAGGTAGCAAAGTTTTGAGTTGTGAAGTATCCAGGCAGTTAGTAAAGTTTGTACATAAATGAATTTTTGAGAGCAAGTAGTCTAATACTCTCATTCAAGTATGTAAAAAATATTTATTAAGAATTCTAAACTATAAGAGGTTAAGTGACTTGGACCAAGTTTAACCATCAGATTCACAGAGCAAGACTAGAATTTAAATTAAGTCTCTTAACTCCTAAATCTTTCCACTCCATGATGTTTCATCTAATTGCAGGTTAAAAAAAGAACAACATAGAATTTACTTATCTAATTATTACATGGTAAAAGTGATTAGAACCATTTTCTCTGTGGCCATGACACTTTTGAAAGTACTAAGAAAACTTTGATAAAAGATTGCAACGATCATTGAATGAAAAATCTTATAATTGTTTCACATGTAGGCATCCTTCCAGGCAAGTAAATATGAATCCCAAGCCAAGCATGAATCAAAAAACACAAATTTTTACAGGCTTAATCTCCTCTGTTTCTTCCCACCAAACATATTCTGTTTTCCAAGCCAACTCCTAATCACTTTGGAAAACTAACAAAGTTTTAGGAATTTTGTGAGCCACTGACACATCAGTAGCTTGAAATCAACCATGTCGAAAATGTTTTCACCATGGTAATTGGTAAGTGGTACAGTTTAAGTTTTGTTTTGCTTTGTGTTTCCAATAGTGAGCTTGTTAAACATTTGAAAGAACATTGCTACTAATATCCCTCCCACCCGGCATGTAAGAAGGAACTGTGAGTAAATAAAGTGTTAGCAGAACAATAACAATAATAAAAATTAGCTTATTATTACAACTTTTAGTTTTTATCCTGCAAGTTCTCCATCATCTCACCACCAAGTGCCTAATTCTTTGACATTTCAAATAATTCCTATTTAGAATCATTGGGGCTCCATGAAAAACAAAAACAAAACAAAACAAAAGCATGTTACATGCCATTTAGAAGAATAAAATACATACTTATCTTTTTCAACAAGTTCTAAAAAGGCTATAAATGGCATGTTTTTAAAACAGGTTGTAACCTCAATTTTCAGAATAATAACACATGTGTACTGGCCATTCAAAGCTTGCCCTGTCCTTAAAAGACAGAAGAAATAAGCTTGCTGAATTCTTAGAAATCTTCATAATTAATATCAGACCTCTCTATGATTATTAATATCATGAATTATTCTTGGGGCAAGATAAAGCAACTGGAAAAAGAAAAATAATGTTTATTCAGTGTCTTATGTGACAGCCCTAATTCTGACTGTGACCCAGGCAGACCTTTGCTCCCATGAACTATTCAATCCTTGCTAGGTGAGTAACAGTAACCAGGCAAACAGACTAATAGTACAGTTTCAGACAGTGATAAGTCATATGAAGAAAACAAAACTGAGAAGAGGGAATGAGCACACTGAGCACAGATTGTCTTCCACAGAAATCTCATTTATTCTGATGATTTAATCCACATATTTATAATGGCTTCTCAACCAATGCATATTTTACGCATTACGGAATGCATACTGAGGTATTGTCATGTTGATATTTTACATAAAACTCAGTAAAACAAAATCAGAACTCACTTCAAGTGGACTTTAACTATAAATATATTTGATGTTAAGATTAATTATTCTGTACACAATACCTTACAGAAGTAAATTTAACTTTATTTGTATTCAGTTACTGCTGTGAACCGGGTATTGGTACAGGAATCATAGATGCATTTAAAAAAATAAAAAGAATGTAATCCTTTCTCTTCAATGATCTTCTAACACTCTAGTATGAAAGAATAAGAGACAATTTCAATTTAAGTTAATGATTTCTATGGAGGATTTAAACTTATGCCCCTTGGGGGCATTCGGTAACATATTTTTGGATGAGTGAAGGAGATGTTTAACACAGCTTTCTAAAGGAGAATACATTCCAATTAAGTTTTGAAGTATGAATAGGAGATAGCAAGCCAGTGGGTAAAGAGGGGAGAACCATCAGGACACAGAAAGCCACAAAGAGATTTGAAAAACCAATGTGTTTGAATATGTTAAATATGTCAGTAAATGCAAAACACAGAGAAGAATGGTTAAATATGAGACTAGAGTTTAACTGTGAGGCAAATTACAAAAAGCTGTGAATGGAATAAAATCCTAGAGTATTTATGTGGTAGAATTGATGAGATCTGTGGATCTTCTGTACCAAAGTGAGATGGAAGGGTAACAATTAGGGTATTCTGGTTCCGTTCTCAAAAACAGTGAATTCAGGATGAGGAATCTACTGTTCTCTGTTGATTTTCAAAGACTTAGAATTCGGCATGTATCTATCTTGCACATTTCATCTCCCATTGCCTCCAAATATATTCCCCTGTTCTCCTCAGCATCTTTAACAGCCCTTGCCACCCTATTAATCATTTAAAGAGTATTATTGGTCTCCTCCCATGTTTCAATCACAGTTCTAGATACTGGCAATTAAACTATGAAGAAAATAGACAAAGACCTTCAGGGAGTATACATTCTCTTTGGTTGAGATACAGTAAACTACATGAATAAGTAAAATACAGTAGAATTGCTAGATATGGGTGCTGAGACAAGAAAATCAAGGAAGTGGCATGGGAAATGTGGGTGTGAGGCGGAGTAATTTTAGATAAGGTTACTATAGCCTCAGAAAAAAGATGACATTAAAAAAAAAAAAAACAATAAAAAGAGGTGATGAACCTATGATATGCACAGGGAGGAATATGACATGAAATGTGAAATATCTGAAAATTTGTCCTATTGGTATCTAACACATTAGCCTCCACAGTTTCATGGATTCCAGTAGAAGACAAAGGATAGTTTATTTCTCATAGCAATTGCAGTTATCACAGTTTCAACAGATTTATGCACTAGTTCCCAGAACTCTGAGCTTAGAAACTCAAATCTTTTATAATTGGCTTTATGCAAACTTTTTTTATTAACATTATTTTTTACCAGAGGTAAAGATTATTTTATTATATTAGTAAAGCAAACCTGCTCTTTGCTTTGAGGGGAGACACTATCTCTATCCTCCAAGGCTAATTATTTTACAAAAAACTTTGAAAAGATAATCTATAGCAAAAGTACAGTTATTGCTTTGCTCATAAGATATGTGGAAACATGAGAGAAGATGGAGTATTATTTCTCAACTATATCCACCCCTTGTTTATACCTCAATTTGGTTTCTGGGCAAATTATCCATGAGCACATCATTCTGTCTGCTGCTCTGCGACAGAGACTGAGACCAAATCCAACTGCTTTAATTAAGGCTACTGTGAACAGGGCTTAGAGCAGCAAAATGAGACCAACCTGCAGTGCTGTCCTCGGTTATGCCACAAAGGGTTCTTGACCCAGTTAGTTCTATAAATCCCACAAATCATTAGAGTTTATCTTAGAAAACCAGGTGGTTTTTTCCTTAATTTTCTGTATTAACCTCTTAACTTGGCTTGAGGCATTAACCCAGGTAAATGGGATGTATTAGCAAATACAGACACTCTACCTTGGTTTTGCCAGGAGTAATCAGAGGCAAATACTATGCTGTTTGACCTCCCTCACCATGAGCAACTATATCAACTTGCTAAGTGTCACAAATCTAACATGCAGCGGTAGCCCCTCTTCTAGAAACATGGAATCCTTTCCTTTGTGCCCACTCTTTGATAGTGGATTATTGCCATGAAGATCTAAAGGGCAGGAGTGGCAATCTGGGCAGTACAGTCTTGATAAGCAGCTTGATTCCAGTCTCTCTCATCAGAGAATAGGTCTTTACCATAGATGCTACCTGAGTTACCCTGATGGTCCAATCCGCAGCTGTGATCTGTTTCCACAGTTTGTGACCCCTAAGAAGGATGCATTTAATTGGCCATTCTGAAGTCTTCCAAGTGGCAGACTGACGAGATAGGCTCGTCAGTAGCTCAAGTGTCAGTAAAAATATAACAAGTTTCATCAGGGAAAGAATTGATCACAGCTATCGGAAAAGTCTTGATTTCTGCTCGTTGAACAGAGTGATCATACCCATTTCCAGCTCTGCATTGCTGGTGCTGTGGTTGAACATCAGCAGGAACACAGTGGACACATTAGGTGTCAGCCTGACCCATCCATTAGTGAGCCATGCTCCAGGTATTTAAGAGAACTCTGTAAATCAGTGTCTCTTGTGAGCCAGGAGCTTTGTTTAAGGGGCCAGAGTGGGGGACAAAGTTCCCCTTAACAGCATAGCTACTACTTTTCCACTTAAAGTCAAGATGCTACTGGGTCAGGTCTACTGAGTTCTTAGAATATATCATTTCCAGTTGCCACTGGCAACTGAGGCTTGTTGGGCCTTTCCCACATTATTAGTTGTTGATTCTGACTGAGCTATCCCCAAATGGGAGTATCAGTTTTGAGAGCTGTCAGGAGCTCCGCTGAGTTGGGTGAGGTAACTTACTTTGATTGGCTACTTAGCTACCAGAAAAGTAGCAGTGAGTCAAAAATAAGACTTGAGCTTTTAATTAGTTACTGTGACAGTATAAGCAAGAGTCTAAAGCCAGAGAAGGTGCAGAGTCTCCCCATTCCCTTTTCTCCCCCGGGATGGTGCGCTGATCAGTGGTCAGGTAGGTCAGGACAAACATGGGGGTCACCTCACTTTCGAGGGAGACCCAAAGAAAAGGTCTCAGAAGAAGAGACCTAGGAACTTAGGCACCAGGCTAGGAATGTAAATATGTGAAGAGTATGTTCAGCCAGGGGGCCTGAGTCCTTTATGCAGCCCTCTTGAGAGACTGTAACACCTTGGCTGTGGACAAAGTCCAGTAGGCGGAGGGCAGACTTTTCCCCATGAGACTCATCTTGGTGATTGCCTGTGGTCAGATCTGAAAATCATGCAAAGGTTTGATAACCAGGAACTGAAGTCCTCAAGAGTTACAAAGCCTCCACGACTTAAAAGTTCAGTTTAAAAAAAGTCTATTAATAATCGAATAGCTGCTTTGTAAAATGGAGTGCAGCTGGTAACCAACCACAGGGAAGCAACAAGCTGAAAACCTCAAGGGGTACCATTGGGTAAAGCCCAACTCCTTTTAACAGAGGCTCCAATCAGCAAAATCACTAGTCATAGAGACTTGTAACTCGAAAGTGTTTATCGGGTTGTGAAATCCTAAAGGGATCAGCATTTTTTTTTATATGTGGCTCTTTTGAAATGGCCCAATACTCTATGGCACTTACGAACATTCATAATATAGACATGTAAAACGTCCCCACCAAACATACTTTCAGTAGTAGAAATCACAAGAGTTTTATAGTGAAAAAACACAAAGTCTATACACACAAGTTCACAGGAGCTTCTCTTCCCATAACTCCATTTGTCCAATTCAGGCATTCTTTAGCTCGTGGTACAGGTAGGATGGTGACGTGGACATCTATGTCCAGCAGATCTCCCAAATTTAGATCCACCCCCCCGCTCAGTACTCCCCAGAGCACTGACATGTGTGTCTATGATCTTTGGTTCCTCTTGGGGAATAAGCAACACTAAAACACCATTTGGGCAGATCTGTGCTGTTTCAGGTATATTGCCTTCTCAGCTAGGTGATAAGCCTCTCTTCGGAGTATTCCCTCTTTCTTTATGTTTCTCAGTGGCTGGGGTCTGAATAACTTCTCCATAAGTACACTTAGTCTCAGCAAATGTAAATCAACAGTATGACAAAGAAAAATAAAATAAAATGAGAAATAATAATTTAAATCATTTATTTCATTCAATGAGATCATGCTCTCAAGATTTGTTGCAGGTTTCTTGCATCAGCTTCATTCCCTAACCCTCCCAGAGTACAAGCATCTGAATGTAATGAGAGAGGTGCTAGTGCGTAAATGAAATTTTTTTTCTCTTTTCTTTTTTAACAAGTGTCTTATGCTGATAGAAAGAAAAATGGAGAAAAGCCATCTGTTCTAGTACTGAGAAAATATAATGTTGCACTGGGCTGATGGAGATAAAATATGCTTATTTCTAATGTATTGCTCTTAGAAGGAATTTTTCAGAAGTCAATGTGAACAATGTTATTAGGTTTGCATTCTGACTTTAAAGCCAAACTTTCCATAAGCTGTAACAACAATATATACACTGATGGTAGGATATTTAGCAATATTGATCCTTAAATAGCATCATTACTCCAATTTTTCTTTAGCAGTTTCTGATGTAATTCCTCATATTTTGTACTATACCAGTTTCAAAGTAAAAATCGCATATTTCATTGATTTTTAAATGTCATGGACTCTTAAGTAAAACACACCATTAATTTAATAACACTTTGGCGGGGGCGGGAAGAGGAACATTACATTAAACATTAAGATATCTCTTTCTTTATTAACCTACCATACATCACTGATTTGAAAATTAATGTTAAGAACAGAAATATAATTTGTCAAATGTTAATTCAATGACTTTAACACATTTAGGTCATAATAAAGTACACTAAATTTGGACAAGCTTCTGTTATTGTTCTCTTCACAGGTAATTATTAAGTTTGATTTGTAAACTCCCAAGTTTCTTTAAAAAATCAGTAATAAGACATTCACATAAAATAAATACCTCTTTTGCATGATGACCTTTTAAAGATAATTGAAATCATGGATATGTAACTGATATATCATGTGTATAGATGCATATATATCCACTTTTAATTTATTTCTTTACTGTCTTCAAGTTGATGCATATAGATATAGTTTACTCTAAATGTTATTTAGTTATAATACATGTTATTTATCTATTTGCTAAGTGATGACAATTTATGTGGCTTTCTGATTTTTGCTGCTATAAACAGCATTTCCACGGTTTTATCTATTTACAGTCAGTGTGTTGGTGTCCGTGATTAATCTCTTTGAAATTGTGATTGACTTGCACTGAATTTATATATTAATTTAAAGAGATCCGAAGTATTTGCAATATAATGAATATCATATACCTTTCCAAACTTGCAGGTCTTTTAAAAATCTTATCAATAATGTCATACAGTTTTATTTGTAACAATCTTATATATTTTTGTTTTATTGCTAAACATTTTATATTTTATTTCACTTATATATTAATTCCTTCACTTATTAATCAAATGTTTACTGAGTGCCTGATGCATGCCAGGCACTCTTTTAGGTACTAGAGATATAACTATGGGAATCAAAACAAAAAGTAAAAGAAATACAAACAAGCAAAAAACTCGCTCACCTCACAGTTTTTTCTAATGGGGAAGACATAGACAATAAAGAAACAATCAAGAAAACACATAACATGCTGTCTGTTTTTAACTGCTATGGAGAAAAATACAGCTGGGTACGGTAAATAAGGAATGTTCAGGTGAGGGATTGGAGTTGCAATTTTACATAGGGGGATGAGGGAAATCTTTAATAATATTTGAGCAAGAACTTGAAGTGAAAAATTAAGGTATGCTGGTGTCTGAAGGACAATATTTCTGGAAGAAAAGGAGCAGCAAGTGTAAAGCTTCTGAAGCAGAAAAATGCTTGGCTTGTTGGAAGAATAGCAAGGGTCTCGTGAGCCTGCAGTGAATTACAGGAAGGAGAGAGACATAGGAGATGACATCAGAGAGGAATTGTTCTCCAGATTATATAAGCAATTCTCAGATGTTCTAAGCATTTGGGATTTGGTCTGAATGAGATGAGAATCAAAGGATATTTTGAGCTAATTTCTCTTTTAAAGGTATAGTTGACTTCTTGGTTGAAAATACAGGAGAGGAGTCAAAGGTGAGAAACCAGTAAGGAAGCTGTGGAATTAATACTGGTGATTAATTATGCTATCCTGGATTAGAGTAGTAGCAATGACGATGAAGAGAAGTGGTTTGATTTTGTATTTACTGATAGAAAGTAGTAGAGTACGGAAGAAAGAAGTCAAGGACAGCTTCAAGTTTGTTGTCTTGAGCAACTCGATGATTGGCATTGCTATTTACTCTGATGGGGAAGACTGCGAGGGGGAATGGGTCAGTGGTGGATAACTATACTTTGGGACATATTAATGGAATCTTTAATTTAGTCCTTTTTTAATTAGTAAAGTTGCTGTCTGAAAACTATTGTGTTTTGAACTTCTATCTGACAATATTTCAAATCTCTGATTACTTACATTTGTCAGTTGACTCTCAACTCTTTCCTGGTAGATGTTCATATTGGCTGTAAGTATTAAAAATATAATTAAGAACTTATACAGTATTTACCAATGAAAAGTTTTTCTAGGTTCTTGTTGTAAACTAACTCTTTCAGTCCTCATTGGAACCTCGCAAGTTATGTGTTATTGTTATTATTATTACCTCTGTTTTACCGATGAGTAATCAAAGGCAGAAGGATGTTAAATGAATTGTTCAAGGTTATCTGGCAGTAAATGGCAAAGATGAGGTTTGAAAACTCATCTTAGCAGTCCTTTAACAGTCCTTGCTCCAGACTTAAGTGATTAGTTGTTTTTTTTTTTTTTTTTTTTGAGGTACGTGGGCCTCTCACTGTTGTGGCCTCTCCCGTTGCGGAGCACAGGCTCCGGACGCGCAGGCTCAGCGGCCATGGCTCACGGGCCCAGCCGCTCTGCGGCATGTGGGATCCTCCCAGACCGGGGCACGAACCCGTGTCCCCTGCATCGGCAGGCAGACTCTCAACCACTGCGCCACCAGGAAAGCCCCAAGTGATTACTTTTTACAGCTACACTATATTGCTGAGTCTAATGACCTTGACTCTTCCTTTTAAATCTTTCTCTCGTTTCTTTTTCTTGTCTCACTGCGTTAGCTATGAACACAATTACAATGTAATAATAAGAGTGAGAATAGGCATTCTTTCTGTGTGATGCTTACAATAGATGCTTTTATCTATTTAAGGAGGTTCACTTTTAAATTCAATTCACCATGATTACTTTAATATGATGAACTTGTAATGAATTTTGTCATTTTATCCCTCTATAAAGATGATCACATGATCTTCTCCTTTAATCTATTAATTTAGTAAATTACAGTAATATTCTTTTTCATGCTGAAACACCTTACTACATGGGATTTATCTTACTTAGGTCACAAAATAGTATTCTCTAACATCCTACTGGATATGCTATATTATTTAGGATGTCTGCCTCATTTTGCAATCATAGTATTGCCTTTTAATCTCATTCTTGTCTTATATTTTCCTAAAATATATATTCCCTGAAGTTTTGCCATAATTAATTCCCAAATCAGTCTGGGTCTCGTACCGTTTAGGGTGTTGCCATTTAACACATATTTCAATTTTTTAGTTATAATTAGTTTGGTAAAAATTTCAGTTTATCTTTGACAATTTTTCTTGCATCTATAATTTTGTAGAAGAATTTATATCTTCAAATTTATTTTATAAAATTATTTATATTGTCTGTTACATGAAAAATTATCTACCATATCCATAATTATATATATCCATATATCCATATATGGATATTATATATATGGATATATATTATATGTATCCATATTAAAAACAGATGTTTTTAATTCTGAATGCAGTTAGTACCTATTATAAGCTATAAGACTGATTTTTATTCTCTATAAATGTTTTATAGTATTTTAAAAATTTTATTGATTTTCATTTTTGAAATATTGTGTAAACTTTTAAAAAGTGATTACATCTTCTTTCTGGCCCAGTTGATGAGCATCTTTAAATTTTATATGTAGAACACATATGGCAATATTGTTTCTTGCCTTAAGTCAGTGTTGTTTCTGCTCCAACACCTAGGAAGAAGCTCCCTACTTGGTCTCATAGGAGCATCGTTACTGACCGAATGAACATTGTGTTTTCCTAACTGCATATTCCTCTTATGCATGAACCTAAATATCCGCTTCTTGCAAAATCTATATTCTCATTTTGTTTTAGCACAGTGTTATATTCATAAATTTGTTTGTATAGCCTTTGAATCATTTCCAGAGTTATATTTTATTATGTCCTATCTCTGCTGTCTTGTTCTGGAAGTTAGTAAATAGCATTTATTAATCCATAAAATTACATGCTATTCTTTCCTTGGTACCTCAGTACAACTTTGTGCCTATTCCTTATCATATTCAGAATCTGCAATTTTTTCTACATCTCTTTAAACTCTTAGGAATTACTTACATTATTCTGGTGGCATGTTGCTTTCTATATCCCATAATAATAATCACAATAATCATCAGATTTGTCATAATTCGTATGTTTAAGATTGCAGTATAATTTTGAGATGTGGTTAAGTACAGGATACATTTAAACTTATGAGACTAGCTACCTATTCATTCCAGCACTTGTCATAACTGCTCCCTCCAACAATGAGCTTTACCTAAGAATGGCCACATTTACAATGTCAGCCTACTGCCACCATAGTTGATTAGTCTTAGGATGGTACCTGATTTCAGTAAGGTTAATCACAGCCCTCTTGCCTTTGTCACGTTTGATTGATCCAGGGTTGGATACTTCTCTTAAGATGGGCCAAAGAGATCCCTAAGGATTTTAAGCTTCAAATCATGTTTTGAAACACTCTCTTCCTCCTGGTTAAAAAAAAAAAAAAAAAGATATTCATATTTTTCTCAAAGTAGATGGAGGGGTAAAGGAAATAAGTATGAAAAGAGAGAACAGAATTAATCAGCTGCACAGGAAAGCAGAAACGAGACAAGGAAATGGATGCTCTCAAATGTTCAAATATCTGATCAAGCTGTATTCCTGATTTTCCCAAGCTTAACTCTGCAAGATATCTAATGATTCTGTTTTAATAATGATTTCTATCACTTGCAAACCAAACAAACCTAAATAATATTTTGTCTCTTCCAGTTATTTTAAATTAGAGTTTATCTAATTGCCTTTATTTATATTGTCTAGTATGTGTCAAGAAATTTTGTGTCCAGTGTTGAATTTCACTGTAATACATTTGAAGATATTTTAAGTTAAAACAGGAAACTTGGCTTAAATCAAACTGCTTCCAATAAAAATAATTCAACAAAGTTGATAATTAGGTGATTGGACCATTTAAAAACTGCTAAGTTTGCACATGTACACATAATGACAGTGATATGAAATCACAATATACGCGTCTACATAGTAGCTACAGAGCTTCTTTGGATATTTATTATGAGTTGCATTATAATTTCAGTCTTCAGAATGTAAAGGAAAAAAGCCTCTGTCTATATTTGTGAAAATGTGTTAGTTTTTTACAGTGGCCAGGAAACATGTCTGTATTCAAGACCAATTAATGGATTTAGGCTAACTGTAATAAGATTAATTTGAGAAATCAGTAAATATCATAGCTACAAAGCACTAATGACAATAAAACACTGTTTTCTCAAGTCAATATGAAAACGAAAAAGAAGCATATACTTTTTAATAGTTTTGCCCCTTTTAAAACTTAGTTAAACTTCAGATTATTCAAAATTAAGATTATCAGTCTCTTTTTAGTTGTCAGTTCTTTTTCCCTCTCAGGAATTCAGCTAGCTAAGCACATCAAACCAGTAGTCTTTGTTCTTCAGTCAGAATTAATCATTACACAAGCTGCAGAGGTGGGTAAGTGGCCAATTGTAAAGTTATATATAACCCTCATGTTATTTTCTTTGTTTTGTTCTTCTCCCACAACTTTTAATTCGTTCCTTCAGTTTTAGGGTTTCTCTGTTTTTCTTCCACTTCTTCCTATTACATTACTTTATCCCTTTACTTTATTCTGTGTGCTTAGCAGTAGACATTTATGAAGCTACTATTATGTATTTACAGGTAATAAGAGAGATGGATAAAGCCATAACTGGTTTCTAAAACACTTTGGAGAGATTAGTAGATTTATTTAGTTAACAAAAGTAACCATATTCTATGTCATAATTTGCATAGTATTTTGAAAGTTTCATAGGTGAGATTGTTTTCTAATAGAATACTTAAATTTAAATAGCAATATTTAAAATGTAAACTAAATTTTGGGGGGATTTCTGTAAAATTATTATAATATTAACCAGCTATCACCTGAATTTTTAATAAATATACTCATGAAATTAATGATATTTAATCATTTACATAATTATAGTAAATATGATTCATAATAAACTAGCAGTAAGGTATTTTATAATTTATCTGAGTTGTATTACAGTAGTCAAAGGATATGTCTGAAAACCGAAATTAAATTGTTGGTATCATTTGGTCATTGTGAATTAATACAGTATTATCTATATTTTATATGAACAGTTGTTCAGGATATCTCTAAATAAAATTAGTGTTTTTGCCTGAAATTTTAAGAAATGTTAATGAATTTTAATTTTAATAAATTTTAATTTTTAATAAACATGTAATTTCTATTTCTCAGATAACTTTTTTTTTCTGATTTTAGTAAAATCCGTGTGTTATAACTACATCAGCAGGACATATTTTTATTTGACATATATATATATATATTTTTTTAACATCTTTTTGGAGTATAATTGCTTTACAATTGTATGTTAGTTTCTGCTTTATAACAGAGTGAATCAGTTATACATGTACACATGTTCCCATATCTCTTCCCTCTTGCGTCTCTCTCCCTCCCACCCTCCCTATCCCACCCCTCTGGGTGGTCACAGAGCACCGAGCTGGTCTCCCTGTGCTATGCGGCTGTTTCTCACTAGCTGTCTATTTTACGTTTGGTAGTGTATATATGTCCATGCCACTCTCTCACTTGGTCACAGCTTACCCTTCCCCCTCCCCATATCCTCAAGTCCATTCTCTAGTAGGTCTGTGTCTTTATTCCTGTCTTACCCCTAGGTTCTTCATGACCTTTTTTTTGTTGTTCTTAGATTTCATATATATGTGTTAGCGTACGGTATTTGTTTTTCTCTTTCTGACTTCACTCTGTATGACAGACTCTAGGTACCTCCACCTCACTACAAATAACTCAATTTCATTTCCTTTCATGGCTGAGTAATACTCCATTGTATATATGTGCCGCATCTTCTTTATCCATTCATCCGATGATGGACACTTAGGTTGCTTCCATGTCCTGGCTATTGTAAATAGAGCTGCAATGAATATTTTGGTACATGACTCTTTTTGAATTATGGTTTTCTCAGGGTATATACTCAGTAGTGGGATTGCTGGGTCGTATGGTAGTTCTATTTTTAGTTTTTTAAGGTACCTCCATACTGTTCTCCATAGTGGCTGTATCAATTTACATTCTCACCAGCAGTGCAAGAGTGTTCCCTTTTCTCCACACCCTCTCCAGCATTTTTTGTTTCTAGATTTTTTGATGATGGCCACTCTGACCGGTGTGAGGTGATACCTCATTGTAGTTTTGATTTGCATTTCTCTAATGATTAATGATGTTGAGCATTCTTTCATGTGTTTGTTGGCAATCTGTATATCTTCTTTGGCTAAATGTCTATTTATGTCTTCTGCCCATTTTTGGATTGGGTTGTTTGTTTTTTTGTTATTGAGCTGCATGAGCTGCATGTAAATTTTGGAGATTAATCCTTTGTCATTTGCTTCATTTGCAAATATTTTCTCTCATTCTGAGGGTTGTCTTTTGGTCTTATTTATGGTTTCCTTTGCTGTGCAAAAAACTTTTAAGTTTCATTAGATCCCATTTGTTTATTTTTGTTTTTATTTCCATTGCTCTAGGAGGTGGATCAAAAAGGATCTTGCTGCGATTTATGTCATAGAGCGTTCTGCTTTTCCTCTAAGAGTTTGATAGTTTCTGGCCTTACATTTAGATCTTTAGTCCATTTTGAGTTTACTTTTGTGTATGGCGTTAGGGAGTGTTCTAATCTCATATTTCTATATGTACCTATCCAGTTTTCCCAGCATCACTTATTGAAGAGGCTGTCTTTTCTCCACTGTATATTCTTGTCTCCTGTATCAAAGATAAGGTGACCATATGTGTGTGGGTTTATCTCTGGGCTTTCTATCCTGTTCCATTGACTTATATGTGTTTAATATACAGATATGTAATTTATTAATTTTTATATAATTTATAATTATTTATATGGGATGTAGAAAATTTATAACATAGTGGAGATGTAGGTTTTGGGTTTTTGGTATTTTCTTCAATTACCTAAAATACAGCTAACACAGGTTAACCTGTATAGTGGAAGTTGTGCTAATATAATAATATTACCATATAGATTATAGCTTAGAACCCTTTTTCTTCCAATTGGTTATCCCTTATCTTGGAAACTTTATCAAAAGACATCTCTCCTTAACTTTTGACTTTCTTCCAAAAGCTATATTCTTAGTCTCCATTCACTGCCTTTTTCTGACCTCTCCCTATGGGCCAGCCTCTACTCCCTCATTCATTATCACTATAAGCAGGGCAGGTAAGTATTCCTGCCTATTCCTCTTCCTAAACTAAACCTCAGATCTATCTTTTAATACCTAAATGTTATTTAAAGTTTGTGCTAAACTAAATACCATCTATAGCAGATCCTTACCCACAGAAAAAATTCTAATTTTCCTCAGTAGGAAATTTCTATGACATTTGCAGACACTGGTAATAATAATTATGTAACATTATGAATTTTTTAGATGGGGTTCCTATATACCATCCTGATTAATCTTAAGGGTTTGGGTTGGGGATAGAGATTTTTTCTTGCTCTTGAGTAACATTTAATTAGCTTATAATTCATCCCAGAAATGTTTGCATCCCAACTGTATGACCGGCATTGTGTTTGGTGCTGGGCATTCAATAGCAGGCAAAACCTCTATGGTTCCCACCCAAATAAAGCTTACAACTAAATATTAAAGAAAACAACATGGTAATTTTTAATGAGAAAGAGTCACTGCCCCTAAGTCTCCTTGCCAGTAATTTTTAAAAGCACATTTTGAGTACAGAGTATAGTAGATTTATTGGTCTAATATATAATTTAGACATAAAAGCAGGAAAATCAAAAAAATTCATAAATAAATCTTGGCTTTCTAGCAAGGATGGCTAAGGAGTGATATTTGAGTTGAGAGGTAAGAAAGGGAAGAAGTGAGTGTTCACGGGGAGTAGGACAGATTCAGTTTTTAGATGACAGTATTTCATCTATATAGAAGTGTCCAGGTAGAAGGGAGAAATCTAAATCTTCATCTAAGAGTAAAGTTCAGTGCTAAGAAAAGGTTAAAAAGTCAACTACTCAAACACTGTCCCTATGCAGGGTTTTCAGTTCATAGTCTAGGAGTTCCCTTCACTGGCAACCAGCCTGGCCTAATTTTTATTCCTTGAACCTGCACCCACTGGAAATGACTTTTGATGTCTCTTGCATACAGATGCTTTCATCCAGAGGTCCTTGGCATTCCCTTTGTACATGTGACTCAACCTGACTCTTAGGGACCCTCCTCTCCCATTTCACTTCCCCAACCCATCCACATGGGGGAAAAAACAAGTAGCAGATAAAGTTTCATCCATCCATCCCTGATATACTAAAGACTTAGAATACAGTGGGCCTTAAAATATTTTAGGCAAGAAAAAAATAAAGCCAGTATGAAGTGTGATTCTGAAAGTGGTTAAGAAAGAGAGGGTAACAACAGAACACGGTCCAAGGTGAGGCAAGGGAAGATGGCAATAATTGTGCAGAGAGAGGCATTATCCATGGAAGGAATAAGGACATCTCAGAGAGGTTTTACCTGTGAATGCCAAATTTTAAAAGTTATAAACACCTAACATTTTAAAAAATCATCAATTTTTTTTTTCTTTTCCTGGGGATTCCCTTGGGTTAAAAACAAGGTATAGCATCCAAAAAAATTTTTTTTTTTGACCACTCCACACGGCTTGCAGGATCTCGGTTCCCCAAGCAGGGATTGAACCCTGGCCACAGCAGTGAAAGCACAGAATCCTAACCACTACGCCCCCAAGGAACTCCCCAACATCCAACATTTTAATTTTATTTTGTATATTTTGCTTCAAACTCTCATCCTGTAGTTATTTCATTCTGGAATGAATCTCTTTTTATGTTAGCTTCCTTAAGTATGCTTCCATATATATTTTTTAAAACCTCAGAAATAACTGTTTCTGTTTAATATTTTCTGTTACTATTATGGGAGAGGAAAATTAATTAAAGACAGCAATATTTTAGCACACAATAGTGGGTGAGAAGTAAGGGTTATTAAATTTTCCAAGTAGAGTCAAATAAAAATATTATTTTAAAATTATTTTATAGTACATATAAACACTAAAATTATCAAATACATGAAGAAATAAATTTAAGAATATTAAAACATTTTAATATTTCACAAAACATGTAGCTTATTTTTAAATTGACTCTCCTTTTTAGAACATTGATTATTTATTTATTTATTTATTTATTTTTTGCGGCACGTGGGCCTCTCACTGTTGTGGCCTCTCCCTGTTGTGGCCTCTCCCGTTGTGGAGCACAGGCTCCGGACGCGCAGGCTCAGCGGCCCTGGCTCACAGGCCCAGCCGCTCTGCGGCATGTGGGATCTTCCTGGACCGGGGCACGAACCCTTATCCCCTGCATCGGTAGGCAGACTCTCAACCACTGCACCACCAGGAAAGCCCTAGAACATTGATAGTTTAACAGAAAAGTTGCAGAGAAAGTAGTTCCCTGGTACTCCCTCTACCCCAACCACACAGAGTTCCCCAAATTATTAATTAATATCTTGCATGGTGTGGAACATTTGTTACAAACAGTAAACCAAACTCTATACATTATTATTAACTAAAGTACAGAGTTTGCATTAGGGTTTACTCTTTGTGTTGTAGAGTTCTGTGGGCTTTACAAATCAATCATTGTTTTCACCATTAAGATATCATAGAGAATAATTTCACCACCCTAAAATCCTCTGTGTGCCTCCTGTTCATCCCTCTCCCTCTCCCGTTAAATCCTTGGCAACCACTGATGTTTTTACTAATTCTACAGTTTTAACTTTCCAGAATGTCATATTGTTGGAATCATACAATATGTACTGATTGCATTTTCAGACAGGCTTCTTTCACTTAGGAATATGCATTTAGATTATTCTACGTCTTTTCATAGCTTGTTAGCTATTTTTTTTTATATTACTGAATAATACTCCTTTGATGGATGTACTATAGTTTGTTTCTTCATTCACCTATTGATGAACATCTTGGTTGCCTCTCCTTATTGGAAATTATGAATAAAGCTTCTATAAACATTTGTGTCCAGGTTTGTGTGGAGGTAATTTTTTAACTGAGTTAATGTCTAGTATCTCTACTGAGGAAACATATAAGACTATGGTTAGCTTTAGAAGAAACTATCAAACTATCTTCTAAAGTGGTTGTTCCATTTTACATTGTAACCAACAGTAAATGAAAGTTCTTGTTGCTCTACATCCTTGTCACCATTTGATGTTTTCAGTGTTTTGGATTTCAGCCACTCAAATAGATGTGTAGTGATATCTTATTGTTGTTTTATTTTGCAATTACATAATGACATGGTATTGAACACATTTTCATATGCATATTTGCTATCCGTATGTTTTCTTTGGTGAGGTATTTGTTCAGATCTTGTGCCCATTGTTTAATTAGGTTGTTTGTGTCCTTATTATTGAGGTTTAAGAGTTCTTTGTATCTTTTGAATATCAGTCCTTTACCAGGTATGTGTTTTGCAAAAGATTTTCCCTTGTCTGTTGCTTAACTTTTCATTCTCTTAACAGTGTTTTCACAGAGTAGAAATTTTTAATTTCAGAGAAGTCTAACATTTCAATTATTTCTTTCATGGATAGTGCTTTTGGTGTTTTATCAAAAGAGTCATTGTGGTGAAATCCAAGTCACCTAGATATACTCCTAAGTTACCTTCCCAAAATTTTATATTTCTGTATTTACATTTAGCTCTGTGATCCATAGGGAGTTAACTTTTTTGGCAAAAGATATAAGATCTGTGTCTAGATTCTTTTTTTTTTTTTTTTTTAATGAACCAGATTTTTAGTTGTTCCAGTATCACTTATTGAAACGCTATCTTCTATTCATTGAATTGCTTTTGCTCTTTGTCAAAGATAAGTTGAATAGCTATAGACATATATGTATGTCTATATGTCTGGCATCTCTCTTCTGTTCCATTTCCTTATTTGTCTATTCTTTTATTAATACCATACCATTTCCATGTTGTAGTTTTATAGGAAGTCTTGAAGTTGAGTAGAATCAGTCTGCTCACTTTTTATTCTTCAACATTGTGTGGCCAATCCTAGCTCTTCTTCTTTTCCATAAAAACTTTATAATCACACTACCATATATAAAATAGATAAACAACAAGGATTTACTGTATAGCACAGGGAACTCTATTCAATATCTTGTAATAACCTATAATCAAAAAGAATCTGAAAAGGAATATATATATGTATTTAAATATATATAAATATATATATATAAAACTGCATATATATATCTATAAAACTGAATCACTTTGCTGTACACCTGAAACTAACACAACGCTGTAAATCAGCTATACTTCAAAAAAAAACTTTATTTTGTTGATATCCACTGAGATTTTCATTGGGATTCCACTAAATTTGATCAGTTAGGGAAAAAATGTTGCATAGTAATGTTGACTCTTCTTATCCATTAGCACGGAATATCTCTTCATTCATTTAGATCATCTTTAATTTATTTCAATATAGTTTTGCAGCTTTCCTTGTACATATTTTGTTAGATTTATACCTGAGTATTTCCTTTAGTTTGCTTCTGATGTAAGTGGTACTTTGGTTTTAATTTCAAAATATATTAACCTGGTATCCTATAACCTTGCTGTAATCTCTTATTAGCTCTAGAAGCTCTTTTTAGGCTATTACTGGAATTTTCTGGTTAGACAGTCTTTTATCTGCAAATGAAGTCTCTATAAGTTCTTCTTTCTCATTCTATATTACTTTTATTTTCTCTCTTTAATACGAGGATTTCCAGTATTAAAAAAAATAGCGGTGGTGAAAAGGACATTTTTGCTTTCTTCTTAATCTTACAGGGAAAATATCTATGTTCTCACTATTAAGTATGGTTTTAGCTGTGGGTTTCTGTTTTCCTCTTTTTCTGCCTTCACTTGTGTTGAGCATTTTTTATTATTCCACTTTAACTCATCAGTTGAATTATTATCTATACCTATTTTTTAACAGAAATAGTTTTTAGGTACTAGACATGTAAGTACTATAATAATTTTTTTTTTAATTTTGAGAGAAAAGTTAAAATTATATAAAACTTATATAAAAACTTACATTCTCTTCACCTCAAAGAAGAATAAACTTTGAAAAAGATATAATAAAATCAGTATGATAAATATATACTCCTCAGGCATGGTTTCTCAGATATGTAAAGGGTCTAGGACAATATCTAAGACATGAAAAGTAGTAAAACTATCACCATAAAACACTCTGCCTAATTCATTTATTCAGATTTCCCAGAGAACTTCGAAAATTATTTGAGCTAACCTATTATCTCCATTTTTCCCTTGAAACCAAATGTGTTATTTAGAGTGCAACTTAAGTTGCTTTAGTAAAGAATCTTAAAACATACATTTTAAAATAGGACAGAAGTTTTTTGTTTCTCACATAACCGTTCAGAAGAGAGGAAGCCGTAGCTTCATTAGCTCATTAAGGGTCTCAGTCTTTCCATCTTGTTGTTTCACCTTGCTTCACGGTGCTGTCCTTGTCTACACAGTCAAGTCTTTTGTCACTACCACATACTTATTCCAGGCCCCCAGAAGGAGGAAAGAGAGTGAGAGCCTAGGGCACATAGCCTGAGAGTTACTTATTTAGCTTCTACTCACATTTCATTAGCAAGAACTTAATCACATGGCCAAGAGAGACTGGGAAATAGGGTCTTTAGCTGGGAAGTTATGTGCACAACTAAGACTTACAAACAGAGGTGGGGGGGGGAGTTTCTATAAGAAAAGAAAAATAAGAGGTTGATAGAATAAATACAGTTCTCATACCAAGCATTTAATTTTACAAACAAATGTATCTTTGTATTTATATTGGTGTTTGTTTTCATGAGAGAAAAGCAGTAGAACTTCAAGAGTTGCAAGCATTGACAGATTTAAATAGGTGAATCTCTGTTTACTTGGGGGTAAAGATTAAACTTAGAAATACTAAATTATAGTATGTTGTTCAAGATTTCTATAAAGTGTAAATCATATATATATATACAATTTCTATATATATTAGTATTATATTATGTATATTTTAATTATTCCCATTATATATATATATATATATATATATATATATATATATATATAAGTTTTATAGCCAGGTCTCCAAAACTGTAAGTAGAAATATTAGTATTAGTGATTCTATAAAAATATGAACAGCATTTATAATGCCTGCAGGTAGTACTCAGCAGGATTGAGTAAGGCATCATTTATTTATTGTCTGTAAAGTAGCTAAGGATTTCTGGCAAAACCGGAAATTGAATATCAAATTTCTAAAATGAACCAAATTATATAGAACAATTTTATTTTTTTCTTGCTATAAAACTATCTTGGTTTATAAGCTTATAACTTAACAAAGATTAAAGCTGAAAATACTTGACGGAATATATACACATACATATATAAATAATTCATATATATAATTCTACATATAATGTATACATTCACTCACATGCAAAAAATAATATCTGAACTAGTTTATTCTAACGTAGATAAATGTGGCAAAGAGCACTTAGAAGGTTTAATGAGGCTAAATCAAATTAATTATAATTGTATCTGTGGCAACTAGTGCCCCCAGACTGCCTCCTGGCTTTGCAGAGATCTTGGCAAATGTGTGCTTAGGTCCCACTACTTAAAATCAAGGAGCTGACAGACCAAATTTTCTTCCTGAGATTTTGCTTGTTAGCCAAACTGGAATGCTTAGTACATCAGGTCACTCTGCTTGAATTCCCAAACAACACTGGGCTTTGGGATATGATCCCATGATAACTCGTTGAAAGTGTCTAAATACATGTACCTGGTATAATGGGCCACAGGTGACAACTTAGGCAGAAGGATTTTTTTCTTCTCTCTGACATGTATTTTTGACAGTTTTACAAACTGTCTAACAGCAACCTTCAGACTCCATCTTAACTCTTTGTTTGTTGCACTACCATAAATTATGTTCCTCTGACTTTTTAAGGATTCTTGTAGACATTATTATAACAGTCTTTGATCAGTTTCAAATTGGATGAAAATATTTACAGATTAATTTGGGGCAGTAAAAGTGTAAATATTTGTATTAATTAAAAGATAAAGCCATGTTTTCTTAAGCAGTTGGTATTTGTTATACATATTGAATTATTTGAAATATTGATTTATGCCTCTATTATTGTAAGGTTTTAAATTAATGTACTTTTTTTTTAGAATATGTATAATGCTCCTTAACACCTATGAAAAAATTGTGTTATTTAAGGGTGTAAATTGTTTCTAAACTCTATTATAAAGAGATGGAAATAAAAATGTTCTGCACTCTCTTAGAAGACATATAGGACAATATATAGATAAAGGCAGAAATATATAGAACATTATAAAAATCATATACAAGTCCTCCAAACTGTGAAAAATCAGCAGAAAATCCCCTACCCCCTCTCCCTTACTGTCAAACAGTATATCCTCCCCCATTAAGTAAGGCAATCACAAGAGACCTAATTCAATTTCTTGCTACTATAATAGTGAAATACATGTGTGTCAATCTATCCCTTCCATTATTTTTCCAGTTGTAATAGGAGGAGTATTACCTCCATGTTAGAAATAATTTTTCTATTTGTGTTTTGGGACCTATTTCTTTTTCCTTCTCTGGCATACCATGGCCAAAGGTTTCTCATATATAATCAGTTCTTTCTCTTTAGGGAGGCCTTCCCTTTAACAATTAAAGAGATATAGATAATCCATAAACAAACAACAAAAAAACAGACTCTACCCTATGTTCTCTTCAACTAAATATCTCTTCACATTCACAGTCATAATTATTGAGAGAGTTATTTATACTCCTTGACTTACTATACAGCTCAAAGTATTCTGAGATCTGTACCCCCAATATAACAAATTATTTTGTAAGAATCAAAAAATGACCTCAGTGTTACTAGTCAAGTGTGGACTTTTTTAGTCATTTTCTCATTAGCACTATTTGAGATATTCTTGACCAATGCTTCATGCTGTGATACCTTGACTCCTGTTACAGCATACACTTCTTATTCAGTCATATATTCAATTGTATATTAGAAGTCTGCATTTGGACAGTTCTCAGGAAACTTTATAAAAGATGTCACCCTGCATTTTCTCATTCCCAACAAATCAGTTTCTTTGTATGTGTTTTTAGTTTACTGTCCACTCAGTTGCCCATAAAACCTGTCTCATTGTTGACCATATCTTTTACTTCCCTAACCCATGTTAAATATTCCATCAAAATTCTTCTATTTTCTAAACTTAACAAATCCCTTCACTTACATCCATCACCTCAGTTGCCATCTTTACTCATATATTTTATGATCTTGCCTAATTTTGTATTGTTCCTCTTATAGGACTTCCTACCATAGAGATTCTCAACAGCAATCTCTTTTTCTCACTGCACACCTAGTAATCTTTCTAAACTTCAAATGAAGTCATGTGATTCCACTATTTAGTGGCTTCCCATTTTATCATTGGTATCTATAAAGAATAGATTTTTAAAATTGAATTAGTGAACAGATGAACAGATGAGTTTAAATACAAAGTAGGAATAAAAGCATAATTCAGGAATCGTTAAACATGTCTCAAGTTAATTTTCCTGTTATGAATTATTTGGTAGCATTCAGATATTGTAAGTTAAGAATTTGAACCATTATGTCATTAAGTAAAAAAGAAACTTATAGAATACTGTACATAGTGTGATACTACTGGTGATTTTATGTGATATAAGAAAGGTATACAACTTTCACTAATATTTTTATTTTTCACAACCATGTGTTCCTGACAGTGTGAAACATTGTAAAGAAACACAATATTAACTCTTATTTATTCAGTTTCAACCTATTTAATTTAATATCCAAGGATACAAAACACTTTTTAAGATGAGGTATTTTAGGTTATTTGCTTTAAGTATTTCACTTGTTAAAAGATATTTTTACCTCAAAGGGAATGAGTATCATGTTCAAGGCAATAAATTTCTCATAAATGAATTCTAAAGGAGTTATATTTTCCATGGTGATGACATTCATGCTGCAGTACACTCTAAATATCAAATATTTTTCATAGTCATTTAACCCCCAAATACATGTTGTTAAATTTTCAAAAGAAAATACTAAATTCTCTAAATATTTAAGAGTTTTCAAAAAATTTAATTGAATATTTCAGAGTTAAATATAAAGACAGAATGCATTTAAAATATTTTTTCTGTAGTACAGTCTTATTATCCAAGAAAAAAGTTCAGTTGTGTATTTATCAAGAAATTTTCAAAAGTCAGTTTTATTGAGGAATTGCTAATATATGCTCATCAGTTCTTTTCATTACTTTTTGGTAAAATCACTAGTCTCTATATTAAAGAACACTAATATAAAAGAATGATGTAAGAAAGAGAATTTTGTTACTTATAAGGGAAAATATTCTTCACAGTCCCTGCTTGTAGGTAGCTAATATGTATTTGTAGTTCCTTCAGTTGGCCCTATTGTAGCACTAAAATGGCCAAACAAAATTTTCTTTCATGTCTGACTGAGACGTTATAACAGGACATTGCAGAGATCCAGAGGGTAATACATTTAATGAAGGCATATTATAGCATGTTAAGTAAATTTCATTTAATTTGAAAATTTGTAAATTTTGAAAGTTTTCTGAGACTCATAGCATTGAAAACAATTCAGTTTAAAATCAGATACCTAGCCAATTTATCCATTTATTTCTAGTACCCTCACAAACATAAAAGGATACAAAAAGATGCAGAGAGTAGTTTATTTCCAATTTAATTATTCCTGGTTTTGTTTTGTTTTGTTTTTGAAAGACTTTTATGGCCCTTGGAGTTGAGTCCTTTTGAGAGTTTCTTTAGTAACCATAAAATGGGTGAATATTAATACTATCATTTAATATGTGAGAATATATTCATACACACGTACATTACATGTGTGTATGTGTGTATATATGTATATGTATATATGTACATTAAAATATTTTGGAATTCATTATTGGTAGGAATTTTGAAATATAAATGTATATCCAACATATTTTCAACACATTTGATTACATTTAATATCAACCTCCCCCCGCAGTACTCTTTGAAATAGGAAGGAGGAATGTTTATGAATTCCCATTTTCCTAGTGAACTATTTGGTGATTAGAGAAATAATTTGATTCAGATTATATTTTAGTCAGTATTGAGTCTGTATACAATGCTGGCCTCTTTATGCATCTTATATTTTCCCCCACAAAAATTACATTATTATTATGAAAAAATCATAGCCTATGAAATCTGTAGATATAAATTCAAATAACATGTGAACTGCTGACTGTGTGACTTTGAACAAGTGACTTGATTTCCTTCAGGCTCACATCCTCATTTGTAAAATGCATATGACAAGTAATACATATAATGATAACTAAGTAGTTCATAGTAGGTCCTCAGTAATGTTGGGGTCTTCTAACATATTTCTCTTAGCTCTATGAAGTAAAAGCATGATTACACATAAAAATAATATATATATTCATATGTGTGGGTACATGTGCACATACGTATATATGTATGTATATGTATATATCTATAGTAATGTTACATGTTCTTACAAAAAGTTGAAATATCCTTTTTCTAAATACTTCAAGGATGATTGAAAGAGAATTGTGAATGAAGTTACTTTAGAAAAATGTAGTGTAAAACCAGAGTAAAACTTGATAAATCCTTAAATTGTGTGTATTTTAAAAGTCTTTAATAAGAGTTTGACTTGAAAGGAAGAATACACATTTAATTCAAAATAGTCATCTGGCAAATAGATTAACTGAATCCATTGAAGTGGTAAAGCAATATATGTGGAGGCTAGCAGGTAATAGCAAAACCTGAACTCGGGTATGAATGCTGGGAGACCTTCCTGTTTGGAGGGAATAGATTAGTAGTCTCTATTGGCATGTTAATTAAACAGAAAGATAAAAAAATGTGCTAAGTAAGTGTATTTCTAGATCTGCCATCTTGGCTAAGTATGTTTAATAAAAAAACTTCAGCCCATAGAGAAATTAGCCCAAATCATTCTGAAACGGAGACTTCTGTTTCCTTAGTGACAAACTATAAAAATGATTCCTGAAAATATAGTGTTAGTGGACGTCTTTAAATTTGGGTCCTTAGAATTAAAGATGAAGATGAATGAGTAACTCAAACACAAACCATCAGTATTTTTGTTCTGGATCTCAGTAATAATCTGTATTAGTATTTAAAGTGTATTTAATGTTTAAGTTATGCACTCATATTATCTATGAGGAGTAGCAGAAATGAGACTTATTCAAATGTTTAAAGATAATCTAAGATTATCCAATTTTGTATGATCATTGACTAAATTAACTGCATGTATGTAATAGTTGGGATGGTTTTGCTAGATTGGGGTATTTGAAGAAAATTGAATATATTACATACATTAATCAAGTTTAAATTTCTTAATAAAATTATTTACTTAAGTGCAAATCCCTCAAAGTGATTTCAGAGATAGAAAAGTATTATATAGAATAAGATTTTATAATTTTGATTTAAAAGTAAAACTCTAGTTTTTAAAATTTATTTCAGTACATTGAATATTAATTTTTAAAAAGAAGGTGCAAAGATTTTTTGCCCCAGAAGCCAGCGTCAAATACACCTAAGCATAGGTTGACAGGTAGGTGCAAATTATGTAATTTTAATTGATATGATAATTTCTCACATACTTAATTATATCCTTTTGATTTTTAAAAACCTATTAACAAGTTCCTTTGAGAAAAACAGAAATGGTTATGATTAACTATGTTGAATATTTTATATATATTAACAAAAGCTTAAATTTGTATGTTGTCATCTCCTAGCAAGTCTGTTAACTAAGTGACGATCAGCTTTTCTCCATTATGTCATTATAACATGTAGTCTGTTTCTAGGTGAACTTTTCCAGCCTGGAATCCCCCAGCATTACACATGATTAGACCATGAAGAATTTTCTTGTAGTCTTTGTCAGATTTTATTATCAGAATAATGCTAATCCTTGAGATGATTTTTTTTAACATTTTGTCAACTGGAAATAACATACCTGTAAATCTGTTTAGCTAAGTGAATCAAGGTCTGGATGAATATATCCTGCCATTGAATAAAAGTTAGTGTTTGTCATCTTATAACAAGCTCTATTTACTATGTATAAAGATCCACCGAGGTTCAAGAAGAGAGGCCATAACTCAGCCCTCCACAGCTGGAGGATCAAGTCAGACTTTAAGAAGGGTGTGTGGAGAGGGAGATAATGTTGTAATCCTATGTGGAATATACATTTCCCATGTAAAGAGTGATGGAATGGAGACTCAGAGATGTCAAGTAACCTTCCCCAAATCTCAAAGTTTACCAAGAAGCAGACCTAAATATGTTTTGTACTATATACAGACGACTTCCTTAAAAATTTTATTTTTGAGAGTAATAATAATAATGTTCTCATGGATCCTAGTGTAAATATTCTCTTAGGGTGCTGCAGTATTTATTGGACAGTTATACTTAGTTATAAAACAATTCTTTACAGCCTCATGTTTCATCCATCAGCTTATTATATGTTTACCATAATACAATTTTACAATTCTGTATGATTACTCTGATAAACAAATTTTGGAACAAATGCAACTAAAACTGCTAAGCATATTGGAGTAGAAATGTGATTTATTTGAGAAGAGCTGAACCACGGGCATTAGTCCACTGTATTGAGTGAATGAATATCAGTTCATCAGGTGAGTTAGTTCAAAGGAAGTCAGTTAAGAGCTTTTACTGCATTTGAAAAATTAAGAAGTCATGTCATTAATTCAAATGCTTAGAAACATTGCATGAATCATATATACAATAAATTACATTCTGTATGTAGCACAATTTCATTAATTATACACACACACATATACTGAAAAAATGGTCTGTGATTATTATTTTACATCTTTCTCTTTAATAAAGGGTCACGTCTTCCCTTGATGGATAGATAGCCTCCTAGATCTTCCATGGGCTGACTGAAAAATAGTGTCATTCTTATCCATGCATAAAATGAAGATTATGACCCAACTGTCATGTAACCAGAGGGATCATCTGTCTTTCCTTTTCTGAGTCAAGGGATTTTGGCAGGAACATAATATTCCCTTCAAAATCAGTTTGTTCCCTTGACTTTTTTTATAGACTCCATTTATCTGATTCTGCCTCTTCTGTACCATCTTTGGGCCTTCAGACTGATTAGATCCTAATTCTTTCAGCATGCTGTCAACATGTCCCACTCAGAATAACTATTAAGCCTTTGCTTTTGCTACTCCTCTGCAATTGTGTTTCCCTTTCTGTGCTTCCTGGCTCTGCTTTGTGATTTTCACCTATTTTGCCTCAAGCTATCTCCTGACAATGTGTTACCACCTCTTTCTATGAGTTTGTTGCTTCTCTACCCAAGTAATTTATTTATGTCCCCTTCCTTATTTCCCCATCCCACCTTAACTCATGACCCTAATTATTAACTTTTTATGTAAACATTCTTTTATTTTGTTTCAATTCACTGTGAATATTTTAAAAGATTAGACATTTTATTCTATCTTAATTATGCAAACAGTACATTTTCCAAGATTAAAAGTCTTCACATGTAAGTACTCATGTTGAAACTGCAGTAAGCCAATATCCAAATATTAAGGGAAATATCTTTTTCTACTTAGCAGAAAAATTGAATGCTTCAAATGTTGCTAATGTAAGGTAAATCGTTCATCCAGTTTTTATTTTTTAATTCCAATAGTTTCATGCACTGGTAAAAATTAGAATTGCAATTTAAACAGGTTTTCAATATTATACACTAGCTAGTGTACAGATTTTATTCAAAGATTTGTAAGAGTTCTCAGGAAATTAATCCAGGGCTACAATCAACAAAACTGGATTCTCTGGTGTTTTGCATTAAAACAAATCCTTTCAAAAGGAAATTATAATGAAGTCATAAATGCAATTGAAGATAATTGATTAAATCTTTTCCTTTTATCCAATAACTGAACTAAGTGTTTGAGAACTAAGAGAACTTTTGAGAATTGTACTAATTGATGGCTTTGCATACTTATGTTATTTAGAAAAAAGGATGGTTGTTTGGTTTACAGATGTTCACAGTCTTCTGCTTTCCACTGTTTTTAGAGGAGCTCTATATGTTTAATTGTTCAATTCACTACAAAGGAAGTAGTTTTCTTTTTCCTAAGGTGGGAAGAATTGTCATAGACTGGATTACCAGGAAAGTAGAATCTGAGATGGAGATTAGATTAGTGTGTATCAAGTTTATTAGGGATGTTCTTATATTCACTACCTGTAGAAGGAAAAGAAGAGGACAGAGCAGGACTAGAGTCGGGGGGGGGGGGGACAGAAAAATGGATTATGCTATAGTCTCAGTGAAGATCTCAGCTGATCTCCTAGAAATGAGGATGGTCATTTGGAATTATACAATACTGGGATGAGGAAACTAGATTTTTGTACTATGTTGAGCAGTCATTGGATGAGCAGGTCCTGGTAAAGAGAGTTGACCTTGGGAGAAGCAATTCTTATCAGCCATAGAGATTTTAAAGGATTTAAATGGAAGTCTGGGTGGAAAATCCCATCATGAGCTAAAGAAATAATTACTCAAATAAAGTAAAGATAGAAATATTTTAGGAAAAATAAGCACACTGTTGTACAGAGACAGCATCAATCAATTATTTAATATTCTATAGATCTTATATCTGTGATACCCTTAGAATAATATTCTAATTGTTTTCTCTCTTCTCTTCTCATTCCTCCTTTCCTGCTCCTAACTTTCCCCCCCTCTCTTTCTCCACTTGTTCTCTCCCTGTTTGTTTATATTTCCTTGAAAACATTTTATGATATACATTTTAAAACATATACCAGATTGAACAGACTTTTATAGTGAACAACTATATGCTGACCACTTAGATTTTACTTACCCTTTTTAAAATTTACTTTTAATTTACATAATTATTTTGAAGTTACATACAAAATTCACTTTTTGGTTGTTGGCCAATATTGTACATTTTGACAGATTCACAGAATGGATTCTCTTCTTCAGGCTGCTACACAGAGTATAATAAATTGTCTGGCTTATAAACAACAGAAATTTATTTCTCACAATTCTGGAGGGTGGGAAGTCCAAAACCAAGGCACTTATTTTTGGAGCCCATTGTTTTGATGTCTGGTGAAGGTAGACATTCTTCATTAATGGCCTTATTCTCACTGTCACTTCACATGGTGAAAGAGGCAAATAACTTTTTAGGGCATTTTTTATACAAACACTAATCTCATTCATGAGGGCTCTACCTTTGTAAACCTGTAAAGTCCAAGACATCTAAATATCATCTAAATTCGACAGGGGTAAAACTCAAGGTATAATTCACTCAGAGGCAAATTGCTCTCCAGCTGTGCATCTGTGAAACCAAACATGTCATGTGCTTTCAAAATATAATGTTGTTACAGGCAGAGGAGAGGCACTTCTATACCAAAAGGGGAAAAAAGGAAAGAAGAAAGCATGAGGATTTCAAAGTGGCCGGGAGGCAGTCTAAACTCTAGTTCAATGAGTCATTGTTGTGTCTCCTGGTGGAAGCATTCCTGCCCCTGGAACTAAGAGCTCCAGGCCAGCAGAGCATAAAGTCGTGGGAACAGGAAGCAAAAATCTTGCTAGTGGGACACTAAGGGTAATAGTGAGTGGTACCACTTCCATTTCTACCCCTTGATCTTTGGACCTATAAAACCTGGCTATGGGGAAACGACATCATATATTGGACACTGATTCAGAGCATATACAGTTTTCTGGCAAACCTTGTTCCAGGCCAGCAAGGTATTGCCACTTAGCTGATGCTATAACTAAGTCTTCAAAAGGCCATTCCACCAGCTGCTTCAGGTTGGTGGGGACATGGAAAGACCAGTAATTTCCATGAGCATGGGCCCACTGCCTCACGTCTTTTGCTGTGAAGTGAGTTCCTTGATCAGAAACAACATTGTGCAGAATACCATGATGGTGCGTAAGGCATTCTGTAAGTCCAAGACTGATAGTCTGGACAGAAGCATTGCATGCAGGGAAGATAAAACCATTTCCAGTGGTGTCTACTTCATTAAGGACAAAATGCTGCCCCTTCCATAATGGAGGAATTCAAATGTAATGTCTGCCATCGGGTAGCTTGGCTGATCACCCTGGAAAACTACGCCATACTGGAGACTTTGTTAGTCTTGGTAACAGGAAGATTGAGCACTTACTGACCGTAGCTAAGTTCCTGTCTGTTTAACTCTCAATGCCCTTATATTAACAAATGATACCCCGTGTGGATGAGAATTCAACTTGTACTATAATTCAGCCCATCACAGGATGAGATTCTGCATTTGATTTTTAGCAATTTCAGCTTTGTGGCTGCAGGAAATAAGGCTCTCATTCAGGGCATACCCAGAAGCTCATAGGTCATTTTGGGTTATTTGAGGTGGGAATCCAAAACCCTGAGTTCAGCCTTTCCTTTCACCACTTTGTTCAGTGACATTAGAAGTGTTGACCTAAAACAAATAGACTGTCAGCAAAAATTTCTACAGCAAAAGTGTGTTTATTCAGCATTGACAGAGAATTGCAATTTGGGGACTGCAACCATGGTGAGCCATGTGCAAGTTCTCTGCAAAAAATGGAGAGGAGAACTCTTTTATAGAGGGGAAAAGAAAGTTGGGAGGACAATCGTTAACAGAGTCCATTGGAGGAATTGAGAGTTCAAGGTTTAGTGCCTTTTTATCAGCTAACTTGTGACAGTCTGTCATTGGCTGAGCTCTTGCCAGGCAAAAAGGGGAAGTCTCTCTTCTTTCTGTTGGGCTCTGCTATGGTTGTAGGGGTGTGAGAGCTCCTCCTTCTTGTCTTTTGGCTCTATTTAATCCAGGTTTCTGTTTATTTTCTTTTTATAGAAGCAACCAACCAAAGTAATTATATTCTTTAGTTTCGAAAAATGTTCTTGCTTCTAATGACTGGGAGATTAGGAATATCAAATACAGATAGTTTGAGTAACTCTATTGACTATCAGTGCTCTTTTTCCTACTGGAAATAGATTCATTAGCCTCTTTAAATCTAATCAGATTAGATAGTTAATTCCAGGAACCCCAGAACCAATTCCAAAAACTCATCCGTAAAATTCTGTTCCTCTACAACCACTCTCATTAACAAAATCCACATGCATCCTAGAGGACAGTTTTCTTCTACCTATAATCCCCTCATGCTTCTTCTTTTAAGTTCAACTAACTCTTTGTGAGCCCCCGGACCCTAGCAATCACTAATCTATTCTCCATCACCATTGTTTTGCCTTTTCCAGAATATTATAAATGAAATTTTGCAGTATGTAATCTTTGAGTCTGACATCGTTCACTTAGCATAATGCTTTGAGGTTATCCATCTTTTTTTGCTTCTATAAATAGTTTGTTCCTTTTCAATACTGAGTTTCTTTCAAATGAAAGCCATTGGCAGTGATACCTCAGAAATGCAATTTGCAGCCTTCTAGCTCTGCTAGCATTAATGATTCGCACATAGAACCAAGAGCAGGTAGCTGAGAGACAATAGAAACATAAATTGTTCAATAGGCATTAAATAATTTAACTAAACGTGTGGACAAATTATATATATTCTAATAATCAGTAGGGTTATATAATTCAGCAGCTTGTTTCAGCAACAAAAAACGTTAATAGTTTTAGGCTATATTATTTCGAACATAGTGGCTGATAGAACTTCTTTGTAAGTCTTTTTGCCACAGTTAAAGAGGATTATTGAGAGGACAAGACCTGGGATTGCAAAGAGATTCAAAACATGTTGAATAAAATAAAACTAAATAAAGCTATACTAAAAATCTCCAATCTCACAATAACAGCTGAAGACCTGGGAATAGAATTTGCAATTTATAGGATAACTTGGGAACCTCTTTTTGCCCTGTGAAATTATGGTTCTAAATTGAGTTTTAGAGTCAAATTATTTTGAACATGAAATGTTTCTTAAACAGCATTTACTCCGTTCATATTTTTGATGAGCCCATTGAGGAACAAGTTATTAGGTACCTGCTTAACAACAGTGAAAAAGAAGGACATTTCTCTTCAAAGAAAATTATTTACTTTCAAGTTGGACACAACTGGAGCCATATTCTTACTCTGGGGTCCTAAACAACTTCTGTAAACTCATGCACAAAGTAGAAATATGGCAAAATCTTTTCCAAATGCAAAAAGTCGGGATAAAAATTTCTCATAAAATAAGTAATAGCATTATTGTAAGGTTAATGAAATGACAGGGATGATCTTGCAAAGCTAGTTGGTTTGGGTTTCCAGGAGTCCTGTCACTCAACTCAAACCCATTTCTGTCCTGCCTGGTGTTAGGTGTATCACGGTTATATTATCTACCTTTCCTTTTTTGGTTTAATATATGTAGGGTATAAACTATGATCTTCTCTGATTAGGACTTCCATGACAGTGGCAGTAATTCCAGGAATCTCTCAGCTGATTTGTGACTATTTATTGGACACTCCACGGATAGGTTAGGCTGAAAGAAAACTAAAGAACAAGGAATGTACCCACTGCCTCCTTAATCTCCAAATGGGTGCCTAGATTTCCCTTTCCATCTATAGAAAATAAGAACTTTATTCTGTCCTCATTCTATCCATTCTATTCTCAACCCCCTTATTAAAGGGGGGTAAGTTGTTGGACAGAGTTGAGCTGCTAGTCAGTTGGACTCTATTGGAATTTCCCTAGGTTTTATGATATTGATATTAACAAATCATAAATAGGGGCACAATATTTTTCAGTTTTTGAGGAGTTAATAAAATAAGGTCCGTTAGTTTGTAGAGCAATGTCCACAAAATAGTACATAGTAAAGAGATTTTAGTCTCTTAATATAATAGCCAAAGCTTATCAAGAACATAGTAGAGGTGAGGCATTTTCCTAAGTACTTTTACATTTTAGTTTATTGAATCATCATAAAAAATCTGTGATGGAGGTATTATTATTCCCACATGACAAGTAAGAATAAGGAAGAGAGAGAATGAATATTTGTCTAAGACCATCTAGGCAAATAAATTTGATATCAAGTATTTCAATGTAGGATTTCACCCTTACTAGGTGTAAAGACTTAAAAGTGAGCACATGCATATTTTCAAAGGGCTTTCATGTAGAAAAGGGATTAGGTTATTTTTGTATGTGCAGAGTGAGACTGGAGTTGATTGTTGTGGTAATGAACACAACATATGAACGATATGTGGAATTTACTGGGAGATAGTTTGACTTAAAATAAGAAGTTGTTTTCTAACATTTCTCACAGTAAAGTTTTTGTCGAGCAGAACACCATACGCCAGTTACCAGTCCAAACAGAGGACGCTAAACTGTCTGCCAAATAAATATTGGTATTCGAGCCACCAAGGCAAGCACCTGCAGTCAAGCACTGGATGGAACAATGCTTTACTTACAAAGAGAAAAGAAGGAGCAAGATCAGCTTCAACAGTGAGCATCATTTCCTCATGGCCAGTGGGTCTGTTTTTTGTAGCCATCGCAGGGCAATTTGCACTCCTCTCACGTTGCAATGAAAGGAACCTTGCTAAAGACAGATATAGCGGTGGGGCTGGTCAGATGGCACATGATGCATAAGTTTGAAGCAGAAACAAAAGAGCACTCATTTAACCTAAAACGGGAAAAATATTGCTGCAGAAGGTGGCAGGCCCAGCACAGTCTGTGTGGTTCTTAAGCTCTCGGTAAGGAAGTGTGCCGGGCCCCAGGCCCAGTCTTGTGCAGCTGAATGGGGGTGAGAACCCGCTCAGGAATGCTACTGTCTTTCCCAGCAGTCTCAGAAGGTCCTGTATTATTGGAGCAGTTAGAGCCCATGATAAGTGGCTATGAGGCAGAGATATTTTAGAAGGGATTCCAGAATTAATGGCTTTGCATTTATAGATGGTAAAATCCCTTCTAAATCTGACACCCAAAAACTTGTATGAAGAGATTGAGAATCATACAGTGTGTGTGTATGTGTGTGTGTGTGTGTGTGTGTGTGTGCATACACGTGTTAAATGTATATTTTTCAACAAAAAAGATAAACTTGTTCTAGCTTTCATTGAGAAACTTGTTCTCAATGTGGGGATCTTAATAATAACATATTCTTCTATTTTTCATAATAAACTATTAACACTTATTTTTCATTTAAACCCTTCAATGACTTTGAGAGTTTGAAGTGTGTTTTGTCTGAAATACCCATCTCTTTTACCTAGTTGGCAAGCTCATATTTATCTTTCAAGTGTCAAGTAAAATGTCTCGTATTTCTTGAAGCCTTGCAAAGACTCTCTTCCCAATGTCTAGGCAAAAATATTCAATATTTTTATCTCGCTCCCTAATTCATTATATTTCTTTTATTAAATTTATATTTCATAATTTTCACATTAAGCTATGAGATTCAAAGAGACAAAGCCATATCTCTTCTACATTTGGTATATTGGCACCTAGCATGATGCCTAGAATTTATAAATCCACAAAAGTTTTTGCGTGAATGAACTAATAATGAAACATTGAATAAAGTGATAACCCAATACAGATTGCTTATACTGCATGATTTATTCCATACTTATGCTTAAAAATTCATGCTTTGGATCATGGTATTTCCATTTTGTACTTCTAACATCTAAATTGGTATTCAGTCTCATATTTTGAGGTGCAAGTTCTCTCGATTTTGTTCCTATTCTCTCTGTCTGTGACATTTACACTACATTACCAACTATCACATTTCTGACCCAAGTCCTGAGATTGCACAATGCATGGATTTCCATCTAAAATGAGAAATTGCCTGTTGTTTCTCTATTTGCACCATTTTCCTATAATAGGGTTACTCTTAATTATCATAATGATTATTTTGAACATACATGGAGATTATATTGCTGAGCATATTTTAGAATCTTTTTCTCTTTGTTGATTTCTGAGGGTGAGCATCTGGTGTATTGTTCTTCGGCTCCAGCTATCATGTTATTTAAAGGGTTCTATGGCATAAAGGTGGGAGGGCAATTCAGAATTTCTTTCAGTGCATTTCCCACGAATATCATCACCATATGCAGACTGTGTATTAGATAAGGCGAGTTAGTCATGTGGTGAATTATAACAAGCAAGCTGACAGACATTTTGACACCCAGAGAAAATAGAGAATAAAATAGTGTGCTGAAAAAAAGCTAACCAATATTTGGCACCTATTTTTTAAATGATGTAGAAAAAAATCACCAAATATGTTTTAAATCATATTGCTTAAAACAAATACTGTATTAGATTTTAAACATTTAAAACCTTTTTAGCACTTCATATACACTATTATATTATACACTCAGAACTGGCACTCCTTTATCTTGAGACACACTTATTTTTAGCTTACTAACAACCTATTTTCCAAAAATGGAAATAAGTTTTTAATACATAATCTCACAAAATATATTTTTATTGCTGATAATGCACAGAATTAATCTATTTATTGTTATAATGAAATAAATTTTCATATTCAACTCAACAGACATTAATAAAGCAAATAAGTTCAAGGCATAATGTTAGACATTGAAGATCCAAAGATAAATGCTCATGATGTTTGCTCTCAATATGCTTTCAAAATACTAAACTGAACAAAAACAAATTCAGTAAATTTAATGTAACACCTTCAGATTGGTTCTAAGAAAGATATTAAGTGCTATGGGAAAATAAGAAAGCAAAATTGCTTCAGGACCTAGAGATGAAGTTATAGTTTAAAGAACAGGTCACATTTGAGCTTCAGCAGCTGAAAAAAGCAAAAACAAAAACAAAACAGGGCTTCCCACCAGTGTTGTGAAGATGCATGGAGTGTACAGGGAATAACAAATTGCCCACTGTGAGTGGAACGTTTGATAACAGGAGAGGTGGGAACATTGCCTGAGAGAGTGAACAGATTATAAAAAGTTATTGTCATAATGAGGAATCCAAACTTTTGAGAGCTTCCAGGTGCTTATTCTGAACTGGGTAATAAGACCTGAGTTGCTGTAGAAGAATCATCTTGGTGACCATATATAGGATGGCTTTGGTTAGGAGAAGGAAGGAATGGTGATGTTGAGAGCAAGCACTCTTTAAGAACATAATCTAGCAGACCAGAGCTGAAAGCGTAGAGCCTAAGAGCACAGTGGTGGTACGATGGAAAGGAGGTCACAGATTCCAATAGCCTTTTTATGGATGATGACATTAATCAATTCTTCACATGGTGGTTGGGGTTTTTGGTTGTTGTTGTTGTTTAGTTTTTTTCAACTTCAGTAGTATCATGATAATGTCCGTATTGAAACAGAATGAACCCCTGCGTTCTGTGGCCTCTGCTTCTCTTACCTCATCTTAATAACACTTTTGCGAGTTCCAGGATATTAGCCTGGGCTTGATTGGACCATATTTTCCCTCTCCAGGACCTCTAACATACTGGATTCTCTGAAAAAACTCCAAACACCACCTTCTCTCCTCAGAGCCCCTTTCTCATACCTTCATATATTTTCTTACACATTGCTTTTTCAAAGATTTCTTCCCTACTCACCCAATGTAAATTTCTCATATTCAGATATCTTAGTTTTTTTCTTAGTATTTACCCTAATTTACAACTTTATTTATATATGTTTGCATTACTAATATATGTTTCCCTCACTGGACTTTATCACACTTTTGGGTATAGTCCATATCTGCTTTGTGTAACCAAAACCTAGCTCCACAGTTAATAAATATTAAATAAACATTAAACGAATGTTACATGAATATTAACTGAATAAATAAGTGATATACTGAAGTTAGCATGAGGACTGGGCTTTGGAGAGAAGAATGTGAGTTTGGTTCTGAATATTAGGACTATGAGAGGTTTACATCCTCATCTTCGTCATTGTTCTAATCAGCCACACCGTGAGTTGAGCATTTACTGTAGGTGAACCGAGGGCTCTACATACAAGTTTTTATTTTATCCTCACAATATTGAAGAAATAAGATATAGAGGCTAAGTAATGATCCTAAGATTAAAAAACTAGAAAGTGAAAGATTGTAATTTAAATCAGGTTTTTCTAACTCAGAAACCCACTGTCCTTACTGTTTATGGTATAGTGTTAGTGTTTCAAGACAATCTAAAGCTACAAAGTATATTGATCCTTGAAATTATACAAACTAGAGAAGAGAGAAAAATTATTAGCAATGCAGAGCAAAAGATTAATTTATAGGTAACATTTATACCAATTATACAATAACTTTTATTACAAAAGTAATATGTGAATTAATGTCAACGGTTAAAAACAAAATTCAAGGAAGCCCTGCTTCACCCCCAACCCTCATAAATCTCACGTTTCTCTCTCCTACATAAGTAACTTTGGTTAAATATCAAATATCAAGTGTATACAATTCTGCTTATGTGTTGATGATGAAGACATAGATAACAGATAAGTAGATAGATAGATAGGTAGGTAGGTAGATAGATAGATAGATAGATATAAAACTCCCACTTACCACTACTTTGATCTTTGAGTTTTGTCTTTTATCCTTATTTAATTTTAGGTTTCCCAGTTCCCTTGAATTTTATCCTCATTATCTCTGCTTCATATTATATGTGTATGAGAATTTGAAGATAGATAGAGTTCATATATATAATACATGTTTTCTGAAAATTTTTGTTTAATTATTCCTATTTTAATGGTAATACAGATACATATATATTGTATGCATTTGTATATTTATTTTATAACTGTTAGCAAGATATTCATATTTTTCTTTAGTGATTTCCTTTAAAGTTAAGTGCCTATAGTTTCCATTTTTTACTCAAAATACAATTTCTTTTCCATGTTATCACTTCAAACTTCTCAAAATTAACTCTAATATTTTGTTGCAATTATCTAAAATATTCCAATTTAAAAATATTAAATTCAAAAAATTTCAGGGTTATTTTAGTTAGCTATAAATTTTGTACATCTCTTTACTCAACAGTGTAATTTTCCTTGTATTTGGAATTATTTTGCATTTTGCTTAGGAATATTTATGTGTAATCCTATCAGGATTTCTTAATGGTAAACATTTATGTCTGAAAATATCATATTTTATTCCTGTAATTTAAATTAAACAACTGAGTAAGAATTTCAAATTAAAAAATGTTCCTTCATAATGAAGACATTATTCCATTTCTTCTAACATTTGAGAAGACATCATCACCTGATTATTTGATTAGTTGCTTGGTTCTCCCATGGCTGGTTTCCTCCCACTCACCACTGGTTCTGATGTTTATGTTCTTCCTTTCCTCTGTATTGAATTTTATGTTCCCCACTTTCCTTGGGCTTTACTTCCTTCTCTCTGCTTTATAACTTCCAGAAAGATTTTATCATTCTGATCTGCTGGTTTCATCTCTCTTGCTTTCAATGGCTACTTTGAATTTATTATCTCTTTTTCTCTATTTCATATGTAAGTTCCAGTAGATGTTGGAATGGATGAGATCTTATTTATTCAGTTAGATATCTTGGATTTAAATTCTCCATTATGACTTAAGGCAGTGGTCCCCAACCTTTTTGGCACCAGGGACCGGTTTCGTGGAAGACAATTTTTCCATGAACGGGGTTGGTGGGGGGGTTGGATGGTTCAAGTAGTAGTGCTAGCCGCGGTTCAGGCGGTAATGCAAACGATGAGGAGAGGCAGATGAAGCTTCGCTCACTCACCCGCCGCTCACCTTCTGCTGTGCAACCTGGTTCCTAACAGACGCGGACCGGTATCAGTCCTCGGCCCAGGGGTTGGGGACCCCTCCCTTAAGGTATGAAGATTCCTTTATTTGCTTCAAGAGCACTGGAGTCAACACACAAACTAGTCGAGAGTTCCCCAGAATATGTGTGTTTCTCTTTTTTCAACTCACGGAATACACTGTCTGTGCTGTCTCTAATGACTGACTAACTCCCAGAACCCTATGGCTCACTGCACGTTTTTTCCAAATTGAAGACATCAGGTATGCTCCAAAATTAATAATTAAAAGGATGTTGTAGAATGTGTATCATCAGGAAGAGATGGCATCATTCAAATTGCAACATAGGTCACACTAAAAGTAAGAAGAATACACTCTTCTTCCATGTCGCAAATTTTTAACACTGGTGATTTTCCATCCACAAGTTTGTGTTGTCTAAGTGCCACCAATGTCTAGCTTACTCCAATACTCTTCAGGATCTCAATTACATTATTTGAACACAACCTAAGTAATTAGGAAGCACAATATTACAAATATGAAAGAAAGAAAAAATACACTTTTTCTTTTTCTTACATGCAAATGATAGGCATACACAGAGGTTTCAGGCCATGTTCTGTATTGATACAACACTATACTTTTGGGGATAGCAATGGCAAAAGCATAGATATGCAAATGTACTGCAAAAGTTCATAAATTTTTCACACAGCAGATATAAAATCATTGAATGATAGAGTCATGGGCTGCTACAGCCAGCAGGAATGTTTGATAATGTGTCATGTGATACATGAAGCAACACAAAATCACTGACTTCGTGTAGCTAGGAGTGTTTTTCAGGCTATACTCAGCCTCAGTTTATTATTTTCTTGCCAAAAGGTGAAGTTGACAATGAACTCATTAAACTGTGCCACATAAACAGAGAAGGGAACTGGTATAAAGGAATTAGCACAGAGACTGAGAATGTTGAGGCAAAAAGCAATTGCAGTGTAGCTGAAGGACAGATGACTGCCTTATGTCCTAGGATTCATTGCCCAGATTTGCTTATTATCTATTAAAAACAACAGTAACTAGAGTTAGAGAAAGGCAGAAAGACAAAAATATCTCTGCAAATGCAATGAATGAAATTTGTGGACTAATGAGGGTTATAGAAAAAACTCGCAGACAAACTTTTAAAAAATTTATGAGATATTCAACACCTGTTGAAAATGCCTCTCTCTGCATAGTGGAGTCTTGTTCTTTTTGACTTTTTATTTATTGTGCTTTTATGACTTTTTCAGTTTTACAAAAATAGGTATGAATTATTTTTGCAAAAAATAAAGTTTTTATTTAGCAGATTTTGGTTATATTTCTTTTGATTTTATTTTTAAAGAAAAAGCAGAAAATTACTGAGAATAGAGGAGATGAAGAAGGGGAGTCATTCTAAAAGAACAAAAAATAAGCAGTTCATGAAATTGTGCTTGACAAAATTTTGTCCAGCTCCTTGGGGATGAAAATTTGGGCATTAACATCCAAATTACCCTGAATATCATTGGTAATTTTCTGAGTGCAATATTTGTAAAGTGGACTAGTTTGTATACCATATATCCTTCAATGGGATTTAATTCAACATCAAATAAATATTTTGTAGGGTAAAATATACAGTATTCAAGTGGAAGTCCCCTTTATGTATTGTTATAACCAGATATATGAATAAGAATAGTTCCCTATGACAATTACAGTTTGGGGTATGGATTCAACAGAGGTGAGTTTGCTTCAGCAATATTTATTCAGCCTTATTTTCTGCTCAGGGATGTTGCTCTGTGTTATACAAGCATGGTGGACAAGGCATCAGCCATTGTAAGAAATCTACCTACTTAATGCTAAATGCAAATTCTAATAAAAAGATCTTTCTCTCTTAGAACTCTCCTAATCTTTCTGTGAATGGGTACTATTGGGTAGCAAATATTTTCTGTGCCATAGCCAGGGCCGCCTTGAATGATTTAGTTTCTTTCATCAAGGGCTGTGGGATTGGTGGGAACTGATGATGAGAAGACTCAACTAAGTGCCGAAATATTTTCTATTATAGCATGCTAATAATTATGTGGTCTATAAAATTGATTTAATTTTTTTTACATTTTTACAACATTTTTACAACATTCTCTGCATCCTATGCAAATTCTTTGGATAATCTAAAAGTAGAATAAATCATTAGCTATCTAAAGCACTTTTTGTATTTGCCTGTTTCTATTTTTATGAGGATGAATGGGCTCTTTAAATCTTTCAGAATTCTGAGAGGATATATTAGACATTTTAATATTTACATTTTCTCTACAGTATCTGGATTTGAAAGATAATACATCTAGGAGCACTCTTGACCAACTCTATCACAATGAGGAAAGATTAGGGGCAAAGAACCAATAAGGTCAATTTTATAGTATATCATCTGGAGGCCTGAACTATAGAGAATTCTGGGGAATAATTAAATTTCCATACCTTGTGTGGAGTGGCCATTAAAGAAGATAGTGCTATTTGTGGACCAGTTAGACTGACTTGGGCTTATGGCTTTTTCCTTTATAATTCTGTGGGTTTGCGATGAGTTGTGATTTGAAATTCATGAATATAAAGTTTCTTCTTGAATCAAATGCATGTAGTGGATATTATATACAATATTAATAACAGTAGAAAGAATGGGGTTTAATAGTAAATCAAACTAAAAATACATTCTGGAACTGATTTATTAGACTTTTTAGTTTCCTGTTTCATTTTTAGCTGCTTATATTGAAAGTTTGAGGCTAAGTTATGTTAATTCTCAGAGGATGTAAATATACTAGGAAAGACTTTAGAACACTTTCCAAACACTATTAACTCTCTCAAGAAATTTAGTCAGTTTTTATTGAAGTGAGTGTTAAAAGGAAGTCTGTGGCTTGAACTAAATGAAACATCTGTAATAACTTAAAAGAAACTGAGAAGGTTAAAAAAAAATAGTTGAAGATGAGAGGGGAAATTATGAGATAAATGAAACTAGATGACTCAACTGAAAATGAGAAATTCAAAACAAATGCATTATGTTGAGAACATATGTATAGAGTTCCCTCTTCTAAAAGGGTCTTAACTGACACTGATGAAAGAAATTAAAGATGATACAAACAGATGGAGAGATATACCATGTTCTGGGATTGGAAAAATCAACATTGTGAAAATGACTATACTATCCAAAGCAATCTACAGATTCAATGCGATCCCTATCAGACTACCAATGGCATTTTTCACAGAACTAGAGCAAATAATGTCACAATTTGTATGGAAACACAAAAGACCCTGAATAGCCAAAGCAATCTTGAGAAAGAAAAAGAGAGCTGGAGGAATCAGGCTCCCTGACTTCAGCCTATACTACAAAACTACAGTAATCAAGACAGTATGGTACTGGCACAAAACCACAATTTAGTTCAGTGGAACAGGACAGAAAGCCCAGAGATAAACCCATGCCCATATTGTCACCTTCTTTTTGATAAAGAAGGTGAGAATATACAATGGAGAAAAGAAACTTCTTCAATAAGTGGTGCTGCAAAAACTGGACAGCTTACATGTAAAAGAATGAAATAGAACACTCCCTAACACCATACACAAAAACAAACTCAAAGTGGATTAAAGACCTAAATGTAAGGCTAGAAACTATAAAACTCTTGGAGGAAAACATAGGCAGAACACTCTATGACATAAATCACAGCAAGATCCTTTTTGACCACCTCCTAGAGAAATGGAAATAAAAACAAAAATAAACAAGTGGGACCTAATGAAACTTAAAAGCTTTTGCACAGCAAAGGAAACCATAAACAAGATGAAAAGACAATCCTCAGAATGGGAGGAAGTATTTGCAAGTGAAACAAGTGACAAAGGATTAATCTCCAAACCTCACAAGCAGCACATGCAACTCAATATTAAAAAGACAACCCAATCCAAAAATGGGCAGAAGACATAAATAGACATTTCTCCAAAGAATATATACAGATTGCCAACAAACACATGAAAGGATGCTCAGCATCACTAATCATTAGAGAAATGCAAATCACCTCACACCAATCAGAATGGCCATCAACAAAAAATCTACAAACAAATGCTGGAGAGGGTGTGGGGAAAAGGGAGCCCTCTTGCACTGTTGGTGGGAATGTAAAGTGATACAGCCACTATGGAGAACAATATGGATGTTCCTTAAAAACTAAAAATAGAACTACCATACGACCCAGCAATCCCACTACTGGGCATATACCCTGAGAAAACCATAATTCAAAATGAGTCATGTACCACAATGTTCACTGCAGCTCTTTTTTACGATAGCCAGGACATGGAAGCAACCTAAGTGTCCATCAACAGGTGAATGGATAAAGAAGATGTGGCACATATATACAATGGAATATTACTCAGCCATAAAAGGAAACGAAATTGAGTTATTTGTAGTGAGGTGGATGTACCTAGAGTCTGTCATACAGAGTGAAATGTCAGAAAGAGAAAAATACCGTATGCTAACACATATATATGGAATCTAAAAAAAATAAAAACAGTCATGAAGAACCTAGGGGCAGGATGGGAATAAAGTTGCAGACCTGCTAGAGAATGGACTTGACGACATGGGGAGGGGGAAGGGTAAGCTGGGACAAAGTGAGAGAGTGGCAGGGACATATATACACTACCAAATGTAAAATAGCTAGCTAGTGGGAAGCTGGTGCATTGCACAGGGAGATCAGCTCGGTGCTTTGTGACCACCTAGAGGGGTGGGAGGGAGACACAAGAGGGAAGAGATATGGGGATATATGTATATGTATAGCTGATTCACTTTGTTATAAAGCAGAAACTAACACACCGTTGTAAAGCAATTATACTCCAATAAAGATGTTAAAAACAAATAAATAAATAAAAGGGTCTTGACCAAAGTGTGTTGAAGTACCTAGTGGTAGAACTTAGAGTTTTCTAAGCTACATTCTTTTTTAAGTAGTTTTCTCTATGCAGTCATTCTCCCTTTTGAAACTCAATTGTCTTCTGAGGCTCTGTTTCCACCAAAATTTCCTTATTCCCTCATTCAAAGGTGAGGTGTACCTGATCATATGGGCATGCAGTACCTTATATATTAGTTTGGCATTTATCACAGAGCACTCTGTATAATATAAACAGAGCTTCAAATATAATCAAGAACCAAAATGTATAATCAAGAAAACAGATCTGTTATGCTCCTAGTAGGGATCAGTGTCAACTGAAATAATCTGTGAAGGCTGCAGGAAGGAAATGCTTGGGACAGGCCTTGAAGAAAATGCTGAGAAGCATGAAGCAGAAAAGTTACTTGAACCTGCCTATAACACTATGGAGCATTAGCTTGGGTGGTGATAAAAGGCTGGTCTTTTATAAACTGACAATATATGTGGTTGTGTTGGGGAAACTTCTGTTTTCCACCTCCTACATGGGGGAAAACCCAGTTCTTTTCTACTATAGGTCTTTCTTTTCTGAGTGTCTCGTTTCCTACTCTCACAGACCACTTCATTTCTGACACTGGTCTCCAAATACGTGGAGGTTTTCCCCAACAGCAAGCAATTCTCTGTGACACCAGCTGCTGTTCTACGGTTTAATTCAATTCTGACACTATCTACCTGGAATTAGCATCAGACCCTGTGGGTTAAGGACTCAGTCCACAAGACTCCTCCCCACTTCAGATGCCAATCACAAAGTAGTAGGTCCTCAAGTTACTCAAAACTTCTGTCTGACTTGGCTACCAATCAGAGGTTCCCATAACCTCCTCCCTCTTGGATCAAGTTATTTGCTAAAGCAGGTCACAGAACTCAGGGAAACATGTTTACCAGTTTATTAAAGACTATGATAAGGAATGCAGATGAACAACCAGATGAAAAGATACACAGGATGAGGTCTGAAGGGTACTGAACACAGGAATTTCTGTCCCAGTGGGGCTGAGATGCATCACCCTTCTGTTGTGGATGTGTTACCCATCCTAGAAGCTCTCTGAATCCTCTGCTGTTTGGATTTTATGGAAGATTTCTCATGTAAACATTATCAACTGTTAACTTCCAGTCTCTCTCCCCTCTCCACAGAATAGGGGTTGAAGCTGAAAATTCCAACCTTCTATTCATGACATGGTCTTTCTGGTGACCAGTCCCCATCCAGGAGCCCACCTAGAATTGCCTTACTAGCACAAAAGATACTCCTAGTGCTCTTAGAAATTTACAAGGGTTTTAGGAGCTGTGTGTCAGGTACAAGGTGAAAGGTCAAATATTAGAACAAGAGATGCTTCTAGTGTTCTTATCACTTAGGAAATTACAAAGGTTTTAGGAGCTCTGTGCCAGGAACTGGGGTCAGAGACCAATATATGTATTTTCTATTATCTCACTGTGAGGCTAGTGGGAACTGAAGTTGAAGAAGTCTGATCAATCTTATTATGACAGGAGTGAGGAGGATTATTAAGATGGTGGAAATAATGTAGGTATGGTGATCAATATTTGCATTCAGTAAAACTGGTGGCATTTTTTGAAATGCCTCTTGTTAAAGCATTCTCAAAATGGAAAACAGTACAGTGGCATCATGTTAAAAAGAGGAAGATCATGAAGGTGATCCCAGGAATTAATACCTGGTATAGTGGAAGCATACTTATTAATTATAATTTATTAAATAAGTTGAATGTTCCAGAAACTTTATTTCTTGGGCTTTTAATTTTCATGAGAATTATGTAAAGTAATTAAGAATTGTTTCAAAAAAGAATGTGAGTTCAGAGAGCTTAGGTCTCACAATTGGTAAATAAAAGATGCAAATTTGAGCTCCAAAATTTATGTTCTTCAGACCAGACTACACTACTGCAAATCTGCTAAGGTTAAGTGAATACAAAGAGCTGGAAAGTAAGCAGAACTGGCAATGTTGGCTGTCTAGCCAACCTCCATTCCCATCTTTTTGCTCTTTCCCAGTGGAGTCCTGAATGTGCTCTGGTATCCAGGCTCCTCAGCGTGCATGGCTATGAGCTTTAAAGGAGACTAGACACAAACCCAGACATCAGAGTTCATTTCCCTTATCAGTAATAAATATAGACAAAGGTATATAGAGCATTCTAGCTAACGAGGTAAGGAAAAATTCCTCTGGTGGGTTTCTGGGAAATGTTCCTTGACGAGAGACACATAAGAAATCTTGGTATCTTCTAGCTCTGAATGGGATAAACAGAATTGCATGCAAGTTATGGCAGTCCTATGAAACTGATACAAGGGGTACTAACCTAAGGACAAAGCTAGTAGCTATAATGTTAGAGTGGAAAATATAGAAGAAACTTGAGTCCATTTATAATGACATCAAGTCATTTTACTAATCATCCATAGAACCACTCTATCTTATTATGTGAAGTAATATAGCTTTTAATATTTATTTTATTTGGTTTTTTATAATCTATAGGAAATGTATTCTTTCATACATGATGCACAGGAAGATATTAAACTCTTAATGAGCTTTCTTCTCATCTCAATAAAATAACCATAGTTATGGTATTATATAAAACCATGGCACATGGATGACTTTTTATAAAAATAATTGAAAGCATACCAAATGCTAGATCATTTACAGATAGTTCTCTTTTTGCATGGTTCTGCTATGCTTGCATTTCAGTTACCATGGCTTAGTTTTAAAGAAAACAAACAGCCCCCTAACTACATGGTTCAAATTTTAGTTATCAAGCTATATTAACTAAGAGTAGTTGCATAAAGTATAACTTTGCTACAAACACTTCAGTCCACAAATCACTGTGCAACTAACAGATATAACACATTATGATCAGAGACCAACCACAATACTTCTTTCAAAGTCTGTTGGTGATTGGTTACTGCACAGCTGTTGGTTCATACACAAATAGGCAAGTTTGTAGTTATGTTCCTGTTTTGTCTCCTAATGATTAACACACAGATTACAGATATGGAAAATCAAAAGAGGGAATTGGTCACTAAAGATTAAAATGAAGCAAAGAAAGCTGATAACAAAGGAAGTGAAATTAGAATTGAATGTCAACAAAGTTATAGAAGAAATTGCAAACTGTGAGAATGTGATACTGCTGCAGTGGGAGAGTGTCTACGTATACAGCCTCTGGGTGTTAGCAAAGACAACCTTACTGACACAAATGGGAAAGTGGTTGTGATGAAAAGAATGAATATGTCAGAAAGGAAGTGTCAGTAGCAAAAATAACTCTTCGAGATACTTCACAACATAGAAAGCACAAAGGATAAAATTTTTGAAACTGATATAATCTTAGAAAGGAGTATGACAATTCACTAAGGCATAGAAAAGTTTCTTATGCCGTAAGTTATACAATGAGAAGAAAAAGACAAAAGCGCTGTTCAATCTACTCTTGATAACTTTTTGCAAGGAAATAAAACACTTTAATTTGTCATGTTTCTGATGTTTCAAATTATAGGACACTAAATAAATACTAATTTTACAATTTGTTTTATTTCATTATACATTTATAACCAACAGTAAAGAATTAATATTTTGACAAACTTTTTAAAGATCACAGAACAGTTTTATTTTCCCGTTTACAATTAAGGTCACTTTGTACAGTGTCAGCTTGCACGGATATTTTTACAGTCTTATATTACCATGCAAAGTGAGGACTGTTTGTACTTCCAGAAGCCAAAAAAAATTCATTAGTTTTACTTTTTTCTTTTGCTCTTTAGAATAATTTAGAACATATCTGTAATAAGAAATCTCAGATAAGGCTTGGGATATTTTGCTTGTACTTAATAATTCTACCCTAAGAATGTGACAAAATGGCCTTAGCAGCTAGCAAGTAAGGCCAACTGAACATAAACAGTCTTCAGAGAATATTTTAAAATGATCAGGCAAGCCACTCTATGATTGTGGTGAAACAAAACAGAGACAAGGACGCTCTTCAACCACAACAATGATTATCTTCTTTCAGCATGACCTATAACTGCTTCCTTACCAATGACAAACCTGTCCCCAGCTTTGATCCTCTCCCATCCAAAAATACCATGAGTCTCATTTGCCAAATTTTTCCGCTTTCTGGTAGCAACCAGTCCAAAACTGGACCCTATTCCTTAAACCCTCCATAGAATTGTCTACTCCAAGCTCATAGTCTATCATAATCACCTCTGAACTACTTCTTACCAAGATGTTCTATTTTTCCTTTGATTGCATTCTCCCCGACTACTGCAAGTTCAATGAACCTTACCTTGTTTTGACCGTAGGTATGTTCTTGGTGGCCTTTGGCTTCAACAATACCAAATTGCACTGAGGTTATAAATATAAAAACTGAAATAAAACTGTTTGGTTCACTTTAGCACAATTATATACTGTAGCGATAGATACTAAACATCATTTTATTTTAATAGTGGATTTCTCCTGCTCTACATGAGGAATGAACTTAAGTAGGAATTTTTGATATATGTAACAAGGCAAATGGAGTACATTGTAGAAAATTATCTTATTTTTCAAGTGAATGTAGTACTGAGATACTTATTATTTTAAACAAATGGGCATATTTTCAGGCCTTTTATAATTTGAACTTAGGAAAACAGTGAAAATATTACATATTTATTCATACACATGGGAAATACATTTATCATGTAATACATAAAATTATATGGGTAGATTACTTATTTCATTTTGTATTTAAAGTACATTCCTAAATATTTTATTGAATTTCTCATATTTGTCATTTATAAGCCTTATTGCTCATATTTTAGAGACAATGATGTGTTTTCAATTCATGCATTAGCTCTAAAAATTCAACTCTAGAGTCACATTTTTGTTATCAATTCTTATAGTTAGTTCAAGTGGCCTCCACTTAGATGTAGTACGTATTTATTCTCTGAAAAGAAAGTGAAAAATATTAGTTAGTATTTGTGTGTTAGAGTGAATTTAACAATAAAAATTTTCTCATACAGAAAGAATATTGTCTCAGGTAAAAGATAATCTTATCATATAAATTTTTAACTAATGAGAGGAAAAATTTCATAAACGCCAAGTGAGGAAAATTCTAAAAAAATCAGATTTTAAGATTAAGAAGATATACATTTTTGGTATCAAAAACATGGAAAGTCCACCAAAACGTAACCTTTGTACAAAGCTAATAAAGCAAGAAAGTCAAAGCATAATCTTACTTTCCTGAATGCACTTCTGTTATTAAGTACAGAAAAGTAATTGTATGTTGACTATTTAGTAACACATTCAACTAAACGCATTGGGCAGCCTTGAACATTCCTTGTGTTATTTATCCATGATTATTCCTTAATCTACGGTGTCTTCTGTTGCCATTTACATTTTCTTTATCTGTTTGCTCATTTGCACGGTTTTGCATTTACTCAGGAAACACAAGTGGCTGATGAGACCAGAAAACACTGTTCACCGATCGTAACTAATGAATAAAAGAGCTCACTGTGAATGTGAGCAGGGTTATTGTTTTCTACAAGATTCATAAATGTAAATACTTGAAAAGGAAATTGAAAATGTAATTGCTAAGTGAAGCATGTTTCTGGAGGTTTTCTTTTGTAATGCCGTTCTGAATTATCTCTGTATCAATCAAGATACTGGCCCTGTTAAATCCATTAGATATCATACTTCATGAAAAACATTATTATTTTGGGGGCAGTGTTAATTTTTGTTCCTTAAAGAGAATTTTGAAATGGATTTTTGTGATAAAAGTATAGGCTCACTTGAGAACACTACTTAATTCAAGGTGTTTCTGAAAGTATTTTGAACAATTCTGAAGTTTATAGGAAAGCAAGTGAGGTGCCAGTAAAGTCAGAAGGTGAGGAAACCAGTAAGCATACATGGGAGCATTAATAATCGCATTTTCCGAAATACAGTGCATCGACGATCAAGAACATCAGTTGTCATCCTTTTGAAGCTTCCTCACCTTGAACAAGTATTCTTCCTTATAACAAAAAATATAATACATATTTTATATGGATATTTAGATGATTAAATAAGCTAATGCTTGTAAAATAGCTTTTGACTAGCATTTTACTCTCCAGTATTTTGCCCTATCTGTATAGACTATCTGAAGATTTATCTAATCAGTATGTTGAGAGTAAAACTGGTTCTAGCATTTTCAGCAGCAAAGTTGATTAGTTGTCTGAAAATTAGTTTAAAAGTCTCAAAATCAAATTCAATAGTGAAGCTAGTCAAATGGATTGATAATGAAGATATCTTTTTGCTACTTCACAGTTCATGAGAGTTGATGTAAGAATATAGCAGGAAATATCACCAAAGAAAACTCACCTAGGGTTAGGGTTTCCAGTTCTACCTCATTCTGTCCCGAATCTGTTCAACCTGTAGCTCACTTTGTAATGGAACAAGTGGGCTATTGCCAGCTGCACAATGAAAAGACCAAATACAAAGGCAATGGTCTATTGCAGAAAGAAAAGGCTTTATTGCAGGGAAGCCAAGCAAGGAGACAGGAAGCAATGCTCAGATCTCTCTCCCCATTAGCTGTTGAGTGAGATATTTATGGTAGAAGAAGAGAATAAGAGGGAGAGGGGACTCAGAAATGATTGGTGGAAAGCAGTTTGTAAGTTCCGAGAGTTCTCTGCCAGACGTGACTACTCTTCATGCCTCTTCATGGGTCACGTGCAAATTCGGGGAGTTCAGTATGTAACATGCAGTGGATTTTTGGCTTGTGACCTCTAAACTTCACTATCAGTCATCCTAGTCCCTCAGTGTGCCTGCAAGATGCTCAGCAGAAGGGGCTGTCAGGAAGTTGTTTCCATATCTGCTGCTTCCCTGGAATTCAGCAAAACAAACTTGGTGTTCATGGTGTATGATTTTATTTCTACCTTATGGGACTTGTAAGTTACAGGGTGCAGTTTCAGCTTTAAATATGCATTCACATTAGGACCCTCCTTCCTTCTTTTTTTTTTTGAGATTAATTTTTTTTTAATTGAAGTACAGTTGCTTTACACTGCTGTGTCAGTTTCTGCTGTACAGCAAAGTGAATCAGCCATATTTATACGTATATCCCCTCTTTTTTGGATTTCCTTCCCATTTAGGTCACCACAGAGCACCGAGTAGATATCTGTTTGATACACAATAGTGTATATATGTCGATCTCAGTCTCCCAATTCATCCCGCTTATTGCAGAAAAACAGTAGATTCAAAGTGATTGCTCAAGCTTCTTTGTCTCAGCTCCTAATGCCACTCACTTCAGAGGTAAATTTTTCATCAAAACTCCTAGGGTCTCTGGATTTCTATTTTAGATTCATCTGAATCTTTGCTCAAACTGTGTGACAATAAATGCTAGTCTCTTCTGTATGACAGGCAGAATTGAAAAGCACCTTACAGTCTCTGATGATTAATTTAAAGCCTTTGATTAGGAGCAAACGTGCTAGTTGGTTTAAAAGCCCCAATAAAGTTGAGTTTATACATTTGAAATTAACATTTGTCTCTAATCCTGTTGATCTTCCAACCTTGTTTGTGCTAAATATGAGTCTATCTTCAAGTTAATGCATAATTTTGTACTCTGTGGACTTAAATTAAATGCCAAATAACTTCAAAAGCTAAAATTAATTGCAAAAATGAAAAGACACACATCAAAGATTCATTTTTAAAGTTGATATCTACATAGTATTTTATATCCATTTAAAACTGTTAGCTTATCCCTTATTTAGCTTCTCTTAACAATTAAAAGCTTGATATACTGTAAGAGTGCACTTGTGGGAGAAAATGTTAGGCACTATTAAATCCTCCCTATCCTGAATACTTTAAAATAAAAATGTGGAATGAAATTTGTTATATCCAGTTTTTACTCCTCAAGTTTAAAGACAATTTATTCTTATGAAGTACAAAATAAATATTTAAAAATTTTTTATTGTGGCCTTTTTTAAAGTTCAGAAAAAGAAAAAAATCTGAACCAAAGATATGTACTGTTGTGTTGACTGAGTTATATATGTAATAGTCTTAGATATTTAAATATTTCTTTTCATTATTATATTATAAGAACAGATATTATCAAGTTCCCATTAATCCTTAGGGACAATAATAAGCTGTATTTATAGAGGAAGATTATATTTCTCATTACTCACCTTCCTCAAAAAGTATAGATTTTTTTCCTTTAAACAAGAAATTATATCTTGATAAAAATATCCAAGAAGTTTAGTAAAGGATCTAGAGTTTTTTGCCTAATCATGTCAAGTATTTATATAGTAGGAAAGTAGATGGTCATGAAACCATATACAAACCCCTGTGTTCCTTTCCTTTGAAGTAAAAGACTTTTGCTTTAGTCTCCCAGGCCTCCCTTGTGTCCCAAAAGGCTAACTTAAGAGTTAGTGATCAGGAAAAAAATTATTCTGTAATTAGTAAGCGCAAGAAAACTGATGAGGCTTTATTTATATATATTTAAAAAATAGATCTCAATGCAAAGAACATCACGGAAACATAAAATAACATTTCATAATGAAAAAGTGTAGACTTCAGGAACACATGACAATCAGAGTACATATGCACTTAATAACAGACCTTCAAAACACAGGAAGCAATCAGGGAACAGAAATAAAGGGCAAAATAGACCAATCCAAAATCATACTTAGGGATTCTATTATAGTATTCAATAGTCATCCATGTTGTTGTATATAATTAATAATGGTCTTAGGACATGTGTTACCGACCAGGGTTCCTGGCCTTTCCCAATGAATAGAAATTGACTAGAGGCCAGACAAGAAATTCAGGCAAGTCTTTATTGGGGCACCTGCTGCAATAGGGGGCAGTGAGAGCAAACAACAGGTTCCCTTGCTTGCTCCCCAAGGGGGGGTCAAGCTTGTTCCTTATGTGGGGTGAGGGTAGGGGTATGTCCAGGGGTCAGGCCAGAGGGGTGGCTTAGGTGTTCGCCCACCCCTTAGGTAGTGTTGTGTGCAGGGGAGATGCTCAGTACTCTGCTTTGGCTCCCGACACCCTGTTTGTGCTCCAGGCTCTTCAAAATTGGTAGTTTGGTTTTTTGGTCTCTTTGATCTTTTGGGTCCAGAATTTGCCCCAACTGTGCATGCATGCAGTTATTTTTAGTCCCATATAGTTTCTTTGTATTTTGTTGCTCAAGGAGAGGTGTGTCCAGGTGCAAGCATTGCAGCACTGCAGCAGAGGGTCCCAGGTCCCAGCCTGTCTTATAAGAATCTTTATTAATTAAAAAAATGATGATTTCGATTTAAAATTTAAAACTCCTCAACAAAAGACAGTGATAAGAACATGAAAATGCAAGGCACAGAGTGGGAAAAATACCCCTGTTACTTATGTCTGACAGGGCTTCAGCACCAATATATATAAAACTCCTACAAATGAACAATAAAAATACAAATAATGTGCAAAAGAGAGTAGCCACTTCAGAAAAGCATAGTTAGAAATGTCAAATAAAAACATAAAAAGTGGGGCTTCCCTGGTGGCACAGTGGTTGAGAATCTCCCTGCCAATGCAGGGGGCACAGGTTCGAGCCCTGGTCTGGGAAGATCCTACATGCCGCAGAGCAGCTAGGCTCATGAACCACTACTACTGAGCCTGCGCATCTGGACCTTGTGCTCCACAACAACAGAGGCCGCGACAGTGAGAGGCCTGCGCACCACGATGAAGTGTGACCCCCACTCGCCGCAACTAGAGAAAGCCCAGGCACAGAAATGAAGACCCAACACAGCCAAAAATAAATAAATAAATAAAATTTTTTAAAAAACAAAACATAAAAAGGTGTCCAAAATTAGTAGTTACTGGGGAAGTGCCAATCATTTCTAAAACAGCTAGAATCGGAGATTGAAAATAAAAATGTTGACAAGGATGCAGACCAACTGAAGCTCTTCGGTACTGCAGGTGAAAGTGTAAAATGGAAAACTACTTTGCTATGTGTGTTTGGCATGTGTGTGTAGCATTTACCTATAAAGTTAAACATACAATTACTGTATAACCCAGCAATTCCACATCTAGAGGTCTACTCAAGTGAAAAGAAAACATATATACCCCCCCAAAATGTGTACAGTAGCAATATTTAGAGCTGGTTTTCTCATAATAGACAAAAACCAGAAACAACCCAAATGCCCATCAACAGGTTAATGGGTAATCAAAGTGTGCTTTAGTCAATCAATGGAATACTGCTCAACAACGAGAAGAACAAACTATTGATACAAATAAACAGATAAATTTCAGACAATTGTGTTGAACAAATGGAATGCAAAAAATATATACAAATGTGAGCACATAATATTCAGAGTATTAATAATATACAATATGAATATACATGAATATATAATATACATGAAGTTTTGAGAACAGGCAAGATAAAGAAATAGTGATTTAATTCAGATTGGTGGTTACCTGGAAGTTGGTGATTGATAATAGTGGTGCATGAAAAGAACTTTCTGGGGTGATAATAATATTCTCTGTCTTAGGTGGTAGTTAAATTGGCATATGTTTGTTGAAAATCTTTGTTTTGAATTTTATTTATTTTTTTATACAGCAGGTTCTTATTAGTCATCAGTTTTATACACCAGTGTATACATATCTGTTGAAAATCTTTTAAATGGTAGGCTTAAAATATAGGCATTTTATTGCATGTTAATTATACTTTAATAAGTTTATTTAGAATAAAATAAAACTGTAAAACCTAGGAGACTTTACAGAGAAGCAAAAGCTAAGAGAATTCAGCACCACCAAACTAGCTTTACGACAAATGCTAAAGGAACTTCTCTAGGCAGGAAACACAAGAGAAGAAAATGACCTACAATAACAAACCCAAAACAATTAAGGAAATAGTAATAGGAACATACATATTGATAATTACCTTAAATGTAAATGGATTAAATGCTCCAACCAAAAGACATAGACTGGCTGAATGGATACAAAAATAAGACCTGTATATATGCTGTCTACAAGAGACCCATTTCAGACCTAGGGACACATACAGACTGAAAGTGAGGGGATGGAAAAAGATATTCCATGCAAATGGAAATCAAAAGAAAGCTGAAGTACCAATTCTCATATCAGTCAAAATAGACTTTATAAGACTATTACAACAGATAAAGAAGGACTTATATAATGATCAAGGGATCAATGCAAGAAGAAGATATAAAAGTTGCACATATTTATGCACCCAATATTGGAGCACCACAATATATAAGGCAAATGCTAACAGCCATAAAAGGGGAAATCGACAGTAACACAATCATAGTAGGGGTCTTTAACACCCCACTTTCACTAATGGACAGATCATTCATACTGCAAATTAATAAACACAAGTTTTAAATGATACATTAAACAAGATGGACTTAATTGATATTTAGAGGACAGTCCATCCAAAAACAACACAATACACTTTCTTCTCAAGTGCTCATGGAACATTCTCCAGGATAGATTATATCTTGGGTCACAGATCAAGCCTTGGTAATTTAAGAAAATTTAAATTGTATCAAGTATCTTTTCTAACCACAATGCTGTGAGACTAGATATCAATTACAGGAAAAAATTTTTAAAACATAAAAACACATGGAGGCTAAACAGTACACTACTTAATAACCAAGAGATCACTGACAATGTCAAAGAGAAAATCAAAAAAATACCAAGAAACAAATGACAATGAAAACTCGACAACCCAAAATCTATGGGATGCAGCAAAAGCAGTTCTAATAGGGAAGTTTATAGCAATACAATACTACCTCAAGAAACAAGAAACATCTCAAATAAACAACCTAAACTTAAGCCGAAAGCAATTAGAGAAAGAAGAACAAAAACATGCCAACGTTAGCAGAAGGAAAGAAATCATAAAGATCAGATCAGAAATAAATGAAAAAGAAATGAAGAAAACAATAGCAAAGATCACTAAAAATAAATGCTGGTTCCTTGAGAAGATAAACAAAATATATAAACCATTAACCAGACTTACCAAGAAAATAAGGGAGATGACTAAAATCAACAGAATTAGAAATGAAAAAGGAAAAGTAACAACTGACACTGTAGAAATACAAAGGCTCATGAGAGATTACTACAAGCAACAATATGCCAATAAAATGGACAACCTGGAAGAAATGGACAAATTCTTAGAAAAGCACAACCTTCCATCACTGAACCAGGAAGAAATAGAAAATATGAACAGACCAATCACAAGCACTGAAATTGAGACTATGATAAAAAATCTTCCAGAAAACAAAGTCCAGGACCAGATGGCTTCACAGGTGAATTCTGTCAAACATTTAGAGAAGAGCTAACACCTATGTTTCTCAAACTCTTCCAAAATATAGCAGAGGGAGGAACACTCCCAAATTCATTCTACGAGGCCACCATCACCCTGATACCAAAACCAAACAAAGATGTTACAAAGAAAGAAAACTACAAGCCAATATCACTAATGAACATAGATGCAAAAATCCTTAACAAAATACTAGGAATATATGTCCTGCTACTGGACATATACCCTGAGAAAACCATAATTCAAAATGAGTCACCTACCACAATGTTCATTGCAGCTCTATTTACAATATCCAGGACACAGAAGCAACCTAAGTGTCCATCGACAGATGAATGGATAAAGAAGATGTGGCACATATATACAATGGAATATTACTTAGCCATAAAAGGAAACAAAATTGAGTTATTTGTAGTGAGGTGGATGGACCTAGAGTCTGTCATACAGAGTGAAGTAAGTCAGAAAGAAAAAAACAAATACCGTATGCTAACACATATATATGGAGTCTAAAAAAACAAAAAAACTTCCGAAGAACCTAGGGGCAGGACAAGAATAAAGACGCAGACGTAGAGAATGGACTTGAGCACATGGGGAGGGGGAAGGGTAAGCTGGGACGAAGTGAGAGTGGCATGGACTTATATGTACCAAATGTAAAACAGATAGCTGGGTGGAAGCAGCCACATAGCACAAGGAGATGAGCTCAGTGCTTTGTGACCACATAGAGGGGTGGGATAGGGAGGGTGGGAGGGAGACACAAAAGAGAGGAGATATAGGGATATATGCATATGTATCACTGATTCACTTTCTTATGAAGCAGAAAACTAACACACCATTGTAAAGCGATTACACTGCAATAAAGGTGTTAGAAAATAAAAAATAGAAGCTAACATTGGAAACTTTATAATCCAGTACTGTGCTTTCAGGCAGGGCCACAAACTGAACCACTGAGACAGATGGTTTTCTGGCTTATTTTTATTGGTGTTCAGAGAAAGACATTTTATAAATTCCCTTGGTAGTGCATTTTTGTGTTTAAACAACTCTTAATGTCAATAAGTTATTTCCTACAACTAACCTGAAACTCCCTTTCTCAAACATGAGTTTCAAATGCTTTGTTTTATTCTCAGTGGAGCAAGACAACAGATGGGCAGTATCTTCCTTTCAAAAACTATTCATACACTAGAAGACAGTTGCTAACAAGACCCCTTATTTGATCTTAAATTTAATCAACCCAATTCACATAATGAAATAGATATTCTCTCAAGTTCATCCAATCTACACCTAACAGTTTATGGTTTGGAAATGTATCCGGTAGGATGTTCGATTGATATAAATTTTTATGCCAGTAAATATGTTAATATTTGTAAATAATGATTTTTGGATACTTTTAATTATTCATTCCCATATTAATATCTTAGAGAAACTCAGTGATGAAAGAAGTCTATTTAAATTTGCTTATCAAAATATTTTCATATTCCTCTTCTACCACCCTCCCTTTTACTGCAACTCACTGATTAATACTCACTAATTCAGAACACTGTGTATATGGCTTTCTAATTTCTTTGTCATTACATTTTTTAAAATAGCTAACATATCTCAAACCAGTGACCTTTACATAGTTCTTTAAATATAAAATTTGGTTGTACTTGGGAAATACCCTGCTTTACAGATATACGTATAGAATAACAATCTTAAACATAACTGTAAACATTCAACTAATATGTAAAAATAGTTTTTCACATCTTCAGGAAACTACTGTAGCACAGAGGATAAAATATCTGGAACACAATAAAAAATAACAAAGCATAAGGGAAAAAATATATTTCTAAAAATCAGTAAACAAAATAGACAAAAATACAGAGATAGGGTTTATGGAGTCATCAGATTATGACTTCTAAATAACTACAATTAAATATTTCAGTAATTAAGTTTCCAGATGGAAATTCTAGGGTAAATAACTGGAAACTGTTAAAATGAATCCAATATATATCACAAAATTGAAAAGAAAACCTGAAATTAATACATACCTAATGGGTTTAATAGCAGATTAAAAGTAGCTAAGGAAAGAGAATTAGAAAACTGTATGATATAAAATACCTACATTGGAGTTTGGAAAGACAAAATGATGGGAAATATAGAAGAAAAACTAAGAAATACAAATTATTTATAAATTTTAATATTTGTGCAGTTAGATTCCTCGAAGAAGAGGCAGCATTAAGTCATTATTTCAAGAATCACTATAAAATTTAGTAGCATTAAATAACCCCCCCATCCCTGTGCACACATGTGAACACACATACATATAATGTCACCAAGTCATATTATTCCAACCTTTATAATCAAAGAAGAGATGGAAAATCTTAAAAGCAGCCAGCTGGGGGAAAAAAAGACACTTTATATTCAAAGGAATAAAAACAAGAATAGTAGCTAATTTCTCATTGGAAAAATGGAGGCCAGTATAAAATGGGACATTATAATGAATGTGCTTCAAGGAGTTAACTGTTAAACTAGAATCAACATTGAGTCAAAATGTATTTCATTTTGTGAAGACGTTTCCAGACATAGTAGAGCTATGGAATTTATTCAACATTAGTTAAAAACTCTTCTTCTGGCAAAAGAAATTATTCCATTTAGAAGGTTTATGATGCAGGAAGAAAAGGTAAAAGAGTAGGTAAAATGAGGGTAAGGTAAGAAAGGGTAAAATGAGGACAACAGTAAATATGGTGGCATATTTAATGATTATAGACTATATACAAAAATGATATATGGAGAGGCTAAATTTAATAAGAAATGAGTACATAAAATAATATATTGATATGTTGGGATGGATAAATAAATGTTAAGTATTGTAATTAAATGTTAAGTTTTATAATTAACCCATGCATTGTCCAGAAAGTGGAGTACCATTTTATATAATATTTTAATAAATGAAGGAAGCCTGTTGAAGTTTCTACGGTAAACACTTCTATAGTAGTAACATAATGTATAATTAACAAGAGTGAGCAATGTAAAATAATTTTTTAAAATAATGAGTCTAAAAAAAGGTGAACAAAGAAAGTTTATCAATATAATTATGCATATGTATTAAATATATTATGTGTACATATTCACAAAATATATTATATATGTGTAGGTAAAGGTATAGTTATAGATACAGCTATATAGATTAAATACTTCAATTGAAAGATAACAAGAAATTGGATAAAAACAACTCTATTGATTACAAGAAACAAGTATGGGGATACAGAAATTTTGAAATGAAAAAATTTGAATAAAAACACTAATAAAAAGAAAACTTGCATTCCATATTGTCAATATATTGTTATTAATTAAGCTTTAATGATAAAGAATACTTTGGAAATACTTTGGTATGGCATGATGATAAAAAAGATGATTGAAGCCAATAATAACTAGTTCTAAATTTGTCTACATTTAATAATATTGATTCAAACTATGAAAAGTAAAATCTAACAAACTAAAAGGTGAAACAGACAAAGCCAAAGAAACTGTGAAATGCTAGAAACCTGAAATGTTTAAACTACTTAAAGTATTGTATTTCATTAATATTATAAAGTTTATATTTCCATTTTCTAACTGATGAACAATTAGTTTTTAAACATAGTTTTCTGTAACAAAGTTGAAATAAATATTCTATACAGAAGCAATAATTTTTCTAGGGAATATATCTCCTTGAGTATACACAAAGGTTTATATATACACATATATATAAAATGTATTTATAAAATATATATGTTGACATACGGAGTGTATGTGTGTGTGTGTGTGTGTGTGTGTGTGTGTGTGTGTGTGTATATATATATATATATATAAAACTTTGCTATATATGTCCAAATTGCTCACTAAAATGATTATATATTTTATATCCTTGCCAGCAAACATTCCCATATCTTTGCCAGCATAAAGTCTGATATTATCAGATGTTTTAAATTGTTACCTTTCTAGTGGGTTGGAAATGCCAAATATTGGTTTTGTGTTATATTTCTCTGATTACAACTGAGCTTAATTTGATTTTGTAAAAGCATATTGACAACTCAGATTTACTTTTCTGTGAATTTTCTGTTCTTTTTTTTTTTTTTTGTGGCCTCTCCCGTTGCGGAGCACAGGCTCCGGACACGCAGGCTCAGCGGCCATGGCTCACGGGCCCAGCAGCTCCGCGGCATGTGGGATCTTCCCGCACCAGGGCACAAGCCCGCGTCCCCTGCATCAGCAGGCGGACTCTCAACCACTGCGCCACCAGGAAAGCCCTCTGTTGATTTTTATTTTCAATTATATCAGTCAGGGTTCTAACAGAAAACAGATGGTATACTCAAATGAGATAACTAAGTTTAAGAAAGGAGAATTTTACGAAGAAGAGGGTTGTGTTGAATCAAATCAACATGAAATGTTGAAGCACCCTGGGGCTGTCAACATCAAGGAGCTGTTAATACTGGCAGATCTGATGGAGTAAATGATTTCTAGAACGTGGAAAGAGTTGTAAGAGATACCTATCTTACAAATGATGCGCCTTTTATAGAGGAATGCAGTTAAAACAAATTGTCCAAGCAGGCAGTGTAGACAGGAAAATAAATACCTTGTCCTCCTCTCGTCATTACCTTTCAATCTCCTGCTAATGGATCCCATTGGCCAAACCCAAATATGAAGCTAAAGAGCAAAGGAGCACCCTGATGCCATCCGTAAAGTTCATTGTCCTGACATATGGAAAATGGTGGAGAAAGATAAAAAATGGATGGAGGGAAGCAAATGGTGAATATCCTGCAATCTCTTGTGTTTTTCTGTTTTTCTATTTTTTAATTTAAAAAATTAAATTGAGCATATTAACTCTGTGTGATATGTTTCAAATGTCTTCCCTTATTCTGCATTTGTATGTTCTTTTCGATACAGTTAAAAATTAACTACAAAAATTTAAACTTTATAAATGCAGGACATTTTGCATTAACTGCTGCATTCTTAGCATCTAGAAGAATTTCTGGAACATAATACTTGCTTAATATTTGTTGAATGAATGAATAAATGAATATTTCCTTTTACATTTTCTGCTGTTTATGTATTATTTCCTAAATCTTTCCCTATGGTGAGATCACTGAGATATTCTTCTATATTTTAATCTAGTAATTTAAATTTTTACTTTTCTTATTTATATGTTAATCTACTTGGAATCTTTTACTGTATGATGTGAGGTATAGATCCAATTGTGTATATATATGTACTTATATGTGCTATATATGTATGTGTGTATATATGTATTTGTATGTGACAGATATGCACTATCCACACACAATTTAATGATTTGTGATGCCTCTTACCTCACATATCATATGCGACATATGGCAAATATTTAAATGTACTTATGTGTCTATATATGACCTTTTCTCTGTCTCACTGATTTATAGTTTATACCTATGTCAATATTATATTCTTAGTTCTATAATAATCTTCCATCCTTTCTTGGTTAGATATATTCTACTCCTGTCTTCTTAGAATTGCCTTGGTCTTCCATGTGAGTTTTGGAATCAGTTTTTCAAGTTCTGTAATAATATTCTGTAATAAGTTCTGTAATAATCAACACATCAATGAGATTGGCACTGGATTTATATCAATAGATTGTCAACAAGAAAAACGGTGTCCTTACAACTTTGAGTCTCTCTAATTATAGACATTCCATTTGTTCTCTATTAATACTCTACAATTTTTTGTATAAAGGTCTTGCACAACTTGGGTTGCATTTATTCTTTAGTACCTATAAAATCTTTTAGCAGACATCATACTTAATATTGAAATTCACAGGCATCCCAAGTAACATTAGGAACAATAAAAATATGTGTATTGTTATTCTTACTGGATGTCCTAGTCGTTGAAATAAGGCAGGAGTCGGATATTAAATTCCATATGGATTTGAAAAGATACTCAAAATTTGTGTTGCTTCTAGGTAATGTAGTTATTTATATAGAAACTTCAACATAATTTATGAACTACCAGAAATAAAAAACAATTTAATAAGATTACTGAAATGTATAGTGCAATATTTATAGTGCTCCTATACAGCAGTGATAACCAAGTAGAAAAAAATAAGGTACAAGAAACCATGCACAATAGTCTGTTTTCTATTTTAAAATATGATATAATCCATTTAAGGGTGCATATAACTTTATTGATTTTCTCTTGTGTTGAGGATTTTTGTTTTTGCATACTCAGGTATTTCTTAAACTCTGGAAATATCTGCTACCCATTTTTATTTTAATATTTTATGTTTTTACTCAGAATCCCTCAGAATGCTAAGTCACTAACTCCTACACTTATGCCTATTATCCTTTTTCTCATTATTTTATGTTGTCATTTCTATCTCCATTTTTGCTGGTAGTTTTTCATCATTATGTTAACTCCAATTTCTACTGTTAAAATTCTGTTCTTGTACCTCCAGTGTAGCTTTTAATTCTGGTATTAACCTTTTCGGGGGCGGGGGCTTTGCAATCATTTTCATCCCAATTATTGTTCCACTACATAAATAGAATTTGTCACTTTTAATGAGTCAAGTAGCATAGTAGAACTAATTCCATTCAGTATCATTCTCTTGTTTGTTTTTGATTTGTATGTTTAATCTCAATTTTCCTATTTATATCTTCTGTTCTTTTTATTCACAGAGAAATGCCACACGATTATAAATCATATTCAGTTTCCTACATAAATAAGTTTATGTAGTAAATAAACCTATTTCATAGACCAGGAATTGAACCCAGGGCCCGGGCATTGAGAGCACCGAGTCCTAACCGCTGGACCACCAGGGAGTTCCCTCACAGGCCTGTTTTCTTTTCAGTCTTCAGGGAAGTCTTTTCAGTCTCTTAGTTTTCTGCATTCCCAATACTATTTATGTACAGGTGATTTGTTTTTTCTTTCACTTATCACAGAACAAGGAGTTTTCAACTTTGAGAGATTGTATAGGATGTCTGTGTTGCCATGGATCTATTTGGTACCCACATTTGTGCTGGTGTAATAATCTTTTCAGATGTTCACATAAAAGCACTCTGGGAAAGGTACAGCATTTCTTTCCCAACATCTGGCAAGTATCTAGTTTCTGTAGATTTGCCAATGTGAGGCAAAATTGAATCTTAGCTCCTCTGCCTGTTTCATTTAAAAACACATATATAGAGCATAGAAAGCATGCCTGTTTTAAATCATCTGGCTTGCTTAAACACTTTTAATTTTTGAAAAGCACAGTATATCTTACTTTGTAATGTAACCTTTGATGTCTCCTCACTGTATCTAGTTGGTTTACCCTAGGAATTCAGTTATTACACATTTAAAGTCCTGTGGACAAATAGTTTTCAGAATTTATAGTCAGGAGTTCATAGTCTTTGCAACTAAAGTAACAGGTGGAATCGAAGGATGGTGTTTGAGGTAGTAAAGAAAAAGGGGTGATTACTTCACCTAATTCCTGTTGGGTAACTTTTCAGGGGCATAGCATAGAAACTTTCAATTGCTTATTTTTCAGTACAGTTCTTTTGAAGATTAAAGTTAGTAAAAATACCTCCCAGATATTGGGAATTGATTGTTTACTAGTTCTTTTCAAAAACATCATATGGAAATTTTATACTTCCTTTGAATTGTGTATTTTTTATTGGGATGTTGAGAAAGGTTGTATCAGGGCTGCCAGTTACACTCCATGCTAAATGTACAATCCTGAGATTGATTTTATATTGAAATGCTAGCACTACTTAGAGTAAAATATTAGGCATAGGAGAGAGTCTCTGAATGGATATTTAGAATCTCTCTCTCCTTCAGTTCTGTCTTTGGTGTTTGATTTTCAGATCAGCCACTGGTAATCAACAGATACAGTGAATACCCAATCTGAGACTCACATTGCATACAGAGTGATAGAAATAGATAAAGACTGACAGAAAGAAAGGTAGAAAGAGACAAAGATGAAAACAAAGCACAATTTACTTGGATATATAAACTATGCATTTTAAAATAATAAGAGTAGATAAAGGGAACAAAGCTACCTTGCTTTTTAAAATCATTCTAAGTATATATTCCAGTGTTAAGACTTTAACAATAGGCAGGTGTTAAAATAGAAGCTATACTTACAAACAAAAGCAGAAAACCTTTCTAATTAGTACTATATATCTTTCTTTGGAGTATGGGTTAATAATCCTTTTGCTTAAGAAAGCCTCAGTTACATGTCACATATGATTTAAAAATGGATCTGTATGACATTCTAGCCAGCAATAATGTAGGCTTTTATTTTCTGTGCCCTAGCTGTAGAGAGAAACTGCTCACTAGAAGAAAAATAATATTGTTTGTCGTTATTATTAAAAACAACCCACAGGAATTGAACTACATGAATTTTTAAAATATGAGACATACGTAATTGAAGAAAATATTCACTGAACTTTATTTCAATAGTAAGGTTGTTGATGTAACTATCTGTGGTGTATCACTGAAACAGTGTAAGCTTATACAGAGGCAATCTTTTTCTTTGAGTTCACTGGGAACTATCAGGAGGCTGGACAAGAGGTAACTTAGTTTGGCTTCATATTGATAAAATACCTTGCATTTCATGTTTTGACTTTCATAAATTTGCTTTTAGGAACTGGATAGGATCTCAGTTTTTGCTTCTTTTTTTAAAAATAAATTTATTTATTTATTTATTTATTTATGGCTGTGTTGGAGGGCTTTCTCCAGTTGCGGTGAGCCGGGGAAGCTCTTCATCGCGGTGCGCGGGCCTCTCACTGTCGCGGCCTCTCCCGTTGCGGAGGCACAGACTCCAGACGCGCAGCCTCAGTAGCTGTGATACACGGGCCTAGCCGCTCCGTGTCATGTGGGATCTTCCCGGACCAGGGCTCAACCCGTGTCCCCTGCATTGGCAGGCAGATTCTTAACCACTGTGCCACCAGGGAAGCCCTTGCTTCTTTTTTTTTAAATAAACAATTTCAAAACACAATTATTTACTACTATCATGCTTAATGGAATAATTTTATGATTACTGTTTTGCTTCTGAAGTTACTCGTAGCTTTATGGGTTAATAGTACTATTTGTTCAACCCAAGTTTGTATGTATAAATCTTGGGATTTCACCAAATCCGTCTATTTGCTTAGAAAGGACCAAACAAAACAAGGCCACTGAAGATTTTCACTGATGATCTGCACCAGAGAGAGAAAGTACCGGGTCACTGACTCTTTTTACAAAATATCTAAGAATCTAATAAAAGTTTTATTTTTTGTTTATGGAAGATAGACATATAAATTTTAAATATATATATGTATTTTTACAGTAAAAGAGCTCGATTCAGATAGAATTAATTATATTACTTATATAACAGTAATAAGTACATATATAATGTGGTTCTTAAAGTTTTTATGTAAACGTCAACTCTTTTTATTCAGATTTCAAGATCATATATTTTATTTTAAACACTTTCATATATTATATCATAGCTTCAAATGAATGTTGAATAAGTTACAAATTATATAAATGAATAAAGACATTCATTTAATAAACTAAATTAACATTCTTTTTTAACAAGTAAATTATGATTACTTTCTAATATAATGGCCACTGATTGTTGTTCTCTTAACAACGATGACAATAAATGATGACGTCAATAGATGTAATATTTATTATCTGACTGTTGATTAGCAAGGATAATCTATAATATTGCTCAGAATATAACTGGCAACATTTATTAATTCTTTGAAGAAAATATTTCAGTATTTTTTAATAACCTCAATTGCATAATTCATACATTAGATTCTTACAATCTGTTGAACGCATAGATTTGTGAAAACATCAGCAACACTGTGATCATTTCTTTCACGTGTAGAAAATGTTTGCTTTTTCTCAATCTCTAAATGATTTAGTATGTTGAGAATATTTTCTTTTTTAAATAAATTCTGGGGGGTTGCTAAAACACTGATTTACATAGGTTTTCTAAATGATATAAATAGACTAATATCATTTATACTTCATATTCATGCAAAAATTTTGTATTCATATTTGAATAATTTTAAAATGAATATTTTAAAATATCCCCTAGTAGAAATAGATAAAAGAGAGAGGTTTATATTTTGTAACAACTAAAAGTTATCTTAAGTTGGACTGATTCTTAAATTACAATTAGTTTGAATATTTAATAAATCTATGATTAGACTACTATAGTTATCATCATAATGGTTGAGTATCTATATTAAACTTTCTTTTTACATAACAAATTTCTGATCACAAGCATCAAACCAGGTCCCATATGTAAACACTGTCTAGTGTTTATAATTCCTTTTAGGATTTTGTTCATCTCATCTTGGCCTGTTTCAAAACATCCATAAAACCTGATTATATCCTAATTAACAATTTGGGAACATAATACACAAATACATAATTAATAAGTAAGCGTTAAAATTTTTTCCTTTGCTAATTGGCACTCTTTTTTATCACTATATCTGTTTATGTTTTAGAAGTATAAAAAAACTAATTGAGATCGTTTAGAAAATTTAACAGACTAAAGTTTTAATTTGTCCATTGATTTCTTCTGTGCTTAAACCAATAAAGTTGTAATATTCTAAAAATTATAACAGGTAATATTTATTTTCCCATTCCTACGTAATAATTAAACTATAGTTTTGTGTAAAATGACTGGATTGTTTTTAGGGGAATATTTTTACCTTTGGTGGAAGTTTTGTTTAACTACAAACAGAAGTATTGCTTATTAAAATTTTATAGGACAAAAGATTAATATGTGTTGGTTTTGAATCATAAATTTTAAATAATTGTTACTAATAAACTTATGAAATATTCATTTCCAGATTTTTAAGTCTACATATTAATTTTGTTTCCAATAGATAACTGCTTTAAGTGCCCTATCAAGCGGCATCATTTTCATTTTATTGTTACTTAAATAAATGCAATATTTATTATTTTTATACAATTTAAAAAATTACTTTGCATTAACAGTTATTATAAAATATTGGCTGAATTCTCCCTGTTGTACAATACATCCTTGAGCCTATCTTACACCTAATTGCTTGTATCTCTCACTCTCCCACACGTATATTACCCTTCTCCCCCTACCCCCTCCCCACTGGTAACCACTGGTTTGTTCTCTATATCTGTGAGTCTGCTTTTTTGTTGTTATATTCACTAATGTGTTGTGTTTTTAAGATTCCACATATAAGTGATATCATACTGTATTTGTCTTTCTTTGTCTCACATTTCACTTAGCGTAATGCCCTCCAAGTCCACCCATGTTGCTGCAAATGGCAAAATTTCATTCTTTTTTATGGCTGAGTAGTATTCCAGTGTGTGTGTGTGTGTGTGTGTGTGTGTGTGTGTGTGTGTGTGTGTGTGTAGCACATCTTCTTTATTCATTCTTCTGTTGATGGACACTTAAGTGGTTTCCTTATCTTGGAAATTGTAAATAATGTAGCTATAAACATTAAAGTGCATGTATCTTTTTGAATTAGTGGTTTTGTTTTTTTGTTTTTTTCAGATATATACCGAGGAGTGGAATTGTTGGGTCATATGGTAGTTCTATTTTTAGTTTTTTGAGAAACCTCCATACTGTTTTCCACAGTGACTTCACCACTTTCTACTCCCACCAGTAGGGCACAAGGGTTTCCTTTTCTCCATACACTTGCCAACATTTGTTATTTGTGTTCTTTTTGATGATAGACATTCTGACATGTGTGAGATCATATCTCATTGTGGTTTTGATTTACATTTCCCTGATGATTAGCAATGTTGAGCATCTTTTCGTGTGTCTTCTGGCCATCTGCATGTTCTCTTTGGAAAAATATCTACTCAGTTCTTCTACGCATTTTTTAATCAGGTTTTTTGTTTGTTTTTTTTTGATGTTGAGTTGTATGAGCTATTTATATATGTTGGATATTAATCCCTTATTGGTATTCTCATTTGCAAATATTTTTTCACATACAGTATGTTGTCTTTTCATTTTGTTGGTGGTTTCCTTTGCTATGCAAAACTTTTAAGCTTGTTTTTTTATTTTTTATTTTTTGCTTTTATTTCCTTTACTTTAGAAGACTGATCCATGAAAAATATTGCTGCAGTTTATGTCAAAGAGTGTTCTGCCTATGTTTTCCTCTGAGTTTTATAGAATCCTGTGTTACATTTAGGTCTTTAATCCATTTTGAGTTTATTTTTGTATATGGTGTTAAAGAGTGTTCTAATTTCATTCTTTTACATGTGTCTCTCCAGTTTTCTCAGCACCAGTTATTGAAGAGGCAACTAACTGCAGAACAACCATACAGAAAAGACTGAAACCTACCAGAAAAGATCGCTACAACTAAAGATACAAAGAAGGAACCCCAATGAGACAGGTAGGAGGGGCACACTTTCATTATAATCAAATCCTATACTCTGGGGTGGGCAAACTACAAACTGGAGAATAAATTATATTGCAGAGGTTCTCCCATGTAATGTCTTAATGAATTGTCTTACATTCTTTTCTTAACCAAGTTTTTATTGGGTTATATGGTTACAGTAGTTATGTCAAGAAGAGGAAAGAAAATCAATGTATTACTCGGTATATATGTGTATCTGAATACACAGATGTAGTGCAAAGTAATGGAGAGAAAGACAGAGACAGAGAGATAGAGGTAGAAAGAGAGGAGGGGGAGAGAGATTGAGAGAGAGAGAGAGAGAGAGAGAGTTGTTCAAAGTATATAAAATCAATAGAGGCTGAATTAACCCAGGACATCTTGAGTTGTGAAAAACAATGTTGGTGTAACATAAAGCAATCTATATTATTGTCAACATAACTACATTATAGAGAAAAATATATTCAACAACTTTCTACCTAGACTTGAAAAAGAAACAGAATCATTTTATATATTTCCATGAACATGTAACGTATTTTGCATTTTGCAAGCCTTCGTGCCTGAGTTCATTGAGTTCAACAGAGAATTTAGGTAGTGGGAGCTAACTTTATTTTAGAAAGTTAAAACTAGAATACATTTGTTTTGCAAGAAGTGGTTTGATAATTTCTTAATGTTTTCTTAAAAATTATTAATTTTCTCTGGTGATTAAATGACTATAGAAATATTCTACTGCAATATGTTTTATTGGTTTAGACTGATCACACAACACAATTTAAATATTTTATAGACATAATATATTTATTTCATAATACCTGTAAGTGAAATTTAATATATAAGCCAGAAAAAACTAATGCTCAGTTTTTAAGAATTCCTAACATTTCTTTTTAAAAGATAAATATTATGAAGTCATGAGTACTCAATGAAATTTTACCTAGAAAAATATTGTTTATTCTTCAGAAATAATCAGCAGAAAGTATCTATCAAAATGTATCATTTTGGGTCAAAAGTTGAAAAAGGAATGTATGTTATTATTTTAAAAATTAAAATAGATCAAACAACTTATGTTCCTCTAAAATATTATTTGGGGAGATTGTATTTTATGATCCCAATTTAAAAATTCTAGAATAATATATTGCATGTTTGATCGACTTTAAGGAACCAAAATGATGATGAAGATTATGAAAATTACAGAAATAGTAATAATAATGTGATGATAATAATAAAGTATTTGGTCAGTTATTCCCTGGTGGTCCGGTGGGTAAGAGTCTGTGCTCCCAATGCAGGGAGGCCAGGTTTGATCCCTGGTCAGGGAACTAGACCCTCATGCAGGCTGCAACTAAAAGCCTGCATGCCGTAACTAAGAAGTCCACATGCCACAACTAAGAAGCCTGCATGCTGCAACTATGGGCCCTCATGCCACAACAAAAGATCCCACATGCCGCAACAAAGGATCCCACATGCCACACCGAAGGTCCCACGTGCCACAACTAAGACCTGGCACACCCAAAATAAATGAGTAAATATTAGTAAAGAAAAGATATGAGTCCACATTTGTCTCCTTGTAAATCAAGACTATCTGATCTTATTAGGTCTTTATGGAGTAGAAGAGCCAAATATGACCTTCATGCTTATTAGAACTGTAGTTTTGGGGTATTCTGAAATTCAAATTATTAGGAGAGCAGTGAGTGGAATTTAGGAGAAGATGATATTCTAAGACAACAGAAATATTTGAACCAAGTGTGAGCCGAGTTGGTTTAGCTATTTGACTAAAGCTTAAATAAATAATAACTTTAAAATTATAAGTCCATTCTGTTTTAAACAATTCCCTACCAGTTATTATTTTCTTTTTGGTTAAGATTAATCTGCAATGTATAATGTGAAAACATAAAGACTAGAAAGCCCTGCTGGGATTAAAAGAACAGTTATCCAAGGAAACATGACTGGAATATTATTAAGCACTAAAAAGAAATGAGCTATCAAGCCATGAAAAAACATGAAGGAAATTCAAACACATATTAGTAAATGAAAGAAGCCAATCTGAAAAGACGCATACTGTATAATTCCAACTATATGATGTTCTGGAAAAGGCAGTAAAAAGATCATTGGTTGTCAGCAGTTGGGAGGGGAGAAGTAAATAGGCAGGGCACAGAGGATCTTTAGGGCAGTGAAAAAACTCTGTAGGATACTATAATGGTAGACACGTGTCATTATACATTTATTCCAACCTATAGAATGCGCAAAGCCAAGAGTGAACCCTAATGTAAACTGTGGACTTTGGATGATAATGTATCAATCAATGTAGTTTCACTGATTGCAGCAAATGTGCCATTCTGGGGCAGAATACTGATAGTGGGGGAGGCTTTGCGTGTGGGTGGTTAAGAGTATATAAGAAATCTCTGTAACTTCTGCTCAATTTTGCTGTGACCCTAAAACTGCTCTAAAGTCTATTAAAAAAAAAAAGAGCATGGCAGGCGTAGGAAGTGGTGTAAGACACTGATGGGCTGCTACTCTGAAAGAGGCTGACAGTGCTGAAGAACTAAACTACGAAAACAATAACCTACTAATAGAAAGGGAAAAACCATCATCATGGTTGATTTTCCCTTTTCCAATCTTATACATTAGGCATTGGTGTTTAGAAAGTACTGGATGAAAAGCATTTAGAAATATATACATCAAAAATTAGCTTTATTTCTGCTTTAATTGTTCATATTACTATAATATTTTGTATGTTACTTTGTATGTATGGCTATAAATTTTGAGATTTCTAGAGTTTAACTGGAAATAAAAGATTTCTAGTCCTGGGGAAGAAAAGTAATGGGCTGAGAGTCAAGAAGACAGAATTATATTTCCGTCTCTGTTATTTACTAATTTTTGTAGCCTACTACATACCTTACCATATTATAAGGATCATAAATCAGTACTAGAATGATATCTGTGTATATAATTATATACCTATATGTATATATGCAAGGAGTTAGTTACAATAGGAAGGTTTTCAAATTAGCTTCACTGCTGTGGTGGTTTAACTACATTAATTATATGTGGGCATTTACTAAAATCTACTTCCTCTACATAGGACTGGATTGGATGTACATTTAGCAATATGTCCAGGGTGAGCTCTTCAAATTTCATAAACAAGGTCAATATTATAGTCCATTTGATTAATGATCAAAGCTTATGAATTAGTTTTAATCAGAAACAAAATGTATCCATTTCAGATTTATACTCTGAAATCCATTCATTTGCTAATGAAAATTTATTGAGTGTCTGTTATATGCAAAATAACATGTAAATCCTTGGGGATACATCCGAAGGCAATGTCAACATCTCACCCCAAAAATCATATTCAAGACTGTGTGTTCTTGGAAATCTATTTTGCAAAAAACACATTTTTTTTCCTCAGTATAATTTTTATTTCTCTTATTTGTGAAGATGAGCATCTTTTTGTGCTTTAATATTTTTGTATGTCTTCTTGTGTATATTTCATATTAGTAACCTTTTCCAGATTTCTGTAGGATCATTTGTCTCTTTCTTGTCTTTTTGAAGTCCTTTGTTGTTTGAAGTGATGTACCTTTATATTCTCAAACTTGTTTGCTATTTATTTACTCATTTAAAAAAATTTTTTTATTGGAGTATAATTGCTTGACAATGGTGTGTTAGTTTCTGCTTTATAACAAAGCAAATCACTTATACATATACATATATCCCCATATTTCTTCCCTCTTGTGTCTCCCTCCCTCCCACTCTCCCTATCCCAGCCTTCTAGCTGGTCACAAAGCACTGAGCTGATCTCCCTGTGCTATGCGACTGCTTCCCACTAGCTATCTATTTTATATTTGGTAGTGTATATATGTCCGTGCCACTCTCTCACTTCGTCCCAGCTTACCCTTCCCTCTCTCCGTGTCCGCAAGTCCATTTTCTAGTAGGTCTGCATCTTTATTCCTGTCTTGCCCCTAGGTTCTTCATGACCTTTTTTTTTTTTTTTTGATTCCATATATGTGTTAGCACACAGTATTTGTTTTTCTCTTTCTGACTTCCTTCACTCTGTATGACAGTCTCTAGGTCCATCCACCTCACTACAAATAACTCAATTTCATTCCTTCTATGGCTGAGTAATATTCCATTGTATCTATGTACCACATCTTCATTATCCATTCATCTGTTGATGGACACTTAGGTTGCTTCCATGTCCTGGCTATTGTAAATAGAGCTGCAGTGAACATTTTGGTACATGACTCTTTGAATTATGGCTTTCTCAGGGTATATGCCCAGTAGTGGGATTGCTGGGTCGTATGGTAGTTCTATTTTTAGTTTTTTAAGGCACCTCTATACTGTTCTGCATAGTGGCTATATCAGGTTACATTCCCACCAACAGTGCAAGAGGGTCCCCTTTTCTCCACACCCTCTCCAGCATTTATTGTTTGTAGATTTTTTGATAATGGCCATTCTGACTGGTGTGAGATGATATCTCATTGTAGTTTTGATTTGCATCTCTCTAATGATTAATGATGTCGAGCATTCTTTCATGTGTCTGTTGGCAATCTGTATGTCTTCTTTGGAGAAATGTCTATTTATGTCTTCTGCCCATTTTTGGACTGGGTTGTTTGTTTTTTGATATTGAGCTGCATGAGGGTGCACTAGCCGCCTTCAGGCTGTGTTCATGCCGTCAACCCTAGTCCTCTCCCTGGGATCCGAACGCCAAAGCTCGAGTCTCAGCTGCCAGCCCCCGCCCGTCCCGGCGGGTGAGCAGACAAGCCTCTCGGGCTGATGAGTGCCGGTCGGCACCGATCCTCTGCGGGAATCTCTCCGCTTTGCCCTCCGCACCCTATTGCTGCGCTCTCCTCTGCGGCTCCGAAGCTTTCCCCTCCATCACCCGCAGTCTCCGCCCGCGAAGTGGCTTCTAGTGTGTGGAATCACGGCTCCCTCCCACTGGTTTAGGTCCCGTCCCTATTCTTTGTCTCTGTTTATTCTTTTTTCTTTCACCCTACCCAGGTACGTGGGGAGTTTCTTGCCTTTTGGTAGGTCTGAGGTCTTCTGCCAGCGTTCAGTAGGTGTTCTGTAGGAGTTGTTCCCCGTGTAGATGTATTTCTGATGTATTTGTGGGGAGGAAGGTGATCTCCACGTCTTACTCTTCTGCCATCTTGAAGCTCCTTTCTCATTTATTGATTGTGGGTTTTGTGTTGGATGATGGATATCTACAAGATTCATTCAATAGTTACTTGACTCTAGTTAATAGAGAAGAAAGAGGTTCTGTTTGGAGAAAGGGGAGATAGAGAAGGAAGAAAGGAAAAAGAATTGGAAAAGAAAGTTTGTTATGGCCTCTGCAGCTTCCTGTATGTACTTCCTTGTGGATAAAACCAATAGAAAAGTATCTTCATGAAGTAAGATTTGAGAGATGTATTGGTGATAATTTCCCTTTAAACGAAGGGCTGATTCTGGAAACGGGATGGAAACATGTTCTTCTCCAGATTTTTAAAAACTGAGCTGAGATGCGAAACTAGGACCATCTAAATCCATAGTGAAGTGTCTCAATAGTATGCAAAGCAGTTTCCTTTAATTATATCATGATTTTACTCTAATTGTGCATTAAGACAAAGAAATTATCAGAAATATCAAGTACTGGAGAAATGGTAATGAAAATTATTACATCAAACTTTTGCTGACTTAAATGTGTCTGTTTTAGGTTTAGTTATTTTATTTGCTAGGTGGTGAAAAATTAACCTTACCAAAGGTAGATCTGGCTTTTGTCCTCAGGGTGATCTCTAGGCCACTGAACGTTCTTCCTGAGAGAAGTGCCTTTGTTTGCCTAGGGGCTTTGGCCAAAGGACAGTCTAATAATCTGTTTCTTGTTTGGGGCATTTAGCTACATGGTATCAGTTCTGCCTCCAGAAGAGACTAGAAAATAAAAGTTTTAACTCAGTCTCCAGAGCAGCTGAAGACTAAGAGTCAGTCACAAGGGTAGTATGTGAAGGAGACCCGGTAAAAACTCTGGACACCAGACTGGAGAGCTTCCCTGTTACCAATACTTCAAGTGTATTGTCACATACTGATGCTGGGAAAGTAACAGGTCTGTAACTCCATGAGTTGAGGATGTTAGAAGTGTAACAGGTCTAAGTTCTGTGAGTCCCTCTAGAGAATTATCAAACCCAGAGGCAGCTTTGTAAACCCTGCTTCCCAAATTGCAGTTCGTGTTAAAAATGAGAGAAGTTTTGTGTAGACTGTTTACCGTAACCTTTGCCGTTTCCCTAAAACTTTGTAGTTGGTCATAAATTACAAATGTATCTAAGTGTCTCTAATATGTTATTGTCAAAAAAATTCTTGGAAGTTAAACACAACAGCAAATAAACAAAAACTATTTGATAGTGCCCTTTAAACAGTCCAATTCAAAAATTTTATCAGCGATATATCCCGTCTCTAGCTATGTTGCCAAGGCCGAGTCAGAAGAACAAAAGTGAAATTGTGAAAAAACAAAAATAGCAACTGTATTTTCCAAATTGTACCTGGTAGTAAAACTGAGAAATTCACATCTGTTCCTGGGAATTAATATTCCCTTATCGTGGAACAGTACCACCTCAGGTTATTTGTTATAGCTGCCATAAAATAAAATATCAAAGTAAAACAGAAGTCTTATGTTATATTTTGAACCCTCTGAGAATACACTCCAAGTGGCTGTAGGTCTCCAAAACACTGAAGAATGTATTCACTTAAAATGAATGAAAAATAAGGATATACATTTTTAATCAAAAGTTAAGTGGCATAACTATGTCAGAGCTTGGTATAATACAAACTCTTCTAAATCAAAGCATAGTGCAATGGTACTTATTAAATGTATCCATTTTTTCATTGTGTAATGTACCAGAAGAAAATTTTATATTATTTTACATTATATTATATTCAACATTTATATAATGTTAAATATTATATATTTGTTTCATGATGCAAGAGAAAAGAAGCACATACTTCACTAACTGTTGGACATCATTGAGATTACATTGGAATTATACTCACAAAAGAGCTTTATACCTCAAACAATGATATTCTACATTGAAATGAAGACAATATTGTTTCTTCCAGTAAAGATGAGCTAAGAGAATTATGAATAAAAACCATCCTAAGTTACTGTGTAGTATCAGATAAAATAGGTGAATTCCATAAACATTGCCTCTACAACTGGGAGATGACTGTGTTGTGAACATGACTAATATGATCAAATAAATTACTAACAGTTTTCCAGATCTCTTACCAGGTCAGTCTCAGAACAGCTTAGTTTGAAATAAACAACAGCCAGCATCTACAGTCACTGTAATAATAACCAATACTCCATTTGAAATACATTTCAGAATGGTATTTTGGTTTGTTATGCTAGTGGCATTTTCACATGGGATCCAGACTGAGAGAGTAAAACTCATTTCACAGGATCTGAACAGTCAGGAAAGTTTAATTTGCTAATTTGTGTAAGTATATTTTTCTTTTATTTTAAAAAGAAATAGTCATTTTTGGAAATCATAATAGTAAGAATATAACAATATTAATATTCAAATATGTTAAAATAATTTTCATGAACTTTAATTTATTGCAGTGCAATCTTAGGTAACTTAGAGACTGTATATGAGAAAAGCAACATTTGATACTTGATTGTCATAATTTCACGTAAATTATTTAAAATGTTTAATTGCCATTCAAATCTGATTTTTTTTTTCCACATGGTAGTGGCTATTCTTTTTACTTATTAAATATCAGCATTTTAACAGTGTAAAAACATGAAATACTAAAAATATAATTAAATAATATGGATTAGAATATTAAATTTAAAAGTTGCACAGAATTATAGTTTTCTTTATTTTAAAAATAATTAAGGCATTAGTATCTTACCTTTCATATCATATTTATTAATTTTATTTTAATGTCTTTAATATATATAGTGTATGAAAATTTAAAATAGAGAGCTAGCAACAAAATTTCAATTCATACCCAAACACACTGATTAAAAATAACCATTGTCTAAAAGTGCAATCTAAAAAATGTTTTTCCCAGTGATCTTGTAACTTAGTCTTATCTATCTCTACTTCTCTCTCTGTCTCTATTCTAGACATAAGCCAGTATTTAAAAGTTTAATCTTATGTTTTTTATTATAATATAGATGAAAGTAAAACACACTATTCGAAACGTCTTGTTAACAGTTATTGAAGTGTATTTTGTATCATCATATACACTTCTATGGAATAGCTATTCTACCTGCCTAATGTTCCTCAAAGTGGATCAAATATAGTTCAATGCAGTTTTTATAGTTCTCGGCTGCATGTCATTTCTGTTGGATCTTTTAAAAAGAACTTCACTGAAGATCTCTGCAAGAGTTCCAATAGAAATACAGGAGGCAGGTTGCAGAGAATGGAATGATCAAAGAGCCAGTGAATGTCCCTGATTGTGTGATTGCTTAACAAGGTTGAGAAAATGTAATATTTCAGTTGAATCTCTTTTAAAATTATTATTATCCCTGTTTCATTACATTGTGTCTAAATTTTCTACTCAGAAATGTAACTGAGTTTAGCTGTATATTCTGAGATCCATCTTTTGAATATTTTATAGATATAATATGAAAGACTTAAAGGTTTGTAATTGTTTGTAAGTCTCTTTAGTATATTGAATAAAGTATGTATGTCAAACATATAAAAGCATCAGTTTACATGACAAAAGTTTATATTCACAAAGAGTTATAGATGACGTATGCAGATTAATATTTATGTGCTACTATATGGAAATTTCCTAATTTCTTTAACTTTAAAATTATGTAATTGAATTTAGCTCATAGAACATGTTTATTGTCAGTACCACTTGGGCCAGGATGTTGTCGATGGGCTAAGCAATTCATAGGAAATCAACAAATACACATCATCATCATTTATATGTCATTTTCAACTAAGTGATTACATTAAAATAACAAAAGATACATAAAAATAATAATATAGACACTGTCATAATAAGAACACATTGCTACATTCATTTCTAAAGAATCCTAGATTATGTTTTTATTTTTGCCAGTGATATGTTGCAGCATATAATATAAATACATATATAAATATAATAAATAATATATAAATAAACGTATTATAAATACCTTGGCGTGTTTTTACTTTTCATTACACAAAAATGTTTAAATTAAGTATTTCTTTAACAATTCTTTAAAAAAGGAAATTGTATTTTTAAACTTGGATCTCATTTGTTAGACACTGTATTCTGGAATTATCTTATAAACCGATTCAAATCAGATAAGAGTTAGCATTGCCCATAGGAATGGAAATCAACTAGGGAATTTGACTAATTATTTAACAGACTCGAATAAATCAGTATCCAAAAGGATTACTGGCCAAAAGGTTGCCCCGGGGTTGAAACAGGTGTTGTTTCATCAAAATTCAGTATTGCTGCTATTTCAAGGAGGAATTCAAAAAGACAATCCTGGGAAAGAAAATCCCATCTATGTGACATAAAAAGCATGACTCGTACCCTGGATTATATGCTTTCTCCCTCAGTCATTTCCTAGACTTCTTTCTGTCTCACATAGATCCCTTACCAATTCCAAAGCAGCTGGCGTAATTCTTCTCCTGAAAATGACAATGGCACCCTCACAGCAAATCTCAGGCACACAGGTGTTCAAAGGGATCCGAGATATAGCTAGACAGAAGCCAAATTTCAGGTAGAATCACCCATAAAGATTACAACTATGAGGCCAAAAATTGCCTGCTAATCTTCCTTCCAAAGGTTTACGGCTCAAGGCTACACTTAAGAACCTTCCTCCTTAAAGTGAGACACCATTAAAAGTTCTTCTGCAACTGTTTGGGAGATTGTTTTGGTTGGAATTAGAATGGTATAATGGCTGCATTGCTCATTGCCTCTGTGTGTAACACCTGCAAGTTTTTTAGTCCTTATTATCTCTCAAACAGTTTCAATGACTTTGAATACTTTGCTTAGTGAGTAGGAGTAAGGAAAGCTGTCTGTTGTTCATGATGTTAATTATTACAAATTGTCAGTCTTGACAGCTGATTTTTTTTTCTTGCTATTTTCTGCGGGCAAGAGGCTATAGAAACTTGCTTTGAAAAGCAAAAAGAAAGAAGAAACTTGTGGTCTTGAGGACTACTTCCTTATGTGCACTAGTGATATAACATGTCCAGGAGAGCTATTTTGTTGCTGTTTTTTTTATATTTAAATAATCACATAAACTAGCCCACAGTTACTTCCCTAACTGTTCACTTGAATATAGGTGCTTGGCCTTTTAGCCCATGAATTAGGACACACAAGCACCACACTTTAAGAAACCAGTTTAGATGAAGATTGACAAAAAGTGAAATCATAGGGGGTCTGTTTTCCAGATAGCAGAATATTGAGCCTGGGCCCTCTCCTGGTCATAACTTGGTCCCCCCTGGAATGCTAACTTTTCTCAATTCTTGTAAAAAATTCTGACCAAAGAGAAGTTGCGGCCACATTTCCTGTGCTTTTCTTACCCAATTCTACAATCTCCAGTTGTGTTTTTAAGTATCTAATCATAGAGGTGAACCTATTCATAACAGTGTCCCTGACTCTGAACTTTTCAAGAGTTTTGCCTAATTCAGACAGGCAAAGTGACACTGCACTTTTGCAGCAAACATTTTATATCACAGATGAAAATTTGTGATAATTAGTTTTAGATGCACCCTAATTTGTAGAAGTAACTGACCTCTGTATCAGCTCATAAACTGGAATCTTGACGTGTTTCTTGTAGAAAACATTCCATTTAAGGACAGATTCAGGTGTGTGAAAAAGCAGAGCCATGAATGGTCTTAGCTCTTAGATTGTTCACTTCAAGGGTGCTTTTGGAGGACATAGATACTAGCCAAGAAAAGCAGGCAGCAATGGCAAATTGGAGACTATCTTTATACTGATTACACTCAGGTATAAAATTTATCTTGTAATTTCCATTTAATTTATAAAATACATTTTCTTTCAGTAAATGAACTAGCATTGTCTCCCTCATAGAGCAGCAATAATGCTAGAGCTAAAAATCCTAAATTAATTTTCCCAATAAAAAAATGGGAGCTGGTGTCATTCCAAAATACACAAGAATAATATAATATACCAAAACTCTAACAGTCTAGTTAATAAAAAGAAGTTACCAGCAAATTTTAACTAATTTATTATAATACTTTGCAGTAGTTAACTACTTCCATAGAGTCTTCAGATACTTTTAGCTTTGTCTGACCTTTAGAATAGCTGAGTCAGGTTTAGCCTTAAAGCAATTAATCTCAGCGCTCCTGTCACCCTGTAGCTGGTATGAGCAATTGGGGAGTGCTTCGCCTGTGTGCTAGGTGGATTTCTAGCCCAAATGAAGGCAGGCATTGATACATAAATTAAAGACCTTTATGACTTCTAAACTATACTGTGACTTTTTATTGAAACCTTGGAAGGAAAATTATAAATTTGGTCTCATATTTGTAACTTTCATAAGATATTCTACTGAAATTAGATTTCTGGGCTGACCGTAGGTAAAAATTTTCTTAAACATTTGCATTCCGGTCATGCCTTCACATGTACCCTTGCTGTTTTTAAAATAAAAGTGATTTCAGCTGCTTTGGAATCAGAAGGTATTTTATTAGAGATAGAAAAAAAAAAGGCCTGGAAAATAGTCTACAAAATAGTCTAAGAGAATGATGAATAAATATATCATCTTAGATTTGGTGTGAAATAGTTATACGTTGCAAAATGATGACATATATTAAAACCTTGATCCTAAAGGACAATTAATCCATATCAGCGCTATACCTGCCTCCTCCCTTTCTTTTGCTCTTTAACAAATATTTATAGTGTCCACTATTACAAGTAGATGCAACTATGTATGTCATATGCATTGTAAATACGAATTAATTTCATTATATTGACTAAATTTAAGATGAAAATTTCCATAAACATGGACTTTGAGTTAAAGGCTGTGAAAAACTTCTATAGGCAGATGTTGTTAAATGGATAGGGTTATTTTAGGAGAACTCTCTAAGCCCATTTATTTTTAATTAAAAACACAATGTTTTCATTAAGCACATACAGCAAATAATTTATAGTGTTTTGGAGAAGGCTATGTACCATTTTTTTTTTACATGTATTCCTCAGCAAAAAGAAGTTGATATGCACCTGGGCCCAAAAGTGCCTTCATAATGACAATATAAATGATGTGTTCTGAATCATAATCAAGTATAGTCAGGCTTTATTCAATAACCCAAACAACTAATTATATGCCATGCTAGATAAATCAGTGTAAATATAACAGAAGCTAGAAACAGCTGGGTGGATGTCTAGGGATTTTGATGCTTTCCCTTTTTTGTGGATAAAGTCAGCATACTGTGGACATTACCTTTTTTCAAAGGATTTGCAAACCTTGGAAAAGTCTCTTTATGAGATACTGTATATGCAATAATATAAATTTTTGATATATAAATTAATAAAACAAAGAAAATTCTTAAAAATTAATAAAATAATCAGCATCCAAACAAAGACAGCTATTGTAAGCATTATGTGTCTCACTGTGGGTTACTTTGGTCCCATGGTATAAACTTTATTGTTTTATTTGTCACCAATTATATGACTGTTTCTTTTTCTTCACTACCTCTCTTAGCTGCCTGAACATTGTCTTTACCAGAATCTGGTTCATCATTTATTAACTCTGTGCCCAGAGTCTTTAAACTCAGTCCCATCTCTAGCATTTACTATTTGTAGACTTGGATGATAGCCATTGTCACTAGTGTGAGGTGACATCTCATGGTAGTTTTGATTTGCATTTCTCTAATAATTAGCGATGTTGAACACCTTTTCATGTGCCTGTTGGCCATCTGTATGTCTTCTTTGGAGAAATGTTTATTTAGGTCTTTTGCCCATTTTTTGACTGGGTTGTTTGTTTTTTCTATATATTGAGCTGCATGAGCTGTTTGCATAGTTTGGAGATTAATTACTTGTGGGTTGCATGTTTGCAAATAGTTTCTCCCATTCTGTAGGTTGTTTTGTCATTTTGTTTATGGTTTCCTTTGCTGTGCAAGAGTTTTTAAGTTTAGTTAGGTCTCATTTGTTTATTTTAGCTTTTGTTTCCATTTCTCTAGGAGATGGATCCAAAAATATATTGCTGAGATTTATGCCAAAGAGAGTTCTACCTTTGTTTTCCTTTAGGAGTTGTATAGTGTCTCATCTTACATTTAGGTCTTTAATCCATTTTAGTGTGTTTTTGTATATGATATTAGAGAATGTTCTAATTTCATTCTTTTACATGTGGCTATCCAGTTTTCCCAACACCACTTGCTAAAGAGACTGTCCTTTCTCCATTGTATATTCTTACCTCCTTTTTCATGGATTAATTGACCATAAGTGTCTGGATTTATTTCTGTGCTTTCTATGCTGTTCCATTGATCTATGTGTCTGTTTTTATTCCAGTACCATTCTGTTTGGGTTACTCTAGCTTTGTAGTATAGTCTGAAGTCAGGGAGTGTGATTCCTCCAGCTCCATTCTTCTTTCTCAAGATCGTTTTGGCTATTTGTGGTCTTTTGTGTTTCCATGCAAATTTCATTTTTTTATTCTAGTTCTGTAAAAAATGCCATTGTTATTTTGACAGTTTGATAATTATTTCAATAATAATATCATCATCACACATATATAAACTATTAATAATGATTTATTAGTAATAACAACCTATAATGAGAAGCATATAGCTGAACATTTTAACTTGCTTCCTGTTAGGTTTAACAACATGCCTTTTCAAATTAGGGAAATTCAGGTAAGAAAAAATCCCATATTTTATTATCAAAAAATAACACTGGGCTTCCCTGGTGGTGCAGTGGTTGAGAATCCGCCTGCCGATGCAGGAGACACGGGTTCGTGCCCTGGTCCGGGAAGATCCCACATGCCGCGGAGCAACTAAGCCCGTGAGCCATGGCCGCCAGGCCTGCGCGTCCGGAGCCTGTGCTCCGCAACGGGAGAGGCCACAACAGTGAGAGGCCCGCATACCACAAAAAAAAAAAAAAAAAAAAAAAAAAAAAAAAAAAAAAAAAAACCTAACACTGTGATCTAACAGAAGGTGAACCATTTGGTGTTTAAGAGCATAGATTTTATCTTGTAGTATATTAATTGTCATGGTGACATAGCAAAGAAATCTAAGGTTGGAAAAGATGACTCTGATTATGAAGCAGCAGTATTTACAGTCATTTACTAGGTTGCAAATTTATTTTAAACATCTTGATCATTTTAGTGGTGCTGCAATATAAAAAGGAAAATAATTTTGTATAGAAATGTGTAGAAATCAATATATACATTGATTTATTTACCTTTATTTATTTACCTCTAAATAAACTTCTATTTTATATATGTCCAATGAATGCATTTTCATTATTCTCTAAGTATATGTGAACAATAATGGTATACTTATGAACAAACACTTTACAAGAATTTAAGAAAATAACTTTAGATTTATTTCTTCAATCTAAATTGTTTGAAAACTATTATATGGGCAATATTTAGAGCACTGCTTACTTATTGCTTTCTCAGCTGCAACTCTAGGATTTACCTACATAAATAATTTTAGTTAATTATTTATAAAATATATCAAAATAAAATAGAGTGTTTATTGTGCATCTGTTATGTGTTTAGACTTGTGCTTTGTTCTAGAATAATTTGCAATTAACTTTGAGAAAAGTCATATTTGTGGAGACACTTAGATAACTATATAAGCAATATGTGTATAGGTTCAAAATTAAAGCAAACAGCAAATATATATAACTCATATTTCTGTGCTGTGGTTACATAATAGTGAAATAAACACAGTTATCCCACTGCCTGAACAACTAAAGATTTTTATAATTATAGCATTTCATTATATATAAATCATATAAAAACAAGGTATTAAATATTTAAATAGAGATTTCTTACCTTTAAAGAATATGTAGTTGCATTTAATACATAAGTCTAAGAGTTAGGTAAAGCTGCTGATTTCATCTTTATATTTCAAGTCTAGAGAGACTTTATTTAAAGAAGGTTGGGGAACTGGCTAAATCTCTTGAACACCTGTAATCTACAGATGAAAAAATAAACTTATTCTTTGTGCAATAAATTTTAATGTATTAAAAGGAGATAAATGCACATTGGTCTAAGTCACTTTAGATAGCTAAACAGTGGCTTTTGTTTGATGGAACAAAAGGTGTAAAAGGTACTTATTTTAAGCTCATGCTAATTTGATTGACTTATTACATTATTTCTTCCTACTACTTTTAACTCTTGTTTATCTGTTCTCTTTATGGTTTAACACACTTAATGTAATAGCGTTCATTCATACTTCCATTTAAGTAGCAAATTGTTATGAATTACTCGTTAACAATCCAACAGCCCTTAGAATAGACATTGAGTCTTTCAGGTGGTATTTTATAGATGGTTATTATAGGAGCCAGTTCTGCTGGTAATCCATTTTTTTGCTGTTGTTTAAAATTTTATTTTATTTTTTCCTCACATAGAAATAGTAAATTTTATTTGTGCAGGATTGAAAAAAAAACCTTATATTTAATTGAAGTGATGATAAAAGTATATCAAAGTTTCCTTCCTTTTTCACTTGATTGACTGCATTTTGTACAGAGAAAAATTCCCAAGCCAGGTACAGCCTTGAGGGTAAGAATATACTGTTATAACTACTGTGCTGAATGACAGAATTCTATGGGGGCAGTTCAGTTCTTTTCTGCCTAGTATCATTTCATGAAAGAGCAAAAAGAGATTCACTCATTGATGGGAAAGGCAGCTGCTAACAGACATGGAATCTTAAAATGGCATATTGAAGCCACTGCCGTAACTACCTCAAGCTGTGTCTCCATTCTCTTTACAACTCCCCCATTGCTGACTTTCTATCTCCGCACTGCCCATCACTTGCTGTCTAGCACAAAGGAAAAATAAATGCCACCAAAAGGCATTTTCTTTGGGTTTTTTGGTCACTCTGATTGGGAAAAACTGGGTAACATACTTTCACTGGATGAAGTTCATATTTCTGATAATCAAGAAATCCAATACTACGAAATTCCAGTGTTTTTCCTTTTTACTCAGGAAACCACTGGGGAATAGTGATATCGGGCCTTCTACTGATGTAAACAGACAAACCTGCATATGCAAACACAGACAGACACACGCATGTGCACGCACACATATTTAGATTTTTTCAAACACAGAATAAGTTCATTTAATGATCAGTTGATATTATATTCAACTTATGGATTCACAGTTGTAATAAAGAGTCTGACTTTATTGTTGATGTCTAATCAGTGGGGGTTTTCAAGTTCCACTCCTCCCTTTTCCTCTCTTGCTCCATGTTTGGACAAAGGCATAAAAAAGCTCACGTAGTCCCTCCCTTCACCCTCGCAGGAAGTTCAAACCATGCACAAAGCATATCCCTGTCAGCGCGCTGCCATAAATCTCCTAACTCCACCAGCCCACCTCTTAACCACAGCCACGATCTGAGCCACTGCTCCCCTCCCTTTGCTCAAGCCATTTTGGCTCCCTCTTAGGAGCCTGCCCTACTCTTCCCAGAAAGTCTCACGTGTGCAATAAATTCTTGCATACCTTGTTGGGTGTGTGTTATCATCCTTCATCATCCAAAACCAAATTTTGGTTAGTCTGTCAAGAGGAAACATTCTGAATGCCACTATAAGCTTACTTAAAAGGTCAGCATAGAGACGAAATTTTTTTCACTGATAATACAAACAAAAAGTTGGGGGAGAATTGTTTAGGTAAAAGTGACATTTCTACAAAATTAGAAACCTATGGAGTATGTATTAGTCAGGGTTCTCCAAAGAAACAGAACCAGTAAGGGTGTGTGTGTGTGTGTGTATTTTATATTTATAGAGATTTATTATAGGGACTTGGCTCACAACTATGGAGACTAGTAATTCCAAATCTGCAGCGTGGGCTGCAGGATTGAGACCCACAAGAGCCAGTGGTGACGATGAAGGCTGAAGGCATCTGCTGGACAATTTCCTCTTGCTGGTCTTTTTGTTCTACTTAGGCCTTCAGTTGATCAGATGAGGGCTGCCACTTCACCTAACATTCTCTCATTTAAATATTAATCTCATTCAAAATCACTCTCCAAATTCACACATAAAATTAACGATCACAGAGTAAAACTTTAGTGTTATTGGTAATGCATATAAAATTTATAATTGTTCCTACCAAAAACCACCATATGCTGCCAATTAGCATACATATAAATTTTGTGGAAATGTCTATGTGTGTGTGTTATAATTATAGTAATTGAATGACAAAATTTGTGAAATAGTTGTTGGAAAATTCCTATTTCAGCCTAGAGTACGAGATTTCTCTCTTCATTTCTGATAATCATTATGCTTTTAGAAATATTTGATTTATTGAAAGATTTCTTATAAATTACCCTGTGTATCCCACAATAATATTGATATTTAAATAAATGAATATATTAAATTTTGTTTATATTTGTTCAAAAACAACTAGAAAACTTTAGTCAAAGTATCTTACAGATAGAATGGTTAAAACATTTTTTTTGAAGATTTTAGTTAACTGCAAGTTTTTAAAGTGAAGTTTGCAAAAAGTAAGAAAAGACCTCTTTCATGGCCCCACAAGCTGAACCTAGCACTGAACACTTAGGCCCATGTTGTCCTCCATATTATTCTATACCACACTTGCAGGAACTAAAGAATTAGATGGTGAGTACTCGAACACTGTATGACGATTTAATTTTGAAATTATGTAAATGAAATTTGAAATATCAAATTGTGGGAAGAATCTTCAATGAAATTTCAACTTGTAACAGGATAAATATATTCTATACTGAAGGGGAAGCAAATTGCAAAGGCAAAAATCTAGCAGCATAAAAACTTGGTCAACCATTCATGAATTTTGTCTTGCAAAATGTTTGTGGAAATTGGTTACTCAGAATGGTGCCATTAAACCAACACCTGTGAAATTCTCTCATAGAAAAATCAATTGAAGATGTCAATAATCTCACATTTATTAACCATAAAAATCCATAGTGATAAAGATTAAAAGTTAAAAATAATATACTATTAAAATATTTTTCTGAGAAATATCAATACATGAATATGAGGGATGTGCATAGCAGGCCTTTTACTTTCTAAATTCTATATGATTTAAAATAGATATATGTTTTAAAATTATATATAGTTTTTGAAAAACATTTCTATGACCAGCAAAAGGATTTTTCTAGTAGATGGACCCTATATAATAGTTCTAATTAAATCTATTTTCAAAAATAAAATTCTTTTAAAGATAAATGATATATATAGTCCCATTTTTGCTTTCTTAGCTCCCACTCATCATAAACCTCACTTTCTTAGTGCCCTGTAGGATCTCCTCCATGATGCCATAAGCTGGATCAAGCACTCTACAGCCCTGATCTATTGCCCTTTACTTACACTGCAGAAAAATTATCACTCCACTGTTTCTCACTTCACTGTATCAGGAAGCATTCAAAGTCAAACACCCAAATTTGTAACACTTCAAGTCGTATTGTAGGTATTCAATACCCACTTTCTATTTGACTAGGTATAATTTTGTTTTATTGGAATATGAGTGATGGATATAAATATGGCCAAGATGAAAAAGTGAAAATTCTTGCATATTAATCTATGTTCCTGCGGAAAAAAAATCCGTTTCTGGTATATGCCACTGATGGCCTCTAATGAACAATAAACAATTACATTGATTAAGGTGACTCAAGGGTAGTCCATCCCTTTTGTTACTGATGAGGGAAGGTCATCATTTATCTTGTACCGCTGAATACCCAGTGTGTCCACAATGGTTTCTTATTACCATTGCCAGTGTCTTTCCTGGTCCTCTGAAGGCCCCAAGATTCATTCCCTGCTCCAGGGCTTATCCAGTCCAGCTACTGGCACAGTCCCTTCTGTTAATTACACCTGATTACACCACCAGATTGTGGGGAAGAGCAGTAGTAGATACACAACTACAATTGCTGTATCTTCCTTGCACTCTATAGCTGAATCTTAAAACTTAAATTCTTTTATTTCACAAAATGTTAATGCCTCCACAATATTCTGTTACATGATCCCCAACTGTTATTACAACAAGACTGACCACTTGTTTCCAGGACTATTCAATGCAATATTTACATTGCATCAGTGTCTGTCATGTCAGTGACAGAAGCATGAAAAAAGTGAGTTCATTATAATGAAAAATCATTTCAATTGACTGAAATAGCAAATTTAGTTTATTAGAACATTGTCTATATAAACCCAATTTAAACATGCAATGACCTTATAGGTCAAAGTACTTTCCAAATTAAAAGAACACATCATGAGCCCCTAATCAGATTAATAATATTTCAAAGGTATGCTATTAAATATAGTTTTGGGGAAATTTTATGACAGGCTTGTTCCTACTGGAAAACAGCCTTAATTGGAGGTGTTGAGAAAAGAGAGTCAATAACATGTTTATGAATGAATGATAACCACTAGGTATGTATATATTATGTGTGCCTGTATTAATAGGTTATATGTTGGAAAATATGGAATTGAAGGTTTGTGACTCAACGAATCATGCATCATAAATCAGATGCATCAGGGAGTACAGTTTAGCTTTGTGCCTAACAAAGAGCTTGGACCATAGACCATTATTTCTTTAGTTTGCACAATTAAAGTATTATTTAAGGTTGTTGCCAAGGACATAGGATCTCTGCTAAAACACATCATGTGTGCACAAACTTGTGAAAAGCTGGCCACTGGGTATGATGAGACCTGCACAGGAGGAAAATTGTCTTCTTTTTAACGAAAATGTACAAAAAGGCATTTTAAGTTTTGGAGGCCCCAACTGAATTGATTTTATAATCTATTATGGTTTATAATCACTAAATAGTAATTTGATTGTATATAGGATGCCAAGGAGTATACTATGATATATAATTGAGTCTCAAATAATAGATGTCATTCCGTTTGTAATACATTCAAAGAAATCAAATAACTATAATATTTGAGGGGTATTTCCTCCAAACAGCAAATCTTACATGTATTCTGAATATTAAGTCCTCTAACAGCAGTATAAAGCTCAGTAAGAATACAAATGGGATAGGATTAGATATTTTTATTGGCATATATTTACATGAATATAAAATATACAGTCTTTAATAACTATAAATGAACACGAGCCATTTAAAAATATCATTTATTGACTGCTTCCTATGTACACAAGTTGAATTCACAAATTTAGTATTATATATTATCTCTTTTAACTGTTGTAACAATCATACTAGGTAGAGATTATTATTTTATAGACAAAAATGCTTAAATGTTGAAGTTGGCATTCAAACACATATTTGTGTGATTTGAAATACATGCTGTTAACCTCTGTGCCATAATATCCTACATCAGTATTCCCACCCTTATAGAAAATGTTACTGGCATATGAAGCTAGTTAATAATCAAATCTAGTTTGGATTTACAAGTATTTATGTTTAAGAATCTAATTTGAAGTTGTTATCAGTTTATCTCTTCTTTCTAATATCAAATAATGTTAAAATCTGTAAATCTGTGAAATTAAGTCTCTTATTATGGGTGTTTTATGTAGAATAAGTATTTCTAGATGGTAATGACTCATTTAATTGTCAAAAATTAATTGACTTTGATAGCTAATCACACACATGCATGAAAATTATATGCAAATTGGGCAGGTGGGTACAAATATTTTGTATTTACATGTACAATAACTTGTCTCTCCATTCTGACTTCCATAAAGCTGTGAATATAATTATTACATTTAAATAGTACAATGTAGGTTGTCATTTTGTTAGTTTTGTGAGAGACAGTAGTTTCCTATGTCAAAAGCTCAGGGGTCTTAAAAACTGCCTCAATGAAAAAGGCTACCTGTAGTATAAGGGCAATCTATAAATAAAGAAATATCATTGTGTTTTCCTAGAAAGACTATTTGAATTACTGGATTAGAAAAATATGATTGTAGAAGGTGATGAGAAACTAAAAACCGGAGGGCAAAATCCCTATATCCTCAAATTTAAGAAACAGTAGTCAGCAAAAGAGATCTTATTCATAAATTAATTAGTTCACAATATTCAGTACATAAAGTAAAATTCAAAAAACTATATTTCCTATTTTAACTTGTAAAGCAGCATGCATATTTTTATAAAAATCACAAAATTACTGAGATAATTTCTGTTAATATAAATGAAACAAACCAAGATGCTAAAAATTCATATGGTTTCATTCCTTTTGTTTCAAAGTGTGGGAAAGATAGCTAGAAGAACAAACAAGATACTATGAACAGTAGTTACTTCTGGAGAGTGAAAATGGACCAGAAGAGAATATTTTTATTTTATAAATTCTTACATTTCTGAACTTAAAATTGTATGTAACATTATCTCTGTCATGAAAACTTCTGATATTTAATTTTTTAAATAACATATTAAAAGTCATTTGAATTTATGAGAAAGTAATATATTAAATAAAAAATATATTTGGAAGAGTGTTGTATTTGGCAAGGATAACATTAATGTGAATTTGAGATAATTGCAGAGTAAGTGTCCGAGTAGTCCATTAGCTCCATCCCTGCTGAGAGTTGAAACCCTAACAAGAAATCAATTCATGGCTCTTAAAAATGATACTGAGCACATAAAATCCCTATAAATGTATTCACTTATTCAAAAATATGTTATGGTTTTCAACATTACCTACCTGGTGGAGTAGAATTTCTAGGCATTCTGTTGTAATTGCTGTGTATATCTGGCAGTATTTTGGGTGTGTGTAGGAGTGTAATTTAAGGGTTACATCAACAAAAACAAAATGGAGGAAGAGAAACTACTATTTGAAGTAATGATTCTGGGTAAACGTTAAGATAATACTATGGCAATTTAAAACCTTTATGCCTACAGTTTCTATATCCACTTATTGTTATTATTACCACGATGCCTCTATCTTTATTATAATTCAATTTGTATCTATACCTATATCAATTCCTATATCTTTATGTTTATCTACACTGATTTTCATCTTTACATAAGTCCATAGATGTGTGGGAAATGGTTGAAAGAACACTCAAATTTGCATTTATCTGTTCTTGTATAATTGATAAGTTATTGTGTAAATTATCATATAATGAACTTCTAGATGTCAGGCAAAAAGTACCAAGACTTTTCTAACCAAAAGGTGAAGATTGTAGCAAACAGGCAAATATATAGGGGCATATAAAGAGAGAATATTTGACTATCAGTTCTATTCTATATTTTCTAGAATGATTGTTCCCTGTAACTATTATTTATTTTATAGCATAAGCATCTGTTTAGGGATTTTTTTTCCCCAAAATGTTCTAATTACTATAACCAGTAGTAATACACTAGATTACTTTCAAGTTAATGAAGGTTAAGGTTTGGTGCTCCTCCCTTGCCGTATGTTTATATGGTTACTTTTTTGAGTATAATTTGCAAAAGTAAGATAATTTTATCAGTAAATGAATAAGAATGAGGTCTCTTTCCACTCTAACTTCTGGTCCATTACACTGTCTGATAGCATAGGATTAGGTGCTAGCGTGTGGATATTAAGTTAAGGGATGGTTGAGTATATATTTCTGGTTTGGAATTTGGGGGATAAAATTGTACGGTTCACACAGTTGCTTATACATCTCCCTAATACTCGCACACTTTGGTGTCGTGCACAATAGAAGCATGTTAACAATCCTATGAACTTTGTCCATTCCAGCCGTGAGTATCCTTCGACTCATATCCTTCTAAATAAGCCAGAGTAGAGGAAAGTCTGATGTTTCTGTGGCTGTATAAAGACACAGTCAAGGTTTATACAGACAAACATATTCTCTGGATGTTTTTGAAGCATGTAGTAGTTTTCTGCTTTATAAAATGTAAATATTGTTGTAACTTATTTTCCCATTCCATTTGAAAATGTACTTTCATACTTGATTTTAATATGTAATTCTGTGTTCCTAAAGCAAGCTGTTTAAGCTGACCCTACAAGTTGGATAACCTTCAGGCCTGAAAAACACAGATTCTGTCCCTAATTCTCATTCCAAATCTTCATTGCCACCCTTCAATGAGCTTGTTCAAGTATCCTGATTTCCCTATTTGTGGAATACAATAATGAAATTGCCATCTTGAAGAATATTTCTGTTTTTCATAACATTTTAAATATGCTTTAAGCTCAGTCAATCAGGTTGGAGGCTAATTTACCCACAGGAATTTATGTAACCCTCTAGGAATATATTCTAATCTAAGATGTTGAAACCGTCTTAGGCATGAAGTAGAGAAACAATTTACACTTACTTCCCTGGGGTTCTCTTCTTTTTAAATGATTCATTATCCAGATCAAGGCACTAGACTCCAAGAGTATCAGAATTATTAATTACGTTCATGGATTAGAGCAATAAAAGTTAAAAAGAAAAGGTGAATAATACTTTACAAATATACATTCCGTAATGTATTCTATTATAATAAAACTGATTTCCCTAACTTTATGATTTGACTGTTTTTCAATTTAATTGTTCAGGATGAAGGAATAATCTCAATGTATTTTCTTTACATCTTTAGCCACAATTTCTAAAAAGAACAATTAAAATCAATTATTGCTCAATTTCTCCTTAAAAAGTAAGTCCTTAAAAGTGCTAGAAATGAAAATATAAATTTGAAAATCTTTTCAAAATATCAGCTTTTCTCTTTCTTTATAAATTTCTGTGTCAAATAGAGTAAGCCTTTCCGTTTTTCCCCCCTGAAAGCTGATTTAAATTTCCAGGGAGAACATTCTTTTCCTTGTGGCTTTTCACACTGACTGGGGACTTTTCCCCAAGGCAGGGTCTTTCTCTACAGGGAAATCTTACAGAATTTTTTCTAATCAGAAACTCTGTGAGTTGAGTTTCCGCTGTGAGAGGAAAAGTGATATGGTAGACTCCAGGGAAATACTAGTTCAAAGTTTTAATTTTTTTCTTTTTCTTAAAAAAAAAATCTGTTCCTTCAAGGAATATGGAAGTATTGCTATTAATAATAAATAGAACAAAATGAAACATATTCAGTGAAGAGAGAGGCAGTTTGAACATCGGGGATATAAATGAGTATTGTGACCTGTAAAGTATCAGTTGTTTTCCATTTTTAAACTAGATAGCTAACAAATTATACTTTGCCCTTCATAGACTCAGCCTCAATTTAAAATGAGGACTTCCTAATGAATTGCATACGGTCTAGAAGCTACAATGTACACAGGAATTTATACAACTGTTACAAACTAAGATGTATTCTGAGACGTGACTAAACTGTTTTAACCATTAAACTTTACTGTAGGCCAATGTTCCATACAAGTTTTTGATGTGCTGAAAAAAAAAATCTTTGTCTTAAGAGATATTCTAAATATATATATATATATTAATATTTATGCCATTATTTAAGCTTAGTATGATTTTTAATTTTTCTTAATGATATGTTTTGTATATTTGAATGTAGCAATAATTTTGGAAAATACATTAAGCTGTTATATATATCTTTTAAAAGTTTTAAAATATAGGAAAAAGAAAGAAAAGTATGTAAATATATACACTTTTCAGCCAAGAAGAAAATTAACATTAAGAGTAGAAATGTCCTTTCCGAATTGTTCCAACATTTAGTAACAATAGAAGTTGGTACTTGTCAAAGAGTATGTTTTTAATAATGACAGAAACCAAAACCCTGAATATTCAATTTCCCATGATTTGATTTAATCAGTGTTTTTAGTTGCCCATATAGTTTTGTTTGTTTGTTTGTTTGTTTTTGGTACGAAGGCCTATCACTGTTGTGACATCTCCCATTGCGGAGCACAGGCTCCGGACACACAGGCTCAGTGGCCATGGCTCACGGGCCCAGCTGCTCCACGGCATGTGGGATCTTCCCGGACCGGGGCACAAACCCGTGTCCCCTGCATTGGCACGCGGAGTCTCAACCACTGTGCCACCAGGGAAGCCCGCCTATATAGTTTTAATTTTTGTGCATACTCATATTTAACTTTCATATATATTTGATATTGTTTTTTTAGAGAATTTTTTGTTTTCTGTATTCTGTTAATTTCCACCTTTGCTATAGAGTTTCTTAATCATAGCCAAACACCTATTTCCCCTTTCTGTAATTCCCCATTTATATTAATAATAATAGATGCTATATATCTCTTGCTATTTTTTTCCATATTCATGGGGTTATAAACACAAATTTTAGGAATATAGAATTTTGTGTTTGTGTATTATTGAGAGAGAGGGAGAGAGAAAGAAAAATTATAATATGTACATTGAGATGTTATATGCATATTCATCAATTTGCTTCATCTCTTCCAAATAATATTACACCATGAATATACATTAAAGACAATAACTGCAAATGCAATTCATTTTATTCAATATTTGTATAATATTTCAAAACCTATTCAAATATTCTAATATTGCTAAACCTTCAAGGGGTTTCCAGCATTTCCCAAATACAAAATTTTGTCAGTATGCATTATTTTACATATAGTCTAAGTAGTGGTGCTTTTACTTCCATGGGCTAGATTCCTGGATTCCAGAATAGTTTCCATTTGTACAGGTACTAACAGATTATTTTCTCAAAAGTCTGCAGCAGTTCACAATTCTTACAGAAACAGAGTGGTCTTTTTATCTCATCTTTATGAGTACCCTGATAATGTACTATCATTCTTTTTAATTTCACTCAGGCTAATATGAAAAAGGGGTATATCATTCATCAATTAATTTATATTTCCTTTCGTTCCAGGAGTGGTTAGTTGGTTGGTCTCTCTGGATAGTATTTATTAATTGCATTCAATTTTCTACCAATTTTTACTATTTTATTAGATACTTGTAGAAATTATTTATATAGTGCATATAATATATTATCTGTTACATAAGCTGAAAATATTTTCCAGGTTTTCATTAGGAGTTTTTTTAATTAGAAAAGAAATTTAAAGATATATCACAAAATATATATCTTAACCACTTCAGAATTATACCATAAATTATGTCTACCTTTTACATCATAACTTGTTTGTTTCTGATATTGCTTTGAAAGTTCATCTCTTGTTAATAAAAAAAGTTAAACTATACTTTATAGTTTTATTTTTCTAGAATTGTGATTTTTACCAGTTATTACTATTCAGTGAAATTAAATAACATCTTTCATTTATTACTGTACATATCTGATGTACACATACTATTTTATGAAACTCCATATAGACATACATAAAAGTCTGGTGTCTATAAGGACGTGTGTGTGTTTCTGTGCTGGTGCCCTACAAACTATTTTGTATAGCATCTATTACTAAGGAAAGAGATTTTTGTTTTTGTTTTGTCTTCACACCCTAACCACCCTATCAATACTTTATTTAGATATAAGGTACTGATTTTTATGGGCTTTTCTTATATTAAGCACCTTTACCAAATTCTATTTTATACTAGCAGTTGTTTACATTTATGTAAAATAATATTTATAAATAAAAATATTTACAATATAAATGCATGTATTTCTAATATCAACATAAATACATTTTACATCCTTCTTCCAAATTTTATAAGAAAATTAATTTGTCTTATTAAAATGTTGAAGGATAATAATGACAGCAGGCTTTTCTGCTTTCTTTCCTGATTTTTAAAGTTAATTTTTACTGGAGTATAGTTGCTTTACAATGTTGTGTTAGTTCCTACTGTACAGCAAAATGAATCAGCTATATATATATATATATATATATATATATATATATACCTATATTCCCTCCCTTTTAGATTGAGGACACCACAGTGCATTAAGTAGAGTTCCCTGTGCTGTATAGTATGTTCTCATTAGTTATGTATTTTTACATAGTATCAAGAGTGTATATGTGTCAATCCCAATCTCCCAATTCCTCCCAGCCCCCCTTTCCTCCTTTGTATCCATACATTTGTTCTGTACGTCTGTGTCTCTATTTCTACTTTGCAAATAGGATCATCTCTACCATTTTTCTAGATTCCACATATATGCATTAATATACGATATTTCTTTCCTGATTTTAAATACATGAATTAATAGCATTATACTTTATAGAACTTAACTTTATATTAATAACATTCTTTCAAAAGGCAAATTAGATGGATTTTGTTTCACAGCTATGGTCTTTATATCCTTCCACTGTGATGATCTACAAGTGATGCCGCATACTATCTTAAACTACTATTTTAAAACTATGGTGATTTGAGAAGTTAATTATTATTTTTACATTTTCACAAAGTTTTATTTTGATTTTTTTCATTTTTGTATTTCCATAAATCTTTAAACATAATATGAGAAATTCAGTGCAATTTTTCCATAAATCTTGTAGTGTAACATTACAATACAAAGCTGATTATTACTGCTCCCCAAATCAAGCCATTCTAACATTACATTTTGACTCTTCTCTTATACACTTCTGAAGAAGGAATGGTGACTGTTACTTATTGAATTAATAGGAAAGATAAAACTGAAATCAGTTGAACACATAAACTAATAGCAAAAACTTTGATAAAATGTATCTTTAAAAACAGTAGATGCAGGCCTCCCTGGTGGCGCAGTGGTTGAGAGCCCGCCTGCCGATGCAGGGGACACGGGTTCGTGCCCCAGTACGAGAAGATCCCACATGCCGTGGAGCGGCGGGGCCCGTGAGCCATGGCCGCTGAGCCTGCGCGTCCGGAGCCTGTGCTCCACAAGGGGAGAGGCCACAACAGTGAGAGGCCCGCGTACCGCAAAAAAACACAAAAAAACAAACAAAAAAAACAGTAGATACAAAAATTAGCCAATAAAAATTGTATTTAATAGAATCAATAGCCCTAATAAAATTACTTAAGAGAATCAATAGCCTTAATGACAAAGAATTTAACATTATATTTTACATCATCAAAACTGATATTTATTATTTATTTTAGCCCTCAAAGCTTTTTTCAGATCTTTATTATTTAAGAGAACATATCACCCCTCCTAGGTATATGGCCAAGAGAAATCAGATACATGTTGACCAGAAGACACATATAAGAATGTCTATAGCAACATCATATGTAATGCTGGACACTACTCAAATGCTCATCAACAGTGAGATGGATAAATTCGTGGTTGTATAATCACACAATGGAATGTATAGCATCAAGGATGAACAAACCATAAATAACCTGAAACAACAAGATTGACTCTCACATACAAAATATTAGCACAGGAAGCCAGATGCACAAAAGTACCTACACTGATTCTACTTGTATGATAAAACTGATATTTAAATGGATAAAATTTTTTATGAAATGTTTATAATGATAACAACTCACTCCAATAAATATATGTCAGAAATCAAATAGAAAAATAGAGAAAACAAATTTCACTACTTGGGAAATTTTACAGGGAATTAATATTGCTTAAGAACACTTTTTACAGTAACTTATTTATATGTATTTGTCAAAATTAGTATAATTCTCCTTAAAATGTTTTGTCTTTGTAAGCATGAAACCAGCCCTTTATTAAGGTGAAAATGTCTGTGTCAAATATCTGAATACATATCCAGAATTTTCTATGAAGGTGGCTTCCTTTTGTTTTTCTTAGATTAAGGTAATTTTAAACCCGTCAACCATTTATTTCCCTCCAATATTCCCCTTCCCTTAGTTATAAATCGAATCACGCTATCTTAAAAGCTTTCCTAAAATATTGTAAGTGGTAGCTCATATATTCTTATGATCCTTCTTTTGGGAAAGGAGTTTATAGGAAATTGAGGACATGCCTGTTGTGCTACATTTTATAACCTGCTTTAAGAAGTCCCTAGTGATTTTTAGGAAGAAAAGAATTAGTCTTAGAGAAACACCTTCAGGAATATAGTGACACACTTGTTTGCCTGAGCACTACATAGCACATGAGATGGCTTTTGGAATGTGCTCATGTATGTGAGACATGCTCTATAGCTTCGCTTTCTGACTTCTTTTGTAGCACCTTTGCTCCAGAAAGGACAGAGTTCACTATTTCTTGAACAGGGACTGCAAATTCCTACCTCTATGCAACGTCCTTCATCTAGATGCCCTTTACCCACATCTCCTCCCTTGAAATATCTTTCCTTTTGTTTCCAGGTTTAGCTCAAGCTTCTCCTTCTCCAAGACAACAAAACAAAACAAAAAACTGTTTTCCTATATTACGTTATATGTATATATTGCTTATCAACTTTTAATGTATTTTAGCACCTTGATAACCTCAGTTCTATCTCAGACATCTGTATATCACTAAGTTATTTAAAATGATGTCTTATGGAATAAATCAAACAGGAAAGAAGTGATTGCACACACAAGCGGTGCTAACTACAGTAGGATGCAGAATAATTTGTCATCAGCAGAGAGAAAAATTTTCTTCTCTCTGTAGAGACAGGCTGCAGAGTACATTATTGCTCATTCTGGATGGTAGATATATATTCATTGTATTTAATTTTGGCACTTGGCTTTTCTCCTATTTTTATTGGTTGCTCCTATAAGTGGATCATAGGTTTATTAATAGTAATGGCTCTACCTTCCCTGCGTAAAGTGTTTAACGATTTCCAAAGTGCTTTTTACATACATTACAATTTTTGATCCTTACGACAATCTTGTGAGTTAGGGAAAGAAGCAGTTTCTGGTCCATTTTTATCGGCCGTAATAAGAAACCATTTTAGCCTCAAGTTCAGTATAGCAGCTAGTCATTCAAATAGTCCAAATGTTGAAAAGACTGCTTTATATTTTTCATTTTAAAATATGCTTTCTATGGCCTTAGTTATAAATCAAAATATGCAGTTTTTAAATCCTGCATAAATATGCACTAACTGAGAGTTTTCTATTCATTTTTTAGCACAAGGGTAACAAAAAAGTCTAGACAAATTATAGAGTTCCAAGAAGTATAAATGCAATGAATAAATTAATGCCGGCATTGACAGATGAGGGAGCGAGCAAAGGAATTTCAGTAATATTTGTAAGGTCAGGGAACTGTTGTTTGGAATGTACTAGACAATTAAAGAGAATAATGAAATTGATTCCTCATCCTCAGGATTTTTGGTCACTAAATTTTAAATCTGCAGAGGTAGGTTTCAGCTATTCCTGTGCATGTCAGCTCCATCTCATAAAGAAATATGAAGAGAGCAAGTCTATTGATACTGTGAAATGGTACTCCTTTTACTTTTCTGCGATTGCTGTTTAGGACACGATAATTGTGTGAGGTCCAAATGTGTGTTAACATACAGATGGGCCATTCTTTCCTGAAACACAATATAGGCCCCTTTCAAGTGGAAATCTGTGAATGAAAACTACTTTCTTCTAAAGCACCCTCAAATGTGTTGTATTTCATTATGATCTAAAAAATAATACAGTCAAGGGAAGAGAAATTGTAGATATATTCATGATGAATGATTGTAACTTTCATTGGATTGTGTGGTTTTTTACCTTGAATCTTAATGGTTAAAGAAGGAAATCCGATTTTTTTTTTCATTTTCTTTATCCCAAGGCATTTTATGGTATCATATTACCTGCTCTACAGTGCTCTCCAAAAAGTTACTGTATATGAGAACTGTCGTATGCCTTTAATTTAGGTCCATATTATTTCCCCTGGGAAATTTTAGAAATGCAGGGTGGGATGTTTGAAAATAGATGGGGAAAAAAATCTGATGGAAGGAAACTTATAGAAAAGGAAAAGAGATGACCTCCTATATCTTTGCCTTTTTTGATCCTTAAAATTCATCGATAACCTTGTTTGTATTCACTCTCAGAACCAAATAATTGATACTTTTTGACCTCACATTAGTTAGAAAGTTGAGATTTTTAAAAATCTCTACTTGAAAGTTTGTTTTCACTTTTAGCTTTATTAAAACATTCAAATGTACAGTTTCTGATTTAATAGTGGGAAATTCAGAAATTCCCCACTTTTATTTGATTCTTTAGAGGTAAATGAATCACTCAACAGTAATCATAAACTCCTCTGGGTGAGAGATTTTTTATATAAATTAATGTGAGTCTTTTCCTATAATACTGTATCTCAATTTTAAAATGTTTTAAAGAAAATCAGCTTTATAACTCTTCAAAATATAGGAAATCTTTTGTAATCTTCCAATAAGTTATTTTTTATTCCTATAGTAAGTCAAAATATGTCATTGATGATCTTTACTTTTTTTACTCAAAGTATTAAAGTCATCACCTGTGTATAGTATTTAATGAGATGTACTATATATAATATGGCTAATGTTTCTTAAATGCTTACTATTGATTATGCTTTCTTCTAAGCAAATTATACAAATTGACTTGTATAAATTTTCATAATTCTATAATGTAGGTTTTACTGTGATTCTCAATTTAGACTTAAGGAAACCAACACAGAGAAAAGTTTAAGTCCCTTGCTCTAGGTCACTCAGAACTGGAATTTGACCCCAGACAGCCCTGTTCAGAGGTTTTGTTTTCAACCCATCCCTACTGGTGCCACTGCATAATACTACAAGCTATAAGCTACATTTTTACACTGTTCACATAAATATCTTTAGTTATATGCTTTGTGTCAAAATTTCAAATATAAAAGCTGTGTAGCTAGACAGAGCAGTATTTTGGTTACTTTAATTTTTTTTTTTCTTTTTAAGTGTACCCTCCAATTCAATGGGGCAAAAGTTCTATCTTGCATCATTTACCTCCATATTCTTTTCAGTGCTTGCCTTTTAAAAATTTTTTCTTTTTCTTTTCTATTTTTTTTCCCATCTCTTAAAAGTTATAGAGTGGTGGGTAGGAATAGGAGTCTTGAAAGTTAAGGAACGTGATCAGATGTGGCAATAATACCTCCCCTGCCATACACACACACACACACACACACAGACACACACACACACACACACAGACACACACACACACAGACACACACACACAGACACACACACACAGACACACACACAGACACACACACACGGACACACACACACAGAGAGACACACACACACACACACAGACACACACAGACACACACACACACACAGAGACAGACACACACACACACACACACACACACACCCCACACACACAGACAGACACACACACACACAGACACACACACACAGACACACACACACACACAGACACACACACACACACATACACACACACATACACACACACATACACACACACACATACACACACACACACACACTTAATTCATGCTCTGGTCTAGATTATTTCAATATTCTTCATCCTGATTTCTAGCAACTAAGTCATTTACTTGAAGATATAGAAAATTAATCTAGTTCTTATGGAGAATGAGATTCTAGGCATTTTAACAAAAGGGGCAGGTGACATTTTCCTGTTTCTAGGCAGTGAAAATGCTTTGACAGAGCTCCATAAACTTCCAGGGTGCACTTATGGGAGCCCTCTTAAATATCCTCATAGGGAAATAGGGAACCTAGATCACATGCCCGTTTCTTTTTCTGCCTGGGTTTCCTACTCAACGTTGTTTTTTTTTTTTAGTCCCCTGACACGTGGTTCAAAGAAGGCATTCTAGAATCTGTTTACATACTACATACTAGGGATAGGATTTTATTACTTCATCCTCATTTAGATTTGTTCTCCAACTGTTGAGTTGCTTCTTGGGATCACTAGTCTTATCTGCTTTTTTGGCACTTATAGACCAAAGTACCTTCTTTCTACCACCCTGCCAGGCAACCTTCTCGTGCCAGGACTACATGTTTTTGGTACGTAATACTGTGTGATATAAAACAAATGATGGCTTTTTATTCTCTTTCTAGAACCTAATACAGTGCTTAGGACACATCGGGTGCTCAATAACTTTTTGATAAATGAAGGATGCAGCAATGAATCATGTAAGGCAATTTGTGAAAAACAGGATATTTGACAAAACGGAAGTTGCTATACCTTTGATCTCTGAGAGTACATAGCTGTCACATTCCCTTAATGAAAGAGTTCATATATAATTGTTCTGAAGATTATGTTTAAAGTGTACATGAATTCTTTAAAATTTAATGATTCTAGTGAAAATAGACTGATTTCAATATACTGACCTTCCTGGCTTTTGAGAAAATCATTCGCATGTGGGAGCATATGCAGATTAATTTACATGTTTTATTGTCTGAAAGGAGTAAACACTGATTAATATAGTAACCATGTATCTTTAGCAAATATCAGAAATAAATATTCTTGTGTCTAAAATCCCTATGGCATTTGTAGTTTTAACTAGAGTGGGACTGGTGTCTTGACTGTAATAGTCAGGATGGTCTACAGACTTCATAAATCCGTATCTAACAAAAGTTAAAGAAACAACAACAAAAAAAAACACTTGCCGGGAATTTATTTTTTTAATGGTTGGAAATGAGTGTATCCCAGGTCACTAGATAAACATTTGTATACTGGAATGTTTACATGAAGTGCTCAGAATGTTCTGACATAAATTACTAGTTCCTCTTCGTAAGGAACTGATAAACCTTACTTAGAGAGGCCTCAGGAACTTCTCTTTATTTAATCAGATTTAGATCCTCTTCCATGAATTTCAAACCCATCTTGTCCCACACTGCTTATATCCACTGCCACTTTCCTGCTTCAGGGACGTTTATCTATATACATTTCTTCCTCCTGTCTGCACAATGTTGGCTGACAACTTTACAGATTAACCCCATGAATTTTGGTCTCCATGACAGTCTCCATCTCTGTGACATCACAGACTCATCATCTGGTTTTGCTTTGGTTTAGAAAATTATTTGGGGCATTTATCATCATGAGCTTCAGGAGTCAAATCTTTAGTTCCTTTGGTGAAAAGAGATATTTTCTGCTTCAAGTACAAACTACAACCTCATCTACTATAATCAACCATTTTAAAGCTAATGGTTCAACATGAATAAATTTCCTTCCAAACAGTAGTGTAGAAGATGGTACCCTAGTGTTACTTTATATCTAATATCATAGGAGTGACACTGGCTTGCACTCACTGAGATTTCTACAGGACGTCAGGATTACATGAAACTTAAAGTTGTCATTAAATTATCTATCTTCATGAACGTGCTAATGGCAAAGATATGTGAATATATAAAAGAAAGTACTTCTCTTTCCTTTTTTTTTCTTTCTTTTTTTCTCCCTTCCTTTCTTTCTTTCTTTCTTCTTTCCTTCCTTCCTTCCTTATAATCAAACTATCATATAAATCATCTCAGTATCTGAAATTTTCATTGTGGATCTAGAAGGTATTGAGAAAAATAGTCATTATTTTTTGGAATAATGGAAAATCCTGAGGATGAGTTTTTTGAGACCTTCATTAGGACCTTCATTCCTAACTCACTTAAAATAAGAATAAAAAATAATATTGCATGTTAGTCTTTATACCTGCCACTGAATTCATAAAGTTCTCTGACAAAATTATTTGATCACCAGAAACAGTCATTTATTAATATTTCATTGCAGTGGAGTGGCAAGTAGCATTCAAAGATGGCAAAAAATTTCTATTATATGATTTATATTTTTAAATTTTGATCTTAGATCACACTACTGTATGGATAGTAAAAAAAAAAATGATAATGCCAAGGAAAATGAAATCCTTATATTGAGCATTGAAGTGTGAAACACGTTCTTATTATTCATAGTTTGTCTTTAAAATATTTATTATCTTATCATCTATAAAGATATCCAAACTATTTTTATTTATTCATGCCAGCCTAAAAATGCTATTATAAATACCTTAAATCATTATCAATAGATATGTTAATATTAATGTACTGCTTTGCTCTATGTTTAAAGGAAAGTGGAGCAAAATCCTTTGCTGAGTTGTATTTGATATGAAATCAGCAACATTTCTCCCATTTTAGCTCTTTCCATCAGTTGATCAATGTGTTGTAAGTGCTTTTCTTCACCATACATTTAAGAGTGATTGGAAGTACTGAATATCATGGTGTGAAGAGCTTTTACTCTTAGGTATGAAGAAGAAATTGATTTTCACTTGTCCTAAACATTCCAAAAATTGTTAACACTTTCTGAAGCAAAAGATGAAGCAGTAACTTAGAAATTCTGCCAGACTTTCTAAAATAAAATGCATTAAAGACTGGCATCATGTAATATCAAGGTTAGAAAATTATGTCATATACAGATTAACAGATTATGTTTTTAAATCACAAGTCAAATTGAACTAAAAATTGCACTCAGATGTTGGGTGATATTTATACTAAATATATGTTTTCTTTCTCTGTATCTTCAGTAGTGTTATTTCTACAAATAGAGTTAAAATATTTTCAAGCTTTTATAATAAACCTTAACCAAAAGATGCTAGAGTTTGTTACCTCTGATAACACAGTAGCTTTATGTACTAAAGGGTTCTGAATTTCCCGTACAACCAGTAGGAAGTTACATTTTCATAGATTCATAATTCCAAAAGTGGCTGGCATCGATTATTCAAATTGAGATCTACTACAGTATCAGCCTCACAAGGGTATCAGTGTTTATGAGTAGGATATGTGAATAGGAGAGCCTGACTGGCTGGGGACTTCACCAAGACTTTATCATCAGGTCATTGGATCCCCCTTCTGATCTTATTTTTAATGATTATACACCCCACGTGAAATGTGAGAACATATAAGTCCAGAGAGGTTATGTGACTTATCTATAGTTATAAAATCAGTAGCAGAGTCCTTTTTTATTAGTAATATCAGCATTTTAATATTATTAATTGCTTTTGAGTTGCAGAGCTAGGATTCAAACAGTGGCCCTTGCAGCAGCCATAGTTTCAATTAGGGGAAGTCCGTGAGGAGCAGAAATGCTCTCAAGGAAGTGTTTAGTGTGGATATGGTTCCGTTCAGCCTTATAACGACACATTTCCTGTCTGTGTGTGTATGTGTAAAACAGTGATGGGCTGAGATGGGCACTTAAAATGACATGGGGCAAAACCTAGAGAAGCTAGAGGTATTTCAATGTGCAGAAGAGTCTAAATAAAATAAATGATTGCCCATGGGCTGCATTAATATCTACCTCATTGCAAATTCCTGAGGTAAAAATCGTATTATAATTATCTAGGACAGTAATCTATTTCCATTTTACAAATAATGATAAAGTATTGTTGCATCATCTTAATGCACTCCAAATTTGTCAGGAATACCCCTATATAAATTGAGGCAATAATTAATTTGTTTTGATTAAAAGTTAATAAGAGTAGTTTACAATTAGGAAAAATAGCAATAACATATTAGTCAGTGTTCTCTAGAAAGTAGAATCAACTGGAGACATATGTGTATGCAGTGTAAGTCTGCCGACTAGTGACCCAACAGACTTGATGTTCCTGTTTCAGTCCAAAGACATTATGCCGTAAAACCAGGAAGAACCAGTGCTGCAGCAGAAGTCTGTAGGCATTCTGCGGGAGAATACTCTCTTGCTCTGGTTCTATTCTGGCCTTAAACTGATTCGATGAGACTCACGCCTCTTATGGAGAGCAGACTGTTTTACTCAATGTCCCCCAATTTAAATGTAATCTCATCCAAATAACTTTCATGGAAACAATCAGAATTATGTTTGACCAAATACCTGTGCACATTTTGGCCCAGCCAATGACACATAAACATAACCATCACAAATGGCAACACTGCTCTGTTGCTGTACAAAATATGTATTCAGCATTTATTGGGGAATGCCAAGTAGAAAGAGGATGACTTGGCAATCTTTATTTAAATGACACAATACATTTTTATATCCAAACTTTTTTTATACATGGATTCAAAGATCTAATTACTTCTCTGTGGTTTTATTATAATTCTGCCAATATTTTACACATTGAATTGTATAGTATTTTATTATACATTACATTTAAAATTTCTTCTTTTCATTATATCATTCTATTAATTTAAAAAAATATACACACACATGCAGTTTAGATTGCTGATTATCTTTCAGCATAGTTAAAGGGATTTTATAGAATATTTATTATAAAAAGAGGGCATTGAGTCTGTGAAGATTAAGAGCTATTGAGATATTGTTACATTGGGTTGATAAATTTTTGGAAATGTACCTAGACAGTCCTTTCCAAGTGATGCCCTCTAATGAAATTTTATAAACGTCTTTTGTGAAACAAACCTTAGACCAACACAAACATTTAATATTAATTTTTCACAATTATTTTGAACTGACTACTCATTGCTTCTATTATCAGACATTTTACTCTATGGTTAGCTTATTCTTGCATAGTGTAATTCTATCATAAGTTGACAAGCATTATAGCCTTTGTTGTTTTATTCATCTTTAGGGGGGAAAAATCTACTGTGTATGCATAACATTGACCATAAGAATATTATAAGGTGTTACATGAAGTCACTCACTTGCATGGCAGATATTAGATAGATACTTACTAAACATGCTCTCTTTTGTGACCAACTTTTAAGTATGTTTATTTGATTCTTTGCATATAGGAGGTTATGTAATTAGTTCTTGCCATCACACATGTGCAGAAGTGAGGTCTATTACTCCCAGGCCCAGGTATTTAGGAGAGGGTATCCTTTCTTCACTTTCTTCTCTTCGCATCAGCAGGAAAATTAGACATTACATGTTAAAGATAGTGAAATACCACAGGGTGGAAAGAACTTAGGTCTCTGAATGAGCATACAAAGCAGAAACCCCTTTCCTGTCATCTCCTCTCCCAGAACCATAACACTATAATGTGAATGAGCCATAACATTTATGATGTTAAGTCAGTGATATTTTTACATTATTTTTTATGGCAGGTAGCCTATCCTGACTAATTAATATATTGTGTAAGCACTTTTCACACTTCCTGGCATCAATTAACCACTTAATAAATGATAGCTGTTACTATCACATTTTATGTCAGGTGATAAAATACATTCTCTGTGCCAAATATGCCTGAAGATAAAAACATGCTTCTTACCAGAAATGCTACTTTGTTTTGTTTTTACAAAATAATTACATTTCAAATGAATATAATTTCATGTACCAAAATCTTGACATATCCACATTACTTATTTTAATATTTATAATTCATATGAATATTTCTGGCATTTCCCTGTTTTACATTGTTGTCAATTTAAGAGAAATCCACATGCCTCTTCTAATAGTTATCTTAATCTATTTCAGTAGCCATTATGCTGTATTGCATAGTTTAAAACTAGTATTATTCTGATTTTTCTTTTCATGTTCCTTCATTCATTCAACACATATTTACTGGGTTACTGATTTATGCTGACAACTGCTGGATTTCTTTCCACAGTTGATGCCATTCGTTGCCTACCACAGAGAAGCCCTTGCTACATTTGTTGAATGAATACATACTGAGATGTATTTTTCTTTTTCACATATAAGAAGACACTGGCCCAGTACCCTCCAAACACGTAGTTTGCATAATATTATCTGAATTATTCTCCTCTTTATTTAGTTATTTTTATTTTGATTGGAAAATTGTGAATGATATTGAATAATCTACAGTCTGACTTATTGCATGATTAAAAATGATGATTAGGAAAGCTTGAATGAAGAAAAGCAAATATTTATCTAGTTCAGAGTACACAAAACAGTAGAAATTGCCCAGCTGATTCATGAGTACAATGTTTAATCAAGTTTCACCTTCATTTCATCAACTCATTTTTGAGATTGCACAGTTGACCCTCATATAGATAAAAATTGGTATTCTATTTTTTTAGTGTTTATTAGGGAGATAAGAAAAATAGAAATCATTAGTATTGGAGGCAAATATGGCCTTCTCAGAAAAAAAATAGATAAATAAATAAAAAGGTAAATAAGTGAATAAGAACAAGTTTTGGGAGAAAAAAAAATTATTAAAACATGTACCCCAGAATTGAGGGAGGATTATAATCCCAAATATGATAGTAATTTTAAGATAAGGACATTTACATTTCTACCTGAAAGTTTTAAAAATGCATGATTTTCCTTGAATTTTCTAATTCTTCCCAGGATCAAGGTAAGCTAGAGTTATCCATCTTTTCAATGACAGTGACAAAGAAAACCAATCTTTATCAGTGAAATATTCATCATCATAAAACACAGCATACTTTCTTTAGTGTGGTAAAGAATCATGGAGCATATGAATAGATAGCTGATTGTAATAGGAATGACGAATGTAGTATCCAGTTAAAGACTTCAAGACCATATTTTACTAATACCAGAAAACAACCTTTAAAAATACATGCTATTCACAGGGAGATAAGCTCTATGCCTCTATGCTTTGTGATGACCTAGAGGGGTGGGATAAGGAGAGTGGGAGGCAGGCTCAAGAGGGAGGGGATATGAGGATATATGTACACATATAGTTGATTCACTTTGTTGTACAGCAGAAACTAACACAACATTGTAAAGCAATTATACTCCAATAAAGATATTAAAAAAATTTAAAAAGGAAAACATTTGAAATAAATTTGCAGATGCCAGAAGAATTAGGGCATTATTGCTCCAGAAATAGTTTTTTGAGGCTGACATGAAAGACAACTTTCCTGTTCTTTCCCAAAATGTCCCTTGAGAATCTTGTAAAGTCTACATGGCCCTAGAAGATAGGACTCCTCTTCCCAGGAATTTGCTCCTTTTTGTGACCATTTCTCATTTAATCTATTTAGGTGCATTTTTTTGTTATTCTAGCAAAACATTTAGATATTTATGATTGAGAGAGTACAACAGTGGTTACTAGTAACAAGATTATGACCATTACTGAGTTTGAAGCATATGTCAGGCACCATTCTAGGAGCCATGAGCATTCTGCTCAGCAAGCCCATGAGGCAGGCATCAGCATTTGCATTTTACAAAGGAAATCAAAGCTCAGCAAAGTTGAGCCACTTGCCCAAGGCACATTGTTGGTAGCAGAAAAGCAGAATTCAAAGCCAGATCTGTCTTTTACTGAAGCCCCTGTGTGCTCTTTGTGCTACTTCCATAACTCATTTAGGGACTGACTTCATCACTGCATTATAAAAATAATAAAGACATTGTTATGATAATTAACAAATTATTAGGTTGAACCACATGAAACTGCAAATATTTGGCCATTTTTGACTTACAAAAATGGAAATACCATATGGTTTGACCTTATAAAAGCACATACACAGGTATTTTGGGGGAATGTCTGAAGCAGCAGTGTGAGTTTCTAAAGAAATGTCACACCCAATAGGAAGGGTAGAGGAGAATCAAATATTTCACTCAACCCATTAACAGAAAATACATGTTATGGCTAAAAAGGAGAAAGAATAAATAAAAAATGCTTGAATATGCAAGATAAGGGAACTGTTTAAAAGTTTGTTATGAGGGGGTAAGAAGAGAGGGAATTGGAGGAAGGAGGTCAAAAGGTACAAAAGTCCAGTTATAAGACAAATAAGGGGAGACCTTCACGATAGCAGAGGAGAAAGACGTGGAGATCACCTTCCTCCCCACACATACATCAAAAATGTATCTACATGTGGGACGACAACTACAGAACACTCACAGAATGCTGGCAGAAGACCTCAGACTTCCTAAAAGGCAAGAAACTCCCCACGTACCTGTGTAGGGCCAAAGAAAAATGAAAAACAGAGACAAAAGAATAGGGATCGGACTTGCACCTTGGGGAGGGAGCTGTGAAGGAGGAAAAGTTTCCACACACTAGGAAGCCCTTTCATTGGCAGAGATGGGGGGTGGGTGGACGGGAAGCTTCGGAGCCACAGAGGAGAGCACAGCAAAAGGGGTGTGGAGATTCCCGCACAGAGGATTGGTGCCGACCAGCACTCACCAGACTGAGAGGCCTGTCTGCTCACCTGCCAGAGCAGATGGCAGCAGGGGGTGAGGCTCAGGCTTCAGAGGTCAGATCCCAGGGAGAGGACTGGGGTTGGCTGCGTGAACACAGCCTGAAGGGTGTAGTGCACCACAGCTAGCCAGGAGGGAGTCCGGAAAAAGTCTAGAACTGCCTAAGAGGCAAGAGACCATTGTTCCGGTGTGCACGAGGAGAGAGGATTCAGACCACTGCCTAAACGAGCTCCAGAGATGGGTGTGAGCCACGGCTATCAATGCAGACTCCAGAGAAGGGCATGAAACGCTAAGGCTGCTGCTGCAGCCACCAAGAAGCCTGTGTGGAAGCCCAGATCACTATCCACACCTCCCCTCCTGGGAGCCTGTGCAACCCACTACTGCCAGGGTCCCGTGATCCATGGACAATTTTCCCGGGAAAACACACGGTGCACCTCAGGCTGGTGCAATGTCATGCCAGCCTCTGCCGCTGTAGGCTCGCCACCCATTCCTTACCCCTCCCTCCCCCCAGCCTGAGTGAGCCAGAGCCCCCTAATCAGCTGCTCCCTTAACCCTGTGCTGTCTGAGCAAAGAACAGATGCCCTCAGGTGACCTATATGCAGAGGTGGGGCCAAATCCAAAGCTGAACCCTGGGAGCTGTGCCAACAAAGACGAGAAAGGGAAATTTCTCCCAGCAGCCTCAGGAGCAGCCGATTAAATCTACACAATCAACTTGATGTACCCTGCATCTGTGGAATACCTGAATAAACAACGAATCATCCCAAAATTGAGGAAGTAGACTTTGGGAACAACTGTAGACTTGGGGTTTCCTTTCAGTATTTAATTTGTTTCTGGTTTTATGTTTATCATAGTTTAGTGTTTAGAGCTTATTATCATTGGTAGATTTGTTTATTGATTTGGTTGCGTCCATTTTTGTTTTTTTTCTAGTATAGTTTTTAGCACTTGTTATCATTGGCAGATTTGTTTTTTGTTTTGGTTGCTCTCTTCTTTCTTACCATCTTTTGTTTTTAATTACTCTTTTACTTCTCTATTTTTAATATAGATTTTAAAATTTTAATAATTTTATTCTTTCTTTCATTGTTTCTTTCTTTCTTTCTTTCTTTCTTTCTTTCTTTCTTTCTTTCTTTCTTTCTTTCTTTCTTTCTTTCTTTCTTTCTTTCTTTCTTTCTTTCTTTCCTTCCTTCCTTCTTTCTTTCTTTCTTTTTTTCCTCCCTTTTCTTCTGAGCCATGTGGCTCACAGGGTCTTGGTGCTCTGGCCAGGTGTCAAGCCGGAGCCTCTGAGGTGGGAGAGCCGAGTTCAGGACATTAGTCCACCAGAGACCTCCCAGTCCCATGTAGTATCAAATGACAAAAGCTATCTCCCAGATCTCCATCTCAACACTAACCCAGCTCCACTCAGAGACCAGCAAGCTCCAGTGCTGGACAACTTATGCCAAACAACTAGCTAGACAGGAACACAGCCCCACCCTTAGCAGAGAGGCTGCCTAAAATCACAATAAGGTCAAAGACACCCCAAAACACACCACTAGACACAGTCCTGTCCACCAAAAACACAAGATCCAGCCTCATCCACAAGAACACAGGCACGAGTCCCCTCCATCAGCAAGCCTACACAAGCCACAGAACCAAACTTACCCACTGGAGACAGACACCAAAAACAACGGGAACTATGAACCTGCAGCCTGTGAAAAGGAGACCCCAAACACAGTAAGTTAAACAAAATGAGAAGACAGATAAACACACAGCAGATGAAGGAGCAAGGTAAAAACCCACCAGACCAAAGAAATGAAGAGGAAATAGGCAGTTTACATCAATAACAATTCAGAGTAATTATAGTAAAGATGATCCCAAATCTTCGAACACGAATGGAGAAAATACAAGAAACGTTTAACAAGGACCTAGAAGAACTAAAGAGCAAACAAACCATGATGAACAACACAATAAATGAAATTTAAAGTTCTCTAGAAGAAATCAATAGCAGAATAAGTGAGGCAGAAGAACGGATAAGTGACCTGGAAGATAAAATAATGGAAATAACTACCACAGAGCAGAATAAAGAAAAAAGAATGAAAAGAATTGAGGACAGTCTGAGAGACCTCTGGGGCAACAATAATCACACCAACATTCGAATTATAGGGGTTCCAGAAGAGGAAGAGAAAAAGAAAGGGGCTGAGAAAATATTTGAAGAGAGTACAGTTGAAAACTTCCCTAATATGGGAAAGGAAATTGTCAGTCAAATACAGAAAGCACAGAGTCCCATACAGGATAAATCCAAGGAGAAACATGCCACAACACATATTAATCAAACTATCAAAAATTAAATACATATTAAAGGCAGCAAGGGAAAAGCAAAAAATAACGTACAAGGGAAACACCATAAGGTTAAGAGCTGATCTTTCAGCAGAAACTCTGAAAGCCGTAAGGGAGTGGCAGCACATACTTAAAATGATGAAAGGGAAAAACCTAAAACCAAGATTACTACATGCAGAAAGGATCTCCTTCAGATTTGATGGAGAAATTAAAATCTTTACAGACAAGCATAAGTTAAGAGAATTCAGCACCACCAAACCAGCTTTGCCAAAAATGCTAAAGGAACTTCTTTAGGCAGGAAGCATAAGAGAAAGAAAAGACCTACAATAACAAATTCAAAACAAATGAGAAAGTGGTAATAGGAACATACATATCAATAATTACTTTAAATGTAAATGGATTAAATGCTCCAACCAAAAGACATAGACTGGCTGAATGGATACAAAAACAAGACCCGTATATATGCTGTCTACAAGGGACCCATTTCAGACCTAGGGACACATACAGACTGAAAGTGAGGGGATGGAAAATGATATTCAATGCAAATGGAAATTAAAAGAAAGCTGGAGCAGCAATTCTCATAACAGACAAACAGATTTTAAGGTAGTGACTATTACAAGAGACAAAGAAGGACACTACATAATGATCAAGGAATCAATCCAAGAAGAAGATATAACAATTGTAAATATTAATGCACCCAACATAGGAGCACCTCAATGCATGTCAAATAATAACAGCCATTAAAGGGGAAATCGACAGTAACACAAGAATAATAGGGGACTTTAACACCCCACTTTCAACAATGGACAGATCATCCAAAATGAAAATAAATAAGAAAACACAATCTTTAAATGATACATTAAACAAGATGGGGTTAACTGATATTTATAGGACATTCTATCCAAAAACAACAGAATACACTTTCTTCTCAAGTGCTCATGGAACATTCTCCAGGATAGATCATATCTTGGATCACAAATCAAGCCTTCATAATTTAAGAAAACTGAAATTGTATCAAGTATATTTTCTGACCACAACCTATGAGATGAGATATCAATTAAAGGAAAAAAACTGTAAAAAAAAAAAAATACAAACACATGGAGGCCAAACAATACACTACTAAATAACCAAGAGATAACTGAAAAAAATCAAAGAGGAAATCAACAAATACCTAGAAACAAATGACAATGAAAACACGACGGCCTAAAGCGTATTGGATGCAGCAAAAGCAGTTCTAAGAGTGAAGTTTATAGTCAATACAATCCTACCTCAAGAAACAAGAAACACCTCAAATAATCAACCTAACCTTACACCTAAAACAATTAGAGAAAGAAGAACAAAAAAACTCCCAAAGTTAGCAGAAGGAAAGAAATCATAAAGATCAGATCAGAAATAAATGAAAAAGAAATGAAGAAAATGATAGCAAAGATGAATAAAACTAAAAGCTGGTTCTTTGAGAAGATAAACAAAATTGATAAACCATTAGCCAGACTCATCAGGAAAAAAAGGGAGAAGACTCAAATCAATAGAATTAGAAATGAAAAAGGAGAAGTAACAACTGACACTTCAGAAATACAAAGGATCATGAGAGATTACTACAAGCAACTACATGCCAGTAAAATGGACAACCTGGAAGAAACGGACAAATTCTTAGAAAAGCGCAACCATCTGAGACTGAACCAGGAAGAAATAGAAAATATGAACAGACCAATCACAAGCACTGAAATTGACACTGTGATTAAAAATCTTCCAACAAACAAAAGCCCAAGACCAGATAGCTTTACAGGCGAAGTCTATCAAACAATTGGAGAAGAGTTAACACCTATCCTGTGCAAACTCTTCCAAAATATAGCAGATGCAGGTAAACTACCAAACTCATTCTATGAGGCCACCATCACCCTGATACTGAAACCAGACAAAGCTGTCACAAAGAAAGAAAACTACAGGCCAATATCACTGATGAACATAGATGCAAATATCCTCAACAAAATACTAGCAGACAGAATCCAACAGCACATTAAAAGGATCATACACCATGATCAAGTGGGGATTATCCCAAGGAATGCGAGGATTCTTCAGTATACACAAATCAATCAATGTGATAAACCATATTAACAAATTGAAGAAGAAAAACCATATGATCATCTCAATAGATGCAGAAAAAGCTTTCAACAAAATTCAACACCTATTTATGATAAAAACTCTCCCGAAAGTAGGCATAGAGGGAACTTATCTCAACAAAATAAAGGCCATTTATGACAAACCCACAGGCAACATTGTTTTCAATTGTGAAAAACTGAAACTAATTCCACTAAGAACAGGAAACTCTCACCACTATTATTCAACGTAGTTTTGGAAGTTTTAGCTAAAGCAATCAGAGAAGAAAAAGAAATAAAAGGAATCCAAATTAGAAACGAAGAAGCAAAACTGTCAGTGTTTGCAGATTACATGATACTATACATAGAGAACCTAAAGATGCTTCCAGAAAACTACTAGAGCTAATTAATGAATTTGGTAAAATAGGATACAAAACTAATGAACAGAAATTTCTTGCATTCCTATACAATAATGATGAAAAATCTGAAAGAGAATTTAAGGAAACACTCCCATTTACCATTGCAATCAAGAGAATAAAATACCTAGGAATAAACCTACATATGGAGACTAAAGACCTGTATGCAGAAAACTATAAGACACTGATGAAAGAAATTAAAGATGATACAAACAGATGGAGACATATACCGTGTTCTTGGATTGGAAGAATCAACCTTGTGAAAATGACTGTACTACCCAAAGCAATCTACAGATTCAGTGAAATACGTATCAAACTACCAATGGCATTTTTCACAGAACTAGAACAAAAAATTTCACAATTTGTATGGAAACACAAAAGATCCCGAATAGCCAAAGCAATCTTGATAAAGAAAAACAGCTGGAGTAATCTGGCTCCCTGACTTCAGACTATACTACAAAGCCACAGGAATCAACACAGTATGGGACTGGCACAAAAAAGAAATATAGATCAATGGAACAGGATCAAAAGCCCAGATAGAAACCCATGCACATATGGTCAACTTATCTTTGACAAAGGAGGACAGAATATACAATGGAGAAAAGACAGCTTCTTCAATAAGTGGTGGTGGGAAAACTGGACAACTACATGCAAAAGAAGGAAATTAGAACACTTCCTAACACCATACACAAAAATAAACTCAAAATGGATTAAAGACCTAAATGTAAGGCCAGGCACTATAAAACTCTTAGAGTAAAACATAGGTGGAAAACTCTATGACGTAAATCACAGCAAGATCCTTTTTGACCCACCTCCTAGAGAAATGGAAATGGAAACAAAAATACACAAATGGGACCTAATGAAACTTAAAAGCTTTTGCACAGCAAAGGAAAACATAAACAAGAAGTTAAGACAACCCATAGAATGGGAGAAAATATTTTCAAATGAAGCAACTGACAAAGGGTTAATCTCCAAAATTTACAAGCAGCTCATGCAAATCAATATCATAAAAACAACCCAATCCAAACATGGGCAGAAGACCTAAATAGACAATTCTCCAAAGAAGATATATAGATTGCCAACAAATACATGAAAGGGTGCTGAGCATCACTAATCATTAGAGAAATACAAATCAAAACTGCAATGAGGTATCACCTCACTCCAGTCAGAATGGTCATCATAAAAAAAATCTACAAACAATGCTAGAGAGGATGTGGAGAAAAGTGAACGCTCTTGCACTGTTGGTGGGAATGTAAGTTGATACAGCCAGTATGGAGAACAATATGGAGGTTCCTTAATAAACTAAAAATAGAACTACCATACGACCCAGCAATCCCGCTATTGGGCATGTACCCTGGGAATACCATAATTCAAAAAGGGTCATGTATCACAGTGTTCACTGCAGCTCTATTTACAATAGCCAGGACATGGAAGCAACCTAAGTGTCCATCGACAGATAAATGGATTAAGAAGATGTGGCACATATATACAATGGAATATTACTCAGCCATAAAACAGAAACAAAATTGAGTTATTTATAGTGAGGTGCATGGACCTAGAGTTTGTCACACAGAGTGAAGTAAGTCAGAAAGAGAAAAACAAATACCATATGCTAACACATATATATGGAATCTAAAAAAAAATGGTTCTGAAGAACCTAGGAGCAGGACAGGAATAAAGACACAGACATAGAGAATGGACTTGCGGACATGGGGAGGGGGAAGTGTAAGTTGGGACAAAGTGAGAGAGTAGTATGGACATATATGCACTACCAAATGTAAAATCGCTAGTGGGAAGCAGCTGCATAGCACAGGGAGAATAACTCGGTGCTTTGTGTCCACCTAAAGGGGTGGAATAGGGAGGGTGGGAGGAAGACGCTAGAGGGAGGAGATATTGGGATATATGTATACCCATAGCTAATTCACTTTGTTATACGGCAGCAACTAACACAACATTGTAAAGCAATTATACTCCAATAAAGATGTTTAAAAAAATGTCAAATAAGTACCAGGGATGTAATGTACAACATGACAACTATAGCCAACACTGCTGTATGATATATAGGGAAGTTAAGAGAGTAAATTCTAAGTTCTCATCACAAGGAGACATATTTTTTCCTTTATTATTTTCTTCTTTTTTATTGTATCTATATGAGAAGACAGATGTTAGCTGAATCTACTATGGTAATTAGTTCACAGTATATACAAATCAAACCATCATGTTCTGTGTCTTAAACTGATGCAGAGATGTATGTCAATTATTTCTCAATAAAACCGGAAAAAAATACATGCTATTTACTTCATTAGAATCGATCTTGCTACAGGCATATGACCTATCTGTCATATGAAATATGGTTTAACGTTCATTTAAATTGTATGATCTTATACAAGTAAATTGAAAAGTTACTAGTATTCTGGGAATTATTAATGGATATGATAAATGATCTATATGTCTTAGACTGAAGAAGTCTTAATTGAAGAGTAAAATTTATTTGCATTTAGGGGAATTTTATGTCTTTGTTATTATGAAAGATGTCATAAGCTATTTGCATGCTCCTGTTCTCAGATTGAGCACAGGAAAATAAAACAAATAAGTACTGTAATTTGAATGACTTTAGAAGTTGTTATTCCAAAGTCAGATTAAACCTTAAAAGATAGAATTAATTTTCATATTAATTTCTAGTATGAGAGAATATATTTATACATTTTAACAGCCAAAAAGCTATAAAAATACATTCAAGTTATTTAATCACTTGATAAAGAAGTTGCAAATATCATTAAGATATGATCACTTGATTTAGACTTGAATTCTAAATTGAAATCATACCAAATTTTTATACAATATTGAAACATTCCAGAGGATTTCAGATCATATATGTGTTATAGTTTTTGAAGACTACACATTTTGCTATGGGAGACTAGCATGAAAAAGATAATTAAATACAAATTTATAACATCTAAAAGCATTTCTTGTTCCCAGTTTATAAGAATTCTCTTGATCTGCTTTTCGTTTATCAGTAATTTAATTTGGCACATGGTTCATTGAAGGAATATTGACACATTAGATGCAATATATTATAGTCTTCATACTAAATAAAGGTTTATAAAAGCATTTGATGGGACTACTTCCAGCCTGAATATAGTGGTATAAAATCAGAATTTCTCTCCATTTTGTAGAGAAAAGAAAAATGAAAAACAAATATCAAAACCATTAAAATCTAGACTCCCCCAAAGAGGTTTATGGCTACCAAAAGTAGTAGAGATTAATTACGGAGCATGTGAAAGAAACTAGAGCTAAGACACAGAATAAAACCTATACAGATGATTCATATATGGAAGAACCATTATACAGATGACCCTTCAATAATATGAGTTTGAACTGTGTGGGTCCACTTATACATGAGTTGTTTTCAATGGTAAATACTATAGTACTACAGGAACTGGGGTTGATGAACTTGTACATGTGGAGTCACTGATACGGAGGAACCTTGGATATGAAGGGACTGCTCTGTAGAGGGGAGACTATAAATTATACAGATTTTCAACTGCACAGAGTATTGGTGGTCCTAACCCCCACATTGTTCAACTATAATTAAAGATGAGTGGCATACCATGAACTAAAAAACCCTAAATTCTTTTTTTTCAGCAGCAGGTATGTGGATATGCCAGTCTATGGCAAGGGCTTCTCTAGACCCAGAGTGCAAGACGCAGTGGAGGGAAGTCAAGTATCATTGAGCTGTGTATTAGTATTCTCCCTCTCCACCCCCGTCATCTCTTTTGTTTCCTGGGAGGCTGACCCTTTATTCTGAGTCAAGAAAATATTTTTGCCTTCCATAAGGTTTGGCTAGTGGGAGGAAATAGTAGAGCCTCTAATGGAAGGAAGAGAAGGAGGCTGGGCATTTATTATACCAGCTTTCTCCCTAACAGACTACTTTAATCTGATAAACGTTTGCAGTTTTTGTGGGGAAGCCCATTTCCACACAGCTCCTCTCCCTTCAGGCGCAAAGGTACTTTTGCTAGTCCTAGGTTGTCTTATCACTCCTTTTGTTTCCCCTAAACAATGCCACACCCTTGTAAGTATTTTCTTCATACATATTCCATCTTTTCCTATTCAACCTTCAATGATTCTGTAATTTATACCAGACGTCGTTTTGAACATAGATCCTAAAAAAAAAAAAAAAAAAAAAGATTTAGGAATTGAGATACTTACGTATTTGAGGAGTTCTGGATCTTTGAAAAAATGGGATTGAAACACTGGGGTGGACCAGATAGGGCTGAGAATCCCCAATTATTTCTGAATACTACTTGTTGAGAAAAACGTATCCTGTGCCCCATCTGAGTTTTTCCATGCATATATACATTCTAATGACTTTAACTGGTGTTGTCTCACAAAGAGATGTCAGTTGCCCTTAATGCATACTCATTGTATTTTAGCTACTATAAAAATCAAATTTTGGCATAGCCTAGATAGAAAACAATGAAACTGGTCCAGAAGAAGATGTCTGTATTTTGAAAGAGTTGCAAAACCTTAACAATTTATGGTTGCAGGCAGCTGGGGATCATGTAGAAGAGTGGATGTTAAGATAATTAGACTAACAAAGAGGAGGCAATGTCTTATCTAATGATGTGGAATTTAATGTGTCGGCTTAAAAAATTGTGAGTGATATTAATTGTGTTTAGGCTGGTTAATTGAATCTGGATTCAACAATAAGGGTCCAATTTATGCTCAGGAATCTTCTATTCAACTGTATTCCACAGTAGTCTGAAATACCTTCCCTTCAACAGTAAAACTACTGAAGAAACTGAGAAACGCATTAGGGGAAGGGACGAGGGAAATGTACCATCATCTCTGAAAATCTCTGAGTTTATTTTTGCTCTTTCTAGGCAAGAGATGATTAGGGGAGACATTGCAAATGGAATTAGGCTCCCTTCTTTCAATGGGAATAATGAGCATTCTGAACCATAGTGGCCAGTTGGTAGCACTTAACCTTCAGAGAGCCCAGTAGACTAAATGGTGGGTGAAATTACCATAACCAGGCCACAGGGACAGATTAGTAATCAGAATGTTTTGATCAGCAGAGAATTGTGGAGAAGGCTAATTGATTACAGGCTTTTTAGGATTGGAACAGATAGAGAACCTATAAAGGTGCTGTTTGGAATATATAATTAGAAAAATTCTAGGTCTGATGGGATGAATTCTAAGTCAACTCAACATACCCACAAGCACACATACACACACACACACACACACACACACACACACACACACACACACACCCTCAATAAATTAGTAATGCATGAGTACATTCTCCATAGTGAAAACAACAACAAAGTTATCTATATCCATGTTACCTAAAAAGCCAGTGTTGTTTTACTGATCAGATACAAGTATTATCCTCACAAGAATGTACACTGTCAGCCAGTTAAGTAATATTATTCTGAAATTATTGCCAATATATTTAGAACAGAGAAAGAAATGAAAAAATATGAAACATGGATAGGAAGATTTTTTTTAAACTTCTGTAGAAGATATGGTACTATACCCAGGAAACTGAAGGAATTGTACCAATTTCCATTATAAAATAAGAGAATATAAAAGATGATAGCACAAAAAGTAATATAGTCGCTAACTTCATATGCACAACAGCAGTAATAGAAGAAAAAATTTTATTTCAAAAGTAACAGAAATACTATATATCAAAGAATAAATTCAAAATGAATATTAAACCTACCTGAATATATTCTTAAGGAGCATACAAGTATCTTTGAACACATGGAAAGGCATCTGATGGACATTCAAAATAAACAATATTTTATTTCTCTTTAATTCACACATTTAGGGTGATGTCAGTAAAAATACCAGCAGGAGATTTTTTGTTGTTATTTTTTTATGAGAAATAGATGATCTAATTCCAGGTTCACATGGAAAGATAACTAAGCAACAGTGACTGTGAATATTTTTAAAAGAAGAGAAATGATAGAAACCTAGGCTTACTTGATGTTAAATCATAGTACAAAATTAAGATACTTAATAAAGTGTGGTATTGATGTACTAATAAGCTTATATATCATGAAAACAATGGATATTAAAGAAAATATACACTTGATAATTAAATATATAATAAAGATGACATCTCAACTTATTTTGGAAGATGGATTATTCAAGAAATAATGTTGGAAAATCTGGGTAGCCATATAGGGAAAGCATCATTTTGGAACTTTTATCCAAAATTACAACAGGACATGATACATTCCAAACAAATCAAAGACATCTCAAAATTCTGAAGCAATTCAAATGGTGGAAGAACACTTGGAAAACTTGACTCATAAAGTAGGGAAAATGTGTCTCAATATGAAAATAAAATATCAGACATTATAAAGGAAATGATTGATACTTTTGCTATACAAAATAAAAAATTATGAGAAAATCTTAAAGTAAAAAAAAAACTTGGGAAAATATATTTTCAGCTCATCTGAAAGACAGTGTTTAATTATTTGCTACATGGCCTTACTAATGGATAGGAAGATCAACAATTATATTTTAAACAATTTATGAACAAGGTGAATGAACAAGACTCTTAAGGATAAAAAGATAAATCTCTTTCAAAATTGTTAAAGGTTACACAAATACTATTTTAAATTTAAGATTGGCAAAAATTCAAGTTTGCTAACCACTGTGTTGGCAAAGTTATTAGGTAAACACATACTCTTAAAAATTGTAGATGAATACACAAATTGATAAAATACTTCTGGCAATTTTTAAATCATTTTCAAAAATTTTAAATACACATACTCTCTAAATCTAAAATTATTTTTCTCTGAATTTATCCTATAGATATTGTCCATGAATTAGAGAAGGAATGTAGAATTTTATTCACTCAGTGATTTTTTTTTAATAATCACAAAATATTGAACCAAACTTTAATATCCATTAATGAGGGGGACACAATGATCATATATTATTGTCTATACAGGCTTTAGAAGTAGGTAGTTTAGAAAGAATAATGATAATGACATAATTTATTTTGAATATTATCAATATATTATATATATATATATATATACACAAAATATCAACATAGTAAGCACATATCAATATGGTGGGTAGTAATCTACCATACCACAGACATTTCTGGCTTAACATAGCAATTTTATTTTGCCCCCACATTTTTGGGTTCAGGTATTTGGAAAAGATTTGTTGAGCTACATGCCTTGGAATCTTCTCCCTCTAGGGTTTCCCCAGAGTAAGCCAGCTGACTGCTGAATGACCTTTTCTGAACTAAATCCAGAAATTCGTTACATAAATGTCACTAAAATCTGGAAGGAGTTTCAAAGTATTTGCAGACGTGTTTTAAAATTGTCACATACTGTATGTAATAAAATGGAAATCTCTTCTACCTTTATTAAGTGAAAAGAACAAGGTAGAAAGCATAGATATAGCACAATATCCCTATGTTTAAAGGGGGAAGATGCACATGCATATGTTTCTATATGCAAAATTTATCTGTAGAACTGGAGAAAGTAATAACAACCGATGCCTTTGGGAATGGATGGAATGGCTAAGAGACAAGTTTGGAAAGATTATGTTTTACAACCATGAAACCACTAAGCAGATTAAGATGTAGATTATTTCTGTCACCTCCTAAGGTTATGTTCCTTCCCAGATCACTGCTTTCCCCTTGCTCCCCAGACTGTAGAGGCATCCGCTGTTTTGATTTATTTCACTCTAGCTGGTATACTTGATTTAGACATTCATGTACATGGACTCATACTATGTGACTTTTGATCAGCACAGTGGTTTTGATTCATCCATGTCATTTCATGTATCAGTTGTTTGTTTCTGTTACTGACTAGAAATGCATTTGTATAAATATACCACCATGTTTTTAGCCATCGTCCTGTTGTTGGATAGTTAGGATATTTTCAAATTTTTAACATTATAGGTAAAGTTGTTTTAAATATTCTAATTCAATTGCATCTGTGTACATATGTTTTCAGTTCTGTGGGAAAATACTAGGGAGTGGAATTGCTATGATATTAAAGTTAGGTTCAATATTGCATGATTTTTAAAAAGTGTCATTCAGGGGCTTCCCTGGTGGCGCAGTGGTTGAGAGTCTGCCTGCCGATGCAGAGGACACGGGTTCGTGCCCTGGTCCGGGAAGATCCCACATGCTGCAGAGCGGCTGGGCCCGTGAGCCATGGCCGCTGAGCCTGTGCTCTGCAAGGGGAAAGGCCACAACAGTGAGAGGCCCGCATACCGAAAAAATAAATAAATAAATAAATAAAAATAAATAAATAAAATAAAAAGTGTCATTCATTTTCTAAAAAATTATGCCATGCTATCAATTATGCCTCTTATCAACAGTGTACAAGAATTACAATGAAGAGTATTTTCAAGTTATTAGAATTTAAGAAAAATATTTGACCACTCTAATACCACATTCTCATTATCTGTATAACAGAAGTAATACTCTACATATTAGTATTTCTCACATAAATTGAAACTTTCTTTCCCTTTCTTCTTTCTTTATTTCCTTCATTTCCTCCTGCCATCTGGGTAAAAATAGGTTACAGATTATACAAGCTTATTTGTCTGATTTATTTCTCCCAGGTGAAAATGATTAAGTAATATAAAGCAGAAAGACTTTTGAGTCTTTAAGAATTACTGGTGAGCCTGTTAAAATGAGTATTTCCAGGCCACTGGGAATTATAGACTAGCTGTAAGAACAGAGACAGCTCAAATAATCTATTTTTGCACTTTCAGATACACTGTTTAAGAATATAATAATTTACAAATTTCAATCTAATAATCAAATGACGTTTGAACCTAAATTTGAGTTTATAATTAGAAAATTTTTGAAATCGTTTAGATATTATGCATAATTTAGAAATAGTAAGAAAAAGCATTTATTTCTTGTTTGACATAGAGTAGTTCTGTTAATTGTAAAATATCACAGAACTTTTTAAGATCACACTCATTTACAGACATTCATTTAAAATTAGGCTGGAGCTAATGAGCAGAATTAACACAAAGAAACATTGCATTATGTTCCTAGCTTCTTCGGTATTTAATACATATCAATCTTTAATAACAGGTATACAATTAATCTAATTAATAAGTTATTGGATAAGTGAAGCCTGTTTTCTTTAAGGACCAACCCTATAATAGTTGATTTTGATGAAGTTTAGAGTGGTATTAAAAGTTAAAATGAAAGTAGGAGGATTTTTTCTTTCCCTCCCAGCTGAACATGTACTCATAAAATAGAACCAGCTCTGAGACATGAGAAAAACTTCTTAATGAATTGAATTTGGATTGCATGCTTGTGGCTCTCTAAATCTTATAAAAGTAACACATATATATGGAATCTAAAAAACAAAACAAAAAAAATGGTCATGAAGAACCTAGGGGCAAGACGGGAATAAAGACGCAGACGTACTAGAGAATGGACTTGAGTATACGGGGAGGGGGAAGAGTAAGCTGGGACAAAGTAAGAGAGTGGCATGGACATATGTACACTACCAAATGTAAAATAGATAGCTAGTGGGAAGCAGCCGCATAGCACAGGGAGATCAGCTTGGTGCTTTGTGACCACCTAGAGGGGTGGGATAGGGAGGTTGGGAGGGAGGGAGGGAGACGCAAGAGGGAAGAGATATGGTGATATATGTATAAGTATAACTGATTCACTTTGTTATAAAGCAGAAACTAACACAGCATTGTAAAGCAATTATACTCCAATAAAGATGTTAAAAAAAACAACTTTGAAATCAAGATTTTTTTAAACTTACGTGTCATTCTTTAGAAACAGTTATTGCATAACTTTATAATACTTGTCTACATGATTGAAAAAGTTACAGGCTGAGCTTTGACATGAGGGATAGTGAAAGAAAATGTTTTAGGGACAAGGCACACTGTATCTCGTGTCTTGGGGAATCCTGATTGTTTAGCAAATTTGCTAACAATTGCTGACCTTTTCCTAATCATTCAGAGAGTAAGACTCATGGAGGGTGTTCAGGAAGAAATCATGATGGTTAAGATATTGTTCAAGGAAGAGGCAAAAACTGCCAAGATCATATACCCTGGCATATGATTATTGATTATTACATACGTGCTGGAAGGGAGGAAGGAATGAATAAAGGCTAATTTTTGGATTAAAAAAATTGTTTCAACATGAAAACATTGACGAATTTTAAAAATGTATAGGAACTTTTTCTTTCCTTTAAATTTATTGATATCTTAAGAACCTTCGGCATCTAAAGTATATTTCTTATGGATCAAGTTTTTCTAAAACATAAAATCAAAAATATTGATACTCCTTCTGTAAGTATAGAGTTAAGGAGCCTTTCAAACATGATGCATAGTTAGATACCATAAAAAATGAGATCAAAATTTTGTCCATAAACTGCTAATCTTTGCTTAAAAAGATCATAAGAAATCAAGAAAATTAAAAATTATATGATGGAAAGAAAGTTAATTTCAGAGAAAAATTAATTAAAATTAACCCTAACCATAAAAATTATATTTTTAAAACTACAAACTAAAAGAATAATGAAATATCATCTTAGAATTTTCAAAGTTTAGGAATTCAGGGATTTTCTTCTACTGTTAATGGGAGTGGAAATTGATACGGTCATCCTGAAAGGCAACTTGCCAATATCTGTCCTAATTTTAATGGACATGTCTTTTGATTGAAGGATGCGATACATACCACAAAAGTATATTTTCACCGTGGGATTATTAGTAAATGCAAAAAATTAGGAATAACAAAAATGTATATTTATAAATCCAGTTAAATAAATATAACCAAAACACATAAATGAGTAGTTGTTTATTGAACATTTGATATACTTTAAACATTTCTTCACTGTAGACATATGCTAAAAATTATAAAATTTTGAAAAATCTTTTGCATAAACCTTGTTGAACTACTTTGTTCCTTTTCTCAAATGTTTTCAACTGACTACTGAAGTTTAGCAAGTATTTCCCAAAGCTAAATTATATGGTTTGCACTATGTCTCAAGAGGTTTTGTCATTTCATAACTTCTTGATATATATTTAATGTCTGTCAATAACATTTGCATGGTTCTGCTATGCAGACATATTTTCCTACATAATCATTTTGAAAATATGCATATACTTAGATGATAATCAATTTCCATTGCAAAGAATATCAAGGTTGTATAATTAAAAAGAATAAAATATTCAAGCATTGCATATAAATTTTCTCTTTATAATTTGAAGTATTATATTTTATGAAGCCTTCATTACCACATTTTCCAATTGCATTATTGAATATATATTAAAACTGTTTAGTGTAGAACATGTAAAAAGTTTAAAATTCACCATATATTTAATTCATTCAAACGAATACTATGTGAATGTATTTGTATACACAACTTAAACTAATTGTAATGCCTGATTCATAGTCATAAAAGTATGGCCTTACTATATATGACACTCTTGTTACACGTTTTAAAATGTATGAACAAATAAAATGTAGTTTTATAAATTGTTTCCAAAATTTTAATGTTTTAGATTTAGATGTCACAAATTTGTGTAAAATTGTAACTGAAACTGGACATAGTTTATATTGAAAGACATAATGAAATTAGAAGTGTAAGTTATAAGTTTATTAATATATTATTATGGGAGGATTTAGATTCTGATTTGTATCTTCATGTAAAGTTTACTGAGTTAACTTGGGAAACAAACATGTTTTAACTTAAATAATTTGAATTTTTCAGTCAAAAGCTTTCTTTGGATTTAATTAATTATCTGTATAAATGAATTAATTTTCATCCATGTACTACTAGCTTTAAAAGAGTAAACAAAATTGTTGAAAATATTTCTATTTAAACATTGATAAAACTGTTCACATTACATATTGCCTACATGATGGGATAAACCTGGTTTGCAGAGGGACAGAAATAAGCATAGAGGTAGCATATTTTAATAGTATAATTCAACCCTATGAAACATTTAGTTCCACAATTCTCAAAGACATTGAGTAGTGTGGCATAAAGTTGTTAGCTAAATTTACCTATTAGCATTCATCAAAATTGATGCATTGGTATGCCCCATGGCTTCTTTATTTCTTTCTGATGGAGGGTACTTTGAATAATGAAAAAAAGTGCTTATGATAATCTAACCCTCTTCTAACTAAGAAATAAGGAAGGGTCACAGAAAAGCAAACTCTTAACTTTCTTTTTCCCTCCCTCAATTTCCTTCCCTGTCTTTGATAAGACAGATACATAGCTGTCTATACTTCTTAGAATGACCTTTGGTGATTTCATATGAATAACCACAGTCCTATCACAATTTATGATTTATTTTTAGTAGAATACTGTGATTCAAACCATTACTACTGAGCAGCAGCTAGAAATGAAGACCACATTAAGTTTTGAAACAGCATGTCATTTAGAAATCTATCACACAAGATATAATGCCCAACAGACAAATGTATAAATTAATTTAGACAAGTGGAAAGTCTTCAAGTGGCATAGATTATCTATCCCATTTTGGTGGCAAACACTGTTTTAACTAGACAAAATATTTGAGACTATATTATCATATCTCATACTATGATTATTATTCATTCTCAGGGAATTGGATATATTCAATTCTAGCTACAGTACAATCACAGCATTCTAACTAGAAAGCCTTTTAAATGAGTGGCTCACACGTGTAATGATATTTATATCTTCTCTTATGGTACTTACAGTACCCTTTCTAAGTGACAAATGCAAACTTTCATCAGTCAATAGAATTCCTTTGGCCAAAAAATAGTAACAACTTCATTTGGCAATCTGGAATATTGTTTCCCTTTCACTGGCTTCTGACTATAACAGATATATTCAGGGCTGATGCATCATTCGGGGACCGACAGAACTCACTTGCCATCTAAACAACCACACAGGCTCTCCTGGATGTCAAGGCCTAGCTTTAATAACTGGTGCTTATTTAATTCACACAAATGCAGCTCTCTAAATGATTGGCAGCTTAAAATCTTCCAGATCTGCCATCTGTTATCTTTCAGATGAGAGTAGAAGTTAACACCTTAACACTGTGCAGCTACAGCAGAGCATGAAGGCCATAAATACACCTCTTTAAATGGGTACAATATATCTGCTTCCAATTATATATGGGAAAACAATTTCACATCATTCATCTGTTTTTGTTCCTTTGAAAAATGTGGTTAGCTAATGTGGTTTACTATTTCTAAAACTCCAGGCATGTACTTTTCCAGCAACTTGAATGTAGAGTGCAACTTTTTTTTTCCTTTCTAGCAGATATGTTTGGTGCAATTGAAAACAGAAAATAAGGGAGAGTAAAAGATTCAGCCTCTGGTCCTTTTCTCACATTTCAATTTTATTTTATCTATACTTGGTAAACAATTGTTGGCATTTTTTTTAAGGTCAGAGTGGTTATTTAAGCTAACAATCCAGTGTTTCTCATGACATTGATAAAGGAATGTGCTTTTACTAACACAGCTGCCTTTGGATACTCTCCCTTGGAAACTGATTTCATTAGGTGGTATTTTTTCATGTCATCAAAAAATAATTTACAGATGAATGTGCAGTTTTTTGAGTTACTGCAACTGTTTCTTAAACTCTTACTACATCCCAAGCAGTGTCCTGCACACTTTATAAATAAATGAATGGGACCTAATGAAACTTAAAAGCTTTTGCACAGCAAAGGAAACTACAAACAAGACAAAAAGACAACCCTCAGAATGGGAGAAAATACTTGCAAACGAAACAATGGACAAAGGATTAATCTCCGAAATATATAAACAGCTCATGCAGCTCAATATTAAAAAAACAAACAACCCAATCCAAAAATGGGCAGAAGACCTAAATAGACATTTCTCCAAAGAAGACATACAGATGGCCAGGAAGCACATGAAAAGTTGCTCAACATCACTAATTATTAGAGAAATGCAAATCAAAACTACAATGAGGTATCACCTCACACCAGTTAGAAAGGGCATCATCAGAAAATCTACAAACAACAAATGCTGGAGAGGGTGTGGAGAAAAGGGAGCCCTCTTGCACTGTTGGTGGGAATGTAAATTGATACAGCCACTATGGAGAAAGTATGGAGGTTCCTTAAAAGACTAAAAATAGAATTACCATATGATCCAGCAGTACCAGTACTGGGCATCTACCCTGAGGAAACCATAATTCAAAAAGACACATGCACCCCAATGTTCATTGCAGCACCATGTACAATAGGACATGGTAGCAACCTAAATGCCCATTGACAAGATGAATGGATAAAGAAGATGTGGTACATATATACAATGGAATATTACTCAGCCATAAAAAGGAACAAAATTGAGTCATTTGCAGAGATGTGGATGGATCTAGAGACTGTCATACAGAGTGAAGTAAGTCAGAAAGAGAAAAACAAATGTCATATATAAACGCATATATGTGGAACCTAGAAAACTGGTACAGATGAACCGGTTTGCAGGGCAGAAATTCGGACACAGATGTAGAGAACAAACGTATGGACACTAAGGGGGGAAAGTGGCTGTGGGGTGGTGTTGTGATGAATTGGGAGATTAGGATTGACATATATACACTAATATTTATAAAATGAGTAACTAATAAGAATCTGCTGTATAAAAAAATAAAATTCAAAGAAAAATTGTGCTAAAAAATACATATTTAAAAAAATATATATGCTGAGGTATGCATTATTTTCCCATGTGTAAGTTAAGTGATATACTGAAGGTCACACAATAAGCAAGAGACTGGTATTTGACTCAATGCTATTTTTTTAATTATGAAAATATTTTTCTCCCTATCTAATAACATGAACTAGAAGAGGTATTTATTACATACCCTTTAATACATTTTTAGGAACTGTTGTAATCAATCAGACAATGTCAGTTGCAGGGCATATATCATGATGATACTAGGAAGGAAGTGGAAATTATCAATGACTCAAAGAAAGTGAATTTAATATATGTATTGAACTATGTTTATTGGAAATCAAAGTGCTCATGTAGGACTGTGGTAGTTATTACTGAGGGAGTGATTTAATAGGGCTATTCAGAAAAGCCTGCTGATAAACTTTAAACATCATTGTCCACGTGTGTAGGTATGTGTGCGTTACCCTTGTTTAACTTAAGTCTTTAGCAGTCAAAATAATGGAAAGGAGTGAGAATGCCTGAAATTAGGAGACTTAGTAAACAAACATGTATTAATTTGGTACAGTGTAGGATAAAGTTATGGGAAGACCATTTTAAGATTTTTTTCTAGGCAGTGCCAAAGGTAAAACTCACCAGATTGCGCAGAGAATGATCAAGATCAAAAACCAAAATGGTTTGCCCAGAAAAGGGACTGCCACTTACAGCTTATTGTTTAGAGGGCTGGAACTGCATTTCTCCATCTCTGGAAGTTATCCCAAGGCTTAGGGTGTGCAGTGAGGTAGCACTGCACCTACAGGGGAATCAGCAGTAGTTGAAATCAAGAGGACTAGGTTTCTGGTGTGTGAGGTGGTAGGTAGTGAGGCACAAAGCTAGCACATTTCAACTGTGCAGGACATTTTTTCATTAAGAAACGCTTTGGTTTACAGAGGGAACTGGATGTTTGTGGGCTCTCTTCCTTTTTCAAATTTTCATTAAAATATATTGATTAACTTTTAGCTAACTTAGTTTTACTTTCACTAAAGAAATATCTTTCATCTACCTTGTAAATGATAACTATACTTTCACTGTAAAAATCTTACTGATCTTTTGAAGTTCATAGTTTTTGAAGACTCGAACTATTTCATTTCCTATAATCCACATTGGCAAAATGACAGCAGTACAGGTGGAACTCAAATTGCATTTTCCTGTTAAACTCTTCTCTCAAGACTCAGAACTATCTCAGATTTTGGCCTGTCTACACAACAAAATGGAGAGAACTATTATTGATCACCTCACTTCAGAGTCTGTTGGATGAATGGGAATCCAGTGTCTTCTGCAAACACTGTTGTGCCCTGGACCCACCCAGGTTCCATTTCCATAAAGTCCCTGAGTAAGGGGAAACTACTCTCTTGCTTTTGAAAAGAGACGTGGTTTTCAAAAACCTTCTCTCCTTGCATCTTCTGTTGATTGTTTTTTGTAGTTCTACCCAGAATATTAAAGGCCTATTAATTTATATGTTTTCATGCAAAATTTAAAATGCTAAATTTAACCACCTTTAATTGAACTATACAGATCGTATACTGAATTCATCAATCAGCCAAACCCAAATCATTATTTCCAAAATTGCCACCCTTTAAGTGTCTTGTATTATTTAGCCTCCTCCCAACACCCACACCTGGTTGAACTAGGCCATGTAATTTCTGTTGGACCTCTCTTTATACTGAATCCTGTGTTTGCACAGTGCTAAGATAGATTCCTAGATATACAGAACAGGAGAGGAAACAGTTTCATCTAACAAAATTGTCAAATGACACCGTGGAAAGGTTAATTTCAAATGACTAGAAATTGAATAGACTAATATTTACTTGTACAATTTAGTAGCTTTTGATATAAATTTGCTGTGGTTCTTTAATGGCAATGAATACCTCCAAATTAGTCATTCTCCATACAAAACTCATTACTACATTTCATAGGAGAACAAAATTCTATTTGCATATAACACAGAAACAATGTTTGTCAAAAGGATATTCTTCTCAATATAGCTTAATTCAGAGGTAATCAAATTTTGTCCTCTGAGTTCTTGTTATGCCATAATTCAAATGTAAAAGTCTGAGGAGAGATATATTTTATTTTTTTGTTTGTTTGTTTTAAGATATATTTTAATACAGAGTTACAAGGGTAACTCGCAACATGTAAGGATGATGTACACTTCCCCATATGAAACATACAGACATTATTTTTCACATAATGATTTTATCCTGTTTTTACAACAAATTTTTGGTTAAAAGTTTTAACAAAAATGAGTTTTTGAGTCAATAAAATAAAATAAAATAATTGAAGTAATGCAAATAAAAATGAGACAAGTAAAAGAAGTCTGATTAAATATGAGGTATACATTAAATATATGATTGCCTGAGAAGAATATCTCCTCTGAACATCCCGATAGTTGAGACAAACAAGTAAATAGTATTAATTCCTTAATTTTGATTGATTAAAAAGATGAAGCTATATGCACTTATATAGTGCATTAAAAGAATATATTTGTTTTGTTAAAAAGAATTATCTTTGACAAGACATATTAATGAGCATGAGTTTTAATTGTTAATAAATATTTTATTAAGATGGTAAAATAATAATACTTTGAAATGTCTCAAGATAAATCCAAAATAATGTAGTTCAGGTGATTAACTTCAACTGTGTTACTGGAAATTTAACTAGATCCAGGGACTAGATGCTCTGTGAAGAGACCATAATAGTTTTGTACACATGGTATCAGTAATAATGACTATAAACTGGGTATGTAGTAGTTCCTTAATAGATATATTTTTGGATAAATAATAATCTACATGAAGCATGACAAACTGATATTTTAATGAATTTTCCTCAAATATTAAATATCTCATATGGAATTCTGACAATGATTGAATGTCAGATCCTTAAAGATTAAGGTATTTCAGAGAGGATACTATTCATTAACTGTATGAAGCCAAGTAAAAATAAATAGATAGGTAACCTTAGTAAAAGTACACCATCATATATTTTAAATGAACTTTAATTTTTGGAATTTTTAGAATGTATATTTTTGAGATTTATAGAAACATTGCAAGATATTGCAATCAGTTGTCATATATACCTTGCACCAAATTTTCCCTATTGTTAATATCTTATATTGGTTTGGTACATTTGTCACAGTAAAGAATCAATTGATTCATTATCATCGGCTGAAGTCTATACTTTAGTCGTAGTTTCTTAGTTTTTATCTAATGTCCTTTTCTGTTACAGCATGTCCCATCCAGGATACAGCATGACATTTAGTTGTCAGGTCTATGAAGGCTTCTCTTATCTGTGATAGTTTCTCAGACATTCCTGGTTTTTTAATGACCTTGACATTTATTGAGAATAGGTATTTTGTCTAATGCTCTTCAGTTGGGATTTGTCTGATGTTTTTCTCATGATTACACTGGGGTTGTGAATTTGGGGGAGGAAAGTCATAGAGGAAAAGTACCATTTTCTTTACCTCATAAAGGTTACATGCTATCAACAAGACGTATCACTTTTGATGTTAACCTTGGTAACCTGGCTGAAGTAGTTTGTCAGGTTTCTCCATAGTAAATTTACTCTTTATTATTTCCCCCTTTCCATAATGCACTCTTTCTAAAGTCACTATATGCAGTCCACACGTATGGAGTAGAGAGGTATGTGCTCCCATGCTAAGGGCACAGTATCTACATATATATTTTGAATTCTGTTGCATGAGAGATTTATCTCTACCCTTCCATTATGTATTTAATCTTTTATTTGTATCAGCGTGGAATCGTGGATGTTTATTTTATGCCTGGTTTATAATCCAGTTCTACTTTAATGATTTATTTGATCAAATTTTGTCCTGCTTTGGCTGTTGGGAGCTCTTTCTGTGGAATTCTCTGTTAAATTCTGTATTACTTTTATACACCTCCATCACTGTGTGTAGTTTCTTTCTCTCTGTCTCTCTCTTTTGAGCATTTCCTTACTTTCTGTCACTATAAGCTACTCCAGGCTCATTTGTGTATCTCCTGCCCTGGTCCTAGAATTAGTCATTTCTCACAGGAGCCCTGGTTCTTTTTATTAAAGAGTGGAATCAGAAGCCAAGGTCTGGGTGCTGGGTGTGCTTGTTGCTATGAGGGCATCATGATATCTAGGCCCTCTCAACTAACAGAACAAGGAAACATACGTGTGAATACTAACCTGTGTATACACAGAAATCCATAAATATCTCCATCTGTATACATCTGAACTTAAGTTAAATACGAGTTCATACTGTGGTCTTCAACTCTGTTTGATTACTGCATGAATTATTCTGGTTTCCCCCTTTTGCTTCTCTGTAATCTGTCACTGCTATAGTGAGAAATGTGGCTTTCCCCATCAGTCATCCATTTACTTACTTTTCAATACCAATACAGGCATACATGTATAGCAATATCAGAATTCTTAATGCATAACCTCATGGGACATGCCATTATCAGCTAGAGTATGGTGCTGATTGAAAATTTCTTTTGTTTTTATTTTTTTATTTTATTTTTTTATTTTTTATTTTTTTATTTTTTTTTCGGTATGTGGGCCTCACACTGTTGTGGCCTCTCCCGTTGCAGAGCGCAGGCTCCGGAAGCACAGGCTCAGTGGCCATGGCTCACGGGCCCAGCCGCTCCGCGGCATGTGGGATCTTCCCAGACCGGGGCACGAACCCGTGTCCCCTGCATTGGCAGGCGAACTCTCAACCACTGCGCCACCAGGGAAGCCCTCTTTTGTTTTTAAATTCACTTATGTCATTCATTTCCAAAGTGCCTTTGGTCAACACATTTTCCCTTGTTCTCTTCAGTGAGGTCATTTCAGACATTTTCAATACAGTTAGATTGTTTTGCCTTATTTTACATTCCTTCCTGGGATCCCTTGGCCTACTAAATTATTTTTTAAATTTGCATGCATTAAGGTTTACTCTTTGTACTATAAGGTTCTATTTATTTTGACAGATGGATAACATCATGTGCCCACAGATACAATAACATACAGCATAGAGTCACCACTCTAAAACATGCTCTCTGTTTCACCTATTCAAACATACTCTGACAACCACAAATCCCTGGGAACTACCAGTCTTTTTACTGTCTCTGTAGTTTTGATTTTTCCAAATTTTTATTTAACTGGAATCATATAATATGTAGCCTTTTCAGATTGGCTTCTTTCACTTAGCAATATGCATTTACAGTTGATTCATTTTTTGTGTGTGTGGCTTAATAACTCATCTTTTATTATTCAATAATATTACATTATATTGCTGTGCCACAGCTTGTTTATCCACGTATCTATTCATGGAGCTATTGGTGGCTTCCTTTTTAGAGATTATGAATACAGCTGCTATAAATATTCATGTGTAGCTTTTTGTGTAGACGTAACATTTCAGATCAGTTGGGTAAGAATCTAGAATCTTGATTGCAAGATCATGTGACAAGATTACATTTAGCTTTGTAAGAAGCAGCCAAATTGTCTTCCGAAGTCTTGCATTTTACATTTCCTCCAGCAATGAATTAGAGTTCCTGTTGCTCTGCATCCTTGCCAGAAATTTGTAATACCAGTATTTTTTTTAACTTCAGTTATTGTAATAGTTGTGTAGTGGTATTTCATTATGGTTTTAATTCAAAATTCCTTAGTAACATATGATGTGGAGCATCTTTTCATATTTTATTTTCCATCTGTATATATTCTTTGGTGAGGTCTCTGACTGCTCTTTTGCCCATTTTTTAAATTGGGCTGCTTGTTTTCTTATTGCTGAGTTATAAAAGTTTTTTACATATTTTGGATCCAAGACGTTTCAAAAATATCTTTGGAAAATGCATTCTCCAAGTCTGTGGCTTTACTTTCGATTCTGATGACAGTATATTTCACAGAGCATAAGTCTGTAATTTTAATGAAATTCAACTTACCAGTTTCTTCTTCCATATGGGTTGTACTTTTCGTGTTGTATCTAAAAACTCATTATCAAACTCAAGGTCATCTAGACTTTCTCCTATGTTTTCTACTAAGAGTTTTGCATTTTAAACTTAGATCTATGATTAATTTTGAGATACTATTTGTGAGAGGCATAATGTTTGTAAATTTATTCTGTGTTTTGAATATTGATGTCCAATTCATGTGGTAGTATTTGTTGAAAAGACTGTCCTTTCTTCATTGAATTGCGTGTGCTCCTTTGTCAAAGATCCGTTGCCTGTATTTGTGTTGTTTATTTTTGAGCTCTTTTTTCTGTTCCAGTGACCAATGTTTCCATTGTTTCCCCAATGCCATGCCATCCTATCTAACATAGCTTTATACAAAGTCCTGAAATTGGTAATGCAAGCCCTCTAATTTTATTCTTCTTTAGTATCTTGTTGGCTATTTTGGGTTCTTTGCCTTTACAGTCAGCTTGCCAATATCCAAAAATAAGAGTGCTGTGATTCTGATTGAGATGGTGCTGAATCTATAGATCAAGTTGGGAAAAATTCATATATAATAATTTCAAGTCTTCCAACCCATAGGCATGAAATATTTCACCAGTTCTTTAACACCTTCTTTTTTTCTTTCACTAGAATTTTTCAATTTTGTGTGTATTGATTCTGTATATATTTTGTTAGTTTCACACCTATGTATTTCATTATTTGGGGTATTATTATTATTTTTTAACTTCAGATTCCAGTTGTGCTTTGCTTGAATATAGGAAAACTATCAACTTTTTGAACATTAACCTTATATCCAACAACTTTGCAATACCTGCTTATTAGTTCCAGGAGATTTTTTTTTTTTGTCAATTCTTTGGGATTTTAAAAAATCATACTATCTATAAACAGAAAAGTTTTATTTATTTATTTCCAATCTCTACATATTTTGTTTACTTTTCTTGTATTAATAGACTAACTAGGTCTTCCAGTAAAATGTAGAGGAATGGTGAGAGAGATGACATCCTTGTATGGTTTCTGATATCATGGATAAAGCATCTGGTTTCTCGCCATATGTTTGATGTTAGCTGTAGGGTTGTAGAAGTTTTATTTCAAGTAGAGGAAATTCTCTTCTACCTCTAGTTTTCTGAGTCTTGTAAAATCATCAATGGGTGATATTTATTTTTTATATTATTAATTCGTTGGATTATATTGATGGTTCATTGTTGCTATAGTGTTGATATACAGCCTTGTATAAGTGGAATAAATTTCACCTGGTCATGGTGTATAAATCTTTTAATCTAGTGTTGAACTCAGTTTCAGTATTGTCTGGAGGATTTTTGCACTTCTTTTCATGAGAGGTGCTGGTTTTCTATTAGCCTTTCTTGTAATATCTTTATCTTATTTTGGTGTTATGAGAGTAATGCTGGTGTTACAGAATGAATTAGTAAGGGATCACTTTGATTTTATTTTTTGGAAAAGTTTGTGAGTAATTAGTATCACTTCTTCCTTAAATATTTGGTAGAATATACCAGTGGAAGCATGAGAGTTTGAGGCTTTCATTTTTGTAACGTTATTAATTATTGGTTCAATTTCATGAACAGTTGTAAGTCTACTGAGATTATCTATTTCTCCTTGTATGAGTTTTAGGTGATTGGGTCTTTCAGGGAACTAGTCCATTTCATCAAATTTAGCATATTTGTGAACACAGCGTTGTTAATAGTATTCCTTTATCACTCTTTAATGTCCATGAGATCAGTAGTAATGAACTTCTTTCATTTTTGATATTTATTTGTGACTTCCTTACTTATTTTACTGGATTGCATAAGTAGAGATTCAGATTTTACTTTCATTAATTCCTCATCGATTTCCTGATTTCAAATTCATTGATTTCTGCTGTTTTTAAATTATTTCTTTTCTTTAACTTAAAATGGTCTTCTTTCCAAAATTTCCTAAGGTGAATGCTTTAATTACGGATTTCAGATCTTTCTATTTTTCTTATATGTATGTACCTCTAAAGCCTTAGAACTAATTTCCTATAGAGTTTGACCTTTTATTTTATGTTTCATAAGTTCAAATATTTTTAAAAAGTTTTAACTGAAAATTCTTTTTTGACCCATATACTATTTAGAAATATGTTATTTAATCTCCAAATATTTGGAATTTCCAACTGTCTTTCTATTATTGATTTCTAATTTAACTCCATGTGATGAGAACATACTTTGTTTCTATTATTTTAATATTTTAAGGTATATTTATAGCCCAGAATGTTTTCTTAGTGAATATTGCATATGAGCTTGAGAAAAATGTGTATTCTTCTGTTTTTGGGTGGAGTATTCTATAAATGTCAATTAGATTATTTTTATTGATAGTGCTGTTTAGGTCAGCTATCTTTCTTGATTTTCTGCTTGCTTGATCTATGAATTATTGAAAGACAAAAGCTGAAGTGTCCAACTATAGTGGTAGGTTTGTCTATTTCTCCTTTCATCATTCTATCAGTTTTTGTCTCACATATTTTAATTCTGTATAGTTATATAGATGCACATTTAAGATTGTTATATCTTTTGGGAGAATTGACAGATTGACCGATTTATCATTATGCAACACTCCTCTTAATCTTCCATCATTTTTCTTGTTCTCAAATTTGTTTCATCTGAAATTAACATAGCAACTCCAGCTTTCATTTATTACTGTTAGCATGGTAAATATTTTGCCATTCCTTTACTTTTAACTAAAAGTAAAATTGTGAGATTTTACAAATAGAGTGGAATTTTTATGAATAAGATATGATTGGGCCTTTTTTATCCACTCTGACAACCTCTGTCTTTAATTAGTATATCTATACCATTCATATTTAGAGATTATCGATATAGTTAAATTAACATCTAAAATGTTTGTTACTCTTTTTTCCTGCATTTTTCTGTTTCTGACATCTCTTACTTAAATTGGGCCTTTTATATGATTCTGTTTTATCTTCTTTCTTAGCATATCAATATCCTTTTTTTTTAACATCTTTATTGGAGTATAATTGCTTTACAATCGTGTGTTAGTTTCTGCTTTATAACAAAGTGAATCAGTTATACATATACATATGTCCCCATATCTCTTCCCTCTTGCATTTCCCTGCCTCCCACCCTCCCTATCCCACCCCTCTAGGTGGTCACAAAGCACCGAGCTGATCTCCCTGTGCTTTGCGGCTGCTTCCCACTAGCTATCTATTTTACGTTTGGTAGTGTATATTTGTCCATGCCACTCTCTCACTTTGTCCCAGCTTACCCTTCAATATCCTTCTTTTTGAACATTTAGGTGGGTGTTCTAGAGTCTGCAATATACATTTTTGCTAACATAGATTAATCTTCAAATAATACTATACTGCTTCACAATTAGTGCAGGTACTTTATAACAAAGTATTCACAATTCTTCTGCCTTAGTCCTTATGATTTTGATGTTGTTCATTTCACTAATATATGTTATAAACTCCAACACATTGTTACTGTTTCTTTAAGCAAAAACTTATCTTTTGATCAATTAAGAATAAAATAATAAAATTGTATTTTACACTTATTCATTCTCTCATGTTCTTTCTTTATGTAAATCTTTTTTCCCTTGAAGCAAGAACTAAACATTAAATGAGACTATTTTCTTAAATAACTTTGAAGATCACTTAAATATGAAATAGTATAAAGTTATCTTCCTTCTACAGAAAATTTAACCAATGCATCTTTGAATCTTTTACCTTTTATACGTTTATTTATTATTATTAAGAAATATATTCAAATATATTTACGGGAGTCAATTTTTATTCTTCACATAATCAAAAAGTGTTCCGATTTGGTGAAAGCATAGATTTTATTAAAGGTGTTAAAAAATAGACAGAAGGTGAAATGATGTTTACACCATGAGAGATTAATGCTTAGACCTCAGGACTTGACTTTCTTACACATATCTGTCACAAAGATATGCAGGAATAGAGGTGGTGTTCTCTATGTCTATCACAGCTTTTCTAAGCAAGATGTTCCAGGACTTGTCTATTGTCTGCTGTTCTAAGTAAGAAAATTGTAGCCAGTAAACATTTTATCCTTTGAGTGTTCAGTTGTTTGTGGTTTATCTCTTTTCTACATTTGGAATTTCCAACTTCGCAACCCATTTCTCTCTTCTCCTTGGAACTTAGAGTAATGATAATTAAAAACAATGACTTGGTTTCTGTATTTGAAAAGAATGGTTTGGATGAAAAAGAATACACATTAAATTGGGGATGGTTTGGTGTTTTCACTAAGGCAGAATTAAATGAAAAGTACCTCTCTTTGTAACCCAAGATATATTTTGGCCCAAGTTTAATTTATTGCCATTCTTTTTGTTTTCCCTTATGAATTTTCTCGTCAGCATATTTGAAGACAATCCTGTACTTTACTCCAAAACAGCATAAGCCCTCTGTCATGTTCACATCTGTATTCTGTTTTTTTGCCAAGCATTCTAAGTAAACATTTGTAAAAACTCTCTCCCTGAGATATGATGGAATAGTTGGATGGCACACAATGGCTGCAGATCTCTGCTTCTTGTTAAATACCTTTGTATATAACATCACTTAGTTTAGTCATTGTTTTTCATGATGTATTTGTCATGAATTGTCACCCTCAATATTCTTTTTTTGTTGTTGAATGTCTCCATGGGTCATGAATGGGATACTAAGTACCAGACAGTCTGACTCCAGTAAAGTAGAAAGCTTTTATTAAAGGATTTCTATTTACTGCAAGGATTTCTATTAGTGCATGATGGCCAAATAAAAAAAGTGCACCCAGCAACAATAATAGTGTATAAGGTTGTAGCACATTACACTAGACACGTATAGAATACTTTTACAAAAAGTGATTTTTATTTGTTAATATCAATTTGTACATTAATAATATAAAGGAAAATAAACATGCACATCAAACCCCCAATTTATAGTTTAGCTAAAATTTTAAAAAAGAAAAAGGTAAATAAAGATTCTTTTGTCATAGTTATATATTTTCAAATTCTTATCTTTCATAGGTCAACCTTATGGATTAATATTAAGCCATTCATATATTAATTTATGTTTTTATTTGGTTGAAAATAGCCTGAGTGTATAAAATTAGAAAGTTTGGAAATCTATTTCTACTTAATACTTACTGCTCTTAATTCATCATGTGTGCACTGTAGCTTCATACACATAGCCTACATTTCCCATTGCCTCAAATAACACTTATTTTTAATTTTTTAACCTATCAGTTCCATGAGGACTCTTAGGAAATATTTAGTTTTATAAGATGGTAGATTCCCAGAAAAAATATTTAATGATCTGAAAAAATATATATAATAAAAATCACAGAAAAACAAATACCCTTTAAGGCTGATTTGGTGTCATATGATATCATACTATATTGTTACACGTATCAGTATTTATGTAAGAGGGGAGCTAAATGATTCTATGGCAAAATTCCAATAATAATCATTATCTCTGTACTTTGTTACAGAAAAGAGAGGTTGGAAATTCATTAAAGCTCTGTACTGATGTTTTTTGCAATATACTAGGATTATAGAAATTTACTCTAATATTTTATAATGGTTTGTGTTAAATGAATAGCTTAGATATTTTCCCATACCCTTTATCCACTTCTTTCATCTCTTCTCTGGATAAATAATGTATTAGTCCGGGTTCTTCAGAGAAACAGACCAATAGAATGTGTGTGTGTGTGTGTGTGTGTGTGTGGGCGCGTGAGTGTGTATGTGTGTGTGTGTGTTCTCAAAACAATGTAAAGTGTAAAGGAAGATTAGCTCAACTTGACTTAGATAATAAAGGACCATTATTGTCTATGTTTTAATGCAACCACTTACCTAAGTTGCTTTTATATATTTGTAATGGAATCGCCTTGTGGGATTATGGAATATGGCAAGTCTGAAACCTGCAGGGTGGGCTGACAGGCTAGAGAACTGCAGTTGAAGTCCAAAAGCAGTCTGCTGCAGATTTCCTTTTGCTGGGGGTGGGGTGAGGGGAAGATAGTCTTTTGTTCTATTCAGGTATTCAACTGATTAGATGAGCCCCCTCCCCCCCGCCACATTATTGAGGGCATTCTGCCTTACTCACAGTCCATTGATTTAAGTGTAAATCTCATCCAAAAACGCCCTCAGAGAAACATCAAGAATAATATTTGCCCAAATATCTGTTCACCATGACCTAGATAAGTTGACACATAAAATTAACCATTACAAGTACATTTGTATATTTGTGACTATACAATGAACCAGTGGATTCACCACTTGCCAAAAAAAGGGGGGGAAAATAAACACAGTGTGCTATGATATGTCTTCTTTTTTCCCAATTTTTAGAACAGTTAGATCCATCTTTTCTCTCATTTCACACAAAATGCTTTGTATGTTCTTTAAAAAATGTATGAAGTTAAAAGAAAGATGACCTAATTACACTTAGCTAATAAAGAGTCATTATTGACTAGGTTTCAATGCAGGCACTTACCTAAGTTGCTGTATCACAGAAACTCTACATAAACTGTAAAATCTCTTCTCATATAAGCTATATGGTACTATTCCATTTTAGTTCCGAAATGTTTATGATTAAATTTGGTAGTGTTATTTCTCAAATATTGCATTGTCAAGAAAGATAAACAATTTGAGTAAATTTGCAGGATCTGGATATTAGTTTGTTCCAACATATTTGTAATCATTACCACATCAGGGAAAATGGCAATTGATATGAAGTTGAGAATTGATAGTTATGGGGAGCTTGTGGATATCTGAATCCTTATAAATATATCTCTTCTTACATTTTTGTCTTACACTTGATGCTGAGTGTTGATTAGATGTCTTAATATTTCCATTCTTTAAATAACAAAGAAGTAATAGCCTTTTGTAATAATTGCTTAAACTGTGCTTTTCAACATCCACGATCACATTTAATTTTCAAAAAGAAAGTGCTAGGCTTGATGCAAGATACGGCAGTTGGAATCACTAGGACACCATTTAAATGGGATATTTTTAAGACATATTGGACGTATCTCACCTTCATGGCTAGGAAAGATAAGGGAAGGCATGAAAAAAGTAGATCATCCATTTATATGGCAGTATCTAGTGTAAAAAATTTGTGGGAATTGACATACTGTATGTTTGGTAATAGGTAGGGAGAATCTCACAACTTTTCTGAACTATTGAACTAGGCACAGTTTGAAAACAGCAGAAGGCATAGAAATTTAGGGATGACAGTGCTGAGAAAAACATAATATTTATTGGTTTTACCTTATAGCAATGCTGCATGTAATTCCCTGAATTAAATGTAGGACAATATACTCTCTTCACATAAAAGAGAATTACCAAAACTAAATGGCACTGTTTGAGGCTTGAACTATAAATAGCTTCAGTTCTTATTGTTGCTTCATTTTTTCTGGCCCTGAGATTGGTGACTAAGGCAGAAGATATATGGTGAATATTATTTCATTTTACATTATTAGGCTGGTCATTAGATCGTCCTTTGAATTACCAAATGACTTGCAATGCAGAGAGTAGAGAAACCACTATACTAAGCAATAAATCAAACAAAGTGTGTAGAAGCCCGTATCGACCAATTGCAAGGTGGTGATCTTTGGGAATTTATGTAATTTAACTAAACTTGGGCTTTATTGTCTGTAAAATATAGTTCATAATAATAGGAAGATTAAATTAGATAAGTGTGGGAAATGTTGGTGCTTTGTAGTGTTAGGCTTTTAACAGTATTTATTGAGACCGTATCTTCTAGGAACAGGACATACAGCAGAAGAGTCAAATTTTCTTCCCTTGGGGAGCTTTCATTTCCTGGGGAGGCATGGGGATAAAAATAAGTAAATAAACAATTAAATGCATAATAAACCCAATGACAAGAAGTACAATGAACAAAAATAAAGCAGGGGGCTTCCCTGGTGGCGCAATGGTTGAGAGTCCGCCTGATGATGCAGGGGACACGGGTTCGTGCCCCGGTCCCAGAGGATCCCACGTGCCGCGGAGCGGCTGGGCCCGTGAGCCATGGCCGCTGAGCCTGCGCGTCCTGAGTCTGTGCTCTGCAACGGGAGAGGCCACAAGAGTGAGAGGCTCGCGTACCGCAAAAAAAAATAATAATGAATAAATAAATAAAGCAGGGTAAGGGAAATGGGCACAGCTGTCTCCAGAACTGTCGTGTGTGTTTTGTAGGTAATTGACTATTTTATGTGGGGTGCTCAGGGAATACTTTAATGATGAGGTGTGGTTTGATGATATGTAAAAACCCAAAGAGAGGAGAGTGAATAGGATACTCAATAACGAACAGAGAGACCAAGTGCCTGGAATATGGACAGCAAATGAGAGAGCAGGGGATGAGGACAGAGCCACCAAGGAATTAGAGAATGTTGACCTTACAGGTCACTCCCAGGAGCATGGTTCCACTGAGGGCCATGGGCAGCTACTAGAAGCCTTCGATGAAAGACAGCATCTGGTGCACATTTTAAGAGGCTCACGCCAACAGCTCTACTGAGAATAGGCTGAAGAGAAGAAAGGGCAGACACACTACCTAAGCGCTCACTGTCATTGTACCACTACCATCATTTAAAACACTATACATTCAACGCTCATTGCTTTTATGTAAAGTGAATTAAGGTGATGCCACAATATAAAATGCCTTCTCGTGAAGAGTAAATTAAGCTTTATTTGTTCATTTAGCGTGTTTCTCCTCTTTGTTCATACTTTTTCCCATATTAAGATTTCTACTTTTAGTAGCAGCTGCAGCAACAGCAGCCAAAACAGTGATAGAAGTGGTAGTAACAACATTTCTATATGATTTTTCATATGTTACTATCAATGGTTCTGTAGATTTCTTATCTCTTTCGGCAAATGAGCTAGATAAAAAGAAATCTTACCAACTCATACTTCTGATTTCATCCATTGTGAACCAGCCAAAACAGTACTTCCCTCTTGTTTTCTCTTTGCCACTGTCTATATCCTTACAAAGCAATTATGTTTTTCAGGTCCTCTTTTTAGGCCACTGAGATAGTACAAAGACATCAGTGATTTTATATGCAGCAACAGTGACTTCTATTCTGTCAAAATATATAGTTATCTATTTGTGTATTAGGAATGGTTAAGATTTTAGACCTAAAACATGTAACTTAGGTCCACTGGCAACAGTGACAAGTTGTCTACCATTATTAGTATAATTATTTAGCCGAAGATCAATAAATGCTCAATGATATTTCTGTATAGACTTAGTCTTAACCTGTGGCTTTCTACAAACCATCTCCTGAGAATTTTCACCACCAGAATCGATATTCATGTCTACCCTCATGCTGACTGATTTATGTTGTGTTATGGATTGCACCCCAGCAACTTAAATGCAGCCCATAAAGCAAGTAACCATCCATCAATGCACTAGACGTATTTGGAAAATTTACATTTAATTACTAATAGGAAGCCAGGTGGAAACAAAAGTAATTTGTTCTTCATGGTTATATTTATATAGCCAAATAGTAAAGAAGTAGACTCAAAATTGACTTGATTCACTCACTTCCAGGTGAGTGAATGCATAAGATACTAATATTCTTTACTAAAATACTATAGAAACGTTCAATGTAAAAGCAGCCAAAATGGTTGCGATATTAAAAAAATAGTCCACTAATTAGATTCCTCTTGGGCTGCAATTTGTACACCATGATTTGTGTATTGTTTTTGTATCTTGGCATGGGTTCACCCAATATATGTGCTCGAATTTCTTCAATATTTTTAAGTAAATTTATAATATGTGTGAAAGAATTAGCAACAAGTTTGAGAACATAAAATAGAACCAGTAAAGAAGCCATACAGTGTTTTATTTTTAAAAGTCATTCCCCCCTCCCTCCTCCCTCTTTCCTTCCTTCATTCCTTTTCTTTCTTTCCTTCTTTCATTCCTTTTCTTTCTTCTCTCACTCTTTCTTTCTTTCTTTCATGGGAAGGCATGCTATATTACATATGTTTTGTATAATATGAATGAGAAACAAGAATATTAAGCAAAACTATTATACAATCTTTATAATTAGAGTTGTTTGGGGATCAAATTCTATATGATAATAATGGGTATTTACATAAGTCAATAAAGCATAGAGGGTGTTGTGATTCAGGAGCTATCATATCTAAACAAACAAATGAAAACAGACACACATGGGTTATCCTGTCAAAGGCCCAGCAGTGATAGCATCTCAGAATAACATGCTTCAAGTTTGATGTACTATCTTGCTGGATGAGTTGCTGGATCCCCAGTGATGAGAATTTGATTGCAGGAATCAAGAGTGTGGCAGTAGATTTGCCCTTCTGTCTTAGTCAGCCTGGGCTGCCATAACAAAATACCATAGACTGGGTGGCTTAAACAATAGACACTTATTTTCTCATAATTCTGGAGACTGGAAGTCTGAGATCAGGGTGCTAGCATGGTCAGGTTCTAGGGAGACCCTCTTCCTGGCTTGCAGATAGCTGCCTTCTTACTGTGTCCTCACATGGGTTTTCCTAGGTGTGGGTGGGTGGGTGGAGAGGGAGTAAACTTTCTGGTGTCTCTTCTTTCAGGGGCACTAATCTCATCACCAGGGGCTCATCCTCATGACTTCATCTAAACTTAATTATCCTTCGAAGGCAGAATTTGGGGGGGACACATTCAGTCCATTAACACCCTCTAAAAACTCCCTGTGATTCACTGTTTACTCTTTGGAATCCTGCTGATGCAGATTTTCAGCTCTATTACATAAGGAAAATTAACTAGAAATAACTGAGTCCTAATTAGTAGCTAAAAATCCTGCATCTCTGAACAGTGGTTCTTAGCCAAGCAGCTTTATTTCTCCTTCTCTGGGATACACAGAGAAGAGAATCAAACATCACAAGACAAATAGTTGAAAGGAAATAACAAGATTCTTTAATAAGTACTAACCAGGGTATTGCTTCCTTACATAAATAAGTTAAAGGGCTCTCACAAAGAACATAAGATGAATAAAAGAAACAGCAAAGAAAAGAAATTCTGGAAAACGCCTGCTTTCTAAAGTGGGCAGTTCCTTTTTGGTGATATTCTTCTAGAAATTAATAGGCTTCCAGGTAAGTCCAGCTATTCATTTTATGAGTACAACTGATTTGAGTAAATAGAGAAAACTATAGTTTATTATAAGAGAGTACAGCCCCATTTCACTTCAATGAACTTTAAGCATTTAATGTTCCTTAAAAATTAAAGTGTTTATGAGAATATGAAAATAGCTAAATGGTTGAGTGTATTGATTATACATCTATGGCCAATTCATATTATTTAAGTTATACAAAGCTTTTTTTCATCAGGGCATATAATCCAAACAGACTGACCATTCAAGAGACCATTTCTAACTTCTGCTTCAAAATTGTATGCTAAACATAAGCTTTCACCTTCCTTCCCTCCCAAAATGCAATTTAGCTGAATGAACAAAAGGAAGAGCGAGAAACCCATAAAGGTGATGGAAGTAGGAAAGCATATTGTCAACAGCCTGTCTTTTAAAGGCACGCTAGTCTGAGCTAGAATTCATCCTGGTGAAGTCTGCAAACCATAGTGGCACGGGGAAGGATGAATGTGGCAGAGAGGGCTCTTCTTCTCAAAAGACCCCCAAGGAAATATGATATTTGTAGATGGCCAGGGCTGAGAATAGGAGAAAGGAAGGGGCCAAAGTTAGAGTAATTAATTGGATGTATATGGAAAGTCTGGACCCAGAATTCCTTCAAAGTCTTCATCCTGTCACTCTGTAGTCCCAGGTGTAACCTCATGAAGTGCTCTATAAATAAAGTGGTGATGCTCCTCCACATCTTCTTACTATATGTCTACACGAGAGAAAAACAGGAATAGGCTGCTTTGAACCTTATCAAAGATTATGGTAGAAAACTTATGAAGGAAGAGAGAAAGTTTAAAAATAAAATGTATTATAGTTCATAAACCTAGATTAAATCTTGCTTACTTTTTTTATTCACATGGCTCTGGCTGTTTTCTTTAAGAATGTTCTATTGGAGGCTCTGTTTAAATCCCTCTGCCTGCTTAACCACACAGCCACAGCCAGGTAGTATAGAATGGAGAGATTGGCATGGAACAGCCTTTCAGAACTGAATAGAAATAATTTGCTTGCAGTCAAGAAAGCCAATGCTTTATTTATGTCTATGTGACTAATTAAAAATCATCGATCATTTCAGAAAAACAAGAGTGAACAGAAAAACCATGTGAATAAAATAACTGACTTGAGGAGAAGCAGAGATTAAATAGAAAGAAAAAAAATTAAAAACCTCGGATTATTTCCTCAGGAGAGTCTGCAGAGAGTTTGAGGTACTGTTGAAATATCAATTAAGATCAGTCACCAAAAAAAACAGCATACTAGGAAAACAAGAAGCATTCTTGAAAAATATGAGCATAATTGATATATGTGGAGTGTTAATTAAACTTGAGGAATGGTTATATCTGGCTTCTCATTTGGTGGGAGTTATAAATATTCTCAATTTTGTAAGAAAGAAATATTTAAATGTCATTTGAAAATTAAAATTAATTTCTGAAAGAATACAAGTAGTATATAAATCCTTTATATTAGTAGTAGAAAATACCATGAAATTTCAATCAGTTCTGAAAAGTAAAGGAAAGAGAAGCAAAAGGTCACAAGAAAGCTTAACAAATAAGATATGTAAAATATAATAGTGAATAGAGACCAAATGTATCCAAATTATTAAACAGAACAACCTACTATTTTTAAAGATACTTTCATATTATTATTTTTTAAGTTTACATAATTTTCAGACACATATTTATAAAAATCATATAGGTTTTGAACATAGAATGACATAGTTTTTGAGCAAAGAATGCTAAATGAATAACAATATAAGAAATGGCACACAATCTGTGGCCAAGCCAAATACTGAAAAGATAAATTATGTATTATTTATGCTGCCAGCAGAAAGATCATATATTCTTTATGCTGCAAACAATGCTACATTACTATTTATTTTTTAAAAAAGTAAATAACTGGCTAAAACAATATTATTGGGAAGAACTTCTGAGGCAGGAAGGTATTCTGCATAAAAGCCACATACGTAATAAGAGCTGCAACACTAAGAGTTTAAATGCCTGACATCTTTGTATGAAGGAGTGTGACTGGTCTCCCACCAAGAACCAGACAGGGTGTGCAAGGTTGTGTAAGGCACTGTCCAAATGTGGACAGCCTGGACAGTGAAAGCCATTAGTAAAGGGACCCGGAATGAGTCTGAGAAGCAAAGCCAGCCCTGGATTGTGCTCATGGCAGTGGCTCCCCCAGCCCTCGCCTATTTGCTTAGAGCAGTGAAATCTCTTCTCCAGGCCCACTGCCCATAACTTGCTCTCCACTCAGCTTTGCACCCCTTAAACCCTTGGGATTCCTAGTTAACCAAAAGTCAGTCAAAATGGTCCCAAAAGACAATCCAGAAATTCAAGTGTTGGAAAATTAACAGTGATGTGTCTTTTTTTGAACCCAGAGCTCATAGTAAGTCTATGCAATAGTTACGGGTGGAATTCAAGTTTCAGAGTAATATTTTAATTACATCCTTAACGACCATATCTGCTCAAGTTTTACCTCTGGTATTCGCTCGGGTACCCACACCTTGATAAGTAAATTTCTCCTCTCTGAATATGCACTGCCAAAATGTTGAAGATATGTGAGGTGTTTGAAAAAACACTCTTGCAGTAAGGAACAAGAAAACTATTTCTATAGTAAGTATATATCCTTCACTCAAGTTTGTGTCTTCTTTATGACCATACAGTGGATGCATTTGCTGTAATTCCAAGTTAAAATTATATCTAGTCATTGTTTCAGCACACGCAAACAGTATTTTATGTGCTTAGTATGTGAGGGACATTATACATCCGTGTATTTTCATACATAATTTTGATTCTCATAAAGAATTTGAGGTAGAATATTAGTCTCATTTTTTAAGTTGAAGATTCAGGGTATGAGAGGTTAAGGAGATTGACAAGTTCTTACATCTACAAGGTGGCAGAACCTGAATTTGAACATATTTCAGTCTGCTGTCAAATGTATGCTCCTAACCACCTTATTATATTGCTTTGCAAATTCTACTGTGAAAGGAGAGTTAAGCTAAGCAAACTATTCTGCACCACGCAGCCTTCCCCTTTCGGGATGTTGCCCACACGCTTACGTTACTCAGGGGCACTGGCTGACACAAGGTAAAGCAGGTGGTGTAACTGTGAGATTAACTTTCTTCTGCTTTAACCTTCCTACCTTTTCCTTTTGCATTGACCAAGAAAAACACAACAGCTTTTTGACGAAAAAGCCTTCTCTTTGAGGGACCATCTGAGGAAAAAAGTGAGAAAGGAAAGATTAGCAAATGTGAAGTCTTTGACTGTTTTTATACTATTTGCTTGTATAATTTTTTTCAATTTAAAAAATTTAAAGAAGTAGTTCACCACCTACAGGTCTTAGGAAATAGGTTCTCGATGTTTCAAATATTTATGGATCTGCAAAACCGAAGTCCCAGTTAATATTTTATATAGCTTCTCATTGCAGTGAATTTTGGTGTGATGCCATTAAATAACAGTCATTCTTTATATGAAGAGGCAGCAGGCTCAATGGCTAGAAAGTTTCTCCACAGTGGTGAGGAATTTAGCATACTTATTTGATTATTTCTAAATTAAGATGGTATTTTATTTTTGTGAAATTATCTATAATGAAATTCCTTTTGTAGTTAAATAGAATGGAATTCCATAAATGTTTAGAGAATGGCAAGAAACCAATTACAATTCCCTGTGAATGGAAAATTGAACTTGCACTTTCATGAAACTGTTGAAAATAAAAACATTAATAGAATAATACTTCAGTTTCATGACAGGCTGTTATCATTTTTACTGAATAAGAGCTGGGCTAACAAAATATTATGGGAATATTGATTCAGTTTGATTAAAAGAGCTAAAACAAAAACTGCCTGCAAATATTTTTCTTAGGTAAGGACTAATAGTAATCTTTACCACTAATCATATAATTTTGCCTTCTATTAGTTTTGGTAGTAACACCAGTACAGCCAAGCATCTGTCATTCTACCAATTAGTAAACCCTCATAGTATGTCCCTTCTTACAGTCATGTGACATAGGAAATGCAATGAATATGGACTAGGTCTCTGCCAAGTGACATAGGAATTCTTCCTGTTTCCAAAAATAATGTAAAACGTGTCCTTTTGTGAATGGTGATATCTAAACTGCATTTGTGGAATCGTTTGTTAACTTCATTATTTTGGGAGCACATATCTCAAGATATGTAATCACCCTCGAACCTTCTTAACTCCTTCTCTAAGAAGAATGATGTAGGAAAGGTAAGGGGAAATTAAGTCTGACCCTGATCAGGGGCATGATGATTTTTAAAATATTTATTTTATCGTTTTTTAAAATTTTTCAGCATGTCAATTTCCTTCTAAATTAATTGACGTTCTAATAAAATATATACAACAGATATATAGCAGCAAACTAAGAGAAACCTAAATGCATAGTTTTAATTATATAATAGAAAAAAATATATGACTCATTTTTTTTCCTGAGGTCAAAAATATATATGACTCATTTTTTTCTTTTTCTTCATAATTTAAAAAATACACTATTTTTAAAATTATGCAGCAAAGCAGTGACTAAGTGCTTTGTGGGAAGATAAAAGCTGTTTATCCGTAAATTAAGATTGAGAAGGTAAACTTCTATAAGAGGAGTTTGCAGACCTGCAAATAAAATTTCTTAATAATAAGTACTAATAAATATTTTTGCTATTAGCTGATTTAATTTCCAACATTTTTAAGGGCTTATATAGTGTACTATGTGTCATTCCGTACTCTACTAATACCCACACAAACCATACACATATATACACACAAAGTATAATTTTAAACATGTAATACATATATCTATACATTTTTATGTCAAGATTATTCAAGTGAAACTTAATATTATTGCATTATATTTAGATTTAGATATTTAGATAAATATTATATTTAGATTCATGTGTACTAAAAGTAAATGTATAATTTTGTGGGGCTGTGGATTTACTTACTTGCATCTGGTTTGGTTACATGGAAATACAAAACCAGGGTAAAGCTTCAGCATCAATGTAGTCTTTCTTTAAGATCACTCTTTTTTTTTTTTTTTTTTTGTGGTTCACGGGCCTCTCACTGTTGTGGCCTCTCCCGTTGCGGAGCACAGGCTCCGGACGCTCAGGCTCAGTGGCCACGGCTCACGGGCCCAGCCACTCCGCGGCATGTGGGATCTTCCCGGACCGGGGCACGAACCCGCGTCCCCTGCATCGGCAGGCGGACTCTCAACCACTGCGCCACCAGGGAAGCCCTAAGATCACTCTTAATAAAGGTTAGAAAAATCGTTAGTGTATGTTGAAGTTTAGAAAGTGTGGTGGAACAGATCAAGTTTTAGTCTAGAAACCTTGTCTTAGTTCTAAGATAATCTTTAAATTCTTTTGTGAGAGTGGGTACCTTGCTTAGCCTTTTAAACCTTACATTTTACATCTTTAAGATCAGGGTGCCTGAGGTAGTTTCCTTGTAATATCTTTCTTATGTTTTCAAATTAGTTTAAAATAATAGAATAATAATAGCAACAATTAGTTATAGTTAAGTATAAATAATGGTTATAATTTCTAGAGAACTCATTCTGTGTCAGGCACTATCTAAGAATTTACATGTATACTTAATATAAGGCTTGGATCAACCCTGTGAGATGAGAAATATTATCCCCATTTCACAGGTCAGGGAACTAAGGAACAGTGAGGTCCAAAGTTGCACCATTGGTAACTATTGAACCAGAAAGCAGTGATTGATAAAAGCAGAAACTTTTCAAAATTTCTTCAACTTTATGAATCTCTAAAATCTAAGATATGCATGAATACACACAAATTCATAACATGTATATTTGTCATATAAACATATATACACATGTAAATTATATCTATACTAAAATTTAATGAGTTTATTAAGCTTAACAGCAATGAGTATTTTCAAAAATATTAAATTTAAACATTTAATAAAAAACAAAATAAAATTTAAATATTGTATATTCTTAAATGCTTTCTGAGAGAGAACCTCAAAATTATTGACCATAGATAGTAAATAAAACCACCTCATTTTACTGCCATTACCTTCAATAATTTTGTGATTTAAGACATTTTATGACCTTTTAACTAAGCTATGAAATATTGAAATTTATAAGATAATGAATTTAGACAGGGTAATATTTAATTTTGAACAAAATTAAATGGTAATTTACTAAAAGATTTCTATTGCCCCAAATCAGCTAATGGTCTCAACATCAAGCAAAACAGTGAGCTTTGACAGAATTTCCAGTCTCCCACCGTATTTTTTAAATGGTTAGAATTATTATCACAAAATTTCCATAATTATTTTAGTAGATATAACAAATAGTGAGCATATTTATTTCAAATCTCTTTAAAAATAGCAATTTTTAAAACTATATGCACACAAAACCAAAGCAAACTAACAAAAATTCATCCATAAATTTCACCATCACATGCTCACATTCTTTAAAGGTATGATATAGAGACTTTCATTCGTGTATATTTAGACTTGCTTAGATTCTCTGCATTACAAAAATGATATTGAGCCCTTTCCAAAAAGGTAGAAAGAATATTTTCCCAACAAATAACATTTTTTTCAGAATTCTACACCTTAAATAACTTACAGGTAATTAACAACATTATACATTTGAAATTCTAAGCAAAATTTGCAATTAGAATTTGTAACTAGCAATTGTAATTAGCATTTAGGATAATTAAATGTAATACATCAAATTTAAATCTTGATATAGTTCTAGGTATAGATATAAAAGCTATCTGAAGATACAGATTTTCTCTTTATCTCTGCTTATGCATTTAGACAATAAATTCCTGTTGAATAATAAATGAATGAAAACCATTCCTAACCTTGTATTAAGCACAATTCTTTCTGCCAGCTAAATGTTTTTGCTCCAAAATTAATGAACTTATATATAAGTAGACATAAACATATCTATACCTTGCCCTACGTCTACACCTATACCTGTCTTATATCTATAGCTATACTTGTTACCTGTATCTGTTCCTATCCCTATACCCACTGAAAGTCTTCAACACCACACCCTTTGTTTTCATGGCTTCTGTGTCCTCAGTGGTAATACATACATATCTGTTCGATGGTAAATAAATGCATATGGAAGAAGTTACTTGATTCCTTATCTTTATTAAACTTCCCAATCAAATTTTCAGTCTTCCATAAAACTATCAAAAAGAACCCAAAGACCTCTCTGGAATTAGGTTCTATTTGAGGTCTGTCCTTCAATACAATTATGAGATGATTTTTATATAATGGATATAATGATCCATTGCTTTTTGGAGCCGGTGGGGAGGCTTATTTCCTTCCCTGAAAATTTCCATTTATGACAAGGGAGCTTGTTAGTGCAAAGTTCTTTTCCGTTTTTGTTCCCTTCGCTTCCCTGTGCTGTAGTGTTTTGCTGGAGTAATTTTGCCGATTTGGGATTTAGAAAAGAGACAACAGGATCTGGAGTGTAGCCCTTTCTTTTCCTCTCTCATTTGGTAGCTCACCGCTCTCATCTTCCTTTCTGCCCTTTCATGCCTCACATTTTTCACCTGTAAACCATGTAACTGTAGTAGAGACCTCTGTCCTAATGCATAACTGACTATGAGAAGATGGGAAGTCTGTCTCAATCCCAGATTCACTTTTTGGAAACCTAATTTCTTCAGATATGAGCCAGGATCTCCAGTGTCAGCTTGTTCCCCAAGAAAGACACTCTTATGTCTGCTAAGCCTTAGAGCTTTGCCTAATTTCTCAAGTAGTTCAGCACTTGGGCAAAGAATAAAAACAATGACAAGGTAATGATAATTTTAGCTGGAACACATATGCCAGTCACTGTTCTAAACATACCATATATATAAATTCAGGTGTATCACACATCACCCTTGTCAGTTAGGTCCTATTATTTGCTCTAAGACCTCAGAGCTAGTAACTGGCAAAGACTTGTTTCAGACCCCACAGTTTGTTCCAAACTCTGCTACACCATCTATTAGACCCCTAAATCCTCCTATCCAGAGATAATTTCAAAGACAAAACAACCCACAAAATTTTCATTGTGAATCAACCCAACTTTGGTTTTATTTTTCATCTCATAAAACTTAAGGAAAATGAATTCAGTTCTAAAGTCAATGAAACTGATTTGACTTTATCTCTCTTTGTCAAAAATTTAACAGGCCTTTTATTTTCTGTTGAAATTCTTATTTTCTTGACATAAGTGTATCAAGCTCTTAAATTTAATTTATGGATATATTTATGTATTTAAATAATTATGCTTTCAATAAATATTTTTTTGCATTTATACAGTGATTGAACAGTGACCAATATTAGTAAGATTTCTATAAGTGTTGAATTAATTTTAGGAAACAAATTTATTTAGTACATAAATACATCTAAGAATAAGTTAACCAAAGTTGATGGATTAAATTTAAAAGTACTTAGAAGTACACCTAGAGTAAATGGATTTTAAAAATTGATTGCATACATAGTATATGTGTACTGACACGCTAATAGGGGAAATAAAAGAAAATATACACTTTACAAAAAACTTAAACCTGGACAAAGGAAAATCATGAATAAGAAGAGCAATTAGAGTAGAGGGGAACTAAAATTATAGATATCATATGGCAGATATAGATGGATTTTATAGAAATGATGTCCAGAGAAGAATTAGTGGATAATTATTTACTGGCTAACTGCAATATATAAGGCTAATTTATAAAACAGTAGTCAATTCTGCAGCACACAGAATATAGACTTTATGGAAAAGGTAAATAATAACTGTAGCTGAGAAAAATTAAATTAATGGTCAATAATTTGCTTTCAGTTATGTAAATTGTAAGAATTCATTCCATTTCATTCCCATTCATTCCATCAAGTTTCCTTAATATCCAGAAGACATCCATTATTAATACATTGCTCTAATTTCTTCTTATCCTGAAAAGGCAGAGATTGTCGTATTTTAACACTGAATTGAGAGGGTGCCAGCTCCTAGCACCTTTTGCATGATGGCACAGGAGCCTGCCCTCAAAGTGCCACATAAGATAAAGACAAAATTCTCTCTGACTTGCCGGGGCTCAAATGTTCATAGGAAGCCTCACATTTACTCTTCTTTGTAGTCTGCTGATATTTCATAATAGCTAAATTTTGCATTTTAGATATTTTATATTATCTTGTATTGTGAATATGCTATAAAATTCAATATTTTCAGATTGTCAATATGCATATTTCCAAGAATAAGAATAATACAGGAGGGTCAATTGTAACTTCAGGTTCCCAAGTTCCATATTGTAAATACACATGTTACTATGGAACTGCAATGAATTTTCAAAAAATCATATATATATATATACACACACACACATATATATATATATACACAATACAACATGTTTATGTCCAGGCTACATTTCCAATTTTATTATTTTTCCTCATCCTATAGCTGCACAGTCAGAGAGAACATCAAATAAATAAAGTGTGGGAGAAGGGCATTTTTGCAGTGGTCTTTGCAACATTCTAGTTACAGTTTGTATTCCACAAAACATTCTTGTAAAGATAGAAAGCAGTTACAGTGAAATTTAAAAGGTACAACTTTTCCTATCCTTTTCCATGGCTGGAATTCATAACCTTTCACAAATAACCAATTAAAACTTTATATACACAGCAGCATGAAAAAATATATATTTATTTCCTTAAGTTAAACTTTATCTTCTAAATAAACCACTTCTAAAACACATAGTGCTTTTTTTAAAAAACATCTTTATTGGAGTATAATTGTTTTACAATGATGTGTTAGTTTCTGCTTTATAACAATGTGAATCAGCTATACATATACATACATCCCCATATCTCTTCCCTCTTGCGTCTCCCTCCCACCCTCCCTACCCCACCCCTCTAGGTGGTAACAAAGCACAGAGCTAATATCCCTGTGCTATACGGCTCCTTCGCACTAGCTATCTGTTTTACAACTGGTAGTGTATATATGTCCATGCCACTCTCTCATTTCGTCCTAGCTTACCCTTCCCCTCCCCATGTCCTCAAGTCCATTCTCTACTTCTGTGTCTTTATTCCTGTCCTGCCCCTAGTTTCTTCAGGATCTTTTTTTTTTTTTTTTTTTTTTAGATTCCATATATATGTGTTAGCATAGGGTATTTGTTTTTCTCTTTCTGACTTACTTCACTCTGTATGACAGACTCTGGGTCCATCCACCTCACTACAAATAACTCAATTTTGTTTCTTTTTCTGGCTGAGTAATATTCCATTGTATATATGTGCCACATCTTCTTTATCCATTCACCTGTCAATGGACACTTAGGTTGCTTCCATGTCCTGGCTGTTGTAAATAGAGCTGCAATGAGCATTGTGGTACATGACTCTTTTTGAATTATGGTTTTCTCATGGTAATGTCTCATGATCCTTTGTATTTCTGCAGTGTCAGTTGTTATTTCTCCTTTTTCATTTCTAATTCTGTTGATTTGAGTCTTCTCCCTTTTTTTCTTGGTGAGTCTGGCTAGTGGTTTATCAATTTTGTTTATCTTTTCAAAGAACCAGCTTTTAGTTTTATTGATCTTAGCTATTGTTTCCTTCATTTATTTCTGATCTGATCTTTATGATTTCTTTCCTTCTGCTAACTTTGGGGGGTTTTTTTGGTTGTTCTTCTTTCTCAAATTGATTGTTGTTTATTTGAGATGTTTCTTGTTTCTTGAGGTAGGGTTGTATTGCTATAAACTGCTTTGCTGAATCCCATAGGATTGGGGTCATCATGTTTTCATTGTCATTTGTTTCTAAGTATTTTTTTATTTCCTCTTTGATTTCTTCAGTGATCTCTTGGTTATTTAGCAGTGTACTATTTAGCCTCCATGTATTTGTATTTTTTACAGATTTTTTCCTGTAATTGATATCTAGTCTCATAGCATTGTAGTTGGAAAAGATACTTGATACGATTTCAATTTTCTTAAATTTACCAAAGCTTGACTTGTGACCCAAGATATGATCTATCCTGGAGAATGTTCCATGAGCACTTGAGAAGAAAGTGTATTCCATTGTTTTCTGATAGAATGTCCTATAAATATCAATTAAGTCCATCTTGTTTAATGTATCATTTAAAGCTTGTGTTTCCTTATTTATTTTCATTTTGGTTGATCTGTCCATTGGTGAAAGTGGGGTGTTGAAGTCCCCTACTATGATTGTGTTACTGTTGATTTCTCCTTTTATGGCTGTTACCATTGCCTTATGTATTGTGGTGCTGCTATGTTGGGTGCATATATATTTATAATTGTTATATCTTCTTCCTGGATTGATCCCTTGATCGTTACGTACTGTCCTTCCTTTTCTCTGGTAACATTCCCTATTTTAAAGTCTATTTTATCTGATTATTGTTACTCCAGCTTTCTTTTGATTTCCATATGCATGGAATATCTTTTTCCATTACCTCAGTTTTAGTCTGTATGTGCCCCTAGGTCTGAAGTGTGTCTCTTGTAGACAGCATATATATGGGTCTAGTTTTTGTATCCATTCAGTCAGTCTGTGTCTTTTGGTTGGAGCATTTAATCCATTTTCATTTAAGTAGTTAATATGTATGTTCCTATTACCATGTTCTTACTGTTTTGGGTTTATTATTGTAGGTCCCTTCCTTCTCTTGTGTTTCCTGCCTAGAGAAGTTGCTTTAGCATTTGTCGTAAAGCTGGTTTGGTGGTGCTGAATTCTCTTAGCTTTTGCTTGTCTGTAAAGGTTTTAATTTATCCGTCAAATCTGAATGAGATCCTTGCTGAGTAGAGTAATCTTGGTCACAGGTTTTTCCCTTTCATCTGTTTAAATATGTCCTACTACTCCCTTCTGGCTTGCAGGGCTTCTGCTGAAAGATTGGCTCTTAACCTTATGGGGATTCCCTTGTATGTTATTTGTTGTTTTTCCCTTGCGGCTTTTAATGTTTTTTCTTTGTATTTAATTTTTGATAGTTTGATTAATATGTGTCTTGGCATGTTTCTCCTTAGATTTATCCTGTATGGGACTCTCTGCGCTTCCTGGACTTGATTGACTATTTCCTTTCCCATAATAGTGAAGTTTTCAACTATAATCTCTTCATATATTTTCTCAGTCCCTTTCTTTTTCTCTTCATCTTCTGGGACCCCAATAATTCGAATGTTAGTGTGTTTAATATTGTCCCAGAAGTCTCTGAGACTGTCCTCAATTCCTTTCATTCTTTTTTCTTTATTCTGCTTTAATAATAGTAATAGCATTATTTCCACTATCTTATCTTCCAGGTCACTTATCTGTTCTTCTGCCTCAGTTATTCTTTTATTGATCCCTTCTAGAGAATTTTTAATTTCATTTATTGTGTTGTTCATCACTGTTTGTTTGCTCTTTAGTTCTTCTAGGTCCTTGTTAAACGTTTCTTGTATTTTCTCCATTCTATTTCCAAGATTTTGGATCATCTTTACTATCTTTACTAAGAATCGTTATTCAAGTAGACTGCCTATTTCCTCTTATTGGTCTGGTGCATTTTTACCTTGCTCCTTCATCTTCTGTGTGTTTCTCTGTCTTCTCATTTTGCTTAGCTTACTGTGTTTGGGATCTCCTTTTTGCAGGCTACATGTTCGTAGCTCCCGTTATTTTTGGTGTCTGCCCCCAGTGGTTAAGGTTGGTTCAGTGGGTTGTGTCGGCCTCCTGGTTAAGGGGACTTGTGCCTGTGTTGTGGTGGATGAGGCTGGATCTTGTCTTTCTGGTGGGCAGGACCGTGTCCAGTGGTGTGATTTTGGGTATCTGTGGACTTATTGTGATTTTAGGCAGCCTCTCTGCTAATGGGTGGGGTTGTGTTCCTGTCTTGCTAGTTGTTTGGCATGGGTTGTCAAGCACTGTAGCTTGCTGGTCATTGAGTGAAGCTGGGTCTTAGCATTGAGATGGAGATCTCTGGGAGAGCTCTCACCGATTGATATTACAAGGGGCCGGGAGGTCTCTCTTGGATGAATGTCTTGAACTCGGCTCTCCCACCTCAGTGTCTCAGACCTGACACCTGACCAGAGCACCAAGACCCTGTCAGTCACATGGCTCAGAAGAAAAAGGAGAAGAAAAAATGGAAGAAAGAAAGAAAAATAAGTAAAATAAAATCATTAAAATAAAAAATAAAAAGAATTATTAAATATAAAATAAATTAAAAAGTAATTTTAAAAAAATAAAGAAGAGAGCAGCCAACCAAAAACAAATCCACCATTGATAACAAGTGCTAAACATAGGCAGAACACTATACGACATAAATCACAGCAAGATCCTTTTTGACCCATCTCCTAGAGAAATGGAAATAAAAACACAAATAAACAAATGGGACCTAATGAAACTTAAAAGCTTTTGCACAGCAAAGGATACCGTAAACAAGACCAAAAGACAACCCTCAGAATGGGAGAAAATATTTGCAAATGAAGCAACTGACAAAGGATTAATTTCCAAAATTTATAAGCAACTCATGCAGCTCAATAACAAAAAAACAAACAACCCAATCCAAAAATGGGCAGAAGAACTAAATAGACATTTCTCCAAAGAAGATATACAGATTGCTAACAAACACATGAAAGAATGCTCAACCTCATTAATCATTAGAGAAATGCAAATCAAAACTACAATGAGATATCATCTCACACCGGTCAGATTGGCCATCATCAAAAACTCTAGAAACAATAAATGCTGGAGAGGGTGTGGAGAAAAGGGAACCCTCTTGCACTGCTGGTGGGAATGTAAATTGATACAGCCGCTATGGAGAACAGTATGGAGGTTCCTTAAAAAACTACAAATAGAACTACCATACGACCCAGCAATCCCACTACTGGGAATATACCCTGAGAAAACTATAATTCAGAAAGACTCATGTACCAAAATGTTCATTGCAGCTCTATTTACAATAGCCAGGACATGGAAGCAACCTAAGTGTCCATCAACAGATGAATGGATAAAGAAGATGTGGCACATATATACAATGGAATATTACTCAGCCATAAAAAGAAATGAAACTGAGTTATTTATAATGAGGTGGATGGACCTGGAGTCTGTCATACAGAGTGAAGTAAGTCAGAAGGAGAAAAACAAATACCGTATGCTAACACATATATATGGACTCTAAGGGAAAAAATGTCATGAAGAGGTTAGTGGTAGGACGGGAATAAAACACAGACTTACTCGATCATGGACTTGAGGATATGGGGAGGGGGAGGGGTGGGCTGTGACGAAGTGGGGGAGTGGCAGGGACATATATACACTATCAAATGTAAATTAGATAGCTGGTGGGAAGCTGCTGCATAGCAGAGGGAGATCACCTCTGTGCTTTGTGACCGCCTGGGGGGGTGGGATAGGGAGGGTGGGAGAGAGGGTGATGCAAGAGGGAGGAGATGTGGGAGCATGTATGTATGTATAACTGATTTAGTTTGTTGTAGAAGGAAAACTAACACACTATTGTAAAACAATTATACTCCAATAAATGTTAAAAAATAAAAAAAAAAAAAAAAAAAAAAAAAAAAAAAAAAAAAAAAAAAAAACAAGTGCTAAAAACTATACTAAAAGAAAAAAAAAAAAGGACAGATAGAACCCTAGGACAAATGGTAATAGCAAAGCTATACGGACAAAATCACACAAAGCGGCACACACTCACAAAAAGAGAAAAAGGAAAATATATATATATATATATATATATATATATATATATAAAAGGAAGAGAGCAACCAAATCAATAAACAAATCTACTGATAATAAATTCTAAATACTAAACTAAGATAAACATAAGACCAGAAACAAATTAGATGCAGAAAGCAAACCCCAAGTCTACAATTGCTCCCAAAGTCCACCGCCTCAAATTTGGGATGATTCATTGTCTGTTCAGGTATTCCACAGATGCAGGGTACATCAAGCTGATTGTGGAGATTTAATCCGCTGTTCCTGAGGCTGCTGGGAGAGATTTCCCTTTCTCTTCTTTGTTCGCACAGCTGCTGGGGTTCAGCTTTGGATTTGGCCCTGCCTCTGTGGGTAGGTTGCCTGAGGGCATCTTTTGGGAAGTCTGAGGTCTTCTGCCAGCATTCAGTAGGTGTTCTGTAGGAGTTGTTCCACATGTAGATGTATTTCTGATGTATTTGTGGGGAGGAAGGTGATCTCCACGTCTTACTCCTCCGCCATCTTGAAGGTCTCCTACCTTCTTCGCTGAGATCCTTTCATTCCCCTTCCCTTCTAGGAGTCATGAACTTCAGAACCTTTACCTCCAACATCCATTCCCTTTAACTCTCAGACATAGTGCTTTGATCTTATTGAATTACATGCATTTAAGTGTAGACTCTGACTAGCAGCCAAAGCTTTGTGGGAAATCTTTTCACTAATAAACAAACAGGAGCCTGAGAGCTCAGTCAACTACAGTAGTTTGTTTTGTTTTGTTTTGTTTTTTTCTCTAAGATGAGGTTTTAATAGATACTTTTCAGTATATTGACTTTCAGATAATAATGCCTTTATTTCAGAGCATTAACATGATGGAGTCAAAGAAAGACAGAAGTAAAAATAAAAATTTTTGGCAAAACCACAGCATAAATTATTTAGCCTCAGAACTCCTATTTAATTTTGTTGGATTTTTTTCCCCCTGAACAATGTAAATCATCCACCAAATGAGAATGTTCTCTTTCATTTTTTTTCTTCTTCTATCATTACATTTTATTTTAATCCAGCTGTTCATGTCTTCCTATGGGACAAACAATAACCAACAATTAAATGCAGGTGTTTTGAGAAAAGAGTACCCCTGTTCTTCCTAATGACTTGAGGGAAATAGAAAGGAGAAAAAAGTGAAACCTAAATATACTGCCCACTTAGTGAAGTATGAGATCTTTCCCTGGGCATAAAAATTAGGGTCTGCTTTCTATTAAGGATGTGATTCATTTGGATAACTAAAAGGTGTCTTCTTATTAATTTGTTTTATAAGGAGAAAATTAAACAACAGTAATGGGAAAGTATATGTATTCAGTTAAAGAAAGGAAGGAAGGAAGGAAGAAAGAAAGGAAAGGAGGAAGAGAGAAGGGAGGGAGGGAGGGGGGGCAAGAAAAGAAAGGGGAGGGAGTGGGACAAAGAAAGAAGGAAGGGAAAGAAAGAAAGAAAGGAAGGAAAGGGAGGAAGGAAGGAAGGAAGAGGAGGGAGGGAAGGAAGAGGAGGGAGGGAAGGAAAGAGAAAAAGTACATTGGCATCTATAAAAATAATTGGGCCTAAATTTTTTTTTTTTTTTTTTTTTTTTTTTTTTTGTAGTACGCGGGCCTCTCACTGTCGTGGCCTCTCCCGTTGCGGAGCACAGGCTCCGGACGCGCAGCCTCAGTGGCCATGGCTCACGGGCCCAGCCGCTCCGCGGCATGTGGGATCTTCCCGGACCGGGGCACGAACCCGTGACCCCTGCATCAGCAGGCGGATTCTCAACCACTGCGCCACCAGGGAAGCCCCGGGCCTAAATATTTTAACCTCTAAAATGCAAAACAGTTCTGCTCTCATACTAACCAACTGCAAACAGAAGAGCTTCTTCTTACACAGTAATTTTTTTTTTTTTTTTTTTTTTTTTGCGGTATGCGGGCCTCTCACTGTTGTGGCCTCTCCCGTTGCGGAGCACAGGCTCCGGACGCGCAGGCCTAGCGGCCATGGCTCACGGGCTTAGTTGCTCCGCGGCATGTGGGATCTTCCCGGACCGGGGCACGAACCCGTGTCTCCTGCATCGGCAGGCGGATTCTCAACCACTGCGCCACCAGGGAAGCCCCACAGTAATTTTTTGATTGAGTAGTTAAAAATATTTTATGCCAATTATTATCTATTATAATAAAAATGTTTCTACTTTTTTGTATTTTATTTTTATTCATCTCTATGCAAGCAGTAGATGACATATTCATGTATCTACACTGAACACTTTTATAATTACCCAAGTAGATAACTTAATACATACTCTTGAAACATCAACTTAAAAAAAGGTCAACCTAACCCACATTTTTAATTTCCTCAAAAACTTGTTATTTACTTATTCAGAATAATCAAGTGAATTGATAAAATTAACTTCACAACACAAAATGTTATACATGAATTTGCTTTTTAGTGAAAACAGACAAACATAACATATACAAAGACAGGGAAAATAGAGCATTGTAAAATACCGTGGCCTTGCTTGCCCAATTTAGCTTTACTACTGCCTAAACCTAGAGTTAAGACAGAGTTAAATGGCATTTCTTAGCAATATATTCATTGAGAATCCGTAAAACTGCTTGTGTGTTAATAGACACTGGATTACAGAGAACATTACTGACATATACAGGTTTTGAATAATTCTTAAAAATGGTGAATCCATTTGTTGTAATCAGTTATGCAACAGAATTCAACTCCATATTCTATCTATTCTTTGCCCATTTTTATACCTATTGTGTATAGTCGATATAATTAGAGTTTTAATATTTGGTAGTGAAAGTCTTATATTATTACTAATCTATCTCAAAAATTGTCTTGTATATGTATTGTTCCTTCTCAATAACTTAAGATTCCAAAATGTTTCTATTTTTTAAATTTAAACAAATTATATTTTACTGTGTTTTTATTTCTATAATGAGAATCATTTCTTCTTCTAATTATTAATATTTCTTTAATTTTCCCAGTACTATTTTATAAATCATTTAAAGTAAGAGGAAGAATATAATGACAGACAAAAATTTACAAGTTGTAATCAGACTAATATGAGTTCAAATATCAATTTTACTATTTATTTTTTATTGGAGTATAGTTGATTTACAATGTTGTGTTAGTTTCTGCTATACAGCAAAATGAATCAGTTATACGTATACGTATATATAATATACGTATACATATATGTATATATAATCAGTTATACGTATATATTCACTCTTTTTTAGATTCTTTTCCCATATAGATCATTACAGAGTATCGAGTAGATTTCCCTCTGTTATATAGCAGGTCTTTTTTAGTTATCTACTTTATATATAATAGTGTTATCTGTGTCAATCCCAGTCTCCCAATTTATCTCTCAGTTCTGCTATTTAAATGCATAACTTTGAAAAATTACTCAAATATATTTAAATACTTTTGTATTTAAATACTGACATACTTCAAATTTTGTATAGTTAAGTATTTTCAAATTAATGTTTATTCATATAATTTTATAATGATATAATTCCTACATATAAAAGTTTGTGTGTTAATATAAATTCAGAAATGAATACATCTAATCTAGGAAAACTAGATCATTTTTCTTATCTGATTACTCTTAGGTCCTAGTAGTATCAGGCTCTAGTAATACAGTAACAGAGTCCAGGCAACAGATACAGTTAAAGAAAGAAAGAGACAGGTGTGGGGCTGAAATTAACAATCAGAGATGTGTGGTGCAGTCCTGTGTGCCACTCACATTTCTTTGTACTTTCATTATTACCATCTCTGATACTACAAGAGGGAACACATTGTGTGTAAACAAGGTGCTCTTACTTCTTCTCTGAGACAGAAGGTACAGTCCATCAGCTTCCTCTTCAAGGTGGTGTCTTTAAGAAACAAGCTACAGTCCTGCTGCTGCAACTGCTCTTATAGCTGAAACATTTTCACCATCTTTCTTCTCCCTTACGTACTCTAGATTTCTCTTACCCTTGGGCAGCACTTTGATCAGGCAGCTGTGCTTATATGGTGAGATGACTACTATGGTCTGAATGTTTTGTTCCCCCCAAATTCATATGTTAAAACCTAATGACCAATGAGATGGTTTTGGAGGTGGGGCCTTTAGGAGGTGACTAGGCTATGAGGATGGAGTCTTGATCAGTGGAATTAATGCCTTTATAAAGGAGACCCTAGATAGCTCCTTTGCTCCTTCTACCATGTGAGAATACAGTGAAACCAGAGGTGGGCCCTCACTGGACACTAAATCTACTGGTTCCTTGATCTTGGACTTCCCAGCCTCCAGAATTGTGAGAGATAAACTTCTGTTGTGTATAAATTACACAGTCTGTGGTATTTTGTTACAGCTGTGCAAATGGGCTAAGTCAAGGACTCACAGATCCACGCTCCAGCCATCTGAGTCTTAGTTGTTTTGCCTTTCTTATCACAGCTGTTTTCTATTATCACAGTACATATATACACCACGCTAACAGGTGTCCAGTGAATTCCATAGGTTCCATATACTTTTCTTTCTGCTGTGATTTTATAGTGGCAATTACAGTTTCTCATGGTAATCAGGATCTATTACCACTGACAGCAAATTAACTCCTTCCTTTGCCCCCTGATCCTTAGCCTAAAGAGCATAAAGTGACCAGTGGGGAGTGGCAGCTCCAATTCAGTGGGATGCTTGCTGTGTCCCCTGTGTCCTCTCTGTTCTCCATGAGCTAGGACCTTTAACCCAGTTTTCAAGATGGAATGAATAATTTATTATCATGTATGTAGATTATTGGTAATGATGGTGAGAGAGGAGCTATTTTTATTTTCACCTTTTCTTCTGGCCCCATGTTTTGTAGGTATTAAGTATACGGTTCAACATAGTGGAATATTGCTTATTTTGTTGAATTGAAGATGACATTGTTTATAAGAGGCTTATTTTTTCATTGTTTTATTTATTTACTGAAGTATAGATGATTTACAATGTTGTATTGGTTTCTGGTGTATGGCAAAGTGATTCAGTTATACATATTAAGAGGCTTATTTTTTATGTGTTACCAAAAAGTAAAATTAAATTGCCAATTAAAGTACTACACAGCATTTTCAAATCATACAGATTTTCTTAAGTCGTTTTGTACCTCCTGAATGAGCTTTTTAAAACTAACCATATTTCATAAAATCTAAGACAAAGCATTATTTTATATAACATCAGGGGAAACACCTTGCAAATATAAATTTAATATTCATTATAAATGACATCCTTATTCCAAATACGATACAAAGTGAAAAAAATATGACTCTAACAACTGATAATATAAAATAAAGTGGGAAGGGGAATGATAACACCTAATGCTGAGGGAGAAGTATTTTAATGCACTAAGTAGTAGAAATGTGAAGTATTTCCCACCTTCTTGAGAAATGAAACAGTCAGTGTCTATTAAAGTGTAAGTGCTCATGTTCTTAGACACAACATTTTCAGTCCTGGGGCTATACTAGATCAAAATAGAAATTATACTTGAAAAGCTTTATAGTAGATAATATTTACTGTAGAGCTGCTTATAGTACCAAAACTATCCACAACATGAATGCCTAACACATTTGAGTTTCTGAATAAGTTGTAACCATACAAACAATAAAATAAATGTTAAGGCAATAAAAAGAATTAATTAAAATAATAAAAACATAATTACATACAATGAAAAATTGGAAGATAAAACTTATATAGCATGAACCAGTTTTTATTAAACAATAAAAAATCCTCCATGTATATTTTGTGTATTACTTCATTCGTATGGAGAAAAGTTTGGAGTAACGTACGTATATAGGCTATATGAGGAAAAAAAAGATGGGGTGGGTAAATAGGAAAAAGATACTAGAGCATTTTTTGATAATCACAGATTATTGGAAAATAATAAATACACAGTTCTACCTATGAACATTTTATAAGATATGTGAATATTGATTTTGCATTTTGCAAAGACTAAAAATATTATACCAATGAAAACATTCACTTGATCTCTTTATATATCTGAACAGATTTTTTTCTTGGATTTCTACTGGTTCTTTATAATGTCTCCAGTAATATTTTTGGAAAAAGAATTTTGAGTTATCTCCACATGGTGAATTACATCCTTCATCTTTAAAAAATTACCTGCTTGCTGCACTGAATTAATTTTATTTTAAATTGTATTTTTCTGACATTTATAAAATAAACAACAAAAGTATTTAATGAAGAATTGGGCACATATTACTGCAGCTGATCTGAATTTGAACAGCTTGAGTGGAGTATTTGAATATATGAGAGAGATAATAAGGGATTTAAGAAATAGTTCATTCAACCATATGTATCATACAGGTTATCTTAATGCTATTTTAAGTGGTTTGAACTTTATTTTCTAGTTATTTGTTAGGGAATGAATACATATTTGAATTCCCTCATATTATCTCAGAGCAGATAGACATTATACCAATATCCTGTCAAATTATAAGTGCAGAGAAATACATTTATGAAGTATAATTTAGTGCAAGCTAAAGGCACAAAGCAGATGGGTTGGAACATTGAAGCCACAACAGACCAGCTTGTGATCCTCACGATTTACTTAATTTCACTGGTATCTCAGTTTTCTCATGTTAAAATAGGAACAGTAATAATACATCCCTGAAAGGACTATTGTAATATTATACAAGTAAAAGAACTATCTAAGGAGGGAGTACATATTTCATGCTGAAAAACAGTCTGGCAAGTAATAAACACTCAATAAATGTCAGCTATTATTGTTGTCGTTATCCTCTCCACTTAAGTATACTTCTCCAAGGGAGGAGAGAGCTCAGTAAAACAATGACAATCATCTGACCTAGTTTCTCTGATGGACAGTGTTAGCATGTTAAAATAAACAATGGACTCGTTCACATCCATCTCTCTTTCCCTTTCTTTTTATATCTGTCTGTCTTGCTCTAAACTACTTTCATGCTGTAAACTTTCTTAGACATTAATTAACCTCGATATCCAAACATTTAAAAAGTAGAAGCAAATTTCCTTTCTCTGTTATATTTCTGCCACCCAATGCATAGTAAGACCCAAGCATTGATATTGTTAGCTGAGGAAAATAGCAGAAAATTTATGTTATCCAGAGAAGAGAGGAAGCACATAAAACACAACAGAAAAAGAAAATATTATTGGTTTCAGCCTGGTCAGTATTTCAAATCATCTGTGCTGGTTTTTCAGAATGTACAACCTGTAAATATAAACATACATATAAACATAAATATATAGATAAAACATAAATATAGAGAGATTCTCTCATCATGAGGTTACTTGTAACATACTACTTCTGGCATCATAGGGAGATATCCATTTTGTATATTGCTTTTTAAAGTTCTAACATAATTTGAGATATTTTAAACTTCTAACAAATGTTAGAATTTCCTTGTGGTAGAATCAGCTAGTCAGCAGATCCCATCCAATGCCTGTCTTCCCTTCAGTGTTCTTCAGCCATATTCTGTTTCCTCTCAGAAGTGTCTTGCACACTCATTACCTCACATGAGACCTGAGTGTGACTCTAGCTGATGACAGGGACTCCTCGTTCACAGTCACTTCATGTTCATTTTGGAAGCATGAGTTGATTTCCAGAACTGGTTCAAGATGACACTACAAGAAAAGGTTTCTGCTGTGTATTCTCTACAGTCTCAGGTTCTTACTCTTATTTTTCTACTTCCATTTTTATATGCTCTCTCAGACATTTTCAGCTGTGTCATATCACTGCCAAGATTCTTTATTCTGATGATTTTGGTTCCTAGGAAGGGATACCTAGGTTTCAACATTTTCTGAGCTGGAGAATTACCCTCTGAAGATCACTGGGCTGAAGAATCTCTTGAGACTAACAAATCTGAGGCCACCAAGGGCACAGAGAGGAACAGTATATCTTTAATAGTTAAACAGCTTCTCCACAGGGAAAAATCTAGGCCCAGATGACCTCACTGGTGAATTCAACTAAACATTTAAAGAAGAAATAAAACCAATTCTACACAAACTCCTCCAGAAAATTGTCTCAACTCATTCTGTAACACCAGGAACACCATGACAACAAAAACAGACTAGGACACTATGAGGAAGTGAAAATTATATGGCAAAGAACTGTAAAAATTATAATCAGAATTTTAGCAAATTGAATCTATCAGTACAAAAAATAATACCCGGTTACCAAGTATGGTTTCTTCAAGTTGATTTAACACTTGTAAAATCAATTCATTCATTATATCAAATTTTTAAAAATTTTGAAGAAATGACCATCTCAATAAATATAGATAAAACAGTTAACAAAATACTACATCCATTACTGATAGAAATTATCAAAACCTTAAGATAGATTGAGACTTCCTAAACCTGATAAAAAGCATCTACAAAAAATCTACAACTAACATCATATCTAATGGTGAAAATTTAATCTTTTACTCTGGAGATATGAAAGAAAACAAGGTCAACTACTCCCACCACTTCTATCCATCATTGTACTGGAGATTCTAGTCAATATAATAGGATGAGAAAAAATAATCCAAATTTAAAAAGGAAGATTTTTTTCTGATGATCTTGTATATCTTTATTTGCAAATAGTATGATCATCCAGTCAGTGGAATCTATAAAACCCATTGAAACAAATAAGTGAATTGAACACAAAAACTAATAAGTGAGTGAAGGAAATAACATCTTTATACAAAAATCAATTGTATCAGGCTTCCCTGGTGGTGCAGTGGTTGAGAGTCCGCCTGCCGATGCAGGGGACGTGGGTTCGTGCCCCGGTCCGGGAGGATCCCACATGCCGCGGAGCGGTTGGGCCCGTGAGCCATGGCCGCTGAGCCTGCGCGTCCGGAGCCTGTGCTCCGCAATGGGAGAGGCCACAACAGTGAGAGGCCTGCGTACCATTAAAAAAAAAAAAAAAAATCAATTGTATCTTATAGCAATGAATAATCAGAAATTAAATTTATAATCAATAACATATACAATAGTGTCAAAGCATGTAACACATTAGAGATCAATCTAACAAAATATATGAAGGACCTGTGCACTGGAAATTATAATACATTGGTGTGATAAATTAAAGAGATCTAAATAAGTAAAGGACATACCATGTTCGTGAGTTCAAAGACTTGATATTGTTAAGAGAACAATTCTGTCCAAATTGATATACAGATATAAAGGAATCCTAATCAAAATCCCAGCAGGTGCTTTGCAGGAATCGAAAATTGATTTTAAAATTTATATGGAAATGCAAAATTATATAATATACAAAACAGCTTTGAGAGAGAAAACAAATTTATAAAGCCAACACTATGTTTTATAAGATATTATAAGGTTACAACAATCAAGATGTGTGATAATGGCATAAATTCAAACAAATAGAGCAATAGAACAAGACAGGGAATAGTGATATAGTTGCAAAGGCAGTTCAGTGGAAAATGATAGACTTTAAAAAAGCAGTGGTAGAACAGTTGGATATTCATACACAAAAAATGTACTTAGACCCATACTGCACACCATATACAAAAATTAAGCCAAAATAAACCAGAAATCTAAATGTAAATACCAAAACTATAAAAGTTCTGGAGAAAAACATAGAAGAAAATATTTGTTTCCATGAATTAGACAAAGATTTGTTGGATACAACAGCAAAAACGTGCTACACAAAAACAAAGTTGGTAAACTGGACTTCATCAGAATTAAAAATCTGCTCTACAAAGATGCTGCTAAGAAAATGAAAGGACAATACACAGACTTGGAAAAATATTGGCAAACCATACATACAATAAATTACTTGTATCCAGAATATGTAAAGACCTTTCAAATGCAATTTTAAGAAAGCCAATTTAGAATGGGCAAGTGATTTGAACAAACACTCACCAAAAAAGATAAACACATGGTACATAAGCACATGAAAAATAGTCCAATATACTGATTATTCTAAAAAAACAAGTTAAGTACACATCACTTAGAATGGCAGTTAAAAAGTCCAAACATACCAAAGGTTAGTGAAGATAAGAAGAAACTAGAATTTTCATTCACTGAGACAATCAGCTAGAAAAATAGTTGGACAGTTTTGTTAAATTTAATAATACACCTACCTACCATATGTCTAGTCATTCTGCTCCTCAGTATATACCTATGAGATATGTGAGCACATGTCAGTACTTTTGCATGAATATTAATAGAAGCCTTACTTAACTCAGATCTGGAAGCAATTCAAATGTTCATCACTGGTTCAATGCATAAACAAATCAGTATATCAATACTTTGGAATATTACTCAAGAATAAAAATGAATACATGCTACAAGATGGATGAGATCTCAAACTAATTTTACTGAGTTAAAGAAGCCACAGCCCTCATAAAAGAATGGATACTATATAATTTCATTTTTATAAAGTTTCAGAATGTGCAAAATCTAAGTATATATGAAAAGCAGATCAGAGTATGCCTGGAGATGGGGAGGGGGTAGGAATAAAGAGGAAGGAAAGAAATATGAAGGGGCATGAGGAAACTTTGGGGGGACAATGAATACGTTCAGTGTCTTTTTATAGTGAGGGTTTCACAGGTGTTTCTGTATTTCAGAACTTAAACTGTACACTCTAAATATGTGTAACTTATGTGAATTATTCTTTAAGACAGCTGTTGGAAAATTTAACTTCGGATGCATTAATTTCATGTTATTTTATAATACAGTAGAAAGTTCTGGTTGCAGTTCCAGAAGAAGTAACCCTGATTATATAAATTCAAAATGAACTCCTCTGGCTGACAGTACAAAATAAAATGTTGGAGTGAAAAAAAATTAATAAAACCTGGGAATTTAATAATAGAAATTAATAGTAATTGTATTTAATTAATAATTATTATTAATAATAAGTAATATTTATTCATTATTTACCATGTCCTAGGCCTTTTTCTAAGATCATTCCATGTATATTATTCAAGTAATGTAACAAGCCACTGTACAATCTTCCTCCGGAAATCTTGAAAAATTATCTTGATAGCCACATGGACTTCTGGATATTTTCCATGCCATAATTCTACTGTTACCTGGAAAGAGTCTGGGTGAATAACCTGCCTCTATTATTTCCAGAGCCTGGTCCTATAGAGTCATGGCCACCCTCTTCCAAGATATAATTTACATATGGTCTGATAGGCAAGTGAACAAAATAATAATATTCTGAAATGTTGATCTCTGTTCTCTGTCTGAAAACTTTTCATGCATGCTAGTTTTTAATATTTTTTTAGAGGGTAAGGAAAAAGATTGACTCTCACAGTCAAAGTAGAAAGGGGTGGTAGTGGATACATTGTAATTAGATATCATTACTGTTAGTCACATCAAATGTATACGGATTTAAGGCACATTTAACTGTTTGGAAGCAATTCTTGTCAAAATTCAAGAAGCTTAACCATTTCCAAATTTCTCTTTTTGTCTGCTCAGTCGATATTGTCTGAATCTCACCTCTAATGTTCTTGAACATGAGGATAGGATTGGCACCTGGAAAAGTAAATAACACATAGCACAAGCCCAGCATATACTAGTTTAACTGAACTGAATTCAAAAGAGATAAGTCTCAACTTGCTCTAATAAATCTTTTCTTTGTCATTATATCCATTTTTCTCTCTGCTGATCCCATTTATTATCCAATATGAGAATTTTATGAGCTTTCATTAAGGAAGTCAGAATAAGATAGGAATATAGAAGGAATAGAATTTCAAGGTTGCTTCATGTGTAATGATTTTCATAAGTTTCCTAATTTCTGCTTTCACATTTCATATAATTTTATATTGCAAACATTATTCATCAAACCTAGAAGTTTTAATTTCCTGATTGAAGAGGTATCCTTTAGATCCTGTTCATACTTTCATATTTAACCAGTACACTATTTACCCTAATTTTGTAAAAATTTAATTTAATCACTTTATGTGCAATATCTTTGATCTTTGATTTAAATTTTATTTCTTTCAAATTTATGAAATGGTTATATAAATAAAGTGTATTTACATTAATCATGTATATCTTATTACTCTTTTCTAGTACAGAATGTCAAGTATTCACCTTTAAATTAAAACCTCTATGTTTCAATGTGTTTATACTATATACTTCCCATGATTTTTACATGTTTAACATTTATATCATGTGACTATTTTGCCGAGAAATTAGGAGTTCACTTCCTTTTCCAGAATATACTTTCTCTGTGTAAAAAAAATTTTATTAGTGAACAAAATAATTGATTTATCAGAGAAAAATAATACAGAAAATATGCTTTTTAAATTCTCAGAGCTCAAAATTAAAAAGGCATATGTAAATATAAAATATAGAACTTGTTATATTTTGTTAAGGCTCAATATATTTGTCAACATCATTTATAAAATTCAGGCCATCATTCCAACTCTTATTCATAATGTAACTGTTGAATCAATGTTAAGAAGGTGGGATGACAAAGGTCTTCCTATATGTCATATGTTCAATATTAATTTCATGATAGTAAAGTGATTAAAGAAAAAAATCTGTAATCAATATTGTCACACTCTAAACAAGCGTGTTATCTCTGTTTCCTTTTTTTCTACCATACTGTCAAGATTACTGAGTGCCAAAATAGAAGTTGAAGATAGCACATGGTACATTACATTTTGGCCTGTCTACAACACATATATTTGAATTTTTCGAACATAACTCTTGAGCTGAAATTCACAAAAATATATTGGTTAATACATTTGTGATCATTTTCTAGTAAAATGGAATCCAAATGTTTAATACATTATGAAATTATAGTGACCAAAGTAAAATATTGATTCCTGACTGCTCAGTTTTCTGGAAATTTTATCATTGAGTTTTAGGGCAGGGAAATCTGATAGTTTAAATTTCTGAAAGCATTTAGATCTTAGAAGAGAAATAACACAAGTCCACACTCAAATCTGAAAATACTTTGTATCCATTTAGTTCTATGTTGAGTTTTAAATGGGTATTTAAGTACTTGTGCTCAAAATAATATTGTAGTTTCCATCATTATGTATCTGGGGGTGTGGGAAAGAGAACCAATAAAATTAATCTTTGTAAGCTTCCTAGACAAAAAATAAACTTACCAGACTAACTTTGAGCAAAAAATAAATTTATAGTCCAGGCATCAATTCTGAAGTTTATTATTATTATGATTATCAGGAAATCATTTGATGCCATTTTTATAGATTTTAGAAAGTAAATGTTGAGATCTATAACTAGAAAATAACTGTGTTCCTAAGAAAAACCTACAAGACTTGACAATTACCATGTTTTTTTAAGGGTCAGTGAATCTTTTTGTATAGTTTTTTTTTTATTAGAGTAAAAATTAAAATTTAGTTTAAAAAAAAAAGTCACCATGAAGTAGTTTGTAGTATGCTAACAGTGACCAGTGGGTATGTTATTGTGTCCATGACAAGTTCAAACTTGACTAATTGTTTAGATCTCTGTCTTTGTATTTTTTTTATTTTGAAAGAAGGAGCATGATTTTATTGAAATGTCTTTAGTACAGTGTTGGAAGATCTTCAAATCCTATATTTTAAACCAATGCAAGCACTAAAAATGATGTAGTTCCTGAATCTATTTGACATCATATCTACCAAAGGAATGTTATACTACAAATCTCTTTAAGCTGGTTAATGTAATTTAAGTTGGAAAACTGAGTAACTTTGGTATATTCATATTTCTTTGACTCCCTTTTTTGGCTAGATGTATGCCAAGTCAACTGTCATGCAGCAGAGTCGGACAGGACCAATCAATATATTTGGTGGTTTCACTGAAATGTTTCTGCATAAGCAGCAAGGGACTCACGAGTTCTGGGATTAAGCTGCTCTCAAGGCTGTCTTCATCTTTTTTTTTGAACTGGACCATCAAATAATTAAGGTCTACATTGCCGCTGCGCAGGGCTAAGTCTATTTAGTTGATAGATGTACCAGAAGTACTTTAAAATACAAAAGTGGAGATAAATAACCATAGAAACAATCAGTTCTTAATTCGGAGAATGACAATATCGATTGTAATATCTTTATCTGAAGAACATTGTTTTAAAACTAGCTCTATGAGTTAGACTCTTAAATCTTAAATGAAATGACTACCTTTAAACCAACTGGTTTTAATCATTGCCAACATGTCTACACTGGGATGCCAAGCTGTCTACCTGCATGCGTTCATAACTACATTTTCATTTCTCTATGCATAGAAATTTCAAGAAATACAGATATTACTCATTTGCCAAAAATAAAAATACATACATCTAAACAGGCTCTTTACATATCTCAAATCAACTCTTGTCTAGATAAAGTCCATTGTATTGCATAGCTGAGCTTAACCAGGCTACACTATTATTTTTTTTCTCAAAAGTCATCTTAAGGTACAGCAGAATGCTCGTTTCTGCAATGACTAAAGCGATACTTTTAAACTTTGATTCAACCTCTGCTGTAGTGGTTTGAAACCTTTAAGATTGCTATTCAGGTTTGTCAACAACTTAAACAGATTTCATTTTTCCAACCACAGAATTTAGATCAGAGACTTTCTTCTCTTCAAGTTTTGAGATTCAGCAGAAGGAGATTGTTATTTATTATTCCCGGCCTCTGTCTGTGCAGGCACATTTTCTTCTTCGGGGGAGGAAGCACTCAGTTGATTATCCACCAACGGTGCACTTAGGAAAATTCAGAGTCGATGCTTGCCACCTGCCACCGGGGATGGGGTCACCTCACTCAGGAGTCATCAGAAGCCACCTGTGGATAAAGCTATCTTCCCTCCACCATCACTCCTGGGCCACCATTTGAACATTAACTTCACGGAGCAACTAATGTTTATTTATTTGTCCTTTTTTTGTAGGCCTTTCTCACCCACATTTTTCATTTAACAGCTTTAGTTAAAATAATCCATTGCCTAGGAGGCTTGCTACTTGTGATTACAAAAGGCAAAAAACCATGAAATCAACACTAAGGAAATAATATTTAAAAATGTATTTGGAGGCACCCACAAAAAATTCATTATTTTATCATGTCAAAAGCAAAACAGAGATCAGACTAGTAAATATGAGGGGATTTAGGGAAAGAAGTCTTTGTTGTGATGGAAATCCACAACATGAAAGTCTTGGAAAACAGGCAAAGTAAAAGCTAGAGCTAAGAACAGGACATTAAGAAAGACAAGATGGCAGAACACGAGGTGCATCTGGGATGGACAGAGCGTGAATGTGACAGTGAACTTGCAGACTATCTCAAAACAGTCTCTCAATCAGCTCTATTGCTGAACAAAATTTTGGAATTTTAGGACAAGGTATTTCAGATAAGTGACAGTTATGTATTTTAGAAATGGCAATGAAAAGATACTGAACTACATTGCCTCTGATATGTCTAACGTTTACCAGAAATAAACATGTCAGTGGCCATCTTTAGCTACATAAAATTTTGTCCAAATTAAGCATAATAACCAAAATGGTTTATTGGAAACCTGATCACTAAAACAAATACTCAAAATTCAGGGTATTATAAATTCTCTAAGGTTCACTCAGAAGTAAAAGGCTAATTCTCTACAGGGTTTCACCCAAATGTCCATAGGCATTATCATTTTATATTTACACAGAGGCGTTAATCTGAGGTGACCTTTGGTAACTCTGAAATACATAAACTGTGAACTTCCACAATGGAATTATAAACTTGAAAGTTGTGGCCTCAAAGCAATGACAACAAAGGAAAAAAAGGTCACCTATCAGAACAAATCAAGATAACAACATTTCTCATTTAAGAGTGTTCACTTAAAGATCATATAACCACTGCGCTCCCCACCAAACTGAAAATAAATGGTTGAGAGTTTTAAGAGGGAGAAAACAGTGGACCTGGGAGTATACAAAGATCTGATGCTTTTGCATCAATATAACTGCTTAGTCCTAAAGCTAGAAAATCAGACAAATGCACGCAAGTCAGAAGTCAGAGCAGGCTTGCTTCCACACCTCAAATCCTGGATTTACAGTGGGACGTGGCTGAACAGGTAAGACGCAGAGTCACCGCTGTGGGTCCTTCGAATCGCCTCAGCCAAGATCATCGAAATGTCAATAACCTGAATATTGGAGCAGTGTTTCATTTTGCCCTCTGGGGGGACAGTGTTTATCACAACAACAGCCTCAAAGGCGGCATTATTTATTCTGGAAATAGCTGGCCCAGAGAAGATCCCATGGGTAAGGACAGCATAAACTTTGGTGGCTCCAGCCGAGAGTAGCTTGTCCGCAGCATGGCAGATGGTGCCACACGTGTCGCCCATGTCATCCACAAGGATGGCCACGCGGTCCTTCACATCGCCCACCAGCACCGTCCGGTCCACTTCTTTTGCCTTCTTCCTCTCCTTGCGAATCGAGGCAAATTCCACATTCAACCTGTCTGCGATTGACGTGACCCTTTTGGCGCCCCTGGCGTCAGGTGAAACAGTGATGCAGTATTCATTAATAAAAGTATAACTATTATGGATTTGGCAGAAAGAAACTTTCAGCTCATACGTCAGGACAGTCATGGGAGATAATGAAATTACATCCTTATCAATTGTAACAAAATAGCTAAATAACTGTATAAAAAACAAATCTTGATTATACATGGATGGATATTAAGTATAAATTTAAAAAATTTAACTTAAGAATTTAAATGTAAGACGATTTAAAATCTAAATTATATTCTATCAATGCTAAATTGGATTATTAAAAAATATTCCAAATAACATAAACATTTAGGTAAATAAATCATAATTAAACAAATAGACATTTTAAATCCTACTGATGGATTGATTCTGAAGTCATTCTGTCATGTTATATAGCTCTACAATTTAAAAAATAGGACTTTGTCATACTATAATAATTAACTATAATATTTTTTCTATACTGAATATACAGTTTGAATTTTCAGGGGCAACTTGATCTTTTTTGGGTGGAGTGACTTTCCCCACATCTCTCTCCTAAGCTTTCAACTATATAAGCATCCATACAACTGCTTATCTAATATCAATGATCTCTCTCTCTCTCTTTCTCTGTCACAAACACACACACACACACACACACACACACACAAACAAAGAGCACTCCTACCCTTCCATCGTTTATGCATTTACCGTGAGTCAGGAAAATTTTCTCACAGGTTGGAGCATAGCCCTAAAGGTACTTGGTTGGTTCAGGAAGAATTATTTCCATTTAAAATGAGTAATAATAGAAGTGGACCTATCATATCAGGTATAAAAAATTCTATAGGGATAATAGATGACCAATAAGACAGCACAAAGAAGAATATACACACAAAATTTTTCTCATACATTACATTAAATTCATGTACAGAGATTTCTTTTAAAAATTACATAAGTCAATAAAACTACATAATATATTTTAAAGTTCTTAGGAAAAAAATTTAGAATTCTACAAGTATAGAATATAAGCTAGAAAAATTCAGAAAAGAAGAGGAAGAGACTATAAAAGTATTGCAGAAATAAAGATTTAAGGTCTCAAAAAAGAGAATGATTTCTGCTCAATACAGTTAATGAAAATAAACATGAGCTCAAGTGTAAGTGAGCAAAATAGAGGAGAATAAGCAAAAAGTTAAGTTGTTTACAGAGACATTTCTTAGATGTGCATAATAGTCAGGTATACTCCATATACCTGTATTCGCAATGTATCCATAATTGGTATCTTTGAGGAAGAGAGACAAATAAGGTGGTTACAGAAATACTAAAAAATATGACAAAATATTCCAAAAATATACAAAGACTTCAGAATATAACATACATATATATATAAAACTAAATCACTTGGCTGTACACCTGAAACTAGCACAACGCTGTAAATCAACTATACTTCAATTAAAAATGTATGTAACACAATGTATCATATACTATTCCAAATAAGAAATGCTGGATACCAATAAAAATTGTGCCATGTTTGTAAGATGAAGAATAAATCCTTTGAAAGTACAGAGAGTAAAAGTTACCTCCTAACTTAAAAAAAAAAGTCTGAATTCAGATATTAAAATTGGGAATTCAGAGCTAGAAGAAAATGAACGATGACTATAAGGTCTTTGGGAAAAGAAAGAGTGAGCAAAGAATTTTAAACTGAGTTAAACCGTATTTAAATATAATAACAAAAGGAAAATATTTTCAAATATGATGAAACTTTTAGAGAATCTTCCTATTTTAAGAAAAACTGCACAAATAGTTTTAGTCAACTGAGAAATTCAACAACGTACGCAGTGACATCAGCAAGATGGTGATATAGGAATTTCTAGCACTGCCTCCTCCCCAAAACATCAATTTGAACTATCCATGCAAAAAAATACTTTCACAAAGAGCTAGGGATTCCAGGTGAGGATTTATAGCACCCAGATAAAGCACAGAAATAGGCATCGAAGAGTATAAAAGAGATAGATCCACATTATCCCCATCATTCAGCCCACGCTTAAGCTGAGGGAGCCCAGCACTGAGTGAGACACCATGGGAAAAAAAGAGTGAAATGAGCAGTTGATTTCATTGCAGACCCCAATGTTGGCCAGCTCTAGCACAAGGCCAACTCCTACAGCTTTAGGTGGGAAGCTTCCATTAGACTCCTGTAACTCATGCCTTCTGGCCCATCCCTGCACAAGCTGGCTCCCCTGGTCTCAGGCAGCTTCCGTGGCCCAAAGCTCCAAACCAGACCCTGTAAATCTGGCCTCCTGGCAGACATCTACCAAACCAGTTTGCTGGCTGGAACAGCACCAGGGTGGCCCCCACTACGTATTCTATAGACTGTTTCCTGCAGGCCAGATATGGAAATCAAGCAACACACTCCTTAACAACCAGGGGGTAAGAGAAGAAATGAAAAGGGAAATCAAAAAGCATCTTGAAACAAATGAGAATGGAAACACAACATACAAGAATTATGGGATGTAGCAAAAGCAGTTCTAAGAGGAAAGTTATAGTGATAAATGCCTAACAAGAAAAAAGAAAGATCACAAATAAACAACTTAGCATTACAACTCAAGAAACTAGAAAAAGAAGAACAAATTAAGCCCAAAATTAGCAAAAGGAAGGAAATAACAAAGATTAGAGCACAAATAAATAGCAGAAAAACAATAGAAAAGATCAATGAAACTAAAAGCTGTTTTTCTAAAAAAAGATAAACAAAATAGATAAACTTTTGGCTAGATTAACTAAGAAAAAAGAGAGAAGACTCAAATAAAATCAGAAATGAAAGTGGAGAAATTACAACTGGCATCACCAAAATACAAAGCATCATGAGACGACCATGAAAATTATACACCAGTGAATTGAATAACCTAGAAGTGGATAGATTTCTAGAAATGTACAACCTACCAAAACTGAATCATGAAGAAATGAAGAAATAGAAAAACTGAATAGACCAGAAGCAAGTGAGGAGATTGCATCAGTTTCCTTACTGATTCAATCCCAACACAGAGAAGTTCAGGACCAGTGGCTTCACTGGTGAATTCTATCAAACATTTAAAACTGAATTAAGGCTAATCCTTCTCAAACTCTTCTAAAAAATTGAAGAGGGAGCAGTCCCAAACTCATTTTATGAGGCCAGCATTATTACTTAAATACCAAAGCAAGATAAGGACACTACAAGAAAAGAAAACTACAGCCCAATATCCCTGATGAATATAGATATAAAACTTTCCAATAATATACTAGCAAATTGAATTCAACAGTACATTAAAAGAATCACACACCATGATCAAGTGGGGTTCATCCCTTGGATGCAAGCATGGTTCAACACATGCAAATCAGTAAATTTGATAACCACATTGATAGAATGAAAAATAAAAATCTCAATAGTTGCAGAAAGAAGTTTTGACAACATTTAACATCCCTTCAAGATAAAAACTCTTGATAAATGGGTTATAGAAGGAAACTACCTCAACATAATTAATGCCATATATGACAAATCCACAGTTGGCATCATACTCAATGGTGAAAGTTTGAAAGATTTCCTGCTAAGATCAAAAACAAGGCAAGGGTGCTCGCTCCCACCAATTGTATTCAATATAGTACTAGAAGCCATAGGCAGAACAAATAAGCAAGAAAAAGAAATAAAAAGCATCCAAATTGGAATGGAAGAAGTAAAATTTTCTCTGCAGATTATATGATCTTATATATAGAAAATGCTAAAGACTCCACCAAAAAATTGTTAGAGCTAATTAATGAATTCAGTAAAGTTGCAGGATACAAAATCTATATGCAAAATGCCATTGCATTTCTATGTATTAACAATGAACTATCTGAAAAAGAAACAAAGAAAAACAATTCCATTTACAATTGTATCAAAAGTAATAAAATATTTAGGAATAAATTTCAACAAGGATGTAAAAGATCTTTACACTGAAAATTACGTGACATTGATGAAAGAAACTGAAGAAGATGCACAATGAATGGAAAGATATGCTGTGTTCATGGATCAGAAGAATTAAAATACAGACACCAGGAAAATAATCACAAATAGAAGAAACATAATAATTTGAAAAAGATGATCGTATAGATACAGACCTGATGACATGATCAAGAACAAACATTATGGAACATTTAAAACAATCTACAAGTTGAATCCAATAGAACAAAATGAAAGAGACATGGGTCTTAATGAATTGAGAGACCCCATACTAACCCTGGGCACACTACCTGAATGTGATACATAAACCTGTCAGATCCACTATTTTGCTCTGTTACAGCTCCCTTGACAATACAAAATTGAAGATTATAAACAACTATGATGAATCAAAAATAAAGCCTCCTTGATATTGAACTAACACAATAAAAGTCAACTGCCATTTTCCTTAACAATATTAGATAGATTGGTAAGCTAATATTGTAACATTATAAAATAAGTATCACATGATGTTACCCAGTATTAATATTCTTGTTAAAAGCAGGAATAAGAGAAGAGTGTTTATTATTACCAAATCAAAATAGGCAAAATATGTGGGATGACATCTAACGTAAAAAATATTAAAAAGGCTAATAATTACATCAAATTTTTCAACATTACTAGTCATCAGGTAAATGCAATTTGTAACCATAATAAAGTACCATGACATATCTATCAGAATGGCTGATATTAAAAAGACTGAGAATACCAGTTGTTAGCATCAATACGGAGCTATGGGAAAACTCATCCACTGGTGGTGGGAATGCAAAATTGTACAATTCTGGAGAACTGCTTGATAGTTTATTAGAAAAGTAAACATGCATGTAAATACAACCCAGCATTTTTCTATCAACAGGTGAAAGCTTATATAAGTTATGTTATATTCATACAATGGAATACTAATTAGCAAAAAAAAAACCCACTATAGATACACACAACAACATGGATGGATGCATCTCCATAACATGATGCTGAGTGCGAGTGGTCAGAAACAAATTAGGGAAAACTGTATAATATTATTACTTTTTAAAATAGCTGACATTTTTATTAGTGTTTAGCACAATCTCAGCATATTTCAATAAACAGGGAATGTAATACACACTACCATATATAAAATAGATAACTAATAAGGACCTACCGCATAGCACAGGGACCTCTACTCAATACTCCGTAATGACCTATATGGGAAAAGAATCTAAAAAAGAGTATATATATGTATATGTATAACTGATTCACCTTGCTGTACACCTGAAACGAACACATCTTTGCAAATCAACTACACTCCAATTGTAAAAGAAAGGGGGGAGTGTACCTTCAAAAAACAGAAGCAGTAGAAAAGGTTTCTTCTAACAAGGGAAAATAAATAGCAAGATTAAAATTATTTTAATCTTAAAATAAACTTTACATAATGGCTTGAAAAGACTGGTCAGATTCCGTGTAATTTGTGCCAAACAATAAAAAATTTGCTGGTCGCAAGTCCAAAGAACTTGCACTGCAGCAAAATGCTGAAATAAGGCATTCGCCACAGTCAAATGGAATCATGCAACTTTACCTAGCCTACAGACAGATTTTCAATCACTGGCAAAGCCATGTTGAACCTAATGCATTATAAAAACCTGTACCAAGTTAATTTAACCAAATGTAATCTGCTTTTATGATCTCAACTCTGTGCCCTGAAGGTAAACATCAGCCAATTTCTCCTCAAATAAAGTGGATTTTGAAGTTTTTTAAGACCTTAACACACAAAACTATGTGCTAAGTATCTAAATTGAGCAATTTGGAAGGTGTTGCTTATATCATCCACATCATGATTTGCTAACCTTGAAGATAATTTTTTAAATTCCATTATTTTCTTCTTTAAATGAGTACTTAAGTATTTGATGATTATTAACAATTTCAGTAAAGTATTAAAAAGTTCTTTGGCAAGTATCAAGCCTAGTCCCCAAAATGCCTTTAGGGGCCTAAGCAAGCTGAGAATGTACTATAACAGGGAGAACCAGAGATACTACATGCTCCATCTAAGGCATTCAGAATCAAAAAGAAAACACAAACACTTGTCTGTGGGCTGACCAATGGGCCGTAAGTTTGTAACTCCCAAATGAAAGCTTGGAACCAGAATCTGAAGCTTTTTCCTAATATAGTTGCTTCCTGACACAACGTCTATATAATAGATTCTTTGTAGATTTTGATTAGTGCAAAGTAGTTTACATATGAGCTGTGACACCTACAGATTTCTTGTCACATATTTACATGTTCTGGATGGGAGTTAACTATAAGTAATTGGAATATTTTAAAACAACTCTTTTTGGCTTTCTATAAGATGGCAAATAATTGTTTTCATTACATAAAATGAAATATCACTACTGAAGTAGCATTTTACCTGCTTCAGAAACCTGTCCGTTGCTTTGTGCTTGGCTAACACACTTGGCAGAGAAGGATTAGCATATTCAAACTGAGGACTGTGGGTAAAGTCAGACTTAAGAGTCTCCCTTTCTCTTTCTCCAAGCTGGTGGGCTTTATAGCAGTCAGTACGCAAAATTTCCTTCCAGAAAATTCATCTCATTTTTCAAAACTTCTAGACAGCTGAGGCTGCGGCTTTGGCTTTGGAAAAGTAGAGAAATGACGTCGCTTGACCTTTCTTTCATTTGTGGGTGTAGGTGGCAGTACTATGCTGTTTCCTGTGACAGAGATACCATGTATAAACTTTTCAGGACTTGACACTGAACTAGTGACAAAAACAGCAGGCTTCCTTTCTAGGCAGTACCAAGTACCACTCCCCATCCCAGGCGCTGGGGCTTTCATCTTGCGAAGATCTTTACTATGTGAAGAGCTACGAGATTTGCTGGGTTTTCTACATCTTTTGGAGTAGGTGGAGGAAGACTGTTTTTGAGAAAGATACTCTTTCTCCTCTTTGCTCTGTAGTAGGACATTGTAACTACTAGTTCCAGTTGTGAAAATGTCTTTTAGTATTACAGGAGATAAATGTGGCATGCTTCTTTTGCTGTCAATGATCAAGGACTCTTCTGCATTTAGAATAGACTTCTTAGCAAGTTCTTGCTCAGGCCAGTGAAGCTTTTCCGTCACGCGAATGGACTCCAGTATCGTCCCAATGAGGCCGCGGGCAGCGGGCTCCGCGGGCGCTGGGGGCGAGGGCGAGACAGGAACCGCGCGGGCGGCCTCTAGCCTGCAGCCGTGCCTCAGACGCGGGGTCGCGGAGGAAGGTTGCTCTCCGCGACCGGGTGCAGGATAAGGCGGGTAAGGACAGACTAAGACGTGCTGACAGAGAGCTGCGAGCAGCGTTCCCTCCAGCCCGCAGGTGCTGGAAGGTACTCTGTATAATGTTATTTATATGACACTTTGGAAGAGTCAAATAAAATTTATAATGACAACACAGATTAGTGGTTGTTCAATGCCCTGGTAAGGTGACTAGGAAGGGACACCAGGGAACACTGGGGATAATCTAAAGTGATCTTTATTGTGGCTACATGACTGTGTCAATTAGCCAAAATTCATCAAACTCTGCATGTAAAAGATGTGCATTTTATTGTGTGTAAATTATAAACCAATAAAGTTGATTTTATCATGTAATATACAAGAATTTCTAGCAAATTTCTGTAAAAGAACAATTGGGAGACAGTGGAGACTTTTTTTCTGCATTATTAAGCTACATTGTAATGCTACTATAATTAAAATTGTTTTCTACTATGCATATATGTAGACAGACAGGAAAGTGGGAAAAAAGAATAGTTAGAAATTTATCTAAATACATAACAGAATTATAGCACTAAATATAGGTAGAATGTCAGAGCATTCGGGAGAAAATTGCAAAGTAACATCGCTAGAAAAAACGGTTAAAAACCTGGTGAATATATAGACTTATCTTAACGTCAAATTTTTGCATCATCAAAAATTCTGGTTGCATCAGAGACTTAAACATAAAAAATGAAATCACCAAATTATTAGAAAATATACCAGCGTGTGGATGGTTGTGTTTATTTAGCAAGAGACAAAACCACAAACCCCACACATAAAAATTGGTACCGATGGCTACTCTAAAGGAAAGTTATCTGAATAGCAGTAATATTACTGGAAAGAAAATCAATTTCAAAAACACAAACTGGAAAAAATTGCAATGTGTACAACAGGTAGCATTAAATAAATAAATTCTGATTAAATAAAACAGTAGTCCAAATGAAAAAACAAAGACCACAACTCAAAAGAAAGATGGGCAAAACATACTTTATAATAAATGAAATACAAATGGCTGTTACATGTAAGAAGGTATTTCCATATATAGTTTATTTGTAATGGGAATAAATCATGAAAAAGAATAAAACTCAAATGATTATTATATATTTTTCTTTTGGTCACTGATACCTTCCAATTATCTATGAGTATGCCTCACCTACTATGCAGTAAATAACTTTTAAACTTTTTGTTGAATGATTGAATGAATGAATGTAGGGAAGTAGGGAGTGAAATTGATCACAATAATATACTTTGTATCAATTAATTTTAATGTGGAAAGCAATTATCAAATCAAAATAAATATTAGGAAATATTTTAGAAAAGTTTTGGTATTTTGAATGATGCATTTATGGAGAGAAAGGGCAGATAAAATAGAAATAAAGAAATCCTTACAGAGGTATTAACAATTGCCAAGTCTCTTAGCGTGTACAGCAGTATTGTTACAATTCTGTTTCACAAACAGATATGATCAGAGGGCTGTACTGACATTGGACAGGGCAATGAAGGTGCCTGAAGCTACTACAACCTCCCTCCAGTAGATTGATGAGTATGTTGAACCTAAGGAAATCATACAGTAGATTCCATGGTGAATGTAAGGGCTGATTTAGTGATTTAAAACTAATTCCTACACTTGAGCTTGAAACTTAAGTTTAATTGTAATCTACCAGCTTTGGAAATGTGCAAGGCCCATGAGATTTCAACAAATTACAACTATAAAAAGTGACCACGTAGAAATTGACTTGATCAGGACTTACGATGAGTTTCTGAGTTCAATAGCGATCCTTGTCACGATTCGGTAGTGAGATGTATATATGCTCAGACATAGATGCCAACTAAAATTATATTTGAGATGTGAAACAAAAGAAAATACTAATTGGCTAAGAAGATCCATTTTATTATACTGACAATGATATGTCATTCTATCCTTTTTTTTCTTTTTCACTTCACAAAAATGTATAATGAATACACTTACATGTGATAAAGGAAAGAATAATGTGAATTGTAATCATGTAGCCAATTGAATTGTGCTTATTTCAAAAATGAAAAATAACATCCTTAATCCCACATTGAGTCCACTTAATGAGAAAGCTGGCAAGTAGACATTTTTGTTTAAAGTCCCAAAGATTTCACCAGTGTGACATCTTGGAATATCTCCTAACTACTTAACTTACCAAATAATTGAGAATGAGAAAACTGTCAAAATGGGGGTTTCTAGAGATTTAAAATGAAAAGAAAGGTATAGAGTTTTTAAATATACTATTTCATGTTATCTGTTTATATCAACTAATCAAAGACATATGATTATCCTTTCATTTGCATAGTCTCAACATCTGTTTAATAATTCAAAGTGAGTTTGATAATAGTCTGTGGCATGTTTGAGCCCGGTATGGGTGTCACATCATAATGGGACACTAGTGAAGTGGTCTTTTCTTTGATCCTGACATTAGAATTTTTACTTGACATGTACATGTCATTTGGGGGGAGGAGTGACACTCTCATCCATTTGTCACGGTGATACAGTGCCCAGTCCTTGGTCAGTTGAAGTATTTCTCTATAGTTTAAATAATGACTTCTTGCTTTTTGATTTTTAAAGTGATTTTAATGCTCACAAATTTGACAACTAGCCACTTCAAAAATTCAATAAGTACTGGAAATAAGTACAGGGAGTATTGTATCCACTAGTGCATGTCTTTTATTTTTTAAATAGCACAAAATGGCCACTGGATGTAAGTTAAACAGTGAATATTCTACAGTCATTTTTTGGTTATTGTTGAGATTACTTACAAAAGCAACAATAATGGCAATGTGAGGATGGATACTGTTACCTATACACTTTCCCCTAGGGAAATGGACTAGAACAACAAATTCAGGAGATGTTATTGGCAGTTTTATGACATATTTCCATAAATAATAAAAAGCATCTAAGACATGCAGGCAGAACTGTTCTATGACATTCAAGGAAACCTCTTGCTGTAAAATTATGAATAAAGTCACTTCACACGTTTGTGTTCATTGTTAGGTGGATAATTTTGGTGGGGAAATGTTCATTGAGGAGAAACAAAAGCAATGTATTTTGTTAAATCCTTGAAAATTTAAAAGTATGCTAAAATTTTAGTTCTTTGAGTGAGTTGGTACGTCTTTTCTGATATTTGTAGCCATGTTCCTAATCAATCAATATAAATTTTTCTCTAGACTGTACATTTTTAATACTGCATGAATTATTTCAACATATTCAATATATTTGGGTACCATTGTTTACTACAATGCAGTGTTATTATTTCATAGTATGGCCTTATTACTTCTTAATGGATAGCTTTAGTATTATTCCACTCAGTAGTGCCAAGCAGTGCCAAAGGAGCTTGTAATCACACCCCCAGAGCCAGAGGCACCAGAAAAGATTAAGAGAAAAGGCAGACCCTCTGTGTTGAAATGAATGACCTTGTTCTACTGTTCATCAGCAAGTGGTTGGGGATCATCATTAATTTTAGTTCATATTTTTTTGCTTCTACTTTAAATCCCTTCTTGACACCTCTTGAGAGTATATGAATTATTATATCAGCAGCTATGAGGTACTGAAGCATGCAATCTCATGCAGAGAGAAATCAAACAGTTGAACCATTAAAATTAATGCAAATAGTCTGTTTCTATTTAAGAAAGAAAAGAGGAGAATCTCAAGGAAGAATTATACATAGTATAACAGAATTGTCTATAAACTACTCTTAAAATTATGTATTGTTTTAATCCAAAGTAATTACATCATTTTGCAATATCAACTTTCTTTTCATGTGTATTAATTCATTACAAATTAGCTATAAAAAGACCAGTCCTAAACTCTAAATTTACTTTTATTTCCCTTTCCTATTAATACAAGGTCTTTTTACAACCTGTTTTCCAGCAGGCCAAAAGGAATTTTTGAAATCCACTTATTTATACTTGTAATTCTGTGTTTTAAATAATGTAGCCCATACCAACCAGAGAGCAATGAAAACTTCTTTGAAGCATTGCACACCTCCTTTTGAGTGTCTGCAGCAGGAGGACCAACCCATAGTCAGAAAGGGCTTCTCTACATCTATCTTAAAACATTACTGCCAAAACTTCAGCTTCTACTCGTGGGAAAGAGGAAAAAACTTCTCTATTTATCATAAAACATATTAAAATCATCTTTTATAGCACTGCTAAGAATCTTTTCACAGAACATAGTAATGATTTGTAGAGTTCTCACACAGTCTAACATTCTTTGACTCTTTCTCAAATGCTGTGTTCGCCAATTTCCTCCTTACTTATTGCCACATAACATGAAAATGTTCAAGATGTGTATTTCCAATGCCAGCTGTTTATACATACAGTTTGGTTAGGTGGAATTTATTCTTCATGTGGTATTCAAACCTGGGTTCTAGTTTAGCTATGTTTCCCTCCAGCAGTCTATAGCCTTTCCACCTCTTGGTATCTTCATGTTAAAAGTGATTAATAGCTTCTGTCTTTTTCTTAAGATATATAAAATAAGTGTATAAGTTTCTTGGCATATTTTAAGTTTAAGGAATTATGGTAAATATACTGTAAGGTAGACATAAGAATTCTAGAATATTCTCACAAACATGATGTTGACTTTTATCAACATCTGATTATAGAAACTAAAAGTCACTAAATGTTTTTTCCAATATCTGTTTTTCATGTTTGTAAATCATCTTGGTTGTGGCTTAGATAAATGAAACAGTATTATGAAGAATTTCAAAATGCATAGCTTATCTTTAACACACATCGGGATTGTCTTTGACACTAAAACAACACAAGGAGAATGGCTTATCATAAGGAGTGCAGAATACACAACCTCAACCTACCATGAGTAATGGCTGATGGTATTGCTTACTGCTTGCTTTCCATTGCAAAATAATTATCTGGAGCAGATAAGATCACAAGGTGGTTAATATCATAAGCCTGCCTCTGTTGCTAATATGATCTTATCAGTCACTGACTGATTACTTTCTAGGGAGAAGTATCAGCCTGTTCCCTTTTTTTTTTTTTTTTTTTAACTGGGCTAAGCTGAGAAGCAAATACTATACAGTACAATAGTAAAATGAGCTTTTACTTTTCTCTTTGATAAATATTTTGCTCACAGAGCTGTGTTTACCTCATGGGACTATTGCCAAAGGCAGAGGTTCAATTCCATGTGCTGAAATATATCATCATGTTTTGGCATAATTGCATTTCTAATGGCCTCTCAGAGAAAGGAATGTATATGTGCCAATTACAGCATGGTACAAATAAAGCATTATTATGTGCTGTGGAACAATCAACATAATGTCAGTATAGTCATATCATATTACGTTCAGTTATTTCTATTTCTTCTATTTGAATCTCTGTCAGCAAACAATTTTTTTTAAATGTGCCAAATGTGACTTGAATGCTATAAAAGTAATAATTTCTTTGTCAGTGATGTATGTAAAATAATTTATATAAATGTATATATATAGAGAGAGAATGCAAGATCTCATATATAGATGTGTGTGTAGATATCCATATGCAGATACAGATATAGATAGGTATTCCATATATAGATATAGATACATATATGATAGTCTACCACCACTTTGATTATTTAATTATTTAAATTATTTTATTTAATTATTCAAATTACTGTTCTGAAAAGCAGAAAATAACCGAGTAACTAGTTTCAGCCTCGTTAACATATGAGACATATGAGAAAGTGATAACAACAAAACACACTAAAAGGAAAAATCACATAAATAATAACTCAAAAAGAAATGTAAGTATAAAGCACAAGCACTAAATGAAATACAGATTGTTTCTAATGTTTGAAGGAAACTCTTCTTTATTGTTGAAATAAATATTATGCAATAGGGGAAAAAATATATTACTTATTTTCTTCAAGGCAAAATGTCTTAAAGATGTACAGACTCTTGAAAATGATGTGTTGAATCAAGGGAATGCTCACTCTAATGTCAGCATTGGAAAGCTGCCGAACGTCTTCTGATCTTGAGCTACATAACAAGTCAAAAATAAATTTTTTTCACTTTAGTTTTTTACCAAGTCATAACCTGTTTGACAATATGGCTACACTACCCAGGATAGAACCTTATTGGTTTAGGCATCTAGTTTAAAGGGAGACAAACCATAATATGTCTGTGATGAAATGACCATTGTTCTTGGTGTGTTGCCCCTGAGCAACAAATTTAAATCTGTCAGTGAGGAAAAGATTGTCTTTTTCAGAATAACAGGTTATTGGTTTTAGAAGAAAATCACAATAAAATTTTATTTCAGAATTTTTACACTTTCACAATTACAGATTTATAGCGGAGTTTTTAATTATTCCAAACATAGACTATTTACACAATATTAAATATAAAAAAGGAAATATAAAGCCCTATTTCATTAAGAAAGCTCAAATGGTATAGTTATGGGAAATATGTATACAGTAAATATTGTATATAATGGCAGAGAAAATATTTAGAAGAAAATGGGATGGCAGTGTGGAGGAGAAGAAAGAAGAGATTAGAAATGAGACACACTACCGTATGTAACATGGACTGTATAATGTGGACTTCATTTGAATCAAGAAATTTTGAAATCTTTAATTGAAATTTTCTAGTAGATAAAACCAAAGTAATTACAGATCTGTTCGGTGGCTTAAGTGGTCAACCATCTTAATGCTTGATTTGCAAACTTTATGAGTCATCAAAAGCTACAAATGTTTAACTTGAAATGGATTAAAGACTTGAATAAGACCTAAAACCATTAAACTCCTAGAAGAAAACATAGGTAGCAAACTCTTGACATGGGTCTTAGGAATTATTTTTTGAATTTGACACAAAAAGCAAAAGCAGTAACAGCAGAAATAAACAAGTGGGGCTACATTAAACTAAAAAGCTCCTACACAATAAGGGAAACCATTAACAAAATGAAAAGGAAACCTATGGAATGGGAGACAATATTTGCAAATCACATATCTGATAAGGGGTTAATAATCAAAAATATATAAATAACTTACACAACTCAATAGCAGACAAACAGTTTGATTAAAAAATGGGCAGAGGATCTGAATAGACATTTTCCCAGAGAAAACATATAGATGGTCAACAGGTACATGAAAAAGTGATCAACACCATTCATTGTCAAGGAAATGCAGATCAAAACCCCAGTGAGCTATCACCTTAAGCCGTTTAGAATGGCTATTATCAGAAAGTCAAGAAATAACATGCATTGATGAGAAAGTGGAAAAAAGGTAACACTTGTGCACTCTTGGTGGAAATGTAAGTTGGTGAAGCCACTGTGGAAAATAGTATGCTCCTTCCTCAAAAAATTCAAAATAGAGCTACCATATGATCCAGCAATTCCACTTCTAGATATTTAACCAAAGAAAACAAAAACACAAACTCGAAAAGATATATGCACCCCTATGTTCATGGCAGCATTATTTACAATATCCAAGACATGGAAGCAAATTAAGTGTCCATAGATAGATGAATGGATAAAGAAAACATGGGAGACACACACACAATGGAATATTATTCATCCACAAAAAAGAATGAAATCTTGCTATTTGTGACAATATGGATCTTGACCTTGGAATTTGGATCTTGAGGGCATTATGCTAAGTGAAATGTCAGACAGAGAAAAACAAATACTGCATGATCTCTTACAGTATGTGGAATCTAACAACAGCAACAGCAAAACAGCTGAGCTCATCGATACAGAGGACAGACTGGTGGTTCTCAGAGGCAGGGGGTCGGAGGTGAGGGAAATGGGTGAAGGTAGTAAAAAGGTAGAAACTTCCCGTTATAAAATAAATAAGTCATGGGATTGAAGGTACAGCATGGTGACCATAGTTAACAATATTGTATTGAATATTTGAAAATTTCTAAGTGAATAAATCTTAAAAGTTCTCATCATAAGAAAAAAATTTGCTACTATGTGTGATGATGGATGTTAACTAAATTTATTGTGATAATTTCACAATATATACAAATATCATATCATTCTGTCATACACCTGAAACAAATAGAATATGTTAATTATATTTCAATTTTAAAAAGCTGCAAGTAAAATTTAGTGTTTGTGATCATCAAATAGCTTTGTCTAATTCACTAGATTTTGTGTGCTTTTATTACATTGTTCTTAATTCATCAGATTTTACAACTGCATGTATATAAATGCTATTTTTCACCCATGTAATAGATGCATATTTAAAATTTCAAGCAAAAATTTTATCAGTAAAGAGATTTTTATAATTTATGCATATGTAGGAGTTATATGTATAACAATATATTAATTTAATATTAATGAGAAAATTTAATCAAATATGTTGTTGGTATATATTAAAGAATAATTGAAAAGTCCTTCCTCCTTTTTTTTCTCCACAGGTAAATGTTTCTTCTAACTTTATATATTCTCTGTAAAATTAAACACCTTTAATTTCTGATGCTAAAAAAGTATTATTTTCTATATTTTTTGATATTAATAATGAATTTTAAAATATTAACACTAAAATTCTGTGGGTTTTCTGTGAAGGCTATTATGTCAGAGTTATTTGTGCACTTTTACAAAAGCAGGCAATCCATCTTGTTAGCTCTTTAACCATACTGTGAAAGCATAATTGTATTCTGTGCATTCTTCGTTGGCATTAAAATGATCTGTTAGGATCTTCAGGGGGGTACTGGAACCAATCTCCTGTGGATACTGAAGGATAATTGCACTAGGTTTAGTGCTACAAGACACAAGTTCACCTTCCTTGGCACTTTTTAATACAACTACCAATGCTGTGGCTCAGTTTGAATGATTGATTTGTGGATGTTGGACTATTCTTGCATCACTGGAATAAAGCCCAGTTGATCATGCTGATCCCCAGTGCTTGCAGTAGCACCTGAGTTCTGCCTCCTGTCAGCATTATGGGAGAAAACTGCTGAATGAAGAAGAGAAATGAATGGAAGCATGTTTTGATCTATGGAGAGCATTGAGAAAGAACTTCATTCGAGTGGGAGACCTGAGGACCCATGAGAAGGGGCCTGAGCTAAGCTGACCTGGCTTCCAAGTCTGCCTTCCTGTGTGACTTTGCATACATCCATTAAACTCTCTGAGAAACAGCTATTAAAGAATTTGAATGGAAAGCAATACACACACAGTAGATAGAAGTTAATTCAAAACTCTTCTTTCGGGAGGACCTTCAAGATGGTGGAGGAGTAAGACGTGGAGATCACCTTCCTCCCCACAGATACATCAAAAATACAACTACATGTGGAACAACTCGCACAGAACACCTACTGAATGTTGGCAGAATACCTCAGACTTCCCAAAAGGCAACAATCTCCCCACACACCTGGGTAGGGCAAAAGAAAAAAGAAAAAAACAGAGACAAAAGAATAGGGATGGGACCTGAACCTTGGGGAGGGAGCTGTAACAGAGGAAAATTTTCAAAAACACTGGGAAGCCCCTTCAGTGGGGGAAACGGTTGGGGGTGGGGGAAGCTTCGGAGCCGCGGAGGAGAGCGCAGCCACAGGGGTGCAGAGGGCAAAGCGGAGAGATTCCCGCACAGAAAATCGGTGCCGACCAGCACTCACCAGCCCAAGAGGCTTGTCTGCTCACCTGCCAGAACACGACGAAAAGACAACCCTCAGAATGGGAGAAAATATTTGCCAATGCGCAACTGACAAAGGATTAATCTCCAAAATATACAAGCAGCTCATGCAGCTCAATATCAAAATAACAAACAACCCAATCCAAAAATGGGCAGAAGACCTAAAGAGACATTTCTCCAAAGATATTCAGATTGCCAACAAACACATGAAAGGATTCTCAACATCACTAATCATTAGAGAAATGCAAATCAGAACTACAATGAGGTATCACCTCACACCGGTCTGAATGTCCATCATCAAAAAATCTATAAACAATAAATGCTGCAGAGGGTGCAGAGAAAAGGGAACAATCTTGCACTGTTGGTGGGAATGTAAATTGATACAGCCACTGTGGAGGTTCCTTAAAAAACTACAAATAGAACTACCATATGACCCAGCAATCCCACTACTGCCTATATACCCTGAGAAAACCATAAAAAAAAAAGAGCCATGTACCACAATGTTCATTGCAGCTCTATTTACAATAACCAGGACATGGAAGCAACCTAAGTGTCCATTGACAGATGAATGGGTAAAGAAGATGTGGCACATATATACAATGGAATATTACTCAGCCATAAAACGAAACAAAATTGAGTTATTTGTATTGAGGTGGATCAACCTAGAATCTGTCATACGGAGTGAAGTAACTCAGAAAGAGAAAAACTAATACTGTATGCTAACACATATATATGGAATCTAAAAAAAATATGGTTCTGAAGAATGTAGGGGCAGGACAGAAATAAAGATGCAGACACAGAGAATGGACTTGTGGACATGGGGAGGGAGAAGGGTATGCTGGGACAAAGTGAGAGAGTGGCATTGACATATATACACTACCAAATGTAAAATAGATAGTGCAAAGCAGCCGCATAGCACAGGGATATCAGCTTGGTGCTTTGCAACGGCCTGGAGGGCTAGGATAGGGAGGGTGGGAGGGAGATGCAAAAGGGAGGGGATATAGGGATATAAGGATACGTATAGCTGATTCACTTTGTTATGCGGCAGAAAGTAACACAACAATGTAAAACAATTTTGCTCCAAACAAGTTGAGATCAACAATATGTTCCTGCCCACCCATCTGTCTGTAAGAGTGAAAACTAGAGGTAAATTTACTAATTTGTTAAGATCTCTTTTCCACATATCTTAAAAATATGAATAAAAAAGGTGTGTGAAGAGAGCATTTCACAAAAGACTATTTTGCTTTCAAAGGCATATTTGAAAGTCTTAGATGATCCTACATATACAACTAAATCGGTATTGTTCAGTATTAGAGCATATAAAAGGAAATTATGACTGTCTACATAACAGATACATGTGATTATTTGATGTTTACTTGCCCCTAGTGTCTGAAGACTTAAATTTATATAAAATATATTTTTCAAATAATTTCTTTGTCAAAAATTTACATGGATTCCTTATTTCATTAGCAACTATTAATTATAACCTCTTTTGAGTTCACTCACAAGCCCTCTATACTATGGCCTTCTTCCTGTTTAAATGTTTTCTATTGAGTTGACTCTATTCCTTCTTTGCTTCTCTTTACATGTCATATTCATCTACAACATTTTATGTGTTTCATTCTGACAGGCATTTTCTCCTTTATTCCTTCGATTTGTTCATGAGCTTTTTATTTCTAAATGAAAAGTCCAAATATTCTATTAGCTTTTTCTGCTTACTTTATTCAAGGGTCCTTCCATCCCTGAATGCTGACAAAGTCTATAACTAGATTCTGTCAGCAAACTGATAATGTTTATAGCAGTACCTTCTATCTGCTTTCTTCCAAGAATTTATATCCAGGTTATTGTTATTAATAATACTGTATATTAAAAACATACCATAACGAAAAAGAAAAGACAAATGTTATATATGGCAAACATGTTAAATATTATTAACTTAAAAATTCCTACAAGCAACAAGGATATATTGGACAGCACAGGGAAATACAGCCATCATTTTGTAATAATTTTAAATGGAGTGTAATCTATAAAAATACTGAATAAATGTGTTGTACACCTGAAACTAATATAAAACTATAAATCAAATATACTTCAATAAACTATGTAAAGCTGTTGTCAGAATTTTAAGTAATAACCAGAAATAAGTTTAAATCCGCCCCCTCAAAAAAAGAACATTTGCTGACACGGCAAAATACATAACATATTGTTTTGTGGGTAAATAAGGCCCTGAAACTTTATAGCATAGCATAATTTTATTAAAAATTATTTTACATATATACATACACACTATAGGCATAGAAAGAAAATATATCCACAGTTTATCTCTCAGTAGTAGAATTATTGATGATTTTTTATATTTTAATAATTTTCTGTATTTTTCAGATTTTCTAAAACTTTAAAATGTATAAAAAATTAAATTAAAAAGAATTCCTACAAGCAAGAAAATAATAATGCCTAACAATTAAATGTTAAAGAACATGCTCTAGTAATTCACATAATCAGAATTTTAGAATAAGTATATTTAAATTTTTCATCATAAATACAAAATAATACCTTAAACTGATAGACATATTAGCTTTTCAACAAGAAATTCTTGTACTTTTTTTCAGTTCTAAGAAATAATGTAAAGAAATGGACACTGTGATATATTGTTAGTACCAGTAGGAACTAGAAAGCAATCTCCCATTATGAAGTGATGGCTTTAAACACATTCATATTTCTGTCATGGCAATGCTACAAATAATAAAAACAATTTAAAATCTTTACATATATGAAAATTTATCATAGCCTTATTTATGATACCAAAATTTAAAGCAGTCTGTAGGTTATAGTTAAATAGTTAAAATGAAATCAGGGGGGCTTCCCTGGTGGCGCAGTGGTTGAGAGTCCGCCTGCCGATGCAGGGGATACGGGTTCGTGCCCCGGTCCGGGAAGATCCCACATGCCGCGGAGCGGCTGGGCCCGTGAGCCATGGCCGCTGAGCCTGAGCATCCGGAGCCTGTGCCCCGCAACGGGAGAGGCCACAACAGTGAGAGGCCCGTGTACCACAAAAAAAAAAAAAAAAAAAAAAAAATGAAATCAGGAATATCGAATTGTAAGAGATATTGGGTAGTTATTAAAATTATCCTGAAATGGTGATAAATGTAACCATATAACCCAACTTAACTGGTGTGGTTGGTATCAAATACTTTTTTCAATTGTTCTATGTAATTATTATACTCATATTACTTAGATAGCATTCCCTAATACTGTATTCAGAATACATTTACTGACAATGATTTGCTCTTGTTTCTTTTCGTCTAGTTTTAGAATCCAGGATGTCCTTCTTTATCCCAGCTTCCCACTGTCCATGCATGGTTTGTGAGTTATGTGTCCTAATTATTCATTGATTCTGTATTCTCTTAGTCATTCCTTCCTCTGTTATCCTAGTTCACATCTGCATTATCTTTCCTCTAAATCCGTTTTCTTTGCTATTCTCCCTGTCTCCAGACTTGTTCAATTAAAATTCACACTTCATTTCCTGCCTAGGCGATCTTTGTATAATGTAAATCAGATTATGTCACATTCCTTAAATTTTGACTTCAGGATAAAATCTAAGTTCCTTGCCCTTCCATGGCAAATCTCGTCTGTAACTCTCCATGTCTCTCTATTGAAGCTTAACACACACTGCATACAGCTCCCTCCATACTGAGCTATATGCTACCTTTGTTTATATTCTGACTTCTTCCTTGAAAATATTCTTTCCAATTCCTTACCAGCTAATTCCTTCTGTTCACCCTTCATGACATAAAATATGAAGTTAAATACAATGGAAAGTTATAATAAGTATAAAGGATCTTATTAAAAATTTTTCTTATTCTAAAACATCTTTCCTTTTTTTAATTTTGTAATTTTAAATTAAACCTGCAAATGAGCATTTAGAAAAGTCAACCTGATCTCATTTAAATACTTCTTGGCCATATTTTTGCTAGTTTAATCCATATATATATATATATATATATATATATATATATATATATATATGTCAAGAAACAACAGAAGGCCAGTGCTCCTTTTGAATGGTCAATCTTCTGTCAACTGACATACTCTGACTTGAAGTTGAATGGTCATACATCTGAATCTGTGATGGGTGTCCAAAAATGAGTTTTAAAATGTAACTGACTTTAAGTTTTAGGCTTTGAGGTATTTGAAGAAAAAAAGCTGAAAGTTTCATATGTTAAATTATTATTTTTTTAAAATTTTTACTTTTGGCTGCATTGGCTCTTTGTTGCTGTGTGTGGGCTTACTCTACTTGCAGTGAACGAGGGCTACTCTTCGTTGCACTGTGTGGGCTTTTCATTGGAGTGGCTTCTCTTGTTGCGGAGCACGGGCTCTAGGCGCGCAGGCTTCAGTAGTTGTGGCATGCAGGTTCAGTAGTTGTGGCTCACGGGCTCTAGAGCACAGGCTCAGTAGTTGTGGCACACGGGCTTAGTTGCTCCACGGCATGTGGCATCTTCCCGGACCAGGGCTTGAACCTGTGTCCCCTGCATTGGCAGGTGGATTCTTAACCACTGCACCACCAGGGAAGCCCCATATGTTAAATTATTGACAAAGTAAAAATCCTTTCAAAAATATCATGTAAAATTATTACCTAATAATATACAGTCAATTTAAGACTACTGTCATATATCTTAAGGAAACAACATCAATCTGAAAGAGATATCTGTACCCTCATGTTCACTGCAGCATTATTAACAATAGCCAAAACGTAGAAACAACCTGTGTCGATGAATGAATATAAAAAATGTGATGTATATATATATATATATATATATATATATATATATAAAATAGAACATTATTCAGCCATTGAAAAGAAGGAAAACCTGGATAGACCTTGAAGGCCTTAAGCTAAGTGAAATAAGTCAAAGACAGACACTGTATGATCTCCTTTATATGTGGAATCTAAAATAAACTTGAATTCTTGAAAACAGAGAACAGATTGATGGTTGCCAGAGTTGGGGGATGGGAGATGGAAGAAATGGGTAAAAAGGGTATGGGTAAAAAGCTACAAACTTCCACGTGTAAGATAAATAACTTTTGGGGATGTAATATACAACAGGCTGACCATTAACAATACTGTATTGAATATATATATTTTTTAACATCTTTATTGGAGTATAATTGCTTTACAATGGTGTGTTAGTTTCTGCTTTACAACAAAGTGAATCAGTTATACATATACATACGTTCCCATATCTCTTTCCTCTTGTGTCTCCCTCGACCCTCCCTATCCCACCCCTCTAGGTGCTCACAAACCACCTAGCTGATCTCCCTGTGCCATGCAGCTGCTTCCCACTAACTATCCACCCTACGTTTGGTAGTGTATATATGTCCATGCCACTCTCTCACTTCGTCCCAGCTTACCCTTCCCCCTCCCCATATCCTCAAGTCCATGCTCTAGTAGGTCTGTGTTTTATTCCTGTTCTACAGCTATTTTCTACATGACATTTTTTTTCTTAGATTCCATATATGTGTATTAGCATATGGTATTTGTTTATCTCCTTCTGACTTACTTCACTCTGTATGACAGACTCCATGGCCATCCACCTCACTACAAATAACTCAGTTTCATTTCTTTTTATGGCTGAGTAATATTCCATTGTATATATGTGCAACATCTTCTTTATCCATTCATCTGTCAATGGACACTTAGGTTGCTTCCATGTCCTGGCTATTGTAAATAGAGCTGAAATGAACATTTTGGTATATGACTCTTTAAATTATGGTTGTCTCAGGGTATATGCCCATTAGTGGGATTGCTGGGTCGTATGGTAATTTTATTTGTAATTTTTCAAGGACCTTCTATACTGTTCTCCATAGTGGCTGTATCAATTTACATTCCCACCAGCAGTGCAAGAGTGTTCCCTTTTCTCCACAACCTCACCAGGATTTATTGTTTCTAGATTTTTTGATGATGAACATTCTGACCAGTGTGAGATGATATCTCATTGTAGTTTTCATTCGCATTTCTCTAATGATTAATGACGTTGAGCATTCTTTCATGTGTTTGTTGGCAATCTGTATATCTTCTTTGGAGAAATGTCTATTTAGATCTTCTGCCCATTTTTGGATTGGGTTGTTTGTTTTTTTCTTACAGAGCTGCATGAGTTGCTTATAAATTTTGGAGATTAATCCTTTGTCAGTTGCTTCATTTGCAACTATTTTCTCCCATTCTGAGGGTGGTCATTTGGTCTTTTTTATGGTATCCTCTGCTGTGCAAAAGCTTTTCAGTTTCATTAGGTCCCATTTGTTGATTTTTGTTTTTATATCCATTTCTCTAGGAGGTGGGTCAAAAAGGATCTTGCTGAGATTTATGTCATAGAGTGTTCTGCCTATGTTTTCCTCTAAGAGTTTGGTAGTGTCTGGCCTTACATGTAGGTCTTTAACCCATTTTGAGTTTATTTTTGTGTATGTGTTAGGGAGTGTTCTAATTTCATACTTTTACATGTACCTCTCCAGTTTTCCTAGCACCAGTTATTAAAGAGGCTGTCTTTTCTCCACTATATATTCTTGCCTCCTTTATCAAAGGTAAGGTGACCATACGTGTTTGGGTTTGTCTCAGGGCTTTCTATCCTGTACCGTTGATCTATATTTCTGTTTTTGTGCCAGTACCATACTGTCTTGGTTACTGTAGCTTTGCAGTATAGTCTGAAGTCAGGGAGCCTGATTCCCCCAGCTCCATTTTTCATTCTCAAGATTGCTTTCACTATTTGGGGTCTTTTGTGTTTCCATACAAATTGTGAAATTTTTTGTCCTAGTTCTGTGAAAAATGCCAGTGGTAGTTTGATAGGGTTTGCATTGAATCTGTAGATTGCTTTGGGTAGTAGAGTCATTTTCACGATGTTGATTCTTCCAATCCAAGAACATGGTATATCTCTCCATCTATTTGTATCGTCTTTAACTTCTTTCATCAGTGTCTTATAATTTTCTGCATACAGTTCTTTTGTCTCCTTAGGTAAGTTTATTCCTAGATATTTTATTCTTTTTGTTGCAATGGTAAATGGGAGTGTTTTCTTAATTTCACTCTCAGACATCATTAGTGTATAAGAATGCCAGAGATTTCTGTGCATTAATTTTGTATCCCACTACTTTACCAAATTCATTGATTAGCTCTAGTAGTTTTCTAGTAGCATCCTTAGGATTCTCTATGTATAGTATCATGTCATCTGCAAACAGTGACAGCTTTACTTCTTCTTTTCCGATTTGGATTCCTTTTATTTCTTTTTCTTCTCTGATTGCTGTGGCTAGAACTTCCAAAACTATGTTGAATAAGAGTGGTGAGAGTGGGCAACCTTGTCTTGTTCCTGATCATAGTGGAAATGGTTTCAGTTTTTCACCATTGAGAATGATGTTGGCTGTGGGTTTGTCATATATGGCCTTTATTATTTTGAGGAAAGTTCCCTCTATGCCTACTTTCTGCAGGGTTTTTATCATAAACGGGTGTTGAATTTTGTCAAAAGCTTTCTCTGCATCTATTGAGATGATCATATGGTTTCTCTCATTCAGTTTGTTGATTTGGTATATCACGTTGATGGATTTGCATATATTGAAGAATCCTTGCATTCCTGGAATTAACACCACTTAATTATGGTGTATGATCCTTTTAACGTGCTGTTGGAATCTGTTTGCTAGTATTTTGTTGAGGATTTTTGCATCTATGTTCATCAGTGATATTGGCCTGCAGTTTTTTTCTTTGTGACATCTTTGTTTGGTTTTGGTATCAGGGTGATGTTGGCCTCATAGAATGAGTTTGGGAGTGTTCCTCCCTCTGCTATCTTTTGGAAGAGTTTGAGAAGGATAGGTGTTTCTTCTCTAAATGTTTGATAGAATTTACCTGGGAAGCCATCTGGTCCTGGGCTTTTGTTTGTTGGAATATTTTGAATCACAGTTTCAATTTCAGTGCTTGTGATTGGTCTGTTCATATTTTCTATTTCTTCCTGGTTCAGTCTCGGCAGGTTGTGCATTTCTAAGAATTTGTCCATTTCTTCCAGGTTGTCCATTTTATTGCCATACAGTTGCTTGTAGTAATCTCTAATAATCTTTTGTATTTCTGCAGTGTCCGTTCTTACTTCTCCTTTTTCATTTCTAATTCTATTGATTTGAGTCTTCTCCCTTTTTTTCTTGATGAGTCTGGCTAATGGTTTATCAATTTTGTTTATCTTCTCAAAGGACGAACTGTTAGTTTTATTGATCTTTGCTATCATTTCCTTCATTTCTTTGTCATTTATTTCTGTTCTGATCTTTATGATTTCTTTCCTTCTGCTAAATTGGGGGGGGGGGTTGTTCTTCTTTCTGTAATTGCTTCAGGTGCAAGGTTAGGTTGTTTATTCGAGATGTTTCCTGTTTCTTAAGGTAGGATTGTATTGCTATAAACTTCCCTCTTAGAACTGCTTTTGCTGCATCCCATAGGTTTTGGGTCATCGTGTCTCCACTGTCATTTGTTTCTAAGTATTTTTTGATTTCCTCTTTCATTTATTTAGTGATCACTTCGTTATTAAGTAGTGTATTGTTTAGCTCCATGTGTTTGTATTTTTTACAGATCTTTTCCTGTAATTGATAACTAGTCTCATAGCTTTGTGGTCGGAAAAGACACTTGATATGATTTCAATTTTCTTAAATATACCAAGGCTAGATTTGAGACCCAAGATATGATCTATCCTGAAGATGTCCCATGAGCACTTGAGAAAAATCTGTATTCTGTTGTTTTTGGATGGAGTGTCCTACAAATATCAATTAAGTCCATCTTGTTCAATGTATCATTTAAAGCTTGTGTTTCCTTATTTATTTTCATTTTGGAAGATCTATCCATTGGTGAAAGTGGGGTGTGAAAGTCCCCTACTATGATTGTGTTACCATCGATTTCCCCTTTTATGTTTATTAGTACTTGCCTTATGTATTGAGGTGCTCCTATGTTGGGTGCATAAATATTTACAATTGTTGTATTTTCTTCATGGATCGATCCCTTGATCATTATGTAGTGTCCTTCTTTGTCTCTTGTAATAGTCTTTATTTTAAAGTCGATTTTGTCTGATATGAGAATTGCTACTCCAGCTTTCTTCTGATTTCCATTTTCATGGAATATCTTTTTCCATCCCCTCACTTTCAGTCTGTATGTATCCCTAGGTCTGAAGTGGGTCTCTTGTAGACAGTAAATATATGGGTCTTGTTTTTGTATCCATTCAGCCAGTCTCTGTCTTTTGGTAGGAGCATTTAATCCATTTACATTTAAGGTAATTATTGATATGCATGTTCCTATTACCATTTACTTAATTATTTCGAGTTTGTTCTTGTAGGTCTTTTCCTTCTGTTGTGTTTCTTGCCTAGAGAAGTTCCTTTAGCATTTGTTGTAAAGATGCTTTGGTGGTGCTGAACTCTCAGCTTTTGCTTGTCTGTAAAGGTTTTAATTTCTCCATCAAATCTGAGTGAGATCCTTGCTGGGTAGAGTAATCTTGGTTGTAGGTTTTTCTGTTTTATCACTTTAAATATGACCTTCCACTCCCTTCTGGCTTGCAGAGTTTCTGCTGAAAGTTCAGACATTAACCTTGTGGGGATTCCCTTGTGTGTTATTTGTTGTTTTTCCCTTGCTGATTTTAATATGTTTTCTTTGTATTTAATTTTTGATAGTTTGATTAATATGTGTCTTTGCATGTTTCCTCCTTGGATTTATCCTGTATGGGACTCTGTTCTTCCTGGACTTGATTAACTATTTCCTTTCCCATATTAGGGAAGTTTTCAACTATAATCTCTTCAAATATTTTCTTAGTCCCTTTTTTTCTCTTCTTCTGGGACCCTTATAATTCGAATGTTGGTGCGTTTAGTGTTGTTCCAGAGGTCTCTGAGACTGTCCTCAGGTCTTTTCATTCTTTTTTCTTTATTCTGCTCTGCAGTAGTTATTTCCACTATTTTATCTTACAGGTCACTTATCCGTTCTTCTGCCTCAGTTATTCTGCTATTGATCCCATGTAGAGTTTTTTTTTTTTTCATTTATTGTGTTATTCATCATTGCTTGCTTCCTCTTTAGTTCTTCTAGGTGCTTGTTAAATGTTTCTTGCATTTTGTGTATTCTATTTCCAAGATTTTGGATCATCTTTACTATCAATATTCTGAATTCTTTTTCAGGTAGACTGCCTATTTCCTCTTCATTTGTTAGTTCTGGTGGGTTTTTACCTTGCTCCTTCATCTGCTGTGTGTTTTTCTGTCTTTTCATTTTGCTTATCTTACTGTGTTTGAGGTCTCCTTTTTGCAGGCTGCAGGTTCATAGTTCCCAGTGTTTTTGGTGTCTGTCCTCAGTGGCTAAGGTTGGTTCAGTGGGTTGAGTAGGTTTCCTTGTCGAGGAGACTAGTGCCTGTGTTCTGGTGGATGAGGCTGGATCTTGTCTTTCTGATGGGCAGGTCCACGTCTGGTGGTGTGTTTTGGGGTGTCTGTAGCCTTATTATGATTTTAGGCAGCCTCTCTGCTAATGGATGGAGCTGTGGTCCTGTTCTGCTAGTTGTTGGGCATAGGGTGTCCAGCACTGTAGCTTGCTGATCGTTGAGTGAAGCTGGGTCTTGGTGTTGAGATGGAGATCTCTGGGATATTTTCGCTGTTTGATAGTATGTGAAGCTCGGAGGTCTCTTATGGACTAGTGTCCTGAAGTTGGTTCTCCCACCTCAGAGACACAGCACTTTCGCCTTGTGGAGCACCAAGAGCCTTTAATCCACCCGGCTCAGAATAAAAGGGAGAAAAAATAGAAAGGAAAGGAAAGGAAAGGAGATGCAAGGAAGGAAGGAGGGAAGGTGGGAAGGAAGGAAGGAAGGAATAAAGAAAAGATAAACTAAAGTAGGATAAAATAAATTTATTAATATAAAAAATAATTATTAAGAAGAAAAATTTTTTTAAAAATGGGACAGTCAGAACCCTAGGAAAAATGGTGAAAGCAAAGGTATACAGACAAAATCTCACACAGAAGCATACACATACACACTAACAAAAAGAGAAAAAGGGGAAAAAAATTATATATCTTGCTCCCAAATTTCACCTCCTCAACTTGGGATGATTCGCTGTTTATTCAGGTATTCCAGAGATGCAGGGCACTTCAGGTTGATTGCAGAGCTTTAATCCACAGCTTCTGAGGCTGCTGGGAGAGACCTCCCCCTCTACTCTTTGTTGCACAGCTCCTGGGGTTCAGTCTTGGACTTGGCCCCGCCTCTGCACATAGGTCGCCTGAAGGCGTCTGCTCTTAGCTCAGACAGGACGAGATTAAAGGAGCAGCTGATTCGGGGACTCTGGCTCACTCAGGCTGGGGGGAGGGAGGGGTATGTATGTGGGGCAAGCATGTGGCGGCAGAGGCTGCCCTGACGTTTCACCAGCCCGAGGCGCACCGCACATTCTCCCGGGGATGTTGTCCCTGCATCCCGGGACCCCGGCAGTGGCGGGCTGCACAGCCTCCCGGGAGGGGAGGTGTGGAGAGTGACCTGTGCTCGCACACAGGCTTCTTGGTGGCAGCAGCAGCAGCCTTAGTGTCTCATGCCCGTTTCTGGTGTCCGCGTTGATAGCCGTAGCTTGTTCCCGTTTCTGGAGCTCCTTTACGTGGCATGCTTAATCCCCTCTCCTCTCGCACCAGGAAACAAAGAGGCAAGAAAATGTCTCTTGTCTCTTCGGCAGCTCCGCGCCCGTCTCTGGAGCTCCTTTCAGCGGCGCACTTAAGCCCCTCTCTTCGTGCCCCAGGAAACGAAGAGGGAAGAAAAGGTCTCTTGTCTTTTTGGCAGTTCCAGACTTTTCCCGGACTCCCTCCCTGCTAGCCGTGGTGCACTCACCCCTTCAGGCTGTGTTCATGCCACCAACTCCAGTCCTCTCCCTGCGATCCAACCGAAGCCCGAGGCTCAGCTCCTGGCCCCCACCCACCCCGGCGGGTGAGCAGACAAGCCTTTTGGGCTGGTGAGTGCTGGTTGGCACCGATCCTCTGTGGGAATCTCTCCGCTCTGCCCTCCGCACCCTGTTGCTGTGCTCTCCTCTGTGGCTCCGAAGCTTCCCCCCTCTGCCACCTGCAGTCTCCACCTGCGAAGGGGCTCCTAGTGTGTGGAAACCTTTCCTCCTTCACGGCTCCCTCCCACTGGTGCAGGTCCCATCCCTATTCTTTTGTCTCTGTTTTTTCTTTCTTCTTTTGCCCTACCCAGGTACGTGGGGAGTTTCTTGCCTTTTGGAAGGTCTGAGGTCTTCTGCCAGCATTCAGTGGGTGTTCTGTAGGAGGAGTTCCACGTGTAGATGTATTTCTGATGTATCTGTGGGGAGGAAGGTGATCTCTGCGTCTTACTCTTCCACCATCTTCTCTCCCAGCCTGTGTTGAATATTTGGAATTTGCTAAGAGAGTAGATCTTAGAAGTTCTCACCACAATAAAAAATTTGTAACGAAGTGAGGTGAAAGATGTTAACTAAACTTGTGGTAATCATTTCACAATCTGTACATGTCAAAAATTATTGTTATAATCTTAAAATAATACAATATTAGATGTTGATTATATCTCTATAAAACTGGAAAATTTAAAAAAAGACTCTTGCCTAACATTTTAAAACTCTAAATGCAAATTTTGATAATTTAAGGTAATTTAAGATAACTATTACTGCCTTCTGGAATCTATTATTGCCAAAAACTTATATTTGGTATATCCTAATTTAAACAGAGTTAAAACTAATGCCGAAAAATATAAAAAACTAACATTCAAAATATAAAAATTATTTTCAATATTTCAAGTTATATATATCACCAAGATCAGAGTTCAACAAACTATCACCCAAGAGTCTGCTGCTTTTTTTTTTTGTAAATAACGGTGTGTTAGATCACAGTCACACTCATTCTTTTACTTACAGTTTTTGGCTACTTCCTCCCTACAAGGGCTAGTACTGTTGAGTACTACAACAGAGCTTGGATGACCCTCAAAGCCTAAAAATATTCACTCTCTTCTTTTTTTTTTTCACAAAGTTGTTTGCTGACCCCTGATCTAGCCTATGTATTTTGTTCGCTTCTGACTCCACCTTAAGAAGAATACTGGGGAATTGTGTTCCACTCATTCTCTATCCCTCCTTATAGCCTCTACACTTTGTCAATTTCCTTTATTGATATGTAAGTAGTTTAGCAATTTTGGGGTGAGTGAAATGGATCTCTTCAGCTGTTTTCTTTATTCATTTTTAGTCTTTATGTCCATAATTCATACATATTCCACAGGAAAAAGAGACGTGTTAATTATTGGGTGTAAGTACAGACAACTCAGTGATTTAAGACTAAACAAGTGAGATTTACACATTGCCAAACCACTCAGCATACATCTTATTACTATGTCATTCATGAGAGCTGATAATTCTGCTTCTGGACCTAAATTAACCCTCTAATCTGACTATAAAAAAACCTTCAGTACTTTTGGAAGGTAAGTATATTAATTTTTCTGAGTTAGATAACCCATTAAAAATAGTTGTACATTCTATGTGCAGTTTATTTGATGCTACATAGCCAACTGGTGAAACTTAGTATGACATTATGAGACAAAATATGTTTATGTTTTAAATGTTTATCATATTCTATGAATAAGGGAAGAGAAAATTCTACCAGTCACAAAATCAAAGGCAGAGATACATTCTACAACATAAGAAGGATCAGTTATTTTCATTTCAGTCCTTAATTGAGCCTTTTAAAAAAATATGTATTACAGATTTATAAAGCTTCTAACTGTAGGAGCTAGGCTATCATTTATTTACTATATATTCCCAATTGAAAGTATGTTCCATGATAGCAGGGAATGTGTCCTGTTGACCCAGAAGCTAAAGTAGTGTACAGTAGGCACTCAGACCAGCATCTGTTAAATGAATGGGTTGAAGTTACCTAACTAGATCCTTCCTACAACATTGTGAGTTAGGCACAACGTTGTGAGTTGTGTTAATGTTCTCAATTTTTAAAGGAGGTAAGACTCAGAAAAATTATGTGACTTACCCTAAGACACACAGCTTTTATAGAGAGTCAGGATAAAAACAACAACAACAAAACACAAAACTATGTCTTCTGCATCCCAGGTGTGTCTTTTTTGCTTATACAATATTTCCTTTTCTTTGAAGAATAAAGAAACTGGAATTGGTTACCTTAGGGAAATTTTTTATATGAAGATTTAAGAAGAAATTTAATGTGTTCTTAAAATTTTGTTGGTTTTTTGTCAGTATATCTCAATACACAAAAGATAAAATGGCTTCAGCTGAAGTGGAGATAATTCAGGTAGTGACAAGAAATTTTTTCTTAATCTTTCATTATCTTCTTGACTTGGACTCAGTAGAGATATTCATCTGCTTACTTCTGCATTTTAATTATCACCACCTGCTAACTGTATTAACTACCAGAAAAACAGAATGAGTAACAAAGTGCTGGAATGTTGTTACTCCACCACAGAGAAGCATTTCAGACTTAGCAAAAGATGGTTCAATAGTTCTTCATGACATAGTGGTTAAGGGAGAATGCAGAAACTTTCCAAAATCACCACATTTAAAATGTTTTGAGCATGGGTATTATATCTAAGATTTTTTGATGATTTTCTTTGTAACTTTTATATAATTTCAATTTTTTAAAGGCTGTAGTATCACTGAAGTAATAGTCATAAAATAAGACCTGACATGCATTTTACATGGAAGAAGTTTTTTTTTCCGAAGTTTCCACAAATAGCTAGATATTTGATTATTGTACTAAACTCACAGTTAACAAAGATGAAAGTGGTGAGAGAAAATGTTGGATTAAAAATGTCTCCTTTTCTCTTTTCCAATTGTTTTATCCATTTTTGTCAAAATGGACAAATGTGAAATAATTCAATTTATTTAGCCTTAAAAAAATGATGGGACCATTATGCTCAGTTTTATGTCAACAATTTTGAAAAATAACTAGAGGTAAAGTATCATGTCCTAAAATAATATTGTCAATGAAATGGGTCAAAAGAATATACAAAGACAATTATCAAATGAAACTCCATATTTAAATTTTTATTCCTAAAATAGTTGTTAGGTCTTGAATTTTCAGGTGACATAACAAACCATTAATAACAGATACTTTCAATGTTATGTAAATTCTCCTGGAGAATGGGAACAATAGGAAAGCTTTCATATTAATTTTGTGGGGTTAGTCTAATTCTGACACAAAATCATGGCAGAAATAACAGAAAAATAAAACTACAGAACAAACTAAATATGAATGTACAAAAGAAATGCTAAATTATTAGCAAAGAAAATCTAGCAGTGTAAGGAAAAACACAATGTTACTCCAGAATGAAAGCAGGATTCAAAATTAGAAAATGTGTTAATAAATTTGCTTTGTAAGTAAAGAATATAAATGATAGGATCTATTAATAAAGGCTAAAAGGTCATTAGATAAAATTCAAACATTTCCCTCTAAAGAAATCCCTCAGGAAGCTGGCAGTAAAAGAAACATCTTAGTCCGATGTGGAGAATCTATCAAAAACCTGTAATAGACAACACTTATTGGTGAAATTTTAGAAGTATTCTTATTAAAACGTTTCTGCTGTGTTTCACTTAACATGGAACTGGAAGTCCTAGAAGATGAGATGGGGGGAAACAAAGAATAAGGGTGATAACATTTAGAAAGTAAGAACTAACACAGAATTAGCTATATTATCTCCAGTTTCTGAAAAGAGCAGCCACCTCAGAGTGTTTAATCACAGTGAGCTCCAAGATGTTCTCATCTCCAACCACTGGGTTAATTTCAGCCAACCCAGTTCTCTCTCTGTAGCCTTCAGAGTTCTGTGAATTGACTAGGGTCAAGAGCTCAGCAGAGCTGAAGGGAGCTGCCAGGTGTCAAAGTAGCCAATTCAAGCCATGTGCCAAAATGGAAGTAACCATCAAGCCTTAATCACTTACTATGCTAGTATAAGTAAAAGGCTAAAACTAGAGCCTGCATCAACTCCCTCCTTTTCCGATTTTACCCTTGGAATGGAGTGCCAATCGGGTTGGATCAGACAGGTATGGTGGTCATATATCAATGCTGAGGGAGCCCTGAAATAAAGGCTCTTGGAATTTTAATAACTGGGGGGCTAGCAGAAGGCAAAAAGGGGAGGGCTAGGAGTAGAAAAGAACTAGGTACTGTGTCAGAGTAGGGAACGGTGTCTTCAGGATTTCCCTATAAGGAAACTTCCAAATGCAAGTGCCTGGGCTGGGAATGCAAATTACAAAAGAGGATGCCAGCCAGAGGGTCTTGAGTCCCTGACTGTAACTCCTTCAGAGAGTGCAATGCATTGGCTATGCATCAAATCTGGTGAAGAGACAGCAGTTTTCTGCTATGAGGCCTGCCACGTAAAGCCTTTGTACTTGCCTATGGTTGAGGCTGAAAATTCACGCAGGGATTTTTGGCCAGGAGCTGGACTGCTCATTCTGGAGGTCCTCAAGACTGCCCTCAGACTCAATAATTTTCTAGAACAATTCTTAGAACTCAGAAAAGTTGTTATACTCATGGTTATGGTTTATTACAGTGAAGGGATACAGATGAAAATCAACAAAGGGAAGAGGTACATACAGCAGGGTACAGAAAAGATCATTTGCAAAGCTTCCAGTTGTCTTGTCCCAGTGGACTTCTGTGGACAGTACTATTTGTCTCAGTAATGGCATGTAATAACACACACAGTATTGCCAACAAGGGAATCTCACCGGAGTCTTGTGTTCAGAGTTTGTATTGGGAGTTGGTCACACAGACATGGCTAAACAGCCACGCGGTTGATCCTACTCTCCAGCCCCTACAGTGGTCATGCTGGTATCATGTATCCCAAGCTCCCACACATAAATCGCATTGCTAACATAAATTACCTCCTATGGCTCCAAACCTCCAGGTAAGCAAAAACACTCCTATTGGGCAGGACATTCCATGGGCTAAAAGGTTCCCTTGCAGGAAGTGGGGGCAAAGGGCCAAATCTTTCTATGTTCAAAGTTAATCTTTTACTACACACTGTTTTTCTCCCCAGGATCATCAATTTCTTCTGTGTTTTGGGATCATTTCCATGAGCATATTAATATGTCATATAAGATATATAAATATCAAATTAAAAGGCAGAAATAATGCAAATTGTCTTTGATCCAGTGTCAGTCTTTTTTTTTTTTTTTTTTTTTTTTTTTTTTGGTGGTATGTGGGCCTCTCACTGTTGTGGCCTCTCCCGTTGCGGAGCACAGGCTCTGGACGCGCAGGCCCAGCAGCCATGGCTCACGCACCCAGCTGCTCCGCGGCACGTGGGATCTTCCCAGACCGGGGCACAAACCTGTGTCCCCTGCATTGGCAGGAGGACTCTCAACCACTGCGCCACCAGGGAAGCCCCAGTGTCAGTCTTCAGCTACTATCTCATTTCTCTGTTACGCTTCTTATGTAAAATCTACTGAACTCTCCAGTCAGGGTGTCTTACATCACTAGCAATCTCCAGGGCAGTTTCCTCAATTCTGAATCAATCTCTATATTACACTGACTATACTGTACAAAGTCATTGTCAGACAATAACTCCTATGTGCTTCAGAGAACCTAGGGTTCCTTTGATCCAACCTGGGCATAGTTACTCAAATCAGGGATATCACACAGGCTGTTGAAATGTTCACAGCTGAAAATACAGTCGGAGGATTATTTACAATAGTAATTGATTCTTTTTTATTTCATATATGTTCTGTTTTCTAGTTTACTCAGTTCTTTGATGTAAGCTTATTCCATTTGGATTTGAAAGTATCTTATAAATAGCTGCATATGTAATTTTGCTTTAAATTACTTTTTAATTTGTAGCTGTTTTGCAGTAGTTTTCAAGACCAGTGAGAAGATTTTCAGTCCTTTTTTCAATCATTTTTTTATGAATTCAGAAAGTTAACAGAGTTGATGATTAGTACAGTTTCAGACTAATTTTGAAAAAATTTCCAAACTAGAAAAAGAATCACAATACAAAAAAGTAATAGCATATTATAGTACAGAAAGCTAATTTCCTGTTGCTGTTACAATTTCACTCACTAAAAATGTCAGGACAATCTTATTTCATAATTTTAACACAATAGTAGAGAGCTGTTGTAATAGAGCAAGTATTTATGATAATTAGGTTTTACTGAATAATGTGGTTCTTCAAAGGTGATAGTTGTGGATATTGATTTTCCAAATGGACTGGGTCATTGATTGAATGCAATTTGAAAAGGAACCAAATTAGTCTCTTGAATTTACCTGGGGCTGCTACCGGTAGAATACATTATCTGAGGAATCCCATAGCTAAGTTTAACAGGTCAAGGACTCCCCCTGTCTGTTGGTACACTCCTGGAATTCTTTCTTAGTTAATGTTTACCTGTAAAACCATAGGTGACTGCAAGGAGTTGCTCAATAATTGATTTTTTTGCTAAGATAAGCAAATTCCAGAATTGAAATGAGAATGCAAAGCTTTTTGATTCATATTACAAAATGAGGAAGTAGGATGTTGTTTACATTGTGCAAATATAAGTTATTATTGGGAGATAAGATAAAATATTTCTGCTGAGACAACTGACATAAGAGTGAAACAAATAAATATTCCTCAATAACAAACACCTTCATGTGAAAGGCAATACATTATTCTTTAATTCCTATTAAGCAAAAAATACCTCATTCATTGAGACTATTGCAAATGCAGTCAAATTAGTGAACTGTTATGTTTCTAAGATTCTAAGCATATTTATTTTTTCATATTTCAATCTTTCTGAAATTGGAATATCATTCAGTGGGCATATTTAATATAGAGTGTTTCCATTTCATGTTACTAATTGATGATATACTTTACAATCCATAGGAAAAACTTAAATTCTATGGAAATATCATTTATTTAAAAATATTTTTATGAAGTATTTATAGCATAAAGAAAAGATCAGGGATAAGAAATGCCCAATACTAATATTTTGTTTTATTTTCATGTAACAAAAACAAAAGGTAAATTTGAATGTTTCTCTCTGTATGTCTGACATATTTCAAGTTTCTTTTCTCCATCTATTAGGAGTAGTAGATGGAGAAAAGAAATTTGAAAAAATCTCGAGTTGACAGGTACCATTCATGTGCATGTTTTTATACTACTATTCATAAAAATTCATACTCTATATATAGTATATATTTAAATACTATAGAATTATATATAATATATACATTTTAAATATTGTATTCAATTTATTCTAACATATTTTTATATATTTAATGTCTGTGAGATTACAGTCATTGGCATCTAAATGGCAATATTTTGTTTTCTTTTATGGTAAATAATATGAGTACATTATTTTATCTTCATGTCCAGTATCATTTATTTTATCCTAGTTTTTATTGATGTTTATAAGAAACTTCATTCATTTTAATCAATCTCTTTTCTCTCTGGTAAAGGTTATGTTTTATAATTCATATGGTGAAGTTTCAATTATTACCTGTCCACAGAAGGTTCATATTTATTTAGACTTCTTAGCATAGCAGGCATACACACACATTCATCTATATATACAAACATATATATGTATATATGTGCATAATTATTTCAGTTTTGAATAATTTTAAAATATTGAGTAATCAGATATTTCTTTGCCAATTGCAACTGCTGTATGTTCTATCAAGTCATTTTATCATCTATTTCACTTACTCATTATTTCTCAGTGCAGTGTTTTGGAAACTATCTTCCATTTCACAACTCTTTTTCACTATCCAGTAAAGGATTTATGCTCTCAACTGAGTCATTTTTATTTCAATATTTATTACTTTTATTTCCAGCATTTATAATTGAATGTTTTTCCTGTAATTCGGTTATGCCAGATTGTTTATTTCCTCTTTTATAGGTCCTGATGTATAATTACCTACTCATTTTTGTTATTACATCTTAATACTATCTTTTTTTTTTTTTTTTTTTTTTTTTTTTTTGCTGTACGCGGGCCTCTCACTGTTGTGGCCTCTCCCATTGCGGAGCACAGGCTCCAGACGCACAGGCTCAGTGGCCGTGGCTCACGGGCCTAGCCTCTCTGCAGCATGTGGGATCTTCCCGGACCAGGGCACTTCACCACCAGGGAAGCCCTTAATACTATCTTAATTTCACATTTTTACTATAATTTTTGTGGTTAACATGCATGTTATATAATTTTGACATATTATGATAGTATAAATACTTTGCTGCATTCTTGAAAATACTAGAATCTTAGATGGCCTGTTGTATTATTACATTTTGATTCTACATATATTACATGGTAGCCAACATAAAGTATAGTGTAATGTATACCCAATATTATGGCCCATATACTTACCTTTTTAATTGCTTTTTGTTCCTTCCTTTATTTCAATATTGCTTTGTGGTATTATACACTATACTACATAAAATATGCCCATTAGGTTTCAAATAAAAATTTTATTGTGGATGTGCAGTAATAAATTCTTTGTATATTTATTTTATTAAATAATTGTATCACTTTTTAAAAAATCTGGAATAGAATTCTGCCTCGGCATTTATTATCTTTTAACACTATGGCATTCAATTGTATTCTGACTTCCATTGTTTTATGATGTTGGCTGTCAGTTTTATTGGTGATTTCTGAAGGAAACATGTCTCTTCCTCTGGTTGCTATCAGTATTTTCTCTTCATATTTGGTTTGTATCAATTTAACTCTAATAAGCATAGTTGTGCTTTCCTATGTGTCTTTTCCTGTTTGTAATTCACAGAGTTTCTTCTGACATTGATTGATGACTTACAACACTTTTGGGAAATTCTCAATTAATAACATATACCATATTTCTTCTTCATTATCCCTATCCTCTTTCTCTGGAACTTCATTTGCATGTATGTAAGAACTTTTCCTTGTGTGCTGTGAGGAGGAACAGCTGCATCATGGCTTTCTGGAAATTTTGCATGTTCCACACTAGATACAGAAGGAAGGTTCGACCACAGTCTGACCCATCTTGACAGACCACCACGTGATCCTCTCCTGGAATACAGAAAGACAGGCAGTCTTGTGAGGAGCTGTCACAAGGTCACTTCTCAACTAACATTAATTTTCAGATGGCCCCCTATCTTGCAGGAGGCTGCCACAAGGCAGCTCATCATCTACCTTCATGGTTCCAGTTGGATTTTCCCATTTTGTACCCATTTGGTTATAGCTGAGGACTATAAAGACACTTACTTGCAGCTTAGAAAGTATTCTCTATTACAGGGCAACCCATTGTTTGTGCCATCTGTCATCTGGCTCTCTCACTTTAGAGTCATTTAATTGAACAAGGGACATAAGGAGCTGATAACATGCTGATCTTTTGTATGCTATCTCTTTAAGTAATTAACTGTATAAATACATACGGGCTTATTGTTTCCTTAGTGGCTGAATGTATGGAATTGTGACAAACCAACCTAGCAGCCAAGTAGTCACTGTTGCCTGGAGATTGCTTCACAGCTTGGCATCTCTTAGGTCTCTTATGCTCTGTTCTGATTTTTTTTAAATTACTTTTTCTACTCTGCTTTTAGTTTGTCTTCCTGTTCAACTTTCCTATCTTGTACTATAGGGAATCTACTGTTAAACTCATGTATCAAAATCTTAATTTTAGTTAATATATTTATTTTCCTTTCTAGAATGAACTTGATTCTTTTTCCAGTCTAATTCTTGGTTGATGTTATCCATTCCATTATCTTTGTCCATATTTTCTCTATTTTCTTAAACATATTAATTGTAGTTGTTTTAAACCCTTTTAACAAATATCTGGATCATCCATGGTCTGCTTCTACTATGAGTTTTGCTCTGAGATTCAGACATATTTTTTTTTCTTTTTTTGCCTTGCTCAGTGATACTGATTGCAATACCAGATATTTGCATAAAAATGTAAGTGATCCTATCATATCTAATGCTGTAGATAGGAATATTCTGTTCTCTGATATGTGTGTGTTAGTTTGTCTAGAACTTATGTATATGACTTGAAATTTTATTTTCTCTTATTTTTTCTTTATGTTTAGTAGTTAGATTGTTTATTTCCCTCCCTCACACCCAATCCAGACACTGATCTTATAATAATGCTTTATGATTCTTACTCCTCAGCAATATTAGATAACTTATCACTTTATTTATATAGCCAGGTATAGGTGTAAGTTAGTTCCTATCTACCACACCATGTCCTTGTGTCTTTTTCTTCCTACTTTACAAAGCCGTAATTCCCAGACATCCAGTTGTTGAACAGATGTTTTCTTTTACTTTCTTTGTGAGAGGGAAGGCTTAACCTCACATCAATTATTGTTTTTCAGAGGTGAGACATATACCACAACAAACCCACCACTACTCAACTACTGCCAGACTAGAGTTCAGTTCCGTTCTTCAGTCCGAGTTTTTGTTTCTTAGTGGACATTGAGATGTATATTCAGTTGAGTAATCTCTTTAAAATTTGGATCCAACACAGTATCTTTTTTTAAAAAGACGAGATATTTTAAAGTGAAATCTTATATACCAACTTAACTTGATGTCTCTTATTTCTTATTTAATTTGAAACTTACAAATTAAGCAGGTATGTGAAAAGATGTTTCAGTGTCTTGAAACTCAATACTTAAATCTTTTTTTTGAATACGTTATAGTCAATAAGCAGAAATAAAATTGCAAAATTCAATTATTAATAACTAGACATTACTCTCATATAAATTTTGAATTGGCTGAAAAGTCATAGTGTGAAAAGAAATACAGCAGATATCCAGCCAGAACTCATAGAGTTATAAGTAAGTTTTAAGTAAGTTATAGGCTGTTTTTGTTTTTGCTTTTGTTTTCCCGAATGAAGAGATATTTCATCTTTTTTGTTTAGTTCCATTGTAGTGTACTGGAGGCTAAAAAATGTGGATATTATCTATGTACACTTTCAAACACATAAACGTATTTTCATGAATCCAGGTGTTTTATTCACCTTCTCCTAATGATGTGTGTTGTGATTTATCAAACACAAATAAAACCTGCTGCCTAACCTTTTAGAATTTAAATCCTAAAACTCTGGTGGCTTTAATATAATTTTCGTATACTTTCCTTGTACCTCAATTTCCTAAATAATATTTTAGACTAATTTGATTTAAGTTAAATTAAATGGCTTTACATTTATTTTTGGTGTGGGACTTGGAGTTTAAAACATAAGTGAAATAAGGCATAACCACACAAATATATAAAAGATAATCATTCATAGCCAAAATATGCCGTTTTCCTTTATCCTTCAGAAAAGAATGTTCTTTTTCCAATAACAGTTGAAGAAACCATAGAGCCTATTTACTAAAGTTGATTTCTTTAAAATCTGATTATATTATTATAGAGGAAAAGGAACAATTGGAGAACATATACTTTTGCCAATATTTGTGTCCTCCCTATAACTGATATACACTTCTGTAAAGAAGTGAAAAATCATCATATGTTATTTTCAAAACATGTGGGAATAGCAAATGAAATTGTGTGTGTTTTAAATATTTTATTCTTTCAGTCATTTGCAGAGAGCTCATCATTTGTGTTCACAGTGTTCAAGAGAATGGTATAGAAATTACAATATAAAAATACATAAAGAGAAGTATAAAGAATTCTTCTTTGAGATATCACAGGCTGATGGATAAAAAAATGAAGAAAAAATTACGTGTTTCTACTGACAGTAATGGTTTTCTAGGTAATTCATACCAATCTTCTCCACAAGGACAACTGTAAAAGATGAACAAATGCCTTTAAAAATAAATCTACATGAACAAATTCAGGAGATGACAAAGCGGTGAAGAATTATGTTGCAATTAGTACCATTCTTCCCCTTGGAGTATCTGGTAATTTTGAAAAGGTTTCTGAAAGGCTGACAAAACTGAGAAGTGAAAACTGAAACTTGAATGGAAGCTAGTGAACAAAATAGAGTCTAGATTAGGACAAGAGCATGCTACAATTTTGGGGTTATGGTAAATCAGAAGGAGTACAGCTTTCATAAGAAATGATGCACATCTTAAATTTATCTCCATAATCAAAACTGGGTTAGGGCGATCTTGGATTGCTTCTACCTCCGACGGCTTGTGAGAGGCAAAATTACATTGTATCAGAAGAAAGTTACTATCATTCTTGCTCACATTTTTCATATACAGCATATAAAATCTTTAAAAATCGCCAGATATCAGAGAAAATAAGGACACTTGACTAAAGGCGTCAACACATATTAAATGTGGAGATCACCACATATTAAAATAGATTCAAAAAGGGTTTAGATAAAGGAGTTTTCAGGCACCTTTAAAATAATTATATTATTGGGTATTTTGAAAATGAAGAAACATATGAAAATACTAGAAGTAAAAAGTGCAAAATCCAGTAATGAACATGTAGAATTTGAAATTAAAAACACAATACCACTGTTCACATTACAGCCCCCCCAACCCAAAACACTAAGGTATAAATCTATTAAAATATATACAAGATCTATATAAGGAAAATTACAAACTTTGTTGGAATAAAGCAAAGGGTGGAATTAATGAAGAGCTATTCTATGTTCAGGAATAGCAAGAGCTAATATTGTCAAGATGTCAGTTATTCCTGACTTGAGGTACAGATTTAATGAAATCTCCATTAAAATCCCAGGGAAGTTATTTTATGGATATTGACAAGCTGATTCTAAAGTTTATGTGGAGAGACAGAAGGCCCAGAATAACCAAATAATATTGAAGCAAAAGAACAAAGTCAGAGAATTGACACTACCTGTCTTCTAGAATTACTATAAAGCCACACTAATCAAGACTGTGATATTGGTGAGAGACTAGTCAAAGAGATAAATGGAACAGAATAGAGAATCCAGACATAGACCCACACAAATAAAGTCAACTGAACTTTGAAAAAAGAGCAAAAGGCAATACAATGAAGAGAAGATAGTCTTTTCAACACATGGTCCTGGAACAACTGGACATCCCTGTGCAAAAGAAAAAATTAATCTAGACACAGACCTTACATCCTTCACAGAAATTTAGCAAAATGGATCATAAACCAAAATGTAAAATGCAAAACTATAAAATTCCTAGAAGATAACATAGGAAAAAATCTAGGTGACCTGTGTATAGTGATGACTTGTTAGATACAACAACAGAGGCACAGTCCATGGGAGAAATAATTGAGCTAGATTTCATTAAAATTAAAAACTTCTATCATGCAAAAGGCAATGTAGAGAGAAAGAGAAGACATGCTACAGATTGGTAAAAAATATTTGCAAAAGACATACCTGATAAAAAAAAAAACTTATCTGAAACATATAAAGCATTCTTTTTAAATTTATTTTATTGAAGTATAGTTGATTTACAATGTTTTGATTTCTACTGTACAGCAAAGTGATTCATTAAACATATATATATATATATATATAGTCTTTTTCATATTCTTTTCCATTATGGTTTATCAAAGAGTTTTGAATATAGGTCCCTGTGCTCTACAGTACAACCTTATTGTTTATCCAGTCTATGTATAATACTTTGCATCTGCTAATCCCAAATTCCCAGTCCATCCCTCTCTCAACCCCCATCCCCTTTGGCAACCAAAGTTGGTTCTATATGTCTGAGAGTCTGTTTCTGTTTCTTAGATAAGTTCATTTGTGTCATATTTTAGATTCCACATATAAGTGATATCATATGGTATTTGTCTTTCTCTTTCTGACTTCATTTAGTATGATCATCTCTAGGTACATCCATGTTGCTGCAAATGGCATTATTTCATTCTTTTTTATGACTGAGTAGTATTCCATTGTATATATGTACTACATCTTCTTTATCCATTCATCTGTTGATGGATGTTTAGGTTGTTTCCATGTCTTAGCTATTGTAAATAGTGTTGTAATGAACACCGGGGGTGCATGTATATTTTTGAATTAGAGTTTTCTCTGGATATGTGCCCAGGAGTGGGATTGCATAAGATAAACATATGATATTGCTTATATGTAGAATCTAAAAAAAAATGGTACAAATGAACTTATTTACAAAACAGAAAGTCACAGATGTAGAAATCAAACTTATGGTTACTAAGAGGGAAAGGTGGGGAGAGGGAGAAATTGGGAGATTGGGATTGACATATATACACTACTATATATAAAATAGATAACTAATAAGAATCTACTGTATAGCACAAGGAACTCTACTCAGTACTCTGTAATGACCTATATGGGAAAAGAACCTAAAAAGGAGTGGATATATGTGTATGTATGTATAACTGATTCATTTGCTGTACAGCAGAAACTAACACAACATTGTAAATCAACTCTACTCCAATAAAAATTAATTTAAAAAACATAAAGAATTCTTAAAGGTCATTGAAAATTAACTACCCAATTAAAAAAATGAGCAAAATATCTGAATCAACAACTCACCAAAGAAGATATACATTTGGCAAACAAGCATATGAAGAAGTGTCCAACATCATATGTCATTAGGAAATTGAAAAGTAAAACAATAGTGAGGTAAGATTACATAATGATTAGAATACCCAACATCCAAAACAGTGATACATCAAAAATTGGTGAGGATGTAAGCAACAGAAACGCTCATTCTTTGCTGGTAGCAGTGCAAAATATAACAACGACTTTGAAAGACAATTTGGAAGTTTCTTAGAAAACTAAATGTACTCCTACTATATGATTCACCAAATGAATCCTTGGTATTTACCTGAAAGGGCTGAAAACTTACATCCACTCAAAAATCTGCACATGGATATTTTATAGCAGCCTTATTCATAATTGCCAAAACTTGGAAACAACCAAGACGCCACATCTTCAGTAGGTGAACAGAGAAATAAATTGTGGTGCATCCACAATGGGATATTACTCAGCACTAAAAAGAAATGAACTATCAAAGCATGAAAAATATGGAGGAAGCTTAATGCATATTACTAAGTGAAAAAAGTCAATCTACAAAGGTTATGTATTATGATTCCAATTATATGATATTCATAAAAAGACAAAACTATGGATATTGTAAAAGGATCTGTGATTACAAGGGATTAGGGGAGAAGGAAGGATGAATAGGTAGATTATAAGTCTTTGAAAAGAAAATTACGTATGAGAATAACATATACGGTGCAATGATATGTGAGTCTATTTTCATGATCTTAATGTCAGAAACAATATATTGAACAAAAAACCAAAGTCCTTGTCTAAGGAAATAGTAATAAACTGGATTACAGTCTTTAATTAAGCCATTCCATATACCATCAGCCTTTCAAAAATTCATACAATCTGATAACTCTCAAATACCGATCACTGTCCCAGAATTGCACAATTAAAAGCTTACAGGTCGTCTACAAAGGAGTGTCACATCCATCCAACTGCTAACGTATACAAAATACAAATAACAATACCCACCACAGTGTTCTCAGTATTTCTGCATGGGTGACTGGAAGTGGAGAAAGGCTTGCTGGAAAAAAGACGTGACAGCCTGGGTCTTAAGGAACGCATGTAGCTTAAATAAGTGGAAAATAATAATTCATTATAGAAAGGCATAACAGTCTGAGCAAAGTGAAAGTTTCTTGTTGTTTTGTTTATGATGGTGTTGTTTTCCATTTGTTGGACAATAATTTGGGTAAAAATTAAAGTTCCTTTGAAGTCTCTAGGCAGGTACTGTGTTCTCAGGATGACAATCCCAAGGAAAATTAAACAGAGACTTATGTAGGGGTCTCATAACAGAAAGCATTCGGTAGCAGAATAAGAAGCCTGGATTTTATGATCACAGAAAAGCCACTAAAGATTTTACAGCAGTGGAATCACATGAACCCAATGACTATTTTGTAGAAACTGTGGGCAAATAACCTCTCTGAGACTCCATTTTTATACTGTAAAACAAGGAGTAATACCTGCCTCACTGGGTAGCAGCTTTGGAATTAAATATTGATTTTAATATTTAATGCCTATTGATTCACACAAGAAAAATATAACAATAACTCCAATAGTTTGAATCTGAACAATAAAGAATAAACGCGATGCCATTAACAGATAAAGGGAAAGAACAAAAAAAAAAAAAAAAAAAATAAGAGAAGTAGGAAGACCAGGAAGAGAAAAAGAAGAGAGAGATATGGAAAAAGAAGAATAAACAGGAATAAATGAGCAAGGGGAGAAATGGGAAAAGATTGACAAGGAAATAAAGGAAAGATATGATGAAGGAGGAATGATTAGCTTAAACTTAATAGGATTTGGGGATGATGGCAAGATTCTAAAGTAAATGTTGAGCAGATATTTATGACTCTAGAGGTCAGACAATAAGTCAGCTCTGGAACTGTAGATGTGAGAGTTATCCTTATAAAGGCAAAAGGCCATAATGATAATGGGAGTTTAGAATGAGAGACTATAAATTTAAAAGAAAAATTTAAAAGAAATTTAAAAGAAAAACAGAGAGAAGTTAGAAAAGAGGAAAGCAGCTTAGGACTGAAGATAATCTAGAGACTATTTTTAGGAAGTCAAAAAGAAAAAGAATACAAGTTGAAAATGTAATTGATTTTTTCAATTTTATATACTGTGAATGTCAAGAAAAAAGGGATTTATGAGATACATCTGATCTAAGAAAGTGCATTTTATTAACACAGTGGATTCAGAAGTAAATTGCAAGGAATTATGGTTGAAATGGGAAACATAGAGTGTATGACCATCTCCTAAGAAATTAAACAATTAAAGAAAAGAAAAAGGTTGAAAAAAAAAAAAAAAAACAACTAGTGTCAGGAATGAGAACAGGACATTTTGGGGGATCAAAAGTAATGGAAATGGTAGAAAATGAGACAATACAGCTATGAAGGATGGCTGCTGGGTAGATGACTGATAACATGATTTTTTGGAAGGAGGCAGGAAGGAATAAAAGGAGAACAGACAGAGCAGTCACAATTAAAGAAGCACAAGTGGTGCATCTAAGCCTGGGGTGGAAATGTAAAGAATCACACAGTTTGCTTGCTGAGAGGCTTGCCCAATATCAGAGGAGGTTAAGAGATGTTTCCTAGGATATAGCATGATGTTACAAAATAAATTGTTTTGTTACTGAATTACCAAGGGAAAGCACTTTTGGCTTTTCTGTATCAAGCGTAAAGATAACTTCTTTACTAATTTTTCTATCTGGTAGAAAGTACTAGTAGTTTATTCATCTTGTGAAGAGGTGAGAAAACACAAGAAGATTTTAAAAGAATCCTCAACATTGAGACAAGTTTCTATAATTTTGCTTCAACAAAAGAAATTTTATAATTAGATTATTAACTCCTTCAATCTAAAAAGATGTCTAAGTGTCAAGCAAAGTTAAGTTCTATTAAAGAGAAGACTAAGTCCCTGTGAATCTTTCCTAACACTTTCTAGGAAGATATAATCAATGTTGTGTACTTGCAGATATTCCCAGGAGAAAAACAGGATGTTTAGAAATAAAGAATCTAAATTTCTCATTACTGTCCAGTATCACTGAAAATTCACAAGCTAGCTAAACCATAAAGCAAGTAAATCTACTTAAACAGTTCATTCTCTTTTTTTTATCTTAATGCCATTTTAGAGAAGAAAGATATAAAATCTTTTTTTTAACATCTTTATTGGAGTATAATTTCTTTACAATGTTGTGTTAGTTTGTGCTGTATAACAAAGTGAATCAGCTATACATATACATATATCCCCATATCCCCTCCCTCTTGGGTCTCCTTCCCACCCTCCCTATCCCACCCCTCTAGGTGATCACAAAGTAAGGAGCTGATCTCCCTGTGCTATGCAGCTGCTTCCCACTAGCTACCTATTTTACATTTGGTAGTATATATCTGTCCATGCCACTCTCTCACTTCGTCACAGCTTACCCTTCCCCCTCCCCATTGTCCTCAAGTCCATTCTCTACATCTGCATCTTTATTCCTGTCCTGCCCCTAGGTTCTTCAGAACCATTTCATTTTTTTTTCAGATTCCATATGTATATGTTAGTATACGGTATTTGTTTTTTACCTTTCTGACTTCACTCTGTATGACAGACTCTAGGTCCACCCACCCCACTACAAACAACTCAATTTCGTTTCTTTTCACGACTGAGTAATATTCCATTGTATATATGTGCCACATCTTCTTTATCTATTCATCTGTTGATGGACACTTAGGTTGCTTCCATGTCCTGGCTATTGTAAATAGAGCTGCAATGAACATTTTGGTACATGACTCTTTTTGAATTATGGTTTTCTCAGGATGTATGCCCTGTAGTGGGATTGCTGGGTCATATGATAGTTCTAGTTTTAGTTTTTCAAGGAATCTCCATACTTTCTCCATAGTGGCTGTATCAATTTACATTCCCACCAACAGTGCAAGAGGGTTCCCTTTTCTCCACACCCTCTCCAGCATTTATTGTTTGCAGATGTTTTTGATGATGGCCATTTTGACCAGTGTGAGGTGATACCTCATTGTAATTTTGACTTGCATTTCTCTAATGATTAGAGATGTGAGCATCCTTTCATGTGTTTGTTGGCAATCTGTATACCTTCTTTGGAGAAATGTCTGCTTAGGTCTTCTGCCCATTTTTGGATTGGGTTGTTTGTTTTTTCGTTATTGAGCTGCATGAGCTGCTTGTATATTTTGGAGATTTATCCTTTGTCAGTTGCTTCATTTGCAAATATTTTCTAATATTCCTTCTGTAACAAGCAATTCTTGATGATTATATTATACTATTTACTTGTACTATAAAAATGTTCATATTTTTTCCAAAAGACAATCATAAGATTTTACTCCTTGCACTAGTCAATCCTAGAATAGGTATATACTTGACATTGTATTTATAAATTGGAAAAGGGGAAGCATCATATAAATACTTCGGTTTAAGTTAGTCACTGAATATCTTTGTATCCAAGATGGGGATAGATGTTTAACAAGGAGGAAACAAATATTAATAGTGTAACTCTTTGCCTAATAGGTTCAAATATGAACTGTAATAACTTCCTAAGTATAAATTATTTGGCTAAATTATTAAAATTTAAAACTCATTGAGTCTGTATATTTTTTCCAAATAAAAGCAGGCAAATAACAAAACAACTCAGTTTCCACAAGGGCATGTAATTTTACAAGTATAATGTTAATGGCTTCATGGCTAAAATTTGATATAATTTTATATGGCAAAATATTTGGATATTTTTCTGTGACTTGAAAGAAGTGTAATATTTCATTAGTCTTTATATTTATTCTCCAGAACTGGAATAATATATTTCAGTATAAAACATGCATTATACTCAGCCACTCAATAAATTAAATACGCATGGAACACACTCAGATACACATCACTATATTGTTTTGCTTTAAACCCTCTGCAAATTCTCGTTCGGATGACCACCAACATATGGAGGAGTTTTAGAGCTCTTTTTGCTCCTTAATACAAGGAGGAAAGACCAGAGTTTAAATTACCACGTAGACGTGAAGTAAGCTAAGGAGACTACCTACTTATGGAGCCTAAGAGAAGTGTGAGAGAGAGCCCAACAGAGAGACTATGTTCCTTCCAGTGATGACAAATAAAAATATGATTTCCTAAACATGTTCATATCATCCAACCCTCTCCTTTGAGATAGGATGAAGGTGTTAGGGGGTATATCAACAAGACCTTGTATAGTTTGACATACTGCTAGAAAAATCAGGGCCTAAAATTGAACATTTAATGAAATACCATTGAATGAGGAAATTTTAAAAAATGCAAAACAGAAATAGAGTTACAGATGTAGAAAACAAACTTATGGTTACCAGGCGGTAAGGTGGGGAGGGATAAATTAGAATATTGGGATGTACATTACACACTACCATATATAAAATAGATAATTAATAAGGACCTACTGTGTAGCACAGGGAACTCTACTCAATACTCTGTAATGACCTACATGGGAATAGAATCTAAAAAAGAGTGGATGTATGTGTACGTATAACTGATTCACTTTGTTGTACACCTGAAAGTAACAAAACATTATAATCAATTATACTGCAATAAAAATTTTTAAAGATAAAAAGTAAAAATAAAAACAAAATTCTCAACATATTACCAAAAATCTAAATCCCAAAATCCAGAGAGCTAACATAACTTTTGTTATGCTAATTACTTTACTATGGTAAGCTACCTAGATGAGGTTTAAAAAAAAAATTTGTAAAATGCAATAACTTTTATTCCAATATCAATTAAATCGGTTGTACATATATTGAATAATTTCTGGCAAAATTTTTAAAAACCATGTGATAAATTTATTGTTGGGTAGAACCTTTCTTATTTTCTCATTCATGATATCAGTGTTCATATATTTATTAGAATCACTAGTTAGCTGCTTACTCAAGTAATCAAGATGATAGTTTTATACCATGTAATTCTAATTTGACTCTGTTATCTAAATTAGAATTAAGGTATTCTTCATTTTGTTTATTCTCTGCTTAACAAGGTCAGATTAAAACTAATGTAGCAAAAGATTATGTATATAAGAGAAACATACCATATGTCATACATTTCATACTGTACAAAATACGTTAAAACATCAATTCAGTTTAACTTTGAAGGAGCCTTCTCCTTCCATCCTTATCAATGAATTATTATTAAATTGAAAATACTTAAATTATCTTCAATATTAAAAAATTTGTATAGAATTTTCTGTATGCAAAAGTAAACACAAACAAGATAAATCTGGAGACATAATTTCTTAACTAGAAACTGAGCAAGAAATATTATAAAGCATTTTACTCAGTTAATTCCTCAAAAATCTTATATTTTGCAGGACATCTTCATGAAAGTTGTTATCTCTTGTTTTTACTTTTTATACTCTGTAACATTTCTTTACTCAGTTAATTGATTTGAAAATCTTAATTTAACGTACATGGTGAAGATTTTCTGACACAACTTTAAAATGTATTTTACTCTTCTGACTTGTGACCTATGATCTTTGAGAATTGGTTAATCCTAATTAACTCAACAGGCAAGATCCCATGTGGATGAACTCAGAGTGTAATTTATTTCATGTTCAGAAAAGGACATAAAGCCATTAATTTGTGAGACATGTAAGCTAAACATTTTGCTATTTTCCACATCACTAAATCTCAGACCAGCATTTCTCAGACTAATACTTTACACCAAAAAAGAAAAAAATATAGCAGACTTTAGTTACAGCTTCTTCACTTTTGACCTCTTTGTATTATCTAACATTATAAACATATCTCTAAAGACATCTAAATGTTATTGATTCCAGCATTTACTGATCTCTACTTGGTTTTTGCTTCTGATTTAGAACTGGCTGTATATTATACTGTGTGACTAATTGAGTGCCCATTGATGAGCAAGGTGGTAGAGGAGACACAAAGTAACTAGCACTTGGTATTGATCAATAATATTTTGTTTGAACGAGTACATGCCAAGTAGCTTGGGTAAAGGAGCAATGCCCCATATGACATGCTGAATTCTGGTAATGAGTCTTCTTTAAGGTGGTGTGGAGATGTAGCTAAAAAAACAGACTAAGGATAAGTAGTAATTATTCTCTAATTGCTGATTGAGTATTATCCAAAATGATTGAAAGGTTTTATGTAAAGTGTTACATTTTCAAATCTATCTTTGAGTTACCAGAACTAGGAAAAAATAGGATATTGTTAATCATAATAGGTTATTACATAATTTAGAGCTATTTATCTCATGAGGGTGTATGGGACAGCCACATAGACCTTTTCAAATATTTAGGTAAATATATGGTCATATGGAGTTTAAAGAACTAATTATACCTGGAAAAAACAGATGTGTGAGCTGTTTGCAGGGTAACAATTCAAACAAAGTAGAAAATTTTTCTGGAGATAACAATTTGGGTAAAAAATAGGAAGAAATAGGGCAAACTGATAAAAACATTAAAGAGAAAAAATTGGGAAACAGAACCAATGAAAAAGAGATGTATAGAGGTAAATAAGAGAGAAAATCTATTAGTGGCTGTGATAATTTTATATGTCAAGTTGGCTAGACTACAGTGATCAATTGATTGGTCAAATCCACTCTACATGTTGCTTGTATAGTATTTTTTAGAAATGATTAACGTTTATAATCACCAGACTTTAAATAAAGCATATTACCCTCCTTAGTATGTTTGGGCCTCATCCAATCAGTTGAAAGTCTTAAGAGTGAAGAATGAGTTTTCTTAAACTTTAGAAAAAGGAATTCTTCCTCAGTAGTGCAACATGGAATCCTCTGAGTTTCCAGCCTGGCTAACCTGCCCTTTGGATCTCAGACTCAAGATTGCAACATCAACTCTTGCCTGAATATCTAGCCTGCCAAACCACACTATGTATTTCAGACTTGTCTGCCTCTAAGCGTGAACCACTTACTTAAAGTAAATCTCTCTGTAAGATAGATATTTATCTATTTATGTTTTTCCAGAGAATTCTGACTAATAACAGTGGCTAATGATGTAGTATCAAGGGGAAAATAATGACCAGTGCATGGAATGCTCTAGACAACCAAAAAGCAGAAAAATGGATAAAATACTAATTATATTCTGAAATTGAGGTCAATAGTGACATTTAAAAGGGCACTTTTGCAGAAACTGTAGCTAATAGAAATTATGTTTAAGTCAACAAAGAACATGAGACATGAGAAAGGGAATTCAAAACATAGAAAGCTCTTGGAAGAAATTTAGTAATGAGATAAATGATAGAGATATAAGAGAAAATCAGGGCTTCCCTGTAGGCGCAGTGGTTGAGAATCTGCCTGCCAGTGCAGGGGACACGGGTTCGAGCCCTGGTCGAGGAAGATCCCACATGCCGCGGAGCAACTAGGCCCGTTAGCCACAACTACTGAGCCTGTGCGTCTGGAGCCTGTGCTCCGCAACAAAAGAGGCCACGACAGTGAGAGGCCCGTGCACCGCGATGAAGAGTGGCCCCCGCTTGCCACAACTAGAGAAAGCCCTCACACAGAAACAAAGACCCAACACAGCCAAAAATAAATTAATTAATCAATTTTTTTTAAAAGAGAAAATCAAAAGGAAAAGGAATTTACTTTTTCTTTATTTTGAAAAACACTTGGAACACTGGAGGAGATACCAATAAAAGAAAGGAGATCAAGGACCTAAACTGAGAAAAGAAATTGATCCACAAAGAATCTAGAAAAAGAGAAGAGGGAATTGGATAGTGAGGACAGTTAGAATATAAAAATCTGTATCAAAAAATATATATATTAAAAGATAAACAGGCATATTAAAAATTTAAGAAATTATTCGAGCAAAAATTGATTTCAATTGGTAAGCACCCTATCTAGAAGATAGGGTGGAGCTTCCAGGAGCTGTACAGAATGAAAAACTTACAGGCAAAAAAGAATGGAAGCAAGGAAGTCGTACTGGCAAAAATACAGATTGGTTATTAAACGATTACTTTCACTTAACGGATAATGAGGGTCTATCAGGCAGATTACCTAACTAGTGCTGGGCAGGAGATTCCTGATTGACTGTTTTAAGAGTCCATTTCTGGAAGAGCCCTGACTATAATTATGTTAAATTTTGGTTTGTTGATGGGGAGCATAGAATGAGTGACTACATTTTGCACCTGTTGTCTTTTTTTAATCAACACAAAGTTTTCATTATATATTAATAGTTTAATAAAAAAGTTTGCCTGTTATTCTGTTTGTGTAGAAAATAGACTGGAAAAAAAGATCTACAAATATTCATAATACTTAGTTCTCTCTGGTTCATTTTAATTTCCTTAATTGTGCTTAATTGTTATTTTCTAACGTGACTACAATGTTAAAAGTTACTAATAAATAGTAAAAGGCTTGGGAACAAATAAGAGAAAAACAGGCTGGTGGAAAATGGGCACAAGATGAGAGTTACTATTTAGTTGGCTTGCTTGAACAGTGGAGAATTACCACATGATAGTGAATGGTGAGAAATACAGGATGAAAGCTATAAAAGTTTAGCTTCTAAGAAACAGGTTTTTTGTTGTTTTTGTTGTTTGTTTTTTTTTCCGATACGCAGGCCTCTCACTGTTGTGGCCTCTCCCGCTGCGGAGCACAGGCTCCGGACGCGCAGGCTCAGTGGCCATGGCCCACGGGCCCAGGGGCCCAGCTGCTCCACGGCATGTGGGATCTTCCCGGACCTGGACACGAACGCACATCCCCTGCCTCGGCAGGCGGACTCTCAACCACTGCGCCACCAGGGAAGTCCAGAAACAGGTTTTTTTAAAGGAACTCTTCATGAACTGTGACATTTGACATAACCTATTCAGGAGGGGAAGATGTAGATAAACAGAAACAAGTTTCTCCAAGAGGAATATCGTAAGGCCAAAAATAACATGAAGTAGCAGCACAAAAGTGCATGAGACCATTCTGTAATCAGTATTAGCTGCCTGCATTTTTTCACTGCATTTTATTTTGTTATGAATTTTCCATGTGCCACTGAATATTGCTCAGAAAAACATATATTTCAAGCAGACAGCACGGTAAAAAGTGAACATGCAAACAAATCTCTGATATCCACAATTCAACCCCAAAGGCTCTTTAGTCATGCACTAAATACTATTTAACTGTGTATAGTCATCTTAACTAATTTTATAAGGCAATAACAATTCTTATTTCATTAATACTACTGTTAAAACTCATACAAAAGAATAAAACATTGGCACTGTTAAGCAAGAAAAACACATTTTGGCAAGAATCAAGGAATGTCTTTTCATCTAATATTACTTATGACACTATTTTATGGAATAACATTCTTGGCCTAATTAAAAAGATTAAATCATTGTGTGTGTTATATAAATTGAGCTTGTTTTACTTAATATGAAATGGAAGGAATAGTGAAAGGAGCAAACCATATGTTTCTGTAAAATTTCATTTTCTCAGAATTTTAAAATAATGTTATCTCTCTGCTATGAGACTACTCTCATGGTAATATTAAAATTTAATTTGTTACTGAAATACAGAAAACATAAAAGATAGTGGAAATAACTTTGTCCTTCCTTTTTGTAACTGGTCTTGTTCAATTTCTACTGCAAAACCTTTTTTTATCTTTGTCATTGAATTATCTACAGAAACATCACCAGAGTCAAATATCCCGTCTCCCCTTATAATTTCTCTATCTTTCTCAATATTATTTTTAGTTATTTTAAAAATTATAACTCAAGTAATAAAAAAGGTCTATATAGCAACTGCAAATATTAAAGTTAAGAAATAAGGCAATATGTTTGTCATTTAGTAAGATGTATTTTTAAAAACTTTTTTGTTGGAGTATAATTGCTTTAAAATAGTGTGTTAGTTTCTGCTATATAAAAAAAGTGAGTCAGCTATACATATACATATATCCCCATATCCCCTCGCTCTTGCGTCTCCCTCCAACCCTTCCCATCCCACCCCTCTAGGTGATCACAAAGCACCGAGCTGATCTCCCTGTGCTATGCAGCTGCTTCCCACTAGCTATCCATTTTACATTTGGTAGTGTATATATATCCATGCCACTCTCTCACTTCATCCCAGCTTACCCTTTCCCCTCCCTGTGTCCTCAAGTCCATTCTCTACATCTGCATCTTTATTCCTGTCCTGCCCGTAGGTTCTTCAGAATCATTTTGTTTTTTTCAGATTCCATATATATGTGTTAGTATGCAGTATTTGTTTTTTATCTTTCTGACTTACTTCACTCTGTATGACAGACTCTAGGTCCATCCACACCACTACAAATAACTCAGTTTCGTTTCTTTTTAGGCTGAGTAATATTCCATTGTATATATGTGCCACATCTTCTTTATCCATTCATCTGTCGATGGACACTTAGGTTGCTTCCATGTCCTGGCTATTGTAAATAGAGCTGCAATGAACATTGTGGTACATGGCTTTTTGAATTACAGTTTTCTCAGGGTATATGTCCAGTAGTGGAATTGCTGGGTCATATGATAGTTCTATTTTTAGTTTTTCAAGGAACCTCCATACTTTCTCCATAGTGGCTGTATCAATTTACATTCCCACCAACAGTGTAGCAGGGTTCCCTTTTCTCCACACACTCTCCAGCATCTGTTTGTAGATTTTTTGATGCTAGCTATTCTAGCTAGTGTGAGGTGATACCTCATTGTAGTTTTGATTTGCATTTCTCTAATGATTAGTGATGTTGAGCATCCTTTCATGTGTTTGTTGGCAATCTGTATATCTTTTGGAGAAATGTCTGCTTAGGTCTTCTGCCCATTTTTGGATTGGGTGTTTGTATTTTTGATATTGAGCTACATGAGCTGCTTGTATATTTTGGAGATTAATCCTTTGTCAGTTGCTTCATTTGCAAATATTTCTCCCATTATGAGAGTTGTCTTTTCATCATGTTTATATTTTCCTTTTCTGTGCAAAAGCTTTGAAGTTTCATTAGGTCCCAGTAATTTGTTTTTATTTCCATTTGTCTAGGAGGTGGGTCAAAAAGGAACTTGCTGTGATTTATGTCATAGTGTGTTCTGCCTATGTTTTCCTCTAAGAGTTTATAGTGTCCGGCCTTACATTTAGAGCTTTAATCCATTGTGAGTTTATTTTTTTATACAGTGTTACGGAGTGTCCTAATTGCATTCTTTTACATGTAGCTGTCCAGTTTTCCCAACACCAATTATTAAAGAGGCTATCTTTTCTCCATTGTATATTCTTGCCTCCTTTTTCAAAGATAAGGTGACCATATGTGCGTGGGTTTATCTCTGGGCTTTCTATCCTGTTCCATTGATCTATATTTCTGTTTTTGTACCAGTACCATACTGTCTTTATTACTGTAGCTTTATAGTATAGTCTGAAGCCAGGGAGCCTGATTCCTCCAGCTCCATTTTTCTTTCTCAAGATTGCTTTGGCTATTCGGGGTCTTTTGTGTTTCCATACAAATTGTGAAATTTTTTGTTCTAGTTCTGTGAAAAATGCCATAGGTAGTTTGATAGGGATTGCACTGAATCTGTAGATTGCTTTGGATAGTAAAATCATTCTCACAATGTTGATCCTTCCAATCCAAGAACATGGTATATTTCTCCATCTATTCGTATCATCTTTAATTTCTTTCATCAGTGTCTTATAATTTTCTGCATACAGGTCTTTTGTCTCCTTAGGTAGGCTTTTTGATAGATATTTTTTTCTTTTTGTTGCAATGGTAAATGGGAGTGTTTTCTTAATTTCTCTTTCAGATATTTCATCATTAATGTATAGGAATGCCAGAGATTTCTGTGTATTAATTTTGTATCCTTCTACTTTACCAAATTCATTGATTAGCTTTAGTAGATTTCTGGTAGCATCTTTAGGATTTTCTATGTATAGTATCATGTCATCTGCAAACAGTGACAGTTTTACTTCTTCTTTTCCAATTTGGATTCCTTTTATTTCTTTTTCTTCTCTGATTGCTTTGGCTAAAACTTCCAAAACTATGTTGAATAATAGCACTGAGAGTGGGCAACCTTGTTCCTGATCTTAGTGGAAATGGTTTCAGTTTTTCACCATTGAGAATGATGTTGGCTGTGGGTTTGTCATATATAGCCTTCATTAAGTTGAGGTAAGTTACCTTTATGCCTACCTACTTTCTGGAGAGTTTTTATCATAAATGGGTAATGAATTTTGTCAGTAGCTTTTATGCATCTGTTGAGATGATCATATAGTTTTAATCCTTCAATTTGTTAATATGGTGTATCACATTGATTGATTTCCATATATTGAAGAATCTTTGGATTCCTGGTTTAAACCCCACTTGATCATGGTGTATGATCCTTTTAATATGCTGTTGCATTCAGGTGCTACTATTTTGTTGAGGTTTTTTGCATCTATGTTCATCAGTGATGTTGGCCTGTAGTTTCTTTGTGTGTGACGTCTTTCTCTGGTTTTGCTATCAGGGTGATGGTGGCCTCAGAGAATGAGTTTGGGAGTGTTCCTCCCTCTGCTATATTTTGGAAGAGTTTGAAAAGTATAGGTGTTAGCTCTTCTCTAAATGTTTGATAGAATTCACCTCTGAAGTCATCTGGCCCTGGGTTTTTGTTTGTTGGAAGATTTTAATCACAGTTTGAATTTAATTACTTGTGACTGGTCTGTTTATATTTTCTATTTCTTCATGGTTCAGTCTCAAATGGTGGTGCTTTTCTAAGAATTTGTCCATTTCTCCCAGGTTTTCCATTTTATTGGCATACAGTTGCTTGTAGTAATCTCTGATCATTTTATTTCTGCAGTGTCCATTGTTACTTCTCCTTTTTCATTTCTAATTCTATTGATTTGAGTCTTTTCCCTTATTTTCTTGATGAGTATGGCTAATGGTTTATCAATTTTGTTTGTCTTCTCAAAGAACCAACTTTTAGTTTTATTCATCTTTGCTATCGTTTCCTTCATCTCTTTTTCATTTCTTTCTGATCTGATCTTTAGTTCCTTCCTTCTGCTCACTTGGGTTTTTTGTTGTTCTTCTTCTTCTTTCTCTAATTGTTTTAGGTGTAAGGCTACGTTGTTTATTTGAGATGTTTCTTGTTTCTTGTGGTAGGATTGTATTGCTATAAACTTCCCTCTTAGAACTGCTTTGCTGAATCCCATAGGTTTTGGGTCATCGTGTTTTCATTGTCATTTGTTTCTAGGTATTTTTTAATTTCCTCTTCAATTTCTTCAATGATCTCTTGGTTATTTAGTAGTGTATTGTTTAGCCTCCATGTGTTTGTATTTTTTACAAATATTTTCCTGTAATTGATGTCTCATAGTGCTGTGGTTGGAAAAGATACTTGATACGATTTCAATTTTCTTCAATTTTCCAAGGCTTGATTTGTGACCCAAGATATGATCTCTCCTGGAGAATGTTCCATGAGCACTTGAGAAGAATGTGTATTCTGTTGTTTGGGGATGGAACGTCCTATAAATATCAATTAAGTCCATCTTGTTTAATGTATCATTTAAAGCTTGTGTTTCCTTTTTTGTTTTTATTTTGGATGATCTGTCTATTGGTGAAAATGGTGTGTTAGGTTCCCTACTATTATTGTGTTACTGTCAATTTCCCCTTTTATGGCTGTTAGCATTTGCCTTATGTATTGAGGTGCTCCTATGTTGGGTGCATAAATATTTACAATTGTTATATTTTCTTCTTGGATTGACCCCTTGATCATTATGTAGTGTCCTTCTTTGTCCCTTGTAATAGTCTTTATTTTAAAGTCTATTTTGTCTGATATGAGAATTCCTACTCCAGCTTTGTTTTGATTTCCATTTGCATGGAATATCTTTTTCCATCACCTCACTTTCAGTCTGTATGTGTCCCTAGGTCTGAAATGGGTCTGTTTTAGACAGCATATATACGGGTCTTGTTTTTGTACACATTCAGCCACTCTATGTCTTTTGTTAGAGCATTTAATCCATTAACATTTAAGATATTATCGATGTGTATGTTCCTATTATCATTTTCTTAATTCTTTGGGGTTTGTTATTGTATGTCTTTTCCTTCTCTTGTGTTTCTTGCCTAGAGAAGTTCCTTTAGCATTTGTTGTAAAGCTGGTTTGGTGGTACTGAATGCTGTTAGCTTTTGCTTGTATGTAAAGGTTTTAATTGCTCCGTCCAATCTGAATGAGATCCTTGCTGGGTGGAGTAATCTTGGTGATAGGCTTTTTCCTTTCACCACTTTAAATATGTCCTGCCACTCCCTTCTGGCTTGCAGCATTTCTGCTGAACCATCAGCTGTTAACTTTATGGAGATTCCTTTGTATGTTATTTGTTGTTTTCCCTTGCTGCTTTTAATATTTTCTTTGTAGTTAATTTTTGATAGTTTAATTAATATGTGTCTTGGCATGTTTCTCCTTGGATTTATACTGTATGGGACTCTGTGCACTTCCTGGACTTGATTGACTCTTTCCTTTCCCATATTAGGGAAGTTTTCAACTATAATCTCTTCAAATATTTTCTCATTCCCTTTCTTTTTCTCTTCTTCTTGTGGGACCCCTAAATTCGAATGTTGGTGTATTTAGTGTTGTCCCCAAGGTCTCCGAGACTGTCCTCAATTCTTTTCATTCTTTTTTCTTTGTTCTGCTCTGCAGCAGTTATCTCCGCTATTTTATCTTCCAGGTCACTTATCCATTCTTCTGCCTCAGTTATTCTGCTCTTGATTCCTTCCAGAGAATTTTAAATTTCATTTATTGTGTTGTTCACCACTGTTTGTTTACTCTTTAGTTCTTCTAGGTCTTTTTAAAACATCTTTTGTATTTTTTTCCATTCTACTTCCAAGTTTTTGGATCATCTTTACTATCATTACTCTGAATCCTTTTTCAGGTAGACTGCCTATTTCCTCTTCATTTGTTTGGTTTGGTGTGTTTTTACCTTGCTCCTTCATCTGCTGTGTATTTCTCTGTCTTCTCTTTTTACTTAACTTACTGTATTTGGAATCTCCTTTTCACAGGTTAGAGGTTCGTAGTTCCTGTTGTTTTTGGTGTCTGTTCCCAGTGGCTAAGGTTAGTTCAGTGGGTTGAGTAGGTTTCCTGGTTAAGGGGACTAGTGCCTGTGTTCTGGTGGATGAGGCTGGATCTTGTCTTTCTGGTGGGCAGGACCACTTCTGGTGGTGCGTTTTGGGGTGTCTGTGAACTTATTATGATTTTAGGCAGCCTCTCTGCTAATGGGTGGGGTTGTGTTCCTCTCTTGCTAGTTGTTTGGCATTGGGTACCCAGCACTGGAGCTTGCTGGTCGTTGAGTGGAGCTGGGTCTTAACGTTGAGATGGAGCTGTCTGAGAGAGCTCTGGTTGATTGATATTACAAGGGGCTGGGAGGTCTCTGGTGGAGCAATGTCCTGAGCTTGGCTCTCCCACCTCAGAGGCTCAGGCCTGGCACCTGGCCAGAACACCTAGACCCTTTCAGCCACATAGCCAGGTATGTGGGGATTTTCTTGCATTTGGGGAAGTCTGAGGTTTTCTGCTAGCATTCAATAGGTGTTCTGTAGGTGTTGTTCCACATGTATTTTTGAGGAGGAAGGTGATCTCCATGTCTTACTCCCCTGCCATCTTGAATGTCCTCTTCAAGATGTACTTTTAAAATGATCCATTCCTATTAATAGAATAAAATACAAAGTGTGCATGTTTCTAAATGTTTTATTTAAAAATGTAAGTTATTAGAATTCAATATATTTAGTCATACGTTTGTGTCACAAAGGCAACAGCATGAGAATAGGATGATCAATGATCCATCTTTTGTTTATCTTTTCTTTTCCATATAATATATTTCAGTAAATTGCTTAGTCTTAAAAATCTCTCTCTCTCTCACACACACACACACACACACACACACACACACACACACACATATGCACACACACTGAGAGATACCAGCTTTTTAAAATTTAGTGTATATTTGAAATATTGACATATATAGTGCTTATTTTTCCTGTCAGTCTTCATTTTTATATCTGAGTAAAGTAGTATCTGAAAGTACTGTAACACACCTTTAAATGATTCCACTTTCGTCTTCAGGGACTTTATAATCCTTTATATATTCTTGGAATTCCTTGACACTCAGTTTTAAGGCTGCTGTGTTTATATAAAATAAGATTAACTTGTATATGTTAAAAAAAACTCTTAATAGGCAATAAATACTGACAGAATTTACCAATTTGATTAACAATATAAGTGATTTTATTTACATGTGTTCAATCAATTTTGTATTGATAGAACATATAACAAAAATAAATTTCCAGATTTATCTATAGATGGAGCACAAGACTGAACTATAGACAGGAGCAAGGGCTAGGACCAACTGTGCCACGAGACAGGGCTAATATTAAAAGTTCTCAGAGAGGAGCTAAAAAGATGCTGGGGTTCAAGAGAAAGCAGCATGAGGGAGGTCTGTTTTCTATTTTGTTTGTTTTATATTTGTTGATAGTGGATAAACTACATGCTGAATACATCTATTATGTCCAATGATGAGTTTCTTCTAGAGGACAGAAAGGAATCCTTTAATATGAAGATATTTAATCAGTAATAAATGGGTCCTAATGGAAGATTAGGTGAGATTAATTTTACCAGTAAGTCCAGAAAAATTGTGGAGGGGAAATATAGGAAAGAAATTTTTCAGGTTCTGATAAGAGTCAGTGATTACATTAGTCTTTAGGTTAAGATCTTTAATATAGTGGTACGTCCCAGCTCTCAAGGACTATCAATATGTATGTTTGGCATATGGTATCTACCTATATTATAAGAAAAGCTAATCTCATGTAACATCAATGTAAAAAGATAAATAAGTATAATTCTTAATCAGGCTATCCCTGGATGAAAGTGGGTCTGCAACATTATATATCAATGACTTAGATCAAAGATTATAACATCTGTGGAGACTTTCCAGATTTCAGCCAGAAACATTCATTCCTCTGTTCAAACAGTCATGTATGTTATCATGGTCTGAGTGTACAAATATGGATTTATTATTTGATTAAGATTTCTATATGTGTTGGTTAGCAATCTCAGGAGCTTCCTTGGTAGAATCTGCCCCTGTACACAGAGAGTAGGGAGAGACCCAAGAAAGAGGCAGACCACTACTGATTGGTAGGAGGCAGGTTGAGTAAGCTAGAAAACTTACCCATATATATGCTGTCTTCAGTATATGGTGCTTCATACCCAGGGATACATACAGATTGAAAGTGAGGGGATGGGAAAAAGTATTCCATGCAAATGGAAATCAAAAGAAAGCTGGAGTAGCAATGGTCACATCAGACAAAATAGGCTTTAAAATAAGGGCTGTTACAAGAGACAAGGAAGGACACTACGTAATGATCAAGGGATCAACCCAAGAAGAGTATATAACAAATGTAAATATATATGCACCCAACATAGGAGCACCTCAATATATAAGGCAAATGCTAACAGCCATAAAAGGAGAAATCGACAGAAACTTACGAGATTTGTCTTGAGTGGTCACAATAGCAGCTGATCTCTGCATTCTCCTGCCAGAATCTTAAAAGTTAACATAGAGGCTTTAATTGGGCTCAGTAATGTACACCATCCAGGTCTTCTCAACAACACTTTACTCTCTCAAGTCTGTGTCCTTGCAAGAGCTCCCAGTGTGGGAATAGTAGAGTGCACATTCCAAAGATAGGGGAAAGAGTGAAGATTGATCCCTCCCATTGGTCAAGTCCACCTCAAGGATCAACCAGTGTTTATATCCTCCTGATTACCTCTTCCAAAAAATTATAAGAAGAGATTGTGTTTTACCAATCCCTAACTTTCCCAGTGCCAATTCCAGAGTCTATATGAATGTACTTAACATGTTACTCTAGTATAATAAAATACTTTATAAGGGATTAGAGCTTTTTAAGTGTTCTATATCCAATAAATAACTTTTAAGTAATATGATATTTATACAAAAATATTAGATTTTAAACTCTTAGAAACTTAGTCATTAAGAATTACAGGATGTGCAATAACCTAACATTTGACAAACATATAGCCAAAAGAGATTTGATTTTATTCATATTATTAAAGATAGTTTCAAAAGTGGTAGATGAAATAAAATAGTTTATCATTGATAATATTATAAAATAAATTCACTCAATATTTCACATATGTACTTTTCTATTTAATATTTAATAATGCTGTAATAAGTCAGTGTTTCATATTCTACATAAAAGGACATTGCCTTCTTAAGTACTGCTAAATGCTTTCATATAGTTGAATAAGTGAGGCCTTGATCCTGGCATTTATTTCTTTTAAAGAGAAAGTGTTTTTTCCCCATGCTTGTGGGGAAAGAAAAAAAAAACAGTAAAAAATATAAATATTAAATAAGATATGTGAACCACTTGTATATACAGCCCCCAAATTTATCATTTTCCTGAATATTTTGTAAAAGGAAAATACAAACAATAACCTGACATCATACAGATGGGGCTGACTCTGTCTTTTCCAAGGAAGAAATGAAAGGAAATGATGATTTGGGGGAAAAAGTGAAAGCATTAATACATCTTTGTGGAAAGCAGTAAAACAGTATCCTTTGACAGCGTATATGGGCTATGATTCAATTCTAGGCCTCATAATCTTGATCAGAAATTATATTATAATCAAAAGTAAATACCTATTTTGGGTTTCTTTGATCAAATTACAATTGCTCAAAAACGATAAGGTCACTGGTAATTTACACAAATCAAATTAATTCAATATTAGTTTTAGAATTCTATATTCTGACAACAGGCAATTTTGTACTGCAGGTAAAATTACAACATTACTGTAAAAAATTATTCCAAGTTTTTGCATCTGCTTTTGAAAACTGGAAGAGATTTTCTTGTAAATTCTGTGCTTTTCAATGCTCATGACACGTGATAATACCAACATGTCACTTACCAGCAAGACAAAACTAATAGAAAATTTATATTGTAAAGATATTTTGCTTCTGCTATACGTATATATCTCTAAAAATAAGCTATATGATATGATGCCTTCTCCTGTGGAGTGTCCTTCATGAATCACTAATTGTTACATAGTTTTGTCTTGAATGTCTAGGGCCAGTCCTCCTTTGTATTATAGTGACTACTGCTTGTTTTCATCTTATTATAGATTATATTTCATGTACTTGGTGTATTAGTAGTTTGTTGTGGGTTTTTTTTTGACATAGCCAGTTAAGACTTGTTTGTTATAAATTTCTGAATAGTCAAAAAGAATGCAAAATCGGAGGTTTTGAAAAGTAATTTGCCCTCACTTATAAAAACAGAATAATAAATTAGCATAGAATGAACTGTAGTTACAGATGTAGTTTGTCAATTAAATCCTCTTTTCTAAAATAAGAACACTTAAAGGAGAAGAAAATGTTATCACTAAAATATCAGCATTGATCCCTTCATTTATATATGCTAATTTTGTTGATATATCTTCTACCTATCTATTTGTGCCATTCTTTGAGGGCTGTTATGTGATGGCCTGAATTTATTTAGAGATGTGTTGGGCTTCCACATTAGAATGGGTAAAAGCTCTTGTTTTTATCACCTAGTATTAAACACAAAATTAATATAACATTGAGAATCTTCAAAAAGGTTGGTGATGTTCACATTTTAGCAAGAATTTTAAAACAAGATATCATTTTTAACACCAACGTGATATATTCAACAGTGTCTTGGGTCAAGTAAATATCCACTCTGATATTTATAAAATTAACATGTCATTTGAAAAAAAAATGTTTCTGTAAGCTAGTAAGTGAAATAGTCAGATCTCATGAGAACCAACCCATGGCAGATTTAAAATTCAGACTGTAAGTATATATCAGTATTCTGCAATGGAACTGTGAATCAGGTCGAGAAAATAAACTGCTTTTTGCTTTTTATTTTAATACACTACATGCATTTTACCATGAATATAAATTTATAATAAATTGAGCTAAGTTTTTTTAAAGATTTATAGATAATAGGAATTTTAAGGCTGGAAGGCTGAATAGAAATTCAAAGACATTCTATCCTTATATTTCATGAAACAGCTTTTAAATAATCTTAAATATAATACTGTGTAAAATTATTAAACAAGTTAAATGAAGAAATAATTATAAATCCCTAAAATATTTAAAAAATAAAATAATAACAATGCTTTCTATACCAAATATAATAAAGCATTTAGGGAAGGAGTGAAAGAGAATCTACTTTATTAACATATATCAGAGATCCAAGATGTGGATGAATTCCGTCATGAAAGGAAGTACTAATGGAGAATTGATGAAAAAGGTAGTGCTAGAACTAAATTCCTCAGGGTAGAGGAAGTCCTAAGTTTTGCAGCTAGAGAAGTTTATCAAACCATGTGCATTATTATTATTCAAAACCCAACATCATGGCATGTTCATTTACTTTAAAAAAAATTCTGTGAAACTAAAAGAGGCTTAAATTAAAACAATATAATGTTGGAATTGATTTGACCATTTTTCCTTAAAAGCCCGGAGAAATGGAAGAAAAATAAAATCCCAGAGAAATGGAAGAAACATAAAATCCTCATAGATAAAGTATATACCTATATCACAAGCCTTCTCAAAACTGTTTTAAGATATGTTTGGAATTAAATGGAAACTATTAAATCCAAATATCTAGAGAAACTTTGATTTGCTTGTTGTAATTCTTAAAACAAACTAGACAAAGTAAACTATGAAAGATGTAAGTGAATGAGAATTCTAATAAGTAATTTACCAGTGATCAAAGGGAGTAAAGAGTTAGGACAATAATAAAGTAAAACACATTAGCTGCAAATCTGAAAATTTAACTTCTGGCATATATTAGATTTGGAATTCAGGCTGCTATTTTCCTTTCTGGAATTTAAAACAAAACAAAAACCAGATGACCAAATGCAAAGACATATTTAATTTAATATTCTATTGTACATCTTGCTATTAAATATCACATTTTATGCTTAGATTTTTCACATAATTATATAAGCATAATTATAATGTATATTTTAAATTTATTTTCATTACATTATCCTTACCATTTCTCTGGGATAAGGGATCAAATAATTTTAATGTAAAACAAAGGCAATTAACACTACTGCATTGAATGTTACCTATCTTATCTTGATAAATAATCATTCACAATAAGTTGCAAAAAGAAGTAGCCAATTTGATGAGTGGGGAACTATCAGTGCTGTGACAACAATGGCAAATATCTGACTTTTTTTCCAACTAATGTTTTAATTTTCAGGGATTTATCACAAATTCCAAAGCTTAAATATATATATATATATATATATATATATATATATATATATATATATATATATTTTAAAAGTTAGCACCAATGTATACGTAGTAAACTATACATATGCAAAGTTCTGTTCTATTCTAATAAATTAATTCATTTAATGCACCAAAAAAACACTATGAAGTGGAGAGTATTAAATTTTTTTTTAACATCTTTATTGGAGTATAATTGCTTTACAATGGTGTGTTAGTTTCTGCTTTACAACAAAGTGAATCAGTTATACATATATATATGTTCCCATATGTCTTCCCTCTTGCGTCTCCCTCCCTCCCACCATCCCTATCCCACCCCTCTAGGTGGTCAAAAAGCACCAAGCTGATCTGTCTGTGCCATGTGGCTGCTTCCCACTAGCTATCCACCCTACATTTGGTAGTGTATGTATGTCCATGCCACTCTCTCACTTTGTCACAGCTTACCATTGCCCCTCCCCATATCCTCAAGTCCATCCTCTAGTAGGTCTGAGTTTTATTCCCATCCTACCCCTAGTCTCTTCGTGACATTTTTTTATCTTAGATTCCATATAAATGTGTTAGCATACGGTATTTGTTTTTCTCCTTCTGACTTACTTCACTCTGTATGACAGACCACAGGTCCATCCACCATACTACAAATAACTCAGTTTCATTTCTTTTTATGGCTGAGTAATATTCCATTGTATATATGTGCAACATCTTCTTTATCCATTCATCTGTTGATGGACACTTTGGTTGTTTCCATGTCCTGGCTATTGTAAATAGAGCTGCAATGAACATTTTGGTACATGACTCTTTTTAAATTATGGTTTTCTCAGGGTATATGCCCAGTAGTCGGATTGCTGGGTCTTATGGTAGTTCTATTTGTAGTTTTTTAAGGAACCTCCATACTGTTCTCCATAGTGGCTGTATGAATTTACATTCCCATCAACAGTGCAAGAGTGTTCCTTTTTCTCCGCACCCTCTCCAGCATTTATTGTTTCTGGATTTTCTGATGATGGCCATTCTGACCAGTGTGAGATGATATCTCATTGTAGTTTTCATTTGCATTTCTCTAATGATTAATGATGTTGAGCATTCTTTCATGTGTTTGTTGGCAATCTGTATATCTTCTTTGGAGAAATGTCTATTTAGGTCTTCTGCCCATTTTCGGATTGGGTTGTTTGTTTTTTTCTTACAGAGCTGCATGAGTTGCTTATAAATTTTGGAGATTAATCCTTTGTTAGTTGCTTCATTTGCAACTATTTTCTCCCATTCTGACGGTTGTCTTTGGTCTTGTTTATGGTATCCTTTCCTGTGCAAAAGCTTTTCAGTTTCATTAGGTCCCATTTGTTGATTTTTGTTTTTATATCCATTTCTCTAGGAGGTGGGTCAAAAAGGATCTTGCTGTGATTTATGTCATAGAGTGTTCTGCTTATGTTTTCCTCTAAGAGTTTGATAGTGTCCGACCTTACATGTAGGTCTTTAACCCATTTTGAGTTTATTTTTGTGTATGGTTTTAGGGAGTGTTCTAATTTCATACTTTTACATGTACCTGTCCAGTTTTCCCAGCACCACTTATTGAAGAGGCTGTCTTTTCTCCACTATATATTCTTGCCTCCTTTATCAAAGGTAAGGTGACCATATGTGTGTGGGTTTATCTCTGGGCTTTCTATCCTGTACCATTGATCTATATTTTTCGGTTTGTTTTTTTTGTTTTTGTGCCAGTACCATACTGTCTTGGTTACTATAGCTTTGTAGTATAGTCTGAAGTCAGGGAACCTGATTCCTCCACCTCCATTTTTTGTTCTGAGGATTGTTATGGCTATTCAGGGTATTTTGTGTTTCCATACAAATTGTGAACTTTTTTGTTCTATTTCTGTAAAAAATGCCAGTGGTAGTTTGATAGGGATTGCATTGAATCTATAGATTGCTTTGGGTAGTAGAGTCACTTTCACAATGTTGATTCTTCCAATCCAAGAACATGGTATATCTCTCCATCTATTTGTATCATCTTTAATTTCTTTCATCAGTGTCTTATAATTTTCTGCATACAGGTCTTTTGCCTCCTTAGGTAGGTTTTTTCCTAGATATTTTATTCTTTTTGTTGCATTGGTAAATGGGAGTGTTTTCTTAATTTCACTTTCAGATTTTTCATCATTAGTGTATAAGAAAGCCAGATACTTCTGTGCATTAATTTTGTATCCTGCTTGATTAGCTCTAGTAGTTCATTGATTAGCTCTAGTAGTTTTCTGGTAGCATCCTTAGGATTCTCTATGTATACTATCATGTCATCTGCAAACAGTGACAGCTTAACTTCTTCTTTTCCGATTTGGATTCCTTTCATTCATTTTTCTTCTCTGATTGCTGTGGCTAAAACTTCCAAAACTATGGTGAATAAGAGTGGTGAGAGTGGGCCACCTTGTCTTGTTCCTGATCTTAGTGGAAATGGTTTCAGTTTTTCATCATTGAGGACGATATTGGCTGTGGGTTTGTCATATATGGCCTTTAATAGGTTGAGGAAAGTTCCCTCTATGCCTACTTTCTGCAGTGTTTTTATCATAAATGGGTGTTGAATTTTGTCAAAAGCTTTCTCTGCATGTATTGAGATGATCATATGGTTTTTCTCCTTCAGTTTGTTGATATGGTGTATCAAGTTGATTGATTTGCATATAGTGAAGAATCCTTGCATTCCTGGAATAAACCCCACTTAATTATGGTATATGATCCTTTTAATGTACTGTTGGAATCCGTTTGCTGGTATTTTGTTGAGGATTTTTGCATCTATGTTCATCAATGATATTGGCCTGTAGTTTTCTTTCTTTGTGACATCTTTGGTTTTGTTATCAGGGTGATGGTGGCCTCATAGAATGAGTTTGGGAGCATTCTTCCTCTGCTATCTTTTGGAAGAATTTGAGAAGGATAGGTGTTAGCTCTTCTCTAAATGTTTGATAGAATTCACCTGTAAGGCCATCTGGTCCTGGGCTTTTGTTTGTTGGAAGATTTTTACTCACAGTTTCAATTTCAGTGCTTGTGATTGGTCTGTTCATATTTTCTGTTTCTTCCTGGTTCAGTCTCGGCAGGTTGTACATTTCTAAGAATTTTTCCATTTCTTTCAAGTTGTCCATTTTATTGGCATACAGTTGCTTGTTGTAATCTCTCATAATCTTTTGTATTTCTGCAGTGTCTGTTGTTACTTCTTTTTCATTTCTAATTCTATTGATTTGATTTTTCTCCCTTTTTTTCTTGATGAATCTGGCTAATGGTTTATCAATTTTGTTTATCTTCTCAAAGAACCAGGTTTTAGTTTTATTGCTCTTTGCTATCATTTCCTTCATTTCTTTGTCATTTATTTCTGATCTGATCTTTATGATTTCTTTCCTCCTGCTAAATTTGTTTTTTTTTTTTTTTTTAATTCTTCTTTCTCTGGTTGCTTTAGGTGCAAGGTTAGGTTGTTTATTCGAGATGTTTCCTGTTTCTTGTGGTGGGATTGTATTGCTATAAACTTCCCTCTTAGAACTGCTTTTGCTGCATCCAATAGGTTTTGGGTCTTCGTGTCTCCATTGTCATTTGTTTCTAAGTATTTTTTGATTTCCTCTTTGATTTCTTCAGTGATCACTTCGTTATTAAGTAGTGTATTGTTTAGCCTCCATGTGTTTGTTTTTTTTTACAGATCTTTTCCTGTAATTGATATCTAGTCTCATATCATTGTGGTCGAAAGAGATACTTGATACAATTTCAGTTTTCTTAAATGTACCAAGGCTAGATTTGTGACCCAAGATATGATCTATCCTGGAGAATGTTCCATGAGCACTTGAGAAAAATGTGTATTCTGTTGTTTTTGGATGGAATGTCCTATAAATGTCAATTAAGTCCATCTTGTTTAATGTATCATTTAAAACTTGTGTTTCCTTATTTAATTTCATTTTGGATGGTCTGTCTGTTGGTGATAGTGGGGTGTTAAAGTCCCCTACTATGATTGTGTTACCGTCAATTTCCCCTTTTATGGCTGTTAGTATTTGCCTTATGTATTGAGGTGCTCCTATGTTGGGTGCATAAATAGTTACAATTGTTATATTTTCTTCATGGATCGATCCCTTGATCATTATGTAGTGTCCTTCTTTGTCTCTTGTAATAGTCTTTATTGTAAAGTCAATTTTGTCTGATATGAGAATTGCTACTCCAGCTTTCTTCTGATTTCCATTTGCATGGAATATCTTTTTCCATCCCCTCATTTTCAGTCTGTATGTGTCCCTAGGTCTGAGGTGGGTCTTTTGTAGACAGCATTTATATGGGTCTTGTTTTTGTATCCATTCAGCCAGTCTGTTTCTTTCGGTGGGACCATTTAATCCATTTACATTTAAGGTAATTATCGATATGTATGTTCCTATTACCATTTACTTAATTATTTCAAGTTTGTTCTTGTAGGTCTTTTCCTTCTCTTGTGTTTCTTGCCTAGAGAAGTTCCTTTAGCATTTGTTGTAAAGCTGGTTTGGTGGTGCTGAACTCTCTCAGCTTTTGCTTGTTTGTAAAGGTTTTAATTTCTCCATCAAATCTGAATGAGATCCTTGCTGGGTAGAGTAGTCTTGGTTGTAGGTTTTTCTGTTTTATCACTTTAAATATGACCTGCCACTCCCTTCTGGCTTGCAGAGTTTCTGCTGAAAGATCAGCTGTTAACCTTATGGGGATTCCCTTGTGTGTTATTTGTTGTTTTTCCCTTGCTGCTTTTAATATGTTTTCTTTGTATTTAATTTTTGATAGTTTGATTGATATGTGTCTTGGCATGTTTCTCCTTGGATTTATCCTATATGGGATTCTCTGTGCTTCCTGGACTTGATTATTTCTTTTCCCATATTAGGGAAGTTTTCAACTATAATCTCTTCAGATATTTTCTCATTCCCTTTCTTTTTCTCTTCTTCTTCAGGCACTTCTATAATTCAAATGTTGGTGCATTTAATGTTGTCCCAGAGGTCTCTGAGATTGTCCTCAGGTCTTTTCATTCCTTTTTCTTTATTCTGCTCTGCAGTAGTTATTTCCACTATTTTATCTTCCAGGTCACTTATCCATTCTTCTGCCTCAGTTATTCTGCTATTGATCCCATCTAGAGTATTTTTAATTTCATTTATTGTGTTGTTCATCACTGTTTGTTTACCCTTTAGTTCTTCTAGGTCCTTGTTAAATGTTTCTTACATTTTGTGTATTCTATTTCCAAGATTTTGGATCATCTTTACTATCATTATTCTGAATTCTTTTTCAGGTAGACTGCCTATTTCCTCTTCATATGTTAGGTCTGGTGGGTTTTTACCTTGCTCCTTCATCTGCTGTGTGTTTTTCTGTCTTTTCATTTTGCTTATCTTACTATGTTTGTGGTCTCCTTTTTGCAGGCTGCAGGTTCATAGTTCCCGGTGATTTTGGTGTCTGTCCCCAGTGGCTAAGGTTGGTTCAGTGGGTTGAGTAGGTTTCCTTGTCGAGGAGACTAGTGCCTGTGTTCTGGTGGATGATGCTGGATCTTGTCTTTCTAGTGGGCAGGTCCACGTCTGGTGGTGTGTTTTGGGGTATCTGTGTCCTTATTATGATTTTAGGCAGCCTCTCTGCTAATGGATGGGGCTGTGGTCCTGTCTTGCTAGTTGTTGGGCATAGGGTGTCCAGCAATGTAGCTTGCTGGAATTTCAGTGAAGCTGGGTCTTGGTGTTGAGATGGAGATCTCTGGGAGATTTTCGCCTTTTGATATTACGTGGAGTTGCGAGGTCTCTTGTGGACCAGTGTCCTGAAGTTGTTTCTCCGACCTCAGAGACACAGCCCTGATGCCTGCCTGGAGCACCAAGAGCTTTTAATCCACATGGCTCATAATAAAAGGGAGAAAAAAATAGGAAGGAAGGAAGGAAGGAAAAAGGAAGGAAGGAAGAGAGAAAGGAAGGGAGAAAGGAGGAAGGAAGAAAGAAAGGAAGAAATTAAGAAAGAAAGGAAGAAAGATGAAGAAAGGAAGAAAGAAAGAAGATAAAGTAGGATAAAATAAAGTTATTAAAATAAAAAATAATTTTTAAGAAGAATAAAAATAAAAGGGATGGTCAGGACCCTAGGACAAATGGTGAAAGCAAAGCTATACAGACAAAATCTCACACAGCAGCACACACATACACACTCACAATAAGAGAAAAGGGGGAAAATAATAATATATCTTGCTCCCAAAGTCTACCTTCTCAACTTGGGATGATTCGCTGTCTATTCAGGTATTCTACAGATGCAGGGCCCTTCAAGTTGATTCTGATCCGCTGCTTCTGAGGCTGCTGGGAGAGTTTTCTCTTTCTCTTCTTTGTTCGCACAGCTCCAGGGGTTCAACTTTGGACTTGACCCCGCCTCTGTGTGTTGATCACCTGAGGGCGTCTGCTGTTTGCTCAGACAGGACGGGGTTAAAGGAGCAGGTGATTCGGGGGCTCTGACTCCCTCAGGCCTGGAGGAGGGAGGGGTACAGATGCGGGGTGAGCCTGTGGCGTGACATTGCACCAGCCTGATGTGCACCATGCATTCTCCCGGGGAAGCTGTCCCTGGATCCCGGGACCCCGGCAGTGGCGGGCTGCACAGGCTCCCAGGAGTGGAGGTGTGGAGAGTGACCTGTGCTCGCACACAGGCTTCTTGGTGGCAGCAGCAGCAGCCTTAACGTCTCATGCCCTTCTCTGGGATCCGCTCTGATAGCCGCGGCTTGCACCCGTTTCTGGAGCTCCTTTACGCGACGCGCTTAGTCCCCTCTCTTTGCACACCAGGAAACAAAGAGGGAAGAAAAAGTCTCTTGCCTCTTCCGTAGCTCCAGACTTCTTCCGGACTCCCTCCCGGCCAGCCGTGGCGCACTAGCCCCTTCAGGCTGTGTTCATGCCACCAACCCCGGTCCTCTCCCTGTGATCAGATGGAAGCCAGTCTCAGCTCCCAGCCCCGCCCACCCCGGTGGGTGAGCAGACAAGCCTCTCAGGCTGGTGAGTGCCGGTCGGCACCGATCCTCTGAGGGAATCTCTCCACTTTGCCCTCTGTACCCTGTTGCTGCGCTCTCCTCTGCGGCTCCGAAGCTTCCCTCTCCGCCACCTGCAGCCTCCGCCCGCGAAGGGGCTCCTAGTGTGTGGAAACCTTTCCTCCTTCACGGCTCCCTCCCACCGGTGTAGGTCCCGTCCCTATTCTTTGTCTCTATTCTTTTTTCTTTTGCCCTGCCCAGGTACGTGGGGGAGTTTCTTGCCTTTTGGAAGGTCTGCGGTCTTCTGCCAGCATTCAGTGGGTGTTCTGTAGGAGTTGTTCCACGTGTAGATGTATTTCTGATGTATCAGTGGGGAGGAAGGTGATCTCCGCATCTTACTCTTCCGCCATCTTCTCTCTCCCCTCCTAAAAATTTTATAAATAAGGAACCCAAGATACAAAAACTTAACAGATTTTTCTAGAACTTCCCTGGTGGTGCAGTGGTTAAAAATCCACCTGCTAATGCAGGGAACATGGGTTCAAACCCTGGTCTGAGAAGATCCCACGTGCTGCGGAGCAACTAAGCCTGTGCACCACAACTACTGAGCCTGCAAGCCTAGAGTCTGTGCTCTACAACCAGGGAAGCCACTGCAGTGAGAAGCCCACGCACCACAACAAAGAGCAGCCGCCGCTCGCCAAAACTAGAGAAGGCCCACACACAGCAACGAAGACCCAATGCAGCCAAAATAAATAAATAAATAAATTTATAAAAGAAAAAAAAACTTTTTTTTCTAATATTAATCAGCTATAACATGGTAGGAGCTAATATTTTAACCAGACATTCTATCTCCAAGGTCTTGGGTATTTACACATATGTACATAAATCCCAAAGCTGGCGAAAGACTATTTAAAGCTTGGAATAAGGATTTAGTCTTATCGGTATTGAAATTTGTATGACATTTTGGCAAACCCACCACTACCACCACCACCACGAAAATCTGTTGACATTGCTTGTACATGATGAGGCAGTGTCCCATTCAGTGGAATTTATTATTCGGCAATGAGTCTTTAAAAAAAATTTTGCATACAATGCAGCAAGATTATTTATAATAACGAAAAATTGCAGATGACCTACGTTTCCTTCTTTAGAGAAATTGCATATCTAATTTATGCACTATTATTATAACAAATGTGAAGAATTTTTGGCATCTTAACAAACTGCTTACAAACTGAAAAAAATGTAAAAAAGGTCAAATTCACAATTGTTTGTAAACTACATTTTAACTGTGTATAAAACTGATAGCTGTAGAAAAATGTATTTAGAAATACAAGTCATACCCCAGATATTTTTGGGTAGTATAAACATGAATAATTACTTTATCCTTTGTGTGATTCTTTTTCTAGCTTGTAATTTTACCTTTAATAGGACCTTATTGAGTGTAAATTAAGAGCCTTCTTTTTCTGCAAGACTATTTGGCAATATTTTTTGCTCTTTGACCTTTAATGCCACTTCTAGAAATTAATCCAAGGGTGCCCAAAGACTTACAACATGTGTACTCACAGCAGAATTATTTGTGGCAATAAAATACTGGCAACAAACTAAGCATCCAAAATAGTTATAAATCCTGGCTCATCCATATGACAGAAACAACCTGTCATGAACATACAGTACAAAGAGATTTAATAACATAGGACGTTGACAAGAAATACTGCAATTAGTTTGAGTGCTTATCCCTGTAAGCTGAATTTATGGGTAATTTTTAAAGATCTTCCCCATTTGTCAATTTTTCAGTAATAACATACATAGTATTATCTTCATGCTTGCAAGAAGCAGATACATACTTGCATCTCAGTAGTCATTTTGGGAATGTTCATTTTAATTTTAAGTAATGTATTTTTAGTGTTTCATTCTTTTTTTCTTAGAAAACTTTATGATATATAAACCAGAAAATATTTTTATTTAATGGCAAGATATAAAATATCCCATCAAATTAAATCATTTTCTTTACATTTCATCAAGATATTCTCATTTTGATTCAAATTCCACTGAGGAAAACAGCAGCCCAAATATTCATAAGATTTATGTTTGGTATATGGGCCTTCATTTATTTAAACCATTTCCTAACTTTTCCTCTACTTAAAAAAAAAATAAGAGTAGTAATTACAGCTTTCTAGGGTTGCCCTTCTAAGAGAAAGTTAACATATATTGTTCAATAAAAACCCATTATTAGCTCTGCAACCTGTATTGTGTCAACTACAGACAAACAAAACAATTTAATCTCAAGCACATTCAATTCTTCTTCTAAGTGGTGCCTTAAAGGACTTTTTAATGATTTTTAAAATTAAGACCTTCTGAATTATATCTCATCAAATTTTCAATGTACAGAAAATTGGTACTGAAAAGTATATATAAATATACAATAAACATTCATCTCCATATATTCTAAATTAGTTTGCAGTTGAATCAGCAAGACTTAGAGTAGGAATACTCTATCAATCTTAAGTATATCTAGAGTTTGCTAAATTTAAACTCCTTTGATTTTTTTTTGAAGGACACTATTATATTTTTCTTGTGCTGTAATTTTATCATACTGTTATCTATGAACACTATTCAAAAGGCAGCTTGCTCTTCTAGCTTTAAGAATGTATTTTTTGTACATCAAGATAAATAACATTTCTATTACAATGACCATATAAGTTTCAAGTGATTGGAAGCTTTTACTATTCAAGGGTCTTTTCTATAAATAGTGTTATGAAGTGATATTACCTTATCATTTGACTAGCACTGTAACACCCTTTTCAGGAAGCTGTCCTTGAAATCTAATGCATTTAAGAAGGTTAATTAAGGTCACATTTATAATGGGATGGAATAGAATCTGGAATCAAACACAAATGACTTAATATCAGACTATGAAGTGGTTTCCTGCAGAACACATTAATATTTAGAAAAGGAAAAACTGAATGGGCAAATAATTGTACCACACTATATATAGAGAGATGTCTACATATATAGATAGAGATACTGATGGAGCTTTAGTTTAGTGACTTTAGCTGAAAAATTCTTTAGGTCATTATATTAACAGTCTTGGGCTGCCATAACAAGCACAAAAAACTGAGTGGCTTCAAAGAGCAGAAATTTATTGTCTCACAGTTCTCACAGGAGGCTAGAAGACAGAAATCAAGGTGTTGGAAAGGCACTCCCTTTGAAACCCTCTTCCTAGCATCTGGTGGTGGCCATCAATCCTTGGCATTCTTTGGCTTGCAGCTGCATTGTCAGCACATGAAATGCTCCCTGTATGTCTGTGTCTTCACAAATGGCCATCCTCTTGTGAATATTGGATTTAGGGGCACACCCTATTCCCAGATGGGCATATCTTGACTTAACTAATTGCATTTAAATGACCCTATTTCCAAATAAGGTCATATTCTTAGGTGCTTGTGGTTAGAACTACAGCATATCTTTAATTTGGGGGTGGTAGAAAGAATTTAACCTATGATAGTCATGATAACTATGGTATGAGGTCCTTACAAAAGAAAATAGTGAATTATCTATACTGAATGTCTACAGGGTTCTACAAGTCAAGAAATATTTGAGACTCAAGGCAGTTCTACCATAACAGATCCAGAGTTGTGTAGCATAAACAAGCAGCATTATTTCAGAAAGCCTACTTTGACCCACAAGCATGCTCCTTGTTCAAATGGAGGTAGGGAGTTTTCCTACTGCAAAAGGAATTTCAATGTAAGATCTAAGTTTTTCAGCAGAAAATTATTCACACCAATCTAGGCTACTGAGTAGGAACATTCTTCCTACAGTGCTCCTCCTAAATCTTGATTGAAGCTTAAAAATACTGAGGACAGGGGCTGATTGATGTCTATCTTTTTTTACTTCTATACACTCAGGAGAGAGTACAGAGTGTTTGTCTCTTGATGGGAAAAAAAAAGTGGAATATTTGTAGATATGGTGAACATCCTTTTCTTATCTCCATTTTGTGTTAAATCCAAATACACGCACTCTGCATGCTTTTTTTTTTTTTCTTTTTTTTGCGGTAAGCAGGCCTCTCACTGTTGTGGCCTCTCCCGTTGTGGAGCACAGGCTCCGGACGCGCAGGCCCAGCGGCCATAGCTCACAGGCCCAGCCGCTCTGCGGCATGTGGGATCCTCCCAGACCGGGGCACGAACCCGCGTCCCCTGCATCGGCAGGCGGACTCTCAACCACTGCGCCACCAGGGAAGCCCTCTGCATGCTTTTATACCCACACAACTGAACGTATCTAGACTAACACACCCCAAAGTGCATGGTGATATCCCTTTAAATTCATGCTTATTAACCTCAAGCAGGCCATGAATGCTTCACTGATATTATCCTATACTTCCTTTGTCCAGATCTCCTAAGTGACTATTTCACACATTCCACTCACTCCTCCAACAGGCGACCCACTCTCACTTCGTCTAGCTGATAAACTTCTCTTGCTTAGCTGACAAAGTCACCAAAGGACTTCCACAGGCTCTCACCATCACAACATCCAGCTGCCAGTACCACTGTGCATTGAACAATACCAGAGGCTGCAGTTCACTTTTTATGCTACTCACTAGAGCAAAACTCCACAGAATACACTGTTACAGTGCACCCAGGAGTTGTGCAATTGGCAGTCTAGCCTATCAATGTCTGTGTTCATATACTCTGATCATTACTCATGTCGACGTAAAAAACATTCACAATGTGAAAGTTGAGAGTTATGTTTTATTCAGCAGTAATCTAGGACCTCAAGCCCAGGAGGCATCATCTCAAGTAACCCTGAGAGAACTGATCCCAGGAGTGAGCCAGGATATAAAGAAGTTTTGCAACAAAGGGCAGGTAGTCCGAATGTCAAAAGATTATTGTTAATTAAAGAAAACCAGATAGCCCAAGGTAAGGAATTTAGCCCTTTTCTATGTATGGGAAGATGCAGGAGTCTGGGCTCCGTGAAATCGTTCCTTTGACATGCACCTCAGCTCTCTGGGGCCAGTATCCGGTATTTCTATATCCTGAGTTTCTTCAGGGCTCACCATGGAGAGTGGCTGCAGTCTGATTGCTGCTAGATGGCAGGTATTCTTTTCTTCCTGAGTTTCCTAAGGGCTCACCCGCTCAATTTGGAGGGCTGCAATGGCTGATGACTGTGACATCCTTTGTTTACTGGCAGGAAATATTCCATTTCTCGCTCGTGATGTATCATGATATATCGGTTCTGCTCTTCTCGAAACCCAATACCATCACATTGTGCATGCGCAAAAAATGACTGAGTTAATTCTCCCTTCTCTCTCCTATATCACCAAGATCTTACTCTCCACAGAACTTATCCATCAGCATGGAAACACGCTATTATTTCTTTTATGTGGAAAAAATGAAACAGTCTTCTCGTGATCATCCCTCTTTCCCTTTTATCTACTACTCCATTTCTCTAATCGTCTTTGTAGAAAAATTCCTAAAAATATCCTCTCTACATGTTGTTTCTAATTCTCTCATAAACCAGAATGTTTCCCTCAATGCTCAGCCCAAAACTGTTCTTGACAACTTACACATTACTTAATAAAATGGTAACTTCTCAGTCTTTATTTTACCTTACCTATAACAGAATTTGACAAAGATGAATTCTTTCTCCTGTCAACTGAAAAAAATATGCACAACTTAAAATTTGAGAATTATGTTTTATTCAGCGGATTTTCTAAGGACTTAAGCCCAGAAGACAGCCTCTCAGATTGCTCTGAGGGACTACTCGGAAGAGGTATGGGAGGATCCAGGATATATGGGAGTTTTGCAACAAAAACTGGTGGTTGAAACATCAAAAGATAACTGTTAATTAAAGAAAACCAGATATCTCAAGTTAATGAATTGAGATACCACTTTTCTGTATTTGGGAAGATGCAAAAGTCTGGGCTCATTGGAATCTTTCCTTTGATATGCACCTTAGCTTTCTAGGGCCAGTATCCTGTATTACTTGTTTTTTTTTTTTTTTTTTTTTTTTTTAACATCTTTATTGGAGTATAATTGCTTTACAATGGTGTGTTAGTTTCTGCTGTATAACAAAGTGCATCAGCTATACATGTACGTATATCACCATATCCCCTCCCTCCTGTGTCTCCCTCCCACCCTCCCTATCCCACCCCTCTAGGTGGTCACTAAGCACTGAGCTGATCTCCCTGTGCTATGTGGCTGCTTCCCACTAGCTATCCACCCTACCTTTGGTAGTGTATATATGTCCATGCCACTCTCTCACTTCGTCACAGCTTACTTACCCTTCCCCCTCCCTATATCCTCAAGGCCATGCTCTAGTAGGTCTGTGTTTTATTCCTGTCCTACCCCTAGGCTCTTCCCCTCAGGGCTCACAGCTGGGGGAGGCTGCAATGGCTGCTGGCTTGATGACTGCAACACCCTTTGTTTACTGATATGGCAGGTGACATTTTTCATCCATAATCCTTAAAACATTTTACTTGGACCCCAGGCTACTGCATCTGTTAGTTTGCCTGCCACCTCATTGGTTAACCCTCCTCAGTCTCCTTTTCTGGTGTTTCCTCTTCTCTCTCAGTTTTTAGTGTTGGATGGCCTTATCCTTCAGCTCTTGATCCTCTCCTCATTCTGTCCGTATTTATTCATTTGATAATGATACACGGGTTCTTGCCTTTAAATACTGTATATAAATATGTGGATGACTACCAAATTTGTGCCTTCAATCCACTTTACTTCAAAGTACATACATAACTCCCTACTCATTTTTACACTTAAGATATAGAGTTAAAATTTTTATACCTGAACAAGACCAAAACAAACTTATATTCCTCATTTTACCACTCATAAAAATACAAATCACTGATTAAAAAACTCTGAAAGATATGCCAAATATGTTCTAATTTGGTAAAGATTATTTCAAATATACAGCTACTGTCATATTTAATATATGCTATTTCTACTACCAAGCATCTCAAATTTAAAATGTCACATTTCTCCAAAGAAGAAATAAAGATGGCCAATAGGCACATGAAAAGATGCTCAACATCGCAAATTAATAGAGACATGCAAATCAAAACTACGATGAGATATCACCTCACTCTGGTTAGAATGGCCATCATCAAAAAGTCTACAAATAATAAATGCTGGGTAGAGTGTGGAGAAAAGGGAACCCTCCTACACTGTTGGTGGGAATGTAAATTGATACAGCCACCATGGAGAACAGTAAGGATGTTCCTTAAAAAATGAAAATAGAGTTACCATATGATCCTGCAATCTCACTCCTGGGCATACATCTGGAGAAAACTAGAATTTGAAAATATAATTGCACCCCAATGTTCATGGCAGCACTATTTACAATAGCCAAGTCATGGAAGCAACCTAAATATCCATCAACAGAAGAATGGATAAAGAAGATGTGGTATATTTATATATACAATATAATACTACTCAGCCGTTAAAAAGAATGAAATAATGCCATTTGCAGCAACATGAATGGACCTAGAAATTATCATACCAAGTGAAGTAAGCTAGAAAGAGAAAGACAAATACCATATGATAGCACTTATATGTGGAATCTGAAATATAATACAAATGAACTTATTTACAAAACAGAAACACAGACATAAAAAACAAATTTATGGTTACCAAAGGGAAAGTGGGTTGAGGGATAAATTAGGAGTTTGGGATTAACAGATACACACTACTTATATGTAAAGTAAACATCAAGGTCCTACTGTATAGCACAAGCAATTATATTCAATATACTGTAATAAACCATACTGGAAAGAAAAAATAGAAGTGATTCATATATAAGAAAAATAGTTTCTTGTAAATAAAATAAAATACTATAAATTCACTCCCTAAAATGTGTTATTCCGGCAGTCTCCGCACCTCAGGCAACTCTATCCTTCCAGATGCTCAAGACAATAACTTTGGAAATATGATTGATTCCTCTCTTTTTCTCAAAGCATGCTTATAATCTGTCAGTAAATCCTGTTAACTCTACCTTCAAAATATATTCAAAAACCAAACAGTTGTTTTTACTCTACTCAATTTTACCCACTTCAACCAGCTCCAAGAGGCTAATACCTGTCCCCCAAATTACTGCATTAGCATCTTAACCTGTCACCCTGAATCCACACTTTCTCCTACATTTTCTTCACAGTGATTATCACTCATGTGGCTCAAAATCCTTCATTTGCTTCTAAATTACATAGAGTAGTAGTCTGCATCCTGAAAATCATATATAAATAAAAGAGACTCAGAATTAATAAAATATATAGATATATTAATAAGGCATGATTTTTTTCTTGTACACAATGTTGGACATGTCATCATTTTTCAGGTTTCATGAAAAAGATATATTCAGGGAAATATAATATTAGAGGATAATGTAAGGTTTTGTGTTTTAAGAATCAGAAATTTAACTAGATACTCAACTATAATTAGGAATAAATTTATTTGTGAAATCATGTTTTTGTTTGTGGAAGGTAATTATGTATAACCCTATGTAATATAGACTTATGAAGAATAATTTGTACAAATTTGAATGCAAAAATTATGTTATTTTTCTCAAGAATACAAGTGGTTGAAGAGAAGGAGTTCATTGCAGTAGTCGAATCAAATCAGTTTTTTTTTTTTTTTTTTTTTTTTTGTGGTACGTGGGCCTCTCACTGCTGTGACCTCTCCCGTTGGGGAGCACAGGCTCCGGACGCACAGGCTCTGTGGCCACGGCTCACGGGCCCAGCCGCTCTGCGGCACGTGGGATCTTCCCGGACCGGGGCACGAACGCGTGTCCCCTGTATCGGCAGGCAGACTCTCAACCACTGCGCCACCAGGGAAGCCCCAAATCAGTTTTTTTTTTTTTCAAAATGATACCAAACAAAACATTTCAAAGAATGAAATTTCTTCAACATCATCAAAATATGTATTTCCATTTCTTTGAATCTTTATATTTTATTTAGGAATAGAGCTAAAATGTCATTCATTTCTCATCTTTCTTTGACATCCTAGGCAGCTATATGCATGGATGAATTTCAGTCTTCATACAAAATGGAAAGTTGATCCAATAGTTCTGAATTTAACCTTCCTTTTATTTTCACCCACAAACAGACACATACACTCAGATACGACAGTCCTATTATGACTTGAAATATTTCTTTAGAAAACCTGGTTTTACTTTTCTAGTATATTGTCAATTGATTATATTTAATAGTTACTAAAGTAAGTTCTTTATTACATAAAATGTGTTATATATATATCAGTTTTAAGGATAAATCAAATATTTTAGCCTTGGTTATAATTAATAATGAATTATTCATAATTCCCTTCCACAAGTTTCATATTAATCCTCCTCTGTGCATATTAGAATTTTATGTTTTACATTTAATAGGAAAACATTTTGCTATTTTCCATAAAGAAAATAAGTGTTTTGAAGTCAGTTTTACATATCATAGTTAATATTTTCATTGCACTTTTTATGCCTTCCAAGGCACATTGGTTTTTTTCATGTGTGAAGTTCACTGCGTGGCTTAAATTTAATGGCTTAAATAAGTGAATACATATTTAGAAGTTATTTTATGTGCCTGTCATCAGTATTTAAAGATGCTACTTGTAGTAATTATTCATTGCATGTTCAGGCATGACAAAAATCACTGAAGCCTGACAAACTAAACTATTAAGAAAAAATATATCAGAAAGTAAACTGTTGTGGATATTACAGTGTTGGCTAACAAAGAGTATTGTATTCTTGGGATTAAATTCATAATTAATGTGTCCAATGGAGTCTCATTGGAAATTCAAAGAGAGTGACTGTTACGTATTTGTTGAATTATTGTTGCATTGCTTATATTGCTGAGAGTTCTTAATACATAAGTTAAGGATATATTAATTAAACTAAGTGAACCTTAGTTAATGTTCAGTTTATTCTGTTAATTTTAAGTTTTCTATGTCAGAAATATTGGTAGCTTCACAAAATTTTTGTGGTAAAAATGATCATGCCACATTGATAAGCCTTTTCTTTGGAAATATGTGGCTATATGTAAAATATAATGAATTTCAAGAGATTTGCATATAGGAAATATGTTAGCAATAGGGTGTACCTTGGGATATCCATTTATTGTTCAAAGGGGAAAATTACATATGGTGTAGAAAGTTTAAGTGACATAAAAATTCATACAATTAGTAGCAAAGCAAGTGTTGGATCATGGGTGTCCTAACATAAGCTCTACTTTCCTCTCCCATCTATGTTCATGTATGTAGGAGTGTAAATTATGAATATACCATACATGCTTTGTTAATTATATCTATACCATTCAAGAATAACATCCTCTCTGGACCTCAGTTTTAAATTGAAGAATTTCAACTTTATAAACATAAGATTTGGAAAGCATTTGATTTTCTATGATCTGAACAGCATAATTCCAGATTTCAATTTAATTGATATTGAAAGAAATTGCCAATGCAATTTAAAGTATGAAAGTTATTTTTCAGAAAAAATCAGGGAACTAGTAACTTTATCAAATAAAATACTTAGAAAAAGAATTATGATTAGATTATAAAATAAAAAGAAATTGGGAAATTTCTTAGAGAATTCCAAAATGACATACTAAGACTACAATGAAATAAGAAACAAAATTCTTTTATAATTAAAGTATAGTTAATTTACAATATTATATTAGTTTCAGCTATACAACATAGTGCTTCAATATTTTCATAGATTATACTCCACCTAAGTTATTATAAAAGATTGGCTGTATTCCTTATGCTATAAATCATATCCTTGTTTATTATTTATTTTATATGTAGTAGTTCATTCCTCTTAAACCTTTACAGTGTTTTGCCCCTCTCCCCACTGGTACACACTAGTTTGTTCTCTATATCTGTGAGTTTGTTTCTGTTTTGTTGTATTTACTCACTTGTTTTATTTTTTAGATTCCACATATAAGAAAAAACATACAGTATCTGTCTTTTTCTGTCTCACCTCACTAAGCATAATACCCTCCAAGTACATCTATGTTGTTCCAAATGGCAAAATTTTATTCTTTTGTGTGACTGCGTAGTATTCCATTGTATAATTATACCACATCTTCTTTATCCATTCATCTGTTGATGGACAATTAGGTTGCTTCCATATCTTGGGTTTGTAAATAATTACTAAGTACTGAAATTTAAATTATTTAATTAAATAAAATAATTTTATGAGCAAACAATATTTAAGTGGTTGACATGAAAAGGAAAATCTCTAATCTTTGAAAGAGAAAAAAGAATTTTCCAACTTTTGATAGTAAATTACAGAGCAAATTGATAAAATGTTATTTCTAGGTACTTCTCAACTTACTACTCAAATTGGCCAAAAGAACACACACATACACTCACACATTATGAGAATAAAACAAGCCTCTGAAGCAAATATTGATTTTATATTTTTAAAGAGCATTTCTGTACTTTCATTTACTTTGGAATACTGTTACATAACTCAGAATTTTATAATAAAAACAGTAGGAAAGAGAAGCTTGTAGAACACAAAAGCATAAACAGATCAGTATTTCTCATGAGCTATAGTGGAGTAGGTTGGGGCAATTGACTACCAAAGGCATGAGTAAATTTTATGGGACAATGAAACTTTTATATCTTGACTGTGGCAGTGCTTACACGCTGGATGCCTTTATCAAAAACAAGAAATATACATGAAAAAGGATAAGGTTTATTGTATGTAAATTATGCCTCATAAACCTGAGTTAAAGAAAAAGCTTGTGAAAAAATTTGATTATATATATCATATATACACACGTTTATACACGCACATACATGAATGCAACGTATTCCTTTTTTGTAATGGCATATTATAAGCAATGGAATTTGAATTTCTTAATTTCTGAATACAACAAATTATATAAATATAATTTCTAAAGTACTTTTAATTGATTAATGTAATGTCAAAATTGAACAAGTTTTAGAAATTTAGTTTTGAATTGTTTTCCTTAATTTGGGTCGTCTGGCCACCCCCCAAAGGGGGACAGCACACCCATTGATTCAATCTACCTTCTTAAATAAGGTGACCCTAATCAAATCAATCATCCTTTTTAATGGGTGTCATGAGACTTAAGAAGACAGATTGATTTAATGGGGGTCAGGAAACCTAAGGTGTTTGGTTGGTTTAATGAAGATCAGGAGGTTTACAAAGGTATGGATTGACTCAAACGCAATCACGTGATTTAAGGGGGCTTATTGTTTTAAGGGCTGTCCGGAGATTATGAAGGGCTATTGATTTAATGGGGTTCAGGAAAATTAAGAAGGCCAAAAGTCGCAATGGGTGCCTGGAGAGTTAAGAAGGCAGATTGGTTACTGCCATCACAGAGCCTCCTGGTATTTATGTTCACAATTGTCTTTCTTGTGAAGCATTATATGATACAAATTAGTATCTTAGATGCTAATAAAAACACATATTTGTAAATATGTAATTTAAATGTGGTTATGTTATTAATACAGTCTTACATCCAAATTTCACCTTCACATTCAGAAAAGAAATGTATGGCACTCATCAGGATAGAGACAACAATAAGTAATTAAAGGAACAGAAATGTGCTAATAAAAGTCACTGTGTTTATTTTACTTTTATATTATTTTATGTACATTCATTTTTATCCCTGAGGAAGAGAATGCTAAAATAAAAAACTATTTTTAAGTATATATAAATGCTGGAAATTATTTTTTACCTTTGTAGAAGACAATAAAAATGTATAGTTTTAAAACTTAGCAAGGAAGAATTTTTGCTTTCAGGGAGGAAAATATCTTATGTCCTTAATTCTTGGCAACTAGCCAAGTTTCTGGTATTCCTTTGGGCTTAATAAATTCTTGTTGATTTATAATTAATTGAAAGGTAAAAAAAACACAAGGAAATATTTAATCAATTCCAATTTATAATTATGTTGATTCTTCTAGTGGAATAGGTTCCTTGAAGCTAGAATAGAGCATATGTGTTGTGTATTCTGCAACCTGTAGACCAGGGCAAAGTAAAACTAATGGTAAAATGGATTTTAGGAAAAAATTGAACCAATAAATTATTTAGGAAAAAAATAATACAGGATAGAACTGAAACCAGAAAAGATTATGGTAGATATATGGAATCTCTACTCCTGTAAAGTTTAAACACAATCCATCTTAAGTAATGTATCTGATGGAAGAAATCACTTGTATGTTTTTAATGTATACCTCTGTAGTGAATAATCATTGCAAAAGTATGGTCAACACACACATGATCCCATCAACAGTAATGGTTGTTTTTCATGTAATAACTAGATAAAATTCCTCTTTCTGATGAAAGGATCTGTTCTTTTGGGAGAAAAAAAAAGTTCTGAGAAAGTAAACTATTATTTTCTTCTATGAACGTGCTGCTTTCCAACAACTTCCAAGAGCAAGAACGAAATACACATTGCCCAATCTTAAAAATGTAGCAACACGTTAATCAGAAAGACTTAGTTGTTTGCACAGATGGGTACAGCTATAGGACAAAGCTGCCCAGGAGTGCCAGAGTCAAGAAGAAACAGCTTCTCCATTTGACAACAAAGTTGGCAGAATATCTTAATAATTATCCACTGAAAGTAAAATCACAGTGGAAACTGACTAATTTTTTCTTTATTTTGTTTATTGATGTGTTCTTTGCCTAGACATCACTAAAAATAGATTTCACAAATAGCATAATAAGTATGATGATTATTCAAGTATACAGACTTAAGGAGAATAAATCTCATTCTATTTTGTCAACAGGTTTTTTTGTTGTTCTTCTTGATCTTTTTAACCTTATTATAGTCTACTTTATTTAGTTATATAGTTTATCAGAAGCTATGCTAGCTAATTTAATTTATCTGAAAATAAAAATCTCTCTCAGTACATATCTTCCTATGGATTTAAATATTTTCATTCTTAACAAATTGGCAAAACAATAGTGATAAAAGCAAAATCAAAAAAGAAACAGCAAACTTCTTTATAGAAATGTGTTTTTATCTTTTATAAAATAATCTGAACAGTTTATGAAGAAAATGTAAGGAAAAGAAGGCACCTATAGTAAAAATTCATTCAGTACCATAGCAAGTCACTCATACCCACTTTCCTCAAAGCATTGTTAAGAGTTTATAAAAATTATCCCTACCAATTTATCTTTTATATCACTCATTGATTTTCACTTTTTCTTACTCCACCTTGCAAAATTTTTCAGTTTTTTGGTTTTGTCTTGTAATCAAATGTAGACACTTAGAAAACTTAGCATAGATACCCACAAATTTTATAAAAATAGCAGAGCGACACTTACTTGCTTTTTCAATAAAACATTTAAAAATTACAAATGTGTGAATTACACTCCACTCTGTTGAAAGAGCAGATTGGATAAACGTACCACAATAAAAACTGATGGGTGCTCTGTGGCTCCAGAGAGGAAAAGTTGTTTGCAACAGCAATATTATAAATTAATTGATGTCACAAGAACACCACAAATGTCAAATGCTTTTGAGAATCTCCATGGTCAACTGCCTCCTTGATATATAATTAGAAGGTTTTCAAGAGTCTGAATAGAGCTAACGTTCAATGGTGAACAAAGCATAAGGAGCATAAACAATTTAATGAATTTGGTACTTGATAATTTTATAGAAATTGAAACACTAAAGGAAGAATCAGATACTAGTTATCCTTACATGAATTTTTAGTTATTTTTGTTTGTTTGTTTGTAATTATATAGGAGATTTAAGTGGTACACATGATTCTTTTAACCAGAGTCTATCTGACTCTGATGAAAATGATCACATTAATCGTGGAGCTAAACTGAAGGAAAGTACTTACATCGTTTGTCAAATTGAGAGGTCTTCATGTTTTCTCTCTGTTTTAGTACAGTGGTTTCTTATTTCACTTAGGGCAGAAAATATACGCACACTCATGCACACATGGATACCCACAAAGCTGATATTGTAAGTTACTTTTATGAATGACCAAACTGAAAGATGATATTATCAATTAATAAAAAATAAAAAATAAACAAGAGATATGTCTGAGAAAAAATAAAATATAGGTTATAACTGTCTTTTCTTAGAAAGCTATTTTCGACTACAATTACATCATAATATCTTGCTCTCTTCACTATATAACAATGAGATGTAACATTTAGTGATTTGTGGGATAAACAGTAGTATTTGGAGAAGAAAAAAAATGAGGATTTACAAATGTCCCTCTCTAAGCAGGTTAAGTGTAATTTAGTGTGAGCAAATGTAGAGATACAAAAATCTAAAGAAAAAACGTGAGATAAAGAAAGAAGAGTAAATAGAACTATAAAATGATTTCTTTCACTATTTAAGACTTTTTTCACACAATTAAACATTTTCATGTTACTTTTCTCCTCTAAAAACCTGAATTCTAAATGGAAGTCTAATTCATTGGCTTCTGTGAAGATTAGTGGGCACAATTCTCAAAAGTAATTTGCAATTGTAAGAAGGAGGTATAAATATTCAGTACTAGAAATAAAATCTATTTTTCAAAGTGTGTCACATTTAACACCAAAACCATTCACTAAAATCATATATGTCTAGTTACTGTATGGGCTCTTATAGTTTTTAGATGTTACGTTTACATGGACAGTTCCTAAAATGAGATATAGCAGGGTTATTCTCCTGATGTATTAAACAGGTGAACTTGATTTAGATTTCCTAAAAGTACTTTACCCTTTGATCATGCTTGTCAAGATCCTAAATGTAAAGCAGTTTAATTTTATCAAAGTTGAAAAAATCATACCACTTCTGAAATTTTGCAAAAACATTTATATAATACATATAGTAAAATCGTAGCACATGCTTGTTTAATAATCAGTTCTTGGTATATTTGACATTTTTTTTTTTTTTTTACTTTTCTCATTTATTTAGGTACTTATTTTAGTTAAATTAACCCTTGCACTACTTACTTTGATTTCATATGTATAAATTGGCTCAAATAATTTACTCAAATAAGAAACATAGGGGCAGGCACAAAAAGCGTTTGAAGACATAAATGACATCAAAGATGATTTAAAAAAATAAAAAGCCTAGTCTCAGATTTTGTAGACTTATTTTCTCCTTTTAAGTTGTTACTTCAGTTGATCCTTAAGTCCTGTATAGGTTTAACTTCCTTATTGACTAGATACCGTCTTTGACAAAAGGACTACTAACTCATGCATTATAATCTCAGAAGTTTCTGTAAGGAGAGAAGCAAAGTCCATGATTTTGTCCTTCTGTTGTGTTGGTTTGGTTGTTATACTTGCAAGGATTTAAGGCTTAATACATATTTTCCTCAAGGACTGGTCCTCTCTGCATCAACTGAGTTGATGTGCATATACTGTAAAGCAAATAAGGTAAAAAATAATAACTATATGTAAGGAGGGGTGGAATTCAAAGTTTTACTAAGAAATGAAAAGTAAAGATATCTATGCTTGAAGAAACAACAGTAATTCCTCGTGGATAAGACTTAATTTGATAAAAATACCAATATCTACAAATTATTTTGAAGTTTTAATGCAATTTAAATTACAATATATGTTTTTGAATGACACAGTCATTCTAAATTTCTGTATATGTAATATATAAGCATAAAATATTATATATGTACATACACACATACATTTTAAAATTAGTAACAGACTAATATAAAAGTGAATTATTTGAGTAATTAAGGGAATTTGTACTACTTGAACTTAGAATTTAGCTTATATTAGTGTCATAAGCAAAATAACAGGTAATATGGAATAAAAATATAAGAAATCCAAACACATATGTAGAAATTTATTATAAGATAACATTCACAATTTGAATTAATGCAACAAGGATAGCCTATGAAATAAATAATAATGGAAAAACTTATTAAGCACAAATAAAAAAGCAAAGTAAATTCCAGGAGAACCTAATAGTTTGAGAGAAAAGGAAACAAATTAAAAAATCAAGATGGACATTACCTTGACATAAGAAAGAGTTCTATATATCATAACAGGAGTTAGAGGTTGACTACATAAGTATTCTTAAATAATGCCATAAAATTTAAAAGTAAATAGCAAACTGAAGCAGAATCTTTAAATGCATGCCATAGTAACAGTTAATATTCTACATCCACAAAGTGTTTTTAAAAAGACATTCCATGAATATGAAACCCTTGCAAAATAAGAAAGTGCAGAAGACAATGTCAAATAAGTTTATGCATATATGTTAAATCTTACTAAACAAATGAAACCATAACTGCAATGCTTGCCAATTTTTAACTAAAAAATAAATTAGTATAGGAAAAGTGAGAAATACTAACAGGTATCATAATTGCATATGCTGTGAAAAGATAAATGGGTGAAAAAATAATTTTTATAATTTTGAAAATATTTATCAACAGTCTTAAAAATATATATTTTTTACCTAATAAATTCACATCTATAAATTTATCCCCGCAGATAATGAGATATTTGCATGAAAATGACGGTATCACCTCCTAATTTATAATAGCAACAAAATTGGGAAAAGTTAAATGGAAATTACAATTAGAGACTAAGCAGAAGTAGAACTCTTTAGGCCACAACTACTCTTTTCCTCAGTGCAATATGGCCTCTGTGACTTGATGGAAAGGCAAGACTATTGAGACAGGAGAGAAGGGCCCAAGTCTTGTACGCTGCTATGCCACCAGCAAAGAAAAGTGTTCCAAAACTAATCAAGACATAGAAAAATTTATATTTACTATCATATAGAGAAGAAACACATAAATCTGAACATAAAAAAACTTAAATTAAAATATATGGAACTATAAATACGAATATATAAACAGGACTGATGGTTTGCAGTCTTTTCAAACTGTAAGACATTTGGTACTGGTTCTCTAGTCCCATCTTTGTTAGATGTGGGAGATTTTGCACCATACTTGTTACATCATTCCAAGGACAGCAGTGACTTATTCTACTAAGAGCATTATGAAGTTCAGAGGGAAACTAAGAGTCTGAGAGCATAGGTATACATTGCTTTACAGGAGCCAAGATAGCTACTGTCATCTGGTGGTCTTTGCCGAGTAACAAAGAAAGGGAACTGAGCTCATATTCAGCCTCTCATAGTTTGCCAAAGCTGGATCAAATGGTACTTACTCTAGAGGTAACTTAAATTTAGCTCATGGATGATTTTCTTTCTGTCTCTTTCTTTTTCTCCCTCCCTGCCCTGCTCTCTCTCTCTCTCCTTCTCTCATCTAGGATTGAGGCAGTTCATCTTGCAGTGATACTTTCATAGCTATGTCTCTTCTTCCTTACACTTACACTCATGAATTGGAAGTTTTTCAAGTATTTTCAGACCTTATTTTCTGATTCTATACTGGATGAGCCATTTGTGCTGCAATCAAAGAATAATTGAAGCAAAATATGGAGAAAAACGTTAATAATTATGGAGTTAAAACAGATATGATATAGACACAGATATGTATAACTGAATATTTATTATTTATGTTTTGCATAATATGCATTTGTTATATATTATACCAAATAAATATTTATGTGTCTATATGTAATAAATGCTGCTGAGTGTGGGAAACTGTAGTCAAGCCTATTACAGTAAGTCCGCTACATACAAACATTCAAGTTGCAAACTTTCAAAAATGCAAACACATTTACATATCAAATCATGTAGTTTAGTTCATGTGCCCCTGTATGCCAGCTGTTGTACTGTACTACTGTACTTTTCAAGGTACTGTAAGATTAAAAATGTTTTCTTAATTTTTTGTGTTTATGTATAGTTTGTGTGAAAAGTATTATAAACCTATTACAGTACAGTACTATATAGCCAATTGTGTTAATTGAGTACTTAGGCTAACTTTGTTGGACTTGCAAACAAATTGGACTTACGAACATGCTCTCAGAACGGAACTCTTTCATATGTAGGGGACTTACCCTATGCTCTAATTCTGCACCCAATTCCAGTGTGTGGGTTTTTTCCTGACACCAACTTGGTGTCCTACAATTCAAGTCAATCTGACACTATCTACCTGGAGATAGCATTAGATTCCACAGGTTAAGGGCTCAGTCTCACAAGACTGCTCCCCACTTCAGATGCCAATCACAAGTCCAGGTGTGCTTCTGACAAACTGGCTATAAATCAGAGGTTCCCATAGTCCCCTCCTTGGGTTCTATTAATTTGCCTGAGCAGCTCATAGAACTTCCTAAGCCAGTTTACTCACTAGATTACCAGTTTTTTAAAAAAAAGTATGATAAAGAATATGAATCCACAGCCTGATAAAGAGATACATAGGGCAAGGTCCTGAACAAAGAAGCTTCTGACCCTGTGGAATCTGGGGTCCAGCATGGCAGCAGTGGATGAATTCTGGTCCACCAACCTGAAAGCTCTCCAAGTCCCATCCTTTTGGGTTTTTATGGTGGTTTCAAATCATAGGCATGATCAATTAAATCATTGATGATTGATTCAACTTCTAGCCTCTCTCTCCACCACAGAAATCAGTGGGTCTGAAAGTTCCAATCCTCTAATCACATGATTATTTCCACTAGCAACAGCTCCCATTTTTAGGTGCTCCTCAAATTTACATCATTATCAAAAGACACCTTGATTGCTCTCAGCTCTCATCACAGGAAATTCCAAGGGTTTAAGAGCTATGTACCAAGAATGGGAAAAAAACCCAAATATATATTTCTTATGACAAATCACAAGATCACATACACTGAAACAATCCAATGAACCCAACAATATAGTAAGAAACAGAGTGAAAAACCACATAATTATGACAGGATATAATATTCTTTAACTGGGTCTGTTTTCTAAGAGTAAAATAAAATTCAAAGCAGTGAAGCTGAGTGTCTTGGATTTTTCTACCTGATAGACTCACTCTAAATGGATTTCTAAATCTACTGAATTTTAGTCACATATTCATGAAGATGAAAAATAGGAAACATTGGGATCTAGGACCACCTTCTTTTGTTCAGAATCTTGAATAATTCCTTTTTACTGCTTACTGCCTTGTTTAATAACAAAATCTAAATGGTCATACCTGCCATACAGTTTTTGAAACTGTGCCAATCTTAGTGTTATAGCTAACTCAGTAGAACTATAGTGTTATTTGTTTTCTTCTCTGAAATTTACAAATGTGTCCCACAAAGATGCATTGTATTCACAACGAGCAAAAAGATGTCCTTGAAATAAAATCAGAGTCATCAACTACATCTGACATTTCATTGGATCACCTTGTGTAGATGCATTGTAAATAAAAAATGTGTAAAATGTCTTTAACAGGTTAAATAGCCATAAAAATCTAACTTCAGAGACCTACCTCTAACAGAATCCAGTTGTTTTTTTTTTTTAAAAAAAAAACAGTATAAGGATCAATTATTTGTGGAAAATTTCTTCCTTGTGAACATTCTAGAAATTTCTATCAAGTGACTGCCAGCTTTGTGGTTTTTTTTTTTTTTTTAATGCAACATGAAACCCAAGTTCCTTGAGATGTCATCTCAGTTGCCTTTCATAGATCATACTACTTGGCAATTGTCCCCCCAAACAGGTGGGCAGTGTGTGCTACTGACATACTGAGTAACTTGTGTTCTCTAATGAGAATAAATTCAAAGAATAGCATTATACTTATTCCAATATTTCAGCTATTAAATTCATATGCTTCAAATGAGCATGACTTTCTATACTAGTTCAACTTAAATAGTTTATTCTTTCTTTTGGAGAAATAACTCAGGTTAGCAACCTCCTTATTTTGTTTGAGTTGGACCTAAATAGGACAAACAAGTAAAACTAACTAATTCTGCTTAAGTATCTATCTATCCTGTGAAAATGGATGCTAAAGATTATGCATTTCTAGATAGTTTAGGTGACAAGTGTGCTTTAGTAAAAATTAGCACTGTTACCAGAATTTTTCTTTTTTCTTTAATTTAAAGGTATTACAAAGACTATAAAATCAATGTTTTAAAAACCACACTTTTAAGCCAGTTACACGATTACCTGTTTAAATACATGAAAGTTTGTAAACCAGAAAACCAGGATTTATCTTTGGCACTTGCTTTTTCCTTAACTCTTCCGATCTCTTGCCGAGCTCTGCCTAATCCCCCTCATAAGTATACAAGCAATTTTAATTCCCCGCTTTCAGAAAAGTACTAATCTGTTTCCCCACATGCTCTTCTGCTCCCTCCACACCCTGTTCCACATTGCTTCTAGAGCAATCATTTTAAAATGAAAATTTAATGGTATAATTATGTCCATCCTTTACTTGAAAACCTTTGATGGTGTCACAGAAAAGGCTCTGAATAATAAAAATCCCATGTTACAATGCTCACCTATCATAGCTCCACGCTCTCTGCAATTTTCTCTGAATACATTGAACTTTCCCTGTTTTCTTCCACTCTAGGGTCTTCCAGTATGGTGGGATGAATGCCATCCTCCCTGATACACAGTGCCCTACAACACACACACACACACACACACACACACACACGCGCGCGCGCGCGCGCGTGCAAAGAAATTCTCCTTAACTCTCAGATCTCTTTTCAAAGATAAAGATTTTCTGATTCACACACCCAACAGCTGCCACTTTGAATCACTTCAGATCCTGCTGCTTTTCCCTTTCATGACTCAATGTACTTTTTTTCCAGCTGTAATCGTAATTTTTAATTATGTATTTGATATTACCCCCTGCTGAATATTGTATCCCCCCGAGAAAAAGGAATAGTTGGATGCATAGTTGTGTTTATTATAGATATACAGAACTGCTTAAGACATGATGGAAATGTTCAAGTGAAGACAAAAGACCATTGTACCCTTTATTGTAATCATGAAACTATAATCATTTACCACTACGAGCAATTTTAAAATACTTAGAATAATGCCTCACAAGATGTATACAAAGAAGCTAAAATTAATCATAGACCTAAATGTAAAGCCTAAAACTTGTAGAAAAAAAATGGGAGATGTTAAATAAAGATTATTCAGATATGACAGTAAAAACAAAATCAACAGAAATTTTTTAAAATGACAAATCGAATTTAAGAAACATTTAAAACATTCATTCTCCAAAAGAAATTATTAAAGGAATGAAAAGTCACAATGTAAGAGAAAATATTTGCAAAGCAAACCTTTTAGAATGGCTAAAATGAAAACGTGCAACAATACCCAGTGTGGGTGAGGATGTGAAGGAACTGGAACTCTGATACACTGCTGGTGGAAATGTAAAATCGTATGTCCACTTTGGAAATCGTGCTGTCCTGTAAAAGGTTAGACATTCACCTATGGTCCAAAATTCCCACCCCTAGGTATTTAGCCAAGTTAATCCCAAGCCTACCAGCACCAAGCTTAAATCCATACACATCTAATTGATTTAAATGTAGTCCAAATAGACATACTTTTAGCCATTTAGATCAGAACTACTTTTCAAACCCTGCAAACTGCACCCAACATTTGCTAACAACCATAGACAAGACAAACCCTGTAGCTATAAGACTTCAAACTTCTGCTGCCTTATGGAGCTCTCTGACCCAGAGACACCCCCACCTTGCAGCTGAGACAAGTCTGCACCCTCGCTGGTTTCCCTTCTTCCCCAAAAGGTCCCTTGCTCTACTCCCCTTCTGGGTGGTGGCCCTGTGTGCCTTTATGGAAGGTGTCTTTCTGGGAGGGACTTCCCCTTCTAAGTAACCCTGTCCAAGTGTTGCCCAATTAAGTTTGTGTGTTACTGCTTCTCATGATTCTGTCTCTTCCTTGATTAAGCCAAAATTCTGATTCTGGTAGGCTTTGGGATAACAGTCCTAGCCTGTTTTGTAAAAGTAAATAGCATGGGAGCCATTTTAGGCCAATACACAGGGGCCAATTTTGGCCCACTTATATAACAACAATAATCTAGCAGCAATGAGTGACCAGTAATAAGAAAAGAGCAACTTTGGTGAAAAGTTAGCAATCTTGACCAAATGTTCAATTACTTCGTATTGCTTTTTTCCCTAATTTTTATTAATTTCCTTTTCTTTTTCAATAATTCAAATGTAGTTTATACATGGAAATAACATTATTTTCTGTGTGATTTGATATTGACTAGTACTAAATATTTTATCACAACTTTCAAGCATCTCTGGTAGTTAGGAGTGGCTATGGAACTAATTTCCAGATAATGGAAGTTGAGGGAAAGGATGTATACTCTTTCTAGGCATTTGAAAAATTCATGTAAATTAGAAAAAAACTCTATAAAACTACTGATATTGGTGTTTTTTTTTTATTATAGAAGGTAATCTTACCTTATTTAAAGCAACACTAGAGAATAAAAGAAAAATATATAAGATTTTAGGCTAATTCTTATACAACTTTGATGTATTCCATTTAAAATCTTAAACTAATTTATTGAGTATATACATGCATTGATTCTCCATCATGTGCCATGACCAGGGTGGTAGAGTATTAAAAATGACAGGTTTGATTCTCAATAAAATTGGGATGTCTAGTAGGGTTACAAAATAGAAGAGATTCATACAGACTAGTCCTGAGCATGGTTAAAAGACAGAATTAAATTTTTCATGCACGTGACTCAGAATCCCATGGCACCTGCTCTTGTTTGACCCCTTCATAAGCCCTAAATTTATAAGTTCCCTCTGACAGATTCCTTGAAGAGAAAGAGTTGCAGTTCTGTTTATGGATGGACCTGTGTAATACGCAGACACCAGCCAAAGCTAGATAGCTGCTGCCTTACAAACTCATTTTCTAAAGTTCAGAACATAAGACGTAAGTTTGGCTGTCCATTTCTTATGAAAAAACAGATGGCCTAAATTATGGCTCTACATCGCCTCATAGACAGTGGGTAGCAGCTGGCACAATTTGGAAAGATTTAGATTCAATAATATTGGAAAATCGGTCCTAGGAAATCTAGAGAAGTATATGGATGGTCCCCTTAGGAGAAGGTGAAAATATTTGTATACCACATAAATGCCAACCAGAAGATTTTGACATTGAAGGAGGCTTTCAATAATTGGTTGTTGAACAAAGTCTCCATGGCAACTGACAAAACAACATGGTCTTCCCTTCACCATGATTTGACTATGACCATTGCTATGAGCACAGCTTTCCAACAGCAGAGGTCAATGCTGATCCCCTGACATAGTACAAATTCCTGAATATCCAGCCAACAGTGTGGTGACTGGCTAATTTCATTGGATTTCTCCCATCACAGAGGGTCAGCAACTTTGTCCTCACAGGGAAAGAAAATATTTCAGGTTTAGATTGCCTTCAATGCCAGTGCTGACATGATTGGACTTCAGTATTCTTTACCAGCACAATGGAATCCCACACAACATCAACTCTGTGGTAAATGCTGCTGATTCCACACCTAATACCCTTTACTGGGACAGTACACACAACCCAGCAGTTATTGCAGTTGGCTGCTAACTCACAGCTCTCTCATTATTTGGAGAATCAAACTCAGCACTCAGTGATACATTAATACAAAGTACAATGGACCACTCTTGCCTCAAGATGGAACAAACTCTGCGGTTCTATTTTCACTCTAAACCTTCCCCATTTGATCAAACTGAAGTTATAATTCAGCTGAGACATCTTTGCTTAGCTTGATTTTCCTCTAGGGCACCTGCCTTTTATCTTTTTCTTGAGTAATTTGCTTTGTAAGTAAATTTTACAAGAATCTTCGTTTCAGATTCAACTGCTAGGCATTCAAACAGGCCCTATTTTGTAGAAAAGGAATTGTGACAATTGGTTCCTACACAAATAAGTTACTATTTTTGCCCTGAGTCGCATCATCCAGAAGCAGCTGGCTTGAGTAAATGATAGGACAGCAAGCTATAGTAAGAGTTGTGGCACCTGCTTGGAGGACATATCTGCAAGATTTTTCTACATTTTTCTACAAGATTTGGCATATTCTTGAAACCAGAGCCAATATATGGCATAGTCCTTCCTGTAGCCCGAATTCATAGACATGGGAACAAAGAGTAAGAAAGAGGAATCACCCCTTCACTATTATACCTAATAACCCATTTGAAGAATGTTTGCTTCTTATCTCTGTTCCCTTATGCTGGGTGAATTTAGAATTCCTGAGAAAGGAGTCCTTCAAAAAGAAAAGTGATCATGGATTTGATCATTTGGAAGCACGAACTTTCTACTGGTCATTTTGATTTTCTTGTAAAACTAAACCGGAAGAGAAAGGGGATTATTCTTCTGATGGGTACAATTTAATTTTATAAATCTGGTTTAGTTTACCTCCCATAAGATTTGAGAAAAAGATTTGAGTAAATTTTCTTTGTTCTGACTTTACATCTCTGCTGGTTTTGTGTAAGCATTGGACTCTGCAAATCTTCAGGCAGAGGCAGTTACTTTAAAACTGTATTGAAATTATGTATATCTCACTCTTCTCTGCTCAATAACAACACATTATTAAGAATATGTCCAGTAGATAAAAATTGATGCCATGAGTCTTGCCATGTTTTTACTTTTTAAAATTGCATATAATTTTTGCTTTGAATACATGTGCATATGGTACGTCTAAATTTAATTTATGTATGGATATGTACATATGTCTGGTTCATTGAACATTAGCAAGAATTGAATTTTGTGATTTTGGTGTTTACAGAAAATTAAATATTCTTAAAAAGTAATTTCCTGCTGTAAGTTAAATATCAGTCAGCACAATCATGAATGGTAATTCATATATGCAGCTACCACTAACTGATTTTCTAATTCCTCTATTTAGTTTTCCACTGGTTTGTTGAATCAATTTATGACCAGCATGAAGAGAAATGTTAATTACATAGGAACCATACCTATTGCATGAAGAAAGTGTAAACATGAATACTAACAGCATATGTAGTGGAAAGAGCATTAGCTTGAGGTCCATAGCAGGTGAGTCAGACCCAGTCCACTGCTACCATTACAATAAGACAACCATCATACCTTGACCAAGTCACGTAACCTGCCTGGAGTAACAAAATCAAATGTACTGAACCTTATAAGTGGAGGAGTTAATGGGTTTGGGGGTAATAAAATATGAGAACAATGGTTTTACTCCTATATCTGCCACTAACTAGCAGTATGTCATTCCATTTCTTTAAATGAGAAAAGTAGGAGGAATATTTATTAAAATATATTGTGACTCAGTTCTTTGATCTTGTAAACTGTTAATAGTGTTTATTAACCAGCAAATTATATTGGTCTAATCCAATTTAATATACTATATATTTTTTTTCATTTTGATGGTATTGAAATTTAGTTCTTTATCAAATCTATGATAATATTTAGGTAAAAAATTGGCTCAGTTGATATATGTATATTTCCAAGATATAAAATTGCACATGAGCTTATTAAACAATGATGTTTATGCAAACAGTAACATTTTGAGTAGAATTTTTAGATATTCTTTTTTTGATACAATAGGTTCATATATGCCCAGATCTTGCACAGGGATCTAGCTAGCATCATCTCACCATTATAAAATAAAATATAATCGTGGTTTTTGCTTCATTTTGAATGAAATAACTTCTATAGATTTCTAATATAACTGTCAATTGATATTTTCTTAAAGTTGGTTATTTTTAACCAACTGATGACACATTTGATTATTTTAAATCACTTTTACAAACAAACACATACAAAAGGGAAAAATACATCATAACATTTTTATTTCCTTCATATTCTTCTCCTCTCATCTTACTGGCCTCTCATTTCTACAGAAATTAAAAGTAACTGAATTCTTCTGATCACTTTTCAAAGACTCATTGTGCCCGTAACTAAGGCAGGATCCCAGCAGCTGCCTGGAAAGAGGACTTGATGTTAAAGAAATTTCAAAGAGGTGTAAATTAGCTTTGCTTTTCACTTGGCAACTGGCAGATGGCAATATTTTGAAGATAAAATAGAAAAGGGGTTAGCTGTTTGACTCTACCTCAAACTTTTCTCCATGCTGTAGTTCCAGTATCCAATATTGATGCCCTCTAATCCTGAGAGTTCTGTGGAAGAAACAAACCCCCCCAAATGATGATTTCTTCTATATTATCTGAGATTTCCTCAGAATCTCTGAAAAACTCAGGTTGGTTTCAACTACAAAGACTCAGCACAGGTATATATTTAGGTAGGAGTCAGGATAGGTCAAAGGGGAAGTTACCAGATCTGTCTTGTTTCACTTTCTTGATTAAAATAAATAAATAAACAGAAAGAATTTAAACCAGGCAGAAATTCTCTAGTTTGTCATAGTTCTCTTGACTCCTTGTTGTTTTGTATCTGACAATCTGAGAATAGTGCCCAGTGCATGGAAATTGCTCAATAAGTAATTGTTGAAGAAATAATTGATATTTCTTTCCTGTAAGACATTTATGTTTGTGACCCATGAATTTTATTTTTCCAAAATTGGGTAATGCTGTAAATATGTCCGGCATTTAACAAAGACATTCAGAAGTTCAATACATAATTTCAAATGAATAAAGAAGGAGCAGAATCACACATTTTGCAATTCAACTTGAGAAATGGACCATATATGATTTCTTGTTCATAATCCTACTTCTGAAACCGATCAAGACTCCTCTAAATTAATCTTATAGTCTTTCATAATGTTTTCTCCCTATTCACTAAACTCTAATTCTGGTTACTTTTAAATATTAATACAACTTAAGTATTCAGACTGATATTAATATTTTACAGTGTTCACTTCATAATCACCCCTTCATTATTAATGTGTCTTCACAGAAATGGTGTTCTCGCTCCTGTAAACCAATTTATACCCAGTTTGCTTTCAAAAGAGTGTTTAATATTTTCTCCAAGAAGCTCTGATTATTCTAGCCAATTGACAATGGATTAGCAGTTGGACCATGTCCCTCACAATTCATTAAGAAAATATATGTTGTATTGTCATGTGTTTTTGCCAATTCTTTCAGGTGTCTTGTTTATTTATTAATTGTTCTCTAAATGGAGGTTAGGCTGGAAGATCAGACCGGAAAAGTTAGCTGAGGTCAGGCATAAAGTGCTTTTTGAGGAGTTTACATTTTATGATATGGGCAGCAGTAATCATACAATTTTATAAATGCTGAGTTTTGGGGATAAGATATGGACTTCATGATGATGCTGGAAGATAAAATGTAAATTCTTTATGTTCAGGGGTTCTGTAGTAATTCTTTAGGTCCTTCAGCTTTCATTTCCTCTCAGGACACTCAAAAGACACTAAACAGAAATGTAGTGACAGATTGATGTTTGGAGGTTTGCTGTCATTGTGAAGGTGATTATGAAATCAATTTCCTTCATATAACAAGCTGGATATTTTTACAAAATATGAAGAGGTAAAGGTATGAATGACATAAGAATGACCAGATAAAAACTAGTTTTATTTTTTAGAAAAATATGTCATTTCAGTTTAATTAAATATACTTTGAAATCATTTCTCCAAAGAAGATATACAGATTGCCAACAAACACCTGAAAGAATGCTCAGCATCACTAATCATTAGAGAAATGCAAATCAAAACTACAATGAGATATCATCTCACACCTGTCAGAATGGCCATCATCAAAAAATCTAGAAACAATAAATGCTGCAGAGGGTGTGGAGAAAAGGGAACACTCTTGCACTGCTGACAGCCACTATGGAGAACAGTTCCTTAAAAAACTACAAATAGAACTACCATATGACCCAGCAATCCCACTAATGGGCATATACCCTGAGAAAACCATAATTCAAAAAGAGTCATGTACCAAAATGTTCATTGCAGCTCTATTTACAATAGCCAGGACATGGAAGCAACCTAAGTGTCCATCATCGGATGAATGGATAAAGAAGATGTGGCACATATATACAATGGAATATTACTCAGCCATAAAAAGAAACGAAATTGAGTTATTTGTAGTGAGGTGGAGGGACCTAGAGTCTGTCATACAGAATGAAGTATGTCAGAAAAAGAAAAACAAATACTGTTTGCTAACACAATATATGGAATCTAAGGGGGGAAAAAAAGGTCATGAAGAACCTAGGGATAAGATGGGAATAAAGACACAGACCTACTAGAGAATGGACTTGAGGATATGGAGAGGGGGAAGGGTAAGCTGTTACCAAGTGAGAGAGTGGCATGGACATATATACACTACCCAAAGTAAAATAGATAGCTAGGGGGAAGCAGCCTCATAGCACAGGGAGATCAGCTCCATGCTTTGTGACCACCTAGAGGGGTGGAATAGGGAGGGGGGGAGGGAGGGAGATGCAAGAGGGAAGAGATATGGGAACATATGTATATGTATAACTGATTCACTTCGTTGTAAAGCAGAAAGTAACACAGCATTGTAAAGCATTTATACTCCAATAAAGATGTTAAAATAAATAAATAAAGATACCTCATATTCATCTAAAAATTATAATATTAATATATTTTTAGGAATCCACATGATATGTCAACTGGACTATTTCATTTTTTTACTGTTTTAATTTTGTCATATTTTACTCGTATTTTTAGTTTAATTTGAAACATTTTTAGATCATCTTTAAAAATGACCTCTGTAATTAAAAAATATTTTAAACTTTAGGGCAACTGAGAAGCATTCCTTATGCAGAAAGAAACAAATAAATTCAACTCTCTTTCCTTCTTACGTATTATTATATTACAGTTTATTATTACATTAATATTTTATTCATACTAAGCATTAACTCTAATGGAAATTAGCTTACTATTTATTATTTCCTGGTAGTAAAGAGATGCATCAGAACATTTACTGAACTTTACTGCTCATTAGATTACGGTTTCATTATATTCTCTAAGTTATCTAAATAGTCCAGACTTCATTTCAGTTACTGGAAGAAAATGACAAAAAAACTGAAAATGTATTCTTAGAAATGTGATTCATGTCTAGTAATTTTGCAGGAATGCTTAAAAATTAACAGTACAAAATTAAAATTGGTTGATATGACTAAGATCTTTGCTATGATTAGAGTCCCATCCCAAGATTTTTATATATTCTAAATCAATTTATGCATATTCATAGTTCAGTCTCAGAAAATACCATATGCATATAATGATTCAGGCTTTATGTTGTTCTAAAGGGATTTTTCATTGACTCAAAATTTGAACCTAATTTTCAGTTAGGATTTCAAAAGCAATATTTCAGATCTCTTCAAAACTCTACAAAGAGCATTTCTGAACATTGATAACCATCATTTTGAACACCTCCTAAGATAAACCGTTCCATCTTCAGTATGCCTTGTCAAAAATTATTTTTATATTAAAATTTGTATAGGGCTTCCCTGGTGGCGCAGTGGTTGAGAATCCGCCTGCCGATGCAGGGGATACGGGTTCGTGCCCCGGTCCGGGAAGATCCCACATGCCGCGGAGCAGCTGGGCCCGTGAGCCATGGCCGCTGAGCCTGCGCGTCCGGAGCCTGTGCCCCGCAACGGGAGAGGCCACAACAGTGAGAGGCCCGCATACCACAAAAAAAAAAAAAAAAAAAAAAAAAAAAAAAATTTGTATAAATTAATCTACAATCTATTTTATTATTATTATTATTTTTTTTTTTTTTTTTTTTTTTTTTTTTTTTTGCGGTATGCGGGCCTCTCACTGTTGTGGCCTCTCCCGTTGCGGGGCACAGGCTCCGGACGCGCAGGCCCAGCGGCCATGGCTCACGGGCTTAGTCGCTCCGCGGCATGTGGGATCTTCCCGGACCAGGGCACGAACCCGTGTCTCCTGCATCGGCAGGCGGATTCTCAACCACTGCGCCACCAGGGAAGCCCTATTTTATTATTAAATAAGAGTTGGACTGATGGGGCAGAGGAAGAGTGAGAGTTAAATTCTAACTGAATTCTGTATGTATGTTTTTGCAACACATTTACATGCTGTGAATGAAATGAATGACTAGTTAGAAGGATCACTGCTCTTTCTTTGGTTCAGTATTTGTACCCCAACAGGTATCAGACTAAGAACTTGAACATGAAGGTAAAATAGTGTGGATACAATGAGTTCCCAAATTGATATTCTTTCCCTCTTTTTCCTTTCTTTCTTTCCTTTTTAATTTTTTTTTGAAGTTTTGTTTTTTCTTTTTTGAAGTTTTAAATCCAACTTGAAATATTTTAGAAGCCAAAAAATTACCCAAATATTACTATCCTACTAAGACAAGAAAAATAGTGAGGATAAAATCTCTATAAAGTGCTTTTGGTACTTTATACATATTCAGTATGGAGTCATTAAAGTTGTTCTGTATGATCAACATAGTGCTACAGAAAATATGAACAAAACAAGACATTCAGGGTATCTGTTAGTTTAGAAATAGGAAAATTATTTATAATATCACTGTTGATCAGGCATGCAAGGATGAGGGCCTGAACTAAAGTGGTGACAATGAGAATGAAGAATTATATATAATTCATGATGTAGTTGAATGAATAATTCAAGAGATAATATGTATATATAGAATGCCTTATTAATTATAGCTGGTGACCTAAAATATAGCATTATTTATTTTGTAGGGGATGTCAATATTTCAAAATGGGGAGAATGAGAAAATTGATATATTCTTAAAGTTGTAGGGAAGTCATTACAGAAACATATTTTGCAGGGTATAATTCACTCAACAATTAATATTTAGTGAATGTCTGAAAATATCTGCTGTGGTTGTGGTGAGTGGACAGAATAGAATATGCATTGGACCTAGGATGACAAAAGATTAAAGTTCAAGATTCACCAGTCACTTCATTTTACTTTTCAGTGTGAGGTTTACTAACACTACCCTTTCCTCCAAATTATGCATGAGGAACACTCCCACATGAGGCAATAATATAACATTGTTACCTAAACTTTCTACCCTTACTCCTGCTCTGAGAACACGGTCATAAGTCAACCGACCATGTCCTAATTCAGATCCAGGGCCAGGAGACTTGCTTTTTGGTTAGAAGTTATTAGTTCCCAACCTTGGCCACACACAAAGCATGGGGCATCTGATGACTTTCGATTAATTTCTAAATTACAAAACCAAATAGAATGATGGAAATCTCAGATTCCTTTGCATGTTGTACTTTGTCCACTTGACATCTCATAATTTAAATATTGGTTAAATAACTGACCCTATGTCATCTTTCTATTGAACAGTTTAAAAAATATATTTGCTATTTTTATGGGTGATAAATGGAAGCTTCTTTGATGTTAGAAATTTGCATTACTTTACTTCTATTGAGTATTTTTGAACATGCTTCAGAGTCACAGCACCTATAGTTAGTTTTTACACCAGGACAAGCTTTCCTGGCAGTTGCCCCACAAAAAAAAAAAAAAAAAAAAAAAAAAAAAAAAATCTTAGATCACATCCCAAATCATTGCTTCTTTTTTCTCTCTGCCTGTATTACCATGGTAATAAAATTGCACACTTCTGTGATAATTAACAATATGACAGAGCTCAGGAACGTAACTCGAATTTGCTGAATCTCAGTTCCCTCTCCTACTTTACAAACTAATATTAAGTATTAATGTGAAATAAAGTATGTAAACACAATTTTAAAAGTGTGAATCACTATCAAAATGTGAGAAGAAACTTTATGAACAATAATAAGTCTTCCACAATTTGTACTTAACTAATAATTCTCAAAAAGCAAAGTACATGTAAAATGAACATGAAATGTCTTTATGCTCCAACCACAGATTATCTTCAATCAAGTTATGTCTAACACAGTAATTTTTACAAAGCAGCTGATTCTATCTATACTTTGTTACACAATATAATATGATTTTCCTTTTATTCTCCATAAAATTCCTGCCCCTGAAGGGTTCACTTCCACGATTAGCTCCAATGGTTTGTTTCTGTAATAAAGCTCTGACAATTACCCAATATAAAACTTTTTCCTTAAGGTACCATTATCGGTAATATAATTATTATAGTATATCTAATAGAACGAAGACATAGATTTTGTTGTCACAGGGTTTGTAGTTCACTTGGGGAGATAGAAAAACAAATAATCATTTATACTACAAATCAGATTGATTTAAATGTTTTAATAATGACAAACATTAAGAGTGATGAGAGCAAAGAGAGATTATTGAATTCCAAGAAGGAAAATAGACTGTTTCTCCTGAAGTGAAAACAGTTTTAAGGATGAGTAGAGCAGAAATACTAAAAGTAGATATGGGGTGAAAGGTTATTTGACATGTAGGGCTCAGAATTCACTTTTTCAGCAAATATATATTGATTGTCTACCTATAACAGGTACTCAGTTATAAACTGGTGATGAAAACATAAATAATAAATGGCCCTTACCCAAAAGGAGAGAGAAAAATAGGACAGTAATTATAGTTCAGTGAACTAAGTGCTTTGATGAAGTATGTTACTGGTGACAGAAAAGATATATATCTATATGACATCATGGGGTACATGGTGATTAAGTAAGAATCAAGCTGCATTTTTTGAAAAATGTTTGTTTATAGCTAGTTCGAAAAAGAGTGAAAGGGTCAAACTAACAGCATGTATGAAAGATTGATGGGTTATGGGTTATGTGAAAAATAATAATTTTATATTACTGGAGCAAATAAGGGGTATTAAAGGGTGTTGGATGATAAATTTGCTCCAGGTAAACCTGCATATTGATTGCTAGGCCAAGGTGTTTGAAGAATGTCTGTAAATCTGTGAGAAATGATGGAGTGATTTTGGTTTGGACATTACATTTTCAAGTTTGCATTTTATTATTTTATTCAACCAATGTTTATAGAATATTTATTATATCTTAATCACTGTTCTAGCACCGTGGTGTTTAAAAGAGGCAACGTTGTTACTGTCGGGAACCACATGGAATACTGACACTGACAGCTACAGGAAGAGTGGATTGAAAAAGGACAGTGCTGGAGATTGAGAGGTTAGTTACAAAATCTCTATAGTAAAATATTATAAAATTACAAAGCTTTTACCTAGGATAGTCACAGAGATAATTAGAAAGAGGAGACAGATTTGAGAGTCATAAGGGAAATATTAATTACATCTCTTAGTGCATTGTTAGGTGTTGGAGGGGGTAGGTGAGCACAGAAAAATAATCTATAAACATCCCAGTTCTCTGGGCTTGCAAGTGATGAAAATTATTGTGATAATTAATTTCATGGGTCAGCTTGGCTAGACCATGAGATGTCCAGATATTTGGCTAAACGTTATTTCTCTATGTGTCTTTGGGGATGTTTCCAGACGAGATTAACATTTGAATCAGTAAATCAAGTATAACAAATTGCCTGCGCCAATATGAGTGGGTATATTATACAATCTGTTGAGGGAATGAATAAAACAAAAAGCAGAGTAAGGGAAAATTCACTCTCTCTACTTGATTGCTTGAGCTGGAACATCAGTCTTCTCCTCCCCTTGGATTGGAGCTTACACCATTGGACTCTGGTTCTCAGGCCTTTGGACCTGGACTAGAAGTAGCATCTTAACTGCTCCTGGTTCTCAGGCTTTAAGACTCGGAGTGGAACTACACCACTGGCTTTCCTGGGTCTCCAGCTTGTAGTTGACAGATCAAGGGACAAACGGACATCATGTACCTTAAAGTTACAGGATACAAAATATATCCTGTAGTATTCCTGCCAAACTGTATGATCTGTAATCATTAGGAGGCACCAGGCAAACTCAAATAAAGGGTATTTTCCATGTGCTTTTAAAAAATTTAGGGTCATAAAAGATAAGTCTGAGGAGCTGAACATATGGTCTTGGGTTGGATATTATCCTTACACATTTTCTGTAATGCTGAAATCATATCAAACTGAAAACAATTAAAACAAACAAAAATATTGGGCAGTGGAAGAAAAACACAGAAAGAAATAAAGGAAAGAAAATTTCCAAGAAAAAACATGTAGATATTTGGTTTGAAGGATGAGGGCATGAAGAGAGTTCTTCCTGGATCTTCTTCTTAAATATGATGAAATTGAGAAGTCAAAGCTCCAAACTTTTGTCCTTGATACAGTTAGTGTATATCTAGATACATAATGTATAAAGAAAAAGTGCTACCAAGAGCGATGACATATGGTACTTTGCGTGCTGAAAAGCTGATCTTGGGAATTGAGCCAGTTTCTCCAAAAGTAAATTGGGCATTTTTTTTTATCATCTGTAATCTGTTTTTAAAGATTTCAACATTTCAGCGGAGTGATATATACAGTATGTTAGTAAGTATGTACTAGTTAGTTTAAGCTTCAACTCTAGGCACAATCAGTTGCTTTAATCAGAAAAACATATGACAGGGGTGATTAGCCGTTATTATATCAAAAAGACCCTAATCCAAAGGTAATCCATAACTAGATCAATAGTTGAATATTTGTTCATTAGCAAATTTGAAATAAAAATGTGTTTTTATTAGTGAAAACATTGGTTTGTCAAATAACGTGATGAATATTAGAAATACGTTCTCAATTTTAAATTCAGTAGGTTTGGAAAAGCTAAACTTTTTATTACTCATTAATAGTATTAAGAATCTGGGCAAGCCAGAAACTTGATCACTGAACAGATTTATATCCAGAAATTTGTTCTGAAGTATTTCTATTTTCCTGATGATAATCTTAAGAATAACCTTGCCTCTAGAATATTATTCTCTGCTTTTATTATTTATTTTATTTATTTATTTTATATTTTATATTTATTTATATTTATTTATATTTATATTTTATTATTTATTTTATTTATTTATTTTATTATTATTCTCTCACTTTTCATGTGACATGATTCAAGTACTTAAAAGGACAGAGAACTGGGATTTTTGTCAAACTCCTAAAAAAGATTTTATGACATGATTTCTGTTTCCTCTGTAATAAGTGTTTGTTGTCTTTTATATGTGGGACAATGCTTGTTCTGAGATTTGCTTTTATTTTAACATGGTAGTAAATGTGTGAGGTAGTTAACTCCTATTTACATCAAACATCTTTGGAAACTACCAAAAATAATGTAGGAGATGAGCTCTATTAAATGGGCCTTGGTCAGTTAGCAACATATATCTTGAGGGACAAAACAAAACTTTGTTGCTGATCTGGGTACATATGAGAGCTTAGAGAACATTCCAGAATAATATTTGAATCTACAGCATGGTGGACGGAAAGGAAACAAGAGATATATAGAAAAATAACTCCTAAGCTAAAGTTAAAAACAAGCAAATCACAACTTCTTCAGTCCATTTTTAAGTTTCAACTGATTTAAACAATTAGTTTCAGACAATTTAAAAGGCAGTGTAGATGGGAGAGGAGGCTAAAAAAGAAACACAGAGATCTGTTTCTTTGTTAAAATGTAGCCAAGTCTTCAATAGGGCAAGTCAGAAAAGAAAAAGCATGTGGAAATCACTGCTAAGGACAGTCTTGGTCGGATCAGCAGAAGTAACTGTTAAATCACTGCAGGGGACAGGAACATACACGGCTTTAGGGTTCTCTCTACTTATTTCCTACTATGCCAGAGCAGAGAATTATCCTCAGGGAGAGTATTCATGAGAAAGGTTTCAGAGAAAATGGGCCAAAGTCCATGTGGCCTATTGACCCTAGTCTTTAACCTCACTCAAACCATCCTTCAACAAATAGCCAGCCCCAAAAAAGTAACCCTGCATTTCAAAGGTGAAAAAAATTTACAAAGGAACCAGCATAGAATTTGTGAAAAGATATTGAATGAAAAGAGAGGAAAGGAATATAAAAAGGGAAAGGAGGAAAGGGGATAAAAGATGCACACCTCCCAAAATTACATATCAGGTAAGCTATTTTACAAATTTGTGGGTAAATGTTATAAGAAATCAATGAAATTAAAGAAAATATGGTTTGTCTGAAATAAAAATTCAAAGAAAATATACAAAGGTAAATATAAAAATGCTGGTAGAAGCGTTCAGAAAATAAGGGAAGAGAAAATAAAATAACCATAGAAATGATGTTCATTTAGACGAAGCAAAAAAGAAAAACAAGCACAACTCTAAACAGTCAAGAACATGGAAGGTAGGTCTGAAAAAACACAGGAATAAAAAATGGAAATCAACAGAGCTAGAAACGACTAGAGAAAATAAATATGGATGACAGAAAATTCAAAGCTAACACAACTGTAATTGGTATACTTCAAGATGAAACAGAAACACATTTGAAAGCAAAATAACGAAATTAACAATTTCCTAAAATGGAAAAATACCTGCCCCTGCTTTACATGCCCCCAAAGACAAAAATTTCAAAGGAACTATAAAGGGAGTACTGTTTGGAGGGGATGGGTCCCAAGACCACAGTTAAGTTTAATGACTCACTGGAAGGACTCAGAGAACTAAGAAAAACTGTGGTATTCATGATTATAGTTTATTACTGTGAAAGAACACTGGCTAAAATCAGCAGAGGAAAGAAGCTTCTAGGGCAGAATTCAGGAGACACCAGGGAATGCTTCCAGTTTCCCTCTCCTGTTGGATTTTTGCAGATAGCACTCACTTCTCCCAGTAATATACTATATGTGTAGCAACATGTGTGATACCACATATGGAATATTGCCAACCAGCAAAGCTCATTTACCTAAGCCTTGGTGTCCAGGACTTTTATTAGAGGTCATTTACATGAGTATGTTAACTGGCATGGCTGGCATTTAGACTCCCACCCCTCCAGAAGTCAAGCGGCTACCTATAGTCCCAAGCCCCCACCATAAATCACATTATTAATGTAGTCAATGTGGCATGGTCCAAGGCCCTCAGATACAGATACTCTTATCAGACAAGATATTCCAAGGGCTTAGAGGTTATCCCCTAGGAGCCAGACAAGGGCCAAATTTTGTTTGGATCATATGGGGTATGGACTACCTTGACTTTCCAAATTAACCCTTTATTGTTCAGGGGGAATCAGCCTGACATTAGATGTCCATATGGGGTGAGTAGATTGTGAAGATGTGTCTAAAGAATATTCAAAAAATGTAAGTGGCAATTAAGAATATTCAAACAAACTGATTCTCAAGTATGAAGATTTATCTTTAGACATGAGATAAATCAGTAAACACGGCACCCTTGAGTCCTTTTCAAAACGGTTATGGTAATTATGGTTTAAAATTTTTTAATGTAATAAATAATGATATTACAGAAAAGAACAAACCTAAAATAGGATAGTAGAAGGCAAAGTAATAAATTAGGTGATAAATTCACTATTCTTTCATGGCTGATGATGAATGATTAAGAAAATCAACATCATGCAACCATTTAAGTCTGATAAATCTAACAATAGAAGCTTAAGAATATCACTTAAAGATGTAGATGTTAACATTAGTCATAATAATCTAAAGAAAAAAATCTAAATTTTTAATTTTCAGCAGGAAAAAAAACATACAAAAACAATGCGTGCATGTTTAGTAGTAGTGGAGGCTACAGTAAGAGAGAGAAAGCAAAGGCACATCCAAAGCAAAAAGCATATTATAAGGTAGAACTAACTCAAAACATTGTAATAATAAACATAAAAATGATAGACATGATCTTAAAGAAAATGGCATACCAGAAAATACAAATAAAAATAGAGAAGTTTGAAAACAAGGGAAAATTTTTAAACAGAATGAAAAAGAGAATTAAATAATGAAACAAATTATTTTTAAAAGAACAAAATTTTGTGTAGTAAAAAACAGAATCAAAATTGATCAAATACTACCTATAGAAATTATATTGGAGAAAATAACAGAAACTCATAATGATGTTAAAATTTTAACTTGTCACTAAACCTATACAAAGCAAGTAAACAACAAGAAATATGGGCACAGACTATGGACCCAAATAATATGGAGGCAATTTATTAGATACATATTAAACTGTGTTCCTTGAAAACAGGCACTAAAACATATTTTCAAGAGTATATGCAAAATTTATAATAAATGATTAAATATTAAGCCACAAAGAGACTGTCAATAGATTTCAAAACATAGAAGTGGTACAGATGAAAATCTGCATGAAAAATGGAGAAAGGTACCATTTATAATCTTGTTTGGAAATTCTTTCTAAACCAGACACAAACCCCAGAAGCTATAAAGGAAAACACAGATAAACTTCACTACAGAATTTTTTTGGCAGAGAAAATATGCCAAAAATAGATTGAAAACAAAAACCAAAAAAAAAGGAAATGTGCATTCACAACAAATATAACAGCATAAGTTCTAATGATGTTACTACAAGAAGAAAATATAAAATCAAGAACTATGAATGGCTATTACATATGTATATAAAGATGCTCAAATTTATTGAATATAACTGAAGATTGAAATAATAACAGTAAGATATTGTTTACCTTAGCAGCTTGAGAAATATCACCTTATATCCTAAATTATACCATAGTCATATCAATATTCTCTGCAGTTATAAAAATCCAGAAGTTTTATCATTGTATTTTACATGAAAATATCTCAATTAGATGTTAAATAAAAGGATCAGCTTATTTTATATATTTTATACATTACTTGGTGTAAATAATGGAGTCAAACAAAGGTGTGTGTGTGTGTGTGTGTGTGTGTGTGTGTGTGTGTGTAGAAATTTTCTGGAAGGACATTCAAAAAGCTGTGAACAGTGATTATCTCTCAGGTTAGAAATGGTCTTGAGAGTAACACCTCTCATTTTATAAACTTGTAGAAAATTTGGATTTTTGCACACCTTTTTTTTTTACATCTTTATTGGAGTATAACTGTTTTACAATAGTGTGTTAGTTTCTCCTTTACAACGAAGTAAATCAGTTATACATATACATATGTTCCCATATCTCTTCCCTCTTGCGCCCCCTCCCTCCCACCCTCCCTATCCCACCCCTCTAGGTGGTCACAAAGCACCTAGCTGATCTCCCTGTGCCATGTAGCTGCTTCCCACTAGCTATCTAATTTACATTTGGTAGTATATATATGTCCCTGCCACTCTCTCACTTCATCACATCTTACCCTTCCCCCTCCCCATATCCTCAAGTCCATGCTCTAATAGGTCTGTGTTTTATTCCCATCCTATCACTAATCTCTTCATGACATTTTTTTTTCTTAGATTCCATATATATGTGTTAGCATACGGTATTTGTTTTTCTCCTTCTGACTTACTTCACTCTGTATGACAGACTCAGGGTCTATCCACCTCATTACAAATAACTCAGTTTCATTTCTTTTTATGGATGAGTAATATTCCATTGTATATATGTGCCACATCTTCTTTATCCATTCATCTGTTGATGGACACTTACGTTGCTTCCATGTCCTGGGTATCGTAAATAGAGCTGCAATGAACATTTTCGTACATGTCTCTTTTTGAATTATGGTTTTCTCAGGGTATATGCCCATTAGTGGGATTGCTGGGTCATATGGTAGTTCTATTTGTAGTTTTTTAAGGAACCTCCATACTGTTCTCCATAGTGGCTGTATCAATTTTTACATTCCCACCAGCAGTGCAAGAGGGTTCCCTTTTCTCCACACCCTCTCCAGCATTTATTGTTTCTAGAGTTTTTGATGATGGCCATTCTGACCGGTGTGAGGTGATACCTCATGGTAGTTTTGATTTGCATTTCTCTAATGATTAGTGATGTTGAGCATTCTTTCATGTGTTTGTTGGCAATCTATATCTTCTTTGGAGAAACGTCTATTTAGTTCTTCTGCCCATTTTTGGATTGGGTTGTTTGTTTTTTTGTTACAGAGCTGCATGAGTTGCTTATAAATTTTGGATATTAATCCTTTGTCAGTTGCTTCATTTGCAAATATTTTCTCCCATTCTGAGGGTTGTCTTTTGGTCTTGTTTATGGTATCCTTTGCTGTGCAAAAGCTTTTAAGTTTCATGAGGTCCCATTTGTTTATTTTTGTTTTTATTTCCATTTCTCTAGGAGATGGGTCAAAAAGGATCTTGCTGTGATGCACACCTTTTTAAGTAGTCAAAAGTGCAAATAAAATATAGCATGTTTTGTGACCCGCAGTGTCTAAAGCAAAGGTTTGAAAAATTCTTTGGACTTATTATCTCCAGTGTTTTATGTGTCCTTCTGGATTACAGAGGGGAGTTTCTTTACTGTGATGAAAAGAAAAGCCAGCTATCTGAGAAATGAATGAGAGATAAGAAAGTAATGTCATCAGTGTAGATTACTCTTTAAAAAAATTAAGTTTGCTGCTTGCTATCCTCAGTCCCTTTTCTGTTTCAAGTGTATGTTTTTATCTCCCCTTGACTTATAGTGTTTCTAATACCTAAAGGAGAAATGTTTTTGTCTTTTTAATAAAAAGTTAATCCTATTGTGCAGAAAATGATCAACTCAGCAAGCCCAGGCTGTGCACACACTGCACATTAAAGGCTTGTCTCTTGCCTGATTCCTGGGAGGTAAGTCCTTAGAGTATCCTGTCTGTTCAGAGTATCTTTGTTACCTGGGGAATTTGGGCAACAAAGAGAGTTCTTGGTGACAGTGTGATTGACGGTAGTAGGCTTGGGCCATGTGTTATCAGCTTGATCTCTGGAAGGGCTGCAGAATAAAGGTCAGCAGGGAACCATGCCTATGTCACTGGACCCCAATAAAAACTCTAGACGTCTAGGCTCAGGTGAGCTTCACTGGTTGGCAGTGCTCTGTATATTGTTGCCACGCATCATGGCTGGGGGAAATAAACCCTGTCTGCACAATTGCACTGGGAGAGGGCTCCAGGAAGCTTACATCTAGTGTCTCCTGGACTTTGCCCTATGCACCTCATCCCTTTGATATTTTATTCTATATCCTGTCACTGTAGCAAACCATGACCATGATATAACAGTTTTGCTGAGATTTTGTGAGTCCTTCTAGCAAATCACTGACCTAAGGGTGATTGGTTACCCCCAAATCGTACCTATATAGTCAAGAAAGTATATGGACTCTCCAAAACGTTGGTTCTCCTTACTGAACTCATCTTCTCATTAATAATATAAAAGAATGGCTTAAGTTTGACTATTTGCTGAATTTTTAAATTACTGAAACCTAAAACACACACACAGACACACACACACACACACACACACACACTCACACACATTTTAAGAAAAAGTGGGGCTTCCCTGGTGGCTCAGTGGTTAAGCATCTGCCTGCCAATGCAGGGGACACAGGTTCTAGCCCTGGTCTGGGGAGATCCCACGTGCCGTGGAACAACTAAGCCCCTGTGCCACAACTACTGAGCCTGCACTGTAGAGCCCACGAGCCACAACTACTGAGCCCACGGGCCACAATTACTGAAGCCCACGCACCTAGAGCCCATGCTCCGCAACAAGAGAAGCCACCACAATGAGAAACCTGTGCACCTCAACGAAGAGTAACCCCTGCTTGCTGCAACTAGAGAAAGCCAGCACGCAGCAAGGAAGACCTAACGCAGCCAAAAATAAATAAAATTAATTAATTAATTTAAAAAAAAGAACAGTGGATAAAAATCAATTCAGATGCTATGGATAGGAAACAAAAAACAAACATAATAGAAATGGAAATACTTAAGAAATAATACAAGGGCTTCCCTGGTGGCTCAGTGATTGAGAGTCCCCCTGCCGATGCAGGGAACATGGGTTTGTGCCTCGGTCCGGGAGGATCCCACATGCCGCGGAGTGGCTGGGCCCGTGAGCCATGGCCGCTGAGCCTGCGCGTCTGGAGCCTGTGCTCCGCAAAGGGAGAGGCCACAACAGTGAGAGGCCCGCATACCGCAAAAGAAAAAAATAATAATAATAATAATACCAGAAGCCCAAAAATCAAAAGGAGAAAATCGTGACACATTTATTATTAAAGAGTAAAATAAGTTAATACTGAAAATGTTTTTTAAAAAAAGAAAAAAAGTGTTTAGAAGGGATTACTTAAAGAATGGATAGCTGCATTAAAATATACATAGAAAAGTGGAGTAAATCTTGACATATAAACTGACAGTGAAAAAGTATTTAGAGTTTACTTTTAAGAATTCAACTTTTTGTGATAAATATTTTGGTTTGTTAAGAGTTTGTCATTTGCTATATTTCTAGTTTCCAGTGTGTCATCAATAAATGTTCTTTGAGTATTTGCTGAATCAAACTACTGAAACCATTTATAAAAGAAATTCAATTTTTATTTTATGCAATTTTCATAGTTTCTTCTATTTTTTTTTTTAACTGAGGGTCTCCTTACCAGGACATAGAAATAACTTGAAAGATTATTTCTTCGAAAAACCAAATCACAGCTCCCTCACCATATTTAGGTCCCATGACTGACTTTGACCCCATATTCCAAAGTCTTCCTCATCATTATTGAAAGTTTTTTCGGGAACCTTGCAATTTGACTCCTATTTGAGTTCGCCTTTATCTCATGCTTATTCAGTATAACTACATGTAGCTGAAATCTAAACTGAGGGCAATGTTCTGGTTATTTGTTACTTGGATAGTTAGTTTCATGAAAATTACTTGAGGCATGGTGTTTCTCCTACAACTTCTCAGCTTATATTGTACTTAGGGAATAGTGCTCCTTCAATACAATCTGAACTAATATGAAAGGTGGCATAAAGTAGTGGGAAAAGAAATGCTCTAATAGCCAAAGAACAGGATTCATTTCTAATTTTGTTACTAATCAGTATAGTGGAACTAAAAGGCCACTGTTTTCTTATCTATAACGCGCACATACACACACGCATGGTACCAGCTCTATTTACATAACTGGGTTATTCTGAGGATGACGTGTCTATACATGAGGAAGCACTCATCATCTATGAAAAGTAAGTTAACAGGTTTTAATTTTATATCAGTTTGTTCAGCTCCTGTCTTTTCTTGTTTCTTGTACTGCTTTCTATCTGAATATCTCCCACTCATTTTTGCTTGTTCACATCATCCTGCGTCTTCAAGATCCAGCTCAGATGTGTTTAACTCCCTTGTAATTAGGCGTTCCTTCCTATATTTACTCCCCCAAACAAGAATATGTCTAACTCATCTTTATATATCCCTTAGGAATTTACAGCATAGAATTTTGCATATTATCAACGTGTCATAAATATTTGTTGACTTGAAGTAAATTAAAGTTAGATTAATATGAATTTTTCTGAAGATGCATTTCCATTTGGAAATAAATTGTTTAGCATCCATTATACACCCTTCAAAGAGCAATAAAGGGAATCACTTCTCTATGAGAAAAAAAAAAAAAATCCCTAAAAGCTTTGGATGAATGGCTACTTTCTTTCTTCACGAAAAAGACTGCAGCGATTTAATTATTTTACCCCCAAAGATTTCAAACATATATACCAAGTATTCTTCTTCCACTTAGTCATTTATTGGCAACTCAAGAGGGCTTTATTGGAGGGATAGTAAAAACTTAAATCTGTTATTTTCCCATGATATTTTGATAATTTAGTGACTTAATATATTCTTTCCTCTAGACTACAATTTCTCAGTGTTCAAAATATTAAAGAAATTAACCTTGGTTAGAATGCTATGATTTGAGGCCTCTAGCGATTTGTTACTTTGTATTGTTAGCGTTTGGGTGCTATGTTAATAGAGGGATTTATTTTTCTCATTTAATGAAGTCTGTTTTATTTTAAACGATTTCTCAAGGACATAATTTTAACTCATGGGATTGCTAGGCAATTCACTTTTCTATGAGTAATTTCTAAATTGCTTTTTAAAATTTATTATGTACAGGGGGGAAATGGTTTGAAAACTTTACAATAAATTTAATATATGCCAAAAGTATACTCTTGTGGGAGCAGATATGTCTGTTTTTAGCTGTGGTAGCAGTTCATTTTGAATCTTCATGGATTTATAGGCATTATATCAGCTCCTATTATAACTTAACATAAAAATAAGTATTAAAAAACTAAAAATATTAACATATTAAATATAAAGAGAGAAACTAGAAAAATGAACTCATATAAATTAGTAGAAAGTAGAATATCTTGTTTTATAATTAATATGACTATTATTAATGACCAGTATAAGAATATTGGAGTTGCTGTTAATCTAGCTAACGGATTGAACAGCTGTACTAAATTTACTATGACCCGTTCTTAGTTTCAGGGGTTATGCAGAAAATTGATAACACTATAATATGGGAACTTTGGTTTGTACCAGAAGTATAATAGATACATAATGTGTATAACTTCTCAGTATGTGGTAGGTGGATATTTATGGAGGTGAGTATGCTGTGGCTTCCTATTTCAGCTGGAGGAGGACAAGGAGAACCTTGAAACATGATAGGTTAAGATATTGGGAGGTCAGGGTTTCATCTGTAATGCCATGTTCTTCTTGATTCTGTTATTTGGGAAACAAGTGATTTTCACTCATACTGAAAATGCTCCTGTTGAGGAAACATCACCCACATATCTGATTGCTACCCAGAATGGAAGTAAAATATTTTGGTTCACACAGTGCATTTACTGAAACAGACAAGGCTAACAATGTTTGAAAACAGATTGGTTCCACATATGCCAAACATTTGCTCCTACCTCATTAGGCTGATATCTCACTGCTAAAGTCCTGGTAAATATCATCTAAGGCCATGTATTTTGAAAACCTAGTTTTTATATTTTGTTTCAGAATCATTTAAAGTAACTGGAAACAACAGGCCTCCAAAACACACTTGCTTATACTTGATAAAACAACAGCTATAGTTGATTTGTATTAACAAATTTTAGTTGTGTGTTAATATTTTTATGTTCAACCATGCTTTTTTGTGTATCCTGATCCTTTCTGTTTGTTTTTAGGGTCACATAATTAATGCAATGAGTGAGTGACACAACATTCCAAAAAAGGAAAAGAAATAAACCCAAGTGTATTTATTTATCTCTTGCAGTTTTGTGTATTTTCAATGGTTCTTGAAAGCTATTAATGAAACAAATGAGAGATTAAAATTAAAATATAAATTCAGTGTGTCAACGTATGCAACTTTGAAAATGTGAGTCAGAGACAGGCTTTATTATAGGAATGTACAGAATAATTCATCCTCTAGTTAAAAAGAGAAGTCACTTGAAAACATTCTGAGACTATATTAATGAAGTTCCATAGAACTGAGGACCCAGCCTTTCCATGCACAGATTGAGTCAACTCAAATGTTCCTAAATGTAGAACAGAAATATAGGCAAGTTTGAGTCAATGTATGTCATTCTGCCCCAAAATATACAGAGTGCATTAATTTGTATGTATGTATCCTTATTCAGTTTACATAAATTGACAAAGCTTAACAAGTTCATAATGGTACTATTACATATAATAAATATGTGTAATATTTCTAATAAAATTTAGAAAATGTCTTTAATGATCATTCCGTACAAACATCTGTCCTCAGAAAACATCATAAATAAATATTCCAGACCAACGAAAAAGTAGATCATCTCAGTTAAACAGACATAACTCTCTGTGTGCTATGTTGTTTTTTAGCAGCAAAAAATCAATAAATGTTGACCACTTATAATGTGTAAGGCAGTACTAAATGTTTTATGTAAATTATTTCATCAAATCTGTACTACATACTATGTGGATTCATACATGGAAAAGTGATGCTTGGAGAGGCCACATAATTTTTTCAAGGAAACACAGCCTGCTGACGAGGTTGATTGGTCTGAGATCATCAATTCTAACTATCTGAGTTATATTTGTATTTTCTTGCATGATTCCCCAATGAGATACTGAATCCAAAGCAATGTGAAATAGAGACAAATACCAGATGCTGGCATTCTTTCACCACAATTAAACAAAAACCATAAAATTCATTTATCTTGAAATAAGATGGATTCTATTTTGAATCACAGTAAAAAGCATATTTTGTTTGTCCATGACCATACTATATGGCCTAACATACTGTAGACATTAATACATATTTGTTTAATAATTATTAATTAATAATCTTAAACATTACCAAGAACTCTAAAATTCAGCATTCTACAAGAATATTTTCTGATTTTTCATTTTTTGTGAATTCTCTGTCTTTGGAATACCCAAAGCACTAATAGTACGTTTTCTTGATACTATTTTTTTTATTCCTTTTATCCCAATAGATGATGTGTGAAGGCAAATACTATCTTACACACCCCTCCATTTGCGACAGAGTCTAGTCCCAGAAACCTGCTATACCATAATGAAATTTTCCTCTACTTTAAAAAGTTCTATGCCTTTTAGTCATATTTTGCAATATTTGAAACTTACAAAACAAAACAAAGGAACCAGATCCCTTCAAAATATTTTTCATCAATATGACATGAGTAAAGAAGTTAAAGCTATCTGACAAACGACATGTCATATATATCCAGTAAATGCATATATATTTAGTATATACAGTATAGTATATATATATTCATATATAAATATATATTGCATAAGTATATTATACACACACACACACACACACACACACACACACATACTTAAAAGGGGAGATGAGAGGTAAGTGCACATAACAGGAAACACATCACTCCATTCTGCTGTCAGTACATCAGGCCAGGATGCTTTGTTGCCACCTTTTAAAAAGATGTGTCTTCAGCCCATAAAACCCAAATTGTGAGAAATTCACCTTCACACAGTCTCAAATGTTAATCCTTCTTATTTCTAAACCTTAGCCAAATCAATTCTCTGAGAAAATTTAGGAAAATAGGAAAGTAAATGTGGGTGATTCAGGTACAGAAATCAAGTAATAGGCAAGATCAAACAGCTGCTATAACTCACTTGTAAGACTTGACACTAGAGGGTTCAGGGGGCTTCAAATAATTCCCACTGAATTCTCCTTTGAGACATTTTAATACAAATTACCATTTGTTTGTCTTACACCTAGTTACCTGTTTCCACAAACTTTTATTTATTTATTTTTTTGCTGGGATTCATTTAATGTGTACAACGGCTAAATGACAGAGGCAGGAGAGCCGAGCACTTCTGATTTGCCTGGGGTTGTCCTCCCGCACTGCCTTTGGGACGACTTCCAACACTCCCAACGTTCTCTGATTGGGGAAGTAATTCTTATGGTGTCATTTTGATGGGGAAAAAGAAAACCCAAAAAGTAAGATAAAAGCATAATAATTTAAGACAATAATTTATTGTCTTTTAATAATTTAAAAGACAATAATTTCTACAACAACTATTACTCCAAACCATAGTCATATGCAAATTAATAAACACCTGTTTGGCCAAAGGAAACAAGGAGTGATTCCAGAAGAAATATTTTTTTGTTATACATTGGCCTATCACTCCAGTTAGACAAGTTTGGGTGGATGGAGTATTATTTTATAGCTTAAGGTGTCTGTATTTCAAGAATTAGTATAACGCAAAAACAAGTAGAGTCAAGCTTTATACTCTATGTAGAAACTCAGGGTGTGGTTTGGTGGAGAATAGAAGTGATTAAGAGAAAGGCTAACACAAGAAAAGAATAGTTTAAAAAGCCTTCCAATAGAATGTATTGAAGAAGTTGGCAAAGAGGACAAAAGCAAGAACATATAACCTCAAAACTGAAGATTAAGGACACTGCAGAAAACAGAATAAACTCAAGTTTACATGGAATATCAGAGGACTTTTCAACAAAGTGCTAGTTAAAGAAAATATAAATTTCCAACCCAGGAGACTCAATAGAAGAGAAATAAGATTAGGAAGAAGAAAGCAAAGCAACTCCTGCTTTTGAAAAATCCAAGTGGACAAAATATTTTATTCCAATCATAATTTTAGGAAGAAAAAAATGAATGATTAAGCTATAACTACGAAAAAACATTCTTATTTTTGGAACGGATTCTGAATTGTGATTTAAAAAAAAAAAAGATGGTCTTGCTTCAGATTCTAGAAACTACTCATACCTGTCTTTGATTTGGGTAGAAATAAACTCCTGTAACATCAAATTCTCATTTAACAATTAATATAGACATATTTTGTTGCCCAACTATGGCACAGTGGACGTGGAAATATGGAGCAAGATTTTATCACAATGACCTGTAGAGAGAGAGGGCTGTGGCTACTGCCAGAGTCTAGGAGCAGGTCTCCAGGGACACTAAATGCACCACAGAGAGGAGGCTGCAAGTGCACTTAAAGAATTAGCCCCATCAAATGGCAACAGCGCTTCTAAAAAGAAACACCGGGCTGAATGATCCCTTAAACCATGATCACAAACAACTAGCATTCTAAGAGCCTGAGGTTCTGCGGTGCTGTTAAAAAGAAAGGAAAAATTGGTCTGTGATGATTTCAGCAGAAATGCCAAGATAAATGCAATTGTCAACCAATTAGGAGAGTATGCCTGAAAGGAAATCCTGTTCTGAAAGGTAAAACTATGAGTTTACCGTGCATATGATATTCATATGCAACGGCAACGTTGGCTTCATAGTATGTCAAGAATTGCGAAAACTATATTTATCAGAGGAAAATAGAATTTTATGGTCCTTAGAAAGCATTTCATCCTTCTTATTACAGAAATGAGAAATCTGAGGTTCAGAAAGTTTATGTGTTACCCATAAATACCCCAAAATAATACCCAAAATTATGGTCCTCCCTTCTTCCTAGCATAATGTTTTTTTAATCTCAGTAATAATATTTTTCAGATGTATTTCATTTAAAAATGCCAACTAAATGAGAAATTTGTTCTAAAAGCACTTTGTTAAGTTAAATATTTTGTCAATTAATAAATGGACTGTTCAGTAATTAAAAATATATGCGTATGATTCAGAGCTTAGGTATGTGAATGTCTCCTATGGTGGTTCACCACATCGTAATCATATGGAACAGTTTTGGGCATCCCTGAGTTCATGACTCATTTAAAAGACAAAAGGCTATGCAAAAGGCTTATACTATCAGGAGTCATATTATTACTGATTCCCGTAGAAGTAATTCTGTTCTGCAGTCAGGCAAATATTTAGTTTACATTATTGCGAATGCATTGTGGAGAATATTCCGTCTTTTTAAAGAAGCAACAACAGGATGTGTTATTAGTGTTTTCAGTAATCTAATTAGTGAATTTACATACGGACTACCTCTTGAACAACTTCCTTCTGAAAAGGTTCTCTGCATGCAAAGAGGATATACATCTTGAAGACAAAATAAAACAAGTGATTCAGCCAGATGCCTTTTCAGGTTGTGATTTAAAGGTTTAAAGACAGTTTCAGGGGTCTGAAACTGTCTTTAAATGAAAATGTCTGAAACATTTTTACATTCATCTGCAGTACATTGTTTCAGTTAATGAGTTAGAGTACGTTATAATTATTAAAGGTCAGTTGTATTTCATTACTATTTTAATTGTAAATATCACATTGTATGGCTCTTTAAGTTCTGCCTTCGGATGTTAATGTGCACTGGCCGGACATACTCAGCTTTAAATTATACAGGGTTGGATCCTTCTTTGGTAGCAACAGTACTCCTTTGTTCTGTACAAACTTCAATTACCTGGAGTTTGAAGGACCCTTCATTTTCAATTGCCGACCATTAGAGAACACCCAATTTTAAATATACTGTGATTAAGTTATTTTATGAGTTGAACATCAACTCATAAAAGTTTCTATACTGTTGAAATGTAAGTGAAAAAAGTTTTTAAGATCTTTTTTGTGATATTCCTTTCTCCATGCTACAGTTCAGGCATGGCACCTCCATGAAAGTGTGTACCCAGTGGCTAAAACAAGACCTGGGTATGACAGTCAGGCAGAGCTGGGCTCAAATCCTACTTTGTTACTTATTATCTGGTGGATGTAGGTGAATATGTAATGTCTTCGTGTCTCTGGTTCAACTTCTGTAAGAGGGGAATATGGATTCCATGGAAGAGCATAGATGGTTTAGGTGCCCTAATTGTTGTTAACGTGACCTCATTGCTACCACTTCCAAAAAACCTCCTCTGAATTCCTTCAGGGATGCCAAAACTTGTTTTTGCCCCAATCCATTTTTCCATTTAATTCTCAGTTTGCCAAATGGCAGCCTCCCCTGGGATTTCAATGGGGCAGAAAAGTTAGACTTCCCTGCAGGCAGTTGCTGCCAGATGCATGAGTGGATATGAGATCCACAGACGCTCACAGATGCATCCTTATGAGCTCCTTGGAGCTTCAGTATGAGATCATCCCTTTTTTTCCTGAGCTTTAGTGAAGTACTTCTCTGACTTTTCCTTGCACAATCTTTCAACAATTGTGTAAATTCTTAATTCCTATAGTAACAATTCCATTCTTGGATTACATAGAGTAGCTTCTGTTTTCCTAAGTAAAATAGACAAATACACTAGTAATATCATAAAACAAGAAAAAAATATCAAATATTTTAAACCAACTAAGTAAGCTGTGAGCTAAGTCATACTTTTAACAATAACAGAAAATAAAATCTATCACCTGTTATTCAAATAATATGATAATTATAAATATTTATTGAGGACTTACTAAGTCTAAAAAAGTTCTAGGGAGTTTTAATTTTTTACCCATTTTGTGCTTACAAGTAACCTATGTAGTAACTGCTGTTATTATTTTATTTAATAGATGAGGAAACTGAGGCACAGAGAGGTTAAGTAACTCACCCAAGAACATACAGGCTATGAATGGAAGAGTAAAAACTTGAAATGAACAAGTTTGGCTGTAGAACCTGCACACTTTTCACCACAATGAGTAATAAAATATACTGTTTCGATGCCTAGCTTTACCCTCCTGTTCTATATTTTATACCCTGTGCCTATAATGACTGCCTCATGAGCTTGTTGTATTAGAGGAGATTTTTGCTTCAAACACTTAGCGCACTGGGTCCTCCAGAATAGACATTAATTAAGAGGACATCTATTAATAATATTATTAACATTTTTATTTTTTAATATTAAGACTTCCTCTAATAATTACCATGATGAGTTCTCTGAGGGCAGAGACCTTGCCTGGTTAATTTCTCTAACTTAGAGCAGCAAACACAGTGCCCAGCATAAGCAGAATTGTTCTAGGCTTTCTGTTATCAAAGTTTAATAAAATATCACTGGTGAACTGTGTTTAATTACCATATTTATCAATCAGAATTTACATAGTTAAAATAGTTATGATATTGCATAAAATAGTATTAAGAAATAATAATTGTACTGGATTAAGAGATTTATGAATAAAAAAATCATCATTTGCATCACAGGAAACTTTGATTTGCAAAAGTATAATTAGGATTTTTTTTGAGGTCTGGTGTAAAACGTATCAGGTTTAAAAGAAAAAAATCATATTCTATTCAGATGGTGATATCAAATGATATTTCAAAAAGGCATTGCTTAGGGAGGATGGATTATATTTGTAAAAGACAATTATGTTACTCAAATAATATTTTAGACACCAAGATATTAGCAATACAATATCTAAAAGGAAATTATATACATAAGTATATATATATATGTTATATATACACATGTATATATAACATAGCATATATATATGCTATGTTATCACCCATACGATGTTGAAGAAAATGATTTATGAATTATTCAGTTTAGGTAATATAATCATAGCAATCAATACTTTCCTGTACTCATTAAATTGTACAGTTTATTAATGATAAATAAATAAATATAATTTTGGAAAACATTTCAACCTTATTATAAAATGGTTATGTGTGTCTTAAAATAATAAACAGAAGTTCTCATCAGGAAGATAATATACATGTGCCTAAATTTATTTTCAGTTAAGAACATGAAAAAAGACAGTTAGATTAAGACCTTTAAAAATGTTGCTGAACGTTCTTTTTTTTTCCCTTCCTCACATCAAGACGGATACTTTGACAAATGAACTCAAGAGCATGCCTCTTTGATTATTTCTGACATTTTATAAGACCAGATATGCAAATGTCCTTGGGTTGAGAACATTTACTTAGCAAGTACAACATTTGTGTCTGTGTAAAAATAGCTGAAGTAGATCTGGCTTCTGTAGACATTTCATTTTTTATAATATTAATTTTTGTCAGGATCTTTTGGTATTAATTGTTTTATTTAATAAAATTTCTTGTTGTTTTGTTTTTTAATGTTGTAAACGGACAAATGGAGATGGGCTGAAGGTCAGATAACCAGGCTGTATGATATATAATTTACTTAGAAAATCTTTAGGCAGTTTCCATGGCAGCTAAAAAATAAATATGTGATAAAATAAATTATTTAAAGTTCAACTTCTCTTTAAAGATATTAGGGTTCATATCTCTTAAACACAGAAAAGAAGTATTAAAGACTGTTTCACAAGTATGTCGCTTATTAACAAATACATTTCATATATTTAAAAAACTCTACATATACTTAAATTACAAAAAAAAAATCTATATTATATATTGAAGATTTCAAACTTCAATTATTGGAGCTGTCAAGAGGGATATATATTTCATTTATACCCAATATATTTTAAGTTCCATACTCCCCTGCATCTCTAAGATACCAGATTACCTGTATTTTTTATATCTTGTTGCCCACACCTGAGCACTTTAGTCCCTATGGTAACTTCCAGTATTATAAGGTTCTATCCATGACCATATAATCTTGAACAAGAGTCATAAATAATCCATGTAGCAGTGAATCTTGCTGTCACATTAGTTTTTTAGCTAACCTGGTATAATTACATTTATGAAATTAGTAGATTGTTTGCTCTGTCTTTGGTAGTGATGTAGCACACAGTGAGAGAAACAAAGGAGCTTATTGACCACCAGAGCTGCAAAATGTAAAGAGAATTTAGTGCTTTCCACCTAGAACTAGATTTACTACTGGGGGAGCTAGGGACTTAAGTGGAGAGGCAGCTGTTCTAATAAATCTATTGTGTGACCTCTAAATCCACATGGGAGACCTAATGATTTTGATATGGACTTTTGATATACCTCTAATCTTTAAAAATATTGATTTGTTTATATCTAACTTATTGCCTATATATTTACTTACACATATACATGTGTGTGCATATATGTGTATATACATGTGTGTGTTCTCCTTTTGAAATTTTTTTTTTTTTTTTTACTATGAGGATAAATTGTACCCTTGTTGGTAACTTTTCACTCTCCATTTTTATTTAGATGCACTATGCTATAACACGTTTTTCTACTCTAGTTAAAATAGGAATATATTACTAATATTATAAATTTCAAAATTAGAGCTGTATTTTCCTTGTTTATATTCTCACATTTATCATTTTCTATATCAATAAATTTTATTAATTATTTAATTATTATTTTAAGTATAATATGTAAAAATGTCCATGTTAATTGCGATATGCTTCAAACAATTAGGTTGGAATTTTTCAGAAAATAAAATTGACATAGAGTTTTATAGACTGCACAGAAATTTTCAAAAATCAGAGAGAGACTAAGAGTGAGAGAGACAGAGACACAGAAAGAGAAAGAGAGAAAATATTAAATGAAATTAAAATTTTTACAGTATTTAAACAAAAAACCCTAACAAGCAAAGGAATACCCTAACGTCATGTAAAGAAAATGATCTCAGTTTAGTTCCTTTCTTACCATAAATTTCAAAAATATTTTAACAGTAACTTATTTCCCTATGTCTCTTTCTGTGAAAAATGCATAGTTCTTTTAACTTTAATATTATTTTCAAATGAGATGATTCTATTTAGATACTAGGTAATGTGGTTCACTTATGCTGATAATGCTGAATTCACTTTAATAGTTGTCACATGAAAATTAAATAGGTCTTTCAAGGAAGTCAGTAAAAGAGAGCGTGTTAAAGAGGTTTTAAAAAATTTAAAACCCCCTAAAGAAAACAGTTGCAACATCTGTTATTTTTAGTATACAATATTTTAAAGTCTTTAAGTCCATATGCCAGGACAGTACTAGAAAAACCCAATCCTAAAGTAATCTTAATCAATAATAGAGTGGGGATAGTGAAATATATCTGAACACCCCTTTAAAATGAACTGTTTATCAATTCAAATGAATACATAGAACAATAATCAAATCTAATTTCATAAAGGCAAGCTTAAAACTTCAATTCTTGGTTTATTTTGTTTTGTAAATAAAGGATCAAGAAAACAGTTGTGATTTTGTAACAAATCTATGGCATTATAATATCCATCAATACAAAAATTAGAATTATAATGTTCCTCAATAAAAAAATTAAATTTAAATTGAGCAAGCAGTGAATAAGTTTGAGATTAAAGAGATCACCATAATAGTTGGATTAATAAAGAGACAGCTCTAGTGATCTATTTTGTAGTCAGAAATTTTATTCACAGGGTAAAATGACAGAAGAGGTATTGAAATACTTTATAATTATTAAAAATATTAATAGTAACTAAAAGAGCATTGGACATGCTTGAAAATCTGTATTTATATTTTGCTGATAAAAGGGAAAAGGTGAAGTCAGGAGTAGAAGAAAGTCAGCTGAGACTGTCTTAGCCAGGAGAGGGAGGTTCTGCTTCAGGATCTTAAGGTAATTTATTCTCCAGGGACTGCAAAAAATTAATATGCTAACATTTACTGTGCATTTATTATATACCCTTGGGTTTTTTTGAAATGAGGAAACCTGGTAGGAGCCAGCTAGGCTTTGCTCTGCAACTGTGTTGGGGGTCCCAAGATCACCTTCAGGCTCAATGATTTGCTAGAAGGTCTCCCAGGACTCGCAAAAGCTGTTATTCTCACAAATATGGTGAAAAAAATATACAGATTAAAATCAGCCAAGGCATGTAGCACCTGCATAAACGACCTCAACTTACCTAGACTCTAGACTCACAAGAGCAAAATCAGATGTCCAACCTAAATCATATTGTTAGCGTAAACTATATGATCACATTGGTACCTTGTGGCTTACTGCCTCAGGCATGCAAACACACTCTTATTGGGTAAAATATTCCAAAGGCTCAGAGTTCATGTCTCTGGGGCTGGCCAAGGGCTAGTCATAAAGACAGGACTTTCTTGGGTATGTGCCAGGTTTGAGCTGCCCAGTACTGCTGAATTAATTCTTTCCTGTATAGTAATCAATTACCCCCAAACTCAGTGGCTTGAAACAACATTTATTACCTTGCAGCTGCTGTGGGTCGGGAATCCAGCTGCAGATTATCTGGGTCCTCTCCTTCAGTGTCTCTCACAGGTGGCAAAATGTTGGCCAGAGACATAATCATCTCGGGGTACACTTCCAAGTTCACTCACCCGGTTGTAGGAAAGATTCATTTCCTCATGGGCTCTTGGACAGTGAGCTTCAATTCCTCACTAGCTATTGGCCAGGAACAGTCCTCAGTTCCTTGTCATGTGAACCTCTCCAACATGACAGCTTGCTTCCTCAAAGAGAACGAGCCAGGAAGTCAAACGAAAGAGCAAAAGAGTGCTGGCAGGAGAAAGGGTGCTAGCAAGATGGAAGTCATAGTCTGTATAATCTAGTCTTGGAAGTGATAACGCATCACTTTTGCCATATTTATGTTCATTTTTTTTTTTTTTTTTTTTTGCGGTATGCGGGCCTCTCACTGCTGTGGCTTCTCCCTTCGAGGAGCACAAGCTCCGGACGCGCAGGCTCAGCGGCCATGGCCCACGGGCCCACCCGCTCCGCGGCACGCGGGATCCTCCCAGACCGGGGCACGAACCCGCGTCCCCCGCATCGGCAGGCGGACCCCCAACCACCGCGCCACCGGGGAAGCCCCATATTTATGTTCATTTGGAGCAAGTTAAAGGTGCAGCTCACATCAAGGGGAGGGAATTGCCCAAGGGCGTGAATACCAGGAGGCATGGCTCATTGACAACCATTTTCGAAGCCTGCCTACCACAATACTGAACATAACGAATTTTTACAAGAAATCCAGAACAATTGGCAAAGCCACGCTGTGGCTCTGGTGCATCAAGACAGAAGCAAAACTACTTAGTAATCATGTCTGAACACAAAGAGAAAGATACAATACGATCAGAAAATTCATGCCCCTCTCTTGACTAACATGTATCACAACTGCTTCTTGACCTATGCTTTACCTATGCATAGGGTTACCTATGCTAAACCTAGCAGTGCTTAGTTCCTCTTTCACCCTAGATAAAAATTGTTAAGATTTAACCATGAAATTGAACTCACCCCCGGGAGAAAACAATCTAGAACAACTCCTCATTTCTTTAAACCCCCTCTAAACCCAAACTCTGTAACGAGCCTGTTCTAAATTCTTCTTGCTGAGATGCTTCATGGCTACACATGGAAAGCTTTCTTCCCTGCTGTACTAAGCTAGCACACCTAACTCTTTTACTGTATGTGATTCCTTGTGGTCTTTGGCTGGTGGGGATAGATTTTAGGCTTTGTACTTGGAACTTTGCATATATTATTTTATTGAAATCCCCAAAACCCCATTAGACATGTACTATTAATAGTTGTAGTTATCAAATAAGTATTGGAGGCTTAGAGAACTCTTAATAATTTTCCCTACTGGCAAAGCTAAGAATTAAACCCAGTCAGTTTGCCTCTTTCATGAGCTTTAAATCACTCAACACGTCATATTTTTCTTCTACTAACTCTTGGCTAAGTACTACCATAATGGTGTAATGATATGTTTTTTGTATCTATCTCACCTTTAAACTCTAATACTCCCTCTGGAGGGGACAGACTGCTTTATAAGTCTTCCTGTTAAATGAATAAAATATTGCAGTTGACCACATATATGTGTTAGATAGACAGACATTAGCAGCAAGGAGGTGACAGTGGCGAAAAGACAAGAGGGGAGTAGTCAAGTTACACCCCGACCATCTGGGGACCCTCCCCGACCCCACCCAGAAAAGGCAGAACTATTATGGTCGGGTGGTGGGCAACTTATCCTGATAAAGAGGGGACACAGTAACACAAGGGAACTTCCCTGGGCTGCCCGTGCCCAGACTAGACCGGCATGTAACCGATAGTAAACCCTAACTCATCATACCATCACTCTAGTAAAATCTGCATGTGGTTTTGCCCCCGCCCCAGGTGGGCTTTTCTTAGCGAATCAAGGGTAAGGGCACGCACAATAATGAACTTGTTACCTAACCCGGGGACTGCCAATCAAATAATGATCCCCTGTCACTCACCCACGATCGCACCCCGCCTCTTCACAGAACGCTCCTTATAAACACCCTTAAGCCTGTACAGGAGGGCTGGTTTCACTTCGCAGAAACAGCCCGCTCCCACTCTGAGGGTGTAACTATGCTTCAGTAAACTTTGCTTTGCGCCTAAGTCCGAAGTGGTAGCCTGTAATTCTTTGCTTGCTGTCTATCACAAGGACCGAGATTGCTGGTCTGGGTCTTCCGTTGACCTCCTCGGTTGAAGCTATTTGACGCAACGCATGCCAACCCGGTAACATTTATTTGTATTTTACTTATAATCAGATGTGTATAAAATTAAATTATATTTTCATTCCTGACATCTATCCTGCACTTCATTTCTAAGTTTCTGTTATTGCTCTGGACTTTTCTTTTGGTTAAATTGAATATGTACATCTTGTTTTGCATTCAATCCCTCGCTACGAGTTTCTCTCTCTCCTTCAGCTGCATGTCTGCTTTCCTGTGCCTGACTTTCTGGGTGGTTATCTTTCTCATATATCTGGTCTTCTGGAATTATGGTCTGTTTTACTAATTTAATCCTGACACACCAAAACCATCTTCATGACTGAATCCTTATTTCTTGCCTTAAGCCTGGATAAGAACGACGCTCAGGACTTCTGGGGATTCTGTTCATTACGTGATGGTGTGTAATGCCCACATGCTTGGATTTTAGTGCTGTTTAATACCTACTTAATGACTTGTTGCTTGAAGGTCATCTTTGCCTAACTTTCCAGTCTGTCTAATCTCTTTTTTTTTCCAATACGATCAATGCCTCCTAAAAGTTGCCTGAGTTCTGGATGTGACACGCCTAGGTCCTGAATAACTTGGAAAAATGTTTCCACTCTACAGATTTAACAATAAATAAACTTTTACCCAGCTTTCTTCTTACTCACAGTCATGTCAGTGCTATGTGCTGCTACTAGATTTATGTGCCTAGACTGCAAAATCATTTCAAATGTGTTATTTCTTTATTGTAACATCTATCCGCAGTACTGTGTTGCATACAGGTTGCTTTATTCTTAGGTCTGTTGTCTATAGCTCTTGCAATGTACTTTCTTCACTTTTCAAATCTACAAACTCCTCAGTATATTCTTCTTACAGTAGTCAAAATTGTTTATTAGATTCCAAATGACTGTGTATGTATAGATTCATACACAACCTCAAACCTCACTCAAATCCCAATTTGTCTATAAAGTCTCCTTTTTAACATTACCTGTTTCTAGTGATCTTACCCTTTTCATTATCTAAAATATGATTATCTAAATTCTGTGTGGAACTCTCATTTGGTACTTGATGTTTATGTGCTTTACCTGAGCTAGATTTTAAAGCCGACACATAGAAGTCTGTGGACTTCCAAAAGTTAACTTTTTAAGTTAGGGGGGAAAAAAAGAAATGAAACACTTTAAATTATTCACTGATAGAAATAACTTGATGGGTCATTTGTGAATAAGTGGGTTTCATGTTTCTAATACTGGTTCTCTCAGAAGAAGACCTGAAACTAATAATAAAGTACAAATGGATTATTTGGGAAGTGATTCGTGAACCCTGGTGGGAACAAATGGAAACAAAACAGGAAGGGGAGGAGCTAACAAAAGTTGCAAGCAAGATACCGCTGTGGGCAAATGGATTTGGGTGCTGCTAAAGAATTCTGGGAAACGATTTAAAACACAGGCCCAAGACTTATCAAAAGGAGGTGTGGGGTCAGGGTTTTTCCCCAACTCATGTCTGTCATTAGTTGAGTGCAGTTCTCAAAGGGTATTCATTTCCAGTCCTTCCAGGCTGCACCTCTCTTCCAGTGTGCAAGAGCCGAGAAAGCTGGTATGGACATACAAGGCCTTGAGGTAAAACGCTGTGAGGCTGGCAGTTGGCATTTGGGGCAGCCCTTGTGGAAATTGTAAGTGCCAAGGAGATAAGGTGCTAAGGGCAACTACCATTGAGGGTGAAGAAATTAGGAAATATAGATAGTAGGTTGCATTAATTTGGTGTTGGAAAAGTTTGGTTGGAATGTGACTATAATGATAAAAACCACGTTACTAATAATTTCCAAGTACTCCGTTTGATGAAAGACCTCATTACCACATGAAGGATTTTAAGTGGGGAGTCTGGAAAATCAGGTATAAAATTGGAAATTATGATCATCGTATCTCTGTTGCTTCATGTGAGATGGACCTCTATTCCAGGGCCATTTAAAGTGTGGTCTGCAAAGTATGTCACTGGGTCACCATAGTGAAAGGAGCTTGTGTTATAATTTAAATTAACTAGACCAACAGTATACTACTTAGGTCAGCTGGAATTTCAGTTTGCATTCTGGTACAGGTTTCTTATCTCCCATAGCTGGGAGCAAAGAGTTTGTGGACCAGCTATGTTGAGAAGTGTAAACTCATGAAGCTATTTCAACCCACTATGTAACTGTATACCTTTTAAAACATGCCACATTCTATTGCTTTGCTTGCATGCTCAACAAGCAGCCTTTGGATAATAATTCAGTTTTCCATGTAAAGTCTTCAATAGAGGAAAATTGGTTGGGCCAATTAAATTGTTATGGTTAATTTATTGGTTATACGTTTGCTCTAGATGAATAACTCATCCCGCTAATTCATACACATCAGTACCGTGTGAGTTTTATTAATAGATCAGACTCTGAAGAGACTTGTTATCTGAAGGATGCTGATGAAATTGGACTTCTGGATATCCAATGCTTATTTCCAGATCCTAAAATATGGCTGCTGGCTTGTGAAACAATGTCTGGGAGGCCAGTGTGCCTCCATGTGTGATAGTTCTTCCTCATTCCTTTGCAGCAGGAATGGACCTTAAGTGACAGGGGCAGGATTCATTCCTCTTCTAGAATCTAACTTTTTACAGATGTGGAAGTTTACAGATCGTGGTTGTACATGGTCAAAGTACCTCTGAAAAGCTGTTCAAGCCAGGTAATTGTCAAATAAGGAAAATGATATCCATAGAACTGATATTAGTGGACCAAGGTAATTTAGTTAGTTATAGAACATACTAGATCCAGGGTTCTTAAATCCCATTCTAGTACTTTATCTCCTTTTATCAAACTAAATTCTCCAGAAAAAAAAAAAAAATATATATATATATATACACACACACACACACATGTATCATTTGCTAATACTCATTTTCTAACCTTTGCTAGTATTCATTTTCCAACTTTTGCATAGTGAGTAATAATATAGCTGAATGGACAAATATAGAAATGATATCATGAAATTGATAGAACATTTAGTTTTATGCTAAATGAAACCAAATTTATTTATCTCTCTGAGATCTAACTATCAGTGACTTACACATTGGGGGGTGATATTATCATAATTGACCCCATGACTGAAAGATTAAGTAAAATAATAATAACTTAAGCATGGAAAAGAATTTTGTCTAGCTTTTATTTATGTACCCAGAGTTGCCCAATTTAGTATATCCACACTAATAAATGACTATCCAGCAAGCTTTTGAGCAAAATTCTAAAATAGCACTTCTTTTAACAGGAATGAGCTCTATTTAAAAAAATATGTCAACTTACTGTATAGAACAGGTAACTATATTCAATATCTTGTAGGTTACTATAACAGACAAGAATCTAAAAAAGAATATGTATATATATATATATATATATATATATATATATTCCTGAATCACTTTGCTATACACTTGAAACTAACACACCATTGTAAATCACCTATACGTCAATTTAAAAAAAGATGTATCATTTAACAAAATTTTATTATTACTGAAATTATTATTTCAGTTATCCTTTAAATATGGGAGAAAGGTGTAAGTCTAACATGCGTTATACTTTCTTCAATTGTAACTCTTCTAAATATACTTGGAGATTCAGGTTTTGAGTTCATAGACCAGACAGAAGAGGCAGAAGATATACTCTTTTGGAGCACATGAAAATACATTGTGCTCAGAGTATGAAAGTTAATTTAGTTTCTGGATAAATACCTGGGTATCTGTTTCCTAATTGGTAAATAAGGAACTGAAAAAAGAAGATGATATTTTATAATCCTTTCTAGATCTAAAGTGCTGTAATTTAGATTGAGTCTGTATTGATGGTGGATGAGCCTATCAAGGAAGAGAATGTGAAGTGAAAACAACCTCATAGAGTTCTGTGATCAGTCCTATGAGGCAAAGCTAATGGAATATGTGCTAATGGATGAACACTAAGTAATGCAGAAATATCAGTATGCTGAAACTAACTGTATGTTAGTAACATTTGCCCTTAATAATGGGAATTAACAAGTAAAACCATGTTCAACAAGGTATATAGTGTACCAGTGTGTGGTTATTGTGTTTGAAGAACATTTACAAAGGAAGGCATTGGCTAAGAGAGAATAGAAAAAAGAACAATTTGTTCATTATGAGGGACCATCTAACACCACTGGGTGAAAAGTTAAACAACCTATCAATTTTTCCAGAGCTATGCCACTTAGCACTTGTTTGCCACTCTTCCCTATCACTTATTCGATATATGGCTTGATTTATGTACAGATTTTCAACTTTTTCTTTTTGCAAGATTAGAAATTCTTTGAGAAAAGGGAGCGTGTTTTACTCATCTTCATTGTAACACCACACACTATAGTATTTCTCAAAGGGCTGATGCTTAATAAAATTATGTGAGTTAACTAAAATGTCTCCAAAGGCCACTTTGTGGCCATTAACATTATTAATTATGGGCAAAAACTTGGAGGAAATAACACATAAAACCATGTAAGGCAAAGCCCACTGCAAGTTTTCTGAAATATAAGATCTTCCCTTGACATTCAATTGTGAAGATTGTAAAGGAGTGACACTGTACCTTCCAGGAATATGACAACTAATGTCTAATTTGCTCCACATGACTGGATCTAGAGCGGGTTTAACAAGGGAGGTGACCTTGAGAATAGAGGCCATGAAAAATGAACATAAGAACAAAATAAATCAAAACAAAAAAATCTAGAGAAGGTATCTGGGTCCCTGAGAATTTTGTAAAAAAAAATGGATTGTCTATGTCTGATCATTAGTGAACAAAATGTTATTTCTTTTTTTAAGCCACTAACTAGCTGTGTCTCTAATACTTATATCCATTCCTGACTGAAGCACCAAGAACAAAGTATGTAAAATCAAGGCAAACTTGTCTGAAGTGTTAACTACGCCAATGGTAGAGTCTCGGCATTGCATGCTTTCTGATTTCAGAGTATTCTGAATGAATCACTAGTGTACTGATGAAAAAATATTGCTTATATTGGTTCATTATCCTTGGATGATGCCAGGAATTTAGATACAAACCTTGATTACATCACTAACTTCCATGTGTCATGGATCAAGCTTCTAACATCTGTCTCAGTTTACTAACCTGTAAATGCAAATTCAAATATAGAACTCATGCTCTGAATAGAAGAATAGAGGTTGTATAGTAAAAAGCTTTACATAGTTACTTGATGTATAACAAGGGAATCAATATGCAGAAACTATTATTATTTTTTTTCTTTGTACATATGAACATTGTTCATACACACATGTGATTATTTGTTATATACATATGTGATGTGAAATCACATTAAAAGTGAAGGGGAATAAGTTGGTAAACAAAATAGTATGGTACTGTAAAACTCCTAGAAGAAAACATAGGGGAAAAGCTCCATGACATTGGTTCTGGCAAAGACTTCATGGATTTGACACCAAAAGCACAGGCAATAAAAACCAGAATAAACAAGTAGAACTACATCAAATTAAAAAGCTTCTGCACAGCAAAAGAAACAATCAACAAAGTGAAAAGACAAACTACAAAATGGGAGAACATATTTGCAAAACATATATCTGATAAGGGATTAATAACAAAATATATGAGGACTTCCTAAAACTCAATAGCAAGAAAACTAATAACCCAATTTAAAAGTGGGCTAAAGACTTGAACAAACACTTCTCCAAAGAAGACACATAAATGGCCAGCAGGTATATGAAAAAATACTCAAAGTTACTAATAATCTATGAGAATTGACTGCTCTGAAGGACCATCAATAAGATAAGCTAGCTCTTGGAAGTAGGTTCAGTGTCTGAACGAATGCCTTGTTAAGCTTGTTTTGCTTATCTGGCCTTGGTTCTGATGCTTGCAAACCCTGTGTATAGTAACTTTCATGCTTTCCTCCATCTGGCGTGTTGCTGCTCACGTCATTCTTCCTAAGACTTTGCAAGCGGTGTAAAATTCTCATGAGAGGAAAACCTGGACATTGTCCATTGCCCCACCTATCCCTGCTCTGAGCTGTTCACCCATGTCAAACTCTGACTTGCCTCACAAAGCTCCCTAGGTACTCTGCCCAAGGGACGGAGACATCTTTCTTTTTTCTGCTCTTTGCTGCCCTCACCTGACTGAGACTGTCCTGTTAAAAACTTTTGAGAAAAGAATGGTTGAGTCTAGGGGTATAATGGCCTGAGAACTTTAAGATGCATCTCTTTCATTTCATTTAAGGGAGTAAGCAAGAGAGAAACATCCACAGACCAAAAAAAAAAAAAAAAAAAAAAAAACAGGAAAAAAAATAAATCCTACAAATTTTAAATGTTAAATTACTACTAAAAGATGCTGGTCAAATTCTGTCTAAGAGAATAAATCTTTCTCTGCCCCATTTCATACCCATCCTATGAGACCTCTTCTTATTAACAGAGCATTTTATATTATAATGTTGTATTGTAATTTCAAAATTTGTGGTAATAGGTTTTATTACTTTCAAGTATACATCAGTACATATTGTTCTATGTTCTCCTTCATGGTGTTTTAAAGAATAATTAGTTATTTTAAATAATCTGTATTGTAAAAAGAAAAAAAGTTACTAGTAATCCCAATTACCCAAAGAAAATATCTATTTACACTTTTTCTTGGTCCTCTCTAACCCTTAGTCGTAAACATATAAATATCACATAGAAAATGTTATATACATGAATATAGAGTGTATTATTACATATTTTTGAAAATGAGGTGCTGAAATTTTATTTCCATGCATTTTTGACTAAATTCAGGACATTTATATTTTGCTTAGATTCAAGCCATCCATTATTTAAACTCACATACAATGCATTACGTAGTGTAGCTATCTAGAATTCCACACTCTTGTTTCCTCTGTACTGAAGGACATATAATCTGAGGAACTAAAATCTAAATATCAAATGCCTTTCTCACTTAAAAAGCCTGCTATCTGTCTGAAGAAGAGCAATGACAATATGGGTCCTAGTAGGACTCCACAGAAGAGTGCTAATTAGCCCTTTGACAAAGTTACTGATGCTTTCATGATTAACATTAGTGTTCAAGAGCAGATTAAGATAATTCTAACATTGCTCAATATTTAAATTCTATGAATATGCATTGGTATACATCACATTTATTTGATAATATGAAAACGATGTTTTGGAACTTTCTTCTTTTGTACTAAAAAAAAGTGTTATAAACCGTCACTGTACTTTCACTAAGACCTCATTCATTATGTGTGAACTGGGGCATGAAAAATATCCATTTTTAAACTACTCTAAGAAAAAAATAAAGAATATTCCAGTTTTTAGTGTTTGTCAGCCTTACAGGGAGGCTCTGGACCATAGTTTATCCCTCTAATTTCAAAAGATCAAGGCTTATATACCACCTGTTTCAACCGTCGTATTTGGCGTTCACTGTATTGGCCGACGCCCCTACTCAGGTGGTTTGTGTTACCCAAGTGTAAAATCCGCAGCCTGTGGAAAATTAGAAAACACATTATGACGTATCTTACTGCCCAGGATTAGTCTGAAGGTGCCAATGTATTATTAGCAGGAGTGATACATGCCAACACCTACAAAAGTCCAATTGTCAAGGCAAGCACCTGCATCTGTCCACTTGAAGCAGGGATTCCTGCCTCTCCCATTAGCCATAGAAACTTGACCAAGTTCCATTGACACACCAAAAATTATTCCTGCCTCCGTCTCTCCTCTCAAGCCAGCAGTTCCTGGAATGGCACAGGTACCTTAGATTTAACCCAAATTACATTAACTACCTGTCATACATGATTTAAGTAAGACAAGGGCTGTGATGAAGAGGAAGCAAAACCAGAAAATGTCATTAGCTTTCTGCAGAATCCTCCAGGCTCCAATTGACTCACAATTGGTTCTTAGTCGTACATAGGGCAAATCATAAAATGAAATGGTAGGGTACAGAAGCATTACTGCCCTTAATGGCTTGATCTTCTTATAATTCATCTGACTGCATCTGCAAGGACTGTGAACTCCTTTAGGATTCAGTAGCCACCTTGGGCATGATCATATGTACCATTTCATGCTCTTTTAGTACAGAAGGACTACTTCCTGGCTGAGGCATTTGTGTCCATAGCTTCGGCCACCTGTACTCAACTGCGTTTAGGAGGGGAAGGCTTATACTAACTTCCTGTTTAAATAGGAGCTATGTGAGGAAAACTCTCTTGCCCTCAATTTATTTTTAAAAGCTTTCTAACAAACTTTCAATTAATCTGATCACCAAGAAACTCATTATATACACTTTCATTTAAAGATTAGGAAACTGTTACCCAGAGATAAAGCAGCTTTGTTCATCTTATACAATTTGTTAGTAGCCAAGCCATCTCTGAACCTCAATTTTCCTGACATCAAGCCCTACTCTCTTTTTAGTACAACATTCACCTTGCAAGTAAGAGAATGTCTGCTTCATATATGTAAACAACTTTAAGTGTCTGTTACTTATATTTTTAAATTAATATAATTTCTTTTACCTCAGGTAAAGTACGTACATCTTACTGAAGGTATTTTTTGACAGATTTATCAGTTTCATGTTTATATTCACACTACTTTATGAACTATAGATTGAAAACTTTACTGCCAAATGTAAGCACACTATGTATAATAAATATTAACATTAATAATGAATGCAAAAAATATTTACAACACATTAAGGAACTATTTTTTAAGTGAAAATAAAATAAATAGTATTAAATGCTCCAGGAAAAGCTAACTGATGTTTTCCAGTCAGTTTAAAGGAAATGTCATAACCCATCCTCCCAAAATAACTCCTTCTTTTAGCATATGAAGTGGTGTTTTAAAGGAAGATTCATCCAGCTTTCTATAATACCTGTCAATTATCATGGAAATTAAAGAACAAAAAGGAGTGCTGTCTACAGCTGATCATAACAGTCACCAATTGATTCTCTTTCAAATTGGGGAAAAAATATGTTTGCAGTAAAATCACTTTTACTCTGTTTCAAAACCTTGTTAAGTTTTCTTTTTAAATGTTGATCAAATTGTTTGCTTTAGAAGAGATACAGGCCCTTTGAGAAAACAGTTTCTCAAATAGGCTCAGAATTTTGTATCTCAAGCCTTTTTCCTGAGATATACAGAGACAATCCACATTGATAATGAAACAAATTCAAATTTCAGTTCTCAATAGACTCAATGGACTCAGCTCAGTAGGGGAGATCAAAAGGAAGGAGAGAAGCTTGGGTTAAGCTACAAAAGTTGCTGTGGAACTTTTTTCAGACTTGTAGAAATAAAACAAAACAGAAAATATGTGGAATTTCACACACTCAGCTACTCTATAATTCTTCTCACCAGTTTTTTTGTTAATGATTGTAATTTGTTAGAAAATATGTAATGTAGGAAAACAAAAAGAATTCAAAAGATATTATAAGAAAATTCCTTTTATGAGAGGGATTTAAAAAACTCTCTCATGGAAAAAAGCGGCTGTAACTGGAAAAACCCTGTCTTGTCTATTGGTGCATAAAAACGCACCCCCCAAATTTAATAGCTTATAACAATAAGAATGTATTATCTCTCACAAATTTGTGTGCCATTCTTCTGGTATTGCCTGAGTTCATTCATGTGACTGCATCATTGGCTGGGAGCTGACTGACCTGGGGAAACTGAGGTGGCTTTCTCCCTTCTTTTTAAAAAGATTTTCATTTTGCACTGGGTCCCAGAGATTACATAGGCAACCCTAGAAGCAGGGGAGAAGCGAGGATGCTAATCTAGGTGTGAGATGTTGGTAGTCTGAACAGTATGGTAGCAGAAAAGGTAGTGCAAAGTATTTTGGATTTTGAATATATTTTGATTAGAGAGTGAAGAGAAGCCTATGTTAAAGTGTTTGTAGTGTTACAGAGAAAGGAGAGAGGCTTCAGTGTCAAATTTTATCACTATCCAGATTTACTTGTCCTTCAGATAAATGTCGTACAAGCAGGAACTCAAAGAAGCAATGTATTCAGTGTCATAGCCAAAGTTCCTTTCAGCTTTGAAAACTAATACAGATATACTAATGTTGTGACTCCTAGTAAATTAGTTGCCTCCCGTACCTCAATTACCTCATCGGTGAATTTGTAATACGACATTTTGTTCTACGATTTAAGGGAATGATTTATCTGGCACAGTATCGAAAACATAAAAATTATTTTCTTGACCCTACAAAGTTATAACAGTATATGAGTACCTTAAACAAGTGTGCGAGCATCATTACGGTTCTTTTCCATGTACAATAATTACCTTTTTGTGTGTGCGCCATATCTCAATAATAGGAGCTTTTTCATTTTTCTCAAATCACTTCCATATGAACATTTGTCTTTACCAACTCAGTTAGCCTTGCATCAGTCTAGTGAGGATAAAAATCGACCAGTGTTCAATACATATTATTTATTCAGTTATGGCCTAGTTGCTGTGGAGATATAGACTAAGCCTCTGAGTTTCCCAGTATAATGAGTACTAATTTCTTGCTTTCCAAATCCAGTTCCCTGAAGAGAATGGGCTGTTATGTCAAAATAGTTTTCTTCTAGTAACCTATGTTTCTTTTATTAGATATCTTGCTCCACCTTCACTGGATCTTGAATCTTTTATGTTTGACGTACCCCCTGACTGACATTCTAATTCTGATGAACTCTATAACTGGATTGAAACTTCCTTCTCTTAAAGCTTCAGACATAAAGATGAAGCTTTTAAGAATGGTTTACCAATTCTTCTTTAGAGAATAATGACTTTTTCCCAAAAGAAGAAAAACAATGGGTTCATAGTATGTTTTCTATTATTAAATGTCATGCTACAGTGTAAAAGGAACATCACACTTAGTTTTTACTCAAGAGGTAGAATTATTGAATGGTTATTAGTTCCTTTATGATTATTATTATCTGTGAGAAGATTATTCCAAATAGGAATAATCAAATGGCATCACTTTTTAAAAAATTTTATTTTATTGAAGTATAGTTGATTTATAATTTGTTAATTTCTGCTGTACAGGAAAGTGAGTGAGTTATTCACACATATACATCAAATGGTATCACTTTCTGAAGCATTGATTTTTTTTCTTTTTTTAAAATTTTTATTGGAGTTTAGTTGATTTACAATGTTCTGTTAGTTTCAGGTATACAGCAAAGTGAATTTGTTATACATATATTAATACATATACCCACTCTTTTATAGATTTTTTTTCCCATATAGGCCATTACAGAGTATTGAGTAGAGTTCCCTGTGCTATACAGTAGGTCCTTATTAGTTATCTATTTTATATATAGTAGTGTGTATATGTCAATCCCAATCTTCCAATTTATCCCTTCCCCCTCTTACCCCCTGGTAACCTTAAGTTTGTTTTCTACATCTGTAACTCTATTTCTGATTTGTAGATAAGCTCATTTGCACCCTTGTTTTTAGATTCCACATATAAGTGATATCATATGATATTTACCTTTCTCTGACTGACTTACTTCACTCAGTATGAGAATTTCTAGGTCCATCCATGTTGCTGCTAATGGCATTATTTCACTCTTTTTTATGGCTGAGTAATATTCCATTGTATATACTTACCACATCTTCTTTATCCATCCTCCCTTTAATGAAATTTAGGTTGCTTCTGTGTCCTGGCTCTTGTAACTAGTGTTGCAATGAACATCGGGGGTGCATGTATCATTTTGAATTATGGTTTTCTTTGGGTATATGCCTAGGAGTATGATTGCTGGATCATATGGTAGCTCTATTTTTAGTTTTTTAAGGAACCTCCATACTGTTCTCCATAGTGGCTCTACCAGTTTACTTTCCCACCAAAAGTGTAGGAGGGTTCCCTTTTCTCCACACCCTCTTCAGCAATTATTGTTTATAGATTTTTTTGAGCATGGCCATTCTGACTGGTGTGAGGTGATACCTCATTGTAGTTTTGATTTGAGTTTCTCTAATAATTAGTGATGCTGAGCATCTTTCCATGTGCTTTTTAGCCATCTGTATGTCTTCTTTGGAGAAGACATACAGATGATTTTTTTCTTTATTTAAAAATTTTAATCCTGGGCTTCCCTGGTGGCGCAGTGGTTGAGAGTCCGCCTGCCGATGCAGGGGACACGGGTTCGTGCCCCGGTCCGGGAGGATCCCACATGCTGGGCCCGTGAGCCATGGCCGCTGAGGCTGCGCGTCCGGAGCCTGTGCTCCGCAACGGGAGAGGCCACAACAGTGAGAGGACTGCGTACCACAAAAAAAAAAAAAAAAAAAAAAAAAAATTTAATCCTAATTTGACCTTTCTCTAACTCTTAAAATCAGGCAGAGTTGCTGCGGTTCAGGATAGAAAGAATGTTTAACCATTGTTAAACATCCTTCTACTATCATGATATAATCCATTATGAGATCTGACCAAGACCACCTTAAGATTCCCCTCAGCTTGACTACACTTTAGAGGGGTATTTTCCTGACTATAGGCCCCTGCTCTTCAGCACATTTACTTTAGAAAACTTGCAACTTTCAATATTTTCTATGCTGATTTGAGATGCAAATCTTCTCGCAGCCTCTGGCCAGTTTTACAACCCAGGATTGTCTTTCTCAAGGATCTAGAAGCCATCCTTTTGAGATGTAAGCTTTAAGAAAGATAGTTGGGAAGGAGATGCAAGAGAGAGGAGATATGGGGATATATGTATATGTATAGCTGATTCACTTTGTTATAAAGCAGAAACTAACACACCACTGTAAAGCAATTATACTCCAATAAAGATGTTTAAAAAAAAAATAATGTCTAAAGAAATTAAAAGTAGAACTCTCATACAATCCAGCAGTTCCACTCTGGGTATTCATCTGAAGAAATGATGACACTAATTTGAAGATACATGCACCCCAGTATTCACAGCAGCATTTTATACATAAATACACACACACACACACACACACACACACACACACACACACACACAGTGGAATATTACTCAGTCATAAGAAAGAATGAAATCTTCCCATTTGCAACAACATGGATGGGCCTGGAGGGTATTATGCTTAGTGAAATAAGTCAGATAGGGAAAAACAAATACTATATGTTCACTTATGTGTGGAATCTAAAAACAAAACAAACAAACAAATACAACAAAACAGAAACAGACTGACAGATACAGAGAACAAACTTGTGGTTACCAGAGGCAAGGGAGTGGGGGGAGAAGCAAAATTGGTGAAGGGGATTAAGAGGTCCAAACTACCAGTTATAAATAAGTCATAATGATGTAATGTACAGTACAGGGAATATAGTCAGTATTTTAAAATAACTTTGTATGGTGTGTAGTCTATAAAAATATTGAATCACTATTTTTTACACTTGAAACTAATATACTATTGTATGTCACCTATACTTCAATAAATTTAAAAAAAGGAAAAGAAAAGAAAAAAAGAAAGATAGTGTCTATATTACCCACTCTCTTTGAAAGGCTAGGAGCCTAACTTGGGTAAGCACCAATTAGCAAACATAAATGGCCAAATTTCACTGATGAACTTCCCAGCTAATTCCTTGAATACTTTTCTAGTAGCTAACCCCAGGCTTAAAAACTCTCCTGTCTTCTGTTTTAGAGGAATTGAGTTATTTTGACCCTCTTTGCCATTGTTCTAAATAAAATCTTCCTTACCTGTTTCACTTGCCTGGTGCAAATATTCCTTGACACATCTTGAGGACATTCTTAGTGAGTTTAGAAACAGAATGAAAAAATGCACTGTGTCAGAAACCCAGTGGGGCATCTCTAGGGCAATGGGCCAACCCACCTAAATAAAAACTGCATAGTGGGCTTCCCTGGTGGCGCAGTGGTTGAGAATCCGCCTGCCGATGCAGGAGACACGGGTTCGTGCCCTGGTCCGGGAAGATCCCACGTGCCGCGGAGCAACTAAGCCCGTGAGCCATGGCCGCTGGGCCTGCGCATCCGGAGCCTGTGCTCCGCAACGGGAGAGGCCACAACAGTGAGAGGCCCACATACAGCAAAAAAAAAAAAAAAAAAACTGCATAGTGGAAATCACATTAGTGTTTGGATTAATGAGGAAAAACTATAGCATTTGGGAAAGGCTTAGATGGTTTAGAAATTTTAAAAATAACAGAATAGTAGTGCAAAGAAATTATGTTTAGGATTTTACATTCAAATTTTTGTCATGTGAAACTTCTGGAAAGATTTTTAAATCATCTGAAAATGATGTAGAAAAGAATCCTTTATTAGCCAGTTTCCCCAAAATTAAAGTGTCTGAGTCTATTATCAATAAAGAATTTTAAAAGTTACTTTCATAAGACTTAGAAATGTCACAAAGATACCAGAATGTAAGTTCATCTGGACAGGGCCATCAATGTTAATCATCACTTTCTGCACGTGGTTCAAGTACTGGTGTATAGAAAATATTCAAAAAATATTTTTTGAAGTTAATTGATGAAAATCAATTAAAAGGAGGAGTTGTGTGCCAGGACTCAGGATAGCATAGAAGTACTTTAGGGGGTTAATATGAGGATGACCTGGACAAATTTGAAGAAAAATACATCTTTAATATCCTTATATCAGATTTTGAAATTATTACTGTGAACTAAAGCACACATGTACAAAAGTGCACAAAACATGAACATACAGTTCGATAAATCATTAAGAGCAAAAACCTGTTAGCCACCACTGAGGTGCACTTACATGTTTTTTACAATGTTGCCCATAATATTTAATATATTCTAGTTCACTTTCAGGAACATGGATGATTCTTAAGTACCTGTTAAACTGCAAGCTTATATCAAATGTACCAAAAGATAAAATAGAATGATGGATTGACATTATAAAAGATTTAAGTCAGTTAAATGAATACATTTCTGTCTATTAATTTCACACATTTTTCACTGAAACAACTCTCTGAAGTGGATTCCTTTTAAGGGAATAAACTTCATTATGTAGCATTTTTGTCAGAGATTACATATTTAATATACTGTGATTTAACATTTTGAGTATAAAAAAATTTCAAATGACTATAAATATTTATTGGAAATTACTCTCAGTTTCGGATGGCTCCAGAAAAGTCTGTTATCAACAAGTAACAGGAAACTTGTAAATATCAGAAGACTCATGTTGAACAAACTGACATTATGGATGGTATATGGCATTCAGATGATAGTCCTTGATATAATCCTTATTGATCTCATTACACATAAAAAATAGAGGAGAGAAAGCTAAAGAGCTAATGAGTTAAAATTCTTTAAAATAGCCAAAATAAATTTTATTTTAAAATATTTGCACAAAAGGTCATGTGCGTAGTACAGCTTAAAGATATCAAAAGATACTGCCAATGCTCTGTGATACAGACATTTACCTACAATTGTGAAACCAAAAAAAAAAAAAAAAAAGTAGGTAATTTGTACTTGTCAAATAAAGGAACTTTTTCTGCTGCTGTAAGATCAGTAAGTTGAACCGGATTTCTGTGCTTTCCTGATAGTGTCCTAATAATGTCTTTATGGTGTATTTAAAACCCTGAGATTCCCTTCTCCCAGACCCCCATAGTTATAACTGAATAAAAATCTCTTTGGTACTTTTTAGAAGACTGTGCTGATGAAAGGTCATGTTCCCCAGCTTCTATCTTTTTTCTAGTCTCATTAACTCCTTTGAATAAGGTGCACATTTCAACTAATTAAGGAAGAATCAGCCTGTAACTCCCACAGAAACAATAGGAATATTTACACACCTGTTTCCCATGAATCAAATGGCAATTATAACCCAAATACCAACAAGATGGTAAATGTAATGAGGATGCACCTTGTATGTAGAAACTCGCTAATAAACCACATTATGGGGACTCCTCTTCTTAGGGGAAGAGTGGGGTGGAAAGTGCCCTTAGCAACCTGACATAGGCATTCTGTGCAAGGATTCCCCTTGACCCCTGGGGCTTCCGTGGGAAGCTCTGGCTAGGGAAGACCAAAAGGAATCAGCAGCATATCCACAGATGGAAAAACAGTTGAAATTGTTTTCTAGCAGCAGTTCTCAAGGAAAAACGCTTACTTGTTTTCTATGGCTTCTTTGGCTACATTGAAGGCCTCTGAATCATTGCTAATGGCTCATAATAATTCCCAAATCCAGCAATCATACTGAATGCTCCCTGACTGTAGTTTGATGTATTTGGTAAACTGAGCTTGAGAGTTTCTCCAAATATTAATGAGACCAGCGGGGCCTCTGAAAGCATATGAAATGATTGTTTATATATTATATAAAGGATCACCTGCACACTGTGCATACTGTAAGGAAACATTATATAAGAGGCACGGTGTTTTAATGTACCATATATTTCATTTGTGCCTGTATGAAAAGCATCTCTCCCTGGAAAATCTGTTACTGTGTAAATGCATAACTGTGAAGGCAAAGGAGCACTGAGATACATTTATTTCTACACCACTCAAGTGGAACCATCATAAGAAAGCTAGAGGTCCTAACCTCACATGCAGTATAAATGATAAATGTACCATAATGCCTCCTTCTTGTGTTTTCGGCGTCCCATGGCTTTGAGACATATATATATATATATATATATATATATATATATATATATATATATATATTTGGTTATGGGACCCGTATCTTAACATCGCTGACAAGACATCTGCTATAGTACTTTCATATTTTATGACTTATTGAACTATGATTTTAAATTTGTTCAGCACATCAACATGTTAAGTGAAGAGGCCGGAATTATTTTTCATTACATTTCACTGAGCAGTGCATCGTTTCAGAACGGCTTCATGTACGCAGGAATGAAAAGAGTTCTGGCTTTAAATCTGCACATATCAGACCAGAAGAAAAAAACAATTAAAATTAAATTATTCCCCCTGTGCCTTAAAACTAAGGAGGTGATTAAAAATAGCTGTTTGTGAGGCAAGCGAATATAGGGAAATCTGTTTACTTCACTAAGAGAACCTCAAAGGAATTCTTGCTTGCGGTGTGCCCGAGGTGATGTGTTTGAAGGACTCATTTTCATTCTCTTTCGTTTAGATTAGCAAACAAAAATTCTTATAAAAAGAGGTTCAACAAACACAGGCACTCAGGTATATTTGCGGTTAGCAAAGAGCTCAAAAAACTTAGTTGATTTTTTTACCATTCATCCTGAATGTTTTTGTGCTTTACTTAATGTATAGCCCATAAAAACAGCGATTGCTAATGATGACAGTAGACAGTCCACGCTTGTTCTACTCTTTGAACTACACTTACACAGTTGCAGAACTTCATTGGTATAGATGTAACCTGTAAAACTCCTTTTGACTCTATTCAAAATATGATACCTGTATCCTTAAGGATACCATTCCTTGGGAAGAAACTATGAGAACGTCTAGTCTTATTATTTTCAATCCAGAAAATACACATATTAGCTGTGTGATCTTTACTCAGTCTGTCTATATTAGAATTATGTTATTTAGTATTACCTGAATTAACTGTTATAATTTCTCCAAAGGTCTTAATAGGGCTCTGGAAAGTAAAATGCATATCAAATATAACAAAATACTGCAAACACAAACAAGTGAACAATAAAGAAAATAGAACTGAATCCTCTACTCCTAGGGTCCTGATCTAAAACCTTATCATATAAGTCATAGTAAGACTACAGTTATGATCAGTGAATCATATCTGATAAGATATGTGAAGCAAAGTTATATCTACTTCTCATATTCCCTGAGATCATTTTTACTACCATAGACCACACAGTTTTATTTCATTCATAGCTTTATTTAGGTGCACATTTTACTATATAAAATGCTGTATCTCTCTTTTGAAACATTTTATGTTAAATAGAACTTGCATAGGTAAGAATCTATTGCAGGAAAACAATACCTACCAAACATGTTAACAAGAAAGAAATGTATTTAAAGCCTAAATTTTTTATTTCTGTTATTTTGAAGTAGAGAAATAGGATCAAACAATATGTCCACGGTATGTAGCCAGAAAGGCTCCGCTATTGAAGGAAAGGATATGTATATAAACTTATAAATGTTTAAAGTTTCAAACTGTTACTCTTTTTGTAAGATCTGTTCAGATCTTACAACAGAATTACTGAATTCTGTCCATTGTGTCACTTAGTAACCCCATTAAAAGATAGGTACCCTTTACTTTTCCAGAGAAATGATAGAAATTCTAAAAATAATTTTATGGACCATATTTTCCTCTCAGATTCCTTCCTTCTAGCTCAATCTTTCTTTTCTTCTTGCAACTCCATGCTCCCCAGCCCTGCACTACATTAGAAAATGAAGCTATTACTTGAATCCAAGACACGTGAAATGAATATCCTTTGTTGGCTTAGAAGGATAGGAGGAAAGCACATCTCTTCCTGTGAATTTTTAGCTATAACAGTTTCTACTACTGCGGTTTCATCGGCTGCATGGCAGCTAACTGTGAAATAAGAATATTAATGAGAAGGGAGATAGCAACAAGTCCCACAGCATCTTTATGCTGTATTCCCTAGGCATTTAATTTAGCTACTAGAAACTTATTTCATTGCCAGTGGGCACTCTCTACTGGCAAGTCACGAATAGTATGTAGCTCCATTATTCAGGTAATTAATGCCTTTATATTCTTTAGAACATTTAATATTGTATTCCAATCCTACCTGTTTTAGGATGTTCTAAAGATACTTTTCAAAAAATTTGATTAATATCCATTGGCCAAATAGAGATCAGACTGGCAGAGATGGAATTCGTTTAAGGCATTAGACACAGAGTCAGAATTATTCTGTTTAATAATTCTTTTAATGCTTTTAGAAAAAGTTTAGTAAGGAATTTTTGACCGTATTTGTATATTTTTCACAAGCCATTTGTATAATTCTCAGATGATGTCTACTCTGATCACACTATTTAAGGTTTCTTATCATTTTCTTATCCTATCCTTCTTTTCTTTGTAATAAGTACCACCATCAAAACTTCTAGATTAGGTTATGTTATAAATTATTATGTGACTTCATTTTGCAGCTTGAGTGCTAGCTCTGAGAGGACATTGATCTTTGGTCTGTCACTGATTTAAGCCAAGGGCCTAAAAGAGGGCCTTGCACTTATTATGAGGTACTCAATAAATACTTGTAGAATGCATCCAAGTTTGCTTGAGTTAGTTTTTCTAGATAAGAGTGCTTATATAGAGCTGACTGTACATGTCACTATGCTACACCTTTCAAAATATCAATGTATGAGGTACAATATGGCCTTTACCTTTTGACATTTAAATTATGATATATCTTGTATATCTGTTTGGCTTCATTTTGTTTGGGACACTCTGTTTTTCCTGTACCTGGATATATGTTTCCTTCCTCAGGTTTGGGAACTTTTCAGCCATAATTTCATCAGATACATTTTGGACTCCTTCCTCTCTCTCTTCTTCTGGGGATCCTATAAGGTGAATGTTGGTACACTTTCTGTTGTCTCAAAGGTCCCCTAAAATATTCTCATTTTTAAAATTTGTTTTTCTCTTTGCAGTTCTGATTGGGTGACTTCATCATAGCCAATATTTTATAATTTTAAATAAAGTATAATCTATAAGAATATTGAGTCACATCACCTGAAACAAATATAATACTGTAAATCAACTATACCTCAATAAAAAATCAATTTGTGTAATTCAAATTTGTAAATGTTAGAGGTAGATAGAGTTATTCACATTTTAGAATTACAAAAACCAAGGTATAGAGAGAGTTGTATGCTGCTAAATGTTTAACAACAAGTATGTTGAACAGAAAGGCCCTATTTGTAGTATCTGCCAATTTTTATGGTACAAAACTCCTACCACAGCTGCTTTCGAGCTACAAATGTGACATCAACTGGCTCCCCAAATTCCAAATGTTTTACAGTCAACTCACACAGTCTGATATTAGCCAGTGCCAGCACTCTGCTATAAAAAAAGGGACACTTAAATAACCTAGGATTACCTAGCTAAAAGTGATAGGTCAAGGCCACAAAGTCAGGCAAACTGTCCATGCTTGATTGGTCCAGATTCTGGTGATGATTTTGAGTACCATTCTCAAATTGTAGCAATTAACAAAATACGTATTTAATTATTTATTGTGGATTTTTCCCTTTAACATACTTACTCCTTTGCAGCCAGTTGTCATCCTTGATTACTACACTTACTAAAGTAGTATTCTTATTTTAATTATTAATCTTTTATTGGATTGCATTTGTCCATAAATTATAACAATGTTTGATTAGCAAAGTCATTCAGTTACACATTTTCTTTTCCTTTGAAAGTACTGCTCTAATTAGCACTAGTATTTAAGGGTTGGGAGAACTATCTTGAAGGACGTATTAGATTCATCCATTTCAAATCCCTTAGTACATATTGTAGCAGAATATAGTAGGCATTTGAAAATTTGATTCAAAATATAAATAGCAGATAGTCAAACTAAGTCTCAGGGGTGAGAAGATGGAGGACATTTGAATCATATTACCAGATGTTCAGCCTCTACTGTGAATTCAAAAACAAAAACAAAAATTGTTAATTGGAAAAATTGAGGTCATCATACATTGTAAAAATACAAGCAGAATTTCATCTCATAAGCAGATGCAGCTCTGAAATTTAAAAATGTATTAAACCTAAAACATTGTAAGAAAAAAATACAAATAGCTTGATTTTCTCAACTTACAGAAGAATTTCACCTTATGAAATTGACTTTTTATTCTCTTTGATTTTATTTTTTTAGCATCTTTATTGGAGTATAATTGCTTTACAATGGTGTGTTACTTTCTGCTTTATAACAAAGTGAATCAGCTATACATATACATATATCCCCATATCTCTTCCCTCTTGCGTCTCCCTCCCATCCTCCCTATCCCGCCCCTCTAGGTGGTCACAAAGCACCGAGCTGACCTCCCTGTGCTATGCGGCTGCTTCCCACTAGCTATCTCTTTTACATTTGGTAGTGTGTATATGTCCGTGCCACTCTCTCACTTCGTCCCAGCTTAGGCAGGTTTCCATTACTTAGTATTTCAACTATAGCCACAAAAACCAATCCAGGTATCAAAAATCTAATCATGCCATTTTATAATGCTGTGACCCCTACAATCCAAGCATTAACGGTTAGATGGAGAGAGGGCTCAATATCAAATCCTTCTTTTTGAATCAGTTTTAGATGGTTCTGTTTCTAAAACTGTTGAAGCAACGGCATTAATTATACAGTTCCATGATGACAAAGCTGAAAACAGCAGTCACTGTGGCATGATTTCTTTAGGAAGCAATGCAACCTGTTCTCTGATCAGGTTTTGTTTCCCACAGGGAGGCATCAGTCTTAAATTACATAGCAAGCAGTCAAAAGAAAGGAAGCAAACAATAAGCACTTCCCATGGGGAGAGAGAATGAGGGTCAAGCTCAGGGTATCCTATTAAATAAATAAAATCCTATATTTCTGTCAATTATTTCCATTCACACACATTTACATGTACACATATACAGAGATAATATATTCAGGATATGTATGTATTTGATTTTATTCCCATTTATTATTTTACTTTAGACAATACATTTTTACTTGTCATTTCAGGCTCATAAAATTTTCTTTTTATTTCCTCTGAAAAACAAAAGGTGGAGTAAGGTGACTATTACCTGACAAGGATAATTTTTTTTCTCATTAAACAAACAGTTGTTTAATGAAAGTAATTGAAATAACAGACTGTTTTGTCTTACCCCCAAATTTTCTGTATTTTGCTTCATTAATTAATAATTTAACGTAGTAAAAAAAATAGCTCTGTTAATTCATCAGACTAATGAAGAGAAAAGAACATGATAAACTCCTAGAAATAACATAGGAGAAAATCTAGATGACCTTGGGTATGGGGATGACTTTTTAGATATAACACCAAACACATGATTTGTGAAAGAAATAATTAATCAGCTGGACTTCATTAAAATTAAAAACTTCCGCTCTACAAAAGACACTGCTCAGAGAATGAAAAATCAAGCCACAGACTGGGAGAAAATGTCTGCAAAAGACATAAACAGCTCTTATCCAAAATATGCAAAGAACACAATACAGATATATGAAACAAACAAACCCACAAAAACTCTCAGCAAGACAGTGAACAACTTGGTCAAAAATGGACAAAAGACTTGAACAGACACCTCACCAAAGGAGCTATGTAGACAGCAAAGAAACAGATGAAAGGATGGTCCACATCATATGTCATAAGGGAAATGCAAATTCAAATGATAATGAGATACCACTACACACCTATTAGAGTGGCTAAAATGACAACATCAAATGTTGGTGAGGAGATGAAGCAACAGAAACTGTCATTACCATATTATTCAGCAGTCATGCTCCTTGGTATCTACCCAAATGAGTGGAAAACTTAGGTCTACCAAAACAACCAGCACACAGATACTTATAGCAGCTTTATTCATAATTGCCAAAACTTAGAAGCAGCAAAGATGTTCTTCAGTAGAGGAATGGCTAAATAGCTGTGGTCAATCCAGACGATGGAATATTATTCAGCACTAAAAAGAAATTAACAACAAAAAATAATAAGTTAAAAAAAGAAATATATCAAGCCATGAAAGACGTGGAGCACATTAAAAATATATTACTAAATGAAAGTAACCAATCAGAAATGGCTACATACTGTATGATGCCAACTCTATAACATTCTGGAAAAGGCAGAACTGGAGATGGTAAAAAGATCAGTGGTTTACAGGTGTTAGGGAAGAATGAAGGATGAATAGACAGGACATAGAGGATTTTTAGGATAGTGACTCTACTATGTGTGATACTATAAAGGTAGAAACATGTCATTATACATTTGTCCAAAAAACACAGAATGTGTAACAGCAAGAGTGAACCCTAGTGTAAACTATGGACTTTGGGTGTTTATAATGTGTCGATGTAGGTTCATCAATTATAACAAATGTACCACTCTGGGGATGTTGATAGAGAGGCTATATGTGTGTACGTGTATATGTGTGTGTGTTCACATGGGCATGCATGTACATGCATGCATGCTCACACACAAACAGAGGGTATATGGGAGTTCTGTGTACTTTATTCTCAATTTTGTTTTACCGTTGTAAAAAACAAAATCTATTTAATAGAAGAAAAATAAGTGCAGGGTAGAATTTGCTCTAATAAGCCATCACAGCACTGCCATGACTACTGAGAAGAAAGCTAATTGGAAACCCTATCTGAAGCATCAGCAAATAAAAGCAGAAAAGGCATGTTAACACAATAAATTGATACAGATACAAAATTGATACGGATACTTTACCTATATAAAAAATATTAAACCCTCTACCCTAGTCCATTTACTCTAATATTCAGTTGAAGATGTGGACTTCTAGCCTCTAAGCCCTAAGTAAATGATAATGTAAAACAAATTTTTCTTAAAGCAAGAAAAGAAAGTCTTAAATTTTAATCTGATATGGATTCTGGATGTTTTCCTTCTGTAGGACATCTCCTTGTGCCACCTCTGTAAACATGGCACTTTCAGCAGTAAAGCCTTCCTTGCTGGTGACTTTAGGTCTGGGAAGTTGAATAAATAATTCACTGGGAGCCTTAAGCATTCATTGCACTCATCAACAAATGGTCAGAGAAGATATAAAACTATAAAATATGAACATAAGGATTCAAGTGACAGGGCATTTCAAAGCTGATTTGTGTGCTAGACCATGAGTCTCACTATAAACTTACTTCCACTCGGCCCTGTCCAAACCTACAGACCAAGAGAAATAGCACATCTCTACTGCCAGCATGAAATTATTTTAAAAATGAGGAAAAGGAGCGCTCCCTCTCCATGATAACATGCACCACTGTACCATCAGGACCTGGTAGGTAGGTTACACTACACTACAGAGCAAACCAAAGAAACACCACAAATATCAGTGACTCCAAACCAAAAGAGATTATTTTTACCCACATTTCATGTCCATGTGCAAAGCTATTGACAGAGAGGACTTTGATCATCCTAGTTCTTCAAATACCCAGATTAGAAGATCGATAGTGATGCTTGGTTCCACATCTGTTCTACAGGGAAAGGGAAGGTGTGTAAGGTTTGTACTCTCTTGCCATTTCTGCTCAGTTGTGGGCATAGCGCTTTGTGCCCACATTTCATTGCCTAAAGCAAATCACGTGGGCATGCACAACGTCCAAGGGGTGGGCAACTGCAGATCTGCCAAGTACCCAGAAGGCAAGGGACTGAAAGTATTTGATAAATAGCACTAATGACTGCCACGGAGACCCTCAGTGTGAAGAGACTTTGGAAACTGAAGCTGGCTAAACTCAGTTCACCTGTTCTTTGATCAATACTGTGCTTTCTCTGCCCTGGGTTTATACTCCCTCTTACCTTATCTCTACAGTTCTCCCCAAGATTCCTCTCTGACACCCTGATTATATGACTAATATAACTCTTCTACAGCCTCAGCTTATCAGCGTTGTCGTTAAAAGTTTCCTTCTCTTCTTTCTTTCTCACCTTCCCTCTTGTCCTTATCTGAAACCTTGCTCTACTATACAGACACAGTTTCCTCTGAAGGCCACAGAACCGGTAGCTAAGGGAGAGTTAGAAGGATTGCAGTAGTGGTCCTTGCAGTGGATTAGAGATAATAATAAAGGGCTGGCCACTTCCCACGTGAAGTGGGAAGTACAGTCAAATTTCCCTTCCTTTGAATATGGGCTGCCTTTGATACTTACTTTGGTCAATACAATGCGACAGAAATGATGTTTTGGAATTTTCAAGGCCAGATGTTCAAACAAACTGGCAGTTTTTATTTCTTTCCTCTCCAGGGAAGGCCACCTTCATACCATAGAGTAGCTTGGGGCACACTTATAAATGTTTAGGCATAGTATGGAAGTGGAGAGGCCGTGTAGAGATCCCCAAAGGCCTGGCTATTGAATGAAACCTTCTTGGACCAGTCTCTTCTGTCCGCTGAATTCAGCTGACTGGGGGACCTCAGCCAATGACATGTGGAGCAGAACAACCTGGAAGGCCTTCCTTGACTTTACAAGGAATTGGTGAGAAGCAATCAATCATTGCTCTTTTACGTCAATACAATTTGGAGGGTTTTCTCTTTTTTTTCCTTTAAAGAGTAATATACTAGAGAAATAGTTCTCTACTCTGGCTGAACATGTGAATCAGTTGGATTGTCATACAAGTTTTAGGTGCCCGGGGGGCCACAGCAGGAAACTGATCATTTCTGGGAGTGGACCCCAGCCTCATTGGTGATTCTAGAACACCGTCAACGCTGAGAACTATGGAGTTAGCTTTGCTTGTGCTGTAGTTCTGCTTCTCATTTCTCCTGTAACGGTGAAAAAAAAACCCTTCATAGCTTAGCCTTAGCCATATAGCTCAACTGCTTTCTATTCTTGAGTCTGAAAGTCTTATTCTCCAGGAACACTTAGTCCCAAAGTGTTCTGAAAATGATGTTTCTGTTCGAAGTAGAATGCAGTTAATGGATCATTGATTCAATGTATTGGTTTTTTGTTTGTTTGCCTGTTTGCTTTTTTTAAAAAACAATCCCTTCTGTGTGTCTGCATATATCTCAATGAGAAGGGCCTCAAGATATAAATACTTAACTCCTTTCTGACATATGAGTCACTGACCGTATGTGTGAATCCTCAGCGATCATCTTTCCCAGCCTTTTCAGGTGCTTTATGATCTTCCATTGCTAATGTGAGAAGTTGTCAGTAAATCATGCAGTGTTCCTACAAGCAGCTACTTTCTTTATATGCCTGGGAGAGACAGAAATCTTACCCGGATTTTAATTAAAGATACAAACACAATCAGATTTAATTAGAAGTTGCATAAAATAGCTTATCCATTTAGTAGAGCTACAGTAAATATCCGCTCTACATTAAATTTGCTAATATTTTGACTTTTTAAGCAAAATATAGCTTCTTGGACATTTTAACACATTTCTATTGAGAACTAATGCTATTGGGTTCCTAAAAATATTAAGAATGAAAACAGATCTTGCCAGGTGCCACTTAGAATTGGCTACTGAAGTACTTACATTCAAGTACATTGTAAAGGGGCAACGAATCATCTGAATCCAGGTTCCACTGATCACTGCTTGTGTGAACCTGCTGAACCAACTTAGACCCTCGAAGTTCAGTCCCTCCTTTATAGCTATAATAGTTTTTATATCTCTGAGCTACTTTGAAGCTTAAAATAATGTTTCGATGACAGTTCTCAGAAGAAAGTAGGTAATAAGTAAATATTATCAATTTTAATTATGTGTCAGTATCATAATAATGAGCTCACTTCAGCTAAGGAACACCTCCTACACTCCATCCTTCTCAGCCTGCACTGTACAGAGAATTAAAGAAGCAGCAAATGTTTGAGAAGGGATTCAAAGATGGCAATCTAGATTGACAGACCACCCCTTAAAATGAACAACAAAATACATAAAGATAAAAAAAAAAGTGTGTGAATATTTATTGAATCCCTGCTGTATATCACGTCCACCAAAAAACTAATGACACCCCTCAGAAAGAGAGACTCTTGTCAGATCTTGCCAGTTATAGAGAGGCCAGGACATTCTTGGGGTAGCCCAAAACTCCTGCTGAATGCTTTTGGCTAGCAGAGTCATTTTCTTTGTGATCACCTCCTTTATACTCACTTAGTATCTGAGGACCTAATTTACTTTCTAACTCTTTAGGCATAGAACCATGTACAGAATCCAAGACTCCCAGGTCCCAGTGAGGTGCACTTGCCATTGCATTTCGCAGGTGTAAGAATAAAAGAGAACCGTAAATGCTACTTGAATTTCATGATTTCAAATATCCAGTAAAGATGAATTCGCCTGCTGCACCTGCTTGTTGCTACATCACTCCATTTCCTATCTCCCTTGTGAATTGGCCCACAGACACAACACCTATTTAGAATGATTGGGTCTTGAAAAAATGTAAATTGATATTTCACACCCCATAGGTTCTCCTGCAATGGTAATATCTGTGGTATATGCACACTGCAAATTAGATCATTTTTTAAGCTAGCATAGGGTCTGTCTAATAAAAACCGTTATGAAATCCCACTCTGCTCTGTAGCATCTTTTCACAGTGAAGCATTTCAAAAGCAATGGAACAAATGTGATTGATTATCAGTTCACTTCCCAGATTCTACCTTGAAATTAAAGAAAGTAAAAGCTCTTTTATGGGAGTGATATAACTACCTGCAATATTAAACCAATAAAAATCTGTGTTCAGCTGTTTGTGATCTTGACCCAGATGCATAAAGGAGCCTTCCAGAGCGGAGAAGGCTTATGTAGTAACTGATCAATCTTTCCTAACTGTGGCAAAGCAGTAAAAAGCATTCCAAATTGACTAAAAGGTCAAAACACTCTGAAAGAATCCCATCATTGAAGCAAATATAAAGTTAACCACACTTGCGATAAGCAAAACAAATGAAAAAATGTAGCCTATTAGTATGTACTTGGGAGACATTCTAAGAATTATTAACTCATTAGAAACAAGTTCCCACTCCTTGACAATAACAAAACTAGATTTGATTGAGCATGAATTTGTTTTTACGCTTATCTAAATATTAGCCAGTGCCAAGATGAGTCTGAATGAGCTGATACACTTTTCTGCAAATAGCTGTTTTATCTATAAATATCCCACTTTTTCTTAAAGTCTCCAAAGAATCCATTTTAAATGGCTACAGATAATACTTGTGTATACTCCTTTGTTTAAGAAACATAAACACAACCAAATAAATGCAGGATTCTCTAATAATAGTTACCGTGGGATTCAGTTTACAGAGAAGTAAGTATGACCTTGGATGGACCTGTTCAATAGATTTGTTCTCTTTGGCAAAAAAGGTTTCAGCAGCAGCAAATACAAGATAGTCTAGAATAGCAAGCTATTAACAATAGTTTTCTATCTATAGGTTACCATTTTTTTTTCTCTGGGATGATGAAAAGTATTAAAAACAGCATGTAGCTGTGGGTTACTTACACCTGTATGAATGGGTGACAGTTAAAGGGCATGACTTCATTAAGCAGTAGGACCAAGTTTTAAAAAGAAAGCTTTGTCCTAGACAGAGTGATCAGATAGGGGGCAAGATGGACAAACTGAAATGTGGGAAGAAGTCAAAAACAAGTTATTAAACCATGGGTGTATCTCAGAGAGTTGGTTACAAGGACAAAATATATTTCTTATTGTATGGGACTTATGGAACAACTTTAAATCAGTGGTAAGAACAGCAGACAAACAAATCCATTGATTCACTTGGTCCCTGGGGCTAGCTTAGGTTTGGACCTTTGATGTGGTTTATGCAGCCTCACTCATGTAGTGTATAGAGATTGTGTCAGGCAACAAGGTAAGCTTCTAGCACAGAAGGGCTGTATTTATTTCGTTTGTGGTAGACCTCTTCACCTTTGTATGTGTGTGCAAAATTCAGTTCATTGATTGTTTGAATATCCTAGATTAGGACAAAACTTTATTTCATGTAAATTTCAATTTTTGAAACAAACAAATTCCATGAACAATGTGAATAATAAAACCAAGTAACTTTCATTGTGAGAAGATACAGAACAAGAATATTAAAGAAAGAGATAGGTGATGTGACAGAGAAAGTGAAATAAATGAAAAAAGGGAAGCTTAATATTCTGGGAATATTCATGAATTATTGTTTCGGGAAATTCCAATACAAAAGTTCAAATGTGTTTAATCAATGATTACATGGTCATAAAATATAGAGGCAAATTTGAGTCACCAAAATGGCAAATTTGCTTGAAAACAAATTCTGGTAACTATGATAAAACACTTCTATGCTGTGTAATTGCACCATAAATATCCAGAATTCTACCCCAAATTTGTAGCAAACAAGCTACAATTTTGTCTTCTACCTCCAAACTTGGTATGATCACAAATGTAGGCATTCCATTAAATACTATCAAGAAAAATATGGCAAAAATGAATTTAATAAATTAAAATTAAAGTTGTCTTTCTTTAAGAATTATTTATTCATATGTGGAATATATATCCAAGAACCAATGCAGAATAATGATTCTTCTGATTGGCACATTTCAGTCATAGGTTCTGAGTTTTTCTTCAAACGTGTATTTCACAGAATTGGTGCTTCTAGTGTGCCCTTTTCCCAATCAGATGATGTATGCAGCAGTAGCAATGTTGCCCTATACATGAGCACCCCCTACTGACACATTCTGGTGACCCATTCCACTTACTGTAAGAAGGATTGATTTTAAATATCTGCTACTGTATTTTAGATCTATGCTTGCATATGTGATGTGTACTAACACAGTACACACATTTACAAACTGCAATAGCATCTCAAGAACTTAGCTCAAGGCACTCTGTTGATATTCATCTCATCTTTTAAAATAGCAAGTAAAATGACAAAACTAAGTATTTCCCTATGTTTAATGTTTAAAAAGTCAAGTAGATTAATTTATAACTGTATTAGTTTTCTGTTGGTACTATAACAAGTTGCTGAAAACTCAAAGGCTTCAAACACTTCAAATTTATTATCTTACAGTTCCGTAGGTCAGATGTCTGACAAGGGTCACACTGGGCTAAAATCAAAGTGTTGACAAGGCTGTACTCTTTTTTGGTAGCTCTGGGGGAGAATCTGTTTGTTTGTTTTGTTTTGCTTTGCCATTTCCAGCTCCTGGAGGATGCCCACATTCCTTGGATCAGAGCCTCCTTCCTCCATCTGCAAATCCAGCAAAGGTGCATCAGTCCATACCTTTCTCCCATAGTCATCATAACTTCCATCTCTTCCTTCCACCTCCTCCTACCACTTGTAAGACATTATTTCTACCCAGATAATCCAGAATAATCTTCCTATTCTAAGATAAACTAACTAGCAATCTTAATCCTCTTTTGCCATGGACCCTAACGTATTCACAAATTCTGAGGATTAGGATATGGCCATTATTGGGGGAATCATTATTATAGTTACCACAACACCAAAAATTACTTTGTAAATATAAAAATAGCATCTGCTTAGAAATGTAGAAAACACATATCCTCACACTGATGTCTGAAAAATTTTGCCAAGTTTTCAGTATTTGTTCAAACAAATAATAGAACTCCAATTTCTTAATAGAAATGTTTGGCTCACATTAGAATATACAAAAATGAATATGGGATGGAGGAGAGATAGAGAAGTCTTAAAGGAAAGAAAAGTGGAATTAGAAACCTTATTACAACTAAATGTTCAGAATTTCTAAGTAGAAATACAGTTTGGGAATTTTACTTCACATGTTATACAAGCCAAACATATTTTAAATAACTACATAAGTAAAACAATAACCTTATTTCTTTAACTTTTATTGCCTTTTGAAATTTTGTGGTTGGGGTAATATGGAAGCCTGGTAAAGAATAAACACTTATTAATCAGACTGTTTCTTTTTAATCTCTGCTTTTTAATATACCAGGGGTATTGTCTTAGGCAAGTTCTTAACCTCTCTGGGTGCTCAGATATAACATCTGTAAAATGGAGACAATAATAGTAATGCTTATTTCAAAGGATTGGTATGGTAATTAAATTAAATGATCCATCAAATGTAATTACTTTGGGGAGGAGCATTGAGTAAGAAATTAATGATCACATGTAGAGAACAAATGTATGGACACCAAGTGGGGGAAAGCAGGGGGTGGGATGAATTGGAAGATTGGGATTGACATATATATACTAATATGTATAAAATAGATAGCTAATAAGAGCCTGCTGTATAGCACAGGGACCTCTACTTCACTTTGCTGTACAGTAGAAACTAAAACAACATTGTAAAACAACTATACCCCAATAAAAAAAAAAGAAATTAGTGATCACAAAGATTATCGTTTTTAACCCTAAGAACCTCTAGATAAAAGCAGTACTCATCTTTAATAGTGCATCAGTTTAAAGTTTGCAACATAAAAACCATGGATTCTTCCAATCTGTTTCAACGAAGGAACATGTATTTTAAAGTTTTTAACACATCAGTTGTGTTGGTAGACATCTACCAATCAATTTCATGAAGCTTTCATGGCTGTTAGCCTTTTATCTTTCTTAAACCATTAAAGTGAAAAAATAAAAATACTTCACGGATCAAAGCCAATTAATTGTACTCTGGTATGCACACAGTTAAGGACAGGGTCGTTTTAGCTGAATAGTCACACTCAGAAAACTTAATGTGAAGTATTTTTGTCTCCGAAGAGGCACATCTTAAATGCAAAACCTTTTAGGAAACAACAGGAACACTCCTACAAGATAGTTATTGATTGATTTTCCTAAATGCTTTACTCTCCTTTTTATTTATTTGAAGGAAGTACACACAAAACAACATAATTTTGATATCTTTATGAAGACTTAACTGAGTGCTTCTAACAGGCACTGTAAAAAAACATATACTTTTTTTTTTTAAAAAGCAAACAACAGCTAACAAGAAATCCACTGACTCATCCTCAAAGTATTAGTCTAAAGAAGTGGAAATACACTTACATAAGCAACTAAATACATTTCAAATAAATATAAACATGTATGCTAAGTTTACTGGGGACTGGTACCAGTCCGTGGCCTGTTAGGAAGCAGGCCGCACAGCAGGAGGTGAGTGGTGGATGAGCGAGCAAAGCTTCACCTGCCGCTCCCCATCGCTCCCCATTCCTCGCAGTACCACCCGAACCACGCCTCCACCCCCAGTCTCTGGAAAAGTTGTTTTCCACAAAACCCGTCCCTAGTGCCAAAAAGGTTGGGGACCACCGCAATGAGGCAATACAAGTCCAGCAGGGAGGACAGCAAGTGCCAAGACAGGGAGAGTGGAACATCATATTGTGTTCAAGAAAGGAAGAGTTAGTTAGAACTTTGATATGGGCTGAATAGATGTGGTGAGTAGCACTGAGTAGGAACGAGGCAAGATTTGGAGCAAATTGATCTCAAGGACTTTGGTTTCCAGTTCAGCATGTCAGGAGCTGAGGAGTCATAACTCCCTCCTACCAACAAGTAAAAAGCCAAACAAACTGAAAAATCACCAACTCTTCTTACATCCGCCAGAGAAATGAGGTGCCAGAGCAAACTGCTATGAAGTATGGAAAGATAAACAGGTAAATACAGAGAATCCAGCTTACCAGAGCAGAAACCCACCTTGACTGGAACCACTACCCTGGTAAGAAAATCTGCACTGTACTTGATAAATAGCTGGAGGCTCAATGTGAACGATTCTGAGAGATACACACTCCAGGGAGATTCACTTACATGAATTTTTCCTCCAGGACCTCTTCCAAGTTCTCATAGTGAACATCAGAGAAAAAATCTCTTTGGTCTTCCAGCAGAGGGAGGGGAAAAATAACCATTTTGAAATTCACCAGAATATTATGTTCTTCTTAACAAAGTCTGCTTTCAAGAGATACTATTTTAACAGACTCTAACCTACTGTGGTTTTATCTGATCCTAACTGACCTGATGGAAAAGAAGTACCCAATTTCAGTCCACTTTAAATTTCCATGGGAGACAAAGGAAATACTCAGTTCTAGCCCCCTTTAGCCATCCTATACCATACATGAAGATGAAAAAAGGAAATACTTAGGAGTATTTGTGAAGTTCATAGCCCAGGAGCAGACTCACTAAAAGACTGAGACCTAAACTTAGGACCATAGAGCTCCTCCTCTTCTCCTACCCCACACCTCACTGCTACATTACTAAAGGACTATTTACAGCAGTTCCTTTTACCCAGAACATCAGGTCCACCTTTCAACAAAAAATTATCAGGTATTGTAAAAGGCAAAAAAACATAGTTTGAAGAGAGAGAGCAATCATCAGAACCAGATCCAGATATGGCAGTGATGTTAAAATTTGTCAGACCATGAATTTAAAACAACTATGATCAGTATGCTACGAACTCGTATTCATCAGGGTACTCCAGAGAAACAAAACTAATAGGATACATGTTTTTTCACAAGAAGGATCGAAGAGGTTTATTGGCCCATGACAAGATACAAAATGATTAATGAAGATAACAACCATATTCTATCAGCTAAGTGCCACTTGGCACTATGATACTATCCTGAGGACATCTCTGGGTTCACATTTTCTAATGGGCTGCCTGATTAAATTAATCCCCTCAAATCAAGACCCAAACAGAAAGGATTCCAGAAACCACTGGGGAGGAGCGTGGCTTAGAAAGCCCTCTCTCATCAATGTGTGTGTGTGTGTATGGTGTGTGGGCAAGAAAATTCTACCGAACAATCTGAGCTTCCACACTAAATAAGAGGGAAACAAATGTTCAAGGCAGAGTCTCTCGCATCTGGAGCAGGGTGTGGAGAATAAGAGAGGCAAAATGGCAGTGGCCAGGACCTGACAGCTTTCTCTTTTCTACTTCTTCCTCCTCACTCTGTCCTTGAGGGCAGGGGAATGATGGCACCACTGGCAATGTTGTTATAAGCCAGCACATTGGAATCCTTGATGCAGGTGCCCTCATACTGAAGTTTTTATTTCCCTGCAGACATGCCCATGACCTATCTATCTATCTATCTATCTATCTATCTATCTATCTATCTATCTATCTATCTATCTAGACAGAGGTTGATTTATTATAGGAATTGGCTTGCACAGTTATGAAGGCCAGGAAGTCCCAAGATCTGCCTTTGGGAAGTTGGAGAACTAGGAGACCCAGTGGTGTAATTCAGTTCAAATCTGAAGGCCTGAGAATCAGAAGATTCGATGGTGTTAAGTCCCAGTTTGAGTCCAAAGGCCTGAGAATTGGGAGTCCAATAATGTATCTTGGTCTGAATCCAAAGACCCAAGAACCAGGATATCTGAAGGCAGAAGAAGATGGATGTCCCAGCTCAAGCATAAAGCTTTCACCTCCTTTTTTTTCCATTCAAGCCCTCAACTGATTGGATGATACCTACTCCATCACATCTCATAGACAACACCTGTAAATAATGTTTTACCAGCTACCTAAGGATTCCCAGCCTAGTCAATTTGAAAATTAAACATCACAGAGCTCTAATTAAATTAAACAACATGAAAGAACATGTGGAAACATGTAAGCAGAGAGATGGATTAATTAATGTTAGGAAAGAATATAAAAGAAGTGCTATAGGTAAAAAACACTAACAGAAATGAAGAATGTCTTGATGAATTCATTAGTAAACTGGATATGGCTGAGGAAAGATTCTCTGAGCTTGAGAATATGCTGTTAGAAAATTTCAAACTGAAAAGCAAAGAGAAAAAAGTTGGGAAAAAATGGAATAGAATGTATAATAACTATACATTTTGTAGTTAGAAAACTAAAAAAGGTGTAACATATGCATAATGGTAATACCAGAATGAGAAGAAAGAAAGGAAGAAACAGAAAAAATATTTGAAACAATAATGACTGAGAATTTTCCTAAATTAACGTCAGACATAAATCCACAGATTTAGGAAGCTCAGAGAACACCAAGTGGGATAAATGCCAAAATGAAAAACCAAAAAAAAAAAACAAAAAAACAAAAAAGAAGAAAGAAAAAATATTTAAAAACCCAACAACACATAGGCACGTCATAGTCAAACTTCAGAAAAAAAATGACAAATGCCAGAGGAAAAAACACCTTACCTATAGAGGAACAAAGATAAGAACTACATCTAACTTCTCCTCAGAAACCAAGCAAATGAGAAGAGAGTGGATTGAAATAAAGTATTGAGAGAAGAAACCACCAACCTGGAATTCTGTATTGTGCAAATTATTTCTCAAAAGTGAAGAAGAAATGAAAGCATCCTCAGACACACAAAAGTTGAGAAAATGTGGTGCTAGTAAACTTATCTTGCAAGAAATGTTAAAATAGATTATTCAGAGAGAAGAAAAATAATATAGGTCAGAAACTCAGATATACATAAAGAAAAAACACAATGAAAGGAATAACATTTCTTATTCATAATTGATATAATAGATAACAGTTTGTTCAAAATAATAAAAATAGTATATTCAATGATTATAGTTTATGTGTAAGTGAAATGAATGTAGCAATGATAGATGAGATGTTAGGGAGGAATTAGGAATATTATATTATTATAAGGTACTTGCACTATCCGTGAAGTACTATAGTGTTTGAAAGTGCACCCAGATTGGTTGTAAATGTATACTGCAAACTCTAGGGAAACCACTAAAAAAAAAGCAAAATAATAATAATTGGAATACTAAGAAAGGAGATAAAGTGGAATCAAATAAAATGCTCAGTTAAAACCAAAAAAGACAAAAAATAAAAGACAAAAGTAAGAACAAAAAATATAGGCAACAAACAAGAATCAGTAATAAATATAGTAGATAGTAATTCAACTATATAAATAATGTAAAGTCATAGATTGTAAAGACTGTCAAAAAACAAGACTACTATATGTTCTCTACAAAAACCCTCACTCTGAATATAAAGACATACATAGATTAAAAGTAAAGGGATGGAGCAATGCTAGCACTAGTCAAAAGAAAGCAGGTGTAGCTATGTTAATTTCAGACACAGCAGGCTTCAGAGCAAGGAAACTTCTCAGGGATAAAGAAGGACATCGCAAAATAATAAAAAGGTCAATTCTCCAAGAAGACATAACAATCCTTAATGGCTGCATCTAACAACAGAGTGCCAAAGCATATGAGACATAAACTGATGGAACAGGAAGGAGAAATAGATGAATCCACTATTATAGTTGGAGACTTCGGCAGTTCTTTGTCAGAAATGGGCAGATCCAACAGGCAAAAAATCAATACGGATGGTTGAGCTCAACAGCAGTATAATCAGTTGGATATAATCGATATCTAGAGACTTCTCCATCCAACAACAGCATAATACACATTATTCTCAAGCATCATGTCTATTATTATGCATAATACACTTTATTCTCAAGCTCACATGGAAAATTCATCAAGATAGATCACATTCTGGGCTGTAAAGTACACTTTAAAATTAAAAGAAATTTTAAACTAGAATTTAACTAGAAATCAATAACAGAAAGATAATTGGAACATCCCAAAACACATAGAAATGAAAGAACACTCTTTTAAATAACAACAGTCAAAGAAGAAATCTCAAGAGAAATTTAAAAATACTTTGAACAAAATGAAAATAAAAACACAACTTATTAAAATTTTGGTATTCAATGAAAGCAGTGCTTAGAGAGAAATTTATAGCATTAAATGCATATATTAGGAAAGAAAAATTACAGTTTGGGATCAGGATGGTGGAAGAGGAAAATCCTGAGTTCACCTCTTCCTCCAGGCACACCAAAATTTTAACTACTTGCAGAGCAACTGTCTCTGAGAATGACCTGAAGGCTAGCAGTAAAGATTTTCCACAAGTAAAGATATAAAGAGGGAGCCACAACAACATGAGTAGGAGAGGCAGAGATGCAATCTAGTCAGAACCCACAACCCAGTCAGCGACCCACAAATAGGAGGGTTATCAACCTCAGAGGCCTTTGTGAAGAGCAAGGGGTCCAAGCACCATATTGGGCTCCCCAGCCTGGCTGTCCTGCACCTGAAGTTGGGCCACCAAAACATCTGGCTTTGAAAGCCAGCAGACTTACATTCCAGAGAGCCAGAGGGTTATAGGAAACTGAGACTCCACTCTTAAAATGTTCACACAAAATCTCACATGCACCAAGTCCCAACACAGAGGCAGCTGATTGAAAGACATCTGGTCAGACTGACTGGTGATCTCAAAAATCACCTGGAGAAAAAAGAGGCAGCTGAGACTCCCCCTGGGGACTGAGACGCTGGCAACAGCCATTTTTGTGACCCTCATTTTACTGTGCTGACACTGGTGCTGGCAGGTACCATTTTGAAATCCTCCCTCCAGCCTAATAGCACCAGGGGCTGGCTTTGGCCACTGATATGCCTGCAGCAGTCACAAGACACAAACCTTATAACCAGCCACACTGAGGGCCTGCCTTACCCACCAGTGCACCTAAAGCAACCTCATGAGGCAAGGTTTTGCAGCAAGCCAGACCAGAGTCCAGGCCCACATACAAGTGGACCTACAGTAGTCAGCCCCAGCACAACAGAAGTGTGCACACACCCCACATAGAGGATACCTTTGGAGCATCTAATTCTGGTGGCTAGAGGGGAGCATGATGCTGGGTCCCATAGGACATATCCTACAAATGCCCACTTCTCCAAGACTGAGAGAGGTAACACCCAACCTAATAATAGAAATAAACAACATGGAAGAGCAAATTAATCCAAAGCAAGCAGAAGAAAGGAAATAATAAAAAGTAGAGATCAATGAGTTGAAAACAGTATTTCTCCATAGAGAAAATGAACAAAATCAAAAGCTGTTTGAAAAGATAAATAAAAATTGATAAGTGTCTAACCAGGCTAACTAAGAAAAAAAGAGGGAAGGTCTCAAGGACTTCAAAGGGCTAATAAAAGAATACTCTGAACAGCTCTATGCCCATAAATTCAATAACCTAGATGAAAAGGACCAATTCCTTAAAAGATACTATCTGCCAAAACTTACATAAGAAGAAATAGACAGTCTAAATGGGCCTATAACTGCTAAAGAAATTGTATCAATAATAAATAACCTTCCAAAGCAGAAAGCACCAGACCCAGACCCAGATAGGTTCACTGGTGAATCCCAATAAGTGTTTAAGAAAGAAATTATACCACTTCTCTATATTTTTTTTTCCAGAAAATAAGAGATGAAGGGATACTTCCTAAATCACTCTATGGAGCCTGCGTTATCCTAATGCCCAAATCAGACAAAGACATTACAAGAAAAGAAAACTATAGATCAGTATCTCTCATTAACATAAATGGAAAAATTCTCAACAAAATATTAGTATATAAAAGTCAAAAAAGTATAAAAAGAATTATACACCATGATCAAGTGGGATTCATCCCAGAGGTATTCAAAGCTGATTCAACATGTGAAAATCATTTAATGTAATCACACCAACAGGCTAAAGTAGAAAATCACATGATCGTATCAATGGAACCACAGACTGGGAGAAAATATTTACAAAAGATATATCTGATAAACAACACATACCAAAATATAAAAATAACTCTTAAAACTCAACAAGAAAATAAACTGATTAAAAAATGGGCAAAAGACCTGTCTAAACACCTCACCAGAGAAGATATACACATAGCAAATAAATAAGCATATGAAAACATTTTCAGCATCATAGATCATTAGAGAATTGCAAATCCAAACAATATGAGTGGTGTGTGACATACCACTACACATCTATTAGAATGACCAAAACTGTATGTCACTTTGGAAGATAGTTTGGGGATTTCTTTGTATACTTCCACCATACAATTCAGTAATTGTGCTCCTTGGTACTAATCCAAAGGAACTGGAAGCTTATGCCCACACCAACACCTGCATGTGGATGTTTACAACAGCTTTATTCATAATTCCCCAAACTTGGAAGCAAGTAGTATGTCCCTCAGTAGGTGAACAGGTAAATAAACTATGTTACATCCAAACAATGAAATATGACTCAGTACTAAAAATAAATGAATTATCAAGCTGTGAGAAAACATGGAGAAATGTTAAAAGCATATTACTAAGTGAAAAAAGCCAATCTGAACAGGTTACATATTGTAAGATTCCAACTATAAGACATTTTGTAAAAATTAAAACAACAGTGAGACTAAAAAGTTCAGTGGTTACCAAAGGGTAGGGGAGAAAGAGGTTAAGGAAGAGGGGTAGGCAAGAGGGAGAACAAGGATTTTTAGGGCAGTGAAACTCAGCTGTAAAGTACTATGATAGTGGATACAAGTTATTATACATTTGTCAAAGCTCTGAGAATATATAATGAACCCTAGTGCAGTGAACCCTAATGTAGACTATGGACTCTGGGTGATAATATGTCAATGTAGGTGCATTAAAAAAAAATAGTTATACCACTCTAGTCCAGGATGTGAGTAGTTGGGGAGGTTGTGCATGCTTGGGAACAAGGGATTTATGGTAACTCTCTTAATTTTCACTCAATTTTGCTCTGAACCTAAAACTGCTTAAAATACTTTGAAAAAAACCTCTATGTCAAGGTGCATGTATAATGTTCGTATTGGGCAATGAGAAATCATCATTATTTATCATTATTATTTATTTGTATATAAAGAACATTAATTCCTCCAAACATTTATTTTTAAATTTTTAACACACCAGATGGACAATAGCCACCTACCAGCCAATCTCATAAACGTTCTTCGTTGTCTGCCTTTGTAACATTATAATAGTGTGGTATTATGTTACAAACATTCTTTCAATATAAAGAAAAGATCAGTGTCTTACTAGACACATAATTTATCTAATTTTTAGACCTACTAATCTTGTTCTATTTCTTGTCCACAGATTACCATGTAATCAAAGGCCACTGTTAAAATTATTAGATTAGTTGACAAGAGAGATTGTCAAGATAAGTGAGGCCATTGGGTATTAGTTCCAGAAACAGAGAAAATATATTTTTCTTCCTTTGCTTAGTTTTGTCACTTTTAAAGCCAAAGAATAGGTTTATCTCCTTTTTACTCATGCTAGTTTCTACTCTATTTTTGGCTATGAGAGAGGTCTGACAAAGTGGTAACCTTATAATTCTCCAGCTGTATTGAATCTTAGCTTCCAATAGAAAGAACAATTTAACATCATATATATGAACTCTTCTCTTTGCCATATCTCCAAATAGAAATTCTGTTCATTCACTTAATTCTTAAACATTTTTTAGCACTGAATGTAAGTACAGCACATTTCAAGTCCTACAGAAATTCCAAGACAAATATGGTCTATACCAAATGTGTGTAGTCTATCATGGGCACTGAGTAATTAGAACAGATATTCAACCAATCAAAGCAAATTTTGACTGGTATTCTGTATAGTTCTTCCCATGAGTTTACAGTGCAATAGGGGAAGAGAGAGATACATAAATGGATATAATACAAGGCAAACCCTTGCAATGTCCAAACAATGGCATATACAAAAATAAGCAGGCAGCAGAGAAGGTAGGAAATGGTTAGAGAAAAAGTAGCACTTGAGGTGAAAGTTAAAAAAAAGAAAAAAAAGCAAACACTTTAACAAAACATAATACAGACACAGATGTAGCCTCTTAATGGAAGAGTATGAACATCACATTTTAAGAAGAGCATGTGGGGATTGGTTCAAGATGGTGGAGTAGAAGGAAGTGTGCTCACTCCCTCCTGCAAAAGCACCAAAATCACATCTAACTGCTGAACAATCATCCACAGGAAGTCACTGGAACTCACCAAAAAAGACACCCCACAAACAAAGACAAAGGAGAAGCCACAATGAGATGGTTGGAGGGGAGCAATCACAATAAAATCAAATCCCATAAACACTGGGTGGGTGACTCACAAACTGGAGAACAATTGTACCACAGAAGTCCACCCACTGGAGTGAAGGTTCTGAGCCCCACATCAGGCTTTCCAACCCGGGGGTCTGGCAACGAGAGGAGGAATTACTAGATAACCAGACTTGGAAGTCTAGCAGGATTTAATTACAGGACTTTGACAGGACTGGGTGAAACAGAGACTCCACTCTTGGAGGGCACACACAAAGTAGTGTGCACATCGGGACCCAGGGGGAAGGAGCAGTGACCCCAGGGGAGACTGAACCAGATCTACCTGCTAGGGTTGGAGGGTCTCCTGCAGAGGTGTGGGGGGGTGGCTGTGGCTCACTGCAGGGACAAGGACACTGGCAGCAGAAGTTCTGGGAAGTACTCCTTGGCATTAGCCCTCCCAGAGTCTGCCGTTAGCCCCACCAAAGAGCCTGTGGGCTCCAGTGCTGGGTTGCCTCAGGCCAAACAACCAACAGGGAGGGAACTCAGCCCCACCCATCAGCAGACAAGCAGATTAAAGTTTTACCGAGCTCTGCCCACCAGAGTAACAGCCAGCTCTACCCACCACCAGTCTCTCCCATCAGGAAGCTTGCACAAGTCTCTTAGATAGCGTCATCCATCAGAGGGCAGACAGCAGAAGCAAGAAGAACTACAATCCTGCAGCCTATGGAAGGAAAACCACATTCACAGAAAGATAGACAAAATGAAAAGGCAGAAGACTTTGTACCAGATAAAGGAACAAGATAAAACCCCAGAAAAACAACAAAATGAAGTGGAGATAGGCAACCTTCTAAAAAAGAATTCAGGATAATGATAGTGAAGATGATCCAGGACCTAGGAAAAAAAATGGAGGCAAAGATTGAGAAGATGCAAGAAATATTTAACAAAGACCTAGAAGAACTAAAGAACAAACAAACAAAGATAAACAATACAGTAACTGAAATGAAAAATACACTAGAAGGAATCAATAGCAGAATAGCTGAGGCAGAATGGATAAGTGACCTGGAAGACAGAATGGTGAAAATCACTGCTACAGAACAGAATAAAGATAAAAGAATGAAAAGAAATGAGGACAGCCTAAGAGACCTCTGGGACAACGTTAAATACACCAACATTCGCATTCTAGGGGTCCCAGAAGGAGAAGAGAGAGAGAAAGGACCCGAGAAAATATTTGAAGAGATTATAGTTGAAAACTTCCCTAACATGGGAAAGGAATAGCCACCCAAGTCCAGGAAGCATAGAGTCCCAGGCAGGATAAATGAGAGAAACATGCCAAGACACATAGTAATCAAACTGACAAAAATTAAACACAAAGAAAAATTATTAAAAGCAACAAGGGAAAAATGACAAATAACATACAAGGGAACTCCCATAAGTTAACAGCTGATTTCTCAGCAGAAACTCTACAAGCCAGAAGGGAGTGGCATGATGTATTCAAAGTGATGAAAGGGAAGAACATACAACCAAGATTACTCTACCTGGCAAGGATCTCATTCAGATTCAATGGAGAAATCAAAAGCTTTACAGACAAGCAAAAACTAAGAGAATTCAACACCACCAAACCAGCTCTACAACAAATGCTAAAGGAACTTCTCTAAGTGGGAAACACAAGAGAAGAAGAGGACCTACAAAAACAAACTCAAAATAATTAAGAAAATGGTAATAAGAACATACATTTTAATAATTACCTTAAATGTAAATGGATTAAATGCTCCAACCAAAAGACATAGACTGGCTGAATGGATACAAAAACAAGACCCGTATGTATGCTGTCTACAAGAGACCCACTTCAGACCTATGAACACATAAAGACTGAAAGTGAGGGGATAGAAAAAGATATTCTACGCAAATGGAAATCAAAAGAAAGCTGGAGTAACAATACTCAGATAAAATAGGCTTTAAAATAAAGAATATTACAAGAGGGGGCTTCCCTGGTGGTGCAGTGGTTGAGAGTCCACCTGATGATGCAGGGGACATGGGTTCGTGCCCCGGTCCAGGAAGATCCTACATGCCGCAGAGCGCCTGGGCCAGTGAGCCATGGCCACTGAGCTTGTGCGTCCGGAGCCTGTGCTCCGCAATGGGAGAGGCCACAACAGTGAGAGGCCCGTGTACCACAAAATAAATAAATAAATAAATAAATATTTTTAAAATTTAAAAATAAAAATAAATTACAATGGAATGTGTCTGGAAAAAAAAGAATGTTACAAGAGGCAAGGAAGGACACTACATAATGATCAAGGGATCAATCCAAAAAGATATAACAATTATAACTATATATGCATCCAACATAGGAGCACCACAATAATAAGGCAAATGCCAACGGCTATAAAAGAAAAAATCGACAGTAACTCAGTAATAGTGGGGGACTTTAACACCTCACTTACACCAATGGACAGATCATCTAGAGAGAAAATTAATAAGGAAACACAAGCTTTAAATGACAAAATAGACCAATAGCTTTAATTGATATTTATAGGACATTCCATCCTAAAACAGCAGATTACACTTTCTTCTCAAGTGCACATGGAACATTTTCCAGGATAGATCACATCTTGAGTCACAAATCAAACCTTGGTGTTTTAAGAAAATTGAAATCATATCAAGCTTATTTTCTAACCACAACGCTATGAGACTAGATATCAATTATAGGGAAAAAAACATAAAAACACAAACACATGGAGGCTAAACAATATGTTACTAAATAACCAACAGATCACTGAAGAAATCAAAGAGGAAATTTAAAAATACCTAGAGACAAATGAAAATGAAAAAATGATGATCCAAAACCTATGGGATACAGTAAAAGCAGTTCTAAAATGGAAGTTTATAGCAATACAAACCTACCTCAAGAAACAAGAAGAATCTCAAATAAACAGTCTAATTTTACACCTACAGGAACTAGAGAAAGAAGAACAAAGAAAATCCAAAGTTAGCAGAAGGAAAGAAATCATAAAGATCAGAGCAGAAATAAATGAAATAGAAACAAAGAAAACAATAGCAAAGATCAATAAAACTAAAAGCTGGTTCTTTGAGAAGATAAACAAAATTGAAAAACTTTTAGCCAGACTCATCAAGAAAAAGAGGGAGAGGACTCAAATCAATAAAATTAGAAATGAAAAAGAAGTTACAAGAGACACCACAGAAATACAAAGCATCTTAAGAGACTATTACAAGCAACTATATGCCAGTAAAATGGACAATCTGGAAGAAATAGACAAATTCTTATAAAAGTATAACCTTCCAAGCCTGAACCAGGAAGAAATAGCAAATATAAACAGACCAATTACAAGTAATGAAATTGAAACTGTGATTAAAAATCTTCCAGCAAACAAAAGCCCAGGACCAGATGGCTTCACAGGTGAATTCTGTCAAACATTTAGAGAAGAGCTAACACCCATCCTTCTCAAACTCTTCCAAAAAATTGCAGAGGAAGGAAAACTCCCATACTCATTCTATGAGGCCACCATCACCCTGATACCAAAACCAGACAAAGATACTACAAAGAAAGAAAATTACAGACCAATATCACTGATGAATATAGATGCAAAAATCCTCAACAAAATACTAGCCAACAGAATCCAACACATTAAAAGGATCATACACCATGATCAAGAGGGGTTTATTCCTGGAATGCAAAGATTCTTCAATTTATGCAAATCAATGTGATACACCATACTAACAAATTGAAGAATAAATACCATATGATCATCTCAATAGATGCAGAAAAAACTTTTGACCAAATTCAACACCCATTTATGATAAAAACTTTCCAGAAAGTGGGCATAGAGGGAACCTGCCTCAACATAATAAAGGCCACATATGACAGACCCACAGCAAACATCATTCTCAAAGGTGAAAAACTGAGAGCATTTCCTCTAAGATCAGGAACAAAACAAGGATGTTCACTCTCACCACTATTATTCAACATAGTTTTGGAAGTCCTAGCCATGGCAATCAGAAAAAGAAATAAAAGGAATGCAGATTGGAAAAGAAGTAAAACTGTCACTGTTTGCAGATGACATGATACTATACATAGATGATCCTAAAGATGCCACCAGAAAACTACTAGAGCTAGTCAATGAACTTAGTAAAGGTGCAGGATACAAAATTAATGCACAGAAGTCTCTTGCATTCCTATACACGAACAATGAAAGATCAGAAAGAGAAATTAAGGAAACAATACCATTTACCACTGCAAAAAATAGAATAAAATACCTAGGAATAAACCTACCTAAAGAGGCAAAAGACCTCTACTCAGAAAACTCTAAGACACTGATGAAATAAATCAAAGATGACACAAACAGATGAAGAGATATACCATGTTCTTGGAATGGAAGAATTAATACTGTGAAAATGACTATACTACCCAAAGCAATCTACAGATTCAATGCAATCCCTATCAAATTACCAATGACATTTTTTACAGAAATAGAACAAAAAATCTTAAGGTTTGTATGGAGATGCAAAGACTCCGAATAGCCAAAGCAATCTTGAGGGGGAAAAAAAGAGGTGGAGGAATCAGACTCCCTGACTTCAGACTATACTACAAAGCTACAGTAATCAAGACAATATGGTACTGGCACAAAAACAGAAATACAGATCAATGGAACAGGATAGAAAGCCCAGAGATAAACCCACACACCTATGGTCAACTAATCTGTGCAAAAGGAGGCAAGGATATACAATGGAGAAAGAAAGTCTCTTCAATAAGTGGTGTTGGGAAAACTGAACAGCTGTATGTAAAACAGCTATATGAAATTAGAACACTCCCTAACACCATACACAAAAATAAAACTCAAAATTGATTAAAGACCTAAATGTTAAGGCTGGACACTATAAACTCTTAGAGGAAAACATAGGAGCAACACTCTTTGACATAAATCACAGCAAGATCTTTTTTGACCCACCTTCTAGAGTAGTGGAAATAAAAACAAAAATAAACAAATGGGACCTAATGAAACTTAAAAGCTTTTGCACAGCAAAGGAAACTATAAACAAGATGAAAAGACCACCCTCAGAATGGGAGAAAATATTTGCAAATGAATCAGCAGACAAAGGATTAATCTCCAAAATGTATAAAGACCTCATGAAGCTCAGTATTTAAAAAAAAAAGATCCAATCCCAATATGGGAAGAAGACCTAAATAGACATTTCTGCAAAGAAGACATACAGATGGCCAAGAGGCACATGAAAAGCTGCTCAACATGACTAATTGTTAGAAGAATGCAAATCAAAACTACAATGAGGTGTTACCTCACACTGGTTAGAATGGGCATCATCAGAAAATTTAGAAACTACGAATGATGGAGAGGGAATGGAGAAAAGGGAACCCTCTTGCACTGTTGGTGAATATAAATTGATACAGCCACTATGGAGAACAGTATGGAGGTTCCTTAAGAAACTAAAAATAGAATTACCATATGACCCAGCAATCCCACTACTGGGCATATACCTACAGAAAACCATAATTCAAAAAGACACATGCAACCCAATGTTCTTTGCAGCACTATTTACAATAACCAGGTCATAGAAGCAACCTACATGCCCATTGAAGACAAATGGATAAAGAAGAAGTGGTACATATATACAGTGGAATATTACTCAGCCATAAAAAGGAATGAAATTCGGTCATTTGTAGAGCCGTGGATGGACCTAGAGACTGTCATAGAGAGTGAAGTAAGCCAGAAAGAGAAAAACATATATCATATATTAGCATGTATATGTGGAATCTAGAAAAATGGTACAGATGAACTGGTTTGCAAGGCAGAAATAGAGACACAGATGTAGAGAACACCAAGGGCACCAAGGGGGGAAGCGGAGGCAGGGGGGTTGGTGGTGGTTGGATGAATTGGGAGATTGGGATTGACATATATATACTAATATGTATACAATAGATAAGTAATAAGAACCTGCTGTATGTAAATAAATAAATAAACAAAATTCAAATTTAAAAAAGGAAAACATAACACAAGTGTTAAACATGTGTGGCTTTTATATATTAAGGACAGAAATAAACTTTTATACATAGCCCAAAAGAGGTTTGTTTATATACACACACAGAATATATTCCAATAGTAAATATATTGATCAAGATTGATTAGATTATGCTACCATGATTAACACTGACATTTTCTATTTCACTTACTCAAAACCTGCTCTGATCCTGGTGGATCATTAGGACAGTTTAGTGATCCAGTTGGCTTCTATCATGTGGTCTCATCATTTCAACAAATGGGTTACTGGAAGTGGTGACAGCAAAGAGAGGTGGAAAGCCAGGCAGGGCTTGTATTCTCCATGATTCTGAGGAAACATATTCCACTTCTACTCACAATCCATTGGCCAGACCTAGTTACAAAAAGTAACATGATTGACTATAGCTTCAAAAGAGCTGGTAAGCTTCCCTAGGAAGGAGAGGGGAATGAGATATTGGTGATGATTAGTAATGTCTACCACAGAAATACATTCATCACATCTACCTTGACAAGTACACATGGAGAGGGAGCATGTCTGTAATCAAATGTGTGAAAGATTGGAGAGTTCATGACTGAACAGATCATTGACAGAAATGCACATATTCACCTAAAAGTATCTCTATCAGATTATGAAAGTGCCAGTTACACAGCAGTGGAATTCCTCAGAATATGAGTCCTTGAAGCACACTTGAAGCTTATGGCTCTTTGGCATAAAAATGGAGTCATATAGAGGACAAATATATTGTATTATGAGTGAGGTACTTTGTGTTCATATTTCTGGCTCTGCCATTAAGTCTTTTTGTGATTCTGGAAAAAAAATCATTTAATTTTTCTGGATCACATTTTTTTTTAGCTTAAGGAATTCTCAATAAAATGATCCCAGAGTTTTTCTATCTCAAACATACTCATTTTGCATGATATGATATATTTTATATTGTCTTACTTAATTTCTGTTTAAGGCACTATGCCAAATGAAAGTGGTGATTATAAGAATAAGCTTATTGGGGCAAATACTAGAAATTATTCTTCAAGCTTTCCTTCTGATCTTGCTTTATGTGACTTTTTTTTAATAGTGAAAGCACTTTATAAAGCGATCCTTCTTATATTGTGAAAATTAAGTCGAGCTAGAAGTGGAGCCCAGATGAAACAACTTTGTTCAAAATGAAGTTATTTGGTATAAAAAAATTACAACATACGTGTTTCAATAGTTATTCTTAGGTATTTATATACATGGGGAAATCATCGGTAATCTTTAGAAAGCGTTTCTTTCAAATAACAGGCATGCTACTTTATTGTAGAGTTTATTGTAAGTTCTTAAAACATTTAAAAATCTTCATAAGAAATCCTTTTTTACACGTGCTAAATAATATGTTGTTATTAATGTATCACCTACCAGTACATTTCTTCTCTATACAGCACTTTGGGATCAGATAGCTCATTTAACATACCACAATTTTTTTTTTTTTCAGACTAAAGGTAGAAAAGAAAAGACATGCTAAAAGATACAACCTTTTCATGTTAGGAGGAGAAACATGCCTTCGAACTTAAAATGATACCTAAGAAAGGATATTATTTATAGAATCTAGAATATGAGAGGAAATGGCAGGAAATGTCAAGATTGATTGAAACACTCAACCTTGACAGCTCTGAAATTTTCGGGTTGAATACCTTCCACAATTTGTGAATGATCCTCTGTATTCTTAAACTGCTTGGCTAGCATTGTGATAGAAATGGATGAGAAAAGCCAAGAAACTATCAGCCACATACTTGGTTCATTTCATTCCTAACACTTACCCTAATATGTATTATTCTGCAATGTAAAAAAGGCTGGAAAATTAGATATTTCTGTTGATCAGATTTTTCACCTTTAGCGACTATTCTTTATGTCACACTTTAAGAATTTCAACATGTAAACACTTTCAAGGAAGTTTTTTTCGACTGAGGTGCTCACTTCTAACTTAAGTGATCTGTACATGAATATATATTATTTTATTAAATGTACTTATTTACCTGCTATGACACATCTACTTGGATATCGTGTGTGTGTCTCTGTGTGCATGTGCATAATAGTTAAATATTCACACAACATATGGTAGTGAGGAATTTGTGGCAGTTTTATTAAATAAAGTTGACTGAATTATAGAATGCTCTAAATAATCAGGCAAGAAAAAAATTAATGAATATTGCCAAAAGAAAATTCACGGAAAACAGTTAGTCTCTCTTGGCTAATAAAGAGTAACAAGGACTAATTATACCTTGCCAATGGGGATTTTGCAAGAGTCAATAAAATTAGAACAGAAATAAAATTATTTGATTTTAGTTAAATCAAACTAAATAAATGGTAAGCCAGGGAGACTCTCCCACTGATGTAGAGAGATTCGTTTTAGTCTACCAAAATCCAAATCCCTGCATCCCTACCCAACATTTATACTCTTTAACCATAAGCACACGCGTGCGCGCGCACACACACACACACACACACAGTGTCTCGATTATAGAAATATCTAATCACAGTTATTTTAGTTAAAATACTGTCCTAGAGTATACAAGTCTACTAATATTAGAATTATTTAAATTAAGTTGTTTATTGTCTTATAAAATAATGCTAAAAAATACAGACTTCAAGGGACTGAACATCTTAACTGTGTTCTTCAGATCACGATGATGACTTTGTAAAAACCAGACATTTTGTTGAAGAAAATTGATAAATTACAATAAGTCCCTAAACAATTTTTCCTAAAGAAACAATAGCTCTAAAGAAAATGAACAAAAGATTTAGTCTTTAACTGTAAACAACAAAGAGCAATGTTCTCCATCTTTCTTCACTGTTGTTTTCCAGAATGGGGAGAAAGTGAAATGTTGACTTAAAAATATAATTTCATGAAAATACATTGATTTTCCTATAACATTGGGACATAAAAAATTTTTTTCTTAATAGATGTTAGTAAATGGGTCAATGTCATGTAAACATCAAGTTTAACACTTCTGAGAAATAGGTTCTGATTATCCTGCTACCACCACCACCACTAAATAAATGCCCTGATCTAATCCAACAATATAATTCACCTCTTCTATTTAATAAGACACGGGGAGAAAAAAAACTAAGTTGATCAAGAAAAACGCTTAAGTACTTTTCTTTAGGGATAATGTACCCTTTCTATTTCCATGCACTATACATCCTTTCGTTGATATCTGTTCATCACTCCATCTTCATGTAACTGCAGTTCTGCCACCCCAATCACTCCCAACCCAGCCAAACCCAACTTGAGTAGACTTACTTGATTGTGATTTTGTCATTCTAGTCTATTCTTTATTACACTTCGATGTCAGCACTCTTCTTGCACAGAGCATCAAGGTCCTATATAACTCAATGATTGCAACTTTAGAGCCAATTACAATATTTGCCAAATACCAAACTCTTGAAGGTCTTTTGAATAAGTGGAAAAATAATGTATTAATGTGATTCCTCTGGATTGTATAGTATTTGTTGGAAACAATTTATGACTAATGTAAACTTTCTATATATAAATTATATTTAAATATTTCTGTGTAGTCTAAAAGATAGCCAAATTGCTGGTATAATCTGTCAGAGAAGTAAAAAAGAAATCACATGAGAGAAAGTTAGCTAAAAGTAAATATGCACAATATATCTAGAAATGTCTTTGTGAGACGAGATATATTCGTTTTTGTTTTACACGAGTTACGCTTCAGTGCATTTTTAAAAATGATCTAAATATGAAAGAATAATGGTATAGTAGAAAGAGCATGCTATTCGTAGCTAGTTGACCTCATTAGGTTTGCTATTTTGTTGCTGTGTGACCGTGGGGAAGCTACATACACTCTGAGGCTCAATTACTTGGTGGGCAAATTGGTGTCTAATTAGCAATGTTTTAAATGAGAAAGTGCCCTAACACAGTGTTCACATTTGGAATGCACTTGGCAAGATTTGGTCTCCCTACTGAGTTGTCAGATCCTGCTTTCCCTCAGAAGATAATTCATTTATTTACTTAACTTCTAAAGTCAAATGTGAGAGGAAATCACAGTCCAACCAAGGACTAAGCAAAAACATGAGATTTGGTAACACCTCTTTCACTTGATGGGTGTGCACTACTCAGAAAATATGTGAAAGCTCTAGCCTCAATTTCATTTAAATTAAGGGCAAAATATGCAACCTAGCTACCTCACAAGGATGCCCCGAGGATCAAGTTAGAAAAACAATAGGAGTGGCTTGTAAATTATATTAGTATTCAAAACAAATTAGACTAATACTGAAGGCATGACAATATAAAATTAAATAGAGTTGACAGAGAAGTGGAAAATAAGACTTTACTGGGTGATCTTTCTGTTAAAATGTGTCATATTACTCATTTTATTAAACTAACATTTATTTGAAATAGCGAGCATCTTTTAAAACCTACAAAAATTGCAGAGAATTTAATCAATTATAAGTTGAACATGCAGATTATTCTATAACTAGAAGAGTAGAGATATAAATGTTGTAGAAATCTGAGGCACAACAGTCGTGAAGATTTCTACATTAGCAAAGATTTCTACATTTGTCTCAAAACCAAGACAAAGACTTAAAGTAACAGAGGAATAAGTTGGAGGGAGGTGTAGGAACTAGAAACTCTCAAAAAGCTGCTAGTCCCAGACCCACAAGGAGTAGTTGACTTGTCAGTCCTTGGCAGAAGGGGCAAGACAGGAAGTGTTCTAAAAATAAGTGACACTGGAGTATTGGGTTTGGGGGCAGAAATGCAGCAGATGCAACAAAGCATTGGTGATGAGGGATAAGTCCTGAGACAGGAATGAGTTGGTGAGCAATGCCTGTCTGTGAGAGGCCCTTCATTGATGGAGAGGAATAGGAGAAGCAGAACGTAGCTTCAAGGAAGAAGAAACGGTAGAAGGCATCACCTTATGGGTGAACCGCAGGGAAATTGTGGAGCTATATGTATATATAGCTAGCTTTTCACAGGAAAGGGGTGTTGGTTTCATACGCATGGAGATGTTCCTACGAAAAGGGAAAGTATCACCAAGTATAGAAGGAATAAGCCACTTTTTATTAAAAACGATTAAATTATGGAATGATTGGGATATTATCATTATAATAATTTTCATCACAGATTATGTCATTTCTAACAAGCATCTATAGAATTTGCTCATCTTTTCATCATCTTGTTTGGTTGCAGTTGTTCTTTTATTGTGAAATTGTATTACAGCAAATTATTCAGAAGATAGCAACTTTATTACAACTGTATCAAGGAAATTAGCCATATGCCTGAGATGAAGTTTGTCATGGAGATAGAAGCTGTCTTAATCTCTAAACATATAAAATCTCTCATTTATTTAATCCTTTCACTGATTACTAAATTATTACTTATTGATTCATTTTATTAAAGACACTGAAACTTTAAAATTTCTCAAGACTTTAAGACCATTGAAATCCCAATTTATTAGTAATGATAGAAAGAATGGGGAAAGATTTTGTCACTTTCTCCAAAAATATTTATTTTTGTGACATCATTCTTTTATTTTCCTTGAATAAACTTCCAGTTCCTTGGAGAACTCTTAATCATAAAGTTTTGTGCAAGTTTTAAACGCAGATATTTTCATACAACATAACAAAACGAATGTACAAATTATTTATGCTCACAAATGCACACCTAGAAATGCCTACAGTTATTTTTTATGAAGGTGATTTTTAAAATATTAATGACTTTAAAAATAAAGTATAGGGCTTCCCTGGTGGCGCAGTGGTTGAGAGTCCGCCTGCCGATGCAGGAAACGTGGGTTCGTGCCCCGGTCCGGGAAGATCCCACGTGCCGCGGAGCGGCTGGGCCCGTGAGCCATGGCCGCTGAGCCTGCGCGTCCGGAGCCTGTGCTCCGCAACGGGAGAGGCCACAGCAGTGGGAGGCCCGCGTACCGCAAAAGAAAAAGAAAAAAAAAAAAAGTATAGATGCTTACATAAATAGGTACTCATCTTAGAAAATCATTAACACCTTGAACCAAAATGAAAACAAAAATTGATAGTTTGTGGCTTAAGGAATAAATTTTTATCACTGTTATTTTAGTAGGGTTAAATCAGAATAATCGGCAGCAAAAATAACTCATCTTTACACAAAGTAATAATTGCTTCTCAATTATCTTCATTGTTCTTTATAAATGCAGATTTCTCCATAGACTAGTAAAGCTGTACTGCAGCTGACTGACATACTGAATATAGTGCTTATTTAAGTTACTTAAGTCTTGCAAAGATATATTTTATTGAGTTATTTTAAATCATATTAACCCAAAAGACTAAAATTAATAATCTTCTATATTATGTGTTACCCTTAAAAGTCGAACTCCGAAAAGAAAAACAGTTACTGTAGAAATATAAAGGACAAGTAGCTTTCATCTTAATGCCTTCTGTATCTGGTGGCAAGTAGAAAATTCGATTATCCTGTCTGTATTCCTAAGATTTTATGAACGTTCATTGAGGAGTCTCACTCCATTTTGTGATGTCTGACTCCTGAAAGCTTTAGGCGTCACCCCTCTCTCTTGTGTTCCACATCTGATCAAGCTGATAAAAAAGCCTGGGTGCTCTTTCTCTAGCATAAGTCATGTATTCAAATTGTACAAGCCCCTTTCTGTAAGAGCCTTTATCCTGGCCCTATCCTCAGAAAAATCTAGGCCACTGTCCTTTGCTTGCTCTTTCAAACCATTTTGGACCTGCTTGAGAGACTTGTAGTGTTCTGCCAGAGACCGCAATTATATTTATCACATTAATTTGTTTTTAGGACATGAATTGTGGTAGAAACTGGAGATTGAAAAGGTAGTTAAGAATGGTCTTAATTCTCAAATAATCAGTGGTCTGGTGAGGTCTGTTGAGGTCACTGGTAGGTGATCATATAATTAAAATAGAGATCAAAATTCTACAGTAGGGATAAACACAAAGGAAGCTCCTAAATATGAGGGAAAAAAAATAGAAATACTTATGAGCCTTTGAAATTAGAGAAGCCTTCCTGGAGGAATGACTTAAGTTTTAAAGGATAAATAAGAGTCAGTCATGTAAAGAATTACTGTAGCATTATTGCAAGAAAATGGAATATTGAGGAAAAAAATATGGAGGCTTTGTTTGGAGAAGCAAATTCTAGACTCTATTCATTGCAAGTAATTTATCATGGCTAGAAAGTCTGTTTTAAGGTAAAGAATGGTGATAGATGACACCATTTAACAGGGGCCAGAATGGGTAATCTTGTAAAGTATTCTTTAGAGTTTAGATATTATGACTATTCTTATTTTCAATATTATTCCATAAATTACATAATAATGACTCCACCACACTCTCTATGTTATTTACAGTACCCAAAACATTTCTAATGGTTATGTTGCCTATATTTCAGAAAAAAATGTCTCACTAATTTTGTACTCAGTGTGTTATAATACAACTAAAAATAACAAGAATAATTATCAGGAAGCTAATTAGACCAATTCTGATATGATTTATGGTTGTGCACATTAAAATATGTTTTGTTGCTATTTATAACAGCTATCTTAATCAATAAAATGGATCCAGCATTATCTTTCCTGTCCTTTATTCAGAAGAAACAAAAAAATTGTGGTCTAAACTTCATTTACTTACCCATGTCTGGTCCTCTTCTCCTTTTAGTTGTAACCCCTTTGCGGTTAATTACAGCCATGTCACTTGCTATGTTCCATGATAGGGAGGTAGGTGTGATGTGTACCTTTTTCAATATGTGCCTTTTCCTGATAAGCCGACCAAGGTGGTTATAAGCTCTCAACAGTGTAGCTAATGGGTGATGTAGCCTCTTCCAGACTAGCTGCTGAATTGTTGCAATATGGATGATTTACCAGAAGATCCACAGAAGGCTTACAATGAATTAGAAAAACTCATCAAACCACTGAGATTTCAGTTTGTTATATTAGCGTAACTTGCAATGATTAATCAATATAATTTGTGAAACTATCTAAATACTTAAATGGATTAAATTATACAACTAGCAATAAGAAAAGGAAATAATAATGAAGGCATGATACTGGTGATAACATCTGAAATTTATGCAAATGACCACTTCATTAATTTATTCATAATTTCAAGAAAATTTACTTCATTTCTACTATATTTAAGTACTGTATTCAGACTATATTACTTGTTGAGGTCACTGTGGTAAAGAGTAAAGAAAAATCTTTCCCTCTTGGTTGCTATAGTCTATTTAATGAAGGACTCATAAGAGAGATTTTAAAAAATGCTTCAGAATTTTAAAAAACAGGAAACATTTATAGTCACACTATCAGGTAAAAGTTCATGAATAGAATGACATTTGGTCTATGTTAGGCTAATTAATTAATTAATTTATTTTAACATCTTTATTGGAGTACAATTGCTTTATAATGGTGTGTTAGTTTCTGCTGTATCACAAAGTGAATCAGCTATATGTATACATATATCCCCATATCCCCTCCCTCTTGCATGTCCCTCCCACTGCTATGTTAGGTTTTTAATATTATCTACACATACCAAACTTCTGAACCTATCCCTTTAGAAATGATTAATCATAGAAAACAAGTCTAACTATTGGATACCTCTCTCTCAGGTCATCCTCCTAGGCATCCTTCTGTCTATATGTAAACTTTTGATGCAAATTTTATTAAAATTAGATGGTAATGTATAAAACATTGTTATTCATTTTTCCTAAATATTTGCTTACATAAATTGCTCACTTCAGGTACCAGCTTAAATGGCACTCTGTCATAAAGACCTACTTTTAGCACCTTTCTTTTCTTTTTTTTTTAACAACTCTATTGGAGTATAATTGCTTTACAATGGTGTGCTAGTTTCTGCTGTATAACAAAGTGAATCAGCTATATGTATACATATGTCCCCATATCTCCTCCCTCTTGCGTCTCCCTCCCACCCTCCCTATCCCACTCCTCTAGGTGGACACAAAGCACTGAGCTGATCCCCCTGTGCTATGTGGCTTCTTCCCACTAGCTGTCTATTTTACATTTGGTAGTGTGTATATGTCCATGCCACTCTCTCACTTTGTCCCAGGTTGCACTTCCCCCTCCCCATGTCCTCAAGTCCATTCTCTACATATGCGTCTTTACTCCTGTCCTGCCCCTAGGCCCTTCAGACCTTTTTTTTTTTTTTTTTTTAGATTCCATATATATATGTTAGCATACGGTATTTGTTTTTCTCTTTCTGACTTACTTCACTCGGTATGATAGACTCTATGTCCATCCACCTCACTACAAATGACTCAATTTCATTTATTTTTATGACTGAGTAATATTCCCTTGTTATATATGTGCCACATCTTCTTTATCCATCATCTGTCGATGGACACTTAGGTTGCTTCCATGTCCTGGCTATTGTAAATAGAGCTGCAATGAACATTGTGGTACATGACTCTTTTTGAATTATGGTTTTCTCAGGGTATATGCCCAGTTGTAGGATTGCTGGGTCGTATGGTAGTTATATTCTTAGTTTTTTAAGGAACCTCCATACTGTTCTCCATAGTGGCTGTATCAATTTACATTCCCACCAACAGTGCAAGAGGGTTCCCTTTTCTCCACACCCTCTCCAGAATTTATTGTTTGTAGATTTTTGACGATGGCCATTCTGATTGATGTGAGGTGATACCTCACTGTAGTTTTGAGTTGCAATTCTCTAATGATTAGTGATGTTGCACGTCCTTTCATGTGTTTCTTGGCCATCTGCATATCTTCTTTGGAGAAATGTCTGTTTAGGTCTTCTGCCCGTTTTTGGATTGGGCTGTTTGTTTTTTTGATATTGAGCTGCATGAGCTGCTTGTAAATTTTGGAGATTAATCCTTTGTAAATTGCTTCATTTGCAAATATTTTCTCCCATTCTGCGGGTTGTCTCTTGGTCTTGTTTATGTTTTCCTTTGCTGTGCAAAAGCTTTGAAATTTCATTAGGTCCCATTTGTTTATTTTTGTTTTTATTTCCATTACTCTAGCAGGTGGGTCAAAAAAGATCTTGCTGTGATTTGTGTCATAAATTGTTCTGCCTCTGTTTTCCTCTAAGACTTCTATAGGGTCTGGTCTTACATTTAGGTCTTTAATCCATTTTCAGTTTATTTTTGTGTATGGTGTTAGGGAGTGTTCTAATTTCATTCTGTTTTTTTTCTTTTTTTTCTTCTAATTTCATTCTTTCACATACACCACTCGATCATGGTGTATGATCCTTTTAATGTGCTGTTGGATTCTGTTGGCTAGTATTTTGTTGAGAATTTTTTCATCTATGTTCATCAGTGATATCTTTGTCTGGTTTTGGTATCAGGGTGATGGTGGCCTCACAGAATGAGTTTGGGAGTGTTCCTCCCTCTGCTATCTTTTGGAAGAGTTTGAGAAGGATAGGTGTTAGCTCTTCTCTAAATGTTTGATAGAATTCGCCTGTGAAGACATCTGGTCCTGGGCTTTTGTTTGTTGGAAGATTTTAAATCACAGTCTCAATTTCAGTGCTTGTGATTGGTCCATTTATATTTTCTATTTCTTCATGGTTCAGCCTCCAAAGATTGTGCTTTTCTAAGAATTTGTCCATTTCTTCCAAGTAGTCCATTTTATTGGCATAGAGTTGCTTGTAGTAATCTCTCATGATCCTTTGTATTTATGCAGTGTCAGTTGTTACTTCTCCTTTTTCATTTCTAATTCTATTGATTTGAGTCTTCTCCCTTTTTTCTTGATGAGTCTGACTAATTGGTTTATCAATTTTGTTCATCTTCTCAAAGAAGCAGCTTTTAGTTTTATTCATCTTTGCTATTGTTTCCTTCATTTCTTTTTCATTTATTTCTGCTCTGATCTTTATGATTTCTTTCCTTCTGCTAAGTTTGGGTTTTTTTGGTTCTTCTTTCTCTAATTGCTTTAGGTGTAAGTTTAGGTTATTTATTTGAGATTTTTCTTATTTCTTGAGGTAGGATTGTATTGCTATAAACTTCCCTCTTAGAACTGTTTTGGCTTCATCCTATAGGTTTAGAGTCATCATGTTTTCATTGTCATTTGTTTCTAGGTATTTTTTTGATTTCCTCTTTGATTTCTTCAGTGATCTCTTTGTTATTTAGTTGTGTATTTTTTAACCTCTATGTGTTTGTACTTTTTATAGATTTTTTTTCCTGTAATTGATATCTAGTCTCATAGGTTTCTGGTCAGAAAAGATATTCGATATGATTCCAATTTTCTTAAATTTACCGAGGCTTGATTTGTGAAACAAGATATGATGTATCTTGGAGAATGTTCCATGAGGACTTGAGAAGAGAGTGTATTCTGTTGTTTTTGGTTGGAATGTCCTATAAATATCAATTAAGTCCATCTTGTTTAACGTATCATTTAAAGCTTGTATTTCCTTATTTATTTTCATTTTGGTTGATCTGTCCATTGGTGAAAGTGGGGTATTAAAGTCCCCTACTATGATTGTGTTACTGTCGATTTCCCCTTTTATGGCTGTTAGCATTTGCCTTACATATTGAGGTGCTCCTATGTTGGGTGCATAAATATTTACAATAGTTATATCTTCTTCTTGGATTAATCCCTTGATTGTTATGTAGTGTCCTTCTTTGTCTCTTGTAACAGTCGTTATTTTAAAGTCTATTTTTTCTAACATGAGAATTGCTCCTCCAGCTTTCTTTTGATTTCCATTTGCATGGAATATCTTTTTCCATCCCCTCGTTTTCAGTCTGTTTGTGTCCCTAGGTCTGAAGTGGGTCTCTTTTAGATAGTATATATACGGGTCTTGTTTGGAGCAACAATCCATTGCTTCAATGGTTGGAGCATTTAATCCATTTACATTTAAAGTAGTCATCAATATGTATCTTCCTATAACCATTTTCTTAATAATTGTTTTGTGTTTGTTATTGTTGGTCTTCTCCTTCTCTTGTGTTTCCTGCCTAGAGAAGTTCCTTTAGCATTTGTTGTAAAGCTGGTGTGGTGGTGCTGAATTCTCATAGCTTTTCTTGTCTGTAAAAGTTTTAATTTTTCCATCGAATCTGAATGAGATCCTTACTGGGAAGAGTAATCTTGGTTGTAGGTTTTTCCCTTTCATTACTTTAATATATCCTGCTAATCCCTTCTGGCTTGCAGAGTTTCTGCTGAAAGATCAACTGTTAACCTTATGGGGATTCCCTTATATGTTATTTGTTGTTTTTCCCTTGCTGCTTTCAATAATCTTTCTTTATATTTAATTTTTGATAGTTTTATTAATATATGTCTTGGCTTGTTTCCCTTGGATTTATCCTGTATGGGACTCTGTGCTTCTTGGATTTGAGTGACTCTTTCCTTTCCCATAATAGTGAAGTTTTCAAGTATAATCTCTTCAAATATTTTCTCAGTCCCTTTCTTTTTCTCTTCTTCTTCTGGGACCCCTATAATTCGAATGTTGGTGCATATAATGTTGTCCCATAGGTCTCTGAGACTGTCCTCACTTCTTTTCATTCTTTTTTCTTTATTCTGCTCTGCAAGCATCTTTATCTTCTTCTCCCAAATAATAACTGACATGTTACATTGGATTTTTAAATATATGTTTACTGTCTATCTCTTCCACTTGAATATAAACTCCACAATGTTAGGTAGTTTATGTGGTACCATCTCTCCAGTTCTAGATCAGTCCTTGCCGTGTAGTACTTATTGAATAAATTAGTAAATGAAAGAATTATAAATATCTGTAATGAATATTTTCAGAGCCTTTCTATTGAAGATTAAAATCATATCAATCTCTACCTTCAGTAACTAACACTGTATATCTACATGGTACATTTTTCTTTTCCTTTTCAAACATAAGAATAAATCAGAAGTGAAATCTATAAAGATTTTGGTGGCTAACATATCTCAATAAGTATCACAAAATGTTTCTTTTCAATATTCTGTATTTCAGGTGTGTGGCAAGACATAGATGGGTAAATTCTGTGTTTTTTTCCCATGGGGAACTTTGCACACCTAAATTAAATAAAAGCAGTGTATTTCTGTGTAGTTTTAAAACACAGCTGGAACTGTTTACTCTCTAGAGAAGTTTTGATTACAGATAGTAGACTTTGCTTCTCCTTTCCAATCTCCTAAATAAAGCAGAGGAATGACATTTATGAAGCAAGTCAGGGAAATGAGTAGGAGCAGAGAAAAATAATATCACTGATGTTACATTGTTTAACTTGCTATAAGTTTAAATGTAATATAAATTAATAAGATGAACTTGAATAAGATAAAAATTGAATATTTCATCATTTCTTCTGCTTCTTCAGTTTTCTGTTAGGTGCATATACAATAATAATGTGACTTGGGGGAAAATGAATTCTCTATCATTTAAGCCCTTTGGCTTGAATGCAATAGCAGTATATTTAGGTTATCTAATATCTAATATGTCCACTTTACAGATACTCAAGGAACTAGAAAAAATATATTATTCTCTCAGCAGGTTTCATGGAGCATTAGGAAGTCTAGACACAAGGTTACTCTAGTAGACACATAGTAGCTCTAGTATAACATATGGAATAGTCAGTATTTCCCTCATCAGGTATTCATCTTACCTAGAGCTCCCTAACCTAATGAATCATGATCTCTATTTGTCTTGATATTTATTTTCCTCCTACTCCCTTAATCATTAATTATAATTTATTTCTTCTATCCAGAACTTTTACTTACTCATGGCTTCTCATTTTATACACTGACAACACCAAATGCTGGAGAAGATGAGAAGCAACAGCAATTCTCATTCATTGCTGTGGGAATGTAAAATGGTACACTTTGGAAGACAGTTGGCAGTATTTTATAAAACTAAACATATACTCTTACTATATGATCTAGAAATCACATTCCTTGATTTTTGCCCAAAGGAGTTGAAAATTTATTTCCACACAGAAACCCGCACATGGTTGTTTACAACAGCTTTCTTCCTAATTGCCAAATTTGGAAGCAACCAAGATACTCTTCAGTAGGTGAATTGATAAATACATTGTAGCATATCCAGAAAACAGAATATTATTCCGTACTGAAAAAAATGAGCTATTAAGCCATAAAAAGACATGGAGGAAACTTACATGCATATGACTAAGTGAAAGAAGCCCATCTGAATAGGCTTCCTACTATATACTTCCAACTATTTGACATTCTGGAAAAGGTAAAACTATGATTTTATAGATGGTAAAAAAGAGCAATGGTTGTTAAGAGTTGCTGGGGAGCCAGGGATGAATAGGTGGACCACAGAGGATATTTAGGGCAGTGAAAATACTTGGTATATACTGTAATGATAGATATATGTCATTGCATATGCATCCAAACCCAGAGAAGGTACTACATCCAAAGTGAATTCAAAAGTAAACTATGGACTCTGGATGTTTATGACTTAGTATTAGTTCATCAATTGTAAGAAATGTATCCTCTGGTGAGGAATGTTGGTAATGAGGGAGACCAGCATGCATAAGGGCATGGAATATATGGATAATTCACTCAGTTTTGCTGTGAATCTAAAACTCCTCTAAAAATTAAAATTAAAAATAAAATAAATCATCTAGAATAATGCAAATAAAATAATAATAATTTTCTTATGAATGTCTAAGTAATCAGAAGGTATACATGGAGAGATGCAATCTTTATTTTGCAAAATTACCATAAAGTCCATTACATTTTCTCTTGAGGGTAGCATTTCCACAGCTAAAGTGAATCTCAAGCAGGCATTTATTTTGGGTTAGCTAGAATTTTCAGAGGCTGTATATTATTGTACTGGAAAGAAATGTGTATATTGTAAGTCGAGGGAAGGAGAATTTATTTATAATGTAAAATGATGCATTGAGAACAATTTGAACTTCAAATATCTTGTTTTTTGCTTTAGAAAAGTGCTACACAATTTTTACATAAATGGCCAACATCATTAGAATGAAACTCTATATAGAATGTAAGTTGTTTTATTCTACATTAGATATCATTTGTCCTGATTACTTTCTTCTCATTTTTTTTCTATACATCACATACTTTTATTTCACTTTCTGTCGGTGTGACCATAGGCAAGTTGCAAAACTTATCTCAGCTTTGGATTCCTCATCTATAAAATTAGGAGTTAATGATTGCAAAACTCTTAGAGAGAATCCAATAAATATTAGCATCTTAGTCAATATTATTATTATTAGTGACTTATTATTATGGTCTTTGCTTCTGGATTATGGTAAAACTGGAATCTGTGTTTAAAAAATGCCTAAATCACACACATAAAATATTCAAAATTCAAATAAATAATGAAAAAAGTAAGAAAATTTCAAAAAGTCTGTTAGAATCTCTGCATGAAATATAGGATGCTTAGACTGGGTTATTTCAGAAGAGTTAATGGAGAGAATGTTGACACAGGAGCAGACAATGTGTAGAGAACCCCTAGTAACAGGTTTCTACATGTAGGCCTAAAGTGTCAAAGGAAAAAGTAGTTACTGGAGCTTAGGGAAAGAGAGAGCTATGTGGAAAGGCTGTTCAACAGGAACTGTAATTTTACTCACATGAAATAGTACATGAAGTCCACAGGAAGATGGGGAATAAATAATCAGACTCATTCACATCCTTCCCTCTAGTTTCCTGCTAGTATTCCTTGGTGATTGAATCCAAATTTTACCCAAAATACAATGGAACCTTCAGTTTTCTGGAAACAGCAACAGGAGGAGGAAGGTATTGAGCTGATCTTAAGAGACGAATAGATATTATCCAGTACCTGTATTTTAAAGTAATTATCTGATTAATACAGTTTGGAAATGTCATCTTTTATTATATAAAATACTAGTTAAATACTAATGGCTAAAATTGAGTACATTTAATAATTTAGACAGAACTAGGTAAATATGTTGCTATTATATAAGGAAAAAATGATAGGTGTTTTAGATTGGGGCAAATGGTGTTTTAATGACATCTATGCATAAATGTTGACAGATGTGTTTGCTTATATTAATGAAAGCTTTTATGGCTTTGAATAGCTACATATTATTTCTCTTTTTAAAGTTTATCTTTTTTGAGGTGAAAGAACAGTTATATTTGGAAAATTAATTCTTTCAATATTCACTAGATAACAATGCTTGCTATCATTATAGAAATGCATGGTAACTAGTATTTCAATAGTTATTCATCAATATTATTTTACATTATTATTTAGATTCCAAAGACTTACTCTTCTGTTTCAAAACAATATTTTGCTTTCTGCACATTTCTAATTATTATTAATTAAAATATCAAATTTTAAAATTCATATTCACTTTTCAAATAATGATACTTAGTTGAAATAAAAATTTTCTACATAAAAAGGAAGCTTATGATATTAAATGTTATTAATGAAATTGATCAAACTAACAATCAATGCAGGTAAATAAGGTAAAGTTAGCACAATTGGTTAATATGAAATTTAATTATAAAATAATGTTTAAAGTAAGTCAATTGAATTATTTTCATTTCCTCAACCACTTTCTTTCTGCCACACCTACTATGTACAATCTGAACCACTGATTGTCTTAAAATGTATATTCTTTCTTTACTGAGAGTTGTGGCTGAACATTGTGGAAGAAAAAATTGAACTGGTTCTTCCAGAAATCATTAATTCCAAACTCAAATAGGCCAATGAATATGGTTCACAATATATTTACTTGTTTTTCTGCTTCTAACTCCCAGTAATCTTAGCAGCCATACCAAACTTGCTTCCAGATATTCAAGACCACTTCAGAATCCTTTTCTTCTCAGTCTCAGTAGATGGCTTTAAATATAGTCTGTTCTTAGAGAATATAAATATCATCAGGTCTAAAGACCTTCCAAGTCCATTCCCTCTCCACTAACCATATAAAAATTAGCACTTTACCGCCAAGAAAAAACTCCAAAATCTTTAGAAATAAAACTTCTTCGATACATTTAAAACAATACTGTAGACTATTCAAAAATCATGGCTATCACTTAGAAATTCTGTAGTACATGAAACAACAAACCTCTTTTTAAATGTTTTCAAGGAAGTAAAGAAAATCCTTTGGGCACTAAACAAAGTAGGGGCTGCTGTATAAGTAAGCTATCATTCCAATTGACTTTTTTAAAATATAGATTTATTTATTTATTTGTTGGCTGGGTTGGGTTGTCTGTTGCTGTGCGCGGGCTTTCTCTAGTTGCGGCGAGCAGGGGCTACTCTTCGTTGCAGTGCTAGGGCTTCCCATTGCGGTGGCTTCTCTTGTTGGGGAGCACAGGCTCTAGGTGCGCAGGCTTCGGTAGTTGTGGCACACGAGCTTCAGTAGTTGTGGCTCATGGGATCTAGAGCACAGGCTCAGTAGTTGTAGCACACAGGCTTAGTTGATCCGTGGCACGTGGGATCTTCCCAGACCAGAGCTCGAATCCCTGGTCTGTCCCAGGGATTCGAGTGTCCCCTGCATTGGCAGGCAGGTTCTTAATCACTGCACCACCAGGGAAGCACCCCCAGTTGACTTTTAAAATGTGTTTTCAGGGCTTCCCTGGTGGTGCAGTGGTTGAGAGTCCGCCTGCCGATGCAGGGGATATGGGTTCGTGCCCCGGTCCGGGAAGATCCCACATGCCGCGGAGCGGCTGGCCCCGTGAGCCATGGCCGCTGAGCCTGCGCGTCCGGAGCCTGTGCTCCGCAACGGGAGAGGCCACAACAGTGAGAGGCCCGCCTAGCACAAAAAAAATTAAATAAATAAATAAATAAAATGTGTTTTCAACCTAAAATGATATGAAGGTTTGGATACTAATGAGCTAATTGTGGACAGGAGATAAAGCCTTTAGCCAAATTAAATTGGGTAGTTAGAACTCAGATTCACATGTAAAGCCAGGGTATCAAAGGGGTACAAAATTAGATGGCTAGAAGATCTCTTTCCATCAGCAAAGGGAAAGTTAAAAATTTTTTTTGTTTGGACTTTAGGAAGGAAAAGCACAGCTCTCTTTTAATTTTAATTTTGGTAATTCAAAATTTATGTTCTGTCCTCTGCTAGGTTGTAGTTTCAAATGGATACTACTAACTGATCCAGGTAACTCAAAGTTGAGAAATAAGTTTAATTGGTCCCAGGTTGATAGAGAATCAGTACATCCAAAAGAAGCAAATGTGATCACTTTAAAGGAATATATTCTCAAACCAGGCCTTCCAGAACGAGCACCACATAGACTCAGACGAACATGAATATAATCTAAAGCATCATCACACATTGAACCCTAGGAGCAAGAGTCAGTGGAAATTATACACAGCAGAATTCACACTTCTAAGGACCTTATATATTACAATTGTCATACTGGATATAAAAGTGTAATTAAAACTTTTACAATATTAAAAATGGGGAATTTAATACCTGAGCAAAGAAGAAGGTATGATAAATAATGACACAGTGGATTTGAAAATAAACGTATAAAACTAGAAATAAGATATTTTGATTAAAATTAAACCAAGATTGGTTAACAATAGACTAAATGTAGTTTGAGTGAACTAAAAGGTAGAAGAAGAGGTTAGAAAAAACTCAAAAGGCAAAGAGATGGAAAATATTTATATGCTTTTGAATCACTGATGGAGAAGAATAAGATGGCAAGATCTCTCCTAAGTATTATCAAAATTCTAAAAGAAGAAACCTCAACAGGGGAAAGGGAATTGATGATTATATAATGGATGAAGATTGTTTTCAGAATTTATTAGTGATAATTATCTCAAATTCAGTAAAGTGCAAGGAAACCCAATAAATGTAGTTTAAAAAACCTCATGTAGAAATATAGTGAAACTGTTGATCACCAGTAACAGTGGGGGGATATCATAAACATGCAGAGTAAACAGGTTGCCAGTAGACAAATCTCAATTAGAATGACTGCAAACTTATCAAGAGCAAAACCAAAACAAAATATAATCAGTAAAGCCCAGGGTTGGTCTCTAAGTAAAGAAGTAGAAGTTTACCTAAACTGACTTAAAAAGAAAAGTGTAAATATATTTATAATGAACAAAATAAATCAGGAATGCATATGTTTGCCAAAGATATCTGAAAATTTTCAGGAGATCCTATTTGTTACTTTCAACATTTATCTAATGTGTAGAAGTTGTACTGTATTCAACTTGAATAGTCAAACAAAGCCCTTCAACAAATATCTATCTTTTCCTAAATGCTAAGGAAAGAATACATAGAAAACAACAGTTAAGATGTGAACTCTGTAATTTAAAACTATTAAGTGATCTTTGGTAACAGATTATTTGTTGAAACCGTGTGTGCGTGTATGTGTGTGCGTGTTTGTGCACCTACATCGTGTGTGCGCATGCACAAGTGTGCACATGAATGTGTAGGTAGGCTTCTTAAATACTGGTAGCCTAACCAAACGAAGGAAGATTTTATGCCATTTTGGGTACCTTGGTGAAATTCAAATATATTTTTTTAATAATTTAAATTTATTTATTTATTTTTATTTATTTATTTTTGGCTGTGTTGGGTCTTCGTTTCTGTGCGAGGGCCCTCTCTAGCTGCAGCAAGCGGAGGCCACTCTTCATCGCGGTGTGCGGGCCTCTCACTATCGCGGCCTCTCCTGTTGCGGAGCACAGGCTCCAGATGCGCAGGCTCAGTAGTTGTGGCTCACGGGCCCAGCTGCTCCGCGGCATGTGGGATCCTCCCAGACCAGGGCTCGAACCCGTGCCCCCTACATTGGCAGGCAGATTCTCAACCACTGCGCCACCAGGGAAGCCCCTCAAATATTTTTTTATTGGGCAGTTTTACTTATAAGAATTTATTTATTGACTTATTTATTTATTTATAAAAAGGAAAACAATGCTCAAGAGTATTGATTACTCTAAATTTATTGTTCATTTTGAAATATTAATTTTTAAAAGCACTTTCAGCACCCTGTATTGCACAGTGGACTTAATTACTGCTGATTAAATCCCCTACACAGGATGTTATTTTGTAAGTGCTATTCAATCTATGTGATTATCTTAAATTAGCTTGTTATATCAGTCTGAATATGAATATACACTACTGATTGGTTGGGGGACAAGAAAGGGAATCTTTAACTACACCTATACATGGAAATATTTTAGGACATTTTATAAGGCATTATGAAGTGATACACTTTTTTACTTATTTACAAACGGCTAAACTTAGATGTTATCATGTATTTAATTTAAATGACCACAACATGCATGGATAGCAAAATACTGACCTAAACCAGATTTGATCCTTGACTGAAGGATCCCATGAGATTAGTCCACTGAATGTAGAAACGTAAAATAGAGAGCTAGTGGGAAGCAGCCGCATAGCACAGGGAGATCAGCTACGTGCTATGTATATGTATAACTGACTCACTTTGTTATAAAGCAGAAACTAACACACCATTGTAAAGCAATTATACTCCAATAAAGATGTTAAAAAAAAAAGAAAAAATAGATAAAATAAATAAATAAATAGAGGGGTGGGATAAGGAGGGTGGGAGGGAGGGAGATGCAAGAGGGAAGAGATATGGGAACATATGTATATGTATAGCTGATTCACTTGTTATAAAGCAGAAACGAACACACCGTTGTAAAGCAATTATACTCCAATAAAGATGTTTAAAAAAAAAGACTTAAATGTAAGACCTGTAGCAATTCATTTTTGTGAACTTCATAAAAAAAAAAAGAAAAAAAATTGTAACTAGTGTTAAAACTCAATAATACTGAAGAGTATTTATAGTTCAACAGTACATTTTTAGCTATTAAAACCAATGAACCAATGTATTAGTCCTCATTGAGCATGAAATTTTTGGATTTCAATTTCTTCATTCATTGGATTTTAAATAACACTTATTACATAATAAATAAATTTATAATAGTAAAACCCCAGTACTTGTGAGGGTAGGTATAGAATAGTAGAAACAGCAGTGAAGAAAGAATAAAAACAAATCATATTTCTACCACTTACTAGCTATGGGTAATAAGACTAAATCAGTTTCTTAATCATACTGAGTATACTTACCTATAAAATTTGTGAAATAACTGTTCTGCTTCCTAGAATTGTGTTTGTTTAAAGTGATAAAGCAACTTTTTAAAGCAAGTGTAGATTATTACAAATGTGGATGAAACTCTTCTTCACTCTAATAGTTCACAATCTAATAGTAGACACTACCGGTCAAAAGAATATCAAAATCAAATGTGATGAAAATATAATTAAGGCCTACACCACACTAGAGAGAGTAATTGAGGGAACCTCAAGGCTTTGAGGATGATTGATGGATTACTTCAGAAACAACTTAACATTTGTTGCACACTGTATATTGTGAATTCACCATAGAATGCTATCAGTCAATGAAACAGAAAAATCAATTTTTAGCAGAGGAAATAATGTGCACATGCAAATGGACAAGAAAAGTATGGCAGGCAGGTTAGGAACAGCAAACTTCTTACCACAGTTGGAATACAGAATGTATTTCCAGCTGGGTGGGGTATGGGGGAAAGGGGGTGGGTAATAGACAAGAAAAGTATAATGACCTGAGATGTTGAAGTGCTTTGTATTCCACAATGAAAAGTGTGGGATTTTTCTACTGGCTTTAATAAGCAAGTTCAGATTTTCAGACAGAGAAAGGACAAGACCAATATTATGTATTTATAGGAATATATGGATATAGTAGCATTACGGTTGGAAAGCTGTGCAAGAGAGACTCTAGGCTATCGTAGTAATCCAAGCAAGCACTGAGGAAAAGTGAACTAAGGAGGTACAGTAAGGACCAGAAGGTTACACTTTGGAGATGATGAAGGTAATTTTGGATGGGATACCAAAGCCAAGGAGGATACTGAACAATTCAGTCATTTTATACAAAGCTAGTTCTGAGGTCAGTCAGTTTGGGTTGACGATAAAAATCACAGCTGTACACAACTTCAGAAAAGGAGTCGAGGACATCAACATCACAGGTCTGGAAAGAAGGTCACGCCAACACTCTTTCACTTCTACTTTGACGAAATTAAATGGTGGAGGGCTGAAGGCATTCTAATGTATTTTAATTTCAGCGGAGCGTTATATTAGTGTCTTACAAATAACTCTTGAATATTAATTGAAACTGGTTTGCCTATGAACAGTATTACATAAAATATAGTTGTGGTGAAGAATCACAAATTAAACATAACTGATAAATTGTTACATATCTAATTCCCGGAGATTGTGTTAGTTTTGTTTAAACGTCAGCTGAAAAGAAGGAAATGATTAATCTTAACTAATCCTTAGAAATTCCCAAACTAAATAATATTTTTTTTCCAAGAGATGATGGAGGTAATGAAAAGAGTAATGCATACCTTGGAATGATGATATATTGAACTTGTTTTAAGCATCAAGACTTGCAAATGTGTAAATTAAACGTGTAAAATACAGCATTTCTCTTGTATCATTCATATTTGTTGCATAGTAATCCCAGAACCCCATTTCTAAAAAAAATCTTCCACTTTTTATAGATTGTTCAAATAAGGATCACATACAAATTTATGAAAAAACATTTCATACCTAAATATATTTATCAATTCAAAAACTGAGGGGTTTTAAATATAAAAAGGATTAGCTTAGAAATGATTGGGACCAAATGGCAAATGGTTGGAATATCACATTTCCAAGTGCTAGAAGATCCCTGACAGAGAATAAAATGCACAAAAAGTGCCAAGCACAGTTACAAGACGCAGGTAACCCCTTTATTGATTTTTTTCTTTATGTGGCAGCTCAGAATGCATGAAGCCAGATGAATGATTCTAGATATTTTGATATTTCAGTGACCAATCCCAGAGGGTGCTAAGGTGAGAAGAATAGAAAAGGAGAAAAAGGGAAAAAATACTTTTTGAGTTGATGGTTTCCATCCCTATATCAAGCCATACAATACAATTTTGAATCCAGTTTAAAATTTCTGGCTCTTATCTTCAAGGTCTGAAAAAGTTAGGCTCTTCCCATGTCAGCAACCACGTGACTGCATTCACCCCTGCCTTCTGACGCACTGACTCATCATGTAGTCTATCCCAGGATTATTCTTAAAGGAATAAAATGAAGGCAATTCCTTTATTGCAGTTAAAGACCAAACCTGTAAGATAGACTTTTCTTCTCCATTTCCAAATATTCCTTTGAAATTCACTTAAGTCTGGATCCAGTATTTTTTTTTTTTTTGAGAAAAAGTAGATTCACTGTTCTTAGGCATTCAGTTAATATGTGCAATGATTCAAGCTTCCCTTTCACTTCAGAATTCTTCTCAACCTCATCTGTATTTTCTTAATGGATATTTCTCTAAATTATCATTTGTTCACCAATTCAAGAAGCATTTTTTGTTTGTTTTTAAATCTTCTATAAGTATCCAAGGCTTAGAGATAAAGAGATCAAAAAGAGTCCAGTCCTGCCCTAGTGGTAGCCACATGTTAGCACTATTAAAATAAATAGTACTGGGATTACTGTTTGCCAATATCTTATCTTATCTTATCTGGATGCCATCTTGTGATACTGTAAGGTTTATTCTGAAATGGTAATTTGGAGCAATGATTAGAAGCTTGAAAGTCTGAAACCAAAACAGCATTTTGCTTGATTAATTTTAGCCGCATCATCTGTTAATTTGGCTCCCCTGAGTAGCAGATACCAAATGTGATTAACCTTGCAAAATACTTGAATACATTTTAAGTGGTATTAATAATTTATTTTTATTAAATATGTCTAGGAAGACATAAAATAGAAAGAAATTGTGAAAACATCAGGGAGATATAAAGAAAAAGTATAAACAGTACATACTAAAACAAATCCATAAGGTGATTTATCAAAACAGCCTAAAAAATTTGAATTTGAGGCTAACATGCGTGTATTATTATATAAACAGGGCTTCAGACTGGTGACTAATAGATCTCACTGCAAACTACAGTTGCAACACGCTGATGAGATGAAAGAGGGAAGGAAAATAAAAACAATAAAAATCGGCAAATTACTCCCAAGTCATGCTTATCATCGCGTATTTTTAGAACTTTCTATTAATATCACCAAATATTCCCATTAATCAACATTCCAAGAATTGGAATTATGCAGAATGACTGGAGATGGTGTAAGGTCAAGTATTCTCTGTGACAGAAATATTTTTATAAATGTTGAGAGGTATATGATCCATGATAGCCATTAGAATCTGCCTCTCCAATCTCTGATTGCAGTGAACATAACTGAGCAAAGGCTCCAGCCATACAGCTATGACATCTATCAGATTTCCTATGAGATCCACCCTTGTCACTAGCTGTTCCCTGACAGGGACTGAGCATGGCAGGGACATGAAGGCATATCCATTCCTAGAAGATACTGGAATCCTCTGACACTTGGGTGACTTTGACTCAGAGTCTCCTCAAAAACCATGCTGAACTCTTAGGACTGCATTGCAATACAGTACTCTTAACTGTAGCCACCATGCTGTATATTAGTATACTTGAAAGTTGCTGAGAGTGTAGATATTAAATATTCTCACCACATACACATGTACACAAAGTTAAGTATGTGAAGTGATAGATGTGTTGACTAAGCCTATTGTGGTAATAATCATTTCACTATATATATATATATATATATATATATATATATATATATATATAAAATCATCACATTATATACCTGAAAATTACACAATGTTATATGTCAATTATATCTCAGTAAAGCTGGGGGAAAAAAGAACTGGGTTGCAGTCTAAGATGCTTCTGCCCAACCTTCCTTCTCTCCCCTTCTCCCTCTTTGTTTTAACCTGAGTCAAAGCTGCATCAGGGTCTGATGGCTCTCTTGCCTTTCCCTGGTTCCTTTATCTTCCTGTATAATCTTTGCCCCTAGTAAATCTCTTGCAGAGTTAATTGTACTTTGGATTCCGCTTTTCAGAAAACGCAGGCAAGCTCTTGATGTGACTAAAGCTTATCAAAATACTGTTTATTTTTTCAGAGTTATAACCTTCAAATCACTGTTTTGAATTACCATTTCAGAATAACAGCATGTGGGAAAAGAGCTGCTACTTAAGGAATGTGTCAGCTTTGTGACTGTTACAAAGAAATTTGTTAGCTTTGTGTCACTACTGCTATTTTTGTGCTTCTTTGCGGTTCTTCGCGTCTTTGTATTTGGGTGCAGTTACAGAAAATGAAAGCTAAGAAAACAGGTTATTACTTAGTCTATAGGTGTTGAAAGGGGAAATAAAAAACCAAGAAAATAGAGTCTTATATAAATAGTTTGCAAGGAGAGCAAAGAAGGATAAACTCTGCAGAAGGAAGAAAGGCGATCACAGTGAGTACAATAGTGCCTGAGAAGGAGCCCTAGGCTGAGAATTCCAAGAAAGGTTTTGCCAGCACTACCTGAAAAACAGAATAGCATACACACATTTTGTCAAAACACTGCGTCCTGATTGTCAAATACATATTTATATGCACGTATACCTAAATATTCTTACTAAAACATTAATTTCAGTGAAAGTCAGTAAGATTAAAATTTCACCTGGGGCTTCCCTGGTGGCGCAGTGGTTGAGAGTCCGCCTGCCGATGCAGGGGTCACGGGTTCGTGCCCTGGTCCGGGAAGATCCCACATGCCGCGGAGCAGCTAAGCCCGTGAGCCATGGCCGCTGGGCCTGTGCGTCCGGAGCCTGTGCTCCGCAACGGGAGAGGCCACAACAGTGAGAGGCCCGCATACAGCAAAAAAAAAAAAAAAAAAAAAAAAAAAAAAAAAAAAATTTCACCTGAAAGTTACAAAACTTGAAGAGTAACATTTTCACAAGTCCTTCTTTCCAATTATTACACAATAACATAAACAATTTTAAACTTTGTCATTACAGATGGAAGTTGCTATACATAATCTCCACAGTTCCTGTGGGTTGCTTTTTTAATGTAATAATTATTAGCATTTCTATTTATTGGTCTGTAAACAAAGTATTAACAATTAAGTAATTGATATAAAAATAATTAAGTATTGAAGATAAACTAAAGATGTAGCTACTTATTAATTAACTCACTGACATGTAACGGATGAAGAATTAAGCAGAAAATTAATCATGTACAATAAAAATACTGAAACAGGAAAAATTTAAAATAATACAGTAACTTTATATATTGTCATTTCTAAGGATAAATACATTGTTGACATAAAAAAATAATGTGAGAAGGAAAACTGAGACGGTTTAGAGCCGATATCCACAGTTTTGTTCCACTGAATATATTCTTGTGAATTTTTCCTCAAAAAGTGTTGTCCTTAGTCAAGTTACTTTCTTTCATTAACTCTGAATTGTTTGTTCCCCAGTGGAGACGTATGTAACACACTGACATGGAAAAAGCCTTCCGCACTGGCACACGCGCAACATGCACATGGGCACATTTGATCCTGTTAAACTTGTTTTTTTAACTCCTTGCTCCTAAATTTATTTGCCCAACAAACTTTTTCTTTATTATGGCACTTAATATAATAATATACTATTAAATAGGGCCCCACTTTTCTACACTTATATTCATATATATCCTTTTATCAGTTATAATGATAAATTATCAAATATTTAATAACAAAATATTTGAGATTAGTAAAACTTAAACCCACTATTTAATCATATCTTAGAATATTTTGTGTTAGGTTGATAAGCTTGAAAATCCTGCACTAAGGAATAATGCAGATTAAAATGCCCTACGTCTGATAAACATTTACAAGGGGAAAAAGGGCAGGGAAAAATTCACAGCATCCTGTAAATACGTATAAAGAAAGGGAGGAATTTTCAAACATGGAAGACCAGCCAGGAGGCTGAGGCTTATCCAGAAGGAGGGGCCCCTGAGGGGCTGCATGGAAAGCCAGAGATGTATCACTTGCCTAAACTTCAGGTGTACAGAGAAGCGAGCGCGAGAAAGGGAAGAAGAAAAGCCACCTTATGCAGTTCTCTCCATGATCTGTGGTTCCAAAGAATGGAGGCCTTTTCTCTTTGTTCAGTGTGGGTGGAGGGAAGTGTGGGTGCTGAGCTCTGCCCGAGAAGCGCAGGATTCACCCACAGCTGGCTGGCTGGCTGGAGTTGGCCTGAGCTTGGGGCCCCACTCTTGGCGCACTTAGTGAAGACCAGCCTTCCCTGACAGACTTTCACGTCTTCTAGGTTAAATCTCTCTAGAAAAATGTCAAGGTTATCCGAACAGAAGAAAAACGTCCTTTCTTATTTTTGGAAAAGATTTGCACCAACATCTAAAACAACCCCATTTAAGCTTTTGAAAGGGTGTATATAGTAGGACTTCCGTGTCTCTCCAGAGATCAATACCTGTGCTGTCATCATAGGGTAAAAAAGTATTCAGTATGTAAATAAAACAGGGAAAAAAAAAAAAAAAAAGATGAACTGCTTTCTCAGTTGCCTGCAAAGCATAGGCAGAGTTCTTTAGCAGGCCCGCTTGCACAAATGCAGATATTGAGATGACTTTTCATACTGTATAAAGGCAAACTCGGCCAGGCATTCATCATGAAGTGCACTCGCAAATGACTGTACTTGCTGGTATAAATCAGTGCCACCCGGCAAAACAGAGGAGCCAGGTCGGGGCTTGGTTGTTGCTTTTCTTAAATTCTTTCTTAATATATATGCATTTTTAAAATGATTCTGACTGTCAACTGGGATTATTAGACTGCATAATATTTTTTAGGTCCAAACATATGAATAAAATTACTTCCTCACCGTGTAATAAAAACAAAGTGGAAGCAAAGTAAATAATTCTGCAGTCAGAAGATGGGATAGTTACAAGTGGCAGGACTCGATGAGTCTGTGAGCGCTTCCAAATGTATGGCAGGCAGTTGCCTCCTGGGATCTCTTGCCCCTCCTTAAGCCTAATGATGGCAGGCTCCTCAGTGAACACTTACATTTAGATGGGCTTCCCTTGGAGCAGAGAGGCATTTGGGAACTGCATCAGGTCATATCGTCCTCATCCTTTATCCTTTGAACTGTCTGAATGCTGGCTGCGTAGAAAATCAAATACAAACAACCTTGAACCTGGTCATCATTCTCACCAATCTTTTACTTGGGGCTGCTGGGTGGGATGTGGTAGAGTTAGCAGGACTGATAAGGGTTCTTGCTAAAGAGGTCAAGTATAATATCTTACTTCCTGTTTTCTGGGGTTGACTGATGCAACCTTTGGGCCTTTGGGTTCTGTTTCCCAAGGGAAGGGAGAGGGAGTAGTCACCTCTGCGGGGAGGCAGGCAGCCCTGCAAGCAGCCTTGGGTTCAGTACGTGAGGTCTGAAGAGAATGTGTATTGACGACAGCCAAACTCATCCTGCTAGTCTCAAAAAAGCCCAAGTCTTGAGAAGCACATCAGTTTTACATCTCTGTTGGAGGTTTTCCAGCAGATAATGATTGAAACTTAGTGAGGCACTAAGGTGGCCACACTGGCCTCAAAGGGTCAGTGAGAGTGATAGGACATTAGCTACAAGGCCTGATAAGAGGTTTCTACATGCAATATAACAACAGAACAAAGTACCTGTGGTATTAGATCACTCCCGTGGGGTAGGCAGAATAGTGCCTCCCAAAGATGTCCACATCCGAATCCGTGGAACCTCTGAATAGGTTAGGTTACGTAGCAAAGGGAATTAAGTCTGCAGATGGAATTTAGGTTGCTAATCAGTTGACTTTAAGAGAGCCCGTAGCATCTTGGTTATCCAGGTGGGCCCAGTTTCCTTAAATGTGGAAGAAAGGGGCAAAAGGGGTGGAGTGAGAGTACGAGAGATGCTGGAGGGTCCAAGAGCCAGAGAATGTGACCAGCCTTTAGAAAATGGAAATAGGAAGAAAGTGGATTTTCCTGTGGAGGCACAAGAGTGAAACGCAGTCCTGCTACACCTTGATTTTTACCTGATGAGACTCACTGGAATTTCTTAACTATAGAATTGCAAGCAAATAATTTTGTACGTTTTTTTAAGCCTCTAGGTTTGTAGTAATTTGTTACAGCAGCCATAGAAAACTAGTATGTTCTTGTAGAGTAGACTTGGGCAATGCTAAGCAAATGATTCATTTCTTATACACATAAAGGGAGGTTTTTATAATTAACAGCACCTCCAATTCCAGCAAGATATGAGGCTAGACATCAAACTATGCATAATCTCTAAAGATCTATTATTATTATTTTTATTCTAAACACCTCCACTATTGGTCTTTGCTGTCTTGTTTGTTAAGAATGACCGTGGACATATGACAAGCACCCCTTAAATTCAAATCACCTTATTCTTTTTTGAATGGTTTAAATAAATATCCTCATTGTTTAGTCTTTCCAGGAGAGAAATGTGGCAATAAAGCAAATGATGTAATCAGAATATGGGACAAGGACATGCAGGGTTCTTTTAAGAAAAGGGTGATAACTTTGAGTTTCTAGGCAACAGTTCATCAAGGGAAAGCTCTGTGGTTTATTCAGAGTGCTTCATAGAATAAAAGGCATCCTGGCAGAATATCACTCACCACAGCCCTAAATATAGCACAAACTAAAATCCACCAGTAACTATATGTTCTAAACAAGAATGAAGAGTGAGTGTGTATTTAGTGCCTATTACCTCCACTCTCCTACCAGGATTATAACCTTTTCAAGGCTACTGACTGTGTCACCTATTTCTTTGAACGAGTGTATACCTAAGTTGCTCCACACTAAAAATGTTAAAATGCCTTCATAATTTGCTAAGTGCTTAGCATTCAGGAGGCTTTCTTAAAGGATGTGTTCTGAAGTCTGTTTATTTAAATGTATAACACGCAAGGATATAATGTTACTTCTTGTAGGGTGTTTTGCATCCTTATGCTGAATTTGTGGATGAGAATTGTTCTTCATACAACGAAAGACTTCTTGCAGTATACTTGACAGACAGGAGTGACATCTGCTAGGATTCTAAATCTTACAGAGACTAATAATAGATGACAGATTAAGAATAATTGACATTGTCATTGTGACGTGTTTATAATAACAGCAAAAGGGACCTCAATTGATATCTGGGGGAGAAGGCAAAGGACTATCAAAGGGAAATAAATGATTTCACAGGTACTAGACTTCAAACCTAGCTTAATAAGCCTCCAATTCATATGGTAAATGAAAATAGTCTGTGGTTTTCATACTAGACTTTCTCTACCCATTTTCTCACATCACAAGCCACATGATATGCTTTAATAAAATTCTGAAGAACAGGTAGTTTCTACATAGAATATGAATAAAAGAGATCATAATCTATTTATGTTATAGAGTTATCACTAGTTTATAAGTGATGCAATTATTAGGCATAGACTGAGCTAGGGTCAAATACTTTTAAAGTCACCTGCCTTATTTTAGCCATTAGTGTGAAACACATTTTATTTTTACAAATGCCATTATTGTAATTAGCCCTTATAGTGATTTTAGGGAGGTGTTTAATTCTATTAGCTTTTGAATGGAAAGCATTGATATAAAAATTCATATTAATAGGTACTTGGAATTTATATAATTATATATGTAATATATATATATATAATTAAAAAAATTATAGCTTATGTCAAGGATAGGCATGCCATGAAGAAAAATAGTCAAGGTATTTCGCAAGAATTTTATTAAGTTAAACATCTGTTATAGAAAGGAAACACTATATATTGTGGGTTAGAATGACTAAAATTTAGTCCTAACCCCACTCTTTACTAAATTTCTAACCCTCTAAATCAGCTTCAGTCTTATTTTAAGTATCACATAAAATAAAATATGTGAAACTATCTTATACACAATAAAACACTCTATCATTGTCCCAGAGATGACCAGCCATCCACAAAGATTCATATTTTCTCTTTCATAGAACAGAATGCCAGGCATTGCATCTCTTTGTTTCTTGTATATCTAGAGGGTCTAATTCTCAGCACTGGCTAGTCAAGTGTTTCACATTTCTATATCTTAGAACTTACAAAACAAGAATGTCTTCGCCATGATTTCTGTTCATCTGCTTAACTGAACACAGAGGACTTGGAAAATCAGAAGAAGCCCAGCTAGGTCCCTGAGTCATCACATGGAAGGCATATTCTTGCCATGAATATGTTCATTGGGCTGTAATGTGAGCAAGAAATAATTGTGTGCAAATAGTTGACATTTGGGGTTTTGCTTGTTCCAGAATCTAGAATTGTTACAGAATCATGCATTCATGCAAGCATTTTGAATTAGCCTTCAGGTAGCAACAGAGTAATATATTCATCTGTATTAAGCATGTAGATTCTTCAAAATACTTTTGTGATAAAGAGATGTCAAAATTTCTGTATAACACACAGAGCATCCTTTTGGAAGATTTCCTACATATTTCAATTTCATAATCTGTGAAATAAAGAAGTTTGGAAGTTTAAAGGAGCATATTTCAAATGAATAAGGAGGCTTTAGGCAAAGTGAGTATAAATATGGTCACATTAATAGGACTCCCTAATTTCACCTCTTGTCCCCTACCTACTGACCCGATATTAGGCATGTACCAAGCTTCCATTTCCATGTAGCACTGGGGCCACCCAAGGAATAATTTACTCCTGTCCACACTCCTTTGGTGGATTCCTATTTCCCACTCCTGCTGCCTTTTATTTTCCACTACCATGCATCAGGCATGAATCTGTAGCCATCCCTGGTAGCTTAACTTGGTCTCTCCAATGGCAGCCTTTAGAGTACCAAGATCTGCAGCTGCAAACTGAGTTGCGTTTCAGGCTACAGACAAGCTGAACTTCAGTACCCTGATGCCTTGCTTAAAAACACTCTTACAGAGTGAAAACAGGTTCCTTTCCTTCTGTGTTATATTCAATAAAATGATAAAAGAATGTCTGCCTAAGGGCCCATAGAAGTTGTGCTTAGAACCTGCCATAATACAGAAATAAAAAATTGCTGCATAATACATATCAACACTTTTCTTTTTTTTTCTTTTTTTTTCTTTTCTTTTCTTTCCTTTCCTTTTCTTTCTTTCTTTCTTTCTTTTTTAAAAAAAAGATCCACATGTATTTCCAGCCTGGTTGGGTCTCTAAACGTCCAAGGAACCACGTGCAGAGTAGCCCCTCTTCAGACCGTCTAGCAGCGTTGCTAATACTGATTTTCATTCCAGATTTCTTTTACGTAAGAGGTCTCATTGTCTTTTAATGAAAAGCCTTCAGTTCCTTCTACCAGATCTTTATACGTCTGAATCTTATATGTGAAATAGAATGCACGTGTCTTTCCTTCTCCCACCCACCAAGGAGCCTTTATGGAAAACTACCTTCACAGATAGTTAGCATAAGGAAGCTGCCTACGTTCACTTGACAGATGAATCCAATCTTTGTCTCTGGCCCAACCTGTATGATGTGTTGCAAAAATATTTCTGCATTTATTTGTCTGTTTCTCCTGAAAATATTTTAAGATTTTATTGCCTTTTTAGGAAGAAAGCTTAGTTTTCTTGAAAGTAGCTCACCCGTCCCTAATGTTAGCTCTAATTTCATGCAGGTGAGGATAAAATATGCACATCTCATGTGGAAATAATCTTTTTCAGGAGTGAAACCAAATTAAAAGAAAAAAATGTTTAAGTAACTACCCATGAGGGATAATCCTTTAATGCATTAACTAGCTGACAGTCACTCATGAAACACTAAGTTCTGCAAATTTTTGCAAGAGAGTTTTTCCTTATTTCTGTATCTTACTTTTATCTTCATCCAAAATTTCAGTCTGTACAAATTGATTTTAAAAGGTACAAAGTGATACCTGAAGTCTAGAAGTTCCATATTAGAAAGGGTATTTTCTAATTATTAATGCACTGTGGTGCTTCTGAATACACAGATATAGAATAAAAATGGCCAAGCAGGAAAGGAAAATTCATTCAATTCTTAGGAGTGTAATCATTTCAAACATATTGACATGCAGAAAAAATTTCTCAGAACATTGCAGAAAAAAGCTTTTAGATAGTTCATTGAAAGGCCAGTTTTAGTTATTCAATTTCACTTTTCCAAAAACTCTTGACATTTATATATTGCCATAGTGGCAGCGCAGTGAGCACCTCCAAAGGAGATAGAGGGTCTTGCGATGCACTAAGTGTTATAAAGGACGGTCATTTCGCAATTGCAGATTAAGTCAATAAGCGTATCACCATGTAAGTGGTGTTCATGACAGAAACTCAATAATCACTTGTTTAACCTGATTGCAGACCGTGGAATTGTCCGAACCATATAACCTGTCTAGTAGGATGAGTAAGTCAGGATACATATCTATTAACCTTGGTTTTTTTTTTTTATGGAAATAATTCAGTTAGGAAATAATCCATATTTTATATATGTATATATGAGAAAATATCTAGTAACCTTTTTATGAGAAATAATACAGATAAAATTTATTCTGATTACCTACACACAAGTAGATATTAAGGAAAATGGTAACTTTGTCAATAGCTAGCTGCAGAGAAATAGTTAAGGAAGGAAAAGTACTTTTGTCCTATTACCTATAAATTGAATCTCCAAGAAATAAGCTTTCCATACACGATATCCTTATCTTTTATAAATTTTATTGTCTTTTAAGTACACAGCTGTATCTGTTATCTCATTTGGTTCTCACAGAAACCCAGTGAGTTATTTCTGAAACAACTTTATGGGGGAGACCGCCCGGTCAAACGGCTGGCAAGTGGAACACTGTTCCCAGGACTCCTGTTTTTGTCTGAAAGTAGAGGTTTCTGCTGATAAGACGTTGTGCCGAAATGAATACACACTCTAAATGTGGTCTGACAGGTACATTAAAGAAAGGTGAGGGTTTCTCTCTTGTGTTAGATTCAATTGAAACGTTCCGCGATTGACTAACACATCTAGAAATGAGGTTTCTCGGTGATAAGTAAACATTTCAATCTAGACCAAATATCCTCTAAACACAACAGTTGTTATTACTGGAACATTATGATTTATTAAAAAGAGGATATTTTCTCAAAATAAAAAGTATGTGTTGGAGAATATTAAACATATTTAATATTTGATATTTTTCCAAGAGGTATGAGGCTATTTTGATAAAAAAAATATTTTAAAAGGAATGTTGTAAAAATATTTTGAAACTGGGTATTAGAATTAATATCTAGGGCTTCCCTGGTGGCGCAGTGGTTGAGAGTCCGCCTGCCGATGCAGGGGACGCGGGTTCGTGCCCAGGTCCTGGGGGATCCCACGTGCCGCGGAGCGGCTGGGCCCGTGAGCCGTGGCCGCTGAGCCTGCGCGTCCGGAGCCTGTGCTCCACAACGGGAGAGGCCACAACAGTGAGAGGCCCGCCTAGCCCCCGCCCCCCAAAAAAGAATTATATCTAGCTTATTTCTACATTTTATTTTGGTTGTTTAGAACCAAGAAAACACTGTTTCAAGCACATAATAATATAAAATAATAGTTATTTTTAATAACTCAAATTGTCTGTAATAAAGTTAAATACTAATTAAAATACCTGAAAGAATGCTAGAACATGTTTGATTTTAGATAAATTATTACTCTTATTTAATAACTACTTCCATTCCTTACATAAGCATTGAAGGAAGAAAACAAATCACCCAAATTATAAACAACTATACAGCTATATGTAATGTGATGTCGCCATTATAGGAAATGCTGTTAACTAGACAGTTGATAATTATTGTGATTATAGTATGGAAAAAGAGTTATATAAACTATATTTATTTGATTGAAGTTACATATATGCTGTACTATTTAATTCACCTGTCAAAACTTGGGTCTAAAACAAAACACAACCATTAAGTTTTAGATCAATGACATTTATATAAGTATTTAAAATATATACAGAGAAAGGAGAAGCCATATTCTAACAAATGCAAAAAATGTAAATCCAATGGTACAGATTAATATATTTATGGTATCCAGTGCAATGTATATCCAATGGGATATGGGTCATGTTAGTGTGTGTATATTATTCTCAGTGGTACATTTCTCAATTGATACATTTAAGTGTCAACAGTTAAATGTATTTAGATGTTTAAATTTGAATGAAATAACCTACAATAAAATATTAGCAAAAACACCCTTTTAACGTGTGAGGAAAATTTAATAACATTGTGGAAATAAAGGAGTTGGCATGCTGCAAAATGCATTAATTCATCAAGGTCACTACTAGGATATAGACTGGAAGAATTAAACACATCCCTAATCACATAATTTTTGAGTAAATAATGACTTAAGCAGCAGGTGGAATAATGTCCACGATTAATTTTTTATCTCCTTCAAGCGAAGTGTGGATATTTAAAGGACATTAGTTGCTGGTGATATTATTTTGGTGTCTTGTCCTGTAATAAAAATACAAAAATCAATACCTTTAAGATTGGGAGACTCCCATCTTAAAATTGTATTGCCCATTAACCACTAATGTTTGCTTGTCAGTACTTTTTAACATCTTGCCCTTGGTCTCCTCTTTCATGTCTACCTATTTCCTTTCCTATACACTCTGCTGCACATAAGTCCACCTCTCTTGTGACCTCACTGCTTTTTCCTGCTTTTGCTCACAGCATTATTGTCCTCCGTGACTTTGCTCCCTTGAGATCATTTATTCAACCACCATAACTCTCTTTTGGGTTAATATGGTCTGCTAGTGATAAACAGATATGAATGAATGACTCTCAACTATTGACTTGGCCAAAATGTTCACTTGTGATGTTACGGAAAAACCCAAATGAACTTTTTGGCCAGCCCAGTATTTTAACATACAGGGAAAACATGTTAAACTGTAAGCCCTGAAATCAAAATTTGTAAATATTATTATATTTATCATCTCACCACAAAAGTTAATATTTACAGCTATACACCAAGACTTTGTGAAACCATCTAATTTTATCATCATGGCAATTAATAGAGTTGTTAATTGATCTTTAAGTAATTTATTACAAAATTTATTAATGAGTACAGAATCCAAAACATTTATAAATGAACAGTTTGGGTTCAATTAACTGGCATGAACCCAAAGTTTATTTTAGAAGAAGTATATATAATTTTCCCTAAATCTTTAGATTTTAGATGCCTTTTAAAACCAATTTGAATTACAGTTATTTACTATGTCATCTTTCATTCACAATTATATACTTTACTTTCACAATTATATATTTTACTTCCTAATGAGACAGATTAATTGATATAAAGGAACCACTATTCTAAGGTTAAACACAACTCACTATGCTATTGGGTTGGCCAAAAAGTTCGTTTGGGTTTTTCTGTAGGCTCTTATGGAAAAACCCAAACGAAATTTTTGGCCAACCCAGTACTTAGAACACACACAGAGTAACTCTCATAGTGTTTTGAAGGGCTTTCTTTCCTTCTTAAATATTCTTTGTACTAGAAATTGGTTTCTATTTCAGTTTCTGTTTTCATTGACATATATCCTTAAGGAATGCATTCTGCAAGATCCCTTCTCTACTATGTATCAGTCAGCTACAATTACTCATAAATTAAAGGGAGTTTTTTTAAAGTATAATTAAAAAAAATCGAACTTCTAAAGATTGCAGCCAGTTATTTTGTATTTACTGTGAACCCTATGTATCCTTGAAAATATTGCAGTAAAAAAATCAATCTCAGTTATTATGCTGTTAAAATTAATGGTGGTAGAGACCTAAAAATCAAGGGTTTTTTTCCTATAACCAACATTTATTCATTCAATTTTGACAATTCTTAGATATATATTCTATACCTTTATTAAAATAATGTCAATCAGCTTAACTAATGCTATCAGCTTGTTTATAGTCTACAAAACATCTCTCCTACTTGTAGGAGGATGCTTTAAAGTCATGGGACTTGAATTCTTACATTTTAAATTATAGTTATATGCACAGGTCAAGAAATATTATCACTGGAAGTTCTTCCTGCTGTCAGCAAAGCTCTCTTACATTATCTAAGACTTTTATAAAGAAAACCTATACTGACAAGATAAAGAAGCACATTATGCTTTCTAGTTAGAGTTGCTGTACAGAGCTACAATCTATTATCCACCTGAGAGCGATGAAAGTGCTGAAACAACTTTACCCTGCCATGTCTGATAATTATGTCATAAAAAAGCCACGTTACTTCAGCACATAAAATGGTTTAAAGTGATTAATTTTCTGAAAGCTTAAATTGAAAGTGCATGACAATCATTGAGGTCATGCTTGACCTGGGTTGTGAAAATCCATCACTGTCCTTCTCTGATATGTCTCTTAAAATCTAGCACTTTTGTGCATATTCTTTTTAATTATTAAGAACCATAGGTATATCTATATATCCTTATGAATATCCAACTCATCACATGAAATATACGTTTTTGCACAAAAAAATTTGGTAAGTTCTCTTCTCTCTCTCTCAGAGCTACTCATACCTTTCTAAGTATTTCCTCATTAGAAAATAGAAAAAAAAAAGTTCTTTGATGGTATAATATTAAATCATCATGAGTTATTTGACATTGCTGATATGTTTAGACACCATCTGAGAGATTGTTAGAATATAGCATCTGGGTTTTTTAAGTCTTGCTTTATAGTTAGGTGAAATGGTATGTTGAGCCTGGAAGGTGGGTACTTACTTCTACCTGTTCCTCAACAGTTAACAGGCTTTCAATCACTATCCTGAGCACTGCTGTTAGGCCTCTACTCATACAGTTGCTGAACATTAATGAAATCTACTGGTCCATGTTCTCTCATCCTTCATTGCCCAAAGCATCACTGAAAGGTATTGTGTGTGATAAGCCATTACCAAATTTTGACTGTTAAAAGAAAATTACAACGCAAGCAGGAAAAAAAAAGAAAACTTCAAACTGAAAGCTATGTATCATTGTTTCTAGAATCTCAGTAGTCAGCCATGATGGAAAATGGAAGGAGGCTCAACTGTCCTCCAGTGTGGCTGCCTTCACCCTGCCCCGACCACATCCCCTGCCTGCTCCACCACATCTTGGCCCTCTTCCCGTCCTTTCTCCAAGGAAACCTACTCTATTTTTAACGCATCACCTGTCAAGTACAAAATCCCCTTTCATCATTTTAAAGAGAAATTTAATTCTTATTTATCTAAATATCTCCCATGTAGATAATAGCAAAGGTGTCTTGTGCCTTGTCTTTCATCACCAAAGAGGCCAATCAAGATTTTTTTTTTTTTCTCCAGCAAAATCACTTTTATTTCAATGAGTGATGCTGCCACCCTCTCAGTACAAGTCATTTCAACTGCAAGCAAATTTTTAAACTAACATTCTTCTTTTCCTTTTTTCACTAACCTGGTTGGCACAAGCATTCAATCAAAACCTGATACAAGGCTTCCCTGGTCGCGCAGTGGTTAAGAATCTGCCTGCCAAAGCAGGGGACACAGGTTCGAGCCCTGGTCCTGGAAGATCCCACATGCCGTGGAGCACCTAAGCCCGTGCGCCACAGCTACTGAGCCTGCGCTCTAGAGTCTGCGAGCCACAACTACTGAGCCACAAGCCACAACTACTGAAGCCCACACGCCTAGAGCCCGTGCTCTGCAACAGGAGAAGCAACCACAATGAGAAGCCCACACACCACAACGAAGAGTAGCCCCCGCTCGCCGCAACTAGAGAAAACCCACGCAGAGCAACAAAGACCCAATGCAGCCAAAAATAAATAAAATAAAATAAATTTTAAAAAAACCTGATATATTCATTCATTAACACTGCATTGTCATGGCAGTGTGTGAAAAGAGCGATCTCGTATTAAAATGTCTGATTAGGTTTTTCTCAAAGAGACTTTTAAATGCTTTTAAAAAATATTTTGGTAAGGGAACACAGTAAACCTAAATGAAGTATTTTCAACATTTAACTCTTTTAATATATTCAGTGATATCTCCATTTATATTGACATAATTTACTTGAAATATAGCTAGATCTATCAGTGAACTATAACTGACTTTATCTATGTGTGTTTGGTTAATAATATGGACTTACATTGAAATGAGAATGTGAAATAACATATTTAACAACACCTTAATGACATATATATAGTTATTTTTACAAAAAAACAGGTGCTATATCTGACTTTTAATATTTATCATGAAGTTCATATGGGGATTTTTATTTGTTAATTTAGTCAGAAATGACAAGCACACTCTCCTTGTTTTTTCTCCAGCTGACCTATTAAAAAGTTTGCCAGAATAGGAGGGTGCTGTAAATGAAGATTCTGACAGGTGCATCATAACATTACTCTCCCATTGTTGATTTTTGTCAATTTTTAAACTCTTTTTTTTTTTTTTTTTTTTTGTGGTACGCGGGCCTCTCACTGCTGTGGCCTCTCCCGTTGCGGAGCACAGGCTCCGGACGCGCAGGCTCAGCGGCCATGGCTCACGGGCCCAGCCGCTCCGCGGCATGTGGGATCTTCCCGGACCGGGGCACGAACCCGCGTCCCCTGCATCGGCAGGCGGACTCCCAACCACTGCGCCACCAGGGAAGCCCTTTTGTCAATTTTTGTATATTTTTTAGTCTAATACATACACCTTACTGGTCGGCATCATTACATGCCAGGCATATTTGAATTAAGATAAAAAGAGAATTATTCACCAGAAATATCACAAAGATCATTAATTAATCCTGTTTTTAATAAACAAGGCAGACAATCAAGGTCATGGCAGATTGTATTAGTGGAGAGGTGCCAATTGAAAGATCGCTCGAGTGATAGCAAGTTTTAAACCTCAAAAGTGAAAGAAGCAAAAAGTGATAGAATATTCCTGAAGAGAGTCATTATAGTTGAAGGGAAAAAGTATTTCATACATCAGAATCAAGTCAAATAAGGAGAAAGGACAAATAAGCAGAAATGAGTCACAAGAAAACACATTTTCACTAAGTTGCTACATAAAACTTTCCACATGGTAAAAATGTTTGATTGGAAGTATTCTAATAAGCCCAACTTTTCACTCAGTGCTCAAAATTTATATTGACATCATAACTCTACACATACTAGCATAGAGTTTAGGCATAACTAATACTCAAAATGAGTCAACTACATTACTTTTTTCTGAGTTCCCAGATAATGAAAATATACTAAAGAGTTATACGAATTCATTAAAACACAGTGCGTTTTCCACTGGTCTAAGAAAATTGTCATTGCCCAAGAAGAGCATCTAAACTTTTACCTTTAAAACACAAAAGAAATTTGTGGTACCAGTAAAGACTCCATCCGTCATCTTATTGATATAAAAAGTATTAGGCCTTCTAATTATTATGCAAAATTGAAAGGGAGAATTGTGCATATGTAGTGTGGCAAAGTTCCATGACTGTTTTTGAGTCTTTTGGTTTTCTTTTATAAGAAAAAGCAGAGAATTTCTAAATCTTGGAAACGTCACTCTTGGAACAATAACCATATCTGGGGCAAAAACCTAGTATATATTTTAAATTTAAAAAGAGTGTATTCATTCAAATCGTATTGAGCCCTAGCAACTATAAAATATTGACACAGGCAGCATGATTTTACATGTGAAAGTTTTACCTTTTCCCAATAAATGAGGGCAGTTAATTAACATTCTATCAAGCTGGTTTCAGTGTTCTTCATTAGCTAACTTTCAACTGTCCATGTCAAGCCTGTCTTTCTGCTAAAGGTCTCTGTCAGCTGAGTAATCCACTTGAAATAATTAGTATTCTGTTGGTATGAGAACAGAGTGTGTAAAACAGAGATATAACTAGAGACACATCAGCGTGACTGGGACTCCTTAAAAGTCAGTGTACCCGGTGCGCTCTGTTCAATGTATTTTGCAGTTCAAACTTTTCAGGTTAAATATAGTCATAGAAAGCACGATATTATTTCTACATTGTCTATAAATGACTGTGTTTTTGTCTTGATCACTCCACACTTTTTCAAAAGTGCAGTTAAGAATCTCTCTTTTTTAAACTTCATAATCCTTAAAGGAAATTTTCCTATAATTATATTTAAAGGACAATTATTCTCATTTCCTCTACTCAGGAAAGAGAAGATTGTTGGATGCCAATTATGGATGAGATGCTGCTGCTTTGTACCTTCACACATGGTCTCCTTTACCCGTGACAACAAATCCATGAGGTAGATGCTGTTTTTCTTCTTATTTCAAATTTCAAACTATGCGTGCACTGTGTCTCTTTTAGTAAGTGAAGGATTTATTATTTTGGATGATACTGGCTGTTTCATAATTCAGTGATCTAGCGACTATCATATATTATGTTTCTTTCTGTTATCTGATGACTTTTAATGAATGCTACACAAAGTCCCACTGAAGAGAGTGAAGGCATGGCCTTCAGGGTTCTTTTGACTTGTTCAGTATTACCTTCTAAGAGCACAGAAGACTGAATCAGAAAGAAGCAATTCAGGATTTATTAATTCAACAAATATTTATTCAATTTCTATGTTTTACTCACTGTTGTTGACTGACTTTTGGGAAAATTAGTAACTAAAAGAGCCAAAATCCTGGCCCCCATGGGTCTTATCATTGAATGGAGGAGCTTCGTCCCTGTCTCGACTCCATCCGTCACCTGTACATTCAGTTGTATGCATATCAGACATTGCTGGGAGTGCTAATGATCAAGTGAGAAACGAAGCAGACAAGGTTTCTTCTCTCAAATTATACTCTAGTCAGATGAGAAAACATAAACAAAAATAATCAAATTATTGGGGCAGAAAACTGTTCTTGTTCATCATTGTGTAGTCAGGGCCTACTGCCATTGTTATTAGAGAACAAAAGAAGTAACCTACAGCAAAGGACAATTCGAAAATTTAGAAACTCTTATTAGATATTTTTATTCTCACAAGTTTCTCTTCCACTGTCATATGTCAAGTCTTTCACCAAATAGATCCCTCACTCTTACTCTCTGATCATTTTTATTTCATATCACTAAGGTGGCATCATCATGTCTTAAAAAGTAAACTGTTAGATATTACCTATCATTTCCCAGGTATGACCCGGGTAAGAGGAGAGGCCACATGGTGATTTCAGCTTCCAAGACAAATGCCTAACAATTGTATTCACAATGAAACTCTTTTTGGGGATGAGTGTTGGTTGGGAAGAGGCATTGTTGTGGCTGAGAAATATTTTGCTTATTACTTTGAAAGGAAAAGAAAAAAAAATGGAATACTTATATCTTGCACCTAAATCTCTTTTGATTCAAAACCCAATCTACTGCAATCTCACATCAGTGTTCTCAAAATTTTTGACATCAGGACCCGTTTACATTCTTAAAAAATTGTGAACCCCAAAGGTTTTGTTTATTTGGTTATACCTACTGACATTTATCAAATTAGAAATTAAAATTAAGAGACTTTTAATACACAGGAATATGCAGACATATTTAATAGCTTCTGAGCAATGACATTATTTCATGTCGTGCAGAATCTAAACTCACTACTGTATACTTATAAGATAGAAGGTTTAATTACTAAAATTAATCTAGAAATTTGATATTTCTTCCAGAATTAAATAAAAAGTCATCCTGGTTTGTACTCCTTCCAGATTTCCATGGCTATTATTGGCCTATTTTAATTCCATACACATTATTGAAGCGCCTTATTAATTTCCACAGAAAAAAAAATCCTACTGGTTTAAAATTTAGTATGTTCAATCTATAAATAAATTGATCCTTAACAATACTGACTTCAAAGCCCTGAAAATGCTTTAATCTATTTATTTAGGTTTTCTTTAGTTTTTCCTACTGATGCATTTTCATTGTAGAACCCTTGTACGTATTCCATTAGATTTACCCCTAGTTTTTTACTGCTATAGTAAGTGGCAAGTTTTTAGTATAATTTCTATTTTGTTATCGATAATTGTTTAAAAATAACTGATTTGTATAGATTGATCTCATATCTAGGGACTTTGCTAAATTCACTCATTAATTCTAATAGTTTGTATAATTCTTTTATACCTTATATGTATACAGTCATGTTGTTTTCAGGTAATACCATTTTTATCTTCTCTTTTAATCCTTTTTAGTTTTATCACTTTTTAATATTGCCCTTGCTATTTTCATCACCTTTTTTTTGCTGTTCTTTTACAAGCATCAATTTTCAACTTAAAAAAAAAAAGTGTTCACTAACCCTACAGATTTCTCGCTAAGCACATCTTAGGTACATGTCAAATGTTTAATATGTTCTATTTTCAACATTCCAATGCTGTTGCAATCTTCTTCCTTTGAAACTAGTGTGTTCATATATTTAGCAGATCAAACTTATGCAGAATTTCCTTTGATTTAATTTTCCTCCAATTTTTGACAATCTATTTTTAAGTATAAAATAGAGAATATTTATGCTTGTTTCAGTGCAAATATATTTGCATTACTTTTACCATCTTACTGAAGTGCTATTTACTGTGTCATATTGTGCTTCCTTTTTTGGATTCATTTCTTCTTTGAAATCTGTTGAAGTTTTAGTTTCCCTTTTCCAGGACGGTCTATTCCCCTTAACAAAAATATAATACAAATCAGTATATCTATTCTCTTCCCCTAGAAATAACTCTCCTAAAGTTTTAACTTATCACACTCTCCCATCTTACATCTTTGCTATCCACTATTTTACTTCCTTGTTATTTTAAGCCCCATAATATATTGTTATTATTATTTTATGTGGTTCTTTAGGCAAACATATTTACATTTTCTTTGATTATCCGTTCTTCTTACTGCTTCTTTCTCATCTTCCTAAAACACATTCCTCAAAAGGCCCTTTGATGTGTCTGTCAGTAGCAAAATCTCTCCATTTTTACATATGAAGTAAGTTTTCATTTCTCCCTCATCCTTAAATCTAATCTATTGGACTTAACATTATAAACTCTATCACTTAGAAGCCATGATTCCATTGTCTTTGGCTTACATTGTTGCTGTTGAAATCAAAGTAATTCATTTCTTTGAAGATAAACTGTCTATTCTCAATGTGTTTGGTGATTGAAACACTATGGTATTACTTGATGTTGATTTATTTTTCTGTAGCCCCTGTGGGATTAGTTGTAATTCCTGAACCTGAAATTGTATGCTTTTCATGTTGTCTTTAAGTTCTCCAATGTTCTCAGCAAGTATCTTTGAAATATTTCTTCTCCCATTCTCTCTTTTCCTTCATTTGGAAAACTTTATTAGCTACACATACAATGTCTTATTCCAATTGCCTTGTATCTCGACATTGTTTTCATTCACTTAAATTATAGTACACATTTCATTTTTTCAACATCTTTATTGGAGTCTAATTGCTTTACAATGTTGTGTTAGTTTCTGCTGTATGGCAAAGTGAATCAGCTATACATATACCTATATACCCATATCCCCTCCCTCTTGCGTCTCCCTCCCACCCTCCCTATTCCACCCCTCTAGGTGGTCACAAAGCACCGAGCTGATCTCCCTGTGCTATGAGGCTGCTTCCCACTAGCTATCTATTTTACATTTGGTAGTGTGTGTATGTCAATGCTACTCTCTCACTTCGTCCCAGCTTACCCTTCCTCCTCCCCATGTCCTCAAGTCCATTCTCTACGTCTGCATCTTTATTCCTGTCCTGCCCCTAGGTTCTTCACACATTTCATTGTTTAAAACTGTGTTTTATTTTTGTAAGAACACAGTATGAGACTTACCCTGCATTTCTGCTGGAATCTTAATTGCCATCTTGATTCCTCCCTTTTTCTCCCACACAACATAAAATCAACAATTAACTCTTTTCTATTTTGTCTCTTCTTACCACCCACTAATCACCAACATCTCTCACCTGAATATTACAGTAGTTTCCTGGTTGGGATCTCTGTTAACATTCTTTATCCCCCGATCTGTTTCCATCATAACAAGTAAGATCATGCTACTCTCCTTCTTAAAAATCCCACAATACCATTCACTGGTTCCCAGAACACAGCTGAACAAACTCTATGTAATATGAGACCTCAAATGATAATACCGTCACCTACCTACCTCTTGGGTCTTTGCTGAGACTCTGGCTTTCTCTTGTTTCCTGGGATGTGACAAGTTCCTTCCTGCTCAGTGATTTTACAGCTTCTGTTTCTTCTGTCTGAATTATTTATTAAAAATTTTTTGCCTGGTAAACTTCTGCTTTCATTTTTATTCCTCTAAACGTCGTGTAATCTTCCTTGTTACACTCTATTTAGTTAGCGATTCCTTTCATCCCATAATACACATTGATTGCATCCTGTGATTTTGGCTTGTTTTACAATCATTGTAAATAATCAATTTGTACTTATTTGTTTAATGTTTGCCTGACCTACAAGATCATAAAGTTCCGTGAAGAAAGGAGTGAACTTTGTATAGCTCTCTGCTGAAATCCCAGGTCTCAGCTCAATGACTCTTTTTTTTGAGTAAAGACATTCTTAACTGGATTTGGACTTACACATTTTTATTATCAAGTATATGTTGAAGAAATGATTCTTAGAGATTTATGATCAAATATTTCAGTATGAGCTGGGAAACTAAAAATAGCCAATTTTATGAGCAAGTTAATCCTTTGAAAGATCAGCCTTCACTATAATTGTTTAACAAACTGATTTCAGCTATTCATTGTAACTTTTACTATATTTACAAATTGGTTGTTTCAGTATGCTCACATAAAGATTATTAATATTTAGCCATTGTCATTCTTTGGAGATTTTGGGGGTTTTGTGGGGGTTTTTGGTGGGCAGGAGAGGGCAAGTGCTATTCACTAGTATTTTTGTCATTGATTTTATTCTCTTTCAACAACCAAAAACTTGAGGGAAACAATTGTAAAACTCAAGTGAAAGAAATCAAGTCTAATTTTAAAGTATGAGTGTACAGTATTTCTATGATTTTATTACTTATAATAAAAAGATTTGGAACGTGTCCAGTGGGTAAAAGATTTAGCTATAGGAAACAACTAGGAGAAAAAAAAATGCTCAAAGCAGTTACATTTAAATGAAGTTTCTCAAGAATAGCATGAGAATTTCTTCAGTAAAATAAGCTTTCTTTATTCCATTTCTCTTTGGCAGTCACCAAATTTTAGGTTACATTATGTAGGGTATGCCTATGTCTATATTGTTTTGATATTACTGGAAATATGTTTTATCATATTTATAAACTTTTTTGTTTTTTAACTGTGATGATGTTAATTTGGGGTACCATTTTGTAAAAATAAAACTAGAAATTTCCAATATAAGAAAAGGGAAAATGTTTTGATTTCTTTCCAATAATATATTTACTCTAACATTTTCAAGAAATATGTTAATAGTATAAAGCAAATGCTTACTCATCACAATGAAAATAAAAAACAAGCCAGAATAGCAATAGTAACTCTACATCTTAGCCAAGGAATAATGGAATGGCAAATACACACAGAGACACATACACACACTTGAAAATAAAAAGATCATTTAAAAACATAAAATACCTTCGATATGACATACATTTTAGAGTGGCAGACAATGAGCATAATAAGATGGAGAAGAATTTTATTGGTGCAAAAGCTCTATGATTTAAAAAACAAGCATCCTTTACTGAACAGCGACAACTGAGGAAGTGGTTGAGATTATGGTCTCAAATATGACATCAAAAGACTAAAATCTTTCATCATCTGCATTCTATTTATTTAAATGACTTCAAGGAATAAATTGTTCCTTTCTTGTTGCCTAGGCACTAGCAGGGGGGTAAACTCATTTTTGGCCACTGCTCATTTTGAAAACCACAGAATACAACTATCCCAGGTAGAAATGAATTGTGTTCAGGAATTTTGAGCTAAATTTATGTGAACATTTTATGAGAAAGTTAAGGAGGACCTAGTTCAATTACTTACACAAAAATATAATCGATATAGGTGAAACTTTTTTTTCTTTCTTGTTTCTTCAATAAGTAGTTTAATACTTTGCAAATGTTTATCTAAATCATTTTACACTTTTATAAAGTCCACCATATTTATCTTCATGTGTCAGCACAATATATTTTTTAATCATTTAACCATCCCAAGATTAGTTAAAAATTTAAAAGTGTAGAGTTTAGAAAGTCTTTTAGGGAAGTCCGTTCTTCATGTAATTTCTTTTATTAAAATTGTATCAAAAGGACTTCTGAGCATTTCAAGCACATATTGAAAACACCATTTAAGACTTTGTAAACCTGTGAAAGCAAAATGAAATAAATTTGGGCAATGAAAAGTCATACAAATATATCCATTTCTAAATGATAATTATATTATAATAGTGCTAATATTTCCTACAGTCTGCTAAAACAGTACTATATATTCATTTATAATTATTAGGATGATTATTATTCATATGAGTAGTTAAAATGAAATAACAGAGGAACTCAAAAGAGCATTTAGATGTGGCTGTTGGTACTGAGGGGTTTTAAACTGTATCAGAAGGTGGCACTAAGGGGAAAACTCGCGCACAGACATACATATCTTGAGCAAATAAAACATTATTTCAGCATCTCTCAAGTTCACCTTTCTCAACAGGCTGATCCTCCCAATTTCTTGACAAAACAGAGACTACATGGTCCCATTAAACCTTAGATTATAGCCCTCAAGGTTTCACTATGTTTGGCCATGGCATCCTCTAGGTTTCTGATTTCCTTGGAGGAAAAGGTAGCATACACCATACGAAGAGAAAGAAAAAAAAAAATTCCTCAAATAATCTGATCACTTGTATCGGCTTCAAAAACACTCACAGCAAGTAGGCTTTAGAACTGTTTGTTAAATTAGTAGAAACCACCTATGCCTTATTTTCTGCTTCATAGGATATGACAAATTTTAGAAATGATCATTTTACCCAATAATCTCTTTTCAACACAATCTAGGGAGTAAGATATACCATGAAAATTTGACATCCTCTCGTGGAGTGGCATATCTTAGAGGTGCGGATGGTTCAGTTCTGTACCACTGCAATAAAGGCAAAGTGGCAGTAAAGTGAGTCACCTGAATTTTTTTGTTTCCCACAATGCATATAAAATCTATGCCTACATTCTACTGTAGTTTATTAAGCGTGCGATAGCATTCTGTCTAAAAAGCGAATGTAACTCACCTTAATTAAAGAATACTTTATTGCTAAATAATGGTAACCATCATCTGAACCTTGAGCGAGTCATAATCTTTTTGCTGGTGGAGGGTCTTGTTTTGATGTTGATGGCTGCTTACTAACTGGGGTAGTGGTTGCTGAAGGTTGGGATGGCCGTGGCAATTTAAAAAAATAAGGTAATAATAAAGTTTGCTGCACTAACTGACTCTTCCTTTCACAAACAATTTTTCTGTAGCATGCACTGCTGTTTGATAGCGTTTTACCCACAGTAGAACTTCTTTCCAAATTGGAGTCAATCCTCTCAAACCCTGCCACTGCTTTATTAACTAAGTTTATGTGATACTCTGAATCCTTTTTTGTCATTTCAACAATCTTCTCAGTATCTTCACCAGGAGTAGATTCCATCTCAAGAAACCACTTTATTGGGTCATCCATATCTAAAATTCTAGCATAAATTGGTATTCTGAGTTATTGCCCATGTTTTAAATCTTAGTACTAACCCTACATTTTAGACTGACATATAGTACACAATAAATATTTTGAATTAAAAACAGTGTCTTCAGATGTCATGAAGAAAATTCTAGATAGAGGGCATGAATTAATTATTCCAAACTGTCTTAAAAATCAGGCATATGTATTTGTACTATGTTATATTAAAAAAGCAGAATAGTTTGGGTGAAATTTTGCAAATTTTAAAATATTTTTACAATATATTTGATAGATAACATAATTAAGAAACTAAAACACACAGTCTGTTGCAATAAAAAGGAAAATAGACAGCACTTTAGTAAGGGAAAGTAAATTTTGAATCTCAATTAGAAAATATTTTGGTACATTTAAAATTACAATTTTGAAGAGCTAAAGCAGTTAAAATAACAAATTTCCATACCTTAAACAAGAATTTTCTTTTTAAATCTCTACCTGGCATGATAGCAGGTGTTAATCTTCTTTTGTTCATTCAATACTTATTTCAATAACTTATTATAGAGTCCCTCTTATGTTCGGATAGTGTTCTGGGGTCTGGGGATAAAGCAGTAGGGATAAAATAAAGTCCTTAAGGTCTGGAGCCTTTGTTCTGGTGGATTTAGATATATCAGTGACTCGCCAACACATTTATTTATCTATCTATGTATGCAAAAGCAAGTCTGGGGAGCTTCCAGATAGTGATATAACCTTGATGTTATTATGGATGAAGCAGGTGTTAGTATGGATTTGTTCCCTAATTTATATTCTCTATAGTATGTTGCTCTGTAGATATCTACATATTCAACTCTCATATTGGAGACATCATCTCAGACCCAGAGTGGAGTATAGTTTTCATCATGATGATATTAGAGCATTTATCTTATGTGTTGAGATTGTCCCCAAAGCCTCACGATTGCAGAACTCACCTTTAGAATGCATATTTCTGAGTCAGCACTACCATCACCTTTCACTCTCATGGTAGCTTATAGTTGATCTCGTTGCTCCAACCACAACTCTACCCTAAGTAATTTATTCTCAACACAAAATGCAGGGATCCTTTCAAAATACGACTCTCATGCCCAAACCTCTGCACAGGTACCCCATTTTATTCAGAGTTAAAGTCTAAATAAATCCTTAGAAGAGCCTACAATGACCTTCCTGTGTCAGGTTACATGGTAACCTGTTTCACCCTGGTACTTTATCTCTGATCTCCTCTTCTATCCTCCCTCTCTCCCTACACTCCAGCCACACTGAGCTTCTTGTTTTCCTTGAATTACAGGGAATGTTTTTATTCTACCCCTTCCCATTGCTTGGAATGTTTTCCCAGATACAACTGGCTGAGTGTTTACCTTCAAGTCTTTGCTAAAACCATCCACCTTCTCATAAAGTCTGCACTGGCCATCTTACTGAGTATTGCAACCTCCCTTTCCAGCTCAAATGCCTAGATTCTCCTTACCCTCTTCTACATTTTTACTTTTCCGAAGAACTGTTGAAAGTAATTCACTTATATATTATGTTTATTGTTTACCCACTATCTACCCATAAGAATATAAGCTCTATGATGTCTGTTTTATTTACTGATGTATTCAAGTGCCTGAGACAGTCCAGTTCATATTAAGTGTCCAGGAAATATTTGTTGAATGAAAATTATGTTTTTCAGACTTGTCGATTTTTCACGTTTTAAAATATATTTGATTAGCCTCTTGAGATTCCTATTCTTCAACTTTCAGTCCCTCTGTCAATCTATCCAGGGTTGATTTCAGTGTTTTGTTATTTGACCTCCTATCTATTTCTATATGTCCATTGTCTTTGCAGTCTTTAAAAGTCACAATATATGATTTACCATTTAAATTTTCTTTTTGTTGTAATGTAATTAAGTAAAACTGGACAAAAATATACACAATATTTAAGTAATTCCTAGAAAAGCACGGTAAGGCTTTAAAAATGTATACTTATTTTACTGTGAAGAAGGGCTGGATACAATTTATTTATTATTATGTATTGCAGAAAATTAGGCTCACTTTTAAAGAAGACTAAATAAATACACTTTAAAGATTATTCAACTCATATTTACAGTATGGTTTTCAAAGAACATCTTGGAGGCTTGCACGTTCATTAGCTGGATGTTCACGTCAAAATGCTCTCTAGCTCAAATGTATGAAAAAAATAGAATTTCATATGAAAAGGCAAAATAGAAATAGGTAGATTTAGCTCTGTGTTTGGTGGGATGGGGTTGATGGGAGGGAAGTTCAAGAGGGAGGGGATATATGTATACATATAGCTGATTCACTTTGTTATATTGCAGAAACTAACACAACATTGTAAAGTAATTATACTCCAATAAAAAAAGAAATAGGTAGATAAATAGATAATAGGTAGGTAGATAGATGATAGATACATACATAGATGTATATAGAATAAGTGTATTGAAATGTCATACCTCTGATCTTTGGTAGCTTTTCTGCAATCTACCTTGACCTTATTATTCATATTTCAAATGAGTCATGAATACAGCCTTTGGTATAAATCAATCCAATAATTATCTCAGTCATGCTTTAATCTTATTGACTTTAAAATGAATCATATTACTCTTCTTTCTAGAGTATCTAATCTTTAAGTCCCATCCAGTCTATTTGTTCATCAAAGTCAAAACAATACAGTAGCTGTTGTTTACTAATGTGCTTCTGCAAATTATCATTCCCAAATCCCTCCGACTGTTCCTAGATGCCTTCAATGATCATCCTTGTGAACAAGGTTGCTTCATCTTGGTCACCTACAATGTCAACGTAGTTTCCTTCTACTTTGCCATTCTTTTCACTTCCCCTCCCCACCCCACCAAGTAAACCCTTTCTGAGTCTTTAGCTTTACCATATCTTGCTTTTTAAAAAATACATCTGTTTATGTACCTTAAAATGCATGTGTTTCTAGAAGGTTTTTTTTTAATTTATGGAAAGGATATGTGTTTCCTATATTTTGTTCACTCAGCATTATATGACTAATATTTGTTTATTTTGCATTTAGTTGTAGTTCACTTGTAATAATATTTTATCATGTGATTGTTCCACAGTTTATCTCCATTTTCCACTGTGCAGAAATAAACTTGGCATTTCTGTGGCATTTGAGTAAGCATTAGGTTTTTAGTATTATGAATAGTGCTGCTATGAACTTTCTCAAACATACCTCCTGGTGAATATGTCCAAGAGTTTCTTTTAGGTTTATATATGAATATTATGAGTCATATGGAATAGGAGTGATCAACTGTATACAGTACTGCCAAAATGTTTACTCAAATTTTTATGCCGGTAAATTACAAAAGGTTGTAAAGCATGAACAGATTGGTAATAGAAGAGAATGCAATGGAAAAGAAGATAGTTTTGGAAGAGTGCCCAGGTGTGAAGTGAACATATAATAAATCTGCTTCAGGCAAATACCTTCCATAACTGTCCAACAGACAATGTTTTACTCCTTAAATCTTTTTCTTTCTTTCCCAATGCTGAAAATTAGATCTTGCTCTACCATCCCACCAGTGTGTCAGAGATTTAGAAGAGATGTCATTAGTTTTACTATGTATTAAAAAATGTATACATGTGTATGTGTGTATATATACATACATATATGTAAGTACACACATATATAATTAAATTATTTACTTTGATGAAACAGCAGTTTCATCAAAGTAAAATGATTAGTCTAAATTGTGGTTTAAAAATAATTTATGCCCCAAATATTGTCATTTTTACTCTTTAAAAAGTAAAAGTAGCAAAAGAACAGTTTAAAGATAATGAAAAACTATTATATATTTTATTAGAAAAGTTTGAGTATTATAAAGTAATTTAAAATATAAATTTAAAAATAATATATTATTAAGTATGGTTTCTATTAATTAGCAAAACATTAATATGAAATAGAATCAAATTATTTGTCAAACAGAAATGAGAGAAAGCACCATTTTCTGAATTTAATATGGGACTTTTTAATATATTTTGAGGAATTGATACATTATTAGGAGGCTTAACTAAGCTACATATGTGAGTATAGTTGATGGCATGCTACTTAAATAGATGATTAATAGTTTGTAAATTCATAACATTTTATTAACACTGTTATAACAGTAATAATTTTAATAAATCATTGCAATTACTTGTTATTACAAAATGTACTGAACATTCTTACTATATCATTTCAGTTGCTCAAATTCTGGCTACGATAGCCTCTTCATTGATATTACAAAAAAAACTTTGGATATGAAGCATATGGCAAATTGTATTTTAGGAACAATTTTCCAAGAGCCATTTTCCATTATGGAACTTAAACAAACCATAAAGAACACAAAACAAACAAAAATAATCAGTACATAAAGCACTAATTTCAACTGAAGAATTCAAGGATAAATTCTGACCTGCAAATCAAAAAACTAATGATAAGAACTGACACTAACATCTTGTGCAGGAGAAAAAAAATCAGATTTCTGGTTCTAAGTGACTATAAAAGTCACATTTGGCAGTGATTTATTTCTATATTTTAAATGGGCATGCTTTAAAATTGAATTTAAGTTATAGTTACTGTCTCAGCCAGGAAACAGAATACATGGAAAATATTTAAACAGAAGGTGTTTCATTTGACAATAGGTTATGTACCTGTTATAGTACTGAGACCAGAACTAAAACACAGAGTGATGCCAGGTAATTGCAGGGAGTAGCTACAATCCCTAAGACTGGGAGACATAAGGGAAAAAGATTGAGTTCATCAGAAGTTAGAGGGATGGGGAAACAGCTTTCAGAACTGGAACTCAGACTGCTGCTGGCCCTTCAGGAAGTGCAATAAGGCTGCTTCTAGGAATGCCAAAAGTAGCCAGAGGCTGGGACCACCAAATTGCTGAGGAGATTTGTTGTAGGACCAACAGCAAGCAGATAAGAAAGAGAATGTGTCTTCTATTCTCTGTCCACTTTTCAGTCATTCTCTAAATCCCCTGTTAGCACAATCTAACCAGAAGTCAGTTGTCAATGGCGATGTGTAGTTTGCAAGATCTCAGCCTCAGCATTCACAGAGCAGAGCATAAAAAGTGGAGTATGTGATTTAGAAGCAATAGTTCTATAACCCATAATTTCATATAGGTTCCTATTGTATTATAGCCCCACATTTTATTTTCGTCCAAATAAGGAAAACTTTATCGGTTCTTAAGGTTGGGTCGCCGTAGGTATTTGAATATTTTGACTCCTCCTGACAAGGTTATCTCTTCATTCTCATGTCTTGCCGATATCTCTCTTCTTTCTTCTGCCTAAACATGTACATCACTATTTCCCAGGAAGATTGAGTTCTAAAACCTGTCATTCTGTTTCTCACACTGGAGCATTTGCACATCCTGCTTTCTCTGCATGGAATTCTCCTCCGTCTTCTGCAGCTGGTAAAATCCTCCATGTTCTTCAGGACTCTGCTAAGATATCAGTATACTTGGCTTTGAGAAACAGGTACCCCTCTCATTGACTACGATGACACTACCTCCTTACCTCTATGGTAGAATGTGAAACACAGTGCTCGTTTCTTAATGCTCTCGTTCAATAAACCATAAGCTACTTGAATGAGGTGACCAGCCTCTGTTCATCCTAATTCTGGAAAATACAATCTATTCGATAGATATTTATTTGATTTTGAATCAGGAAATCATATGCACACCATAAGGGCAAATACGGTTGCTGTGTTTGAGCACTAAATTTGTTCATAAATTTTATAGAAGGGAAGGAAAAAATAGGCAGCAAGATAAACTGAAGCTAGACTTTTATGTTTACTGTGAAAGGTGTGAAGGGTACCAATAAATAAAAAGGCTTGAAAAATGTGTTAAATATCAATGAGCAAACTTACCTGAGTGCACAAGAATGCGGGAGCAAAAACAAGGTCATAATCAAAACATATTATCAATCTCTATTTTTTCTTGCTTCATAGAACATAGCTATCAATTGAAAGCAATGAGAAGAGCAAAACATAAAGGGGAATCAACCACATGATCTCATAAGAGGAAAAAATGATCTAATAAGAGGAAATTACCAACCAATAGTAGAGTATACTTCTTTTGATATCCGAAAACAATGGCAGTTAGTTTTGCATTTGGTTAAAAAAGAAATAGTGGAAGAATAAAATAACAGGAGAATAAAAGAGCATGAGAAAGAAAGACATAAAGTCAAAAGGGATAACAAACATAAGAGAAAAATAATGAAATATCAAAAGAGAAAAGAAGAGGATGATCTGGCATGTTTCAGATGAGCCATAACTTGTACAAATGCCAACAGGTATGCTAAGTCCTTTCAGATGAGACTCTGAGAAGTTCTGGACCATCTGAGCAAACATGTTGTATCTGATTTTATATAAATTCAACTTTAGCCAGATTGCCTTTTTTAGGCAATATTAACTGTTAGAGTGAAATTGTTTCTTAAACCATTTAACTTCTCTTTTGCAAATGTCACATAAAGTTTAAACTGCTAATATTCTTTTATCTTGATTTACAACCTTCATTCCTCAAGTAAAATGGTAGACTATGTTTGAGGAAACGTTATTCTATTGACATAAGTCAGGTCTCAAAAAGAGCTCATTTTCGCTATTCTAACAAAGAGAAAGAGAAGTAAAATTGTGTATCTGAGGGAGACTTTTAAAAACTAGGATGATAGGCAGGTCCTATCCCTTGGAGACAAAATTGGAGTTGTTAGAGATAAGAACATTCTCAGGAACCTTGGCCCTGTTTTTCTCTCTCTCTCACCTCTAATCTCAAACTGGCTATTTCACTTTCAAATATCCTGAGGCTAATTATTTCCTGATTGATCTTCTTAAATGAGCTTTTCACTGCCTCATCTAGTGGATGTGTGCCCCTCCCTAAACCTTTTGTCAAACTTGCTTATAGAAAGATGTATCCCCCAGAGGTGACTTTAGTTTTCTGTTAAATAGGTCAGCCTGGAACAGAGTTGAGACCAAGAACTCAAAACTTCTATGGAATTAAAATTTGATGTTATATCTCTGTTACTATGGTGTGTGTTTCAGAGAACGTGAATGAATATGAATTTGGATTCCTGTAACAGCAATGCCAGATTACCTTGGGAGTTAGTCTTGACAAGAAGTAGGTTGCTCAGGAATATCAATTTTGAAAGCGACCACATTTGCAAAGGAATTTCTATACTAGTCACTAACTTAATGCAATGACCTTCAATGACATAATGTACATTTGCCTCTCCTGAACTTAACTATTGAAATTTTATCATTTATACTTCAAGACGGAGTTCTGAGAAAACGTTTATAATATTTCACTTTCTGCTGAATTCTATTATTACTTTTGCTAAGAGTTTTAATTTTATTCTTTGTTAAATATGGAAACTTTATTACTAATTTTTGTTTGACCATAAACAGAACATTGGACAAGAGTACATGGTTTTCTAGACAAATACTGCTTGAATTACTTATGGAAATTCATTTCTCTCTTTTTAAAAACAATTTTATTCGAGTATAGTTGATTTACAATGTATTATTTTCAGGTGTACAGCAAAGTGAATCAGTCATAGATATACATATATCCACTGGTTTTTAATTTTTTCAGATGCTTTTCCCATATAGGCCATTACAGAGTATTGAGTAGAGTTCCCTCTGCTGTACAGTAGGTTCTTATTAATTATCTGTTTTATATATAGTAGTGTATACATGTCAATCCCAATCTCCCAATTTATCTGGCCACCCTTATCCCCTGGTAACCATACGTTTGTTTTCTACATCCGTGACTCTACTTCTGTTTTGTAAATAAGTTCACTTGTACCCTTTTTTTTTTTTAAGATTCCGCATATAAGCGATATCATATGATATTTGTCCTTCTGTGTCTGACTTACTTCACTCAGATGACAGTCTCTAGGTCCGTCTGTGTTGCTGCAAATGGCATTATTTTATGGTTTTTTTTTATGGCTAAGTAATATTCCAAAGCTAGGTGAAGAGAAGTATTTGCTCTCAACCCCATACGTATAGAAATCGGGCTGGCTTTACAGGTGTGTGCACTGGGTCCCACGTTCAAAAGACCTTCCATGTTTGGGATTAAATGTTCTCTGTTCACTGTCTTGAAACTCCTAACAATTTTGCCTTTGAATTTGTTCTTTGCGTGGCATCCAATGGGCTAATGAAACAGGCCCCGGGGGCCTGGCCGCTTGGCCACCATAGTCCACCCATCTTCCACCTCCTCACGTTGGCTTCCCAGGATGTTTTCTTGATAGTTCTCTTCCCATCCCTTGACGCCCCAGGACCTTTCTGGCCCCCCATGCTCTCTCTCTGTCTCATGATGACTTTTTCCTGTAGGGAATGGGTGGAGCAGAGGAAGTCTGTGTTCTGCAATTGTCTTCCGTCTCTCAAAGGGATTTGGGTACAACTATGGGGAAAGGAGAGATTATACCTATACACTCCAAGGAATCTCAGGGAGGAGGTGGTGCCGTCTCCCCCCAGGGCTGGCGGTGTTATAATGTTGATGAGCAACTTTGAACCCCTAGCCTACCCTTGATTCAGGTGTTAACAGGGCAGGTCCTGGCATGAAGATTACAATCGCTTGAAGGTCACCCTTGCACTGAGGATTAAGGCGGTGGTTTGTTGGAAGGGGAAATGGATTCCATAGTCGTCAAGTGGGGCACTGCTCTTTAGCCCAGCAGCTGGTAGGAGGAGGAATCTGGCAGCTGGTGGGTCACCTGCATGCCTGGGTGAGTAGTCCCACAACTGAAGGAGCATAGGATTAAATATTGAATAAAAAACAGTGATAAATGCTACAGATAGACACTGAATGCTATATTGGTAATGTTCAAATGCAGTAGAAATCTGAATTCAATGTAAAAGATATATGTTACAAGATACAAACGTGGTATTGTGATACTATTAATGTCCGAGCAATACCGTCTTGTGGAAATTTCAAAGTAGGCATCCATAACTGTTAGGGTTTGAACAGGAAATCGGAACCAGTATGAGTGCTATGTAAATTTCAAACATATAAAATATGTATGAATTATACATACTTCATACATATTTGCATGAATTATTAGAACAACTGGACTTTATACAGTTGTGGGAGCTGGTAATGAGGTCTATGAAGGGCTGCTGCCTGTGTGTGTGTTGGTAAGCCTGAAGACACTGTGTGTCAGCAGAGGTGGCAGTTGCTAAGAAAAGTTGGACGTGAAGCAATGGAGAGTGAGGGTAAATTAGAACTCACAAGGACAATCTGAAACCTACAAGGACAAACTGAAACCCTCATCTGTCCTTACTGCATGCATATCAATGGCATGGTTAACCTACAAAAGAAGCTGGAATCCTTTGCTACGGAGTTATCCCAGTACACAGTTTAGAAGTTGAGTTACCTGAAGGAAAAGAGGAATTGGCTGTGGGTCCTCCTGTTGTCCCATACCAACATGGTGAGCCGGTGCGAAAATGTGTTCGAGTTACAGTGATACCTGGCACACTGTAATGTCCTTTACCTTGTAATGGCTGCTCCTTCACTGCCAAATTTAAAATTTAACACAGATTGCTCTTGTGACCCCCCTCTATATGGAACCACCAAGGGAAAAAAGATTCCTGTAATTATAGTTACAACTTAGGTGAATGAACACAGTACAAAGTTACTATAGATTCCAATGTTATTCTATATCAAGTATATAAATATTTTAGGATATTAGTAATTAAGTAGATTTGATTAGAAAGATTTATTTTAAAAAATAGTGCTGTGAATCTGATTTTTCTACCTCTCAAGAGGAATATATGAGTGGTACTACTTCCTAAGCCCAAGATTAATGAGAGAGGCTTCAAATAGACCACATACGGAACTTGATATACATTTTTTTTGTGGTTGAGTAGATACAGGGTATGGGTACATGACTCACATATTAGAAAGTGAACATAACTTGCCTCAACAGAGTAAAAGCTGCTGTCAGGGAAATAACTGTGTTGCCTTCTGACAGCAGATCAAATACATGTGAATCTTGGAGACCAGATGAACAATCATAGTAGAATGAAAAGAGATCAGACCTGAGATGGTGTGTTAGTTTAGGTTCCAGAGAAGAAAAACCTAAGATGAAGAATTTTGTTCAAGTGATTTATTAGGGGAGTGCTTTCAAACAAAAAGGGAGTTGTGTTAGCATTTTGTTTCATTTAGTTTTTGAGACTAGAAAAGCACAAGCTTTATTCAATGGTCAAAGAATGGAGAAGGGGGAACCTAGTTTGCAAAACAACTTCTCCAGGATTAGTGTTCTATGCTTGTATAGATTACCACAAAGTTAGCATATTAAAACAACACTCATCTATTATCTCAGTTTCTGTAAATCAGAAGTCTGGGCATAGCTTAGTTGGGTTCTCTGCTCAAGGTCTCAGAAGACTGAAGTCACATCCTGAAGGATAGTGTCCCATCTTTACAAAGTCTCATCTCTAAGGTGGTAGATCAGTTGCACCTTCAAGAAACCATTCCTTTACACCGAATGTCTAGCAGCTTGTGAACAGTGTGATACGTGGCAGGGTCAGTTGAGTCCATGTTTTGTAAGGACTGCTGTCTTTCCTTAGATGTAAATTGGTCCCTTTGAGCCTAGAACATATTGTGAAACATCTCATAAGACCCTATCTGAGCATACACATAGTGGTGCTGGCTGACGTACTATGGGAAGGAAAGGCAAACCCATACCCACCCAGTCAGAAGGAAACTTTGCCCGTTCCAGGGCTGAAGGTGACTGATATTGAGAGTTTCTATCAAGTGGTTGGCTGTCGTCCACAAAAGTTGGTTTCATGGACCCAGCTTTTGTCTCTATTGCTTGTAGGTCAGAAACTCAGAAGTGGCAGTCACCACATCAATGTTGAGAGAGCTGATGCTACTGAACCCATGCATAGCTTCCAATACTGCCGCCATGTTAAATCCACCCTACAGGACAAAGGAAAGGTCCACTACAGTTCAGCCGTTAGAGGCTACGGAGTGTAATAAAAGGGACAGACAGTTAGGTAGAATTGGAATCAGCCAGCTAAAAAAAGTAATAGTGCTTTTGTCTAGAAAGTTATTGTGGAGAGGCCCAACAAGAAAGCCTCTAAAGAACCTACATGCATTATCCAGAGTGTAAGCTTTAAATAAGTTTCTTGCCGAGAAGGGGGTGGAGGCATTGTTTAGTGGAGCTAGTTGAATTATTCTCTTCTTTTCCTATGCTTCAACTTGAGAGATTATCAGGAAATATGGTTAGTAAGTGAAAAAGAGAAGTCATTAATGTAATTCTGGCTAGGAGTTTTGATTATCAGTTCTGAAAAACTTTACTTACTGAAGTGAGACACTATTTGTAATTTAAATTGACTATAGTTCTCTGAATTACTTAAGAGTGACCAGAAAAGACATGAGCATGTGGGAGATTTTATTAGCTGTCAGGGGAAGAACTAGCAACTATGGTCCCCAGGAGTCTTATTTAGTTCAAAATATTAACTGCAGAAATATGTCCCACAGAATAGAAATGGACAACATACCTGAAAATGAAACGAGAACCATAAGATGTAAGTGCCTTTCTTTGGCAGTGTCTAAAATGGCACCGACCAAACACTAGAGAAGATGAAGCCAAGAGGTCGTTGACCAGGAAGCCGCGAAAATGGCAATGACCTCATACTGTACCTACACCTGACTTCAAACAGGATTACTAAGAAAAGTTAAGAAATGTGGCATAGAGAACATTAAAATTAAATTTTTATCAAGAGGGCTTAATTCTTGGTCCTGTTTTAGGGAAAAGGTGATGCATAGGCCTCATTTTTTTCTTGTAAACCCTCTTTTCTCCTACTATCTAAGAGTTGTCTATAAGGGAGCGATATTTGACACATAACATAGAAGATTTCCAGCAGCTCCTTGTAGCTTTTGCCACTCAACGTGCATACAATTTGTAATCCATGATTTCTTTTGTTCTTTTATGTTTTCAAAAGATACAGAACTCTTATTTTTTTTTTCATTTCTGTGAATAACATTCTTTATCCAAAGCACTTTGAAAAAAGATGCTACTTAGCAGAAGTAACCTCAATAATAAGAAATGATAGCTATACAACTCTTTTCTTCAGTGTTTGTGTCTGAATCTTCCTTTTGCTTCTCAGTTTTAAAATGTTTCCCATTACTGCTTCTATATTTTTTCAAACTGGGTTTTATGACTTAAAAATAGAACATTATTATAATATTTTTCCATTAGTTGCAAAGATTTCCACAATCTTATTTTCACAAAATGTGTTGTATAAGTAACCAAGGAATGGCTAGTCACTCAAGAGGAACACACTTACTCATAAACAAAGAGCCAGACTGATCTAAAACTTCTGAGGGCCAACTTTGTAATCCTGGACACAAAAAGATAATAAAGTCACAAATCATTACCCAAGAAAAAAAATTATTTGAATAGACACTTATTTCTTCAAGAACTACAGCTCATATTTTTGAGTTAACCAACTTTAATACAGGAAATTATTCATGAAGATAAAGTTGATTTTTTTTCGGGTTTAAAAGGTGAATGTGACTAATATCCCTGACTGTACTTTGGTCATGTCGTTTAATTAGAACATGTTTTGTAGCAATTAATTCATAATATCATAAATATAACTTTTAATCACCAATTTATACCCTAAAGAGTAAGAAAACACAAGCAAACTCTTCTGAAGATTATTAATAATAAAAGACAAAAAAATGAAAGTAAATATTTAATTACATCTGTTGCCATGGAATAAGACTTTTGTGTATCTATTCCATCTTCCATATTACCACCCACTTCATATTATAAACGCCCAAACAAATGTAAGTCTGAGTTTGTTTTGCTATGACAGAGAAATGACACAAAATGATCCCACCATTTTTAATATCCAATAAAAAGTATTTTAAACAAAAACATTAGGTAATATTTTATTAGAATATGTATAAAGGAGAAGAAATAAGATCTTATACACAGATATATTTTTATATTTGACATTGAGGTAATTTTTATTTTTTTTAATTTTATTTTCCAGAGCTGATTGCCCAAAATTTTTTAAGCTATTTTCACTTCTCTATGCAGCTATCTGTACTACCTTTCTTATACCCAAAATGATTATTTAATTTCTAATGCCAATTAGTGTATTTGTAAATTCAGTTAACAAATATATTTCCTATTTACTCTGCTAAAAAATCCAGAATATAAGGATAAATAATCCATAGCTACACAATTTCAAGATCACGAATTTAAGTATGAGATAAAAATTATAAGGAAACTGTATAAATCTCCATGAGAGTTGTATCATGTTCTATAGGATTTCAGAAGGTAATAATTTTTTCAAGTGGAATTAGGACTGAATATTTGAATTTAAAAATGCCCTTTGAGTGAGACATAAAACAGTGGATCAGATTTTACTAAATGGATAGTGGGCATGCCAGGTAGAACAGATAAGATGTACAAAGCTACAGAAGCATTAACAAGCTTTGCTGCAGAATATCAAGAAAATCAAAAGTCCAACTTGTTTAACTTTTATAAGTTTCAGGGAGTAGAGACGTAAGCGTCAAAAGATAGTTGGATCAGGTTTGTGAAGGTTTGAATTCAGCAGGAAAGAGAATTACATATATTCATATTATATACATGTTATAATTAACTATATATAATATATATTAATGGTATATATTCATATATATATTATCATCTAAGTTGGAGTATACAAAATGGATTTGGAGAGAAAAAAGAGACATAGGAGGTAGGGAGACCAATTTGCAATTTCTAGACTACAGCGATATTTTTATATTAGCCACGTGTAGGGTGGGAGGAGGGGAGAATCCCACTAGGATAAGAATCATCTTCCTTGTGAAAATAAAGGATGATGATAAAGAGGTTGCTTATGATGAGAGGGCAGGGTTACGCTAGATTGTTTGAAATGCAAATAGAGATGGCCAAAGGATTTTTTGCTATAATCAAATTTCCCTTTTAATAAATGATATAGTTGTTCTAAGCATGCATGTATATGTATATGTAGTCATATGGGTCTTATGTTTGCTGTTTGCGGTTATCTCTGATGTTTGCTGAAGAGAAGTTGTAGACAGTGTACATTTAAAGACTATTGGGGAAAAATAAATAAGTAAATAAGACTATTGGGAATAGATAATTGGTCAAAGTGATAGGATTTAATGGAAGTTTTGTTGAGAATAATTAGTTCTTATATGAAGATATATTAAACTTTAGTTACTAAATATTGCTTTTTGTTGGTCACTTTTTACAAGATTTGATGGTTTAATAATTAGGTTGTTTCTTACAAGTTCATAATATTAAGAACATATATTCTCTCTACTACTTTCTAGTCTCTCTACTTTTTTGTGTGTAAGCCTCATGAATCCTGCCTCTGACAACTGGGATGTGACAAGAAACGGGTGGAAAGGAAAAAGTTCTATATTCTCCTGTCAGAAGTCTGCTCATACAAACTTTTTTTGACATTAAAATTATCCACAAAAATCTAGCCAACTGTGATTTAAAAAAAAAAAAAACTACCAACAATGATTTCTGACTATTTTATCATTTTTATATCACCAATTTGGAATATATATTTAAATCAATAATATATCAAAGAAAACTATAAATATCCACAAAAGTAAAAATAGAAAATATTTACATTGGAAAATCTCGAGGGACAAAGTATATCAATGTTATTTTATTAACGATGACTAAAAATTGGAGACTTGATTAAATATTGTGTTGACTATGAGACATCAAATCAAATGAGCTTTTTGAAATAAGCAATGTTTGGATTTATAGTGATAAACACATGTAAACACTGGAGATTGATGTTCTGGGGTTTGGTGCTTTGATTTTTTAAGCTTATTTTACTTAGAAGTAATGCACACACACACACACACACACACACCATTTTTAAATATCAAGTTTTCAAACTAAATATATCAGTTCTTATAATTCTCCCATTTCTCGTTAATTCACATAGTATTTAACACTGTTTGTTTATTATACTATTTTCAAGTTTGAAAGTACCTCTCTCCTCTCAAAATCTATCCTGCTGAATGTTCTCTTATGAACATCTGTACTACCATCTACTGGAAAGGTACGTATATATCAGCAATCATGTTCTTATCAGCCATTCAAAACAGAATACAACTAATTTGAAAAATGCAAAACAATATTATTTTTGATAATCAAATTTTACCATTTAATAATAATAATAAATAATTGAGATTGCACATACATATCATACTGAAAAATATATACACACATATGTATTTATACTGTATATCAGTTGCATGTGTGTAATAAAATTTTTAATTAAATTACATATTTATTAAGTATTCATTGTTCACTAAATCTTTTTTTTTTAATCTCATGATTTCATTGTTAGATTTCAATTACTTTCTGAATGTAGAGGTCAAATAAAGTTTGCATATAGTGAATTAACTTTTCACCTGTCAACATTTATAGATTTTTGTTTCCTTAATGGCATGCTTTTCAAAGAAATAATACTCAAATTGTCCATAAGTGTCAGATCTAGATGCATCTAGATGAAATTCAGAAATGTAAAATAGAGCACTATATTTGCAAGTAGGGATAGGCAGATAAAAGGCTCATATTCATGGACATCTAAGCTGCATGAATTCATATTTGTGCATTATGATGGCTAAGTTTCCATACGTGGAGAATGAGAAACAGTGTGTAAGTGTGGCACAGACACAACCGTTGCCTTGTGAGAAGTCTGGGCTCATATCCTGACTCTCCACCTGCAAACTTAAAACCTGAGCAATTTAAGTAGCATTTCTGATGCTCAGAATCATATATACCAGGGCTTTTGAGAACTTCAGAGATAATTGATATACATAGTTCCCATTAGCTCTTCTTATAGTACAGAAAAATTAGCAAAAATTCTGGATGATAACAGTTTACAAATATTTCACAAATATCTTTGGATTTACTTTTCATTTGTTATGGTACCCCGGGGTTAGTCAGCACTCTTCAGTCAGCCACCATATGCTAATAATTGTGATAAAGTTCATAGGAGTACCTAAGTCAGCAATGAATTGATTCATTTGTTTCAAATAGAAAAGAAAAGCAAATTTGAGTTAATTTTTGCTCTCAATGTATGCATTCAATGAGACAATGTATGTGCATTATACATACTTCTTTTGGTTTTGACAATAGATTTTTTTGAATAATGTATTTAAATATAGAATCTACAAACAAAAAAAATAGAATGGATTTTACATACTTGGGGATTAGTTTCAATAATTAAGAACTCTATCCAGTTAAATGTCTGGGCAGCAAAGTCATCAATTTTATTACTGTTTTTGTTGTTAGTGTTGCTTGTTACTGTTTATTGTTAAATAAAATTTAGTAAATAAGATCAACATATATTTGAATTTAGAATCAATTGGCAAGACATTGTTTTTTTGTTTTTTGCGGTGGCCTCTCCCGTTGCGGAGCACAGGCTCCGGATGCGCAGGCCTAGCGGCCATGGCTCACGGGCTTAGTTGCTCCGCGGCAAGTGGGATCTTCCCGGACCGGGGCACGAACCCGTGTCCCCTGCATCGGCAGGCGGATTCTCAACCACTGCGCCACCAGGGAAGCCCAAGACATTGTTTCTTCTGGGCAAGTAGAAATGGATATTTATTAGACTTGTAGAAATGGTAAAAGCAACTATTTAAAGTCAGACATATTTAAGGAGCTCATTATTTCTACTCAAGTACTTACTAAGTATAGTTGGAAATCAACATTTAATGATTTTGGTTAAACATCAAGTAAAAAAGTGTACTCCCAAATTATAGAATCTGTATTTTGTTTTATTGGGAGTTAAAATAAGGGTAACAGAAAAGAAAAAAATATTTTTTGCTGTAAAGTTTAGCTACTGACGTTGGCAAGTAATAAAATAAATATGTTGATTTAGAATGATTTACTAGAACAATGACATCCATATATCTATAGTAGCTATAATTTAGTGAGCTTTTCTGACTGGTAGTGAATGCTTTAAATGTGTTCTAATAAATTAAGCAATCACATTTATGTGTTATTCACAGTTATTTTATTACACTTTATAATAAATAAATCTTGAGAATACAAATTCTAAAAGGCAATTTATATGATATTCCAAGAATCAATCAAGTTTTTAATTCACGTAAGAAATTAGAGCCGTGTGAAATACATTACAAAAGAAAATATTAAAAAGTACAATAAATATAAAATCATTAAATTTATGATAGCGTTTTAATCCTTGAAATCATCCTCCAAAAAACCATTATTCATGTAAGTGAAAATAATAAATTATGTTTTCAAGCAAATTTGTACTTTACCTCCTGGGGCGTATGCTATTATAATTAGTGACAACATGTAGTAAGTACACTTTTGTAAGCTTTACTCACCGAATTTTTATCATATCACTTATTTAAGAAGTACTTATTTATAATATCACTTATTTTAGGGACTCATGTGCCTTTTAAATACACTTCTATAAATGTTTTACAGTCATACTTTTTGTGGTTGCCTGTAAGCTATCTTTTTTTTTCTACTTCCCAATCAGCCTTAATTTCTATAATATATCTAAAGAAAAAGCTGAAGAGTAGCCATGATCAAGTGTGAACAGCATGTCCATACAACATACAAATTGCCTTTCAATCACTGTAAACTTCATTTTCCAAAGTGATGAGGGTGTGGATTACATTCACTTCCAAGCAGTTTTACAACGAAATAAAATGTCATATGCAAATAACCTAGCAGAGTTCATGTCTAATAGTAGTTATGTTATGCATGTTAGTTCTGTCCTTTCGGTCCTAGGAGGAAATTATCTGGATATTTTGTTAAATGATTCAAGCAACTGTTCTTTCCTAATTTTGCCACCACGCCCCACCAGCCCCACCTACGGGTATACAAAAAAGTATGTTAAAAGGATGATAAATGGCCTGACATTTGGGGATTCTCTCAGAAAAATCAGTGAAGAAATATTACAAGCAGGTTTATAGTGAAACAGACAGTATACATACTCTCAATGTTAAAATTATTCTTTCAGTTATAAAACCTCTTTATTTGAAGGATCTAAATCATATCGGTTCCAGTTAAACTAAGCTTATCCCCGGATTTATATATACATCCCCAATATCAACCCAAACTCAAGTAGACAGCAGCTTCTTGTTCTTGTCCATAAACTTAATTTTTGAGGGGTCATCCTAAGAAGCAGTCCTCTACCCATGTAACTTTAATATACCTGCTGTATTTTTCTAACACTGAAATCAAAAGTAAAATAATCAGAAAAGCACTAAATTTGAGGCTTGATCATCTGTTTAGTGTGAGCGTGTCTTAGTGAGTGTATGTAAGTTTGTTTTCTTTTTATACTTGAATATTATCTTTGGTTTTTCCCAGAATTGAGATGGTAGTTTTGTGACCATGCATCCTTAATAAAAAGGAAGTAAAGGCAAAATGGCCACAATCAGTACCCAGTCTTTCTGTGAGCAAAGTAGTTTCCGGTGATCACTGGTGAGAGGCAAACATCTTCCTCCACAACACTAGGGTTCTATTTCTGTTACCACTTCTGATACAGTAAGTGACACTTCGGTGTCTGATAGAGTTCATTTGCCTCTTAGGTACACCATACTCACTGAAGCATCACACAATAATATTAACTCAGATTGTAAACTCAGTGAACCAGTGCACAGCATCCCCAGTTCTATGCTATGCCTAGCACCTAATTCACTGTATAAAACTGTTCTCTCAGTCTGAATATTGTCCAAAAAAATTTATTTTACAAGAACAAAGGTAGAAAATTATGAGTAATAACATTCAAAACTAAGGAATATATTAAAGTTTTTAAAAATCAATTGCATATCTGGTATTCCTAGCCTGTTCACTTTTCTAGAACCTAATTTTATAGAACTTGTTATTATCTTTCTTTTTCTAAGCATTTGTTGCTGCTTTTTTTATGTAATAGCTTTTTGTTTCTTCTTAAAAATCTTTCATAGTTCTGTTTTCACACTCCCTATAGCTGATTTTGTTTCCAACCACCCTTCACTTTTCTTCTTAGTCACAAAACAGAAAATCAGAAGGAAGCTGAAATAAAATTGCCTTTTTAACATTTTATAAAAGTTAGTTTTTAATCCCATAACCTAAACTCACATATCCTTTTTCAACTAGGAAAAAAATCATAGTACTACAATTTATTTATGCTCTCCAGCTAAGACAATCTATTTCAAGACAATTTATGTCACAAATAACCTGCCCCTGTATCTGTACAAAATATATTCATAAGGGAAGAGAAACGAACAAAAAAATCAGTAAACCAATAAGTCTAAAGTGTTTATTTTTTGAAAAACAATGCATCTATAAAATGGTTTCAGTAAACTAAAACATTGTTCACAATATAATTGTGTGTGTGCTTATAAGATAGTAGATAAGGTGATACCAGTATAGAAAAATATTTTCAAATTATTATAGGATTGATTATGTTCTTGAGGAAACTGACTATTATATATCTTTTGGTCTAGTATAACTCACAATGCTGGAATCTTTTTCACATTCCTCAAAAATGATTGTTCAATATGGATAGTCCATTCCTTTTTAAGATTATTCTGAATGTGGAGGAGTTCGCTAATACACATATAGGTCACAGCAAAACAATTTGGAATCGAGTCTGAAAGGAATAAGCAGAAATATAAACTTTATTTCTTAGGAATTGAATGGAGAGGGGTAAAAAGAGATTAAGAATTAGTATGGAAATGAAAAAGAGAAGTGGGTATTTAGACACAAAGGGAAGAGAAGGAGGAAAGGAATAAAGGGAAAGAAAGGAGGAAGAGCAAAGGATTTGGTACATGGTTGGTGCTAATTTCACTTTGAGGTATAATTCTCAGGTTGTTTTAACACAGGTGGCTTCCACAGCTTAACAGTAATAGTTCATTTTAGGCTATCATAAAAAAAATCTACAAATAATAAATGCTTCAAAGGGTGTGGAGAAAAGGGAACCCTCCTACACTGTTGGTAGGAATGTAAAGTGGTGCAGCCACTATGGAGAACAGTATGGAGGTTCCTCAAAAAACTAAAAAAAGAGCTACCATATGATCTAGGAATTCCACTACTGGGCATATATCCAGACAAAACTATAATTTGAAAAGATACACGCACCGCAATGTTCATAGCAGCACTATTTACAGTAGCCAAGACATGGAAGCAACTTAAATGTCCATTGACAGATGAATGGATAAAGAAGATGTGGTACGTATATACAATGGAATATTACTCAGCCATAAAAAGGAATGAAATATTGCCATTTGCAGCAACATGGTTGGGCCTAGAGATTATCATACTAAGTGAACTAAGCCAGACAGAGAAAGAGAAATATTATATATCACTTATATGTGGAATCTAAAAAATAGTACAAGTGAACTTATTTACAAAAAAAAAGAGACTCACAGACATAGAAAACAAACTTTTGGTTACCAAAAGGGAAAGACAGGGAGGGGTGGGGACAAATTCAGAGTATGGAATTAACAGATACACATTACTATGTATAAAATAGATAAGCAACAAGGATTTACTGTAAAGTGCAGGAACCTGTATTCAATATCTTGTAATAACCTATAATGGAAAACAATCTGAAAAATATATATATATATAAAAGTGAATCACTGCTGAAACCTGAAACTAACACAATATTGTAAATCAACTACAATAAAAAATAACAGTTCATTTTATGTTGGAGGGCCTTGCTTATATTTATTGAAATTGGCAAAGTCTGACCTTGGAAACTTGTTTTTCTCTAACACCTTGATACTTAATGAGTAGTTTTCATATCATCAGTGACAGCATCTCCTGGGAGATTGTTGGAAAGACATCTTTGACAAGACCCCAAGTAATTTGTAACACACATAAATACTTGGGAAGTACCACTTAATACATATTTTTAAATTTACAAATAAAACCACTTTGTATGAAATTGCAAATCTGAATGTGGAAGAGATACTTGAGCATTCAGATGAATCTTACACCAGGAATTTAGGATTATACCAGAGTACACTGTGGAGATAAGCGGAAGGACTTAGTGAGCATAGAGGATCTAGGAAAGTCTGTTGGAGGCTGATTACAGCTTTCTGGTAAAGACAGGAACAGCAGTGTAACCCATGCTTCCATCTGAGAACCTTGGAAACAAGTGCTAATCAATATTTTACTGGGAAGGTAGGAAATCACTCATCATGCTGCATATCTTGTGTATCATGCAGGAGGACATAGGACCGTAGAAACATTTTAGATGATAGCAGTGTGCCTTTGTTGAGCCCTAATTGGAGTTTTAGGGAAATAGAGGGAACAATTAATTCTCTAGGCAGCAGTTTGTAACAGCTGATATCTATGTCCTTTGTGGGTCTTCTGTTTGTTTGTTTGTAGGGTAAGAGGGGAAGGATATGAAAAAGGAATATGGAACTTTCTGAATCTTCACTAGAACCAAGGTGCTACTCTGCTATTCTGAGCTCTCAAGGACAGAATGGATGAGGGTTTTTTGGTTCTTCTTTTCACAAAACCATTGGGAAAATCAGCACCATTGAATGTTGGCTCTCAAAATGTCACCAAAGCAACCTATTAGTAACACAAGCCTATGTTTATTGCTTAAATGGTAAGGGAGTAAATATATATTCATATTTTATTTTATCCCGACAGTAAATACAAGGTTTCTGGATCAGAGGCAGATTGATTATTTGCTTACAAAAAATATCTCAGTGCTAGCTGTCCATGCTACGTTTTCCTCCATGGCGCGATAAGGTGACAGCCAGCTGGACCCAGCATGTGGAGGGGAGGAGTAGAAAGGCATCCATACTGTAGGAAAGGAACTGGAAATAATAAAACTAGAAACTTAATATATAGGTGTTGGCACATAACCTACAACTCCCCTCGAGAGATAGAGTGATTATTTTTACTCTGGAATGTAAACAAATCCTCCTTTTGGGAGAGAAGGTGAAAGTCCCCTAGGTTCTCACAGCCATTTGGAATGTAATGAATGATTCTGGGTTTTATTACCATTTGAAATGTAAACACAGGGCTCCAAACCTATCTCCTTACAGTATGAGGGGTAAATGATTTTAGAAAAAAGGAGACACTATCATTGGAGCATGTCAGTTGTCTTTATCAGAAAGCCCTGATTGTGCAGCAAAAGAAAAATATTCTCAATAGGAGAGCACGACCTTGACAGTGGCTTAGTAGGCTTTCTGAGAGGGAATGGCAAAGTCAGATTTTGAAGTCTTATTAGGGTGCGTCTTTCAGTGGAGGGGTTCAGTTAGTTTAGAGTAAGAATCATGTAACAGTTTAGAATTGGTTAAGAACAGCAAGGCAAGGACTTGAGGCAAGGGATTTAAAACTTTCTAAGGTGTAAACTATTGTTTGATGCTTCCTATTGGAGAGTTGATGTACCTTTCAGAAAGTTCCTGGAATGAAATGATTTGGAATTTGATCTTCCAGGGCAAGAGGTTTAGCATTATAGAGTTATATTAATGAAGACAATGGATTAAAATTATGTTAATGTAAATTGTAAGCTGTGTAACTGGTTCTGATTCTTAGAGCATTCTGTGTATTTTGGTGTAAAGTTAACTAATTATACCTCGGGTCCCACACCCCCTTCACACCCAAGCATGACCCACCTGTTGACTGTGTCTCTTAATTGCCTCTCTGCCAGGCAAGACTTCTGGATAAGGAGGTTGGAACAGAAAAAAAGGGGAGCCTGAGTATTTAGGAACCTCAACCACATATGGGGAAGTTTCAAAATATTTAGAGTCAGTGCCCTGGGGGATGTCAGGGAAGGCTCTGAAGTTCTACATGAGGTGACAGAAACTAAAACCTATCATAATTTGAGCATTAACATAAAATGAGCCTCTGTTTACCTGTAGGCTGGTAAGTCCTGGCATGTTTGGCTTTCATTACTGGTTTTCAAAGAAATAATGAATTATATTAGAATTCTTATCTATATAAAATTGATCTACTTATTAAGAAAATTTACAAAACTTTTTCTATCAATGAAACTTCAGTGTAATTTTGTGGAAAAAAAAATTTTCTTTTATGTCATATATTTCCCAAATGTTAGTAAACAGGAATATATCAACAAATGATGTGCTATGAAATCATGCAAAGAAAATCATAAGAAAATGTGTGCGTGGAAATGCTGTAGAAGAGAAAAGAAATACTTGAAGGAATCATATAAGTATGTGCAATATAATCACTTCACAATCCAGAGCATGATTAATTTGTTTTTTGTAAAACCTGTTTGGATTTGTAAATAAATTAGAATCATCAAGTCATGAATCAGATTAGGAAAATGAAAACAAATCAGTTAAATAGATGTTTCCGTAAAATTTAAAGCTTTTAAGAAAGTAGCAAAAATTATTTGAAGAGAGTTCGACCTCTGTATTAGTACAGGCTAGTCCGGTTTGCAAATCCCTAATCCTATAATATGCTCCATGAAAATGGGGTTCGGGAAGAAATAACTTTAGGAAGGCATTAGCTAGGAAAAATCTTGCAATAAAGAAACCTCTCTATCATTTTTAACTCACTGTTTGCCAGGCTTAATTAATGTCATTAATCCGTACAGTGAAAAAGCTCTCTCATGAATTTGGATAGCAGTGCCTTTCTGTGCAAAATGTGGACCAGCAGCGTTAGAATCACCTAGGACATTGTTAGAAATACGAAGTTTATCACCTTGAAAAACTGAATAAGAATTTGAATTTTATAAGATCCCTAAGTGATTCACAAGCACATTGAAGTGAGAAGCAATAGTATAGAGCACTGGTTCTCAAACGTGGCTGAACATTAGTATAAAGTAGAAATCTTTTTCGAATATCAATTCCCTGGTGCCACACTAAAAAACTTGAGCTGTAAATTTTGGGGGGAGGAATCTAAGCATTTTGAGGAAAGCTCACCAGGTGATTCTAATTTGCAACCAGATTTAAAAACTGTAGGTAACGAATAACACTACCTCTTAAGAAGCATCATTAAAGAGTCTTTTCTGTTTCAGTTAATAGCAACTGCATATTTATAGTAGTTCAAGCCCAAACTCTGGAGTCTATGTTGACTTTTCATCCTTTTTTCACACACCCTATTAAATCTATTAGAAATCATAAGCAATGGACTTCCACTTTCAGCCAAGGTAGAGTGTCAGGAACCAGGTTTAACCTCATAACTTATAGAAACCAAACCACAACCCCCCCAAAAAAGACCAAAAATATGAAATAGCAGTTTTCAAGACATTAAACATCAAGAAAGTAAGGACAGTAATCTGTGAGAAATGGGAAACAGGTGGGGTGAAATCCTTCTGACTTGAGGGTATTTCTAGGCCCCAGCTCAGGGAGTCAGACTCTTTTGTTGTTGTTGTTATTGAGATGTAATTAACATATAACAGTACAGCTGAGCTTAGAACAGCATGGGTTTGAACTGCGCAGGTCCACTTATAGGGAGATTGTTTTCAACCGTGAATATCCCAGTACTACATGATCCAAGACTGGTGGACTCCCCAGATGTGGAGCTGTGGATTTGGAGGTCTGACTAGAAGTTACACTCAGATGTTCAACTTTGAAGAGGGTAGGTGCTTCTAGTACATGCTTTTTGCTGTAGACTGTCTATTCGTTTCAGGGGTACAATGTAAAGATTTGATATCTGTACATATTGATAAATGAGCACCAAAATAACTCCAGTTAACATCCATCACCAGACATAGTTACAACTTTTTTTCTTGTGATGAGGACTTCTAAGATCTAGTCTCTTAACAACTTTCAAATATGCAAAACAGTATTATTAACTGGTCATCATTTTGTACACTGCATTCTCAGGACTTATTTTATAACTGGAAGTTGGTACCTTTGATCCGCTTTCACCCATTTCACCTACCCACACCCACAGCCTGCCTCTGCAGAGCGCCAATCTCTTCTCTGTATCTATGCGTTCTGTTTTGTTTGTTTTTTAGATTCTACTTATAATTGAAGTCATAGAGCATCTGTCTTTCTCTGACTTCTTCACAATCTTGTATTGAGTTTTCTAAAATTTTGATCACCATTTGGTTAATTTTCTTTCACATATCAACCTTTCGCAAAACACGTTCTGGTTCCAATATAAATCTCAACTCACTTGCATGTGACTAAATCCATCAAGAATTTTTTTTTTCTTGTACTTGACTCTGGAAGGTTTCCACACTTTTGAGTGTTTCTCTTTCTTGAAACTGTCTTCCCTGGTTTTCTTGATATCAAATACTTCTATTTTTTTCTTTTTCCTCATAAGTTCTTCCCTTTGAAGTCTCATTTAATATAACTAAAATTTGTATCCTGCCATTCAAACTAGTGATCCTTATTCTATCAGTGACTTCAGTTCCACTTATACAGAGATGATTGTCTCATGTGTATCTCCAGCCTAGTCCTCTTTTGTAAAATTTCATATTTGCTTTCAGATGTTTGAAATTTAATGTGTTCATAACTGAAAATAAATTGTCATTTCTAAACATGATTTTATAATGTTTTCATCTTTTTCATGATTCACATTCTTTTTCATGAATGTGAACCCACATGCATTCACTTAAGAAACATATAACTTGAGGGAGGGGATATATGTATACATATAGCTGATTCACTTTGTTGTACAGCAGAAACTAACGCAACATTGTAAAGCAACTCTACTCCATAAATAAATAAATAAATAAATAAATAAAAACAACAACCACAACAAAAGAAACATATAACCTACAAATCATGCTTGATGCTTCCCTCTTCTTCAAATCCTACATCAAACATTTCTGTTGCTTTTACTTCCTAATTATATCACAAATTGATCCTCAAGACGGGATTCTTGAGGAAAAGAAAAGTGAGACATTATTTTATTACATCTAGACGACATTACAGGAGTTCTAAGTGTTATCACTAGTGTCAATTTTCAAATTTGAAATTATGACATGACTAGTCTCAAATTCAAATTTCTTCTATCTCTACAGAGTCTATGCTCTTAACCCCTAAATAAATAGAGCCTTATTCTTTGGTAAATATTGAATTTTCAAAAAAAAAAGTATGATTCATATCTGAATTTCCCACAGCATTTTACACAGTCTTGCTCAGCAAGTGCTAACTACGTAATTATTGTTTGAAGCTAGTATAACTAACAGGATTAGACCCCAAAATAGGTTAGTCTAGTTTAATATTGTTTAAACCAGATCCTGCTTTTTTTTTTTTGGTATGCGGGCCTCTCACTGTTGTGGCCTCTCCCGTTGCGGAGCACAGGCTCCGGACGCGCAGGCCTAGCGGCCATGGCTCACGGGCCCAGTCGCTCCGCGGCATGTGGGATCTTCCCGGACCAGGGCACGAACCCGTGTCCCCTGCATCGGCAGGCGGATTCTCAACCACTGCGCCACCAGGGAAGCCCCAGATCCTGCTTTTTAAAAACTGCTGCTATGCTTTCTTAAATTGGAATATGCTATCTACATCTATGTATTTGATGGAGGAATCATTTCTATTAATTTTTACTAATGATTGCAGTGCTATTTAACAAAATTAGTACAAGAATTATCAGCCTTGCTGTGATTAAAAAACATTAACTTTAAAACATATTTATCAGACTTGTTTCTAGAAACTGTTGATTTTCAGAAAGTGGACACACTCTAATATTTTAAAATATTATTCAAATGTAATATTTTTTCTAAAATTTGTCTCTCTTCAAACTGACCAAAGTTTCTTACTTTAACAAAATTACATCTAGAATGAATAGAATTGTTGGAATTTATAAGTATATTTCTAAACCAGCATAGGTGAGCACTTCCTCAATTAGAATAAGGATACAGTGCTAATTTTCTAGGGGAAAAATGTCACTTGCCAGTAATTGTCAAACTAAGATTAATGATCTCAAGCCAATCTCAGTCTGCAATAAATGTGTAAACATAGATAAGAGCAAATTAGGTAGTCTCTTCATGTCAATGATCTTCTTGTTCATCTCTTAATTAGAAGTACTAGTCAGTGTTACCAGTTGTGGTAATTCTTATGCTGCTGATACTAAAAGAAAAACTTGAAGACGAATAGATTCCCTGATTTTTATATTACCGGGTTATAGGTCCTCTTCCCTGGCCACTGGTATCCACCTGGTAATGTTGCTGCCAAAGTTAACTAAATTGCATGCCTCTCGGGAATGTGCTTTAGTTTGACTATTTTTTCACTCTGAAAAACTGACTTTAAAGAGTTTGAATGACAAGGTGACCTCTCCAGCCTATGGATATATCCCGTGGTAATAAAAAGGAGAACATTGTTTTTTGTTGTGTTTTACAACAGTGTCTTTTTCTTCTTCTTTTTATAAATTTGTTTATTTTTAGCTGCGTTAGGTCTTTGTTGCTGCATGTAGGCTTTCTCTAGTTGCGGTGAGCAGGGGCTACTCTTCATTGTGGTGCGCGGCATTCTCATTGCGGTGGCTTCTCTTGTTGCGGAGCACGGGCTCTAAGCACACGGGCTTCAGTAGTTGTGGCACGTGGGCTTCAGAAGTTGTGGCTCGCGGGCTCTAGAGTGCAGGCTCAGTAGTTGTGGCGCACGGGTTTAGTTGCTCTGCGGCATGTGGGATCTTCCTGGACCGGGGCTCGAACCCATGTCCCCTGCATTGGCAGGGGGATTCTTAACCACTGCGTCACCAGGGAAGCCCAACAGTGTCTTTTTCAAAGGAGAACTTGAGCTTTGATCTTTTAAGGTCCTGCTGCTGTTCATAATCAGGGACACAATGTCATAGAGCTGCAGTGTTTGAATTCAGAAATTTCTCTGTGGCAGGAGTAAAAATCCATGAGAGGCCAATCACTGAATTTTTTTAGACATGGAAGACATAAAACCATATCTTTATATTGAGTATTCTCAGTTTATATCATACACAATGTATTCTTAAAGTATTGAACATAAATGACATATTAAATGTGATTTAAAGAAGAGAATTGCATGGCATACTCCTTAAGTCATCCTGCAGGTCTCTGAAGAGTTCTAAATTGTGAAGTGCCGTAACTAGTGGGCCAGTTTTCATTTTAACCAAGCATGACATGAAATAAACATGCAAATGGCAAGCAGAAAGCTGTTAACTTGTGTGAGAAGTTAAAATGAAGAAAACAAGAGGATAAAAGCAGTTAGTTTGTGCTATTGCAGCATAGAATCCACAATTCACATCCTGTGGGGAGTAACAAACCAGTCATTTAATGCTATGTCAACACATGTATCTTGTCTTTCATTAGTAAACTCTCCTGCTGGTTTGCGCACTGTCAGAAGTAGATCTCCTACTGACATTCATAGAGGTGTGGAAACTGGGATGGTTTAATAATTCTGTTTTGTTTAACTTTCTTCCTCATCCTATTTGAAGCCAATTTTTCCCTTTGCTTTTAGAACAAGTACATATTAGCTTCACTTATGAAGTAAAAGTTAAAAACGTTTATGATTCAAATGACCTACTTTCCTCTTAATTCCTTAGAGCACTTTGAATATCCTAGCCAAGTGAGGATTACATCTGCTTGTAAATTACCCATGCTTTCTCTCTGCACACAGTCTGCCTACATCATCTGTGAATAACTAACCATAAAAAATAAATGGAGAGGAAAGACAGCATCCATCTCTCTTTCTTTCTGAAAAGTGTTCTATAGAGATGTTGGTTAATGACCTAAGCAGTGTTATAGATCCAAAGTGTTTTTTACTCCTCCAGCCCACTTCTGTTCCGACAAACTTGTTCAATTTAACTCATCTGTGTCTAAATAACATTGTTCATAGGCTGTGGATAAGCAAATAAATATTTAAATAACTATATAAAATTCATGCAAAACGATCATATAAAAGTCTGGGAAATGCAAAGATAACTAGATTAAGAATTTTTACATATAATTTCTTCAGATATTTCCCAAAGGCAGTCAAGAGTCAGGGAGTTTCCATTTTAACTAACAAAGCTGTATTTAAGAATGTTATTTGTAAAATGAATGTCTGGGATTATTTAGCAATAATATAAATCATCCTGACTTTTCTTTTGCACTAAGATGCAAAATGCTTAACTGTTGTTGCAAGGCTATTTCGTATTGTAAGTTACAGTGCCCATGAGCTAAGTATTTAAATGACTATTTCACTCAAATGTATTATCTTCGTTGAAACTGATAATCCATCTTCTAATGAAATTGTTTTTATTTAAACTACTTTGTTGCTTTCTTGGAATTACCTCAAAAGTCTATAATTCTTTTTAAAAGAGAATTTAGACTTGGTTGTTTGGTTGGTTGGTTTTAGAAATGATTAATTACAAGTGACATAGCTTAGTAAAAGGCTTTCAGGTGAAATCAAGGACTGTCACAGTAATTTTAGGGGCTTTAGAGTCAGAATGTGAGCAAATTCTGAAAGAGGAATATCAAAATGTTTGGAGAATTGACTGCATTGTTGAAATATATATGTAACCATCCACAGTGACTGATTTGAAGTTCAGCAGGTATTTAAGAACATAAAATTTTGTACATCTGTTCAAAACTAGTCAAATATGTTTTCATATCACAGTATTTTAATTCAGGAGTTTTTAGTATTTCATGTTTAATAGAGGGGTTTATGCTTTTGGAGAGCTATAAGCAACCACCCCATCCCAAATTACAAAACACAAATAACTTTTAATTGATTATTAAGTACCTAGAAGTAAAATGTTAATTAATGCTTGACTTTAATGTATTGGGAATTTTTTTTATTCTATGATTCTAAAAACATTTTATAAAATTTTCTCTTTTTTCTAACAGTTTTAATTATTTTACTTATTTTGAACAAAATACTTATCATAGGACATCAAAGTTTTTGTAAAGATGCTTTAATTGATAAAGATGTGTTATTTTATTTATTTTATTTTGTTGATAAATATTAAAGAAGAAAGCAAATTATTTAAAATACTAAAATTTAAAGGAAACTATAATTTCAGTTAACTGGAGGGAAGACACTTTTAAAATATTTATTTATTTATTTATTAACATCTTTATTGGAGAATAATTGCTTTACAATGGTGTGTTAATTTTTGCTTTATAACAAAGTGAATCAGCTATACATATACGTATATCCCCATATCTCCTCCCTCTTGCTGGAGGGAAGACACTTTTTGATATACACGGAATTACAAACTTTTAAAGAAGAAACATTTCACTTTTAAATAAACATTTACTTTATAACATTTGCACCATCAGCTTGTTCAAGAACATGTGTAGTCAGTTCACAGCTATTACTAATTCTGATTTCCTGGAATTCGACTACAAGATTTGCATGATAAAAAGAAGTTCAGATCTCTAAGCAAACATTTTAAAAAATTAAAATGGGAGAAAATATTTTATATAATTCAGGAAAACCCACAATTATAAAAGACTGAGAAATGTAACTTCAAAAGAAGTTTCCAAAGCTTCTAAGATTTCGTCTAGTGTAGCATATTTCTGTTACAGTGCTGTATTTGTAAAATACTGCCTTAAGCTGTAAGGAAATTATAAATATCTCAAACTATTATTTATGTAATATACTTTATATCATTTCTATCCTTGAGATAATATAATTTTTTTTACCTGTAGTACTTAATATATGTGAGAATATTCACTTCTAAAGCACCACTAGTGGGCTTCCCTGGTGGCGCAGTGGTTGGGAATCCGCCTGCCGATGCAGGGGACACGGGTTCATGACCCGGTCCGGGAAGATCCCACATGCCGCGGAGCGGCTGGGCCCGTGAGCCATGACCTTGAGCCTGCGCGTCCGGAGCCTGTGCTCCGCAACAGGAGAGGCCACAACAGTGAGAGGCCCGCCTAGCACAAATAAATAAATAAATAAAGCACCACTAGTTTCGTCATTAGTTCTTATCAACACTGAGTCTGTAAAAATGCATTTTAACAAATTTAATCACTGCTTTTTTCACGTTCTTCTTTTACAGACACATATAGTTTTTAGTTCATTTGTTTAGTTTGTTTTTCTGCCTGTTTTTTTTATCACGGGAAGTTTTTGGTTTTGTCTTTTCCTTCTGTCTGAGATTATTTAAATTGATTTTCGATTTCCCATGAGAAACATAGTGTATAAAATCATGATGGTAAAGTTTTAAGGTGATCACGTTTCCTCAGCAAGAAGTAATACCACTGTGTGACTGTGCGTGTGTGTGTTTATTGATTTCATCCCCTAAAATACTAGGAAGTATCAGATACCTTAAAAAAATTGCCATCAGAAGGTCTGTCAAAATGTACACAAGAACATTCCTTAGAGGACCACAACTCAATTTTTTCACTTAATATATCTGGTTTTGGTTGACTAGAAGATGTCTATAACAGAGCATTAACAAACACTGTAATTTGCTGGGGTCAGCCAGGACTGTAGCTTTGAGATTGAAAATCGTCTTAAATAATGCTATCAGCTTTCCAAACCTCATCAGCCTTAACCCATTTAGATGCCACTGACTTCTCGGAATCACCAATAGACCCCTAATCAGAAAACCACAGAGCAGCCAGGCTTCTGCTATCAGAAACCTCAGTACAGTTTTCTGTATTAATATTTCAGCAGATTTGTAGGAACACATACTCCCTGATGAGCGCTACAGCCAGTGCAGACACAGCTACAGTCAGTCAAGCCGGCCAGAGTGACTGGCAGCTCACCGTCTGTCTCTGGACCTGGCAAACAGAAAGAAGAGGCAGAAGAAAATGAAATGAAATGAACGCCTCCATTTGATTTATGATTAATAAATTCCTATAATTGGAGAGTCAGGTAACCAGTAAATAGAATGACATACAGTTACAAGAAAATGCCAATTTTATCTTGTAATGAAGCCATAGAATTTTGAATACAATACTGTTAATTTTTCCAGGAGAAACAATTTTTGAAACTTTTAAGTTTTGTCTAATGTTCTTCAGAATATTTAATCTAATTTTCACGCTGTATTGGTCAAAATAAAGGCTAAGAGTTATTCAACAAAGCAGTGCAATTAAAAATTTCTTCTAAGTTAGAGAAAAATCAATTTACTAATGAAAACACATGTGGATTTTTAGTGATTTTTTTAGAGATGTATACAATGGAGAGAAATATAATTTCTTTTTTTAAATAACATCTTTATTGGAGTATAATTGCTCCACAATGTTTTGTTAGTTTCTGCTGTATAACAAAATCGGTCAGCTACACATATACGTATAGCCCCATATCCCCTCCCTCTGGCGTCTCCCTCCCTCCCTCCCTATCCCACCCCTCTAGGTGGTCATAAAGCACCGAGCTGATCTCCCTGTGCTATGCGGCTGCTTCCCACTAGCTATCTATTTTACATTTGGTAGTGTGTATATGTCAATGCTACTCTCTCACTTCGTCCCAGCTTACACTTCGCCCTCCCTGTGTCCTCAAGTCCATTCTCTACATCTGCATCTTTATTCCCGTCCTGGCCCAAGGTTCATCAAAACAATTTTGTTTATTTTTTTACTTTCCATATATATGTGTTAGCATAGTGTATTTGTTTTTCTCTTTCTGACTTACTTCACTCTGTATGACACACTCAAAGTCCATCCACCTCACTACAAATAACTCAATTTTGTTTCTTTACATGGCTGAGTAATATTGCATTGTATATATGTACCACATCTTTTTTATCCATTCATCTGTCGATGGACACTTAGGTTGCTTCCATGTCCTGTCTATTGTAAATAGAGCTGCAGTGAACATTGTAGTACATGACTCTTTCTGAATTACAGTTTTCTCAGGGTATATGCCCAGTAGTGGGATTTCTGGGTCATATGGTAGTTCTATTTTTAGTTTTTTAAGGAACCTCCATACTCTACTCCATAGTGACTGTATCAACTTACATTCCCACAAACAGTATAAGAGCGTTCCCTTTTCTCTACACCTTCTCCAACATTTATTGTTTGTAGTTGGTTTTTTTTTTAACATCTTTATCAGAGTATAATTGCTTTACAATGGTGTGTTATTTTCAGCTCTATAACAAAGCGAATCAGATATACATATACATATATCATCATATCTCTTGCCTCTTGTGTCTCCCTCCCTCCCACACTCCCTAACCCACCCCTCTAGGTGGTCACAAAGCACCGAGCTGATCTCCCTGTGATATGTGGCTGCTTCCCTCTAGCTACCTATTTTACATTCGGTAGTATAGACAAGTCCATGCCACTCTCTCACTTTGTCCCAACTTACCCTTCCCCTTCCCCATGTCCTCAAGTCCATTCTCTAGTAGGTCTGCGTCTTTAGTTCCGTCCTGCCTCTAGGTTCTTCATAACCATTTTTTTTAAGATTCCATATATATGTGTTAGCATACGGTATTTTTATTCTCTTTCTGACTTACTTCACTCTGTATGACAAACTCTAGGTCCATCCACCTCACTGTAAATAACTCAACTTCATTTCCTTTTATGGCTGAGTAATATTCCATTGTATGTATGCACCACATCTTTTTTATCCATTCATCTGTTGATGGACACTTAGGTTGCTTCCATATCCTGGCTATTGTAAATAGAGCTGCAATGAACATTGTGGTGCATGGCTCTTTCTGAATTATGGTTTTCTCAGGGTACATGCCCAGTAGTAGGATTGCTGAGTCCTATGATAGTTCTATTTTTAGTTTTTTAAGGAACCTCCATACTGTTCTCCATAGTGACTGTATCAATTTACATTCCCATCAACAGTGTAAGAGGGTTCCCTTTCCTCCACACCCTCTCCAGCATTAATTGTTTGTAGATTTTTTGATGATAGCCATTCTGACCAGTGTGAGATGATATCTCATTGTAGTTTTGATTTGCATTTCTCTAATGATTAATGATGTTGAGCATTCTCTAATGTGTCTGTTGGCAATCTGTATCTCTTCTTTGGAGAAATGTCTTTTTAGGTCTTCTGCCCATTTTTGGATTGGGTTGTTTATTTTTTTTGATATTGAGCTGCATGAGCTGCTTGTGAATTTTGGAGATTAATCCTTTGTCGGTTGCTTTGTTTGAAAATATTTTCTTACATTTGGAGGGTTGTCTTTTCGTCTTTTTTATGGTTTCCCTTGCTGTGCAAAACCTTTTAAGCTTCATTTGGTCCCATTTGTTCATTTTTGTTTTTATTTCCACTTCTCTAGGAGGTGGGTCAAAAAGGATCTTGCTGTGATTTATGTCATAGAGAGTTCTGCCTATGTTTTCCTCTAAGAGTTTTATAATGTCTGCCCTTACATTTAGGTCTTTAATCCATGTTGAGTTTATTTTTGTGTAAGGTGTTAGGAAGTGTTTTAATATCATTCTTTTACATGTAGCTACCCAGTTTTCCCAGCACCAGTTATTGAAGAGGCTGAATTTTCTCCGTTGTATATTCTTGTCTCCTTTATCAAAGAGAAGGGGACCATATGTGCATGGGTTTATATCTGGACTTTCTACCCTGTTCCATTGATCTATATTTCTGTTCTTGTGCCAGTACCATAATGTCTTGATTACTGTAGCTTTGTAGTATAGTCAGAAGTCAGAGAGCCTGATTCCTCCAGCTCCATTTGTCTTTCTCAAATTACTTTGGCTCTTCAGGGTCTTTTGTGTTTCCATACAAATTGTGAAATTTTTTTGTTCTAGTTCTGCCATTGGTAGTTTGATAGGGATTGCATTGAATCTGTAGATTGCTTTGGGTAGTAGAGTCATTTTCACAATGTTGATTATTCCAGTCCAAGAACATGGTATATCTCTCCATCTGTTTGTATCATCTTTAATTTCTTTCATCAGTGTCTTATAGTTTTATGCATACAGGTCTTTTGTATCCTTAGGTAGGTTTATTCCTAGGTACTTTATTCTTTTTGTTGCAATTTTTCATCATTAGTGTATAGGAATGCAAGAAATTTCTGTGCATTAATTTTGTATCTGCTACTTTACCAAATTCATTGATTAGCTCTAATTGTTTTCTGGTAGCATCTTTAGGATTCTCTATGTATAGTATCATGCCATTTGCAAACAGTGACGGTTTTACTTCTTCTTTTCCAGTTTGGATTCCTTTTCTTTCTTTTTCTTCTCTGATTGCCATGGCTAAAACTTCCACACTATGTTGAATTATACTGGTGAGAGTGGCAACTTTGTCTTGTTCCTGATCTTAGACGAAATGGTTTCAGTTTTTCACCATTGAAAATGATGTTGGCTGTGGGTTTGTCATATATGGCCTTTATTATGTTGAGGTAGGTTCCCTCTACTTTCTGCAGAGTATTTATCATAAATATGTGTTGAATTTTGTCCGAAGCTTTTTCTGCATCTATTGAGATGATCATATGGTTTTTATTCTTAAGTTTGTTAATATGGTGTACCACATTGCTTGACTTGCATATATTGAAGAATCCTCACAATCCTGGCATAAACCCCTCTTGATCATGGTGTATGATCTGTTAAATGTGCTGTTGGATTCTGTTTGCTGGTATTTTCTTGAGGATTTTTGCATCTATGTTCATCAGTGATATTGGCCTTTAGTTTTCTTTCTTTGTGACATCTTTGTCTGGTTTTGGTGTCAGGGTGATGGTGGCCTCGTAGAATGAGTTTGGGAGTGTTCCTGCCTCTGCTATATTTTGGAAGAGTTTGAGAAGGGTAGGTATTAGTTCTTCTCTAAATGTTTGATAGAATTCCCCTGTGAAGCCATCTGGTCCTCGGCTTTTGTTTGTTGGAAGATTTTTAATCACAGTTTCAATTTCAATGCTTGTGATTGCTCTGTTCATATTTTCTATTTCTTCCTGGTTCAGTCTTGGCAGCTTGTGCATTTCTAAGAATTTGTCCATTTCTTCCAGGTTGTCCATTTTATTGGCATAGAGTTGCTTGTAGTAATCTCTAATAATCTTTTGTATTTCTGCAGAGTCAGTTGTTACATCTCCTTTTTCATTTCTAATTCTATTGATTTGAGTCTTCTCCCTTTTTTTTCTTGATGAGTCTGGCTAATGGTTTATCAATTTTGTTTATCTTCTCAGAGAACCAGCTGTTAGTTTTATTGATCTTTACTATTGTTTTCTTCATTTCTTTCATTTCTTTCTGATCTGATCTTTATGATTTGTCTCCTTTTGCTAATTTGGTTTTTTGTTTGTTTGTTTCTCTAATTACTTTAGCTGAAAGAAGAGTTTGTTTATTTGAGATGTTTCTTGAGGTAGGATTGTATTGCTATAAACTTCCCTCTTAGAACTGCTTTTGCTGAATCTCATAAGTTTTGAGTCCTCGTGTTTTCATTGTCATTTGTTTCTAGGTATTTTTTTACTTCCTCTTTCATTTTTTCAGTGATCCCTTGGTTATTTAGCATATTTAGTGTATTGTTTAGCCTCCATGTGTTTGTATTTTTTATGGATTTTTTCCTGTAATTGATATCTAGTCTCATAGCATGGAAAAGATACTTGATATGATTTCAATTTTCTTAAATTTACCAAGGCTTGATTTGTGACCCAAGATATGATCTATCCTGGAGAATGTTCCATGAGCACTTGAGAAGAAGAAAGTGTATTCTGTTGTTTTTGGATGGAATGTCATATAAATATCAATTAAGTCCATCTTGTCTAATGTGTCATTTAAATCTTGTGTTTCCTTATTTTTTTTCCTTTTGGATGATCTGTCCATTGGTGAAAGTGGGGTGTTAAAGTCCCCTACTATGATTGTGTTACTGTCGATTTCCCCTTTTATGGCTGTTAGTGTTTGCCTTGTATATTGAGGTGCTCCTATATTGGGTGCATTAATATTTACAATTGTTATATCTTCTTCTTGGATTGATCCCTTGATCATTATGTGGTGTCCTTCTTTGTCTCTTGTAATAGTCTTTATTTTAAAGTCTATTTTGTCTGATATGAGAATTGCTACTCTGGCTTTCTTTTGATTTCCATTTGCATGGAACGTTTTTCCATCCCCTCACTTTCAGTCTGTACGTGTCCCTAGGTCTGAAGTGGGTCTCTTTTAGACAGCATATATACGGGCCTGGTTTTTATATCCATTCATCCAGTCTATGTCTTTTGGTTGGAGCATTTAATCCATTTACATTTAAGGTAGTTATATGTATGTTTCTCTTTCCATTTTCTTAATTGTTTGGGGTTTGGTTTTGTAGGTCTTTTCCTTCTCTTGTGTTTCCTGCCTAGAGAAGTTCCTTTAGCATTTGTTGTAAAGCTGGTTTTGTGAGACTGAATTCTCTTAACTTTTGCTTGTCTGTAAAGTTTTTAATTTCTCTGTCGATTCTGAATGAGATCCTTTGCTGCATAGAGTAATCTTTGTTGTAGCTTTTTCCCTTTCATCACTTTAAATATGTCCTACTACTCCCTTCTGGCTTGTAGAATTTCTGCTGAAAGTTCAGCTGTTAAACTTATGGGGATTCCCCTGTATGTTATTTGTTGCTATGTGTCTTGGGGTGTTTCTCCTTGGGTTTATCCTGTATTGGACTCTCTGTGGTTCCTGGACTTGATTGAGTATTTCCTTTCCCATGTTAGGGAAGTTTTCAACTATAATCTCTTCAAATACTTTCTCACACCCTTTCTTTTTCTCTTCTTTTTCTGGGACCCCTATAATTTGAATGTTGGTGCATTTAATGTTGTCCCAGAGGTCTCTCAGACTGCCCTCAATTCTTTTCATTCTTTTGTCTTTTTTCTGCTCTGTGGTAGTTATTTCGACTATTTTATCTTCCAGGTCACTTATCCGTTCTTCTGCCTCAGTTATTCTGCCATTGATTCCTTCTAGAGAATATTTAATTTCATTTATTGTGTTGTTCATCATTGTTTGTTTGCTCTTTATTCTTCTACTTCCTTGTTAAATGCTTCTTGTATTTTCTCCATTCTTTTTCCAAGATTTTGGATCATCTTTATTATCATTTCTCTGAATTCTTTCTCAGGTAGACTGCCTATTTCCTTTTCATTTGTTTAGTCTGATGGATTTTTACCTTGCTCCTTCATCTGCTGCATATATATATCTTTTTTTTTTTTTTTTTTTTTTTTTTGTGGTACGTGGGCCTCTCACTGTGTGCCTTCTCCCATTGTGGAGCACAGGCTCCAGACGCGCAGGCTCAGTGGCCATGGCTCACTGGCCTAACTGCTCTGCAGCATGTGGGATCTTCCCGGACTGGGGCACGAACCCTTGTCCTTTGCATCAGCAGGCAGACTGTCAACCACTGTACCACCAGGGAAGCGCTCTGCTGCATATTTATGTCTTCCTATTATGCTTAACTTACTGTGTTTTTGTTCTCCTTTTCACAGGCTGCAGTTCTGTAGTTGCCATTGTTTTTGGTTTCTGTCCCCAGTGGGTAAGGTTTTTTCATTGGCTTATGTAGGCTTCCTGTTGGAGGGGACTGGTGCCTGTGTTCTCTTGGTTGGGACTGGATCTTTCCTTCTTGGTGTGAAGGGCTGCATCCGGTCATGAGTTTTGATAAGGTCTGTGACCTTATCATGATTTTAGGCAGCCTCTCTGCTAATGGGTGGGGTTGTGTACCTGTCTTGCTAGTTAGTTGGCATGGGGCATCCACCACTGGATCTTGCTGGCCATTGAGTGAGCTGGTCCTTAATGTTGAGATGGAGATTTCTGGGAAAACCCTTGCTGATTTATCAGCGAGGCGCTGGGAGGTTGCTGGTGGTCCAATGTCCTGAACTCGGCTCTCTCACCTTGGAGGCTCAGCCCTGACACCAGGTCAGAGCACCAAGACCCTGTCAGCCACACAGCCAGGTACGTGGGGATTTTCTTGCCTTTTGGGAAGTCTAAGGTCTTCTGCCAGGGTTCTGTATGAGTTGTTCCACATGTAGATGTATTTTTGATGTATTTGTGGGGAGGAAGGTGATCTCTACGTCTTACTCCTCTGCCATCTTGAAGGTCCTCCAGGTTAGGCTTTCTATTTTCTATGATTGTGGAGACTTGGTGAATCCAAAATCTGATGTAGTAGACCTGCAGGCCAGAGTCCCTGGGAATAGTTGCAGCCCAAATGAAAGCTGCTGGCAGAATCCCCAAGAAATATAATTTCTTTGATGATAAATAGTGACCAAAGTTCAATGAAATGCAGTAAAGCTAAGTTTAAAAAATAGAAACATAGTAGTAAGTGAAACTTTAAAGAATGCTTGAATAAATAATTTACTATAAATAATAAGAATTATGTACAAAATTGATCTGTTTGTGTATAAATGGGAAAGATGTGATAATATTTAAATTTACTTTCTATACACTGACACATATTTACAGGTGCCCCAGAGGGAAAATACTTACAGAAACTCTGAACAAGCTAGGGTTCCTTAAGTTTAAATTAAACAAAAGGTTTAAAAATGAAATACCACTAAAACAACAACAACAAAAGATATGCTTTTTAAACTTTTGAACTAAAATTTTAATACTTAGCATATCATCTAAAGTGATTGACTAGGGCATTGAATGGCTAGCAGAATTTTTTCTTTTCATTTTTCCTTAAACAAATTATTATGACAGGTGTATTTTCCATGCTGTATGAATTTGAATATGGTATTTTCCTTGATTTATGTAATTATAAATGGAAAGCATTTAAAACATCTATCACATTATATGACTAGAGTCCTTTGGTGCTTGAATAATATGTATAATTTAGTTGTTTTTAACTGCCTGACAGCACATAGCCCCTATCATGAGTGAAATTCTTTTCTAGTGCCAGCTCTTCAGTGAGCTCTATGGGTAACATTGACAAGTCGGTAAGCTTCTCACCTTTAGTGTGAACTTATATATGTGATCCCTCACAATCCTACTGTTGCATGACTATGACAAAATCTTACAAGTGCCGGCACATGCACATTAATATAAATATTTTCTACTGTCACCCAAATCTATCTGTATATAATTCATATAAAACTTCCTAGACATTTTATATAAAATACCAAGTTTTATATAGGAATGTGAACACACCCACATTCATTGTCAGTTCTGATTTTATTTTATTTCATTGTGGTAAGAACAGCTATGGAGATCTATCCTCTTAGCAACTTTTAAGTGTACAACACATTATTGTTGACTATAGGTACAATGTTGTACAGCAAGTCTCTAGAGCTTATTCATCTTACTTAACTGAAATGTTGTGCTTCCTGATTAATAACTTCCCATTTTCTACTAATCCCTGCACCCTGTTATCTGCTATTTTAATCATTGATTTTCTGAATTTGACTATTTCAGATACCTCATTTAAGTGGGATCATGCAGTACTTTCTGTGTCTAGTTTATTTCATTGAGCATAGTATCCTCCAGGTCCATCCATGCTGTCATATGTTGTCCAAGTTCTTTCTTTTTTAAAGCTGAATAGTATTCCGTTGTATGTGCATACATTATCTTTATCCATTCACGTGTTATTTAGGTTGTTTCCACACCTTGGCTATTACGAAGAGTGCTGAAATGAACATGGGAGTACTAATATCTCTTTGAGATTCTGATTTCAATTCTTTTGAATATATACCCAGAAGTGAACTTGCTGATTCTATTTTTAATGTTTTGAGGAAACTCTATACTGTCTTTCACAGTAACTGTACCATTTTGCATTCCTAACAAGAGTGTGCAAGGGTTTCAGTTTCTCTACTTCCTCACCAACAATTGGTGTCTTTTGTTTTTTGATAAGAGACATCCTGACAGGTGCGAGATGATATTTCATTGTGGTTTTGATTTGCATTTCCCTGATGATTAGTGATGATGAGTATTATTAAATATAACTGTTGGTAATTTGTATGTCTTCTTTGGAAAAATGTCTATTCAAATTCTTAGCCTATCTTTAATTCAGTTACTAGCTTTTCGTTATTGAGTTGTATGAATTCCTTATATATTTTGGGCATTAACCCTTTATCAAATATATGCTTTGCAAGATTTTCTCCCATTCCATAGGTTGCCTTTCCACAATGCTAAGTGTTTCCTTTCATGTGCAGAAGCTTTTAAGTTTGATACAGTCCCATGTGTTTATTGTTTATTTTTGTTGCCTGTGATTTTGGTGTCATATCCATGAAATCATTGCCAAGACCAGTGTCATGAAGGTATCCCCTATGTTGTCTTCTGAGAGCTTTACAGTTTCAGGTCCTACATTTAAGTCTTTAATCCATTTTGAGTTGATTTTTGCATATGGTGTAAAGTAAAAGTCCATTTTCATTTTTCTGCATGTGGATTTTCAGTATTCCCAACACCATTTGTTGAAGATCAATTCAGCATATATGCCTGGATTTATTTCTTGGCTCTTTATTCTGTTCCAGTGGTTAATATTCCTACCTTTACATAAGTACCATTCTGTTGAGTTTACTGTAACTTTATAATATATTTAGAAATCAGGATGTGTGATGTCTTCATCTTTGTTCTTTTCTCTTAAAACTAGATTTGGCTATTCATGATCTTTTGTGATTCTATATGAATTGTAGAATTGTGTTTTTTATATCTGTAAAAATGTCTTGGGAATTTTGATAAGGATTATACTGAATCTATAGATTACTTTGGGTAGTACACACATTTTAAAAATATTATCCTTCCAATCCATGAAAACAAAAGGTCTTTCATTTGTTTGTCTTGCTCAATTTCTTTCACTGATGTTGTGTAGCTTTCAGTGCATATATATTTCACCTCCAGAAAGTTGAAGAGGAGGAAACACTCCAAAACTCATTTTATAAGCCCAACATTAACCTTGACACCAAAACCAGACAAAGACACCACAAGAAAAGAAAACTATAACACATAAATTTAAATTCTACTCAAAAATTTAACCGGATAGTTCTAAAAGAAGTGGGGTGAAATAAATTACTTCTAATGCTTACTGAATAATCTTCAGTATTTCTCCATAAGTATATGTATCAAATATGTTCTTCAGTGGTAATGTGCTGTCAGTGCAACTCTGCAAAATGTAGCTATAAATGTAGACATAGTCGAATTAAGGTATATCTCTTATTTTTAACTTTGGTGCTTACTATGATAGAAGACAATAAAGAATCTGCCTCATATATCAATTGCATGTGTAGGAAGAAAGAGTACATGGGTCTTACTTTGGATACTTCAAAGTTAGAGCACTTCACTGAGTGAATGAGAATGGTGTGAAATGATCACTAAGGAAAAAAAGATGCTCTAGAAAAGGTGTACCTGGAACTTTATATTGTAGCTTCTGGGTGCAGCATTTTCAGTGAGAAAAGACTGAAATTTCTCAGAGAAACAAATGTATGAATTGCAATCTAATCTCTCGATTTTAGTTTTTTGAAGTGAGCAGAAACATCTTTGGTAGTATTTTAGAAAATATGACTCTATTTTAAAACAATTTAAAGAGTATATATCACATATTCAAATACCAGATAATATAATGATAGACCACAAAATTCCTGTTAATGTAGATGTTTAGCAGTTTAATATTTTCATGACAATAACCATTATTTTTAATATGTACCTCATTATCTTTCTATATCTCTCAAACCAAGTCAATTGCTATTGTTCAAGACTGTTTTCTTTCCTTTAGAAAATACATCTTTAAAATGTTTATGTTTGCCTTACTTTCCACAACAGATGTTCTAGAGAGAAGTTGTGAAAAAATGTAATCCTGTTTTGCCATAAAATTGCATTATAATTATAGAAGTGTGTTACCTTCATTTCTGATATATCATCAGTTAACAGCACTTCCTAACATTTTGTGTGCATTCTCTTTTACTACAGTCAGATAATCAAGTAGTTTATGATCTGAGCTAGACATTCTTAAATCTGTCTGAACGGTTACCTGGAGGTGCTTTGAAAAATTACTGATAACAAGTCTCCAACTCTAGCGATTTTGATTTACTTCTTTGGAGTAAAATTCAAGCATCTGTGTATATAAAATGCTTTCCAGTTCTTTCCAATCTTCAAATGAGATCTAAAAGAATTAAAGGAACATAAATATAACTAAATATTATGGGTTTTGATTCATAAATCAAAATTACTTGGAAGCAGATGACTAATAATATTTTACGTTAAGTGTAGTTTTCTTCCTTCCTTCTTCCTTCCTTCCTCCCTTCCTTCCTCCTTCCCTTCCTTCCTCCCTCCCTTCCTTCCCTCCTTCTTTTTTTCTTTCCAAAATGATTTTAGACTTACTGAAGTTGTAAAAAGTGACTTCCCACATTCCTTTCATCTAGCTTCCAATAATGTTAACATCTTGTACAACCACAGCACAATGATCGAAACTAAGAAGTTAACATTGGTACGGTACTCTAAGCCAAGGTTCAGATTTTATGTTTTCCCATTAATATCCTTTTTCTATTCGAGGATCCAATCACAGATCCCACATTGCAGTTAGTTGTTATATTTCCTTCGTCTTCTCCATTTGTATCAATTCTCCAGTCTTTCCTTGTTTTTCATGACCTTGCTATTTTAGAAAAGTTCTGAGCAGTTATTGGTAGAATGTTTCTCAACTTTCTTTGTCTAATGTTTCCTCATGATTATACTGAGGTTACATGTATTTTTGGAAGGAACCATAGAAATGATGCTGTCCCTTGTCCTATCTTCAGTGTAGCATACTGGGGTAGCAGCGGGAGGGGGACTGGTTCATATAATGTGACTATGTCTTTGAATTACTGATATAACCTTGATCTTTTTGTTAAGGTGGCATCATCTAGGTTTCTCCAGTTTAAGTAATAATTATTTTTCCCTTCATAATTAAGAAATATCTTGGTTGAGATACTTTCAGTATATGCAAATGTCCAATTTCTTTCAAACTTTCACCCACAAAATTTTCATCCATTGAACTGTTAGAGGGAACATAGTCTACAAGACTACCTTCACTTCTGGTACCAACTGCAAGTTTGGGGGCCCCCAAGATTATCCTCAGGTTTGATAATTTGCTACAAGGACTCACAGAATTCACTGAAAGCTGTTACTCTCAGTTACAGTTTATTACATTAAAAAGTACAGATTAAAATCAGTCAGAAAAGAAATGCATAGAGCAGAGTACAGGAGTTTCAAAGCACTGAGCTTCCATTTGTCTGATCATTATAGAGTCACGGACAGCTTTAGTTTCCTGCATCCATGTGTGACAATACACATGGACCATTGCCCACCAGGGAAACTCACCTGCACATTGTATCTGGAGTCATTATTGTGGCTCAATCATGTCACACTGCCTGGGAACCTGAATGGATTACCTTAGTTGCCAGCCTCTCCAGAGGTCAAGCTGTTAGGATGCGACCCCAAATCCCCCCCCCTCTAAATCATATTGTTAGACTCTCTGGTTTGACTAGCCCCCACTCTAAATCATTTTGTTAGACTATCTGTCATGAATCAAGGCTCCTGGGCAAACAAAGATATTCCTGTCAGGCACAAAGTTTTAAAGGTTTAGAGATTACCTCACAGAAGCTGAGGGCAATGACCAGACCTTTCTGGACAAGGTTGAATTCTCCACTACACATCCCTTTTTGAACCCAACCCCTGTAGTTAAACAATTGTTTTTTCTCTTCCTGTATTTCTTTTCTACAAATGGCCAGGTATTATGTATTTTCTTAAATCTTATTTCTTACATGAACAGTAGCATAAAAGGGCTACAAAAGGATGGCTTGCCAATCTGAACAGCAGTAATGCAGGGGCAAAAAGCTCCAGCGCACACAGTAATCCTGAAAATCATTCTGTATCTTTTCATAGAAATCTTTCTCATTCTAGCTTTTATTGCTGCAAAGTTCTTCATTGTATGAATGTACTGCAGTTTATTGTTTATAACTGGGAAATATTGCAAACAACCTATGTGTCCCTACATAGAGGAGCAGTTGAATAAATTATGGTACATAATAAACTTATGTATCTGTATATTGGTATTCTTGGTGCTATATCTTCCGAGTTGACTCCTGGAAGTGGGGTTTTGGGGGTAAAAAGGTAAATGCATATGCAGGTTGCATTTTGTTTGGTATTGTCAAACTACAGGATGAAAAATTACAGGAAACTCCAGAAACTACAAGATAACAATATAGAATATGGAACTTAACACAACTATGAAGATTAGTTGAGTGTGGACAGGGTAGGAAAAGCCACTTCAGGATATGCCAAAAGCAATGAAATTCAGAGGCTTCAGGTGATATGGCAGAGAAGAAAATTAAGATACTTGAGAAAAGGAATTAGGTGCAGATTAAGAAGGCTGTTAAGATGATATAGGGAATGAGCTTTAGAAGCAAGGGATGAAGATCCAATCTCAATGAACAGTGTGAAGAAATAGAATGTGCAACCCTAGAAGGATTATGAATGGATGTCAAGAGAGACTTCTTCTTCAGGGGAAGTTAGGCCAAGAAGTAAGGATTTGAGACATAGATTTTAAATGAGAGAAAAATACAAGTGTCCAGTAAGACTGATTCTAAAACTGGGAGAGAAAATGAAATACTGGTTAGAAACAAGAGAAAAAAAGAAACATCCATTTTGAATTGAGTTAAAAATACAGCAGCATCATAGATACCTAAAGGTTGAATGTGTTCTTAGGAGTTATTTAGTTATTCATCTTCATTTTTCAAATGTGAGACCCAGAAATGTACATGAACCTGAAGGTTGAAGTTTAAGTTGCTCTAGTTTGCAGAAACAAAAACTAACAAGCCATGGGCCAGGCAAAGCAATAATATGCATCTATATTAATATTGTGTCATAATTATTAACTGGATCTATTACTTAGATATATTTACTTATACAGAAATAATATTTGAAGTAAATTACAAGACAAACGTCATTATTTTAGTGAATCAGTTACTATTACTTAGAGCTATGAATTCATCTCTGTTTACTGAACTATTATGCTTTTTCATTTTCAGTAAAACTAGATGTCTGTGGACATACCAGGACCACAGTTTCAAGAATTTATAGAGTCCCTATTGTCACTTGTTTTCTACTAATAATTATGAAGCAACGAAAGCCACTGGAAGTATTTAGTTTACAATTTTCTCACTAAAAGCAACAACCTCTGGGGATTTTTTCTTCTAGAAATATGGAGCATATTGTATGATATGCCATACGAATTTGGGGTGTAAAAATTAAAATTAAAATTTTTTTTTTGGCTAAACCAAGGCAAAGCCAGCCCAGCAGGTCCCTTTTCAGATTTCTACAGTTTTAGGGAACAGCTCTATCTTATGCCACATTTTTTTTTCTGCGAGTAGGTACCTGAACATAGAGTACCATTCTGAAATTCACCTCTTCCTTCTCCTTATTCTCTTTCTTGCACAGAGTATGTATTTCTCTTTGCATCAAGTGTGGGAGAAATCAGGTCTAGAGTTATCACTTTATCAGCTGGTGTTGTCTGTTTAAATCAGGATGGCACTATAAGAAATTTCACTTAGTACTCGTGTGACTATTAATATCAGAGGAAGTGGATTCCATACAAGGAGTATTATCATAGGGGGTAAAGAGGGAAATTTCCTAATGATGAAACATTAGGGGCATTGTTAGGCAGCTCACCACAGTTCTCCCACCCCTTCAACAAAGTGTTTGGTTTCATACACGTGTGCATGGCTTTTTGAGGACCAGGAAATGAAGAACTAGCCTTACCAGGCCTAGAGTATGTGACGCAGGCCACCTGTGTCATTAGCAAGCAGATTTAGAGACTAAGGACATTCTTTGGCTAATTGATCCAGGTCTGCGGAAAAGATGACATCTGGGTTTTACTGCCCACTGTGTATTACTGAAAAATCTGGATTTAAATTGCTAGTGCTAGGCCAGGGAGAAAAAAATATGAATGCCAAATTTGTATTTTTTTATCTTATTTTCTTTAGTGTGTCTGGAAGTTAATTTTATCAATCTCATCAAAGAAACAGCTTTGATTTAATTTAGTTTATCTATTGTTTGTGGGATTTTATTTCATAGATTTCTAATATTATTATTATTAAATTATTATAGAAATTAGTAATATATTATACTGTTATAGTAATTGGTAGAAACATATAACTAGTATTAATATACTATACTAATTAATAGTAATATACTGTATGTAATTACTTCCTTCCTTCAGGCACTTTGTGCTTAGATTCTTTTTCCTTTTTCTAGCTTCTTAAGGTAAAAATTTATATAACTGAGTTTAAATATGTTCCTCTTAACACAGTAAGTTAAAGCTATACGCTTTCATCTAAGCACTGCTTTACTGCATCTCATAAATTTTGAGACATTTTTATTAACATTTTCTGATTTTCTTTATGATTTCTTTCCTTGGGTTTTGGGTCTTTTATTTTTCCATGAACCATTTAGGAGTGTGGGGGTGTGTGTGTGTTTAATTTCTGAATATTAGGGAGATTACAGATATCTTGGTATTGTTTCATTTCTTTAAATGCATAACCATTTAGGAGTGTGGGTGTGTGTGTGTGTTTAATTTCTGAATATTAGGGAGATTACAGATATCTTGGTATTGTTTCATTTCTTTAAATGCATTGGTATTTGCTTTTATATTCCAGTATATGGCCTGCTTTGTTAATGTTTAATATGCACTTGACAAAGAATGTGCATCTTTAGTTCTTGGTGATAATATTCAATAAATATCAGGTCAAGGTGGTTTGTATTCTTCAAATTCATACATTACTGAAAGAGGGATATTAAAACCTTTACTTGTGACTGAATTTGTCTGTTTCTCCTTTTACTTTCATTAGTCTTTGCTATGTGTAATTTGAAGCTGTTATTAGGTATATATGTGTATTTAGACCGTTTTTAACTCCTGATAAATTCACTGTTTAATCATTAGGAAATTCCCTATTTATCCCCTGCAATATTCCTTGTATGAAATCTACTTCATCTGCTATTAATGCACTTATGCTTCTTGTTTGTATGGTATAAATATTTCTATTTACTTTTAACCTATCTGTGTTTTTACATTTAAAATGTTTATCTTATAGAGAACATAAAGATGAGTATTTTTTTAATCCAGTCTAAAAAGCTCTGCATTTTTAGTCCATTTAGACTTAATACATTTATTTATATGGTATGTTTGTTTATCAACTTGCTATTTTCACATCTTTTCATTTATTTTCATTGCTCTTTTTCTCCTTTTCCCTGTCTTATACCTCTCTTTTTCCATGAGTTCTAAGATTAAATATATATATATATATATATACATTGAAATAAATGTTATTACCCACTAGATTTTAAAATTCTCAATGCCCTCCCCCCCCCCCACACACAAATTGTAACTATGTGAGGTGATGGATGTTTTAACTAACCTTATTGTGATAATCATTTTGGAATATATACTTCTATTAAATCATTATACTGTACACCTTAAATTTTCACAATGTTATATGTTAATTATATTTCAATAAAGCTGAAAAGAGAAAGAGACCACAGAAACTGACCACAGAGAATTCCTTAATAAATCTCCCAAAGAAAACAATACAGATGACATTGATTTCAATGCAATAAAACTAGAAATTAAAGACAACGTGGGAAAACAATAAATAAGTAAAGAAAGAAAGAAAAATAAATCCTTACAATGGAATTTAGAGTACAAGGGTGAGAAGTGAGGGGGTTCTTATTTAAAAGGCATCGTTTTTCACTACTGGAAACACAGGTCATAAGAATATTTTAAGGCATGCCTCTGCCTAACATTGGCAAAAAAAACAGGGAAAAATATTGTATTGATTTACATTATTTGATCACATCATTATGTTTCATAAAATGTGCTTGATTTGCTAAAGTGTCCATTATATGTGTTCATGATGCAAAATATAATTTTAAATTCTGTTGTATTAAATCTCTAGATCACTGTAGGATCCTGGAAATAGTGACAAATATGATTTCTTTATATAGCAGTCAACATTAAGAGATAGTTCACATAAATGTGAAGTATAAATTAAAGACTCAATAACAGGTGCTGTAAATTACTCCAGAAAATGGAAAAAAAAAACCATAGAAATTGGTTTGTATTTATTATTTTCATGCACCGGTGTATTCATTTATGTTACATCTGATAATTTAAATGCTAGTTTCTGGTTTGATTTAAAAGAGTGAGAATTTCCCTAAGCAATTCATTGTGAAATTATAAGGTTTATTTAAAATCACATTCCTATCTGAACTAATACTCTGTATTAGAGACAGAGAATATAGTAATATGTTATCTGCAATGAATAGCATTTGCAAGTTAGACCTCACTAAATGTGGCCATCTTTGCTTTTTCATCTCCCTGATTAATTCAGTGCAAGTTGTGGAACCTAAATAAGGATCTTAGAAAAGAGTAATAAGTGGTTGGTTTGGTATGACATTAGTGAGTGACATTTTATGAAATACTTTCTACTCTTGCGTGATGAAACTTTGACTTCAGTTTGAATTATAGCGCAAAGAGGATTTCAAGACTCATACTTTAAAGTAAAAGAAAAATCACCTGGATTATTTATATTATTCAAATTCAACAGATAAATTCAACTGTTGACTTTGCTTACTTTAATTTCTTGCTTCACATAAGCAATCTATTTTCTACTTCTTAGGAGTAATTTATTCATTTCAGATGCTGAAGCACTATAGAAACATAATATAGTGGTAGGTAGTTGGGTTTTTTTTAAAAAAATTATGCTCTTATTTCCAATATAGACTATAAGTGTCCAAAATGATCACTTACTTGAGAATTAGAACTTCTTCATTTTCTTTGCCTGTCTATATTCCTATATTTGGTTTTTGACCCCATGGAATGGGCATGGTGCACTTCAGGAAGACCAGGCCCAATCAATGATACTGAAATTACAATAAGGCAGTAGGGTTAGCATGAAAAAGAAACTCTGTACTACACCAGGCACACTCTCTCTGCTCTTGCTATCACACCTACTCCTTCTCTTACATTGTTTACTATATAAGACTTTGGAATATAGTCAGCTTATGGGATTCAGCAGGAAGGCGGTGAGGCAGTCTTATTGGATACACATGCACACCATCATCCTATGTGGATCTACTCTTCATCGTTACCAATACCACCTTGGTCCACCACTCACCTAAACTTCTGCGTAGCTTTCAAAGTATTTTATCTGTTCTTCCCTCAGACCCATTCACTGATTCTCCTCATAGAAGGTAAATGTATCTTTTACAAAATAAATCAGATTATGTCTTTTATGCATAAAATCTTCCACTGTCTCTAACTATACTCAGAATAAAATCCAAACATCTTCCCCAGGTACCAGGCTCTATAGAACTAGACTTCTGTCTAACTCTTCAAGCTTGTTTCGAAACCCCTCCTCGTTGCTCATTACTCCCGAGCCATCCTGGCCTTTTTCTTGTTCACTGAGTATCACAAACTTCTTTCCATATTAGGCTTTGGGCTTGTTATCCCTTCTGCCTCACACATCCACCCTAGAATATTGCATGCCTTGCTCTCTTTCTTTTCAGGTCTGAGCACAATTGTTCCACCCTCAGCAAGTAACCTCAGACATTCTATTGTATCACCTTGTTGTGTGTGTTTTTAAAGAGCACTTAAAAGTTCCTGGAAACGTTTTATTCATTTTTTTATGATTATATTCTTTATCAGCTCACTAGAATATAAATTCCAGGAGAGAGGAGACATGATTTTTCTTTCCTGCTACACTAGCTCCTTAGCCTACTAGATCAAAATATATGGAAAGGAAGATTAAACTGAGAAATAGAAGTATTCCCCAGTTTTATTCTTTATTTTTTGCTTCCATGTTGTAAGGGAACTAGTTATAAGTGTCCTTCTCTCAGTGGTGTTATTCCTGTTCTTACCAATGGCCAAACTATTTGTAAATATGGAGTAGATTCTCCAGGTGAGACAGTGACTGAATTCAAATGAGAAAAAGCTGAGGACAAAGATGAACCTTACCCTCTACCAATTTGGAAACAAAAATTGAATCATCTGAGAAACTTAGTCAATGAGATGAGAGTATACTGTTTAAGACTGGATTCCAGAATTAAACTGTCTGGGTTTACTTCCTGACTAAGCTATTTACTAGTGCTGTTATTCTGAACCTATTATTACACCATCTTCTTTGCATGTTTATTCTTTTGTACATTTGGGTGACACTATGGTATCTAACTCATAGAGTGGTTATAATAAAATGAAATACCATATGTCAGACTCTTACAACAAGGTCTGAAGAGTTCATTAAAGCTTAGCTATTATTGCTTTGCTACCCCATGTTAGCCCTACAATCTGGGCTGTGAACAGCTAAGTTGAGAAGACCATGCAGAGCCGAAACAGTGATAGCTACTAGCTCAGCTGCTCAACACAGAAGTCCAGCTCTACAATGGAGGAAAACCCCATTCTCAAGTACCAATATGCTTAGATAGAATTTTATCTCGTATCCATTAAGAAGAGTAAGTACACAGCTCTTCAGAGTGTCAGTGTGTGTTAGCTTGGTTTGTCCATGAGCAGATCAGGGTTAAGGATTTGATTATTGGTAGATTATTTGGGATGTGCAGGAATTTCCAGCAAGGAGTGGAGAGTAATACAGGGAAGGGAAGGTAACCAATAAAGGACACACTTATAATTCAACTAAAATGGAGGCAAATGGAGATCATTCTCAGAGAGAAATTCTGAGACTTTGTGTAAAATATCTCAGAAATATATCCCTGAAAAAGATGAGGGGGCTGGGGTGTTTATACTTATTGCCTTAAGGCTACTCCGGGGGAAATGTTGATTTCCTGGCATTAAAGCTCTTACCACGTGGGATCCAGAGTAGCTTTATATGGCTCCAAGGGAAAAAAGAAAAGAGAAAGACATCCCTCAGACCATAGATGCAGATAGAAGTGGGAGTAATTTGCTGTAGGACAAAGAAAGTTTCAAGGAATATGGACAGGCAGTATGCGCAGATCTGCTACGGAGAAGTAGACAAGCTACGTGTGGTCATGGTTGGGTTCCAAAGGACCCCCACTTCATGGCTCCAAAGGACCTGCCCTGGGAGAGGTTTCCAGCGACCTTCTGCCACAGTATAAATGTTGAACTGGAATGGGGCTTTCCCTTCTAAGCACTGGGAAACTGGTCTTAGGTACCTTGACAGGAAACTCTCTGACTACAGTTTTTGGGAACTAGAAGTTCATTAGCAGGTCTCATTCAAGCCAGGACAAAAGCATTCATGCCTTTTGGAGCCAATACTTGCCTCCAAAGTACCTGTATTAGTATGCTCAGGCTGCTGTAACAGAATACCACAGATTGGGTGGCTTAAACAATAGACATTTATTTCTCACAGTTCTTGAGACTGGAAAGTCCATCATCAAATTCAGCCTCTTTGATTGAGGTAAGGGTCCTTTTCCTGGCTTGCAGACAGCCACCTTCTTGCTGCGTCCTCACCTGGCAGAAAGAGATCAATCTTTCACTCTTCCTTTCTTATCAAGCCACTAATTCCATCACGAGCACCTTGCCCTCATGACTCCATCTAACCTTAATTACCTCCCAAAGGCTCCATCTCCAAATACAGTCACATTGGGGGTTAAGGTTTCAATATATGAATTTATGGGGGAATACAACTCAATCCACAGAAGTACCTGAGAGGGAATGTACTCTCATTAACTATTCCATCATTAGCCCATGAGACCTTGTTCACTTGCAGCCCATTTGTATCTCTTCACACAGCAAGGGCATTGGTGCTGTTGAGGATCTTATTGCATACAAGTGGCTCATTGCTGTCTCAGAACCAAGTACGCAGGGACATCTTAAAATAATCACCCATTCAATTGTGTACCAGGAAATAAATTCTTATGCATGGGGATTGGGTTAAATAAATCTCTATTAACACTTCAATATTTTCCTTTTGTAATAGTATCTCTGACTTATCATCTAAATTGATTCTTTTTGTTATTACTATTTTTGTAGCATGTTGCTTTATTAACTTTATTTGACATTTGTTTGTTGCTTCACGTAATACTTTTGTTTAGTTTCCAGTGACATTAAATCTATAAGCAGAATATTAATTAACAAATATGGGCTGTAAAGAGTTCCAACACCATCACAGGCAACCAAAATCCATGTGCAGGTTTTTAAAAGGTGGCAGATTGTCATAACTGAGATAAATGCTAAAACAACTGCAAAAAAGTTGAACTTTCTTTGAAAAAACTCTACAGTATTTATAAAATTTCCAGCAGCATTGAAATTATTTGTGTATGTAAGTATATATGAATTTAATTCTTCACAAAGGTTTGAATTAAAGAGAACTTCTCTTACTCTAGGAACATTAGAATTCTTTATATTTATAACATAAATGTGATAGGTTGGTGTGTCTTAGGCTTCATCTTTTTAGGGATACCACCTTTTCTTTAGACATTCATCTGTTGATGGATATCTGGGTTGTTTCCACACCTTGGCTATTTTGAATAGTGCTGCAATAAAGAAAAGCAATCCAGCAGCTAAAGAGGACTGCTTTTCTCTTTTCCTTTTAACAGCTATGATTAGATGTTCATTTGAGAGTGGAACCAGAGAATTCTTTCCCTTAGACTATTTATCTTGGATGCAAGAATCTTTTTTTTTTTTTTTTGCATAGGCAGTGGCACACTTAAAGAAATCCCATTTGCTTTCACTAGAAGATAAATTGATTTAAGTAGGTCTTTTTCTACCAGGACTATTCTCTAAATATCTAATTAGAAAAAAGTCATGAATCCAAGTCATAGCAAAACTTTTGTTTATTTAAAAATTCCTGTTGTAAACAAAATGAAATTATGGTCTGCTTTGGTGGGTCTTAAGCCATCATTCTTAAAGGAGGAGGCATATTTAGATATAGATTTTGAAGTAAAATGAGGGATTACTTCGTACTACAACGTGATATTTTAAAAGTCAACCTCAACCTCCAATGAGACAATTATTTTTTGTCTCAGGGAAAAAAATTCAGCAAGAAAATCATATATGCCTATAGCAAAATGCTGAAATTTTTACTAGATGCCTGCTTTCCAGGAAGTTTTGTAGGTTGCTGCATGAGAGGCTGACAGACACTAATAACTTCGTGTCAATCAGACACTCCCTTGGAGACTCTTGACACCTCTGGGAACCAACAGCTACCTCACAGGCTGGACAGCTGAGGACTAAAGGAGTGTCCGTGACCGTTACCAGAGGCCCTCCTCCAGGTTCCCATGGTTGTGAAACTATCGTTGTGGTGTAAAGGCACCTGGCCATGCCTCACATGCTTCCTGCTCTCTCTAAGCACCAGAGAGAAAGTGCTGGAATGTGTACATATGTGCAGGAGTGTAGAGTGGGGATTTTAAAGAAAGGAAAATGTAGAATAGTTGTTCAAATTACTACACCCCATTGTGACTTAGGGGGAAACTTTCTCAGGTTTCAAAACACTGAGATATCTTAAATTTCAAATTTTAAATTCAGATATTTGTATAAGATTTTAATGGGAACCATAAACTCAATTATCTATGTTTCCTATATAGTTCAATTTTAGCCTTTTTTCCTGTTACAGTAACTTGCATATATATGAGTATTAATATGGATGTATTATAGCTTATACTTTACACACAGACATGGCATTATGCATGCTCCTATGTTGATACTGAGATAGCATGCCTATATACACATGGAGTGATTTTCTATATAAGTTAACTCTCCTTAATGAAAAATCCCTTATATAGGAAAGTAACAGTTCAGAACACAAATGGAAAGCAGGGAAGTGCAAAACAGTTTTCTGAGTAGATGACATAGGAAAGACCCTGACTTATTGATTGATTGGTTGATTAATAGATGAGAGTAGATGTGATTGGTTTAACAAAAAAATAACCTAATGCCTTTTATGTTCCAGCCCTTTTGTTATGGATTCAGGTAGTTTCCCCTCTAACTGAAAAGACAAATGATTAAACAATTAACTATATTCCTATATGCTTATTGCTATAATGAATGTATGATTCAAGTATAAATATTTGAAACAAGTCTATTAAGTGAAGTGCTCTCCAAACAGGCTATATATTATATAGGACTTTGAAAGACAGAGAAATGGACTGAAAAAATTAATTTTCTGAGTCTGCTGCGCAACAGTCACTATTTTAAAAATGGTACAATCATTTCCCAAAAGTGTTATCCCGTACTTATCTCAAAAAATATTGGAAATAAATACTTGGCTCTTCAAGCTTGGGGCAGTAGATTATAATTTCTATTCACAGCAATGTGTAAATATTTAAAATATATATAATTTTTAAAGATACAGAAACATATCCATTTTATAAAACTTGGGATAGGAAATAGCTATTTTCGACTTGTTTTTTAATGGCTCCCTTATTTAAAGAATAATAAACTAGATAGATATATAATGACTAATAATTATACTCCTAAAGCAGTTCAAATATTCAGTTATAGTTTCACAAACATTAGTGGAGCCCATTCTGTATACCACACAGTGTACCAGGGCCTAAACATCTGGTGATAAACAAGTGAGCAAAACACACAAAACCCTTGACTTTATCAGATTTACATTGGGATTTAGGGTGACATAAAAATTTTTAAGTGCAATGTATTTTAATAATAATAATAATGGTAATAGCAGCCAATACTCATATAGCTCTTGATACAGTATAGGTACTTTATGTGCTGTATGTAAATGAACTCTAATATTGTTGGTCAGAGATGGTAAGTGCTATGGAGAAACATCTGACAGGGCAAAGAGAAAGGAAGTGTCCATATTAGCCATGTCCTCTGAAAAAAAAGAGGATGGCCAGGGAGGTTCTCACTGAGAAGGGGACTTTTGACCATGCTGATATCTGGGAATTTTCTAAGCAAAACTGCCAGACATCTGCATAGTCAAATGCCTGGTGTTTTCATGAAACATCAACAAAGGCTTGGCTGGAAAAAAGGGAGAGGAGTCACAGAGGACATAAGAGAAAAAAGTGGAGTAATGGCTCAGAACATGTATGGATTTATGTGGCATTAGCAGAACTGTGACATTTATGTACAACATAGCAGGGCATTGTTGAGAGTTTTTTTCAGGGAAGTGTCATGGAAGTTCTCTTCTGATCAACTTCTGTTTTCTCAATGAAACGGAAGAGAATTCATCAGATAAGAGTGAGAATGGAAGCATTAAAAATTTAAGGAGGGAGAGGAAGGTACAAAGCAACTGTCTTAAGAATGTGAGAAGTAAACAAACGGAAAATGCACTGAAGTTAATTGCAGGAATAACCGTCTACTAGAGATACTTAGTATCTCTAGTAGAGATACTAAGTATCTCTAGATACTAAGTAATTAAAAGGGAGTGCAGTCAGCATGAATAAAGTGAAAACCAGTCAGGTGCAGAGTAGAAGATAGGATTTAACCAAATTGTTTTGTATTTGTTTTCATCTTTTTCCAGCAAAGTATGGGAAGCCAGAAAGAGCAAAGGAATTGAGGAAGGACAAATGATTGATTACATTGAGGGGCTGGGATCTAATATGATTAAGCAAGGAAATGAGGACATCGGTATGCTCTAGTGTGTACTTTGACATACTGATGTTGTCTTCTAAACATATCTACATGAAATAAATCCTTCTTACAGTATCTCTCACCAAGACTCAAGATATTATACAGAAGTTACACCATAATTTTAAGGAACCCAAAAAGTATAGTTTAAAATATATTGTGCTTATACTTATTTTTAAGAGAACCATATAACCTAAACCCAGAGAAGTTATAAAACCTGAAATTTGTTTGTAAAACTGTAGAAAGCTCATTGTATATATCCAGTTGATATTAAATAAACTTTTATTAATAAGTCTCCAAGTGAACAGATATATTTTTCTTGAGGATTCAGGGACATTTCATCAACATTTTTCTCAACAAAGTTTGATCTGTGACACCTACATCAAAAAGTTTTTCTGTCTGGTTTGACATTTCTTTTATATTTCTGATATTCTCCTGTATATCTATGCTTGTGTACAGAGAACCTATTTTATTAAAGTCTCTACTCAGATTCTCTCTTTGTTCCTTGCCTCTATAGAGCTGAGTCAAGTTTGGAACATCTATTGACATCAAAGCAAACAGCACTTGCCTAACTTCAAAAGCAGTCCTAAGTCTGAATCAATAGGTACTAGCATCAGAGAAAAGCATAAAAAATGAGCAGAAATTTAATAATTTTACACCAGATTTTGAGGCATTGTTATGGATACTTGAGAATATGCTTCATTATTAGAATAGTTAGTAAAGTATCCCAAAAGATTTGTACAGGGTTTTTCCCCCATCATTAGTTATGTCTTATCACTACCACAGAAGGTGATGGAGATTCTTTTCTTTTCTTTAATTCTCTCCAGCACCCATCATTCATGATATGTTATCAAACCATATTCACATGCAGAAGGTGGTGAGAGGTACTTTGATATAACTTCATAGTTTACTGATTCCTGGTTAACTTGATATTACCAAAATGATTTGAGTTGACACTTTTTCATTTGCATTTTGTTCATACTATAGACTGATCCATACTAAGTAATCTAATTTGCTTGTCTCCAAATTCGATTTTGTTACTTTATTCAGTGTCAGTTTGCCAACACATATGAGTATCTGCCTATTCAACGTTTATTGGTTTCATTTAACATTTTTATGCCCCATTTCCTTAGCATGTTTTTGTTGCTGTTCTGCTCAGAGAATTTTTCTTAAATGATGTAAAATGCATTCTGGCCAATTATACTCCCTTCTAGATATTCCACTAATCTTCCTCAACTCATAATAATCTTGGCCCCTCCATTTCTCTAAATATCCTCTTTTTACCTCCTCATGCTCACCAGATGAATGACTTTTGCTTGTGTGCTGTGTTACTAATGCTCAGTTAATTACTAGGCTGAAGGTTGGGAGATCAAAATTTGCTAGTCATCTTTGCTATAGAGAATATTTCAATGCATAATAAAGAGATGAACATAGAATATTGCTTCAGATCAGTGTTTACATTCACTAAAAGAAGGATTTCATCTTTCCATAAGCTAAATTGGAAATAATATCAGCTAGAAATTAAATATATAATTATTGTCTCTTGTAACCTTGATTAACAAATAAATATACTTGAGTAATTTACAAGAAAGTAAATGATATTGTGCAGAATTTCAATACATAATTCAATTTTTTTAACCTTGCCTTGTTTGCTCATATCTAATATAAATGCTATCATTCTTACTGTTTGCAATTAAATTTAATAGCACAATAAAAGTTCATGAGGGAACATCTCAAAACAAATATTTCATGGGATTTTTAACCCAATCCATCAATTGTAAAAAACAAACACACACTGACAGTACTGCAGCCTAGATGATCTTTTATAAGCAATGGAATTATGAACTATCTTCTACCTATTTATGACACTGCATGAAAATGTATTTGTTTTCTCTGGTGTAATAGTACTAAAGTACATTGTCGTATGCCTTGGTTACAATTGCATTTTTTTAATTTGGGAAAGAATCATGAAGTAATGGGAAAATATTGATTTGGAAAGAAACTTCCATTACAGTAAGTCCCCTACATGCGAAAGAGTTCCATTCCAGGAGCGCATTCATAAGTTCAATTTGTTCGTAAGTCCAACAAAGTTAGCCTAGGTACATAACTAACACAGTCAGCTATATAGTACTGTACTGTACCGTATAAACCTACTGTAATAGGTTTATAATACTTTTCACACATATAATTCATAAAAAACAAACACACAAAAAAAGAAAGCATTTTTAATTGTACAGTACAGTACCTTGAAAAGTGCAGTAGTATGAGCTTCATCACCACTGCTTTTACTCTTGCTTCCGTACGTCCTGGGCTTCAAATAAAGATACTATACTACTGTACTCTATACAGTACTATACAATAAAGTACACAAAAGCGTAACAACCTGTAGAGGATGCACGCACGTGACGATGTACGCCAGACACGTGAACTAACTTACGTGTTTGGACGTGCCGATGCACGTTCGCATCTTTGAAAATTCACAATTTGAACGTTCGTATTTGGGGACTTGCTGTATTTCTATAGAAACTATTGTATTTTTTTCTAACTGAGTATTGTTCTTCTGTTTCTCATATGCATGTTCCTGAGGCAACAGGAAAGATATAAAATGTCCCATACTACTGGGCAGTAACTTCCCACTACGTATTAACTTCCCAAACTTAGTGGCTTAAAACAACACAAATCCTATAAGGTTAGAAGTCTGATAGAGTTCATGCTAGGCTAAAACTAAGGTGTCAACAGGGTTATGTTCTTTTCTGGAGAGACTGGAAACATTCTCTTTTCTTGCCTTTTCTAGCATCTAGAGACCACTTTTCTTCCTTGGCTCACAGCTCCCTTCTATCTTCAGCGTCAGCAAGGTTGCATCTCTCTGACTATTCTTCCCTTGTCCTATGTTCCTCCGACCACAGTACAAAATGTTCTCAGCTTTTAAGGACCCATGTGATTATATTAAAACCACTTGAATAATGCAGGATAATCTCCCTCCTCAAATTCCTTGATTTACATACTTCTGCAAAGTCACTTTTGCCATGTACCATAACATACTCACAGGTTTGGGCGATGGAGACGTGAACCTCTTTTGTGGGCAACTTTTCTGCATACATACCCCACACTGTATATAAGAAAGACATGCTGATATCAGCATCAGATTTACCAACAAATTAGCAGAAATGAAAATTTTTAAATCATAATGTGAGTTTCCTTAAGAAGTGTATAACTTAAAGGAACTCAACAGATGATTACTTTATAATCAAGTAAGCCCTTTTATTTCTCAAGACAAAAGGCGAATAGGGAATGTGAATTACCTTCTATAATATTGAAGGGAAAATGACTGTCTCTTTTCCCTCCCTTCCTTCCTTCCTTTCTCCCTCCCTCCTTCCCTCCCTCCCTCTTTCCTCATCCAGAAATAATAATACATCTGTGTTTGAAATACAAGGAAAAGTATTTTTGCTGTTTCATAATTCATGACCATTTCTTACAAATTTTATTAATTTAACATAAAGTTAGCTAATTTCAACTTTATTTGTTTTTCCCTGAGTACATGTGATCCTATCAATTCTTATTTGTCTACCTGACAAAATGTGAAGACTTGTGCCTATTAAAGTGTTATATTTTAAACACATAGGTTTACAGAATAGCTAAAATGCCATAAAACTGCTTTCCATATAACATGTTTTAGCATATCCCATTGAGGCCAAAAAGAAAGGTTCATGCTGTCATGATTTAAACTGGCTTGAACAAAATATGTATCTTTTATTTCTTTAAATATAAAATCACAATAATTATTGAGAATATCAGGGTCATGGGAGAAGGTCAGCTCTAAGAATAGATAAAATGATCTTTGAATATTGATTGTTCAATTATGATACACTAGTTCAGTAGGTTTTTTTTTCCTTCTTTGACATACCTTCTTTGCACCGTTCATTCAGCTAATGAGGCAACGCGGTAATTTTGATGTAAGACGAACCCTAATTTGCCGCCAATAGTTTTCGGCTCCATGCAGTATCACTGGCAGTGTTAAGTACTTGATTGATGTACTCTGATGTCCCTCCTTATTTTCTTTAGCTGCCTTAATTCTCCTATCACTTGTCATCACCTGAGAGAAGTATTTGTTCATTTCTGAGTGCCACACTAGTTATAAAGTCCATGAAGAAAGGCAATTTGTGGGATCCTCCCGGACCGGGGCACAAACCCGTGTCCCCTGCATCGGCAGGCAGACTCTGAACCACTGCGCCACCAGGGAAGCCCTGTCACAAAGGTTTTAAGAGAGGTTATTACAAAGACCATATCAACTTTATGTTTATATTGCCTGAAAAATATTTGCCTTTTGTGTCGTGAGTTTAAAACCTATTTGCAGAATAAACACTTCCATTAATATGTATTTTTCACATATTTTCTATGCAGTAATGATTTTGTTAACTCAATATCCTGCATGTCAATGTTGTATTGAATTCACACTTGTATGCTGTCAAGCTACATAATTGTGTGTGATCTCCAGTTTGTTACAATTATGCTTTGAAAAGTCCTTTATAGAAAGCAAAACACTTTCTACTTGTTAGCAGATTATCTTGTGTTTTATTTAAGTAATTCCTAATGTTTCCCATAGATTCCTACCACTTGCCAATAAATTATAATCCTACAAAATATCAACCTATATAATTATGTTAGTATAAGTTGATCCATGATTTCCATGAAATCAGGTATTAGACATTAGGCACCAGGCATGTAATTATATTAAAATTATACAAAGCTTATGCGCTCAAATTTTCATTTTAAAAAATAGTTATTCAGTATGGTGCACTTTTGACAGTCAAGACTGGAAAAAATAGCTATGCAGATAACTGTATTTTAATGCAAATTAGATATGCATATTCAAAGATTCAACTTTCTGAAGTAAAAAATCACATAGAATAGTCTTCACAATAAAAACTACTTGAAAATTTTAGCATTCTTTTTGTGTGTGTGAAGGAAAAACAACAAATTTTCTTATAGTTTAACTTTACTGAAACTTTTGTAAGCTTACTTGTACATCTGGTACATACCTATCTTAACATTAAATACTTAGATAATTTAAAATGATTCATTCTTGGGCTTCCCTGGTGGCGCAGTGGTTGAGAATCCGCCTGCCGATGCAGGGCACATGGGTTCGTGCTCCGGTCCGGGAAGATCCCAAGTGCCGCGGAGCGGCTGGGCCCGTGAGCCATGGCCGCTGAGCCTGCGCGTCCGGAGCCTGCGCTCCGCAACGGGAGAGGCCGCAACAGTGAGAGGCCCGCGTACCGCAAAAAAAAAAAAAAAAAAAAAAAAAAAAAAAGATTCATTCTTGCCGTGTAATTTTCTTAACTTGTCTCCACATTGATAGTATGTAAAAAATCAAATTTCTAATTTTATATTTATTTCACATAGCTACAACATGCCTTCAACAATAAATATTTGATACTGAAAGCACTTCCCACTCCATCTAACTAAGTAATTTCATAAAATTATTTTATAAGCAGGCTATAGATTTAGGGGTGACATATGTATTTTATACATATATGTATATATTTTTGTCCATGTATATGTATATTCCTATTAGAATTGCTAACTTAAAAAATGTCCTCAGTAATTCCAGGATTTTTGAGAACATTTTTTAGATTTTTTATCTGCTTTTCAAAAGAGAATCTTATATTTTGGTTTCTTTCTATATCCTATTCCTGTCATCTCAAATTTCTTCCACATACACACTAGCTGATGACTTCCTTTATATTGTCTTTGAGAAATTAGCATTCTTCATTTTTCTCATTTTTCTACCATCAAATCTAATTATAAATTGCACCTACATAGACTCCTTCTTTCTTGTCTCAGAATGAATGAAACCACTATCCCCTTGTCAAAATCCTTTTCCACACATGGTGTTATCACTCTGAATATCATCTCTCTCTCCTTCCATAGCACCCGGCTCCTGCCATGAATCCTTGTTTCTTCCAAATCGTCAGTGCCCACAATTTATGAAATCATTTCCAACAACATTCATATTTAAGTTAATATTGTCTCATATAAGAAAATATTTCATGAGCACAAATTATTCTCCAAATACTTTACCATTTCTTTACCAAATTTTCAAAAGGTAAACCAGATATGCTGACTCTGTATGCTCTGGTACATTTATTATTCCACCCACTACAATTTTATTTATGCCTTAAAATCTCACTGGTGCCCTTCTTGCGATATTTGTCAATGATATCTCAAGAGCCATATTTAATTGACATTTTTCTATACCCTTATATGGAGATGGGCAAGTTGGAGAGGATTTTAGCCTGCTGACTTGTATTAGCCAGACTAGATGGAATGTGGGCCTCAGCACTTGTCATTTTTGGAGGACAATGTCATCAATGTAATGTCATTGATGTAATGTCACCCAGGAAAAGGTGAGTATAGTTAAAATCTTATCTGCAAAGACAGTGTATGATGGCAAATTTCTGGAGTTCTCCTGAGTGTAGCCTAGAAAAGATGTATTGTGTCTTTTCAGATGTGAAGGCAAACTGTGTTTGGAAAAATTTACTGAAATAGACACTGAAAAGAACTTATTAGCCATTGTATACTAGCAAAACTTTTATTGATTGGTGATTAGATGGAGTTAGTAATTTTAATAGTACTGGGTTATTGGATACGGGACCCTTAATGTATGAGACCACAGCATTAAGGTCATAGTAAACTTGGGCTGTCATATGGTGAAGTAGTGGGGAAAGTCACCGGTTTCTTGATTAGGTCAGGGTAACTGACCTGCCCCTATCCAGGGCCTCAAAACTGGGTCAAGACAGCATAAAATACAAACAAATAAACAAACAAAACAAAGTTTATATCATAAGTTATAGTCGCAATAGTGCTAAGTACATACAAGCAAATATATGCACACAGATATATATGTTTTAATTGGCAATTTTATATTTAAATATCCAATTACTAAGGCAAGTTATACATTTTTTTATTCAGAAATTCCTTTAGGACCTTAAATATGATTTTAGAGTTTTCTTAATATTGTTTCTTTTTCTTGTTGAATTTACTCCTAGATGTTTAAATTTTTTTCACTTTATTTAATTTTTATAACTCATTATGATTACTATTTTAGGTTCTTCCTACTAATAAAGAATTCTTGACATTTTAATGGTTGTTTGATATCTATCAAGAGGTTTTGACAATTATATAACTCCGTGTGTGTGTTTACTATAATAGCTTATTTTGATGTTTCCTAATATTTAAACATCTTGGATTCCTAGAATGAATGCTCTTCATTCATAAAGGTTTATACTTTGTATTATTTGATAGGTGATGCAGATTATATTTTACCTAGAATTTTGTGTTGATATCCATTAGTGAAATCAACCTATGATTTACTTTCTTTTTATCCTCTTATACAAGTTTTTTCTTTAAGTTATAGCTGTGCTTACTTGATAGCATGTATAGAGGAGACTTTGATCATTCCTTATGATCAGGAAAAGTTTAAGTAACTTTGGGACTATCTGTTCTTTATAATTAAGTAGAAATTAGAAAAACCATCTGTTCCTAGTAACAGTTTTAATAGAACTCATCAATCCTTTTAAAATTCTAAGTGTTATTGTAATTTTTTCAAGCAGTCTCCTATTAGATATTTTTTGGCAATTTTTTTATATATTGCTGGAAGATTATTACTTTTAATTTCTAGAATATATTTTCTTTAAATTGCTGTATATTGCATAATGAATGATTAAAAGCTTTCTGTAGTTTTAGCTATATCTTTTCATTCCTACATTTGTTTGTTTGTTCACTTTATTTTTCTGTAAAGAGGTTCAAAATAATCTTACCAATTTTGGTAGAATTTTCAAATAATGTCTGTATCAGTTAAATATTTCTGTGTAACATAACATATCCAAATTCAATGGCCTTCATAATCCATCAAATCTAAAACATTTACATATTTGTTTTCTTTAATTTACACTATTAGATTTATTTATCATGATTTAAATTGTTTGTGATTAGTCTTTTGTTTATCTTTGTATATCTTTTCCATAGAGTTTAAATTCTAGAAAGGCAGAGACCATGCCTGCTTTGTTCAATGTATATGTCCAATTTCTGGTACAGAATCAGATTATAGAAACTAGTCAAAAATTTGTTTAGTGAATAAGATACTCATATTTAGCACATATGTCAATTCACTGAGATTGCTTTCAAAAAATATCTTATATGTGAAAGCACATATATCTAATCTGTGGTGGTTCATACTTGAAAGAGAAGTTGGAATTATTTAATGATTTAGCATATTTAGTGTATTTTTGTGATGTTGATTTCTTCCTTTAAATATTTGTCCATTTATTAATTTAAATATATTGATCGAATATGTATTACTTTTGATATATTTAGCTAGGCTCTGAAGAAAAAAATAGGGACAGGTTGACCCTACCCTCAAAAAGTTGCAGAAAAATTCTAAAGACAATTGTTGAAGAAGTAATTCACCTTTCTAAACATTTCAGAAACAAATTGGAAAAAACAAGACTATATATAGTACAAACTTTAGCCTATTGCTGGTTAATTCTAGGACAAGTATTTTCCTGAAGTTTAATTAATATTTATGGTTATATTTTCCAAAGATGTAAAGCAAGAGAATTTTTAAAATAATTAATAGAAGAACACTGAAATATGACCCAGCTTCTGTAAAAGTTCAAATCTTTAGAAAACTAATCAAAGTCAGTGATATCAACTTCTTCAATTTCTGATTTTCTATCAAAATAAAAATAATTATTTTTCTTATCATAAAAAAATAGATGTTCATCATAGGAAAATTAAAAATGTATATATTTAAAAGTTGTAAGTCATTTTTGCTCCTAACAACTTAGAGATAATCATGGTTAAAATTTTAGTTTATACTTTTTGTTGTTTAAGAATTTAACACAGGTAAACATGTATACACGTATGCTTAAAAATGAACATATTTTTAATGCGATCATTTTATAAGTAACGTTTTCTTAAATTTAAAAGAAATATATACATTTATTTCTACAGATTAACTAAATAAAATTTTAAGAAAAGGACTACTATTCTTTCTGCTTATATCTGCACACCTCTAAGGAAGGATCTACAAGTGGTCATCACATTCCTAAAAGATAGACTTTTAAGGCAAGAATAGTTTACAGCTTTATAAGACTTTATCACTTAATATATCATTAAAATCTTCTCATGACTTAAGTTAATATTATAAGCACTAATTTTAATAACTGTTTTTCATGACTTATTTTTAACTTATTCCTCTATTCATTACTATTCTATGATCTTTAAATTATGAAAAATACCCAAACTCACTCATAATAAGAGAAACGCAAATTGATACTATGAAATACTAGTTCTCATTTATCATATTGGCACAAATCCAGAAACTGAACAGAACATTCTGCTGGGAGTCTGTGGGAGTTCAAAATCATACAACTCCTGCAGATATTAATTTGACATGTAACAAGATTATCTTTCTGCCTCTCTATACGTACCAATTTACAATTTGACCCAACAATCATACTACTAATAATCTTCCTCGAATTTACACACCTGAAGATACAAATTTGTTTTGTACAGATAGATACTGTAAACAGACCAAATACCCATTAATAAAGAAAAGTTTAAATAAAATATAGTATATCTCTATACAATGGAATACTGAGTATAATAACCTATAAATATGAAATAAAATAAAACCTATAAACTGAAATAAATTGCTTCCAAGGATTTTTAGTTTAAATATAGACACATCTGTGTACATATGTTAATATTTGTGTAGAATAGACCTTAATATATCTTTGTTTATTTTTGCAATAAGAAATACTGTAAGGAGTAAGGAGAAATTAACACAAATTTTACCAATATGAACTAGAGGGTATTAGGACAAAGGTAAAAAAATGGGAATGAGAATTCCCACAGCAGACATTTGTATGAAGATTGCATTTTATACCTCATAAGTGTTTTATATATTTTTAATAAAATTAAAATGGCATCTTATATCTCAATTTAAAGTAAACTGGAGGAAGAGGGATTTTTCCATTTAGTGAGGCAAATAGAACAAATACAATATTTTCTTCTCCTCTTGTATCCCATTAAAAACTATTGAGGGAGCAAAGCTGGGGAAGATCCAGCTTTGTTCTGAGAGGGCTGAAGCCGAGAGAGAGCAAACCTGTCTGCAGTACTCCAGAAGATCCATTCCGGGAGAATGCATGTGTTGTAGACAGAAGAGGGAAAAATGAGGTTGGAAGTGGTGGGATGCCGGGGCGGGAGGGGGGGTTAGTTGAATGTCTGCATTGTAGGATGGCTTAATCCCATGTCAAAAAAATGCAGTGTTATTTTCTTTACAGATTGACTTAGTTATCATGGTAGAACTAGGTCAGATCCTTTGTGTGTTAGATACTCTATCAGGAGCCTGTCAGGAAACATATGGCACGTTCCTTCCACCAGAGTAATGGGGGAAAGTGTATTGAAGACACTAACCACAGAGGTGCTGGCAGGATTAATGAAACCAATTAGAGATATTGAAGTACCTCAGTCTGGAAACATCCTGCAGCTGTGGTCACCTGGTCACCTGGAGGCCTGAAGGGGAAAGGGGAGGGAGGGAGGGAGCAGTGTAACCTGAACCAGCAAGACTGTGGCTGATGTAGTAGGTGTAGGGGTCTAGAGAAGAGCTGGAAAAGCAAACAGAAGAGATCCAGCACAGATTCCAAGAAGGTGACCCTTTGTGTTCTTGAAATATATGTGTCCCTTAGTGTCATTGCTGGCTGCTCATCTGCTCAGCCAAAAGCAAGGACAACCAGTTGACCAACTCTATTCATTTACGCACTTAAAATCTGAAGAGTCTTATTCACAAATAACTGGATAAACCAGAATCACTAAGCATTTAGAGAAAACCTGCAACATGACAGAGAAAGACCTATTTTTTAAAAAAAGAAAAAGAAAATAAAGAAAAAAGTAAAAGAATCTAAGCATACTGTGATAATTTGGGGTACTGAGAAAATGTTAAAATTAACATGAGCAAACAAATCAAAAGGTAGCTTCCAATTATTGTCCTCAAAGAATTTTGTGTAGAGTTTGAATTCAAAGGAAAAGAAAACAAATCTACTACAACAGACGAATTCCAGAAGAAAAATATAATTGCCAACAATAAGAAGAAATCACTAGAAAATTTAGAATACAAAAATTCATGATTACCAAAATGAACTAAAAATAAAAGTGAGAGCATGTTAGATAAAAGATAAATGCCATAGAGAAATGATTAGGAAAGCCAACAAAGAAATAATGAGGCCAGAAATACTGAAGAGGGAAAATGGAAAGGAAGAATTTATCAAATATATTACATATTAAAATGACTTTTTGTTAAAGTGAACACAGTCTAAAATTGACATCCCTAACAAACACTGATCAGAATCTGTAGGGACGTTTAAAAACTCAAAACATTGTGAATTATTAAAATTAAAAATGGAGAGAGGAAACAATTCTTTTGAGGAAAATCTAGTCACCTACAAAGAAGATCAAACTGTTATGAAACTAAAAGAACAGATAATAACTTTTCAAATCTTAAGAAAATAGATTTTAACTTTGCATTCCCTATCTAGCCAAATTATCAGGCAAGTGTAGCTACAGAACAAAGATATTTTAGATCTGCTAAAAAGGAAACATTACCTCCAAAGCATTTTTTTCTCTTGGGGTGTTAGGGTTTAGGACAGTCAAATGGAAGGTAAATCCCAAAAGGAAAAAGGCATGGATACAAGAACTAGCAGAACCATGAAAGGAAGTTCCAGAAAAGCAACAATTTCCAGATAAACAGCTTTAGGGAAAACCTACAGGGGAAAAACTGTGATTTGCAGCAGACCAGTCTTCTTCCTTGAGGAAGAAGATTTCAAGGAAAAAGAAAAATATGAGTATGAAAAAGATTTTAAAAACTATGAGTTGTAAAAGTAAAATTTGAATTTAAAAAAAGTATTTAGAAACAAAAAAATGAAAAGAAAATCAAAGAAAGGTATGGTTTATATATAAACAAACTAAGTAACAGCATGATTCTGAGTGAGTAGAAGACTATAAGAAAAATATCAGTTTCAACTTGATGTTAGAAAACTCTTCCTTGAGTGGTTCAGAATGGATCCCTTGAGAATTAAATATTGTCATAAGAAAACAGTGCAGCATTAAATGATATTTGCATTATAAAAATTACTTTATGCTGTTTATTGGTTTTTAATTTTGTAACTTTAAAGGTAAATGACAAAATAATTATCCTATAACAGATATAAAAAGGTCTCAATTGACAGTATAAAAGTTCCTCCCTTCCTCCCTCTCTCTCTCTTTCCTTCCTCCCTTTCTTCTTTTTCTCTTTCTTTTCTTTTCTTTTTTCTTTCTTTCTTTCTTTCTTTCTTTCTTTCTTTCTTTCTTTCTTTCTTTCTTTCTTTCTTTCTTTCTTTCTTTCTCTTTCTTTCTCTCTCTCTCTCTTTCTTTCTCTCTCTCTCTTTCTTTCTTTCCTCTTTCTTTCTCTTCCTCCATTCCTTCTTTCTTTCTTTCTTTTTTAAAAATTTTATTTATTTATTTTATTTATTTATTTTGGCTGTATTGGGTCTTCATTGCTGCACATGGGCTATCTCTAGTTGCGGCAAGCGGGGGTCTACTTTTCATTGCAATGCGCGGGCTTCTCATTGCGGTGGCTTCTCTTGCTGCAGAGCATAGGCTCTAGGTGTGTGGGCTTCAGTAGTTGCAGCATGTGGGCTCAATAGTTGTGGCTCACAGGCTCTAGAGCACAGGCTCAGTAGTGGTGGCGCATGGGCTTAGTTGCTCTGCACCATATGGGACCTTCCCAGACCAGGGATCAAACCTGTATTCCCTGTACTGGCAGGTGGATTCTCAACCACTGCACCACAAGGAAGCCCCTATCCCTTCCTTTCTTTCTTCCTTTCTTCCTTCCTTCCTTCCTTTCTTTCTTTCTTTCTTTCTTTCTTTCTTTCTTTCTTTCTTTCTTTCTTTCTTTCTTTCTTTCTCTCTTTCTCTCTCTCTCTCTCTCTCTCTCTCTCTCTCTCTTTCTTTCTTTCTTTCTTTCCCTCTTTCTTTCTTTCTTTCCCTCTTTCTTTCTTTCTTTCTTTCTTTCTTTCCTTTCTTCTTCCTTCCATTCCTTCTTTCTTTCTTTCCTTCTTTCCTCCCTTCTCTCTTCCTTCCTTCCTTCTTTCCTTCCTTCCTTCCTTCCTTCCTTCCTTCCTTCCTTCCTTCCTTCCTTCCTTCCTTCCTTCCTTTCTTTCTTTCTTTTCTTTCTTTCTTCCTTTCTTTTCTTAAAGGTAGAAAACTAGAATGTGAGAGATGGAAGAATGGACAACCATACTTTTATTTTTATTCTAAAAAATGAGGAAGGAGAAATATTTTTTATGATCTCTAGCAGAAATAATGAAACTTCTGGTATGTGGTCTCACATTCCAGATGTGGTCATTGCAAAAATAGAGACTTCATAAATATAAAGATAATGTGAAAACAAAATCAATAATCTCTAGCTCTGATAAATCAAAAAATAATAAAATGTCCATATTATTTAGAGATGAAATGACAACCCAAAGTGTTAAGAACAGAAATATGTAATTAAATGGGATGGTCTCTGAGCAGTGAGACTAAAAGTAAAAAAGAGTAAGGGAGGGAACTGTTGTTTTACTGATCTAAATGTTTTAACTCTGTTTAAATATTACTTTCATAATTTGCTTAAAATTTTAATTATAGAGGGATAAATATGTGAAAAACAATCCACTAGAATAGTTAATTTGAATACAATATATCTTATAAGTTTATATCTCATAGAAATTTAAAGTTTATTGTATTCAGGATAATTTCTAATTGGTATTATGAATATTTAGACAACTATCTACACAAACACATATGCAATGACTGTGAGGTTTAGGAAGAAATTCTATTTAGTTACCTACCATCAAGATAAAAATTATTAAAAAGAAGTAACTGTCATTTAAGAAATAAATGGCAAGTTCTAGCATATGTCAGTTGACATTTTATCACCTTGTCTTACTATTCTGTTTTACTCTATATTAAATTCTAAAAGTGCCTGGATCTCCACATGCCTTTTCTCCACTTAGTCTTATTCTTCAATAACATAGAAAACAAGTTGCTAGCAGGGTGCATTTTTACTTTGAGACTGTCTAAGTCTTTACTGCCCTTCTATTATTTACATTTCCTGTGATGCCAATATATATCAATAAAGGGCATGAGAAGATGACTTCTACAGAGACATTTATGTTTTCAGCATTGCCTGTGTGTTAAAAACCCATGGCACTTTAAAAAAATGGAGTTGCTCTTTTGTAGTATCAGTTCAAAAAAGAAATAATCACTTGGGAAATTTTACTCTGTGTCTGCTGCAAAGAAATCCAGCAGAGAAAAAAGGCTTGCAAAACCATAGAAGGCAGTAAATGTCAGAAAAGCTGGGTCATTCTTGCTTATAACCATAAGGGCGTTTCACTTATACTCAAGCTCATTGTTATGCTTATTCAGCTATAACCTATGTAAAGCTGATCTTTGCTCCCTGGAACTCTGGAAGTAACTACAGGTAATAAACTTTGAAATAATATACTACCCCCAATTTAGACTGGAACGTTGCAGTAGTTTAAACCTAAATAAACTTTAATTGCAGTTAAAATATAACAATACCAGTGACTTCTTAGAGTTCCTTGATTTCTAAATTTCATTAATTTTGAATTTTTCAAATGCTATTTTCACTTTCATTAATTTTTTGTTAAATTTTGCGAACTCAGGAGTTGATATATATTCTGATATGCTAAGCAAATCTAAATAACTCTCATAAATCTAATACATTTTTATCTATAAAGTATCAAAGTATGTTTAGCTATTATATAGCATAGCAAAGAAAATGAAGAACTGTGAATATCCAATAGAAACAAGAAAATGTACGTTTATTTTGAAATATTCATATTCTTTCATCTTCTTAGTTCCATGAAAAGGCCAGCATTTGATAAAATCAACAATTTAAATGAAGTAACAAAAATATACAGGAGAAATATATAAACATTTCCATCTTGTTTTAACAAACAGATAATTATAAGGCAAATTAGATTTAGTTTAAACCTAAAAAGTGCTCAGAAAATAGATATCAGGACCTCTCTAGAATGTGATACTAAATCAGTTTGATGACACTTGTATTTATGTCACATTCTGTCAAGAAATCAAACTGTACAAATGTTTATACATATATGTATATATAACTTTGGGGAGGAACTTTAATGTTAAGATGTTTTGTTTTACCTTTGATAGCTATTCAGAAATCAGTTGTGTAGAAGAACATTTTCTGTTCCTGGGATGACTGAAAATGAAGCAATAATTACATGCTGAGAAAATTTGTTGGTTCACATGTTTGTTCTGACCTCTGCCTATGTTCCATGAGGTAAATATATATGGGTGTCATCCTGGAATTGGTCTACACAGCTAATTAATTATGCACTTAATTTATACCACTGAAAAGTAATACAGTTTAAGAAAATTTAAATCTAAATTATTTCATTTTACAATACATTCCATTCCTAATTTCTAGGAAAATTCTTTCTGCTAACACAAAAGACACATGATAGTCTAGACAAAATAAAAACATTAATTAATGAGTATAAAAGCGAGCATGGGATAACATGCCATTATATGTACCTTCTTTTCAGTACAACATTTTCCTGAAGCCAAGTCATTCACTATTTTCCTTCATTCCTTAAATTAGAAATATTTCTTGGTCATGAACTAGGTGTTAAAAAACGGTTTTAAATGCTAAAGCTACAAGAATAAACAAAACAGACAAAACTCTTTGTCCTAATGGAATTTATATTTTATTTGAAAGATACAAAAAAATGATAAAAGCTGAAATAGTAAACTTTAGGGGTCAAAGATATGAAGGATGCAATGAAGAGATAAGAAAAAACTACTATTAAAGTAGAAAGAAAATGAAACTGTTGGATATATCATCTGGTGACCTACACATGAATTTGTGGAGTGATGTGGATCAAATAAAAATTGACCTAGTTCAAGAAAGTACTGGAGGAGAGGAAGTAGGAACAAATGACATAGACAGATCTTTCAAAGAATTTTCCTCAAAAAGAATCAGAATATTGGTGTGGTAGCTGGAAGGAGAGCAGAACAATCTGTGCACTAACTGATGCACAGAAGAACTGTATCCTATTAATGTGACAAAAACAATAAAACAGTTGTTTGAAATGATTCCTGTATTTGCAACAGCTTTAATTTCAGATCAAATATCCAGAAAAATTAAAATGGAGATTTTGTATATAAGAAAAGTATTTTTTACTTTGAATTAATGAAATTTGTATGTTCAATGAAGTTTGTGTACAAAAGATTTATGATGTTATCTCTGTTAGATTAACCCTCAGGCAAATAAGTAACAAATTTACTTTCACTAAAACTCAAATGTGCAGAGGGAATTTCTTTTTTTTAGAGCTTCCATTTTATTGGGCTGGTAGGACATTTAAATACAAATATTATAGGGAATATCTATCCCTCAAAGGATCAAATCCAGTGGTGACCCCCAAATTGAGAAGGTCCATTATTCCTTTGTTTTTATTTTTTAACATATTTATTGGACTATAATTGCTTAACAGTGGTATGTTAGTTTCTGCTTTATAACAAAGCAAATCAGTTATACATATACATATATACCCATATCTCCTCCCTCTTGCGTCTCCCTCCCACCCTCTCTATCCCACCCCTCTAGGGAGGTGGTCACAAAGCACAGAACTGATCTTCCTGTGCAATGTGGCTGCTTCCCACTAGCTATCTATTTTACATTTGGTAGTGTATATATGCCCATGCCACTCTCTCACTCTGTCCCAGCTTACCCTTCCCCCTCCCTGTGTCCTCAAGTCCATTCTCTATGTATGTGTCTTTACTCCTGTCCTGCCCCTAGGCTCTTCAGAACCATCTTTTTTTTTTTTTTTTTTGATTCCATATATATGTGTTAGCATACAGTATTTGTTTTTCACTTTCTGACTTACTTCACTCGGTATGACAGACTCTAGGTCCATCCACCTCTCTACAAATGACTCGATTTCATTTCTTTTTATGACTGAGTAATATTCCCTTGTTATATATGTGCCACATCTTCTTTATCCATTCATCTGTTGATGGACACTAAGGTTGCTTCCATGTCCTGGCTATTATAAATAGAGCTGCAATGAACATTTTGGTACATGACTCTTTTTGAATTATGGTTTTCTCAGGGTATATGCCCAGTAGTGGGATTGCTGAGTCATATGGTAGTTGTATTTTTAATTTTGTAAGGACCTCCATACTGTTCTCCATAGTGGCTGTATCAATTTACATTCCCACCAAGAATGCAAGAGGGTCCCCTTTTCTCCACACCCTCTCCAGCATTTATTGCTTTGTAGAATTTTTGATGATGGCCATTCTGACTGGTGTGAGGTGATATATCATTGTAGATTTGATTTGCATTTCTCTAATGATTAAGGATGTTGAGCATCCTTTCATGTGTTTGTTGGCAATCTGTATATCTTCTTTGGAGAAATGTATATTTAGATCTGCCCATTTTTGGTTTGGGTTGTTTGTTTTTTTGATATTGAGCTGCAAGAGCTGCTTATAAATTTTGGAGATTAATCCTTTGTCAGTTGCTTCATTTGCAAAATGTATCTCGCATTCTGAGGGTTGTCTTTTCATCGTTTTTATGTTTTCCTTTGCTGTTCAAAAGCTTTTAAGATTCTTTAGGTTCCGTTTGTTTATTTTAATTTCCCTTCCTCTAGGATGAAGGGATCTTGCTGTGATTTATGTCACAGAGTGTTCTGCCTATGTTTTCCTCTAAGAGTTTTACAATGTCTGGCCTTACATTTAGGTCTTTAATCCATTTGAGTTTATTTTTCTGTATGGTGTTAGGGAGTGTTCTAATTTCATTCTTTTACATGTAGTTGTCCAGTTTTCCCAGCACCACTTATTGAAGGGCTATCATTTCTCCATTGTATATTCTTGCCTCCTTTATCAAAAATAAGGTAACCTTATATGTGTGGGTTTATCTCTGGGCTTTCTATCCTTTTCCATTAATCTATATTTCTGTTGTTCTGCCTGTACCATAATATCTTAATTACTGTAGCTTTATAGTATAGTCCAAAGTCTGAGAGCCTGATTCCTCCACCTCTGTTTTTCTTTCTCAAGATTGCTTTGGCTACTTGGGGTCTTTTGTGTTTCCATACAAATTATGAATTTTTTTGTTCTAGTTCTTTGAAAAATACCATTATTGGTTTGATAGGGATTGTAATCAATATGTAGATTGCTTTGGGTAGTATAGTCATTTTCACATTGTTGATTCTTCCAATCCAAGAAGATGATATATCTCTCCATCTGTTTATATCATCCTTAATTTCTTTCATCGGTGTCTTATAGTTTTCTGCATACAGGTCTTCTGTCTCCTCAGGTAGATTTATTCCTAGGTATTTTATTCTTTTTGTTGCAATGGTAAATGGGAGTGTTTTCTTAATTTCACTTTCAGATTTTTCATCATTAGTGTATAGGAATGCAAGAGATTTCTGTGCATTAATTTTGTATCCTACTACTTTATCACATTCATTGATTAGCTCTGGTAGTCTTCTGGTGGCATGTTTAGGGTGCTCTATGTATAGTATCATGTCATCTGCAAACAGTGACAGCTTTATTTCTTCTTTGCTGATTTGGATTCATTTTATTTATTTTTCTCCTCTGATAGCTGTGGCTAAAACTTAAAATTTTTTGTTAAATAATAGTGGTGAGAGTGGACAACCTTGTCTTGTTCCTGATCTTAGTGGAAATGGTTTCAGTTTTTCACCATTGAGAACAGTGTTGGCTGTGGGTTTGTCATATATGGCTTTATTCTGTTGAGGTAAGTTCCCTCTATGCCTACTTTCTGGAGGGTCTTTTTTTAATCATAAATGGGTGTTGAATTTTGTCTAAACCTTTTTCTGCTTCTATTAAGAAGATCATATGGATTTTCTCCTTCAATTTGTTAATATGGTTTATCACATTGATTGATTTGCATATATTGAAGAATCCTTGCATTCTTGGGATAAACCACACTTGATCATGGTGTATTATCCTTTTAATGTGCTGCTGGATTCTGTGTGCCAGTATTTTGTTGAGGATTTTTGCATCTATGTTCATCAGTGATATTGGCCTGTACTTTTCCTTCTTTGTGACATCTCTGTCTGGTTTTGGTATCAGGGTGGCCTCATAGAATGAGTTTTGGAGTGTTCCTCACCTGCTACATTTTGGAAGAGTTTGAGAATGATAGGTGTTAGCTCTTCTCTAAATGTTTGATAGAATTCACCTGTGAAGCCATCTGGTCCTGGGCTTTTGTTTCTTGGAAAATTTTTAGTCACAGTGTCAATTTCAGTGCTTGTGATTGGTCTGTTTATATTTTCTATTTCTTCCTGGTTCAGTCTCAGAAGGTTATGCATTTCTAAGAATTTGTCCATTTCTTCCAAGTCATCCATTTTATTGGCATATAGTTGCTTGTAGCAGTCTCTCATGATCCTTTGTATTTCTGCAGTGTCAGTTGTTACTTCTCCTTTTTCATTTTTTTTTTAACATCTTTATTGGAGTATAATTGCTTTACAATGGTGTGTTAGTTTCTGCTTTATAACAAAGTGAATCAGTTATACATATACATATGTTCCTATATCTCTTCCCTCTTGCATCTCCCTCCCTCCCACCCTCCCTATCCCACCCCTCTAGGTGGTCACAAAGCACCAAGCTGATCTCCCTGTCTATGCAGCTGCTTCCCACTACCTATCTACTTTATGTTTGGTAATGTATATAGGTCCATGCCACTCTCTCACTTTGTCCCAGCTTACCCTTCCCCCTCCCCATAGCTTCAAGCCCATTCTCTAGTAAGTCTGTGTCTTTATTCCCACCTTACCCCTAGGTTCTTCATGACCTTTTTTTTTTTTCTTAGATTCCATATACATGTGTTAGCATACAGTATTTTTTTTCTCTTTCTGACTTACTTCACACTGTATGACAGATTCTGGGTCCATCCACATCACTACAAATAACTCAATTTTGTTTCTTGTTATGGCTGAGTAATATTCCCTTGTTATATATGTGCCACATCTTCTTGATCCATGCATCTGTTGATGGACACTTAGATTGCTTCCATCTCCTGGCTGTTGTAAATAGAGCTGCAATGAACATTTTGGTACATGACTCTTTTTGAATTATGGTTTTCTCAGGGCATATGCCCAGTAGTGGGATTGCTGGATCATATGGTAGTTGTATTTTTAGTTTTGCAAGGACCTCCATACTGTTCTCCATAGTGGCTGCATCAATTTACATTCCCACCAAGAATGCAAGAGGGTTCCCTTTTCTCCACACCCTCTCCAGCATTTATTGCTTTGTAGATATTTTGATGATGGCCATTCTGACTGGTGTGAGGTGATATATCATTGTAGATTTGATTTGCATTTCTCTAATGATTAATGATGTTGAGCATCCTTTCGTATGTTTGTTGACAATCTGTATATCTTCTTTGGAGAAATGTGTATTTAGATCTGCCCATTTTTGGATTGGGTTGTTTGTTTTTTTTGATATTGAGCTGCAGGAGCTGCTTATAAATTTTGGAGATTAATCCTTTTTCAGTTGCTTCATTAGCAAATATTTTCTCCCATTTGGAGGGTTGTCTTTTCATCTTGTTTATGATTTCCTTTGTTGTGCAAAAGCTTTTAAGTTTCATTAGGTCCCATTGGTTTGTTTTTTTTCCATTTCTCTAGGAGGTGGGTCAAAAACGATCTTGCTGTGATTTGTGTCAGAGGGTTCTGCCTATGTTTTCCTCTAAGACTTTGATAGTGTCTGGCCTTACATTTAGGTCTTGAATCCATTTTGAGTTTATTTTAGTGTATGATGTTAGGGTGTGTTCTAATTTCATTCTTTTACATGCAGCTGTCCATTTTTCCCAGCACCATTTGTTGAAGAGGCTGCCTTTTCTCCATTGTATATTCTTGCCTCCTTTGTCAAAGATAAGGTGACCATATGTGTATGGGTTTATCTCTAGGCTTTCTATCCTGTTCCATTGATCTATATTTCTGTTTTTGTGCCAGTCACATACTGTCTTGATTACTGTACCTTTGTAGTATAGTCTGAAGTCGGGGAGCCTGATTTCTCCAGCTCTGTTTTTCTTAAGTTTGCTTTCACTATTCAGGGTCTTTTGTGTTTCCATACAAATTGTATAATTTCTTGTTCTAGTTCTGTGAAAAATGCCATTGGTAATTTGATAGGGATTGCATTGAACCTGTAGATTGCTTTGGGTAGTATAGTCATTTTCACAATATTGATTCTTCCAATCCAGGAGCATGGTATATCTCTCCATCTGTTTGTATCATCTTTAATTTCTTTCATCAGTGTCTTATAATTTTCTGCATACAGGTCTTTTGTCTCCTTAGGTAGGCTTTTTGATAGATATTTTATTGTTTTTGTTGCAGTGGTAAATGGGAGTGTTTTCTTAATTTCACTCTCAGATTTTTTATCATTAATGTATAGAAATGCCAGAGATTTCTGTGCATTAATTTTGTATCCTGCTACATTACCAAATTCATTGATTAGCTCTAGTAGTTTTCTGCTAGCATCTTTGGGATCCTCTTTTTATAGTGTCATCTCATCTGCAAACAGTGACAGCTTTACTTCTTCTTTTCCGATTTGGATTCCTTTTATTTCTTTTTCTTCTCTGATTGCTGTGGCTAAAACTTCTAAACTTATGTTGAATAATAGTGGTGAGAGTGGGCACCTTGTCTTGTTCCTGATCATAGTGGAAATGGTTTCAGTTTTCCACCATTGAGAATGATGTTGGCTGTGTGTTTGTCATATATGGCCTTTATTATTTTGAGGAATGTTCCCTCTATGCCTACTTTGTGCAGGGTTTTTATCATAAATGGGTGTTGAATTTTGTCAAAAACTTTCTATGCATCTATTGAGATGATCATTTGGTTTTTATCCTTCAATTTGTTAATATGCTGTATCATGTTTATTGATTTGCATATATTGAAGAATCCTTGCATTCCTGGAATAAAACCCCATTTGATCATGCTGTATGATCCTTTTAATGTGCTGTTGGATTCTGTTTGCTAGTATTTTCTTGAGGATTTTTGCTTCTTTGTTCATCAGTGATACTGGCCTGTAGTTTTCTTTCTTTGTGACATCTTTGTCTGGTTTTGGTATCAGGGTGACGGTGGCCTCGTAGAATGAGTTTGGGAGTGTTCCTCCCTCTGCTATATTTTGGAAGAATTTGAGAAAGATAGGTGTTAGCTCTTCTCTAAATGTTTGATAGAATTCGCTTGTGAAGCCATTGGTCCTGGGCTTTAGTTTCTTGGAAAATTTTTAATCACAGTCTCAATTTCAATGCTTGTGATTGATCTCTTCATATTTTCTATTTCTTCCTGGTTCAGCATTGGCAGGTTGTGCATTTCTAGAATTTGTCCATTTCTTCCAGGCTGTCCATTTTATTAGCATATAGTTGCTTGTAGTAATCTCTCATGATCTTTTGTATTTCTGCAGTGTCAGTTGTTACTTCTCCTTTTGCATTTCTAATTCTATTGATTTGAGTCTTTTCGCTTTTTTTCTTGATGAGTGGCTAATGTTTTATCAATTTTGTTTATCTTCTCAAAGAACCAGCTTTTAGTTTTATTGATCTTTGCTATTGTTTCCTTCATTTCTTTTTCATTTATTTCTGCTCTGATCTTTATGATTTCTTTCCTTCTGCTAAATCTGGGGGGTTTTTGTTCTTCTTTCTCTAATTGCTTTAGGTGCAAGGTTAGGTTGTTTATTTGAGATGTTTCCTGTTTCTTAAAGTACGATTGTATTGCTATAAGCTTCCATCTTAGAACTGCTTTTGCTGCATCCTATGGGTTTTCGGTCATCGTGTCTCCATTGTCATTTGTTTCTAGGTATTTTTTGATTTCCTCTTTGATTTCTTCAGTGATCACTTTGTTATTAAGTAGTATATTGTTTAGCCTCCGTGTGTTTGTATTTTTTACAGATCTTTTCCTGTAATTGATATCTAGTCTCATAGCATTGTGGTCGGAAATGATTTTTGACACAATTTCCATTTTCTTAAATTTACCAAGGCTTGACTTGTGACCCAAGATATGATCTATCCTGGAGAATGTTCAATGAGCACTTGAGAAAAATATATATTCTGTTGTTTTTGGATGGAATGTCCTATAAATATCAATTAAGTCCATCTTGTTTAAAGTCTCATTTAAAGCTTGTATTTCCTAATTTTTTTTCATTTTTGATGATCTGTCCATTGGTGAAAATGGGTTGTTAAAGTCCCCTAGTATGAATGTGTTACTGTCGATTTCCCCTTTTATGGCTGTTAGTATTTACCTTATGTATTGAGATGCTCCTATGTTGGATGCATAAATATTTGCAATTGTTATATCTTCTTTTTGGATTGATCTTTTGATCATCATGTACTGTCCTCCTTTGTCTCTTGTAATAGTCTTTATTTTAAAGTCTATTTTGTCTGATATGAGAATTGCTCCTCCAGCTTTCTTTTGATTTCCATTTGCATGGATTATCTTTTACCATCCCCTCACTTTCAGTCTGTATGTGTTCCTAGGTTTGACGTGGGTTTCTTGTAGACAGCATATATATGGGTCTTGTTTTTGTATCCATTCAGCCAGTCTGTGTCTTTTGGTGGGAGCATTTAATCCATTTACATTTAAGGTAATAATCAATATGTATGTTCCTATTCCCATTTTCTTAATTGTTTTGGGTTTGTTATTGTAGGTCTTTTCCTTCCCTTGTGTTTCTTGCCTAGAGAAGTTCCTTTAGCATTTGTTGTAAAGCTGGTTTGGTGGTGCTGAACTCTCTCAGCTTTTGCTTGTCTGTAAAGGTTTTAATTTCTCCATCAAATCTGAATGAGATCCTTGCTGGGTAGTGTAATCTTGGTTGTAGGTTTTTCTCCTTTATCACTGTAAATATGTCCTGGCACTCCCTTCTGGCTTCCAGAGTTTCTGCTGAACGATCAGCAGTTAACCTTTTGGGGATTCCCTTGTGTGTTATTTGTTGTTTTTCCCTTGCTGCTTTTAATATGTTTACTTTGTATTTAATTTTTGATTGTTTGATTAATATGTGTCTTGGCATGTTTCTCCTTAGATTTATCCTGTATGGGACTCTCTGTGCTTCCTGGACTTGATTAACTATTTCCTTTCCCATATTAGGGAAGTTTTCAACTATAATCTCTTCAAATATTTTCTCAGTCCTTTTCTTTTTCTCTTCTTCTTCTTCTGGGACCCTTATAATTCGAATGTTGGTGTGTTTAATGTTGTCCCAGGGGTCTCTGAGACCGTCCTCAGTTCTTTTCATTCTTTTTTCTTCATTCTGCTCTGCAGTAGTTATTTCCACTATTTTATCTTCCAGGTCACTTATCCGTTCTTCTGCCTCAATTATTCTACTATTGATCTCTTCTAGAGTATTTTTAATTTCATTTATTGTGTTGTACATCATTGCTTGTTTCCTCTTTAGTTCTTGTACGTCCTTGTTAAATGTTTCTTGCATTTTGTCTATTCTATTTCCAAGATTTTGGATCATCTTTACTATCATGATTCTGATTTCCTTTTCAGGTAGACTGCCTATTTCCTCTTCATTTGTTAGGTCTGGTGGGTTTTAACCTTGCTCCTTCATCTGCTGTGTGCTTTTCTGTCTTCTCATTTTGCTTATCTTATGGTGTTTGGGGGTCTCCTTTCTGCGGGCTGCAGCTTCATAGTTCCCATTGTTTTTGGTGTCTGTCCCCAGTGGCTAAAGTCGGTTCAGTGGGTTGAGTAGGTTTCCTTGTCGAGGAGACTAGTGCCTGTGTTCTGGTGGATGAGGCTGGATCTTGTCTTTCTGATGGGCAGGTCCACGTCTGGTGGTGTGTTTTGGGGTGTCTGTAGCCTTTTTATGATTTTAGGCAGCCTCTCTGCTAATGGATGGAGCTGTGGTCCTGTTCTGCTAGTTGTTGGGCATAGGGTGTCCAGCACTGTAGCTTGCTGATCGTTGAGTGAAGCTGGGTCTTGGTGTTGAGATGGAGATCTCTTTGAGAACTTTTTTTTTAATATAGTATTTAGTGCTTGTTATCATTGATGTATTTGTTTTTTAGTTTGGTTGCTCTCTTCATTCTTTCTTCCTTTTTTATTACTTTTTAATTAATAATTTAAAATTTTTATTTTAATAAGTTTATTTTATTTTATTTTTCTTACTTTTTTTCTCCCTTTTCTTCTGAGCCGTGTGGCTGACAGGGTCTTAGGGTTAGGGTTAGATCTGCTTTCTCGGGTCTCCATTTGTTAAGTTTCTTCACTTTTCTTTATATTCAGAACACCAAATTGACTATATAACATCTGTTGTTACCATGCTATAGATTTTAGCTATATTTAATAAATATTATGATTGTCTTTCTGATGGCATCAATTTGGAGTTGGACAGTTTGGATTTTTCCAATTAGACACAGTGTTAGGACTGCATCAACAAGTATAATTTGCAAACTTTTGAATGACCTATATGTCCACAAATGTATTCTGTAGTTAATCAGGCAAGTTTATATTCAAGGAGACATAGCTCATTAGGGTAATATAATGGGATTAAAAGAAACATGTAGAACTATATTAATTAATATTCTGTTCACTTGTTCCTTTATACTATGAAGAGTAAAATAAGTTTACTTGATTATTGTAATTTATTTATTTATTTATTTATTTATTTTGTGGTATGCGGGCCTCTCACTGTTGTGACCTCTCCCGTTGTGGAGCACAGGCTCCGGACGCACAGGGTCTGGATGCACAGGCTCAGCAGCCATGGCTCACGGGCGCAGCCTCTCCGTGGCATGTGGGATCTTCCCAGACCAGGGCACGAACCTGTGTCCCCTGCATCGGCAGGTGGATTCTCAACCACTGTGCCACCAAGGAAGCCCTGATTATTGTAATATAAAAATGAATGCTACTCCAAAGAAACTTGGTTAAGTCACTCTGACACTTAAGCCTCAGTTTTATCACTGGGAAATTGCCTGTGGTTGTGTTAAAAATTTCTGTATTTCCTTTTCCTTTTCTAATTTCCAATAAAAGTAAAGGAATTCTTGGCTAGTAAAAATAGACATGTAATATACCAAGTATAGTTGTTAAATTTTGCATTAAATATCTTCTATCCTTAGAGATGAAAGATTTATGGATTTATTAATTTTGTGTAGAAATAGAGTTCATGTACATGTTGGATAGCATCTCACTACTTTATTTTTATAAGCAACATTCCTAAAAGAAATTTTAGAATTAAGAAAAATAGCTATTGAATGTAAACACAGAGATTATGTAACCAATGTTTCATGCATTCCTATTACATGGGAGGCATACATATTCATCTGATTTTCTTTACCAATTTATTCCCCAATGTCTAGTTGAATATTTGACACATGGTGTTCATTTATCTATTATTTGTTAAATAAATGTGTGATGCATGCCAAGTAGATTGCTTGTGACAAACATCTGATGTAGCAGATGAAAAAACTGCTGTGTAGAGGTTAGTTAAGTCTGAAAGTCTGCCAAGTTTGTCAAGCATTCAAATATATAGCTAATTTCAAGAACCTAACTCAAAACCTTTGTGTAAATAAAATTGTGAATTAGTTGGAAACTGTCTCACCTGCTTCATCACCACTCTCACTTTCCATAAGCATAAAAGGCTGCTTTCTGCCATTTTTCATTTCAGTATGACCCACAGGAAGGGTAAGCTGGGTTTAACATTCCTGTATCTTTTCCAAAATTATCTCAAAATTCTACATCTTTCCAGCACATACTCTCTTCTCCAGCATTCTGTCTACTTTGTGTATTTATATATTGCATTATGTGTTGATGCCTGTTACTTATAGAGGGTAAATAACTTGGATAGTATTGATAAAAAGTAATGATTTTTTAATCTACATCATGTGTAATTTAAAGAATGTCCATGATATCTACATATAATGGTTAGTTTAATTTCATTAGTTCTACCAACTAAAACTTTTATATGATTTGTCTTCTTCTAACAAGTAAATAAAACTAAAATCTTAATAATTTTGTGCCATTTATTTTGTCTTCCCTCATGTTTAAGACTGAATGCTGTAAAGCTATGGGAGTGGTATGCTTCAGCACAAGAGAAAAGAAATTGAATAAAACCCTTTATGTATTTGGTCTTAGGTCATTATGGAATTTCAAGGTACATTTGGACAAAGATATCTACAAATATTTTGTACTTTATATTTTCATTCTTAAAAAGTTAACCAACATTTTCTCTGTTTCAAAACAGTGTGTTTCACTAGAATATCCTCATTGATGCAAGGGCTTCAAATATTTCTGCAGATTAAATATTCAAGCATGAGCATAACATTCCTAACCAAGCTCCTCCTTAGAGAGCCACACAAAGTACAAAGTACATTGTCAGAACTTCAAGTTAATTGAGGAAATGTTTAAATGTCAATTTAATGAATGAAGATAAAAATACCTAATTATTTTTCAAAGTTAATATTCTGCTTTTAATAGGTAAGGCATAAATTTATGTCAAAAATTTAAATAACATACATTTTAGTTTCGTAAAACAGCCAGAAATAGAGAAGCAAAAACATAGTAAACTCACTTTATCTCTTCTGGAATTTAAACATCAAAAACTTCTTAACAGTATGTATACAAGTCCACTTTAATTTCCATTTCATTACTTTTCTGCGCTATAAAATTCCAAACACTTTATATACTTGTTGAAAATATTGAATTTGAAATACTTATGAGGTAATGATTCTTTTTAGCTTTCTTGGTACTTATCTTTGAGTAAATGAATTTAAAAAATAATAATCTGGCAATTTTTAATCTTCTTTTATGAGCATTACATGATGACTAGAGTGCCTTCTAATTTATATTTGTATCAACCAATCTGTAGCAGATGAAAAACATTTTTATCCATAGGGGGGCAATCTATATTTGGTTTCATTTATTATATTTTCCATTTAAAATTCAAAGAGCTGATAATAATTTTGTATAGTGTCTATTCAAACAGGTGTTTAACAATTAAACTTTAATTACAGGATAATCAGTAATTATAATTCAGCACTCAGTATCTTCTTATGCTTTTTTGATGCTGTATTCCTGAAACTGAAGTATAGAATTACTTTTTTTCTCTATACATAATTCAGAAAATTATCTTTCTCAAATTAATGCTAAATATCTTAGCCATAACTGTGATGAAATCATATACTATTCACGCTTGGTCTAGCTTTGCAGGAGGTAGAAACATGTACATGCTCAATATCCCCAGAATGTCATTAGATTTCTGAATATGTGTGCCAGCAAAGCAGTTCTAACAGTAGTTTTAAGTGTTTGTATTGATAATTTTCATCCCTGCCAGTAGAGAGTCTTCAGTCAGAGGTTGGGGTCATTGCATTAATTCACAATAAACACACTGAGTTTTTTGAGGATTAAATGCAGTTTGATTCTCAAGTGTTTATTATGAGAAAGGCAGTATTAATTTGTGTTGAAAATCAGAATTTTATTTGAACATTAATAAAATACAGAAATGTGCCTTTAAAAGGGATATAAAAATTTGTTTGGATTGCTAGTGTTCTATACAGTTGGTTAATTTTTGAATTTAAACAAAGAAAAATTTCAGGGTTTCCCTGGTGGCGCAGTGGTTGAGAGTCCGCCTGCCGATGCAGGGGACACGGGTTTGTGCCCCGGTCTGGGAAGATCCCACGTGCCGTGGAGCGGCTGGGCCAGTGAGCCATGGCCGCTGAGCCTGTGCGTCCGGAGCCTGTGCTCCGCAACGGGAAAGGCCACAGCAGAGGCCCGCGTATTGCAAAAATAAAAATAAAAATAAAAATTTCAGTTGTGTTCAACTAACAAGGAGTTTCCAGTACTGTGCTTAAGTAAGATGACAGAGGTGTGGATGTTTTCTGTTTACTTGGGAAGAAAGACACATACTGATGCAGAGATGAGCTTTTCAATAACTTGTGTTACTTGCTTACATTTCTTTTCATCATTAACTGTTTTGAAAATTATCTTTTCGTTAAAAAGACTGTAAGTCAAAGAGGTAAATTTTTACTGCCACAATTCTTATTTTATTTTCTTTGCTTTTTAGGATATTGAATAACTAATAATCACTTTGTCAGAAATATGTACTGTCTTCAATTGCTTCAATGTTACTGGAAATGTGTGTTTCACTTAACAAAATATATGCATAAAATTGAACCAGTTATTAGAATAAAATTTATAATTTTGGACACTTTCTGCTCTTTTAAGCAGTTACTCTGGACGTAATCATAGAAGGTTTGGCAGTTACTGTTATTCAGGTTGTATTCCATAAGTATTGCATCGCTGAAAATCCTCTCTTAGAATTTTGCAATGTGGAGGGCCAGTGACTACTGATTTCAGAAACTTGTCCCGATCTAGGGCAAAGTACACATCGGCTTTATCACGCAAATGGCCTGCTTTATAATGGGTTTATTCTTGGGTTCTTCTCAGCTTGAAATACAAACACGCAAACATAGATTCATAAGTACATGGGTTCTGTTGTGCTGCTGGTGATTGTTTTTATCATTGTCATGTGTCATAAGACATTGTTAAAGAAGAAAGCTATTTGAGAATAAAGTGTTCTCAACCTATTTTATGAAAACTACCTAATATCACCTTTATAATTATGACATAATACTATAACTCAGAGAATTAAAATTGAAATACATCTCATCATTTCTCAGAGAAAGCAACTTAATAGTGTTAGTATGGAATATAGACAACATCAAACACCAGACACTGATTAGGGACTCTCTTAATTCTGGCTTTACCTCTTGAGCATGGGCAATTACTAGAAAATCTGCTCCCTCCCTTTATTTGTAAGATAACATTCTATTTGTTGATGCCATTATAAGTAGATCTACCATACAACTTATTAAAATTGTATCTGAAGCTAAATATACTTACATCTAAGATCTAAGGCTGGTGATTTTAAGCAATTTTTTTCTTACTTAAGCTGGCTCAAAAGAATTACACCTAAAACAATTCTTGATATATTGGTATAGAATTTTAAAACATGACTTTTCCTTTCATTCAGAAGTTCTGGGTATACATTTTGGTGTCACAAATTACAAAACTATTAAGCTTGAGCATATTATTTAAATTCTTATGTCGCAGTCACATTTCTTTAATATGGCATAAAAACTACCTGTTGGGGGCTTGTGGTGGTGATTTAATAGACATATTAGTATTCACATGTTATTGGCTCAATAACTGATATTTATTACTTTGCTTGATTTTCTAGAACATTCAAAGTCCAAACTCAAAACATCAAGGATGAAAGAGACAGAAATTAATCAGAAATATAAAGAGCAGGCTCCAGGATTTAAGAAGGTAGAGTAGTCCAGAAACAATTTATGTGTCTCCCAAATCTCGGCCCCAATTGCCCACCCTGGTCTCAGCCACCTGTGCTGCTTCCTCAATTGCAATGCCGCCATGATGGTCTGCATTGTGTTCTGTGGCAGTAAAATCTCGCTACCACATGTGTTGCCTCATCACTGAACATTGCCAGTTGTTTAACTTTCCCTAGGAGCGTGTGTATGGCTTTGCCTTGACATCCACTGGGCCTTTCCCAGTAGAACAGTAGCTTCCAACCTAGATCTGACTTTCCTAGTAAGACAGAAATTCTGGCTTTGTTCAGATTCTGTCCAGAAGCACCTGTTAACGTCATGCAGAATTGTTGGGAAATTAATTCCCCCTGAGACACATTTAGGAGCAGGAGGTTGGAAAAGAGCTAGAAGAAAAATTTCTCATTCCTACTATTTTCCCCAACTTTTCTAAAATGTTGTGGCTTCATAGGGCCTTTCTAGGGGTGGTTTGTGTCACTGAACCAGTTATTTCTCCTTCCTCTGCCTCACTTTCCTTTTTAATTTAATTTTGCTTCACTAGGGTTGTACTTCTACCCCAGGTAAAGTAATGCCTCATAAACTCTGTCTCTGGCAATTTTTTGTTTGTTTTATTTTTTTAGTTAACCTAAATCAAGAAGGAAAAAATTAGAAATCCTGGCTGAAGTAAACTCAAATTCTGACCAAGAAACGCACTCATTCTTTCCCTCTTTCATACTTTTTGCCCTCCGTGGCTGGCTCTGCACCTTCAGAAAAATTAATTAAATAATTTTTTATATGAAGCTCCTTAATTTAGTCATTCATTCTTCAAATATTTCCTAAGTTCTTGTAATATTATGGACACAGAGTAATGAGGAGTCTCTTTAAACATTATGCAAAAGTATTGTTTAAGGAATAGTCAAAATGGCAAAATTACCCTATTTAACCCTACGTATGAATAATCTCTAAAGTCATGATTGAATATTATTCGTTACTTAAAACTCTTTGAGAATGTAGGAAAAGTGACATATATTTTAGCATAGTTTTAATCAAAAGTGGTAATATTTTGACAATTCAAAAATTAAATTTAATATTAAAAAGTATCATAATTATATGGTTCATTTTTTCTGACAAATTTAGGGATGTGGATTGAACAAACTTGATACATAAGAGATATGTTTATTTTAACAGACAAATACCAGATTTAAAGGATACTGTATTCCAAATATTTGTCTGTGATTCTAATCACAGACACAAATTCTAATCACGTACACTTCTAAATACATTTTCACACAAAATAATACACATAATGATTAAGTCACGAGGTGGTCCAAAATAAAAGCAAAACCATTTTTGTGGGTAATTTTATTAGGGACTTTAATCTTAGATGGCAAGAAAATCTTTTCATTACAAACACAATAAAAAAAGCAGGACTTCTCTCTTTCTGATCTGTCCAATTGCCAGCCAGTAGATCGTGAATTTATCATGATCTCATATATCATGATTTCCCCAAGGAAAGGCTGTGGTTGATTGGGCAATGATTTCCAAAGAAATCTTATGCATGATAAACTACTAGATTTGCAGAAAAATAAATTAGAATGTATGTTTTATTTTCTTAGGTATATATTTTACATGCATTTGTTAATATATACCTTACATAAAAACATATGTGCAAACATTGTTTAGTCATGTATAATAATGTATACATTAGTATCACCTGTAGAATAAAAATATATATTTACTATGTTTTGAGAGCCTAATCTATTTTATGTTTTGTTTTTTTTGTATATAGCATGTGGAATAAAAAAGACAGGTGTTTATATATTCCTTGATTAGGAGATGTTAGGCCATAACATTTCAAAAGAAACTGCAGTCATATTTCTAACAGCTGGAGTATTGGTGCCAATGGTTGCCATTGGGTTGAAGCCAGAAATATTGACATGGACTCTAGCTTCTTTTGTGAGACACAGTTGGCTATTTAGCCCTGTTTTTTCTTTTTAAAAAGAGCTTCAAATGCTTGGCTTTATTATTATTATTATTATTTTTGGTTGTGTTGGGTCTTCATTTCTGTGCGAGGGCTTTCTCTAGTTGTGGCAAGTGGGGGCCACTCTTCATCACAGTGCGCGGGCCTCTCACTATCACGGCCTCTCTTGTTGCAGAACACAGGCTCCAGAGGCGCAGGCTCAGTACTTGTGGCTCACGGGCCTAGTTGCTCCGCGGCATGTGGGATCTTCTCAGACCAGAGTTCGAACCCGTATCCCCTGTATTAGCAGGCAGATTCTCAACCACTGCGCCACCAGGGAAGCCTAGCCCTGTTTTTTATTTGTTGTTTATTTTGGTTTTCATGGAAGGAAGGATTTTGTAGAAATATATAGTAGATGAATAGAACACACTGAAGACAGATTAACAACATGAGTGTAGCAGATAACAAGCTTTGGGTATATAGGATAACATTCCACCCAATCTCTGCTTTTAGAATATTTGATGCAGAGAAAGAAAAGAGAAAAATTTAATGACATGGTTACCATTATCTTCCCCCTGCAAAGCAAACTGATAGTGTAGATAGTCCCCAGAAAGCCTTCTGAAAACCAGTCCCTCAAATAATATATGTATATACTCCTTGAAAATCCTCTGTCAAACATATTGTCCTTGAGATTTTTATTCTAACAGAAGAAGAAAAAGAAGAAAGAAAAAACCTTTTGTATCAGTCCACTACAGGCATGGATTGCAGTCACTAAACATATCTTGATAAGCTCCACCAAATTTAGGTTGACAGGTATTTAAAACTGCTCTGGGACCATTTATTGAAGAACATTTTAGGAGGAGATATCTTATGCAGCCCATATATTCAGTTTATGACTGTTTAGTTACATATTCTGATTCTCTGAGCAAAGCGAATTAAAATATTTAAGCTACTTTGCATTTCCATTTCATCTACCAGGTGTTTAGGCATCCTGCAGGGGCTTGAGAACTCTATTTGTATGTATTATAAAGTTTAAGTATTATACAGCTGTGGATGCACTTGTTTTCTTCTTACCCATTCAACTAGATTTCTATCCTCTTCTTAAACGCAGTAATTGCATCAGGCAGAAAGAATGTAAGGACTAGAACTTTGAATGAAGCAGTACTCTGTGTATTTGGAAATGTAAAACAGATGTGCAGTAAATATTGCGAGGTTTGAATCAATAAGATGCCACATAAATACAAAGGAATGAAAAAAGAGATATAATTTGTCAGGGATTTTTGTTAAATATCTCATCAGTAATGGCAAAGCTGAAGCTTCTTTATAGGACTTAATGAACAGCCATTTGTACATGGTTTTCGTATGACTTCAGAGGAGCAATTAGTCTGCAAACTATAAATATCAGCAATTTTAGCCAGTAAGAGGTGTACACATTCATGAAATTGCATATATATAAATATTCAAAGGATTTTTAAAACCCAAAGTAAAACTAGGAAAGTATTTCTTATAAAAGAAATTTTACAATTTTCAAATTATACTACTAATTTCAAATCATTTAAATTGTATGATTTATTTTTCATGTTATTAAATATAACTTTAGAATAGGAAACATACAAAGACAAAAACAATTTATCATATTTGAGAGAAAAAGAGAAGTTAAGTATTTCGTGTTTCCCAAAACTTTCTCTCATCACTTACTTTCAAAATCTGATAAGGGTATCACCTTCCATTGCATGACTCAAGTTCAAAACCCTCTTTTTGTCATTACCTTCATTCAGTCACTGGGACCTATGAAGATACACTCATATAATTTATGTCAAAGGCCTCAGACTTTCCATTTCCATTGGTTGAGATATTTGCAATCAATTGCCTGGCTTATTGTAGTAATTTTAAAATTATTTTTGTACATTTATGTTCTTTCTATGCTAATTCACACTAAAGAGCATCATCGGATTAATATTCTTGAGCACACACTGACCAATGACCTTTGCTTAAAAATACTTACTTAATTGCTCTCCATTTCTATATGAGTATGTAACTCCTTTGACCTGAATTAACATGCATTCTCTCGCTATACCCAGATGTTTCCAATATTACAAAGTAACACATAAATGAGACATTCTGTGTAAGATAAGGTAGATATTATTCCCTAATTAAGTCCATTCTTATCGCCTTTAAATTATTTCTCTACCAATTTCTATATAGCTCTTCTATTAAATCATCAGTACTTAATTTTCCATTCTTCTTTTCTGCTTTTTGTCAAATTTTGTATTTTAAATTTATCAAGCGAAATTTTACTATAGTTTTAAAATGGGATATAAGATACATGTACTGACTTTTAATTTGAGTATTATATATAAATACAGGTACTAATACATGTACTGTAGGAGCAATTAGAAATTTAAAAAGCCAAATAAGGTTGTTATTATTCTAAGTTTTTCTAATACTCTGTGTCTGGATGATCAACTACCCCAAAATTTAGTACTTGAAAGCAAAAACAGTTCTATTATCTGTCACAATTTGGAGTCCTGAGTCAGGAATATGGGCGAAGCTCTGCTGGATGAGTCTCTTGTTCCATGTGTCAGCAATGAAAGTCACACAGTGAAGGCTAGCCAGCTAATGGTCTGACCTGGAATTCTAAGGAGGTCTCCTTCCTATATATACATGTATATAAGAAACTTCCTTAGGTATATGAATATTATTCTTAGCTCAGCTAGAACTATTGATGGATAATTTAGACATGTATCTAAGCATGCAGATTCCTACATGGCACTTCAGGGTGGTTGGACATCTATTTTTATCTGAGGCTGAGAGTGTCAAGAAATCCATTTGGAACATGCAAAGCTTCTTAAGACATATGCCTTGAAGTTCCAAAACATAATAGCTGCAGTATTTTATTGGTGAAAACAAATCTCAAATGAGAAATGAGATTCAAGAGGAGAAGAATGAGACTCCACCTCTCATTGGGAAGATTATCAAAATTTTGGGTTACCATTAACCCAGCATAATATGCCCAGCATAATATTTTTACATTTACATAATATATTTACATTTCTGTCACGTGCAAACTTCACCTTTTACAAGGCACAGAGTCTTTCATTCTGTTATAGCATTTGCTCAAAGTCCTATATCTAAGCATTTAAATCAGGTCTAGGTCCAGGTACAGATGAGAAGATCTATGGGCACAGTTCCTCAAGTACAATTTCTCTTAATTCTCAGACCTGTGAAGTAAAGAGACCAATTACCTACACCCCTTCTCCAGTTGCATCTTTGGCCACAATATACAATTATGACACATGAGAAGATAACTTCCATTTACATCTGATTCAAAAGTGGGGAGAAGTAGGCATACAGCAGTCACAGATGCACAGCAATTCTGAAATTATGTTCGGCACGTGTTGCCAGTCACTTTATTAAGGCACTCTTGGAATAATTCTTCAAGGTTTTTGGCTCTACTGTTACTGCTCTATGTTCTGTTCTAAGATAATCTTATTTTTTCTAAAAGAAATAATCATATTTGCAGTTGAGTAGACCTCTTAGATCATTTCCTGTCTTTAGATGTTTGGGAGCCTCAATACTGCTTTTAACTTTAAAATGTCTCCAACTCAATAAAAATTGATGGTACTTTTGCCAATACAATGCTCTTAAAAATGTGTAGGATTACTCTGAATCTTGTTGGGGTCCATTCATTAGACAGTAACACATCCACAAATCTCTTGGATATAGGTCTTTAGATAAGACTAAGAATTAGATTATTGTGGGACAATGACCTTAAAATACATTCTAAAGAGTTATTTGTTTGTGTATAGGGTCTATATTCTTTTATATTTTTTGAGGTCTTAATAAAGGGGTTTTAAAAAATATCTTTATTGGAGTATAATTACTTTAAAATGGTGTGTTAGTTTATGCTTTATAACAAAGTGAACCCGCTATACATATGCATATATCCCCATATCTCTTCCCTCTTGCATCTACCTCCCTCCAACTCTCCCTATCCCACCCATCTAGGTGGTCACAAAGCACCAAGTAGATCTCCCTATGCTATGTGGCTGATTCCCACTAGCTATTGATTTTATATTTGGTAGTGTATATATGTCCATGCACTCTCTCACTTTGTCCCAGCTTACCCTTCCCCCTCCCCAAGTCCTCAAGTCCATTCTCTTAGTGGGTTTGTGTCTTTATTCCAGTCGTGCCCCTAGGTTCTTCATAACCTTTTTTTTAATCTTTTTTAAAATTCCATATATATGTGTTAGCATACGGTATTTGTTTTTCTCTTTCTGGGTTACTTCACACTGTATGACAGACTCTAGGTCTGTCCACCTCACTGCAAATAACAATTTCATTTCCCTTTATGGCTGAGTAATATTTCATTATATATATGTGTCACATCTTCTTTATCCATTCATCTGTCGATAGACACTTAGGTTGCTTCCATATCCGGGCTATTGTAAATAGAGCTGCAATGAACATTGTGGTACATGACCCTTTTTGAATTATGGTTTTCTCAGGGTATGTGCCCAGTAGAGGGATTACTGGGTCAAATGGTAGTTCTTTTTAGTTCTTTAGTTCTTTTTTTAGTTCTTGCTCTCCAGCAATTATTGTTTTGTACATTTTTTAAAGATGGCCATTCTGACCAATGTGAGGTGATACCTCATTGTAGTTTTGATTTACATGTCTCGAATGATTAGTGATGTTGAGCATCCTTTCATGTGTTTGTTGGCAATCTGTATATATTCTTTGGAGAAATGTCTATTTAGGTCTTCTGTCCATTTTTGGATTGGGTTGTTTGTTTTTTTGATATTGAGCTGCATGACCTGCTTGTAAATTTTGGAGATTAATCCTTTGTTAGTTGCTTCATTTGCAAATATTTTCTCCGATTCTGAGGGTTGCCTTTTCGTCTTGTTCATGATTTTCTTTGCTGTGCAAAAGCTTTTAAGTTTCATTAGATCCCATTTATTTATTTTTGTTTTTATTTCCATATATCGAGGAGGTGGGTCCAAAAAGATCTTGCTGTGATTTATGTCATAGAGTGTTCTGCGTATGTTTTCCTCTAAGACTTTTATAGTCTCTGCATTACATTTAGGTCTTTAATCCATTTTGAGTTTATTTTTGTGTATGGGGTTAGGGAGTGTTCTAATTTCATTCTTTTACATGTAGCTGTCCAGTTTTCCCAGCACCACTTATTGAAGAGGCAGTCATTTCTCCATTGTATATTTGTACCTCCTATATCAAAGATAAGGTAACCATATGTGTATGTGTTTATGTCTGGGCTTTCTATTCTGTTCCATTGATCTATATATCTGTTTTTGTGCCAGTACCATACTATCTTGATTACTGTAGCTTTCTGAAGTCTGGGAGCCTGATTCCTCCAGCTCTATTTTTCGTTCTCAAGATTGCTTTGGCTATTCGGGGTCTTTCATGTTTCCATACAAATTGTGAAATTTTTTGTTCTACTTCTGTGAAAAATGCCAGTGGTAGTTTGATAAGTATTGCATTGAATCTGTAGATTGCTTTGGGTAGTAGAGCCATTTTTACAATGTTGGTTCTTCCAATCCAAGAACATGGTATATCTCTCCATCTATTTGTGTCATCTTTAATTTCTTTCATCAGTGTCTTATAATTTTCTGCATACAGATCTTTTGTCTCCTTAGGTAGACTTTTTGATAGATATTTTATTGTTTTTGTTGCAATGGTAAATGGGAGTGTTTTCTTAATTTCACTTTCAGATTTTTTATCATTAATGTATAGGAATGCCAGCGATTTCTGTGCTAGTTGTTTGTCATAGGGTGGTGTCTGGCACTGCAGCTTGCTGGTCATTGAGTGGAGCTGGGTCTTGGAGTTGAGATGGAGATCTCTGGGAAATTTTTGCTGTTTGATATTACATGGAACCGGGAGGTATCTTGTGGACCAATATTCGGAACTTGGTTTTCCCACCTCAGAGGTACAGGCCTGACCCCCGTCCAGAGAACCAAGATCCTGTCATCCACACAGCTCAGAATAAAAGGGAGAAATAAATAAATAAAATAAAAATGTTATTAAAATAAAAAATAATTATTAAAAATAAAAAAATTAAAAAGTAGTAAGCAGAAAGAAGCAAAGAAAGAAAGAAGAGAGCAACCAAACCAAAACACAAATCCACCTATGCTATGAAGTACTAAAAAAAAAAAAAGAACAGAAAAATGGACAGACAGAACCCTGGGACAAATGGTGTTTTGTAGGAGTTGTTGCAGATGTAGATGTATTTTTGATGTATTTGTGGGAAGGAAGGTGATCTCCACTTCTTACTCTTTGGCCATCTTGAAGATCTCAATAAAGGGTTTTAAAGCACACTTTGACATGATTTTAACTTGAGTCTATTTCTTATTCTGAGAGATTTTGCCATATGAAGTTTTGAAAATAAAAACATCCTTTCTTCATAAATTTTATTAAGTTCTATTTCATTTACCTCTCTTCTAAATTCTGCTTAAAATTGAACTGTTCAATTTTAATATCACCTTTATCTATTCATATATTGTCATACACAGCTGAAAGAAACCAGTTAGTACAGTAAACCCTACCACCTGAATATCTCCTTTGCCAACTCCAGCTTTTGATTCAACTACTTTTTTTTTTGCTACGAATAATAATTGTCTTTTTCTGTCAACATTTCGAATAGTATCTGTGGTAATTTTTCATCTTTCACTAACAGTCTTCTTGAGGTACTCATCTTTCCTTACAACTTCCTCTAAGCTTTTTAGCTTTCACCCACTGCTGGATCCCACAGACAAATTCATATGGTTTTAAAGTCTCTATTACAAAGCATCCTTCTTCTGCTACCCATATCCATTTCTGTTTTCTATTGCTCTATAACAGTGTAAAAATGTATTTTTTTTAGCAACAAATACGTTATTATGCATCACAATTTAAAGAATTAGGGTGCTGGTGAGGGTTCAATAGTGTGACTCTCCTGTGTCATGCAGCATCAACCAAGGTCACTTAATGACAGATATTAGCTGGTCAGTGGTCTCTTCTGATGTGTCCAAGATGGTTTCATTCAAATGTCTGGCCCCTTGGCAGGAAAACACAGATGACTGGGCGCAGCTGGAACCACTGACCAAAGCACCTACATGTATCGTTTCAGGCTTAGTAATCTTGGAATAATTAGACTTATTATATCATGGATTAAGACTCTCAGAAAATGCTCTAAGAGTCTAAGGTGAAAACAACAGGGCTTCTTATAACCCAGCCTTCGAAGTTCCAGAACATTTCCACTTTCACATTCTGTTGGTCAAGCAACTCATGAACTCCTGCCAGGAAGTAAAGAGAAGGGAATTACAATGTACTTTTCAATAAGGCAAGTCATTAAAATTTGCTGCCATATTTAATCTACAATGTAAGCTATAGGCTCAAATACTTGGAAACTCTTTATTGCTCTTCAGATATTCTGTTGCTGGTTGAAATCCCCAAGAAATCAGATTCTAAGATGGAGGCAGAAGGATTATTAGGGAGTACTTTTGGAATAAAATCCTGTGAAGGAAAAAGAAGGAAGCAAAAACTAGCAGCTGGAAAAGTTGAACTGTGATACAGTTTCACTGGATATCTCAGTTGACCCTGTGGTATTTCAGAAAATGCGTTGACTATACAGAGCTGCTTGAGTTGGGGAAACGAAATCAAGCGTTATCTTCTGGAAGCCCTCCCAGTAACCATGATAGTATGTCATTCATTTTGAAGGAGGAGAATCACAGTCTACCATATGTTCACATTCAAAACACATCAACTACAATATTTCTCTAAAGAGATAAAAGTGCTACTCTATAGAACTCTTGAAAACCATGATAGAACACTTAATAATGGAGCAGGTGTACAGGTATTAAAACAGCACTACCTTTTTTTCTAAATAAGTGTAATTCAAAATAAAAAGTTAAGGTTTACAGATTCAGGGGAGACCTTCAAGATGGTGGAGGAGTGAGACGTGAAGATCACCTTCACCCCACAAATACATCAGAAATACAAATAAAGAGAAAACAATGAAAAGAATTGAGGACAGTCTCAGAGTCCTGTGGACACAACCTTAAATGCACCAACATTCAAATTATAGGTGTCCCAGAAGAAGAACAGAAAAAGAAAGGGACTGAGAAAATATTTGAAGAGATTTTAGTTGAAAACTTCCCTATTATGGGCAAGGAAATAGTTAATCAAGTCCAGGAAGTGCAGACAGTCCCATACAGGATAAATCCAAGGAGAAGCATGCCAAAACACATATTAATCAAACTATCAAAAATTATATACAAAGAAAAAATTTTAAAAGTGACAAGGGAAAAACAACAAATAACATACAAGGGAATCCCCATAAGCTTAACAGCTGATCTTTCAACAGAAACTCTGCAAGCCAGAAAGAAATAGCAAGACATATTTAAAGTGATGAAAAGGAAAAACTTACAACCAGGATTACTCTACCCAGCAAAGATTTCATTCAGATTCTATGGAGAAATTAAAACCTTTACAGACAAGCAAAAGCTAAGAGAATTCAGCACCACAAACCAGCTTTACAACAAATGGTAAAGGAACTTATCTAGGCAGGAAACACAAGGGAAGGAAAAGACCTACAATAACAAACCACAAACAATTAAGAAAATGGTCATAGAAACATACATATTGATAATTACCTTAAATGTAAATGGATTAAATGTTCCAACCAAAAGATATAGACTGGCTGAATGGATACAAAAACAAGACCCATACATATGCTGTCTTCAAGAGACCTATATCAGACCTAGGGACACATACAGACTGAAAGTGAGGGGAGGGAATAAATATTCCATGCAAATGGAAATCAAAAGAAAGCTGGAGTAGCAATTCTCATATCAGACGAAATAGACTTTAAAATAAAGACTATTACAAGAGACAAAGAAGGACACTACATAATGATCAAGGGATCAATCCAAGAAGAAGATATAACAATTGCAAATATTTATGCACCCAACATAAGAGAACCTCTCTACATAAGGCAAATGTTACCAGCCATAAAAAGGGGAATCGACAGTAGCACAATCATAGTAGGGGAACTTTAACACCCTACTTTCACCAATGGACAGACCATCCAAAATGAAAATGAATAAGGAAACACAAGCTTTAAGTGATACATTAAACAAGATTCACTTAATTGATATTTATAGGACATTCCATCTAGAAAGAACAGAATACACTTTCCCCTCAAGTGCTCATGGAACATTCTACAGGATAGATCATATCTTGTGTCACATATCAAGTCTTTGTAAATTTAAGAAATTTGAAGTCATATCAAGTATCTTTTTCGACCACAATGCTATGAGACTAGATATCAATTACAGGAAAAACCTGTAAGAAATACAAACACATGGAGACTAAACAATACACTACTAAATAACCAATATATCACTGAAGAAATCAAAGAGGAAATCAAGAAATACCTAGAAACACATGACAATGAAAACACAACACCTAAAACCTATGGGATGAAGCAAAAGCAGTTCTAAGAGGGAAGTTTATAGCAATACAATACTACCTCAAGAAACAAGAAACATGTCAAATAAACAACCTAATCTTACACCTAAAGCAATTAGAGAAAAAAGAACAAAAAACCCCCCAAAGTTAGCAGAAGGAAAGAAATCATAAAGTTCAGATCAGAAAAAAATGTAAAAGGAATGAAGGAAATAATAGCAAAGACCAATAAAAATAAAAGGTGGTTCTTTGAGAAGGTAAACAAAATTGATAAACCATTAGCCAGACTCATCAAGAAAAAAAGAGAGAAGACTCAAATCCATAGAATTAAAAATGAAAAAGGAGAAGTTAACAACTGATATTGCAGAAATACAAAGGATCATAAGAGATTACTACAAGCAACTTATGCCAATAAAATGGACAACCTGGAAGAAATGGACAAATTCTTAGAAAAGCACAGCCTTCCTATACTGAACCAGGAAGAAATAGAAAATATAAACAGACCAATCCCAAGCACTGAAATTGAAACTGTGATTAAAAATCTTCCAACAAACAAAAGCCCAGGACCAGATGGGTTCACAGGAGAATTCTATCAAACATTTAGAGAAGAGCTAACACCTATCCTTCTGAAACTCTTCCAAATATAGCAGAGGGAGGAACACTCCCAAACTCATTCTCTGAGGCCACCATCACCCTGATACCAAAACCAGACAAAGATGTCACAAAGAAAGAAAACTAAAGGCCAATGTCTCTGATGAACATAGATGCAAATATCCTCAACAAAATGCTAGCAAACAATCCAACAGCACATTAAAAAGATCATACACCATGATCAAGTGGGATTTATTCCAGGAATGCAAGGATTCTTCAATATACACAAATCAATTACTGTGATACACCATATTAACAAATTGAAGGAGAAGAACCATATGATCATCTCAATAGATGTGGAAAAAGCTTTCAACAAGATTCAACACCAATTTTTCATAAAAACCCTCCAGAAAGTATGCATAAAAGGCATTTACCTCAACAGAATAAAGGCTATATATGACAAACCCATAGCCAACATCATTCTCAATGGCGAAAAACTGAAACCATTTCCTCTAAGGTGAGGAACAAGACAAGGTTTTCCACTCTCACCACTATTATTCAACATAATTTTGGAAGTTTTAGCCAAGGCAATCAGAGAAGAAAAATAAATAAATGGAAAACAAATCGGAAAAGAATAAGTAAAGCTGTCACTCTTTGCAGATGACATGATATTATACATAGAGAATCCTAAAGGTGCTACCCGAAAACTACTAGAGCTAATCAATGAATTTGGTAAAGTAGCAGGATACAAAATTAATGCACAGAAATCTCTTGCATTCCTATACATTAATGATGAAAAATCTGAAAGTGAAATTAAGAAAACACTCCCATTTACCGTTGCAACAAGAAGAATAAATTAGGAATAAACCTACCTCAGGAGAAAAAAGACTTGTATGAAGAAAACTATAAGACACTGAAGCAAGAAATTAAAGATGATACCAACAGATGGAGAGATATACCATGTTCTTGGATTGGAGGAATGAACATTGTGAAAATGACTATATGACCCAAAGCAATCAACAGATTCAGTGCAATCCCTATCAAATTACCAATGGCCTTTTTCACAGAACTAGAGCAAAAAAATTCACAACTTGTCAGGAAACACAAAAGACCCTGAATAGCCAAAGCAATCTTGAGAAGGAAAAACGGAGCTGGAGGAATCAGCCTCCCGGACTTCAGAATATACTACAGATTACTTCAGTAATCAAGACACTATGGTACTAGCACAAAAACAGAAATATAGATTAATGGAACAGGATAGAAAGCCCAGAGGTAAAGCCATGCACATATGGTTACCTTATTTTTGATAAAAAGATGCAAGAATATACAATGGAGAAAAGACAGCCTCTTAAATGAGTGGTGCTGGGAAAACTGGACAGCTACATGTAAAAGAATCCAATTAGAACACTCCCAAACTCAATACACAAAAATAAACTCAAAATGGATTAAAGACCTAAATGTAAGGCCAGACATTGTAAGAATCTTAGAGGAAAACATAGCCAGAACACTCTATGACATAAATCACAGCAAGATCCTTTTTGACCCATCTCCTAGAGAAATGGAAATAAAAACAAAAATAAACAAATGGGACCTAATGAAACTTAAAACTTTTGCACAGCAAAGGAAAACATACACAAGACACAAAGACAAACCTCAGAATGGGAAAAAAAAATATTTGTAGATGAAGCAACTGACAAAGGATTAATCTCTAAAATTTACAAGCAGCTCTTGCAGCTCAATATCAAAAAAGCAAACAACCCAATCCAAATATGGGCAGAAGACCTAAACAGACATTTCTCCACAGAAGATATACAGATTGCCAACAAACACATGAAAGGATGCTCAGCATCACTAATCCTTTGCAAATTGCAAATCAAAACTACAATGAGGTGTCACCTCACACCGGTCAGCATGGCCATCATCAAAAAATCTAGAAACAATAAATGCAGGAGAGCGTGTGGAAAAAAGGGAACCCTCTTGCACTTTGGTGGGAATGTAAATTGATACAGCCACCATGGAGAACAGCATGGAGGTTCCTTAAAAAACTAAAAATACAACTACCATACAACCCAGCAATCCCTCTACTGGGCATATACCCCGAGAAAACCACAATTCAAAAAAAGTCATGTACCCCAATGTTCATTGCAGCTCTATTTACAATAGACAGGACAAGGAAGCAACCTAAGTGTCCATCAACAGTTGAATGGATAAAGAAGATGTGGCACATATATACATTGGAATCTTACTCAGCCATAAAAAGAAACGGAATTGAGTTATTTGTAGTGAGGTGGATGGACCTAGAATCTGTCATACAGAGTAAAGTAAGTCAGAAGGAGAAAAACAAATACCATATGCTAACACATTTATATGGAATCTTAAATTTTAAAAAATGGCTGTGAAGAACCTAGAGGCAGGACAGAGATAAAGATGTAGACATAGAGAATGGACTTGAGGACACGGGGAGGGGGAAGGGTAAGATGGGATGAAGTGAGAGAGTGGCATGGACATATATACACTACCAAATGTAAAATAGATAGCTAGTGGAAAGCAACTGCATAGCACAGGGGGATCAGCTCATTGCTTTGTGACCACCTAGAAGGGTGGGATAGGGAGGGAGACGCAAGAGCGAGGGGATATGGGGATATGTGTATATTTATAGCGATTCACTTTGTTATAAAGCTGAAATTAACACACCATTGTAAAGCAATTATACTCCAATAAAGATGTTAAAAAAAAAGATTTACAGGTTCAACTACCAAAATTTATTAACAAAAACCGTGTGTTTTGACTAAATGTTTCTCAATCTATTATATAAATTGCAATCAGTTACCATAATATACCTAATTTATCTAAAACTCCTCTATTCATGAACTTTATTTAAGTAAGGAATATGGGATTTCTCTTTATTTGTTTTTATAAAACTATGTTAAGAATTACTTTATATTTCTTTTGCCAATTTATCTCTTTTCTAGAATATGTAATGACAAGAATATAAACAAAAAGCATTCTTAATTAATGCATTATTTTGCCTCTCTATATTTCCTATCCATCACATTAGGGCACTTCAGTGGAAAGTTGCTAAACAGTACACAAGTAACATGAAATGTGAAAGATGACAATAGATGGACAGTGATATTAATCATCTTGTATCTGAGGAAATACATAGGTTTATTTGTTAAACGTTTTATGCTCATGCCATAAATTCCTGAGAAATAAGGTTACAATCTGGAAATTACATTGTTATTTTTCATTTTAGAGATATAGTCATTTTTTTAAGGAAAAGTACTAACATAATTTCATATATATCTCTATTGCAGCCAAGTCTCTCATTCACATATTTGTGTGAAAGATTGAAATAAATTTGGGGCAAGCAGACTTTTCAAAAAAAAAAAAATCTGTATGACACACCTGTTGCTAAAGAGTAAAAATAACTTGATATATGCAATCAAATTGTAACTACCTTTTAATGAATCTGTGTGTGTGTCTGTGTGTATGTGTGTTAAAATTAGAAGGCAAAGGTATTTTAAAACACTAGAAATTTTATAACTAATCAACTAGTTTTTCTTTACTGTGTCATTTTTAAATGTTTTACATTTTCAATTGCAATCAATTTGTTAATGTCATTATAGATGTTAATTTTCACTATGATGACTGATTTAATGTTAAAAATACACAAAAGTGTGTTGTGGTTAAATCCAGAGAGAAACATATCTGAAACATCTGAGTCACACTCTTCAAAACGAGAGAGAGAGGAAATATGGAAGGAATACTGGACTCGGATTTGCATCCAACTAGAACCATTGGGGCCTTACTCTTCCCTCCAGCCTCCCCTCTCTAGGCAACTTGCTGTTTCCTCACACAGTGGATCATTTTATCAGGGTAAAGATTCAGCCATCAATTTCACCATGGTTCTACAGATCTAGGAGAACCCACACCTCGTACCCATTAACGAGAGAGACCACTGTGTGGGCCACAGCTGGAAGAGAGCTCTCAGAGGCGGCTCTGACTTCCCCAAAGCTGCCAAGAGGGGTCAGAACACGAACATAGAAATTGAGGAAGTTAACACCTGGTGGAGACACTCACAGTGAGATTTTTCATTCATGAGGGAGCCAGAAGATGAATTTCTTGCCCTTCCTACTTGTAACCAAATATTTGGAGATGTGAGAATTTCATGCAGCCTCACAGGGAATGTCTTACGTGACCTAACATGAGCGGGATTTTGTGAAGTTGTGGCCAGTTTACTAATTTGTCACTTTATTTTTGATTTTTTTCTCCTTCCCTGGTTCAGTTCCGTTTTCTCCCATGCTTACCTGTTTTCTTGGGAGCCCAGACTAACAAAGGAGGCTAATCAGAATATTTATATATTTTTTAAGATGACTCATTTGGGGTAATATACTCTCTTAAATTTTAAAATCTTGATTTTTTATTTTAAAAATGTTCCCATTTTCTTGTAGCCATACTTCATATATATATGAAAGTGTGTATTGTATTAAATAACTGGACATCTCAACAAGTTTTCCCAGTTTTCAAAAGAAATTCATAATGATAATTTTATAATAATTCTTGTGAGGTATAAGAAATTATCTTCACCACATGTAGGAAATTTTAAATATTTACAAGAATAATATTGAGGTGTAATTTGTGAACATCACCTACATGTATAGGTTTCTAACCCACATGAGGGCAGGGAAACTGTTCATCTTAGTCACTTTTCTTTCTTTAATGCCTAATAGTGAGTTCAGCGCTAGGAGAGACAATACATTAAATCAATAAATTAAGCACCTTAAAGATTTGGTGTCAAATCAATGACTTCAGTTCTCATTCACCGATTATTCCCATTAGTCAAAATTCTATTTGTTTTGAAAAGTCAAAACAAATGATCTCTCTGTAATTCTCAGTTTTGTATGTGGGTAATTTATATTGAGGTTAATAAGAATGTGAGATATATTGAATACTCTAACCACTACCCACTAATCACATACTTAAAATATTGATTTTTAAAATAGTAGTATTAATAATTTCTGTAAGTTTAGTCCTTTATGTGCTATGGGATGTCACATCCAGGCCAGTTTCTTTCTTGCATTTTTGTTCCTAGATTCCAATACTCCTACTCAATCCTAAATATGTCTTTTTATAAACGAGGTCACTAAAATATTTAACATGTATTTATCACCATGTTTAATGATATTTAGTTTTTTCTCCAATTTGAAGTTAACATAACAGGTCTAACTTTAAATATGTTTTAGAAAAATGACATTTTTAACTTAGCAGTTTAATAAAGGATAATGAAAAAAAGTGGCATACATTTTTATTTCCCTAAACAATGCTCTGGCACACCTATGTTTCATATCTAAATATCTTGCTATTTGATATGACTCAGATATCTGTATTTCTGTATTGAATTTATGTCACTTCATTGAAAGGAGATAACTGTAAATTATAGCTCAAAATTAGGGAAAAAGTATAATGCGTATGTTCAAAATTTTTAATGTTAATATTACTTCATAGATTGGAAAACGATTCTTTTTAAGAATGTTACTAAGAATCACTCTTCAATTTTTTATTTCATCAAATAAATGAAATTATATGTAAATATATACACAAAATCATCTTTAATTGTAACATAAAATCGTTCATTTAAACTCAAGATTATTTATAAGGCATGTGAAATTTTTTGCAAGTATTCACTTTTAAGTGAAAATCACGATGCCAAAGGAAATAATAAATTAAAGTCTCCATCTGAAGACATTATTTTCTTGAAATTTATTATGATCCTGCTTTTAATTGTTTATTAAAAAAACAAAGTTTATGAAACAGAGCAAATTAACTACATGTGTTTATGACTTATCCTCCACACACCATTAAAACAAAAGTAAAGGAGCGTTCATTTTTTTAAGAAATAAAAGAGGATACTGTTAAACCTAGAAGAACAAAGAGAATGAGAAAAGAGACATGGTCAGGCAATGAATGTCAATAGAGTTTAGGGAAGATGGATATCAGCTAGAAGGGGAGTGATTGACAGCAGGGTTTAGGTACCTACAACCCAGTAGGCTAAAGAGATCCTTGTTCTTGAGAAAGAATTATGTTAGCCCTAACAGATTCCTGAAAGGCACAAACAGAACTTAAAGCAATGGGGCCAGAGGTATTTTGAAACTGGTAATGAGGCTGAAATTTGAGAAATTTAGTCAAAGTAATTCTGCAGAGTGGCTGCAAAAGCTGGTCCCTCTATAACCTCTATATTTCAGGCAGGGAGTAGTGAACTTGTATTTTCTGCAGAAGAAAGAGCTAGACTGACTCTTCATTTGGTGAAGCCACGTGCTTTGTTGTGTGTGTGAAGCTTAGTGCTATAAAAAGGGATGACTGGAAATTGACATACACCTTGCTGGGTTCACCTCTGTCCCTTTACCTTTCTTATTCCCCAAATATTGAGAACCAGAGGCATTCCTTCCTCAAGGGAGACATTAAGCAACACTTAAAAAAGGTACTCATGGGCTTCCCTGGTGGCGCAGTGGTTGAGAGTCTGCCTGCCGATGCAGGGGACGCGGGTTCGTGCCCCGGTCTGGGAAGATCCCACGTGCCGCGGAGCGGCTGGACCCGTGGGCAGTGGCAGCTGGGCCTGCGCGTCCGGAGCCTGTGCTCCGCAACGAGAGAGGCCACAACAGTGAGAGGCCCGCATACCGAAAAAAAAAAAAGAGGTATTCAGATACTTACATTTGAGGGTGTGGGGCACACAGCAAAATGGCCTGATGGCTGTCTGATCATTCTTCTATTCAAAAGTCATACACCAAACTCTAGAGTGATGTAGGGATTATTCTACTTGCATATTAATCTTTAAAATGTTCCTTTGTAAATTATAGTATGTATTATATGATCCCCCTCTCCTCCCGTCACTGTTGAACTCTAATGTATTATCTTGCTTTATTCTTCTTAAAGTTTGCACAAAAGTCTGAAATTATTTTTCTTATTCATTTGATCACTACTGTCTCTACTTCAATATGATAAAAGCTACATGAAATAAGGGGCTCGGTCTGCCTTGTCCATTGCAATGGTATCAGATGGCATGCACCTGGGGTGGGAGAGGACGTACTGTTTATTGTGGAGTTTCTAGATGAAATAAAGATTTCTCGATGGGACACAAATGAAGAAAAGGGGCCGGTCTTGCAAATATATAGGTAGCAGAGAGTTCAGGAATAAATAGAAAAATAAACGCAGATGTCCTGGGGCATGATCTGACAGATAAAAGTCTTGTGTGGCTGTAGCAGAGAGAAGAAAGTAGAAAATAGTGTGAAACAAGTAGAAAAGAGGTAAGCAGACTCCAGGGAATCTGGGAAGAAATTTCCTGACATCAAAAGTCTTCAAGATTGGCCTGAGTTTATCCCCATTTTCTTAAAAAATATTATTACATTATTACATGTATCATTGTGTTTGATACAGCACTTGGCATTTCTTTATCATGTATCTAAACAAGCCAGAAAATCATCTTCCCTCTTCATTTGTGAAAGTAAACAGAGGTTTTCCCCTATAATCTTTGCTTTTCCCCCTCCAAGCTTGCAATGTGTTCTATACCGTCTTCTAACATCTAGCATAGGATAAATTAGCCATGACAACTTCAATCATAATTTTATTATCCCATTGAGGCAGTGCTAATAACAGACATGCATCTCCCTAATTTTTAGTAACAACTTCAAATAGCAAGCACACAATTTCTGAACAAAATGTATCACTGTGATTTTCCAAGAGTTAACAGTTTATTTGTTGCAATAATGTGAAATTTATACTCTAAGGGTTATACAAACAGGGCATATCTATTGATACATGAGACTTACTTAAGAACATTGGTACTTTGTATTTGCTTTCATTTTTCTTAAGAGGAAGAATGCAATTAAACATATTATAGCTGTTAAAGAATCTACAAGTCTATAAAGGTGAATATAGCCAATGCCCATCTTGGTCATAATTTGCCATAGTCTGCAGTGTGATGACAAAATGTGGTCATCATAATAAATAACATTTCGTGTCCTGTACTGAACCACAGCTGGTGGATTCTTATTGAAGTGATAGAAATTAGTCTACAGAGTATGCTGTGAACTTTACCTGGAACTAGAAACCCAGAAATATCACTCCAGGATAGAATTTCTCTGTCCAGTGCCCACACCCTGAATCCCATCATTACTGTGATATACAGCATGTTAATCTCTAAAGCAGAATCTGCCCTGAAGGCAATAAGCTTAATAGTCTCATTTTGTTGCATCTCTCTGGAGCCAAATTTTAGCCATTTCTAATGTGCAATTTTACAGACTCTGGTACTGAAAAAGTTGACAAAGTGGCAGGAAATAAAAGAGCTCACATCAAAGCCCTTATCTAATGATATGAGCTTTACCCTGAAGAATTACTTGCCTTCAAGGGAGAACATCAGAGCAATTGGAAGATTTTTTTGAGATGTACTGTAAAGAAAATAAGAGACTGATCTACATCAGTGCAATGCTGGGGTTTTCTACTTGGTGCCTCCTCTTTATAACATTGCATGCTAATGTACAACGTTGTCCATTGTGCACTTTTTCCCTTGCACATTTTTGTGCTGGTTGGAAATTTATAACACTTGGACTTTGATTTGTGAAAGTAGCTTCCTTAGGCAAATTTTGATTTTAGAAACTGAGCTAGAAGGAAAAAAATATAGATGTCCCAGTGGCTGAAGTGTCCAGTTACAATGATAAAAGTCTTAGTCTATCTGTCCATTTCAGAATTTGTAATTTTTAGTATCCTTGCCCTAAACGAAGCCTTCCAAAAATAGAATACTATGGAGACAACACACAGAGTTTCCAGGTTAAAAAGTAAAACCTCAATCAGCTAAAAATGACAAATATTTTATGATAGTATATTTACTCAGTAAGTATTAAACTCACAAAATGAATAAGATGTTCTCAACTCTCAGGGACTGAAAAATTAAATGAATAAAGAGTATTTAATATTCATCCAAATAATTTCAAAACACAATGGGAAAAGATAGCAGTAAGAGAAATACAAATGCAGGTCTATGACATTCCAGTGTTTATGTAGATGTTTTGACCTAGGGAATCTGAGACAGTTTATGAAAGATGTAGACAAAGAGTTAATCATTAGGCAAAGGTCTAGCCATCACCAGCTTTGAAGACATGTAGAGCAAATATGCCATGAAGCTCATATATGGCCAGCACAATTCACATCAAGAGTTTCCCTTTCTCTGTTGAAACTTGCATAGTTGTTAGTTTGCATATTTACTTTGCAATAGTATGAGATATAGAATAGGTACTCAATAAATATTTGTTTAATGAATCTATATCTACACATCCTTCCCCACCCCCCATTTTTTTTCTTTTTTCTTTTTGTTCTTGAATTCTCTGCTTTTCAGTTTTTACATAGTTGATATTTAATAAGTATTTCCTTCTTTCTTCCCCTTTTGTCTTATTCCCTCAGGCTAATCAAGTTCCAAACTCAACTAGAGTCAGAATTCTAATTTGCATTAGGCCTATAGGGTGATGTTGAATGAGCCTGAAGGTAAAGCATTTTGCCTTGAGCTTCCCAGGCAAGTATCATTTTAGATGACTGCCCTAGAAATGTTGGAAGTATAAATGCAACAGTGAGAGTGGATGTTCATTAAATTAATGTCTATATCTTAATATAAGAAAGTTACTTGATTTGTGAAGGAAAAAGCTACTCCTTGAATATCTGTTTTTGGAATATATAATGCAAGTGTAAAATACACAAAGAAATTGTCAATATCCTTAAGATTTCAAATGTATTTTCATATAATAAAAGTATATTTCTGAGAATTCCCTGGCAGTCCAGTGGTTGGGACTCAGTACTTTTATTTCTGAGGCTTGGGTTTCATCCCTAGTAGGGGAAAATAAGATCCTGCAAGCCACATGTGGCCAAAAATATATATATACATATATTCTAAAATTATTTTATAGTCTTCCATATGTTTGAATATGTTACATTTTTATTTTAGTCTCTGTTTCTTTTTTTTTCTTTTTTGTTAATCAATTTTAAAAGACATTTATCTATTCTTCATACCAAAGAATGAACTTTTGGATATTTTTATCTTTCAAATTCATTTACTCATTTTCTATTTCATTCATTTAAGCCTTTATTTCTATTGTTTTCCTTTCCTACTTTTTGGTTTTCTCTACTGGTTTTTTGTTGTTGCTAAATTTACTAACATAAGCACTAAGAATTTCTCTTTAATCATGTGTTGAGGAAATGTCGTTAAAAACAATATCTCAAAACAACCTAGAAAACACCTCCACAGAGGTAAAAGAGAAAGGAAACAACTTTGTTATTGAATAAGCATTAAACGAATGTGCTGCACATCAGAAGCAATGCACTAAGAGACTCTGCCAAAACAAAGAAATCTCACCCCAAGCCAGCAGATAGGACCCATGACATATGTGTTCTTAAGAATGGATAAAGAAGATGTGGCATGTATATACAATGGAATATTACTCAGCCAGAAAAGAAATGAAACTTGAGTTATTTGTAGTGAGATGGACGGACCTAGAGTCTGTCATACAGAGTGAGGTAAGTCAGAAAGAGAAAAACAAATACCGTATGCTAAGACATATATATGGAATCTAAAAAAAAAAAAAGAAGAACCTAGGAACAGGACAGGAATAAAGACTCAGAAGTAGAGAATGGACTTGAGGACATGGAGAAGGGGAAGGGGAAGCTGGGGTGAAGTGGGAGTAGCATCGACATATATACACTACCAAATGTAAAATAAATAGCTAGTGGGAAGCAGCTGCATAGCACAGGGAGATCAGCTCAGTGCTTTGTGACCACCTAGAGGGGTGGGATATGGAGGGTGGGAGGGAGACGCAAGAGGGAGGGGATATGGGGATATATGTATACATATAGCTGATTCACTTTGTTATAATGCAGAAACTAACACTATTGTAAAGAAAGTATACTCCAATAAAGATGTTAAAAAAAAAAAAGATAACTAGTAAGTTGTTCTCAAGTAGAAGAATTTGACAGCACCATTGGTCAAACACAGTTCCTCACAATGCACCTGGTAACTTGGATGCCCTTTTCCGTTTGCTAACTGAATTCATCCAAAGGAAAAATAATCTCCACATATCGTTATAGTAAGAGGTAGTTGTGCAACTTGGAAGGAGGTGCCTGTTGACGTCAGGCTCCTGTCCTCCCGTAGACAGTGGCGGGTAGGATCTCGCTTCTTTGATGGTTCCAGTACAAAGACACGGTCCTTGAGAAAGACACTTTCTGGGTTGCAAATTTGTCAAGGGGTTAATTTAGCTTCTAAAAAGATTTCCGTATGCTTCAAAGAGACAAAGAATTTATGATGACAAGTTTTCTAAAGAAAATACCTTAAGAAAAGGGAGTCGGATGTCTCTTCCTTTATTTTCAACAGTCAGAATGAAGCCTCCTATTTTCAGTTTGTAGTTGCCTTAACAAATGAAAGAGTTTTTAGGCTGCTGAGCGTCAGCTTTGCCAGGGGTTTCATGTGCTGCCCCCAGCATCTCCACCTTTTAGGTGCGTAACATTGATTAGAATTGGCTGTAAGAGTACAGGAGTGGGAATTCCCTGGACCTCCCATCTTCCCAGCATTATTATAATGGACCCAAGGAACAGAGGAAATGTGATACAAATTATAATGGGGGAACAGATCAGGAAAGGTTTTAGAGAGTTATCATTAAAAAAAAAAAGACATGAGGCTATTCCCCCTAATCTAATATACTAGGTAAAGTGGAGGGCTGATAGTTGAATTTTTAGCAAGGACCACGCAATGGGGGACTCTCACCCCAGGGCCCTTGGGTACACACTTTGAGAAATACTCCATGAACGCACTGAGAACCTGGGGAAGGTGAAATGTGACGAACTGACTCAGAAACATTACTCTGCCAGCTGGACATATACGGGAGGCTGGAAATGAGAAGGCAAATTTGACACTAAAGCAAGAAAAATCTAGATTTAAAAGCTGGTAAAATATGCACAAGTCCATGCCATAAGAGAAGCAAAAATGTGGCAAAAATTACCCACAGAAAGGTTTAGCCCTCTTTTTTATCTTTGCAGCATTTGATAGAGCTGAATATTATGTTTTCAAACATTCCCACCTCCACTTTGAATGCCTTAATGATGTATTTACCTTTTTATAATTTCTTTTCTAGTATTTTCTGGACTTTTAAATGCACTTCCTTGTCCCTAAACATAGGCATCCTCCAAGGCTAACTGGCTTCTGCTATTCTCCTAAGAGCAGGAGCCTGGAAGTTCAAATATCAGAGCCTTTCCATGCTTAAACTGCCAAGGATGTGACTTGTAACTTGTCCTCTAATAAGGCTTAGACCAGATATTTACGAAGTTCTGTACAGCAGCAACAAATCCTATGACATCTAAAAATCTTAATAGCAAATAATTTAGAGGCTTTTTATTTATTTGATTATTTTCCTTCAGGCAATGTCAATCTTAACCTTAATTAGTAATTTCGGGGGATGGTTTGTGGCAGGATGAATTGGGAGATTGGGATTAACATATATACACTAATATGTATAAAACAGATAACTAACAAGGACCAGTTATATAAATAAAAAGTAAAATAAAATTCAAAAAAAATAAAATAATTTCATATACATTTGCTATATTGTGTAGGTTCTGCATCGGATTGTGCCCACACAGTAGTAATTTGAAATGATTCTCTAGATGTGGAAGAATGGTAATATTTCAGCACCTACTTTCAACACTAATTCTCTGGGAATAAATGCCCCAAATTGAAACAGAATAGTATCTTCTCCTTGCCCCAAGAGCCTATCATGGTTCTCACATATCAGGAGCACAGAATAAAGCATTCAGGAGAAGTGAGAGTCACCAGTCTTCCCTTTTAACTTTTGTACTGACTTTAAAGAAAAAATATTCCAAATGCCCATGGCTAGACCTGAAAAAAGTCTATTTTATTTTTTCTACTTTAATCACAATGTGATCAATAAGTGATCATAAGTTTAGTTCATCTGCCTGCTTGCTTTTATTTTGATCTCTTTGTTCTTTTATTCTATCTCCACTCCTTTACCTTCATGTAGTTTTTGCCTTTCAAATTTGTGAAATTTACTTAGAAACTGATGAATTTCAGTTTCTATGCTAATGAAATCTTCCTTTTTTTGAATATGCTGTTAGCACAACTCAGCACATGAATGCCTTCAATCTGTCCCAGAACAAAGAATCAGCACAGGAGGGGAAACCATTATGAAGTTTACAAAGTATATGATGTTTTAGATAAATGTGCTGTGTTGTGAGGAAAGCTAAAGGAGGACTTAGCAAAGGAAGAGAAGAAACTGTGCTGTCAGTACCAAGAATCTGTATTGTTCTTGAGGTAATTTGGGTGCTCTTGTGATGCCCAGGGCCCAAACCAGCATTACCATAAGCAACATGACAAGTGGGTATCTCTTAGTGATTGGTACTTATGTCAGAGAAGACAATGTGAAAAAAAGTGTGTGTTCAAATGAGAAACAGCAAATATAAAATTAAGTCCATCTTTTGATTACAGAGGCTTGTCAGTCACTGTTAAATCAAAGGCAAGGAGTAGAGGTGTTTGTAATATGAGGACTTGCAAACAACTGGTTTTGTATGGTTTTAGATTGAGCCTCCCTGTTTTGTTGTTGTAGTTGTTTATTCACGAAGAGATTTATATATCACTTTATGAACCCTGTCAGAGTGGGCATTTGACTCTCTTTTCCTTTTGGTAACCTGAGTCACCAGTTTTGGGGTCTCTTAGTACTCAATCCTTTATTTTCCCCCTTCCCTGTTACCCTTTAATGTTACCCTCTCTTCCTATTTTCATACTTTAACTTTTCCTCTGTTCAGCAGAAATCTTCCAGTAAGCACATTAATCTTCCAGGAAGCCTTAAATCAGCATCAGTAATTCATTTCTTCTTTCGTAAATATTTATTGCACATTTTCTCTGCACCAGTCCTGGTGCTAAGTGGTGAGAATACATATCGAGCCAGACTCACATGATCTCTGCTCTCAGAGAGCTTCGAGTTCTTTAGAGAACAAAAATATTAAGCTAGTAATATTCATAAAGTGCGATGAGCATCAGGAAGAGGGAAGTACAGGCATCTTTGGGACATACAGCATGAGGACCTCATCTTGTTAAGAAATCAAGGAATGCCTCCTGAGAAAAATAAATGTTTAAGGTGAGATGTGAAAGTTGCATTGGAGAGAAGGTGTGGAAAAGTGTAGTAAGTATAGGAAACCTATGGAAATGCCTTCTGATGAGGGTTAGTTTAGTATATTTAAAGAGTTAAAACAGGGAGTGATTGTACTTTATTCTAAAACAAATGAGAAGCTGTTAAAACGTTAATAATGAAAATTACAGATTGAAATTGGATGTGTTTGTGGAGGTGGTTTGGAGCCAGAGTGAAAAGAAGAAACAGATGCAGGTATTTATGTAGCATCAGCATACACATACCTCAAGTTTTTGCTCACGCTGTGACTTTTAGATCACTATTCTTCTGCCCTTTTGTGATCCTGGAATAACCTTCTTCTTAGAGACTTAAGCCATTGGCCACACATCTCTACAACCCTTCTCATCCATATTCTCTACCCACTTGCAGCCCCTTACTTTCAGTGAATTCTTCACACTTGCCACTGTCTTCTTCTCAATTACAAATTCTGCCATTATCCTATGTGACATCAACACCCATAGAGGGATCCAAACAATACCCGGTCGCCAAGCGCGCAGAGCTACACCTCCTGCATGATGCGCCTCCATCCTCCTAAGACACTCAGATATTGTAGTAGGCTTTGAAAATGTTTCCCAATCTATCAAAATACACATCTTAAATAAAACAACCACAGTAATTCATAATTCTCCCATAACATGGAAGAAATATGGAAGACCTATATTTAGTGCAATTTGGTAGTAAATAAAAGACTAAACAGGCTATTATGATGTCTTAATGAAGAAGGAGGAGGATGTCTTTGTAAATCTAGATTCACACACCCACAAAAAAACAAACGAAAATTTAAAAATTATAAAAAACAAAAAAATCCAAACAAACTCCAGTCCAAACAAAACATCTTAAGGTGAATTCTCAAGTAAATCTTGGGAGTGGTAGAATATATAGACATATTCTAGAAAAGTGTCTAATTAATTTTACAATAAATTGGAAATAATTACTAACTATTAAACTGGTAAAAATATAGCAATTATATATTGAACAATGCAAGCATTATTAATTTAATCCTACTGGAAAACAAATGTAATAGATATATTTTTACCCTCTTTTGACATGTTAAAAATGGTTTAGGGTAATTAAATACTATCTGTAAGGTCATATAACCAGATCATAACAAATTTGAGTTTTGAAACCAAGTTGTCCAGACTGCAGGGCTCAAGCCTTTAACCACTATTAAATTTACCCAGAGAGCCAGGTTATTTGCAAAAAAAAAAGTAAGGTCTAGTCTTCCAATAAAGGGAAATATAATAATAAAACCTCAAATATCTATTATAAATCAGTGGACTTATTGCTTATATGACATTCATTTTGATATGACACCAACAAAATTGAAAGGAAATAACCTCAAGATAGAATTTAAAAGAAAACACATAATGTATAACTTGGTAGTGACGGAAAATGAAGGTCAAAACTAAACCAGTAAGAACCTCTTCAATATATTTCTTAGTTTGATTTTTTACTCTAATCTACAATTGCTCTTTATACCCCTAAAGAAGATAATTGTTTTTGCTAATTGCAGTTGCACCATCCTCAACTTCCTGGACCTCTCTGCAGCACTTGCCAGTATTAATCCCTTCCTTCTTGAAAATTTCCTCCTACTGAATTCAGGATTAATGAATTCTCTGAGGTTGTTTACCATTCTGATAGTACTTTCTCAGGTCTTTTTTTATTTTCACAGCATATGTTGACACTCACAAGTTCTGCCTTCAAAACTTTCATTAATTTAACTTGAAATTTTTGTGGGGAAGCATAGCATAATAATATCATTAGCTGACAAAAGTCATCGATCTCCTCAGTAGAATGATGTATATCTGATTATTTGCATAAATGTTACCTATTGGTTCTGGAGCCCATGGATAGAATCAAGTTCATATAAGAATCCCTTTGAGATCAGGCATCCTAGGGTAAAAACACCAAATTCATTATGTTTCCCATGAAATTACTTTGGTTTCGCCGAGAACAATCCACACCACTTTGGGCACTGCAAGGAAAGGGGCTGCCTCTAGTTCATTGCTGGTGTAGTGCCTACACTATAGCACAAAAGACAGTCATTAAAGGTTGTCAACTGAAAAATAAATTTTTTTTTGTTTTTAAATCATGATTTTTTTGGTCTCATTTTGTCTTCTTAGCTCTAGTTCTATATTGTATCTATATTTCTAGGTCATGATGAATTTGAAAATTAATGTGTTCATAATTAATCTTAGAAGCATAGAATTCTAGAAAATGGTTTTAAAAATTTTTGTTTTCTTAAAACAATCTAGACCTGACACTTCAGAATCACTTTTCACCTTCTCATCTTAGTCTCTCTACTATCCTCATTCCAGGCCTCCTTAACTCAAGAACATTTCATTACTTCTCTAACCCATCTGTCTGCTTTGATTCTCCCCCTAGTATGGTATGTTTTAGCCCATATTTATATTGATAATTTTAAAGCATTAATCTGATTATTCTTCTCATGTTCAAAAAAATCTTGATGGGTTCATAATTGGATACAGGCTAAATAAACATATTTAAAATCCCATTGAAGATATCTTTAATCTAACCATATCTATTCAACAACATCCAAATAATTAATTAGCACTTTTCTGTGTCCTACGATCTAACTATTCCTCCATGTTTTAGCTTTTGCTTTCCCACCACTTGAAATTCTCTCCCTATTTCACCTCTACATATCTAAATAGTGCTTATCTTTCCATACAGCACTTGAATGCCACCTTATTCCTGATTCTCAAAACCAGCATATGACATGATAAAATTAAATTAGTAGGAGAAAAGAATAATTACATGCATAGCATTGCAAAGAAATTCTTCAGAAATCACTGAAAAACATTAATATAGCTGTTAAGTGGAAAACAACAAAAACAGAGCTAATACTATATATATATTTAATGTTTTCAGTAATTCTCTTCTTCATTCTGAGTCAGGAAATCACCTCAATAAATATCTAATAAAAATTAAATCAATAGATACACAAAATTAAAACTTTCAGTCTGAATAGATATAAAAATATTAGAAACATAGTTGGTTTTGCCTATTTTGATTCTAAAAGATCTTAAATAAGGAAAAAAGAACTGCCTCAAGTACTTACAATTGTGAAAGTAAAAATATAATGAAACAGAGGAAAGAAGGAAACGGTGTTTGGATTGTTAGGAAAACACAAAGGTGAAAATTCAAGGAAACTTTAAAAAGATGAAGGATCTAATACAAACCACAGAATCTAACCACAGTCACATTTAACTCATTTTTGTAGGAAAAGCTGAGTCACTATTGTCAGGTTTTGCATGTTCAATGGTGCCAGGATGTCTTAAAGTTGGTCTATAGTCCAGTAAACCATTTATTTCAGCTAAGACAAAATGGTTTCCTGAATTTCTGCAACAGACATTAACAGTTCTGGAAAACTACTAAGAGACATATGTGTATGTATACATATATATGTGGATATATATGGTTATATATATACATACAGTAATTATACTAAAATAAAGCTCTCTATATACACACATACACACATGCACATACATTTTTCTTTGTTAAGTCAAAATTTTTAGATTTTTTACATGTGAATGCATCTTAATTATAGCAAAATAACAAGGTGAATCATTTTGTTTTGTTTATGACCAGGATAAAATTACTAAATAACTTTAAAAAAATTGCAATTTTGAAAATAATAGCAGTACAGTTCTTTGAAACACTCTTTAAAATGTAGTCTATTAGCCATTGAATGTTTTATGTTGTATTTAATACACATCAGAGATGTTTAAAGATATTATAACTTAATTTTTTGTATTTTGAAATATTATAAAATAATAGAGAAACATTTCTAGAAGTTCTTCAGTAGTTAAGTTTAATCAAGTAATTCACCATACTGGGATACATTTCAGAAAAAAAAATCTGGAGAGACTTTCAATCTTATAAATTTATTCTAATAACATTTTTTGGGTTAGTGTTCACTAATTTTGGAGGCTATCAGCAGTTTAAAACACTTGAAAAAATTTAACCATGAGAATTCACAATGTAATCGTGGCTACTTAAGATCTTGTATAATCATGCTATCAATCATCATAACAACTACTCATTTCAGGAGATTTAAATATCCGAGCATTGAGGTAAGAATTAGCCTAATTATCCACTTTACCACCAGATATAAATAACAATCTGCACAAATCTAGGATAGAGAAGAAATTTCAAGTACTTCCTCTTGACAGTCTCTTGAACTAGATTTTTCTTGGCAACCATTCAAGGAAAAGACAAGGGGGGGGGGGATTCTTCCTATAAGTAAAATTCACAATCATCAATTTTATAGCATATTATTAGGTTTTCATATGCAAAACTGTTAATGGAAAGCATTTTAAAATAAAGAAATGAAATAATGACACATACAGGTTCATTGGAATATTTATGTGGGATGAAATTTCTAAAAGGGTCATTTATTTGATTAAGCATATTTCTTAACATAGCTTTCACAAATCAGTAGTATTCATTGTTTAGATCTAAAGATTTATAAATGATAAAATAGACTTACAACAAATGAAATGATGGGTCAATGTATTATAAAAATCTATATGGCTTTGAAAGTATCCCACAAATATTTATTGAGCATCTACTATCATATTCTGAACTATGTGCTGAGAAAAATTTAAACAATTATATATATGTGTGTATATAATATATTCATAGGTAAATTGCATGTATTTATAGGTATATATATTTATAAGTAAAAGACCCATATTATTTTTGGAAATAGGTTCCAGAATTTTCAATACTATGGTAATTTTCAATACTGTGTTGTTATAACACACATACACACACACTCAAATTGGTGGCCAAGGGTAACACATGACTGCTTACTTTCAAGTCAAAATGTGACTGGAGTGTTTAGTCATATTAGTATACTTCTATATAAGCCCTATTTATGATAACACCTATAAGCAAACAGTAAAAATAAAAATAAAAATATAGTAGATACTGTGGAATGGCTTACTCAGCATCTGTCTTCTCTTTCAGTGTATCTCCTTGTCAGTAAAATCTGAACAGGGAATACAAAGCAACAAAGCAAAGAAAAATATATATATAATGGGGAAATATTGGAAAAATAATTTTTTCTCAGGCTCACAGCTAGTGTTTTGGATGTGATTAGGCTTCCCAAATTGATGCACCTGTGGAAGATCTAGACACAGAAAGTGAAATGAGGCCTTCTTCCTGCTCCTGCTCCTGCTCCTGGTGCTGCTAGCAAAATTCTTAGAGTCCTTGCATTTTCATGTCCCCTTGTGAGCTTCTTGAGTGATGGAGGGTTTGTTGTGCCAAGTGAGGCCCAATCCAGCAAGCAGTTCTCCCACTTTTAATTATCTTCTTGTCAAGAATTTGTAATAGGTCTAACAGAAACAGCTTCCTAATCCTTGACTCGCAACTTCTGCAGTGTATTCTTGAACTCATCCTGAACAGCAGTCTCCAAGCGCTTGAAATACATTGGTGTGCACCAAATTACCAGTATTAAATCACCTGCTAATCAAGGTAGTCAGGGTTGTTTCAGTTTTCTTTATCTGGCTTTAAGTGATATATCAACCATCCAATAAACAAACATAATTCTTCAAAGTGTGCAGTAATTCAAATATTGACAAAAATGCATTCCCAAAATTATGGTTTAACGAGTGATTTAAAAAGAATTAGAAGTGAAAAGCTTGACTTAGTCGTTCTGAATACAGAGGTGGCAGATTACACAAATGAGCAATGCTGTGATGTAACAGTTCAGCTTTTCATGTTCAGAGAGGAAAAAAGATTGCCAACTTAATAAACGCAAAAACAAAGTGAAACCTTGAAAACCTATCTCAAGAGTTTACTCTTGACCATTCATCTTTGAAATTTAGTAAAATTAAGTATTCAAAGAGAGCACATTATTTTGATAGCAACCTAGGAAGTCTACTGATAGCTATTGATATAAACATTTATATATATTCCAGTCCTGTGGCTTAAAATTCCATCTGTGTTCAGCCTCAAACCCTCCTCCAAATGCCAGACTTGCTTATTTCACTGTGTGTTTGACATCCCCTTGGATGTTTGGTAGGCATCTCAAATTTAGCTAAAGCAGCTATGCATCCCTGACTCTTCCGCCTCCCATATGGTCTCTACTTCAGGAAATATCACCACCACTTGCCATCTGGAGTCATCCTCCTTTCTATTTTGCCTCGTTTATTCTCACCAGCAACATCCATCTTAGAAAAATATATGTTTATATATATTCTAAATATGCACATGTAGTCATGTTGACTGTTATTACTCTTATCTAAGCATCATCATCTCTCCCTCAAATATTTCCCAAGCCTCCTAAAGAGCCTCTCTGCTTTCCCTCTTGACCTCGATAAATCTAGTCTTTCAGAAACTAGAACGATCATCTAAAACATAAACCTCATTACATTATTTCTATGCTCGATAATCTCCAATCACTAGGAATGAAATAACGCTTGGAATACAATCCAGTATCCTTCCTGTGACCTAGAGGTCCTACCTGCTTTGCTAATGATAAAGGATATTGTGCATCTTTTTATATGCTTAGGTGCCATGTGTATATATTCTTAGTTGAGGTGTTTGTTCAGATCCTTTGCCTATTTTTTAATTGGGTTGTTTATTTGCCTGATGTTGAATTTTAAGCATTCTTGTATATTTTGGAGGCAAGTCCTTTGTCAAATATGTGTTTGGCAAATACTCTTTTTTTGCCAGTCTGCATCTAGTCTTTTCATTCTTCTTTCACAGAGCAGACCCTTTAATTTTAATTAAGTCCAACTTAAATCAAGTTTTTCTTTCATGGATCATATTTCTGATGTAACTGAAAAATCATTAATTGCAAGGACACAAATCATCTGCCCTATGTTTTCATCTATATGTTTCATAGTTTTGTATTTACATTTAGGTCTATGAACCATTTAGAGTTAATTTTTTTCAAAATTGTAAGTTCTATATGTAGATTCATTTCTTTTTGCATGTGAGCATCCAATTTTTCCAGCACCATTTATTGAAAACTCTTTCTCCATTAAATTACCTTTGTTTCTTTGACAAAATATTTTTGACTGTATTTGTGTAATCTATTTCTGGGCTGTGTACTATGTTTCATTGACCTATGTGTCTATTCCTTTCTTCAATACCTTGGTGTCATGATTACTGTAACTTTATAGTAAATGTTGAAATTCGGTAGATTGAGTTCTCCAACTATGTTCTTCTTCCTTGTGGTGAGGGCTACTCTAGGTCTTTTGCCTTTCCCAATAAACTTTAGAATCAGTTTGTTGATTAGATATTTATCAAACCTGAGATATATATATAAATGTTCTTACAGGTTGTTATATGGAACAGTTGTTTCACATACAAAGATTCACTTTCAGATTGTGAATTTAAGACTTCTGATGTCTGTAATTAACAAATAAAAAGGCATTTTGAGAAAAGGCATCCAGTTTATCACCATTAAGTGTGATGTTAGTTTTAGATTTTTGGAGATGTTCTTTATCATAGAAGTTTTCTTAAGCCTGGCCCAAACAACACAAATCATAAAATATATTGATAAAGTGGACTCTTTTAAAGTCAAGAATATGTGTTCATTGAAAGATATCAAATGAGAGGTAAAAACAAGTTCAGAGAGTAGAAGATATTTGCAAAATATATCCTATATATATATATATAAATTTCCTGTAAGTCAATAAGAAAAAGACAGATATTTTTATAGAAAACATGTGCAGGACAGATCTGAATAACATGGGGAAGCTGTGAAAACTGAACTGATATTAGAACTACAGTCTACCGAAGGCCCGTTGCCAACTTGTGGCCAGATTGCTTGCTAAAATTAAAAAAAAAAAAAAAAAAAAAAAAAAAAATCAGTGCTTTCCATAGGTTTTAGACAAACCTAATAGACACAAAACATAATATGCAAAACGTGCAGGACACAATCAGAAATAATGAACTGCCACAGAAACAAATGATTTATTAGAAATGAGGGAGCTGTTGTATGGATTGTGAATAATTTAAGAAGCATCTTGGATACTTCCTCAGAAAATAGACCTCATCATGTCACAACCCTAGATAAGGTTATGTTTGTATTGTCCTTATTGTTGTTTACAAAACTTTCAGAATGTGATCCTTGACTGTGTTGTGCACCAGGTATTTTTTCCCCCGATCTTCCCTTTTTTTCTCAGCTCCTGTTAGTTTGTATTCTTACAGTTTTTTCAGATGAGCCAAATTATTTCCTGTATCTTAATCTTCTAACATGGTGTTTCCTGGGACCATTATTTGTGTACCTACTAAATCTTCTAGTAATTCCTCTCCTCCGCTCTTGCTTCTCAAATTGCTTTCCTGTAATTCTGCTTAGACTTCATTTTTACAGGAAGCCTGGCCTGACCCATTCTAGACCAGAATGCTACCATTTTTTATACACTTCCAATGGATAATATACTTCCATTTTGTCCTGCTGGTTTCCATCTCTGGGGCTTAGCATAGTGTTAGACACATAATAGCTGTGCAATCAATAAATAAATGAGTAAGGAACAGAAATAATAGTGTCAATGGCCAACTCTTAAAATTAAGAGCTGGCCTTATACTTTGGAAACTTTAGATTTTATAATATATACATAGAAATAGTAATGTGATTTATTACTCATTTTAATATGTTTTCTGAACACAGAGCTAAAAATAGTCTATGGCAGATATTTGGGGGAGCAAAGGAGAATTATCAGTTCCTTCACTTAAAATTTATTTAAAGCCCTCACTTTTTTATCATTGGAAGTTAAACATATTTGGCCTGGTATTCCAGGAATTTTTAAATGTCTATTGTCAGCTTTCAATATGAAACATTTGCATTTCTCTTATTTTCTAAAGAAGTTCAAGGTTACTAAAATGTTAAAGGATACACCATTTTTGTGTGTAAAATGCTATAGGACAAGATACATTTTATTCAGAAAAACTATTTTAAAGAAATGATAAATTTTCACTTGGGGGAAATGTCAAAAATCCAAGCATCAATACATAAAAATTGTCCCAGGAGTTAGCAATTCACAGTGTGGCTTATTAAAGTCTACTTTATTTTTGAATCTAATAGTAAAAGAGTGAAATACTGAATCATACTTGTAGAAAACATCAAGTGGAAAGAAAGATAACTTTTGAATACTTGTGATGCTAAGAAATTAGTTTTACTTATACTTGTCAAGTAAAAATATTATGAGACCAATGAACATAATTTTAAAATATGTTTTTACATCCATAAGGTACCATTTGTACCTTAACCCCTTAAAATATTAATTTGCCAATTCATTCACCTTTTCAAAGGTTACTACAGTTTGAATGCTATTTGATTCTGCCCTTTTTCTCTGTTACTCAGTCAGATGTAACCTAGAAAATCTTGTTCAAATATTTTATCTTTATCATCCAGTTAAAATTATGGACTTAGAGTAAATGCTCTAATATGTTGCCTTTGGTTTAAATATTCTTTGATTCTATTATTCTATAATCTGTTCCTTTATTTGCAAAACCTCACAAAATACATGCACACACATGCAAATTAAAAATAACAGAGGGGCTTCCCTGGTGGTGCAGTGGTTGAGAATCCGCCTGCCGATGCAGGGGTCACGGGTTCGTGCCTTGGTCCGGGAAGATGATCCCACATGCCGCGGAGCAACTAAGCCCGTGAGCCATGGCCGCTAGGCCTGCGCGTCCGGAGCCTGTGCTCCGCAACGGGAGAGGCCACAGCAGTGAGAGGCCCGCATACCACAAAAAAAAAAAAAAAAAAAACAGAGAAATGATGAAACTATTTTTTTCTTCACAATGGTTATTTACCTTTCTTTGCTGGCTTCATATTTTTCTACACACATAATTTTCATGTGGCTGTAAGGGAGACTCACATTGCTATGATAAGTCAAAAATGTCATATTTGAATTAATGGAGAGAATCATGATGAGATGAAAAACATTTTTTGTAAAAGCTTAGTCCAGAAAAGGGGATTTATAAACTGAGTGCTGTGTATTTCATAGCTTAAACGAACGGAAATCAAAGCATCAACAAGGGAAGAGATTCCTAGAAACTAGTGTTGCTTATGAATCTCTCTTCATTCCTGGTCTTTCCTTTTCACCATGTGGGCAGCTTCATTCACCTTCACCGGTTTTCTTCCCAATAAATGGACATCATCTCTCATTTGCATGCTTAGCAAACAGAAATAGAAGGACACCTTTTTTTTTCCCAAAAAACACTTTTTAAAGTGCAAAAAAAAGATTGTAATTTCTCAGCTTTGAATTTTTTTAAATTATTATTATTATTATTATTATTTTGCCTTTTAGTAGATATGGGAGTGAGGTTTTCTCAACTTTCACTGTTACTCCAGCTGCAGGTAGAGTATGGGCAAACAGAAGGAAGTAATAGGTTCTGGGAAAAGTAACACAATAAGCATCAACTTCTGAGTTAAAGAAAAGGATACTGAATGTTGACTCCTCATCTTCCAATGTGTAGTTAAAATCACAAATTCTCATATTTAGAAAAGTAATATTAAAAAATATGTGTGTTTTATTTAGAACATACTCTTTAATGTTAAATTTACCAATAGTTGGACTTCCCTGGTGGCGCAGTGTTTAAGAATCCGCCTGCCAATGCAGGGGACACAGGTTTGATCTCTGGTCCAGGAAGATCCCACATGCCATGGAGCAACTAAGCCCGTGTGCCACAATTACTGAGCCTGCCCTCTAGAGCCCACAAGTCACAACTACTGAGACTGCGTGCCACAGCTACTGAATCCCACATGCCTAGAGCCTGTGCTCTGCAACAAGAGGAGCCACCATGATAAGAAGTCCGTGCACCGCAACAAAGAGTAGCCCCTGCTCACTGTAACTAGAGAAAGCCCACATGCAGCAATGAAGACCCAAAGCAGCCAAAAATAAGATAAATAAAAATTTTTAAAAAATTTACGAATAGCTCCCATGTTTTAGTCTGCTCTCTTCATCCATGAAAATTTTTAGCGCAAGATTGGCACTCCCTAATGAATGCTATTCTCATTGTTAAGCATCTCATATATCTTTCTGAAATTTCTAAGAGAGGAAACCTCACAATTCAGTCATCTACCAGTACTATATCTCAAGTTTCATAAGAATGTTGTCCTAGATGATCATTAGGGTGATTATGCCCCATAAATATTGAATTTCAGTGCATCTAATTGTAGGTGTTCTAATATGTTTATGATTTCATTACTCATAATCAACAAACATGGTTTGCAAGTTCTTATTTCCTCCTTAAATTGTATTTACAAACTTTTGAAGTATTACCCATTTTTCAGCAGAATTTATATTCTCACTCTACTTTAAATCCATTTTGTATTTCTGAATTTTGTAAGGAGACATATCTTCTTCCCATTAATACCCAAAACGAATCATTATTCAAAATTTTGTCCTCATATTACCTTTCTCTTTATCAGCTCTAACTAAATAATGCTGATATTTTCCAGTCTCATACTACGTCCTCCTGGAGTATATATTTTTTCCATTTACTTCATGACATTTTTTTCTCCTTCCTTTGCATTAAGTTTATTGTATTCTTGCTCTATCTCTCATGCCAAATTTAATAAGGTATATGCAGATACACAAACATTTATATCTTTATATCTAGAAAAAGACCCTCCAAAACATGGGAAATCAAAAAATTAACAACTATTTCCTTTGCATTCAGTTTTTAAAGATTTTCAGTGGTGGAGTCACTTGCATTAATGATAGTTTCAATTGAATTGCAAAGGAGAAGGAATGCCAGGGATAAAATTCTTAATCATTTGGGTCCATTTCCTGCATTCATAAAAGGCTCAATAATAATTTTCCAGCTTTTAGAGTTGCCACACTCTGTCTTTAAATGAATTAATATCTCAACATATAAAAAGCAAATCATCCCTAGGTGAGCAGGGACAAAAACTAATATATGTAAGATGCTTTGGACACTGCCTGCACAAAGCAAGTGTTCTATAAATGTTAACTGCTATTATTATAGTCATTGTTATTAGACAAACTTTGATATAAACAGAAATTTTCAGTTTTACTTAAAAACAAATATTTCAAAATATAGAGCTAGTTATCTTCTAGCTATTGTCTAATTTTAGACAGATTTTTGCAATGTTAGCCCTTAAAGGTGAGACTTCTCTTCTTACAAACCTTCTGAAAAAGGGTAATTGACAACTGTACATCTTGGAAAAGACACTGGGCCCATATATTGCCTTTTCCCCCTTTTGTTTCAGAAAGAAAACCTCCAGTATGGTAAGGACTGAAAGCCATGTCCACTGTGCAAAGGTCAGTGACTCTACTATTTTATGTGTGTTTAGAATCATTCCTCTTGGGTTTTGATGTTTCTTAACCATAGGGATAACCTGAGGTTGTTTTATGTTGATGTAAGTTTCAATGTCTTTAAAAATAAATGAATGTATCAGGATAACTATTGGGAGCTAGTATTAAATTTAGAAAGATAAAAGGAAAGATTAGGATTGCATTTATTGGTATAATAAAGATATTTTTAATCAGTGGAACTCACGTCTTTACACTATAAGGTAAACAGGCATGGTAGGATATTTCAAAGGAGATGGATGAGTCTAAAAGAAGAGGAAATTAAAAAAAAAAAAAAAAAGCCAAAAAAGGTGAGGTTGTATAGAAGTGTAGGAGAAGATTTTTATGACCAGAAATATACAACTATTCTAGTAGATTAAGTGAAAGCACAGGTTAAAATAAAATAGACAAGGATGTACATTGTGACCACATCACATCTTAAGTACAATTTACTGTGTAAGTTGTACAAAAGATTTGATGTTCATTGAAAATATATTGTTTATTGACTGTATATAAAAATGTTAATGAAGAAGCAAATGTCATAGTTAAGTTCTTTGCCAAAATAATCACTATTTGATAGGATTTAGAAATATCTAGAATAGCCATTTATTTGTGAATTTATTTATTCATTTATTTATTCATTCAATAGATATTCATAGGATTCCTACTATGTGTCTGGAATTATACTGAGTAAAGTAATGCTCTACTCTAATGGTAGAGCATTAAAAAATTGACAAAGATTTCTGGCATTATAGAGTTTACATTCACTCAAAAAGTAAGTCAATGAAACATATAGCATATGAAATGTTAATAAGTCTGTGGAGAAAGATAGATTAGCAGCAAGAAATAACATTTGTGAGAGCATTGTAAATTAAATGGGGGGATCATTGAAGACCTCATGGATAATTTGAAATATCAGTAAGAACTGGAGATTGTAAGGGTAAGAACATCCAAGGCAGAGAGATTTGTATGTGCAAAGGTCCTGAAGTAGAATTATCCAAGAAGTCTTTCTGAGACAGAAAGAGCATGGTGGCAAATAATAGATGAAAGATCAGAATGATAACAGGATGTCATGGTAGAGGACCTTGTAGGCTATTTTAGCAGCTTCTTCAAGTTTTACTCCCAATGCAATGGGAAGCCATTAAAGGATTTATAACACTGGAGTGGCATGATCTAAATTTTATTTTAACATACGGAAGCAAGAGTGAAAGCAGGGAGATCATGTAAAAGGCTATTGGCAATAATCCAGTTTGGATGTGATTTATGGTAGCAGCAGAGGTAATGAAAAGTGGCCAAATTTTGGATAAATTTTGAAATTATATCAGCATGAGTCCCTGACCATTTGGATATGGTGGCAATTGGGGAAGAGATTATTTTGAAAGACAGAAAGTCAATGTGGATGTGCGCGATATTTTCTCTTGGATGCTTGGTGATAAAGAGAAAAATGTAAAGTATATAAATGTATATAAAACTGAGAGATATGTTACAGATAGGAAAAGTAAATACTATAATGAAGTATATTAATATACTGTATATATATATAAGTATATATAATATAATGTATTATATAATTTGATAAACAGATTTGATCCAATTTTAATAAAAATCTTAAGAGTTCTGTAAGAAACATTGATGACCTGATTCTAAAATTTATATGGAAGGACAAAAGAGAAACAAAGTCAACATATTTCAAAAGTTAGACAAATAGTGATACACATTGTAAGATATCAAGACAGAATATAAAATTATAGAAATTAATATGAAAGGGTATTTGTATATGAATATAAAATATATTAACATAACATAAAAGTAAAGAACATGGCTATATGGGAAATTTTTCAGACGAAACTGGTATTGCATCTAAGTTGGGAAATCAGTGACTACTGATAGATGGACTGTGGAAATTGGTTATCTATAAGAAAACAAATTAAATTGGATTCGTACCTCATGCCAGATGCAAAACTCAATTAAAATTTAAATGAGAAAATCAAAATAGGTAAATATCTCTTAACTTAGGTTAGGAAATGTTTTTTAAATTAAGATAAAAAAATGTAAAACCATAATGGAAATAATGAATTCTACTACATTAAATTAAGAATACATGTTTATAGAGAAAATATAATAAACTCATAAGACAGGTCACAAAATAAAGAGGATATTTGAAATAAGAATAATTTACAGAGGATTAATATTTAGTTAGTATAAAGAACAATAAATCAAGGAGAAGACATACAACTTAATAGAATCATGAGTATGAGAAATGAACAGGGATTTTAGAGACACGAGTGCATGGCAGGCCAATAGATACATGAAAAGATATTTCAACTCATTAATAATCTGTGAAGTGCAAGTAAAAACCAAAAACAGGTACGTGTTTACAGCAGCTCAATTCTAAGTGTTGGTGGGATATGTAGGAATGAAAGCACTTATGCATTGCTAGTAGTGTATAATTTGTTCAATCACATTGGAATCTAGTAAAAATGAAAATACATGTTAAATACATATGCTTTATTTTATTTTAAAATATCATTTGCATGTATGTTAAGAAATATATAAGATGTTACAATGGTAAAACAACAGCAAAAACAAAATTTGAAAAAAAAAACTGTAAATAATTAAATGCCCACCAAAGTTATAGAATATATAAATTACAGTTTGATAATATAGATTATTACACAACTATGAAAAAGGAATAAACTAGAGCACGTGTTGGCCAACTGTTTCTGTAAAGGGACAAAAAGTAAATATTTTAGGCTTTGAGAACCACATATGTTGTCTGTTGTATATATTGAATACTTCTTTTTTAAAAAATCCTTTAAAATATATTAAAAGACAAAAAGGTTTTTAGCTCATGGGCTGAAAAACCAGAAAACAATAAAAATCAGTTTCCAGATTTGTTCCATTGGCCATAGTTTGCTGAGTCCTGCACTGAAGATACAAAAGTGAATCTCACAAATGTGTCTGAGAGAACAAAAAAGCCAGTAAGTGATGGCAGAATAAATGTTGTAATATATTAGATATATTGTATATTGTAAATATTACATTGTATAATAATAAATATAATAATATTTAAAGTTCAGAAATAAGTAAAACTAAACAAAATATTGCCTAGGATTTCATAAATATATGTTATATCTCTTTTAAGAAGGCATATTGATGATACACAACATTTAAAACAGAGCTTACCTCCAATAAAGAGAAAGGGATTATATTTATAGGTGGCACCCAGAAGATGCTAACAGCATTGGAAATGTTCCTTTTGTGAGGGGATATTTTCAGTACATAGGTGTGCATCTTATTTATATATTTAAAACTTTATATAGATATTTTATAGTTTTATATGCATTTAATGTTTAGCTTAATAAGATGTTTATGTAAATATGAGTGAAAAGTGATTGATAAATACCAGAGATACTTTAGTTTGGAACCAGATATTTACAAAAGGTTGGACTGTATGAGTCCTTTCTCCTCTGCCCTTTGACCCTGCCCAGCATACCTGCATATGAATGGAAATTAATATGTAAATATACTCAGATCTGTACATTCAAGAAAAGGGTGTGATGAAAATGACACAAATTCAGAAGAAACATTTAGTTAATGCTTCCTACTAGTCTTACATTTAGAACTGTCATCAAACAACCAAGGATCATGAGATATTTGAGGATAACAGCATAAAAGCGATAAGAGCATTAAAGACAAAAACTAATGAACAAAAAAATCTGACAATGTAGAAACATCCTGTTGTTACACTCAGAGAGTTTTCAGAGGAGATTTCAGCTCTAAATACAGAACAGACTTGCTATGAGAATGAAAGAATCAGAAAATTTAACATTTTTATTAAAAATTTAAAATACTATATTAAGAAATGGAATTGACTATAGGCATAGGATTTTATAGGAAGATAAAACTAATTACTTTTTTTTATTGTAGAGCCAAAAAATCAGTGAGATGGAAACCATTTGAGAAAAATTGGGTTCTAGTTGAGGAGGTGCTGATTTTCACTTTATAGCAGTGCCAGTAGTAGAGGAAAAAGACAATGAAAGCAGGGAAATTATAAAGTCTATAATTGGGAAAATTTCAAAGCCCAATCCATAATTTTTTTGGTCATGCTAACCCGATATTTCTTTGCAAGAGTCTACTGTGACTGTTAATCATGATGACAGGCTCCTCCACCCCAGGTTAGGTATGTGATTTAAAGAAAGTTAATTAAATATTTCTCATGTTATTAAGTACTTCAGTTTTTAAGCCTTCCTTGTTATCCTGTCAGTTTCTAAGTATACCTAGTTACTGTTTTTGATTTTTTCTTTGAGTAAGTTCTATACTTAACATTACTTAAGAAGAACTTTAGAGAATTTTCCTCAAAAATAATTAATTGAAATAGGAAAATATGTATTCTAATAAAGACCAAAAAACCTCATTTTCATGGAGACACTGGTTTTCACTGTATTCTCTCAGACTATATTTTTAGATGAGCTACTTTAATGTGGAAAGAAATGATTACTCAAAGATGGTGGTGTGGGAAGATGTGGAGTTAGCATCTACCCACAACTAGGGCACCTGCCAGCCTCTGGTGGGGGACTCTGATGCCCAAGGAGATAGGAGGAACACCAAAGTGAACCGGATCTTAGTTCATGAGCCGGGGGTTGGACAAAAGACCTGTGGTGGGAGTTCTGAATCTGAACCACTGGACTAACAGAGAACCTCAGAGCCCAGGGAATATTCATCAGAGTGAGATCTCCAGAGGTCCTCCTCTCAGCACCAAGGCCCAGCTCTACCCAATAGCCTACAAACTCCATTGTTGGAAGCCTCAGGCCAAACAAGAAAACATGAACACAATCCCACTCATTAAAAAAAAAAAAAAAAAAAAGAGGGCTTCCCTGGTGGCGCAGTGGTTGAGAGTCCGCCTGCCGATGCAGGAGATGCGGGTTCGTGCCCTGGTCCGGGAGGATCCCACATGCCGCGGAGCAACTAGGCCCGTGAGCCATGGCTGCTGAGCCTGCGCGTCCAGAGCCTGCGCTCCGCGACGGGAGAGGCCACAACAGTGAGAGGCCCGCATACCGCAAAAAAAAAAAAAAAAAAAAAAGAGAGACAGCAAAAAAAATATATCACAGATGAAGGAGCAAGGCAAAAACCTACAAGACCAAATAAATGAAGAGGAAATAGGCAATCTACCTAAAAAAGAATTCAGAGTAATGACAGTAAAGATGATCCAGAATCTCAGAAATAGAATGGAGGCATGGATTGAGAAAATACAAGAAATGTTTAACAGAGATCTAGAAGAACTAAAGAACAAACAAACAGAGATGAACAACAAAATAAATGAAAAACAGACTAGAAGGAATCAATAACAGAATAACTGAGGCAGAAGAAAGAATAAGTGAGCTGGAAGACAAAATGGTGGAAATAAGTGCTGAGGAGCAGAATAAAGAAAAAAGAATGAAAACAATTGAAGGCAATCTCAGAGATCTCTGGGACAAAAATAAATGAACCAACATTTGAATTATGGGGGTCCCAGAAGAAGAGAAAAAGAAATGGTCTGAGAAAATATTTGAAGAAATTATAGTGGAAAACTTCCTTAACATGGGAAAGGAAATAATCACCTAGATCCAGGAAGAACAGAGAGTCCCATACAGGATAAACCCTAAGAAAAGTACACCAAGACACATATTAATCAAACCAACAAAAATTAAATTCAAAGAAAAGATATTAAAAGCAGTGAGGGAAAAACATAAAATAGCATACAAAGCAATCCCCAGAAGGTTATCAGCTGATTTTTCAGTGGAAACTCTGCAGGCCAGAAGGGAGTGGCAGGATATACTTAAAGTGATGAAAGAGAAAAACCTACAGCCAAGATTACTCTACCCAGCAAGGATCTCATTCATATTCAATGGAGAAGTCAAAAGATTTTCAGACAAGCAAAAGCTAAGAGAATTCACTACCGCCAAACCAGCTTTACAACAAATGCTGAAGAAGCTTCTCTAAGTGGGAAACACAAGAGAAGAAAAAGATGCACAAAAATAAACCCAAAACAATTAAGAAAATAGTAATGGGAACATACATATTGAATGTAAATGTAAATGGATTTGTAATGTAAATGGATTAAATGCCCCAACCAAAAGATGAAGACTGGCTGAATGGATACAAAAACAAGACCCATATATATGCTGTCTACAAAAGACCCACTTCAGACCTAGGGACACATACAGACTGAAACTGAAGTGATGGAAAAAGATATTCCATGCAAATGGAAATCAAAAGAAAGCTGGAGTAGCTTTCAGATAAAATAGACTGTAAAATAAAGACTGTTACAAGAGATAAGGAGGGACACTACATAATGTTCAAGGGTCAGTCCAAGGAGAAGATGTAACAATTATAAATGTTTATGCACCCAACATAGGAGCACCTCAATACATAAGGCAAATGCTAACAGTCATGAAAGGAGAAGTTGACAGTAACACAATAATAGTAGGGGATTTTAACATACCACTTACACCAATGGACAGATCATCCAAACAGAAAGTAAATAAGGAAACACAAGTTTTAAATGACACAATAAATCAGAGAGTTTTAATTGATATTTACTGAACATTCCACCGAAAAATGGCAGAATACACTTTCTTCTCAAGTTCACATGGAACATTCTCGAGGATAGATCACATCTTGGGTCACAAATCAAGCCTTTGAAAATTTAAGAAAATTGAAATCATATTCAGTTTGTTTTCTGACCACAATGCTATGAGACTGGAAATAGATTAGAGAAAAAAATTGTAAAAATGACAAATACATGGAGGCTAAACAGTGCTCTACTAAATAACTAAGAGATCACTGAAGAAATCAAAGAAGAAATTTAAAAATGCATAGAAACAAATGAAAATGAAAACATGACAATCCAAAACCTATGAGATGCAGCAAAATCAGTTCCAGGAGGGACGTTTATAGCAATTCAATCTCACCTCAAGAAACGAGAAAAATATCAAATAAACAATCTAACCCTACACTCAAAATAACTAGAGAAAGAAGAACAAAGAAAACCCAAAATCAGTAGAAAGAAAGAAATCATAAGGATCAGAGCAGAAATAAATGAAATAGAAATGAAGAAAACAATAACAAAGATCAATAAAGCTAAAAGCTGGTTCCTCGAGAAGATAAATAAAATTGATAAACCCTTAGCCAGACTCATCAAGAAAAAAAGGGAGAGGACACAAATCAATAAAATTAGAAATGAAAAAGGAGAAATCACAACCGACACTGCAGAAATACAAAGGATTATAAGAGAGTACTACAAACAACTATATGCCAATAAAATGAACAACCATGAAGAAATGGGCAAATTCTTGGAAAGATAAATTTTCCAATCTTCAACCAGGAAGAATTAGAAAATATGAAGAGACCAATCACAAGTAATGAAATAAAAATTGTAATTAAAAATCTTCTGCCAAACAAAAATCCAGGACCTGATGCCTTCACAGATGAATTCTATCAAACATTTAGAGAAGAAAAAACACCAATCCTTCTCAAACTCTTCCAAAAAATTGCAGAGGGAGAAACACTCCCAAATTCATTCTATGAAGCCACAGTCACCCTGATCCCAAAACCAGAAAAAGATATCACAAAAAAAGAATATTATACACCAATATCACTGATGAATATAGATGCAAAAATCCTCAACAAAATACTAGCAAACAGAATCCAACAGCACATTAAAAGGATCATACACCATGATGAAGTGAGATTTATCCCAGGGATGCAAGGATTCTTCAATATATGCAAATTAAACAATGTGATACACCACATTAACAAATTAAGGAATAAAAACCATATGATCATCTCAATAGATGCAGAAAAAGCTTTTGACAAAATTCAACACCCATTTATGATAAAAACTCTCCAGAAAATGGGCATAGAGGGAATCTACCTCAACATAATAAAGGCCATATATGACAAAACCACAGCAAACATCATATTCAATGCTGAAAAACTGAAAACATTTCCTCTAAGATCAGGAACAAGACAAGAATGTCCACTCTCACCACTCTTATTCAGCACTGTTTTGGAAGTCCTAGCCACAGCAATCAGAAAAGAAAAAGAAATAATAGGAATACAAATTGGAAAAGAAGTAAAGCTGTCACTGTTTGCCAATGACATGATATTATACAGAGAAAATCCTAAAGATGCCACCAGAAAACTACTAGAACTAATCAATGAATTTGGTAAGGTTACAGGATACATATTTAATGCACAGAAATCTCTGGTATTCCTATACACTAATGATGAAAATCTGAAAGTGAAATTAAGGAAACACTCCCATTTACCATTGCAACAAAAAGAATAAAATACCTATGAATAAACCTGCCTAAGGAGGCGAAAGACTTGGACTCAGAAAACTATAAAACACTGATGAAAGGAATCAAAAATGATATAAATGGAGAAATATACCATGTTTTTAGATTGGAAGAATCAACATTGTGACAATGACTATACTACCCAAAGCAATCTACAGGTTCAATGCAATCTCTATCAAACTACCAATGGTATTCTTCACAGAATTAGAACAAAAATTTTACAATTTGTATGGAAACACAAAAGACCCTGAATAGCCAAAGCAATCTTGAGAAAGAAAAACGGAGGTGGAGGAATCAGGCTCCCCGGCTTCAAACTATACCACAAAGCTACAGTAATCAAGACCGTATGGTACTGGCACAAAAACAGAAATATAGATCAATGGTACAGGATAGAATGCCCAGAGATAAACCCAGGCGCATTTGGGAACCTAATTTATGACAAAGGAGGCAAGAACATAAAATGGAGAAAAGACAGCCTCTTCAATAAATGGTGCTGGGAAAACTGGACAGCTACATGTAAAAGAATGAAATTAGAACACTATCTAACACCATACACAAAAGTAAACTCCAAATGGATTAAAGACTTACATGTAAGATCAGTCACTATTAAAACTCTTAGAGGAAAACATAGGAAAAACACATTTTGTCATAAACCACAGCAAGATCTTTTTTGACCCACCTCCTAGAGTGATGGAAATAAAAAGAAAAATAAACAAATGGGACTTAATTAAACTTAAAAGTTTTTTCACAGCAAAGGAAACCATAAATAAGACAAAAAGACAACCTTCAGAATGGGAGAAAATATTTGCAAATGAAACAGCAGACAAAGGATTGATCTCCAAAATATACAAGCAGCTCATGGAACTCAATATCAAAACAACAAACAATCCAGTTAAAAAATGGACAGAGGGCTTCCCTGGTGGCGCAGTGGTTGAGAATCCACCTGCCGATGCAGGGGACACGGGTTTGTGCCCCAGTCTGGGAAGATCCCACATGTCGCAGAGCGGCTGGGCCCTGAGTCATGGCCACTGAGCCTGTGCATCCGGAACCTGTGGTCCGCAAAGGGAGAGGCCACAACAGTGAGAGGCCTGCATACCGCAAAAAAAAAAAAAAAAATGGGCAGAAGGGTTTCCCTGGTGGTGCAGTGGTTGAGAATCTGCCTGCTAATGCAGGGTACACAGGTTCAAGCCCTGGTCTGGGAAGATCCCACATGCCGTGGAGCAGCTAGGCCCGTGAGCCACAACTACTGAGCCTTCGTGTTGGAGCCTGTGCTCCACAACAAGAGAGGCCACGATAGTGAGAGGCCCACACACCGTGATGAAGAGTGACCCCCACTTGCCACAACTAGAGAAAGCCCTCGCACAGAAACGAAAACCCAACACAGAAAAAATTAATTAATTAATTAATTAACTCCTATTCCCAACATCTAAAAAAAAAAAAAAATGGGCAGAAGACCTAAATAGACATTTCACCAAGGAAGACATACAGATAGCCAAGAGCCACATGAAAAGATGCTTAACATCACTAATTATTAGAGAAATGCAAATCAAAACCACAATGAGGTATCACCTTACACCAGTCAAAATGACCATTATCAAAATATCTAGAAAGAATAAATGCTGGAAAGGGTGTGGAGAAAAGGGAACCCTCCTGCACTGTTGGTGAGAATGTAAATTGATACAACCACTATGGAGAACAGTGTTGAGTTTCCTTAAAAAACTAAAAATAGAACTACCATATGACCCAGCAATTCCACTATTTGGCAAATATGCTTAGAAAACTGTAATTCAAAGAGACATGTACCACAATGTTCATTGCAGCACTATTTACAATAGCCAGGACATGGAGCCAACCTAAATTCCCATCGACAGATGAATGCATAAAGAAGATGTGGCACATAGATGCAATGGAATATTACTCAGCCAGAAAAAGAAACAAAACTGAGTTATTTGTAGTGTGGTGTATGGACCTACAGTCTGTCATACGGAGTGAAGTAAGCCAGAAAGAAAAACAAATACTGTATGCTAATGCATATATATGGAATCTAAAGAAAAAAAAAGGTACTGATGAACCTAGTTGCAGGGCAAGAATAAAGAGGAGAGGTAGACATAGAGAATGGACTTGAGGACATGGGGTGGGAGGGGGAAGCTGGGGCAAAGTGAGAGTAGCATCGACATATATACACTACCGAATGTAAAATAGTTGGCTGGTGGGAAACGGCAGCATAGCACAGGGAGATCAGCTCAGTGCTTTGTGATAACCTAGAGGAGTGGGATAGGGAGGGTGGGAGGGAGGCTCCAGAGGGAGGGGATATGGGGACATGTATATGCATATGCCTGATTCACTTTGTTGTGCAACAGAAACTAACACAGTATTGTGAAACAATTATACTCCAATAATGATCTCTTTAAAAAAAGAAGTGATTACTCAGGGGATTTAATCTTTCCATTAATGTAAAATTTGGCTCAGTTACCCAGATTCATTTTGATTCTCCTACCAGCTCCCTAGTAATTCTAAGTCTCTGTATTTGTTGCCGTTACAGTTGTATGGCTAGTTATTATCATCTCCTTGATCTCAAAAGAGTGCTTGGATCTCCTTTCTTTTGTAGTTACACCAAGTGTCCAGATGATCTCATTTAGTCACATGCTTTGAATAGCATCTATGCACTGATGAAAACTAAATTACATCCTCAGCTTGTACCTCTCCTCTAAACTTTAAACTGAATCTCAAACGCAGGCTTGACACTCCACTTGCAAAATATATAACGGGAATCCCACACTTAACATGTCCAAAATCAAATTGCTGTTTTCTCTTCTTTCAAAGCTGAAGTCAGCTGACCTTTTATTTTTTAGTTGCTCTGCCCAAATCTTGGAGTCACTCTTGACTTCAGTGTTTCTGGTACATCTCCACATCTATTGTACATCAAACCCTACAAACACAGCCATAACCCACCTATTCCACACTCCTATGTACCATCATGTCTTGCCAGAATTTTAAAAGAGCTGAACTTCCTGCTTCTAACCCTGCATTTGCCAGTGACCAGCCTATTTACAATACAGTAGACAAGGTGATCTTTTAACAATAAAACAGGATCTTGTTACTCAACAGCTTAAAACTCGCCACTGGCTGCACACCTTAAAAAAAAAATTGTCTTTACAGTGGCAATTAAACCCCAAAGGATTTGCCCACCATGTCCATCTCCTACCATTACTGCCTAAGCTACTCTGCTCTGGACACTGGGTTCTTTATTCTTTTACTGCTTTGGCCTGAGACTCTGAGTCTGATTTTATCTTCTGTAATTTCTTTACTCTGGCTACCTTTGTGGATAACTCCTTTGCTTCTTCTAGATCTCTTCTCAAATACCCTGCTTTCAATGGTCATTAGAAAAAAGTAATAAATTCCACCACCCTTTCCAGGCAGTCTCAAAACCCTTTACCTCCAAAGCTTTTATCACCATTTATTTAATATATAATTACTCACTTTCTTTTTTACTATCTGTTTTCTCATTCTAGAATGTAAATTCTGAATTGGGATGAATTTTTGTCTGTTCTATTTATTGTTCATTCTAGGCACTTAAAACAACGCTTTCATTGTGAAATGAGTAATGTAGGAATAGGAAGCTAGATCTATCAATTATTTTTTCAGTATCTGCATTTTAGTCTGTCAGAAATAAGAGTTAAAATTTCCAATGCTATCTTTTAAAAAAATGAAAAATTACATCACTGTAATAATTAAGTGGACATTTTTTTGGTCAACTGTTTTTAAGCATGAGTAAGTTACTTAGAAACATAAAGATTCTGTATGCAAAATAAAATAAAGGGTTAAGGCAATTTTCTGTAAGTGAAAAACACACGGAAATTCAATAGAGTCTCATAGCAAAGTTCATTGAACTCTGTGATTTTCACCTGAGTTACAGGACCTTGGTCAGTTCTATTTAATGATATAGATTATCAGTATGAAAATTAATTCATATTTTTATCCATTTACTGACTTCCCGAGAGATCCTGATCATTTTATTTAATCTAGTCATTATCAGCTTTATCATGCACCAAGGCAGTTAATTTTTCTACCAAACGATAGTATGTAAATGATGATATTATATGTTCCTGAACTATATTGAATTGTTTTTAGAGAGGCTCTAAATAAATTTGAAGAATTATTTTGAGGGGCGCAAGATGGATGGGCATATGTTCTAGCAAAAAACCATGTTTGTCCCAACTCCATTCATGAGGAAGAGCTTCTGACACTCCCGAGTCGGTGCTCTTCCAACACATCGTTTTAGCTCTTTCTATTGTCACCACAACAACCCCTGAATACGGGACTGCAATTGGGAATTAAGACAGGAAGTTCACACACTCCTGTGTCTCCTATAATCCCCACATAACCTGTTGCCTAGAATTCAACACATGCGATTCCCACAATCAGTGTAAGAAAACAGAGATTCAGACTATTTCAAAAAAAGTCATAAGTAAGGAAGCAAATTTAATTGCTGATTTTTGTCATCCCAGTACTTAAAATTGGCTGGAAAATAGTAATACTCAATCCCATGAGCCTATAACACTTTGCCAAGTCATTATTACTAGAGAAGTAAAATTCTTTTCTCTCTTTCATAAATATGGCTATTTTTAATATTATAAATAATGATAGTATTAAAACTAAAAATAAAATCATGAATTAAATCGTATAAATATAAAGAATAATATAACCATTTAAAATGATCACAAGTTCGTTAGTACAAATAAATTTAGTAATAATCGGTCATAGTCATAACATTTCTTATACCAGATAACTGGCAATATTTGGCACAAGGAAAAATAAAATCCTAAGAAAATATGCCTCCACATATGAACAGTCAAGTGAAAAATTCAGATGATCTCTGGAAGTTTTCTAAGATATTTGAAAATCTACATGCTCTTCATTATGTAGCCTTTTGCTAAAATGGACTACATAACGAAAGAGCATTTAATTTTTTTATATGAAACTCACGTTCTTGAATAAATATATAAATGATAGGCTAGCCATACAGATAGGCCAGAGATATTTTGATTATCTGTCTGAAGCTCTAAAAATTCAAGATTACAAAAATGTCACTAAGTAGAGAAGCAAGAAAAATACTTTCATCTATGTTTTCTTCAACTATTCATGAGTTTCTTCAAGTGGATTCTGGAGCAAAGACTCATAATTTTACTTGAGGACACAAAGCCTCAGTCAATATATTTTACTTCTAGTTCAAAGCATGCAAGAAAACCAAACCAGCAAAACAAAGTTATTTGATGTTGCTTCGTGTTAAAATCTGGGGGAAATAACTGCTTTGATCAATTTGCTGCCTTGAAAATGTTCTCTAGTCAAACTGCTCAAGAGCCATCTTTGATAACGATACATGTGCCTATCCTCAGTTGACTTTGGTGTGTAGACTTTCCAAAAAGAAAAGACAAGCAATTTCTTCAATCTGTATATACTTTATTAATTTCTATCTTATTAAGTAAGGAACATTTCTTTCCCTTTTTAGCCTTATGACCCAAATTAAAAATAGTCATAATGTATATACTCAGATTCAGAAAAGAAATAATATGTGAAAGAGAACATAAGTATTTAAAAATGTAAAATGTGGCCCAACAGGTGAAAAAAGTCACCTGATGTTAGATGCCTTTATTATATCTCATACATTTAGAAATAAATGTTTATGTCAAAGGAAATTATGAAATCTTTATCTAAAAGCTTCTTTACAATTGAGATGTAGCATCTATTTGATAATCATTGAAGACTTTTGAGCCTATATATATATATATATCTGAGAAAGATGTGAAAATTATTCTGTGGTAAGAATATTATTTATTATGTGTCCATCCCATTTTAATACTCTTATTAAAAATACTTAAGTAATCCTCAAATAAGTTGAGAAGTAGATATTATTATTTCAGTTTTACAAATGAGAGAAATGATTTTCAGAGATTCTAGAGGACAGTCACAAAGCTAGCAAGTGACTTTGCTGAAATTTGAAATGATATGTTTAGCACAAAGGATATCACATAAAAATATAACACGTTATTACTCATGGTCAACCCTCTCCCCCAAAATAGATTTCATGATGTAGAAAATTATATGATGCTTGGAGATAACACCAGCAACTTCATCTTACTTATACTAAGTTTTATATAGTGAAATTATACGAAGTCATCACACCCAATTCTAGAGACACTTCTACAATAACAGTAGGAAAAAAGAACCATCTTGGTCGAAGTTTTGAACACAAAACACAAAACAATGTGTGTTACCAAACTAGTACCCTGTAATTTGCTAAATGTATGTAAACATTGATACCCAAATACACAGAATTTTGCCTGTTTTTTGTTTTGCTTTTATAGATGTTATCCAACATCCAGATAAATATACATTTATGAGAAATAGAGATTCAAATGTCTTTTACACAATGTACAACTAATTTTCATAACAGTAAAGTTTTCAAACAATTCATTGTGATTGTTGGGAAAAATCTCTGATTCTTTACTGTTTGTATGAAACTGTGCTTTTATTATAGAAGTAAAATGCAATCTTTTAAACCTCTGATATCACTAAAATGCAAATCAATTACTTCTATGCCTTCTTAAAATACCTTTTTATTTTATGCTAATAAAATCCAGTTACTCAGTATATTTGAAAAGATAAAATGTATTTGAAAAGTAAAAATGCAAATGTCTTCATTTTAAAACCTGTTCAAAATGAAACACAGAGTAATGTTTTAGTTTATATCCATCAAGTACAATTTTACATCTTTGTTCAATATGGACTATTAACTATCTCTGGCCACATAAGAGAGTTTTGTAGTATATTTTAAAAAACTAAAATGTGGAAAAGATGCCAAGTATATTTGCCAGCAATCTCCTACAATGCCAGTTGCAAAATATTCTACTACTAATAATCAAATTTCTATTGACAGATTTTTGAAATTGGTATATCAGTTAATACTTATCATATCTAACTTCTCTTAAGATCATTAAGACCATCAGTACTATATAAACTCTATTAAAATACTGACTAAATGAACAAATTATTTGACTATACCTTAAAGATCTTTGGAAAACTTTGTATGCTTAAAGTCACTACTGAAAGATATTTGTAAACAATATTCCATAAGGTTTTCTCCAATACTTTTACTTTAAAATATACACTACTCTATCCAATGTTCAATTGTATGGATCTAAAATAAACCACACTATCTTTAATCACCCTAAATTAATATGGCCTCAAAATTTATATCACCCTTTTCCCTCATTTTGGCTCATTTCTTGTACTATAATGAAACAGTGAGGAAGCACATGAAAAAGTTGCAAAGAACACAGTGGAATAACCATGATTCTAAATAAACAATAGATTTTCCCACCGGAAAATATTAGGAAACTTTTGATGGAAAGAAAATTAGAAGGATCAAAATTATCTGATTCATTATATAATTGAATTTGAACAACATTGTAGAATCCAAAAAAGTCATATTTTCATTGATATTTTGCTCTCTATTATAATTAATATATTATTGGTAAGAAAGTTTATTTTAGGACTTAACTCACACCCAACATACATATTTGTCTTATTTTATTGACTTTTTTATTTTAGAGTACTCTGAATCCAGAAGGAAAATGTACAAAGTTTAGCAGAGAATTATTGTATATGTGAAAATTACTGAATTCCACTTACTGGTATAAAGAAGAGAATTTTGAGAGATCATACTACTTACACAGAGGTGCATTGTCTGCAACTATACTTTGAGTTCATTTCTAAGAATATTAAATAATAATCACACGTAAAGATTCAAATAAAGTACTAATTTTAATAAAGTACAATTATTATATTTCAACAAGATGAAATTCTATCCAATAAATATGAAAGTCCGGGGTTCAGGAGCTCTAATTTCTAACTCATTGCCCAGTTCTCTAAAATAGGCACTAAGTCATTTAACTTTCCTAGCTCTCAATTTACAACTATTTTCGATCAAATATTTAGATTAAGATTTGCAGGTGTGCCAAGTGCCTACAAGAGCAGCTAGGAGGTGTTCATAGTGAAGCCATCACAGGGAGGTAGATCTTGTGTACATGTGCTGTTAATGGTGGGGACTGTACAGCTCATGCCTTTTCCTGGGGTAAAGGAGGAAGCTGGCACTCAGGCCCCAGTCAGTCACTCACTATGAAAATGCATGTCCTATGTAGCCAGAATCTCTGATTTTACAAGGTAATCTAGAAATCTCCATTAAGCATAATACCCAAATTTTATATGTTACATCAAAAAACAAATGAAGGCCAAACAAATAAAAGAAAGGGGCCTAGTGGGAAGCTGGTTAAAAACCTCTGCACAAGAATGCCTTTTAAAAGAGGAAAAGAGGAGCATCGTGCATCTAGATGTGTCTTTATTATGGTTTGTGACAAGGAATAATTAAGGAAATACGTTTGGATAAGCGGGATGAGTTTGTAGGGCCTTGGAACTGAAATCTTTCCACTCACGTGAAATGCTCTGTTACTATCTCCACATATATAAAGTCAAATCTTTCTTTAAAGTCTTTTTACTACAGAAGGTCAGGACTTAAAAGACGGGATTTGATAGTTTGGAGATAATAATAAAAATATTAAGTGTGAAAAAGCTTCCATGTAGAGTGGGAAGTCATGAAAAAGTACAGAATCCAATATCTTGCTTAGAAACAAATCTAAAAGCTTTGTAATTTTATTGCAATTTCACTACCATTCTTACAAAATTAATTTTAATTACGGTATTATTGTCACGCATTTCTTTTAATTGCATGTTTTCAAAAGATAGGACACATTATTAAATCTGAATGTATTATTTTGATACTATATTAACTTTCTAAAAGAACGGCATGTTTATTTCACAAGAAATGTTTTTTCTTTAAATATTCTACAAAATTTATTTGAATAGGTTTATAGTTATATCATTATTTCTTCAGAATCTTTCTTTTGAAACCCAGGTGAGGTCACCTAGGGACCTCAAGTGTTTCAGGGGACACTGACGGAGATAAGAGGAAGTCTGCACAGAAAGAGTCCCCGATTACCCCCATTCCAACCCGTATACAGCTTGAAAACCACCGCTGTGTAGTTATTTAACTTTTATTTGTAATCTGCTTATTATTTCAACATATTTTGAACAAGGTGATTTTCAAAGAAGTACTCAGAGAACAGAAACAACTCTTGGGGAAAAAATTATGCCAAAAATTTACTAAAAGTTTAATAGAAAGTTGAATTGAAAGATATAATTATTTATTCCACAGGAAGAAGCAAAATAAATAAGTGGTAGTAAAAAGAGTGTCCATGGGCTTCCCTGGTGGCGCAGTGTTTGAGAGTCCGCCTGCCGATGCAGGGGACACGGGTTCGTGCCCCGGTCCGGGAAGATCCCACGTGCCGCGGAGCGGCTGGGCCCGTGAGCCGTGGCCGCTGAGCCTGCGCGTCCGGAGCCTGTGCTCCGCAACGGGAGAGACCACAACAGTGAGAGGCCCGCGTACCGCAAAAAAAAATAAAATAAAATAGTGTCTACGATTAGAAGTCAATAAATAATACCTAAAATTGCAAAGCCAAAAAAAGGAAGAGTATAAAACTTTTATTTAGTATTTAGATAGGTGAGTGGAAGTAACAAACAAGTATGATTTTTAAAAATTTGAAATAATTTCCCCTGGGGAAGTGGAAATATTCCAGATAGTAGTGTGTGTATATGTGTGTGTGTGCGTGTGCGTGTGTAATTAATGTCATGCAGAATTATTTAATGTAATTTAGGGACATTCTTAAAAATAAACCCCCTACAAATAAACAAACAAAAAATGCAAACAAATTTAGACTTAGAACTACTAAAATCGGAATGGTATTCATTCATCTACTTTATTATATTTATATATTTTTATTATTTATATTATTTTTTTGAGCACTTACTATATTCCAGACACTATTCTGGATTTTGTGGGAAAAACCAACCCCCAAACTTGCCTTCATGGGACTTATATTCCAGTGTAAGAAATAAACAATATACACATTAGTAAAATACATTGCATTTAAATTAAGATAAGTGGAGTGAAAGAAAACAAAACAGGACTAGAGAATAAGGAGTACAGTCAAGAAGTTTGTGATTTTGCACAGTAGTTTCTAACATTAACATAACTATGCCCCCTCTCATATATATCGTATCTTTGTTTGTACACTTATTTTCTGACTACTAAAGCGGCCACCCTTTGTTGTATATTTTCCTTACATAATTGCTTCTGCTTCTTCAAATCTGATTTAGTCAGCGTTTTGGCTATCACATCTTCCTCATGCCATTTTCTACTTCATGACTTTGCAGTTTAATCGTCACTGCTAAATCTACAATATCGCCCGTATTTACCTATCCAAATTTTTAAGAGTAAGATTCGAAGTGGCCCTGCTGCTCTGGCAAAGCTATTCAAACCAGGTTTCTCTTCAATGATAATTTCATACTTTGTAGACTGGCTGCCCTTGGGTCAAGTGTCTATCCATGAGCTAATCAACTCTTGCTGGTGCCTCAACAGGGCTCATAGGCAAAGAGGATTACTTAGAAGGGGCCTATATGGCTGTGAGGTACTTGAGCAGAGTCTTAAAAGAAAATGGATTGAAAGCAGAAAATCTTAGGTTTGGAATATAACTCAGACACTAATATAGGGATAAATTTACATATTTATCTTACTCTGGTATTAATGTTTGGTTTTAAAAAGTAAAATCAAACCATTTGTGAACATAATCTCTAAAGATTTTGGTTGAAAGATTTTCCTGCATAAATTCTATACTAATTGTTGTAACTATATTTTCACTTATAAATTTTTTAAACTGAAATTAATTTCACCTTTTTCTTTGCTCTTTTACTACTTTTCTTCCAATCCCTCCCTCCCAGTCTCTCTCTCTCTTTTTCTCTGATCTGTGTCAATTTAGTACATATTTCTGCTTCTTGCTGACTTTTATTTAAAATTTTTTTTTATTAAAAAGAGATAAGTTTACAAAATTACTTACTTTTCATATGACTGAACGCCCCATTGCTCAAAATACTTAGAGGTGTCTCACATAATAAGAGGCCATGATATCTTTTGAAATGGATATTCTAGAAAATAGACAGAGAAGTATGCAATGAAAACAGCCTAACCCAATTACTTAAGTTGCTGATAAATCTTAAAACTGCACCCTGTTTTCATAGTAATAATAATCTTTCCCTTTAAAACAGGATTCAATAACTATGATCAACTGGTAAGAGTGTGGATATCAGATCTGCTATGAGTTTTCCCCTCAAATAATTCTCTCAGAAAATTACTTTAAATATATTTTATAAAAACATAATTTTATAGCTACATTGTGTTAGAAATGAACCAATTTTATGTAAACGAACATTCTGCATTCTGCAGATAAAACATGCTAATTTTAACAATTTCAGACATCTGTGACAGAATTTCTAAACTACCCAACTGGATTAAGCTGACAAATATGAAAAAGTAATACATGGTTAGTCACTTTTTAATTCTTACATTTACATTAAACTACCATTTCAAAGGGCAAGGGTAATTTCACACTTTTAAAGTCTTAAAAAGCTTTTATTTCAACTTAAAATATGCCAATACTGAAACACAGTTATAATGATTGTTTTATTCTTTTTTATGACTTCTATTTTAAAACATATTGAATAATATAACTTTCTCCTCCCAAATAACTAACATCCATACAGTTCTGTGAATATTATTATCTGGTAACTCTTTATTTCCAAGATATTCTATGTTGGAAATGTGCACGTCTAGGAGCAGATTTTCAATATTATACATATAAGCTTTCCCCTAAAAATGACTGTAATTATTGTACAATGCCTAATTACATAAAATGTGCATATGTGAATATATAATTATGTTGTGTGCTGGAGTCATAGAATAATAAGAAAATATAGTAGTCACATGCTTATAACCTCCTATTATGTGCTAGGCACTTTGGAGACAATTTGCATATGTGAAGTCAGTTAACCCTCACCACCACTCTATGAGGTAGGTCCTGTTCACTTCACATTCATTTTACAGTAAACTGAGGAACAGAGAGCTTATGTAATTTAAGTTCACCCAATTTGTATGCTTTCCAAGTTTCAAAAACAGACAGGCTGCTGTCAAAATCTTACAATATAGATGCTTTAGGAACACTGAAGGAAGGCAGTTTGTAATAAGGGGTTTTACATTTCAGCTTGGATCTTGCAATTTACGGTGTGTTTGAATATTAAAGTTATAAATGATTCAAATAATATTAACTTCTTCTTTTACATGTGACATTTAAGCGTCATTATGTCTGTGCCTTAAGAGAAAATTGCTTCCCTGTAAAGACAGCTCTCAAGTAGTATTAATGAAAGTCAATGACAAAATAGATTTAAAATATTTGCCTTCGATATCATACATAATGATTTGTGCCATTTGCTATGATGAAGCTTGAATGGAAAATGAGATCTCTCTGTAGAAGTTATTCTCCAATAAGTTCAAAAGGCTTTCCTTTTCTTCAAGTAGTTGACAATATATTTTTTAAGTCAATGGTTGATTTTCATTTTGCGAACCCCTGCACACGTGGCCACTTGAGAAGAAACTAAATTTCAGGCTTTCTAGTTAGTGTTGGAAGTGCTCAGTTGAAAGATGCAGCTTTCTTGCCCCTCCAGTTACTGTGGAGAAACTGTAGAATCTGCAGGGACGCATGGATTTTAGGAAGTAAAAAAATAGTCTGTGAGTACATGATGGCTAAAGGCAGTAGTGCCTTGTAGCCATTTATGTCAGCCAGCAAGAGCTGATTAGTGGAATTCCAAGGATTTTAAGAGCCAAATAAATTTCTCATAGCTTTAAATTACCCATGGTGGAAATAATTACAACAAACACTGCAAATCAGAAAAAATTTTAAGAGCCCATTTTTAAATATTTTCCAGCACTTTACTGGCTAGAGAACTGCCTTCCTGAGGCTTCAATATGAAAAGAGGTGGGTGTCACTGCCTTCCAGCCAAAGATCATTAAGAGAAACCTGTAGCTGTTCAAGTCAGACAACCTCCTTGAAGAAGGATTTGTGCCGTGGGGGACTGGAGAGCATCTCAGTACAAGAGTATTAGAAAGGAGTTAGTAAAAGATTTGGTTCTGTGTTAGATAATTTGGGCAGGGTATAGGAAGAGGTGCTTTTCTCTGGATTAGGTGATGTAAGGAGATAGAGGTTACATGATTCAGTACCTTAATAAGTCATATCTAAAAGAGAGAAAATTTGATTGAGGCTAAAGCTGAATTTGGTAAAGAAGTAAAAGTCACTCATATTACCTGGGAGAGGGGATGTTTGGTACTTTGTGGCCTGGGCAATGCTCTTGTTTTATCTGTGTTCAGATATGATTATGGTCCTTTTGTCTTGATCCATCAGGGTCGAGGGGCCTTATTTAATGTTAGTGTTCCATGAAATGATTTATATTCAACAGAAAAAGAGCAAGGCCTAGTTATAGTACCAGACCAGCTCCTGGACTTGAGAGGCTTTTCTCTTTCACATGGCAGTAAAGTGTTTAAGGCCTGCCGCAGCCTTTCCTCTGTAACCTTGGGGATATCACTTTCTGCCCCCTCATCACAAAAATCCAGTAGCAACAATGCTAGCCTTTTTCCAAAGTAAAGGTAATATTAGATCAACACAAAAGTTCTCCTAGTGTGAATAAAGACATGCTGGGAAACCAGCACTCTTTCAGCCCCACTCGCTGATTGTAACTGAATTTGAGTGAAGGACTAAAATAATCTAATTTCTATTTTTTTCATAGAACTTGGTAAGCTGTTATGTTGGGAAGACTGATGGAGGATGTGGTAAAAATAGGGACCGGTTAGGGGGCTACTGTCATAATCTTGAGGTTAACTAATGGTGTCTTGATTCAGAGAAAGTAGTAGAAAATGGTTCAATTCTGGATATTTTTGAAGAAAGATCCAACTGAATTTTCTGAAAAAATAAATGTGAGTTATTAGGAGATAAGAGAAATCAAGGATGGATGACTGCAATGTTGTTTTAGGAAACAGAAGGCTGGAACTGGTGGAATTAGAAACGAGAAAGAGGACAGTTAAAGCAAGTTCATATGAAGTAGGAAGTTAAAGATCTGAAGTATTATTGGAAGAGATCAAGAGAAATAGATGGTCCAAGATTTTTAAATAAATTTAATTTAGGACATAAATAGAGATGTTAGTTTGAAGAAAATCACAAAATCACTAAAAAGGAAATACTTGGAAATACTTGGTACACAAGATGTAATAACTGAAATAAATGATGGGGTAAATGGGTGGAATATATCACTGAACAGACATAGTGGAAGAAGAAATCACTGAATGAAAGAAAAAGTAAGAAACTAACCAAAATACCCACAAGGGAAAAAAATAAATAGTAAATATAGAAGAAAAGCTGAAAGATATAAAAACTAATAATCAAATAAATATCTTTATAACATGATACTATCCAGAGAATAACCAAAAAAATCTAAACAAAAATGAAGATAAAAATAATAAATAAAAACCACAAATTGAAAGACCTCAGGGAGAATCCAGTGAGAGAGAGAAACAAAACCCTACAACTAGACCCATTGTACTGAAATCTAAGAACAACAAATACAGGGAGAGCTCTCCTTAAAATAAAACAAAATAAAAAAGCAGACTAAACTCCCTAGGAACAAAACTGCATCATTTAAAAGTTTTAAGAATCAGATTGACATTAAGCTGTTCAACAGCATTGCTACATCCATACAAGAGCACAATTTTAATCTATTTATGTATCTCGTAAAGACATTTTTGAATTTGCAGAAAAGATTGCTAGGTGTCTCCAGTAGAATACTATGCACTGACTCAAGGCCATCCTTTTAGATTAACTGGTCCTAGAATTTGATTGCCTTTAATTTACAACTTGTAAACTGTAGGTAACTGAAAGTTATGCAAAATAATTCTTATCTTTGAAAATGCAAATGAATTATGTTCACTGGGATTCAATTGACTTTCTTCTCTTCCCTCCCTGCTACTGTTGAAAAAAGCTAGTTTTTAGTCCATTTGTAAATCCATTTCAATATGCTTTACTCAAAATAAATTTGTGTTTCTTTCAATTCTCTTTTGAATTGGTTGCAAAAGCTCCCTGGTGCCTTCATTAATACTGAGTTAAATAAATCTTTAATAAGGGTTCTTCTTATATATCTGTCTGAGACGTCATAATTTTACTGTTTTTGGAAATTTATTTTTTAACAATTCTGGAAGCCTTCTAATGAGATTCCCAGTGCATTCATTCACCTGATAGAACTAGATCACCACTGTTGCCTGAGAAGTGTGACTTCTATGGGCTATTCAAGCCCAGACACCTTTACTCCTTAAGGTGAATCCAAATAGCAACAGCATTTTGGTCTGTTTTTCCAATTTCAGTTTTTCTTTCCTATATATTTTCTTTTTTTATGGCCAATAAGTCACAAGCAGTGATTAGGAATTTGGGTCTATAGCTTGCTCATTTTATGATTTCTGTAAATGGTTTTAGAGATCTATTAACTACTTGATAGAAGTGGTGGAGAATTGTTTTATTAGCCCTTTTTGTTGGTCTACTTGTGTAGTTTGAGCTCAAATCTATCAGAAATTTTTGATTACTGTTAAGAACAATTCTTTCATATCTTAACTGGTGAATTACTGCGTTTTTGCGCTTGCTATTGACTCAAGGCTGAAAATATAAAATCACAACTATAAATTTATCTTTTTGTCTGTAAGCTTGTCCATAACTCAGACAGGTTTTTACATCTCATAGTGTAAATATATAATAGTTTCTTCCCTCTGGAGGGTATTAAGAAATTAGCCCATATATTCTCTTAAAGTAAAGGAGTGCTATTATAATAGACTTACTGAGAAAAATAAGCACTTATATAAACATTAAATTTCTAAAATTCACAGATAATAAGGAAATTGAACTTCTACAATTTAAATATGCTATAACTAAGAGATAAATATAGTATTCTTATATAAACTAATGCAGAGACTTTAAAAAATCCAAATTCACATAAATTAGGTAAAACTGGCAAAAATAATTTACTAATTTTGGTATAAAAATATAGATATGCCTTCTCTTATTAATCAGTTTAAAGTAGAATAGCTTTTTATTCTACTTAGTATGGTTATTCTAGTCGGGTGTGATTTTACTAAATTTTTACATTTAAATGTTACTGGTCAAATAAGTAACATTACACTTGTAAATGTTTAAGATTATGAAAAATGTAATGTGTATTGAACTAAATTGAATCATTTTCATGACAAACTCAACCATGATTACCTTTTGTAATATATCAACTCGAAGATGATTTTCAAGCCCTTTAGGTAACTTAAAACCTTAGACTGATTTAACTGAGTTACTTAATGGATATTCCTTGACTACCCAGATAATTTCTAACACAGAATATAGAAACATGACTACTAGATAATTTAAGTTTACATAATTTGCTTTTTATTTTTATATGCTAAAAAAAGGCTATGCCTTTGGTCCATGTTAATTTAAAAATTCATTTTTGCCACTTTGAGAAGTTATATAGGGATGTTTGTATGTGTAGAGGGTTATGTTATATGCACTCAGGACTTCTGTTTATAGGCTAAAATCTAGTGCATGACAGCCACTTCTCAGTTATCCATTACATCCTCTGCCTTCAGTTTGTCTCTTTGGAATAGAAGTTACTTTGGCTAAGAGTTATAACCCAAGTGGTTGAAACTATATTAGGAGCAACAGTGACAGAGCAAAAAATATACTGTGTTCACTAGAGATGCTAAAAATATGAGGTTTATTTGATATGTTATTACTCATGAGTAGCATGAATACTGTTGTCAAATTAGAAGAGATGCTCAACATTCTCTAGGTTAAATTTGTAGAAACAAAATATTACTTTTACAAATACTTCATAAATTGTCTTTTTTATGAGAATGTGGTGGGATACCATGTTCCTGTATTTCTCAGTGCTCCTGCAAATGCCCTAGACTCCTGACACATGAAATATGGATGACATGAAGCTAGAAAACACTTGATTTCACTTCTCCCCGAATTATTTTAATGTTTGTATCCATGAGAGATTAGATCTGTAGTCATTTATCTCTGATTTGTCATTTATGCTGTGTCTCTGATCTGTCATTTATGATCTGTCTGTGCTCTGATAGGAAAGGATAACAAACTTCTATCATCTCCCCTAGATAGCCCTGTGATTACAGCCTGTACAAGGTCCTAAGTTAAGGCCCAAAAAAGGACTGAGACACATAGATATTTACATCTCAGAAGCGCTGAAGCCCAGAATTAGGAGACATCTATAGCTTGTAAAAGTTGGTGATACTCCAGTTTGTCTGGATCTTAGAAAGGATTATTTATATATCTAAAAAGATTTGGGTGAAAATCCTTTCCTTCAAGCCTCAAAACAGTAAAAGCTCTGGGGTTTTGTTTTTTTGTTTGTTTTTTGTATTGTTTTGTGTTTTCATCTCCTTGTGGGAGTAGAGAGGGGCAGCAATCTCTCTCCTGTATATAAACAGAGAGGATGTTTTCAGTCCCTCATCTTCAGTGTGTAATCCTCTCATGTACTACCTTTGTAACTAAAGGATGGGGCACTGATGCTATGGTGTCACTCAGGCCATTGATCTTGTTGTATCAATAAATAACTTTTTTCTCTGGCTATAGCTGTGCAAGTAGCATAACATATCATACCCTTCACTATTCTTCACAAAATAGGGAATTTCCCAGAAACTGTCAGTGTTCATAATCTTTCTGTTTATAGAGTCTTGGTGGTTGGTTGTCTGATTTTAGATAATAAGACTCAAATGTTACCAGACATAACATCAGTTATTATTTTAAATGCTTACTTGATCTCAACCTTATTTTTAAATTTAATTTTAGCATCTTCTAAGCTAGTTCTTTTTAATAAGGGATGCATATCTAAATTATCTATATTTTATAAAAATTCAGATGTTTAGGTTCTACTCCAGACTTACTGAATCACTTTAATTGATATTCTTGATATATCCATGGCATATTTTGAGGTTTTTTTTTTTTTTTTTTTTTTTTTTTGGTATGTTCTTGATATATTATGTAGGTCATGCCTCAGGATTATTTTATGTTATACACCAAAATTTTTCCCTATAAAAATTATTTTCATCAACTTTTATAAATCCCTTGTAATATTCACTGACTTCTTTGAAAATACATATAATCATTGCTCTTAATGACATCTTGTCAAATTTTGGGGAAATCACTATTTTACCTTATTTCACATGCTACAGAAACACCCATTTCCTTGTCAGTTGCATTATTTTTGCTGTGATTTTCATCATAATTTTCACACTTAAAAGTTATCAGTGGTAAATTAACAATAACTCTGTTTAGTATCTGTCATTTACACATAGATTTTATTTTACTCAATGCTGGCTAAAGGCCCTGCAATTAGCTACAGGTCAGTTTATTCCTTCATCAAAGAAAGACCATATCAAACCCTGTGAAAAGGACCCTATCAGGTACCTTAAACCAAGGACACTTCAAATAATAGATTCTGGGTATAGGCTTCTGATTTTATTGCTTAGACAACATTCCGATCATATCTCCGTGCTCTCAGGTTTTCCAGGTCTCTTTAAAGTTAATGTTAACCCAAGATCTAAGAGAACAAGAATCAATCACATGGAGTCTAAGTAACTGATGAAGGAAATTTAATTATGTAATTTATTTGGAATATTGTTGGCATTGTTCTAATGTTCTATATTCTGAATATATAAGGAAGTTCTTTGTCTTTCTTCTTAAGCTATCTCCAACCCATGACTATTTAATACACCTTGCTTTTGAAAACTGAAATGAAACATTTAAAATTTATATGTGACTACAAAAACCCTACAGCTAGCATCATACTTAACGGTGAGAAACTTGAAGCTTTCCCACTAGGATTATGCACAAGACAAGGATGTTCCCACTCATTACTAGATGAACATCATGCTAGATATTGCCTTTGCTAATGCAATAATGCAAGAAAGGTGGAGACCTTCAAGATGGTGGAGGAGTAAGACATGGAGATCATCTTCATCCCCACAGATACATCAGAAATACATCTACATGTGGAACAACTACTACAGAACACCTACTGAACACTGGCAGAAGACCTCAGACTTCCCAAAAGGCAAGAAACTCCCCACGTACCTGGGTAGGGCAAAAGAAAAAAGAAAAAGCAGAGACAAAAGAATAGGGACGGGACCTGCACCAGTGGGAGGGAGCCGTGAAGGAGGAAAGGTTTCCACACACTAGAAGCCCCTACACGGGCAGAGACTGCGGGTGGCAGAGGGGGGGAGCTTCGGAGCCGCGGAGGAGAGCACAGCCACAGGGGTGCGGAGGGCAAAGCAGAGAGCTTCCCGCAGAGGATTGGTGCCGACCAGCACTCACCAGCCCGAGAGGCTTGTCTGCTCACCCGCCGGGGCGGACGGGGGATGGGAGCTGAGGCTTGGGCTTCGGAGGTCGGATCCCAGGGAGAGGACTGGGGTTGGCGCGTGAACACAGCCTGAAGGGGGCTAGTGTGCCACAGCTAGTGGGGAGGGAGTCTGGGAAAAAGCCTGGAGCTGCCGAAGAGACAAGAGACCATTGTTTCGGGGTGCGCAAGGAGAGGGAATCAGAGCACCACCTAAATGAGCTCCAAAGATGGGCGCGAGCTGCGTCTATCATCATAGACACCAGTGACAGGCATGAAACGCTAAGGCCACTGCTGCAGCCACCAAGAAGCCTGGGTGCAAGCACAGGTCACTATCCACACCTCCCCCCCGGGAGGCTGTGCAGCCTGCCACTGCCAGGTTCCCGTTATCCATAGACAACTTCCCCGGGAGAACGCACGACATGCCTCGGGCTGTTGCAATGTCACGCTGGCCTCTGCTTCAGCAGGCTTGCCCCACATTCTGTACCCCTCCCGCCCCCCAGCCTGAGTGAGCCAGAACCCCCTAATCAGCTGCTACTTTAACCCTGAACTGTCTGGGTGGGGAACAGACACACTTAGGCGACGTACACATAGAGATGAAGGAGCAAGGTAAAAATCCATCAGAGCAAACAAATGAAGAGGAAGTAGGCAATATACCTGAAAAATAATTCAGAGTAATGAGAGTAAAGATGATCCAAAATCTTGGAAGTAGAATGGGTAAAATACAAGACACGTTTAACAAGGACCTAGAGAACTAAAGAGCAAACAAGCAATGATGAATAACAGAATAAACAAAATTAAAAATTCTCTAGAAGGAATCAATAGCAGAATAACTGAGGCAGAAGAACGGATAAGTGACCTGGAAGATAAAATAGTGGAAATAACTACTGCAGAGCAGAATAAAGAAAACAGAATAGAAAGAATTGAGTACAATCTCAGAGACCTCTGGGAAAACATTAAATGCATGAACATTCGAATTATAGGCATCCCAGAGGAAGAAAAGTAAAAGAAGGGGACAGAAAATATTTGAAGAGATTATAGTTGGAAAATTCCCTAATATGGGAAAGGAAATAGTCAATCAAGTCCGGGAAAAACAGAGAGTCCCAAACAGGCTAAATCCAAGGAGAAACACACCAAGACACATATTAATCAAACTATCAAAAATTAAATATAAAGAACAAATATTAAAAGTGGCAAGGGAAAAACAACAAATAACATACAAAAGAATCCCCATAAGGGTAACAGCTGATCTTTCAGCAGAAACTCTGTAAGCCATAAGGGAGTGGCAGGACGTATTTAAAGTGATGAAAGGGAAAAACCTACAACCAAGATTACTCTACCCAGAATAGATCTCATTCAGATTCGACAGACAAACTAAAACCTTTACAGACAAGCAAAAGCTAAGAGAATTCAGCACCACCAAACCAGCTTTACAACATATACTAAAGGAACTGCTCTAGGCAAGAAACACAAGAAAAGGAAAAGACCTACAATACTAAACCCAAAACAATTAAGAAAATGGTAATAGGAATATACATATCTAAAATTACCTTAAATGTAAATGAATTAAATGCTCCAACCAAAAGACATAGACTGGCTGAATGGATACTAAAATAAGACCCCTATATATGCTGTTCACAAGAGATCCACTTCAGACCCAGGGACACATACAGACTGCAAATGAGGGGATGGAAAAAGATATGCCATGAAATGGAAATCAGAAGAAAACTGGAGTAGAAATTCTCATATCAGACAAAATAGACTTTAAAATAAGACTATTACAAGACACAAAGACAGACACTACATAATGATCAAGGGATCAATCCAAGAAGATATAACAATTGTAATTATTTATGCACCCAACATAGGAGCAACTCTATACATAAGGCAAATGCTAACATCCATAAAAGGGAAAGCAAGAGTAATATAATCATAGTAGGGGACTTTAACACCACACTTTCACCAATGGACAGATCATCCAAAATGAAAATAAACAAGGAAACACAAGCTTTAAATGATACATTAAACAAGATGAACTTACTTGAAATTTCTTGGACATTCCATCCAAAAACAACAGAATACACTTTCTTCTCAAATGCTCATGGGAACATTCTACAGGATAGATCATATCTTGGGTCACAAATAAAGCCTTGGTAAATTTAAGAAAATTGAAATCCTATCAGGTATCTTCTCTGACCACAATGTTTTGAGACTAGATATCAGTTACAGGAAAAAATCTGTAAGAAATACAAACACATGGAGGCTAAACAATACACTATTAAGTAACCAAAAGATCACTGAAGAATCAAAGAGGAAATCAAAAAATACCTAGAAGCAAATGACAATGAAAACACAAAGACCCAAAACCTATGGGATGCAGCAAAAGCACTTCTAAGAGGGAACTTTATAGCAATAGAATCCTACCTCAAGAAACAAGAAAAATCTCAAATAAACAACCTGTTCTTACACCTAAAGAAATCAGAGAAACAAGAAGAAAAAAACCCCAAAGTTAGCAGAAGGAAAGAAATCATAAAGATCAAATCAGAAATAAATGAAAAAGAAATGAAGGAAACAATAACAAAGATCAATAAAAGTACAAGCTGGTTCTTTGAGAAGATAAACAAAATTGATAAGCCATTAGCCAGACTCATCAGGCAAAAAATGGAGAAGACTCAAATCAATAGAATTAGCAATGAAAAAGGACTAACAACTGACACTGCAGAAATACGAAGGATTATTAGAGATTACTACAAGCAACTGTATGCCAATAAAATAGACAACCTGGAAGAAATGGACAAATTCTTAGAAAAACACAACCTTCCGAGACTGAACCAGGACAAAATAGAAAATATAAACAGACCAATCACAAAAGCTGAAATTGAGACTGTGATTAAATATCTTCTAACAACAACAACAAAAAAGCCCAGGACCAGATGGCTTCACAGGTGAATTCTATCAAACATTTAGAGAAGAGCTAACACCTATCCTACTCAAACTCTTCCAAAATATAGCAGAGGGAGGAACACTTGCAAACTCATTCTATGAGGCCACCATCACCCTGATACGAAAACCAGACTAAGATGTCACAAAAAAAGAAAAGTACAGGCCAATATCACTGATAAACATAGATGCAAAAATCCTCAACAAATTACTAACAAACAGAATCCAATGACACATTAAAAGGATCATAAACCATGATCAAGTGGGGTTTCTCCCAGGAATGCAAAGATTCTTAATTATATGCATATCAATCATTGTGATAAACCACATTAACAGATTGAAGGAGAAAAACCATATGATCATCTCAATAGATGCAGAAAAGCTTTCAACAAAATTCAACACCAATTTATAATAAAAATCCTCCAGAAAGTAGGCATAGAGTGAACTTACCTGAACATACATAAGGCTGTATATGACAAACCCACAGCCAACATTGTTCTCAATAGTGAAAAACTAAAACCTTTTCCATTAAGATCAGGAACAAGACAAGGTTGTCCACTCTCACCACTATCATTCAACATAGTTTTGAAAGTATTAGCCACATCAATCAGAGAAGGAAAAGAAATCCAGATTGGAAAAGAAGAAGTAAAGACATCACTGTTTGCATATGACATGATACTATACATAGAGAATCCTAAAGATGTACCAGAAAACTACTAGAGCTAATCAATGAATTTGGTAAAGTAGCAGGATACAAATTTATTGCATGGAAATCTCTTGCATTCCTATACACTAATGATGAAAAAAATCTGAAAGAGGAAATATTGAAACACCCCCATTTACCAATGCAACAAAAAGAATAATATACCTAGGAAGAAACCTACCTAAGGAGACAAAAGACCTGTATGCATAAAACTATAAGACACTGATGAAAGAAATTAAAGATGATACAAACAGATGGAGAGATATACCATGTTTTTGGATTGGAAGGATCAACATAGTGAAAATGACTATACTACCCAAAACAACCTACACATTCAATGCAATCCCTGTCAAACTACCTACAGCATTTTTCACAGAACTAGAACCAAAAATTTCACAATATGTATGGAAACACAAAAGACCCCGAATAGCAAAAGCAATCTTGAGAAAGGAAAATGGAGCTGGAGGAATCAGGCTCCTTGACTTCAGACTATACTACACAGCTACAGTAAACAAGACAGTGTGGTACTGGCACAAAAACAGAAATATAGATCAATGGAACAGGATTGAAATCCCAGAGATAAACCCATACACATACGGCCAACTTATGTTTGATAAAGGAGGCAAGAATAAACAATGGAGAAAAGACAGACTCTTCAATAAATGGTGCTGGGAAAACTGGACAGCTACATGTAAAAGAATAAAATTAGAACACTCCCTAACTCAATACACAAAAATAAACTCAAAATGGATTAAAGATCTCAATGTAAGGCCAGACACTGTACGACTCTTAGAGGAAAACCTAGGCAGAACACTCTATGACATAAATCACAGCAAGATACTTTTTGACCCACCTCCTAGAGGAAGGGAAATTAAAATAAACAAATGGGACGTAAAGAAACTTAAAAGCTTTTGCATAGCAAAAGCTTTTAAAAAGCAAAAGCAAAAGCAAAGGAAACCATAAACAAGATGAAAAGACAACCCTCACAATGGGAGAAAATATTTGCAAATGAAGAAACTGATAGAGGCTTAATCTCCAAAATTTACAAGCAGCTCATCCAGCTTAAATATCAAAGAAACAAACAACCCAATCCAACAATGGGCAGAAGACCTAAATAGACATTTCTCCAAAGAAGATATACAGATTGCCAGAAACAGAAGAAAGGTTGCTCAACATCACTAATCATTAGAGAAATGCAAATCTAAACTACAATGAGATATCACCTCACACCCGTCAGAATGGCCATCATCAAAAAAATCTACAAACAATAAATACCGGAGAGGGTGTGGAGAAAAGGGAACCCTCTTGCACTGTTGGTGGGAATGTAAATTGATACAGCCACTATGGAGAACAGTATGGAGGTTCCTTAAAAAACTAAAAATAGAACTACCATATGATCTGGCAATCCCTCTACTGGGCATATACCCTGAAACAACCATAATTCAAAGAGTCATGTACCACAATGTTCACTGCAGCTCTTTTTACAATAGCCAGGACATGGAAGCAACCTGAGTGTACATTGACAGATGAATGGATAGAGAAGATGTGGCACATATATACAACAGAATTTTACTCAGCAATGAAAGGAAATGAAATTGAGTTATTTGCAATGAGGTGGATGGACCTCGAGTCTGTCATACAGAGTGAAGTAAGTCAGAAAGAGAAAAACAAATACCGTATACTAACACATATATATGGAATCTAAATTTAAAAAAAAAAAAAAAAAAAGGTTCTGAAGAACCTAGTGGCAAGAGAGGACTAAAGAGCCAGATGTAGAGAATGGACTTGAGGACATGGGGAGTGGGAAGGGTAAGCTGGGACAAAGTGAGAGAGCGGCACTACCAAATGTAAACTAGATAGCTAGTGGGAAGCAGCCACATACCACAGGGAGATTAGCTGGGTGCTTTGAGATCACCTAGAGGGGTGGGATAGGGAGGGTGGGAGGGAGACACAAGAGGGAGGAGATTTGGTGTTATATGTATATGTATAGCTGTTTCACTTTGTTATACATCAGAAACTAGCACACCATTGTGAAGCAATTATACTCCAATAAAGATGTTAAAAAAATTAATGCAAGAAAGAGAAACAAAATATATACAGAGTGGGACAGAGGAAATAAAACTGTTTTTCTTCACGATTGAGGTGATTATCTATATAGAAAATCCAAAATAGTTAATTTAAAAAACTGTCACTATTAAGCAATTAGAGCAAGTTTGCAGATACAATGTTAATATACTAAAGTCAATTTTTTTCCATATATAACAAAATGAACAAGTGGACTTTGGAATTAAAACCAACAGAATGTCATTTACAGTAACACCCAAAACAAAAGAATACATAATTAGGTATACATCCAACAAAATACTTACAAGATCTATATGTGAAAAACTGCAAAACTCTGAGGAACAAAATTTTAAAAGAACTAAACAGAGAAATATTCCATGTCCATAATAGGAAGACTAAACTTTTTCAAAATGTTAGTTCTTCCCAATTTTATCTATAGATTTCATGAAATCCCGCCAAAATCCCAGAAAGTTAATTTATCAATATTGATAAACTGATTTTATGTGGAGAGGAAGAAGACTCAGAATGACCAACACAATAATGAAGGAGAATAACAAAGTTGGAAGACTGACACTACTTGACTTCAAGACTTACAATAAAGCTGAAGTAATCAAGACAGTTTTGTACCATGAAAGAAAAGATAAATAGGTCAATGGAACAGAATAGAAAAAGCAAAAATATGCCTACAAAAATATAGTCAGCTGATCTTTAACAAAGGAGCAAAGGCAATATAATAGAACAAAATCTCTTCAACAAGTGGTGCTGAAACAACTGGACATCCACATGCAGGAAATAAATATTAATAAATCTAGGCACAGACCTTACAGTCTTCCCCAAAATTAACTCGTTGGATCATAGACCGAAATGTAAATGCAAAGCGACAAAAGAAGATAAGAAGAGAATACCTAGATAATATGGGTATGGCGATCCCTTTTTAGATATAACACCAAAACCACCATACAATCCATGAAGTAAATAATTGATAAGCTGGACATAATTAAAATTAAAAACTTCTTTCAGCAAAAGATATTGTCAAGAGCATGAAAAGATAAGCCACACTGGGAGAAAATATTTGCAAAAGACATATTCAATAAAGGACTGTTGTCCAAAATAAATAAAGAACTCTTAAACTCAACAATAAGAAAACAAACAACTTAATTTAAAAATGGACCAAAGACTTTAATACACAACTTACCAAAGAAGATACACAGATGGAAAATAAACAAATGAAAAGATGTTCCACATTATATATCATCAGGTAAATGCAAATTAAAGCAATAGTGAGTTACCACTACATACTTATTAGAATGGTCAAAATCTGGAACACTTTAAACACCAAATGCTGGTAAGGATATAGAGCAAAAGAAACTCTCATACATTGCTGCTGGGAATGCAAATGGTATGGCCTCTTTGGAAGACAGTTTGGCAGTTTCTTATAAAGCTAAACTTATACTTACAGTATGATCCAGAAGTTGTACTCCTTGGCATTTTCCTAAAGGAGTTTAAAAATTATGTCCACAGGAATACCTGTGCACAGATGTTTATAGGAGCTTTATAACAATTGCCAATACTTGGAAGAAATCATAATGTTTTTCAGTAGGTGAATGGATAAATAAACTTCATTGTACATTCAGACAATGGAATATTATTCAGAGCTAAAAAAGAAATGAGCTATCAAGCCATGAAAAGTTATGGAGAAACTTTAAATGAATACTACTAAATGAAAGAAGCCAATCTGAAAAGGCTACATACTATATGATTCCAATTATATGAGATTCTGGAAAAGGCAAAACTATGAAGACAATAAAAAGAGCAGTGGTTGCTAAGGCTGGGGGAGAATGGGGAGAGTGGATAGAGCAGAGAAGATATATATGGCAGTGAAAATGCTCTGTATAATATTTTAATAATGGATATATATTTGTCTAAGTACATACATAGTATGTACTCACACCAAGAATGAACCTAAAGTGGGACTTCCCAATGGTCCAGCGATAAGGAATCTGCTTTGCAATGCAGGGGACGTGGGTTAGATCCCTGGTCAGGGAACTAAGATCCCACAGACCGTGGGGCAACTAAGCCCACGCACTACAACTACTGAGCTCGCGCGCCTCAACTAGAGAGCCTGCGTGCCGCAAACTACAGAGCCCACGCACCCTGGATCCTGCATGCCACAACTAGAAAAAGCCCAGGCGCTGCAACGAAAGATCCTGCTTGCCTCAACGAAGATCCCACGTGCCACAACTAAGACCCGACACAGCCAAAAATAAATAAAATAAATAAATAATAAGTAAATCTTTTTTAAAAAAAGAAGATTGAAGCCTAAGGTAAACTAAGGACTTCAGGTGATTATGATTTGTCAATATAGGATCATCCTTTGTAAAAAAATGTACCACTCTGGTGAGTGATGCTGATTTGGGGGGAAGCTATGCATATGTGGGGATAGGGGTTAAATGGGAAATCTCTGTACCATGCTTATAATTTTACTGTAATTTTAAAATTGCTTGAAAAATTTCTTCTACAATTCAGAAAAATCTTATTGAATTTTCTAATGCTTTTAAAGTAATGAATCTATAATAACAGTAGTGTTCAGTACTAGTCTGTCCTTCCTTTTGTTAGGATAAATAAGAAAGGTAAAACAACTAAAGCCTTTCCTTTGATGTCATTTGACAGTACTAATTATTTAATTGGATATGACAGATGATTTTTTAAAAACTAAGGTTTACTTTATGGAAGGCAAGATTAAAAGCCCCAATAAGAAAACTGCCGTGTTACCTGGCCTACTAGGTTCTCAGCCTTGCAGATGATAAGAGAGATCACTTCTTGGCAAGTCAAGGATCTTTAGAACATTTTTGAGATCTCAAGAAGAGAGAGATTTACACAAATTATAAACTCTGCAGGTGAAATCTGGAGGACTTTATTGAGCTTAGCTTCCTAGTTTTGTGATAGCAAATAGTAGAGGTTTTTAAAAGTCAAATCTGAGAGTCCTTATGAAAATATTCAGCACAGCAAATATAAGAAGGCACATAGGTAAATTAATGCTCTTGCTGCACCTATTAAAATATGCAATCCATGCATAATAAAGCATTCTTTATTTTGCAATCAGGAATAATAGTTGTTTGGAATTATTTTGATAAAAAGGAGGAAATACTGTTAAGACAGAATAAACAAAAAAGATTACTGGGCAGCTCTAGTGAAAAAATGTATTGATAGAACTCATTCTTGCAGCTATCTGATTAGTCAGCTGCCTTTGAGCTATTTTACAACTCTTTGAGTTGTAGATAACCAATAGCAATACAAAATAATTCTTGTTTATGCACATGCAAATGAATTCTGTCCAGTGGAGCTTCAACTGACACCTCTCTGCACAAAAAGAAAGACTGTTTCGCATCCAAGTGTGAATTTATTTCAACATAAGCACTTTTCTCATTTAAAATGTTATCGTCTATGTCCATTTATTACTTATGTATCAGTTAGTGAGTTGGAGTGTTTCTCCTTTCCCCTTTCTCCTTCTGTTTGTATTAGTTGTTATTTAATACTGCAGAACATAGTTTACTGTGTTATTATTACTTGTCCTAAACTTTGCTTTACTCTTAGATTTACAAGATTATATATTCAAAGTTCATCACAAATTATTTGCCAAAATTTCTTCAGTCATTTCTTGCTTGAGAATTCTTCCATGATTAAATATGATTTTTTTTTTAGCACTGAAAAAAACAGCTTGGCTGAATATAAACTCACGGATCACACATTCTTTTCTTCATTTTCTTGAAAGTATTGTTCCACTGTTGCTACTATATGTTTTTTATGAAAATTTTGATTTCAGACTAATGTTGTTTCCATTATAAGTGACTTTAGTAATTTGCCTGGGTGTTTAGAAAAAGAAATATATATCTACATATTGAAAAGAAACCTCTCTCTCTCTCTCAATATATACTCTCAATATACACTGAGAGAGAGAAAATGATTCACAGACAGAGAGAGAGACAGAAAGTTTTCAACCATTATTTTTCTTCGGGGATGCTAATGACATATATGATGAGTATCTGTCTTCTTAATGAATTTCTCATTGTTAATTTTTACCTATTTACTTTGTTTTTTTAATTTTTGAAAAATTCTCTACTTTCTGTATATTTTTAGTTAAATCTAATTGTCTTGAACCTCTTGTAGAGTCATCTTATTCAGGAAATAATTATTTTAACATATGTAAGTTTAGTCTTATGGCTGTTTCAGGTAATGGGCCAATTAGAATTTATTTATTTGATCAGAAAATAGCATCTTATTTATTCCTGAAAATGCAATAAGCACATTTGGAAGAAAAAGATTTCAGTATATAGCTTCTCTCTTACTTTATTAGTAAGTATAACTAATATAGCATATCATAATCAAGTCTATTTCTATTTCTACAGATTTATTAATCTTTATGCTAAACAGAAATTTTGAAAGTGACAAGAAAATACCTTTTTAAAAAAAAATTCTCTCTAAATTTCTGACTATCTGTTACCAAGGATAAAAAACAAATAAATGCATTTCTCTGACACATTCTTATTCATTCCACAAAATCATTTAAGCTGAGAATAAATTAGTCTAATGTTATTATTCAATACACTCACAGTGAAAGTAGTGGGGTTTGCTTCTTTTCTTCTTTCTGGCCCCATTCTCCCCATCTAAGGAAACTAGCCTTGCCCTGCTTGAAAACTCTGGAGCACCTCTCCTGAGGCAGTTGCCTTCCAATGGACCACCCATTCTCCTCAATATTCACTTCATCTTCTCATTGCCTCCAGGCTTATAACTAGAGGTCAAATACCTGTGTGACTAGAGGTAAGAGAAGAAATACAAGGTCTTCCCAGGGAGAAATAGTGAAAAAATAAATGTGTTCCGTGATCTTAACAATTTATATCTTGCAAGGATATAGAGAAGCAGTTGTGCAGTGTACTAAAACAGAACGTGGCCAATATAACTAGTAAAAAATTTTTTTTTTCTAGAGTGGATGAGTAGGCATCACATTTGAATGATTGCAATTGAAAATGAAGGCCTTGCAAAACTTTTCCAAATTCAAATGAATTCACAGGTCCAAAGCTCTTTGAAAGATAGCCTAGTTTCAATTAAAAAAAAAAGTCTGGCTCTGTTGACATAAATGTATACTGTAAATCTTTCTTTAAGCCTTTCTCAGAGGGACTTAGCAGATACCAGTTGACTTTGCACTGGGGAAATGTAAATATCCATGCTTTGGGGGGATTATTAGACACTGGCTCTCTGGGTTGATACTGGATGGTCCATACCTCAGCATATGTCCCAGTGATCACCTGGTGATGCAGAAGTTTTAGAGTTCTCATGTTTAGGGTAGGCCCATTAGATTCACATATGAACCCTCTGCTTTTCCCCTAGTTCCTAGGAGGGATTATAAACAACAACGAGTATAACCCCCAGCACACTGAGTGTTTTATTTTAATTATTGTTAGGAAGAGTCATTTGAAGACCCCTGGCCCTGACCTTTCCTATCAGAGAAGTGGAGCAAAAGCAATATTATATTCAGTATTTGAGGGTGATGATATCTACTACATTGCTGGTTAGCTGGAAGATGGCTGTAGATCATCTCAAAGTTAATGAAATGACAAATCAGGCTGCAGCCACTATTCCAGTTTAGGTACCTAGGAGCAAATGAATATGGGCTATTGAATTGGCAATTACATCACTCTCCATATACATTAGCAAGGACTTCCAGAAGTAGCTTACATTACCTGAAAGGGAAAGAAGTGGATCTTCATGATATTAATTTAGGACTATGTCAGCGATTCTAGCCTGTCAAAATACGGTGCATGGAGTAATTGACTGTGTAGACACCCCATTAAACATCGCTCTCGCCAACTCCCTTAATGATGTCATGATATTTTGATGTGGTGATGAGCAGGGGTAGTAAATAACTGAGATAATTTAGCAAAGCACATATATGCCTGAGGGTGAAAGTTAAAACCTCAAAATTTAGGAGTTTTATCCAAAGTGAGATTCCGTTTAATGGTCAGGTGCAGTGCTTCTCAATCCCAAAGGAGCCTGCACACAGGCCATCTGAGGATTTTGGTAACATGTGTATTGTGATTCGGTACGTGTCAGTAGGGCTTGGGATACTGCATTATCCACAAGCTTCTAGATCATGCTGGTGCTGCTTTTGGTGAACCATACTTTAAGGAGGAAGGGGCTAGATTCTAAATTTGAAAATCACTTGCTGCCTCTTGCACCAGTTACCAATTAGAAGTGCAATGATAGTTAAGGAAGCCTGTCAAGATTTTGGAAGCAAAATGTGTCATATCTAGGTGGGCTTCTTCAAACCATTCACCCAGGAACTTGAGAGGTTTCTAATTTCTAGGGGTGTCAAAAACATCAAAGAAGTTGTGTAGCAAGTCCAGGCTGCGGTGCAAGCTTCCTGTCACTTAGACCTTAAGCGCAGTATATCCCATGGTATCCTGCATGTCTCTGGTGAGTACAAAGTAGCAATCAACTCCTCAGAGTAGAATCACAGCACACAACCCAGGAGTTTTCACATAATCTGTTCCTTTGCTGATAATAATCCCCTTAGGTCTCATTCCAAGGACTTGTTAGTGATTTAATAACTTATTTGGGACTCCAAATGGTAGTTGATCAAAGCAGCCTCTTATGAACTGATTTCTTTCTTTTCCACAAAGCTGGATATGAGTAGCATCTCTACATTGTGAAATGGTGGTGAGGTTGCACACAAACAGGGTTTAAACAAGTTTTGAGCAGATGGCTCAGACTCTCACAACACCTCCTACTGGTGAGGAGCTGCCCTTGTCCTTCCCCACACTACTACCTCATGAACTATTCACTATAAACAGTTGAGAGAAATGAACTATTTCATGGGTCAGTATGAATTCCTGCCACTGGGTGGAAATGGACTGCTACTGCACTTCAGCCCCTCTCATGGCTGACCCTGAAGGGTAATGGTAAAGGAAAATACTTCTGTAGGCAGAATTTTATCAGGTCATCCAGTGGTGCATTTCATGTGGAAGGAGAAATGACTAGAGTTTAAAATTTATACTAAATAATGTGCAAGGCCTATTAATTTGGCTAGTTGGCAATGGACTAGAAAGAAGATGATCTTAAGATTTGACAACAGGAAACGATGAAAGCCTATGTGGCTGGGTTTCTCAGAATGAACACCAAGTGTGCAGAGACTTGTGGCCCTTGTGAAAGTTCACATACATTTCTCCATTACACAGGGATCCATCGATAGTCAGGTGGTCAATATGATTCATCTTTTGGATGTTGGCCTGCTTTTGCTGTCAGCCTTCCTGGTGCTTATACAATGAATCCATGTACAAAGTGGCCACAGTAGTAGAGTTTGAGGTCAGACATGAGCTCAACAAACAGGATTTGCAAAACAACAAACAAAATCTGGTTTACTGTCATGGCTGAATGCCAAACTTGCAAAAGCAGAAGCTGAGTCTATGCTCTATTATGGCACCATTCTCCATTGAGGATCATTCACCCACCTGGTGGAAAGGTGATTATGTTGAACTCTTTCCATTGGTGTCTTCCATCATGCAAGAGGCAATAATTTGTCCTCTCTATGATAGACATCTATTCCAGTAAGGATTTTCATGCCCTGACAGCAATGATTCTGCCAGCATTGCCATATAAGGCCTCTTGAATGCCTTGTTCGTTGTCATGATATTCTGTACATGTTCCCCAAAAAAGAACAGATTTCATAGCAAAAGAAGGATAGAAGTGTGCTCACGCCCATGGAATTCACTGCCCACACAACACATTTTAATACTCAGTCATTTAAGTCACACTGGAGTGAATGGAAGTAGAAAGCCTCATAAAGTTAAAGGTGTCATACAAAGAGATTGGAATGAGAAAAACAAACAAACAAAACCTGAAGATCTGCTTTTTTTTTGCAAATGTACTCCAACGTTGTAATCAGTTCAATGACATTTTATTCTCAAATTACCAGTATTACCAAAAAATAAAAATCTTTCAGGATTATTAGTGTTTATTTGGGTTAATTTTACATGTATTTACTTCATGTCTAATTAATTTCACAAGAAAATTAGACCAGGCTAAGATGTAGTGGTTACAAGGTGAACCTCTGAGGTGCGAAACATACAGATCGGTGAACTCAAGTTCTCTTAATTACTGACAACACATAAGAGCAAAATGCAGTTTGTTTTGTATATTAATTATTTTACATCTGCGAATATCTCTTTAGGATTCAAATGTGGAGATACTCAGTGAGGTAATTTATTCCATTCATTAAATCATTTAAAATATTTTTATAATGTCCACATTGAGGCAGTATTTTGCTCAATGTTGGATATATAAATTAATACAAAGTATGAAGCTCAAATTTATTACCTTGACTTTTATTTCCTAGTCACCACTCTTCTCAAATGTAGTTCACTGAGAGTATTGTCAGTATTTTCCAGAATTATAAGTATCAATACCACAATAACCACAGGCAGCCATAAAACACGGATCCAAAAAAATATATTTAGCGGGTAATGAATAACAAAATTAGAGGCCAAATATACATAAGAATCTCACTATCATCCTTTTTCTGTACTATATTAAGATATTTGCCCTTTAAAGATATTTAAAATGTATTGTTTTACATTATATTTCACTATATCTTATCTACTTTAAAAAAAAATTGTGCTGATCTATTTATGATTTGTTCCCTAAGTATAGTTCTCACTTTATTAGGGTTCCTTACTTTTTATCTTGTTTTCCCTGCTTTTTTTTTTACTACATATAAGTGGCATTTGATCTGTTTTGTTATCAAATTTTGACAGGTGATTTTTTTTTTTAAAGAACAGTATTTAACTTCCATTGTTTATTTATTTTGTTGTTATGCTTTCTACTCTACTCAGCCATAGATCTGATGCCCTCATTCATCATAGTTATCTCCAGAAGAGGCAGAACTCAACATTAAAATTAAAAATAAATTTTAAAAGTAGGATAAAAAGAGAGCTAAACCACTCTACCTCTATGATCTCATTATATTCTCTTCTTGGACAAGATGGCTGTTAACCTTGCCAATTATACTACTTTTCTTTTTCTTCTTTTCTTTCCTCTGCATTATGATCATAAGCGATATAAAAAAGCACCCTCAATTTACTTTGCTGGTTAGTAGCGAGCGGCAGAGCCTTTCCTGAGAGATTTCATTTTGCTTTTCTCTCTAGTTTTCTTAGTCAGCAGCTATTTTCTTTGCATTGTTCCAATTCTACTCTCCACCCTTGATCGATTAAATGCTCTTTCTGTGGCATAGTCCATAGCTAATGAGAGTGTCGCCTTCGGAGTCCCTCACGCCGTTTTCCCCTGCACATCTGTAAACCCTTTTTTGTACTCCAGCCTTTGGCAGTTCTTTGAAGCCTTCTCGTTTTGTGGCTCGCTAACTCTGCTCATGAAGCTGCCATGGTGTGGTCGGTGGAGGTTTCTGACTGCGGTTTGAACCTTTCTTTGAGGATAAACTTTTAATCTTTTTCTAGATGTGTGCTAATTGCAATCTAGAGGGGATCACGGAAAAAGAACGTTAGTGTCTAAATTGTTTGCTAATGCCACTGAAACGGTTTTTATTTACCTAACAGATATTACATACTTGGGTATTATTGTGATGAAGAATAATTATATCTTAAAGTTTCAATGCTAGTAGCCAGCAGATAATTTAGATTAAGAAAAAGAAATATTCATTCTTTATATAAATATGTAACCTCTTTTAGGACTAACACTTTACAACAAAATAGTAATAAACAGATTCAGTGAAATACCATATCTATCTGTCTCTGTAAGATATTGATGTGGCAAAAACCATCCATAGATACAATAAAATGAATATATACTTAAAACGTTCTCTTAGTCTACTATGTACAAATATATAAACGTGTGCTGATATTTCTACAAATTCAAATAAACCCTGTGCTTGTGTAGGGAAATTTGAATGTTGGGAATATAACTAAACATAAAATTCTGATTTTTATGTATGTAATCACAATAATGATAAATTAGCACCTCTTCCTCACATGTCTGTATTTTATATGTAGACATATATATATATATATATGCATACATTCTTTCAAATGATTTCCAGCTGTTCTAGTTATTGATTCCTTCTTCATTTAAAAAAGATAAAATGGAAACTTCTACCCCCTTGTCTTTGGAAATTTATTCTTTGCAGAGATAGGTTTCTCTCTAATCCCCCACCAAACCCCAATACTGAAAGGTTTTCTAACACTCTTCACTCCACTGAATTCTAGATTCATAAACTTAACTGAGTACTTAACATCTTTATCTAGACATTTAAAAGACTTAAAACTTAACAGGTCCAAAGATAACTCCTGATTTTCCCTCAACAAGGTATTATTTCTTAGTTGTTCCCGTATGAGTAACTGACATCATCATACACTAAATTGCTCACAACAATTAACTTACATCTTCTACTCCCAATTCATCTACTATGCTTGTTGGCTCTATTTCTAAATACATGTCAAATGTGTCCATTGTTTATTTCCACTGCTATCTACTTGCTCAAATTATCTGCACAATTTACATGAACTATTATATCAGTCTAACCGGTCTCTGTGCTTTCTCTCCTGTCTTTTTTCACTCTTTTTTTTTTTAAAGAGGAAATGTCTTTTTTTAAAAAAACAAATTTATTTATTTATTTTTGACTGCGTTGGGTCTTCTTTGCTGCGCGTGAGCTTTCTCTAGTTGTTGCGAGCAGGGGCTACTGTTCGTTGTGGTGCACGGGCTTCTCACTGCAGTGGCTTTTCTTGTTATGGAGCACGGGCTCTAGAAGTGTGGGCTTCAGTAGTTGTGGCACGAGGGCTCAGTAGCTGTGGCTCGCCGGCTCTAGAGCGCAGGCTCAGTAGTTGTGGCTCACAGGCTTAGTTGTTCCACAGCATGTGGGATCTTCTCGGACCAGGGCTGGAACCCATGTCCCCTGCATTGGCAGGTGGATTCTTAACCACTGCGCCACCAGGAAATTCCCAATATAGTTCACTCTTCTTAAGGTAGCCAGAATACTTTTTAAAATGTAAGTTACACATGCACTATTCTGCTTGAAACCTACCAATGATTTTCCATGGCAAGGAGAAAAATACAATTGTATTTTGGCCTGAAAAACCATTAATGATTTAGAGTCAGCTCACCTCTGTAACTTTGTTTTGCTCCACACTCCTGTGTTGTCTATATCCACAGTGACTTTTTCTTTCAGTCACAACATGTCAATTTTTTTTTTTACCTCCTTCATAACTCTAGATTTGAACCATGATTCAGGTGCCATGCTCCATCTATTAAACTAATCTTTCTAATAAGCAAATCTTGGAAAATTATCCACATGATCAAAAACCTCCTTAAAATCAGATATTTTGTTGTGTTATTCTGTAATAGTTGAATTATGTACCCTGTCGAAGAGAATAATAATTATGAAACCCTGTCTGAAATGAATTTTAAATTCTATAAAATGCTCACGCATATCTCCATATATAGGGAAAAGATGAAGTTGTTCAGGGAGAAAGGCAGATATTAATAAACATATGCTTAGAAACTTCTATGTACCAGACAGTTAATCTCCCGGTGCATCTCCTGCTCTTGACACTCAAACAGCAGTGTTAGCACAATATTTATAAATATCATAGAATTCTTTAATTAAATACAATATTATATTCTATTATGTTTCTTGATTTTTCTGATTGAATGCTTGAGTTATGAATATAATTTCGTACAAGTTTGCAGTATTACTACATATGCACCAATCACATATTTCCTTCTCCACTTGTCTCGCAAAAGCTTGCCAGTCAGTGTGTACTTCGGTGGCTCACTTCCCTTTAGTTTCTGACATGGTCCCAGTTCTGTCGCCCTTTCACCACTTTTAGAACTTTCCATTTTAAAATAGTCATTCTGGGCAGATGGCATAATCTATTATTACCAGATCCTCACCAGAATGACTCCGATTTTATCTTAAATGTGACTCTTATTATAGTTCCATCTCTATCTATTGTATAAAATGGAAGGTCATTTAGAACCTTTAACTCAACCATAACCTTTGTCAACAAATTCCTTTTCCCAGAGTTCCCCTCTCCATGTCTTTTGTCCTTTTAACCTCAATGTGTTGTTCTGGTGTAGAAAGAGCACAGGCCCCCTTTCTTTTAACCTTTTTATTTTCACATGTACTTACTGAATCTCAACCAGTCTTACAGTCCAGAATATTTTGTTTTGATACATGCTCAAATAAATATTACCTGACCTAGACTTCAACACCTAGGAAATAGCAATTCTTAACTTTCTGCATGTCTAATTCCATAGACGGTTTTATTGCATCCTAGATTAATTCCCGGTAATAAACTGGGAAGAAGCTTGGCCTTTAAAGTCCTTGCTAATCAAGCAAAACAAATTCTCTGTATAGTTCCTTGTGTAAATTGCAGTTATGTTATGCTGCACCTAATTTCCATATTGCTCAATGTTCCATCTCTCTCTCTCACTGCCTCTCAAGAGTTAAAATTGTCTTGATTTCCAAATACCTGAAATCTCTGTCCTCTTATTAAGAAATGAATCTTCTGTTAAATGAAAGCCTCTTTACCATCCAAGTTAAACAAATAAATAATTTTGGTTAAGCATAGGTCTGGCACGTAGGAATTGTGGCTTTGGACTTATTTAAATATGAACTTTCACTTTCTTCTCTAATATGTAAGTTATTATTGCTTACTGTCATACCTTTTCATGATGTAGGCAAAATACTTTGCTTTCTGTGACACAACTATTAGTACCTAAAACATGTTTTTAATTTTTTGTCAAATTTGTTAGAGCCTAGGAAAATTTTTATGTTTACATTTATTTTTACTTACTTTGAAAGTAGAAATATTTCTTGTACCTTAAGAGACTATGAAGAAACATACTTATTTAAATTTGATGTTTATTTAGGCCAACCCTCTCACTGTCCTGAAAAGCAAAATAAATTGGAATTCTCTCAAATTTCTAAGTATAAAGCTGAAATGTAGCTTTTTATGAATTGTAATGACATATGTTTATGATTGTGAGGTCATCTTGCTTTAGAAGTAAGTGAAACAAAAACACTTAAATAACATGTTTTTCTGAAATTGCTACAAAATTATATGAGGTAGTTTTAAAAATCCATTTTATTAATAAAAATGATATACCTTATGTGAGTAACTAAGGCATGTATGTTTTAAGAATACAGTTTGTTTTCTCAATCATTACTTACTTAGCAAGAAAATTTATAATTTCAGTTTCTATATTTCTATTAATATTTTAGGATCAAACTCTATCCTAAGGGAAAATATTTTTATAAAACCTTTTAGAAACACTGATATACCATTATTTTACTGCTCATTGATCCTTTAGGATATATGAACGCTCTGTACTATGCTAAATTTATGATTAAGTATGTTTTATCATACAAATTTAAAATAACTCATAATCAACCTGGATTTTGTAGGTTTTATGCATCTAATATTACACTTTTGTGTGCACACATATCTGGGTAAGCTTCTAATTTTGGTTTGAAAACTGTTCCAACTTTTAATATTTCTGTTTTGAAACTCATGTAAGTAGTATAACCATTTACATTTTATGGGTGAAAATAAGCCACAACTATCGATTGGGTTAATACTCGAACCACAAAAACTACTCGGCAGTTAGAAGTTAAGTTTCACAATTTTAAAATCTATATTTATGACAATCATAAAATCACACAGTCAATAAAGAAGTATAGGATAACTGTTTGCATTTCTTCCACTACCATTACTTTGCTTGTGAAACAAATTTGTCCATAATATCTATTATTTTATGAAGAGTTACTAGCAAAGAAAAATACGCTCACATCAAATTTTGAACTGGTAAAATGATTCAGTAGAAACTCCAACAATTAATATTGAGTAAAACTTGGCCATTAAATATTGTTGACATTTGTTACATTTAATTTTGTGGGATAATGTGAACATCTTAAAAATATGCCTTAGTTTATCTCTTAGTATGGAAAATGTCATTATTTATTAGACTAAATTTTAAAAGATAACACTAAAACTAATTTATTTTTAAATAAATTAAATGAGAACTATAATTTTAATTTGCTTTAAAAATAGAACTAAATTATATGAGTAGTACATCTATAAATTTAAAATTTTATTTTTGAAAACTATATTAACATATTTTGAACATTTATAAATCTTTTCATCACTTCCTGAAATAAGCGTATCATATAAAACTTAAAAAGGAAAACTTACATGAAAAGGCTTTATGTTAAAGAAGCATCTTGACTCTCTTTGAAGTATGGTTATCTCAGGGTATATGCCCAGTAGTGGGATTGTTGGGTCATATGGTAGATCTATTTTATAGTTTTTTAAGGAAGATCCATACTGTTCTCCATAGTGGCTGTATCAATTTACATTCCCACCAACAGTGCAAAAGGGTTCCCTTTTCTCCACACCCTCTCCAGCATTATTGTTTGTAGATTTTTTGATGATGGCCATTCTGACCGGTATGAGATGATATCTCATTGTAGTTTTGATTTGCATTTCTCTAATGATTAATGATGTTGAACATTCTTTCATGTGTTTGTTGGCAATCTGTATATCTTCTTTGGAGAAATGTCTATTTAAGTCTTCTGCCCATTTTTGGATTGGGTTGTTTGTTTTCTTGATATTGAGCTACATGAGTTGCTTGTGTGTTTTGGAGATTAATCCTTTGTCAATTGCTTCATTTGTAAATATTTTCTCCCATTGTGAGGGTTGTCTTTTCATCTTGTTTATGGTTTCCTTTGCTGTGCAAAAGATTTTAAGTTTCATTAGGTCCCATTTGTTTATTTTTGTTTTTATTTCCATTTCTCTAGGAGGTGGGTCAAAAAGGATCTTGCTGTGATTTATGTCATAGAGTGTTCTGTCTATGTTTTCCTCTAAGAGTTTGATGGTGTCTGGCTTTACATTTAGGTCATTAATCCATTTTGAGTTTATTTTTGTGTATGGTGTTAGGGAGTGTTCTAATTTCATTCTTTTACATGTAGCTGTCCAGTTTTCCCAGCATGAATTATTGAAGAGGCTGTCTTTTTTCCACTGTATAGTCTTGCCTCCTTTATCAAAGATAAGGTGACCATATGTGTGTGGGTTTATCTCTGGGCTTTCCATCCTGTTCCATTTATCTATATTTCTGTTTGTGTGCCAGTACCATACTGTCTTAATTACTGCAGCTTTGTAGTATAGTCTGAAGTCAGGGAGCCTGATTGCTCCAGCTCCATTTTTTTGCCTCAAGATTGGTTTGGCTTTTTGTGGTCCTTTGTGTCTCCATACAAAGTTTAAGATTTTTTGTTCTATTTCTGTAAAAAAATCCCATTGGTAGTTTGATAGGGATTGCATTGAATCTGTAGATTGCTTGGGTAGTATAATCATTTCCATAGTATTGATTCTTCCAATCCAAGAACATGGTATATCTCTCCATCTGTTTGTGTCATCTTTGATTTCTTTGATCGGTGTCTTATAGTTTTCTGAGTACAAGTCTTTTACCTTCTTAGGTAGGTTTATTCCTAGGTATTTTATTCTTTTTGTTGCAATGGTGAATGGGATTGTTTCCTTAATTTCTCTTTCTGATCTTTCATCATTAGTGTATAGGAATGCAAGAGATTTCTGTGCATTAATTTTGTATCCTGAAACTTTACTAAGTTCATTGATTAGCTCTAGTAGTTTTCTGGTGGCATTTTTAGGCTTACCTATGTATAGTATCATGTCATCTACAACCAGTGACTGTTACTTCTTCTTTTCCAATTTGTATTCCTTTTATTTCTTTTTCTTCTCTGATTGCTGTGGCTAGGACTTCCAAAACTATGTTAAAAAATAGTGGTGAGAGTGGACATACTTGTCTTGTTCCTGAACTTAGAGGAAATGCTTTCAGTTTTTCACCATTGAGAATGATGTTTGCTGTGGTTTGTCATATATGGCCTTTATTATGTTGAGGTAGGTTCCCTCTATGCCCACTTTATGAGAGTTTTTATCATAAATGGGTGTTGAATATTGTCAAAAGCTTTTTCTGAAACTATTGAGATGATCATATGGTTTTATTCTTCAATTTGTTAATATGGTGTATCACATTGATTGATTTGTATATATTGAAGAATCCTTGCATCCCTGGGATAAATCCCACTTGATCATGGTGTAGGATCCTTTTAATGTGCTGTTGGATTCTGTTTCCTAGTATTTTGTTGAGGATTTTTACATCTATGTTCATCAGTGATATTGGTCTGTAATTTTCTTTCTTTGTAGTATCTTTGTCTGGTTTTGGTATCAGGGTGATGGTGGCCTCATAGATTGAGTTTGGGAGTGTCTTTCCTCTGCAGTTTATTGGAAGAGTTTGAGAAGGATTGGTGTTAGCTCTTCTCTAAATACTTGTTAGAATTCACCTGTGAAGCCATCCGGTCCTGGACTTTTGTTTGTTGGAAGATTTTTAATCACAGTTTCAATTTCATTACTTGTGATTGGTCTGTTCATATTTTCTATTTCTTCCTGGTTCAGTCTTGGAAGGTTATACCTTTCTAAGAATTTGTCCATTTCTTCCAGGTTGTCCATTTTATTGGCATAGAGTTGCTTGTAGTAGTCTCTTAGGATGCTTTGTATTTCTGCTGTGTCCATTGTAACTTCTCTTTTTCATTTCGAATTTTATTGATTTGAGTCCTCTCCCTCTTTTTCTTGAGGAGTCTGGCTATTAGTTTATCAATTTTGTTTATCTTCTCAAAGAACCAGCTTTTAGTTTTATTGATCTTTGGTATTGTTTTCTTTGTTTCTAGTTCATTTATTTCTGCTCTGATCTTTATGATTTCTTTCCTTCTACTAACTTGGGGTTTTGTTTGTTCTTCTTTCTCTAGTTCCTTTAGGTGTAAGGTTAGATTGTTTATTTGAAGTTTTTCTTGTTTTGAGGTAGGACTGTATTGATATAATCTTCCCTCTTAAAACTGCTTTTGCTGCATCCCAGAGGTTTTGGATCATCATGTTTTCACTGTCATTTGTCTCTCAGTTATTTTTGATTTCCTCTTTGATTTCTTCAGTGATGTCTTGGTTATTTGGTAACATATTGTTTAGCCCCCATGTGTTTGTGTTTTTATGTTTTTTTCCTTGTAATTCATATCTAGTCTCATAGCTCTGTGGTAAGAAAAAATGCTTAATATGATTTCAAGTTTTTTTAATTTACCAAGGCTTGAATACTGGCCCAAGACGTGCTATATCCTGGAGAATGTTCCATGTGCACTTAAGAAGAAAGTGTAATCTGTTTTTGGATGGAATATCCTATACATATCAATTAAATCTATCTGGTCTATTGTTTCATTTAAAGATTGTGTTTCCTTATTAATTTTCTGTCTGGATGATCTGTCCGTTGGTGTACGTTAGGTGTTAAAGTCCCCCACTCTTATTTTGTTACTGTCAATTTCCTCTTTTAAAGCTGTTAGCATTGCCTTAGGTATTGTGGTGTTGCTATGTTGGGTGCATATATATTTATAATTGTTATATCTTCTTGGATTGATCCCTTGATCATTATTTTGTGTCCTTCCTTTTCTCTGGTAATATTCTTTATTTTAAAGTCTATTTTATCTGACTATTATTACTCCAGCTTTCTTTTGATTTCCTTATGTATGGAATATCTTTTTTTATAACCTCAGTTTCAGTCTGTATGTGTCCCTAGGTCTGAAGTGAGTCTCTCATAGACAGCATATATAAGGGTCTTGTTTTTGTATCCATTAAGCATACCTGTGTCTTTTGGTTGGAGCATTTAATCCATTTACATTTAAGGTAATTATCAATATGTATGTTCCTATTACCATTTTCTTATTTGTTTTGGGTTTGTTTTTGTAGGTCCTTTTCTTCTCTTGTGTTTCCCACTTAGAGAAGTTCCTTTAGCATTTGTCATAGAGCTGGTTTGGTGGTCCTGAATTCTCTTAGCTTTTGCTTGTCTGTAAAGCTTTTGATTTCTCCTTTGAATCTGAATGACATCCTTGCCGGGCAGAGTAATCTTGGCTGTAGGTTTTTCCTTTTCATCACTTTAAATATATCGTGCCACTCCCTTCTAGCTAGAAGAGTTTCTGCTGAGAAATCAGCTGTTAACCTTATGGGGATTCCCTTGTATGTTATTTGTTGCTTTTCCCTTGCTGCTTTTAATACTTTTTTCTTTGTCTTTAATTTTTGTCAACTTGCTTACTATGTGTCTTGGCATGTTTCTCCTTGGTTTTATTCTGCCTGGGATTCTTTGTTGTTCCTGGACTTGGGTGGCTATTTCCTTTCCCATGTTAGGGAAATTTTTCATTATAATTGCTTCAAATATTTTATTGTGTCCTTTCTCTCTGCTCCTTTTGGGACCCCTATAATGCAAGTGTTGGTGCATTTAATGTTGTCCCAGAGGTCTCTTAGGCTTTCTTCATTTCTTTTCATTTTTTTTTTCTTTATTCTCTTCCACAGCAGTGATTTCCACCATTCTGTCTTCCAGGTCACTTATCTGTTCTTCTGCCTCAGTTATTCTGCAATTGATTCTTCTAGTGTAGTTTTCATTTCAGTTATTGTATTGTTCATCTCTGTTTGTTTGTTCTTTAATTCTTCTAGATCTTTGTTAAACATTTCTTGCATCTTCTTGATCTTTGCCTCTATTTTTTCCCTAGGTCCTGGATCGTCTTTACTATCATTATTCTGAAGTGTTTTTCTAGAAGGTTGCCCATCTCCACTACATTTAATTGTTTTTCTGGGGTTTTATCTTGTTCCTTCATCTTTTACATCATCCTTTGCCTTCTCATTTTGTCTATATTTCTATGAATGTGGTTTTTGTTCCCCATGCTGCATGATTTTAGTTTTTCTTGCTTCTGCTGTCTGCCCTCTGGTGGATGAAGCTATCTAAGAGGCTTGTGGAAGTTTCCTGATGGGAGGGACTGGTGGTGGGTAGAGCTGGCTGTTGCTCTGGTGGGCAGAACTCAGTATAATTTTAATTCACTTGTCTGCTGATGGGTGGGGCTGAGTTCTCTCCCTGTTGGTTGTTTGGCCTGAGGTGACCCATTGCTGAATCCTATAGGCTCTTTGGTGGGGCTAATGGCAGACTCTGGGAGGGCTTATGCCAAGGAGTACTTCCCAGAACTTCTGCTGCCAGTGTCCTTGTCCCCACAGTGAGCCACAGCCACCCCCTGCCTCTGCAGGAGACCCTCCAACACTAGCAGGTAGGTCTGGTTCAGTCTCCTATGGGGTCACTTCTTCCCCCTGGGTCCTCATGCATACACTACTTTGTGTGTGACCTCCAAAAGTGGAGTCTCTGTTTCCCCGAGTCTTGTTAACGTCTTGCAATCAAATCCCACTAGCCTTCAAAGTCTGATTCTCTAGGAAATCCTCCTCCCATTGCTGGACCCCCAGGTTGGGAAGCCTGACATGGGGCTCAGAACCTTCACTCCAGTGGGTGGACTTCTGTGCTATAATTGTTCTCCTGTTTGCTAGTCACCCACCCAGTGGTTATGGGACTTGATTTTATCATGATTGCACCCCTCCTACCATCTCATTGCAGCTTCTACTTTATCTTTGGATGTGGGGTATCTTTTTTTTTTTTTTTTGCGGTATGCGGGCCTCTCACTGTTGTGGCCTCTCCTGTTGCGGAGCACAGGCTCAGTGGCCATAGCTCACAGGCCCAGCCGCTCCACGGCAAGTGAGATCTTCCTGGACCAGGGCACGAACCCACGTCCCCTGCATCGGCAGGCAGACTCTCAACCACTGCGCCACCAGGGAAGCCCGATGTGGGGTATCTTTTTTGGTGAGTTCCAGTGTCTTCCTGTGGATGACATAGCTGTGTCATTGATTGGGAGCATAAAAATTAACATTTTGCCTCTTATCTCATGAATGGGCAACATGGCAGCATATTTTCTGTAGTAAACAAATGTATTTTTTTCCCAGGTATACTCTGGAGAAAGTTTCTTTTATCAGCTTCCACCATGCACCTGAGAAGTTTCCAAATTAAGTATATATTCCAATATGTTTGGTAGAAAATATACAAAGTAATGTTCTGAGAGAAAATCACCCTGACTTTAATTTGATTCAGAAATATTAATTTAATAGCTACAACATACAAAGGAGCTGTTGCAATTGGAATACATGATTTTTAAGATTCTTTGATTTTAAACACTATCGTATTTCAACCAAATTGAACTCACAAGCAATCTTTATTTCCTTATTCGGAGAACATGTGAGTTTTAGCTGAGTATTCAGCTTTGAAACTGAATATTGTTGTTCTCTCTCACCATTTTGCTAAATTAGGATATTTTTTCTCAAAATGGAACTGCAATTCTTTCTTCCCAGTATGAGTTCATAAATACTTCTTCCTTTATAACAGATTTATAAATAAAAAGTACTTAGGATGAGAAAGAAAACAGATATTTATTCCAAAATGAATAATAAAAAAAGATTCTGTGTTTTTCAGATTATACATACACACACACATATATGACATATGTCTATCTACTATCTATCTATCTAACTATGTATCTATCTATGTATCTATTTATCTATCTATCAAATTTAGCCTTTAGAACATGTAATGTGCAAATCTTTGGCACTTGTACTCATTTATAAAAGCACTATTTTACTATTTAATGGTATTTTACTGTTGCTTTATATTTCATCATGTGACCATTGAAATCCAATTTTGTAGATACATTTAAACACCCAAAAAATGCATAGAAATGTTTGTAGAAAGCAATAGCCATCATACATGTTTATACATGTTTATAAAGGAAGGTCAATGTGGAAACTTTTTACGGGTAGTTTTATAGCTGCATAACACAGTATGCCAGGCAGAGAAATTGATTTGAAAGTAAAAATAAAAATATTAGACATTTGCTTGAATTTTGGCACCTGCTTGTGCCCTGGTGGGCTCCAACTGGAGCCCCTTATTGTTTTTCTCTAATTCATACTGGAGCTGACAGAGGTGCAAGTTGCAAGTCACAGCTTGCATATCATGCCTTAGGAAGACAAAGCTCAATAAAAACAATCATTTCGAAACCCACATCTCATCCATTATTAAATCTATGAAAAGAGTTTTAATTTCCTGTGCAATTACATAGTGAAATGTCATACTCTGGATGAAAAAGATTAATTGGTTTTGATAAAATGCTGTGTATTTTTGTTCGACTTTTTGGACATCCATTTAATGTATAAATATCATTTCAATCGAATGTGCTTCGTATCGCACAGAACTGCTGTAATTTTGCAGAGGAAATTTAGTTTAATTATTTTCTTTTCTCATAAAGGGTAAGAATAAAATATTATTTCTTCTTGGCTCAAAAGCACCACGGGCCACACTTTATTTTTTCCATCACATTGGAGACTCTTACAAATTAGGAATAGCAAAATATGACTAATGTATTTTACAAGAGATTCATAAGAATACCTCAAGGAATATTTATATGTCATGTGTAGACACAAATTATAATTTCTATCACTTGTACTTGTTTTCTACTTACCAATGATTATTAAGTAATTCATAGCAATGACCAGTCACTTTCTTCCTGTCACAAATATGACATCAATTTATTCTCTCATAAAGGCTCAACTAATGGCAAATTAATCTTCAGGAAAATAAACTGTCCAAATACTGCAAGCTGTACTTTACATAGTGACAGAACAAAGAAACCCCTGTGAGACTGAAAATAGCATTTGAGGAATAGTGGACTAGTGGGAGCCATGACATTTTGACCTGTTGCATCTAGTCTACTAAACGCTTGGCTGTGATAGAATTTGTTTTTCTAAAAAAAATTGGACTAGGCATTTGATAGAAAATTAATATTTTAACAATTTCACCTTTCTACAGAGAAAATATAAATTTATATTTGGTAGTATTCACTTTTCAAGTGCCTATTATATTCATTGATGTTAGACAGCAAATAATAAAAATATGGCATAACACATAGAGACAACATTCAAAATAATTATAATACAAGGAAGAGACATTTTATGTGTAGCAGTTTACTATGATAAAGTAACAGTCTGGGCTCTGGAAAAATATGTTGTAGGTCAGGAATGAATTTGATTGGCACATATGCTTTGGAAAGTTTACACAGTACCTCATCTATCAAAAACTAATATGGGAAATTGTAAGCCTTAAAATCAGTTCATTAATTTTTTCCAAGAATTACAAATCAACTAGAGTCATTTTATATCCAATGTTTTCTTCCCTTTTGCTGATCTGTGAAAAAGCTGAAAAAATGTAAATGGTAGAAGATTGCCTTTTCAGAGTTGACAAGGGAAAATGTGTTTCAGAGAAAACATTGAGCAACAAAAATAAAATTTTCGTATTCACTTTTAATTTTAAAATACCTATTTAGGTAAAATGTGAAAAGAAAATTTACTTTGCATATATCAGTCATTATTTGTCAGTAATAAAGTACTGGTCATCTCTCCATTGCTGCAATTTAAGGAAATGTCATTAAATCCACATCCACCCTGAAATGTGAATTGGAAAATTGAACAGTTATTCAATTTGATGTTTATGTAACTTTAATCCTTTAATTCATAGTGTAAATAGAAAAAAAGTAAACGTATATAACTTTTAAGTATTAAACTGAAACCTTCATATAATTAATAGACTCCTAAAACAAATATTATACATATATTAATTGATAGGTTACAGTTCAGATATCTGAGTTCATTTTAATACAATATCAAAAAGCTTTTAACCTGCAATTATGCGTGAGTACAAAGAGTGAAATATAAGTATTTTCGTTTCTTGTCTATCTCCAAGACATTCCTATACAGACACATGCTGTAATAATCCAATTTTATTTAAAACACTTCCATAAATCAATAATTTCTTAATTTTACACATACATAGCTAAATACAATAAATATATAATGACATATCACAAATTACTCTTTAACTTTATACCTTATGAACAGCAATTTACTTGACCCATAGGAGACGTCTCTATAAATACTAAAGAATGAAAGAATTAAAGAAAGCATAAAGATTATACCTGATGATATTTACATAAAACAATGCAAGTCACTTTTTATTTAGTAGAAAAACATTATACACAAATGTGTCATTTTCTATTATAATTCAGTATTCTTAAAGCTCTAACAATCATTAAATCAATTCTGACTCCTTAAATTTAAGATTTCTTAAATTGCTTTCTTCCTATCTTTAAAATTACTTTTTTCAAGGTCAATGATAACCTCCATCTTGCCAAATCCAGTTAGTAATCCTGTTCCTCAACATAATCCAAAAATCAGCTTGATTCTCCATGTTCATATATTTTCTAACTATACTCCTTCTGTAGGCAATCCCACGATTTAAGTATTATTTTTATAATGGTGATTCCAAGTTTTCTATGATAGCTTTGCCCTTTCTTTTGAGCTCCTACTTATGCATCTGATGGCCTACTCAGCAACACTCCTTGGATATCTAAAACATCTCAAAGTCAACATGTAGAAAACAGAACTCACAATCATAGCTGTACCAAATGTTCTCCTACCCTAATGTTCCTTCCTGATCTCACTAACACTTCCTCTCACAATCACTCATACGAAATATATTGGAGACAGTTTTGATTTCTCTGACACAATATATCCAGTTTATCAACAAAATTTTGGTTCTATTTTCAAAGTGTATACCAAATATAAACTCATCCCACCAGCTTCAACATTATTACACCTGTTCAAGGCACCATCATCTGCCTGCACTGTCATAATAAACTCCTTATTGGTTCCTCTCTGTCCAAGCTCACCTGTTTATATCTTTTTCTTCACACAGTGGCCAAAGTTATATTTAAACATAAAACTTGGGAAACAATACTCCCTTCCTTATGATATTCCAAGGGATGCATATTATATTTAAAATAAAATCTAGGCCCCCATCTAATGGTCTAGAAGGCATTACATGATCAAGTGCTGCCATCTTTCCATCTTATTCCCTACAATTGTCCATCTTCCCCATTAGCTATGTAACATCCACACTAAATTTTTTGGTGTCCTTCGCAAATTCCAAACTCATTTTGAATTAAGAGCTTTATGTTAGCTGTTTTCTTGGCCTTTACATTCTTTCTTTGAATCTTCACATGGCTCACACATTCTTGACCTTCAGTTCATTTCTTCATAACATTCTTGGTCTTGTTTCAAAGGCCACATCCTCAGAAAATTCTAAATATATTTTCAAAATCAGGTTTTCTCTCCAGTTTGTCTCTTTCCTAATATAAGAGTTACCATCATTTGAAATTATCTTAGTTTTTGTTCTGTGTTTTTGCAGTTCTGGTAGCATGTGACTCTATGAGGGAAAACCCATTTCTTCACTACTGTATTTCCAAGAACACACTTAACATATTATAGTAGCTCAAAAAAATTTGTTGAATGAGTGAGTGAATGAATGAATGGACTTTCTGCACAATGCTACATTGACTATTTAGTAATTTTTTGTATGGTACTTAGTAGCTGTCTGCCAAGGTAGCTACAACTTTCCCCACAGTAAGATCCATTATGACAGTTTGACCACAAAAAACATGCCATCACTATTTACTTGTTCTAGGAAATGGTCAGGTACAGAAAACCCTCCACTCATGACATTGAACAATCCTTCCACTTTTGAAACATTCCCAAACGTTTTTCCCCAACTTCATTAAGGTACGATTGACAAATAAAAATTGTATATATTAAGATTGTACAATGTGACCTTTTTAGGGTGTGTAAAATGTAGTGATTTTATGTGTATATATACGTATATATATATATACACGTATATATACGTGTATATATATATATACGTATATATACATATATATATCTAGAGAGAGAGAGAGAGAGAGAGAGAGGGAAATGATTATGACAAGTTAATTAACTCATCCATCATCTCACATAGTTACCTTTTTCTTTTTAAATGTGGTGAGAACACTTAATATCTACTTTCCTAGCAAATTTCAAATATACAATACAGTATTATTAACAGTAATCACCATGCTGTACATTAGATCCCCAGAACTTACTCATCTTACATCTGAAAGTTGGTACCCCCTGACCAACATCTCATTTCTCCCACCCCCCAGATTTGCTTGTTTGTTCCCTTGCAGCCAAAGAAGGACTTCCAAGTGTACATGAAGACTAATTAGAAAGACCCATCCACTTCCCCAAATCCCACCTTAATAGGATGCTTGCCAAAGACTGTCTCAGTATTTCCTCTTTTTACTCTCTAAAATGTAACCTCTTTCTAACTCTTTGAACCCCTGATGAAACTTGAGATGACAGATGGGTTTCTTTGCCTCAAGTTTATGAATAAATAGGTTTGTTAATTTTGTTTCAGATTTAGTTTTGTCCTTCATACTAATGAAGAGAAATTTCGGAGAATTTGCTGGCTTTCTGAAGGCAGCAACATAGAGAAATATTGGATATTAATCCCTTACTGTCAACTCTACTACCAATATGATAATTCTCAGCCTGAGAAATAGGCAGAAGAAACAGTATAGATGAAATGAGTTAAATTCACTGATCCTTCAGTTTACAACTGAAAATTTATGGAGTATGTGTGAAATAAGCTTATAACAATCTAGATATAGCTAGCACTGCTCAAATGTCGATTCCACTAAAACTGTCCTCTCCACAAACTCATTTTTAATAAATCCTATTTTTATATATTTTTTAATCCTATTAGAGTCTTTGCAGCATTTAGAAACATTGATAATGCCTCCTTTCTTGTGTGGGCTTCTCTGTCTCTTCATATCTATGTTAGCAAGTATTCCCAGGCCACGACAGTATGTAGGTAAAAATGAAATCACAGCAATAGTGAGATATGAGTATCACTGGTTACAAACTATATTAATCATTTAAGGGACTCTAGTTGAAACTAATTCATGCAAAGAGAAAAGGGATAAATTGGCGTATATGAATGAAAAGCCTGCCTGTGACACCAAAAACAGATTCAACTGGATTTAGATAGCTAAATGCCATCAGGATATTGTCATTTAGACTCCATTCTTATTCATCTTGTAGTTTTTTTCCTTTCTTGTGTTTTATCTTTATTCTCAGCGTGTTCCTCTTGATAGGAAAGATGGCTACGGGTAGTTCCAAGCTTACAAGGTCCTATAATTTCCTGGCACTCATAGCAATTATGTTAAAAATAAGTAAAATAAAATAAAATAAAATAGACTGAGAGACACCTCAGTAGGTAGAAAGGGAAGAGAGCTGGAACTCTTGCCAGTTAAGAGAGTAGTTCTAAAATACATTCAGCCTCTTGCATGCTAAACATTTATCCATAGCTTTATTGTAATTTTTTAAAATTCTACCTAGCAAAATATCACTATCCCAGATGCAACCAAATATGTTCTTTTATTTTACCAAGGGGGACAACCCAAAACTTATCTAATCACTGCACTAAGCTCCAATCACAGGATTTTCATATGTTATACATTCCTATTTATCAGGCCTGGATATACCTCCTTGCTATTCTGCTACTTACCCAAAGTGATTAAATTATATGACCGTCAACAACATCCTATAGTGGTATAAGGGATATAATTACTTGAAAATTACCAAATCCACTTTCATAGAAGGAGAAAGAAAATCAATATACTCCATTTTCAAAAAAAGAAATCATGGAATCCTAAGTATGACAGTGCAATGAGTTAATTGGTAAGGCAATCTGTCCGCTCTCAGCTTTGTTTCTGGGAGATTATTTTTGTCCAATGCCAATTGTGTGATGACTCTTGAAGATGATTTTCTTTAGCCTATGAACTGCCTCAGATACTTGCAAATGTTGACCTTAATTCATCAGTGTAGGTGTATAGCTGACAATGCATCTTCTTCAAGCTGAGCTGTGGTCGACTAGCATTTCTTTGACTTAGAGCTCCAAACATTTATTTTCATATCATGCCTCTTGAAATTAGGCCTTAAACCTGAAGATTCTGGGTCTGGGTAGCAGGCTTCAGGGCTTGGTAGTGTCTGTTTATCTTCTGCCTAGAGTAAGAATTGTACACACTATGATGGTGTGGAACATCCTGTGCTCAGGCTGGTTCCCTGGGGGTTGATTCAGGGTCTAGTTTCTTCTCCAGCTAGATCTCCTGCCTCCCTGCTTATGCTAAGATTGTATTTGAGCAGAGAATGTGGCTTTTATAAACTTTCAAAGTACATGATTATCTGAAGACTCCTGCCTGGTATACTATCAATATTTCCCCCCCAGTAAAGAGCCTAGTCTAGGAAGGCTGCACTGTTCGGATTGAGATTTACAGCATGTCTATAGGACGGCCACAAGAGGGGGCCAACAAAACCCAACACCCTTAAAATTTCCATCAATCCACGTTTAATTCCAATCTCAATATACCCACTGTTTTAGTCATAAATAGAAAAGTACCTCTCTTAACAAGGTGTTTTCCATTCCAAAATACAGGTTGACAGGCTCCAAGCTAAGGAATGGATTATAATCCCTCCACTGTGGTCCCCCCTTGACTCAATCAATCCTACAGTTTTGGAATTTTGACTCGCAATACCTCCAATGCTTCATAATTTTTCTACTGATCACGAGTCCTTCAGGTGCAAATGACCCAAACTCATAACTAACTAACTTTAGCCTAGAAAAGTCAGTTGTTCTTGCATCCTAATTGGGCAGCATGAAGTTGAAGGGATTCTGCTCTTCCCAGTGTTTCTGGAAATACCTCTCATTCATTCTGTCTCTCATATCTCCGTTTTCACAACAGATGTGTTGGCTTTGTTTTCAGGTAGCTTTTCGGTACCTGGTGATTAAGATAATCAATTGTTCCATGGCAGACACTTTCAGGCAGAGCATAAGAAGGGAATGTTGACCGTTGAGCTGTGCAAAGTGGCAGCCCTCTGCCTAGGCACTGAGGATTAGGCAGAGATCAGAAAGACACAAATACATGCCCAAAAGGAGATTAAATTCCAGTAAAGTAAGACGAATACTAAATAAATGATTGTGTAGAATATGTACAGTGGTATCTCATATGGAGATAAAATATGGGGGGGTTAGGAAATTCTGTAGAGTGTCAAGTGTAACATCTAGAGAAGAGCTTAAATTCTAACAATGGAAGACAGACAACTATCAATCAATAAATGGGAAAAACTTATGTACTATTTCAGTTGACGAGAGGTTCTACAGAAAAGAAGATTTAAATGCTTGCTTATAGAGAAAGAAAGCTCTTAGAGAGTGCCGGTGATAACTCTAGAAGGAAAGAGATGATCTGTCTCAGGGTATGTGTCAGTTCCAGTACTTCGTTCTGGATCAACAACTGTCTCTCAAGAAAAGGCAGTCTCTTTATCCAGCCACCATTTCTGACATGGGAGTCCTATGGCTACTTAAATAACTGGTCATTCAAGGAAGGATGGAGGGCAGGGAATAAGACTGTTCTGAGAAGGAAAAGATAGATTTTGTTTCTAGACAATGGATTAGAATTCTGGCCAGAAAAGAAAACAGAAGCTCCATATAAACTATGTCCTTACAGAGTACCATTTAAGAGTGGTGCTTCCCAAGAAACTAATTCTGAATTAGTTTCAGAAGTCTAATGCTGCAAACAAGTTGTTAAATAATGCTGCAAGCTTTACTGAGCTGAAGTTACTCTTTATTTCATTAAAAAATGGGATAAATCCTTATTTTCCAAGATGTCTATTATACTTGCTCTTTTGGAACTTGAAGGAGAGCTTGTGTTACCCCGTATCATAGATGATAATCTCTTTGTAGGACTTTCTCTGTAGTACTCACATCTATGAAGTATGCCAGAGAATAGATGTATGTTGTCTTCACAAACCCCAAAGGCATTTCCTAAAGACTGGTGTTGATTTGAGGAGAAGTAAACTTTTATCTGAGGCCGTGTCCCCAGCATGAACCAACTCAAGTCAAAATTGGCTACAGCTTCTGGATACACAATTGCTACAGAATCAAAGATTAGGGTTTTCTGGGCCATCACTGCCTCACTATCTAGAACTTTCTTTTTGTCTCTCCCAGCATACTATTTCTAGGTGATTTCAAGAACTTCCATGGCCTCAATAAAGAAATAATTTTCTGATTCTTAAAATATTTATTTTCATGCCCCTAAAGGCCACCATTTTCTTAAATCTTACTATGGCTTCCATTTCTATTTGCAAACCAGCCAATTTTTGTCTAAACTTAGCTCTTTCTTATTATATCATATTTTATATGGTTAATAGCAATTATCATAATTATCTGACTCTTTAATCCCCTAAAATTCTCATGGAGCAGTGTTGCCGAATATTTAACTATGAAATAAAAAGACTTACCTGTTTCTTTGCTATCTGCGATCAAATGTTAAGCCAATCACTTTCTTTCTTTCTTTCTTTCTTTCTTTCTTTCTTTCTTTCTTTCTTTCTTTCTTTCTTTCTTTTTCTTTCTTTTCTTTACTCACCTACTTTCTTCCACTTTTGAATGGCATAATTTCACTTACAATATAATTTATATATTATTCAGAATAGGATGAGGGCTGAAACAATTTATGTCCATATCTTGAATAATATAAAAATACAAAAAATTTTTTAAAATTTGCTCATATTAAAGTCCAATATGGGTTAGAGGGGGGTTGGAGGGTTCTGCTCAATGCAGTTATGCAGAATTCAGACCTCTTCTATCTTGTTCCTCCTCACAGTCCTCTCTACTAAGCTAATGGATAGAGAAGTGCAGTGATAATGATGCTTCAGGGATTAACATTTTATGGTCCAATCATGGAAGTAGCGTGTCAACACCACTGACCAGAACTTAGCCACAAATTCATAGCTAACTGCAAAGGTAGTCTTGTTATCTATTGCTCGCAACATACTACTCCAAAATTAGTGATTAGAAATAATTTTGTTTTACTCGTAATTTTGTGGGTCAAAAATTTGGACAGGGATAATCTGTCTTTCTATTTGTGCTACAATATCAGCTGTTATAGGGGATCCATCCCCCTGATATCTCAACCAATAGCTGGTAAATTGGCCCTGGCAGTCTCCTGGTAGGTCAGCTGCACTGTTGGACAGGGACCCCATTTCCTTCTCCATTTGGTACTTTCAATGGTGCTTCTTGGGATTCCTCAGAAGATGGTGGCTGGCTTCCAGGAAAAACGTTTCAAGATACTAAAGCAGAAGTTGCAAGGTTCTAATGTAGTCTCAGACGTTACACAGATTCATTTCTACCACTTTCTATTTGTCAAGCAAATCATTAAGGCCAGTCCTTGTTTGACAGGCAGGGGAGTAGATTCCACATCTCAATGTGAGGAGTAGCAAAATATACCCATTTTAACCACAGAAGAGTAGAAAATATAGCTTAACAGTATACAAGGATGAAATAAAAATATGAATATTGGTGAGCACAAGCTAGGATGAAGAAGAAAAAAAAAAAAAAAGAAAGTTACCTTCATCTAATTATGCATATTCCACACTGCCTACTTGACATTTTCACTTTAAAAAAAATTGAAAATTGTTCTATTCAATATATATAAATCTTGAATTCCCTTGGTGTGCCTTATTTCAAAGAAGGCCAATCATCCACTATATTGAAAAGCCAGAAATCCGGGAGCCATGCTTGACTAGTCATTTTTCTTATTTCCCACGTCCAGTCCAGTTCTAAGAGCTGAGAATACTATTGCTTTGAGTCTTACATCTTTCATTCCTTATGACTCTCTTCTCATGGGTCCATTTATGCTAAAACTAAATTTTGTACAGGTCAAAAAAAGTTTTCTCCTGGATTATCAAAAGAGCCTCCCTGGGCTTCCCTGGTGGCGCAGTGGTTGAGAGTCCGCCTGCCGATACAGGGGACGCGGGTTCGTGCCCCGGTCCGAGAAGATCCCACATACCTCGGAGCCTGTGCTCTGCAAAGGGAGAGGCCACAAGAGTGAGAGGGCCACGTGCCGGAAAAAAAAAAAAAAGAAATAGCCTCCCAACTGATGTATCAACATTCAGATTTCTCTTATTCTAATCAATTCCCCAAACTGGAACTGCCTTCAGAATGATTTTTCTAAAATTCAAATCCAATCATGTTGAAAGTCTGTTTAAAACACTCCAATAGCTCTTCATTGTTGTGAAAATAAAACACAAACTACTTAAGGTGGCCTAGGAGGTTTTTCTTTTTCTTTTTTTTGCGGTACGCGGGCTTCTCACTGTTGTGGCCTCTCCCGTTGCGGAGCACAGGCTCCGGACGCGCAGGCTCAGCGGCCATGGCTCACGGGCCCAGCCCCTCCGCGGAACGTGGGATCTTCCCGGACCGGGGCACGAACCCGTGTCCCCTGTATCGGCAGGCAGATTCTCAACCACTGCACCACCAGGGAAGCCCGGAGGTATTTTTTGATCTAGTCTCCACTACTCTCCCAGGCTGCATGATGTAATACTCCCCCAAACACTCTCAACTTCCTCCATACTTAACCGCCATCACCTCTATCAAGTGCTGTCATCTTTCTTGTTGCTGTCGTCCTTTGCCCATTCTTCTTCTTCTGCCTGGCTTATTCTTCTCATGCTACCTATGATTTACTCCCACTTGCTGTTGAAGTGTTTATGTTGTTTATATGGTTTCTAAAAGTCAACTCTAAGCCGTAGGTGATCAGGAAACACGCCCTGTACATTTACATCTTCTGCATTCTGATTAGCACATAGAGAAAGCTCAAAAAATGTTTGAAAATATATGAATGAATGAGGGAATATAATCTTCCAAGTGAAGCGATGTTTATCTGGCTTCAAGTCAATGGTAACTAATTTCAGGTTTTCAAGGGTACTGTAAAATTATTTATTTGGAAATAAGTCCAATTAATAGATGAGTTTCAAAACTATAAATATTGCAGAATTGAGCATATGTAGGTTAAAATTTTGAGAAGATTGATTTATACGAGTGAAATTCATTTTGAGGTCTGGTTCCAAGCAGTATAATTTCCAGGACATGTTTTCTTGCTTATTGCTTAAGAAAACATCCACTGAGCTTTGAAATACTGTGGTAAGACTATATTATATTTATTACTTTCTAACTACAATGTCTGTGACTTAATCAAATAAAATTTGATGGCCTGAAAGGAAATAATTTTTCACCTAGTAATACTAGTTTTTATCCAGGACTCCGTATATACTGAACTAGTCTTGAACTTTTAGTACTCCATTGCTTTTTTTAAAAAACTCCCACCTATATTTCTTGAGGATTGTTTTCAAATTTCAAAAGAGGACATATCTTTTTTTTCTAAGTTTTTTAATGATTCTATAACTTGAAGTTAAAACATTCCACAGATCCTTAACTGCCTCTTAACTACATTTAACTGTATAAGTAGTGTTATATAGAAATCAACAAGAAAGAACATGAGTACACTAAATTTATTTTTCTTTCTTCATCCTCAAAGGAATTTGAAATTAATATTTGCACAGTGAATAAATATGTGAGTAAATGAATGTATGGACAGGTGATTGAAGCAAACTCAATTTCCAAAGGGTAATTCAGTAATATGGGACTTATCACTGGAGTAGTACAGAGAATAATCAAGACCTCCATTTTTTCCTTTAAAGTGAAATTCACTTACGTGGATTAATAAGTTGATTTATGAAACACTGATCAATCCCTTTTCATGCCATAAGTTTCTTTTCAAAACCAACAGATAATGTATTTTTCTGAAGCATCTTTAGCTAGGGAATTTTATATCCTGAAATATTCTCACCAACATTATTTAGAATAATTTATAACAGTCTGTTATTACAAAATATTTAACCAAAAATTTATCATTTTCCAGAATAATGCTATACATGCTTTAAACATACAATCTTCTGGTTATATTTTACTTAAAAGAAGTGTGCTTAGAAAGTTCAAGTAAAGTCTTTGCCTTTCAATGTCATATGTGATTAGCTTTCTTTGTCCCTTACCTTTTAAATACGAAGGTAAACTGGTTTGCAGGGCAGAAATAGAGACACAGATGTAGAGAACAAATGTATGGACACCAAGGGGGGAAAGTGGCAGGGGGGCGGTGTGTGTGATGAATTGGGAGATTGGGATTGACATATATACACTAATATGTATTTAACAAATAACTAATAAAAACCTTCTGTATAAAAAAAAAATAAAATTCAAAAAAAATTGAGCTTTATGTGAAAAAAAAAATAAATAAATAAAATAAAATAAAATAAATACGAAGGTAGTCAATTTAACACATACATTTTCAAGTGGTTAACTTTATATATCTTCTTAGATTATGAGTAATTATGAAAATCAAATATTTGATGTTTAATAAAAGAGGGACTTTAATTTACCCCACTAATTAAACTATATTCTTTTATTTTCATAAAAAACAGGTGAGAATTTTACCCCAACTTATACGTAGTTGAGAAGAGGATAAGGCCAGTGTTGAGGTATACTTGATTAGAGAGAGAAAATATTTCACATGAGCAGTGGCTTAGTCATCAAAATGGTTCAGACCAAACTCTATGGTAATTCATGTACTTATGAGGTAGCATAAATCCTTTTCCTCATGTGGATACAGAGTAAGAAGTGTGGATTATGAACTTGACCTAAGTTCAAGTATGACATTTCAGTAGTTTGAGTTTTACAAATTGTTTGGGGTTTTTGAGTCCATTTGACATTTGTGGTTAGTCCTCTTAGACTCTTAATAATTTTTTGTTTACCATAGATTATTACCCAGATTTATCAAATCCGAATTGCCTGACAAATAGGATAAGCTGATATGGTCCTGAGTAACATGTCTAACGATCTGGAGGAAGGTAACAATGATAGACTTCTCTTCTTGGAAAGGTGGCCTCATAACCCAAAGGTCTTTCTTCAATCTTTTTATTTAGCTCTAAAAATATTTATCTTCCCTTACATTTGTTTATATTTCATTGAAACACATTATAAATAAGTGTAATTAGAATATTAAACAACTATTTGACTAGACTAAGTTTTGGTGTTTAGTTATATCATTGTTTTGAAAGGATATCACATTACATAGTTGGTCCTTGAACTGCATGGGTCCACGTATAAGTGGATTTCTTTTTTTTCAATAAATACTACTACAGTGCTACACAATCTATAGTTGGTTGAATCCCAGGTAGGTTGAATCCGTGAGTGCCAAACCGCTGATACTGGAGCTCTGTCTTTAAAGTTACAGGGAGATTTTCAACTTCATGGTGATCAGCACCCCTAAACCCTTCACCATTCAGAGGTCAACTGTATTGGTCTCAAAATACATATAAAGACATTACGTCTCCTATTGAACTTCTTGATATCAACTCATGGTAACTATGTAGATACAGTTAATTATTTTGTAGTATTAAATCTTTTTTTTTTGAACATCTTTATTGGAGTATAATTGCTTTACCATGGTGTGTTAGTTTCTGCTTTATAACAAAGTGAATCAGTTATACATATACATACGTTCCCATATCTCTTCCCTCTTGCATCTCCCTCCCTCCCACCCTCCCTCTCCCACCCCTCTAGGTGGTCACAAAGCACAGAGCTGATCTCCCTGTGCTATGTGGCTGCTTCCCACTAGCTATCTATTTTATGTTTGGTAGTGTATATAGGTCCATGCCACTCTCTCACTTTGTCCCAGCTTACCCTTCCCCTTCCCCGTGTCCTCAAATCCATTCTCTAGTAGGTCTGCATGTTTATTCCCGTCTTGTCCCTAGGTTCTTCATGACAATTTTTTTTTCTTTTAGATTCCATATATATGCATTAGCATACAGTATTTGTTTTTCTCTTTCTCACATACTTCACTCTGTATGACAGATTGTAGGTCCATACACCACACTATAAATAACTCAGTTTTGCTTCTTTTTATGGGTGAGTAATATTCCATTGTATATATGTGCCACATCTTCTTTATCCATTCATCTGTCTATGGACACTTAGGTTGCTTCCATGTCCTGGCTATTGTAAATAGAGCTGCAATTAACATTTTGGTACATGACTCTTTGAATTATGGTTTTCTCAGGGTATATACCCAGTAGTGGGATTGCTGGGTAGTATGGTAGTTCTATTTTTCGTTTTTTTAAGGAACCTCCATACTGTTCTCCATAGTAGCTGTATCAATTTACATTCCCACCAACAGTGCAAGAGTGTTCCCTTTTCTCCACACCCTCTCCAGCATTTATTGTTTGTAGATGTTTTGATGATGACCATTCTGACCGGTGTGAGATGATATCTCATTGTAGTTTTGATTCGCATTTTCTAATGATTAATGACGTTGAGCATTCTTTTACGTGTCTGTTGGCAATCTATATATCTTCTTTGGAGAAATGTCTACTTAGGTCATTGCCCATTTCAGGACTGGGTTGTTTGTTTTTTTGATATTAAGCTGCATGAGCTAGTTGTAAATTTTGGAGATTAATCCTTTGTCAGTTGCTTCATTTGCACATATTTTCTCCCATTCTGAGGGTTGTCTTTTCATCTTGTTTATGGTTTCCTTTGCTGTGCAAAAGCTTTTAAGTGACATTAGGTCCTATTTGTTTATTTTTGTTTTTATTTCCATTTCTCTGGGAGGTGTGTCAAAAGGATCTTGCTGTGATTTATATCACAGAGTGTTCTGCCTGTTTTCCTCTAAGACTTTGATGGTGCTTTGCCTTACATTTAGGTCTTTAATCCATTTTGAGTTTATTTTTGTGTATGGGGTTAGGGAGTGTTCTAATTTCATTCTTTTACCTGTAGCTGTCCAGTTTCCCAAGCACCACTTATTGAAGAGGCTGTCTTTTCTCCACTGTGTATTCTTGCCTACTTTATCAAAGATAAGGTGACCATATGTGCGTGGGTTTATCTCTGGGCTTTCCATCCTGTTCCACTGATCTATATTGTTGTTTCTGTGCCAGTACCATACTGTCTTGGCTACTGTAGCTTTGTAGTATACTCTGAAGATAGGGAGCCTGATTCCTCCAGCTCCATTTTTCTTTCTCAAGATTGCTTTTGCTATTCGGGGTCTTTTGTGTTTCCATACAAATTGTGAAATTTTTTGTTCTAGTTCTGTGAAAAATCCCAGTGGTAGTTTGATAGAGATTGCATTGAATCTGTAGATTGCTTTGGGTAGTAGAGTCATGTTCCCAATGTTGATTCTTCCAATTCAAGAACATGGTATATCTCTCCATCAATTTGTATCGTCTTTAATTTCTTTCATCATGTCTTATAATTTTCTGCATATAGGTTTTTTGTCTCCTTAGGTAGGTTTCTTCCTAGATATTTTATTCATTCTGTTGCAGTGGTAAATGGGAGTGTTTTTTTAATTCCACTTTCAGATTTCTCATCATCAGTGTATAGGAATGCAAGAGATTTCTGTGCATTAATTTTGTATCCTGCTACTTTACCAAATTCATTGATTAGCTCTAGTAGTTTTCTGGTAACATCTTTAGGATTCTCTGTGTATAGTATCATTTAATCTGCAAACAGTGACAGCTTTACTTCTTCTTTTCCAATTTGTATTCCTTTCATTTCTTTTTCTTCTCTGATTGCCGTGGCTAAAACTTCCAAAACTATAATGAATAATAGTGGTGAGAGTGGGCAACCTTGTCTTCTTCCTGATCTTAGTGGAAATGGTTTCAGTTTTTCACCATTGAGGACAATGTTGGCTGTGTGTTTATCATATATGGCCTCTATTATGTTGAGGAAAGTTCCTTCTATGCCTACTTTCTGGAGGGTTTTTATCATAAATGGGTGTTGAATTTTGTTGAAAGCTTTCTCTGCATCTATTGAGATGATCATATGGTTTTCTCCTTCAGTTTGTTAATATGTTGTATCACGTTGATTGATTTGCATATATTGAAGAAGCCTTGCATTCCTGGGATAAACCCTACTTGATCATAGTGTATGATCCTTTTAATGTGCTGTTGGATTCTGTTTGCTAGTATTTTGTTGAGGATTTTTGCATCTATGTTCATCAGTGATATTGGTCTCTAGTTTTCTTTGTGACATCTTTGTCTGGTTTTAGTATCAGAGTGATGGTGGCCTTGTAGAATGAGTTTGGGAGTGTTCCTCCCTGTGCTACATTTTGGAAGTGTTTGAGAAGGATAGGTGTTAGCTCTTCTCTAAATGTTTGAAAGAATTCACCTGTGAAGCCTTCTGGTCCTGGGCTTTTGTTTGTTGGAAGATTTTTAATCACCGTTTCCATTTCAGTGCTTGTGATTGGTCTGTTCATATTTTCTATTTCTTCCTGGTTCAGTCTCGGAAGGTTGTGCATTTCTAAGAATTTGTCCATTTCTCCAAGTGGTCCATTTTATTGGAGTATAGTTGCTTGTAGTCATCTCTCATGATCCTTCATATTTCTGCAGTGTCAGGTGTCATTTCTCCCTTTTCATTTCTATTTCTGTTGTTTTGAGACTTCTCCCTTCTTGACGAATCTGGCTAATGGTTTCTCAATTTTGCTTATCTTCTCAAAGAACCAACTTTTAGTTTTATTGAACTTGCTATTGTTTCCTTCATTTCTTTTTCATTTATTTCTGCTCTGATCTTTATGATTTCTTTCCTTCTGCTAACTTTGGGGTTTTTTTGTTCTTCTTTCTCTAATTGCTTTAGGTGTAAGAATAGGTTGTTTATTAGAGATGTTTCTTGTTTCTTAAGGTAGGATTGTATTGCTATAAACTTCCCTCTTAGAACTGCTTTTGCTGCATCCCATAGGTTTTGGGTCTCTGTGTTTTCCTTGTCATTTGTTTCTAGGTATTTTTTTATTTCCTCTTTGATTTCTTCAGTGATCTCTTGATTATTAAGTAGTGTGTTGTTTAGCCTGCTTGTGTGTGTATTTCTTACAGATTTTTCCTGTAATTGAAATCTAGTCTCATAGCGTTGTGGTCAGAAAAGATACTTGATATGACTTCAATTTTCTTAAATTTACCAAGGCTTGATTTGTGATCCAAGTTATGATCTATCCTGGAGAATGTTCAATGAGCCCTTGAGAAGAAGATGTATTCTGTTGTTTTTGGATGGAATGTCCTGTAAACTTCAATTAATTCCATCTTGTTTAATGTATCATTTAAAGCTTGTGTTTCCTTATTTATTTTCATTTTGGATGATCTGTCCATTGGTGAAAGTGAGATGTTAAAGTCCCCTATTATGATTGTGTTACTGTTGATTTCCCCTTTCATGGCTGTTAGTTTTTGCCTTATGTACTGAGGTGCTCCTATGTTGGGTGCATAAATATTTACAATTGTTATATCTTCTTCTTGGATTGATCCCTTGATCATTATGTAGTGTCCTTCTTTGTCTCTTGTAATAGTCTTTGTTTTAAAGTCTATTTTGTCTGATATGAGAATTGCTCCTCCAGCTTTCTTTTGATTTCCATTTGCATGGAATATCTTTTTCCATCCCCTCACTTTCAGTCTGTATGTGTCCCTAGGTTGAAGTGGGTCTCTTGTAGACAGCATATATACGGGTCTTGTTTTTGTATCCATTCAGCCAACCTATGTCTCTTGGTTGGAGCATTTAATCCATTTACATTTAAGGTAATAATCAATATGTATGTTCATATTACCATTTTCTTAATTGTTTTGGGTTTATTATTGTAGGTCTTTCCTTCTCTTGTGTTTTCTGCCTAGAGAAATTCCTTTAGCATTTGTTGTAAAGCTGGTTTGGTGGTGCTGAATTCACTTAGCTTTTGCTAGTCTGTAAAGGTCTAAATTTCTCCATCAAATCTGAATGAGATCCTTGCTGGGTAGAGTAATCTTGATTGTAGATTTTTCTCCTTCTTCACTTTAAATATGTCCTGTCACTATCTTCAGGCTTGCACAGTTTCTGCTGAAAGATCAGCTGTTAACCTTATGGGGATTGCTTTATGTGTTATTTTTCCCTTGTTGCTTTTAATATTTGTTCTTTGTATTTTTGATACTTTGATTAATATGTGTCTTGGCGTGTTTCTCCTTGGATTTATCCTGTATTGGACTCTCTGTGCTTCCTGGATTTGATTGACTATTTTCTTTCCCATATTAGGGAAGTTTTCAACTATAATCTCTTCAAATATTTTCTCAGTCCCTTTCTTTTTCTCTTCGTCTTCTGGGACCCCTATAATTTGAATGTTGGTGCATATCATGTTGTCCCAGAGGTCTCTGAGACTCTCCTCAATTCTTTTCATTCTTTTTTCTTTATTCTGCTCTGCAGTAGTTATTTCCACTATTTTATCTTCCAGGTCACTTATCCATTCTTCTGCCTCAGTTATTCTGCTGTTGATCCCTTCTAGAGAATTTTTAGTATCATTTATTGTGTTGTTCATCACTGTTTGTTTGTTCTTTAGTTCTTCTAGGTCCTTGTTAAACGTTTCTTGTATTTTCTCCATTCTACTTCCAAGATTTTGGACCATCTTTACTATCATTATTCAGAATTCCTTTTCAGGTAGACTGCATATTTCCTCTTCATTCGTTAGGTCTGGTGGGTTTTTAACCTTGCTCCTTCATCTGCTGTGTGTTTCTGTGCCTTCTCATTTTGCTTAAGTTACAGTGTATGGGGTCTCCTTTTTGCAGGCTGCAGGTTCGTAGTCCTGTTGTTTTTGGTGTATGTCCCCAGTGGCTAAGTTTGTTTCAGTGGGTTGTGTAGGCTTCCTGGTGGAGGGAACTAGTGCCTGTGTTCTGGTGGATGAGGCTGGATCTTGTTTTTCTGGTGGGCAGGTCCACATCTGGTGGTGTGTTTTGGAGTGTCTGTGGCCTTATTATGATTTTAGGCAGCCTCTGTGGTAATGGGTGGGCTTGTGTTCCTGTCTTGCTAGTTGTTTAGCATACGGTGTCCAGCACTGTAGCTTGCTGGTCGTTCAGTGGATCTTGGTCTTGGTGTTGAGATGGAGATCACTGGGAGATTTTCGCCTTTTGATATTACATGGAGCTGGGAGGTGTCCTGTGGACCAGTGTCCTGAAGTTGGCTCTCCCACCTCACTGGCACAGCCCTGATGCCTGGCTGGAGCACGAAGAGCCTGTCCTCCACACAGCTCAGAATAAAAGGGAGGAAAAAAAGAAACAAAGAAAGAAGAAGATAAAATAAAATAAAGTTATTAAAATAAAAAATAAAATATAATTATTAAGAAAAAAAATTTTTAAGTAGTAAAAAAACAAAAGAAAATGGACAGACAGAACCCTAGGACAAATGGTAAAAGCAAAGCTTTAGAGACAAAATGACACATAGAAGCATACACATACACACTCACAAAAAGTGAAAAAGGGAAAAGAAAAGAAAAAAAAAAAAACCTTTGCTCCCAAAGTCCACCTCCTCAATTTGGGATGATTCGTTGTCTATTCAGGTATTCCACAGGTGCAGGGTACATCAAGTTGATGGTGGAGATTTAATCCGCTGCTTCTGAGGCTTCTGGGAGAAATTTCCCTTTCCCTTCTTTGTTCGCACAGCTCCCGGGGTTCAGCTTTGGACTTGGCCCCGCCTCTGTGTGTAGGTCGCCTGAGGGCATCTGCTCTTTGCTCAGACAGGACAGGGTTAAAGGAGCAGCTGATTCGGGGGCTCTGGCTCCCTCAGGCTGGGGGAGGGAGGGGTACAGATGCGGGGTGAGCCTGCGGCGGCAGAAGCTGCCATGACTCTGCACAGGCCCAAGGCGCGCCGCGCTTTCTCCCGGGGAAGTTGTGCCTGGATCCCGGGACCCCGGCAGTGGCGGGCTGCACAGGCTCCCGGGAGGGGCAGTGTGGAGGGTGACCTGTGCTCGCACACAGGATTTTTGGTGGCTGCAGCAGCGGCCTTAGCATCTCATGCCTGTCTCTGGGGTCCGCACTGATAGCCGCAGCTCGCGCCCGTCTCTGGAGCTCCTTTAGGCGGCATTCTGAATCCCCTCTCCTCGTGCCCCAGGAGGCAAAGAGGGAAGAAAATGTCTCTTGCCTCTTCGGCAGGTCCAGACTTTTTCCCGGACTCCCTCCCGGCTAGCTGTGGTGCACTAACCCCTTCAGGCTGTGTTCATGCCGCCAACCCCAGTCCTCTCCCTGTGATCCAACTGAAGCCCGAGCCTCAGCTCGCAGCCCCCGCCCGCCCCGGCGGGTGAGTAGACAAGCCTCTCGGGCTGGTGAGTGCCGGTCGGCACCGATACTCTGTGGGAATCTGTCCACTTTGCCCTCCGCACCCCTGTGGCTGCGCTCTCCTCCGCGGCTCCAAAGTGTCCCCCTCTGCCACCCGCAGTCTCCGCCTGTGAAGGGGTTTCTAGTGTGTGGAAACCTTTCCTCCTTCACAGCTCCCTCCCACTGGTGCAGGTCCTGTCCCTTTGCTTTGTCCCAGGTATGTGGGGAGTTTCTTGCCTTTGGGGAGGTCTGAGGTCTTCTGCCAGTGTTCAGTAGGTGTTCTGTAGGAGTTGTTCCACGTGTAGATGTGTTTCTGGTGTATTTGTGGGAAGGTGATCTCCATGTCTTACTCTTCCACCATCTTGAAGCTCCTCCCTGTAGTATTAAATCTTAACCTATAATAGTTAATAGCCAAATTACTAATTTTCAACTAATATCAAAAATATATAAGATATTGTTTCCTCATATTTATTCTCATTATATTACTTTATTAAAATAGGGTATCTTTCAATCAAACAAGGAAGTTCATACCATATCTGTGTCTTAGTTGCAACTCTCATTTGTTATTAATTATGGGTCCTTTTTAAAAAAATCCACTTGAAATAAGTAGGAATGTTTACTATGATATAAAGAATTTATTGTATTAATAATTTTAAAAAGCAGTTAGGAGCACTGTCAAATAAACATCAAATATAATATTAGAAAATTGAATATATAAAGTTTTTTGATAAAATAAAAAGTTATAATATTTATTTTTTTTAAAATTGAAGTATAGTTAAACTACAATATTATGTTAGTTTAAGGTATACAGCAAAATAATTCAGTTATATATTTTTTCAGATTATTTTCCATTGTAAGTTATTATAAGATATTGAATGTAGTTCCTCCTCTGTACAGTAAATTCTTGTTGCTTATCTATTTTATGTATAGTAGTTTGTACCTGTTAATCTCACATTCCTAATTTATCCTTCCTCCTTCCCTTTCCCCTTTGGTAACCATAAGTTTGTTTTCTATGTCTGTGATTCTGTTTCTGTTTTGTGTATAGACTCATTTGTATTAGTTTTTTAGATTTAAGTGATATCATATAATATTTGTCTTTCTCTCTCTGTCTTACTTTATTAAGGATGATATTCTCTAAGTCCATCCATGTTGCTACAGATGACAATATTTCATTCTTTTCTACAGCTGAGTAATATTCCATTGTGTGTGTGTGTGTGTGTGTGTGTGTGTGTGTGTATCCCATTGGTTGCCTTTATTAATCTCAAAACACATTTGATGTCAACTTAGACTTTTTATGATATTTGCTAAATGTTTAGAATTCTGTTTTATTATCACATTTAATTCTCTTCCCATTTCCATTCCATGTACAAAATTTAGAAATATATTTAAGGTAAGAAATCTAAGACTTGGCTCACCAGATCAGCTGTCTCACTTGTTCCACACAATTTCCTTCTCAAAATAAGCTAGAAATTTAAATAGTATCAGGGTCTTACTATTTTTAAAATTAAAAAAAAACCTTTAATAGCTTCCACTAACACTTTAACATTAAATATAAATAGTTTATCAGATAGGCCTTTTTAAAAAAAATTTCTGGATACTCCAAGCTCAGAGCTTCTGCACATGTGGTTTACTCTATTCGTAACTTTTTTCTCTCTTTCCAGATCTATAAATTTCCAACATTCGGTTATAAATCAAAAAAACACTTCCTCACAAAGTCTCTCTCAGGACCTATGTCTACCACCATTATGTCCCCAGATTTCATATTATTGCCTGACACAAAGGTGTTCATTAAATACTTTCAAGTAATTACATTTAGGTGCAAGCGCTTGCCTAACAAGAGTAGAGTGATGGTCTCCATCTTCCCAGGTGCAGACAGTAAGTGGGTGCAGAATCTGCAGATAATTTAAAAACAATAATAAAACCAACTAAATATCTATCTGCTTTTTATAATCATATTACATAAGTCAGTCTAAGCAACTTTTATGATAGAATTCTCCTCCATGGGAAATTTTTCTAATGAATCTAAGTTGTAGGTAACTGCTGTAGTTACTGTTGAATTTTAATAATATACATGTAGCCTCAAATTAGTAATGTTTATTACTCTTTAATAAACTTTGCATCCTAGAAGGTAGTTAATTTGTAGAATTCCCATTTACATAGTCATCCCCAACACACCAAGAATCAGCTACAGACATTTATTTCAAGAGTAAGTTTGCAGTGATTCAGAGCATTCAAGTTCACTTCGAGTACTTATCGTGTCTCCAGCCTCTACAGTGCATTAGTAGTCTTGAAGTAAACACAGGGATTGTGTGCATGAAGTAAAAGAATATAAGCTACTTCAATTCTCTTATTCTATGTGACAACTGGAATTTTTATTTATTTTTAATATTTAAAATGGTAAAGATGCAAAATAAGGTATATTTTTTCTTAGAAAGATAAACTAATGTGATTGAAGGTGTTATATGATTACTTTTTCCTTTTGTACCATCAGATTTGTTTTATTTTTTATTTTTATTTAAAATTAGTGGCTCTGATACATAGAAAGTTCGAGAAGAAGAATTTGCATCATTTTCATTTCTTTTCAGGCTGTTATTAATATTACTCACTTAACTTTATTATAACAAAAAATTTTATTTATAGAGGAGGTGGGTGTTAAAAATGATCTGCTATGAATTTTGCTATTATTATACCTTGGGAATGGCATCTAACTTTTGCTCCTCATATTATCATCTGTATAATGTAGCTACTGAATATTTTGCCAGAAATATTGTGGAAATCAATTGAATCAAAGATTTTTTTAAAACCATGTAAATGCCATTTAAATGTGTTTAATGGACTTTGGAGCTCTTAGCCTTCCATACATAAGTCAGCACACCAGCATTCTTAAATTGTATGAACTTCCCACCTGAGAATGTAGGAGACATCCATGATCTATTGATTTTGACATGTAAATATTAAACCATTTTATTCTAAGGGATTGTATTATTTGTTGAATTGAAAACCTGGATGCAGAATATCATGTTGTTTAAGATTTGTGCTTCTCACCAATAAACCGGGGTTTGCTCACTTTTTGCCTCTTTACCTACTAGCTTTATAACAGGGAGATTCTATCTAACACTTTTTGTCTCCATTTCTTCATTTGCTTTAGGGAGATATACATAATACCTAACTTGTATGGTTGTTTTGATGATTAAATAAGTTCAGGAATATAAAGTATTGAGGTAAAGTGACACTCATAAGTTGTTCATATGATTTTCATTTCTAGCAACTGTTATCATTATCAACCTAATTAAAAACTGAAAACTTGTTAGGGAAACTTGGATACCAAAACCAGCATATATCAATGTAAAGGAGAGTGAATTAGTCTGAATCATTGGTGTGATTCTTAACCTATAATAATTGTATGTCAACTTAAAAGAAACTTGAAGAAAAGAAAAAACATATGCTGAATCACAAATTTATTCTATTCCAGTATTATTGTTAGACAGCTGTGAATATAAGACTGGATTTGTACAGTAAGGGTCAGGCTATTAAAAGAAATTAAATATGCATATGCATATATATTTATAGGTAGGAAAAGAATATTTAAATTTGGAATATATATTTTTAGCAGTTGCTTTTCAGTAATTAATAACATAGAATACTTTTATGAGTAACTAAGATGAACTGAAATGTAATATACAAGTTTGGAATCTTTGTTTTCAGAATAAGGGAGAAACCTATAGTTTATTCAGAGATTATATGACATTACTTTTTAGCTTAGTGTAGTATTACAGAACATAAAACAAACACAGTGGTGCCTGGAAGATAAGTCAGTAAAATTAGTTTTGGGTTTCTTGTAAAATTTGGGAGCATGTACAGAGAATCCAAAAGGCTATGCTCAACTACTGGATTTAAACATATAAGCTCTCTGGAGATCAGTGTTTTATTTTATAAAGTGGAAATGATCATCTTTTCTAATTTCATAGAAAGACTAAGCAAGTAAAATATTTTTAACACATTTTGCAAGGTTAAAAGGGCAACCAAACCCTAGTTTTACTATTACCAGGCAACATAATAATAAGGAAATTTGAACATCTCTAAATTTACAAACTAAGCATCACCCCCTTTTTTTTCGGACTTCCCTACTCACATTATCATGTTGTAAATCCAAAGAGTAATAATACATAACCTTCTGCAGATTTTAAATAGCAAAACTAGCCCTTGCCTGCCATGTTTTTTCTAAGTGAGTAGGTGTCCTGAAGATGGGTATTGCCATAACAACAGGGCAAGATATAAAACTTTGAGGTGTTTCATGCATTTGTTGATAACTGATTAATTTATCTCACTTAGCTGTTGATCCACTCCCTCTAATAAAATCATGCTTTGCAGTATGGACAACCACATAAAGATGCTATCGAATATCACAGCAGCATCTGCTATTATTATGAGTCAGAGAGCAGAGATAAAAGCTTCAGTAGCAGTCTTAATAGAAGCCAACATTTTGTATTTAGCAATGATAGATGATAATAAAAGTAAAAACTGTTTTATATCATTATTGGTTGTTACTCAGAGATTCTCAGTCAGAGGTTTGTGTGTGGGTTTGGGTCATGGATTTCTGGTCCCCTTTGCTGTACTTGGCAAGTGAATTATTTTAACATCTGAATACTTAAAGCTACACGAAATGCAGAGATGCCTGGAAAAGGGAGGTACTATTTTAGGATAATGCATTTGTGATTATGTATAGATTATAAAGAGAAATGAAAAACTTTACTTTTTTAAACATTCTGTGAAATGTATGCTAGACCTGGCTAAAGTGTTTCATAATATGAATTAGTAATCCTGGACCCATTAAATGATTTTGCTAAAATAATAATATATATTTGAGATGAAAAAGTAATCACTTGGTAGGATAAACTTAATGGAATGAATTATTTCAAAGTATAATTTGGTAGCACTCTTTAGATATATTTAACTTAATGTTTAACAACTGTACACATTTGCATCTAGAATATCTAGTTAATAATTTTTAAAGTGTGAAGATGATAGTTATGAAGATCCCTCTTCATCCTTGGAGATAAATCACTTAGTTTTTCAGGCAGGATCAGTTATTCTTATGCATGCATTCACTTTTATTCTCTGGTTACAGAGGATGAATCTCTATTCTCATGGATTTGACCTGTATTTTCTTTTCACTCCCTTTACGTCAGAAATGCACGTAGTGTGGAATCAATCTTTAGCATTCAGTGATTTCCTAACGTATTTATTTAGTAACTGGATACAGAAAAAGTGTTTGTGTGTTCATCAGTCACGAATAAAAACACGTCTGAGTTCAGCGGCAGCCAAGGAAAGATATGATTTCCTAGGAAGATTGTATTTAAAGAAGATATATATTCACTGGTGATATCCTCAAATGTCAATTCTGTATATATGCCAAGTATGGAACAAAACCATATCTGCCCCATTATGTGGCAGAAATCAATATGATGTGTTTACTTTGGGATACTCATACTATTTCACTTTTCGAATAGCTGAGCACGCCTCCAAATGACTGATCTTGTAAAATTCAAGCAGGTTCAGCAAGGTGTCTCAAAATGTTCCCTCTCCACCTGCTAGCAAGGAATCCAAAGGTATCTTCAGTCAGTATGCAATAGAAGCCCTGATATGCTTTATCCTATGGAGGGTACTCCTATAGAAGGGGGAATCTATAGAAGGGAGGTTTCCCTGACTGTGAGAATTCACTGCGATGAGAAGGCAGTGCAGTTATATTTACCTCCACAATCTGTCATACAGTGAATCTATGGGGGAGAGAGGCCTGCAGAGGTCTCATTATGAGAATCTTGTAATAGGGCTACTGCAGTGGTAACACACAACAAAACCTGGTGTCATGAGCAGGAGGAAGGTATTATTCTAGATTTCCAATGCCTAATTTTAAAGACAGGTCTCTTTTTTCCATATTTCTTCTTGAAATTGTCTCACTCATTATTTTATAGTTTTATCACATATTCCCCCCATCAGGGAACCTTATATGCTGAGGTTAACTGATGTCATCTTCTTGGGAAGCTGAACGGAAGACTTGAAATTGGTGAACTTGGACACTTCCAAGAAATATTTTTTAAAAAGCTCATTATGGATGATACTAATGTTCAAATTCAAATTTCTTTAGCAAGTAAAGGTACTTCCCATAATTAATGTTCATTATTTTGAAAATGCCTTTCCCATCAGTCCTTTCTCCTGAAGCTGCCTGTTCTTCTTCTTCTTCTGGCTGTTCTTCTGCCTGTTAAATTCCCTTGCACAGGCCTGGGAGAGATACTTGCAGGTGAAGGATCGTGATGATGCTGGATGAAGATGAGGAAATTGACAGCTTTCAAAGCTCAGTGTTTATTAGCTCAACATAGGTAGTTTTTCAGTTAGTACTTCAGTGCTTTTCACAGTGATATCAGTTACTTCCTGCACACTCTAAAACAAATCCTGTTGGAATTTGAAAATTGAAAAATACAGTTTCACATTTTTATTATGCCAGCTTTCTATTCATTACCATAGTTCTTTTTCAAACAATTGTTGTTTTCCGAACATAGAGATATATCTTGAATATTAATCATAATCAAAATTTTTTTTTTCTACTAGAAATACATGCTTTTCTATTTTTGGAAATATGTGGCCTCTTCAGTTTATCTTAGCTTCTTCGCAGTTATAAAGATATAATACAAGAAGCCATGGCATTGTCTGATATTCAATTAACAAAAGAACTCAGAAATAAGTGATTGAAGCATGGCTAAAAATTTCCTTTTATAAATATAAGTATTAAGATCTAGGTGCCGGCTGTAAAACCTAATCCTACACCCCCACCAGCCCGTAGCTCTGGAAAAGACAGGAAGACTACGGTCTGTGTACCTCCCACCTTGCAGATGCTGCACTTTGCTAGGTATTTTGAATATATGCCATTATTGAAGAGATGTCTATTGTGACCAATGGACTCAAAGCAGTGATATCCGCCTACCGTGCTATTCATAGTTGTAGAAGACTAATAGCCCATGTTGTAACTTAGGAGCCCTTAAAGCTCTGCATTCCTAAGTTCTCCATATATGATGTGTGATAGAGAAGAATACATTAATCATGAGTTAAGAACACAAATGTTTGTCTCTCTAGTCTTGAATATGATTTCATTTCTAACTACTATGAAATTGTAAGAATGGTGTTAGAAGAGGAGAAGTATTTCATAAGTCTCCTTTCATCAGTAAAGCTCTCTAATTAAATGAAAATATCCCTAAATATTAATTTTTAGTAACAGGTAGAAAAGAGAGCATGAAGGCACCCCACAATATGGTAGATAGGGATGGGGCAAAGAATTTAGGTTAAGGAATCTAACAAGGAAATCTGAGTTATGTCCTAATCAGACTCCATGCCTTAACCAGTGTTCTCTTTGGGCTCTCTAAAGGGGAAGAGAGAACACTTGTTCTGGATGAGATAATGTCTTTATTTTTCTCTCCAGCAGCCAATCTTAAGAAATTGATTTTTATTTGGCAAATAGCAAAAAAAAGTTAATTTTGTAATACATCATTCAGACCAAATGGTATATCTGATTTTTTTTATTAGAAACCGATGTAATATATCAAGAATAATGTTTTATACAAATGAATATATGTTTCCAAAGGGCATATCAGATAAGTTTAATTTTTTAAACCAGTAAAACCTGATTACTTTTTTTACTCTGTGACTGAAAGGGAACTGCTATAAAATGAGAATGAAACTACATGCTTCGGAAACTTGGGTTTAACAAGGAGTGCTAAAATTCAACCTTGCATTAGTCATTATAATTTTTTGACACTGTCTTAATGTGTGAAGGAAGAATTGAACTCTGGAGCTAGAAAGGGCATCGTTAAAAGACAAGATTGCCTTTCTGTATGACAGATATTAATATTAGATCATTTGCTTCGCTAGGAGCAGAGCTTATGAGGTGTGTGGAGGCCACACAAATTTGGTTGAGATTGAAAACCTTTCTTGCTATATTTCTTCCTCCTTCCTCTATGCTTTACCAATGAATTAAAAGAAATATGAGTATTAATTGGCTTTGCTGCTGTATTCCACATTTGTTACAGAAAAAGGTATTCTATTGAAATGCTTCATTCAAATAAGAGCATTCTGCTTTACCCTGGAGGCTTTGAAGACAAAATATTTTGCTTAATGTTTTAAGAAAAAACAGCTTGCATAGAACCTGAGAATTTCCCTTATTTGCAATGTCTCCCTTCCACAAATATATACAGTAGCCAAACATAACTCAAAGCACCAGTGATATTCCTTCAAGATAAAAGGAGACAGATTCTGATTTTGTGTATTATTTTCACCATCAAATCATAAATTTAATTTAATCAGGAATTGAAATGAAGCAGCTCAGAAAAGTATATACATTTTCTTTTCCAAGTACAGTTAAGAAAAAAATGGAGGCAGAAAAAAAGGAGAGAGGAGAGAGGAGTGATTTTAAGCAGACGTATATTCACTAGCTGGTCACAGGCCCTGCCACATACACAGAGGAGGATTGCAGTTAAGACTAGTGAAGAGGGAACCCAACTTCCTGGGTTCAAAACCTGGCTCTACTCCTTATTAAACATGTGGTACAAATTATATACTCTTTGTAGGCTTCACTTTCTTTTTCTGTTAGATAGAATAATAGTAATTCCTCTCTCCTAGAGTTATATGGAATTGAGTTAATATTTCTATAGCACGCAATGCTACATAACTTTTTAAATATAAATAACTGTTCTCTGTTGTGTCATATACAGGTTGATTTATGGTTTTTGTAACTTTCCTAGCTTCTGAGGTCATTTGGGTTCATAATTTCTAAATTACGAACTGACTCACTTTATTTTCCATGTTGGGAGGGAGGGTTTGAGATTTTCTACAAAGAGGGAAAACTTTAAATTTATCCACAAATATGGAAGCCATTTTGATGGCAATTACCAATGATTGGTCCAAAAGAATTTAGGAGACACTAAAAATTCAGAAAGAAAAATAACAATCTGCTGTCAAGGTGTGGGGCACCAGGTGCTCTGCTAAACGCTTCCCATGTGTTATATGTTAGTGAATTACTTATGCTCCTTAGGCTTCAGTTGGTCGTCTTTGAAATGGTGATAATAATGACACCTAACCCACCATGTAATTGTTCAACGGATTATGTAGAATCATATATGTAAGGCATTTGAAGTAGTGCCTGACTCCAAAATTTGCACATAATATATTTAATGGTAATTATTTTTACTATGAAATATTTATAATAACCCTATGAACACAGATAATATTATTTTCTTCAATTTGCAAAGAACAAAATTTGGACTTACAAAGAGTAAGTAACTTGCCCAGAGTTGAGCAGCTGGTTTGTGGTGGAGCTGAGATTCAAAGAACAGTGGCTCACAGTGACTGTAGCATGTTATCCTCCTCAGAAGCTCGCGGGTGCCTTGGAGTGTGAGGCCGAGATGCTTTCTAGCAGTGTGTTGCTTGGTAATTACTCTGGCACCCAAAGTATTTTCCATAATACATTCTTATTTATTTTACTGTTATGTAAGCAATATGTGTGTTATCAGTTTTCATACTTTCCCTTGGCATTTTTGGAAAACGTAAGAAGCAATTTGTGAGATGGGGGTCATTATTTTTCTTCATGTTTATCACTGCTATAGTGTGATCATTATGTTTTCTTAACTGTAGAAACTATATAATTAAATATTAATTTGAAATTCCACGTGAATATAATTCAGCGGTTATGACAAATCACAGTTCCCTAGTGTACATCCGCTCCAGTCAAAATTTGCCACAGGAAATTATGACTAATCAGTAATGATTTCCTTTAAAATCAATTGCAATGGCTCTTTATTAGGTTTTGGATTACAAATGCTGATCCATATGAATGTATGGCAGGTATCTAAGTGATAGAAGTTAAGATACAAAAATGCAGATACTACTAACCTCTAAAGTCTTATTTAGAATTAATAACTTTCAGACACAATGTTTTGTATGCCTAAAGGCTCACCATTTAAATAAATTCTATCCTTTCCTTTCTTGTAACTATTGTGCTTGCTGTTCTTTCCTATTTGTGAGCCAGCCCTCTCCCACACATCTCCCAAAATCAAGTCCCAAATTGAATCACACCTTTTCTGTGTACAAATATGGTGGCTTTCTTCTATCACAACTGGGGGGGAAAAAAAAGAGAGAAACAAAACAAAACATCTTAAATGAAGGAATGTTTCTTTGCTATTATGATCACAAATATATTTTAAATTCCATGGTGTCAGTACTGTGCAGTCGGTATATGTAATATGAATAAGCTTATATGTCATATAAAACATCTACTAACTAGTCAAACTAATCAAGTTTCCCCTTCAGTATGCCATATATGTGTATATATGAAGAAAGTGAAGGTTTTATAGATAATTGAAAATTTAAAGTAATTCCAAATTAAGTGAGATTTCATTTTGTAATGCCTTGGAGGATTTTAGCGTCTCTAATTATTTTTCCTGTTAGCTATGGTCTTTACTAGGCTCAGGAACCAAGGGATTGATTACTTGTGTATAAGTTTTCCATTTGTGCCTGTCTGAATGGAAAATTGTTTACCAGATTTACTTACGTATTTTACTAATGATTTTCTGCTTCAGTTATATCAAATCAATTTTGAATTTCTGAATACATTGGAAGGTAGGGAAAGGCACAGCCAGCAAAATGGACTCAAAACATATCATATAATCTCATTTCACTGATTTAAGAAACAGCTGCTAGTACTTAGTGGGCTACATGACACATAATAGGTGCTTTCTAAATCATTATGGAAAAATTATCATTGCTCTAGCTATAGATGTTGTTCTTTGCTATTCTCCAGGGCTTTATTCTTCTTAAAATGATGAATGCAATTTGATTGGGGTAAGTTTTGAACACCACTACTAACGATAATCACCACAATATATCTATTGTTTACTGTGTGCTTATTATGTGTTCAGGCACTAAGCTAAACACTGTATAATATTCTCTCATTAAATTAAATTCTCACATTATGTACTATAATAATCCTTATTGGTCAAGCGACACTGTCTCTATTCTGTAAAGCAAATTGGAGTTTGATTAAGTGACTTTTTGACTGAATTCCTGGGAGATAGCTGTGATGTAGAGTAAAAATCAGTGAGTAAAGTTTGCATCTTGCAACTTTTGGTAATTCAGGAGAATTTCAATTGACTCTTTAGTAAAAATATTATTTCAAAAATTGTGAGTTTAATGGCGAAGAGTTGTAAACTATAACACCTAAAACAAATATTTAGGTATTTTTATATGTTCAAAGGGTAATAATTTCTTAAAATATATTCTCATTTATTTTCCCAATTATTTTTTTCAATTTTATATTAATTTCCTTTAGTTCATCCTTAGTAAAATTTTGCAGCAAAATACACTGACTTATAAAAAACGCTGACAATGTCTGCTAAAATACATGATTACCAACCTGTCGTGGTTCTTAAACATTGCCTGACAACCCAGCTAAGTTTTTGACTCCAGCTCACTCCCTTAATTTTCATGACCTTTTAAGCCCTTTCCTTCTGAAATGTCCAGCCTCCTTTCTTTTCCCTCACACATGCTGACAATCGTGCCTCCTGCTTTGGAGAGAAAATTGAAGCCGTCTAATGACAGTGTCTTCCAGGATTAAAGATACAAGCCTACCTATATCTCCATCAATTTTCACTTCCTTCCTTCCTGATATGCCAGAGAAGCTTTGCCTTCTCCTAATTCCAATTCCCCCAAACCTCCCCACATTTCCTGAATTGTTGAAAAATGGACAGTTCTCTCTCTCTCAGTTCATTTGTGTTGGCTTTGAAACATCGAGGCTATTAAGTCTGCGGCCTCCAAGTGAATTTTATGTCTTCACAGAGCATACCCTGTATAGCCCTCTTTCTCACCAACTTTGCATTGGACATATGATTTGCTTTGGTCAACGGTACATTAGCAAATAGGAGATAAGCAGAAGCTTGATAAACACTTGTACATTAGGGCTTCTTCTTTTAGAAAACTCCTTCTTGGAATCCAGCTGCTAACCTGCAAGAGAAGCTAAGTTAAACCCTGTGGTGAGACAGAGATTGTGAGGAGGAGTACAGAGGCACCAGGCACGTGAGGTAAAGCCTTCTTGGACCCCCCAGCTAGCTCAGTCACCCATGACCCCACTCACAGGTCATGTGGAGCACATCAGTCACTCAGCCAAGTCCTGCCCAAATTAAGACCCACAGAAACATGAAAAATAAATTATTCTTGTCTTAAGCTACTTAACTTTGAGGTAGCTTGTCATGCAGCAATAAGTAATTGAAGCAAATGTGCTCAAATATTTCCTCTTGAAAGAACAAATGGGAACGTATAACAGAAAAACAAATACGGACATGAGACCTGACGATCTCATATCTTCTTCTAATTACCATACATACACTCTATCACAAAGAAAAGTTCTCAAAATCATTTTCATCACTCACTATCTGAATTTCACAATTCAGTCTCCATTCTACATAGATACATCTACGTCCCATCCCTCTAAGAACACAGCTCTACCACTAGAGAATCAGTGTTCTCTTCTGCTGAACTGTAGGTTTCTTTTCTGATTTATAAATGATCTCCTAAAAGCACTGAACTCTTTTACAAAATCCCTCCTTGAAACAGTTCCTTCTTTTGCCTGGCTTTATGTTTCTTGATTTTTGTCTTACCTCTCTGGCAGGTTTGAGAGTACGTTTTAAAAGTGTATCCTCCCTTATTCTGAAATTAAGTGTTAACTTTTCTACAAACATCCATCCTGGGTCCTCCCATCTTCTTGTCTTCTTGTCTCACTGTCTAGTGTCTGCTTCCTTGCCTGATGGTTCGTTTACCACTTGTACTTAAATGGCTTTCAAGCGTCTTCCAGTGTTTCCTATTTAAAAGAAAATTACCACCTTTCACCCAGTTATGCAGACTGAACTTGGTCCTTCACATCTGTCTCAAACTTCATATCAAATCAGCCCAAAATTCCTTTTGATTTTACTTCTTAAATATGGTTTTTAATTTTTTATTTTTTTACTTCTGAAATATTTTAAAAGCATCCCCTTTTATCCATAACCACAACCCAAAGTGATATATATGTGTGTGTATATGATGATTTTAAACTAATATTTGATATACTGCCGATGCTCACTTGTGCCAGTTTTGCTTAATCTAAGCAAAAATTAAATCTAAAGTAAGATTAAGTTTAGGCATTCAAAATTCAAAAATGGTGAAGAAGAAGAAATAAGTGATGAAATGTGTACTTCTGATATTGAGCATAAAGTTTGACCCCTCCAAGAAGATAAAGATGAGGTTCTACTCTTAACAGCTATTTTAAAGTGTAGCATCTATTTTAGCAGTCAAGCGATAGATTGCCTATTTTAAGTCTCACTCTCTGGAAAGTTAGATTTCTATCACTTCTTAACCTTTTACTTTATACCCATCATGCAATAAAGTTGCTAATAAGAGAATAGAAACTCAGTAACTTATGGTTATTTTCCAAAGTGGACGGAGCGATTTCCTCCAAAGTGAGAATTTGGAAAAAGGAAGAAATGGTCCTTCCTTTTTCACATGAGCCTGCATTATTTACGACCTATCTTTTTTACAAAGTTAAAAAAGCAAAACAAAACAAAAAACCCCAGCCCTCCCAAATAATTGATACTCTTTTCTTCTAGCCACAATTTGAGTTTACAAAATCATGACCTCTATTTCTCTCCTTGCCTAACTTCCTTTCTCAGAATTCTGTGTGTTTCTAGCATTGAAATACCTTTTAAACTATCTGATCATAAAGCAATTCATTTTTGACATAGAGTTATTTGCCCTTCTATTTTTGCAAGTAGTCAGAGATACCGATTGCAAAATATGGTTTTAAAATTGCCCTTTCCTAAGCTTGGCAGCTCTGTGAATTCTCATTAAATTTGTTTGTAATATTTATGACAGAATGCATGCATGAGAAAATCTTTTGTTAATGCCATGTATATAGTGAGGCCTACAAGAAAACCTGTTCCTTTGGATATAATATAGCCAAGAATACTTTAAAAAAATAAGTACCGTGACAATAAATCTCTGCTATGACTGTGGAACTCTAAATTACATAAAAACTGACATGTTTATTCTTGACATACTCATCAGACCATGATTAATATATGTTTCACTTTTCATCAAGGGAGGAAAAGATGGGATTATGGTTGAGCCCCAGTTCCTGTTTTGTATGTTTTTTGCAACACAGAAATAAAGACAGAAAAAATTAGAGTTCTTATTAACGTGTATTCTTCAAGATGGACCATGTTGTGCATATTTAATAGAAATTACTGTAGAAATAGAACAACTAAAGGTTAACTGCTAAAAAAACAGTTTTTTCATAGATAAAGTAATCTAATTTTTTTCAAAGAAAGGCCGCTACTCTTATTTTAGGATTCTATTGGACTACAGATGACCCTTAGAGAGTTTAGCAGTTCTCCATAGAATGCAATTGTATATTTACTATTCAATAGAAAAAGGAACAATTGACTCTAGAAATATTCTTATTTTTGTGATTTTTTAATAGTTCAAGACAGCAAGCTTTTAAAAAGCTTTGAAAATGTTTATTTAATAGCAGTAGCAATATTTTTACGGACTTCTAAAGAGTGCTTACTTTACCTTTCCACGGTTGGCCATTAAAAAGTAGGTTTGGGCTTCTCTGGTGGCGCAGTGGTTGAGAGTCCGCCTGCCGATGCAAGGGGACACGGGTTCGTGCCCCGGTCCGGGAAGATCCCACATGCCGCGCGGAGCCGCTGGGCCCGTGAGCCATGGCTGCTGAGCCTGTGTGTCCGGAGCCTGTGCTCTGCAATGGGAGAGGCCACAACGGTGAGAGGCCGGCGTACCACAAAAAAAAAAAAGTAGGTTTTATAAGACTTCCACAAACTATTTTTCTATTGTTCTCAAAACAAACATTCTGATGCATAATTTTGTGGATATTTACATATGCACATTTATAAAAATCTGTATATTGTATTTCCCCATATGAATTTGTTAATGCCTGTTACAAACTGCCATCATCATAAATTTACGTTGAGCCAACCAAGGCAAAAGATAAAGCAAAAATTTGCAATGGTAGGTCAAATTTCTACAAAGTAGAGAAGCTTGATAATGTATAGTGTAGATTTTAGATGGAAAATTATATCCCTAGATGCATGCACACATTCACACTTGTAAAATCTGAGTCTCATCTCAGAGTCTATGAGGAATTTTAACAGGGTGGAATTCAGTTGTTGAGTTCACCAATAGTATAAATGTCTCCAGTCTCAGCAATCTGATTGGTCAACCCACAAATGTTAGATCTTTCTTTTTGAAGTAGAGACACATGATCATGCTCACAGATATAGATATGTGACACTATTTTTTTTAAGTGTGTACTATAATGTTAATGAAGTTCAAAGACAAATTCTCTGGAGAGTGGATGATTTCTCTATGGGGAAATTATAAGAGGAAATCAATTTATAATAGTAAGTTTATAAAAATGGACTTGGGATATGGGAGTTTTATCTTTGCCACAAGACTTATTCTGGCCTGAAACCGAAGTCGATTTTTAAGAAGATTTTTGACAGATTATAATCTGACCTAATCTGATGATTAACTTTCATAATCTAATTTTCAGTAGACAGAATCATGTCTAAATTCATGGTGGGGAGAAGGACCTCAATGAAATTCTAACAATCCTGCCTCCTCATTTTCTACACCTCACACATAATTGGTATGTATTATATTTTGTATTAAAAGATTGAATAGACAGTGGTTTTCTCATCTAAATATCTATTTTTCAGAAAACATTCTCAGTGTCATAGGTCACCAATTTGTCTGATTACTAAAATGTACCTGTCCAAATCTTTCTGCCTTAACTTGAATTTGATCCACATATTCATTTACCAGCTTGACTCTTGTGTTGTTGTTTTTTTTATAAAAAGCATAGATGCGTATATGAATTTAAGATCATCAGTTATTCCAATGCTATGGAAGTATTCATTTCCCTAAAAAGCAAGCACCCAAAGAGCCAAACTGGGTATTTCATACAATTGGACATTACAGTTAATTAAATGCAGGTTGATTTGCAAATACATAAGCACAAACAGAAACAAAAAGTAATATAATCAAAAATTACTCATAATTAAATGTAGACTTTCTTCCATTAGAGTTAAGATTGTAAAAACTTTAGTATAATATTCTTATATGAGATCATTTTTATTAAATTTTTATTGTGTAATATCATCCCAGAAACTCTGTGAGGTTTTACTTTTATCTCAGGTTTTCAGATGTAGAAAATGATCAAGTCACTTGATCTCCATGATAGCAGAGGGAACTCATTAGAAGACACTTCTGAAAGGCCAGGACCTCTCACAGTTATTAACTTTAATGGATGAGAACATATTCAGCAGATTGCAGTCTACTCACTCTTTTTCTCAATTTCTTCCTCTCTTTTATACAAATGCAAACACATAGGCACATACACACCACTACCCAAACCTAAGTACATGTGGCTAAATTCTCTTTCTCTCTCTTCCCCCTAAAATTTTACCTAACCATAACCTAGAAAGGGTAGATCCTACCTGACAATTATAGGCAGCATTCTGGTGTTGCTGACAGAAAGCCACATTATGAATTGCACATAACAGCTCACCTCATTTGTAGCGTTGCACACACTACACAAACAAATAGAACATTTGTGTGCTTACGTATTACATGAGTAGTGGCGTAGCAGTAAGTAAACCTGAAGACCAGTTTAATTATCTGTGCAGTTTGTTTTCTTTAGTTTTCTCTCGCCAACTTAATAAATGATATAAAACCACTACGTAGAAAGTAGGGTAAATTATAAGATCTTTAGTCATCAGCACAGTAAGATAAATGGTGCTCTACTATATAAAAATACGCGCTAAATTAGCGGTGGTTTTGTCCGCCATAAACTGCACTCTGGGCAGATCGCAGAGAAAGCTGGGTCTTCATTTAGAAGAGCAGCTCCTGGATTTGTCATAAAGGTCCTATAGAAATACACCTACATAGTGTTTCTGTCTCATTCACCTCTCAGACCACAGATGTGCTTGTGAAGTCAAAGGGTTTCCTTACAATTTCTGAAGACTAATTGTTTGTTCATTGTCATAATGAAAGAAGAGAGAAAAGTTTCAATACATCAAGGAATTCACTTCACTGTTAAGTTTTTCAGTTAATTTCATGACCTAAGAATTCACACAGGGGTTTGGGCAGTGGTTTGGCATTAAGCCTACAGAAGATGCAACAGCATCATTACCTTGAATTAAAGCGCAAGAAGAACGCTCTACTGGGAGCATTATTCTAGAAAAAATGATAGACCATTCTAAAGAATATGCCCTAAATCAGTAGTAAGCTGCCTCTCCTAAATCCCAATAACTGTCTAGGGTAATCTTCGACAGGTGGGTGCTGTTAGGGTTTGTTCTAATGGTGACAATGTGGAATTCGCTAACACAGGGCTTATTGCCACTTATCCAGCAGGGGCATAAAATGAGGTGACATGGTAATGAGTTGATACAAATGACTTGTAACTTTCACACTGCTACCAGGCTGAGGTAGGCAATCAGGGGGAAACTATTGTCTGCCTTTCGTGATGGTTTTAATGTGTTCCATTTGATTTAATACTGCTGGTAGGCAAAATGTGAAAGGAAAGTAGGTCACTGCCTCTTTGCTTTGCTCAGATGACAGGGCAGTACTTGGTTTATCCTAGGAGTTATATTTACTTTCACTGATGACAAAGAGATATATTTTGAGCTAGGACTTATGCCATTCTTTGTAAATATAGTATCAAATACTACTAACAGTAATCATTAAGCAATAAAAGGAAAAACTATCATTTAAAAATAATACATATTTATTAAAGTAAAATGGAATTTAGCTACTTCCATAGTCATTGAGAATAAAGGCTCTCATATGGATAATCAGCATTTCAATTTAGGAATTTCTTAAGTTATGAGGCTGACATAGTTTGTGAATATATGTAACTGTCAGCAGTTTTACAAATGCACCATTATCGCAGATAAACTTCTAAATCAGAAAATTTGGTAAGTTTGAACATAGCATTTGCTAAAATCTGTACTACAAAAACGAAAAGGACTTTTTTGGATAGTTTTCCATTTTCCTTTAATTGTCCTTTTAATAAAAACTTAGACTCATTAAACTGGTAAATGTATAAAATGCTGACCTCATTAGTAAAATATGTTACATTTGTTGGCCTAATTCTTTCGGTTTGCTGAGCTTTTATTGAAGTTTATTATAAATGTCATCTTATATTCAAGTAAGTGAAGAATGAAAAATCAATACAGCAGCTTAGATGTTTCTATATGGGCAAATAGTACATTATGAGAAAGGAACACATTTTGCCATGATTCCATATATGCATGTTCTTTTCATAAGTTTCATTTATCATAGCAACAAGATAAATTTCAGAAAAACAGCTAAAGTATAGTTTCCATAATACTGGTAATTTTGAGGCAGACAATCTTAATTTACACATCTCATTTAAATGATTAACTTTTTTATGCCTCCTTCCTAGCACAGGAAAGGCAGATCTTTGTGAGATTAATTAGATAGATGCCGAATGCTACATGCTCATCCGTGGAGGAAACACCAGTTCCTGCCACGCACATTAGATGTTACAGGAAGCTGCAAGCTTGCCTCTGAGTCTACGCCCTCCAGGGGAAGCAGCAAGTCAAAGCAAGCGCAGTCTGGGACAAACTGGGGGCAGAACCATTGCTGCTGCCCAGCAACTTCTCTGACCCATCGCTCTCCTGGGGAGAAATTATCTTTTCTTAACAAAGAGCTTTAGCTATTCACCCTCCATTGGCAGCTTCTCAGTCAGGGACAGCCAGGCTTTATGCAGTCACCATAATGAGAAAGACTTTTGTTTGATATAACAGGTTAGCTGGAGACTGGAGAGAAGGGAGAGAGGTAGGGGAGTTCAATCCCCTTCGCTTTTGTGTGAAAGACAATCGAAGCACCTTTTTTAGGATGAAAAAGGTAATTTCCTATATAGTAAAATTTAGGGAAAGAATTTATTTCCAAATTTCTACAGAACATGTAAGTGAAAAGCAATATATAAAATACTGAAGATGCTAGAATGAGTGCTATGCAAACAAAGACTCAAGTCAAGCTTCACAAGTTAAAAGAGAACTCTGTTCTGAAAAATCTCTAAAGAATTTCAAATTAACCTCATGCCTTATGGCGAGTTTAAGCACTATATAAAAATTGTTGGGGAGATTGTCTCCAAAATTTGAAGGTATGGTAGTGATAACTCGATTTAGAATACAGGGTATGTGGTATACTCAATTTTCATTTGGAGTCGGGGAGCTTCGAATATCCCAGACTTTGGATGACGTCCTCCAGAGCAAAGTTTTACAAAATGCCCGATGTGTCCTGTTAGTTAGTGAAGAACTTTAGTGATTCAGAACCAAAAATTTCAAAAAATAAAATATCAAAAAAGAATATTATAGTAGAAAAATGAGAACTGGCATAACAAAAAAGAAAAAAATAAAGTGCATCAGAGGTAGCAAAGTTAATTGTACTTCCTGAACTTTTGCTTCACTTGTGTGTGTGTGTGTGTGTGACGTTTGTCACTGTTAAAATTATAGTATTTTTTTTCTGTGGGTTATGGTGAAAAAAGTTGGAAAATCTTTGCTCCAGAGAAGCCGTAGGTGGAGTATCACAAGTAGCATGTTTTCTGATAACCAGGGTCTTTATGTTTGTGTTATGATGCCAAGGATGGAGAAACCAAATCCCGGCTTAAACTAGTACCCCAAACTGAGGGTCACGGGTGCTCTGAATAGGCAGACTTGACCTGCATTCCAGCTGCTGCTTCGACAGGAGATCCACTCAGTGAGCTGAGAAGTATGTAGCTGTAGGGATTCACTCATTTTACCAGTGATAAATATTCCCTTGGGAAATACACTGGAAACTAGCTAGGATGAAATATAGTTTTACTTTTTTCTTGAATACAATGTATATTTATGAAACACTACTCTGGGTTTGGGGCTTAAGTTGGAGTCAGTGAAAGAATAAATATTATGTATTAATCATTTTTCAGTACCTTAAGGATGTGTAATATCTAAGGGGACATATTTATTGAACACTAGAATTTAAAAGTCATATATAAGATAGGTTCATACTTTCAAAGAGGTCATGATGTATAGATAAATACAAATCAACTAATAAATAAACTGTGATACAACTTGTTAAGTATAAATTTAACATCTCTAAAAGAAAGTACAAAGAATAAGTCAGAGAAGAATTATAAAGTATCATTTGAAATGAATATTAAAGAATTATTAGAATTTGAATGATAAAATAGAAGAAGAAAATTGTAATAACTGGAAATGGTAAAGGCGCTGAAGTATGAATATATCAGGGGAGTTTAGTAAATTGTCTAGTTCAAATAATAATTACACATGTGAATATATAAAGATTACTTGTATTTATTATACCATATTTATTATTATTATAAATTATGGACTATAGAATATTAGAGTTAAATTCCAATAAAACATGTCCAAAATGATGATGAATTTCAATTAATTTGCTTAGCAATTTCTTATCATGTGCCAGGTATTGTCCAGAGCACTTTGCAAAAAATAATCCTCCACAATATCATCCCCATTCAATAGAAGAGAAAACTGGGACCAGAGAATGTCACTAACTTGCACAAAGCCACAGAGCTAGTAAGCTGGAAGTCTAGCCTGGAGTATGTAATCGGAATCAATTTACTATTTTGTCCTTATTCATGATCAGGTACATTGATCTTTATCTTATATTTTGTATTCTTTAATTTTGTGCCTAAATACACTTGCAATTAGTTGTATACATTTAGACAGTAGTGACATACATTTCCATCATCTTAAAAATAGGTATGTATCCAAGGAGCAATTCAAATCCATGAAATTCCAAATAAGCCTCCTATTACAAGACTTTTTTTTCCCACAATAAAACATTAGATGCAGACTAAATTTGATTCTGCATCAGACAAGCAGATACAACATTTCAGACTATGAAACAGTTTAATAACTGATACATATACTGAACTTTCTAAAAGGTAGAGTTGTAATTTAATTTTTATTCATAGCTGTCAAGTACCAAAGGCCACAAATAGAATAATAAATTCAAAGGAATATTAAAAGTTAGACCTTAAATAGAGGACCAGACAGATGTTTGCAAGATTAATAATATTACTAAATTTCTGTAGAATAGTACAATACAGAAACAATGGTCCTAAATATGACAGCATTTTTTTAACTTGTGAACAATTTTGTGGGCATACTGATATAAGTAACTGAGCTCATGATCGTTTATCTAGTGCTTCTGATTTTCTTTTTGTTGTTCAATATTTGAACTTTTCTGACTTCCTCTTTTTTCCCTATTGTAAGTACTTTTTCTCCTCTCGATCCTTTCTATGAATTTATCACTACTTTTCTACCCCACGTAAAAATTGATTTTAACCAAATTCATACACTCTGTAAATAGATGTATATTGTGCCATTTACAGTGTGTTACAGGTCTTAGTTTTTCTCAGTCTCTACTTTCTTTGACACACAGTAAAGATAAAGCATCTTCCCTTTTGCCCATGTTTTTTCCATCCATCATGCAGAAACCAACTCTACTGGGAGAAATCACATCCACTTTTAATTGAGCAGCCACAGTTCCAAGTAAAATCAGTTCCTAAGGTGATAAGAACTTTTAAACAATTTCTCTAGAAACTTTTCAGATCTTTCCTGAAATTACATATTTTACTTATTAATGCTATGGCTTTCTCATTTGTATGGACTACAAAAACGCCATGACAAAATTTTTGTCTGTTACCAGACCAGACGACAGAAAGTATGGCAGCAGATTCTAAAAATATCCAGACTCTTCCCAGAAAGTACCATAAATTTTGGAAGATTGTGTCGCAACATGGAACTTTTTAATTTACAAGATTCAAGCACATGGTCTTGAACTTTCTATAATAAGTTATGTTACTTTGCCAACAAAGGGACCAGAATAGATGGAATATAGTTAAAGGTTAATGTTTGCATGCCACCCAGGTCACAAATAAATGTTTTATTTCTTCGGGAATCCCAACTTTCATTGTTATAAATAATTAATTGCAAGCACTAGGTGATAGTTGTTAAAGGTCATAATGGAGACGGGATTTTAACGTTCCTGTTAGTAAAATTGTGCAGAGGACTTAGAAATAGAGGAACTAATCAAGCACCGGTGCTTTACTGACAAACTGAAGAGGGGTGAGGAGAGAAACATTTTTTTGGAATTCTTTGTTGGCATAAGGGTAATTCAGAAAACACTACGTAAGTCATTTCTTTGTTTGTAAATGCTTGTGGCTTCATATGTGTAAAATTTTTAAAATTTGTACTGTATTTTTCTCTTTTCATATTGCGTAGTTCATTTTTCTTTTTACCCCCTATTTTTATTTATTTATTTATTTATTTATTTATTTATTTATTTTTGCGGTACGCGGGCCTCTCACTGCTGCAGCCTCTCTCCCGTTGCGGAGCACAGGCTCTGGACGCGCAGGCCCAGCGGCCACGGCTCACCAGCCCAGCCGCTCCGCGGCATGTGGCATCTTCCCGGACCGGGGCACGAACCTGTGTCCCCTACATCGGCAGGCGGACTCTCAACCACTGCGCCACCAGGGAAGCCCTTACCCTCTATTTTAAAAAAAAATTTATTGCTTATTGAAGTAGAGGTGATTTACGATGTCATATTAATTTCCGGCATACAACAAAGCGATTCTTTTTCATATCTTTTCCATTATGGTTTATCACAGGATATTGAATATAGTTCCCTGTGCTATACAGTAGTATCTTATTGTTTATTCATTCTACATATAATAGTTTGCATCTGCTAACTCCAAACTCCTGCTCCATCCCTCCCCCTCCCACCCTCCCCCTTGGCAACCACAGCTCTTTTCTCTATGTGAGTCTGTTTCGTGGATAAGTGCATTTGTGTCATATTCTAGATTCCACATATAAGTGATATCATATGATATTTGTCTTTCTGTGTCTGACTTACTTCACTGAGTATGACAGTGTCTAGGTCCATCCATGTTGTTGCAAATGGCATTATTTTATTCTTTTGTATGGCTGAGTAATATTCCATTGTATACATGTACCACATCTTCTTTATCCATTCATCAGTTGATGGACATACAGGTTGTTTCCATGTCTCGGTTAGTGTAAATAGTGCTGCTGTGAACATAAGAGTGCATATATCTTTTTGAATTATAGCTTTGTATGTATATATGCCCAGGAGTTGGATTGCTGGATTGTATTGCAACTCTATTTTTAGTTTTGTAAGGAACCTCCATACTGTTTTCCATAGTGGCTGCACCAATTTACATTCCCACCAAAACCACTGTTGACTCTTTTTTTTAAACTTATTTTATTAAGGCATTTATTTATTTATTTTTATTGATGTGGAGTTGATTTACAATGTTGTGTTAGTTTCTGCTGTACAGCAAAGTGATTCAGTTATATATATGTATACATTCTTTTTTTATATTTTTTTCTGTTATGGTTTATCATAGGATACTTAATATAGTTCCCTGTGCTATGCAGTAGGACCTTGTTGTTTTACCCCTTACTTTCTTTTTTTTTTTTTTTTTTTTGTGGTAAACGGGCCTCTCACTGCCGCGGCCTCTCCCGTTGCGGAGCACAAGCTCCGGACGCACAGGCTCTGGACGCACAGGCTCAGCGACCACGGCTCACGGGTCCAGCCACTCCGCGGCATGTGGGATCTTCCCGGACTGGGGCACGAACCCACATCCCTTGCATAGGCAGGCGGACTCTCAACCACTGCGCCACCAGGGAAGCCCTCCCCTTACTTTTTGAAATACTATTCCCATACCATTGGATCCTCTGTCTCTTAGGGCTCAATGCTGAAAGCTTCTCATAGGCTACAATAACTTCATTGCTACTGTGTGTACCCAAACTCTACCCTGCCTCCAGCAGTTATTTAATATTAAAATATTCACAAGAAGAGAGGATTATAAGAAAAAATTGTTTTCTTTTATTGTTTGCTCTTTGCAACTCAAATGTGGCTACTATGCAAATTATAATTGCTTTATGGAATGCAATTCTTTATTTTGTTTTTTAAATCCCAAGGAGTGATAGGAATTTGTAATTTTAAGCTAATTATGAAAGGCTTAACTGTTTAGGTGACCAACATACTTGCTAAATCTCTTGGTGGGTGTAATTATTTAAGTGCCTATTTCTAGGAGAGAAAAAAACCTTTCATTTTTCCAGGCTTATGTAGGGAGTTAGTTGTAATACTACTCCAAAGAGAAAACAGCCCTCACAAGAGCAGTCATTTTCAGGGAAAATTAATACCAGTTTAAGAATTTTCACAACAGCTAATTATTACCTATTTTTAAGAGATTTGGACATTTTCAGTGAGTAAGCTTTAGGATATTTTGTATTTTGGGAGATGATGGCTATGGTCAGTATTTTTAATGACATTAAGGCAATAATTTTCCCGTAAGTTTAACATCAAGAACTTCCAACAGGCACACAGTATTTCTCTGCTTGATTTTTAGTATTTATTTAACACTCACCTAAGTGTTAATTAATGCTTATTTTCAATGAGTAATAATGTGTTAAATGTTTACATATAAAGCCTAGACACATTTCTGATAATTTACTTAGGTTAGATTATGAACTATAGCTCATAGAATTTTATAGCTATAGAATCATGGACTTAATTAAACTAAGAACTAAAAAATTTGAAGACTCTTGAACACTCTGACAAAATTGACAGCCAGAAATACTGTTACTTAAATTATAAGTAAATCTGATTATTTTTTAGGATTGTAATTTTTGTTTACAGTTGATTGACTAGGAGAAGGTAGTACTGAAATATTCTCTGTAGTTTTGAATTGAGGAGTAGTAGAAAAAAATTGTATCCTAGACTCCAAAGTCCTGTATTTCTTTTTTTTTTGCGGTATGCGGGCCTCTCACTGTTGTGGCCTCTCCCGTTGTGGAGCACAGGCTCCGGACGCGCAGGCTCAGCGGCCATGGCTCATGGGCCTAGCCGCTCCGCGGCACGTGGGCTCTGCCTGGACCGGGGCATGAACCCGTGTCCCCTGCTTCAGCAGGTGGACTCTCAACCACTGCACCACCAGGGAAACCCCAAAGTCCTGTATTTGTCTGAACTCATCTATCACTTGTGTGTGATCCTACACCAAATTAATCAATTTAATAAGCCTCAATTTCTACATATACAAAATTGGATAAAAATATTTTATCTTATTCAATTTTGTGATTATTAATTTTCAGAATTTTTATATAAGCAATCCCGTCATCTGCAAATAATTACACTTGCATCTTTATTCTAGCACTAATATCACTTAATAGTTTTTCTGACTGTAGCATTGGTTCATCCAATTACTGGCGATCTCGTTCTATTTCTCTCTCTTTGAAATCCATTTTCCATTGGACTGTCTCTCACCCACCTGTCAGCTACCACCCCCGAACCTCTTGCTCCATCTTTCCTGGGGTATCATAGTGATCGATTTACAGGTCTCTACTGCGAATATTGCAGCCCTACAGTCTATTTTCCCCATAAATCCCAGAGTTTTAATGCTTAGGTCAGCTGTTTTCTCCAATTTATGTAATAAATTTAAAATTTGTTACATAATATTATGCCAGTTGCTTGCTCACAACCTTGCAAAGTCTTCCCATTACATTTAGAAGAAGTCTCAATGTAGGTATTAATTGGGATCTAGGTCACCCACTAAGGTGGTCAAGGAGTCCCTACAGTATCTGTGGCCGAGACGTGTTTTTCTATCTGCTCTTCGTCTTGTTCACTCTGCCCCAGTCACACTGATATCCCTCTTTGTTCCTACATGTTCTCTCTTCCCTTTGCCTGTAATGTTTTATTCCAGATATTAAAGTGACTTGCTTCCTGCTTTTTTTCCTTGTCTCTTCTGAAATGTCACCCCTCAGAGATGATTCCTTTCAACGCCCTATCTAAATGACATCACCCTGTCATGCACTCTCTACTTACCATTTTTTTTTCCTTCTAACACTCATAGCTGCTGAACATTATACCCTTTCTATCTCTGCTCCTAATCTATACCTTCAGTGGGGGAAGGGATTTTTTTTATATATATATTCACTGATGTACCTCCTGCAGTGCCTCAACCTGCACCAGCCTCTGGTAGCTATGCAATAAATATTTGTTGAATGAATAAACTAAAGCGTGAATGAACTGGGAAAAAAAAAAAAAAAAACCAAACTTACCGAACAATATTGAGTAGTACGTGATAGCTTGCGTCTCAGTTACGCATTGCTGCCTAATCAAAACCTACTGTCTCCAAACAACATCACAAATTTAGAATTTGGGCAGGATGCAGCAGGTTTATTCGTGCTCTGCCTGGTATCTCTTCAAGCTGAGAGAGCTTGAAGCCTGGAGGCTGCAACCATCCAAACACTCACTCTCACATCGCTGGAGGTTGATGCGGGCTGTCAGCTTGAGCATCAGCTAGGATTTGGGGCACAGCACCTACATCTCACCATTCCACGTGACTGCTTGGCTTCCTTACGGTATGGCAGGTGAGTTCCAAGGAAAATTATTACAATGAAGAGAAGAGAAAGCCAGGTTAAAGGTGTATGTATCACGTTTTATCATTTTGTCTGGGAAGACAAAAAATGCCACTTCTGCCCCATTCTGTTCATGGAAAAGCATGACTAACGCTGGCCCATATTCAAGGGGAAACATACTAGACTCTAGTTTTTAATGGAAGAAGCGTCAAATATTTTGCTGACATATTTTAAAACTATTATAGCGTGCACTGTTATTTTAGTCCCCTTTTTAATGGAATTGCCTCTAGGGTTTTCCTATTATATATATCTATTTCCTGCTCAACAATAGCAAAGACAAGATTGATAGGCCAGCTTATTACGAATGAATTAATGAATACCATTTTGTATACACGTAAGACATTTTCATGCCTCATCAAAGAAAAATTACACCTAAATAGCTGTCAATGCATACTAAATTGGTAAAAAATCTAGTAAGGTATTTTAAATATTTTGAAATACAATGCTACAAGTGACTTATTTAGTAAAATGTACTGAGTGTATGTAATCTATCCTTACTGGCTCACTACATGTATGTATTCCCATCCCACCTACACTGGATTTCCTTCATTTGCCATTTTTACTGTCAGCTTGACAGCATCTATGAATTTATTGAACACTATCAGGATTCAGAATGTTTTCAGTGTGATGGCAAAATTCATACCTTAAAAAAATTTTCAGGCTATTATTTGGTGCTTCTTTTCAAAAAGTCAACCTTCTCTCAGCAAAATAAATCTGAACAAAGTTAAAAGTATTCACATTTCAGGAGTAAAAACAAAAAAATATTGTCGCTGGATATTGGGTTATTCACAGTGACTATTTAGATGCAATATTAATTTTCACGCAAAAATCTCTTCTTTCCTCTTCTGGTAGTGACTTCCTTCTGACATCAGCTGCTGTCTTTTTTCACTTAGTTCTACAGTGCTGCCATATTTAGGTTTTTACATAGAGAGGCTCCCTATGAGATTGTATATATACGTACGTTGTAAATGACAAGAAAGCTTGGAAATATTTCTCCTCTTTAGGGATAAGCAGATTCATTAAGTAAGAAATATGATCAGATTCAATAGTATATCTTTTCATTAAAAAGAAAAAAATTACTCTTTGAAGAGAAAAATGTAGTTAAATAATTATACCTAGTGAACAATTAAAGCACAATTAACAGTCTTACCACAAATCTGAGACTAACATTATTTCAAACTATGGAGAAAATGGTAATGTGAATGTTTTAATAGTTTTAAATACATTTATATTTTATACTATACATAACAGATGGTCTAAAAGAATACTGTAATACTTTTTCATGATACTTCCTTATTACATTCTCAAAAACAAGGGTAAAATTTAGCATATCGAAAGAAAGATTTGATTCTCACAGGAGATTGAGGAACACTTGTCTTTCTTTTGAGTAGTTAGAGGTAAATTTCCATTATAAAAGAGAGATTTTTATCATTAAATTTTTAGCATAGAAAGGATGTGTACAGCTTCAAAAAGCCAACCTGATTTTAGCTTCAAATTCTTTTTCTTCCTCAAATATTAAAGGTATTTGCAGATCCTTAGGCCTGTTTGTCTACTTAGCCAAGTTAAATTAAAATGCAAGATGATAATCTATTGTTAGACTATTTTTCCAATATTGACAATCAGTTCCCTTTCATAATGAACTTTTCTCTGCGCTAGCTACTTCAAATTTTTTTATCCTGTACCCATAGGATTGAACATGATTATGAAAGATAAACCTTAGTAATAAAAAATGAAAAGGGGTTATGACATTCTTATTAAACAGAAAAGGCAACTTCTTTTGATTCTAATCTTATAGTTACTAGCAGTGTTAGAACGTTATTAGAAGTACAGGAAACAGGCATATTTATTAATAAGTCCTGCTCTCATAAATTATAATTTGTAGAGAGTAGAACTTTTACAAAACTAGTGCACCATGACTCTTCTTTTTGTCTTATAAAATCTGTAATGTAAATTCTATTTTTCTACAGAGGAAATGTTAAAAATATGAATATTTGTTCAGAAATAAACTAAAAAATATTAATAGAACTCACAAGGATATTCAAGAGGGTAATGTAATGGGAAAGAATAAAATTAATATTTCTTGATCTAGTGTATTCCAGACAATTTACTTGGTTTTTGTTTTACTTTTTTTTCTTTTTGTCTTCCTGAAGAGTCAAAGAAGATGTCAAGTTACTTTTTTTTAGGCAACAGATTCCCAACTAGCTAATTTAAGTAGTAAGGGATTTATTACGTTGTAGAGAAAGCTCACATAATTGTTAGGAGAGATAGAGACTTTAGGCTTAGCTTCTATGATTACAGACACGGGCCACCATAAGAGCCATTGTCAGGAATCTGAAACTCAGGAAGCTAATCATGCTGGAAACTCCAGAATGAATTCTTTTCTGTGACAAACCCCAAACTACCAAACTGGAAAGTCTTCTGAAAAATTAGGAAGTCATCACTATAATCACAGTCTAGAGCTATACTACTCTGATTATATTATTCAATTCTCAAAGAAGCCCATCGCGAGTGATTTAATTACAGGAACCAAAATCACATCTGGTGCCCTAGCTGCAAGGTAACACAGCAAATGTAAGTAGAGTCCAGACTCCATATGCTTAAAGGGCATTAGAGTGGATATTGGAAAACGTGTCAACTCTACCCACGGAGGCCCTCCTTCCACTTGGTTACAGAGCACCAGTAAAGATCCTGTTCCAGTTACTATGGGAGAGAAACAAAGTATCTCAGAGCTTAGCAGCTGCTTCACACACTATCATATTTTTCTCATAGTTCTCTTTTGGGTCTCTGTGCAACTCTAACCAATAGGTTAGGGCTACAGTCATCCAAACACTCCAAAGAGCTGATATCCAGGATGGCCCACTAGTATGGCAAGCATTTCGGACCTCTGTTGTAGAATAAAACCCATAAAGTGGCCTGTTCATGTGACCTGTGCTGGCCCACAGTATAGGAATTCAGGGCTCAAAGTATGAAGGCTCTATTGTACAAGAAAGATGCTCCATAACTTTTTATGATACACTATCAGAAACCACACATCACCACTTCTGACTTTCTCTGTTAGTCTCAACAGTCATATTATACATATATACACATATATTATACATACATATATACATATGTTTTTTATATATAGTATATACTTATATCTTTATAAATAAATGAGAAGAGAAAAATACAGATAACTACAAATATTCTCATTCCTTTAAGAATTCTCAAGACTTGGTGGGCATTCATAATATTCATTTTCCATTACCCGTTCCATGTCCATTTTACACCGTCTGAGCACCTCACCTTGTCAGTGTTCTTCATTTAAAGGTGGAGGGGCAGTTACTAAAATGTATATTCTTGACAGTTCAGGTCTCTTGCTTGTCATCCAGTTTGGATATTTCGAATCTACCAAATGTCAGGACTAAGATGTGTTTAGGATGAGTCTTTGAGTTTGAGAAATACTACTACCTCTCTCGATTCTGTTGCAGCGTACGTATAAATTTTGATTTAAAAGACCAAGCCCTGGGCTTCCCTGGTGGCGCAGTGGTTGAGAGTCCGCCTGCCGGTGCAGGGGATGCGGGTTCGTGCCCCGGTCTGGGAAGAGCCCACGTGCCGGGGAGCGGCTGGGCCCGTGAGCCGTGGCCGCTGAGCCTCCGCGCCTGGAGCCTGTGCTCCGCAACGGGAGAGGCCAAAAAACTGAAAAATGCCATCTTTTTAGGTATTGTTCTGGTGGCATGAAGTTTCCAAAACTACTTGATGCAAGTTTTAGTTTTCAGTTTAGTGATCTCATTCTTAAGTCCCTGTTGAAGCATGGCACCCTTGGGTATCAAATTATTGAAATATGATATGAAAGTTGAAAGATAGGAAGTAAACTTTACTATTTAATTATTTATTATTTCAAATGGTTTTTAAATCATATATATATATATATAATTATGTAATTATCAAAATTGTATAATTTTGAGAGGTGCCACTATTAAGTCCATCCCTTAGTACCAGAACATATTGACTCTGGCCATAGAGAATATCACTCTGTAATACAAAACCAAATTACCAGGGGATTTTCCCCACTTATTTGAGACTAGTTGACTCTTCAGTAGCTCTCCCATTCTCTGAGAGCGGCTGCTTCCGGTACATCAGTGAATCCTGTACAACAGTAGCTGCCTTATTTGTTTTGTGGTAAAATGAATTCCGTGATAAGAATTAATATTGTTATGTGAAAATCTGATGGTAAATGAGGTATTTGGTAAATGGTTAATGGTGTGGTTACAACAGGTTGGTGGACAGAAAAGACATAATTCTTTTTAAACAAAGATGTACTACAGTCAGGAAAAATAAACTCTCTCTCTCTCCCCAAAAAAGGTATCTGATATATTCATTGTGCTACTAGATGGCACGCTGATTCCGCCAGGATATAGCATCATATTAACAATTCTCTGCAATTTGCAGATCAGGGTCTTAGCATTGAAAGTATTATATGTGCCTATTGTGAGGAAATTCAACCTATTGAGCCCGTGCATAACCTCTATCCCTGACACTATGACCACATTTTATATTTATTGAACAAGAGCTAGAACAGATGTGGAAAGAAGACGATTGACAGCCTTTAGATAGGGTATCTTGTTCATCCAATTATTGACAACCTCCTCTAAGGAATATTCATGTCAGCCATAAGTATTCTCACTTTCTAGGACCATTTAGCGAGGTCTATCCACATTCCTCCTCCAAAAGCTGGTTTGTAATCAATCCTCCAATTTTATTCTTTCCAAATTCCTCATCATTTGAACGAACCATTAGATACCACTCATGAATGAATACCTATTTGTATTTCCAGTGATGTCTAATTCCAGACCAAATGGAAAATAATATATAACTCTTGAACTTTTGCTTACTGCCAAGATTTTCTTTTCCCATTTTCTTCCCTGCTATCTTGTCTAACTGTAGCATTCTCCTTCTGGGTCAAAATTGTTCTCCTCAGTTAACTGCCATAGGAAGATCCTAATGAGACTCTAAATGTGGGTTCAGAGAGAAATGAATGGCAGGAGTAAGCACCCAAGGAAATTAAGACCTGCTCAATCTGTCTTGAATATACCACATTCTATTGTAAGAAAGTACTTCTGGATGTTACTGGCTGTTTGGTTTTGGAATCCAGTAACACCAAGTTTATGATGGGAAATCCGGGAACTACAGTCATGTGTTCCATCATCAGGTGTTCAATATCCACCATGGCACAATAACAAGCTAAGAATGATTGCTGGTCACTTCAGAGAGAGCCTGGATTTGCTCCAAAACCTAAGCACCCTCCACTTAGATTTGGCCATCCAAGCCAATGGTAGCCTTCATGAATCATCCTGATTGGACAGGCATTTTAAGTACCATCACATTCAGAAACTGAGAAGGCTTAGGTGAAAGACTGAGCCAGCTGGAAAGCCTTTTCTTGTTCTCAGTGCAGATCAAAACTGGCTACTTAAGTGTGTCAGAGCAATATAATTAAATAGACTATCAATTCCCATCAACCATTAATGCCTTTTACCTGGTGGTAGAGAATGTAAGTTGAAGCAACTTTTCCTTTCTTCTGAAGGAGGTATCCTAACATGTCTAGACCTATAGATGCCAGAAACTATCAGACGCCTTACTGTTATATCATTCCCATATTCTGGCATCCATCAAATGCTACTTCCTTGTCAGTAGGTACTATCAGCAAGTAAGGTGTGGTAAGATAGTTAATTAAGGTCTCTGCAGGCTAAATTATGACCGAGAAGTAGTGTTGCATAGCCTTAAGCAGACTAGTGAAGATTTACTCTTGTATTTGTTGGAGGAAGGCATAATGCTTCCTCTGTTCTTCTGATTATTGGGATAGAGAAAAAAACATAATTTTTAATGGAGTTAATTCTGTGTAATTGGTGTTAGGGACCATGTTAATTTGTTGCAATAAAAATGATAAAAATTAAAATAAATATGGATGGTCATCACCTAATTAAATTTAGAATACTCCTTTATTATGTTCTAAGACTTTTTTTTTTTTTTTGCACAAGTCAAAATGGTAAAATAAATAGGGATATGACAGAGGCCATTTCTGCTCCTTCCTTGACGCTGTTGTTAATGACCCTACATTTTATAAAGCCTTAAGGATTCATTAGCTTCCAATTAGCTTGTCAACCAATAACTCTCACTCTACAGGGAAGTACTACGGTGATTTTACCAGTGTCTGAGTATTTATATTCTAACCACACATTCAGAAACTGGGGAAATAAGCACAGTGTGAGTTCATAAACAGAGTAAATTCTATTTATCATCTGACCCTCATGAGCCCTCACTCTGATCAATGAATCACTATGACATTCTAGAACCAAGAGAGCAGAATTGGTTTGGAGCCAATATTGAATTACTCCAGACAAGAATATATATATATATTTGGTTTTCTCCCCAGTGCAGGTTTGCTCCAGGAAATCAAAATAGATCTCTTAGGGAAGGACTGGGAAATAGATGTGCTGTAAATATTTAAGATGTCTTTGCGAAGTCCTTTATCCAAATATGTGGTTATCTCTTCCTTCAAAGGACTCTTATTTTTAAGAGAAATTAGTATATGGGAATTTGAGATACAGTAAAGCTCCATCTGATGATTCAGTTCAGAACTCTCTCTTCACCATACATAGAAGAGTTTTTCTGGTTAAGTAGATAAAATACAATCCTAATGGGCTAATGTATTTGCTTTAGGAGCATATCATCTAATAGCTAATAGACTGACGAAATCTGTCAGTCAGATGATTCTGATTACAGTTCTCCCTCGCTATCTGCAGGGATTGGGTCCGGGACCCCAGCAGTATACCCAAATCTGGAGATGCTCAAGTCCCTTATATAAAATGGTGTAGTACAGTTGGCCTTCTGTATCCACAGATAGGGAGGGATCACTGTAACTGCTGCCTGGTTAAGTAATCACTGCTCTATGGTTAATTGGTGTTAAGTGTTGTGTTTCTCCCTTTTGCAATCATGAGAATTCTATAGTTACTCCTGGACAGGACATTAATGTCAACAGAAGCATCTCCCACTTATATCCTCTGCCCACAGAAGACAGCCATTCATAGTGCATCGCAAAGATGCTGACCCTCCCTTTACCACTGATGTTCTCTGTGGCTTTGTAAAGAAGTTATCCTCTTGAATAAGATTTGAGGATTTAATGTATAACATGATGAATATAGTTGTTAATGCTGTACTGTATAAGTGAAATTTGCTAAGAGAGTATAACTTAAAAATTCTCTCACAAACACAAAAAATAAAACAAACAAACCCCACAACTATGTGAGGTGATGGATATATTGGTGGCGGAATCCTTTCACAATGTGTATATCTCTCCAATCATCACTTTTACGTTTTAAATAACTTATAATTTTGTTTGTCAGTTATACCTCAATAAAGCTGAACAAAGAGAAGTGATCCTAAAAGCTTACTTCATAGACATAGTTAGAATAAATATCATGTCTGTTACCTTATCATATTCTTAATAGTAGCCATGCTATTAAGCCAAGCACCTTCGAGCTTGATGAGTTGTTTTGTTTTTTAACATCTTTATTGGAGTATAATTGCTTTACAATGGTCTGTTAGTCTCTGCTTTATAACAAAGTGAATCAACTATATGTACACATATATCCCCATATACCCTCCTTCTTGTGTCTCCCTCCCACCCTCCCTATCCCACCCCTCTAGGTGGTCACAAAGCAACGAGCTGATCTCCCTGTGCTATGCAGCTGCTTCCTACTAGCTACCTATTTTACCTTACATAGTGTATATATGTCCACGCCACTCTCTAACTTCATCCTAGCTTACCCTTCCCCCTCCCTGTGTCCTCAAGTCCATTCTCTATGTCTGCATCTTTATTCCTGTCCTGCCCCTAAGTTCTTCAGAACCAATTTTTTTTTTTTTTAGATTCCATATATATGTGTTAGCATACGATATTTGTTTTTCTCTTTCTGACTTACTTCACTCTGTATGACAGACTCTAGGTCCATCCATCTTGCTACAAATAACTCAATTTCATTTCTTTTTATGGTTGAGTAATATTCCATTGTATATATGTGACACATCTTATTTATCCATTACTCTGTCCAAGCTTGATGAGTTTTTTAACTGTTTGCTCTGCAAGGAAGTTTAAAAAATAATAAACAGTGAAAAAATGGTATGTTTATTTTAAATTTGATCCCCAAACACAACTTTAAAATGTGTCATGTTTAATATAAATATCTCAACCTATCAACTTATATGGGGCCAATTTTCCAGACTTGAAATGAGTCATTATGTCTTTTAATAAATTGGAATATTTACATGTTAACTTTGGAATAATGTGATTTAAACTGCTTGGCAAAATGTTTTGTTTCTCACACGGGATGCTAAGCTGCACTGCTGCTCATGACGAAAAGTGGTACAGCGTCACTCACAACAAGGTAATTCTCACATACGTCTCCTCCCTCTCAGGGCACTCCACTGCTAAAGTATTCTCATAGTAGTCTTAAAGTAATCTGTAAGCGAATTTATCTCTGGGAAACAATTTTATCTGTGATCAAAAAAGATATCACAACCAAGGTAAAAAAGTATGCTGTTAGCTTTGTTAAAAAAAAAATGTTTATACATGAAAAGGCCAATACAATTAAAGAAAAGCTAAGTAATTACCATCACTCTGTATGGTTGCCTCTGTATGCATGAATTCCTATATCAAATAAAGATGGCAAATTAGAGCTTATAGCTTTAGGATAATGTCACGTTTCCCTCAATTAGATATTATCAGTTGATTGTTTACTTCACTGGGAAAGTAGTTTAGCGATAACTTTCTTGATAAATTTACTTGACGTTTAAATTTTCCTTTGGACATTAAGGTCCTAATCATCATGAAATTCAGAGGCAGATTGCTATTGAAAGACAAATGAAAACATAACTGAAGAGGAAATCAAAGTATCTATGCCCTATGCATTGAACATACAATTTTTGACAGCTACAGTGTCCATATTTAGAAATCCTGAATAAATGCAGAAGTCTGGCACAATGCTTTCTACTCCATGGAAACTGCTCTATGACTTGCAATTTAACCACTCCCTTCCCATCAGCCATACACACATAACTTAGTCACTTCATTACAACTTACACCTCTTTTATGATGCTTTGCATTCTGAACTTTTTCAGTGTGAGATAAGAAGTAGCTTTAGAGTCTATCACTTCTCTAACCTCATACCCTGACAGCATGTTGTACACGTTTTAACCTATTTTTAACTATTTCTACTATTCTTGTATTTGTATTAGATTTTATTTTAAGAAATATGTAAACAATGACTTAATTCTATCATGGTGAAAACCTCTCTGGCACAAGCCTTTCCTTCAGCATCTTACTAGCTTCTACTCTAGGCTGATTCATTGATACCTGAATGTCAGAATGGGAAAGATATCTGGTCCCTGCTGAAGCAGCCAACTAATCTTAGAATGGGCACTATGTCATTCTCTCTGCTTGGCTTGATTTGGATAGCAGAGGAAAAGATTCTTTAATTTTAAAAAGCTCTCATTATTGAATTTAAGCAAGGTACCAGAGGACATACCCAGATGTTTTAGCTTGAGATAATTATGTGAAATTCTTTTTACTTTTTTATCTTTTTTTAACTTGAGATGCTATTTTTTTCTTCTATCTGAAATCTGCTCAGAGAAACATTGGAAGGTAGCTAAATATGCCAAAAAAAGTTGTCATCAAAGTTACTCTTGCTGTTTCTTTACATACCTATGTTATTTATCCTCATGTATAATTCATTTTCTGAAAAAAAAAAAGCAAAGAATAAATGGTGATACAGTGCCCAAGATTCCTTGGGAGTCTGACATAAGAGCTCAGTTCACTTTGCATCTTGTGATCATTTTATCACATAAACATACATTCTCAATGCTTCCTCATTTTAAAAAAATCTAAAGAATTGTATTAATTATTTTTTAGGGGAGAGTAAAAACATTATTTCTACTCTTATCCTTATAGAAAAAAAGATTCAAAATCTCATAATTTGTAAGCATAACTTATATAAAGTTAGCTTAATTGTTTTTAATTTTGAATAATACATGTTAAATTACATAAAGTTAATCAGAACACATGCATTTCCAAACAAGGAATGCTATTGTAGGTGAGAAAGCCATATCAGGAAGTAGAGTATAGAGTTACTTTCTTTGTTCTACAAATACTCAACATTCCTAGTTTGGAGCCAGACAAATGTCTTCTAAATGTGGAAATATGTTAGAAAAATATTTTCTGTTAATTTTCAGAAGATAACTTTTAAAATGATGACACCATAAGAATGATAAGACAGCTAACAGCAGAACATATCAATTCTTTTCCATTCATACAAGACTCCTTGCCAGGAGACTTGGATTGTTTATATTTTCTTCCATTTCATGGACATGTTTTCAAAAATCCACAGACATAAGCCATTAGATGGGTAAAACATTAGGATTCACAATTTACACAGAAAGAAAGTTACAACAAAATTTTGTAACTTTTCAAAGACCACAAAACTAGGTAGCGACAGAAGCTTCATCTGCTGTGTGGGCTTTTAGGATGAAGACTTGGAGTCTGGAGAAAAACTACCTAGTTTTTATTCCAAATCTCCAATTTAATGGATGTGTAAACTTGATCAAGTTAAACTGCTCTGTGCCTCAGTTTCCTCATATAAAATGGACAAATTATCACATCTACCTGCCTCTTAGGGTCGTTCAGATTTAAGGAGTGTGAAGTATTGTAAATCTTGACTGATCTTTTACTATCCATCTAATCTAATGTCTAATTATCCATAAAGCCTGATGAACTCTCACTGTACCAAACACTAAACCAAAGACTCCACGTGGAAAAATGGGGAAAAAAAAAGAAAAAAGGAGAAACCTGATCAACTTACAATACATGTTAAAATGTTTCTAAGATAATGAAAAGGGACCAGAAGTTTCTAGGTGTTTATGTGACAATATCTCAATTATGATTCAGCCTTTGATTGTCTCATTCCTCTTCATGTGAATTTTTTCCATAAGCCTGCCGACACAAACTTTAAGTCCTCCCCTACTCTTTTGGTAAACAAAAGAGAACCCACCATTATTTCAACATTGTATTCTCAAAAGCAAACTATGCAAATGGTGAAAGAGAAAGCCAAGAGTGTTTTCTTCTGAAAAGAATAAAGAGATAAGTAAGCTATGTCTAATTTAGTGAAATAAAACCCAAAAGGGATTATCTGAATATATTTAAAAAGTGGTTTCACAAATGATTGCTAGCTGTAATAATTTAAATGATCTGAGGTTTTATTTTCTTTAAATATATGCCTAATTATTTAAATTTTACAAAGCTGATATTGGTTAAAATTGCATTATTCAAGGTGGATTTATGTTTTTATTTGTTTAGATGTCTTTTTTCCACATCTTTATTGGAGTATAAATGCTTTACAATGTTGTGTTAGCTTCTACTGTACAACAAAGTGAATCAGCTGTATGGATACATATATCCCCATATCCCCTCCCTCTTGAGCCTCCCTCCCACCCTCCCCATCCCACCTCTCTAGGTGGTCACAAAGCACCGAGCTGATCTCACTGTGCTATGTGGCTGCTTCCCACTAGCCATCCATTTGACATTTGGTAGTGTATATATGTCATTGTTACTCTCTCACTTCATCCCAGCTTCCCCTTTCCCCCATGCTCTCAAGTCTGTTCTTTACATCTGCATCTTTATTCTTGTCCTGCCACTAGGTTCATCAGTACCGCTTTTTAAAATTCCATATATATGCGTTAGCATACGGTGTTTGTTTTTCTCTTTCTGACTTATTTCACTCTGTATGACATATTCTACGTCCATCCACCTCACTACAAATAACTCAATTTCGTTCCTTTTTATGGCTTAGCCACATTCCATTGTATACATGTACCACAACTTCTTTATCCATTCATCTGTCGATGGACGTCTAGGTTGCTTCCATGTCCTGGCTATTGTAAATAGTGCTGCAATGAACCTTGTGCTACATGTCTCTTTTTGAATTATGGTTTTCTCAGAGTATATGCCCAATCGTGGAATTGCTGGGTCATCTGGTAGTTCTATTTTTAGCTTTTTAAGAACGCTCCATACTGTTCTCCATAGTGGCTGTGTCAATTTACATTGCCACCAAGAGTGCAAGAGAGTTCCTTTTTCTCCACACCCTCTCCAGCAATTATTGTTTGTAGATTTTTTGATGACAGCCATTCTGACTGGTGTGAGGTGATACATCATTGCGGTTTTGATTTGAGTTTCTCTAATGATTAGTGATGTTGAACATCTTTTCATGTATCTGTTGGCCATCTGTATGTCTTCTCTGGAGAAATGTCTATTTAGGTCTTCCACCCATTTTTGGATTGGGTTGTTTGTGTTTGTGATATTGAGCTGCATGAGCTGCTTGTATATTTGGAGATTAATCCTTTGTCAGTTGCTTCGTTTGCAAATATTTTCTCCCATTCTGAGGGTTGTCTTTTCATCTTGTTTATGGTTTCTTTTGCTGTACAAAAGCTTTTGAGTTTCATTAGGTCCCATTTGTTTATTTTTGTTTTTATTTCCATTACTCTGGGAGCTGGGGCAAAAAAGATCTTGCTGTGATTTATGTCATAGAGGGTTCTGCCTATGTTTTCCTCTAAGACTTTGATAGTGTCTGGCCTTACATTTAGGTCTTTAATCCATTTTGAGTTTATTTTAGTGTATGATGTTAGGGTGTGTTCTAATTTCATTCTTTTACATGCAGCTGTCCATTTTTCCCAGCACCACTTATTGAAGAGGCTGCCTTTTCTCCATTGTATATTCTTGCCTCCTTTATCAAAGATAAGGTGACCATATGTGTGTGGGTTTATCTCTAGGCTTTCTATCCTGTTCCATTGATCTATATTTCTGTTTTTGTGCCAGTAACATACTGTCTTGATTACTGTACCTTTGTAGTATAGTCTGAAGACAGGGAGCCTGATTTCTCCAGGTCTGTTTTTCTTAAGTTTGCTTTCGCTATTCAGGGTCTTTTGTGTTTCCATACAAATTGTATAATTTCTTGTTCTAGTTCTGTGAAAAATGCCATTGGTAATTTGATAGGGATTGCATTGAACCTGTAGATTGCTTTGGGTAGTATAGTCATTTTCACAATATTGATTCTTCAATCCAGGAGCTTGGTATATCTCTCCATCTGTTTGTGTCATCTTTGATTTCTTTCATCAGTGTCTTATAGTTTTCTGATACAGGTCTTTCACCTCCTTAAGTAGGCTTATTCCTAGGTATTTTATTCTTTTTGTTGCAATGGTGAATGGGATTGTTTCCTTAATTTCTATTTCTGATCCTGCGTTGTTAGTGTATAGGAATGCAAGAGATTTCTCTGCATCAGTTTTTTATCCTGCAACCTTACCAAATTCACTGATTACTTCTAGTAGTTTTCTGGTGGCATCTTTAGGATTTTCTATATATAGTATCATTTCATCTACAAACAGTGACAGTTTTACTTCTTCTTTCCAAATTTGTATTCCTTTTATTTCTTTTTCTTCTCTGATTGCTGTGGCTAGGACTTCCAATACTATGTTGAATAATAGTGGCAAGAGTGGAGATCCTTGTCTTATTCCTGATCCTAGAGGAAATGCTTTCTGTTTTTCACCATTGAGAGTGATGTTTGCTGTGGGTTTCTGTGTAAGGCTTTTATTATGTTGAGGTAAGTTCCCTCTATGCCCATGTTTTGAAGAGTTTTTATCATAAATGGTGCTGAATTTTGTCAAAAGCTTTTTCTGCATCTATTGAGATGATCATATGTTTTTTATTCTTCAGTTTGTTAATATGGTGCGTCACATTGATTGATATGTGTATATTGAAGTATCCTAGTATCCCGGGGATAAATCCCACTTGATCATGGTGTATGATCCTTTTAATATGTTGTTGGAGTCTGCTAGTATTTTGTTGAGGATCTTTGCATCTATGTTCATCAGTGATATTGGTCTATAATTTTCTTTTTTTGTGATATCTTTGTCTGGTTTTGATATCAGGGTGATGTTGACCTTGTAGAACTAGTTTGGGAGTGTTCCTTCCTCTGCAATTTTTGGAAGAGGTTAAGAAGGATCGGTGTTAACTTTTCTCTAAATGTTTGATAGAATTCACCTGTGAAGCCATCTGGTCCTGGACTTTTGTTTGTTGGAAGGTTTTAAATTACAGTTTCAATTTCATTACCTGTGATTGGTCTGTTTATATTTTCTAATTCTTCCTGGTTCAGTCTTGGAAGGTTGTACTTTTCCAGGAATTTGTCCATTTCTTCCATGGTGTCCATTTTATTGGCATAGATTTGCTTGTAGTAGTCTCTCATGATCTTTTGTATTTCTGCAGTGTCAGTGATAATGTCTCCTTTTTCATGGCTAATTTTATTGATTTGAGTCCTTTCCTTTTTTTTTCTTGATGAGTCTGGCTAAAGGTTTATCAATTTTGTTTATCTTCTCAAAGGACCAGCTTTTAGTTTTGTTGATCTTTGGTATTGTTTTCTTTGTTTCTAGTTCATTTATTTCTGCTCTGATTTTTATGATTTCTTTCCTTCTACTAACTCTGGGTTTTCTTTGTTCTTCATTTTCTAGTTGCTTTAAGAGTAAGGTTAGATTGTTTATTTGGGACTTTTCTTGTTTCTTGAAGTGAGCTTGAATTGCTTTAAACTTCCATCTTAGAAATGCTTTTGCTGAGTCCCATAGGTTTTGGATTGTCATGTTTTCATTGTCATTTGTATCTAGGTATTTTTTGATTTCCTCCTTGATTTCTTCAGTGATCTCTTGGTGATTTAGCAGCGCACTGTTTAGCCTCCATGTATTTGTGTTTTTTACTGTTTTTTTCCTGTAATTGATTTCTAATCTCATAGCACTGTGGTTGGAAAAGATGCTTATATGATTTCATTTTCTTAAATTTTCCAAGGCTTGATTTGTGACCCAAGATGTGCTCTATTATGGAAAACATTCCATGTGCACTTGAGAAGCAAGTGTATTCTTCTGCTTTCAGGGGGAATGTCCTAGAAATATCAAGTAAGTCTATTTGGTTTATTGTGTCATTTAAACCTTGTGTTTCCTTATTTATTTTCTGTCTGGATTATCTGTCTATTGGTGTAAGTGAGGTGTTGAAGTTCCCCACTATTATTGTGTTACTCTTGATTTCTCCTTTTGGAGAAATGGCTGTTAACATTTGCCTTATGTATGAGGTACTCCTATGTTGGGTGCATAAATATTTATAATTGTTATGTTTTCTTCTTGGATTGATTCCTTGATCATAATATAGTGTCCCTCCTTAACTCTTGTAACTGTATTTTAAAGTCTATTTTATCTGATATGAGTATTGCTACTCCAGGTTTCTTGTGATTTCCATTTGCATGGAATATCTTTTTCTATCCCCTTGCTTTCAGTCTTTATGTGTCCCTATGTCTGAAGTGGGTTTCTTGTAGCCACCATATATAAGGGTTTTGTTTTTGTATCCATTCAGCCAGTCTATGTCTTTTGGTTGGAGCATTTAATCCATTTACATTCAAGGTGATTATTGATATGTATGTTCCTATTACCATTTTCTTAATTGATTTGGGTTTGTTTTTGTGGGTCTTTTTCTTCTCTTGTGTTTCCCACTTAGAGAAGTTCCTTTAGCATTTGTTGTAAAGCTGGTTTGGTGGTGCTGAATTCTCATAGCTTTTGCTTATCTGTAAAGCTTTTGATTTCTCCATTGAATCTGAATGAAATCCTTGCTGGGTAGAGTAATCTTGGTTGTAGGTTTTTCCCTTTCATCATATTAAATATGTCTTGCCACTCCCTTCTGGCTTGTAGAGTTTCTGGTGAATGATCAGCTGTTAACTTATGGGGATTCCCTTTTATGTTATTTGTTGCTTTTCCCTTGCTGCTTTTAATTTTTTTTCACTGTGTTTAATTTTTGATAGTTTGATTAATATGTGTCTCAGCATTTTCTCTTTGGGTTTATCCTGTATGGGACTCTTTGCACTTCCTGGACTGGATTGGCTATTTCCTTTTCTATGTTAGGGAAGTTTTCGACTATAATCTCTTCAAATATTTTCTCAGATGCTTTCTTTTTCTCTTCTTCTGGGACCCCTATAATTCGAATGTTGGTGCATTTAATTTGTCCCAGAGGTCTCTGAGACTGTCCTTAATTCTTTTCATTCTTTTTTCTTTATTCTGCTCTGTGGCAATTATTTCCACTATTTTATCTTCCAGGTCTTCTGGAAGATAAAATCTTCTGCCTCAGTTTTTCTGCTCTTGATACCTTCTAGAGTGTTTTTAATTTCCGTATTGTGTTGTTCATCACTCTTTGTTTGCTCTTTAGTCCTTGTAGATCCTTGTTAAATGTTTCTTGTATTTTCTCCATTCCATTTCCAGGATTTTGGATCATCTTCACTATCTTTACTCTGAATCCTTTTTCAGGTATGTTGTCTATTTCTTTTATTTTTTAATCATTTTTTATTTTTTTAACATCTTTACTGGAAAATAACTGTTTTACAATGGTGTGTTATTTTCTGCTTTACAACAAGTTAAATCAGTTATACATATACATATGTTCTCATATCTCTTACCTCTTGCGTCTCCCTCCCTCCCACCCTCCCTATCCCACCCCTCTAGGTGGTCACAAAGCACTGAGCTGATCTCCCTGTGCTATGCGGCTGCTTCCCACTAGCTATCTATTTTACATTTGGTAGTGTATATATGTCCATGCCACTCTCTCACGTCGTCACAGCTTACCCTTCCCCCTCCCCATATCCTCAAGTCCATGCTCTAGTAGGTCTGTGTTTTGCTCCCATCCTACCCCTAGTCTTTTCATGACATTTTTGTTCTTCTTAGATTCCATATATATGTGTTAGCATACGGTATTTGTTTTTCTCCTTCTGACTTACTTCACTCTGTATGACAGACGCCAGGTCTATCCACCTCATTACAAATAACTCAGTTTCATTTCTTTTTATGGCTGAGTAATATTCCATTGTGTATATGTGCCACATCTTCTTTATCCATTCATCTGTTGATGGGCACTTAGGTTGCTTCCATGTCCTGGCTATTGTAAATAGAGCTGCAATGAACATTGTGGTACATTACTCTTTGAATTATGGTTTTCTCAGGGTATATGCCCAGTAGTGGGATTGCGGGGTCGTACGGTAATTCTATTTGTAGTTTTTTAAGGAAACTCCATACCGTTCTCCATAGTGGCTGTATCAATTTACATTCCCACCAACAGTGCAAGAGGGTTCCCTTTTCTCCACACCCTCTCCAGCATTTATTGTTTCTAGAGTTTTTGATAATGGCCATTCTGACTGGTGTGAGATGATATCTCATTGTAGTTTTGATTTGCATTTCTCTAATGATTAATGATGTTGAGCATTCTTTCATGTGGCAATCTGTATATCTTCTTTGGAGAAATGTCTGTTTAGTTCTTCTGCCCATTTTTGGATTGGGTTGTTTGTTTTTTTGTTATTGAGCTACATGAGTTGCTTATAAAATTTGGAGATTAATGCTTTGTCAGTTGCTTCATTTGCAAATATTTTCTCCCATTCTGAGGGTTGTCTTTTGGTCTTGTCTATGGTATCCTTTGCTGTGCAAAAGCTTTTAAGTTTCATTAGATCCCATTTGTTTATTTTTGTTTTTATTTCCATTTCTCTAGGAGGTGGGTCAAAATGGATCTTGCTGTGATTTATGTCATAGCATGTTCTGCCTATGTTTTCCTCTAGGAGTTTGATAGTGTCTGGCCTTACATGTAGGTCTTTAACCCATTTTGAGTTTATTTTTGTGTATGGTGTTAGGGAGTGTTCTAATTTCATACTTTTACATGTACCTGTCCAGTTTTCCCAGCACCATTTATTGAAGATGGTGTCTTTTTTCCACTGTATATCCATCCCTCCTTTATCAAAGATAAGGTGACCATATGTGTGTGGGTTTATCTCTGGGCTTTCCATCCTGTTCCATTGATCTATATTGTTGTTTCTGTGCCAGTACCATACTGTCTTGGCTACTGTAGCTTTGTAGTATACTCTGAAGATGGGGAGCCTGATTCCTCCACCTCCATTTTTCTTTCTCAAGATTGCTTCTGCTATTCGGGGTCTTTTGTGTTGCCATACAAATTGTGAAATTTTTTGTTCTAGTGCTGTAAAAGATGCCAGTGGTAGGTTGATAGGGATTGCATTGAATCTGTAGATTGCTTTGGGTAGTAGAGTCATTTTCACAATGTTGATTCTTCCAATCCAAGAACATGGTATATCTCTCCATCTATTTGTATCATAATTAATTTCTTTCATCAGTGTCTTATAATTTTCTGCATACATGTCTTTTGTCTCCTTAGGTAGGTTTATTCCTAGATATTTTATTCTTTTTGTTGCAGTGGTAAATGGGAGTGTTTTCTTAATTTCACTCTCAGATTTTTCATCATTAGTGTATAAGAATGCCAGAGATTTCTGCGCATTAACTTTGTATCCTGCTACTTTACCAAATTCATTGATTAGCTCTAATAGTTTTCTGGTAGCATCCTTAGGATTCTCTATATATAGTATCATGTCATCTGCAAACAGTGACAGCTTTACTTCTTCTTTTCTGATTTGGATTCCTATTATTTCTTTTTCTTCTCTGATTGATGTGGCTAGAACTACCAAAGCTATGTTGAATAAGAGTGGTGAGACTGGGCAACCTTGTCTTGTTCCTGATCATAGAGGAAATCGTTGTCCCCGAGGTCTCTGAGACTGTCCTCAGTTCTTTTCATTATTTTTTTCTGTATTCTGCTCTGCAGTAGTTATTTCCACTATTTTATCTTCCAGGTCACTTATGCGTTCTTCTGCCTCAGTTATTCTGCTATTGATCCCATCTAGAGTATTTTTAATTTCATTTATTGTGTTGCACATCATTGCTTGCTTCCTCTTTATTTCTTCTAGGTCCTTGTTAAATGTTTCTTGCATTTTGTCTATACTATTTCCAAGATTTTGGATCATCTTTACTATCATTATTCTGAATTCTTTTTCAGGTAGACTGCCTATTTCCTCTTCATTTGTTAGGTCTCGTGGGTTTTTACCTTGCTCCTTCATCTGCTGTGTGTTTTTCTGTCTTTTCATTTTGCTTACTGTGTTTGGGGTCTCCTTTTTGCAGGCTGCAGGTTCGTAGTTCCTGTTGTTTTTGGTGTCTGTCCCCAGTGGCTAAGGTTGTTTCAGTGGGTTGAGTAGGTTTCCTGGTTGGAGGAACTAGTGGCTATGTTCTGGTGGATGAGGCTGGATCTTGTCTTTCTGGTGTTCAGGTCCACGTCTGGTGGTGTGTTTGGGGATGTTGGTAGCCTTATTATGATTTTAGGCAGCCTCTCTGCTAATGGATGGGGTTGTGTTGCTGTCTTGCCAGTTGTTTGGCCTAGGGTGTCCAGCACTGTAGGTTGCTGGTCGTTGAATGAAGCTGGGTCTTGGTGTTGAGATGGAGATCTCTGGGAGGTTTTCACCATTTGATATTACGTGGAGCTGGGAGGTCTCTTGTAGACCAGTGTCCTGAAGTTGATTCTCCCACCTCAGAGACACAGCCCTGACGCCTGGCTGGGGCACCAAGAGCCTTTAATCCACACGGCTCAGAATAAAAGGGAGAAAAAATAGAAAGGAAAGGAAGAAATGAAGGAAGGAAGGAAGGAAGGAAGAAATGAAGGAAGGAAGAAATGAAGGAAGGAAGAAATGAAGGAAGAGAGGAAAATATAAAGTTATTAAAATAAAAACTAATTATTAAGAAGAAAAATTTTATTAAAAAACAAACAAAAAAATGGTTCCGTCAGAACTCTAGGACAAATGGTGAAAGCAAAGCTATACAGACAAGATCTCACACAGTAGCACACACATACACACTCACAAAAAGAAAAAAGGGGAAAATAATAGTATATCTTGTTCCCAAAGTCCACCTCCTCAACTTGGGATGACTCGCTGTCTATTCAGGTTTTCCACAGATGCAGGGCACTTCAAGTTGATTGTGGAGCTTTAACCCGCTGCTTCTGAGGCTGCTGGGAGAGACCTCCCCCTCTCCTCTTTGTTCGCACCGCTCCTGGGGTTCAGCTTTGGACTTGGCCCCGCCTCTGTGCGTAGGTCGTCCGAGGGCGTCTGCCCTTCGCTCAGACAGGACGGGGTTAAAGGAGCAGTTGATTCGGGGGCTCTGGGTCACTCAGGCCAGGGGGAGGGGGGGCACGGAGGCGGGGCGAGTCCGCGGCGGCAGAGGCCGGCGTGACGCTGCACCGGCCCGAGGCGCGCCGCGTGTTCTCCCGGGGAAGCAGTCCCTGGATCCCGGACCCTGGCGGTGGCGGCTGCACGGGCTCCCGGGAGGGCCAGTGTGGAGAGTGACCTGTGCTCGCACACAGGCCTCTTGGTGGCGGCAGCAGCAACCCTAGCGTCCCACACCCGTCTCTACTGTCCGTGCTGACAGCCGCAGCTCACGCCCGTTTCTGGAGCTCCTTTACGCGGTGCGCTTAATCCCCTCTCCTCGCGCACCCAGGAACAAAGAGGCAAGAAAAAGTCTCTTGTCTATTCGGCAGCTCCGCACCCGTTTCTGGAGCTCCTTTAAGCGGCGCGCTTAATCCCCTCTCCTTGCGCAGCAGGAAGCAAAGAGGGAAGAAAATGTCTCTGGCCTCTTTGGCAGCTCCAGACTTCTCCCGGACTCCCTCCCGGCCAGCCGTGGCGCATTAACCCCTTCAGGCTGTGTTCGCACCGCCAATCCCAGTCATCTCCCTGCCATCTGACCGAAGCCCGAGCCTCAGCTCCCATCCCCCGCCCGCCCCGGCGGCTGAGCAGACAAGCCTCTCGGGCTGGTGAGTGCAGGTCGGCACCGATCCTCTGTGCGGGAATCTGTCCGCTTTGCCCTCCGCACCCTGTGGCTGCGCTCTCCTCTGTGGCCCCGGAGCTTCCCCCTCTGCCACCGCAGTCTCTGTCCGCGAAGGGGCTTCTAGTGTGTGGGAACCTTTCCTCCTTCACAGCTCCCTCCCACTGGTGCAGGTCCCGTCCCTATTCTTTTGTCTCTGTTTTTTCATTCTTCTTTTGCCCTACCCAGGTATGTGGGGAGTTTCTTGCCTTTTGGGAGGTCTGAGGTCCTCTGCCAGCGTTCGGTGGGTGTTCTATAGGAGCAGTTCCACGTGTAGGTGTATTTCTGATGCATCTGTGAGGAGAAAGGTGATCCCCGCGTCTTACTCTTCCGCCATCTTCTCTCCTCTCCCCATAGGTTTCTTAATTTATTAACAATAGGTTTTTTTTATCATGATGCTGTACTATATTAATATTTGTTTTCTAATTATCATCTCAAAGACAAGTAATTTTGTCCTCAATGTTAAACCTTTTAATTGAGGTTACAATATTATTTACAATAATAACAAAACTTCACCTTTGAAGAATAAACTTCAAAAGCTTTATGAGCATTCCATTACAATATAAACCATTATTGATATTAAGTTAACTGATTCTGTATTTGAAGCATCTGTCGTATAACATGTTATAAAACTGGCAACATTTAGTTATTCTGCTAATGATGCCAAGATGTTAAGAGCTATTGTTTCACATTTCATATGTGCACAAGAAAAATTGGAATAAAAAAAGAGCAAAGTTAACTGTGGCAGTAATGGAGATGTGCCATTTTGACTTGCTTTCAAAAGAAAAGGTGCCTTTCTTTCTGGGAGGAATGTATTTAGATAACAGTCTCCAGCTGCACCATTTGGGACCTCCTGCAGCATTTGAGCTGAGGCCCTGCTCTCTTTCAGGGAAGCCACAGACAATGACTGAACACAATGAAATACTAGGGCCTGATGATTTCTGCACAAATGGAGACTCATTTATTGGGCAATCTTTATTCTGGACAATTGGTTTTACTGAGACTTTGTCAGATTTACACTGCAATCTGTGTCAGTGTCTGCCAATTCTTTTTCTTCCCTGTTAGGAATTAATAATGTGTCCCTCAAATCCATTATGTCAAAGCCCTAAACTCCCATACATCAGAGTGTGACTGTATTTAGAGACAGAGCCTTTAAAGAGGCGATTAAGTTAAATGAGGCCATCACAGTGGAGTCCTAATCCATTATGACTGTTGTCCTTATAAGAAGAGAGACAAAGGAGAGATGACCACGTGGAAAGGCAGCAAGAGGGTAGCTATCTGCAAGCCAAGGAGAGGAAGCCAGAGGAAGCCAGCCTCACCAGAACTTTAATCTTGGGTTTATAGCCTCCAGAACGGTGAGAAAAAAATGTTGTTATTTAAGTCTCCAAATCTAGGGTATTTGGCTATGATAGGCTGAGCAAACAAATACTACGTTTTTCACAGGTGTCATATCTGCATTGCAGTCTGCAGCCTTTCTCCAGCAGATCCTCCTTTCTCCCTATCTTTCACAGATTCTATTAGTGTCCCATTACTTCTGTAACAAAATACCAAACTTCGTGGTTTAGGATAACATCAAATTATTATCTTACAGTTTTGGAAGTCAGAAGTACAAAATGATTTTTACTAGGCTGAAAATCAAAGTGTGGACAGAACTGCATTCTTTCTGGAGGCTCTATTAGAGACTCCATCTCCTTGCCTCTTCCATATGCTACAGACTGCCTGCATTCCTTTGCTTCTGGTCCCTTCCTTCATTTTTAAAGCCAGAAGCACAGCATTTTAAAACCACTTGAACTCTGATCCACCTGCCTCCCTCTTTTTACCTTTAAGAATCAAAGATGTTTAATCATATCTGCAAAGTCCCTTTTGCCAGATTAAGTAGCATATTCAGAATATTCAAAAGTTCCAAGGATTACCGTTAGCACATGGCCGTTTGCGGGGGGCAGGGAGTGAGTATTATTCTGTTTGCTGCACAGGCATTACATCTCCATGCCCCAAATAAACCATTTTTACCCCTAACTCTCTTTCTGTGGAAGGACCACACAGACACATAAAAAACTATATTTTATTTAAATGAAAAAAATTATGTCATATGCCAATGCAATTTCAGCAGTTGTGTACTTTACACAGTGATCTCCAGACAATCATTAAAATAGTAAGAACTTTCAGAGTAGATACTGATGCATGTTCAAACATTTATAGAATCAATATCATTGGAGCCTCAGTGGTAGACTACAAGTGCCAAAAACAATTATGTGCAAATTATATGTTAAAATCGACTTTCTTAAGAAACAGAAGTTTAGTAAATAAACATGAACTTCCCTATATTTTAATTTATTGCGGCTCAAAGGGTTTATTGCAAAATAAAATAGTGCTACCAAACAACAAAATAAATTTTAAAATCCTGATTTATCGATAGAACAAGATATCACAAACAAACATAAAACACAGTTTACATGATGTCTAGACTTTCTTACCTTTTTCCACCATTTCCTGCACATATTTCACATTCACCCTAAACTATTATTTCTAACATTCTCACTGATTCCTCCACTAGATGACCAGATTACCCAGAGGCTTTGCACATCTCACAAACCACAGTGCAGGCCACAGAAAAATTGGCTGCTGCATCAAAGAGATGGCAGGAGCAACAGCATCAGCTAGTCCTACCACCAGCTCTCCCGGGCAGCTGGTGTTTATTTTACCAGTGAGGGCTTCCCTGGTGGCGCGGTGGTTGAGAATCCGCCTGCCGATGCGTGCCCCCGTCCGGGAAGATCCCACATGCCGCGGAGCGGCTGGGCCCGTGAGCCATGGCCGCTGAGCCTGTGCGTCCGGAGCCTGTGCTCCGCAACGGGAGAGGCCACGACAGTGAGAGGCCCGCGTACCACAAAAAATATATATATATATATATATTTTACCAGTGAATAACCTGGATGGAATGCTATTAGTTACATTACAACCAAAAAGCAAAGAATTATCACTGGTTATTTTTTCAAATTAACTCCATATTAAAGTGAGAAATCAGTTCACTGCAAATACCTCTCAGACACTACTAGTCATAACCTTGCAAGGACTAAAAGTCTACTAAATTCGTACTTATTTTACTGTAACCAGTAATAAAAATATCCAATTGAAAATTAAAAATCTGGGACTAACTTAAATTGGACAGGCTTTACTGAATTTCCTTTGACCAGGATCTCTGGGTGAAAGAACCAGGAACAAATGCAGGAAGCCAGTTTCACATCCACGTGATCTATGTCACAATAGAGAGATAACACTTTTAGAGAATTGCATGAAAGCTGCATGGAGCCTAGAGTCTGTCATACAGAGGAAAGGAAGTCAGAAAGGCTAGTGGGAAGCTGCCGCACAGCACAGGGAGATCTACTAGATGCTTTGTGACCACCTAGAGGGGTGGGACAGGGAGGGGATACGGGGATATATGCCTACATACAACTGATTCACTTTGTTATACAGCAGAAACTAACACAACATTGTAAAGCAGTTATACTCCAATAATGATATTTTTTAAAAAGGGGGAAAGAGAGAGGGAGGGATAAATTAGGAGTTTGGAATTAACATATACACACTACTATATATAAAATAGATAAACAACAAGCATCTACTATGTTGCACAGGGAACTATATTCAATATCTTGTAATAACCTATATTGGAAAAGAATCTGAGAAAGAATAATATATATCTGAATCACTTTGCTGTACACCTGAAACATTGTAGATCAACCATACTTCAATGAAAAATTAAATTTAAAAGTCCCAGCTCTTTAAAAAAAAAAAAAAAAAGCTGCATGGAGGTATAATGGGATGATAATCTCTAAATGATGCTAAGGAATAACAGTGATAAAAAAGCAGTATTGAAACCTTCCTTATCTTTGACAAGGAATTGATATCGCTGACTTAAAGGAGCAGAAATAATAGCCTATTTGATAGTTAAGAAGTTTCCTTTTCTTTGTGGTTCTTAGGACATCCAGAGGCAAAGGATAAAAACAGCAACAGCAGTACCGACGACAATGAAACCGCTAATTTACTGTAAATCATGGCATAATCTCCTAACTCTTTGGGAAGTTAAGTGACAGTTTCTGAAAAATAAGGTCAGAATTTTAAGAGACAACACCCACATGAAGCTAATCTGGAAAAGTCTCGCTTTCCAGAAATGTTTTACCAAGAAATGCCAGAGAGCATGCCAAGATCTATCAAACCTGTCAACCCCTACACCCTTCGGACTGGTGCAGGAACAAGTGATCCTGCTAAAATAAACCTGCAAGCTTATCTAGTCAATTGAATTAATTTACAGGAGGACACAGATGGTGTTTTTATCTCATTTTCCCATTGAATAGTATGACTTTGAAAGTGAAAAGACCTATGAAAAATGAAGTATTGGCTAGGTGGATCATGCTGAAGAAAGGAATTTGGTTTGGGAGCCTTGGCGGGGACGGGACACTTCTCACATGGCCCAAGAAGAATGGATCTGACAGGAGTTTGGTGATCTGATTAAAAGCAGTGTCACTAAAATGTGGGGAGAAGGGAGAAAGTACAAAACTAATATGAATGTGTTCTTGGTTTACAATCGAAGAGCCGTGTAAGAATTGCCCATGAATTAATTCAGAAGATTATTTGGAAAAGATTATGGACTGATAACTGTGATTTCAGATGCTTATAAACAATGCAGAATATTAAGAGTGACAAATAATACATAAAGTTTTCTTAATCTGTTGAGACTGATTTAATTAAAATATGCACCAGGGCTTCCCTGGTGGCGCAGCGGTTGAGAGTCCACCTGCCGATGCGGGGGACGCGGGTTTGTGCCCCGGTCCGGGAGGATCCCACATGCCGCGGAGCGGCTGGGCCCGTGAGCCATGGCCGCTGCGCCTGCGCGTCCGGAGCCTGCGCTCCGCAAAGGGAGAAGCCACAGCGGTGAGAGGCCCGCGCACCGCAAAAAAAAAAAAAAAAAAAAAAAAGCACCAGTGTTATACACACCAGTTATCCATGCACACACGTGGAGGAAGCAAAAACATTAACAAATTAGATGAATATATATGTTGACATATATACATAGATTTTTTTAAAGTTTCCAGTGGTGAAAAATATGGCCTTTTTGAATTGAAGGACTAGTTTTGTTAGTAAAGGTTACTATGCATTAAATGTTATTCACATATTTCACATTCCTGTCTCAATAAAATTGTCTTACTTATTCTGTGCAGGGTATTTTAAATCTACCTCTGTTACCCATTGGATATATTGACATATATTCATTGGAAATATGTGTATATTTCTTATCTTGTCACAGAAAGAGGGCTATAAGAAAGTTTTAGCTCCAGTCTTAGAGGTTTTATAAAAGTTCTTTATAAGGCTCAGTATACTTTTCTGTCAAATAGACTGAATACTTCATTACTGTTTTCATGCGGATTAAACAGAAATAATTTATGTAAGAAAGCACTTAGCCTAATTTCTGGGATATATCAAGCTCTCATTTCCTACAACTGCTCCATTTCTGTTTTCATTACTCCAGATCAAGCCCATCTGGAAATCTAGGAGCTATTCTTGACTGCTTCTCCTTATTCATTAAATATCTTTTCCATTCAGTGACCTTAATACTAAATATCTATAATTTTCAACTTTTCTTCTTCATTATTGTGTCTGAGCTCAGGCCCCTGGCATCAATTACTTCAAAATTTGCAAGTAATCTCCGGTCTGGTCCATTTTAAATTCATCCCTCAAGTATAAGCAAGTGCAGTAACGCTCCTTGACTTAGTTTTGTTTTAATTTGTTGGTTGGTTTGTTGTTTAACAACCAGGCACACATTGAAACTTCTGACAATATCATCAATTGTGTTTGGAGAACCACTAATGTTCCCAAAGTCCAGGTAATTTGATTTGGCCATACTGCAGAACTAGGTGTGAGGTTCTCATTTAAGCTTGGAAAATCTATATATTTCATCCCACATCTTACATTGATTGGTTCAGGAATGTGACCCAAATAGAGCTAATTAGGGATAATTAAAAAATGATCATGAAAGAAATCATTCTTTCTTCTTGAATTTAAGGTATATAAGACTGGATTTTCTAGTACCTTGCACATCTTAAGGAGCAAGCCTGCCTGAGAACGAATGCAGAGAAAAGCTGAGCTCAGAGGTGGGTGGTCTGTGCTGAGGTTCTTGGCCTTAGTTACCTAAGCCTCCTTTTATGCTTGTACATTCCCTAAACACAGTCTCTTATTACTCATTTCCCTATATTTCTTTGTGCTATAACTTTGGTATCAGATGTCCTCTGAATCCCTCATTTCACACACACACACACAGAGGCACAACGTGAAATAGCTTCTCCCTCTTCTTCTTTTTCATGCTGTTGCCTATCTTTTTATTAGGATGGCACGTAATAGCTTGCAGATGTTTCTGATTCCCACACGTCCATTACTACTTAGGGGGTCAGGATGATACAAAATTCATCTCATACTCTTACTTGACTTTACTGCCTGGCACAAGGTAGGTATCCATTCAATTCTTTGGAACTAACTTCTATAAATCATGTATCCATTGAAGGAAAATTTTAGGACCCTATATCTCAAGTGTATTTTTACACATTGATAGAATTGTATTTTTGTAACATTTCATTCTTTGACTTAATTTCACAAAGTTAGGAAAAAGGAGAACATATATTTACTTCATTACAATTTAGTTCACATAAAGGAAAGCAACAACTAGTATTTATTGGACATTTACCATGCAATAAGCCCTATGCGCTGTGATTTTTCATTCAGTTCTTTAAACAAACTTATGATAGAGAAACAGCATTTTATAGTGATACACATAAAAAGACGGACTTTTGGAAAGGTGAATTAAGTGGACGTCACACAGTGAATTAGAAGCAGAGGCAAGTTTGGACCTCAGGTACCTGAACTGGCACATTTATATTTTTAACAACTACACCATGCTGAGTATGCTACTGTGCTGTTTTCTTGGGACGTATTTTTCTATTTGTGAGTAAGTTTGACGGGTTGATAAGAGTTTTAATTGAACTCAGTCTCCCCGGAATTTCCAGTTCACTGCACTGTATTGACGTACAGCTATCACATGTCTTGACGCCTGCAGGGCAGGTAAGCAGTTGTAGTTCCCAGTCACTCCATCTGCCACCACGAGGGTTTTGATCCTCTGTTCAGCTCTTTTCCAGCTAGAGAAACCGTCTAATTTATTTCTCTACGTGTCAGTTACTTCATCTGTTAAGATGGGGATCTCACCACAAATTTCTTGTCAAGAGTCAATTAAGTTAGGTTTTGCGTATATAAGTAAAGTTAGAGGCATTCAGTACAATTTATTTTTCCTAAACACTGAAAGTAACACAAATAATGGACTACATTTGGGAAAAACTGATGCATTCATCTTGAAGGCAAGAAATTGATAGTGTTCAAAATAATAATTATTGCCCATAGGATCTCAGATTTGTGCTTTTGCTCAAAGGTGGCTTATGGCCCCCTTCTTCGGTCAAGTGTCCTTCCTAAGAATGAATCTTGTGAATCTAAACTTAATTAATAAAGCCTAGTCGTAGCCAAAAAATTACAACAATTTTTTTGGCCAGGTTCCTAACCATTAGTTTCTCTTTCATTTAGCTTGAGTATGAAAAATAAGTCTATCTGGAACATGAACAGCAACAAAGACAGAAAACTTAGGTTATGGAGGAGGGCAGTGGAGAGAGAATAACACCGTTATGAGATTGGAAGAAATATAACATTTATGACTTACAAAATTGAAATACAAGTTTGCATAGATATAAAAACAAGCAGAACATAATAAACTGAACATGAGATAAATAAGAAAATTATTAAAATGAAACAAAATGCACCAAAAATCTTTAAGAGAAGTAGAGAGTGGGGTACGATGTTTGAAGAGTGCTTTCAACTGGAATTAAGGGCCCTCTTGGATAAACCTCAAGAACATTGAACTTTTTTGATTCACCTTCCACTAGCCAGTGTTTTCCCAGCTTCTTGCAGTCAGCCTTCATGTTTAACAGATCAAAGAGTGAGCTCCGTGGTTGTATAGAAAAGCAGCAGAATTCAGTGGGATTAAAGAAACCAGTTTCTCTATTAAAAGGTTATTAAAATGTCTTTATTAGAATAATCACATTTTATGACAAGTTGATGATTTTAGAGTTTCTCTTAAAATTGTGCTCACCAGATGCAAGATATGGCAACGGTCAAGACTCAGCATTGGTGCTGAGCACAGAAAAGGAAAACAACAAAAGCAACAATAATTAAAATCACAATTAAAAAATTGAACTGTTCATTCCTCTCCCTCATCGTTATTTTCAGTATCTGAAATTGAAAAATTATTCTCTCTACTGTTTAAACACATTGAAACATACTCATTTATTCATGGGCTTTTATTTATTCAGGACTCTTTTTCTCTAATACTTGTACAATACTTGACTGCCAGAGCGATTATAAATACAAATATTGTAGTATTTTTTCTTTTGTAATTCACAAGGCAGAATGGTTTACTTAATTACTTATTCATTCCAATAAAATGGAGCATACATGTGAGGCTAAAAAGAAATATCAATAAAATTGTATTGTTAACTAACTCAGGAACAAAAGTTTCAGACCCTACCAAATCATGGTCTATACAGTAAATTAACTCTCAGTCAGTGAAACTTCTTCAGATGGAAAGGGTAGTGATGAATTGTTTTAATCATGTATATAAGTGCAGGGACTTCTAATAAAATATCCTGACTCAATAATGTTCAAAAACCCACTGACTGCCAAATTAAAAATTCATTCACAAGGTGATTGACTTTTTATTTCTCTTATACACTCATGATAGAAAAACTCTATTAGCTTTCATGTGTATAGGAAGAAATACTTATTCTGTGTACTTGGTCATAGATCAAATACAGTAAATCTAAAGGCATCAGAAACACTTAGAGACGTTTAATTAAAGATCACATTTAACTTAGGTGGAAGGCTTGCTTTCTGGACCTATATGACACCATAATAAATTGTAAGTAATAAACTATTGTTTTGATTTATAAAATGGAAAAATAGTACAATGTAAAATTTGAACAACTGTATATAACTAAGTGAATTTTAAATTACATTTTAATATTAGAATTAAGTTTTTAGTTATATTAATAAAACTGAATAAATGAACTCAATTATTCCAGTTTTCATAAAGTCCAAATAACTTCTAGCAAACATTAATACTTGAGGTGACCAGTCTTTTACAAGCCACACAGTATTAACCAGGAATACTATAGTACTTATAGCACTTAGTTTTTCAAGTAAGCAAAGCAAAACTCAGATGAAACTATATGAATGAGCCTTTATTAAATGCCTTAACATTTGTTGGCTTTTATAACTCAGTAGTATATTATCTAAAGTCTGTTCTTCATACGGATTTATAATACTTGCCGGCCTAAGTAGAGTGATATCAATTAGGATTAGTTGACCAAATTGATAATTAGGCAACTGTCCAAGTTAGATCATTTCAGTATTTGAAACATCTCTCAAAAGTTTACCATCAAAGTAATCTCAAGTTGAAATATGAACATGACAGGTTCTTCTGCTTCCTTTGAATTCTTAAGCAAGTTCCTTTTTTGTTTGTTTCTTTGTTGAAGAGAAAGAAAATGTGTATGCCTGTATATTCCGGTTCCTGTGAAGATAGTGCAAATCTCCGGCAGCCTGCTGGCTCGTTCCCTCAAAATCAGTACTGAAGAGAATCTAGAAGCAAGAGGGAAAATAAACATGAATTCCAGGAACTCCAGCGGCAACCAAAAACTTGAAAAGTCTCTGGGTATATTAAAGGCTGTTTTGAATTCACATATCTGTAAGAATTGAGTTGCTATAATACACATAAGAGAGATTTCAGAGGTCTATGTAACAGAATAGATTGGAGGAAAACTTTAATATGTTTTCCTTGCCTCTCCCTGTGTTCCCTTTGACAAGCTTGCTGTTTTCCTCCAGGTAATATCAGTGTAGCACAAAATCTGTGCTTGGATGACAAGTGGAAGACAACATTTAATGACCAAGTGCCCTCAGGCATTCACTGTCACTGCTCCTGAAATAAGGTGGCAGGACTGTTGGCATATACACTGTAGAGGCAGCCCCCTCCCATCTGGCAGCTTCTCCCTAAGTGCTCGCAAGTTAAATCCACCCTAGGTTGGTGCTCTCATCCACATGGTCTATGATGCTTCCATCCTTAACGCCATTGCAAACAGCAAAATGGGAGAGAGGGAGGAAAACGTCTCATTTCCTCCCTGGAAAAGGAATTACAGATGTCCCACCTATCAGAAGTTATTTCACATCCCACTGGACAGAATTCAGTCATGTCATGCACATGGCCATGCACAGTTGCAAAAGAAGCTGGGAAATGGAATATTTTTTTTTTCTGGGTGAACATATGCCTATAAAACATTTGAGGGCTTAATTACCAAAGAAAATAGGATGTGTTTATTGGGTTACAACTAGAAGCATCTTCCACAGTCTATTCCCTTCCCAAGTATTTCTGCATACCCATCTCATCCTTTTAAAGAATATAAGCCCTCCCACTCACTGTATGAGACAATACAGACCCTCCTTCCTTTGTGGCATCCAGCTCCCAGTTCAGGACCTTAGGTCCTGTGTGAGCTTCTTCAGGTTATCTCCTTGCATCACACATAAAATTGTGTATTATTTGTCAGAGTAAGTCTCCATTTAGAAATGGAGAGAATAAAACATGTCACAGTCACTAGTCAATAGCAAATTCCAGTTCTTAGGAAATGGCAGAAACTTTCTCGTCAAGAAGAGTATATATCTTGGGTGCCTCACCTGCCTGTAACCAGTTCCGTTTTTCAGGAGGTTCTTCTTGTACTTTTCTCTCTGTGGCCACATCTGAGCCAGCACTGGGGAGCATTTATTTCTGTGTTTTGCATGGCTTTCCCAGCCTGGTTACTGCTAATATTAGCTTGGTAACTTGAAATTGGAAAATGCTACAAATTGGTATGAATAATGTGTTAATAGTACAGATGCAACTCGAAACTTTGTCATGTCTGTGACCATGACATCGTGAATGGCACAGCGAATTTTGTGGAGATATCTTTCCAGTGTTTGGAAACTATCATCTTTTCCAGCAAAGAAATCACACACAGGTGGTCAACAAACTAGGGGAGTTCCAACATATACTTTATTATTTCACTTTCTCTTACTTGTTAATATCAAGAAAATATCAATTTTCATGTCAATGCTACACCAGTTCACTAGATGCAAGCTCAGTTTGTTTACGGTTGGCAGTTTAGCCAAATCAACGGCAGCATTTTGTAAGAATCAATTTACTATTTGGAATGTTCAATAAAGTGTATTTCAGTTTTTATTATTTGTAAATCATGTGCTGCACACCTCTAATATCAATAACATGTTATCTTTCTAAGTATCTATCATCTATCTATCTGGAAAGCTGGTTCTTAAATATTTACCAGCACGCCACTGGCCATCAGGTGGGTATATAAAGCTATAGCTTATGCATGTTCATGTATGAATTTCACAAAATTAATATCAGTGAAATGAAGAATATATACATGGCATACTATGTGCATAAATGCATAAAATATCCCAAGGTATTATGTATATGTGTATCTGTATTATTTTTGTCAGATATCTATATAGTTAGTAATGCATGTACATTATTAACTACATGTACATGATTAACATATGTGTATGTGTTATCCACATATATGACTACAATTCATGATAGTTTTTGTTCAGTTGATCTTTAGAGAATAGCATTGAAATATGTTTAAAAAACTTCAAATATATTTTTGAAATTTTATTTTTTAAGATGAGCAGTGGATGCCTGAGTATGCACTCTATTATTCCTTATAGTTTATTGTATGTTCCAAATATTTCATAATATTATAAACGTAAGAAAGAACCTATGTCCCCGATGATATGTTTGGGTTCTTGAAACAATGAAGCTGACGATAGTAATCTTACTGTTTTTTATATTAAGTAAAAGAATAATATTTCATTTAAAATAGGTAGCGGAAAGGGAAAGTAAAGTCATAATTTAAAATGTATACTATCACTATTTCTGAAAAAATTACTGGAAGTGATACCATATGCTTTCTAACTCTTTCTAGTCATGTGTCCCTGGTATAAGTCATTATTTCTTGGCTGTGCTACTGCTATTGCCTCCGAATGGTCTCTGTTCATTCTTGTTCTTCTGTCATACACACAGAGCAGTCAGTGCAAGCTTTCAAGCTTTCTTAAAGATAACTCAAATAATGATGCCTCCACTTAAAACATTCCTATGGCCTCCCATCATTCTTAGCATGATGCCCAATATTTATCATTTTGTACAAGGCCTTTCATGGTCTGGCTGTCATCCACTGCTGTGATGTCATCTCCCTCCTCTCACATCCCTGCTCGCTAAACTCCAGCCAGTCTGGCCCTTATTTCTTTTCAATGGGCCAAACTTAGTTCCTTTGTACTCGTTGACCTTTTGGCTTAGAAACTTCTTCCAGATCTATGCATGACTCCCACCTTCTCAATATTAATGACTGAGCTCAATGTAATTTCCTCAGAAAGGCTTTCCCTGCCTGAACAAAATCAGCCTTTCAGTCACTTTCTAATTCATTATTTCCTCTTATATTCTCCATTTCGCTTAATAGTAACTACAGTCATTGTGAAATTACCATACACATTTATTTGTTATATACGTCTTACACATGAACATGAATGAATATTTATACTTATAAAAAGAAACATACATATATTTATATACATACATATACATTTATATACATATATTTATACATATTTATATATTTACTTTTATATATGTGGACAAATAGATTAAGACCAACATATATATATATATATTATCATCCATATATAATTTTGTCCCACATAATTTTTAAATTTATTTTCTCCCCTAGAGGGTAAGCTCACTTAAAGTTGAAACAGATTCATCCTACCTATTTGGTTCATTGTTGTATCTTCAGGTCCAAGACACATAAAGGCATGAGTAGGTGTTCAGTTTAGGAGATCCACAATTTTATTCTGAGCTAACACACATCCGACTAAAATATATTAATATTCCCTACCCTTCCGTAGGCCATGTGATCATGTGACGAAGGTCTTGCCAATGAGATATAAATGCAAGTGTTCTGTGGAACATCTGGGCAGGCTGCCCAAAGAGAGTCAACACAGGTGAGATGAGGGCCTTCTTTGTTGTTGCTGCTTTTCCCCTTTCCTTCATTCGCAGAATAGAATGTGTGCATGAGTGAACATCGGAGTCATCTCGGGCGTAGCTGGCTTTGATTAGAGGAGCTACATCGTAGCATGGTGAAGGAAGAGGAGGTCCCCAATGATTATCAAGTTCATTTTATCAGACAGGGCCACTCACTTCAGAATTTTCTTCTTCCTAAGACAGGAATAAATTTCCATCTTAAGGCACTGCTATTTTGTTATTCCTTGCTGGATAAAATTCTTAACTAGTTTATTAAATTATTATTATAACAACAAAATTCTAAGGTAAAAGAAGATAAAGGAGATAGAAAGCATAGTTCCAATATACTTTTTAAATTAATAGACTTTATTTTTTAGAGCAGTTTTGGGCGTTAAAAAAGTGAGGGAAAATATAGAGTTCCCATATGCTCCCTGCCCTCCTTCTCCCTCCATGGTTTCCCTAGTATTAACATCTTACCTTAGTGGTGTATATTTGTTAAAGTCGTTGAACCAATATTGATACGTTATTAACTAAAGTCTATAGTTTACATATAGGGTCCACTCTTTGTGTTGTACATTCTGTGGGTTTTGAGAAATGTGTAATGGCATGATAAAAACATTTTAAATTATAGAGTTAAACCAAAATAGATAAAAATATGAGATTAATTTTTATATTTATTTGATTATGTGTTTGTAGTATGTTTCTCCCTGCTAGAATATAAGCTCCTTAGGAGTAGATTTTTGCATGTTTTGTTTATTATTGTATTTGTAATCCTTTTAGATCAGTTTCTTGCCTGGAATAGATGCTCAGTAAATATCTGTTGACTATACAAATGCAAATTTGGATATACATGTTGAATATTCTTGAAACAGAGACGATATTCTCTAATACAAAACAAAATGAAAAACTAGAGCAAATAACTGTAAACCGTATTTGAAAATCTCAGAAATTTTGAAATGGTTTTGAGGAAGAGACGGAAATAAAATAATTTGGGGGGGAAATGGATAAATAGACGTTAAATAAATAAATAATTTGGGGTGAATTAAAGCATTTACAAAGGTGTGGAGAAGAGTTAAAAAAAAAAAAAAGACGCAAAGGTTAATTCAGTACCAAGGTATAGTAACAATAGGGAGTTATTTCCAGCTCTAATACTTAAAGTGCTGGGAAAGAAAAGCCAGAAAGAGGGAGAGGGAAAAGCTGAGGGTGTGTGTGTGTGTGTGTGTGTGTGAGAGAGAGAGAGAGAGACAGAGACAGAGACAGAGAGAGACAGAGACAGAGACAGAGAGGGATGGAGAGAGCCACCAAGCAAGAATTCTCTCCCTTTGATAGATGCAACCAAAGCAAAGAGATCTGAAATGATAGGAGTTAGAGAACCAAATACCTCTAACTCTCTTTTCATTCTGTGGCTCTCCTGTCAGCATCTCTCTTTGTTGAAACTACATCATGAACTGAGAAGTAAGGAAATCTACTGATGTGGCCCAATAATGGTGAACTTCTCAGTTACAGAACAGGGCACAGAAAGCAGAGAATGACTCTAGGGTGGGAAACAGAAGATATCCTTTTCAGTGCTGGGTTTGTTGGGGGTGAAAATTTTGTACTCCTGACACAGAGGATACAAAAATTCTCTTGAGCTACCATATCCTGTAGGGTGTTGGCAACTGAGTTGCATTCTCAACTGAAACCAAAAATATTATTCAACCATATAAAGTAGTAAATAAAGAGAAGAAATGAATGAAGTAATACAGAACAAAACTCCTGTAACTGCTTATAAAGCTTAAGTTGATATGTGCAGCTTCTTTTTCTACCACACATTCTGTTTCCTTTACCTTCTTCCAGCACCTAGATGGACCTGGTTATTTATTTGGCTAAATGACTCAAACCGCTTTCAAGATCTGAGTCCTTGTTAGCTTTGTCTCATGTAGCCTCAGTACTTTTCCATTGAAAATGAGCTCTGGGCAGAGACTGTAACAGGTGCCCTAGTGAATCCTCTGGGTTCCACGCATGGTCTTCTTGGTACCAGTATAGACCAGAGTTGTTCATTTTCTGCTTAGGAACGAGGACCAACGAGCTGTCACGCAATTTAACCATCCTCTTCTTTATGTATTGGTTTGGTGGCATGAGGAAGCTATAATGGCCAGAGTGTTGTCTTAGCTTCCAAGTGACTGAGATCATTGCCATATTCCACGGTGGAAGCAATTTTTCCTTATACAATAGAACCTTGAAACCCATGGAGTCTAGTGGGTTATTTGACAGTAGTAAGAAGGGCCATTCCCACACCACATCCCTTGGTTTGTGGATCTATGTTTCTGCCTATGGAAAAGACAGCTACTGGTGATGTTATAAACTGAATTATTTAGAAAAGCACTTCAATCTTTCGGGCAGTTGTCTGCCAGCTGGCATTAAAACTGAGCATTTTGTGGGTTATAATATAATTCTGTCAAACCAGCTGCTTCTAGATTACATAGAACATGGTGAAAATACTCTGCGAGTGTGATTCCTTGTCTGGACTCTCTTTGTCAAACAGTATCCCTTCACCAGACATGATGGTTAATGAGAAATCATGGCAGTGGATAAGATCTTCTAACAAAAGCCCTGTGGGCAGGGCTTGAAATGCCTTTGCATAAGATACCTTTCTCCCAAAGGGCGGGAATCACTGAATTCTCCATGATAGAAAGTGCTCTGTATAATAATGACACTGTATGGTCAGGCCATAGAAGATAGTAGCTGTTTTCTTGCTCTTTATATAGCCGCCCCCTCTACCAGTTCCTGCTTCACCCACATGGTTATCCAATCCTGTTGATTATAGGGCTTAATCAGTAATTGCCTACATGCTTGCCCCCTGCCCCAGCCGCTGGTTTCCCTGGTAACTGATGAGCCATCCTGATGTCAGTTCCCCTATAAATGGTAGCCGCCATCTTCCTTAAGTAGCGAAGATTTGTTATGTCCTTCTTGCCGGCTGCCGTACGCAGTGGGGTGTCGCTCCAGGACCCTTTTATTCCGGACATGTAAGTTCCCCTATCCAATGAACCATTGGTGTCTCTGTGGCTGTCTCTAGGCTCTTTCTTCGGTCTCCAGGCTGGGCAATTACAAGGCTGCAGGTCTGCGGGGTGCAGCCCAACAGACAGCTCTTTCTTTTCCCTGTTGAATAGGCACTCAGGCAAAGAGCCACAGCTTGGTCTAGAAAAAATGTAACATATGCAGTTATGGTTATATCTTAGGGCTCCATTTCAGAGACCTAGCTCCATTTGAGTATATCCTTTCCGGTAAACTGGCTTAGGTCTGGGAAGTAAGTCTGAGGTATTAGGTTTCTGCAAACCAAACTTGGATCTTTTTCCCCACGTATGTTTAGCACCACTTTACAAGGATAAATATCTGTTACATTTTCAGGGACATTGTCTCAGCCATCAACATTGATAAAGCCCAAGGCCAAAGTTCAAAAGGAACACCACGGTATGCAATGGCAGTTAAGTTTATTATGTTGCTGTAGTAATGAAAGAACATTGAAGAAATCATGAGATGTTTTTGTAAGGAGAGGGAAGTATCTGCTTCCCTCTAATGAGCTAATGGGGGTTGGAGGGGGACAAACAATTTTTTAATGGGAGACACCGGGGCCAGTCCTGGTGCGGGTGGGTGGAGTGGAGCATGGTGTTTCCCAGGAAGGCAAACAGGTGGAGTTGGATCCCACAGGGCGTGCTATATGGCTTCAGCTGTGTGAGGGTGATAAGTGCAGGTCCTGACGGAGGGGCACAGGAGGATGGGCTGGAATGCTTTGAGTGTCAGGGGCAGCTCAGAGATCAGCAAAATTCAGTGAGGATCTGCTGCTGCCACTGCTCTCCCCAGAAGAAGCCAGCTCACCCATTTCCCAAGAGTCCTATGGGGGCGGACAGGGTAGTCTTGGGATGAGAGCCACCTGTGGCTACCCAGGTGCCGCAGGCCCCTCATCTCAGGCTTGCCCTGGGGAATCTAGCTCATGGACATATCAAGCAAACCCCAATCCTCCCAGACCTCCTCACCTAACGTGGGATCACAGTGCCATGGTGCCTCTCTCCAGGGGCCCGGCCAGGTTGGGAGGGAACCCCTGGGCCTAAGGCTGTGCAGGAGCAGGACCTCCCAAGGCCAGAATGAGACAGTGAACTGCGCATGCCCAGGGGGCAAATCTGTATCCCTCCAGGAGACCTCAAGCCCCGGGGCAGTGACACTGGCTTCTGGTGAGAAACAGTGGGACTCCAGTGTGATGTCTTCCAAGGTCTGAGGCCACCTCATTATGGTATATACCATACAGCATATAAGATGTGAGGGACGCTATGTATTTATACCCAGTATGGTGTGTAGGGGTGTGTGTGTGTGTGTGTGTGTGTGTGTGTGAGAGAGAGAGAGAGAGTGTGTGTGAGTGTGTGAATGAATGTATTTATCTCAGGTGCAAGGAGTGTAAGTAGAAGGAAATTATTTGGTATTTTGTTGTGAAATAGTGCCCTTGTACCCTTACACCTGGCTATTTTCAGACATCATTGCAGTGAATTTAGAACGGTCTTGGTTTGGTCTTGTTCCATCACAGTGATGAAGAGGCCTCATCTGATGATGATAGTCTGTGAAATTTTTCACGTCCAGCATGAAACACTGCATACTAGTTGTTTCCTTCCTGTTGCCTGTTGGATCCTCTAAGGGGCTTTCTTCTTTCTTTCTCAGTTACTCCTTTGGCCAAGGGCAGCTGAAGTCAGACTAAATATTACTCTGTTCAGCCCAGATCTATAGTTTTCAAGATTTTGTTGATCAGAAAGTTGTTGTTGTCTTTAGTCGGGCAAGAGTTTGTCTTTCCTATTCCTTCTGTGGCATGTTAAGTTGTTGAATTATCTGATATGACAGTGGTGTCCCATTCTTATTACTACTTTGAGACAGGATGCATTGGCCAGCTGCATTACATGCAGTTGACAAAAGAAAAGTTTATTTGTCCGTGTAAGGGGCTATGAAACCAGGACCTGGACCACAGATCCCAATCATGGAAATATCTCCACGCTTCCAGCTGAGTCTTTTATAGAGCAGTTTGGTCTTCTGTTTGAGAGAAGTCACATATTTACACCAGTGCAATAAGAATATTATATAGCACACATTTTTCCTTGATGAGGAATCAAAGGGTATGTGCTAGTTTATGACAACCCAGTTAATCAATGTAAACTGATTTGGGGCATCACCAAAACAGATACTGTTATTGATGACATTTCCTAGGGTAAGAGACAAAATTTGGACAACTTTTTCCAGTTGTATTACTGCATCATTGAAAACGCAGCTTACATTATAAAGAGTGAATTGTAAGCTCTCCTGAATAGGTGGTATAGTTGTCCGCAGGTATTCATGGGAGATTGGTTCTGGACGCACCCCTGCATACTAAAATCAGTGGATGCTCAAGTCCCTTATATATAAAATGGTGTAGTAGAGTCGGCCCTCCATATGGGAGGGTTCTGCCTCTCGGGACTCCACCAGCTGCAAATGCAGAACCTGTGGGTAAGAGGGCTGACTGTAGTAGCCTCTCTTTGAATATTTAGGGATATCTTGTTCAAGAAAACAGATGACATATGTTTGAGACGTATGAAAGGCTCTAACAATTGCACAGATACACAGGCTAGATGTGTATTCAGTAGGCAAGGTATGCCTGGTTTTCACATAAGATGTAGTATCCTAGTGGGCACAGAAAGAATTGAGAGTATAAGTATTGTTTATTACCAGGAAAGCAAGTCAATTACTGGTATCTGAATTCAGGCTGACTTTCTGAGTGGATATAAATAGCATTTACAAATCAGGCTAGGAAGTCTCTGAAGAGAACAAACTAGATACAGCAGCCAGAATAGCCCCGATATTTGTTTCCTCTGGTGAGCTGTTTTTTGTTGACAAGTCTAATATTATTTCAGTGAAAGTATTCTCTTGACTGGAAGTGGAGGTGGAAACCAATTTTTATAAGACTGAGGTTGAGGTGAATAATGATAGGACGATTTATATATCACAAGGAACCTGTTGAAGAAAATATACTTTGAGTGGTGAAAGGAACAGCTATTAAAGTTGTGTCATCAGAATCACATGGAAGATGAAAAATTTGGGCCTCAGTAAGATTTAGAGCATGAATTATATTCTGAGAAAAACTGAGTGAGTTTTGCTTTTCTTTCTTTCTCTTAAGTGACAGAAGAACGCCAGACGAGATGAAGAATATATGGTGAAGATATGGAAAAACAACTGTCAGAGGCCAAGTGTTCACAAACAGGTACCAAAATACAATAACTATAATAAGTAGTAAACCAAATGGAAATCAGCAAGTTGACTTAGAAAACTGTTGTATAATTTTGTGTGGAAGCTGTCTGCTCTGTCCCATCATACGGTTGATCCAGGAATCTTTTGTTCTGACTTTATTGATATATAATTGACATATTACGTTGTGCAAGTACAAGATGTACAATGCAATGATACATGTATATATTGTAAAATGTACAGTAATGTTAGTTAACACATCCTTCATCTCACATAATTACCATTTGTTGTTATAGTGAGAACATTTAAGATTTACTTTTCTAGCAACTTTCAAGTATACAATACAGTATTGTTAAATAGTCACCATGCTGTACATTAGATCGCTTATAAGTTTGAACCCTTTAACCAATATCTCCCCATTTCCCCCCCTCCCCAGCTCCCAACGATGACTAATCTACTTCCTGTTTCTATGGTTCAGCTCTTTGGATTCTATATATATCATGCAGCATTTCTCTTTCTCGCTCTGGCTTACTTTACTTGGCATGATGTCCTCAAGGTTTATCCATGTTGTGGCAGATGGCAGGATTTCCTTCATTATTATGAATATTACATTGTGTTTTATATATATATATATATATATATAAAACACTGAGTCTTCTTTATCCATTGATGTATCAGTGGACATTTAGGTTGTTTCCATGTCTTTGTGGATAATTCTATAATGAACATGGAGGTACAGATATCATTATAAGATAGTGATTTCATTTCTGTCAGATAAATGCCCAGAAGGAGGATTGCTGAATTATATGGTAGTTTTATTTTTAATTTGTGAGGAACCCCCATAGTGTTTTCCATAATGGAAATACATCAACAGTGTACACGGGTTCCCTTTTTGCCAAATCTTCACCAACATTTGTTATCTCTTGTCTTTTTGATAAAGCCATTCAAATAGATACGAGATTATATCACATTGTGGTGTTGTTTTGCATTTCCCTGATGATTAGTGATGTTGAGCGCCTTTTCATGTAATTATTGTTTCTTTGGGAAAATGTCAATTCAGGTCCTTTGCCCATTTTTTAATCAGATTATTTATTTGCTAATAAGCTGTATGAGCTTTTTATATATTTTGGATATTAACCCCTTATCAGAATATGATTTGTAAATATTTTCTCACATTCTGTAGATTACCTTTTCATTTTGTTGAAGGTTTATTTTGCTGTACAGAAGCTTTTTAGTTTGAAGTTTCACTTTTTATTTGTGTTTTTGTTGCTTGTGCTTTTGGTGTCATATCTAAAATGTCATTGCCAAGACCAATGTCAAGGAGCATTTTCCCTGTTTTCTTCTTAGGAGTTTTACAGTTTCAGGTCTTAGCATTAAGCCCCTAATCCATTTCAAGCTAATTTTTGTGAGTGGTATAAGGTAGGGTTCAAGTTTTACTCTTTTGCCTATGGATATCCATTTTTCTCCACCTAATTTATTGAATAGACTATCCTTTCCCAATTGAGTATTCTTGGATACTTTGTCAAATATTTCTTGATCATTGCATAGGTTATCATGCACAGGTTAATTTCTGAGCTCTCAATTCTGTTCCTTTGGTCTGTATGTCAGATTTGTACCAGTATCATACCATTTTATTTACTATATCATTGTAATATAGTTTGAAATCAGCAAGTGTGATGCCTCCAGTTGTGTTCTTCTGTCTCAAGATTATAGATGGCTTTGGTTAGTATGGATATTTTAACAATATTAACTGATCCATGAACATGAATATCTTTCCATTTGTGTCTTCATTAATTTTTTTATCAATGTCTTATAGGTTTGAGTGTATAGAGCTTTCACTTCCTTGGTTAAATTTATTCCTAAAGAGTTTATTGTTTTTGATGCCATTGTAAATGATTTTCTTTACTTCTTTTTCAGATTGTTTGTTGTTAGTGTATAGAAACTCAACTGATTTTTGTATGTTGATTTTGTGTCCTGAAACTTTACTGAAGTTGGTTAGCTCTAACAAGTTATTTTTTTGGTGGAGTCTTTTTAGTATTTTCTATAAATAGATTATGCAATCTGCAGAGACAATTTTACTTCTTCCTTTCTGACTTGGATGCCTTTTAGTTCTTTTTCTTTCCTGATTGCTCTGTCTAGAACTTCCAGTACTGTGTTGATTAAGAGTGGTGAAAGTGGGTACCCTTGTCTTATTCCTGATCTTGGTGGGAAAGCTTTCAGCTTTCACCATTGAGTATGATGATATTTTTGGACTTTTTGTATATGGCCTTTCTTATGTTGAGGTATGTTTCTTCTATCCCACTTTGAGAGTTTTTATCATAAATGGATGTTGAATTGTCAAAATTTTTCTGTATCTATTGAGAAATGATTTTTATCATTCATTCTGTTAATGTGGTGTATCACATGTATTTGCATATATTGAACCATCTTGCATCTCAGGGATAAATCCCAGTTGATCATGGTGTAATGTTGAATTGCAGTAATGTGCTGTTGAATTTGGTGTATGATACTGTCAATATGCTCTTAAAATTGGTTCACTAGTATTTTGTTGAGAATTAGCATCTATAATCATCAGGGATATTGGCCTGTAGTTTTCTTGTTTCTTTGCATGGCCTTGGTATCAGGGTAATGATGATCTTGTAAAATAAGTTTGGAAGTGTGCCCTCCCCTTCAGTTTTTTGGAAGAGTTTGAGAAGGATTGGCATTAATTAGTTTTTAAATATCTGGTAGAATTCACCTGTGAAATCATTTGGTCCTCGGCTATTCTTTGCTGAAGGGTTTTTGATTACTGATTCACTCTCCTTACTCATCATTGGTCTGTTCAGATTTTCTGTTTCTTCATGATTCAGTCTTGGTAGATTGTGTGTTTCTAGGAATTTATCCATCTTTATGTTGACCAGTTTGTTACATATAATTGTTCATAGTAGTCTCTTAGATCCTTTATATTTCTGTGATATCAATTGTAATATCTCTTTCATTTATAATTTTAGTTGAGTCCCCCTTTTTTTTTCTTGGTAAGTCTAGGTAAAAGTTTATCAATTTTATTTCTTTCAATAAACAATGTGTAGCTTTATTCATCTTTTCTATTTTTCTGTTCTCTATTTCTGCTTTGATCTTGGTAATCCTCCTTCTGCTAACTTTTGTTCTTAGTTTGTTTTCCTTTTTCTAATTCCTTGAGGTGTAAAGTTATGTAAGATTTTTTGTTTATGTAAGATTTTTATTTTTTCTTAACATAGGTATTTATCACTATAAACATCCCTTTTAGAACTACTTTTGTTGCATCCCCCAAATTTTGGTATGCTGTTTTAATTTTTGTTTGTCTCAAGATTTTTTAAATTTTTTCTATTTTTGGCTGCATTGGGTCTTTGCTATGCGTGGGTTTTCTCTAGTTGTGGCGAGCGGGGGCTACTCTTCATTTCAGTGTGTGGGCTTCTCATTGCAGTGGTGTCTCTCATTGCAGAGCACAGGCTCTAGGCACTCAGGCTTCAGTAGTTGCAGCACATGGGCCCTAGAGCACACAGGCTTTGGTAGTTGTGGCACATGGGCTTAGTTGCTCCGTGGCATGTGGGATCTTCCTGGACCAGGGATCAAACCCATGTCCCCTGCATTGGCAGGCAGATTCTTAACCAGTGTGACACCAGGGAAGTCCCTCAAGATAATTTTTGATAACCTGAGAATCTTGAGTCGGCGCTCTCTTCTGAATTTAATCTACTTATAGAGGATTTCTAAGAATTCTCAACTTAAAGTGTCCCAAAGAAACAGAAGTGCAATAGTCCAGATGAAGCAGTGATTTAAAAAAAAAAAAAAGTATACATAAATGTAAGGATTAGTATGTTGAAGTTGTAATGTTATGCTAGTTGTTAACACTACAATTAAAAGGTCATGTCCACAGATGATTAAGGGAGGTTTTTCCTTCTTGTCTGTCTCTGAAAATAAGCATCCATGTTTCAGGACATGCATAGACTTCTTAAGTGGATAATTTGGGAAAGCTGGTAATACTGCTTGGTGATGCGACTGTCTTTTGCAATATTTAGTCATATTGTCTTGCAAACAAGAAAGAACAAGTATCAGAGTTGAAGTTCTCAAATGAATAAGGTATCCTGTTAGTAACTAAAAAATGGATAGCCTTTGGGTTCCAGAGGGAAGAAACAGTAATTATAAATAATGTCAGTGATAAAATATTTCTCCTGGGAAGACCTTCATTTTTTTGCTCTAAAAACTAAATAATTGCTGTTGTTTTGGTGGAGGTAGATATATATATGTATATATATATCTGATATAATGTATATATGTAAATATATATTTATATGTTTAAATATAAATATAGATAATATAACAAATATATGTATTTATATATTATTTATTAAAATTATATATTATACGTGAAAAGTTCATATTAGTTCATATTAGTACTTATCCATTAATCAGGTTGTATTCATGGAAGATAATGCAAATAATTCCAACTACGTAGTACTATATATCCCATGTTTATATGGTATATTCAAAATGAGAATGATAACGTATTTATTCCTTTGTGGAATTCACTCTTTTGAAGTATTTCTTCTTTTGTGACCTTTGTTTAACTTTGCAAGGAAAAAAAATCATTCTTTTCAGTTTTACCTAATCAATGAAAAATGCTGCAGCAAAATGTAAGAATACCTGTGAAAATATTTTGCCAGACTAGCGGTAGTGCTCAGGATAAAGCTGTGTTCAAATAAAGGTATTTTTTGAACATTTCAGTGTTTGACCCATTTAAAAATGCAGACACAAGAGGATCAGGTCCAATTTTAGTTTCTGCTATACGTAACTTTTGTTTCCGAGATATCTTTTTTTCCGGTGTGAAATTTTAGATGAGATTAAACAGACACAAAAATGTTTGTCAATAGCCAGATTTAATCTAGCACAGTGAAACACAAGTTTTAAATGGTTTCTTGAGCACTGATGTGCAGAAATTGTCCAGAGTACCATTAGCTATACAAAAACAGCATGTTAGGAAAGGAAAATGTACTTAGATTAAAAAAACAGAATAAAAAGAAAAATAGTTTCAGAAAAAAGTTCAAATGTCAGTATTTAGATGCTTCAATTATTTACATCAAGCACTGGACACTTGTCCTAAAGCAACTAATCAAATGTTCAATTCACTCTTATTCAGCCATTTTAGCTTACGTTTGCAGAATAATAAATCTTTAGAAGTGGTTAACAAAATAAATATAAATTCGTTATATATTTTCTGGTGAATCTATTTTAGTAGAAGAATTTCAATTATGAAGATATTTGAAAACTGCTGGAAGTAACTCCAGAGAAGCATAAGCATGGAAAATATTGCAATTTCAGGAATTTACTGTCCAATAGAATTTTTAGAAACACCAACAAACTTATTTCCATGTTTGAGACTTTTCCTAACTATTTGTGTATCTATTGCTTTATTTTAAAGAAATCTTTGAGAAATAAAATTTATAAAATATCCATTTTAATCAATCATGAGAAGATAGATTGACCACTGTGGCTATATTGTTTATTGAACATGGATGTGCAAATAAAATTAATTTTGAAAATGCCATTTACAAATTTGTAGAAGTTGTAAAAATAAATATTAAATTTCTATGCATTACTGCAACAGACCAATATATAGATATGTCTTCCACCCTTTGCAAAAAATTGTAATTATTACTTTTTTCCTTGTCAGAATAATTTTCATTTTGTTCATATTTATGTTTTCATAATTTTACTGGCATTATTATGTATATAAACTTATGCATAAGAAGATTATCACTGTCTACATTTCTCTGCACTATTATAATTATTCTTCCATAATTACTGTTAAAGATAATGTTGTTCTAGAGGTTATTTTTGTTTGTTGTTTCCTCTTAGGAACAAAATATGTTACATATGCCACAAGTTGTAGAGCCTTCTTTAGGAAACAAATCTTTTTTCTTTATTTTCCTAGAGTTGAAGTTCTTTAACAGAAAAATTGTTGAGGTTATATAAAAAGGTTGTGACCTCAGAAAATTTGGCACTCTAAATCTGCAATACTCAGCCAGTCTTAGGCATCTACAAAATTAATTTTGGGTCATTGACTTAGGAAAATTTTGAATAGCTTATAATCTTTTAGGATTATATATTATATTTCTTTGGGGGATATACTATGTTTCAAGAAGTGAATTTTTTCCTAGTAGAATTTCAATTTATCTTTTGAGTCTTTACTTCCTTTCTGAGATAAAGTATTTAACAAAAAGTGTCAGTAATAGAACTTGTTCATTTTTTGAGGTTAGCAATGGGTCATTTATGTGGTTAGCAATGGGTCATTTATGTATCATATTAAAGAGTCATAAGAGAACATTAAATTCTTAGATCTTGATTAGAGAATTGATAGAATAAAGGAGGGTTTCAGTAAAACCTAGAGGCCTTTCAGTCCAAGAATATTGTTGATTCTCTCATGAGAAGGCAAACAAAACTGATTGTATGGATCTAAGTGAAAACTAAGGGAGAACAAAAGTTTACCAGTCCACCAAAAGTGTGTGGCCATGGGAATTACTGAAGATAGAGCTGTATTGGGGTTAGGACCCACCAAAACGTGAAAGATTGGAAGCTTGTTGATATCTCAGAATCCTATGAAGCTTTTTGATACGCCACATAGGAGTACTAAAGATCTAATGGAAAACATTATAAATCCCCCTTTTTATGAAATCTTCTACAGTAGGGTAAGTCCTTTCTGTTTGGGTCCAGTTGATGTACTAATGATTCATGTGTGGACGAGTCCTCATGTATTTCTAGAAAGAGTCTGTGAAGAACTTTGATTTCATTGTCATATGTCCATTGAAGTTTCTTCCTATTACATTTTCTAGAGTGGTGTTACAGAGAAGGAACTTATGTTGGCGAGTGAGAGGGCCAAGAGTTACAGTTACACATTTTTTGAGGGAAGAGTTTTAGGGGCACTTTGTTTACCACCTGAAGTGTTCTTATGACTCAGAGGAAGTGGTACAAAGAATGGTAGGAAAGTTATTCATTCTTGTAAGAGAATCAATGGACCTTAGGTACTACAGTCCTGCTTGGAATTCATTCAGATTCCCTCAGGATTAGGAACTTATATTACTTATTTTTTACCTAGCTAGAATGAGTCAGTTAATTTTCCTTTGGCCTTCTTATTAATAATGTCAGCAAGTTTTCCTTTGAAGAATTTTGTTGTTTGTTATTTGTTGCAACTTAAGGGAGGGGTTCCAAAAGCAGATCCATTAAGCTACTTTATTTTTACTGCCATTATTTTATTTTGAACTGTATTTAAAAAAATAATATAAAGTCTCTTACTGTTGTTCAGACAAATGCTGAAATTCATGTAGTGAAGCAATCTGCAAGCCTATTGTTTATTTACATACCAGAAATGTTCTGTTAGTAAGCTAGCAACCAAAGAGTGGAAAGGGCCACAAAAAAATCATCACTGCAGTCTATCCCTAAAGACTGCCTCAAGGTTATGATTAATTCTGTTGGTTTGCCCTTTTGCCATTTGCAGAACTGGATTAATGTCCAATCTATTTTTAACAGGAAAAAACATACAGTAGATTTCCTTAAAGTTGTTCTACCTAATATGTTCTGCGATGTACTAATTCAGTAAAATTTACTTATCTTCAACTGTTGTCAGTTGTTTACTATTGCTAGGTTGAGGGGTCTCATCATCTGTGTTAAGTATCCCAACAGAATTTTGTTGGAAACTCTACCTGATAAAGCCCTGGGATCAAAGACCACTAAGAACATGCCTGTAATTAAACAAATGTGATTCATTACCTCACTGTAACAAAGGCAAACATACCAGAAGAAATATGGAGCATCTTGGTAACAATGAGTTGAGCACAGGACAATTGATTGACAGGTTATCTTATTAATTTTTGTCTAGGAAATAGGAGGAACCAAAGCAGATTAAGAGTTTTTACTGGAAAAGAAGCAGTAGCTAATCATGCTAGAGGAAAAAGGGAGATGATTGGTTATTTTGTGGCTGTGTAATGTAGTGGTAATTGTCCATTTTCAGACAAGATCATGGTATGATAGTGGTTTTTGTCTTGCTTTATCATGGTCATGGAGTAATCTTGTTTGATATTATTTATATGCTTAAATTTTTTTCTGTTCAATAGAGAATATAAGTGAGTTTAGCTGTCAGCTGAATGGAAATTATTTTTCAGTCTCCCCACAAATCCCAGCTGGTCAAACCCTTTGCTTATAATTCCATCCTACTGAGGTTATTATGCCCATTTTCTTTCTGATTATTATTAATAATATTATTAATATATAATATAATAATTATTAATAATATTAATTATTATTGTGCTCTGCCACTTTGGGCTTGCAATATTCTCACTGATATCATGGAAATAAATCCCATTTTAGTTTCCCCCCCAGTAATATTTCTCCTAAATTGTAAACTCCCATCACAGCTTTTCAAAAGGCAGATGTTCATTCATTCACTCAATAATTAATATATTAATGACTTGGCAAGAAGTGTGTTTTCCACGTCCCCCCAGAAGGTGTGGTTAGGAGTGGCTGATCAGGCTGAATATGATAGCGTAGTCAAGACTTCCTGCATTCTTGCGCCTTCAGTTTCCTTCATACAGTTTACATCAAAATACGCCATTGATTCTGGGCAACTTTTAAGTCCGATTATAATTAGCCAACCTAGTAGATTATTCACTATTCTCCTGTACATGAGCCCATATATTAAATCCTGAATCCCTTGTCAATATATGTAGCCCAAATCAAGACTGTATTTTCTCCTTCTTTGTCTAATACTCTTAGAAATCATTCCAATACAAGCTCCCCTGACTCCCACTGATACATATTAATTAGTTCCATAAGTATTTCTCTGTTGAGGCTATCCACTCCCAGTGTTGACCTTGTACTTCTCTGTTTTATGTTGGGATATTCTGCTGAAAGCTGGGACTTTTGCTACAAGGCTAGAGACTGTATCAAGAGTAGGTTTGGATCTAAATGAGTATCTGAATCCCCTTGAGAGGGAAGGGAACTTGGTAAAGCAATAAAAAGCTTTTTATATGGAAGAAAGCTAACCTGTTCAAAAGAGGTAGTATGAACTGCCTCCACTGGCGAGGCAGGTTAAAGTGGGTGCAGAGTTCTTATCCTAATGTGTAATTCCAAATATTCCCATAATAATTCTCCTTTGTTACTAGAGCATTTACCTTAGAGCAAAAGACCTGGAGATGTTAGCATTTTAACTTCACAGTAATTAAGTCAGGTCCTGGATTTGATCCCTTGACTGTAGGAGGCAAGAGACTCCTTGAAATATGTCATAGAAGGCTTCTTAATTTTTATTTGTGTTTTGGAGTCAGAAGTTCACAGCCTGCAATTTATCTTTTCATATTATCTTTTCTTCATGTACCTTCATGGTTGTAATCAAAAAAAGTCATCTGACAATTCTATCCATATAATCTCTGTTTAACCCATAACAACTAAGAGCCACAGATCCTTGACCACTAAAGGCTTTTTCCTCTATCTGTACTTTATTCCACGCCACTGCTGTTGATTATTTGAATGACTCTGAAGCTGCAATAGATGATTAATTCCCATTTCCTTCCTGAAAAGTGAAACATTCTAGGACTCTTCAAACATATAAGCTGAAATATGTTTCAGAATTCTATTTTGAGAAAGTAAACAGTATAGTCAGTACAAATAAGAAAAGTAAAGAATGAGAATAATGATAGAAAAATTAAAAGTAGATAAAACGTAAATTAAAACAAAGTAATTAGCTCTGTATCTCAATTACTTCATTAAATGTGCAGGTAGGACTCCTCTACACCTATCTCTCTATAGAAAGAATGACATCCTCAGATTGGTGAAAATGCAAACTGAGCCCTATATTCATAAGAAGGAAAATGAGGTGAAAAGGTTGAAAAGAGGGGTTATGTTAAAAACAAACAAATGAACGAACACTGAGAAAATTTAACAAAAATAAAACGGAGTCACAAAAATACAATATAGATTTCATGGACAAAAACACTAAATAAAACCAAGCAGGAAAAGATGTGGAGGTTAAAAAATTGTTGAGGAAGAAGATGGAATGCACATAGTATCTATGGCACCTAAAGTTGTACAGCAAACTTCTAGAAATAGAGGATTTTATTTAAACTTCAAGCTACATGAACATGATCAGACAACTACAGTGAAAAAAATGTTTATACATCTTTCAGGCTGTATGACAAAACAGAATGAAAATAGACAAGAAATTTAGAGACATGTATATGTATAACTTATTTAACCCTCCTGGGAATAATTATTTTTTTGTGTTTGTGGACCATTTATAAAAATTAATCATATACTTGCCAGGAAGAAATCATTAATAACTTACCCCAAATAGCAATTAGCAGGCTATATACATATATATTGACTGTGATTGTGATAAAATTATGCTATAATAATAGTAATAATGAACTTGCCACAGAAATTATTTTCATAAAAAATCAAAGTTTTTCCTAAATAACCATTTAGCTGAAACAAATTATAAATTACTTTATGGAAATTAGGAAATATTACCAAAAATCAGAACGACAATGTCAAATTGTCCAGAAAGTAGTAATAAAATGGAAAATATTTCATAAGAAAACCTAAGGGAAAATGTTAAGTCTGTTTCTAGAGGGAATACAATGTCTTCAATAATTTTAATAAACGATCAGAATAAATGAACTGTTACTAGTAAATGATTAGCAACAACGAATTTAACATTTTCTTGGTGAAATTTAAATTAATGAACCAGGACATAATTATTCAGCAAAATCATTTATTCAGCAAATGTTTTTGGAGTGCCTACTGTATGCCAGGCACTCTTCTGGGCTTTGGGAAACAGCTTTGAATAAAGAAAGAAAAACTCTGCCCTCATGGAGTTTACATTTTGGAGAGTGATAATTGCTTTATTATAATTAGATAGCAATAACTGTTTTGTAGAAATTGAATAGAAAAGAGAATAAGGAAGAGTAGTGTTGCAATTGAAGAAAAGAAAAAAATGGTCAGTGAATATCTCAAGAAGTAGAATACTTTGGAGTAAAATCAAACTATTTGGAAAAAGCCATGCAACTGTCTGGAGAAAGTGCATTCTACCAATAAGCAGCATTTTAAAGAATAACTAATAGCAAGCTAATTCTTTAAAAATACCTTTACAATTTCAAGTAATGACTTTCAAGAATCAAGTTTGAAATTAAAAACAAAATACTGAACATAATCAGATTTAGGAAAAATATTATATAATCATTCATAATGAAAGTGCTAAAATAATCATAAAATGATATGCATATATAGGGCAGTAAATTCAAAAGAGATGGATGAATTTCTAGAAAATCACAGATTGCTTTGACACAGTAAGAATAGAAAATAAATAGAACAATATACAGAAGATGCTATAAAGTTGAAGTTCTACCAGTATTTTGGAAAGGCAAAAGAATCAGATATTAATGCTTCAGTTTTTCTGACCTCAAAAAGAAAATAAAAATTTATATAAAAATATATATTTTAAATTTATTTTAAAATTTGATTTAGACTCAATAAAAATCAAATATTCTATAAAACTAGAGTAATATAAGGAGCATGAAATTGAAATGGGAAAAATTAAAAGGTCATTATGTCAAAGACACTGGAAAGATGAAGTGATCTTATAGTTTTGACTGGATAGTATAAGTGGGAAATGGACACTTTTGTATAAAAGTTTGAAATTTTGGATAAATGCAGTTATCCATGATTTTTGGCTAATGTCCATCAACATTTAAAATGTGTCCATTAAACTTTTAGGAATTTATTCTACAGCAATACTTGTACTTTCTCCAAAGATGTATGTAAGTACAAAACTGTTTGCTGCAATACCCAATAAGTGGTAAAAATATAAGCATCTGTTAACGAGACTTAAATGAAAATTATCCATTTGAAAATCCAAATAATCAATTTAAACAACAATTTTTCTAAAACAAATTTTAAGTGACTATAGATTACACATAAGAAATGATAGTTCTACGTTGTTAGCCTTTTTCTATTTAAATTAGTATTTATAAATTTACTCAAATGCATTAAAATTCTGGAAGATTATACAAAATTTAAATAGAGCATAGCTTAGTGGAGGTAGAGAGTAAAATAATCTTTAAGGCTTAATTTTTAAATCTTTCCATTCACATTTTTTAAGTTTTAAAATAAGAATTAATTGTATAACTGAGAAAGAAAATAATTTTAAAAGAAAAGCAAAAACCTATAAGCTAATGAAAATAACTTAAATTGCACAATATTCCAGAGAAGTTTGCTAAAAATATGTAGTTTATCATTTGTTATTAAGACTTATGTCTGTTGCTACAACAACAAAAAATTACAAACAAAAATTGTAGAAGATAGAAATTTCATTTTCCTTTCTTTCCTGTACAACAAGGACCAGGATAAGGAATCCATGGTGATAAGGGGATATTCATGATGTACTCCAACTCTTCTTAATTTGTAGTTCTACCTTCCCTAAAGCGCTGCTCATATTCACATGGTTAATCATGTCTTCAGTCAAAGGGAAAAAGGGAATATGGAGGAAGAGGAGTGTATATTCATTCCCATTAAAGGCACAAAGGAAATTGCATGCATCTTTTTTTTTCTCACATCCCATTAGTAGAATGTAGTTACAGAGATTAGTCATGACATATCTGACAGAGAAGCTGAGAAATGTAGCCTTTAGCTGGGGTTTCAGGTACCCAACTACTAGGGCTTTTATTACCAGAAAAATGGTCGAAGGGATATTGAAGGTAATGTAGACTTCCAAATTTTATTGTAAAAAATGTTTCACATCACACAAGAGAAAGAATTGTGGTACTACTGGGATTGTAACAAGTATGTTAAATTAGCAGACATACAAGAGAATACAATTAGAATAGCTGTCAAAGTAGAAGTCAGTAATGTGGATAAAATGTACATAAAAATTAGCTCCTTCTTTCTCCCTATTTATTGCTTTGCCCTCCCTATTTCCCAAGTCTTTTAATCTCAATATTTTAAATTGGTGTTCTGAGATAAATAAGCAGACCACACTATAGGAAAGATGGATTGGTTTTGTTGGTTTATGGGAGGGGGTGGACTTTTCATGGTTCCTTTCTCTTTTCAATCTCAAGAAAAATAACCTACCTTTATTGATGAATACGTCAGTTTAGAACATAACTCTATAAGCTATTTATCCTGAAAAGAGATCTACATGGCTGTTGCATTCTGGGTATTCATTTATGCATCTGAGGTTCATATCAATATCCAGATAATGACTTTAAGGAAGGTATTTCTGAGTCTACAAACAACAAACGTCACTTTCCAATAAACATCATCTTCCAGTTTCCATCGGGTTTCCACTGCCTTTCAATTCCAGGAAAACTAAACGCCATTGATTATTATCAAAGAAGTAGTTGAGAAACATTAATTGTATTGTTATTGGATAGATTGTTCCATAAATGGAGATTAGGCCAAATTAAAGGGTAGGTTTCTTCAAGATTTTTATCTCCTTATTTATTCCATTTAATTATTCTATAAATTACTAAGAGAGGAGTGTTTAAACCATGATTCATAATACTAGATTTATCTATTTCTCCTATTGGTTCTGTCCATTTTTGTTTTATGTTATTTGAATCTTTGTTATCAAGTGCATGCACACTCAGGATTGTCATATCTTCTTATTGAATTGCTCCTTATATTATATATGTCCCCTTTTATAACTATTAACACAATTGATCCACATTATTTGTGTATATTGTATTTATAAAAAACTCAAAATTTATTTGTAACCCCAAAATCAACATTTGGGGGCTTTTTCCATCATTAGCAGACATATGCAGAGTTGCAAAAGAATTGAGTTGCCTGATATCCACATTCCCAGCTGTAATTGAACAAGGTGACATCTGCCTTCTTGTTTCATCTTTCATACACAAATGACCAGGGGATGGAGATCGTAGGGGACAAGGCAGTGTAGTTCAAGAAGCTCTAGCTCTGGGGCCAGTTGGATAGTGTTTTTGAGTCTCAACCTTGACACCTATTAGCGGACAGCGTCAGGCAAGTTTCTTAACAATTCTGAACCTTTTCTATTTTGTAAAATGAAGAAAATAAAATCTAAAAATCAAATTTTTTTTAGAATTTAAAATTATAATCTATGTGAGATCTTTGTGTATGTATGTTTATAAATATTAAATTTTCCTTAAGAGCAACAGCTCATTCATTAATTCAGTGTTGTGGTAGCTCTGTAGAATGTAATTACTACAGATAATGAGATTATCTGTATTTCTTTTTTTTTAGTGTCCACTTATGATATAAATGTAGCCAGTCTAGCTTTCTTTTGACAGGTATTTGCATGGTATACATTTTTTCAACCTTTTCCTTTAAACATCTATAACCTTATATGTCTGGTTGACAGTTGTTTTCTCTCTTCCCTCTGCCTTCTTCCTTTTTCTTCTTCCTCCTCCTTCTCCTCTCCCTCCTTCTCTGCATCCTACTGTTTCTCCTTCTGTTCAACCTGGCGATCTCTGCCATTTAACTGTGCATAGAACTTTTATATTTAATGCAGTTATTGATATGGTTGGCTTTAAGTCTACCATTTTGCTATTTGCTTTGTTTGTTCCACTTCCTTTGTTCCTCCCCCCACTCCATACCTTCTTTAGATTTTTATTTAATACCATGTTTTCAGTGAGGATTACTCCACATGTAGATGCATTTTTGATGTGTTCATGAGTGGAAGTGAGGTCAGCGTCTTCCTACTCTGCCACCTTGATCTCCCTCTACAATGCATATCTTTAACATAACTATATGCCTTCCTTACACAAGTATTCTTTGGTTCTTCCCTCTCATCCTTTGTACTATTGTTTAATAAATTTACCTCTGAATGTGTTTTAAATAATACAGTACATTGTCATTATTTTTGCTTTAAAGAATCAGTTATTTTTGAAGAAATATTTAGAGGGAAAAGAATCATATTTATTCACATTTACTAATTCCATTACTCTTCATTACAGTGTGAGGTGCTGAATTTCCACCTAGTATCATTTTATTTCATTCTGAAAAACTTTATCTTTTTAGTAAGCAGGTGAGAAGTTCTTCAAAGTTTTTTGTTTTTCATTGTTTTGTTTGAAATGGTATTTATTTTTCTTTATTTCGTGCAAAATATTTTTGCTGGCTATATAATTCTAAATTGAAGAATTGCCCCATCTCCCTTTCCCCAACACTTTAAAGATTTTTCATTTGTTGTTGGGGTGGAGGAGTAGAGTTTGTGTCTTACATCCAACAAGAAGACTTTGATCATGTTAATCTTTGTTTCCTAGTGTTTAATGTGTCTTTTTTTTTTCCATCTAACTTCTTTTAAGACTTTTCTCTTTTCCATGTCTTTACTGTAATTTGATTAGTATATAATTTGATTTGGTTTTCTCTTTATGTTACTTGGCATTTGCTGACCATCTTAGGAAGTTTTAGTTTTCATCAAATTTGTAAACATGTAGTCTATCACTTAAAAAATATATATATATTTATATATGTATATTTAAACATATAAAATTTAAACATATATAATTTATGTATATAAACATGTTATGTATATTATATAAATTATAATGGCTTATTCATATTTTACATAGATAAAGAATATATATATTCTTTGTTTCCCCATTTCAAAGGCTCCAATTTCACTTATATTAGACATTTGCTATTGACTGTTAAGTCACTGAGGCTCTGTTTATTTTTTTAATATATTTTTTCCCCTTAGTGTTTCCATTTTGAACTGTCTTTGCTATGTCTTCAAATTCACTGATCTGATGTTAATCTCATTTAATGTAGCTTTCATCTCTGACAGTGTGATTTTTGACTTTAAAAATCCATTTGGGGCTTCCCTGGTGGCACAGTGGTTGAGAGTCCTCCTGACGATGCAGGGGACATGGGTTCGTGCCCCGGTCCGGGAAGATCCCACATGCCGTGGAGCGGCTAGACCCGTGAGTCATGGCCAGAGACTGCACGTCCGGAGCCTGTGCTCCACAATGGGAGAGGCCACAACAGTGAGAGACCCGCATACCACACACACACGCGCACACACACACACACACACACACACACACACACACACACACACACAATCCATTTGGTTCTTTTGCATATGTTTCATTTTTCTTCTCATTATGCTCATTTTTTCCTTTATATCTTTAAGCATATTTATTATAGCTGTTTTAAAAATCTCATCTGTCATTTTCTTGTTTCTTTGCATGTGTAGTAATATATAATTAGATCCTGACACTGTGAATACAGTTTTTGTGTGCCTGGATTTTGTCTTTCTTTAAAGAGGGTCAGCGTTTACTTTTGTAAGGAGTTGAGTATTTTTCAGTTAAGCTTTGTCCATTGGAGACTTGTTTTTAAGTTTGGTTAGTGTATATTCAGAGCAGAGTTTTCACTAGGAAAAATTTAGTCCTATTACTATGGCATGAATCCTCTGTGGTGTCTATTGAATCCTTCCATCATTCAGTGAAATCTCTCTAGTCTGTATGGCCAAAATATGAGTATCTTCTAGCCCTGTGTAAACTCTGGGAATTATTTAGCTTATTCCTTCCTGACAGTTCTTTTTTTTTTTTAAACGGTACATGGGCCTCTCACTCTTGTGGCCTTTCCTGTTGCGGAGCACAGGCTCTGGACACACAGGCTCAGCGGCCATGGCTCACGGGCCTAGCCACTCTGCGGCATGTGGGATCTTCCCAGACTGGGGCACGAACCCGCGTCCCCTGCATCGGCAGGCAGACTCTCAACCACTGCACCACCAGGGAAGCCCCATGACAGTTCTTTTTCTCAGTATGTTAGAGTTTTACCCTAGGCATGCACAGATTAACTTTCTGCAACATTCTTTTAGGTTTCTTCTTCATGACTACAGAGTACCCTCCACTCTGGTACTCTGCCCTGAAAATGCCAGCTTTCCTCTTTCAAAATCGTACCCTCTGTCTTCTTAACTTAAAGAGACTCCTATGTATTTTCTCTAGATTCCTCCTCTATGCACTATAATCTGGAAGGTTACTTGACTAGAAAGTACTATTGTAGGGCTCACATCATTTAATTATAAAATCAATTGTTTTCTATTTTTTGAAAGAACATTCTCTAGAACTTGGAAATGAAGAAAATATGAGTCTAAGTTTATTTCATTTTTTAAATTATAGACTTTATCTCCTGACTTGAAAATAATATACTGTTAGAAATAGTGACGACACTTGTAGTACATAGCCAGAAAAAAAAAAGAAAAAATATTATGGAGATATGTTAGGCAGGTAATACAGATATTATTTTCTGGATTTGATGTTGCCTATGGCATTATCAAACTTTTTGAAATTTAAAACGTGTTTTAAATTTATTCTTTCATATTAATTAAATATTTATTTAATTAATATTTATTTATTTTGTTTCTAATTTTGTAGCATAATGTTATATTATTTTGCTTAAAAGAATGCCATTACATTGTAATGTTCAGTCCCATAAACCTGGACTTATATCCTAGTGGGTCATACACTCTTACCTGAGGGAGAAATACTAGGGAGTAACCTTGTTGGCAATGAAGGCCAGGAAAAGAGACCAGCAAATATTCTGAACATATATCACAATTTACTACAGTGTTACATTTCAAGTAAATGTGTCTGTAAAAATCTGATTGAAATTTTTATCCTTTTTTTAGTGAAACAGATTTTAATCATACATATTTTCTAGATATTATAATATTTTTCACAATGACTGTAATTTATACATGTAAATAAATGTATTTGGTGAAGCTCAATTCTGTTTGTATAATTTTTAAAGTTGTTATCGTTCATATTTCCATATAAACTCTCAAAAGTTCTCAATACTATATTAAATATTTTTAACTTGTGGTTTAATGTATCTATGTTTGTCTCATTTGGTTATCTAACTATTTCAATAAATATATGAATAAAATATTTTTACTCTTCTTCAAAGAATATAGTAAGCCAAGTGAGATGAGAAATGCAAAAAAGACAGTAATCTTCACTGTCAACGAGATAAGTGGGACGTGGTGAGGGCTACTGTGACCTGAACATTGAAGCTCCAAATTGGCTGGAGCTCCAGCCAGTTGTCACCATAAGAGAATAAGGGTTGGCTTTCTAGCCCTTTCTCAATAGAAGCCAAAAGGCTAGATTTTTATGTTACATGTCCTAGTTTTTTATGAAGATTTTTTAATGTTTTAATTAATTTATTTTTATTGAAGTATAGTTCATTTACAATGTTTCAGGAATATGCAAAGTGATTTAGTTTTATATATATATATATATATATATATATATATATACTTTTTCAGATTCTTTTCTGTTATAGGTTATTACAAGATATTGAGTATAGTTCCCTGTGCTCTACAGTAGGTCCTTGTTGTTTATCTGTTTTGTATATAGAAGTGTATATCTGTTAATCCCAAATTCCTAATTCATTCTTCCCCCACCTTCCCCTTTGGTAAGCATAAGTTTGTTTTCTATGTCTGGGTCGATTTCTGTTTTGTAAAGAAGTTCATTTGTATCATGTGTCCTAATCTTTACATGCTCATCTATTGAACATTATCTACTATATAATCATTCTCTACACTGAATTCATTCTAAGGCCTCCAGACTGTGACTTTGCTGTTCATGTGTCAGTGTTTGTAGGTATTTATCTTGTCATGGTTTTCTTAAATTGATATTGCTTAATTTGAAGAGAAATATAATTGAAGAGAGAGGCTCTGCTGCTAAATGAAAAATATCTGTGCAACATAGTTCTAGAAACTTGCAAACTTTTATTTCGTCATTTGTTATTCAATTAATGCTAGAATCATTGCTATTTCGATAGCTGCTACGATTTAAGTAGCATAAAATAATTGTCAAAATCTAATGAACTGAGTTACTATGTTGACAGATCAAAATGATCAATTGTGTCTCATATTGGAACATAACTTCCTTTTGACTGTTTCCTAATCTCAGTATGTTGTTATTACCAACTAACAGCCAAGATAGCCCATCAAGACATAAAAAGAAAATTCTGTTAATTATGTAACAAAAATGTTGTGATACGTCACTGACCTTTTCAAAATTATTTTTTTTGGTCAGTGTTTCATAAAGCATTTCTGTAAAGACATAAGAAACAACAAAAGGTCATTGTTTTAGACTATTTTTCATAAATGATTAAGGGAAAGAAACAGTTTTGCATTTTTTGCAATATTTTACAAATGATATTTCTCAGCGAAAATTTTTGAAAATTTTGTATTAAGTAGAAAGCTAATTAAATATACAGAATAACAATGGCTCAGTTCTAAAGCCCTTTGAATCTGCACTAGGATAACATAAGCCTTTGATGGGTTTGCATGTTAAAAGAAATCTGCCTTTTCTTTTTGATGTGAGAACTAGATTTTTCAGAACAGACTTTTGTACTTTCTCTTACTGGTTTAGCAAAATTCAGGTGAATAATTTTTATAGAAGTTTATAAAAAAGCAAAATGTTAATTTTCCAGATTAATTATAAAATATGCTTCATCTCATAGACATGTGAACACACATTCCTATGTAAAATCCTTGATTCAATAAATTTGTATTGAATGTCTTTCAACTACAGACACTGTTCAGGGCACTGGAAATACTGTAGTGAGCTGAGAAAAAGACAAAATTATGCGGTAATGAGGGTCCATTCCACTGTTGGAGACAGAACATTTATATATATGTAGATGTAATGAAATACATAAAGACCCAAAGGAGCTGAGAGAAGAAATTTCAAACAGAGTAAACAGCGATCATAAATGCTCTGAAGTAAAGGGGATCATACCTGGGGTATCTGAGAAACAAGGAGGTTGATTTGGTCACAGAGAGACAAATCACAAGGGCCAGGTTACACAGGGTCTTATAATTCATGGAGAGAGACTTCGAGTTCTATTCTGATATTCTAATCTCATCTACATCTTAACAAAATCACTGGAATTGCTATCTGAAAATACATGAAAGACAGTCAGGGGTAGAAACAGTGTACTAGTTTGAGTATTATATAACACCAAAGTGTGATGTAAATGGGGCTCTGGCCAGGATAGTGACAGATGGATAGTTAAATTCTGGATATATGTATAAGGATAGCCTGCAGAATTTAAATGAAGACATGAGCAAAGTGAAATAGCTTGCTGCATAGATGTCTGGGGAAGGAGTATTCCAAGCAGCGGGGATTTCAGTGCTCGTTGCCTTGAGGTGGGGATATGCTTGGAGTAAAGGGACAGCGGGAAGCCCACGTGGCCGGCGCAGAGACAATGGCTGAATGTTGGGAGCTTAGGAGGAGAGGAGGTCAGAGAAATAACAGGGGCCAAGTAAAGCAGGAAAGGGTTTGGTGCAGCAGAGAAAGAGAGGCATCTATGATAATAACAAGGTCTGAGGGCCTAAGTAACGAGAAGAATTGAGTTGGTACAAACTGAAATGGGTAAGGCTAGACGTGGCGTTGCTTTGGAGGAGAATCAGCCTAGTTGAGTGAAGATCAAAATTTGAAACATGGAAGTTTCAAATATGTTGATAAATATTCTATGAAATTTTCATTAGGAGGAACTTGTCAGACAATCGAGATATGTGAGTTAGCAGTATTTAGATGAGATCACATAGGGAGTAGGATAGAAAGAGAAGTGGCCCCCAGACCGAAACTTGGGGTTTCCACTAGTTAGAGAATGAGACGAAGTGGAGAGAGCCAGGGAAAAAAAACGGATTAAATCCTCATCCTTTTAAGTGCAACCTCTATTCCTACTGCTTTGATTTATTTTTGTGTGTTCATATGCAGATTTCCATATAATTTCATAAAGTGTTCTAGAACATATAAAAATATTTAAGTAATATTTTCAGAATAAATTTGCTCTTCTATTTTCCTGAAGTTTAAATGAGAAAGTAATTTTTAAAAACTGTTATCTATAGTTTTGGGAAGTGGGGGAAATGGGAAATGGTGCAGGGACTTCTAAATGGAGATCTTTTTATATTCTTCTTGAATTTTGGAAAAGAAATATATTATCCATTAAAAATAAAACATTTAGAGCTATGATCATATTTTTTTTTTTTTTTTTTTTTTTGTGGTACACGGGCCTCTCACTGCTGTGGCCTCTCCCGTTGCGGAGCACAGGCTCCGGACGCGCAGGCTCAGCGGCCATGGCTCACGGGCCCGGCAGCTCCGCGGCACGAACCCGCGTCCGCTGCATCGGCAGGTGGACTCTCAACCACTGCGCCACCACGGAAGCCCTATGATTATATTCTTAATGTTAACAGTAGCTGATCTTTTAAGACTTGTTTTACTTGTAGTGTTGTTCTACAGATGAAGCCCAGTTCTAGTCAAAAAAAAACATTTATGAGTTTAAGAGACAATCTGCATAAAGTAGTGCAAGTAGATTTCAAGTTTAAATGATTTCTCACATTTTTCTATGCTATATATTCAACATTTAAAGATTTATGCATTTAAAGATGGTTTAGCAAACTGTTTTCATTCTCTAAAAAGTCCAGTTATCTTTTCTAGTCATGTATTTTCTCTTGGTTTTGACTTCTTGAAAGGGTAGTAGAAACACATTTTAAATGCTTGGACTTTTCTACGTGAGGTGTTTTTAAAGGGAACAGACTTACGTCTCTATTTTGCATGCTTTCCACACGTATAAGCTTACTGCTAACTATTTTGCTGTTTAAATGAAAGACTGTACTGCCAATTAAATGGAGGCTCATGCATGCTCCGCTGCCATATCTTATTATCATCAACGTGAGAGGAAGCAGAATGCTGAAATTACTGGTTTTCACCTGCATCTACATGGCCTTATTATGCCCACCAAGGTGAAAATGTCAACTTGAAGAATGTAATTATATAACTTAAACTGCAGTGGTGGCAAGGTTAAATCCTTGCTTTACTGACCTTAAAAGCGACTATATCTTCTAGGTTTGGAAAAGTCTTTTGCTTATGAATTTGACCTCTCACTTTTACTCCCTCTCTTAAGTTTCTCTTAGATTAAATCTTCCACATGGGTGTTAATTCAATATAGGTTTTAGATTTTTTTTTCCTGTTTCTCTCTTTAATACATAATATTTCCAACAGAGAGAAGGCAGGTAGCGTATTTTTACATTTGACGGCTGACGTTTCAGATCAAATATAAAATGCTTTCGAAGATGCTATGAGATAAAGCAACCCAAGGTATTTGTAAATAATTTTAATTTTCAAATGTGATTCAGACTCCATATGGTTTAATACAAATATTATTAAAAATTGCTAAATATTAAATATCTTTAGTTAATATTTAATTATCTATTGGAAACTCAACTATCCCAACAATTCCTTTCACTTAAGATGTTTTTTAGTAAGTTAAACTCTGAATATTATAAAATTCTATTTTATAACTGTAGGGTTAGAAACAATAATATGCATTTAATTATAAATTAAAGATGTTATTTGAAATAATTCCTATTCTTATTAATATGTAATGGAAAAGCATTATGACTTTTAAAAACATACCTTAATAAGAGTATAATTTATTAAATATAACATTTACTTAATATGTACTCTTTGCTGCGCACTGTGGAAGACATGAAGCCATTTGCTCCAGTCAGATGTTATTACTGAAATGATGGGAGTAGAATTTAAATATATTGAAAAACCATGCAGATGAGAAACATGAATAATGTAAAGCATAGTAAAGAATTCAGCGAAAGAAGAGAGAACTTCCAGCCAGAAGGATCTATGAATGGTTATTAGATTATGTTAAGTGTTAGAACTGGTCTTGCTGGATAGGTCATTCAGGATGTAGGGAATGGGAATGATAAAGGTATAGATGTGGGAAAGTGTATCTTAGAGTCATTTTTTATATCTCTAATCTGATCATAGGGCAGGCAGCATTTGCCAAAAATGTTTGATCAAGATACACGTTTGAAAACAAAATGTATAGCTAGTGTACCCTCGGGCTATATAAGTTACAATGATAAACGGTAAGTAGCCAAAATATGGTCTAACAGATGTGTGCATTGTAACCAAAAAAAAGAATAATCAATTTATATTTTTTATTTACCTTGCAATAGAACAAACACATTTTAAAAGCTATTTTAGGGCTTCCCTGGTGGCACAGTGGTTGAGAGTCCGCCTGCCGATGCAGGGGACGTGGGTTCGTGCCCCGGTCCGGGAAGATCCCACGTGCCGCGGAGCGGCTGGGCCCGTGAGCCATGGCCGCTGAGCCTGCGCGTCCGGAGCCTGTGCTCCGCAACGGGAGAGGCCACAACAGTGAGAGGCCTTCGTACCACCAAAAAAAAAAAAAGAGTTATTTTATTTTAAAGAAAAAATTTTCAAAGATAAAAATCAACTTTAATTTTATAATGTATTTCTAAATGACAATATGCATATTTATTAAAAAGCTAAATATTTTAAATATATTAATGTATATTTTATACATATTTTCATATTGTATCCATATTCAATTAGAAATGCCCTCTGGCTTAGGGAACATTGGACTGCAGATATAGAAACAGTGAATATAAGCTTTTTATTTCAAAAATAGGAATTTGAAATGAAACTATTTCTGATTACATACTTATACCTAGAACCATGCTTATGCCTATACCTCTGTCTGTGGCTATACATGTATTTATGTCATCATTAAACTACAGGATATGATGTGTAATGGAATATCCGCCAGCTTAGAGAAAGCCAGAAAAATCCTTCCAGCTGGTGAATGGAGGGAGTGATTTAGAGGGAAAAGAACGGAGGCAGATGCTCTGAGTCCCTCATAATGTGGCACATGTGTGCTCATAAACTTAGACGTGAGTCTGTGTGTGTAGTGGTGGTGGCACCAGGAAGAAGACAAAAATTCCAAGCCCGTTAGCTACAGGGAACCTGCAAGCAGAAAGCGCTTCTGTCCTGTTTCCTATTACGCAGTGTGCTGAGCCTGTTTGCTCTCAGTTACGTTCCTTTCCTTCATGGCCTTTCCTTAGTAAAATTCAATGTGTAATTTTCCTCCATCCCCCATGAATCCCACCTGCACCACCAGCGACAGGACACAAAGCTTTAGAAAGTGAAGGCAGTCACTTTTTTTTTTTTTTGCACTTCTAAATTGAAATACACAGTATCTTTTCAGCAATGCTATTTCTATCCATCCTATAGTTCTTAATATTCAGAAAAGTGTTGTTCAATCAGATACTCATTTTTAAAGGCAGCAGTAAGTCATTGTCTATATTTAACCTTTTCTTGTAGAAACTTTCCAAAGTGTATTTGGTCCTATGTGGTAAATACTCATTGTGGACTCATTTTAGCTAGGAGCATTTCTTTCTTCCCCAGAAGAAAACAACGTGTTAAAGGAGGGTCATATCCCCTTTATGTGAATTGCCCCCTTTGACCATGCAGACTGATAATAGACTAGATAGAACTCTCTCCCATGTAAATCTAAAATTTGTAATTAAGCAACACAGAGATGACAGTTGATGAAATTGACATGTATTAATGGCAGCTAGAAGAAAAGTACATTTATCTATTAAATATTTATTACTATATCATGCACCATCCAGTGGAATTAGAACTAAGGTTATATTGTTTTTAGGAAGAATATATGTTCTGCACTTGTGTAGTTTACAATATAATAGAAGTCATAAAATACTAATAAGAAAACATAAATATATAACTTCAGGTTGTGGTAAACACTGAAGGAATTGGTTAAAGAACAATGATAAATAAGGTGGAAAACAAAAGGTCTACATTTTTCTATGGCGATTAGGAAGGACTTGCTGTGGTGACTGAAATAGAAGCTGAATCTGAAGTTTGAGAAAGAGCCTCCATGTAATGTCCATTCTAGAGAGAGTGAGAAGAAAGGTTTTGGTATGTTAGAGAAAACAGACAGAAGGAGTCCAGTGTATTTGATTTGAAGGAGTGAGAAAGAAGATGGAATGAAATGAGGTTGGAAATTTAATTGGGAGCTAGATCCTCCAGTACCTAATCTTGCCAATATTGAAATAATTGGTGATTTTGACAAATAGTTTCAATGGAATGGTGGTGGCATAGGCCAGATTGTATTCGGTTGTATGGTAATTGGAGGTTTGAAGGTGGGGACGTGCTGACGAATATTCTTTTTAGTTTAACTATGAAGAGAGCTAAAGAAATGGTTCAGTAACTAGAAAGTCACATGGGGGCAAGAGAATATACTTTAGAAGATGAGATACTAGAGAATATGGCTGCTAAAATCTCCACAATTCCTTTTATTCCTTCCATTTCTACATCTTGGTTCTTTGATTTGATGAAATATTATAAGTAGAAGACATAGTTTTTGCTCTGCTAAGCATCTCTCTAGAAACTACCCTCAGGCTAGAATAGCACAATTCGACTGCACCTGAAATGCCCCAAGCATATCATGAGTGAGTCTCTGTCGTCCTGGTAGGCTAACCGCTTTAAGCACTTCCAAGGGTAAACATGTAATCATAGTGGTTAAGTCATGGATAAGCGAGAGAGCAGACGACATCCATTAAGACCTTTTTCAAGCTTCATAAAAACAGGACAGCAAAGGGAAGGATCAAAGTAATACAGAGTGAAATTTATTTGAAATATGTGTTTGATTGAGGTGCTTCCAAAAGTCTTTAATGTTTGCACCTTGAACAGCTTAGGTCATGTTTTGTTTACTAATCGAAGTATGATTCTTTACTTTGGTCCTAGGGAAGTTCTCTTTGTTCTCTTTATTAGTTTTTTGGGGCTTCTGTGTAACAAATAATTCATTGTCTCACAGTTCAAGAAGCTAGAAATCCACTATCAAGGTGTAGGCCGTGCCATGCTCCCTCTGAAGGTGCTAGGGAAGGATCCTTCCTTGCCCCTTCCAGCTTCTGGCAGCTCCAGACACTCCTTGGTTTGTGGCAACATAACATGAACCTTCATGTCACATTCTCTGTCTCTTCACGTAGCCTTCCCTCTGTGTGTGTCTACTTCTGTGTTCAGATTTCCCATTTTTATAAGGACCCAGTCACATTCAAATAGGGCCCACCCTAATGACCACACTTTAACTTGATTACCTCTGTAAAGATTCTATTTCCAAATAAGGGTAAATTCTGAGATACTAGGAGTTAGGACTTCAACATATTGGTGGGGGCACAATTTGACCCATAACATCCTCTTATTCCCATGTACAAGGATGTCTTTAGCGTAATTGTCCCTGGCCTTGTACCTATTGCTTAGTCATTTTTCCGCAAAAAGGAGGAATGAAGGAATGAGATACCTGCTTAATGGCGACAGACTTGGGTTCACGTTCTTCTGGGCCTGTGGATCTGCTCTATTTAAAAGCCACCTACCTTGTGACTTTCTTTTTTTGTTTCTTCTCCTTACCCTTGGGCTAGTAGAAAGAAACTGCAGATCCCAACTTCCCAGTGGATGGGATCTTACAAATTGGCTCAGAGAGGAAGCAACAGGTAGAACATATAAACAGCCCCATTAACCCCTCCTAAGCCGTTGTCTTTAAAGAATTTTATGATAATAATGGTTGTGTTTGGCTCCCCTACATCTGACGCCTGTCAATTTATCAATTAGTATCACATTTCTACAGAGAAAAATGTTGATATAATTGACATTTCCTTTGAAAATGCAGTTTAAGGTCCAAATGTTTGTCTCTCACTTTGGCAACTCTCTTTTTTTAATCATCGAGTCATGAAAAATTAGTTTGCGTGATGCATATGATCTATATATAATATACTTTGACTATTATAATTCCTGAGGATATAAGATGAGACATTAAATTTCAGTGATAGCAATTGCATACAACTATAGCGTAGCTAATAACAAAGTGCATTAATGCATATATCAATATTATTTCAAATTGATCTGTTTTGTGAATTTATTTTCTGTTTTCATATGCCATTACTAAAAATATAAAAAGTGTTTATTTTTTACATGTAAAAATTACAATGTGTTTTAGAAGGAAAAGTTTCACTGACATTTATTCAAAACTAAATATCTCATGGAACACATATTTGGTAATATGAGTTGAAAAAAATATTTCTTATATCATTGAAAAAGTACAACAGCCACCTCTGTGGTAATTGTAAGAAAATGAATAAATATCATATCTAATAAAGATTTTTAATAACCACATATATGTCTATAATTGAGAATCCTTCAGAGTATTCAAGGTGGACAAATACATAACCTCTTTAAATTGAAAGTTAATTGAAGCAATTTGTAAGATCCCTTATTGTTGCACTGTCCAATAACATAGCCAATAGCCATATGTGGTTATTTACATTTTAATTAATTAAAATTAAATAATATTAAAAATTCTTCAGTCACTTTAGTCATGCATGAATCCACAAGTGGTTACTGTCTACCAAATGAACAGAGTGTAGACTATAGGATATTTAACATCACAGAAAGCTCTATTGGGCAATGCTTCCTTAGACTCTAAAGAGTTCATGGATTTAATTGAATATTGATTCTTTAAATGATTTCTAACAAATCAGTTGCTCATAAATGTCAGTTATTTCAGGGTCCTTTCCTTACACTGCACTGGAGCGCCACCCCTAATGCTAGCTCACACTCTGACTCTAGTGGGCGCCATCATTTTAGGAGGTACATGATACATTAGTTCTTTAGTAAGGAGGGATGGCAGCCAACATCTGCAGCGGCTCTGGACATGTGTGCAAAGGTATAAGGAGATGTGCAAGTTTTCTCAGAGGATCATTACATTATGCATTTTGTTTTCAGCTCACGTCCTAAAACACAAATGACCATCCTTTTAGATGAAACAGGATAATACCATTCTCTTTGAAGGATGACAGAAAATGCAGAGCACAGAAAGAAAATAGAAAAGTGACAAACATTTAGGTCACAGAGAATAGCTGGACAAATAAAATTAATTCTAAGCTAGACAACCAGCTTTACAAAGACTATATTGCGAGAGAGCAATGCTGCGAGTAAAAGGCAAATGTGGACTTCTGTAAATGTAAAGATTAGGGACTGTTCGCATCTATATCAAAGGATTCTAAAAGACATTGGTATCTGAGGGAAGAGGTGGGTAGTTACAGAAGATTCCATATAGCACAGAGAAGATGAACCTGAACTTAAAAAGAACCAAAACAAGAGAAACTTATACAGATGACTATTAACTGGCCATTATTAGCTGATCTTTAATGCAAAGAAACCAGGTGTTTATATATAAAAAAAAAATTTAGTAAATTTATTGCCTCTTTAAGTTTCTGTATGTAGAGTATGTTTGGGTTAATGTGTAATTTACATCTATATAATTTTGCTAAGGTTTTATTTTTAATTAGTTATTCTCAATAAATTATTTCATATTAGAAAAAGGAGTTAATTTTCCTGATACACGCCCACACAACTAGGAGAGTGAGCTATACTTTATTATTAAAAATAAAAATTTTCCTCTGGAACAGGAAACGCCAATCCTTCCCTAATGATTTTTAGAGAATGACTACTTCTTTGTGGTATACTGTGATGTATTATGCTATACAGTGTTCAGCACAATAAATCTTATCGAAGTACTTGGGTTTTGGAGTCATGAACTCTGAATTTTGGCTGTGCTATTTACTACCTGTCTGACCTTTGGAAATTACTTTAATTCCATAAAACTCAATTTACTCATCTGTAAAATAATGGTAATATTGCCTATCTAATTAACTTATAATATTTGAATAAGATGATTTTAAATCACTTAAAAAATATTCTGCTACAAGTAAGGAATAAGTAATACACTTTAAAAAATAGCTCTACATACAAAAATGTTTTAAGTTTAAAATATTGAGTAGATGCATATCTATTTATGCTATAGTTATCACTCACATTATTGCAGCAATTATAGCAAAACATATTTTGTTGTGTGACATCAATTATTTGGGAAGGAACTCTTCTGGGACTTTGGAAGGAGTGTCTTGTTGCATTTCTCGTCTTGACCCACAATGACAGATAAATCGGGTATTTCTTTATTCTCCCAAGGTCATTCCTTCCAATTGTGCATTTTACTTGGTATTCAGGTTTGCACGCCATCCTTTGAAGTCGTAGACTTGTCTTATTCCTGATAGATCTTAAGCTTCTTTTAAACTGGAGTGAAGTTTGGATAACAGTTCTAATCACCAAAGAATTCCTTCCAAACAGTGTGATTTTTTTTCTCCCTTGTATTCCATAGACTTTACCTTATAAAGGAATAATAGATGACTTTTAAAATGTACTCCTGATGTGAAACTTTAAATTTGAAGACTTCTTAAATTCTAGTCATTCTTATATGATGTTTTGGGAGGAAAAAAGAAAATTAAACCCTAGGTCTTAGGATGATTTCCAATATTCAACAACAGAAAATTTATTTATTTGACATATATAAAAAATGTTTTTAGAATACTTTGTTTTACATATCATTAAAGGAAATTAGTTTTTCCTATTATCTTTGTGCTCTAAGAATACTGAAGAAAAAATCCCGTCTGCACTTCTTCTTAGTTCTAGGTTGCATTTATACTAACCAGGAAAGTCTTCAAAATATTTAGGACATAATTTGAAACCACAATTTTTGAATTATTTTGTATTTCAGCCACTTCCGTTTATGGAAGAGAATGCCAGAGACTTAGTAAGGGTTATATAAGAACTATGCTAGAGCTAGGATTCAGACCTGGTTTAAGGGTAGGGATGTATGTGAGTATACAGGTGTGTATTATTCTTTTCTTTCACAAAAAGCAGCATAATAAATACGTTATACTACATGTTGACTTTGTACTTAACAAAATATATAAATATATAATATATCCTGGATATCACTGCATATCAGTTCACAAAGACCTGCATTTTTATGCCTGCTTTATACTTTTAAATGTGTTCTTATTTATATTTATTCACAGGTAGTTTATTTTTATTCAAGCCTCCCAACAGATGATTATTTAAGAGATTTCCAATGGTTTGCTATTACAAATAATGCCACCATAAAAAATCTGCTAATATGTTATTTCATTTGTATGGAGGTGATTCTTCAGGGCAGATTGCTAGGATTGAGATTTTAATTTGCTCCTCTGACAGAAGAGACCTGTACAGGGGAAAGATACTAGGGAGAATTGATTTTAACCTATAGAAGTTCCACCTGTACCTTCTACCAAGTAAACTCTGGTGGTGCATAGGAAACCCCTCCTTTGAGAATGGTTTCCACTTCTACTTAAGGTACTTCCTGGAGGCTACAGTGGGCAGTATCTGAATCATCTGAATAAGGATTTCTGACTTATCATTTATCCATAAACATTAAATCCATGTAGGGAGAAAAGTTATTATTTACCTGACCATGAAAAAAATAAGCAAAGATGAAAATTTTATACATTCTGATGACAACAAAAGTATGTTTGCTTATTGACAAACTGACGATGAATTAGGGCTTTTATATATATAAACGGTAATTCCTGTATGGTTTCAACAAAAGCTAAACCTATCAGCGATAAACAGAATCCTCTTAAATGGGTTCTGACATTGACATTCATGGTTTCATAACCTTTCATCTTGAAGATTCCAACAAGCTTTGTAATATTTTCTAAGCAACTTATGAAAGACAAACCAAAGCGATTACTGTAACACACTCAGGAATAAAATGCTCAACGCTACACAACTGTACATGACGGCAAGTAAAGCAGCATGTGACATCTGATTGAAACGACCTTCAAGATCTGGGGAACAGGATTACCCAGCTTGGAATCCAGCCAGGCGAAGGATACAGAATTTAGAGTTATCATACAGGATCCTATCTGCTAACGCAAAGCATCAGCTTCCGTTGTTAACTTTCTGATAGGGAGGGTAAATGTTATGTATATGTTATGTACACACACACACACACACACACACACACACACACATAACATATATGTACAAATTATTTCAACACTCTGCATAGTATAAGGGATTTACTTTTCATTACAGCTGCGACTACAATTAAAAACCATTGCTTGTGGGAACTTCCCTGGCCGTCCAGTGCTTAGGACCCACGCTTCACTGCAGCGGGCACAGGTTTGATCCCTGGTCAGAGAACTAAGATCCCACATGCCGCGACATGGCCAGAAAAATAAATATAAATCGAAACTAAAAAAAAGAAACTTTACTTATGAAGAGACACTACCTGACGGTATTGAACCTGAGTTGTCTTCTTTCATCGAATCCAATTAATTTTCTTTAGTGATTGGTTTCAAATCGGTTGACACAAGTTTTATTATAAAAAATAATCAAAAATGGCATGCCGTCTTCACTCTGGATGACAGACTCTAGGTCCATCCACGTCTCTACAAAGTCAGAAAGAGAACAACAAATATCGTATATTAACGCATGTATGTGGAATCTAGAAAAATGGTACAGATGAACCTGTCTGCAGCGCAGGAAGAGAGACGCAGACATAGGGAAGGGATGTGTGGACACAGTGGAACGAACTGAGAAATTAGGTTTGACATAGGTACACTACCACGGGTAAACCAGATAGCTAGTGGGAACCTGCTGTATAGCGCAGGGAGCTCAGCTCTGCGCCCCGTGACGACCTAGATGCTTGGGATGTGGGGGAGGTCTAGAGGGAGGGGATATCCGTGTACACAAAGCTGACTCACTTTGCTGTACAGCAGAAACTAACACAACATTGTAAAGCAACTATAGTCCAGTTTTAAAAAATGATAATTTTCAGATACAATCATCTTTAACGGTTTTTTTGGTTAATATTTACAGAGCTATCTTAGTAGTAGTAAAAACATATTTTAAACTTTGGATTTCAGTAAATGAGCCCACTTTTCTGAGCTGAGATAATTTGTGTAACCAAGGGGGTTCACTGTGTCCTATAATTCATCATTTACTCATCAGTCTCATTAGTCCACAGAGTGAATGCTCACCTCAGGGAGGCTCTTACTGGCCCAGCTGGGATGGGGTGGGGGAGGGGAAATAAGCCCTGGACAGCTCAACAAAATGTCATGCCATCTTCCAACACTTTCAGGAATCTCCGTCAGACCTGAACTGGTGAGTTTCTGAACAAATACTACGAAATAAGATTTTAAATACTTGGACCTAATATATACCACCGTTTTGAGGGATCATTCTGTTTGCTGTGAAAAGACCGGCTGGATCTAGTTTCCAAAACTTCCAACAGAGCTGAGTCTCTACAGCTATAAAGGAAGGGTCTCTTTGGTGACTATCTGGACAATTTAGGCAGTAGAGATGATCAAACGTGATTATCAGGCCCCCAGACGGGAATGAGAGTTGGCTGCTTAAATTAACTACCTCATTTGCTAGGCTCTCCTTGACCGAGTGCTTTGTAAATTCAGCATCCAGGAAGAATGATATAAAGGGCAGCGCAGTGCAGCCGCAAATGTTTAGTCTCTGACCCTCATTTTTATCATCTTAAAATAGACTAACGCCTAACTTGCAGGGCTATTAAGAGAATATTTTCGTAACATTTCGGCCTGCGGTTAGCACTCACTGAATATTTGCCAAACAGATGACCTCACAATGCTAGCTCACAGGACGTTTCTGAAGCTCCTAAAGGAAACCTAAGTATATTGGTTTAGGGAGGCACGTATGTTAACTCTTTGACACAAGCTAGTTTATTCAAGTTACGTAACCCACTAAATTGTCTGCGCGTGCCCTGGGTATTACATCGCGGCTACGAAAAGTTGAAGTTGCTGAGAAGAGAAATTCACTAAGAGGAGCCCTTCAGCTGGGGTGGGTGAAGAGAAGCAACATGGAGAGAGAGCAAATTTTTACCAAACTGAAAGACAGAGCCCAGACATCTTCCGGATAATCTGGTCTATAGTCTAAGTTACAGAATAAGACTTCCTCTTGATGAGTGCCTTGCTGACAAGCATTACAACCCAAGGGAAAGAGCAGATCCTGTGCACAGCTGTAAACTTTGTGTTTTTGATTCTGTCACGTGGGAAAACTCTGCTATACATTTCATTCCTTTCAGAGAGTTAATACCTAGGCTGTTTTCTTTAGACCAGCAAAAATTATTTCAAAACATATTTTATTCTTGTTTATCCTGGAAACTCCTGTTGATTTTAAAACCAAGTTTACTACCTATGATTTAGGATAAGGATAAAAGGTCTTTGCTCATTTAAAAAAAAAAATGGCATGCAGTAACAACTTTTTAAAAAACAATTTTCATTACCTATTTTCTTATCTGTATATGAGTAGTTTATATCATTTCACATACATATTGTGAAGTACGATTTTGAATGAATATATTTTTATTCAAATATTTTATGTGAAATTTAAATATATAATCATCTAACCTTTAATAGCAACTCTGGGTTCCTATTTCGCTCGAGCTAACTATCTAATGTGTTCAGATTTTGAGAGATTTTTGTTATTACTTTTCATCATACTGAATAATGCAGGGCAACAGATGATCTCTAATAAGAAAGATATATAATATTTATCCAAATTCAAATATTAAATAAGTCAAGACATATCCTGACATAAATTGTTCAAGATAGAAAACTGAGTCTCAGGGGAATTATGTGATGACCTTAGCATTAGCTAGTGGCAAAGTCAGGAGTTGGATTTGCATCATTTGCTGGTTTTTTATCCATTACAACACACTTCTAAAGGAAAAAAAATCTAGTTAAATAACTTTGTTATCCATTGAACTACTCTAGTATAAAATTCTGTAGAAGAGAAAGGTTTTGAACAAAAGCTTCATACTATTCATTTTACAGAAAAAGCCATGTCAAGTAGGTGCTAATGAGAGTACTGTTTTTAGTGGAAGGTGCCATCCGTCTTACTTTTCTTTCTTCAGTTAAGTCTACCCATAAAGATAATATTTCTACATTTATAAATGCCATCCTCAAAGATCAGACACCATGAATATTAAGGAAATACAAAAACTAACTTCTTGAGCAAATTATAAATGAGTGGTTGAAGCAGGGAGGGCGATGAGCATTGACGAAACAGGTCAACAGCATTGCAGTTCAACGTGGTTACTTAGTATAACATTACATAGGATTTTGTAGTTAAAGGGGTTGTTCAGATTATCTCAAATTTGTGGTTGTTCTTAAAAGAGAGGAGTAAGAAGAATCACAGCGAGCAGGACAGCCTATTGTTATAGTTCATCAAATTCAGCCTCCCAAAACAGAGCTGCAGGGAGCAGGCAGAGTATAGATCTAGGATAGATTGTGGTCCACAATATTTAACTGATAAATCCCAACTGTGATCATTTCTTGCAGTAATTATAATCCATTTGTGAGATGACATTAGGCCCCCTAGTTTACTAGAAAAAAGGCATTATATTATGTGAACTCCTGCGGGTTTTCTATCAATGCATTATAATTCAAAAACACATCCATGGTCAAATAAATTGCATAAATGTTGTTATAAAACAGTCAACATAATGAATAGATTTAGAAAAGGATAATATATACCTTTTTCAACCCAGAAACAATCTAGCCCTTTATTCATAAAGCTCTTCTCTTGGTGCGCTGCATGTTTTGGGTCTTGCTCACTTTCTTTTTAGTAATAATGTTAGTGAAAGAGCCTGTACCATCTGTAGACGTATAGATGAGGTCAAATCCAATAGAGAATGAGAAACAACAGTTTTCTACCAGCCTCTAAATTGTGGAGAGATTTACAGTAGGTTGTTAAAGAAAATATACCTATTTTGTGGGCTATTCAAAAGTATGTTTTTCATTATTGATTTGAGGAAATTATTACAAAAATGAAAACATTCTTCTATAGTGAGAGTCAATATAATTTTGTTGACATAATGAGAAAACCTTATTTTTAGTGGTCATGGATTCCAAACCTATCTGCTAGATGGTCCTTCTCACAGCTTTTATTTTTTTTTACAGCATATGTAACAGTGAAAATGGTAACTCTTCAGAACCATGTGATTTTTAAGTAGGATTAGATTACTAATTGGGATCATCAAGAACATAGGGCTTTCAAGAACATTGTTTATCAAAGCAGGGATGCAGCTTATTGTTTCTGAATTTGTAAAAGCTAATTGGGTCATGGTACGGTTTCTGCTCTGTGAAAGACAGAATTCTAGGTAATCCAAGCAGCTTGCCATGGAACAGATGGTGAGAAAGGGACATTAGCATCCACATTTTCAAATGAAATATTTATATTAGGGGGAAAAAATCTAACTTCTATATGGTAATTTATGACCTGTGACAACCTGGAAAAATTTTTACTTTGTTAATTTCCACTATTTCTTACATACTGGTAATCAACTTTTTAGCATTAATTATCAGTTCTCCTATGCTGATCTTATTCTTCCTACAGTTGGATCTTTGTTTACTAGCACACTTGTTAAATATGTTTGGGAACTCGATTGAAACATGTTTCTATAGCTTCCTTTTCCTCACTGAATGTATCTAGGGTAAACATGCATTTAGAATTGAGCCTCAGAGATGATTTACACAGGGGGGTGGATACCCATTTTTCTTGATGTCTAATTCACAAATGATCACAGATAACATGAAGTTAATTATTTTTGAGTTTCCATGTCACTCCATTTAAGCAGGCAAGGAAATTATCTCATTATCCAGTGTTAATAAGGCAACCTTAAAAACCTACAGAAAAAGATAAACGTCAAATGCAATGTCAGGGCTACAAATCTGGAACGGTATCTATAGTTTAACATGTTGGGAAAAGAGGAGCTTGTGTACTGTGTACCACGTAGTGCTAGATATTCCGTGTAGGATTTGCTTGATGTTCTGGGTCCCGTCAAGTCCCATCAACTCCAGAACTTGCTTGGTAGCATGCAATATAAACTAAAACTCTTATGTATAGAATGCTTCTGTGGCTTAGTCCCTAATAATAAATGCAGTATAGTCCTTTGGATGTTCAAGATATAATATAAGAGTTCATGACCATGAACAACATACCAAAACAAAAACAATAACCCATGTCACGTGATAAGAAGCTATACCAACATCAATACCGATTCTTAAACAACATTATCTGGGTAAAATATTTCAGGAATGCTACCATCTTTATTTGTTCCCAGACAGAGAAAGGAGTTTTCAGCATAGTTCAGGTGATTGTAGAGATTAATGTCAGCTCCTGCAAAGGGGAATTGACATAGCCTTCTACTTTTAAACTACTCTGTGGTTCATAACTGTCATATTTAGCTTTACTGCCTACTCTGAGTTCTCTAAATTGAGTTATAAGAAGACAATGGATTGTGAGAAAAGTGTGATCTTGGAAGTACTGCAGTAGAATAGTGGTGAGGTCAGGCAAGTATCAAAGTGACCTGAAGATATGACCAATGAAATTTATAAATTGTAGTGATTTTTCCATCTTTTATGAATCCATTTATCCATGCCTACACATTTCCTATTTGTCTTTAAAATTCTTTTAAGAATTATTTTACTTCAGAGAATGTTTACACTAACAATACAGAATTATTAAATTACTGACTTAGTGTTATTAAGCTATCCCAATATTAAGAGATTTTAATCAACAAATTTGAGAAGAAAACCATCTTCAAAATTACACGTTCTTTTATTTCCTTTCATTACGTACCATATAGTATGGAAAAAATGTTCTGGAAATGTATTGTGAAATACTTTTCCTCATTTCTGTGTATAATCTAGGAATTTAAAATATTATTAACTGACATGTTAGTAGTATTAAAATGTTTCGGTAATTATTCTATTTTAATTTATATAACTTTGTCAAATAGCCTATTCTTATTGTATAACCTATACTCACTCTCTCCTACTATTTTAAAACAGAGAAAAAGTTGCATTTCTAGTGATGATTGTATAAGGAAGAAATTTCAGTTTATGTCAGTTTTAAAGTATTCTTTTATGTTATTATATGTTTTCTAAATAATAACTCAGTATTGGGATATTAGTAAGTTGACTAGAGGTTCACATTTACTTTTATTTGAAAATACTTGATAATTTAAATTTAATCACGATGCTTTCTTAAACTACTTAAAGTAAGACTAGAACAGTTTGGGCCACTATCGTTTGCAGTGTAAATGAATACCTGAGGATTTTTACAAGTCATTATAATATATGGGCAGAAAAATGGTTGAATATAATGTGTAAATGGTAAGTTAGTAATTGATTTGTTTTGTATTTAGTATTTACTTTTATTTTCTTAATTTCTTGTTCCAATGAATTTTTGAGGTTTATTAAAATAGAGCTGAGCTAAACACAGTGGAATACTTAAATTGAATGAAATCGAACTGTTGAATTTATACAACCAAAATGATAGTTATTTTATAAATCCATGGATTTTTTTTCTTTGAAAAACAATGGCAGACCTGAAAGTAAACATTAGCTATGAAAAGAAATGCTGTTGTAAGTAATTCCACAAATGATCATTTTATAATCTTCTATAAAGTAATCATAGAACTGATGATTTTATGAGACTATCTCTACATCAAAGATCCATAATCCTATGTCCAACACACTCCATTTTCAGTAATTAGATAACCTGAGAGTTTCCCATTCTCTCTGTAAGTTACCAGTAAAGAAATAATTGTTATTTGATGAGGAAACAAAATAATTGTACCAAGCTGATATCAGCCTAACATTCTCTCCCTATCTCAAATTTTGATATGACAGAATCAAAATATTATGTTTTAAAGGTAGTAGACCACCTTCTCCTCGGGATAATTTACAATATCTTTTTCTATAAACAAACACGTTTATTTGGGCAATCTTTCAACATGCGCAAAACCCTAAGAAGTCATGTCACTAATGGCGCTTTAAAATTGATCTAAGTTTTTTCGAAAAACATTTAGATGATCGCAAAAGACAATGCAAAGTTGTTTTCAACTCACTATACAGAGAGACCCTAAGTAAGCCTTCTGTACAGAGGTCTTTATGAAGGTCTGAGTGGAAATTTTTCCTCTTAATACACCTTTGCTCTTTGCAGTAGAGCCATAAGTATTTGAATCAGTGTTACTTAGTTTCTCAACATGAACAATCAATATTCAAATATAAATATTAAATGAGTATTATGACTGAGGCCCTTACTTTACAAAGTTGTTGTACAATAAGCTAAGAAAGTGCTTTAGAGATTAAAAATATTGTAAAATGTAAATTTTGCTTATTCTTAAAAGTTATATCTATCTGAAATTTGCACATTTCTCTTTTGCCATTTTCCCTTCTTCTCCAGACTCCCTGCAGTGTTTCAGAACGGTTGAATTTTAAATTCTGTTGTCCAAGAGATCTTTAAATTGTCTTATTTTGCACAAGTACTAATGTAAAATGCAGAAGGCTTACAAAACCTCATAGAATTTCAAAATCACTGCACGGATGGTGGAGTGGGTTGTAAAGTATACCAGTTGCCATTAGCGACTAATAAGAAAATCATTTTTACTTGGTTTAACTAGGAGCCCTCACCTGAGGACAATTCATCAGGCTTAAAAAGGATCAGAACAGACAAAGCTGCAATAGCAGCTTGATGGCTCAGAGCAGCGCTCGCAGGAATGGAGGCTCCCCTTCTTCAGCTCCCCATTCCATCTCTTCACTCTTTCTCCTCCAGAGTTGCTTCTGCATGTTCGGTTTTAGTCCACTTACCTAAGCATTGTAGGAAAAGGAAAATAAGAACAATATAAAGATGAGGAAGAATATGAAAGATCAACTGACGGGTTCCTTTATATCTGACCCAAATTCTAACCTATAACCCGGTTTATGACAATTAACAAATAAAATAAATAAGGACTTAAAGGCATGTTTTTATCTATCTATCTATCTATCTATCTATCTATCATCTATTTATTTATGGCTGCGTTGGGTCTTTGTTGCTGCGCACAGGCTTTCTCTAGTTGCGGTGAGCCAGGGCTACCCTTCGTTGCGGTGTGTGGACTCCTCATTGTGGTGGCTTCTCTTGTTGTGGAGCATGGGCTCTAGGCGTGTGGGCTTCAGTAGTTGTGGCTCACGGGTTCTAGAGCGCAGGCTCAGTAGTTGTGGTGCACGGGCTTAGTTGCTCCGTGGCATGTGGTATCTTCCAGCACCAGGGCTCCAACCCGTGTCCCGTGTATTGGCAGGCGGATTCTTAACCACTGTGCCACCAGGGAAGTCCCAGCCATGTTTTTCTTTGTACGTAATAATTTTTTGACTGACTGATAAGAAAATTAATCAAATTAAGTCTACCTTACAAGGAGTATTGTGTTGACCAAAAAGTTCGTTCAGGTTTTTCCGTAAGATGTTACAGAAAAACCTGAATGAACTTTTTGGCCAACCCACAATGTATTAGCATGGTTCTGACAGTTTAATAGAGAAAAAATTAAAATTAAAAAATTTTTGCAACAATAGTTTAAATATCTTAATACAGCAATTGCATGTTTGAATATATGAAGTGTTTTATCACAAAGATCTTCTTTAAAAGGGAGAAATTTAAATGACTATAACTTTAGAAAAAAGAGCTAAAATTAATGTGATTCATACATTTCTCCTCCTTTCTATACAAATTCGACTTCAGTTTTGTGCTCAATAAATGCTTTTAGGGAATGCCTTGGAGATCCAGTGGTTAGGACTTGGCACTTTCAATGCCAGGGCAGGTGCAGCCTCATGGTGCAGCCAATGAATAAATAAAAATTTAAATTTTTTAAAATTATAAACAATTTAAAATAAATGCTATTAGTGTTGTAATAGTAATCTTTCAGTGATTCATAAGGATATATAAAATATCAAATATTATAATCAAGTATTTATTGTATTTTAAGCAAACTGCAGATAAATATATTTGCATCTACTTGTAAGTATATAGCTATACAAATGATGATGATTATACTTATAATAAGTTAATTATGCAGATTAATTGTTACCAGATACATGCTAGGCATTGTTCCACCTGCTGGGAATAAATACAGATGAACTACCTGCCCTCTTGAAGCTTACATTCATATGCTTAAACTATATCAGTGAACACAAACTACTTAGAAGTTGAATTTACTGTTTCCAGTATACAACAAACCTGGCAAAACGTACTACTCATTTTATATGTACATAAGAACACTGGAGCAGTATGTTAAGTTTTCAGGATTATTTATCTTTTTATAAAAGAGTCTAAGATACAAAACTCTCCATACAGAAATTTATGTTTGCACATATTAAAATATTAGCTTGGCTTGTGAATGTGTTAATCAATATTCTGAGAGGTACATTTTGTTTACATTTATATTAGTGGAATTTGATATTGCTAAAGAAAAATCTACTTGTTATATCCCATAAAGGTAACTGTAAAGAGAAGTAGAAAGAAGGTGGAAAAGACAATTTTAAGCTAGAAAAAGGAAAGGATATTTTTACTGAACTATATTTGAAAGCAATCTTAGAATTTCATTAGTTTTCTATAGCTGTCACAACGAATTGTCATAAATTGAGAGGTTTAAAACAGCACAAATGTACTGTTTTGGAGTTTTGTAAGTCAGAAGTCTGGCACAGGTCTCATTAGGCTAAAATCAAGATTTTGGCAGGTCAAGGTTTCTTTGGGGAAGCAGTCAAAGAGGATTCATTTCCCTGCCTTTTCCAGCTTTTATAGGTTGTCTGCATTCCTTGGGCCTTAGCCTCGTTCCTCCCATCTTCAAAGCCAGCAACATCTAATCTCTCTTGGGTCTGTCCTGGGTAGTTAAATCTCCCTCTGACCACAGCCTGATAGGTTTTCCAGTTGTAATAACTCGTGATTATATTGGGCCCATTTTGGTAATCCAGAAAAATCTCCCATCTTGAGATCCTAAGCTTAAGTTTTTAAAGTCCCTTTTGTGTTATAAGGGCAACCATATTCATGGCTCCTAAGGACTGGGACTCAGACATCTTTGGAAGGCTATTATTCTGCCTACCACAGAATTATGGAGCCTCCTCTCTTTATTGACCAACAGGACAAATGAGTTACCAATTCATAAGATCATTTCTGCCAGGTAATTTAATAAATGAATGACAAAGACAGAATCAGGATTTAAGATATTAATTGGATCCATTTTTTTTTTAGTATTCCCAATAAATTTCGAATACAAATCTGGAAGGCGTTCACATGAAACAGATCTACTTCAAATATTTGCCTATTTTTTTAGATCTTTCATGATGAATTGTTTTAACTTTATCAAAATGCATTCTTATTGTAACCAATTAAAAATATACACTACATATTCTTAATGTTTTTTAATTCATTCTCCCAAAGCACATCTCGTCATTTCACTTTAAAGCTAAACACTGTTAACGGCCTGATATGTATCTTCAACATCCTTTTTCCATGCTTATGCAAAATATGCTGTGCATAAATTATGATTCATTCTTTTTATACCTGCTCAACATTCCATAGTTTATATATATATATATTTCAGTCTTCCCCTATTAATGAACATTCATACCACTTAGTGTTTTTTTTTTTTTTTTTTTTTTTTGCGGTACACGGGCCTCTCACTGCTGTGGCCTCTCCCGTTGCGGAGCACAGGCTCCGGACGCGCAGGCTTAGCAGCCATGGCTCACGGGCCCAGCCGCTCCGCGACATGTGGGATCTTCCCGGACCGGGGCACGAACCCATGTCCCCTGCATCGGCAGGCGGACTCTCAACCACTGCGCCACCAGGGAAGCCCCACTTAGTGGTTTTATTCTTTAAAGGGTCATTGTTGATTAAAATTATATGTACTTAATTTGAATAAATGTTTAATAAAACAAAATTAGTCATATTTATTACTCCTTTGAACAACCAAACAAAAATCAATAGAGGAAATTTCGGTGCAAAATATTCTCAGGGATCTATCTGTTGGAGCACTGAGGACAATCTTCTCTCCTTCCCTCCTTTTCTTTCTCTTTCTCTCTACATATATACATATTTTTAGAATATGCTAGTGTTTTTTGGTTCCAAGAAGGAAAATAAAATTTTTTAAAAATTAGAAATATATGAAGTATCTCTAATAATAATAATAAAAAAGGATGAACAGCTAGACATGGGGAGAGACAAAAATGAAGCTTTTCTAGAGATTTTTGTACAGCCTAAGACAGTACTTGTGTCTCTAATTAGCACAGATGCAATTGATAAAAAGCTAAATGGTGACAGTGTAATGCCTAAGTGAAATTTGTACATAGATAATTATTTCTATGCAATGAAATAGAAATGGCTGAAACAGAATTATAATGTTTATCAGGAAAGACTATGTTAGCAGCAGGAATACTTTTTTCTCTATCAAAAAATGAGTACCTATACTCTGGATGCACTAGTTTAAGATCTCAGTTCATTTTCTCACCTCCCATGCACACCTGAAGAATAGAAACCCTGGCACATAACTCCACTCCCTCTACATTGTCAGCACCCACCAGCCTTACTCTGGTGGAAAAGGTGCCATTATTTTCACTCCATTTCATTTATGCATTTGGGATGCTTGCCTGATCAAACTTATCTCACAAGGTGTAGATTTTTTTTTTTTTGTCAGTGCCTGGCTTAGAAAGTTGTGTAGGCTTTGATTTATCTGCTCCAACTCTATCGTTCCATGTAATGTGTAACTTTTAGAGCATAGATTTAGTAGAACTTGAATTTTTAAGAGTCTCTGAAGGTAGTGCAGCCCTGCTGACGCCTTGATTTCAGACTGATGAACCCCAGAACTTTGAGAGAATAAGTTGCTGTTGTTTTAAGCCACCAAGTTTGTGGTAATTTGGTACCAAGCCACAGGAAACTAATAGAATTTTGCTTAAATTTACAGGAGAAGATATCTTAACAGCTCAGTTAGCCAGAAGGTGGTAGGATATCCTGACTGAAAGCCTTTCACATACCCTGGAATAGAAGAAGGGCGTTTCCCAAAAGGAATTTAGGGAGAAGACACACACATACACATGCACACACACACACACACACACACACACACACCCCAGATGATAAAGGTATTCTGGGAAAATGAAATAAGCAAATAGACAAAATAATTCTGCTGAATTCATAAAAATTCATAAAATTACTATTAGTTTTGATTATTAGCATTTGCAGAATTCACATAATTTGAGATGTATCCTTCAGAAATATCTTCTTCGAAGTACATAGCAAAAACTAGTAATATGGTCAAATCCTTAATATCTGAGCCATCTATTTTTAAAATAACACCTTGATATCATTTTATCCAAGAGTTATTTAAAATGTATTTGATTACTGTTAGCTACATATTTTAATGATATTTCTTGATATCAACATGATTACTGACCCAAAGGTTTGACATCTCTTCAATAGAAGATTTCATCAAAAGTGTCATGATCTTAGACTCACTATCCAAGGCAGTTATATTATGTTAATCTCCTAGGAAGCTTTAAATAATTTTGGATTGGTTTCGTTGATTTTGATATTCCTGTATTGTTTATAATTCAATTCTCTCTTCAGCTGAAAGAAAATGCTAGCGATCAATGTTAAATATTACTATAAAAATAATATTTTCATATCTTTTTCCAAGCTGTCTCTCACTCATAACACATACTAAGATTAGAATCATTTGTATCTCCCAATTAAAAAAAAAATCATTCTAAAGAATGTAAGTGCCTCCTATACTATTATATTGATTACTACTTGCTACTCATTGAATAACTGTAGTTGGGGTTATGAAATAATATTCTTTATTGTCAAGGGTAGTATAGAAAACTTAGAGTATGTATGTATGCCAAACCTCACAAGTATTTCAGGAGATTTTTAATTTTCCTTATTAAACATTTTTATTTTTGATATACATCAAAGCTTCCTCTTTTAAGTATAAGTATTTTATCTTAAAAAACTATTTACATTTAAATATACATCAAAATATAAACAAAAATAATACCAAAGCCAATTTTTCTCCAAAACTTATATGTTAACAAAAAATTTTCTGAAGTGGAAAGGCACCAAAGCATAACCACACATATATAAACAAAATAATAAAATAGATATTTGCAAGTTATATAGACTGAAGATATTCAATAAAGAGACAGTTAATTATCAAAATAGAACTTGTACAATTTCAGCCAAACCACCAAGATTCACACATCTGAGCCAAAAATAGAATTTTTAAAGTCCACATAAATTCAAAATTATTCCCATCCCTTAAAAAATGTTGATGCTTTCAGGGAAATATTTTGTTTGTAGTGCCATATAACACTAGTTAAGGTTTGTATACCTAAATTCATCATGGAGAATTTTTTGGAAGCCAAGACCTACTCTTCTAGTTAAGTCTGGTACAATTCTGTAATAAATTTCTAAAGATCAAGTGTGATATCTGGTTAACAATATGGTATAGAGTCATTGTTTTCCAAGTCTCACAGATGTCCTGACTTCATTAAGATGACACTGAGGTTACTATCGCTACATGTATTTTAGGTGAAACCAGTGGACAGGACTCCAGATACCCAACCTACTTCAAGCTGAAAACACAACAAAACAAACAAAACAAACCCACTCTTATATTTTTCATATTTTATTGGCCTAATGGTCATACTTTAGTGTTTCTAAGATTTTTATTAAAATTTATTTTGATATAACATGTTTAGGAAAATGTGAATTACTCTAGAATTTTGTTTATGCTAAGAAATAAACTTGAAAATATAACTTCTATATTCTTTCAATAAAAAAGGGGGATGATCTGTATTAAAATATAAAATAGGTGTTACAAACCTAACTCCCTAAAATATATATCTAGTTTCCAAACCTAAAAAATAAGTGGTAATTATTTATATGTTGATTTTAAAAGACCAAAGAAATAAAACTATCTTTAAAGCTAACCAGAATGTAGGAAATCATACTCATTAAAGCAAAGCATATTTTTTAGAATTATTTTAGGTGGAAATGATAGAGATACCAATGCAGTAAGTTAAAAAAAACAAAAAACAGGAATATACACTCTTTCATGCCACCAAACTGGAAAGATCAGGAGACGTTTTGACCTTGAAATGACTGCATCCAGAACTCAACCCATGTTTCTCTTTCCCTCCCTCTGCTTTTGTCCTTGCTTTCCATCTCTGTATTTCATGTTGGCATATGTCTAATTCATAGCTTCCGTCTGTTCCGTTGAAACTGAGATTTCTACATTTTGCAGAAAAATAGGACCACAAACAGTTCTGTGGTTAAATCCTTTCTCTTTCACTCTTTCATTCCTTCTTTCAGAGAGGAAAAAGAAGTATTTCTGCTAGCTTTGGTGAATGGACGGAGGAATGTGGTGAAGGAGTCTGATTGGACTGGCTTGCTTATCCCTGGTTCATAAATTTTGAAGGGTAGGATACTATGATTGGTTCAGTTTGTATCATTCACTCCTCTTTTGACGTCAGGTGAGAGATGGTATCCGTTCCGCTAAAAAGGGGTGGAGTGTCAGACACATAAAAATGTAGCAATTGTATCCTGGAGCACTACCAAGTTTCTTATGATGAGCAAATCAAAACTGTATTTTACTGTGCTTTGATGACCACGGACCTCAGAATTTCACTTACTCAAAGCAGCAGAAAACACTCTCCATTTCACGTTTCTACACGGACAAGAAGACACTGTTGGCAAGAGCCTTAGATATGTTAATTCCCTTTGGGACATCTTTTAGAAATTTATCCTAAGTTGTTAATGTTAGGTAAATATACGCTTACCTCCACCACCACCCCCTTTTTTTAAACACTAAAGAATAACTCTCGCAATGCAGGAGCAGGTAATACATTTGTATAAGGCTATTTTTTTTTTTACAAGAGAACTTGTCTATAATAGATTGGACCTGTTCAAAAAGTGCTGTTACAGGTTTGGGTCAGTTTGAATGGCCAATACACATTTTCTTCACTGATTAGATATTTTAATGCTAGATAAACATCAATTTCCTCTAAGGTCCTTGTCTCAATCCTTCTTATGAATTTATTTCTTCATTCCCTACCTTCTAAGCTCTTCTATATAACATTTAGTTAACATAATTTGCTACTTTTTTTTTTTCAAATGGTGGGAGAAATCTCCTTTCACAATAAAAACATGTCACCTTCTTACAGGGTGATGTCAGCATGAGAATGTTATTCTGATTAGTCTTCTGAAAATGTCACTTTAAAAATCAGGTTTTCAAAAAAAAGTTATTTTTCTTTTACAAAGTAGGAATAGTACCTTCTTCTGATTGCTAAGTTAACAGTTTTACTCACCTTGTCTCCATTAGCCTCTTAAGGATTAATTTTTAAACATACCTGCTGTGTAAAGCCTTTTTCTTCTTTCTAATTTGATTCTGAACACGTATCTTGAGCTTGAACAATGAACAATGGATACTTGATGGTGGGAGCAGATAATAGTGTCCTGGAAAGATTTTAAGGACTTGACTGTGTCTCTCAGAGTAGGCTTTAACCTAGCACCAGACAAGGTAAGATTCAGAGGCAAAAACAGAGTAAAAAGATAGAAGGGAAGGTGACCTAATGAGTCACACATTGATACAGAAAATTAGGAAAATAAGAAAGAATAAATCCACCCCTTCCATAGTTTGCCAAATTTTCAATTTGTTAAAGTATTCTTATAAGGAGATTTTATTTTTCTTGGCATGTATGTATGCTGTTCAGATGAACATGACTGGCAAATACTACAATTTTTATCAATTTCTCTATAATCATGGTTTGATATAAGTCTGTTACCTCTGATTATGTTATGTTCAGATTTTACAAATTTGGAATATTATTCTTTTAGCTACATTGAAACTATTAATGGCATATCCAAAATTTCATTACAAGAGTTTGAGTAATAAGGGGGTTTCCTATAACTGACTTGGCTGCTTATTTTTCTAAGCCATACATTTTACTGTCACCTTTAATTTTATTATGAGCTTATTTTTGCTAAGCTAAAATGATCCTTGTTTGTTTGCTTGGTTATGGGTTTAAGGCAATTGAAAGTGTGCCACTGTCCAAGGGGCAGGGCCAGGGGAGGAAAAACACACACATGGAAAAAAAAGCCTGTTTTTAAAAAAGTAAAGGTAATAATTGGTTGATAAATTCTGCATAATTCTCTTGAGGAAAACTTGCTGCCTTAAAGGTAAAGTTTACTGTTCCTTGGAATGTTTCACTTCCTTTGACTATGCCCAGGATACACACCAAGGAATATATCTGATAGTAAGCATTATAATGCTACTACCTGCAAGTTACTGCAGAAAGATTGCTGATTAATGGCTACTAAAACGCGTACCTTTCTAATCTCATTTATGAATAACTTGGGAGATTGTAGTCCGAAGCATTGGTTCAGAATAGGAAAATGTCCAAAAGGCTTCTGATCTGCCACTCTGCTCTCCTTCCTTGAAGGTGGTAAATCATTCCATAAAACCTTACACTGATAAAATAGTTAACTGATGATGATTCAACTAAATTAAGAAAACCCACTGCCCCACCTCTGTAAATATACTGTACCTGCCCCCACTACTACCGCCATCCTCTCTATGGTCCCATTCAAATTTAGTGAACGTATCTCCCCACTACAGATTCTGAAATCCCTCAGTTAATGGAATTTAGGTCTGAGGACTTTGTTAATCCATGAAGGGCAAAACAAAAATGAGGTATTCTCCTAGCACTCAACACAGAATAAAAGTTTTTTGAAAACAGAGCTGGCTAGAAATTTAGACTGCATCCTAGAGACTATAGGTCATCATCAAATAAAAACAAAATGAGGTAAACTAGTGTAGAAAACAAATGTAGGAGTCAAGATGTTAAGTTTGGTGAAGAAAATTCAGGGCCTGAGGATGTTAAATAGATTTTGCTCAGCCTGAAATAATGGACTGCTCTGTGCTTTTTAAGAGCAATTATGTTACTTTTATATCAAATACATGAGGATCATACAAACTTGGTGTATGAGAGAAGTGACAAAACGTGATACTTTAATTATTGTATCCACAGATTCTTTTACTACAAGAGTCACTCAACCAGGGAAACAGATTGCCTTAATGGTTATAACATTAAAGATATAGCCCTTAGTTTGTACATTCTTTACTTATACCAACTGTGGAAACACTCCTTTTGGAGACAGACCTCCCAAAATACACAGGGATTAGTATAACCTATTATATTATAGTTAACTCAAACTATTATCATCATCAGGCTATGTGTCTAAAACCATATGAAACCACTATAACCCCTGATTATTTTATACAGTGTAACATATAATACCTGAAATTAAAAGACAAGATTAGGGGCTTCCCTGGTGGCGCAGTGGTTGAGAATCTGCCTGCTGATGCAGGAGACACAGGTTCGTGCCCCGGTCCGGGAAGATCCCACATGCCGCGGAGCAACTAAGCCCGTGAGCCATGGCCGCTAGGCCTGCGCGTCCGGAGCCTGTGCTCCGCAACGGGAGAGGCCACAACAGTGAGAGGCCCGCATACCGCCAAAAAAAAAAAAAAAAAAAGGACAAGATTAGATTTTTAAGAGGATAGAATTAAAGTGTTCTTGAGTTTTGTGAGAAATTTCCTATTACCTGAACACTGCTTAAAGCCTTGTTTTAAATATTTTCTTAGAAATGCATATTACTTCAACTCCTATAAAATGAGTGTTAAACCGAAACTTTACCCATATTTCGCAAAATAATGCGCCATTATCCCAGCACTTTTTTTTTTTTTTTTTTTTTTTTTTTTTTTTCGCCGTATGCGGGCCTCTCACTGCTGTGGCCTCTCCTGTTGCGGAGCACAGGCTCCGGACGCGCAGGCCTAGCGGCCATGGCTCACGGGCTTAGTTGCTCCGCGGCATGTGGGATCTTCCCGGACCAGGGTACGAACCCGTGTCTCCTGTATCGGCAGGCGGATTCTCAACCACTGCGCCACCAGGGAAGCCCTATCCCAGCACATTTTAAAAATATATGACCGGGGCTTCCCTGGTGGCGCAGTGGTTGAGAGTCCGCCTGCCGATGCAGGAGACACGGGTTCGTGCCCTGGTCCGGGAAGATCCCACATGCCGCGGAGCAACTAAGCCCGTGAGCCATGGCCGCTGGGCCTGCGCGTCCGGAGCCTGTGCTCCGCAGCGGGAGAGGCCACAACAGTGAGAGGCCCGCATACCGCAAAAAAAAAAAAAAAAAAAAAAAAAAAAAAAAAAATATATATGACCGTTAGAGAATCTGGATCACTCACATATTTCTAATAATAATGAAAATAGTATAGCTACTCTGGAAGACAATATGGAAGTTTCTCACAAAGCTAAATATGTGTTTTCCATCTGACCCAGCAATTGCACTATTGGGTATTTATCCTAGAGGAACAAAAAATTATGCTAACATAAAACCTGTATAATTAGTGTTAATAGTAGATTTATAATAGCCAAAACCATAGAAATATTGTACTTTTATAGGTGAATAGTTAAAAAGACTGTGACATCACACCACAGAATACTATTCAGCAATGAAAAGGAACAAATTATTGATCCATGTAACAACTTGGATAGATATCAAGGGAATTATTCTTTTTTTAACTTCTTATTTTATATTGGAGTATAGTTGATTAACAATGTTGTGTTAGTTTCAGGTGTATAACAAAGTGATTGCATTGTACATATACATGCATCTATTTGTTTTCAATTTTTTTTCCCATTTAGGTTGGTACATAATATTGAGCAGAGTTCTCTGTGCTATACAGTAGGTCCTTGTTGTTTATCCATTTTAAATATAGTACTGTGTACATGTCAATCTCAAACCCCCTAACTATCCCTCACCCCAACCCTTTCCCCCAGTAACCATAAGTTCGTTCCCTAAGTCTGTGAGTCTGTTTCTGTTTTGTAAATAAGTTCATTTGTATCATTTTTTTAGACTCCACATATAAACAGTATCAGGCGATATTTTTTTCTCTGTCTTACTTCACTCAGTATGACCATCTCTAGGTCCATCCATGTTGCTGCAAATGGCATTATTTCGTTCTTTTTAATGGCTGAGTAATATTCCATTGTGTATAAATGCCACATCTTCTTTATCCATTCATATGTCAATGGACATTTAGGTTGCTTCCATGTCTTGGCTATTGTAAACAGTACTGCAGTGAACACTGGGGTGCATATATCCTTTCGGACCATGTTTTTCTCCGAATACATGCCCAGGAGTGAGATTGCAGAATCATATGGTCGCTCTATTTTTAGATTTTTAGGGAACTTCCATACTGTTCTCCATAGTGGCTGTACCAATTTACATTCCCACCAACAGTGTAGGAGGGTTCCCTTCTCTCCACACCCTCTCCAGCATTTGTTGTTTGTGGATTTTTTGATGATAGCCATTCTGCCTGGTGTGAGGTGCTATCTCATTGTAGTTTTGATTTGCATTTCTCTAATAATTAGCTATGTTGAACATCTTTTCATGTGCCTCTTGGCCATATTTATGTCTTCTTTGGAGACATGTCTATTTAGGTCTTTGGCCAATTTTCTGGTTGGGTTGTTTGTTTTAATGACATTAGGCTGCATGGGCTCTTAGTAAACTTTGGAGACTGATTCATTGGTCATTTGCAAATATTTGAAAAATTAATCTAAGTGAAAAAAAGCCAATCTCAAAGGCTATATACTATGAGTCCATTTATATAGCATTCTTAAACAGATAAAATCTTAGAAACAGAGAACCAATTAATAGTTGCCAGGAGTTGGTAGGGAGCAAGATGGCTGTGGCTATACAAGGGCAGCACAAAGAATCCCTGTAATGAAACTCTTATGCTATATCTTATTGTGGTGTATTCATACGAATCTACAAATAAAATTGCATATACATACATAGACACATACACACATGAGTGCATGTAAAACTAGTGAAATCTGAATAAGGTTGTTGGATAGTGTCAATGTCATTTGACTGTGATAGTATACTGCAGTTTTGCAAGGTGTTATTTACCATTGGGAGAAAATGGGTAAAGGTATGTGAATCTTTCTGTATTATTTCTTATAACTGTCTGTTTATCTGAACGTCTCAAAACAAAATTTTTAAATAATACGTCTTTTAGAAAGCAAAAATGAGTTCTCTGAAGGCTTGTTTGTGACTCATGAAAAATGTTATATAGTTTAGGCTGCCCAGATACTTGTAAACTTTTTAGCTTATTGCAGTAACAGGAACTACAAGAACAGTACAGTATAGGCTGTAAAATATATGAAATATTTGAAACAGTCCATTAGCCAGGCTATTAGATTCTGTGGTAGATTAGATTATTGTTCCACAAATATTTTTTTCCTTCCTCTTTCCTCTATGGACTTTGGCCATGTGACTTGCTTTGTCAAATGGATTGCTAGAAGAAATGTGAGGAGAGGCCTGAAATGTACTTGTGTGGTTGGGTTTGCCCTGTTGTACTTCTGTCCTTGCCATGAGAAGAGCGTGCCCCAGGAAACCCACTGGTCCCAGGAGAATGAGAAAGACAAGGAACAGACCTGAACCAAACCCATGGTCAAGAATTAATCACAGCCTTAGATCAACTGAGCTCCAGCCAAACCACCACAAGAGTGAGAAATCAAAGTTTGATTTGCATGACACTTGTTTAGAGCAGTTTGTTATATAGCCTTATTGTGGCTATAGTTGACTAATACAGAACAAATAATTAGAATAGATTTCAAGATACCTTACCGAGATTATGGCTTAGGTAAAGAGAATGTGGTATAGAAGCATATATCATAACTGACAGTTATCAAATATCTGCTTTTTCAAAGTTGAAACTGACAGTTTAAGTACAGATCTTGCTATTCTTTATCCTTTTCTCATACTTACTAGTGCTTTATTTTCTCTCTGCCCCAAACTTCATAGGGTTAAAAAATGTCTTAATGGAACTATGGCTACACTTTGATTTTTCATTGAAAGTGGTACAGCAATAAGTTCATTAACAACCTCTATCCCTCAACAATTTGATCTCAGTTTTTCCGCTGATGTGTCAGGAGAAGAATAACTTTGTCAGCTTTTGTTTACTGCAGTGTCACTAGTACTTAAGCATTTAATAAATATAAATATTTATTGAATTATTATTCAATTTCCCATCCCCCTAGAATTGTTTGCTAAGTTGCTTTTAGTCTCTCACTCCATGCTTTTGTAGTCTGTATTAGTGATATGAAAACTGTCTTTTTCTGGAAAACATTGTTGAAATTTTTGTTTATTGTGCTACCACATGTAATCACCAACATGGCAATTTCTATCAATTTTTACTTGAAAGGAGACAAGTATTTCTTACTATGAATCAGCATGCTTTTATCCACCGATAAAAGAAACAAAAAACATTTCTCTAGTTTGTTTTGGCTTCTATGAATATGAATCCAATTTAATGATCAATAATAGTAAGTCCATAGTGCTGCTAAATACATAAGAAGCCTCTTTTTAATTACCTTCATTTCTTTTAACTAAATGAAATAAAATATTGTTCTACCAAATAAAAATACTTGTAAATAAATCACAATCTAGAATTATTGAAATTTATGAACTATTATTTCATCAATTTATTATTTTATCCTTCTAAAATATACTTCTGAAGACCTGTGTCAGAAGGTCTTCAGAAGTACTTACTGTCTTCAGGGAAGACTGAAAAATAATGTCTTATATGCAAATAAATGATTATGTGATTCTTTAAAAAGAGTAAAATACTCTTAAGATAACCTGCTGGGGAACGTGGGTGTTTGGAATAGATATGGGAGTTATAATAGGGCAGAATGTGGTAGACTTGGATAGGACAAGACAAAGACAAAGGAAGAACTTGAGGGAATTTATGGCTTCCAAAGCAGAAGTAGCAACAGGAAATCTTTAAGCTAAAAAAGAGCATGGATTGCTCCAATAACAAAAAAGGAGACCTGGACACTTGTGTACTAATCAAGGGACTATTGTTTGATATAAGGTTGAAAAAATAAACGGGTTGAGACATGTAAGCCCTGTTAAGGATTAGGGTTTAATTCTAAGTACTTTATGAATCCATTGAAGAAATTTAAGGAAATTACATGATCTTATTTATGGTTTCTTAATGTGGCTATCTATTGTGGGGAAAAAAGATTGGCTCGAAGTAAACAGGAAACTACTACAATCATCCAGGTGAGAGGTAGTGATTGTCTGAACAAGGCTGATGGCAGAAGCACATTTTATTTCATAAAATGTGACCTAGAATAAGTGATAGTATAAGTAACACTAAATAAAACTACTAACTTGCATATTTATTTTATTCCATGAGGTTAAAGTTTTAAAATAATTTATGGTGATGAATTCTGAATATATATTTTAAAATAAACTCCAGCCAAATTAAAAAATGTAATAATAATGCAAAAACTTACTTCAATGAAGTCTAAAACAATTATCAGGAAATTTTAGTTAATAGACATCAAGTTAATGAATATGGCACTTAATATACAACTCATGATTAATATTGGAATGTGGTGGCAATCAACTGAATAATGCTGCTATAATGTAAGCACTTGGATTTTATCTGTATTGTACAACTCCAAATAAATTTTCAGTTTATTCAAGAATTACTGGCAAAATATGCATGGATAAATATAGTAACACCTATATTTTAAAAGAAAATTTAGATAAAAAGAAAGTTACTGGTATGTCTTTTAAGCTTTCTTGAATTTATCTGAAGGAAGAAATAAAGAGTAAAATTAACACCATTTAAGGGAACATTTATAATTCAGACTTTCGGGGATATTTTTACCTCTGGATTTAGATGTAGAAAGATAAATACTGGTTGAAAGTAAATGTGTTAAACTACAGCTATTTAGTGAACAGAACAGTATTTTGGTAAACAGAACTTTTGGTTTAGTCAAATAGACTGATTTAATTAGTTCAAAATTATAAAGCAAGTGTTGATATCCTCCATTAAGAGGCTCTAAAAGAGGGGACTCAAATAGAATTTCTACATGATTTATGTTTAAGATTCAGATTATTTCCTATAGGGGAAAAAATGATTTAACTTCTGTAAGCTAAAACTCAGGGCTTTTTTACTAGTAAAGGGGAAAAGCTGGAGGATTAAAAATCTATATTATATCCTCAAGATTGAAAGAAAGTGCTTAGAAATATATTCCCCATGCCACCACATTTAAGTGCTCCAACAATCACAGTGAACAAATTTATAATGAAGGAAATAAGTGAAGTATCATAAGAAGCATAATTTGCTTAGAACAAATTACTAATGTTGATAACTGGATGAATACAGGATTGCTATCTTCAACACAGTCGTGACTAATTTGAAGTTCAGAGTTATTTCTTCAGAGTATGTGTACTTTTAATTTTTTAAATACATTTGCTATTTGGAAAAGTATATCTTGTGAGACCTTTGAGTATATATAGAAAGACTCAAGATGGCTCTTAATAGCAATGTCTCTATAGAGATTTATCTTCTGTAACTGAACTTAAGATTTTACTTCTAGTCTTAAAATAATAACAATAATATTAAATACTGACTAGAATTCTGTTAGAGGTTTGTCAACTTATGTTGCCATATAGAATGAAATACAGAATTAGACAAGGAGGTGAGGAATATCTGGAGTAAACTGAAAAGACCTCCACAGAAGTTTCCATATTACTTAGGCAAAAAGGCAATAGACTTATGTGGTGGTTAATTTTATGTCTACTTGACTCTCCATATATACATGTATACATAAGTATGTATATAAAATATATACACAATGTATAGTATATACAATATGTATATATTTTATGTATAACTTTGTATAATTTTATGTATAATGTATGTATAATTTTATGCTCTAATAAACTTTTTAAAAACCATTTTTCTATTATTTTCTTGGAAATTAAACCCTTTTAATTTTTATCTACCATATACATAATGGTTACTGAATACTTCACAATATGTTAATCTACATGTTATGATGCATGTATACACTTTCAGGCTGTATATACCCACTGTCACAAATATACACAAATGCAGGAAGGGGAAGCTATGAAACTGTATAGGGCTGTATTTATACTTGTCTAAGCTTAATGCAGGAAATTGTTCTAATTTCCAACAGTTTGTCTAAACAGTTAAAAAAATAAAACTATGAACAGAGTCCAAATACAGGATTCTTTTGAAGAGAATTTCTAAAGTATACTTTTAAATGTAGTTAGTTTTACCTTTCACAAAACTGGGTTACAAAATACTTTTGTTTTACAGTGCATCCTTTGCTAGGAAGTCTCATTAAAACACATATTCTGTATACACACACACACACACACACACACACACACACACAGAGTATGTGTATATACAAACGTCCACAACATACGCTTTGTGGAATATGAACTCCTCCAGAAATACTTCCCCCTTACACTCTATACAGACATATTCTCTTTAAAAATTTTAAAACTATATTGTAATATTTTCTAACATCTTCAGTATCTTATTTTACACTCATACTAAAGTAGAACTAGAAAAAATAATACTTTAAAATACTTGCTGCATTAAATTGAACCTAAAATGTGTGCATTTGAGTTTTATGGTATCCAGCCTTATATTTAGGTCTTTAATCCATTTTGAGTTTATTGTTGTGTGTGGTCTAGGGAGTGATCTAATTTCATTCATTTACATGTAGCTGTCCAGTTTTCCCAGCGCCACTTATTGAAAAGACTGTCTTTTCTCCATTGTATATTCTTGCCTCCTTAGTCATAGGTTAGGTGAACATAGGTGCATGGGTTTATCTCTGGACTTTCTATACTGTTCCATTGATCTATATTTCTGTTTTTGTGCTAGTACCATGTTTTGATTACTGTAGCTTTGTAGTATAGTCTGAAGTCAGGGAACCTGATTCCTCCAGCTCCGTTTTTCTTTCTCAAGATTGCTTTAGCTATTCAGGATCTACTGTTTCCATACAAATTGTGAAATTTTTTGTTCTAATTCTGTGAAAAATGCCATTGGTAATTTGATAGGGATTGCAATGAATCTATAGATTGCTTTGGGTAGTATAGTCATTTTCACAATATTGATTCTTCCAATCCAAGAACATGGCATATCTCTCCAACTGTTTGTGTCATCTTTGATTTCTTTCATCAGTATCCTAAAGTTTTGTGAATACAGATCTTTCACTGCCTTAGGTAGGTTTATTCCTAGGTATTTGATTCTTTTTGATGCAATGGTAAAATTAGTGCTTTGTAAAATGTATATTAATGTTCTTGTGAGTTTTAAAAAAATTTTTATATAAGTATATTTGATATCTTGTGAGAGTTAAGCATCAATCTTAAAGAGAATAAATTGAATCATAAAGATATTTATTATCACCTGAGTTTTATATATTTAAAATTCATTCCAAGTAGTTACAAATAAATTTTTTGATATTATTTTATTAATATTTTGTACATTTCTTAGAACCTAATTTTCAACTCTGAATAATCAACAGCCAGATTAACAGTGATCTATATGGTACTATTTTGCATCACTGCTGTTGAATCATTTTATGTTACCTGGAGATTGATCTCTTTGTTATTTGGACATTCACAGGTAACTGAAAGTATAAATTAATAACTGAATGTGTATTCTTGGTTTTCTCAATGACTGATTTATGAAGTAACTGGGAAACCCTTGGGATAGCAAATCGAACTAATGAATTTTTCATTAGAGGTCCTATTATAAACTTTTTTTTATCTCTTGAGTAAATACCTAAGTTAAAATCTAGCATTCACCAAGCAGCCTACTGTTCGTTCTTATGTTAATGAGGAGGCTAATTGCAAATTTCCCTAGGTAATCTCAGCGTCAATTATTCATGAACCACTGACAACAGACATGACATTCTGAATGACAGCTCTAAATCCTTTTGCTTACAAGTTTCAAAATGTGCAGGCTGATTTAAAAGAATTTAAACATAAAAATTGCCAAAAGGAAGTTGAAAGGAAAAAAAAAAAACAACTCCTGAAGCTTGAATACCTGAGATGTTAGTTTAGAATTTATTTAAGGCTAAGATATTTTAGAATTTGAAAAGCTTTAAAGCAAAAAAAAATTATTTCAAACTTCTCTTTAATTACATTGTGGGATTGAATAGAAAATATGCCTTTCCCAAAGGATTTTATCTAATTGATATATATAATTATGTTGCAGGAGGGGGGACCCCTGCCAGGGCCCGAGTGGGTTCTTGTCTAACACTCGTAAATGAATTGTCTGAGGAGACACACGTGCTGACAAAGTAAGAAACTATTGGGAAGGGGCACCCAGGTGGAGAGCAGGAGGGTAAGGGAACCCAGGAGGACTGCTCTGCCATGTGGCTTGCAGTCTCGGGTTTTATGGTGATGGGATTAGTTTCTGGGTTGTCTCTGGCCAATCATTCCAACTCAGGGTCCTTCCTGGTGGTGTTGGCATCACTCAGCCAAGATGGATTCCAGTGAGAAGGATTCTGGGAGGACATATGGACTGGCATCCCCTGTCTCCTTTTGACCTTTCCCGAATTCTTCCAGTTGGTGGTGGCTTGTTAGTTCCATGTTCCTTACCAGGACCTCCTGTTGTTAAGATAACTCATGCAAGTGGCTAGTATCTTGCCCGGCCAGGGCCGGCGGTTTGTCAGTGTTTCCCCTAACAATTACAGTTATTTTCTGAATCACCAGTAAGACTTAAAAAACATATGAAAGGATAACAGGAAAAGAGAAAAGTCCCCAAGGAAAAATCTAGTTCAGTACCAAAAAAGTGCAGTACATATTAGATAGTCAAGTAAGATTTTTTGGGGGAATTGACTTTTTTAAACTTTTTTTCCATTGTAGTGTTAGTCTTTTTCTTATTGATATTAAAAAATTCACATATCATGATATTAAGCATTTTCTTGTTGTAAATGTCAGTATTTTGTCATAAATATTGCAAATGTATTTCTGACCTAAAATTTGGCTTCTTCTGTTATTGTGTTAAAGAAAATATTAAACTTTTCCTCTAAAATTTTTAATTCATGTCTTTGCAGTTCCTGCTACATTTGTAGTTTAAAAGAAATTCTCCTTTCACTATCATATAAATATTAATGTATAGTTTATCCTAGTTTTTCATGTTCCATTTAACTTATATATTTTCATTATTATTATAACATATAGATTTATTTAAATATATAGTATGGGATAAAATTCCATTTGGTCTAAATACTTAACAAATTTTGGTAGCACAATTTATTGAATAATCTTTGCATTCCATAATGATTAGAAATATAAAAAATAATTTATTAATTTCAAAGACATACTAGAATGTGTTTTGAGTTTTTAAAATATTCTCCATTTATGTGACTTCAGAGAATTTTGTGAACACAGGTATAAAGATAAATAGAATATCTTTTTTTGAAAGATGTTTTTCTTTTTATTGTTGTTGTTGTTACTGTATTATTGTAACTTTTTTCCCCAGGAGGTAATGTCTCTAATCTCACCAGAGTTATCAAGTATAATTTTATTTAAATTTAAATTTTCTTTTCCTTAATTAAATCTTCTTTCTCATCTTGGTCATTTTTTGAGCTGTTAGTTTCTCCTAAAAGGCTAATGAGTCTTGATTTTTTAATTCAAATTTGTGTACAGTAGGTGGTGTGAGTTTCCTCTTCAGTTGGGCAGGCCTATTTCCCATGGAATAGTCAAAGTAAGTGAGAACTTGTATATTTTTATAGGATTTTTGTATGTTATATATGGATTAGCAAGCACCACTTTATAGTGAAAAAGTAGTGGTAAGGCATTCAGATTGCCTCTGCTTGCATGTAAAAAAATAAGAAGGGATTTACTTCAGGAAAACAATATCAATTGTAGAAAGCCTAGTCCTCTGCAGAGAGATCATTCAGTTCTTCAGTGAGCTGTTCTGCTTACCTTGGGGAAAAGAATAAGCACTGACAAATATTCTTTTTATAGAGAAAAGTGGGAGGACAAGGAGAGACAAAAAGGGAGGATGCAACCAGCCCAGCTGTTTCACAGACATTCCTTCCATTTATTTCCATGATGACAGTCCTTTATGTTCTTACTTTTAGAATTGATGTAGGTATTTCAAACTTGAAGTCTCTACAGGCTCGTCCAGAAAGACCCACTTCTACATGTTCTGTAGCTTTGCTTAGAATTGTTCTTGAGTATATAAATATAAATACATACATACATATCCATATATATATATATATCTTTAGTCTTGATCTGGACTATGGAGTCCTTAAGAGACCCTGAAAAGTTTCATTCACATAGTGGCTTTTGGAGATTCTTGGCTATTAAGAAAGCACTCCTTTTGGAAATCTCTATTGCCATTTCAAAGGGATTTGGAGAAGGGGGTGGGGAGCGCTCAGCTGGCAGTTTTATTCTGTATGCTTTCTGTCAAGTCCCACAGCAGGAACTGAAAGGCCATCTTTCCTGATTGTTCTCTTTATCTACTTTTTATCTTCTCCAAAAGAAGGAATGTGGAAAATATTTATACTTGCAAGCCTGAATTTTTCTTTCTTCTCTTTTGTCTTAACTAGATAAAGAGGGAAAAAAGAGCAGATAAATAAGAGATGACTGAATTAGCAGCAGATAAATAAGAGAAGATTGATACAAGTCTGGGTAATCACTACACACACACACACACACACACACACTTGTATTTTACATGTAGATTTTGAAAACAAGAAATACATTGGGTGAGTATACATATGTAAGTGTTATGGGGATGGGCAGCGATTGGAGAGACATAACTTATCACTCTGGATAAACTGTATAAAACTGTGTTAAACATTGGCCCACACCTAAGATGAATGCCTAATCCTCAATAATAGATTAACAAACTAATAAAATCCACCATTTGAGTAGCTAATTAACCCAATCCACCGTTTCAACACAATGCTTTTTCACTCCAATTATACCAAACTACTTGTAATTTCTCGTTTATGTCATAATGTTTCACATTACTGAGCTGTTGCATAAGAAACTCACACAGAAAGACCATTTGGCTCTCTTACATCTAATTTAACTAATCCTAAAATGTCTGGAATGTAACCAAAAATAAACATACTCCCCACAAAATGTACATAGTTTTTTTTAAACCTATCTATAGCCTATTGTCCAGTGTCCTGGAGTTGTCTGATTTTTCTTGTTTTGTTTTCTGATACAGACATTCTTGGAGAGAAAGGCCCATGTCTTGATTGATTTTGCAGCACCAGCCCCTGCATGGTGCTTCATACACAGTCCTCTTCAATAAGTTCGTGTTGAATAAATGTGTCAATTGTACTGCTCTTCCTTATCATTCACGTCTATTTGTATTCATGTTTGTAGATTCTTTCAGTCTTTGTCACTTTCCCTGTTACCTCATGCACCTAATGCTTGCATTTTCCAACCATTTGATAAATCTCCTGATTAGAGTAATGCTGCAACATTAATCTGGCATTATTCTGGTTCTCTTTGCCTCTTGTCTTAATGTTACACTTTCACTTTGCCCAACTACTCATTAATAATTCTCAGGGCTTTGGGGAATGTAACCTTTGGCCATGGAACCACAACTTTAATTACCTCACTCTTCACATTAATGGTCTTCCAGGGATTGCTCAATGACTACAGAGCTCCAAGGTCTTGCACTTTTCAGTCTGTATACCCGTCTGGATTTATGAAACACCTTGGCTAACCAGACCAGAAATCAAAATGGCTACTGTGGTTACTATAGTTTCTATGATAGAAAAATATTGAAGGAAAAAGGTTTCAAGTGAACATTTAGAGACAGTTCCTTATCCAGTTCTTTCCATCTTCTTTCTCCTTAGACACTGGAGCATATACATATCCATACACATAAGCACACTCCCTTTCCTATATTGCATTTTGGATAAAGAAGTAATACAAGTGAGTGATGTGTGTCTGTAGATATGCATTTGTTGTTATTGTTTAATGACAGAAGGAAATGTGCCCCGAAGAAGAGTGACGGACTCATTCTGATCAACACATCTCTCTTATTTCTCTGAAATTTGGTTCCCTTTATCCCACTCTTCTCTATTACAAGCAAGGTGTGAAGTGTTATTTATTAAACTATTGATTAATAACAGTAGTACTAAAAGTCCTTTAACTCTCTCTTAATAATGAATCTGTGTTACAGTGGCATTATTAGTGTTGGGTGGGCATTAATGTATTTTAGTGGTTAAGTGCATAGGGTTAGGGGTCAGATAGACATTAATTCAAATGTTGACTTGAATGCTCAAGTGTGTAGCTTTGGGAAATCTTCCTAAACTCTACCTCTGTTTCCTCATCTGACCAACTGAGATGATTATAATAGCAATCTACACACGGGGTAAACCTAGGGAAACATGCAGTTATTCCTAGGGAAACTCAGCCAGGAATTGTTGCAGAGAAAGCAATTTCCAGATGCTGATCCCCTGAAGTACTCTTTCCTAAAAGTGACCTGGCTGAGAAAATGCCTGTGATTAAGGCCCCCCTATGGGTTCTTCCTTATCTCCTATTTCACAATATCCTTTCTTACTCTTTGGGAGAGAAATTCAAACCCCTTACCCACATGGAATCTTACCTCCCTTGCATTGACTCTGGGTGCAAGAACTTTAGGTCATTAAAAGAGACAGTGGGAAATACAGATGCCTCCCTTTGATTAAGGCACCATATCTGTCACCATTTATTCTCACTAAGAGGTGCATTTAGAATAAAATGTGTACCCCTTGTGTTAAATAATCATTTATACAAATTTGTAATATATGTATACATGTTTGAATGATTACATACTCATAGTCATTATAAAGTTAAATCCGGTAGGAACATTTTGTTTTACTGAAATTAGATATGAACTGTAATTTAGGTACATTTTTGTGTTTCAGAAAACTATGGTGGTTGATAAGACTTTCAATCAGATATAGTAGAGTACAGTAAAATTCTGTGAGGAAAAAATGGAAACATGACTTAAGGAGAAAATTAAAACATACAATCGTCAACTATTAATAAAATTCTTGTTTATTTTTAAATGTATGATGATTGGCATCAAATTGCTAGGGTGTTTATATTTTATTGGATACATGTTAAAAATAATGTCGGTGTCTATTTAATGTGCTCATAATTTGCTGTTATGGTTACATGATGCAATGCATATAAAATGAATAGCACAGTTCTTAGTGCTTATTAATACCCACATAAAACTAAACTATATATAATTTTAATCTATGAAAAAGTAAGCTATATTAATTTTAGAGGAAAACGACATTTAAAAGGACACACATATTTAAGTACCATCTAATACTGTCACCAAATGCATAACAGCTTCTTCCCTTAATTAACTGGATATGTTTTAGAAATTATGTGAATTATATATATTTACGAAGGATGTTCATCTTTAAAGTGACATCAGTCATTGTTTTTAATAACTTTTGAACATAAAAATTATAGATGAATACTGTAGCAAAAAGGTATGTTTTGGTCTATCCAACTCCATTTAACTTATACTTCTTAAGTAAGCTCCCTTTCCTTGAACAACTTGTCCTCCCTGACTCCTTCCAGAAGTTTGAGGTGGGGCTGCTTATTTCAGCACCTTGACCATGGTGGGTGAGGGGGCTCTCTCTGCCTTACCAATCAGTCTCTATAATATTTTTAGGCCAAAGATATAAAGATAATCCACACCATATTAATACAAATTCCTCCCTAAGATTTTTTAAGTGGGGCTGGTGAGAAAATGTCCTTTCCTTATTGATAGTACAGTTAATCAAAGAACCCGTTTCAGAAGGATTCCTAATATGCAACAGGGGAAAGTCAAAAGGTAAAGCTGGAGGATGTAAAAAGATTCAAATGCAATCTAAGAAACTGAGTGAGAGGGACAGGTAGTAATCAGAGTGGCCTCAGTAAACTAAGGAATTCATATAGATGGCATAATTATGAACAGAGCAAAAAGGTTAGTGACATTCTATCCTCACTGTAAGATCTTGTTTGCTGTGGGTGGTGTTTTAAGCTTTGTGCTGGGAGTCAGAGAGGGGTCAGTACCTCCTCTGGTCAAAACTGACTGGACTTCTTCTGACAGAGGGGACCCTGTCCCCAAAAGGGGAATGTAGCGGTAACACAGTAGTGAAATCTGTATTAGGTATTCTGAATATTTTACAATTTACTCACCTTTGAAATGTGAACATAGCATACAAAGGAGACTAAACAAGATGAACTGATAGTTTCGCAGTCTGCTCCTTAGTATTCAAATAATTAACTAAATTTATTTAAATTAATGTCTAAGAATAGTATGTTTTAGTAGCTAGGAATTGTCAACAGATTATAGGTAAACACAATTATTTACTGAGTCATCAGGACAACTTTTTCTGTATTTTAGTTTATAATGCAAAGACAGAGATGTTTTACAAGTAAAAGACCATAATAAAATATATGTGAAATATTGAAATTATTACAGGAATAGCCATAGGTTGTAGTCCATGGCAATTTGAAAATTCTACTCATGAGTTAAGAGTAAATGATATATCTAAATCTCAATTTGGAATTCTACAATACGTGGAAATTTTTGTCCATGTGGAAATAAAGAGGAGACTAGTTTGGTCAGAATATTCTAATTCCAATAGAACAGTGTTATGAGGTAGAATTTATTCCTCACGGAAAGAAGTTGATTAAAATATTTAGCCTCTATGAGTTCAGAATATATTAAGGAAACTAAACCAGTGGCTAAGGATACTTAAGTATATGTAGGGTACTTAAAGGAACTAGTGAGTAAAAGTATTATTGTTTACTTATCCATCAATGCCACTTAACAAGACGAAGCCCATGAGGTTTAAATTGTGCTACATTCATATCTGTCAATTTCAGAGGCTACATAATCGGATTAGCAACTGAGGGAGTATAAAAGAGATGAAAAATGTACCAACAACCCAACCTGACTAGACTGTTTTATAATATCATCCATTTTCAGTGTAAACTCACACAATAGATCTGGTGAATTCACTTATTCAAGGTTGTAACTAAAAATCTTGCCTTTTATACAATTTCAGTATCACGACTTAATTTTGTCTCATTGTAATCTTCTTTTACAATGTGGCAGGACCATATAGCTTTCAAATTTTTCTTAGGTAGTCCTGTATAAGAGTTTTTGGAACTACCTCCAAGCAATTAAATACAGTAAGAGAGGCAGCCGTGTGTTGGACATTATTTAAAAGAAAGATCATTCAGTCAGTAAATTATATTTGGATCTATATATGGTGAACTAATGAAGGTACTAATATTAAGTTTGAATCTGCTCAGTTATCATGTTTAAAGAATGGGAATTTTAAAATGATACATTCAAAGAAAAAGTGGGGATTTTTTAGGGGGAAATAAGATTGTTGGTGTGAAAATACTGTTTCATAAATAAGAATTTGTAAACACAGTAACACCATTACTGACATATCACATAATTAATGCCATTGTTCTAAGTTCTTTTTTTAAATATCATTTTATTCTACATTTTATTTATTCATTTAAAAACAATATTACTGGTTTAAAGTTAATTATATTTTTTATAATATTTTCTTTTTGGCAATTTCTTAGAAGCAAGTGTGAATTTATTACCCCATTTTGTACTTACTAAACATTACTGCAGATATCCTTATATAATTCTTTTAAACATAGTATAATACTTTGGGTGAGCAACACTACTTTACTCAACAAGGGAACAATACAAATTATTTTAATTTTGTTCACAGAGGGGAGCTATGTTCTTCTGACTATTCTGATTGGCTAAAATAGAAGTTGACCTAATTGTATTATATTTAAAAACCTCTGCCTAATCTCGCATTCAGATGGAAATCACTGTCTAGGTTGTCAAGAACAAACAATAACAAGTGTCTCTTTGTTGGGATGCAAATGTGACAAAATATTTCACAATTTGGATGTAAAATAATGGTCTTAAATTTGGTAGTAACATATTCTTCAAGCCACTGTAATTATGTGGATATTGTTTGAGTGAACTTGACCAATAAGAAAACTTGTTGCAGAAACCAAGGAAAGACATGTGAGGAAAAAGAAAGGATTTGGCCAAATTATCATTTGAAATTAGAATTGTCATCAGTCAATTAAATATAACCAAACAAAAAGAATTCTTTGTCCCATTGAAAAGGTTAATCCTAAGAATGACCCTTGACTGGAAGGATTGTGAGTATCTAGAATGGTAGATTGTTTTGGTTTAATGTCTAAGGAGAAATTAAACAAACTGAAGAATAAGTACAGGTTAGAAATCCATCTGCTTCTAATACATAGGGCATCTTATTCAGAGGACAAATAATTTAATAGCCAACTTCTAAAGTGCCTTTTAGAGTTAACTGTTTTATGATTCAAGTTAGAGTATTTAAAAGTGCATTTATCTACAGGGTAATTTTTGTCATTTACCACCATTGCAAATCCAGAAGAATAAAGTTTTTTTCTGCACAGAAGCAGTTTCAACAAAGGACAGGCAACTTACTATATAGATGAAAACTACTAAAACTCTCAATCAAGTAAGAAAATTTGCAGCCACAATTCCTATGCCGTTAGGAATAGACAAAAATGTGAAATAAAACGTGTTGAATTTTCTGGATTAACCAGAAGCAATGAATAAAAATGCTTCACTTTCTTTACCCTTCTGAGTTTTAAAAAAAATCTATAGAAGTCATGGAAGTTGCTACAAAACATTATTGCAATCTCCACAAATTTTATTCTGAAATTTTAATACTAAACTGGGACAGTTTCTTAAAAGAAATGATTTGACATACAAAATTATATTTTACCTGAAGCAAATGTTTAGACCATGCATTTTTACTGGGAATAATATGAAGTATTTAGGACCTGAATTACATTTTTAAATATTGGCCATAACTAAACGCTTGCCATATTTTTATTTTATCGCTTATAATGCAATTCAAGTGCTCTTCACATTTTATTGTCTTTGGCAATATTCTTTATCATTTTGCTTAAAAAATACAATATCCTGAATATAATATCTAGAACAACAACAATGGTGGTGTTGTGAGATATCGAAAAAAATCTTAATAAAAAAGGGATAAAATATTCACCATTGCTAAAGAAACATTTATCCTTAGGACTTGATCAGACTAACAATCCCCCACTATGGAAGAACTGATTATGATGAGAGTGTAAGAATTAATTCAATTCAATCCTACATGTTAAAATTCTAGTAAGATCCTCTTAGGGATGGAGAAACTTGGAATTTTAGCTACAAAGTTACGATGAATTTGTAGTCATAGTTCCTGTATTTAAAGGAAAAATATATCTGTCTGAGTTTGTTAGAACTATCATAACAAAGTACCACAGAGTGAGTGGCTTAAACAGTAGAAATTTGTTTTCTCACAGTTCTGGACACGAGAAGTCAAAGATGAAGGTGTCAGCAGTTACAGTTTCTTCTGAGCCCTCTGTTCTTGACTTGTAGATGGCTGCCTTCCCTGTGTCCTCACATGGCCTCTCTTCTGTACAAGGATATCCCTGGAATCTCTGTGTGTTCTAATTTCTTCTTATAAAGACACCAGTCAGATTGGAATAGGGCCACCCTAATGACCTCATTTAACTTAATCACCTCTTTAAAGTCCCTATTTCTAAATACAATCGTTTTCTGAGGTAATGGAGGTTAGGGCTTCAACATCTGAAGTTTGGGGGACACAGTTCAGCCCATAACCACATCATGTTGTTTGTAATAAGGAAATGCAAATTACCTCAGTTGTTTTCTTAGATATACTTTCCAACCTGTGAAAACAGAGGGAAAATAGGACAGTCAGGAAATATTTGCAAGTATCTTCAAAGAGTATTTAAATGACTGTAAATTTTGTTTTAAAAGAACTGATCTCTCACTTAAATTATTTAAGACAGAGTAAAAAGAACATCAGAAAGAAGCTGGTAAAGCTTTGTATTAAGAAGTCATAGCAGAACAACTCCCTACTCATTCCAAAAAATGAGTCTGGGACTCTCCCCTAAACAAAGTTCAGAGGTATATTGAATCTCTGTGTATCATATACAATCTATAAATAGTTATCTTAATTGTGACTGTAAAATACAAAATACACAGTACTAGTTCTAAAAATTAGTGATACAGGTATTGGCACAGAAGACCTACTTTAACCACTGCATCTTTCACAGCATGTTCCACAATATTTGGAATTCCACTGCAGTAGATGAGGACATGTTTTTAAAAATTTTATTTTATTGAGGTATAGTTGATTTACAATGTGTTAATTTCAGCTGTAAAGCAAAGTGATTCAATTACACATGTTCTTTTTCATATTCTTTTCCATTATGGTTTATTACAGGATATTGAATATAGTTCCCTGTGCTATATAGTAGGACCTTGTTGTTTATCTATTCTATATATAATAGTTTGCAACTGCTAATCTCAAACTCCCAATCCATCCCTCCCCAACTTCTCCTCCCCCTTGGCAATCACAAGTCTGTTTTCTGTAAGTCTGTTTCTGTTTTGTAGATATGTTCATTTGTGTCATATATTAGATTCCACATATAAGTGATATCATATGATATTTGTCTTTCTCTTGCTGACTTACTTCACTTAGTATGATAATATTTAGGTCCATCCATGTTGCTGCAAATGGCATTATTTCATTATTTTTTATGGCTGAGTAGTATTCCATTTTGTGTGTGTGTGTATGTGCACATATGTCTATATATGTGTGTGTGTATATATACATTATATATATTATATATGTGTATAATATATATATACCACATCTTCTTTATCCATTCATCTGTAGATGGACATTTAAGTTATTTTCATGTCTTGGCTATTGTGAATACTGCTGCTATGAACATAGGGGTGCATGTACCCTTTCGAATTATGGTTTTTGTCTAGATATATGCCCAGGAGAGGGATTGCTGGATCATATGACAAATCTAGTTTTAGTTTTTTAAGGAACCTCCATACTGTTCTCCACAGTGGTTGTACCAATTTACATTCCCACCAACAGTATAGGAGTGTTCCCTTTTCTCCACACTCCCCCCAGCATTTGTTATTTGTAGACTTTGTAATGATGGCGATTCTGACTAGTGAGAGGTGGTACCTCATTGTAGTTTTGATTTGTATTGCTGTAATAATCAGTGATGTTTTGAGCATCTTTTCATGTGCCTATTGCCATCTGTATGTCTTCTTTGGAGAAATGTCTATTTAGATCTTCTGCCCATTTTTTGATTGGGTTGTTTGGGTTTTTTGTTATTGAGTGTATGTGTTATTTGTATATTTTGGAAATTAAGCCCTTATCAGTTGCATGATTTGCAAATATTTTCTCCCAGGCCATAGGTTGTCTTTTCATTCTGTTAATGGTTTTCTTTGCTGTGCAAAAGTTTTTAAGTTTAAATAGGTTCCATTTGATTATTTTTGCTTTCATTTCTATTGCCTTGGGAGACTGACCTAAGAAAACATTGATACAATTTATGTTAGAGAATGTTTTGCCTCTGTTCAATGAGGATAGCTGTTTGAGATCCAAAAATCTCTTAGGAGGGATAAGAGACACAGCTGGGCAGATCAGAGTGAATTCAGATGTTGTGAAGACAGTATAAATAGAAAAGTTTGGGCAAGAGGATCTGAAGTCATATTATTGTACTCTACAAGTGCATATATTTTGTGGTGCATGTTACCACCTACTTATATTCTTTACATGCTAATTCCTCTGTTTGTTTAAAAGAAATATAAGTGACTACATGGAAATCTAAGATGCAAAGTAGACAGGTATTTTGTAAAGTCAGTTGATTCTTCTGCATAAAAAGGAAATATGAGAGTTACAGAAATTCTTCATACCCTTATAGTGGAAAATTTAGGAGTCAGGGCTCTGAATTAAGATTCAGGCTCGCAAAAAAAAAAAAAAAAAAAAAAACTTTCAAGAGTACATTTTGGGCTTCCCTGGTGGCGCAGTGGTTGAGAATCCGCCTGCCGATGCAGGGGACGCGGGTTCGTGCCCCGGTCCGGGAAGATCCCACATGCCGCGGAGCGGCTGGGCCCGTGAGCCATGGCCGCTGAGCCTGCGCGTCCGGAGCCCGTGCTCCGCAACGGGAGAGGCCACAACAGTGAGAGGCCCGCGTACCACAAAAAAAAAAAAAAAAAAAAGATTCAGGCTGACCCTTTTTATTTGTTTTAAATTTTATTAAAATAATACATCTATATTATATTCAAAAGTTATATAGAAATAGTTTATTGTTTCAGAGAGTCTTAGTAGTTGATTCAAAATAATATGAAATGCAACAAAAATGTGTAATAGGTGCAGGTCTCCAAAACAATGCTCCATAGTGGTTACAAATGAATGCTATTTCAACACTGTTATATTGCTGCAAAAGGGATATTTTTCCTTCAAGATATAGAAGAAGCATGAGAAGGGATTTGTTTCTATAACAAAGCAAAAAGATAAAAACTAAAGGCAATTTTAGAAATAAGATTATGTAGTTTATTTAAAATTGGGGAAATGGTATTTATCTGCTGTTACCTGTATAATATATATTTAATAAATGTTAAAACATGTTTAATACATTTATCACAGCAGCTTTATGACATAATTTTCACAGATTAAAACTATGTGATCACACTTCTGTGAGGACGTATTATAACAAAATTAATATATTGTAAAAATATTTTCAGATAGAATGTTATATGACTAATGATTAGGGTAAATGTAGATATTATATTCACATTTATCAAGCTGTAGCTATTAGAGCTAACATATAGAATACTTAAGAAAACCACCACAAGCAATAAAATGCCTTCTGCCATACTAAATCTTGCACATTTCAGAACTGGGTAAAACATTGTTTTTTCTTTATTTATAGTATTATAAAATGAAAAGAACATAAGGCTTTCACTAAATGTATATTTATATATACTTTTACTTCCTTAGAGAAACTGATGAGTATAACTTCTATTGCTTTTTCAAGCGTCTAAATCTCCACATAAGTTTCTTAAAGAGAAAGTGCAAGAAAAGTCAAGTTGCAGAGAAAACTGTGATTTAAATCCTGCATTAGTTTCTTGTGTGAGAGAAAGAAAAAAATGGGTAGAAAGAAAGTTAGACACATAGCTGAATAGACAGATTTCAGAGTGAAGAAAAATATACCTGATGAAGAAAAGTGGTCCTTTCAAAGCAATGAGTTAATGTCAATTTATTACACACATGATTTCAAAGAAAATTTATAAGATAATGATTTTATAACTTAAATGCAGAACACTTAGCAATATGCGATATGTATCAGATATCTGCTACTGCAATAAAGCTGCATGATAAAGGACTGCAAACTCTCAGTAGTACTAAAAATTTGTTAACTCATGAATCTCATTAGTCTGGGCTTAATTGATCAAGCTGGGCTCACTCATATATCTGTTGCCAACTATGAGTCATCTAGGCAGCTCTGTTGACTGAACGGGCTTGTTTGCTTTTGGGGAGAACCACTAGCATGGTTGATCAAGGCATTCTTGCTGGAATGACTAGGGGAACTCAGGACCTTGTCACATACTCTCATTGTCCTGCAGACTAGGAGGTACAACAGGAACCACAGGAAAACAAGAGTGGACAAATCCAATCAGGAAGGTGTTTTTGAACATCTATTTACCTTAAATGGGCTAATATCTTATGAGCTAAAACAGGTCTCAAGGATTAATTCAAAATTAAGGAGCAGGAAAATATATTTTGCTTTTTTTTGTTGTTGTTTTGGGTAAAGAACAGTATCATCATATAACAAAGGGCATGGATACAGCATGGGGTGAAGAACAGGAGCCAGTAGTGTAATCAATCTACCACACCACATTAATCTGATAATTTGGAGTTTTTTTGAAAGCCAAAAAACATGAAACTAATATCTACTAATTTTCACATGGTCAACTCATTAGATTTCTAAAAAAGGTAATTTTGTAATATAAGGGTATGAGTATTAAGTATGTTTACAATACACATTTAATTATCTAACATTAGTTGAGTAAATATAATGTAGGTACAAGTTTTCTGGGTTTTTTTTTGCCAGCCGTTAAAAAAATATAACTTTTGAATGGTTAAAACTCACTTGAAGAGGATAAGAAAAATACAAAAAATATTTTTGATATTTCCTCAAGTTCGGCCACCCTAAAATGATGGTATTTACATTTTATAAAAAAATTGTAAATTTTTACTTTTGATTACATGCTGCTGGAAATTAGTAGGTGTATGGATGGATGAATAAATGAAATAGAAATAAGGTCTAATTTGAAAAAAAAGCACATCTTTTAAAACCATTTAAATATTTGCATTTAATAAAAAATATAAATTTATATCATGTACTGACTTATCTTAGTACAAAGATTTCTCTACTATAATTTGCCTTTAAAGATTACTTTAAGTTTATATAAAAATAGAGATATGTACAAGAGTAAGCAGAGATAGATACAGAGATAGATAATTTGTTATGTCTTCATTTTTTAGAAGTTTTAGGTTTACAACAAAATTGAGAGGCACAGAGAATTCCCATATACCCTCTGCTCCCACACACGCATAGTCTCCCCCATTATCAACATCACTCCCCAGAGTGGTACAGGTCTTACCAAGAATCAACCTATATATGATTGATACATCATAAGCATCCAAAGTCCATAGTTTACCTTAAGGGTCTTTCTTGGTGTTGTACATTCTATGAGTTTGGGTAAATATTAATCAATCATTATTATATCATGCAGAGTATTTTCATTGCCCTAGAAATCCTGTGTTCTGCCTATTCATCTCTCTTTTAAGAAAATATTTTTTAACATCTTTATTGGAGTATAATTGCTTTACAATGGTGCGTTAGTTTCTGCTTTATAACAAAGTGAATCAGCTATACATATACATATAACCCCATATCTCCTCCCTCTTGCGTCTCCCTCCCACCCACCCTCACTATCCCACCCCCTAGGTGGTCACAAGCACAGAGCTGATCTCCCTGTGCTATGCGGCTGCTTCCCACTAGCTATCTATTTTACATTTGGTAGTGTGTATATGTCCATGCCACTCTCTCAGTTCGTCCCAGCTTACACTTCCCCCTCCCTGTGTCCTCAAGTCCATCCTCCATCTCTCCCTCCAACCCTTGGTAACCACTGATCTTTTTGTTGTCTTTATAGTTTTACCTTTTTCAGAATGTCATATAGTTGAAATCATACAGTATGTAGTTTTCCAGATTGGCTTCTTTTACCTAGTAATATGCATTGAAGGTTTCTCCATGTTTTCCATGGCTTAATAGCTCATTTCCATTGTCTGATGTATCACAGTTTTTTGTTTGTTTTTGGTTTTTTTAATCCATTCATCTACTGAAGGACATCTTAGCTGCTGCTAACTTTTGGCAGTTGTGAATTAAGCTGCTATAAACATCCACGTGCAGGTTTTTGTGTGCAGATAAAAATTCACCTCTTTTGGGAAAATACCAAGGAGCACAATTGCTGGTTTTTATGACAAGAGTCTATAGCGTTTTGTGAGAAACTGCCATACGGTCTTCCAAAGTAGCTGTGCCATTTTGCATCTGATGAGCAATAAATGAGACTCCTTATGGTCCACATCCTTGTCAGCATTTGGTGTTATCAGTGTTCTAGACTTTGGCCATTCTAATAGGTGTATAGTGGTATCTCCTAGTTTTTATTTGCTTTTCCCTGATGACATATGATTGGAGCATCTTTTCATATGCTTATTTGCCATCTGTGTATCTTCTTTGCTGAGGTATCTATTAAGATCTTTGGCCCATATTTTAACTGGGTAGTTTGCATTCTTGATGTTGAGTTTTAACAGTCCTTTGTATATTTTGGAAATTACTCCTCTATCTGATGTCTTTGCCAAATATTTTCCCCCAGTCTGTGGCTTTCCTTCTCATTCTCTCAACATTAATTTGTGTAGAATAGAAGGTTTTAATTTTAATGAAGTCCAGCTTATCAATTATTTTATGATTGTGTCTTTGGTAGTGTATCTAAAAAGGTATCACCATATCTAGGTCATCTAGGTTTTCTCCTATGTTACCCTCTAGGAGTTTTATAGTTTTTTGTTTTATATTTAGGTCTATCATCCATGTTGAGTTAATTTCTGAAAAGGGTATATGTTAATATCTAGGTTTTTTTTTTTTTTTTTTGCATGTGGATGTCAATTTGTTGCAGCATCATAGTGTTGAGAGACTGCCTTTATTACCCTACATTTGCTCCTTTGTCAAAGATCAGTTGACAGTGTTTAAGGGGGTCCATTTCTAGGCTCCCTATTCTGTTCTGCTAACCTAATTGTCTATTATTTTTTTTTTGCCAATACCAAAATGTCTTCATCACTGTAGCTTTCTAGGAAGTCTTGAAGTTGGGTATAGTCAGTTCTCTGTTCTCCTTCAAGAAAGAAAGGGAAAGGTTATCTGGATCTTTTACCTCTCCATATAAACTTTAGAATCTGTTTGTCAATATCCATAAAACTACTTTCTGGGATTTTGATTAGGATTGCACTGAATCCATAGATCAAGATGGGAAGAACTGACATCTTGACAGTATTGAGTCTTCTTATCCATGGACATAGTATATGTCTCCATTTATTTAGTTCTTCTCTGATTTCATTCATCAGTGTTTTATAGTTTTTCTCATATAGATACTGTAATATTTTGTTAGATTTATATTTATTTCATTTTTGCAGGTGCTAATATGAATGCCATTGTGTTTTATTCCATTTGTTTATTGTCACTATTTTGGAAAGCATTTAACTTTAGTATACTTTGTATCCTATCCTGCAACCTTGCTACAATGGCTTATTAGCTCCATCAGGATTTTTGTTGATTCTTTTGCATTTCTACATAGATGGTCATGTCATCTGTAAACAAAGACATTTTAAAAAATTTATTTTATTGAAGCATAGTTGATTTACAGTGTTGTGTTAATTTCTGTTGTAGAGCAAAGTGATTCAGTTATATATATACATATTTTTTATATTCCTTTCCATTATGGTTTATTATAGGATATTGAATATAGTTCCCTGTGCTATACAGCAGGAAGTTGTTGTTTATCCATTCTATATATAATAGTTTGCATCTGCTAATCCCAAACTCCCAATCCATCCCTCCCCCTTGGCAACCACAAGTCTGTTCTTTATATCTGTGAGTCTGTTTCTGTTTCATAGATATGTTCATTTTTTGTGTCACATTTTAGATTCCACACATAAATACTATCATGTGGTATTTGTCCTTTTCTGACTTCACTTAGTATGATAATCTCTAGTTCCATCCATGTTACTGTAAATGGCATTGCATTCTTTTACATGGCTGAGTAGTATTCCATTGTATGTATATCCCACATCTTAAAGATATTTTTCTTTCTTTCTTCCCAATCTATATACCTTTCATTTCATTTTCTTGCCTTACTGCTTTAGCAAGGGCTTTCAATATAAAGTTGATAATGAGAGATGAGGGAAGACATCATTGCTTTGTGCCAGATCTTCATAGAAAAGCTTCAAGTTTCTCACCATAAAGTTAGCTGTAGTTTGTCTTGTGGATAGTGTTTATCAAGTTGAGAAAGTTCTCCTCTGTTCCAAGTTTACTGAGCACTTTTATCATGAATAGGAGTTGAATTTTGTCAAATGCTTTTTCTGGATCTATTGATATGATCATGTGATTTTTCTCTTTTACCATGTTGATTTTCAAATGTTGAAACAGCCTGGCACACCTGGGATAAATTCTACTTAGTCATGGTTTAGAATTCTTTTTATACTTTTTGGATTTTCTAATATTGTTGAGGATTTCTGTATCTATATTCAAGAGAGATATTGGTCTGTAGTGTCCCCTTTTTATAATGCCTTAGTCTGATTCTGGTGTTAGGGTAATGCTGGCCTCACCAAATAAGTTATGAAGTTATTCTCTCTGCTTCTATCCTCTGAAAAAGATTGTAGAAAATTGATATAATTTCTCCTGTAAATGTCTTGTGGTATTCACCAGTGTACCCATGTGGGCCTCTTGCTTTCTGTTTTGGAAGGTTATCAATTATTGATTCAATTTTAAATAGTTATAGTGCCCTCTGAGCACCACTTTCATTGCATCCCACAAATTTTCATAAATTATGTTTTTATTTTCATTTAGTTCAAAATATTTTTAAAATTTCTCTTGAGATTTTTGGACCCATGTGTCATTTAAAAGTGTGTTGTTTAATACCAGCATATTTTAGAATCAGTATCTTTCTGTTAATTCCATTTTAGTTTAATTCACTGTGGTCTGAGCACAAATATCCTGTTTCTGTTCTTTACAATGTGTTAGTGTGTTTTCTATTCTTTTCAGTGTGTTAAGTGTGTTTTATGACCTAGAATATAGTCTATCTTTGTGAATGTTTCATATGAGCTTGAGAAGAATGTGTATTCTGTTGTTGGATGAAGTAGCCTACAGATGTCAATTACATCCAGTTGATTGTTGGTATTGTTGAGTTCAACTATGTCCTTACTGATTTTCTGCCTATTGGATCTGTCTCTTTCTGTTAGAGGGGTACTGACATTCCAACTGTGGTAGTGGAATCACTGTCACTTTCTCCTTGTAGTCTATTAGTTTTTGCCTCATGTAGTATGGCACTCTGTTTTAGGCATATACACATTAATAATTGTTATGTCTTGTTAAGAAAAACCAGAATGTTGGTTACCTTTGTGTGACTGGCATTACACAGGTGTATGCATTTGTCAAAAGTCATTGAATGGAAAATTTTAAATTTGCATATGTCACTGCACATAAATTTTTACCTAAATAAAAACCACAAGCTAGTTAAAGAAAAAAAGAATTACGTCTTCTTGGACAATTGACCACTTTCTTATTATGTAATGCTCTTCTTTATCCCTGTAATCTATACTTTGAAGTCTGCTCTGTTTGAAATTAATATAGCTACTCTTGCTTTCTTTTGATTAATGTTGGCATAGTATATTTTTCTCTACCCATTTACTTTTTTTTTAACATCTTTATTTGAGTATAACTGTTTTACAATAGTGTTAGTTTCTCCTTTACAACAAAGTGAATCAGTTATACATATACATATGTTCCCATAACTCTTCCCTCTTGTGTCACCCTCCCTCCCACCCTCCCTATCCCACCCCTCTAGGTGGTCACAAAGCACAGAGGTGATCTCCCTGTGCTATGCGGCAGCTTCCCACTAGCTATCTAATTTACATTTGGTAGTGTGTATATGTCCCTGCCACTCTCTCACATCGTCACAGCTTACCCTTCCCCCTCCCCATATCCTCAAGTCCATGCTCTAGTAGGTCTGTGTTTTATTCCCATCCTACCACTAATCTCTTCATGACATTTTTTTTTTTTTTTTTTAGATTCCATATATATGTGTTAGCATACGGTATTTGTTTTTATCCTTCTGACTTACTTCACTCTGTATGACAGATTCCAGGTCTATCCACCTCATTACAAATAACTCAGTTTCATTTCTTTTTATGGCTGAGTAATATTCCATTGTATATATGTGCCACATCTTCCTTATCCATTCATCTGTTGATGGACACTTAGGTTGCTTCCATGTCCTGGCTATCGTAAATAGAGCTGCAATAAACATTTTGGTACATGACTCTTTTTGAATTATGGTTTTCTCAAGGTATATGCCCAGTAGTGGGATTGCTGGGTCATATGGTAGTTCTATTTGTAGTTTTTTAAGGAACCTCCATAGTGGCTGTATCATTTTACATTCCCACCAACAGTGCAAGAGGGTTCCCTTTTCTCCACACCCTCTCCAGCATTTATTGTTTCTAGAGTTTTTGATGATGGCCAATCTGGCCGGTGTGAGATGATATCTCATTGTAGTTTTGATTTGCATTTCTCTAATGATTAATGATGTTGAGCATTCTTTCATGTGTTTGTTGGCTATCTGTATATCTTCTTTGGAGAAATGTCTATATAGTTCTTCTGCCCATTTTTGGATTGGGTTGTTTGTTTTTTTGTTATTGAGCTGCATGAGTTGCTTATAAATTTTGGATATTAATCCTTTGTCAGTTGCTTCATTTGCAAATATTTTCTCCCATTCTAAGGGTTGTCTTTTGGTCTTGTTTATGGTATCCTTTGCTGTGCAAAAGCTTTTAAGTTTCATTAGATCCAATTTGTTTATTTTTGTTTTTATTTCCATTTCTCTAGGAGATGGGTCAAAAAGGATCTTGCTGTGATTGATGTCATAGAGTGTTCTGCCTATGTTTTCCTCTAAGAGTTTGATAGTGTCTGGCCTTACATTTAGGTCTTTAACCCATTTTGAGTTTATTTTTGTGTATGGTGTTAGGGACTGTTCTAATTTCATACTTTTACATGTACCTGTCCAGTTTTCCCAGCACCACTTATTGAAGAGGCTGTCTTTTCTCCACTGTGTTTCCTTCCATCATTTATCAAAGATAAGGTGACCATATGTGTGTGGGTTTATCTCTGGGATTTCTATCCTGTTCCATTGATCTATATTTCTGTTTTTGTGCCAGTACCATACTGTCTTGATTACTGTGGCCTTGTAGTATAGTCTGAAGTCAGGGAGCCTGATTCCTCCAGCTCCATTTTTCGTTCTCAAGATTGCTTTGGCTATTCGGGGTCTTTTGTGTTTCCATACAAATTGTGAAATTCTTTGTTCTAGTTCTGTAAAAAGTGCCAGTGGTAATTTGATAGGGATTGCATTGAATCTGTAGATTGCTTTGGGTAATAGAGTCATTTTCACTATGTTGATTCTTCCAATCCAAGAACATGGTATATTTCTCCACCTATTTGTATCATCTTTAATTTCTTTCATCAGTGTCTTATAGTTTTCTGCATACAAGTCTTTTGTCTCCTTAGGTAGGTTTATTCCTAGATATCTTATTCTTTGTGTTGCAATGGTAAATGGGAGTGTTTTCTTAATTTCATTCTCAGATTTTTCATCATTAGTGTATAAGAATGCCAGAGATTTCTGTGCATTAATTTTGTATCCTGCTACTTTACCAAATTCATTGATTAGTTCTAGTAGTTTTCTGGTAGCATCCTTAGTATTCTCTATGTATAGTATCATGTCATCTGCAAACAGTGACAGCTTTACTTCTTTTCCTATTTAGATTCCTTTTATTTCTTTTTTTTTTCCTTTTATTTCTTTATTTTCTCTGATTGCTGTGGCTAGAACTTCCAAAACTAGGTTGAATAAGAGTGGTGAGAGTGGGCAACCTTGTCTTGTTCCTGATCTTGGTGGAAATGGTTTCAGTTTTTCACCATTGAGAACAATGCTGGCTGTGGGTTTGTCATATACGGCCTTTATTATATTGAGGAAAGTTCCCTCTATGCCTACTTTCTGCAGGGTTTTTATCATAAATGGGTGTTGAATTTTGTCAAAAGCTTTCTCTGCATCTATTGAGATGATCATATGGTTTTTCTCCTTCAGTTTGTTGATATGGTGTATCACATTGATTGATTTGCATATATTGAAGAATCCTTGCATTCCTGGAATAAACCCCACTTGATCATGGTGTATGATCCTTTTAATGTGCTGTTGGATTCTGTTTGCTAGTATTTTGTTGAGGATTTTTGCATCTATGTTCATCAGTGATATTGGCCTATAGTTTTCTTTCTTTGTGACGTCTTTGTCTGATTTTGGTATCAGGGTGATGGTGGGCTCATAGAATGAGTTTGGGAGTGTTCCTCCCTCTGCTATCTTTTGGAAGAGTTTGAGAAGGATAGGTGTTAGCTCTTCTCTAAATGTTTGATAGAATTCGCCTGTGAAGCCATCTGGTCCTGGGCTTTTGTTTGTTGGAAGATTTTTAATCACAGTTTCAATTTCAGTGCTTGTGATTGCTCTGTTCATATTTTCTATTTCTTCCTGGTTCAGTCTTGGCAGCTTGTGCATTTCTAAGAATTTGTCCATTTCTTCCAGGTTGTCCATTTTATTGGCATAGAGTTGCTTGTAGTAATCTCTAATAATCTTTTGTATTTCTGCAGAGTCAGTTGTTACATCTCCTTTTTCATTTCTAATTCTATTGATTTGAGTCTTCTCCCTTTTTTTCTTGATGAGTCTGGCTAATGGCTTATCAATTTTATTTATCTTCTCAAAGAACCAGCTTTTACTTTTATTGATCTTTGCTATTGTTTCCTTCATTTCTTTTTCATTTATTTCTGATCTGATCTTTATGATTTCTTTCCTTCTGCAAAATTTGGGGTTTTTTTGTTCTTCCTTCTCTAATTGCTTTAGGTGCAAAGTTAGGTTGTTTATTCGAGATGCTTCCTGTTTCTTAAGGTAGGATTGTATTGCTATAAACTTCCCTCTTAGAACTGCTTTTGCTGTATCCCATAGGTTTTGGGTCGTCGTGTCTCCATTGTCATTTGTTTCTAAGTACTTTTTGATTTCCTCTTTGATTTCTTCAGTGATCACTTCGTTATTAAGTAGTGTATTGTTTAGCCTCCATGTGTTTGTATTTTTTACAGATCTTTTCCTGAAATTGATATCTAGTCTCATAGCGTTGTGGTCAGAAAAGATACTTGATACGATTTCAATTTTCTTAAATTTGCCAAGGCAAGATTTGTGACCCAAGATATGATCTATCCTGGAAAATGTTCCATGGGCACTTGAGAAAAATGTGTATTCTGTTGTTTTTGGATGGAATGTCCTATAAATATCAAGTAAATCCATCTTGTATAATGTATCATTTAAAGCTTGTGTTTCCTTATTTATTTTCATTTTGGATGATCTCTCCATTGGTGACAGTGGGGTGTTAAAGTCCCCTACTATGATTGTGTTACTGTCGATTTCCCCTTTTATGGCTGTTAGTATTTGCCTTATGTATTGAGGTGCGCCTATGTTGGGTGCATAAATATTTACAATTGTTATATCTTCTTCATGGATCGATCCCTTGATCATTATGTAGTGTCCTTCTTTGTCTCTTGTAATAGTTTTTATTTTAAAGTCTATTTTGTCTGATATGAGAATTGCTACTCCAGCTTTCTTCTGATTTCCATTTGCATGGAATATCTTTTTCCATCCCCTCACTTTCAGCCTGTAAGTGTCCCTAGGTCTGAAGTGGGTCTCTTGTAGACAGCATATATATGGGTCCTGTTTTTGTATCCATTCAGCCAGTCTGTGTCTTTTGGTGGGAGCATTTAATCCATTTACATTTAAGGTAATTATTGATATGTGTGTTCCTATTACCATTTACTTAATTGTTTCAGGTTCTTGTAGGTCTTTTCCTTCTCTTATGTTTCTTGCTTAGAGAAGTTCCTTTAGCATTTGTTGTAAAGCTGGTTTGGTGGTGCTGAACTCTCTCAGCTTTTGCTTGTCTGTAAAGGTTTTAATTTCTCCATCAAATCTGAATGAGATCCTTGCTGGGTAGAGTAATCTTGGTTGTAGGTTTTTTTCCTTCATCACTTTAAATATGTCCTGCCACTCCCTTCTGGCTTGTAGAGTTTCTGCTGAAAGATCAGATGTTAGCCTTATGGGGATTCCCTTGTGTGTTATTTGTTGTTTTCCCCTTGCTGCTTTTAATATGTTTTCTTTGTATTTAATTTTCGATACTTTGATTAATATGTGTCTTGGTGTGTTTCTCCTTGGATTTATCCTGTATGGGACTCTCTGTGCTTCCTGGACTTGGTTGACTATTTCCTTTCCTATATTAGGGAAGTTTTCAACTATAATCTCTTCAAATATTTTCTCAGTCCCTTTCTTTTTCTCTTCTTCTTCTGAGACCCCTATGATTCGAATGTTGGTGCGTTTAATGTTGTCCCAGAGATCTCTGAGACTGTCCTCAGTTCTTTTCATTCTTTTTTCTTTCTTCTGCTCTGCAGTAGTTATTTCCACTATTTTAGCTTCCAGGTCACTTATCTGTCCTTCTGCCTCAGTTATTCTGCTACTGATCCCGTCTAGAGTATTTTTCATTTCATTTATTGTGTTGCTCATCGTTACTTGCTCCCTCTTTATTTCTTCTAGGTCCTTGTTAACTGTTTCTTGGAATTTGTCTATTCTATTTCCAAGATTTTGCATCACCTTCACCATCATTATTCTGAATTCTCTTTCAAGTAGACTGGCTATTACCTCTTCATGTGTTAGGTCTGGTGTGTTTTTATCTTATTGCTTCATCTGCTGTGTGTTTTTCTGTCTTCTCATTTTGCTTATCTTACTGTGTTTTGGGTCTCCCTTTTGCAGGCTGCAGGTTTGTATTTCTATCTATTTTTGGTGGCTGTCCCCTGTGGCTGAGGTTGGTTCAGTGGGTTGAGCAGGTTTCCTGGTTGGGGGGACCAGTGCCCCTGTTCTGGTGGATGAGGCTGGATCCCGTCTCCCTGGTGGGCAGGTCCATGTCTCGTGGCGTGTATGGGGATGTCGGTAGCCTTACTGTGATTCTAGGCAGCCTCTCTGCTAATGGATGGGGCTGTAGACCTGTCTTGCTCTTTGTTGGGTATAGGGTGTCCAGCACTGTTCGTTGCTGGTCCTTGAGTGAAGCTGGGTCTTGGTGCTGAGATGGAGATCTCTGGGAGATTTTCGCCGTTTGATAGTATGTGGAGCTGAGAGGTCTCTTGTGGGCCAGTGTCCTGAGGTTAGTTCTCCCACCTCAGAGACACAGCCTTGACACCTGGCTGGAGTGCCAAGAGCCTTTAATCCACACGGCTCAAAACAAAAGGGAGAAAAAAATAGAAAGGCAAGAAAGGAAGGGAGGGAGGAAGGAAGGAGGGAATAAAGAAGGGAAGGGAGGGAGGGAGGAAGGAAGGAGGGAAGGGAGGAAGGAAGAAGGGAAATAGGAAAGAAAGGAGGGAAGAAAGGAAGGGGAGAAGACAAAATAAAGTAGGGTAAAATACAGTTATTAAAATAACAAAATAATTATTAAGAAGAAAAATTTCTATTAAAGAAAAAAAAAAAAAAAAAAAAAAGGTTGGTCTAACCCCAGGACAAATGGTGAAAACAAAGCTACACAGACAAAATCTCACACAGCAGCACCCACATACACACTCACAAAAAGAAAAAAGGGGAAAATAATAGTATATCTTGCTCCCAAAGTCCACTTCCTCAACCTGGGATATTTCGCTGTCTATTCAGTTTTTCCACAGATGCAGGGCACTTCAAGCTGACTGTGGAGCTTTAACCCGCTGTTTCTGAGGCTGCTGGGAGGGCCCTCCCCCTCTCTTTGTTCGCACAGCTCCTGGGGCTCAGCCCTGGACCTGGCCCCGCCTCTGCGCACAGGTCATCCGAGGGCGTCTGCCCTTCGCTCAGAGAGGGCGGGGTCAAAGGAGCAGCGTTAACGGAGCAGCTGATTCGTGGTCTCTGGCTCACTCAGGCGGGGGGTGGGGGGGGCACGGATGTGGGGCGAGTCCGCGGCGGCAGAGGCCGGCGTGACGGTGCACCGGCCCGAGGCGCACCGCGCGTTCTCCCAGGGAAGCAGTCCCTGGATCCCGGGACCCTGGCGGTGGCAGCTGCACAGGCTCCCGGGAGGAGCGGTGTGGAGAGTGACCTGTGTTCGCACACAGGCCTCTTGGTGGCGGCAGTAGCAACCCCAGCGTCCCACACCCATCTCTGTTGTCTGTGCCGACAGCCGCAGCTCGCGCCCGTTTCTGGAGCTCCTTTATGTGGTGCCCTTAATTCCCTTTCCTTGCGCCCCAGGAAGCGAAGAGGCAAGAAAAAGACTCTTGTCTCTTCAGCAGCTCCACGTTCGTTTCTGGAGCTCCTTTAAGCGGCGTGCTTAAACCCCTCTCCTCGCGCAGCAGGAGGTAAAGAGGGAAGAAAATGTCTCTGGCCTCTTTGGCAGCTCCAGACTTCTCCCGGACTCCCTCCCAGCCAGCCGTGGCACACTAACCCCTTCAGGCTGTTTTCACTCTGCCAACTCCAGACCTTTCCCTGGGATCCACCCGAGGCTCAGTTCCCAGCCCCACCCACCGCGGCGGCTGAGCAGACAGGCCTCTCGGGCTGGTGAGTGCTGATCGGCACTGATCCTCTCCGGAATCTCTCCATTTTGCCCTCCGCACCCTGTTGCTGAGCTCTCCTCCATGGCTCCGAAGCTTCCCCCTCCGCCACCCGCAGTCTCCGCCCGCGAAGGGGCTTCTAGTGTGTGGGAACCTTTCCTCCTTCACGGCTCCCTCCCACTGGTGCAGGTCCCGTCCCTATTCTTTTGTCTCTGTCTATTCTTTTTTCTTTTGCCCTACCCAGGTACGTGGGGAGTTTCTTGCCTTTTGGGAGGTCTGAGGTCTTCTGCCAGCGTTCGGTGGGTGTTCTATAGGAGAAGTTCCACGTGTAGATGTATTTCTGATGTATCTGTGAAGAGGAAGGTGATCCCCGCGTCTTACTCTTCCGCCATCTTCTCGCTCCCCCCCTACCCATTTACTTTTAATCTATATGTACCTTTGTACTTAAAGTAGGTTTCCAATAGAAAAATATAGTTGGGTAGTAGTTTTTGATCCACTCTGAAAATCTGTCTTTTAATTGGTACATTTAGACAATTGATAGTCAATGTGATTATTGGTATAATTGGATTAATATCTACCCTATTCATTACTGGTTTTTGTTTCCCTTGTTCTTTGTTCTGATAAGAACTGATTCAGGTACTTATTGATTTTCTGCTCATATTTTCAAACTCCCACTAGATCATATTTCCATTATTTTTTCAATTACTACATAGCATAATTACATGATCACAATTGCATAATCACATTATCTTGGAGAAAACTTCCTTTTATGAAAATAGTAAATTTCTAGATTAATTCTGGATATTTATTTTTTAAAATTCCAATCTGTTTTATATTTTCAGATTTCTTATACAGTTTTTTAAATATGTGGTTCAGGATGGGATATTTAAAATGCTTTAATATCTCAATAACATACCTTTTACTCAAATCCTGAATTTTGTTGATATTCTTAAATGCTATTACTGGGTTTTATTTTATAATACAACAGTTTTTAAAAACCTTACTAAAACCACATTTCAATCATATTATAATTATTTGCCTGACAGGGAAGAAAACAATGTTCACTGAGCACCTAATATGCATCATGTTGGTGCTGGCTCCCCACACATTACTGAAACAAACTGTTCATAAGAACAAAGTCTGTTATTTACCATAATAATGGACAACACCACTTCTCAAAGTTTTGGCAGTGTCTCATAGTGGGGAAGAAGTCAATATTTGTTTAGTGGGGAAGAAGTCAATATTCGTTTATATTTATTTAATTAAATATTTAATTTTAAAATACATTTTAAAGTTTTATATTATAGAAAAATTCAGACATATAAAAAATAATTAAATATAATCAACCCACATATACCCATCATCTACCTACAACTACCATCATTTGTCTTTCTTGTATCTCCTATAACTTCACCTTACACCTAACCCCTCAAATTATTTTATAGTTTTTTGCTTATATACATACCTATATAATGAAATGTGCATATCTTAACTGTGAATTCCACCTTATTAAGACATAGATCTTCTCACATCAAACCAGAATATTTCTTCTAACAAGTGAATTCAGTCAACATGACATGCCATTCCCTTACCCTTCACCTACTTCTTGCCTGCAAAAGTCAATTAAAAATTTTTCATTGTTGATTAGTTTCACCTATATGAATTCATGTAATGGAGTTATGCAGTCTGTACTTTCTGTGTCCAACTACTTTCCCTCAGCATAATATTTGTGAAATCTATCCAAGTTGCTGTGTGTACCATTGATATTTTCCAGTTTATTTCAGTAAAAATAAATATATACTAATGAACAAAATGGTTACAATTAATTAATGTTAATCACTTCCAATTTTGCATGTGATTTGTTTTATTTTCTATTTAGTCTTTGCATAGATTCATCAGATTCTAGTTAGGACGCTAGAATATCCACAGGTATATTAAGCATAGTTTCATTGGTCTGAAATCTTAAAAATTTGAATACTTTTGTTCACTCTAATTCACTACCACATTATCTGTATCATATGATTTAGACTGTCATAATTGTGTAAAAAATGTAATTTCCTAGCCATCAGAGTGAGTGGAGATAATATATTTTATTGTGTGATGAATAATTGCTACTTCCTACCATAAAAGTTATACTTTTGTGTATATAATAGTGACTTTAAAACTGGACTATTGGCTTATACTATAAATTTCAAAATACATTTTTTAAAATAAAGATAAACCTTTAGTTCACTACTCAACAACAACAAATACAGCTTGATTACAAAGCAATGGTTAGAATAAAGCAATTGGATACCTTTAAGATAGTCACATTAGTTAAGCTAAATTTTTAAATAAAAATAAGGGGTTGCCAGACAGTCGAGGACTATACCTGTATCTAGGCTTATCTTTATGTATGTATATAAGGGTGTGATTTCATCCTTTTAAGAAAAATAGAAAATTAGGTTTGGATGAGAAAATATACTGGTACATAATTACTGATAGACTGAGTAATCTAGAGGCTTAATCTTTGGAAATTGGGTCCATAATAACATGATAGAATTTAGTCAGACTTAACCACAATAATGATAATTAATCATTAATTAGTAGGACCAGAGAGGCAATGGTTCAAGGCTCATTATAAATTTAATAGCAGGACATCCTTGAGCCCAGGGTTTGGTGTAAAGATATGGCACAGGATAAGGTTGGGCCTACAAGTTATGTTGAGCCCATTACTCTGAAGACTGCAGTGATGCAGAGGGAAAGATTCAAGCTGGTTCATATTTAAAATTTGTAAGTAAACAATGCATTTGCACTGAGTAAATATTAGATAGTTGATTTTATTCAGCAAATTGGGAAAGTGCTGTTAGAAAGAGTAAGGTTTAAACATTAATATTAATTTATAAATATGGTACCTAAAAAGGTTTTTCTTTCTAATAACAGGCCTTATAGATGCCAGGTAAGAATAAATACATGCCAGGTTATGTTATAGTTCATAACATGTTTGTTTTATGAGTACAATTGCTTGAGAACTGAAAGAAAGGCTATTGGAAACAGCTAAGGACAATTATCTAGAACTTATATGACAGGTACTGAACAAGGTGCTCTATGCATTATCTTAATTCATTTAAGAATAACTCAAGGACATATATATAGTTAATATCTATAGTGTTGCAGATATGAAAATTGAATTGGAAAAGGTTATTAACTCACCAATATCACACAGTTAGTTTGGCAGCAATGGGAATCTCTCCTTGAGATTTCAACCTTCAGATATAAAGAAGAGTAAAAGTGAAGATGTAATATTGCCACAATAAAGGCTAGTTTACGAGAGTACATTAAACATTGCCACAGTTTCTTTGCAGATCTACCCACAAATAAGTAAAATCTATTTCCATGCTCCTTGAATCTGGCCTATCATTGTAACTTGCTTTGGCCAATAATGACAGACAAGTGACATTGCATGAGTTTTAGCCTCAAAAAGTTTCACAACCTCACTTTATACCCCTTCCACCACCCTGCATCCATCTTGCCATGAAGAACAAAGGATAAAAGACCTAAGAGAGAAGATTGTGTGACTGGGCTTCTTTCTCTTTATCTAGTAAAGACCTGCTCCCAGCCTAACAAAGCAAGACAGACACTACCCAACCAACCCTCAGAATCATGAGAAATAATCAATCATTATAGAGCCCAAAATTGGGGGATGGTTCATTAGCATCTATTGTTAATTGAAACAATCATTTTTAAAAGAGTTGGGAATTTAAATAAAGTAGCAAAGAAATCTAAGCATGATTTCAATAGAGACAATCTGAGTTATAAAGTGAAAGTGGAATTACAAGATATATGTATGTATGTATTGATTTATTTATGAGAAGCAACTACTTCAGGGTGATTGAGGGAGTTAACGAAGAAGATGAGATATTTTATCCCACCTTCACTTCTATAGTAACCCAGTGTATGAGATTATTAAAAATTAAACATCAACTACTTACGGTTTTGCTTTCAACAAACTATTATGATTATTTGGGAAATTGTAGAGAAATGTTTTTATATAAAATTTTCTAAGTATTCTTAGTACTTTAGGCTGCTAAACTGTTAAAGTTATACATTATAAACTGGTTCTAATAAAGAATTTTTAAGAATTTCCATTTATTTTAGATTATGCTAATATTCTAGATCAGTTTAGTCTGAATTATACAAAATAATTTACTCATGTGTGAAAAGTAAAAAATACAATAGAGAAATAATTATAGAAATATCATTATATCACATCATTATAGACTGTCCTGTTTTATTCATTCTTCATTCACTTGACATTAGAAAAATATTAAAATCTTAAATGGTTATAATTATTTTATAACCAAAAGTAATTATTTAGAGTACATTGAAAAATATATTATTTACTAACAGATTGGAATATCACCTGTGTTTTCCTGGATATCAAATCTGATTGGCAAATGATTTTTTAAAAACTGCTTACCAGACCTACCAGAATGAAGCTGTCTCAGAACAGTGTTGAAATTTGTATTGTTTCAATGAGTTGACTAAAATACAGAGTAATATTTTAATTACTCAGATTATTAAAATGACATCTATCATTGTATCTGGAAGTTAGTACACAAGAAGAATGTCTTAGTAATGACAAACATTTAAATATATTTAATTAAGTTATACTAATGAGCTAACATCTAATGTGCTTGCTGTAATCTTACTAAGCAGTACCTCTGTTTAAACTAATCTTCCTCAAGAGAAACTATTGATTTCCCCCTAGAAAAAAATAAAAAGAAAAGAAAATTTTATTTTAACATGGTATAGCCTTGGTTTTATGTATATAATCTGTGTGTGTGTGTATATATATATATATATATAAAGATTCCAAATAGAAGGAAAATAAATGTTCACATATTAGAAAATGAGCAATGGGACCAAATTTTGCAGGTTAATGAAAGTGGTTTGAACATTAAATCTAACATTTGTAAAGCACTTAGAACAGTTACTGATATATATGAAGTGATATATACATATCTTTGTTAGATAAATTAATTCCAGAACAATACATAGAATTAATAGGAAATGAAATGTTTAAGAAAGCTATTCCTGCATTTATGTATAAGGAAGTTTAAGCAATAAAATGTAACTATAGAGACTTTCGTGTAATCCATTTATGAGGTAGAATATATTCAATCAGATAATATCCCTTATTATAAAAAACTACCTCAAAGTTCAACTAGAATTGTTTTGTTTAGAATTCCAAGTAAATGTTGGTTTGAGTAAAAATTAAATTTTGAATTAAGAAAATTGGACAATAATGTAAAAATATTGAATTATGGAATAAGCCAATGAAATTAAGATAATGTTAAAAGATTAAGATAAGATTAAGATAATGTTAAATTGATTTATTGACTGTGGTGTCAACAGCTGTAAAATAAGGACAGGGACAACCTGCCTATTAAAGGTAAAGAAATTATGGTGCACAAGCTGGAAAAATTCAAGCAAATTTTGTTATTACTTGAAAACCTTGTTTTATGATTTAAAGTCACAAAACAGGAAGCACAGATGGAAGCAATGATAACATGTAACAATTTCCACTTGAAACAGATTAAGTTCAGTAATCATATTGGACTTCTAGAGGACAAGCACTCTTTCTAACCAATAGAAGCAGTCTGCCTGCCTTTTAGTGATAAATGCTCTGATTTTTTGTGTCATTGCATCTCATTTCAAATGTTGGCAAGGTGTAATAATTTGATAATAAATGAAAAAATTTTTAAGTGCAGAGTTGAATTCAAACAGCAATTGGTAATCTTCCATATTTATTTAATTTCATTCCATTTGCAGTTACACTTGTAATCAAGAAGGGAGTAAAGCACTGATATTTGGGCAGACACATCAGGATAACCTCAAAAATATTAGGAGCTGGGCCAGGCCAGAGTCTGATCTGCCTCCATAGCTCCCACAGTGGGTCCAGATGCACAACTACTGAAGTCCTGGGATCTGACCTCATGGATCTGTGCCAGTGGCCTGGTGAAAACAATGCCTAAGACTCACCAGGGCCAATTGCCAGTATGACCACAATTAAGGTGGGACCAAGAGCAGTGCCAACAACAGTGTACTTTGTGAGCTTGCACAAAGGACAAAAGGTGACACACAGAGCACATTCACAGGTGAACAACTCCAGAGGAGGAATACTCAGTGGCTTCTCTCCCAGTGGGAGTGCTCCAATCCCACCTACCTTGCACCACAAATCAGAAACAGAGCTAAAAAACAGCTCTGAGGGCCTCTACTCCAACAACTAGGGAGCAGACCGCACCCCTGAAAAGGGCAGTGACAACCACAGAGCAAAGAAGAGGGCTTGCTCAATATCCAGGGCAGGCTCTGGTCACCACACCACCAGTCAAACCCCCTATCAAGGGAATAATAGCACAAGCCTCTGGACCAACCTCACGCACCAGGGGGCAGACACCATAAGCAAGAGGAACTACGATCCTGCAGACTGTGGAAAGGAGACAACAAACAGGGTAAGTTAGACAAAATGAGATGATAAAGAAATATGTCACAGATGAAGGAGCAAGATAAAAACCCACAACCACAACTAAATGAAGAGGAGATAGACAATCTACCTGAAAAAAATCAGAGTAATGATAGTAAACATGGTCCAAGATCTTGGAAAAAGAATGGAGACATGGATCAAGAAGATACAAGAAATGTTTAACAAAGACCTAGAAGAACTAAAGAACAAACAAAGATACACAATACAAAAACTGATATGGAAAAAACACTAGAAGCAATCAGTAGCAGAATAACTGAGGCAGAAGAACAGATAAGTGACCTGGAAAACAGAATGATGGAAATCACTGCCACAGAACAGAATAAAGAAAAAAGAATGAAAAGAAATGAGGACAGTCTCAGAGACCTCTGGGACAACATTAAATGCACCAACATTCGAATTATAGGGATCCCAGAAGAAAAAGAGAAAGGGCCTGAGAAAATATTTGAAGATATTATAATCAAAAACTTCCCTAACATGGGAAAGGAAATAGTCACCAAGGTCCAGGAAGCATAGAGTTCCATACAGCATAAACCCAAGGAGGAACATGCCAAGACATATATTAATCAAACTAACAAAAATTAAATACAAAGAAAAGCAACAAGGGAAAAGCAATAAATAACGTACAGGGGAATCCCCATAAGGTTATCAGCTGATTTCTCAGCAGAAACTCTGCAGGCCAGAAATTTAAAGTGATGAAAGGGAAAAACCTACAACGAATAGTACTTTATCCAGCAAGGCTTTCCTTCAGATTCGACAGAGAAATCAAAAGATTTACAGGTTAGCAAAAGCTAAGAGAATTCAGCACCACCAAACCAGCTTTACCACAAATGCTAAAGGAACTGCTCTAGGGGGAAAACAAAAGAGAAGAAAAAGACCTACAAAAACAAATCCAAAACAATTAAGAAAATGGCACTAAGAATGTACATATCAATAACTACCTGAAATGTAAATGGATTAAATGCTCCAACCAAAAGACACACACTGGTTGAATGGATATAAAAACAAGACCCAAATATATTGTCTACAGGAGACCCACTTCAGATCTAGGGAAAGACACAGACTGAAAGTGAGAAGATGGAAAAAGATATTCCATGCAAATGGAAATCAAAAGAAAGCTGATATCAGCAATACTCATATCAGACAAAATAGACTTTAAAATAGACTGTTACAAGAGACAAGGAAGGACACTACATAATGATCAAGGGATAAATCCAAGAAGAAGACATAACAATTGTAAATATATATGCAACCAACATAGGTGCACCTCAGTATGTAAGGCAAATGCTAACAACCATAGAAGGGGAAATTGACAGTAACACAATAATAGTGTGGGACATTAACACCCCACATACCGATGGATAGATCAGAAAATTTAATAGGAAACACAAGCCTTAAATGACACATTAGACCAAATAGACTAATTGATGTTTATAGGACATTCCATCTGAAAGCAGGAGAATACATTTTCTTCTCAAGTACACACAGAACCTTCTCCAGGATAGATCACATCTTGGCTCACAAATGAAGCCTTGGTAAATTTCAGAAAATTGAAATCATATCAAGCAACCTCTTGAAACACAAACTTATGAGATTAGAAATCACGACAGGAAAAAAAAAACTGTACAAAACACAAACACATGGAGGTTAAACAATGTTACTGAATAATCAAGTATCACTAAAGAAATCAAAGAGGAAATTAAAAAATACCTAGAGACAAATGACAACAAAAACACAACAATCTAAAACCTGTGGGATGGAGCAAAAGCAGTTCTAACAGGGAAGTTTATAGCAATACAATCCTACCTCAAGAAACAAGAAAAATCTCAAACAATCTAACCTTACACCTAAAGGAACTAGAGAAGAACAAACAAAACCCAAAGTTAGTAGAAGGAAAGAACTCATAAAGATCAGAGCAGAAATAAATGAAATAGAAACAAAGAAAACAATAGCAAAGATCAATAAAAGTAAAAGCTGGTTCTCTGAGAAGACAAAATTGATAAACCATTAGCCAGACTCATCAAGAAAAAAAGGGGAGAGGACTCAATAAAATTAGAAATGGAAAATGAAAAAGTTACGACACCACAGAAATAGAAAGGATCATAAAAGACTACTACAAGCAGCTATATGCCAATAAAATGGACTGCCTAAAAGATATGGACAAATTCTCAGAAAGGTACAACCTTCCAAGGCTGAACCAGGAAGAAACAGAAGATATGAACAGACCAATGACAGTACTGAAATTGAAACTGTGATTTAAAAACTTCCAGTAAACAAAAGGTGAGGACCAGATGGCTTCACAGGCGAATTCTATCAAACATTTAGAGAAGAGCTAACACCTACCCTTCTCAAACTCTTCTAAAAATTGCAGATGAAGAACACTCCCAAGCTCATACTATGAGGCCATTATCACCCTGATACCAAAACCAGACACGGACACCCCCCACACACAAAAAAGAAAGACAATTACAGGCCAATATCACTGATGAATATAGATGCAAAAATCCTCAATAAATTACTAGCAAACCAAATCCAACAACACATTAAAAGGATCTTACACCATGATCAAGTGAGATTTATCCCAGGGATGCAAGGATTCTTCAATATACACAAATCAATGAGGTACACCACATTAACAAATTGAAGAATAAAAACGATATGATCATCTCAATAGATGCAGAAAAAGCTTCTGACAAAATTCAGCACTGATTTATGATTAAAAAGAAAACAACTCTCTAGAAAAGGGGAATAGAGGGAACCTACCTCAACATAATAAAGGCCATATACGACAAATGCACAGCAAACATCATTCTCAACAGTGAAAAACTGGAAGCATTTCCTCTAAGACCAGGAAAAAGACAGGATGTCCACTCTCACCACTAATACTCAATATAGTTTTGGAAGTCATAGCCATGGCAATCAGAGAAGAAAAAGAAATAAACAGAACACAAATTGGAAAAGAAGTAAAACTGTCACTGTTTGCAGATGACATGATACTCATACACAGAAAATCCTAAAGAGGCCACCAGAAAACTACTAGAACTAATCAATGAATTAGTAAAGTCAGAGGATACAAAATTAATACACAGAAACCCTTGCATTCCTACACACTATCAATGAAAGATCAGAAAGAGAAATCAAATAATCCCATTTACCATCGCATGAAAAAGAATAAAATACCTAGGAATAAACCTACCTAAGTAGGTGAAAGACCTGTACTCACAAAACTATAAGATACTGATGAAAGTAATAAAAGATGACAAACAGGTGGAGAGATGTACCATATTCTTGGATTGGAAGAATCAATATTGTGAAAATGACTATACTACCCAAAGCAATCTACAAATTCAGTGCAATCCCTATCAAATTACCAATGGCATTTTTCACAGAATTAGAATAAAAAAATCTTAAAATGTCTATGCAAACACAAAAGACCACGAATAGCCAAGGCAATCTTGAGAAAGAAAAACTGGGCTGGAGGAATCAGGTTCTGTGACTTCAGACTATGCTACACAGCTACAGTCATCAAAACAGTATGGTAAAATATAGATCCATGCAACAAGATAGAGAGTCCAGAGATAAACCCATGCACCTCTGGTCACCTCATCTATGACAAAGGAGGCAAGGATATACAATGGAGAAAAGACAATCTCTTCAATAAGTGGTGCTGGGAAAACTGGACAACTAAATGTAAACAAATAAAATTAGAACACTCCCTAACACCATAAACAAAAATAAACTCAAAATGGATTAAAGACCTAAATGCAAGGCTGGATCCCACAACTCTTAGAGGAAAACATAGGCAGAACACACTTTGACATTAACCACGGCAAGATCTTTTTTGATCCACCTCCTAGAATAATGAAAATAAAAACAAAAATAAACAAATCAGACCTAATTAAACTGAAAAATTTTGCACAACAAAGGCAACCATAAACAAAACAAAAAGACAACCCACAGAATGGGAGAAAATATTTGCAAACAAAGTGACCAACAAGGGATTAATCTCCCAAATATAAAAACAGCTCACACAGCTCAATATCAAAAAAGCAAACAACCCAACCAAAAAAATGGGTGGGAGATCTAAATAGACATTTCTCCAAAGAAGACATACAGATCAAAAAGCACATGAAAAGATGCTCAACATCACTGATTATTAGAGAAATGCAAATCAAAACTACAATGAGGTATCACCTCATTCTCTGGTCAGAATGGCCATCATCAAAAAAGCTACAAACAAAAATGCTGGAGAGGGTGTGGAGAAAAGGGAATCCTACTACACTGTTGGTGGGAATGTGAATTGGTACAGCCTCTATGGAGAACAGTATGGAGGTTCCTGCAAAAACTAAAAATAGAGCTACCATATGATCCAGCAATCCCACTTCTGGGCATATATCCAGAGAAAACCATAATTCGATAAGATACAAGCACCCCAATGTTCATTGCAGCACTATTTACAATAGCCAGGACATTGAAGCAACCTAAATGTCCAACAACAGAGGAATGGACAAAGAAGATGTGGTACATATATACAGTGGAAGATACTTAGCCATAAAGAATGAAATAATGCCATTTGCAGCAACATGGATGGACCTACAGATTGTCATACTGAGTGAAGTAAGTCAGACAGAGAGAGAAATATATGATATAGCTTATATGTGGAATCTGGAAAAATAGTACAAATGAACTTATTCACATAACAGAAATAGAGTCACAGATATATAAAACAAACTTATGGTTACCAAGGGGGAAAGGGGGGAGGAATAAATTGGGAGATTGGAATTGACATATACACACTGCTATATATAAAATAGATAACTATTAAGAACCTATTATATATAAAAAAAAAAAAAAGAACCTATTGTATAGCACTGGGAACTCTACTCAATACTCTGTAATGACCTATAAGGGAATAGAATCTAAAAAGGAGTGGATGCATTTATATGTATAAATGAATCACGTTGCTGTATAGCAGATTCTAACACATTGTATATAAATCAACTATACTCCAATAAAAATTAATTTAAAAATTATTACAAGCCACTATTTGAGAATTTTGTTTAAATGTTAGTGTTTCCAAAAATACATTATATTTAAAACACTTTTAGTCAGTAAAGTTGAGCAAAATCTATTGGAAATGTTAAGTCAAAAGTGAATTTAACCAAAACATAAATCTGAGGCAAATGGTATTATGAATGACTTTTAGTCAGAATACTCCTTGAAATATGCTTCTAGCTGCGTGTAATGGATGCACTAATATAGAGGATAGCAAACTATTCAACATTTCTACAAGATACAAAATACAAAACTTATTATGGAAATAATATGTCATAAAACAAGGCACTTAAGTCAGTATAAATTATGAATACTAAATGTTAACCTAAATTACAGTTCTTATATTCTGTTAGAGGCTATGTTCTGTCCTCCTGACATGTGTTCTTCTACTGCTCTTTTACTTGGAACCTATTTGAATAAAAACACATTGTGCTTAATTTAGCAGCTAATTATATGAAAGTGGCTGTCAGTCAAACATTAGCAAATGGCCATTTTCAAAATAAACAATGGTTTAGTGAATTTGACTACCTTTTTTTTCACTACAGTTTGTATGTAGACAATTCCATAACTGCTGTTCTTGACACATGTGTAAAATGCAATCCCTATATTCCAGGAATGTTAAAATTAAAGCTCAATTTTTCTTGTTACTGAAGTATAGTCAATGAATAGTAAAATACTTTATAAATAACATATTTGGCTCAAAACAGATATTTTTGTAAGAGATATCTATTTGTACCAAATACTTGATACTGTCAATATTTACTGTCTAGGATTTTATTTCCTTGGAGAGCTACAGATTTATTAAAATTCTAAGAAATGTCCATTTTACCCCAACTAATAAAAACCACAAAAATATTAAAATATATATTTCTATAATTCTTGGCCCTAGATAAATAGCTATTGCTGAGAGAAATTATTTCACAAAGTATATTTCACTTCTTCCACTCAATATACATTCCACGGCATTCCTCTTATTCTGTGCTGAAAAATAAGAAGGTATTTTTTCTTACTACATCTGGCATTAAGAGAGCACTCAGATATGATTCTAGAATTTGAGAACCTTGAACTGTTTTAAGTCTAGCACATGAGGTTCTTCGAGACACACTTATTTGCTTCCAGTATCATGTGTCATTACTCTTTAGATGTACTTCTAAAATAATGATTTAATATATAAGTAGAAAACTACTTTTACTTCCTTAAACACATCATATTATCTCTTGCCTTAATGTTTTATATATGCATGCCCTCTGTCTAAAATGTCTCTCTCTCTGACATAGCCATTGAAACAGGTTTTCTAAATTAAATGGCAATGGTGAGATCCTGGAGCAATGGAGGCCATAATAGAAAATGACCACCAGACACATGAGTGGTTACCATAATGGAAAGCAGCCTGAAGAATTAATCAGAATGGTTTGAAACAGATCTTTGGCAGTTGCCAATTGATCATGAAAGTGAAATAAATTGGAAAACTTCTGAAACTTTTTACTCAAGTTGTATATGAGAAAAAAAATTCCCTATGTTTTGTGAACAGAAGTCTAAGAATCAAACCATAATTTTTTGTGTATAAGAGTGAACACAAAATATCATCAAATAAAAATAATATATACCAGATCAGTACTGAGAAGTTTCTGAAGGCACAAATAACTTCTAAGAGAAATTTCTCACAATCTCATAACATATCTCCAGCTACAATTGACTTTCTTTGTAACTATACCTATACCTATACCCTTAATTTGAGTTCCTTAGGACTCATTGATGAAAGAAGAAAAAGTGAAGCCCCAGTTTCTATGTAAAGTAAAACACTATGTTGTCATGACCTGAATGTGAATGGTGCGACATTACAGCATCGCTCAAGGATGGTTCAGAAAGCTTTTAGCAAAAAGAAATCCTACCAGTGGACAAGTCTTCTTGAAAGTTCACTTAGTAGTTCCCTTTGCCTAAATAGATAAATGACTAGAAGTGAAGATCTACAATTGACCCACAGACATAGCCAAAAGTTTGTCTAGAAGTTCAAGGGAGAAATAAATTTGTAAATTGATGATAAAGAGATCTGGGGATGACCTCTGAAAATTAGCTGAGAGAGTGAGGATATTTGTGATTATGTGAATGTTTACATGGTTTCATCAAGGGCAACCACTACAGAGGAGGCTACATTCATTAATGTACTGAAAGTAAGAACCCATTTTGATTACGTCCGTACAACCTCTCTTACTATTTACCCTAGCCCTTACTCAATAAGCCTAAGAAGTAATGAATGAAGTTAGTGAATGACAAGGGCTTTTACTTACCAATAAGAAAGATTAACACTAATCTCCTGATACGATTGCTTTCCTTGGGAACAAACTAACTGCCTGATGGCAGATTGATTATATTGCATCCCTTCCATCATGGAAGGGGCAGCAGTTGGCCCTGACTGGAATAAATAGTTCATTTAGATCTGGATTTGCATTCTTTGCCTAAAATGCTTCTGCCAGCAATGGCCTCTGCAGTTTAAGGGACACTTTATTTACCTCCTAGGATATTATTACATGGAATCACTTATGACCAAGTAACTCATTTTACAAAGAAAAAGTATGTCAGTGTTCTCATGCCCATGAAATTCACTGGTCTTACCACACTCCAATCATCCTGAAGCAACTGGCTGCATATAACATTGGAACAGCCCACAGAAAACTCAATTACAAAGCCAGTGTTGCCTATGACAATATCATGAAGTTTGTGTGCTCTTATGAGATACATTTTATGCTCTGATATTATGTATATACATATATATATATATATATATAGACTATATAATATATGCCATTTAGCCACAGACCTAGAAATTAAGGGGTAAAATATAAAATGGTTCTTCTCATTATTACCCCTAATTTCCCACTAGAAAATTGGTTTAGAGGTCTTAATTCTCAAAGGAGGGAGCTGTTCCCCATAGGACAAAACAGGGTTTTCATTGAGCTGGAAACAGAAACTACATCCTGGCTACTTTAAGCTACACATGCCACTGACCCCCAAATAATGGTTTCGCTTTATTGACTTGACGACTGATCCTAATTATCGTTGGAAATTGGGTGCTCCTCCATAATGAAGGTAAGTGTTAGTTACTAAGAAATCCAGGGGGATCCTCTGAGTTGTTTCATAGCACTCCCATTGCCAGTGGTTAAAGTTTTTGGAAAACTGTAACTCAAAACAGTCAGAACCACTAATGCATAGATACTTCAGGAATAAATGTTTTGTATATCTGATAAAGAACTATAAATTGATTAGTGGCTGTCTGAGTACAAAGGGAAACTAGAAGTGTGATGGAACACAGAAATAATACCAACTTCTAAGTACATGACAGGTAGAGAAATGAGAACTGCTTATTGTCTTCCTAGCTTTTATATGCATGTATTTGTGTATATTTGTTGATATACATTAATATACACAAATATACAAAATTAATATAGGTATGTGCCTGTATATTTGTATATATTAATAGTATACTTTATTTGTATATATATACATATATTATATACATATTTCATTATTATATAGAAAGTATACTTCATTAGTATTAATAGTATCATTAGTAATATATACACATGCATTAATGATAAATTATTCATAGATTTGTTTGTGTATTTATACTTCCCAAGGCTGTTATAAAAGATCACAGTAGCTGATTAGAGGGAGGCAGAAATGAGAATGGCAGGCAGATAACTTTTAGATACATAAATCCCATTTACTAAAATAAAGTCACTGGGAAAATGACTCTTGTTAAGAAAATAATATTTTTATTTGTGGAAATAGTATCAATTTTTTTCCCCTTTATTGTTTCTAATCAAAAATAATGTTTATTTTCCTACTTTGAATTCTCTTATTGGTTACACCATTTCTTAAAAAATCTTGGACTCAAGATTCAATTAAATTTCAGTATCAGTAATCTCTTACTGACAGATTTCATGATTTCATGTGGATTTACATGTAAATGTTTATTAAAGCACTAATATAAAATTACAGATATTTTTGAAGTGAATAAAATCACTGACTGGTAAATAAAAATTAGCCAGGAAATAATAGTTTGGATGGTACTGATTAGATTTCTTAGGTTTTAAATGGATTTGATTTCCTTTAGTAAGGCCTGCTAAAATCATTTAACACAGGTGTTCTCTGTCTTAAAAAAATTTTCTTGACTATTATTTATCTTATGATTAGTACACTAATTTTCTTTGCCAAAGTGATTAAACAAGTGACCTGCCTCAATAACTTTAACACAATTCATATTTTGGAAGCTCAACTCAGCGTACATTTATTTAATACTTTGTATATAATTGGTCCTGTTCCAGGTATTGTGCTGAAGTGCAGGTGCCCAAAATGGGAAACATAATCATTTCTCTAAAGGATATGTCAAAAATAATGATGAGAGGGCTTCCCTGGTGGCGCAGTGGTTGAGAATCTGCCTGCCAATGCAGGGGACACGGGTTCGTGTCCCGGTCCGGGAAGATCCCACATGCCGTGGAGCGGCTGGGCCCGTGAGCCATGGCCACTGAGCCTGCGCGTCCGCAGCCTGTGCTCCGCAACGGGAGAGGCCACAACAGTGAGAGGCCCGCGTACCGCAAAAAAATAAAAATAAAATAATAATAATAATGATGAGAATACCAAAGGAAAAGGATGCAGAATAAAAAAGGAGGTGGCCTACAGCAGAATTCTGAAGGAAACTAATGGATACAGAAGCATATAAAATATATTATTATTGTTCAATAATAGTGAACAAATAAGTATTCCTTCTGTCACAATGAGCTAAGAGAAAAGAAACACCAGATATCTGAACTGGCATTCCAAAAAAAAAAAATGTTCCTTGAAGAAAAGCTTATTTCCTTAGTACAGTGAAAGGTCACACTGAGTGCCAATCAGTATTAATGAAAAGGAAGACCTGATATTAGAACTACTGAAAATTTTTCTGAACCTCAAATTTATAGGCAAATAAAACAGAGATGCCAACACTGGGAAGAGAAATGAAATATATAAGAACTTTTGCCTGCAATGAAAATAAAATCAGAATTTTATAATAGTTCTTTTCTACAACACTGATTGCTTATATATAGGAACAAAAGTTCAGATACTCAAAGGAAATGAATTGTAGCTCAAGATATACAGTGCCAGGTGAAGATATGTTACCTATTTAGTACCTGTTTATTATATTAATAAATCCATAATATTTAATAAACTCATTAAGGTAAATATGTTGTAAAAAATATTTCAATGTATTTTAGAGATGTATCAGTACTTTCAGTTCCAATCATGACATAATTTGTTTGGCTTTTATTTTATTTTGTAATTGAAGTATAGTTGACTTATAATGTTATATTAGTTTTTGATATACAACATAGTTTCAATATTTTTTATAGATTATACTCCATTTAGAGTTATTTTAAAAAGGGTAGGGGCTTCCCTGGTGGCGCAGTGGTTGAGAGTCTGCCTGCCAATGCAGGGGACATGGGTTCGAGCCCTGGTCTGGGAAGATCCCACATGCCCCGGAGCAACTAGGCCTGTGAGCCACAATTACTGAGCCTGCACGTCTGGAGCCTGTGCTCTGCAACAAGAGAGGCCATGATAGTGAGAGGTCCATGCACCGCAATGAAGAGTGACCCCCACTTGCCACAACTAGAGCAAGCCCTTGCACAGAAACAAAGACCCAACACAGCCATAAATTAAAAAAAAAAAAGGCTATATATCCCTGTACTGTACAATATATCCTTGTTGCTCATCTTTTTTATAAACAGTAATTTGTATCTCTTAATCTCATACCCCTATTTTGCTCCTCCCCTCCTTCCTCTCCCCACTGGTAACCACTAGTTTGTTCTCTATATCTGTGAGTCTGTTTCTGATTTGTAATATATGTTCATTTGTATTATTTTTTAGATTCCACATATAAGTGATAATAGAGTATTTGTCTTTCTCTGTATGACTTACTTCACTAAGCATAATATTCTCTAGGTCCACTGACATTGCTGCTAATGGTAAAATTTCTTTCTTTTTATAGCTGAGTAATATTCCATTGTATATACACCTATATATATACCATATTCTTATCCATTTGTCTGTTGATAGACACTTAAGTTGCTTCCATATATTGGCTGTTGTAATCAATGCTATGAATATTGGGGTGCATGTATATTTTCAAATTTGTGTTTTCATTTTTTCTGGATATATACACAGGAGTGGAATTGCTGGATGATATGGTAGGTCTATTTTTAGTTTTTTGAGGAACCTCCATACTGTTTTCTTTGTGGCTATACCAGTTACATTCCCACCAACAGTACAAGGGTTCCCTTTTCTCCACAGCCTCACCAACATTTGTTATTTGTAGACTTCTTGATGATAGCCATTCTGACTGGTGTGAGGTGATATCACTGTGTTTTTGATTTGCATTTCTCTGATGAGTATCTACGTGCAAAGGAATGAGATTAGAACATTTTCTTACACTATATACAAAAATAAACTCAAAATGGATTAAAGACCTAAGTGTAAGACCTGAAATCATAAAACTCCTACAGAGAACACAGGCATACCACTCTTAGAAATAAATCATAGCAATATTTTTCGGCTATGTCTCCTAAGGCAAGATAAATAAAAGCAATAAATAAATAAATTGGACCTAATTAAACTTAAAAGCTTTTCCACAGCAAAACAAACCACTGACAAAATGAAAAGACAACCTACTGAATGGGAGAAATTTTTTTTAATGGTATGACCAATAAGGGGTTAATATCCAAAATATATAAACACCTCATACAATTCAATACCAAAAAAGAAAAAGAACAACTCAGAGAAAACATACAGATAGCCTACAGGCACAAGAAATGATGCCCAGCATTGCCAGGCATCATCCAGTTGTCACTGGGAAATTTATAGAGCACTTTATTTTTTCTTTACATTAGCTACACTACTAGTACCTGAACTCTCACAAAGTAGCTCTGAAAGTTTACAATAAATATAACTAAGATAAATAAAAATATGCTTTGCAATAACTTTGGTGATTTTACTTCATAAAGTAACAGCAAGAATAGAAACATGGGACTTCTCTGGTGGTGCAGTGGTTAAGAATCCACCTGCCAATGCAGGGGACATGGGTTCAATCCCTGATCAGGGAAGATCCCACATGCTGTGGAGCAACTAAGCACATGCACCATAACTATTGAGCCTCCACTCTAGACCCCGCAAGCCACAACTACTGAGCCCATGCGCTGCAACTACTGAAGCCCGTGCGCCTAGAGCCTGTGCTCCACAAGAGAAGCCACCGCAATGAGAAGCCTGCACACCACAACAAAGAGCAGCCCCTGCTCGCCGCAATTAGAGAGAGCCCGTGCACAGCAACGAAGACCCAAAGCAGCCCAAAATAAATAATTTAAGTATACAATTCAATAGTTTTAAAAAAATAGAAGCATGTGTTAAACACATCAAGTTAACTCAAAAGGATAGATCTTTACTATCATATATGTTGCAGAAACATCTCCCAGAAGAAATATCAAGAGGAGGGGGGTTATATCTTTCCAGGTTATAACATTCTTCCTCATAGCCTCTGATATGTAGCATTATCAATAGCTCATTAAAATTTCTGAAAATTCTAATTGTCTCATAATTCATACCCCTGCCTATATTTATTTTAAATAACCTGCTTTAAACAGATCAACCTACTTAAACTTTACAGATAAAAATACCTAAAATTTTACATATCAGAAAAAGAAAACTAGATTCCTAACTGAGAATATTTGCTTTAATGATTTTTCTTGTCCTTTCTTCCACAGCAATAAGCACAAGATCTGCAGAATATACAGTCATCAAATACTGTTGATGGAACACATTTGTGAGGAAAATACAGAATACGTTAGCAGTATTTCAAAGGAATAAATGAAGACAAAACACCCAAAGCAAGCCATTATATAATCACCTAGCCATTCAGAGCTGATGTGTATTGAGAAATGACATCAGATCCCTCCCTGGTAAGGAAATGAAGAAAGAGAAAGAGGTGTGGATTAATAAAGTATCATTATATTGCAGTACAATTTTGTTTAATAATGGGCTCCCTCACTAACCCTCATTTAAATTAAAATCATTGAGTAAATGTTGAACAGTATTTCATGCATGAATGATAGGGGGACTGTAAAAGAAATTATCAATTAGCTGATGTTATAATTGAGACAGGAAGAATCTAGTGTCACTGAGGATGTTGTGTACAATGAGACTGAGAGATAATACCCTCTGAATAGGGAAAATCACAATTCAATGATGCCAAGCCTTCAGTAAATCAGACGAGTTCCCAATTTGTTGTAAACATGGTTACTGAAAAGAAACAATCAAACCCTAGTGAAGTTAAGAACACGGTACACTTGTCTATGTTGGCTACACATGCTTCTTCATCACAATCTGATTTTCACTATTTTAAAATTGTCTTTATCTTGAAGTTATACATTAAAAAATAATTGGCAAAAGGCAATAGTTGAAAAAATGTCACTTGAATTTAGCCTAAACTCATTTTGTTCTAAAGGAAAACTGAAAGAATTTTATGTATATTAAAGTTTTTACTGGTATTTATCGATCCACCTAGTGTTGAAGTCAATATTGTACCAGTTGCTTCTGAAACTATTTAACAACATTCTTCACCTTGCAGTAAATTTTTGTATTTCTTTCTTATTATCAGCTGAATTAAATACTGCTGAAAATTAATTACTATTAGGGCAGTTTTACTGAAACATTTGACTCTATTATCAATGATGCATTTACGAATATAGTTGAAATTCTCATTGTATATTTTCTGCCATTGACAGACTATGCCCTGTGTTGCTTAATGTTGACAGCTGAAAATATTACATAAGTGTACACCAGACCCTTCTAGGGTATAATCCAAAAAATATAAACTAGTAATGAATTTCACAGAGCAAAAACTAGAAGATAAAGAAAAAGTTCAGAAAGACCTAATGTTTCCTCTTAAACATTCATTACCATTAACTATTCCTCTTTGCATTAAAAATAATTCAACAGAACGCCAATATGATGTATTCAATATTTTATTACTCTTTCCTTTTCTCTGATTTCTTCTCCCTTTGAAGATAAAAGAGTTATTTTAATTAGGATGCAATGGGAATAAATTCAGAATTAACATATGTTGGTGTTCAATAAATGCAATTTTAATTATAACCTTTTCCTGTTTGTTTCAAAGATTCAGGGAAAGAAGAAACACATCAGAGAAAAAACAAATATTTCTTAACATTTTATATTAATGATATACTGCCTGGAACTTAATTTTGATGTGTCTATGTGTATTTTTTAATTTGAAAAGTTTGCTTATTCTTCTAGATAGGGAGGAAAATCAAAGAATATATAGAAGCCTCCTCATTGCTTTAAGTGGACAGAGAGAATGTTTTTCTACCTGAGCACTGGCAGAAGAGATCTGAAAAATACTCTGTTTCATTAAAAAGATCCAGAAATACTCAGAGCTCCAGGCACAGTCCAGTCCATGGTAGAAAAAAAACAGAAGTAACATGGCTATCCATGAAACTCAAAGACTATTAATTGATTATATTTGCCTAATAATTTAGGGTTATCTCTGCAGGTTACCCGAACATTATTAGGATTTAGAAAATCCTCTTTTCAGACACTACACTGCACAGCGGAAGATAAAGTGAATTCAAGCATTTCTAGAACTTTTAGAGTAACTAAAGGAAGAATTTTCTTCATTATTTTGAAAGGCAGAACTGAAGTTAACAACTGCAGAAAAATGTTGACATATTAGGACAAGTAATTCTATTAGATCAAACTAAAATTTCAGATAAATTACCCATGGATATTTTTATGTAGAAAGCTATGCTATGTTGGGTATATCTTCTTAATTTCAAATTCATGCAAACATCTAATTTGGGGGACAAGATAGTAGAGTAGAAGGACTTGAGCTCATCTCCTCTCATGAAAACACCAAAATCACAACTAACTGCTGAACAACCATTGAAGAAAAAGACTAAAACCTACCAAAAAAGATATTCCACATCCAAAGACAAGAAGCACAACAAGACAGTAGGAGGGGCGCTTTTGCAACATAATCAAATCCCATACCCGCTGGGTGGGTGACCCGCAAACTGGAAAATATATTGTAGAGGTTCTCCCACAGAAGTGAGAGTTTTGAGCCTCACGTCAGGCTCCCCAGCCCAGGGGTATGGCATTGGGAGGAGGAGCCCCCAGAGCATTTGGCTTTGAAGGCCAGAGGGGCTTGGTGCAGGAGCTCCACAAGACTGGGGTAACAGACTCCACTCTTGGAGGTCCCACACAAGGTTTCACATGCACTGGGACCCAGGGCAAAGCAGTGACTCTGTAGGATTCAGGGCCAGACTACCTGTGACTATTGGAGGGTCTCCAGGGTAGGCAGGGGTTGGCTGTTGCTCACTGTGGGGGCAAATACTGGTGGTGAATGCCCTAGGGAATAATCAGAGTGAGCTCTCCCAGAGGTCGCCATTTTGGCACCAAGACTTGGACCCACCCAACAGCCTGCAGGATCTAGTACTGGGACTCCTCAGACTAAACAACCAACAGGGTTGGACACAGCCCCACTCATCAGCAGACAGGCTGCCTAAAGTCCTCCTGACACAACAGCCACCTATAAACACACCCCTTGACACGGCCCTGCATCCCAGAGGGACAAAACCCAACTCCACCCACCAGTGGGAAGACACAGGTCCCTTCCACCAGGAAGCCTCCGCAAGCCCCTGGACCAACTTCATCCACCAGGGGGCAGACAGCAGAACCAAGAAGAATTACAATCCTAGAGAATGAGAAACAGGGGCCACAAACACAGAAAGATAAGACAAAATCAGACAGCAGAGAAATACATTCCAGACAAAAGAACTAGATAAAACCCCAGGAGAACAACTAAGTGAAGTAGAGATAGACAATCTACCAGAAAAAGAATTCAGAGTAAAGATAGTTAAAATGATCCAAGATCTCAGAAAAAGAATGGAGGCACAGACCAAGAAGTTACAAGAAATGTTTAATAAAGAGCTAGAAGCTTTAAAGAACAAATAAGCAGAGATGAACAATACAGTAACTGAAATGAAAAATACACTAGAAGCAATCAATAGTAGAATAATGAGGCAGAAGAACGAATGTGATGTGATGTGATGTGAGCTGGAAGACAGACTGGTAGAAATCACTGCTGTAGAACAAAATAAAGAAAAAAGAATGAAAAGACATGAGCACAGTCTAAACCACTGGGACAACATTTCTCATTATAGTGGTCATAGAAGGAGAAGAGAGAAAAAAGGTCTGAAAAAATATTTGAATAGATAATAACCAAAAACTTCCCTAACATGGGAAAGGAAACAGTCACCCAAGTCCAGGAAGCACAGAAAGCCACATACAGGATAAACCCAAGGAAGAACACACTGAGACACATGTTAATCAAATTGACAAAAATTAAAAACAAAGAAAAAATATTAAAAGTAACAAGGGAAAAGCAATAAATAACATACAAGGGAATCCCCATAAAGCTATCAGCTAATTTTTCAGCAGAAACTCTGCAGGCCAGAAGGGAGTGGCATACATATTTAAAGAGATGAAAAGGAAAACCTACAACCAAGAATACTCTACCCAGCAAGTCTCTCCTTCAGATTTGATGGAGAAATCAAAAGCTTTACAGAAAAGCAACAGCTAAGAGAATTCAGTACCACCAAGCCAGCTTTACAACAAACGATAAAGGAACTTCTCTAGATGGAAAAGGCCACAACTAGAAACAAGAAAATTATGAAATGGGAAACTCATCACTAAAGGTAAACAGACAGTAAAGGTAGGAAATCATACACACACGAATATGATATCAAAACCAGCAAACGTGAGAAGACCAGAGTACAGATGCAGGATATTTGAAATGCATTTGAATTTAAGAGACCAGCAACTTAAAACAATCTTGTATATATATATATAGACTACAATATCAAAACCTCATAGTAACTGCAAACCAAAAATCTACAATAGATATACACACAAAAACAAAAAAAGGAAACCAAACACAACACTAAAGATAGTCATCAAATCACAAGAGAAGAGAACAAAAGAGGTAGGGAAGAAGAAAGACCTACAAAAACAAACATAAAACAATTAACAAAATGACAAGAACATACATATCAATAATTACCTTAAATGTCAATGGATTAAATGCTTCAGCTGAAAGACACAGACTGACTGAATGGATACAAAAACAAGACCTGTATATATGTTGTCCACAAGAGGCCCACTTCAGATCTAGGGACACATACAGACTGAAAGTGAGGGGATGGAAAAAGGTATTCCATGCAAATGGAAATCAAAAGAAAGCTGAAGTGGCAATACTCATCAGACAAAATAGACTTTAAAATAAAGACTGTTACAAGAGACAAGGAAGGACACTACATAATGATCAAGGAGTTAATCCAAGATGATATAACAATTATAAACATAGATGCATCCAAAATAGGAGCACCTCAATATATAGGCAAATGCTAACAGCCATAAAAAGAGAAATTGATAGTAACACAATAGTAGTGGGGGACTATAATACCCCACTTACATCAATGGGAAGATCATCCAGACAGAAAGTCAATAAGGAAACACAGGCCTTAAATGACACATTAGACCAGATGTATTTAATAGATATTTATAGAGCCTTATAACTGAAAGCAGCAGAATAAACATTCTTACCAAGTGCACATAGAACATTTTCCAAAATAGATCACATGCTGGGCCATAAAGCAAATTTTGGTAAACTTTAGAAAACTGAAATCATATGAACCATCTTCTCAAACCACAATGCTATGAGATTAGAAATCAACTGCAATAAAAAAAAGTGTAAAAACACAAACACATGGAGGCTAAATAATATGTTACTAAACAACCAATGGATCACTGAAGAAAATCAAAGAGGAAATAAAAAAATACCGAGACACAAATGAAAACACAATGATCCAAAACCTATAGGATGTGGCAAAAGCAGTTGTAAGAGGGAAGTTTATAGCGATACAACCTCACCTCTTGAAACGAGAAAAATATCAAATAAACAACCTAACTTTACACCTAAAGCAACTAGAAAAAGAAGAACAAAGCACAAAGTTGGTAGAAGGAAAGAAGTCATAAAGATGAGAGCAGAAATAAATGAAATAGACACAAAGAAAACAATAGAAAAGATCAATGAAACTAAACACTGGGTTTTTGAAAAGATATACAAAATTGATAAACCTTTAGCCAGACTTATCAAGAAAAAAAGGGAGAGGGCCCAAATCAATAAAATTAGAAATAAAAAAGGAGAAGTTACAATGGACACCACAGAAATACAAAGGACCATAAGAGACTACTACAGCAACCATATACCAATAAAATGGACAACGTGGAAAAAATGGTCAAATTCTGAGAAAGGTACAATCTCCTAAGACTGAACCAGTAAGAAATAGAAAATATGAACAGACCAATGACAAGTACCGAAATTGAATCTGTGATTTAAAAACTTCCAACAAACAAAACTCCAGGACCAGATGGCTTCAAAGGTGAATTATACCAAACATTTAGGGAAGAGATAACACCTATCCTTCTGAAACTTTTCCAAAAACTTGCAGAGGAAAGAACACCCCCAAACTCATTCTATAAGGCCACCATCACCCTGATACCAAAGCCAGACAAGGACACACACAAAAAAGAAAATTATAGGCCAATATCAGTGATGAATATACACAAAAAAATCCTCAACAAAATTCTAGCAAACTGAATCCAACAATATTTAAAAGAACCTTACACCACAATCAAGTGGGATTTATTCCAGGGATGCAAGGATATTTTAATATCCCTAAATCAATCAGTGTGATGCACCACGTTAACAAAATTGAAGAAGAAAAGCCACATGATCATTTGAAAGGAGGCAGAAAAAACTTTTGATAGAATTCAACATTTATTTGAGTGAAGATTCCTGCCATGTCCTGCCTGCTATCTGCCCTCCACAATGGGGTCTTGCTCCAGGACTTTTTACTGCACACTTGTAAGATCCCTTACCCAATAATGGGTTGATGTCTTTGTCACTGCCTCTGGGCAACTACAAGGTTTGCACACCTGCAGGGTGCAGCCAAACACCAATTTAGGAATGTTGCCTGCCACCTGGATATACAAGAATTAGTCATTAGCCACTGCAGTCACTGACCTACAGCACACCCTAGAAAAAATTCAGGGTGAAGACCAGGAATAAGTTGACACACTCAAAGACATATTCATGTGCAGGACTATCTTGGGGCAAACAGGAACACATCACCCTTGTGCTCTGCCCAGCACTTTCCTGATAACTAACTCTGAGACTTCTGTTGCAGTTCGCAGTTCTCCATACATGGGTGTCAACAAGTCACAGCCTAATGGAAATTCATTCTTCCCTCTGCCTATGACACAGGTGGCGAGAACCTGTGTCCAATTCAGCTCTATCACTGATTAGCTATTGTGGCCTTAAGCAAATTCAGGGCTGACCCAATGGAACAAAGCATTCAACAGAAAGGACAAAAGCCTTTGCAGAAGGCCTACCCCCTTCCCTCCAACAACCCTGCAAAAGAAAATGGCTGCAAAAACATGAAATGTTGATGAATCAGAGAACCCATGGAGAGCCCAGAATCTCATTCCTTCCACAAATATTTACTGAATGCTTACTATGTGCCTGGTCCTGTGGTATGTGGAAAGAGATACCATTAATCCTGCAATCCCACCCCTAGGCATAAATCCAGAGAAAACCATAATTCAAAAAGATACATGAACCCCAATGTTCACTGCAGCAATATTTACAATAGCCTGGAAGCAACCTAAATGTCCATCAACAGAGGAATAGATAAAGAAGATGTGGTACATATATACAATAGAATATTACTCAGCCATGAAAAAGAATGAAATAATGCCACTTGCAGTAACATGGGTGGACCTAGAGATTGTCACACTGAGTGAACTAAGCCGGACAGAGAAAGACAAATATCATATGATATCACTTACATGTGGAATCTAAGGAAAAAATATATATATACAAATGAGCTTACTTCCAAAACAGAAAGAGACTCACAGACAGAGAAAACAAACCCATGGTTACCAAAGGGGAATGAGGGGGAGGGATAAATTAGGAGGTTGGTATTAACACATACACACTACTGTATACTAAAATAGATAACCAAGAAAGACCTTCTGTATAGCATAGGAAACTATACTCAATATTTTGTAATAACCTATAAGGAAAAAGAATCTGAAAAAGAATCTACATCTATATCTATATATCTCTGTATCTATCTATATATGTGTGTGTATGTATATTTATGTATAACTGAATTGCTGTTCTGTATACCTAAAACTAACGTGACATTTTAAATCAACTATACTTCAAATAAAAATAATAAAAAATTTAAAAATTTTTAAAAGAAATAAGTAAATAAAATCAATCACCAAAAGGAAATAAATTGAGAGTTATGTAATAATGTCCAAATATGATGAAACTAATGAAATCCACATAAATACACATTATATGCACATTGTCAAAAGTCAAAGAAAAATAATTTTGAAAGCAGTAAGAGAAAAGCAACTCTCAGATATGAGGGAACCCCCACACTATAGACTAAATGTTTGTGTCACCTCACAATTCATATGTTGAAATTCTAATTCCCAATTTGATAGTATTGGGAGGTGGCTCCTTTGGGAGGTGATTAAGTCATGAGTGTAAAACACTCATAGATGGCATTAGAGCCCTTATTAAAAAAAACCCTGGGACATCCTTCATTTCTTCTGGCTTTATCTTAGACTTCCCAACCTCCCAATTGTGAGAAATAAATTTTTGTAGTTTATAATCTACCCAATCTATGGTGTTCTGTTATAGCAGCTCAAACAGATGAAGACAGCCCATATGACTATCAGCAATTTCCTCAGTAAAACCTACCAGGCCAGAAAGGAGTAAGATGGTATATTCAAAGTGCTGAAAGGAAAAACAAAAACACAAACAAACCCTGCCAAGCTAAAATACTTTATCTACCAAAACTGTCCTTCGAAAATGAGGAAGAGATTAAGACTTTTCATATATACATAAGTTGAGGGAGTTTATCACTACTAGACCTGCCTTACAAGAAATGCTAAAGGGAGTCAATCAAGTTGAAACAAAATGAAGCTAAACAGCAACATGAAAGCTCAATGAAAAAGTAAAAACACAGATAAATACAAAATACTGTAATACTGTACTGGTAGTGCGTAAATCACTTTTAATACTACCATATAAACTAAGACAAAAATAAAACAAAAAAGCTATAATATGTTAATGAATACATGAAATAAAAAGATGTAATTTGTGGTAAGTATAACATAAAGTGTGGATAGGGAAAAGTAAGAGTATAATGTTTTTGTTTGTTATTGAACATAAAATTATTATCTTAAAATAGATTGCTTCAACTATAACATGATTTATGTAAGCCCCGTGATAACCACCAACAAAACATTTACAGTATCCATAAAAGAAAATCAGAAAAGAATCAGAACATGTCACTGTACATTAAAAAACAACCTAACAAAACACAAACAAATCTAAAAGAAGAAATGAGGGACAAAAGAACTACAAGACAGAAAACAATTTACAAAATGGCAACAGTGTGCCACAACTACTGAAGCCTGCACGCCTAGAGCCCATGCTCCGCAACAAGAAAAGCCACCGCAATGAGAAGCATGTGCACCACAACAAAGAGTAGCCCCCGCTCTCTACAACTAGAGAAAGCCGGCACATAGCAAGAAGACCCAAAGTAGCCAAAATTACATAAATTTAAAAAAAAAAAGATTTTAAAAGACAGAGTGGCTGACTGGATAAAAAAACAAGATTCATGCCATGGCCATGGGCCCCCTGGGCGGGCACCAGCCCCCACCACTGTAGGCTCTGGAATTGGGCTCCAGCCACCACCGCTGCCATGGGGTCTGGGAGTGGGTGCCAGCTGCCACATCTGCACACTCCCTATCAAGTGGATAATGGTCACCACATGCTAAGGAAACAAACAGTAGGCATCCATACTAAAAACAGCCCTCACACCAAAAATTTTAAAACCACACAAGCTACACAAGGATGCTCCCACATAAAAATAGCCCTCCAAGACCAGGGTAGATAATTGTTTCTCCTAAATTCAAAGAGTAAGAGAAATTTAAGTGAAATGAAGAAGCAAAGCAACCATTCCCAATTAAAAGATCAAGAGAAATCTCCTGAAAGAATAAACAATGAAACAGACTTCTTCAGACTAATAGACACCAGTTTGAAAAGGAGATAATAAAAATACTGAAGGAATTAAGAAGAGCTATCAATAGAAATGCAGAATACTGTAAAAAGGAACTAGAAACTACAAAAAGGCATCAGAAAAAAATAAATTATTTGCCAAGATGAAAGCTGAGCTAAAGGCAGATTGAATAATGCAGAAGAAAGAATAAGGGATCTGGAAGATAGAATAATGGAAATCACACAGTCAGAACAGCAGACAGAAAGACAAATGAAAAACAGTGAAATCAATATGAGACCTATGGGATAACATAAATTGTGTCAATATACGCATAATAGGGATCCCAGAAGGAGAAGAAAGAGAAAAGGGGAATCAAAGAAATTATGGCTGACAACTTCCCACACTTAAAGAAGGAAACAGATATCCAGGTTCAGGAAGCACAGAGTGTCCCAAACAAGATGAACCCAAACAAACCTACACCAAAACATTTTATAGTTGAAAAAGCAAAAGTTAGAGAGGATTCTAAAGGCAGCAAGAGAAAAACAAAGAGTTAATTACAAGGGAACCCCTATAAGACTATCAGCTGATTCTCTACAGAAAGTTTGCACATCAGAGAGAGTGGCAAGATATATTCAAAGTCCTGAGAGGAAAACATCTGCAACCTAGCATACTCTACCCAACAAAATTATCATTTAGATCAGGAGAGGTAAAGAATTTCTCAGACAATCAAAAATTAAAAGAATACAGCAATACTAAACCTGTCCTAAAAGAAATATTGAAAGGTCTTCTCTAAAAGCAAAGAATCTATAGGAAAGAAAAATCATATTTGGAAATTAAATCACTTAAATAAGATTAAAATGTAATGGTCCACAGCTGAAATGTGGTATTTGGGGATCACTTAGGGGGTTTTGTTTGTTTGTTTGTTTGTTTGCGGTACGCGGGCCTCTCACTGTTGTGGCCTCTCCCGTTGCGGAGCACAGGCTCCGGACGCGCAGGCTCAGCGGCCACGGCTCACGGGCCCAGCCGCTCCGCGGCACGTGGGATCCTCCCGGACCGGGGCACGAACCCGTGTCCCCTGCATCGGCAGGCGGACTCTCCACCACTGTGCCCCCTATTTGTTTGATTTTTGAAAGAAGTTTAAATTATTTTGGAAAGATCCTAATAGAAAGGATTAAATGCCAGATAGAGAAAACAGGGGAAAACTGAATTTAGAAACTGCCCCTCTCCCCAGAAAAAAAGAAAATGTTAAGCTCCAAAGTACAACTTATGTGCTACATTTAAATGTAAGAGAAGGGACAGGAGAAATAAAATTATTTCTGGAGAATATAACTTTATTGGTCTTATGACATGTAAATGAGAGTGGTTTCATTATTTAACTGATATTTTAAATTGTGAAATAAAGGCATCACTGTCTGTGAAAGTAAGGGGTTGATATATCTGGAGATATACGGAGAACTTTCATGAAAGCACTGTAAAATACACTGTCACTGCAATTGATTTTTCGTATTTTTTAAGTGAAAAAATAGTAAGTTTAATTTTTGTCTCTTCTCTAATGAGGAAATTGAGTCACAGGATGGTTAAGTAACTCCTCCAAAGTCACACAGCCAGTAGGAGGTGAGAGTCTATGTTCATACCATTATTCTATAGGAATAAACCTAAACATTTTCTAGTCTGAGGGTTTTAGGAAGGTGATGTGAGTTAGTGGAGAGAAAACTAAGTGGTGAATTGGATAACTCATGTTCTAGTCCTAACATTTTACCAAGTAGCTTTGTGATCTTGTAAGACCAAATCACTTGATCTAGTTACTTATTTGGATACCATTTCCTCTTACAGAAGAAGGCATTTAGATTATATTATCTTTAACATCACTTCTAATTTTATGATTTTGTGAGATTATGATATTAGGATCATAGAATACACAAGCACTGTCGATTCATATTACAGAATTAGGTAATAAGAAGACTGTCAGTTACAGCATTTATCTATAGACAATTTATATGGAGAATTGCTTTGATTGTTAACAGGATAATCTTATAGTAATAAACAGTAATAAAATGCACCTCTTTCCTTAGTATTGTTCAAAGTTATAATAATTTAAATGAATTAACCAGCTTTGGAAATGTTACTTTTCTAATAAATGGCAAAGGAAAAAAATAATTATTAATAAATGATTATTAATAAATGATTAATTAATAAATGATTCAGACTCATTTATTTTTACTTCCAAGGGTGATTTTGTCTGACATCTTATATGTGCATAATTATAGCCAAAGCTCTAAAATTGTACAAAGAGCTTTTTGCCTGTTTTTCCCAGTCAGCAGAGCAAAGATTATATCTAACTGCTACATTTTCATGTGTTTGAAAGCAACTTCTCTCCTCATAAATGTGCAACTGTTTTGGTTGGAAACAGCTGTAGCTGCTGCTAGATGTTTTCTGCCTAGAGATATGCGATAGGTAGACAGAGTAAAAAATAAATCTAGAGTGGTTTCCACATTGGGAAGGAGAGTCTAGCCTGGGGTTGAGAGTGGTATGCTGAAAAGAGAAGCTTATCGTCACAGGTAAAAAGAATCAAACAGAGGCATGATTCATATCCAGACTGGTACACAGATACAAAACTTATACAATCTTATTTAGTGTTACCTATTACCTTTTTATTTTTGTTTGCTACCACCTGGGAATTTGAATTAGGGGCTGGGTCCACAACAAATACTGTATTAATGCTATACTACTTAAGTGTAGTATTGGGGATAAGAGTAGAAAAACAGATCAAGAAAACACAAGAGTCCAGTCTGAACTGTAATTGATGAATTGTGGAGGCTCAGTATGAACAACTCTGAGAGTTAAAAAATCTAGGGGGACTCAGTCATAGGTGGTCTCCCACAGTTTTGTAGATTTACCACCAGGAGCTTGACCAGATTCTCATAGTAAATATCAGAGAAATATCCCCTCATGTTTCTGGCAGAGGAAGGGGAAAAGGAACTATTTTGAAATATGCCAGAGTACTCTGCTTTTGACAAGGTCTGCCCTCAGGAGAAACTAGTCAATCAGGGTCTAACCTACTGGAGTATTATCAGAGCCTAAGTGACCCCGGAAGAAGAGAAATACCCAGCTCCAGCCCACTCTAGCCATGCTGTCCCACCTAAGGTGGGGCAGGGGACAGAGGAACACTTGGGAAGCTCAGAGCAATCTTACTTTTAGAAATTTATACTGAGGCTATATCTCTGCATATGAGGGGAAAATGGACATTATTCAATGTTGCACTGTTAGCAATAGCAAAATGAGAAATAACTAGAATGCTTATTTGTGGAAAAGAATAGAATAAACTGTGGTATAGACACACAGTGAATTTCTATGAAGCCGTCAAAAAGAATGAGGAACATGTCTATGAACTGACATGGAGTGGTTTTGAGGATATATTTTTAAGCAAAACAAAACAAAACAAAAAATTCAAGGTGCAAATTGTATATACTATGCTACTTTTTGTACAAAAAAAGGGGGAATAGGAATAGATACCATATATTTGCTTATTCTTGCAAAAAAACCAAAAAAACAACATAGGAAAGAGACAGAAACTCCTAAAAATGGTTACCAATTGGGTATAAATGGGACTAGATAGAAGGGCAAAGAATTTTTAATATAATCTGTAATTTGAGCTATGCAAAAGTTCTCTATATTCAAAAAATAAATTTTAAAAGATTAAAAAAGCAAACCCTAAAATTAAATATAAAGAGAAACAAATGACTCTAACTTATACATTAAATTGATAATATAGCCACACAGGAAGAGGAATTAATTCAAGTACCTTTGGAAACAGTGTCTTAACTATAAAATCCTAGTGGGATCAATTTTAAAAAGAAAGAGAACTGCAAGGAAATGTTAAACTTTATCTAATAGGTTTATTGTTAGTTGTAAAACTATTTTAATTCTTAAACTGTTGAATTTACAATATAAGATGACAAATAAATATATTATTGTAAGGGATCAAGATTTTCACTATGAGAGAAAAAGAAATAGAAATACAGCATTTAAAGAGCTAAGGAAAAATGAGGTAATGTTAAATTTGACTTGGAAATATCAACATGAATTTATTTTAAAAGTATGTTTCCTAGCTTTATCCGTTAGAGTAGATTAGAAAAAAATGGCACCCTACTAGCAAAGAGGTGCTCAAACACTAATAGGGTCATATCAAAAGGACAGAGGAGCATACTTAAAGGGGCTCCTCTTGACCAAATGTGATATACTTGGAGCATTGAAAAGTATAAATATTGTAATAGATTATAATACATTAAATTTTAAAATAAGTCCATTGTGATATTCAAAAGGAGCAGAAATAGGAGGGAGGGGTAGTTCTTTGAGAAAAATTCCAGTTAACAGGTAGGATTAGCCATTTTGCCATCTTCAGTGTAATAACTTATCTAGGTAAATACCATCAATGAATGCTAAAATTGGGATATGGGATTGTAGGGAAAGAGGATATTCACATAGTTGCAAATTATCACTCATAGATTACTTACTGAACATAAAGGGGAACTATAACTTTAAATAAAGAGTGCCAGTGGTCACTGTCTTAAGTAATTAACTTAGTATTGACAGTAGTAGTTGTATGGCATTATACGTCCTCTGATGTAATGCATTAACTACACAATAGCTCCTATAAATTAATCTTGCTGGAAATGTTTAACCTGAATCTAAGCATGAGACAAATTCAAAATGTCCACAAGACAACTAGCCTGGACTATTTTTTTTTTTTTTTTGAAGTCAGTATGATAAAAAACAAAACCAAAAAGCTGGAGGACTATTCTAAATTAAAAGAACTTTAAAAGGCAAAAACAGCTAAGTATAAGTTTTGCACCTGGGTTGAAACTTTGAGAAAAAACTAGATGTAAAAAATGGAATTATGGTTCTTTTAAAAAATACTCTTAATTTTAACAAGGTCATGTTAAAATTTTAGGGAGGAAGGGTTATGCTGTATGCAAAGTATTTTCAAGTAGTTTGGAGAGAGAATGAGAAAGAGAGGAGGGGTGAGAGAGACAGAATGCAAATGTGGCAAATCGGTGTATCCAAACGAAGTATATTTGAATGTTCACTGCACTATTCTTCCAACGTTTTTATAAGTTTGAACATTTTCCAAATAAAGAGTTGGAGAAAAGTAAAACAAAACAATAACAAAAACAAAATATTAATGGGTAATTTCCATTATGATCCGTCAGAATGCCTTGGACCTTACTTTGTGGAGACGCCTCAGTTTAAATATTTTATCCAGGAAAAAATATATCTAAATACATACATACATATATATGTATTTTATGTATGTATGTATATGTATGTATGTAATATATATATATATATAGTTGGATATATATCTATATATAGCTATATCTATATATAGTTGGAACCTAGCTTGAAAGTAACTGTATTTATTTAAAATTTCTATATTTTTTGTAAACTCCGAAATTGGTGCAAAAGGTCTATCTCCAGGCTTTCTCTGAGGCAATCTTATTAGCTACATGGAAAAGTTCCATCATCTTCGGAAAACAAAAATGTAAGGTACATGGCTTATTTCCAAGGAAAGGCCTCAGAGTCAGAGTGATGGAACAGATTGGAACACCACCACGGCGTCAGCCATCCTGTGGTTTCCCTCCTGGAAATGTAGGGAAGTGGCAATAGGAAATTTGAGAGAGAAAGTGAGAGAGAGAGAGATTGAGAGAAACTAAGAGTCTAAATTACACAGTAGGCACTGGCAAACAGAGGCAAGTAAGACGTAGGCCCTACAGTATTCACAGTATATACTGTGTAAGACAGATAAACAAATAGAAAATCAGTGGTTCGTTGTATTGTGGGAAACTAAAGGGGCTACACAATCCATACTGAGTGGAATCTGATATAATACTAGCATGATTTCTGAAAGATGGTCCAACATCATTCAGCTAAAATGCAGAAAGGTGTTTCTGAATTAAAATAGTGAATTAATTCTTCCAGTAGGATTTCCTTCCTCTTCCCCCAATAGCTAATTAATAGCAACTGTACAAGAAAATGGAGATTATTCAATTTAATAAGTAAAGACATAGATTATATAGCTGAGAATATGGAAGAGAGCAACAGCTCTAATCTATTTCCATACATCAGCACCTATACTAATAAGTGAACACAATACTCAGTATTTTCATCTATACCTCCAATATGGTAAATCTAAGTAGTTACGTGTATTTGTTTTCTCTTCACATAGGAAAAGTAGAAAAAACTCTAGGGGGAAATATAGTAAAATAGAAAAACAGAGAATGTGGACAATGGAGGTGATTCCAGAGTTATAGAATAAAACGACAAAATGATTTTAAGCCCAAGGGTATCCCCGCAAAAAATTATTCATCCTTCCACCAAATAATTAGTGTGAATATCTGTACAAAAGCTTTAACAAAATCTCAAAGAGAGAACAGAGCATACTACTTCCCCCAAATTTTCTCCTCTGCCATTCCTTCAGGCAACAGAAAATTGGTAGAAGAGGAATATATTGTTCTTAAATCACAACTTGAGGGTAGAATGAGGATGTTCTCAGGCATTTAAGGGAAGAGTTAAAGCTGAGCAAGATGGAAATAAACAGGTTGGCAGTGATGCATGTGCATATTCTACAGGAAGAAAGTAACTTACCCTGCCTGCAGTAAAGAAAGAATGAAAACTAGATAAAAACATATCTCAATACAGAGAAGATAATCCTATATCACTGCATGATACAAAGAATAAGTTCATTAGAACATCATCTTAATATGAAGAGCAATCAGAGGAGATGACAGAACAGCAGAATGAGATAAGAAGGGGGACTGCAAGGGCCAAAAAAGCATGACTGTGCATTTATTGAATAAATTGAAAAGAGCACAACTGAATCATATAGGAAGAGATTAAGATAATAATAACATACACCTGGAAAAGATAAAGGTTAAAGCATTTAGAGATACCATCCGACAGACAGGGAATCAACAAATGGAATAGAGATCTCTTCAAAGACATAATGCAAGAGAATTTCCAGCGTGTAGGGAAACAATGACTTTGCAGACAGTAGGAGTACTGAGTTTCAGAATAAATGGAGCTATGTACACTAATTAATCTATTAATTTTTAAGGATCAAAGACGAATTTGTCAAATACATATACTAAAAAAGAAAATAAATAGAATGTGTATGTGGGGCAGGGAGCATGGTATGATAGGATTTCAGCTTGACTTAAAATTTCTTAACCACATATAATGAAGTAATACGTGGGAAGACCTACAAATTTTGAAGAAAAATGTGACTGGAAATTAGTAGTATACATGAGAGCATCTGTCAAATTAGGCTGCCATCAATCCCTTCCCTGTGCACAAATGCGAGTTCCTCTAAGCGGAGTCTATGCCATCACCCCTTTGAGCAAGAGGGCAAGTGATGATGTGTCAGATTTAAACTTAGCCTACATAAGGGCTGACATGACCACTTCTTCCCTTTTTGAGTGTTCTACTGAAATGTAAGAAGTCCAGGCTATCTTGGAGAGAGAGACCAAGTGGGGTATCATTGAGGCACCAGGCATATGAGTGAAGAGCCATCTTCAGTTACCATCATCTCCATGAGGCCCCAGATACCCATCCTGCTAGACTCTAAATCTGCACTCCTGGTCCACAGAATGGTGAGAAAAGAAAATTAAATGTTTACTCTTTTAAGCCACTAAGTTTTAGGGTTGTTTATACTGCAATAGAACTTTAGAACAGTTTACTTACTCAAAAGGCTATTTAAAATAAACAGCAACGAACAGACATTCTCAACTATTTTCTTTTAAATGAACGAACTCAATATCTATTAATCATTCTCGGTAAAACTATTATCCAATCAAGACTGAATTAAAGCACTTAGAAATGGAAAAACCATGATAAAAACTGACTAGTTATAAGCATTAAATTTATTCAGAAATAATGTTGCTACTGAAAAATTTCCTTCTGATGCAAAACAGAATTTAAATTATATGAACTTGGACAACGTTCAAATAATGACATGACTAAGCAAAATGACAGTGAAGGCAGAGGAGATTGGAGAATTAGGCAATTGCTATTATCACCACTTTGAGTAAGGAGTCAATTAAACCATAGAGCTTACAAGAACTGTAATTGACTATAGTACCTTAATAACTTTCAAACATTATTAACCTTAGATCTTCTGTCAGAAAGTGGTATTCCTTATTTAGTAGACACATTTATTTGAATATCAACAATTTTTCCCCTTCTCATTTTACCAAACATAAAGTGTATGCTATAATATTCAAGATAATATCTACAGCATTTTTTGGAAGTGTTTCTTTTTTGGCAGTGTTTCTTTGTTTTTATCTGCATGTATACACTGAATAATGTCTATAGCTCTCTCTCCAACACAGTAGACATAAGCCACATTTGGCTATTTACATTAAAATTAATGAAATTAAATAAAATTAGAAATGCAATTTTACACTTTCACTAGCCACAACTCAAGTGCTCAATAATCATACATGGCTAGTATCTACTATGTTGGAAGTAAAGATATAAAATGAAGTCCACCTAATATTAAGAGTGGTCACTTGTACTGTAATTTGGGGTGTTGTTTTATGTTTTACTTTTGCATTTGCATATTCTAAATTGCTTAAATAATTGTCAGTGTCCTTGTATCATTTACCAAAAAGAGCAGAAACTAGAATGATTTTTCTTTTTAAAAAGTCTAGAGGAAAATAATAAAATATCAATACTGGTTAATTCTGGATGGTGGAGATTCTGAAGATTGTGGTTTTTTGTATTTTTAGCATTATAAACATTTTTTAAAATATAATAGGATAGTGGGAACTCTCAGTAGTCTGTTCAATTTTTCTGTAAACTTAAACAAATTCTAAAAATAAAACATATTGATCATACAATATGAAAAAAAGTTGAGAAAATATTCTTGGTAAAAAAGTAACAGTCTGAAAAACTTGGAGATAAGAAAGCTCATGGTATATTTGGGAACTTATAAGCTGTTTAGCATGTTTGCCCTATTAAATACAATTAGACAGAATTAAGACTAAAGAGCTAGGCAGAAATTCTTGAAGAGCTCTATGAATTGCTGAAGTATTTGGATTTTATCTTAAGTATGAGAAAGGAGTGAGTGAAACATAACGCCGAAAATTCTCTCACTTGAGAAGTTGGGTGTATGTGGAAGCACACATTACTATATGGATTTATCAAGGGTTCTAGAGAGCTCAGGTCAGTTCAACAATAACATAGATTTGGAGATTGGTTTTTACCAAATGAGCTCAGCTTCAAGGCAGTATTTGGCTCGCACAGCCTCTCTTTAGAAGCAGCAGCAGCTGTAGCAATGTGAGATCGACTTGTGTGAGCATCATGGATCTTGGCATTAGGTCCCCTCAAGCCACAAGAGCAGAAGAGAAGAGTGACAATCATTCAGTGTCTAAGAAGGCTGATTGTGGATGCCCTTAGAACGCCACTGAGTATAGATTAGACATGAGGTCAGGAGTGTATTTTGAAGAATGGCTGCCGGTCCTGTAAGAATGACGTTTATCTGTGCAGTCCTGTAATGATGACGAAGATAAACAAGTACTTTCTATTCGTCTATTGGGTCCATAAATTTACCCTCAGGGTTGTGTAATATGGAACAGAACAAGCTACATAAAATCATTCAACAATTAGTGGTAAAAGGGGGTGGGGGACAATCAGTTCTTCATTTAAAATACGACAAAATATAAGAATTTGGATTCTCTGGGTTCTCAGCTCCTTCAGCCTCCCTCGGGTCCACCCAACTTTTCTCAGTGGATTTCAAACCCTCTTGGACTAGAGTAAGGAAATGAGTCATTTAATCTTGAGGTCACCTGCATATTTCCCATTTCGGCCCCTGCCACTGCCACACATACAACAGAGTGATCTGCAATTTTCCAGATGATGATGCTGGCCAAGCAGTGATACTGTCCAGTTGATTTTACTCCTTCATCTTTGATACAAGTTTCGTCATTGAGTTTCTCTATACATGGTAGATTCCCTGTCTGAAAACAGCCCCTCTGCTCTTCAATACTAACCGCTCAACCATTCATTATTGATCCTGACTTCTTTCCTTTATTATTATTGTTGTTGTTGTTGTTATTATTACATGTTTTTGCTCATAAAGGACAGTGTTCTTTGGATTGGAGAACAGTTCACACATTGTAATTTTACCCCTAATCGTTCTCATGTGAACATGCTAGCATTGTCAGCAGTATTATTTTGAATACAAAATATGAGCTACGTTGCTCTGAGTGAGTTCGCGTTTGTATTTCTTATTATGCTAGATTAAAACCGGACATGACCGGTCACTATGTGTGGGCTTGCGCTAAGCACATTATTTTAGTGCATGAGTAATAATGTTAATAACAATGACAGCAGCAACTATATACAAGAAAACTTTAAAGACAGGAAAGGAAGTGCAAGGTGGCAACTCAAATTTCCCTTTACTAGCAAATAAAAATCACTTGGGAAAGAGGAAGAAGTCAAGCAAAGTTAGATTCAGATGCTGAGATAGAGTCTGTTTAAAAAAAAGTATTGATTTGCAAGGCTAGCATGATAAAATAATTTTTTGATCTCCAGTTAGCCTACTGTCATGCACTCACTTTTTTTTTGTAATTGGTACACAAAGAAACACAACCTCTATATTTGCATTTCATTAAACACGCATATGAGGCGCTAGAATTGGATACCTCTGTAAACTTGATCTAGTTTTAGAAAATGTTTAAAGATACTTAGAATTAATATTGGTTCTTGGAAATCAGCCAAGCCCTGAAAAGTACTGTTAAGAAAGGGTGAACTGAAAAGTAAATATTTGTCATTAACCTAAAATCTACTCATTCAGTACTGAATGAAAACACAGTGTTGAAGCGTGACTTGGTGGAATTAAATGTTTTAAGATTTCATTTATCTTATAGTCTCTTGAAATTTGCAGTAAAATCAACCTGCCCATTACTATAACTAAAATGCGAGCAAGGAAAGTTATAAAGTTTGTAATTCAAAAATGTAGATAGTCTTTGTATTTATTAGAACATAGCAAATTTTCCATTTTGGCTTGAATATGCCACCTTTAGCCTTAACTATGGTGAATGTTGCCAAATCCATTCTCTACACGCCTCTGGCACGAAGCAATATTGCTAAGCGTAAAGAACAACCTAGGAGACACACTGCAGAATTACTGTGCTTGTGCACTGGCACTTCTCCTCTAGGCAAAGTAAGAAGCAAATTACACATTCGTTCATAAGTCAAGTAGAACTGAGTGCAAATCCTACCTTTGCTGTCACAATGCTACATAATCTTCGATGAGATCTGTGATCTTTATCAGTTTGGTGTCCTTTTTCCTGTTAAAGAAAATGGAAAATTTTGAAAGGATTCACTTAAATTCTCTTAAATTGCCCTTAATCATTCATATCAGAATATTTTTAAATTAAACTTCTAAGATTCAATTCAGCAAAGAGGAAATTTGTAGGGTACTTAAAATTTTCTCAACCGTCTTTGTGCTACAGAAGACAGACTCCACCCTCATCAACTCTGCTCCAGTAATAGTTATTGCCAACAAAATTGCAATGAGAAAAGTTGTGAGCGCAGCTTCTTTCAAGTTCAGCAGGAGAGAATATGATGATTAATTAGTGATGTCTAAGGGTCCAATAGGGCTGAGCATTTGCTAGCCTCGTAAACTATAAATCACAGACTTAAATTGTTTCTTTTACAGACAGCCTATGATTTCCTGTTGATATCACAAGTTCTAGTTTGGTGCAGCAAAAATAATAATAATAATATTTGATCTAAACCAGAAGGCTTGGTCTCAAGGGACAATATGCTCCTTGATTTTAGATGTTTTAATTCTTGTTGGTCCTTTAATCTCTAAAATTATGTCAAAAGTAACTATTTATAATACTGTTATAAGACATAAATAAAATAACTTATGTGAAAGCACTATGTCAATTATAACTTATTACCCTAACATTACATATTCATTATTTTATTATACACAGCATATTTAGACTCTAAATTTATATTCAGTATGAGACATAAATGTGGGTTGAATTTTTTCCAATTGGTAAATATAGGCTATTTCAGTGGGTTGCAGTCTTTAGCTCTTTACTTCTTTACTTCTCAAACCATTACAGCACTTTAATGAAAATTACTCTGCATTAAAATGAATAGGAAAAAGACACCGTTACTCTGGATCACAGTCGTGATCGATCGGCATAGTTACTATTAAGAGAATAAGTCAGATATTTACATTCACATGCTTTTATCCATATTGGAATGCCATTTGTAATGTAATTAATGACTGTTTTTCTTGGTTCTTTTTGATTGTGTATCATAAGCATTTTATGTCCTTTCATTTTTAGATAACTGATTTTCAAGCTTCCTAATTTCATGACTAAAAGAATCAAATGTATTCTCTATGGAAAAATCTGTGTCCAACGTCTCAAAGTTCATACGACAAGAGCACATTTTAATCCTCTTATTTAAACACATGGGTAAAATTGTACCGGTACTTAAATGTATACCTTAAAAAGGATGCCACACCTGAGTATCCTCTCTTGTAGTTATTTCCACCCCCCCCCACCCCCGCATCACTTCAGATTGTTCCCGCTCTTTTGCCTTCTAAATACAATTCATTAACAAATAACAACTTTCGCCTCCTAAATATCTCTTCAACCCATTCATTTCTTTCCATATTTAGTACCCGTGACCTAATGCACAAATTACCACCATTTCTTTCCTGGACTATCACAATTACCTCCTAACCGGGTTGTCAATATTTCCTCCAGCCACTTTCCTAATCCATTTTCCACAGTGAAGTCAGATTAATCATTCAAATAAATCAGATCTGATCTTGGCACACTTCCCTTGTGGAAACGGCATTTTTTGGCTCTTATTTATTTCTCTAACCTCATCCGGCCCCATACTTTTCCTTTGCTCTCTCTCCTCCAGCCACTATAGTCTTCATTGAGTTCTCATCGTCTCCCTTGCATCACAGTGACTTTGCCTACGGTGCCACCACTCTGTGGAAGGCTTTTCCTTCTCTCGTCATCAAATGAAATTCTCAGGTCATTCATATTTTCCTCAGAGAAGTCCTCTTGGAATTCAATTAATTGCCTCTCACCTTCATATAAGATTCCATAGAACTATATTCTCTTTTTCAACACTGAAATATTGCATTAGTATGTGCAAATATGTTATTACTATCTGTCCTTACTCTAGGGTATACAGTACATGAGGGCTGGATTTTTTCAGGATACCCATCCCCTAGAACAATCCAACCCCAAAACAACAATAAGTAGCTATTGTTACCCAAGTCCAAGCTCATGCTGCTTTCCACACAACAGGCCAGTTCATCGAGAGATGAGTTGTTGGGGCAAGGAATAGCCAGCAGACCGAAAGATGGTGGGCTCATGCCCCCAAACAACCATCTTGCCTGAGTTAGAATTCAGGCTTCTTTTATACTAAAAGGGGAGGGAGCAAAGTCAAACATTTCCTGGTTCCCATCAGCCTCCGGAAGGGATGTGTTCATTTCCTCCCGCTGCAGTCATTCACAGGTGGACCTGGTCAGGATGTCTCCTGTGAGCTAAACAAAGGTGTTTTAGCTTAATGCTCATGACCTGGGAGGCAAGGTTCCCAGAGATGGGCCATGATGTGTAATTTAAGCTTATAGGCAACATCCCTTTAGTGATTAACTTGTAATAGAATACAAAGGTTCTTCCCTATTACAACTATGTGGCAGGCGTGTGTTCTGCACTGCAGATGTGTAATTTTACTTAACCCACAGAATAAATCCATAAATTGAGTATAGGTAAGATTATTATTACTTTTAAAACGAGGAACTGGAGGCAAAAAGAGGGCACCTAAATTATGCAGGCCACTGAGCTGGTAAATGGGAGATTTGGGTTTTAAACCAAAAGTCCGTAGGACTTAGCGGAAGCCTGCTAAGAACCTATAGGATACGCTGCCTCGCAGGGTAGAGGGTTACTGAACATGAGTGAAATGAATAGCTGTTCTACTTCTCAGGACAATCATGATGACCTAAATGTGTGTTTCTACTCATATATTCAAAACCTGGATGCTAATTTATTCAATATATAGCTTAAGTCAAACAATATCAAATACAGCCTCCGAATTTAGTGAAATCCATTTGGTGTCTTTTATGTGACATAGTGCAGACAAACAAAGAGAATGCAATTGTGTTTACATAAATTAGGTTAAAACGTATGCAGCTTCTGTATGTAGGCTAAAAACTGAAAACAAATATTTGACTGTTTTCTTACATAGTGAATAACATTTTTGTACGCATAGTAAAGGATTTTGCTGGTGTTTTCTGAACATATTATTCAGACAAAAACTTAACTTGATAATTTACTGACTGATTAATGAAAGGTAGATCAAGGTTTATTCTGCTTAACCTGTTGTTTTAGATCATAACATCTCTCTTATACAGAATGCATCTACTTTGTGATAAGCACCTAGGTGTTATGTATGCAAATATAAGTAAAGCAAATAGCTCTACTTTCTGTACGTTCGGTCTACTGGGAGAAACCACCACAACAAAAAACAACAGTGCCGTTTGATAAGTGTATAAATTGAGAGGAGTAATTTATCCACGAAAAATTTTCAGGACCAATAAGAGTCAGCCAGTTGAATATCGGAAAGGAATGTTTTCCCTCTTTGTAAAATTAGAGTTGTAACAATTTTCATTTGGAGGCTCAAGCGCGGTTTGTTATGACTGTAGTACAGGATGTAATTGATTAGATTTTGCAGACGTAGACAAGACGGGCAGGGAGAGCGTGAAAAATGAAGCTCAACATGTTAGCGTTGGCCAGACCATGAAGGGGCTTAATGTTGTGTTAAGAATGTCAACTTTTTCCTAAATGTTAATGGACATAAAGACATGTAGCAGAAGAGCGACAAATTCATATGGTCATTCAAACAAAATCATCTTTGAGAAGAGCGTGAAGATACATAGGGATGAGGGGGAGGTTTTCTCCCAGTAGCAATAGCAGTTAGAATGCTATTTTAGTAAACCAAAAAAAAATTATAAGCACTATACTAAGATTGTTGCATTAGGTCAGAAAAGAAACGGAAGAATCAACCTGATATGGTGACTGATTGAAAATGAGCGATGAAGGAACGGAGGAAACAAGGACTAATATCAGACTTTGAACTTTCACAACTGATAGAATGAGGATGTCATCTTTTCCTGTCTTACTGTCCCATGCAAACTGTCTTGGACATAACAGGCTCCTCATTTGGGGAGGATTTAGGCATGCTGTCTAGTGTAGACGATTTGATTTAAACTCCCCAAATAAATAAAACTTTAACCGTGAGGCAAGGTACAAGCTTAATTTCCAGGTAAGAACATTCAGGAATAAAGACATTTCTGAGTGTTATGTGGCTAATAAATGGGTAAACTCAGAGGTGAATCCAGATCCATTACTCTCCGTGGAAATTAATCACTATCGATTGTCTGCTGTGTGAAAGATGAAAAGCATCAAACAGTTAAGGAGGGGACTTTATTCAGGCTGCTACAATAGGAAGTACTGTTTTGTTTTTTTTGCTGTACCCGGGCTTCTCCCTGTTGTGGTCTCTCCCGTTGCGGAGCACAGGCTCCGGACGCGCAGGCTCAGCGGCCATGGCTCGCGGCCATGGCTCACGGGCCCGGCCGCTCCGCAGCACGTGGGATCTTCCCGGACCGGGGCACGAACCCGAGTCCCCTGCATCGGCAGGCGGACTCTCAACCACTGCGCCACCAGGGGAGCCCAGAAGTACTCTTGCTATTAAGTATCATTTGAAAGAAAAGGAGGAAGGGCTGGGCTTTAAAGAGCCGATAAACAAGGGAGTCATGAGTGAGTCTTATGGGGGTCACAATGAATGATGAAGAGCGAAGCGTAGTTGAAGGGTGAAGGCAGTTACTCTGCAGAATATGCCAGGGCAGATGGTCCTTTTGTTAGCTCTCTTCCAGAACACAAAAGGGGAGGGGCAGTTCTTGACCATCTCTGCTTTCTAGAAACCCCAGGCTCCGATAAAGTTCAACACTCCCATCTGTTTTTCAATGAAAATGATTTGTTAAAGTAAAACAGCTGTGTAGCAGGGATTATTTAGTAGTCCATGCTAAATAGAAGGTGACAATATTTTTTTTAGTAATTCCAATTATTAGAGTTACTCTATGTGACACAACAGCTATGTACATAATAGATCATTTATTCTACAATCTTCACGTTATTTTCTTATTTTGCTTTCCCTAGGCTTCAAAACTTGTTTCCTGCTATGTACTTGATGTTTCCATACTTACAGCCCCTAAAAACTTACGGTTCCAAATGCTCAAAATCTAACTCATTTTATCATCTTTCCAAAATATCGGGCTTCCCTGGTGGCGCAGTGGTTGAGAATCTGCCTGCCGATGCAGGGGATACGGGTTCGTGCCCCGGTCCGGGAAGATCCCACATGCCGCGGAGCTGCTGGGCCCGTGAGCCGTGGCCGCTGCGCCTGCGCGTCCGGAGCCTGTGCTCCGCAACGGGAGAGGCCACAACAGTGAGAGGCCCGCATACCACAAAAAAAAAAAAAAAAAAAAATCTTTACTCTATATTCCTTCTGTAAATATCCATCCAAACATTCATACTAGAAACTTCAGAGTGACCCAAGACTCTCCTTCCAATCTCTCACAGAGAATCTTACAGAGAATTGGTATAAAACATCTTATTAATTTTAAAGCCTAAATTGCTCTGTAGTCTATTTCTTTCCTTGTATCTCCACTGCAATTGCTTTAGGTTTTTATTTGAACAGTTGCTTTGTCTTCTTACTCTTATCTCAGTCCTAGACCATCCAATCCCATCCACTTTGTTGTGAGTTGAGTAATAATAGACAGTATTTTTTGCTTGCTAATTGAAAAAAAGGAGAACAAGAATACACACTTTTTCATTTCTTATGCTAGTATTACGAGATTTTGCCAATGTATTGTTCAGTGTAGCATGTACAATAGTTTTTCATGAATCTTAAAGACCTTTATGTCATGTCACCAAGTGCTTCTCCTAGCCTCCTCTGCTCTCAGCTCACATCATTTTCGGCCTTTACTCTGGCATCCAGCGTATACCTGCATGTACCTTGCACAGTACGTCTCCCTTCCTGGTATACAAACGCCCTTCTTATTCATGTGGAAAATGCCCGTCAACCTGTAAGACCCAGCTCACAGTTAATTTTCTTTCATATGCTTTTGAAGACTATTGCTTTAAACATAGACTTGTGTGCATTTTTACTTTCTACTGTAATTTCTTATTTTAGCCCCCCCTTCTCTAATCTAGACTGAGAACCAGCTGAGGGCACAGACCACAGGAGAAAGGTGGATAGGAAAATAGATAAAGGCATAGTTTCTAGATTACAATGATTAAATCCCACTTCTGACCACAATATATATTAACTGGGTAATTCGGGAGAAATTACTTCTTCAGACCTCAAGTTCCTCACCTGCAAAATAGGGAAATTAATAGTACATATCTTATAGGCCTGTAACATTCTTTAATTTTATCTATGTAAATTAGTTAGAAAAATGCTCACCATGCAAGGTGCTTACCATAGTAGTACTGATATTTTTGTCATTTTCACTATTGTAATTATGGTTTTTAACTTTTTAGTACCTAATATAGTGCCTATTAATAATAACAATAATAGCTTTATTGATCACTAAAGGTGAGTCAGCTGGTACGCTTTGTAATGTTAACATACTTAATCCTCACACCAGCTTTCTGAGTTCTTTTCTATTATCCCTATTTTACAGGTGAGGAAACTAAAGCGTAGAGAGTTGTAGAGGATTTAAACTCAGGCAATGGTACTTCAACGCCCTTACGAAGAATCACTATAGTTAATGCCTCAATAAGGAATAAAATGTCTGATTATAAATGAATTACCGAACGAGAGGCCAATTTTGCTGAAGTGAAAACAGCCTGGGCTCACCTCGTCTCATGAGCACACCAAAATCACGACTATCGGCAAAACAACCATTGATTAAAAACACTGGAACCTACCAGAAAAGATCTCCTACAGCTAAAGACATAAAGAAGGAACCACAACAAGACCGGTGGCGGGGGGGGGGGGGGGGGGGCGCACTAGCGATATAATCAAATCCCATTCCCCCCACAAGCGTGACCGACCCACACACTGGAGAATAATTATATTGCAGAGGTTCTCCCACAGAAGCAAGAGTTCTGAGCCCCCGCTCCAGGAAGATGAGCCCCCAGAGCATTTGGCTTTGAAGGCTGGTGGAGCTTAATTGCAGGAGCCCCGCAAGACTGGGGGAAATAAGAGACCTCACCCTTAAGGGCGCACACGAAATCTCATGCGCACCGGGACCCAGGGCGAAAGAAGTAATTTGATAGGAGCCTGGGCCAGACCTACCCGCTGGTCTTGGAGAGTCTCCAGGGAGGGAGCGAGAAGCGTCTGGGGCTCCTCCCGGGAACACAGGCACTGGCGGCAGACATCTTGGCTCCTGAGCGCCAAGATCCGGCAGCACCCAACAGCCTGCAAGCTTGGTGCCGGGACGCCTCAGGGCAAACAACTACCTGGGCGGGGTCACAGCCCCACCCAGCAGCAGACAGGCTGCCTAAAGACTAAAGAGACTACAGCTGCATCTGGGCAGGCCCAGCTCCACCCAGCCAGTGGACAGGCACTGGCCCCTCCCACCAGGAAACCCGCACAAGCCTCTACAGCCACCAGCAAGAAACCGATCATCCTGCAACACAGGCCAGACCCAACCCTGGGACCAGCGGGGCTCTGGCTTGGACCACTAGCAGGCCAACGCCTGGGACACCTTAGGGACACCCAGGACCCCATACCCAACTGTGTCAGGAACCAATGCCCCCACCACCAACGATCCGAAAGGAGCTCTAGGATCCCTGGGCCCTGCAGCCACATTACAGGAGCCAGCTCTGCCTGCCAATCGCCCAGAGCTAACCCCAGGATCTGGCTTCATCTGCTGGTGGGTGGGCAACAGCCCTGGAGTCTTCAGGACCCTGCCACCAGTGAGCCAGCACTAGCCCCAAGGGCACCCTAGGATTCTGCTTACAGCCACTGCTAAACAGCAGCCGGCCGCATCCGCATAGGGCAGGACCTGGCAACCAACCGGACTAGGGGCCTAACAGACCACCAGCATAGTTAGGACACCACAACAGGAGGACGGACCCATGTAGCCCTCTTAGGGGGGGACCCCTAGAGCATACAGCTTGGGTGATGAGAGGGGAGTGCATTGCTGGGATGCGTAGGACGCCTCCTACAGAAGGCCACTCCTCCAAGTTTGAGAATCATAGCTAACTTACCATATACATAAAAATACAAATAGCAACCTAGACAAAGGTAGGCGACAGAGGAATATGTTTCAGATGAAAGACCAAGATAAAACCCAAGAAGAAGAGCTAAGTGAAGTCGAGATGGGCAACCTACACAAGAAAGAGTTCAGAGTAATTGTAAAGATGATCAAGAAACTCAGGAAGAGAATGGATGCGCAGAGCAAGAAGTTAGAAGCTTTTAACAAAGAGTTAGAAAATATAAAGAACAACCAAACAGAGACGACGAGTATAATAACTGAAATGAATGATCAGGTGAGGTTTAAATAAGACCGAAATTTAATGTACCTAAACCTATCACCTATACTGCAATTATTAAATTTTTAGTTTACAATACAAAATTAAGGATATTGATCCTAATAGAGGCTACAGCTATAACAAGTATGCACTGCCTTGAGCCTAATTTATTAGATTAAATATATAGCTTGGATCAAATAGAAGTTTAGGATACACAAGGAAACAGATCAATTATGACTACTTAATGTGCAGTGGGTGCTATGAGACCCTTGTGATGGCTGAGCTAGGGTGACTGGACACTTGGGGTGTGAAGCAGGTACCTTCTAAGGAAGACAGATTATCAAATTTGAAAAGTTGTCCTGTTTCAGAAAATTGAATTAAGTTTATCAAAAAAATTAAAGAAAAATTTTGGGGAATGGTGTTTTGCCCATTCTAAAATTGAAAATATTTCAATTGGGATATAGATTTACTCTTTCGTGTCTTCGTTATATTAAGGTTTATTTTGGTAAAATTCATTCAAAGTATTATTTTAAGTACAAATTACCTTTACAAATCCTACTGAAGTATAGGGTTTACGAAGGTGATTTTTCATTTTATGACTGCGTTTTCGATAGATTTTTAACAGCATGATTTGTAAACCATATTCTTACTTTCAAATGCTATACCTGATCCCTCACATTAGACAGTTGAAGGATTGCATTATTTGAACATTTGCAAATGTGGAAATTGGGAAGAGAAAAACGATCCACCTAACCTAATCATCACTCTTTTTAAAGGCTTTTTACCACTTGAATGAAACGTGCATGGAAATGGCTATAAATTTATAATTTTTAAAAGCCAACTATTCTTCAGTCAACTTTGTCTCAAGCATGGACATCTAAAATTAGCAACAAAACTATGGCTGCCTTTAAACTCCTCATATACGCGTACATATGTACTTATTTATTTTACCAATATTATCACATTCATTCCTCACAACAGCCCTCTAAAGCAGTTCGTATTTGTATCCCCATTTCAGAGATGAAGAATTGGAGTCTCAGAATGATGAATTATTACCAAAGGGCACATATCAGCTTCATTGGCAGAGCCAGGAAGTGAAGCCAAATATCGGACTCAAGAGCAATGAAGGTTTTCCTGAGTCTTCTTATTCTTGAGGCATGCCATTTCAATGCTTACTAAATAAATATCATCTTATTTATATTAAACAGATTATTAAAATAAACAAGTAACTCGTATGTATCTTCTCTGATAAAATGAATAGAAATGCTGGATTACAAAATCCTAGATAGTAAAATAATCGTTTCACAGAACATCCATAAGGGTGTCCTAGTATCTAGATTGGCCAATTTGTGGCACTGCAATCTTGATAAGTTGAGATGAAGAAAAATATTTCTCTTTCCAATACCTGCTGGATTTCTTTTTCTTTCTTTAATTCATCCATTCATTCCAGTGCCTTTTTTTTCCCATTTATTCCATAAATATATTTGAATATATATTACAGGCCAGGCACTCTGCTTTAGGTAGTCAGTGCTGAAAAGACTAACATGGTTTCTGCTGTCAAAGTGCCTGACTCTAGGTGATCTTTATTTTGTATCTTCATAGAAAGCAAACAGGTTATTTAAGAATGACAGGAATGGCATTTTTGAAATATGCAACCAAATGTTGAATTGTTGCTGTGAGGAACGGTAACATTCAACTTCTGTCTAAGTTGCTTTTCTTTCATCATCTTGGCTCTTGGTCTTTTCCTTCTTCTTTCTCCTGTTGCATTTCCCCCCCAGTTTTGATGGTTGCAGTGTTACTGAGCTATTATGCAAAATGAAAGAATTGCCATTCTCTATCTGACGTGCTCAAAGTTTATATTTTAAGCCCAAGAATATATTTTAAAGATGTTTACCTTCCTTTCTGCTCAATTTCAATTTTATCTGTTTTCAGGGATGGTCCTCTCTAATCTGGGTACTTTCTACCCTGGATTTTGCTGATGAGGTAGAGTTTTAAGAGTATTCTGATACCTCCTGAGAAGAGAGAAGCTTCTAAATCAAGGAAAGTATTACAAGGAAAGTCCTCTCATTCTAGACTCTACAAATTCCTATCTCTTCTATAGCAGTTAGGGTTTTTTTTATTGTTCAACTATCTTATTCCCATCACATTTAGGTCATAGTAGAACACGAGTTTATGAAAAGGACATACGAATATGAACTTAAAGATGAAAATTATATTGTTATTATATGATGGGGTCAAAATTCTTGATGATTATTTTAGTGTCAGAAAAATATTAATATTTTAAGCTAAATATAGGAAAGAAAAAGAAAAAGTTATAATCAGACATGGAAATGTTTCTTTACCAACTTATAAATAAATGTTGTAAATTACCCTTGAAATTTAAAAAAAAAGAAAAATCAGTGGGTATCAATATATTCAGACAGTAGGTAAACCTAGAAAAATTGGTCAATTAATTGCTCATTGGGATTCTGTAAATAAATAAAACTGAATCAGAGAAGACCCTGTTTAAAAGGCAAAACCTTACAATTTGCACTAAAATGAAATACTTAATATGTAAATTAAGTATTTAGTGTTTCTGCTACTTCCATTATTACAAACACTAAACACTAAGTATTTAGTGTTTCTCCTACTTTGCAGAATTATGCTTTTTAGCGTTTTCTGGCTAATGTAACCTATTGTAAATTGACAAGAGGTCAATGAATAGCCATAGATATAAAAAACTATCTTCCAAAGATGCTACCAAAATGTTAAGTGAGCTGTGACACATATAGGAACTGTAAGACGCAACTGGTGATTAAAAATTCAGGATGTAAATGTACAATATCATTCTTACTCAGCAATTAATTACTTCCATTCCATTGGGATTATGGAAATAAATCATTTGGCTTTGTTCAGCTGCTTGAATATTTTTGTTTAAACTGCTTTATTTTTTACATTGTTTTAAAGATCACCAGGAGGAAAAATAAAAAGAAAACTATAAAATAATATGTTCTTGTGTTACTTAGTGAAGACAGAAGATAATAACTGAAAAACTTCTATGGTTTGAGAACAGTTTTCTTTATTATTTTTTTAAATTAAAAAAAATTATTTTATTAATGTATAGCTGATTTACAGTGTTGTTAATTTCTACTGTACAGCAAAGTGATTCAGTTATATACATACATTCTTTTTCATCACGGTTTATCACAGGATATTGAATATAGTTACCTATGCTCTACAGTAGGATCTTGTTGTTTAACTATTCTATATATAATAGTTTTCATCTACTAATCCCAAACTCCCAATCCATCCCTCCTCCTCGTCCCCTCCCCCTTGGAAACCACAAGTATGTTCTCTATGTCTGTGAGACCATTTCCATTTTGTAGATAAGTTCATTTGTGTCATATTTTAGATTCCACATATAAGTGTTATCATATGGTATTTCTCTTTCTCTGTCTGGCTTACTTCGCTTAGTATGAAAATCTTGAGGCCCATCTATATTGCTGCAAATGGCATTATTTTGTTCTTTTTATGGAAGAGTAATATTCCATTGTATGTATATATATTATACATACATATATATATATGTATATATATATACCACATCTTCTTTATCCATTCATCTGTCAATGGACATTTAGGTTGTTCCCATGTCTTAGCTATTGTGAATAGTGCTGCTGTGAACATCGAGGTGCATGAATCTTTTTGAATTAGAGTTTTATCTGGATATATGCCCAGGAATGGGATTGCTGGATCATATGGCAACTCTATTTTTAGTTTTTTTTTTTTTTTTTTTTTGTGGTACACGGGCCTCTCACTGTTGTGGCCTCTCCCGTTGCGGAGCACAGGCTCAGCGACCATGGCTCACGAACCCAGCCGCTCCGCGGCACGTGGGATCTTCCCGGACCGGGGCACGAACCCATGTCCCCTGCATCGGCAGGCGGACTCCCAACCACTGCGCCACCAGGGAAGCCCTATTTTTAGTTTTTTATGGAACCTCCATATTGTTTTCCATAGTGTCTGCACCAATTTACACTCCTACCAACAGTGTAGGAGGGTTCTTAACAGGCATCTTTTGATTCAACATTATTTACAAAAATAGGCAGGCGGTCAGCAAGCTGTAGTTTTCTGACCCTTGTTCAAGAGACACTCTCTGGAAAACACAAACCAGTTAAAAAATAGGCAAGATCTGAACAGACACAATGTAGAAGATAATGTGCCATTAGCCAGTAAGTATACAAACAGTTCAATCTCTCAAGTCACCAGAGAGTTTGTGATCAAATTCCCTCCCTGACAGCCCAGGAGGCCTTCAGGTACTTCTCCTAACAGGGCAGGAGGCAGCCATGCAAATGAGATCAGTGATGAGAGCATCTTGGGGCAGCTCTCACCACCCAGAACAAGGGGGGCACCCTGTCTACTCTTTATTTACATTGAGAGTATTCAGGACCCTCCTTGGAGGCTTCAGATACATGTAAAAACTGTATATCCTGCCATTTAGCAAGTAAGGGAGGCAAGACCACATCTGGTGAAATCACCGATATGATGCATTGAAAATTCCCAGACCATCCTTCCTGAAGGTTAAATTCTTTCCTCATGAGACGAGAACTGGACAATGGGATTACAGAGCAGAGTCAAAGAGATTTCCAAAGTCCTTTCTGCTTGGTCAGCTGTAATATGCTTCCTCTGAACATTGCTGATCTCAAATATTTTATTTTATTTTATTTTATTTATTTTTAATAGATCTTTATTGGAGTATAATTGCTTCACAGTGCTGTGTTAGTTTCTGTTGTACACCAAAGTGAATCAGCCACATGCATACACATGTCCCCATATCCCCTCCCTCTTGGGTCTCCCTCCCACCCTCCTTATCCCACCCCTCTAGGTGGTCACAAAGCACCAAGCTGATCTCCCTGTGCTATGCGGCTGCTTCCCACTAGCCATCCATTTCATATTTGGTAGTGTATATATGTCCATGCCACTCTCACTTCACCCCAGGTTCCCCCTCCCACCCCGTGTCCACAAGTCCATTCTTGATGTCTGCATCTTTATTCCTGCCCTGCAATTAGGTTCATCAGTACAATTTTTAAATTTTTTTTAGATTCTATATATATGTGTTAGCATACAGTATTTGTTTTTCTCTTTCTTACTTCACTCTGTATGACACTCTAGGTCCATCCACCTCACTACAAAAAAATCAACTCCATTTCTTTTAATGGCTGAGTAATATTCTACTATATATATATATGTGCCACATCTTCTTTATCCATTCATCTGTTGTTGGACATTTAGGTTGCTTCAATGTCCTGGCTATTGTAAATAGTGCTGCAGTGAACATTGTGGTGCATGTCTATGTTTCAATTACGGTTTTCTCAGGGTGTATGTCCAGTAGTGGGATTGCTGGGTCATATGGTAGTTCTATTTTTAGTTTTTTAAGGAACCTCCATACTGTTTTCCACAGTGGTTGTATCAATTTACATTCCCACCAACAGTGCCGGAGGGTTCCCTTTTCACCACACCCTTTCCAGCATTTATTCTTTCCAGATTTTTTGATAATAGTCATTCTGACCAGCGTGAGGTGATACCTCATTGTAGTTTTGATTTGCATTTCTCTAATAATTAGTGATGTTGAGCATCTTTCCTTGTCCCTCTTGGCCATCTGTATGTCTTCCTTGGTGAAATGTCTATTTAGGTCTTCCACCCATTTTTTAACTGGATTGTTTGTTTCTTGGATATTGAGCTCCATGAGCTGTTTGTATATTTTGGAGATTAATCCTTTGTCCATTGTTTCATTTGCAAATATTTTCTCCCATTCTGAGTGTTGTCTTTTTGTCTTATTTATGGTTCCCTTTGCTGTGCAAAAGCTTTTCAGTTTCATTAGGTCCCATTTGTTTATTTCTGTTTTAATTTCCATTACTCTAGGAGGTGGGTCAAAAAAGATCTTGCTGTGGTTTACGTCAAAGTGTGTTTTTCCTGTTTTACTCTGAGAGTTTTATAGTGTCTGGTCTTACATTTAGGTCTTTAATCCATTTTGAGTTTATTTTTGTGTATGGTGTTAGGGAGTGTTCTAATTTCACTCTTTTACATGTAGATGTCCAATTTTCCCAGCACCACTTATTGAAGAGGTTGTCTTTTCTCCATTGTGTGTTCTTGCCTCCCTTGTCATAAATTAGGTGACCATATGTGCGTGCGTTTATCTCTGGGCATTCTATCCTGTACCATTGATCTATACTTCTGTTTTTGTGCCAGTACCATGCTGTCTTGATCACTGTAGCTTTGTGGTATAGTGTGAAGTCAGGGAGCCCGTTTCCCCCAGCTGCATTTTTCTTTCTCAAGATTGCTTTGGCTATTCGCAGTCTCTTATGTTTCCATATGAATTATAAAATTTTTTGTTCTGATTGTGTGAAGAATGCTATTGGTAGTTTGATAGGGGTTGCATTGAATCTGTAGATTGCTTTGGGTAGTACAGTCATTTTCACAGTATTGGTTCTTCCAATCCAAGAACATGGTATATTTCTCCATCTGTTTATGTCATCTTTAAGTTCTTTCACCAATGTCTTATCGTTTTCTGAGTATAAGTCTTTCGCCTCCTTAGGGAGGTTTATTCATAGGTATCTTATCCTTTTTGTTGTGATGGTAAATGGGTTTGTTTCCTTAATTTCTCTTTCTGATTTTTCGTTGTTGGTATATAGGAATGCCAGAGATTTCTGTGCATTAATTTTGTATCCTGCAACCTTACCAAATGCATTGATTAGCTCTAATAGTTTTCTGGTGGCACTTTTAGAATTTTCTATGTATAGTATCATGTCATCAGCAAACAGTGACAGTTTTACTTCTTCTTTTCCAATTTGTATTCCTTTTATTTCTATTTCTTCTCTGACTGCCATGGCTAGGACTTGCAAAACTGTTGAATAAGAGTGGTGAGAGCGGGCAACCTTGTCTTGTTCTTGATCTTAATGGAAATGCTTTCAGTTTTCACCATTGCGTATGATGCTTGCTGTGGGTTTGTCATATATGGCCTTTTTATGTTGAGGTAGGTTCCCTCTGTGCCCATTTCCTGGAGTTTTTATCATAAATGGGTGTTGAATTTTGTCAAAAGCTTTTTCTGCATGTATTGAGATGATCATATGGTTTTTATTCCTTAATTTGTTTATGTGGTATATCACATTGATTTATTTGTGTATATTGAAGAAGCCTTGCATACTTGGGATAAATCCCACTTGATCATGGTATATGATCCTTTTAAAATGTGTTGTTGGATTCTGTTTGCTAGTATTTTGTTGAGGATTTTTGCATCTATGTTCATCAGTGATATTGGTCTATAATTTTCTTTTTTCTGTTATATCTTTTTCTGGTTTTGGTATCAGGCTGATGGTGGCTTCACAGAATGAATTTGGTAGTGTTTCTTCCTCTACAATTTTTTGGAAGAGTTTGAGAAGGATCAGTGTTAGCTATTCTTTAAATATTTCATAGAATTCACCTGTGAAGCCATCTGGTCCTGGACTTTTGTTTCTTGGAAGATTTTTAACTATGGTTTCAATTTCATTATTTGTGATAGGTCTGTTTATGTTTTCTAATTCTTCCTGGTTCAGTCTTAGAAAATTGTAACTTTCCAAGAATTTTTCCATTTGTTCATGGTTGTCCATATTATTGGAATATAGTTGTTTGTAGTAGTCTCTTATAATTCTTTGTATTTCTGCAGTGTCAGTTGTGATTTCTCCTTTTTCATTTCTAATTTTATTGATTTGTGTCCTCTCCCTTTTTTTCTTGATGAGTCTGGCTAAGGGTTTATCAATTTTGTTTAGCTTCTCAAAGAACCAGCTTTTAGTTTCAGTGATCTTTGCTACTGTTTTCTTCATTTCTATTTCATTTATTTCTGCTCCGATTTTTATAATTTTTTTCCTTCCACTGACTTTGGATTTTCTTTGTTCTTCTTTCTCTAGTTGTTTTAAGTATAGGGTTAGATTGTTTATGTGAGATTTTTCTTGTTTCTTGAGGTGAGATTGAATTGCTATAACCTTCCCTCTTAGAACTGCTTTTGCTGCATCCCATAGGATTTGGGTTATTGTGTTTTCATTGTCAATTGTTTCTATGTATTTTTTTTATTTCTTCTTTGATTTCTTCAGTGATGTCTTTATTTAGTAGTGCACTGGTTAGCTTCCATATATTTGTGTTTTTTACAGTTTTTTTCCTGTAATTGATTTCCAATCTCATAGCGCTGTGATCAGAAAAGATCTAGATACGATTTCAATTTTCTTAAATTTTCCAAGGCTTGATTTGTGACCCAAGATGTGATCTATCCTGGAGAATGTTCCATGTGCACTTGAGAAGAAAGTGTATTCTGCCACTTTTGGGTGTAATGTTCTATAAATTTCATTTAAATCTATCTGGTCTTTTGTGTCATTCAAAGCTTGTGTTTCCTTATTTATTTTCTGCTTCAATAATCTGTCCATTGGTGTAAATGGTGTGTTAAAGTCCCCTACTATTATAGTGTTACTGTCGATTTCTCCTTTTATGGAGGTTAGCATTTGCCTTATGTATTGAGGTGCTCCTATGTTGGGTGTATAAACATTTATAATTGTTAAATCTTCTTCTTTGATTGATCCTTTGATCATTATGTAGTGTCTTTCTTTGTCTCTTGCAACAGTCTTTATTTCAAAGTCTATTTTTTTGGATATGAGTATTGCTACTCCAGCTTTCTTTTGATTTACATTTGCATGGAATATCTTTTTCCATGCCTTCACCTTCAGTCTTTATGTGTCCCTAGGTCTGAAGTGGGTCTCTTGTTGACAGCATATATATGGGTTTTTTTTTTTTTGTATCCATTCAGCCAGTCTGTGTCTTTTGGTTGGGGCATTTAATCCATTTACATTCAAGGTTATTATTGATATGTATGTTCCTACTACCATTTTCTTAATTGTTTTGGGTTTGTTTTTGTGGGTCTTTTTCTTCTCTTGTGTTTCCCTGCCTAGAGAAGTTTCTTTAGCATTTGTTGTAAAGCTGGTTTGGTGGTGCTGAATTCTCTTAGCTTTTGCTTGTCTGAAAAGCTTTTGACTTCTCTGTGTTCTCAATCTGTGCCTCCATTCTATTTCCAAGATTCTGGATCATCTTTACCATCATTACTCTGAATTCTTTTTCAGGTAGATTTCCTATTTCTTCTTCATTTATTTCATCTTGTAGGTTTTTACCTTGCTTCTTCATCTGTGACATGTTTTTTGCCATCTCTTTTTTTTTCTTTTTTACTGTGAGTGGAATTGTATTCCTGTCTTACTGGTTTTTTGGCCTGAGGTTTCCAATACTGGAATTTGTAGGCTGTGGGTAAAGCTGGGTCTTGGTGTTGAGATGAGGACCTTTGTGAGACCTAACTCCAATGATATTCCCTGGGGTCTGAGTTGCTCTGTTAGTCCAGTGGTTCGGACTCAGAGCTCCCACCACAGGAGCTTCGGCCTGATGCCCAGCTCGTGAACCAAGATCCCACAAGACATGTGGGGTGGCAAAAAACAAAAACAAAAACAGAGAACAATAACAAAGTAAAAAATAAAATTAGACTAGGAAACTAACAGATATGTTAGAAAGAATAAAAAATAAAAATATAGATGAATCAACAACCAGAAGGTACAACAGTACAGAATAGTAAAAAAGAGGAGGAGGGAAAAGAGAAAAAAATAAAATAAAATGAAATAAAAATGGGGAAAAGGCCTTGGCTGTGGAAGGCAGGGCCTAAACAACGGCAAAGTTTGGGTGGTGGGCGGGGCCTAGGCTCAGGGCCCACAGGGCTGGAAAAGGCCCTGGGGGCTGTGGGGTGTGTGGCTTAGGCTCAAGGAACAGAAGGGGCCCAGGCGTGCCCCCACCCCTAGTCTCAGAGGGCAGCAGACCTCACCTGGGAGCCCAGCAGGCTTCCTGGGCTCGAGTGGGCAGAGCGAATGCCCTCCGCTCCTCTCCTGCTCCTCCTTTCTTGAAAGGCCCCTCCCACCTGCCTCTCCTGTTCTCCCCTAGGCCTCCTTCCTATGCCCCAGGGCCCACAAGGCCTGGAAGGGGTTTTGAGGGCAGGGGACCAGCCTGGGAGCTCAGCAGCCTCTCCAGGCCGAGTGGGCCACACGATTGCCCTCCATTCCTCTTCCGCTCCTCCAGGAGGGCCCCTCCTGCCTACCTCCCCTCATCTCCTTGGCCTCAGGGGCACCGATCCTCTCTGGCCTTCACTTCTCCTCCCCCCTCTGTCCCTCCACATCCTACCAGTTCACTTTGGGGTTCCTCCCATCTCCTTGGCATCAGGGTCCCCCACCAACAGCCGGCAGGTGCCCTAGATGTGGGGAGATGTTAACTCAGTGTCTTCCCACACTGCCATTTTGACCCTGCCCTCTCTTTTCTTTATTATTAATGGTTTAGAATGCTTTGTACTTCTTTGGCTATGGCAGAACTTTGATATCTCCATTGGCTCCTCCTGCTGTAGCTCCTGGTCCTGTCACCTCTCACTTTGCTTACACCTAAGGGAGATTTGAGAAGAGATGAAAGTCACCAATCACCCCAAGGCTCTGCACTGGACTCCTACTCCTTTACGTGTGCTACCTGGCCATGCTGGCCTCCTGTGGATTCAAACGCTGGGTAACAATTGTCAGCCTCATGTTGTACAATCTTTCTCAGCTGGTAAAGAACCCCACTGTTAATGTTCAGGTGACGTCATCCCGTCCCTATTTGAGTCCTCAGCCCCTCACTATCCTCTAGAACACCTTCTCATGTGTTCAGACAATAAACAATATATTGAATAAGTAATGAAGACTCAGCACTTGCAGATCACAGGGATAAAATAGTGAATATCATCACTTTCCTCATGGAATTACTAGTTTTGGAGGTGGAGACAGAAAATGTACAAATATTGAAGATCATTTCAGATTGCAAAAAGCACAGTAAAGAACATTAGAAGTTGGAGAGACTGGTAGGGACACCCTGTGAAGGTGACGTGTGAGGTGAGAATTAAATGACAAGTAGAAGGAAGCACATGAAGATCATACAAAAGAGTATTTCAAGTTTGGTAGTTGTAAAGAGCAAACTCTGGAGGCAGAAAAAGTGAGAGAAGGGAAGCCAGTGCAGCTGAAATTAGATGAATGAGAGGTGGGTGGCTGAAAGTGATGTTAGAAAAGATGTGAAGATACAACCAGTAGGCCTCCAAAAAACAATGATAAGGTAACCGTGATGTCCTAGTTGGAGATAAGAATTACCTCCAAAATTACCATATGATCCAGCAATCCTACTCCAAGGCATATATCCAGAAAAAAACTATAATTCAAAAAGATATATGCACCCCTATATTCATAGAGCACTATCTATTCACAATAGCTAAGGCATGGAAACAACCTAAATGTCCATCGACAGATGAATAGATAAAGAAGATGTGGTAGATATATACAATGGAATACTACTCAGCCATAAAAAAGAATGAAATAATGCCATTTGCAGCAACATGAATGCAACTAGAGGTTATCATACTAAGTGAAGTAAGTCAGAACGGGAAAGACAAATACTGTATGATATCACTTATATGTGGAATCTAAAATATGACACAAATGAACCTACCTATGAAACAGAAACAGAATCATGGACATAGAGAACAGACTGGTGGTGGCCGAGAGGGAGGGGGTTGGGGGAGGGATAGAGTGTGAGGTTGGGGTTAGCAGATGTAAAATGGATATCCATTTTATATATAAAATGGATGAACCACAGGTCCTACTGTATAGCGCAGAGAACTATATTCACTATCCTATGATAAACCACAATGGAAAATAATATTAAGAAAAAGAATGTATATATAACTGAATCACTTTGCTGCACAGCAGTAATTAATACAACACTGTAAATCAACTTTACTTCAATAAAAATAAAAGAATTACCTCTGTAGGGCTTCCCTGGTGGCACAGTGGTTGAGAGTCTGCCTGTCAATGCAGGGGACACAGGTTCAAGCCCTGGTCTGTGAAGATCCCACCTGCCCCGGAGCGGCTGGGCCTGTGAGCCATGGCTGCTGAGCCTGCGCATCTGGAGCCTGTGCTCCGCAACGGGAGAGGCTGTGACAGTGAGAGGCCCGCGCACCGCGATGGAGAGTGGCCCCCGCTCTCCACAACTAGAGAAAGCCTTCACACAGAAACGAAGACCCAACACAGCCAACAAGAAATAAATAAATAAATTTTAAAAAAACAAAAAAACAGAATTACCTCTGTAAAGACCTCAATTAAGCTTTCAGAGAACACCATCTTTTCTCCAGTGTATCTCAGGTTGAAGGGAAAGTTTCATTTTCTCAGTTACCCCTCCCAACTCCAACATACACCTCTGCACACATACACCTATGCTAGCATACATAGTGTAGCTACACATCTATACAGAATATGCATATTGAAAACCCAATATGCATCCGGGACTACCCACAAAGGAGTTGTTCTTCTGAAAACTCCGTGGAAACAAGCTGTAGCTGAAGGGCTAATGCCACTTGTAATCACATTCACTGAGCTATGTGATAGAGCACAAGCCAAGATTTTTCCATAAAGTATTGCCAGTGTGTCCAGGTTCCAAATCAAAATACTGGGTCAGTGCTCCACTTTTCATGTATAATAGCTTAAGCACCCACCCCAACTCTTAAGAGTCCTTCCTCCAAAGTCTTAGTAAGTAGCCTGGCTCAGCTAGACTTCTGTGTGCTCGCCTAGAATGCAATGGGCAGAGAGAGAGCTTTACATCTGAGACCATTTATGCCTCCCAGTGTTTCTCTCAAGGGCCACTGCTCCAGTAGACTGGTGTGGGTCCTACTTGACCATCGTTCTTGTTTTCCCAGTATGGATGCATTTATGCAATGGCTGCCAACACAGAATCTGTTGGGGCACTGATGGAATTTTAATCTTCATAAGCACAGTCTACCCAGAGACTATTATTGATTTAACAATAATTTTGACTACTGCAGGCTAAGTATATACAACAGAAGTAAAAAAAAAAAAAAAAAAAAAAAAAAAAAAAACAAAGAAAAAAGGGAAATTCTATCAACTTCTGGAAGTCAGAAGAATTATTAGAAAGAACCCTAAATTGGAGGTTATAAACAGGTGTTTAGGTCACTAACGCCCTAAGTAACTTCAGGAAATTATTGAGTTTTGCAACAGCTGGTGACTTTAGCAAAAATGTATTTTGATCCTTCAGCTTGCATGATTATGGCTGGAATTGAAGATGCTAAGTGCTTTGCCAAGGTTACAAAAGGATAAAGTGAGGAAAAGGATCCAGATCTCTTAATACCCAGGTTTTGTGTTTTTTTTCCAATCTTCAGTAATCATTTTCAGAGTTCTTTCCTGTATCACACCCTCACAGCTGAAGTTAGAGGTGTGAAATGCTTATGGTATTTGCAGCTACATAAACACTGAGTTAATTTTTTAAGCAAATGAAATGTGTACTTACAAAACTTTTTACGTGTTCCATCACATAGATGAGTGTCAAATAAGTTATATAGGTACAAATGTTTAATTATTAATTTCATTGAAATTACAATCAAATGTGTCTGTTTGGCTGGAAAACTCATGAAATTTCCATGAAAATATTCATGCTGCCCTAAGTAAAGTATTTTCCACCTTCCACTGCAATGCAAAATCTGCATTGCTAATTTGTTCACATATGATTTTCAGAAGATAACTATCCAAATCACTATTTTTTCAAGTAAGTTTTTGTGGATATATATGTAGTTTTATTTTTAATTATATTTTAATTTCTTTTTAATTGCTGTTTGAAAATAAATAACATTGTTAGTAGATTAATTGGATATTTCCTTTAGATCTCTAAATTTATGATTTGTTTACAGCATCTCTGTATTTATTTTTAAAATATTTCTTATGCATTAAAATATTCCTTCAAATTTTTCCTTTCAGTGCCTTGCTTACAAAGACCTTTCCCGTCTAAAGAGAACTTTATTATGCAGATATTCTTCCCAATAATTTCTGGGAAGGTTTTTTTTTCTTGTATTAATATTTAAAAGTATAATGGAGTGATGTTAATATAAATATCTCAATGCTTCTTCCCTCAACAAATGAAATTATTAACTGATGATGGGAGTTTTGCTATTTAAATATGCCATCCTTGCTTAATGTTTTGAAATGATATATTTTTGATATACTGAATTCTTATATACAATTAATTCCATTTCTTGGTTTTTCTTTTCTGTTACACTTAGTTGTCAGTTTACGCTTTGTCACATTATTTTAGGTATTTACTTCTCTTGTTCCACTTTCTATGCTTCTCAAGCTGAATCAAACCAAATTCAATGCACTTCCTGCATGTTCCCAGCCCCCAGAAGAGCCTTTCACTCTTGCCAGGTAGATGGTGCCTTCTAGCACAGATCCACAGTGTTTGATGTATATCTCTGAGTTGCAAAAGTACATTCCTGTAGGCTCCATCCTTCAGACACGCATCTCTCCTTTGCCTCCAAAACCCAATGCATTTCCAATTCCACTAAAAGTAGCTCCAATTTGTCTCCATACCTCTTCATCTCCATTGTGAAGTCAAACATCATTCCTCACTGCTCTACTATGATGGCCTCCTACCTCAGTCTCCGCACATATTGCAACCCTCTCCATTCAGTGTCATTCAGTGATCTCTTCAAGATGCAAAACTGAGCATTATTCATCCTTCATCAAGTTCTTCATGCCTCTGAGGATAAAGGCAAAACTAACTTAACTAGTACTTTGAGGCCCCATAGGCTCTGTTTCTTGCTCACCTTGCTGCCTTATCTGAATCAGCTCCTCGGATTTATTTGTTTGTCCTCGGGTGTATTTGTATGTTTGTTCCAGCTTTGGAGCATATACCAGCAGTTCTTTCTTTCCTACTATAAAGAGGCTTCATCTTTTCCCTTTAGTTACTACTCATCTTTCAGATATAAGCAAAAGCACTTCTAAGACTCTCTCTGTATTCTGAGTCAGGTGCTTTTGTTATCTGTTCTCTTTTAACTAGGCTCCATTCCTCTGTGGCTCTTATATCCTTTTGAAAGTATACATTGCATTGTGTTACTTATTTAATTAATGATCATTTCCCCAGTTAGACAATATGCTCCATGAAATAAAATGCTTACTGCATCATCCTGACATAGCAGAGTATTGAATATAGTGTAAACGCTAAAAAAAAAAAATATATATATATATACAGAGTAAACAAATGGGCATTTTATGGTCTTACTCTTTTATATTTGTGAATCTGTCATACATTGAAAGGGGCAAATTAAAATCGATAGGCTTTTTTTAACCTTTTATTTCATTTAGTTTTTCTGTCATTTAAACTTGGATACTCCTTATATAAATATTTTGTATATAGCATATATTTACGATATAACCAGAAAAAGTTACATTCGTGATCTATCATTATATTTTCTATCATTATTAAGTCACCTTCTTTGTCCTGATAAACTTTCACTTCTCTTTTAATTCAAGTATTTCATATTTTAAAACTTTGTTTCCCTTGATTTTGCATTTCAAGGTTGAACATTGTCCATTGTTCAACTTCAGCCTTTTGAGGCACTGTGTTCCAAGCATGGCCCTTAGTTCAATTTCTGTGTGTGTGTGTGTGTGTGTGTGTGTGTGTGTGTGTGTGTGTGTGTGTTTAATACTAGGAGTTTATATTTCCTGTTAAAAGCTAAACGTGTTCAATTGGTTTAATTGACTTTGAGATATATGATCTGAATTATACTATTCATAAAGAATAAATATGGACAACAGGTTTCTATTTTCTTTATTAAATATATTTTAATAGCTTTCTATATCGTATATTAGATATATGTTGTTTTTTGATTGTTTTTATAATACTGCCTGATTTACTAAGTACATCGTTTGCATTAATTCTGTAAGTGCTAACATATTTAACATTATATAATATGCTCAAACCTGTTTTCTGTATACAAAGGTCTAAATTCAATCTGTTGATCCCATGTGAATGATAAGAAAAATATTATACCATCACAGCCTTTTTTCTGCCTTTCAAAACCCCTAACATGCTTGTTCATATTTTTCGATGATTTTTATCTGGGTTTATTATTTTTAAAGTGATATTACTACATAATAACATTATATTTAATTAAGTAGAACAAATTCATTAGTTAATAACTATATAAATTTCATTAATTTAATTACACATTTAACTGGTGACAACACCCATTGTCAGTATTTTCTTACTTTTAGTCTCCCATTTCGTGAATTCCTTATTTTAATTCATCTCTAATTAGTTAGTATGCATCTTCAAATGGATTGTTGCCAAAAGAGTAAATCAAAGAGTTTGGAGTTTGTGTACTTGAAAATGTGTCTTGGTTTCCAATTTAGGTTTCGCTTATTATGAAATTCTTGTGTCACAGTCTCTTACATGTGAAACTCTACAGATGTTGCTTCACTGTTTTCTGGTTCAAATTATAGCATTGAAGAAGATCAAGGTTTCCTCATAACCACCTTCTAAATTACTTGCTTAATCTTCTGGAATGCTTGTATTTTTTCTTTTTTATCCTTGAAATTCAGGGAGGCGAAGAAGGCTAGTGCTCTGCTCACATTTGCTTTCCTACCATTTACTGGCCCACAGCTCATGTATTTTCCTACCCCCTCGTAGTTTGGCTGAACCACGACTGGGTTGTGTCAGACGTAATGGCAGTATACCTTTTTGGTATACTTTTTTGGCTTAGAAAACACTTCCTGTCAGTGGTTCTCCATTCTCTGTTTTCATTTAGGAATGACTGCAGGCCATGTAATTAAAAATGAGGGCACCCGAGGTGGAAGGAGCCTGGGTACCTAAATTTCGACATGGAAATTGCTTGACACATGCTGGGCAAAATATTTTGTAAAATCATTACTTGCAATATTTGGAAAAACAGACCAAATGCTTACTAACCTGGCAGTTCTAGAGAAAATGATGAGGATAGATAGACAGGAGGATAAGAAGGATTTATGGAATACTGGATGTTTAAATACATTCAGAGAAATTTTCCAGCTCAGCTTGAAAGTTTTGAATAAACAGGAAAAGAGTATATAGAAAACTAAGCAACATACACACACACACACACACACCCCCAATCATTAACTGTAATATAAGCAAAAAGATCTATAAGAAAGAAAATGTAATCTTTTTTTACTATGTGGCTTAACAACAAGAAAAATTTGCATAGTCACAATAATGTAAGCTGTGGATATTTATTTGACAACACATTGAGATGTAACGATAATCACAACAGGTGGAGAGAAGAACTGTATGTGTGTGAGAGTGAAAGCGACAGACAGGTCAACATAAACAACCACGTTTTAGGAAAAGATAAGAGCAGGATAGCTATGCGGCATGCATTTTAGAAATATGAAAGTAGAAGAGAGAGGTAAAATTATTGCTAGTAGCTGTTATCAAGTAGTAGGAACGAAGAGGTAGAAGGTAAAGAGAAGGAAAAATTTGCTGTTGGTTTGCCTTGTTTTACAATTTTACTTTCTATACATAAATAAAATAATGTATTTGTATTATGTTATACAAATAAAATTAAATAAAGCAACGTCGAATATAGTATTAGTATTAAATTGAAGTGATGAATACATAGATTCCCTCTTAGATGTTAAGGAATCTGAGACTCCTGAATTCATTGTGTAAACAACGTACTAAAAAAAGTTATTTCTTCATCATTTCCAAAACTGTGCTTTATAACATCTAAGAATGTTGATGTTCATGAGAGGGGTTTCTGTGTTCAAATATACTTTAGGAACCACTGTATTTTCCTTCTTGAGAATTCCAGCTCACTTCAACACGTTTACTGTAGATGATTATTGAGTCCACAAGGAAAAAAGCATTTCAATTTTGTTTGATCCATTTTTTTCACAAACACATTTTAAGCCTAGAACACTTTTTTTTTTAGCTTAAAAATGTTCTTGTCAAACAGTGCTTTGTGGGACACTGTATTTAAAATCCTGTTTGTGTGTGTGCAATTGCTTTCTTAAACCTATTACATAATATAGCCCGAGGATTTTACACAAAATATTATATAAAAAGCTCTGTATCTGGAATATAAAAGATTGTTCCTTAAGATTCTATAAATCCATTATTCTATTTCACTCCTTATATTGCCTGGGAGTAGAAATGAAATAGTATTTATGTACAAGGTCTGCTGAAAACACTACTTTTATAAGCATCATTTCAAAAGAATCTCAATGGAGGACAGAATTGGGGTAGCTAACTACACAAATAAGAACACCGCAATGCAGTGTGGGTAAGGACTGGAAGGTTCAGATCCAGACTAAGACAACAAAAAAATTAGTGCCTTGTTAGCATCAGGGCTACTAAGGAAAGAAGAAAGTGTCAATATGTTCCTCTATCAAAGGATTAATATCAAATGAATATAAATAGTTATTATGGAAATGAGATCTCAAAGTTGGAATATGCATATGCATATGCATATCATTTCCTGATATGTGATAAAGTTCTTAAAGTCCTGCTAGTTTAGGAATATCATCTTGCTTTTTTCCTTTTCTTTTAACAGTTTTATTGAGATAACATTTACATACGATATAGCACACTTATTTAAAGTATACAGTACAATTTAAAAACATTCTATTCACAGAGATGTGCAACTACCACCCAAATCTGATTTTAGAACATTTTCCTCATTCCAAAATGAAACACTCTACACTTTAGCAGACATGCTCCGTCTCATATCCACTCCCAACTTCTGGCTCCGGGAAATCAATAATCTACTTTCTGTTTCAATAGAGTTGCCTATTCTGGACATTTTATGGAAATGGAACCATTATGCATGTGGTTTTATGAGGGGCTTTCCATCACTTCGCATAATATTTTCAAGGGTCACCCATGTTGGGCTTCCCTGGTGGCGCAGTGGTTGAGAGTCCGCCTGCCGATGCGGGGGACGCGGGTTCGTGCCCCGGTCCGGGAAGATCCCACGTGCCGCGGAGCGGCTGGGCCCGTGAGCCGTGGCCGCTGAGCCTGCGCGTCCGGAGCCTGTGCTCCGCAACGGGAGAGGCCACGACAGTGAGAGGCCTGCGTACAGCAAAAAAAAAAAAAAAAAAAAAAAAGGTTCACCCATGTTGTAGCATGTACCAGTGATTCATTATTGTTTTTCCTACTGTTCAGTCAATTCGCAAATTTATGAAATGTTTAATTTTAGTTGTTTTGCCAGTATTTCCATTATTTTTGTGAGAGAATGGACCACCTCTCTGAGAGAGCTTCTTATTTCATCATTCTGGAAGTCAATCTCTTCATTTTGTTTTCTAAAAACAATATTTTTACAAGTTAAGATGTCATCTATTTTTGGTTTTATTTAAATATAGTTTATCAATGTATAATACTGTTTTTTTATCTTTTCAATTACATATACATACATACATACGTACATACATACACAAAATAGTCACAGAAAAGTAGAAGACAGAAGTATGGAACATATAAAAATATATAACTTAACAAAATAGTATGTATTCTAGTTATAGAATGTTTTTGAAAATGCTTGCAGTCTTACAAATTGTTTGCAAAAGAAAATTGCTGTAGTCTTATAATAAAATGAGCAGTATTTTGGACAGTTTCCCTACGGTTTTCTCTTAAAGCTCTGGGAATTTTTAAAGGTCAGCAACCAACTGGTTTATCATTTGATACCTAGGTGACTTGAAATAAATCAAAACAAGGACTGGAAAAATATTTTAAAATGAGAATTGCATAATGGACATCCAACAGAGAAGGCTTTATATACTTTAGATCCCTGAAAATATAAGGAGAGGTAAGTGTTTTGAAAAATATCCATAGGGTGCTAAAAGATAATAAAGTACAAAACACACTCTGTAAAATATTACACAAAAGATTTATGTAGTGCTCATAATGTAGATCTTTATCTTATGAGCAATTATCCAATGCCTAGGCCATTGCCCAAAAAGGAATCTGTCCATGTAATGGGACCTCCTGTTGTGTCATTTGAGAAGAGAACTCTGCAAGGATCATGAAATGAAAGAACAAAGAAACTTTCACTTGGAACCTTGAAACAACTAATTTACTTCCTAGATTAGATTTCACTTTTTTCTTGGATTTGTAGCCATGGTCATGAAGATTTGAAGGGACCTTAGTTCACTGCTTTAATAACAAATAACTTCATCAATGTTAAGAGTCAAAGGTATGCCTAGAATGCAGGTCATTCATTTCTTCAATTAAAAAAAAAAAGAAAAAACACATTGATGTCATAATAAATATTATTCTAGATGCTTGAGTGACAAAGTTGAAATGTTCACTTTTGTCACATTAGGTACTGTACTGAGACAACACTCAATACATATTTTGCAGAAGGATATTTTTTAAAATTATTGCAAATACAAAATTCTAATACAATTTAGAATCAGAATCTAAATCTGATTCTAAAATACAAAAACAAGTCCAAGCCCCAAAAGAGATGACTCTAAAGTTAAAATTATTTGATTGGATATGTATAAATTTATAAATATATACGATTACTTTGAATACAAGTTTATTATTAAAGACTTAATATTGTAATTATATACACACACATATAATTATTATTACCTTTACTGTAAGTAGTGTTGGCCTCCTTGAAATACTACCTAACAAAATTCCTCCCCTGAAAGTCAAGCCTCCCTGGCTAAACAAATACAGTGTTTCTTTTTAATGAATCCTTAAGTGACGGCTATAAGCACCATGGGTTAAGGGGTAAGTGTGTTATATTCATGACCCAGATCCTCACATAGTGCCAGGAAATTGGTAGATATCTCATAAATATTTTCAGTTTTTATGAATGAATGAATCATCGAATTAATGTTATTGTAATGCTGAATGAAAAATCATAAATGCTGTCTAAAACATCCAAACTGCAGAAAGCAAATATTACCAATGAGTTACCAGAGCTGAGGAATGTGATCAGTTAATGATTTCTTGGTAGTCTCTAAAAGGAAAAATGCTTAAAAGCATAAATATTTATATGACCACCTTCACTGTTTAATGTATAACCATTGATTTTAATGATTTTCATATTGTATCAGATGTTTTGATGACCCAGTGCTGAAAATTATTTTTAAATGGAAGATTATATTCTAAGTTTTTTACTGGGTTTCTCTGCCAGTTTAGGTGGGAAATGAAAGAGACATGGTGTTACTTACATCATTTTAATTATACTAAGAAAATACATTAAAATGATAGTATGAACTTCAAGATATAAAACCATCTGCTTTATCTAGAGTTTATTAGACCATAATAATTTGGAAAAATATAGAAGATGGATCTTATGAGGTAAACCAACTCCTACTATCCTTATATAGGCTTAATTAAAAATTAATCCTAATAGCCTGTCAGAGTACAGGAAAAATAAACTACTATAATGACAACAAAAACAATCAATGATTTGGGAATTTAGATGGCCCTTTGGAAAGATGTTTAGTTGTCTTACCTAAGTTAAATCTCTTAAGTTTCTTGGTACAGTTTCCTCACCTATAAGTTGAGTTATTGGACTTCAGAAGTGCTGAAGTTCTTTCCATGTCTAATATTTTAGGTGACTTTTTAGTCATTAAGGGTAACTATATTTTGAGTCTTTTTACTTAAAATTATTGCAAAAATATTTTTTTGGTAAAATCTAAAACCATTTTAATTATATTTACTATTTACTGTTAAATTACTAAATAATTACAAAATTTATTTAAAAAACATATAAACATATATTCATTGAAGAAAAGTTGAATACAATAAAAGCTAAAATTTATCTTAGATACTCTCCCTGGAAATGACCACTCTGGCACATAATTTTGCCTTTTTACTCTGTTTTTACTGTGTATGTGTAAGTGTATGTATGTGTGTGAGAGAGAGGAATCTATGAATAAGAAAATACTTTGTGAAAAAAAAAAAGAAAAGAAAATACTTTGTGATGTTATTTTGCAATCTACTTGAAAGTTAACTTGGGAGTAGCTTTCTTTTTTTTTTTTTTTTTTTCCTTAATTTGTCCCCAGGTCGCCTGTCCTGAGTCTTCCTGTCCAGTCTTATTGTTAGCTTTCTTAAGTTACTTTTCAACTTCCTCCATTCCTCTAAGGAAAGAAGGTTATATTTTCTTACACCGTTGTTTTTAAATTTAGCCACGTGATTTGCTTGGGCCAATGAGATGTTTGCAGTTGTGACAGAAGCAGAAGCTTGAAAACTGTTCATGTATTTCCACTTCTCTTTGTGCTTTCCTCTCTCTGTCATTAAAACGTGCTTGGACTAATGTGCAAAAGGAACAAGAATGCAAATCTGAGGCCATCCTAGACAAGCTGAAAGTTAGTCCACCCTCATACTTGGTGTTGAGCACACAGCCCAAATCTACAGCCACCTAGCTGGATCAAGCTGACCACAGATGCAGGAATGAGCCAACCTGAGACCAGAAGACCCACCTAGTTGGCCTATAGACTCATGACCTAAATTAATGGTTATTGCTTTAAGCCAGTGCATTTGAGGTGGTATTCTTGTGGCATATTAGCACATTGTTGTGGCAATAGATACTGTAAAAATTGTTTCATTTAGATCTACTTTGCTTTTTTTAAAAACAGTGTTATTGAGTTAGAATTAACATATCATAAATTTTGACTGTTTAAATGTACAGTGCAATGAATTTCAGTATATTGATAAGGTTGTACAGTCATTATAATAATCTACATTTCCACCATTTCCACCACCCTAAATAAAGCCCTCAGCAACCACTAATCTCACTAACTTTCTGCCTCATTATATTTGCTCTTTTTAAACTTTATACAATTGGAATTATACACTATGTGTTTTCGTGTCTGTGTGTGTGTCTGGCTTCTTTCACTTGGCATAATGTTTTCAGGGTCAGTCAGTTCTAAGTCAGTTCTAAGATGTATCAATACTTCACTTCTTTTTATTGGTGACTATTATTCAAGTATACTACCTTTTGTTTACCTATTCATCACTTGATGGACAGTTGGGTTGTGTCCACTTTTTGGCTATTGTGAATAATGCTGTAATGAAAACTCAAGTGTAAGTCTTTGTGTGGACATATGCTTTCATTTCTCTTGTATATACACTTAGATGTAAAATGGTTGGCTCCTATGATAAGAAAATATTTACCATTTTGATTGTTTTCCAATGGAACAGTATCATTTCATATTCCCTCCAACAGTGAGGGTTCTGATTTCTCCCCAATCTTGTCCACACCTGTTATTATTTTTTTATTATTACAGTCACCTTGATGAGTGTGAAGTCATATCTCATTGTGGTTTTGATTTTCATTTTCTAATTGAGTATCTTCTTCATGTGTATATTGGCCATAGTATATCTTCTTTAGAAAACAAAAATGTTTCTTGAGCTCTTTTGCCCATTTTTAATTGAATTGACTTTTTATTGTTAACTTGTAAGAGGTTTTTTTTAATCTGGATATAATTCAGTTATGATATATATACATCATATGACAGATTTCAGACAGAACTATAGCTTCCCTTTTATTTCTTGGAAGTGGAGAGAAATAGCAAAAGGTAGAGATGAATTGGCATGATAGGGCAAATTCATAGTAATATTTATCTTGAAAAATACTGACAAACACAACTTTAGGACAGAAGTTTAGAAAAAGCACCAAAGGCTTCATCCTTTACTTTGGTTTGCCACCAGTTTCTAGTATCTCTTTTGCTCCCCTTGCCATCTTTAATTGGTAATGTAGAGCTTTACCAGGGATTTTTGCTGCTTTTTTTTGTTTATTTATTGGCAAATTTTGTACTCTCCATTTTACAAAAATTAGAGACTCCAAACTGATCAAAGATACAGTATTTAACTTTCTGTTTGCCCTAGTAAAATAACTTCATCTGTATTTTACCTCCAGTTTGTAATTTTGGTGTTTTCCCACTGATAATAAAAAGATAGTTTATATATATGGTGCAATTCTTTTCTACCTGTCATCTTTTCACTTTCTGGATGGTAGCTTTTTTTTTTTTTTTTTTTTTTCCGGTACGCGGGCCTCTCACTGTTGTGGCCTCTCCCGTTGCGGAGCACAGGCTCCGGACGCGCAGGCTCAGCGGCCATGGCTCACGGGCCCAGCCGCTCCGCGGCACGTGGGATCTTCCCGGACCGGGGCACGAACCCGTGTCCCCTGCATCGGCAGGCGGACTCTCAACCACTGTGCCACCAAGGAAGCCCTGGATGGTAGCTTTTGAACAGAAAACATATTTCTTTTTGATGAAGTCTACTTTATCATTCTTTTCTATTATTGCTTGCACTACTGTCTTCATATTTAAGAAACCACTGCCAAACCTAAGATCATAAATATTTACTTCTATATTTTCTTCTAAGAGTTATGGTTTTAGCTTTTATATTTAGGTCTGCCATACACTTTGAGTTAACTTTTTTGTATGGTGTAAAGTACAACTTCAATTTCTACTTTATTTCGCATGTGGATAACCAAATGTATCAGCACAATTTGTTGAAAAGACAATTTCTTTCCCACTGAATTTTCTTAACATCTTTGTTGAAAGTCAGCCGACTATAAATGTAAGGGTTTATTTTTTGACCCTCAATTCTGTACCATTGATCATATGTCTGTCCATATGCCAGGACCATACTGTCTTCATTACTGCAGTTTTATAGTGATGCAACTAGGAAAACTAAGTCCTCCAATTCTGCTTTCTTTTTCTGGGTTTCTTGACTTTTCAGATGAATTCCATATAATGAAGCTGGGCCAAACATTATAAGCCACAGAGATTGACACAGGCTGAGTAGCATGATTCCTACAAAGCTAATCAGGGTCTATCCCCAGAATTTTGTATCAGTGCTTCAAGAGAGAAGTCTTCTCTACTTTGTGTCTCTAAGCTGCCTTAGTAAAATTCAGAGCTACCAGTTGCCATTGTTACACACATAAAACAGGACTGGACTATCTCTCTGTACCAGGAGAGAAAGGTGATAAAATATACAGAGAACAACACAGATTAGAAATGAAGGAGAAATCCTGTAACTATTCATAGCCTCTCAACCAATTGAACCTGACTCTTATTCAGCTCTATCTTTTCATGGTTTAGTTTTGCAGAGCCACCCAATTCTCCTTTTTATTGCTTAATTTAGTTCAAGATGTATTTTTGTCAAATGGAAAGATTTCTAGTTCATACAAACACATTTTTATGATTTCCCTTAACATATAAGGGAATGTATAGCTCATTATTTATTTCAACTGGCACCTGGGAAGTGTGAAGAAAGACATCTTTGTTCATTACTAATAATACTCAGGGCAAAAGCACTTCATATTTAATTATAATACAATAGTTGCAGCATGATAAAATGCTCCATTTTTCTTAGCTACTATGATATATTAATAAACTAAAAAGTATTACTTGCCTTTTCTTTGAAGATAGTTTCTTGAACTGTGCTTCTTAATCACGTTATAAGTAATATAAATTCCGAATATTTTCAGTCATGTAACGAAGTACTGGATGACATCAACATTCTGCAAAAGAAATTTAATGTTTCTAAGCAGCGTTGTTTTTCTTCATGAGACTTAACACTCAATCAAAACAACTGAGTAAGGGCCAAATCTAGAAAGAATTTGTCATAAACAAATACCATTATAAATCACCGTATGCATTTCTACCTGTCAGGATGATTCATTATTTGTTATTCCATTTTTAGCTCTGAGCCATTGACATATAATCAAGAACCAGACAGAGAGACTGGATAGTTTGTGAGGCTATGAATCCACCAACATTCCAGTCTGGCCAAGGAAGAGAAGTTTTAGAAAGACAATGCTTTCTTGCAAATGAGCATTTACTGAAAATGAGGGCTGAAAAGTTAGATTTAAAAACATCCTTTTAGGGACTTCCCCGATGGTGCAGTGGTTAAGACTCTGTGCTCCCAAAGCAGGGTGCCTGGTTTTGATCCCTGGTCAGGGAACGAGATCCCACGTGCAAACCACAACTAAGAGTTCGCATGGTACAACTAAGACCCAGTGCAACCAAATAAATAAATAAATAGTTTTTAAAAATCCCTTTAATAAACTGGAAGAGCAGTATCCTGCCATTATAAGGTAAACTTTGTTATAAGGTAAACTTTCTTCCTAAAGTTTACCTTATAGAACCTCACCAAATGTGCAGATCCCTGTCACCAACAGCTTGTTACAATAAAAAAACAAAAATTCTATTAACAGCTGCCCTACTAATTATTTCAAATCTTTCATCTCCAGATAAGAGTAATCTGAGCTGATTCTACCTTCATTTTCTATTGTATAGTTCTTAAACACGTTCCCTTCTTGACCCTGCACTTTTTTGGAGGAGGCCAATCTTTAGTTTGAATATTCTTCATATATATCATTTCAACTAATTATCTAAATTAAACCTTTTTTTTTGTATTTCAAACTAGCAGCCAATTAGTCCCAGAAAGATCTATTTAAAATTGGTATTCCTATTCATACTTTCACATTTAAATAAGATTATCTTCTTGTTTTATTTTCACTGAATGCTGAGAATTTTAACCTTATCCACTTAAAAAAAAAAAAAAAATTCCCACCAGGGTTCCTATTTCCCCATATCCTCTGTAGGGCTTGTTATTATCTGCCTTTTTACGTGTGTGTGGTACGCGGGCCTCTCACTGTTGTGGCGTCTCCCGTTGCGGAGCACAGGCTCCGGACGCACAGGCTCAGCGGCCATGGCTCACGGGCCCAGCCGCTCCGCGGCATGTAGGAACTTCCCGGACCGGGGCACGAACCCCGTGTCCCCTGCATCGCCCGATATATCCCCTGCATCGGTAGGCGGACTCTTAACCACTGCGCCACCAGGGAAGCCCTGCCTTTTTGATTATAGTCATTTTAACAGGTGTGAAGGGTTTTCTCATTGTGGTTCTGACTTGCATTTCCCTGAGCCTCTTGATGCTGTCTTTTCACGTGCTTATTGGTCATTTGTATAACTTCTTCAGAGAAATATCTATTTGGATCATTTACCCATTTTAAAAAATTGAGTTATATTTGTTTTTACTGTTTAGTTGTTAAGAGTCCTTTTTACAATCTGGATACAAGTTCCTTAGGAATATGACTTACAAATATTTTCTCTAAGCCTGTAGGTTGTCCTTTTACTTTCTTGATGGTGTTTTTTGAAGCATAGAATTTCTTATTTTTGTTGAATTCCAACTGATCTAATTTTTGTGTCCTTCAGTGCTTCTGAAAATTATTTTAATATATGTTGTGCAGAATCTTAAATTTATAAAGTTTATTGATGCTATTGTGTCTTGATTTTTTCCATTTTGTTTTTCTAAAGGGTTCTTGAATGTGGAACCCTTTGGTGAAATGTCCCTTCTACCTATTATATACAGGCAGATGGTAATCTTCCTGCTTGCTTTGCAAATAATTTCTCAATGATTCCTTCTTCTTTAAGTAAAAAAAAAAAAAAAAATCAGTAGTTCCCTTTGAGGAATGATAGAACAATCCCTTTTATTTTCATTGGTGGATAAAAATCTCTCTTTGTAACCAAAGGCTAGTAGTACTATTGTATTAGTATATGTATTTTACTCTAAATCTTGTAAATCATTACCACTGAATAGATTAACTGACATTCTCCCTTTTCAAGCTTGCTGAGTATAATATATTGCATTAAAGATAAACAAAATAATCAATATATTTTCTACTAGAGTAAATCATAGTCAACATATTTAAAGAACATTCCAAGCAGTTGCATGACATCGCATACTTTTTCATGTCACTTTAATAGGCATTGAATAATTTGACAATCACGAACATCCAACAAATTGGATTAGTCAACGTTTACAAGGACGAAACTGCATTTTAGAGAGATAGGTAGTAATAGAGATATTTTACTTTGCTTTAGTACTTTCCAATTTACAATACAATTTCTCTGACTGTCTCTCTTGATCCTATCGCTAATTTTGTGAGGTATTTGTGGAATGCTTTCAATTTCTAGGGCAAGCTAAGGGTTATTTATTAGCAATAAATTACCCAGGCATCTAAATAAATATACATAAAACAAAATTTCATCTTGAGTTTCTAATCAAATATAGAGTACATTTTTTTGGTGATATATTAAATAATCAGAGGATAATAAAGATGATAATTAGGCAGCTTCCAGAATACCGGATCGTCAAGAAAGAACTATTATTCAGATAGAAAATCATGCCTATAAATATTTCAAAAGATTGTTTACTTGAGTAATAGAAATATGTTTAATGTTCCTTAAATATAACAAGTCTTCTAACCTACCGAAACTCAGTCACAAAATTTGAATCCCAAATGGATGTTTCTAGTCTTAATGCTGTTGTTCCCCAGACTTGGTCCTTGTCCCTGCTGCCTCAGGAGTTGAAGTTTTTGCTGGTTCCTTCTGTGTATTCCTGAGCGATCCATCTAAAAATATGTTATTCTATATTTTTATATCTTAGACTCTGAGATATTCTAAATATCTCCTTGCCTCTTCTTTTCCCACTCGGTTATATTTTTGAGCATTACAAAAGTTATTTTTCTTTAACTGATTTGCTATCATGCTGGTATCTCACTTTAAAAACAAAAAAATCCGAATTTGATGGCCCCTTTTACTAATAAAGACAGTAAAAGAACTTGTATACTAGCCATTTTTATTCTTAATGCACCCTTGTAACAAGACTGTGAACCCCCAAAAGGATTCAATACTACTGAAGTGTTAGAAAATGCAAAATAACAGAGCCTTAATACCAATAAGATATTATGTCTCTTACACCTAAAAGAAGTGTCACGGCAGACAAGCCAAGTGTGTTATACTGGCTGGCTCCATAAACTCTACAGGACCCAGACTACAGTTGACCCTTGAACAGCTGGGAACTTAGGGGGCCAAGCCTCTGCACAGTCAAAAATCCACACATAATTCATAACGGGCCCTCTGTTTCCAAGGTTCCTCTGAATCTACAGCTCCACATTCACACATTCAAACAACTGTGGATCATGTAGTAGTGTAGTATTTGCTATTCGAAAAGTCTGCATATAAATGGACCTGCACAGTTCACACCCTGTTGCTCATGGGTCACCTTTACTTCCATTTCTCCAATCTATAATCCCTAAAATATGGCTTTTATCCTCACGGTCCAAGAGACTGCTGGAGTACCTGCCATCATATCTGCCTTACCCTTTAAAGTTGGAGGCAGAGGTGAAAAGCACAGGCCTTCCTCTAAGAGCTTTTCCAGAAAGTTGCACATGAGAGCAGCTGAATCTTAAACATGGACCCGACTAACTGCAAGAGAACCTAGAGAAAGCAGTGTTTTACTTGGGCAGCAATTTTTAACCTAAAAAAATAAAGTTCTTATTATGGGAGAGGTAGGAGAATGGACGTTTGAAAGGAGTGGCACCTCTGCCACAGTACGCCTGTTTTGCTTTATTCAGTAAAGGAAACCAAGGCTTATCGACATTCAAATATTTGTGCAATTTTACACAACTGAGTGCTATCAATCCATTTTGAATTTAGGATGTTCTGACTACACAGCCTTTTCTCTTATTTCTACAGCATGTAGTCTCCCATTTCCAGGTAGATTTTGAATAAATTTTGACTCTAACCTATATTTTATTCTATCCCTGCTTTTCCTCTCATCATATTTATATTTATATTTCTGCAGTATATTTTTAATCAGAGAGAATCTAGTACCACTCACTTAAAAACTCCAACGCTTTCACACTCTGCTTTTTCTCCTGTAAATTCTACTACATGGATGCTTTTCCTATTTGATGTATTTGTATTCATCCATCTTTAGGGACTTTCTCGTTTAGACTCTCCAAGAAAAATAATTATTTCCTCCATTGTATGCCCACCTCGCAGAGTCATTTAAACTTTTTGTAGTCATGATTATTTTATAGGTCAATGTCCACTATTATTCTCTTTCCATTTCTAGAGCGTACAAAAGCATTTGCCGTATAGAAGTTGTTATGAACTGACTGTGTTCCCCACTCCCAAATTCATACGTTGAAGCCCCTGCACCTTAGAAAGTGACTGTTTTGGGAAACTGGGCCTTTAAGGAGGTGTTAAGTTAAAATGAGGCTATTGGAGTAGGCTGTAATCCAATCTGACGGGTGTCCTTATAATAAGAGGAAATTTGGACACCCAGAGAGAGACCAGGGGCTCTAACACACAGAGGAAAGATCATGTGAGGACATAGCTAGAAGGCAGCCATCTGTAAGCCAAGGAGGGGGGTCTCAGGGGAAATCAAACCTGTCCGCACCTTGACCTTGGACTACCGGCCTCCAAATCTGTGAGAAAATAATTTCTGGTGTTTAAAGCATTCAGTCTGTGGTATTTTGTTATGGCAACACTAGCAAATTAATACAAAAATCATTGAATAAATAGTTAGTTAATAAAATGCTTACTAAAAATCCTTACCTGAGAGGATATCTACTTCAAAAAAATAAAGTAAGCTTATTACTGTTAATGTATGGAACAGGGGAAAACAAAATCAGGATACCTTTTGTAAATGTATCACTTCTCTTGACCAGAATGGCACCTAAGAACCTGGAATATATGCTTTCTTACAAAAGTTCACATCACACATTATAATACAAACATTAATTAACCTCCATCTTACCATTAGGTAAGTATTAGGACCTATATACACATAGGTATACCATTAGGACAGTATTGAATGCACTAATCTCTTTTTATCCTTTAGGCCTTAAAATATTACCTTCAACTATGTTGCTTGAGCATTACATTTTAAAACTGAAGCATGTCAAAGTCAGGTAGGACTAGCTACAAAATTTTAAAGGCTCAGTGCAAGTGAGAATGTGGGACCCCATGGACAAAAAGCATCAAGAATTTCAAGATGGCAACTGCGGGGCATTAAGTCAAGCATAAGGCCTCTAAGTGTGGAGCCCTGTGTGACACCCCTCACACACCCTTGAAGCTGACACTGACGCTTCATGGTTATAGACTAAAACAGACGTAATTTGTGGTTTATTCTCAATGAACAGCACATTCCTTTCCTCCAGCGGCTCTCCAGCCTGCTGATGACTGGTGCTAATTGCCTCTAAGGTGCCTTTTCCCAGCATCATATTCCTTGCAACCCATTTCCAAATACACTGGAACAAGCATTCTTTCACAAAGAACTACATCTTCTATCTCCAGGGCCTTAAGGATGCCCCAGTTACTCACATTGCACTCTCTCACAGGGAACGTGCGTGAGTGTATCTATAATATACAAACACCAACTTCACCAACAACCATGTGTTATACAAATACAAAACAAATTAGATGGTATATAGAAAGCCATAATTTAGATGAATTCTGTGCTTTAAAAAAAAACTACGTTCTTCATTTTATCTGTTTTTTGAATATTCAACAACTTGTTAAATTAATTTGAAGTCAGAAAACTATTACGCTAATTTGCATTTTTAACTCAGGAAATTTTTTTGAAGTATAGCATCTACCTCTGCCAAGTGCAAGGCTGTATGTTCTCAGAGTTGCAGGGCTCTGCAAGACTCATTGCCAATCACTTATCAGCTGCTGCAAAATTGAAAATCCTCACAGAGTTCCACCAACAAAATCCTTAATGCTCTGATTATGAAACAGGAACACCTTTAAAGTGTTTTACCTCAAAAAAGAACAAAAAGAAAGAAACAAAGATGTAGTGACTTTGCACACTATTTTCAGAAATAAATTATCTGGCAATGCTGCTAAGCTTCTCTGAAAGCCACTTTTTCGTAGTTATTAAGACTTCACGCACCCAGCTACAATGGAAACAAGAGACCCTCAACCATAGGAACTGAGGTAAAGTGGTATTTTGTAAAAATAGGTTTTTCTTGTTATTTTTACATTATAACATGTAACACCAGACCTAAAAGTGACATTTTAAAGATGTATTCTCTTGCATATATATATAAATTTCCATTACTCTAGTTAGAATGCATGTAACTCTCTCATGGTACTCTAAAAAAGAAATGTCAAACTTGAATCAAATTGGCTTGAAAAATAAAAGGATTGATTATTTTACTTTGAATATGTCTAGAGATAAGATAGACCTCAGGGCCAGCAAATTAGGGCCCTGGTTCTGGTTGCTAGGATCATCTGGGTTTTGCCTTCCTCCGTGATTATGTGGGACTGTTTTAGCAGTTACAGGCACTACATCAGAAACACCAGAAGGACAGAGGGCCTTTATCCTTTATCTTCAGCGTCTTCTAACTGGAACAAAGGAATCTTCCCCAGGAGGCTTCCAGCAGAGTTTCTGAATAGAATCAGATGTGGATTCATAAACCAATCACTGCTATGACGAAGCTAATTAATTGGAGTGGGCATCTCTCAGCCTACTTCGTCTAGGTTATGCGATAGTTAACAAAGTCTTACTAGTGCACCAATGAAAAAAATATTTCTTTTCTACGTTGAACGGCCTTTCTAGTTCAGTGTCAGCTCTGCCTCACATCATCTTCAGGCTGGGCCTAGAGCTAAGGGAGCAGCTTACATATGAGAAATGGCACTGTGAGAACAAGAATAAGGGTGAACTACATGCTGACTTTTAAGGCAGAAGGGCACACTTCGCTCCTCTTCAACTTTTTATTGTCCAAAGCATGTCACATGCCCAGGTCTGACATCAGTAGGGAAGGGAATCCTTCTTTCTCAAAGAGAGACCCCGTACAAAGGGGCCGGATGGGAAAAGACAATTCATATTTTGACATCAGGGCAATATACCATGGGGCGGAGGAGGGAGGGAGCCCATTACTCTTTGCCTCCGGAGTACTATCATTCATTGTTGCTCTTCAGTGTAATTGCATTTTGTAGGACAAAATGTAGTACCGTAAAAAGGAATAACTTTAGGTCTACTTAGAAACTTTTAGAATTATCTAACAAGTCAACCACTTGAACCTTATCTATGGTGGAATCATAGATAAGAGAGTGTTTTTACCTCTGACCCAGAATGGGAAATAGATCTAACAGGTCTGAATAGGCAGATTTGCAACTGCCTATTTCCTTAACTTCTGCAAGTGTTTTCTTTAGTTTATAAGCTTTGAATGAAATTATTGTTTCCTGATTTTTTGTTTGTTTCTTTAAAATAATAAACGGGACCACATAGATCTAGGAAATTCTCCTTGTAGATATTAGCAGCATATCACTAGTTGTTAAAACATAATTAGGAGTATATAAAAAGTAAGAATTATTTTATGTGTTGTCTACCAAAGTTGTATGTACTTTTCATAAAATGTCATAATATTTTATATTTATACTAAGAGACATCCCTTTTACTGTTAAACCATTTAATTAACTCCTTTTCCTTCATCATTAAAATGTCTATGTGTAGCGTCATTTTGGGAAAGACATAAAACTCATATATATATATATATTTTTGAAGACACATGTATTACTTAGAAATCATAAGGCATATACAAAGTAAAAAACACGAAAATAAATGTGAACAATTAGTGAATTTAGCAAGGTCTTTACAGGATGAGGAAGAGCTGAGTATGTGTCCTTGCAGTTTTGGTTTAGGCATCTGTCTTTGACATTAAGCTAAACCATGGTTTCGGATTATTCCTGTTTTCATGCTATTTGCTTAGGATCTCAGTAAGCATCAGAACAGTGTTTCCCTGAGAACAGTTTTGGCAAGTGTTGTGGCTTGTTACCCGCTCAAAATTCCCTGAGCATTAGGAGATACACAGCCAAGAAGAAAGAAAAAGGGGAGATGATTGAAGGCCAAGGGAGTTTTCCCAACTGGTCACCCTCTGTCATGTCTACTTTAGCCCTTCTACAGTCTCTGGGAGTGACATAGATTATGGAATATCTCATAATTGATTTAAGCAAAGTGCCCACTTTTTCAGGAGGAAGACCTATTTCAGGACTAGAGTTAGGGAACACATTCTAACGAGCAACATCTATATTATTTTTTTCCCAAATATTATTATTTATTTTCTATTTTACCCATCATTTTCAATTTGAAACCAGTTGAACATCGTGATTAGCCATTTCAGACAATTTTGTTTTGTTAGATATCCCTCTTACTGGAGAATTCATAGTCAATAAGAAATATCCTCCACAAATAAGGGAAGGAATTACAAGTAAGTCTCATAGAAAACTTCAGACTGGTAAAGGGCAAATGTACCTGCCTGTTTAGGTTTTACCAAGTATGCTCTAAAATGGTAGCTTTAGACCCTAAGTCTGCATGATTTTTTTCTGTGTAGAACCTACAGCATTCAAACCCATTTTTTTTTCATCTATGGACTTCATATTATGTGAGAGGGAGTTACTCAGGTTGAATCTGGCATCTCTCTTGTGAACAACTCTGATGTGGGCATGGAGTGGTGTCATGTATGTCATCTTACCTGCCCTCTGCAGAGCAAGGTGGGAGTTAGCTCTGAAGAGAAGTCGTGGATGTGAAAGGGGAAGAAAGAAAGATACGGTCTTTCTAAGTTAATGGACTGATGTTAATAATGAATGAGAGGAAAACTGCTGTGTTATATTCATTGTACACATAATGTTTTATGGATGGTAAGAGATCGTCTGGCGGTAAGCAGGTAAGAAGCTTATATTATACCAACCAACTCCGTGAGATGGTCAACTGATAAATTATAAATTGTTGTTTCTTTCCTTTTTTTCTTTATTGATTTTAAGTGAAATTATTCATTATAATCCAAGTTATATGAAAAACAGGAGTTGGTAATGTTTTCACGTTTCAAAGATTTGTGCTGGTGTTATGAAAGCACCATATAGACCAGTAAAATCCATGGAACGGGAAGAAAATGAGAGCAAATTTTCAACTTATTTAAAGGCTTAGCAATTTCATTAAAACAAGTACAAAATAAACAGAATAAAGAGGAGAGAATGGGTAAGAAGTTGGTAAGAAAACATTTGTGTGGTTCATTTCCATATCAGAAATTGAGAGGAAAGAAGAGATACAGAAATAGTAGAAAAAACCTTTCGAAGGTGGAAGATTGACGAATACCACCAAAATCTTAATTTTTGAAAAGGTAATTTTCTTTTCTGCCCCAAGACTTCCTTCTTTAAAAAAAAAAAAAAGCCTCAAATAGAATGTAAAGGAGGTATAAATGGTGTGGTAATAGAAGGTGAAAAATTCCCACATGGGATTGGGTAACATTTGTCCCAATTGCTTCTAGATGTCAAAAAGGCAAGGTGTATGTCTGAAGAAGCCACAGAGATAAATGGAATGCTCAAGCCATCGGAGATCTTGGGGAGTACAGTCCCAACGTGATAATGTTCATAGTGATAAAGTGAAATACTTCCCTAGCCAAACAAAACATATCTGAAGGCATCTGAGAAGCCCTATAGGAAGTGGAAAAGGGATTGAATAGGATTTTTTCTGTATTTCCTGCATTAAAATTCTCTTCCTCAAAGCAGAGACTACCTTTCTGGTACTTCATTTGGTACAGTACATAGAGATAACCTCCATTATCAAAAACACGGCTATAGTTTTATTTTATATGTCTCACATTTATTGTACTTATTATTTTATTTTGAAATGTTGGCACTTTTCTATATGCTTTCCTTGAGGATATTTGTCATCATTAGGGAAATAAGACAAAGAGAATTAACAACATGTACTAAGCTAGTATTTTCTGTCTATGAAGTTCAAAGTTAAACACACACACACGCACACACACACACACACGAAATAGAAAACAGTTTCAATCCACTAGCTGCAGCATATCTGAAGCTCAAATGATAATTGAATTTCATGGGCTTTAACTTTTCCTTGGATGATGAATATTCCATACTCAAAAATAATAATTATAAAGTAAATGAAATAATTACCTAAGCTAAGCACAAATTGATATAATTCCCTTTTGACTCAAATGAATATGCTAGTATACATATTAGCCTTTATAAAAAGAATATTACTTTGTGAAAAAGAAATATTTAAAAATAGAATGCTATTACGATTCATAATAAGAAAATTATCAAAATGATTTTGAGAAAAGATGAACTCAATTTTTGTGATTTTTTTAAACTTGTAGTCTTTGGTAAATAGACTTTAAGATAAAAATTATACGAAGCTATTTGAGGAGCTTTAATTGTTGATTCTTTTTTTAAGTAGACCTTAGAAAGAAATTTAAGACAAGATGTAGACTAAGATTTTAAAAATTTAAAAAGAGTTTAAAAATTTCACATTGAGGGGATGATTACCTAATGTACATTTCTATTATTATCACATTCTGAGCTTCATTTCTGTATTTAAATGCCACCTAAACATATTCACATAGATCTATTATCATCCCCTAAAAACTGAGCCTGTAATATTTCTCCCGCAATGGCTGTTCTTCCTGTCCCTTAATAAAAATTCGAATGGTGCATTCAAGATAAAGATTTGTATCAATACTCATTTTACACATTTTCTTCTTCCACTTCTATTAGTTCCTATACAAATATATTAAATGGTTGCCCCTTATTTTATGCTTAGTGGTAGATGTTCCAATCATCTGGAATAGACCATTTTGCTTCGGAAAAATTTACCGAGTCCTTCCTGTTACTTAAGTAAATTTAGAAAGAGAGGCAGCCTTTATCACGGGATCCTAAGACAAACAAATATTTGCAAGATACATATCTAATAAAGGACTTGCATCCAAAATATACAGAGCACTCTTAAAACTTAGCAGTAAGAAAACATACAACCAAATTTAAAAATGAGCAAAACCTCATCAAAGAATATATATATATGTATATGTCAAATAAGAATATGAAAATATGTTCATCTTTTGTTATTAGGGAATTGCAAATTAACTCAGAGATACCACTACATAACTGTTAGAATGGCTAAAATCCAAAAAACCTGACAATCCAAAGGCTAGTAAGGATGCAGAGCAACAGGAACTTTCATTCATTGCTGGTAGGAATGCAAAGTTGTACAGTTTGGAAGACAGTTTGACAGTTACAAAACTAAATATAGTATCACCATATGATCCAACAATCACAGTCCTAGGTATATACCCAATTGAGTTGAAAACTTACATCCACACACACACACAAAACTAAAATGAGTGCTTGCAGCAACTTTTTCCATAACTGCTCAAAACTGGAAGCAACCAAGATGTCCTCCAATAGATAAATGTTTAAAAAAATTGTGGTACATCCAAACAACAAAAAAAATTCAGCAATAAAAGAAATGAGCTATAAAGCCAGGTAAAAATATGGACAAACCTTAAATGCGTACTTCTATTAAAAGTAACTAGTATGAAAAGGATACTTAAGCTATGACTCCAATTATATAACATTCTGAAAAAGGCAAAACTATAGTATCAGTAAAGAAAACAATCAGCAGAACTATAGAAGCAGTGGTTTCTAGGGATTCAGGGGAAGGGAGGGAGGGAGAGATGAAAAGTTGGCACATATGGAATTTTAAGGTGGTGTAAATATTCTGTATGATACTATAATTATGGACACATGACACTATTAATTTCTAAAGACCAATAGAACTTTATAACATAAGGAGTGACCCTTAATATATGAAAATTTAAAAAATCATTTAGAAGGCTATAGGATCCCAGGAAAGAATGCAGACTATGATGAGAGAATCTAACTGTACTATAAATATATGAGACAACCTCACTGAACGGGTCAGGAGAAATGTGCTGACCTAGTTAACTTTGGAAATAGATGGAGTCAGTAAGATTAAAGACAAAAGGGACTTCACCTAAGTACCACACTTTACTGGATAAAGTTGTTTCCCATGGCCTTGTGGGTTAACAATTCAGACACTGATATACATGTATGCTGAAACTGAACAGTTAAATAAATGAAAGGCAGATGGTAAGAATCAGGTTTCTCACTGTCGAGTGGGAAAAGCAAGGGGAGAAAGCTAGAGTTATTCATAGGGTAACAGATTAGAGTTGAAGACATCTGTAAGAACTCATATTTTACTTAATATAGATACAGATGGTTACACATTGACATATTTATAAATATGTATATATACACGGGTTACTGTGCACACATATATCCCCTTGCTCTGTCAGCTAAGAGAGCCTCAAAGAAATGACAACCAATAGCAATGAACATGACTAGTGCCTTAAAGTTAGCTTCTAATACCATTATCCAATGAAAGGAACAACGCTCTTGGGAGAAAAGGCTGATTATAGGACTAGGACAAGTAATAAACAAGATGATCCTGGAGCATTTTTAAGCACAGGTGAGTAAGAAAGTCTTCAAAGAAACAAATGAACAAACAAAAAAAAAATCACAGCGATGGAGGTATGTTAAAGGGTACAAGGAGCCAACTAAAAGAATTCCCAATGGCCAAAGCTAGAACAATTTGAACAAAATAAATAAAGTACTATTGGATTATAACTCAGAGTATAAAATTATATCCATGAGTCCATTCTGATATAAATAAATGATTAAATCAGTTAATAAATGGAACAGGAGAGAAAAATGTCCCACTCAGAAGAATTCCCAAATCACTGATGCAGGTAGGTAATCCACTCTAAAGAAGGGGAAGCATAATTTCCCATTCCTTAAGCTGTACACAGTGACTGCCTTTCAACGAGTATATTATCAAAAGGGGGGGGGGGGCAACAGTAACTTTACAGGGAAGAGACCTAACAAACACTAAGCCAGCCAGATGACCTAAGTTAACTTCAATAGATGTCATATTGATAGTAGGTACCCTTAATGTGATGTGATGAAACTGACACTTCCCTTCTGTGGCCTTCCTCTCAAGAAAACATAATAACCCCAGTCTAATCATCAAATATTCCAACAGAAGGGCATCTTACAATATCCCTGATCAATATTCCTCAAAACTATCAAGATTATCCAAAACAAGGAAAGTTTTAGAATCTTTTGCAACCAAGAAGAGCCTACCAAGACATGACAACTAAATGTGATGTAGTATCCTGGTTGGGATCCTGGAACAGAAAAAGGACTAAAACTAAGGAATTCTGAATAAGCTATGGATTTTCATTAATAATAATGCATCAACATTGGCTCATTAATTATAACAAGTATACCATACTAAGGTAAGGTGTTAAAGAAAGGGAAAACTGTGTGTGGTTGTGTGTGGGAAGGCAGGGAAGTAATATGAGAACACTCTGTATTATCTGTTCTATTTTTCTGTATATTAAAACTGTTGTAAAAATAAATCTAGCCTATTTATTGAAAAAGTACACAACTTTCACGCTTGTTACATAGACAAGTCACTTAGACATAATATGGAGTGAAATAAGACAAAATGTATGCATTTTTATGATTCCATTTATATGAAGTTTCAAAAAATACAGGGCAAAAAATAACTATGGTGATAATGTTTAGGGTAATTGTTACCCTTGAAGGTGGTATGGACTGCAAGGGGGCAGTAGAGGCTTTCTTGGCTGCTCACAATATTGTATTTATTTAATTATTTTTATTTATTTATTTATTTATTTTGCGGTACGCGGGCCTCTCACTGCCGTGGCCCCTCCCGTTGCGGAGCACAGGCTCCGGACGCGCATGCGCAGCGGCCACGGCTCACGGGCCCAGCCGCTCCGTGGCACGTGGCATCTTCCCCGGGCCGGGGCACGAACTGCGTCCCCTACATCGGCAGGCGGACTCTCAACCACTACGCCACCAGGGAAGCCCAATCCACCCTTTTTTTTTTTTTTCCCATCTTCTCACTCTCTTCCTCTTCCCCATGGACTAACTTCAAAGTGTCACCTACATGCTCTCCTTCTCCCTTTCCATCTCCTCTTCAGCCTGCTGCAATTTGCTTTCAGATCTCATCAAAACACTCTAACAAAGATCATCCAAGTTTTGTTGCCAAAGCCAAGGGACTCTTTTCAGACTTCATCTTTCTGGGCCTAGAGACAGTCTCTGATATTGCTGAGCACTGTCTCCTCATTGAAATTTTATTTTCCTTTGCTACATCTATAAAAATGGTTAAGGGCAGTGCACATCTCATTACAATGCTGTCGAGATGAAATAAGCTTGTAAGATCTCTACATAGAGCTGTTCCTGAAACTTAGGAAATACCTATATATATATATTAAATGCAAGGAAAAAAATATATAGTGAGAGATGGACTCTGATTTTTAAAACTATGAGTTATGAAAATACTGATTGTTAGCAAGGGAAAATAGAGAGATGCATTTGCTAATCTTGTGAGGATAACTTCGCACAACTATGGGAAACTTTCATTTTAAATTATTTTCAATACAGTCAAGGATTGCATACATATCCTGTAGTCTTATACTAGATAAACATGTTTTGAGGAATGTTTGCACAGATATACCAGAATCCACGTACAAAATGTTCATAGAAATATCATATATAATGGCACCAAATGAGAACCAAACAAGTACCAGTAATGGAGAAGAAATAAATAAATAATATATTAAAATACTGGAATACTACAGAGGAATGAAAATGAACACACTATTAATAAGAGTTTTCAACTTGGATTATTTTTAAAACATAAGGTTGAGTTGAAGTATCAATCCCCAGAAAATACACAGGACTCATAGTTTAATTAATGCATCTTTCTCCACACTGATTTTTCTAACATGTAATAAATAGCTCTTCTACATAATTTTAAATGTGATTATAGTAAAGTCACAAATTACGTTTCCCTTTCTTTTGTTTTCCATGGTACAGTGTATTAGTGTATTTTTCATGAAGTCATGAGACTGCATATATGCTAAGAAAATAAAAGAATAGACCTTGTCTGAATATATACCTAGCAAAGAATAGGCAGACATAAATATAATTCATTAAACCACACCATAATTTCAATAGCATGGCATTGCAAAATATAGATTGGAATATAGATGTATACATCATACCATATTTTCTTCCTTCTATTTTTCTTCTTTGTTCTTCCTAAAGGAACATGAACTTTTGGTCCAAATAATCTAAGCCTGAATGCAAGAATGTTGCATTTCTTTCTAAAAGGCACAAATAAATGGGAAATAAAATCCACTGGATTAATATTCTAGGATAATGGCTGGTAAACTACAGCCCACAGGTGAAATCTGGCCTGTTGCTACTTTTTGTACTTGTTGTACTGTGAGGTAAGAAATTTTTTAATGGTTGAAAGAAATTCAGAATAAAATTTAGCGGACATGAAAATGAAGTGAAATTCAAATTTCTCTGTCCACAAATAAAGTTTAACTGGAACATGGCACAGTCATTCATTTACATATTGTCTATGGCAAAGTTGAGTAGTTCTGACAATTGAATAGCTCCCACTATAGTCTAAAATATTTGCTATTTGGCCTGGCCTAGAATATACTATGGCAATATCTATCCAATTCTTTTCTTATTGAATGGCATACGTAATTTTAAGTTTTTTCTGTAAATGCATTTTATGGGGATGATCTGCTATTACTCAGTAAAAAGGACTTCAGTTTCTTGAAGTTTCATATATCACATTCTCATATTTGGGGAAACAGTTCTTAGTGATATTGATAGGTGTTTCATGAAATTAGTATTTCTTAATAGAGTAAGTTTGGAAAACTTAGGGTTAAGTGAGGTTACAAAAGTTTTCACTGTAGAATGTTTCCTTGCTTTTGATATGCCCATATGTTTTGTGAATTTTCAGTGCAGCATATTGTGCATAGCATTTCTAACTTTATTTAACCACAGTCTTGTTTATGCTACGTTGTATTCTGTGGAATCTGACAGAGAAACAACTATACGAGACATTAAAAACTTACAAGGGAAGTAAAAGTCTTTGAGGGTTCAGCCATTTTTTTTCTTCAGTACAGTTTGAAATAGCATATAGCCAATTAATAAAATTCTTAAATTATTATGAATATCATTGTAGCTTTGATTATCCCAATTTTGGAATATATCTGTTCTTTCATTTGTTATAATTTAATAATTCATTTGCAAAGCATGTCTATTAATTTAATATGCTTAATACAGTAACACAATGTAGTAGAATTTTTCACTGTCAAGAAAACTGAACAAAATAATCTGTCTAAAAATTTCTGATTTATGTAGAATCACATGATTTGCTGGTAAACTCCCCCAGAATTTATTCCAGCCAACGTTGAACAGAATATGATGTCTTCATTATTTGTTTAGCTGGTAGCCTGTCATCCTTAAATGGATGAAATTAGGTCTTTGCCTTTTCAACCTTCATAACAAAAATGCCTTTAATGCCATTTTCTTTAAAAAGTAAATCTTCCATCTTAATATGCTTCTTCCCTTTTTTATGCAGTTACTTTGGCAGGAAATGAGCTCACATTTCCCTCTGCTGAAGAAAGAAATCTGTGACTCATATACAATTTGAGAAAAGTATTACCTTATTCAAAAGATAAATCATGTGATATTGTTATGCTGAATGAATACAAAAGCATGGATTAAGAATAGATTAGGTGATTGCATTATAAAAATATCAAAGTAAACTGATCTAAAGGGTGCACTGTGAATGGACTGAAATTTAAAGATATTACATTGCTACCTAAGTCTATTGGGAATCTAATGAACAAAGGCTGATTTTCTGTTATAGACTTGCAGAAGACTGAGAATTAATGTGAGCCTTATTTTAGAAAGTTTGTTATATTTATTACCCTCATTACATATGGAGTAATATGATCAACTAAATAATTTTTTCTAGTAAGATTTATTTTAAAATGTTTTCACTTTTATGTTATTTGATTAAATAAAAATTATTGCACTTTTAATACTTAAATATTGCATTAGTTTCCTAGGGCTGCAATAACAAAGTACCAAAAACCAGTGCTTTAAAATAATAGAAATATATTGTCTCACGGTTCTGGAGGCCAGAGTTCTAAAATCAAGGCAACGGTAGGACTGTGCTCCCTATGAAGGCAGTAGAGAGGATATATTCCAGGCCTCTGCTCTAGCTTTTGGTGGTTCCTTGGCTTGTGGCAGCATAACTCCAGTCTTCACATGAGTTCTCCGTGTGTGCTCGTCTGTGTTTAGGTCTCAATTTTCCCCTTTTTATAAATATACCAGTCATATTGTATTAAGGCTCATCCTAATAACCTCATTTTAACTCGATTACATCTGGAAAGTCTCTGTCTCAAAATAAAGTCACATTCTGAGGTACTAGGGTTTAGTACTTGCTCTAACTGAATCTATCCTTCCAAAATTCACATGCTGAAACTTAACCTCATTGTGATAGTATTTGGAGGTGGGACCTTTGGGAAGTGATGAGGTCGTGAGGCTGGTGCTCTCATGAACTGGATTAATCCTCTTACAAGGGACCCGGCAGAGATCCCTTGCCCCTTCTGCCATGGGAGAACACAAAAGAAGGCTATTATGAATTATGAAGTGAGCTCTCACAAGGTGCCGAGTCTGGTGGCACCTTGATCTTGGACTTACACCTTCCAGAACATTAAGAAATAATGTTTTCCTTTCTTTATTCCTATATCCCACCCAGTTTATGATATTATGTCAGAGCAGGCTGAAAGGACTAAGACAGTACTCCAACATATTATTTTGGGGGGCACAATTATTGCTTTTTCTTACTACTTATCCCATTGTAATTGCCCCCAAATTTCATGGCAATCATAATCAAATTTATTCTATCTTTTCAACTGAAATTTTAATGAAGCAACCACCAAAGACTGACTCATTCTGAATATTTGGCACCTATAACACATTGACTTTTGCTTTTCACACTCTTTCCTGTTCATTCTTAGAGGCCTTTGTAACTAAAGGCAAAATGTCTCGTTATGGAAGAGACTATCAATCTCTCTTTTTTATTTTAATCACTGTTTTTTAAAAAAAATTGTTTTCTTCTAGTTTTATTGAGAGATAATTGACATATAGCACTGTAAGGTGTACAGCATAATGATTTTATTTACAAACATCATGAAGTGATTACCATAATAAGTATAGTGGACATCCATCATCTCATATAGATACAAAATTAAAGAACTAGAAAAAAAAACACCATGATTTCCTTGTGAGGAGAATTCTTAGTATCTACTCTCTTTTTTTTGTTTCTGTTTTTTTTGTTGTTGGGTTTTTTTTTGCGGTACGCGGGCCTCTCACTGCCGTGGCCTCTCCCGTTGCGGAGCGCAGGCTCAGAGGCCACGGCTCACGGGCCCAGCCGCTACGCAGCATGTGGGATCCTCCCGGACCGGGGCACAAACCCGCGTCCCCTGCATCGGCAGGCGGACTCTCAACCACTGCGCCACCAGGGAAGCCCAGTATCTGCTCTCTTAAACTTTCATCTATAACATAGAGCCTTGTTAATTATATTTATCATGTTGTACGTTACATCCTGAATGCTTGTTTATCTTATAACTGGAAAGTTTTTAACTTTTGACTGCCTTCATCTATTCCCTCCGTCCTCACCCACCACTTCCGGCAACCACAGATCTTATCACTTGTTCTGTGGGTTTTGTCGCTTCTTCCTTCTTGATGTGTAGTTGACCTACAACACTATGTTAGTTCCTGTTATAAACCAGAGCGTCTCAGCATTTCTGTACATTTCCAGATGATCACCATGGTAAGTCTAGTTACCATCTGTGACCACAGGAAGATATTACATAATTATTAACCATATTCCATACACTGTACATTTCATACCTGTGACTCACTTATTTTGCAACTGGAAGTTTGCACCTCTTAATCTCCCTCACCTACTTCTCTCTTCCCTCCACTCCCTTCCCCTCTGGAAACCACCTGTTTGCTCTCTAAATCTATGACTCTGTTTCTGTTTTGTTAAGTTTGCTCATTTGTTTTGTTTTTAGATTCCACATATAAATGAAATCATACTGTATTTGTCTTTCTCTGTCAGACTTATTTTGCTCAGCATAATACCCTCTGAGTCCAATCATGTCTCAAATGACAAGATTTCATTCATTTTTTATGGCTGAATTTTATATATATATATATATATATATATATATATATATATATATATACACATATATGTATCTCCCACATCTTCTTTCCATTCATTTATTCATAGGTACTTAGGTTGCTTTGATATATTGGCCATTGTAATTAATTGTAAATAATGCTGCAATGAACATAGTAGTGTATATATTTCTTCAAATTATTGTTTTTATTTTCTTTGAATAAATACCCAGCAGTGGAATATCTGGGCCATATGGCAGTTCTATTTTTAAACTCTTGAGGAATCTCCATACTGTCTTCCAGAGTGACTGCATCAATTTACATTCCCACCAAAAGTATAGGAGGGTTCTCTTTTCTCCACATCCTCACAAACACTTATTATTTGTTGTCTTTTTGATAATAGCTATTCTGACAGCTGTGATTTTGTGATTTTGATTTGCATTTTCCTGATGATTAGTGATGTTGAGCATCTTTTCACATGCCTGCTGGCCGTCTGTATGTCTTCTTTGGAAAAATGTCTATTCAGATCCTCTACCTATTTTTTAATTGAGTTGTGTGGGGGTTTTGGGGACATTGAACTGTGAGTTTTTGTATATTTTGGATATTAACCCCTTATCAGATGTATCATTTGCAAATACCTTCTCCCATTCAGTAGGTGGCCTTTTCATTGTTGATAGTTTCCTTTGCCTGCAAAAGCTTTTTAGTTGGTGTAGTACCATTTGTTTATTTTTGCTTTGTTTCCCTCGCCTGAGAAGACCTAGTCAAAAAAATATTGCTGAAACCAATGTCAAAGAGCATACTGCCTATGTTTTCTTCTAGAAGTTTTATGGCTTCAGGTCTTCCATTTAAGTCTTTAATCCATTTTGAATTTATTTTTGTGCATGATGTGAGAAACTAACCCAGTATGATTCTTTCATATGTTGCTGTCCAGTTTTCCCAACACCATTTACAGGAGACTGTCTTTTCTTCATCGTGTATTCTTGACTCCTTTGTCATAGATTAATTGCCCATATAAGTTTGGGTACATATCTGGGCTCTCTATTCAGTTCCATTGATCTATGTGTCTGTTTTTGTGCCAGTACTATACTGTTTTGATTACTGTGGCTTTGTAGTAGAGTTTGAAATCATTGACTGTGATACCTCCAGCTCTGTCTTCTTTCTTGAGATTACTTTTTCTAATCAGGGTCCTTTGTATTTTCATACAAATTTTAGGATTAATTGTTTCAGTTCTGTGAAAAATGTCTTTGGTAATTTGATAGGGATTTCATGATCTGTAGATTGCCTTGGGTAGTAGGGTCATTTAACAATATTAATTCTGCCAATCAAAGAACACAGTATATCTTTCCATCTGCTTGTCTCCTCTTCAGTTTTATTCATCAGTGTCTTATAATTTTCGGAGTAGAGGATTTTACCTCCTTCTTTAGATTTATTCCTAGGTATTTTATTCTTTTTGATGCAACTGAATGGGCTTGTTGTCTTAATTTCCCTTTCTGATCATTCATTGTTGGTGTAAAAACATACAGCAGATTTCTGTATATTGATTTTGTATCCTGCAACTTTACTTAATTCACTGATGAGCTTTAGTAGTTTTATGGTAGCGTTTTTAGGCTTTTCTATATATAGTATCATGTCATCTGTAAATAGGGACAGTTTTCATTCTTCCTTTCTACTTTGGATTCTTTTATTTCTCTTACTTGTCTGTGTACTATGACTGTTCTGGTAGGCATGACTGGCCTCTGGTCTGTATGGTTGCCAGGCCCTGCCTTGTGGGGTGCCTACTGGCTGCAGAGCTCTGGGACATACTGGGTCTAGTGCTAGCCCACTGCCTGGAGCCAAGTCCAGGGGTTTCTAGTTGCAGGGACAGGGGTCCCAAATCTAGTGTTGGCCTGCTGGTAGGAAGGTCCAGTTCTTGACATGGCTGGCTGTAGGGTCTGAGCTGTCCCTAAGTTGGTGTCAGCCTGCTGGTGAGTGAGGGTAGACCCTGGGGTGGCTGACTGAAGGGTCCAAGGTGTCTTGGAGCCAGTATTGGCCTGCTGAGGGGCAGAGACATGTTTGGAGGTCTCTGGCTGCAGGACCCTGCAGTTTGGTGTTGGCCTCTTGGTAGGTGGAGCTAGTTCCTGGCACAGCAGGCTTCTGGGTGTGGTCATCCTGGGGCTGGTGTCAGCTCTCTTTGGGGGCATGGCCAGTGCTCAGGGGATCTGGGGATTAGTGTCAACTGGCACATGGGCAGAGCCTGGTCCTGGGGTCACAAAGCTGGTGTTGGCCTCCGGTGGGTGGGGCTGTGGCCTACCCACTGGTGTGGGGAGGTAGATGCCTGGGTCTCTGGCTTCTGTAATAGGTGATTCCAGAGCTGGCATGAGCCCACAGGTGGGTGGGGCCTGGGCCCTGAGGGTCCTGGGGCTAGTGGTGGGTAGAGCTGGGACCTGGGGTTTCTGGATGCAGGAACTTAGGGTGTCCCAGGGCTAGTGCTGGGACACTAATAGGCGGGGCTGGTTCCTGGGCCCTCTGGTAGGTAGGGCCAGGTCCTAGAGCGGCTGGGGGCCCAGGGGGTCCTAAGGCAGCAGGCCTACTGGTGTGTGGGGCTGCATCCCAGCCCAGCTAGCTGCATGGCCTGAGGTGCCTGATTACTGGTGCTGACAGGCTGGTGGTCTGGGCCAGTTCTGGTGCTGATAAGCTAGAGGGAGGATTCCAAAATGGTGCTTGCCAGGACCAGTGTATTCCTGGGAGGAGGAATTTCAGTCAATGGCTACCAGAACTGTCTATGTCTCCAGGGTGAGCTCCAATTGCCTCTTGCTTCTCTGGGAGCCCATTTCTTTTATGAGAAAGCACATTCCTTCCCAGATCCTCTGATATAATTTCTCTTAAGTCTAATTTCCAGGATCCAGCAAAGGGGCCAAAGACAATTTAAAGTGACCAGAAATCATGAGTCATTTCCTGCTTTTGAGTACATTTAAAAATTTCAGTTCTGTCCCCACCAAAAATTTCAGTTCTGCTAGCAAGAATGTATAATATCTCTGTTGGGTCAGCAAATAAGAGAATCTGCCTTCCCAACCGTAATAATGACAGTTAGATGGTGTCTGATGAAATTGGTGAGTCTTTCTTTTATTTCCTATACCGCCAAATTACTTACAAGTGGTTTTTAAGAAATGAACACAAGAAGTGACTATTGAGCGCCTGAGAGTGTCATCCTGACTTTTGAATAGAGTTTATTTTATCATAGTAATCAATCATCTCATCTCATCAATTACATATTTTAAGTTATACTTAACTTTTACAAAATAGGAACATGAATATAAGGATGTGATTTCTGTTACTTAAAATACAGCATTTTTCCCCAACTATATCGTTATTATAAACTGAAACATATTTTCTTCTAAAGATCCATTTCAATATGGCTCCTTTCTTCTAATAGATAGGAAATATACTTGAAATATATATTATATATATATATATAGGAAATATTCTTTTATACAGAGAAACAAAATGTTCTAAGCAAAACTAATTTCAATTTATCATTTAGTAGGGGTCTTTTTAAAATTTATTTATTTATTTTTGGCTGCATTGGGTCTTTGTTGCTGCGCGCAGGCTTTCTCTAGTCGCAGTGAGCGGGGGCTACTCTTTATTGCGATGCACAGGCTTCTCACTGTGCTGGCTTCTCTTGTTTTGGAGCTTGGGCTCTAGGCACGCAAGCTTCAGTAGTTGTGGCATGCAGGCTCATTAGGTGTGGCTCACAGCCTCTAGAGCACAGAGATAATTTTTATGCGCATTGAATATCTTCTTCTAATAATTTCACATAGAATGAAATTGTACATTAACCCTTCTCTATGCCACACAGCTTTTTTTTTTCCAGTATATTTTTGTAAAATTTTCTGGGTGGTAAAATATATTTATGTTTACTTTTCATCAAGATAGAACTGAAAGAAAATAACTAGGTACCAACTAGAACTGAATCCCTTCAGAGCAGACAGAAGTAAAAATAAATGACATTAAAGTTAAACACTATTGTTGAAAAGGGAACTTAATGAAAACAGTGAATCAAAAATAAGATGTCTTGAGGGTAGTAAAATGTCTAGGATAACTTAAGCCTTGTAACTTTGGCTTATATCATTTCATATATATCATATAAATGGTACTGCTTGTTCTTGGGAAAACAGTAAGTAATGCTTACAAAAAATAATATTTTTCAACAAAGACATTGTCTAGCTGCAATCAAACATAACATATCTAGATGGTTCAGCAATTCAATAAAATTGATTGCAGATAAGTTGAAGCAAGTTGTATCAGACAGAATAATTTACAACTAGAAATAATCTTCATAAAATGCTGCTTCAAATATAAATTTGGCAAAGTACAATAAAGTATTTACTTAAAATTTTACCTGTAAAAAATTACAGGGTTGAAGTGAACTATCTTACAATATATGAAGTGTCATAAATCTTCCATAATTTTTTTCCATTAAGGAAGTGCAGTATTCGAATTAAACAGTCAAAGGCAACATCACCATTTAAGTGAAAAGAAATGTGTGACTGCAGAACATCAGGGGAATTTACCTCCAGATATAAGACACTAATTTTTAATGTTCATTTTTGTTTTGAGTACAGACATACATAATATTCAAGGAAAATTTTAATCATAGAGACATCCATTCAATCACTTTGAATTCTGAAGTTCAGAATATATATAATTAGTTTATTGGGTAGTTTCAATTTAGTGAAGTATCACGAAAATGCCACTTTCCATAAACCATCCCTTTCTTGTGCTAATGTCAACCTTTCATTTGCACCAAGAAGTGGTCCTCTTAATACTTACATTTCATTATTTTTTGGTTATGTGGTTTATTCAAACTTAATCCAGACCAGTTTAAAATTCTAATCTCAAATCTATTTCAGAGTTTGCTTAACTCCAGCTTCTACAGCACGGCCATCTCTGGCATGGAGGGGGCCTTGCCCAGCTCTGAGAGCCCAGCTCTACGCAGATCCCCTGGTGTGGAGCAGAACGGGATAAAAGGCAATACAAATATCCTCTTACATACATGACCAGTCATATTTCGCTGAGCGCCTGTGTCCTTGTCTCATCTACAACATTGTCCGTTTCCCTCTGTGATGCTAGTTTTCTCTCTGGATGTTGTGGGTTCCCTGTAGAGGTTGTAGATGAAGATTACGTGTGAGGCACGATCATAAACTAAATTTGTACCCCACTATTCCCTCAAAATGTTTCTAATAGGGGAATTTTTTTCCCCTGATACAAGATAATAAATCGGGCAGTTCAATGATAAGGCAGTTTCATTATTATTATTATTTTTAATCATTCTGCTATAATGAATATACTCTGTTTTCTAGAAGTTACTAAACACAAAAATGTTTTTTGCTATTTTGGGGGGCCTGCCATGAGGAGGACAGGACGGGCAGTTGGCAGACTGGTGGATAAAGATGTGGGGGGAAGGCTGGGAGGGGGCAATTTGGCTCTCCTTTTTTGGAAGTTCCTTGACTCCTCTTTCTAAGGTGTGAATATTAAGACCCCTTGTCCTCTGACTTGCGTCTTAGATGCAATTCCAGTACTAGTGGGTAAATCTTACTGTCTCTCACATGTTAATGAGTTATTTATGTTTTCTGGGTTGTGGTAGCAAAACGAACTAAAATCTATTTTCTTTCCTCTGGTTTCTCTTACTCTTTAACCCACTATACTTTTTCTTTAGTATCTTATTCCAGAAAAATGTTATAACACTTTTCTCACAAACTCAAAAGTTGAGTAAACTTAAAATTCTTGTCTGCATTCCATATTCTCACCCCAAATTTTGGAAAAGGAATTTGCCTACATTCTGTTTCTTAGAAATTTGCCTTGAAATTCTCCATGAAAAATTCTTATATAGAGAATTATAATGGGATTATCAGGAAGCACTAATCATCTTTATTCTATATTTTTTCATAGCCACCTAAAATCTGAAGTTTTTAAATAAAGCTATAAAATAATTGTATAAGAATCTAATGTAAGTCAAAATTCAAGCACAAAAATAAGAAATAAGATCTGTCAGTGGTTGTAAGAACACCATTATCTTCTTTAATTACTGTTTTTAAATATTGTATTTCAATAAGCCATAAATATTTATTAATTTCTGTGCCTTATTTTAAAGCCTTTGCTATATATTTATAAGCTCTTGGGAAAATTTGCACTCAGTGCCCATAAAATAATGCAATTTTAAAATTCCAAATGTCATATAAACCAATAAAACTTATTAAAAATCCCTTCACATTCTGTTTATCCATTTCACTTTTAGTACTATCAGTAAATATAAATGTATCATCTAGCAACAAATCTGCTACAAACAGCCAATGTAATAAAATATATTTATATTGACTATCTGACCATTGGATTTCACTGCTCTATAAACCTGTAAATAAATATCTGTTGAGTATGAGACCATCTTCCTTTATGACACTTATTTTTATCATGACTTTTATTAAATTTTACCAAGTACTTGATGCACATAAATATTAATATGAATTCTATTTCCACTTTTTAGAGATTCTTGTAGTGAATTATATTGATTTATTCAGACTCTTCAAGACATTCATTTTATAGCATTTAACATGGATAGATTTTGAGGTTAAGATACACTCTGTGTAGAACAAATGCGGCTGAGTAGCATTATCTAAATGAATAAAATAAAGTGGATTTTTAAAGTATAACACACATGATATTGCACCTAATATGGCTCTGAACTGAAAAGAGATTGAGAGGGAGTACTGAGAAGAGAGAACTCAAAAAGTATCACGGCAGCCATATTTCTGTACATTCTTGAATATAGGGATGAAATCTAGCAGTGCCGTGTGAGGCTCCTTGGCGCCAAATCCTCTCTGTATCCCTTGTTTCTCGTGTTCGTAGGAAATAGGCTTCAGCCTCCACGACCTTCCCTGAGTTCCAAAGGGCAGGATCAAACAGTTGCTAACCAGAGAAGGGAGGGAATATAGACACAAGGGAGGAGTAATCCAGAGACACGAGTGCAGCCTTGGGACAGACCTCAAGGGATACACATAACAATATCTTTGAGCTCTTCCGCAGAACAAAAACCTCTAACAAACGGAAGATGTTAACTACTTGATGAAGCATTCTGCATGCCAGAGAGGTCACAGCTTGATAACCTCCCAAACCACAGAAGCTCCTCAGGAGACCACCTGAGGCCAGATTAAAGGAATGCAGGCTCTACACACCCTAATCCTTATAAGCAACCTGGCCCTTGAACTACTGCTCTAAAACTCCTCACCAAATCCCCCCCCCCCCCCGTTGGGACACACAGTTTTGAGGACACAAGCCCACTGTGTCCCCCTTTGCCTGGCAAAGCAATAAAACTATTCTTTTCTACTTCACCCAAAACTCTGTGTCCGAGATTTGCTTCAGCACTGGTGCACAGAGGACGAGGTTTTTGGCATCAGGGAGAGGAAGAAGGAAATCTGATTTTAGCAGGGATTTCAATCTGGAAATTACACTTACTCTGTTTGGAGGAAACATAAAATAAGTTCAGGGCTTCCCTGGTGGCGCAGTGGTTGAGAGTCCACCTGCCGATGCAGGGGACGTGGGTTCGGGCCCCGGTCCGGGAGGATCCCACGTGCCGCGGAGCGGCTGGGCCCGTGAGCCATGGCCGCTGAGCCTGCGCGTCTGGAGTCTGTGCTCCGCAACGGGAGGGGCCACAGCAGTGAGAGGCCCGTGTATCGAAAAAAATAAGTTCAGAGGGAATGAATAACCCTATTAGAGATCAGGGCCATGGACACGCAGACTATATATGCAGCAAAAAGAGAAACCACTTTACTGCAGCAATATACCAAGATAACTGGGGGAGAGGGAGAAATGTATTCTGAAGAGCATGTTGGAGGAAAATAAAACCTTTTTAAAAATAATACTGATGAAGATGGCCTGGTTAAAGTGTTCTTTGAGGAATTAGAGATGCACAGAAAGAATTCTTCACTCCTAAGTGTGAATGTCCTGTTTCAAGGTAATAACGTTTTCTGTTTAAATCGTTTGGTGTGAGGAAGAAAATGTGGACAGCATAGAAGAGGATCAACAATACTTGAGTAACACGAGATAAAGAAGAATCCCGGCCACACTCGAACAGAAAAATTCTCTCAGCCTCACTGCCTAAGAATTTTCATTTATCAAGAAAATAACGCCTCTGTCATTTGTAGTTGATTTTACATAATCATGCTTAAGTTAAACAGATGACAGTAGTTACAGATCTTTCTTCCAAAAACACTAAGATTAAATTGAGCATATGTTATACCCCTGTGGGGCCCTCCCAGGCACAAAAGCCATTCTGGGTCCCTCATTTCTTGCTTGTAGAAAAAAGGCTTTAGCCTCCTAGACCTTCCCTGAGTTCCAAAGGGCAGATTCAGTTACTCATTTAGAGGGGTGAGGGGATACAAAAACAGAGGAAAGGCTGTCAAGAAACAAGAGCGCAGTGACGGGGCAGGGGCCTGGTTTCTCCTCGAGGGATGTGCATAGAAATCTGACACAGACCTCTGAATTCTATAGGAACAAAGGCCCCCCCCCCTGCCCAGGTGGAGGTTGGTAAATTCAGGCTGAGCACAAGAATGTGGACCCCAGATTGGCTGGAACCAGAAGGCTGACGACTGAGATTCCAGGAGAAACATCCTATTACGTCACCACCAACCACTCAGAGGAAGGTCCACATCCTGCAGACCTACCTGCCAAACTTTGCCTACAAAATCTCTTCCCCCAGAACCCTCCAGGAGTTTGCGTCTTTCGGACATAAGCTACTCTTTCTCCTTGGTTGGCCCTGCAATAAACCGCTCTGCTCCAAACTGCAGCATTTTGCTTTGGCCTCACTGTGCGTGGGAGACACAAACTTCAGTTCTACAACAAACATTTAAGTTCTACTTTCAGAAAATTTCAATTATACGATACTGTGTTATCAACTATGTATAGTCACTATATTATACATTAGATCCTGAGACCTTATTCATCTTATAGCTGAAAGTTGGTACACTTTTACCAACTTCTCCCTATTTCCCCCACTCCCCAGCCTCTGGCTTATTTTGCTTAGCCTAATGTCCTCCAGTCTTATCTATGTTCTTGCAAATGTCAGGATTTCCTCCTTTTTTTAAAAGCAGAATAATATTCCACTGTATGTATATATACCACGATTTCTTTATCCATTCATCTGTCCACAGATAGGTTGTTTCCATATCTTAGCAACTGCAAATAATAATGCAAAAAAACCCCTATGTTTCCTGATGTTTCTTTCTGAAGTCTAACTTCTTTACAACTCTTACAAGTCAATATCTTATATTTATTGTCAAAACGTTTTTCTAAATTAGTTGTTCATCTCCTAATGCTCTAGGCAGCAATGAATTTGTTAGGGGAAACACTGACTGACACACCGCCCACCCTGGCCAGGCACCACAGTAACCATTTGCATAAATTATCTTACACAGGAGGTCCTGGTAAGGAACATGGAACTAACAAGACACCACCAACCAGAAGAATTTGGGGAAGGTCAAAAGTAGACACCAGTCCATATGTCCTACCAAACCTCCCAGAATCCTCTTCGCTGGAATCCATCTTGGCTGAGCGATTCATGTGCCACCAGGAAGGACGCTGAGTCAGAGTGATTGGCCGGAGACGACCCGGAAACGAATGCCATCACCGTAGAACCTGAGACCATGAGCCACGTGGCAGAGCGGTCCTCCTGGATTCCCTCACCCTCCGGCTCTCCACCCGGGCGCCCCTTCCCAAGAAAGTCTCTTGCTTTGTCAGCACGTGCGTGTCCTAGGACAATTCACTTCCAAGTGTTAGACAAGAGCCAACTCTCAGGCCCTGGAAGGGGTCTCCCTTCCTGCAACAAATTCAGAAACATTCTCCTGCTGTCATGTCATCCTAGTGTAATGTCCAGAGTGGCTTGAATATGCATTGAGGAAGGAGTTTGTGTCAGAGGAAAAGAATATTGAATATGTCTTGGCCTGAAATGGGACTCTGCTTTGTTACAAACCCTAATCTGGTGACCAACAGAGCTGTTTATGGGCCCCTTAAAGTAAGAGAAATATGTTATCAAAATTGTATAATTTCTTCACCTCATTAATAAATCTCATGGCTAAATTTTCATAAAATGATGTACTCCAAATAGTTTTTGTTTGTTTTGTGAGATAAAAACATTGCATATTTTTCCTTTCACTATATTGGTGAGACAAGAATTTTAAAATGTATATATCCATTCTTTACGGTACTTATTATTTTATAATATTCACTCCTTTACATATCATCCTCCTAAGAAAATTTAAAGTTACTGATTCCCAGTTTTTGTTGAATACTTAATATTTAAACGGAAATTATCATTTTTTTCTCTCTACAAGATTTGACCAGGAATAGTGTTTCTCAAAATAGGTTGTAACAAATAGTGGGTTCTGGAATCAAGGTATTGAATTTTGACCAATGTTATAAAAAATAGGATAGAATGTAAGAGAATATACTAGACTAGAAAAGTGTGGACAAAGAACGTCACCCGGCATTTCAGTAAACAAAAAGGTTTCAGCCATAAAGCCATCAGCCACTGTAAACCCCCCACCTCGAGCGTGTGCTTGAGGGGAATTCAGGATGGAGAAAAACAGGTTACTGACCTAGGATAGTTAAGGTGCATATCAAAGGACTAAATTCAATAAATCCAGACTCTTGCATTCTTGAATCTTCCCATACATAGAAAAGCACTAAAATCACTAACTTTGAGATGTCTATTTTTTGTGATTAGCAATAATCTTTTTTTTTTTTTTGCCACACCACATAGCACATGGGATCTTAGTTCCCTGACCAGGGATCAAACCTGTACCCCCTGCAGTGGAAGCCCAGAATCTTAACCACTGGACCACCAGGGAAGTCCCAGCAATAATCTTTTGATGTTCAACTACACGTGGGTTTTTTTCTTTTTCTTTTGCAAAAACTCCTATATATCCTGGTTCCTCCCTTACCTCTTTGGAATAGTTTTTCAGAGCTACCTGAGAGGCTGTTTCCAGGCTATAGCCCTCAGCAATGCCCCATATAAAAATAATTCTCCACTTTTAAGTTGTGCACTTTTTTCCCAGTAGACAAAAGACTAGTTTAAACTAAACTGGAGTCTGTTTGACTAAAAAACAAAGAAGATAGTGTTTGAATGTAAGAGTAAATACAGGTTCATTACTTTTACTTTCAGTTTATATATGTATGTACACAAACACACACTATATATACATACATACATTTGTGTGTGGGGAGGGTGTGTTGCGTAAGTATAGAGACAACATAAAATGTTTTCCTTCCTATGGACTGCATTACAATTTTTAAAATGTTAGGAAATCATTTATCAAAACCAGTAGATTATCTTTGACCTCAGACAGAAAAAAAATCTATCACATGTTGACCGACAACTGTGTATTGACTTCAAAGATAATTTACAAGAGATCAAAGTGAGCCAGTAATAACTACAGTGAGTTTAGAAAAAAAAGGAAGAAATAGGCAGGAAGACACAAATTTGGAAGACTAGGAAAAGGAGAAGAAAACAATTTGAGATCTTGATTCTTTTGCCTGGGAAAGAGGTGTGGATTCATCAAATATAAAAATAAATAATCTATAAATGTGTCTATGCCCCCTTTAACATTCTCTCACTCTGTACAGTGAAGGCAATCTCCATCCTGAAGATATTTCTGCATGTTTCAGGAGTGATTTCTGAGCACTCATTTTTGCCTTAACTGCGGAATGATAATTACTCTCTCCATCATGCCTCAGTGACTGAGCAGATGATTAGAAGAGGGCTTCCTGCAGCTTCTGGCTAACACCTAGAAAGCTTAATTTTTAAGAGGCAATGAGTGGCGAGGGACTAATGGGATTCAAGAGGAGGATGGAACTTGGTTGAGGGAAGGGGGAGAGATAATAAAGACATAAGGGGTGTCCATAATCAGAAAAGGTCTCACCCTGTGTGACACCCACTTCAGTAACTGTTGTCCCATCGCTGTGCAGCTATGCTGAAAGCTACCTGGCCCTTCAATAAAGAACTCTGAATAATTCCCATTGCAGTTGTGGAATTTTCTCCAGGGGAACACGGCAAGACGGAGAGACCAACAATTGAAGGTGATTGGAGATTAAGGGTAGAGGGCTTCTAGGAAGCAGAAGGCCAGAGTCAGCATACACCTGTGTGGTTCATGAGCAGAGAAGAAACTCAAGACAACGACAATGGTAAGAACATATTCCTGAACACTCTTTATGTGAGTTTCATCTTTCAAGAAAATGAAACTGTTTACCCATGATAAAATACTCATGGGTATTTTATTATCTTTACATTATAAAGAACTGTAAAAATGATGGTTCTCAAAGACTAGGGAAATGAGAAAAGACTATATTTATGTTATTGTATGTTAAACAATGTCTCTAGAATATTGAGATAACAATAACTCTATTGGAAAAAGCACCTGCATACATTTAATATAGTTAGTGTAGAAACTATACTCATATACTTAAATATATAGATGATACATTAATAAGGATTTACTAGCAACACCTCTTCAGTACTTTTTTATAATTATGAACGATCATCGCCTTAAGAAGATTCAACTGTATTATATTTTTGAAAATTTTATATATAATACATTCTCACTGACAGTTTATGAAGCTTTCTTTCCTAAAATTCTTTTTTTTTTAATTAATTAATTTTTTATTTATTTTTGGCTGCGTCGGGTCTTCGTTGCTGCACATGGGCTTTCTCTAGTTGTGGCGAGCAGGGGCTATTCTTTGTAGTAGCGCGTGGGCTTCTCATTGTGGTGGCTTCTCTTGTCTTGGAGCTCAGGCTCTAGGCACATGGGCTCAGTGGTTGTGGCATGCAGGCTCAGTAGTTGTGGCTCAAGGGCTCTAGAGCACAGGCTCTGTAGTTGTGGCACACAGGCCTAGTTCCTCTGCAGCACGTGGGATCTTCCTGGACGAGGGATCAAACCTGTGTCCCCTGCATTGGCAGGCGGATTCTTAACCACTGCGCCACCAGGGAAGTCCCATCTTTCTTAAAATTCTTAATACATAATATTGCACATATTACAGAACCGAGCAAATAATTGAGAAACTATGTAAAGTTTACAAAAATGCAAAGTCTTGAGGGCAGGGGGAAGATTTTTGAGAAGTGGAAAATTAGACCCAACAAATATTCTCCACCCTAACTGTGGAAGAAACCATAAAGGGAAACTGTGGAAACTTGACAGATGATGTCTAAGCATAATAAACCCATGAGCTTGCATCCAAAGGACAGACATGGATGCTTCCAGTAAGTTGGCCTAGCTTTGATGAGTAAAAGCAAATGTTTGTTCAGTGCATACTTTGTGCAAAAAGTTTTTCTAAGTGCTTTACATGTATTAAATCATTAATCTTTACAATATTCCTATAAAGCAATGACTATGTTTTCATTAGAAAAATTATGGAATTGAGGCACAGAGAGGTAAAACAATTTGCCCAAGATCACATAGCAAGTAAATGATGGAACTACCGAGGCATTAAATCTATTCAAAGACTCACACTAAATTACAAACAAGATGTTCTTCTTCAAATTAGCTTGATGGTATAAAACACAGTATTCCTATTTAATTGTAATGGAAAAGAGAAGCAACCCCACATACATATGCTTAAAATTTCTAACAATTCAGGTCACATAAGCTAAGGGATTTAATTTAATTTAGAAAGATAAACAGTTGCATTTTTTTCTTGGACCCAAACATCATGGAGGAATTCATACACATGAGTGATATAAGTCAAGACCAGATTTGTGGTTTTAAGTGTTAAATTTGTACATCTGTACCACTGGCTTACAATGAGATATCTTTTTAAGGACAGCATTGAGGTGGGGCTACGTCACAATCAAATGAATGCTCATTCAGCCTAATTAAAAACTCTAGAGGGTATTGGGATCCCTCACTCCTACCACCTGTGTTATGAATATGACCACTCCCCACAGGTTTTCTCCAAACCAAATACCCTGTGATTTATTTACCACTATAGGACTTCTCTACTTGCGTCTGATTGCAAGTTAATACATCATATGATAGAAACTCGCCATAATGTAGCGATCATAAATCTTTTAGATTTCTGTTCAGAAATAAAGATTTAGGAGCAAGAGTTACATTCTTCTTTTCTTTCACATATAAATTAGCCTTAGGATTTTATGAATAATTGAACGTGAAAAATATCATCTTTCAAAGCTACGGTAAATAGTAAAGTTGTATGTGATTTTGTGCAAGGGTTTCTACGTGTATATGTTTAAATAAAACAAGGTAGAACAAGTATAAAAATTAGTAAATCTTACTTTAATGCTTTCTGAATTTTTGAGCATTTTGTCAAAATATGTCAAAATGCATCTTCTGGTCTTAGAAGACCACCTATAGAATAGGGTGATTTGTGAAGTAAACATTTTAATTTAAGACATTTAAATAGTGATTTATGTGGTATATTTCTGTTTGTGTATATTTTATAATTTAGAAACATTAAGCACAAACAGTTTAAAAATAACTTTTCAGTTTAAGTTAAGGCTGCAGTCTTTGCGGTATTGATTCACAATACTGCCAATTCCCCTGAAAAAGAAAGAACATGAAGGAAAGCAAAGCTTTGGGAATCAGCCCAATCAATCTAATATTGTCCTTAAAATTCCTTTTGACTTGAAAGAAAACATTTCTGAATTTAGGTCAGATCTGGAATACATTTAAAACATTTATTCCTTATTTATTTAATTATTTATTCCTTATTTATTCCTTATCCTTTGGTAAATGCTCATTAATACACTATACAAAATTCTCACTAAGGATACTAAATATTTTTCACCCACAAGTTTATAACATTTTAATAGCAAGTGAAAAACACTAAAAAAAAAATAATTTTGGTTAATTCTCTACTCTAATTAACTCCAACAGTTAATATTTCTAATTATTTTAGGAAATATTACTAAGTACTGTTGCAACTAAATTTCTCAGCCAGCGTTCCATGCAGACTCTGAGAGCACAGGATTTGAAATCCCTCAGGACTGCTTTGGGATTCTCTCTCTGGATACGGACTTGACATTCCTAAGCTCAGTTTCTTCATCTTTAAAATGAAGATAACAATTGTGCTTATCTTGTTGGGTGGTTATAAGAACTAAATGAGTTAATGGAAGTAAATCGCTTTGCATGGTGGCTGTTGGGGTTTAAGACCAAAGTAAGAGCCCGGAGTCGTTAACAAAGACATCAGTGGTTTAGTGGATGGGGGAGCTTACATGTCTGAAGCAAGGTCCTGGGGCGACTCCCCACCGTGTGCGGAGGACGAGGACAGCAGTCTTCCTTCCTGGGAGGAAGGAGAGATGCCAGTTATAGGCGGAATCAGTCAAGTTGGCTCATTAGTTACCAGGGCAACCGGCAGAGGGGCACGCCCTCCCCTGCCCCTTTGATGAGAACAATCACCAGTTAGGGTGGGGCACGTATGCACGAAGGTCAGTCATGTGACTAGGGTGTAGGTGAAGCAGGCCCAGGTTGAGCGGGGGATGTACAGAGAGCAAGAGAACAGCCATCTTGAATTGCCTGACCATACAGTGGCACCAAATAATTACTAATTAAATATTATTAATTATCAAATTATTAATCATGAAATTAACATCAAATTAAATATTTACATTATTATTCTATTTATTCTGGAAAAATTGGTTAAGTAAATTTTGTAGCTATTGGCAACAAGAGAAAAATCAATCTATATCCTTGAACATGTGTTTTTTTGCGATCTTTTCCAGTTTTATTGAAATATAATTGTCATATAACATATTAATTTAAGGTGTACAAATAATGATTTAATGTGTGTGTATGTATATATATATATATATATATATATATGTAAAGAGAGAGGCAGAGAGAAATGTTTACCACAGTAAGTTTAGTTAACATCCATTACCTCATGTATGTACTTAACAGTTTCTTTTCTTGTGATGAGAAGTTTTAAAATATACTGTTAGCAACTTTCAAATATACAATTGTTTTCTTGCTATTAGTAAGAGTGATAATTAGAACGGTAATAGCATTAATAACGATGGTAATATTTAACTTTTACTAAACAATTAGTTACCTGCCTCGTTTCACTGAATCATTACAAACCAACTTTTGCAGTAGATTATGTTAATATCCCCATAAGACTACAGAAATTCAGAGACAAAATAGTAAAGGGGAAAGAAATTTGAATTAAAAACTTAGACAAACTTTCTTCAGGACTTGGTTTTAACAGCTATACTATTCTTCAGCTCACCAGTTGTATGTGTACACACACACACACACACACACACACACACACACACATACACACAGCAGTATGGAAACTAAAGTGATTATATGACAGATTGAGAAAGAGGAGAACTTTTTTATTTGGATTTTTGTTTAAGAATGCCTACATGGCTCCCTCTTTTTAATTAATATCCACCCGGACCCAGTACATTTGATTCCAATGGTAAATGTTTACCAGCCTCTGGGGGAGGGTAGAGGAAAGAGAGCCCCCTGTTGTAGATTTCCCAATTTCCAATTTCTAAAATATTCTCATTATAACTTGCTTCAAGATACAAGTGGCTGAAACTTGAAACAGCTTGCAAAATTCCCGAAAACATAATAATTAATAATCAATTCTAGAGAGCTGGCATGAACCACCTCCAGATTACCACTGCATTACCTGTTTTATTTTTCATTAAAACACTTCCTATCACCTAACATATTCCATATTTACTGGTTAATTTTAAAATATCCTATCTATAAAACTGCCCCTAAGTAAAATGTATGTTCCAAGGAATAATGAGAATAGAGATCTGATCTATTTTGTTGACTCCTCTATCCTCAGCATCTACAAAAGTGTACAGCATATAACAGGCACTCAATAAATATTTTTGAATGAATGAATGAATTTTCAGTTACTTTAAAATTTAATCCTATTAAAGTCATCACTTATCCTGATTTTCCTGTCCAAACTTCCAGCTGCATTTAGATTGGCATCATTATTTTATTTACGTTCTTATGTGTCTCTAATGTGATTTGTTAAAATTATTAAAATAACTCATTCCACAAACATTAAGGCTAATTTATGTTCTGTATTTATTATGTAGAACCCTAGACATTAAAAATTTAATCAGGGTAATCAATGTCAGCTGACTATATTTGCCTTTGAATATTTGTAATATTTACATATGTTCTTTATTGAAACTGTACAGATAAGTTTATATGTTGCAAAAGGACTGTTCAAAGCAGAAAAATGGATTAGATTATCATAAACTTGGTCATTTTTGTGCTACTGCATTAAGATGACAAGATTTATTATTGGGGACATTTATTTACAATTTAAAAAGTCAAAATTTGCTTCTTTTAGGGGGCACATTTGAATTATTTGTATTTTGATTCCATAATGTGTTTCATCTAAAAATTATTCCAGTTTCTTGTAACCCAATGGAGTTTTAATAAAGTCCTTAACTAAATGTTATATGTATTTGCATCTGTGGTGATATATTTATAGATAATATATATATAAATAATTTTAATTTCATCCTTGCTATATTATCATTATGTAAATATATTTGAGTTTAACGGAGACCAAGTAATGCATGGATCAGTGCTTTAATGAACAAATGATCTTTTAGAAGTTATTTTTCTTGGTAAAATGTTATAGTACAATATGTACGATTGTGTTTCTTTAATGAAGTTTAATGGGATGATATATACATGCATGAACAACTCAGTGCCTGGCACATTGTAAATTCTCAATGAATTTTAGTTTATCCACATACTTTTTATAAATTATATCAGTCAGATATGATTTATGATATTTATGATGATTTTGCTATTCATGATTATGATATAAGGAATTTCACTCAACTTCTTAGTCTTTGCAAAGTACTTCTGGAATCCAAAATCATGAAAGAATTTAAAATTTTACACTCTTGGGGCTTCCCTGTTGGCATAGTGGTTAAGAATCCGCCTGCCAATACACGGGACACGGGTTCGAGCCCTGGTGCTGGAAGATACCACATGCCACGGAGCAACTAAGCCCGTGCACCACAACTACTGAGCCTGCGCTCTAGAGCCCACGAACCACAACTACTGAAGCCCGTGTGCCTAGAGCCCGTGCTCCGCAACAAGAGAAGCCACCACAATGAGAAGCCCACGCATCACAACGAAGAGCAGCCCCTGCTTGCCACAGCTAGAGAAAAGCCCGCGCGCAGCAACAAAAGACCCAACACAGCCAAAAATAAAATAAATAAAATAAATTTGTATTTCAAAAAAGTCTTAACACTCTTTTGGTTGTGAGCAGTAAAACAATGAATCGAATGTGTATGAATTCAAATGTGTACTTACACGTAACTTCCTGCTCACTATTTTCTAGCTATTACTCTAAGAATATAAAGGAAAACTGGCTACGTGTGTTTGGAAGTACTTTTTAGTTATTCACATGTTTGCACATAACTGTTAGGTTATTTTTGTATGCGTATTAGTGAAGGTGAAGGTGGGTCCTATAGAAGCAGCAGAAATTTTGAAAACATACACATGCAGAGTGTGAGCCCCTACACAAAGCACCACCCCAAAATGCAAGCAACCGACCCAAACGCTGTATTTGATTTTTCTTTGTAGTGAGTTCTGATTTGCTGAAATCCCTAAGTATTCATTTACACAAACAGCAGTTAGAGGGGTAGTTTCATCATCCAGAAAAAATAAACCTAACTACAAAGAAAATGAAGGAGAGATGACTTCCATTAGTTAATTTTAAATGGTATGTTAAAATATTTGTCTTTGGTTATTCAAATCTGGAAATTATTAAAATTTAATTTTAATGATATTTTAGATGAGGCAAAACTGATTAAAGTATTATATGGTATGACTCTATTATAGATGACATGGAAAAAAAATTTGTAGGTGGCAACTGAGCCAAATGTTGAGTCTGCTTTGTTCCTTATCATTCAGTAGAATACTCCTCTTTCTCCAAACTTTGCAAAAACACTGATTAATTTACCAGTTAAACTCCTCCTCCCAGATGTCAAGCTTGCAATGAATGTCTGTAATACAAATGTTTCATATTTTATTTTTTTCTGTACGTGGGCCTCTCACTGTTGTGGCGTCTCCCGTTGCAGAGCACAGGCTCCGGACGCGCAGGCGCAGCGGCCATGGCTCACGGGCCCAGCCGCTCCGCGGCATGTGGGATCCTCCCGGACCGGGGCACGAACCCGCGTCCCCTGCATCAGCAGGCGGACTCTCAACCACTGCGCCACCAGGGAAGCCCCAAATGTTTCATATTTTAAAATGATATCACTGCATGTTCTCAGAGGTAATATGTGCAAGAAAGAGGCCATTTAAACTACAGCTGTTCCAATTATAATGATTCACAAATGTGTAATAATATAAACAAAATATTCTAATGACATTTTAGCATTATTGGTGCCAGGCCAACAACTAAGCAAATAAATGAATATTTTGAAAAGGTTATCTAAGGTTATTGACTATCTAAGCTTTGAATTCAGACCTTACATTGATGCATTTCAACGTGTCTTGGGCAAAAGATTTACTTGGGTTGCTGGCTTAAAATGATGATTCCCAGATTGCACCATGACTCCTTTCTCGGTACATGTGAAGTGACTTCGAGAAACCTGTACAGTATTTTTAACAAGACCCCCCCCTGGAGATTATGGGGAGGGAATTATGTGTCCACAGCTCACACTTTGGAAAGCACTGTCCTTCTTCTCCATTGAAACTAGTCTTGTAGCAGAATAAAAATGACCTTCATGGAGGGGTGGCCAAAGAGCGTTAAGAGAAGTTTCCTCAGAGACTTTGTGTCTATATCACCATAGAGAGAAAGAAGATGAGAAAAATATGTGACATCTCAATATAAATGAACATCAAGGCTTAGGAATTTGTTTTAATAGATGCAAATTAGCATCTATAATAGGCTTAAAAGATGACCAAATTCACTCACATTCTGTGGAGCTGGAAAAAGAAGTCCATAACTTTATTTCAAAATATTTTTGCAAGCTTATATACTACACACATGAGACAATCATTTTGTAGCTAAAATCACTAATTTATACAGGCTATAATAAATCTTCATAATACAAAAGTAAATGACATATTATTAATATAAATACCTAGATGGAATTTTGGATGAGTTAAATTTTAAAATATAGATTTCTTTTCTTTGCAATTCTCTTTTTCTCTCATAAGTGAGGTACTGTGTTACAAAAAAATCTGCCTCTTATTGTGTTAGTTTATCCTTAGGCAGCACTCAGATATTCTTATAGAAAATAGTATAGCCTATTCTTGAGAAGCTGGTTCAATATAGCTACTGTGGGGTAGACTGATTCAAGGGCTTGACGATTCTGCATGGGTGAATAGCATTGCTATGGTAGGAACATAATAGCTGTTCCTACCAGCAGAGCACATTTTAGCTACTAGATAAAAGATGTAAATTCAGGTCAGTGCTTTAGTACAAAAAAACAGTTATTAGCAAGCTACCAAGTTTTCTTCTCCCCACTTGAGGCAGTCATTTCTCTCTTTCAGTAAATTTGAATTTTTAAAGGGCAGAATTTATAAATTTTAATTCAACAAATTATACATCAAACTTTATATAATATTTAAATCAACATAATGAAAGCAGACAGAAAGCATGCCTGTGAATCAGAAAATTAAGATCATACCTTTTTTATTTTTGAAAACAGAACCCCATTAAACTATGATCATTTAGAATAATATTTTACAATATTTACAATCTCTTAAAGCAGAGTAGACAAAGCTCTGGAATAAAAATCATTTAAAAATTCCCATGTATAATATAATTCTACATGAATGCAAACTTCTTTTAAGTAAAGGAGATTCCCCAAAGTAAAGATATATCTACCTCCACAATTTTACATCAGGTTGACACAATCTTGAAACAGTTTACATTGTTTCTTACAGACAGGAATATTCAGGGAATTCCAAAGAGTCCCTCAAAATAGTCCCTAGTCCTTCTACTACTAGACCTGCATACAGTTACAGCCTCAACAACAAAAATGAAATGCAAGCAGAGAGGCACTTAAACATTCACAAAGCATGAATCTATTTAAATGACTATGTAAGGCTATTTGCTGCATACGAATCTTCTTGTTCATAGGTAGTGAATGTAGATGAGGGTTTCTACAAGATTGAATAATATCAGTTAATCTAAAAGATTTTACCAAATGTGGTGGCTATGAGAATATGCTTCTTACATCTCTGAAGGCAGGTAAGTTAATTGACCAAGGGCCCCATCTGCTGCACTCTGGAATCTGCGTTGGCCCTGAAGGCTGAGACCAAACTTCCCATAGTCTGCTCCCTCTGATGCCTCAGCCAGCAGGGATACTGTGGCAAGCCTGTGCCTGGAGAAGCAGGACTCCTCTGACGGATGACACAGTCTCATGGGCTTTCGAATGGCCTTGCTAAAATTGCCTTAGAGCTGATGGCAGTCTAAGATGCTTTCACCCAGTCTTCCCTTCTTTCCTCTTCCCTCCCTCCCTCTCTCCCTCCCTTCCTTCTGTTCCTCCCTTCCTCTCTTTTCTCCCTTACTTGGTGACCAGCCTGAATTGTGGCTTCATGGCTCTACCAGCCTCCCAGGTTCCCTTTCCATTCTCTTTCACAAATATTTCCCTTAAAACTCTTCCTGCATATTTAATTCCAAGGTGGTACCTATTTCTAAGAGGACCTGAAATTACACACCTAAAAGAACAATTTGTTTTGGATATATGGACAAATATCTGTCAATGCTTTCTCCAATGTTTTGCCCTAAACAAAGCCAAAATTAAGCTGAGAAGAATCAAAGCAAATGTATCCAAGTAGGCACGTAAAATCTGCAGTGATATTGAACATGTAAATAACATTTTTTCATCATTTACTAATCGTGCTCCCAGATTTGAAACACTGCACCAAGATGGTTTAAAAGAGTACTATGATATTTAGAGACATTTACTGTAGAGACCTAGTCATCAATAAGAGTGTCTACTAGTGTTTACTCATTAATTTTTTTATTCACTCAGTCAATGGTTATGGGATGCCTGTGTGTCATGCACTATTAGCTGAACAGACAAAAATTCTGCTCTTGTAAATCTTTCCTTCCGTAGTGGAGACATTGAGAGGCAATAATAAATAAACGAGAGTATGTCAGATGGTAAGGGCTACATAGAGAATTAAAGCAGAGTAAGAGGCACAGAGATCCCTGATGAGGGAGTGGGACCAGGTGGAATTTTTAATAGAATAGTCAAGGAAGAGCTCAGTGAAAAGTTGAAATTTGAGCAAAGAACTAAAAGAGGTGAAAGAGTAAGCCATGCAGATATCTCACAGAACATTCCAGGCAGAAGAAACAACAAGTACAAAGACTGAGACTGAAGCATGTATGCAGTGCTCTAGGAAGACAAAGAACTGGCTGGAGGAGTGTGGAAAAGAGGAAATATGGTTGTAGCTCAGAGACAGTCCAGGACTGAGACCTTCTAGAGCTTCAGAAACAGTCTGTCGAGGGTTCTTACTTTCTCTGCATGGGATGGAAAGCCACTGGAAGATTTGAGTAGAGATTATACATGTTTCTAAAAATAACACTTCCATTCCTGTGTATAGCATAAGTATCAGGGGGACAGAAATGGAAGGAGAACAGGTTAGGAGGCTACTTTTAAACCAGAGGAGAGGAGAGGGTGTGAAGGAAAGAGTTAGGATGACTCTACGTTTCTGGCCTGAGCAGCTGTAAGATGGAGTGGCCATTTATAGGCTGGGGTAGGCGTACGCAAGTGTGTATGGGTAGTGTTAAGGTCAGCAGATAAGGGTTTAGCATATTAAGATTGAAATACATATGAAACATCAAAATGAAGTTTTCTAAACCAGGGAAACACAATTTGGGGGATATTCCTGTATGGACAACAATTAATCCTTAAGATGACCAAGCAAGTAAGTGTGCATAGAACATAGAAGAGGTTCAGAGTCTGAGAAGTGAAGAATTCCAATCTTTAAATATTGTCAATGGAGGAGAAACCTTTAAAAGACACTGCAAAAGAGTCCATGATGAGTTAAGCCAAGAAAGTGAGGCATCTGGAGTTTCAAATAAAGCAGGTACTTGAAGCAGGAGGAAGTGAACAACTGCAATAAATAACAGTGGGTGAAGTAAGATAAGAACTGAGAATTACACACTGTGTTTTGCTCGGTGGAGATCAGTGCAGATTTTTGTTAGGAAAAGAATTGGTAGAGAACACATGAAACCTCAAGGACAGACAAGTCTTTCAAGCTTTTTTTTTTTCCTTTGAAAAGAAGAGAAATGGGTGAAACTGGATGGCAAAGGAAGTCAAGAGAGGCTCTTTTTCTTTAATAATGAGGAACTAAAACTCTGTTTATAGGCTCATAAGGAAGATCTAGTGAAAAGAAATAGAAATGTCTAAGAAAGAGAATGAAGGGAGGACTGTTGGTGTGACTTCCTTGAATACAAGGTAGAAGGAAGGGAGTGCGCTTGTGGCCAACTGTGTCAGGACCCAACCCATACGCCTCAGAACAGCCCACTCCTGTCCCTCAGGTAAACAACTTCCCTCCCTCCCGATTTTCACTTCTATGCCTGAAGGCTTTTATTCTGTAGAGCCCTGGAAGACCATCTATAGGATGGACTGGAAGGTCCAGGGAATTAACATCTCCTGAGAACAACCCTTAACCAAGGACCTTAAATATTTATGTATAAAATACTCATTTCCTTCATCCCTCAGGTGGATAGTACAAAAGTATGCATTTTATACTATTTCCTAGAAACTCCCCAGAGGACTAAGGGCTGTCAATCACTGTAGAATCTGGTTTGATAGTGTATAATTTACGGAACGCCTTCTCTGTCCTTCATCACTTCTTCAGTTTTAAATCGTATACCATACACTCTCCTCGTCTAAAACCCTCTTTCATTCAAACCATTGTCTCAGAGTCTGCTCCCGTTTAAACCCAGACTAGGGCAGGACTCTAGAGTACAATGCAGAATTTAGATTTGGCTAAAAGTAGAGAGTCATTCAATGCCACCAGAGAAGAATGAAGTATGTGGGCATAGGTGCCCTTTGACATATGGAGAAGTTGCCAGGAGCTTGTGTAAATACTGTTCGAATTGCTTACTACGATCTGAATGAAATTCAAAGCTCATCAGTTGGAATGAGGCTGATGGGAAGATTTTGGAGGTCGAGCAAAGGTACTAAATAGTTACCTAGGAGATGGGAAAAGTGTACTAGAGTAATGATTACCCAGGAGTATTAGGGAACTATGTGAGATTAGTGACTTTAAAATTAAAGTGAGACTTATTTGCAAAATTATTGTTCTGTTTCTTCAGTCATGTTCTGCTACGTGGGTGCAGGTGCAGAAAGGAAGTTGGATAGCCCTGGGTCAGACTGTAGCTCCCAAGTCCCCATACTTTCTTGGAAATATATTTAAGTCTAGTGTAATTGAAAAACTCTTTTCCCTAGGGTTCTACCCCACCATACATAAGAATGGATAGGAGGGCTCCAGAAGTTTGTATGTTTCTGGAGTAGTCCTCTCAAGCCATCCCAAGTGGTAGCTCTTTTCTTTCTCTCAATCCTAGTGTGACTAGACCTGGCTGTGTGGTATCTATCTTCCTTGAACCACATGGCAACTTCTATATGACTCTCCCTCCTTCCATAAGAATCCCAATCTTTGAATTTCATATCATCAAATTATATATATATTCCACTATCCTTCCTTGTTATTGTTAATCACAAATGCTTGGATTATTTCTTGAGTGTTTTTTTATTGGGGTATAATTGACATATAACATTATATTCATTTCAGGTGTACGGCATAATCATTTGATGTTTGAATACATGGAGAAATGATCTTAAGTATTTTAGTTCACTACTCCAGTCATAATATTTCTTGTTTTCAAAAGCCTTGGATTATTCTTGAATTTTAACTTCTGTTACTTTCTCTTTTTTGTTTGCAGGTAACCTTGTCTTCTGCTCTTAGCCACTTTCTCCTATGGCTACACCCTACATATTGTCATTACCAGTAACTTCCCTTCCACCTGAATCTCAACTTCAAAATATCTCATTCTCAGACAACATCCTTAATTCCCACCTCACTCCATCCGATACTCCTATTCCTGCAAATTATTCAGCACTGCAGGTGACACTGAAAATGATCAATCCTACCAAATTCTTTTTACTATCCATCACACTTTTTGTGTCATTGTTTCTTTTTTTATTCCACTGAAATCCTATGATTCTTTATTATATTCAACCCTTTATTTGCACCTTGAACCTTATTCTCCCTGGCAATTAGTCATGCTTACCTTACAGAATTAGTCAAGATAAAGCATACTAAAGAAATCCACAGATATTTTAATCAAAAAAACAAAGAACCCAATCAAAAAATTTCTCCAAAGAAGACATACAGATGGCCAAAAAACACATGAAAAGATGCTCAACATCACTAATCATTAGAGAAACGCAAATCAAAACTACAGTGAGGGGCTTCCCTGGTGGCGCAGTGGTTGAGAATCCGCCTGCCGATGCAGGAGACACGGGTTCGTGCCCTGGTCCGGGAAGATCCCACATGCCGTGGAGCAACTAAGCCCGTGAGCCATGGCCGCTAGGCCTGCGCGTCCGGAGCCTGTGCTCCGCAACGGGAGAGGCCACAACAGTGAGAGGCCCGCATACCGCAAAAAAAAAAAAAAAAAAAAAAAAAAAAAAAAAAAAAAACTACAATGAGGTATCACCTCACACCAGTCAGAATGGCCATCATCAAAACATCTACAAATAATAAATGCTGGAGAGGGTGCAGAGAAAAGGGAACTCTCCTGCACTGTTGGTGGGAATGTCAATTGTACAGCTGCTATGGAGAACAATATGGAGGTTCCTTAAAAACTAAAAATACAGCAATTTTTATGATCCAGCAATCACACTTCTAGGCATATATCTGGAGAAATCCATAATTCAAAATATACCTGCACCCCAATGTTCATTGCAGCACTATTTACAATAGCCAGGACATGGAAGCAACCTAAATGTCCAACGACAGAGGAATGGACAAAGAAGATGTGGTACATATATACAGTGGAACATTACTCAGCCATAAAAAGGAATGAAATGGTGCCATTTGCAGTGACATGGATGGACCTAGAGACTGCCATACAGAGTGAAATAAGTCAGAAAGAGAAAGACAAATATTGTATAATATCACTTATATGTGGAATCTAGAAAAATGGTACAGATGAACTTATTTGCAAAGCAGAAATAGAGACACAGATGTAGAAAACAATTTTTGGTTACCAAGGTGGGAAGGGAAGGTGGGATGAACTGGGAGATTGGGATTGACATATATGCACTACTATGTGTAAAACAGATAACTAATGAGAACCTACCATAAAGCACAGGGAAGTCTACTCAGTGCTCTGTGGTGACCTAGATGGGAAGGGAATCTAAAAAAGAGTGGATATATGTATACGTATAACTGATTCACTTTGCTGTACAGCAGAAACTAACACAACATTATAAAGTGACTATACGTCAATAAAAATTAATTTAAAAAATCCACAGATATTTTATGTGTAGGTTGATAAAGATAAAAATATAGAAAAGTAGCTTTCTCTATATTCACTTGACTACCTATATTTTTAGAAGTGATTGTGTGCATGCACTATCCTAAACACTGTGAAATGTAAGCAATTTAAGAGGCAGTCCTTCCAAGGAGAAGCTTGTCTTTGGTTTGTGCATGGGCATGGGTCACAGACCTACTTACAAAATTATTTTAATGACAATGTAAAATATGAACATTTGTATGCTAGTCTGTGTATATAAGAAATGACCTTATGAAAGTGTAGAGTTGGAGTAAAGATTATGAACACAGAATGTCATCAATATTTAAGAAGTAAGTAGAGGATGGGGAATATTTTCAGGAGGCTGAGAAAGTTTCATCAGAGAAAGAGGAGAAGAACAGTTGGCAAAGAATGGAAAAGAGAGAACAAAGCAGGGAACAGGTTTAAGAGTGAGAGAGTGTTAGATAGAGATGAAATAATGCAGGTAAGTAGAGAAGAATGTGCATGAAGTTTAATTTTGCAGTAAGAGATCATTGATGAGTTTTGCAGAACATTTTCTGTTGAAAGCTAACGGTGGAAGTAAAATTGCTTGGAATGATGAAAAAATGGAAAGAAATGCGATGGGCAAACATGAACTGTTTTATCAATATATTTGAGCACGAGGAGGAGGAGGACATATTTATGGGCAGGTAAAGGAGGATGAAGGACATTTTATGATTGGCGGGGATGTCGGCTCAACATCACCAAGTAGGAGACTCAGTGAAAAGTAAAAGATTAAAGTGTAAATGTTTTCTGCTTTGCTCATTCCCTGGAAACCACATGATGACACTTAGTCATTTAACGTTGCTAGGGATGGCACTGTTAGACAGCAAATATTTTTTTTTATACGCAGACAATCCTCCTTGAACACCACTTCTTCCACATTGCCAGTTTTAGGGTTTTTAATCTTCTCCAGGGAAAACACGTGTGTGATAGGCTGTCACAGTATTTCTAGATCTTGCCACTGCAAGATCCTTAAAGTATTATAATCACCACAAGGGAAAAGAGTAAGTAGAAACATACAATGTGCCTCAAAAATTGTATGTCTTATTCTCTGGGTGGAGTGGTGGGGTGGTAGATACACATACTTGGTTATTTGTAATGGCTCAGTCAGGTGAAAGATAAAGTTGAACATTTGTGTCCCAAAGGAGAAAAGTTTCACTGAAATGTCATAACTTCAATCATCTAGATTATAAAGGAGAGTATCAAAGCATTTCCTCACTTTAGAAGGAATTCCTAATCACATTTATACAATATAGAAATACTCATATAGCATAAGCAAACTGTATTTCTCTTCCTTCCCCACTCCAGGTTGTATGACAGAGATTTTTCTATTTTGAGATTAAAAAAATAAACCAATTTAGGTGATATTTGACTATTATTTAACATTACTTTTAGTAGAAAATTAAAAAGAGACTTGTCAAATAAAATCTGAGGTATACTAAAAACTCTTTGGACTGGTCTCTGTTTCTCTTTGTTATGGATGTCCACATCATGCTTTATATAATACCAAATTATTAAATAGGTCTTAGCAAAGAGAAGGGAATTATCCTGGTACTTTGGCCAAGTTTCTAAAAGTAACACTTAGTGTATGTCAGAGGCAAACAAAAATAATGTGAGAGGTCTTCCAAGTGAACTAACAGCATAACATTTTCGAAAAGTCTTCAGATGATTACTACTTTCTTTCTTTCTTTTTTTTCTTTTCATCAAATGTGTGACTCTGAGGAAGTCTCTTAAACTCTCAGAAGTGTCCATCCCCTCATATTAAAATGAGGACAATTACAATACCTATTTCTCAGACAGACTATGTATAAGATCACCAGCTCCTAGTAGGTATTTATAAATGTTTGCCGCTACCATATATTTCTGCCATCTTTTAAAATAATTTTATAGACCTTCCTCATATATAATACACACACATTATACATTTACAAGAAACAAAATAAAATGTTCGTTGGGCAAAGAAGAAAAGGAAAGTAACGTGTTGAAGAGCAGGAAGAACAATTTATAATCGTTTTCAGGTCTAAGAGCTTAACCTAAGAGAAGCTCAACTTCTTTCTTTCAGACTATTAGGGTTTCTATACAGACAAAAAAGAATGCTCTAATTTAGATCCTTAGCATCCTATCCTGTATTAGATCACTAATGCTGCAGTTTGCCAATTTAGCATTTTTATTTCATAGCTCCCTTGAATAATTAAAAAGTGAGACATTGAGGACATACAAACATTTCATTAATACACGTCCTGATAGCATCTCCCATTGCCAAGCAACATTTTTACACACCTACTACATTTCAGAGCTCATCATCTTCCGGAAGTTGTCTGCAATTATACTCAGCCACAATTTCAGCCACCGGGCACATAAATCTCAAAGTTTATTTAATAACCTAACATCATGCATATGCCTCTTTCATTTCATGAAGGTAAACCAAAAATTACTAAAGAAAAATAAACGTAAAGAAATAAATTAATATACTGAAAAAAAAATGTTACGAAGATGACAGGCAAATTTTCCCTTGGATTGGCGCAGAAGATGCAGAGAGAAAGCAGGTAAAAGGCGATGGAGAGAACGAACATTTATGGAACAACCACTAAATGCCAAGCTTTTTATGAAGGGCATTTCATTTTCGCATTGCCGTTTGGTGATAAGGTATCATTTTGCCCACTCCCCATTTAAAGATGTCAAACGTGGTGTTAGTGAGATTAAGTAGATCAAGGTGTTAACCTTTAAGTAGTGGACAGTCAAACCCCAAACTATCTGACCTTGGTGAATCTAGAGTACGATTTATTTTACTAAATTGCAAAGTGGCTGCAGAGGGCAATAATATGTCACTAATGTAGGACTTACAGATAGTATACACTCCCCAACTCGTACTGCTTTATTGTTGGGGGGAAAGCACGAATAAGTGGTCGGGAATAAATAGATTTCAGCAACACATTACTGAGAACAAATTATTGATTAGATTTTAATGGACCTAATGTTCATTCTTGTTTTTTTCACAGGAAACTTTGCATCACTTAGAAAACCACTCCTCTACTTATCACCATTTTGTAATTATTTTTTCTATCTTATGTGTCTTAGGATAAGGGATAGAATGTATGACGTCTTTATAAGTTTATATAACTTCAAACTTAGAGATAAATTAAGTATGTTAACATATTACAGATTACACCTTAATTACGTTTGACCAGGTGGATTATACTAAGACACAATTTTTCTGTAAAACAGTTTATAGTGATCTGTATTCTTAGGCTCTTCAAGCAATAATACTGTACGTGACAAGCGTCATAATAATTTCTCTGAGTGCAGGTTTACTTTTTGTTTTAAAATATGCTTCATTCCACTAATATAAGAGGGCTAAGAAATTCCAAGCCTGTAGTCAATAGAAACTACTGAAAGAAGGCCAAAGGAGTATTATTGTACTAGGTCTTTCATTACAGAACTCAGAATACCTGACAGAGTTAAATTCTACCTGAGATCCAATAAGTGTGATTGAAATCAGATCCACATTCAGTACAAACCAAGTGACATTTCTAAATATTTTTAAAGCCTTCGGAATGGGAAGAAAAATACAAGCAAAACAAAAATTTCAGCTTAACTTCGTTGGAAAAATATCAGGCTGATTTTAGACTTCTCATCTGCAATACAACATTCTGAAATGTAATGGAACAGCAGCTTCAAATACGAAGGGAAACAATTACACACCAAGCCTAAAAATTATCCAAGTGCGAGAGCCAATTAAAAGCATATTGGTCTTTAAAGAATTTAGATATCTATATCTATCTACCTATATCCAGTTGAAAGTAAATATTTAAATTATTTCAACAAAGTAAAACAGTAAAAGAGGTGGATGATACGGGAGACAAACCATGTTAAGTGATTATTATCCAGATGAAGCAAAGCAGTATTAACAAAAACCCGGTTTTCAGTAGAGCCACCTAAGCAAAGTATTTTAGTTACATGTGATAATGTATTGCAATTACTGTAAATAATAATCACACAATTATATTTAAATATTGGTCATTTATATTCAATTTTAGAATCAAGCTATTGTAAGACATTACTGAAGTGTACATAACTAACACAAAGTGAATAAAATTGAGAAGGCAAGACAACAATATACGTAACAAACTTTGTTAGTAAGAACGGATGAATTTTGGAAGAATAATCCCCTTGTCTTTCATATTATGTCTGCTAGGTAGCAAAATATTGACATAGTTCCCAAAATAGGAAATGTCAAAAAATTTAGAACACTCATTTTTTGGTAAAATAAAACTGCATGGTTCGAATTTTTAAATTGAGAACTCCTTAATATTTGGCAATTTTATCACCCATCAAACCCACTGAAGTAAAGAAATGTTATTATCACCTTTTATGTATTTTTTAATACTAAAAGTTAACAGGAGTTGAGTCCTTACTATAGACCAGGTACAGTTCTAAGAACTATACATGTATAAATTCATTCAATCTTGATAGCAGAACCTGAAATAGGTTCTATTATCATTCATATTTTGGAGATGAGGAAACTGAGGCACATGCAGGTATATTAACTTTGCTAACATTGCATTGATGCCATCTGAAAGCCAATGTTCTGAACACGGGCAGTTAATTCCAAAGCTCAGACCTCTAACCAAGATGTCATTGTCTGCTATTTATGGTAATACAATTTATAATTGTATGTAACTGGATAAAAGTAGAAGAAATTGCAATGAAATTGGCTAGAAAGAATAAACAAATGAGAGAAACAATGTGAACCTCCACAAATGGTAAGTGGAATCAGCTAGCACTGGTCAGTCATGTCATGGTGCTATAAATCGTCTTAGGATGTTCATTGAGAACTTGATAGTTGAGCAAAGAACTGAAGGAGATGGAGTTATTCGTATGATATCTGTGAGAAAATCTTTGTAGGCAGAAGCAAAAGCTGAAACATAGGCCTCTGCCTGGAGGATGAAACCTTCTTGACATGTCCATAAACACAGATGTAACTCTCTGCTTAGAGTGAGTGGATTTGGACTTTTATCATTAAAAAAAAAAAAAAAAAATAGTCCATTGCAGGGATTTGGAAAGAGTTGCGACATGACTTAGTCATTTATTTTTAAAAACACCAGTCTTGTCGAATGTTTTGAAGATAGAAGCATTCAGAGGCAAAGACCTCAGTAAGGAACTAATACATTAATCCGGATGAGGGAGGAAGGTAGCTCAGAGTTGGGAAACAGAGGTGAAATGTTTGAATTCCAGATATATTTGAAAGACAGCTATTAGGAATTGGCGGTGAATTGTACACGGGGTAAGATAAGAAATGTCTAATCAATGAGACCTCAAGGATTGTGGTCTCAGGGAGTTAAAGGATAGAGTTGCAACTTATTGACATGGGGAACTGGGTAAAGCACATTTGGAGAGGAAGAATGGAAGGTTGTTTTTTTTTTAATATAGGTAAACTCATAGATATTTATTTTGTATCTACATAGTAGGTGGCAGTAGATTAAAAAATCTAGAATAGAGGTAAACGTACTAATGTCATGTGTTTATCTCAGCACTCTCTGATATGTTTGAAGATGATTTGGCCTGAACTGAGATGATAGCAGTGGGAATAGAGAGAAAGGAGAAAATATTTGGAAGATATAATTGATGGGTCTTATGATTGATGCTAAGAGAAGGATGAAGGGTGGAAAAAGAAGTGGGGAATCATAAGTTGCATTTGTTTAAGAAACATTTTTATGAAAAGTTTGTAAATTATCACAAAATCCTTAGGGTGGGATCAAATGCTGTTGCTCTTATTATTATGGTTTTTTGTTTTTGTTTTCTTTTTTGGCCACGCCGTGCCACTTGTGGGATCTTACTTCCCGGACCAGGGATTGAACCCAGGCCCCTGGCAGTGGAAATGCTGACTCCTAACCACTGTACCACCAGGGAATTCCCTTATTTTGTTAATTTTGGCCCCAAAATAATTTTGGGAGCATAAGAAGTTCTGAGACTTTTGTATTGCCTTATAGGAGAGCATCTCTCACTTATGCTGCCTTCACAGAAAATTTACACTGCTTACTTGTTTTATAGTATTCTGAGAAAGGAAGTCAATCACGTCATGTTCCATAATACAGATACTTATATTTTTAACAATAGAATACAATATAATTTATAAAATGTTAAGATTAAGTTTTTTGATTTAAGCATGAGGAATACAAACACTGTCTTGTGCTTAACAATATTGAAAAAAAAAGAAAAATTAAATCTGTGCTACTTTATTTTCAGCATAACTTTTTATCATTGTGCTATGTAGAATGATATATTTTATAAAGTACTATATTTAGATCACTCAGTGTTTGTAGCCTTGTTTTACTTGCTCTGACACCCATTTTTCATGCTGATCTTTGTTTTGTATTTGCTACTGTTCTGAAGATTGCTTATTTTCAAACATTTCATTACTTAACAAAATTTGTTTTCTCACAGATGTATACCTTTTTTAAAGACAGAATTCAGGATTGCTATTTTTTTATGTTAATTAATGCTCTTTATTTTTACAAGGGTAATTTATGTTTGCTATAACAGCTATTTTAGTTTTTAACTGAATTCAAATATATTTTTATTGCTGCAAATTAAAAATAATCAATATTTATATTCTGCATCTTACATAGGAGATCACATGTGCTGTCAAGATTTTTGCTTTTCTGTGTTTGAAAGATTTACAAATATACACAATTTCCCCAGTAAGTGAAGAATGTAGGTTGTAATACTGAGATGGTGGGAAGGAGGTTCAGTCCAAGACAGGGTACTCTATCTAATGTTATGTCACTAGAAAATAAAACAATTTTTATATCTTTGGCATAAACGAACAGTAAGCTTAATGACCATTTTTATATTAACTCTCTTAATTCACTCAACAGTCCTATGAGGATGATAATATTAAATTTCCATTTAACGAATGAAGAATGGAGAAACTGGGTGATAGCCAATATTTCACAACTGGAAGTTGCAAGAGCCAGGATTCAACCCAGCACCCACGCAGGACACCACTGAGCAATTCTGCTTCACAGTAAAGGATGACAGTACCTGACCCAAGAAATGTGGTTTTTCCTCTGAACTGCATAAGCTTCTATAATGAAAGTTTATGACTGGTGTTTGAGCTTCTCAGAAGCCTTGATTACTAATGTCTATGTTCTTATTTTGTTTTATGATTGACAGTGAAATATCTGGCATCGACATAGGTGATTTATTAAATATATATTCATTTCATATTTTAAACATTTTTGCTTAGCACTTTGACTTTTATATCATACTGCAAACTGTTGCTATTTCTTACATATGATATCGAAATTTTCCTTTTTAAAACAGTAAGTTATGATTTTTGAGTCAGTTGTTATTATACCATTAATATACTATGTGTTGGTTTGTTGATGTGAAAAATATTTAACCTAATAATGTGTTGGGTAAAATTTATTTTCTCAGGTTCTTTTTATTTTTCCTGACATTAACTTAATATTTCATTATATCGAGCTTTTGTGTTGTAAATGGAGCAATACTTATGGTGGTTTTGGTAATCTTAAACACTTTGATATAAGTCAAAATGATTATTGTATAAATTAGAAGTGAAATGAGGATGATTTGTGTATAAAACACTAATGATATACAATTACTCCCACTCTCAACAGGCATGCTTTGCCTTTCAATACATTCATTCATCAGCAGGAATCATCTATGTCAGCACAACACTTCAGACCTTCAGTATTCAAGTAATTTATGATGCTTAGGATTACGTGCATGGGCAGACTATTTTTACAAGTTTTAAATAGATGCTTTTATATCAAAAATTTTTATAAAGACAGAGAACAAACATAAGTTCTTTATGGCCAAATTGTGTCTCACTGTATGAATTTCTGCAAGCTCAAGCATATTGAGTGTATTTCTCTCTGAATTTCTATTTCACAACTTATAAATGTGTATCTGTCACCTTCAAAGACTGCAGTTGCATTGCATATTTTATTTTTTTAAATTTTATCATTTTTAAATAGTTTTGTTTCTTTTGCTCTAACCGAATTGACAATGCCACTATTTTTTCAGACCAGAATCATCCTGGGATCTACCCTAGGAGCTTCTTGGTTAGGGAGTCCGGGAGGTCTTCAGTGGCCTGGTTCACCAGGAACTTGCAGGAGACTAGGAATCAACTCCCTTTATTTATGTATGTATTATTTTTTTATACATTTATTTATTTATTTATGGCTGCATTGGGTCTTCATTGCTGCGTGTGGGCTTTCTCTAGTTGTTACGAGCAGGGGCTACTCTCGGTTGTGGTGCACAGGTTTCTCATTGTGGTGGCTTCTCTTGTTGCGGAGCATGGGCTCTAGGTGTGCGGGTTTCAGTAGTTGTGGCATGCGGGCTCAGTAGTTGCGGCTCGCGAGCTCTAGAGCACAAGCTCAGTAGATGTGGTGCACGGGCTTAGTTGCTCCGTGGCATGTGGGACCTTCCTGGACCAGGGATCAAACCCATGGCAGGCAGATTCTTAACCACTGTGCCACCAGGGAAGTCCCAGCATTGTACATTTTAAAAAGCTGACTTTTATCATAACCTATTTGTGAAAATGTTTTGCATGAATTTTCAGGATAATAACTCTATTAAAAATAGGTTGCAAGAATTTTCCTTGTGGGGAATCACTGTGCCAGATTTACTTTTCTGACTGAATTGTAGGCTCTGCTAGGAAAATGGGTTATACTTAACCTGTATCTTCTGTTCTGTGCCGAATGTACAGCATGTAGATGTAAACTGTCCTTAGATTAAACCTGTGAAATGCTATCCTAAAATGGAAAAATTTGCATATCTACAGAGGACTATAATGTAATAACACACTATGTAAGTAAACCAGGAAAGTTAAGGTAATATTTATGTTATAGTTAAACAAAAAGCTTTACAAAGTTACAATCTTACTCATCTCTAAAATATAAGATTTGAGCTCAAATGATTTTAAACTATTTTCCAGCTGTAATATCCTATGATTCCTAAAGAATTAATAAGTTTATAGAAAACCTATTTGCTTCTTAGGAAGCACTCACCCTGCCTTATAAACTGTTTCACCAAAAAAAATTTTTTTAAAGTAAGTGATGATAGAATGTTTCCAATAACATGCTTAGCAATATTGGTCTCATTTAAGCATAACTGCAGCATAATGATAAAAGGCTTTCTGTCATAAAGAGGGAGAGAGATTGTAATAAAATAAAAACTCCAAAGCTTTTATGCAATGTCTACATAAAAATAAGAGTAACAAATAACATACTGTATGGAAATGTTTTAGATTTCTGTCATCTATTCAGTATTATAAGCTTTTTATACATTAGTCTGGTAAAAATATAAAGAAACACACATGCAAACATGAAAAACCATTTATGCAGGCTTTACATATAAATTTGACTTCTACTAATATGCAGTCAGAGGCAAATGTCTGTGTGTGTGTGTGCATTTTTTGACTCTAACAGGTGCAGCATACCTTTTGAATTAGAATGGTTTGTTCAATAAATTCAAAAGCCTGTGAAATGACTGGTAAATAGAAAGAAACTAAATTTCTTTGTCCATCTTACATAGCATTGGAGGACAGCAGATGCGGAGGGTATAGTATTGGGTTAAGGACAAGTTATTGTAACAGAGAAGATTGTTTTTTGTGTTAAAAGCATCAGGATGAAAAAAAAAAAAAGCATCAGGATGTGTATAGGAGGATCTCGGGAGATACCTGTGTGTATGAAAAAACAATGGCAGGGGCTTCCCTGGTGGCGCAGTGGTTGAGAATCCGCCTGCCGATGCAGGGCACACGGGTTCGTGTCCCGGTCCGGGAGGATCCCACATGCCGCGGAGCGGCTGGGCCCGTGAGCCATGGCCGCTGAGCCTGCGCGTCCGGAGCCTGTGCTCCGCAACGGGAGAGGCCACAACAGTGAGAGGCCCGCGTACCACAAAAAAAAAAAAAAAAAAAACAAAACAAAACAAAAAAAAAACAATGGCAATACCAGGACCACAAGTAAACCCTAGGAATGAGACAGGGCTCCCCTTTTTTGTGACTTTAATTTTATACCGAGGATATAATTAAATCATCTAGTACCCCTTACACTTTTAAAATTAATTGTTGTATTTAATGTCATATTTTCAGATATTTCCAATTGAAAAGTTTTATTAAAAAAATTTAGATTTAATAAATATATTATTATAGTTCAGTTTCTTTTCCCTTTAAAAATTCCCTTTTTTTATATTGTCCCCACATGGCTAAATAAAACATGGAAGAACATAAACTTATAGATCAACTTACACAATATGGCCCCAAACCATTTAGTAAACACTTATATGCATGAAGCTCTGTCAGGCCGTGTAGTAAGCAAAGATGATATGAACACTGCCTTCTACATGTTTTTCCAGAAAAGCTCTCAAATGCTCATAAAATTAGTATAATTTGTTTGCAGATAACTTTAAATATATGTGGATTTTCAGAATTGTTTATTTAGAGAAGAAAGAGTAAAAATGTGGATAGTTTAGAAATACAATTAGTGTTCCCATGTATGGACATTTATTGGTACAGGGGCACATATGACTCTTAAATGTGTTTATTATCTAAATATGTGACATATTCTGAAGTAACTATGATTTTAAACAAAATGACATCCCTGAATATGGAAGATTCCTTAGTTTAAGAAACCCCTAGTACCTAGGGATATATTATTTTTGTATAAAATATTTGACATTTTATATGCAAATAATTGCATATTTAGCACATCTCACTTTACCTCATGTAACCACTATCTTTATAAAAGCTGACAAATAAGTAAAACTTGATGAGTACGGATGCCAAAACCTGTATATTAGAATTCACTCTTGGAAGGTGGCAGAAAATGAACCAACAAGAAAGCAAAGTCATGACACGGTAATCAAACAGGTAACAGTAAGGTTTACAATCCATAGTAAAATTTGGAAAAGCTGAGGATCACAGTGTATAGTGTTCAATAAATTACACATCACACTCCGCCATTATTTTACTCTCCTCTATATTAAAAATTTTTTTAAGTAATGTTGGTTTTATCATTATAAATGGGGAAAATGTGGTTATTGTAGGAAATCAATGTAGAGAAATGAAAAAGTTCCCTAGAAGCATTGTCATAAACGTATATACATTAAATAATAAACTTTTATTTTAAAAACCCTGAATTTATTTTCCTGAGGACACTGGTGTACTATGTCTAAACCAGAATTGTTGAATGATGTAGGTTCAAAAACTATTAATGACCTTACAGGATAAACAAGTTAAAGATATTTATGAAATGAAAGTCTTAATATCTTGTTGCTAATTGTTAATAACATAAGGTGAACTATATAAAATGTGTTGTGGTTAATATAATAGAATTTTGGTGATCAACACATTTTAATGTTTAGAATTCTTCCCAGGAAATTACATGAGTGTGGCATCTCTACTGTTAGAGCAATTAATCCCCAAATTTATATATACTGCATGACATGAATAGGTTATAAGGAATAAAAGCATCAATACAAAGATATTACCTGACATAAACATTTCTAATGTGAGACATCTTCCATGCCATTGATTTTTTTTTTTTTTAAATCAAGCCATGCAAGAAACTTCTAGAAGTAGGCCACCATCTAAGCACAAGGAGAACTGTATATACTAGAGCTTTAACCAGCACAGCACTTCATTCAAGAAGACTGCTTCAAGACTTCACTTAAAATTATCAGGGGCACATTATCTGGGTAGAACAACAAGAAGCAATTATTGGTTTAATTAGCCGGCATTCACCATATTGCCCTCTTTCTCTTTGTTCGATTGCCAGGCAATTTTCTACAATCATTAAGCAAGGGAACTATAATTCCACAATGAGCTAATCTACAGCTCCTTCTTATCACACTGGAATATTTTAAAGTTATTTATGGCTGTCCTCAATAAGAACTAAGCCCACTGGACAGAAAACACTTCGGGCTTTAAAAATTCAATATTCATTGACATATTCTAAATCTTGATTATATTTAATGTTACTATGTTTTATTTGGATAAATATTTGCCATGAAATTAGGTTAAGACTATTTGATTGAAAGGGACCATATATGATCTCTTTTACACTGTGTTAAAATTCTGCAAGTAATTGATATATCGTTTGCAAGTATGCAAAGAGTGAAAATGTGGAACTAAATTTTAAAAAGTGAAGCAATTTGAACATATAACTTACTGTGAACACAAAAGAGACAAATGGACTTATTCTAAGATGTTTTCATCAGTCCAACTCTTGCAGATGGTCAAGTGAGATTATTTACTCACAATGTTAACCATTGGTTTAGGTGAATTCCTCTAGTCTGGCATTAGAAAACAAGAGTAAGTTAAAAGGCATAAAATTGTTTCCTCTGTGAGGCTATAGTTAACACACGTGTCTCTGTGGTACAAGAATACCCAGTGGAGGATTTAGAAGCAGTAAAAATGATGTCCTATATGAAATGATTCATAAAGCAGGGACTGGGCCAAGAATTGCACTGCAGCTAATTCCCTGGGTGAAAAGGGGTCCGGGCATCCATTTCGCCAGTGCTTTAATTCTTGTCTCACTGTGCCTCAAGGTCTATAAATGTTTTTTTACAAAGTTCTCCAACACGTAGAGATAATACTCAAAAGGTAACTACTGTCAATCAATAGAATCCCATTGTGTTATAGGAGCATACATTTTGCTACAGCCATTGACCTTCAGGCTGAAATGTTCTAGTTTGAGGACCAGTTCTATATCCCGGTAAGTTTCTCCTCTCCTGCCCCAAGCTAAGGAGCATGTCTCTACCAAGTTCTCTCACTACCCAGTCCACACTTTACTCCTGTCTCGGGCACCACAGCTCTGATCCTACTAATCCTCCTGAAAGCTCAAATCATAGCCTATCTTGCTCACACGATGCTTTAGATTTCTATCATCTGTTACAGTGGTAATGAGCAACATATTTAGATTTGCTTTTTTTTTTTTTTTTTTTTTTTTTTTTTTTTTACTTTTAAACAAAAATAGAAAAAAGAAGCAGTAAAAGTGATCAGGGTGTAAAAACAAATATACTTTCCCAAAGAAATTGGTTTTTGTTACAATGAATTATGTGATACCCAAATATGAGCCGATGAGTACAATTTAGTAACTCTAGTGTTGTCAGTTCCTACCAAGTAGTTGGCAATTGTATATCTATGTGGTGTGTGTTTTACATTTTTAATTACTGAATAACACACAAATTATTTTTGTTGTAAGAGATTCAAATAATGTGGAAATACAGCAAGATAAATGTGAAAGTTCCCTTTCTAACGGCTTTCCTTCCACTGCCTTCTCTCTTCCCCAGGGATAACTGCTGCGAACTCTTGTAACTGCGCGTTCTTTTAATCCTGTTTCAATGTGTTTATTACAGATAACAACAACAACAAAAATCAATGCCCATTTATAAGAGGTTTACATAAAAGGCACTATACATATTTATCTGTGACTTTTTTAATGTTTGCTTTGGAGATCTCTCTAAATCTGTTCGTTTATATCTAGCCAACTGTTTTAAATTGTAAAATAGCATTCTATAGATTAGATTTTATAACTATAGCCTAAATGGGATATAATTTATTCCAACTCTCCCATATGACAAACATTTGGGTTGTTTTCACAGCTGCACTGAGCATACTTATACCTAATTTTTAGACACAAGTGTAATAAATTATTTAAGGAATCTTACTTAGTACTTAGAAACAGCTTCAAAGTTGCTCAGCGTTACATATATATTTTACAATATTTTTCCTTTAAATCCTAATTTGTAGTATTATTAGAATATAATTTGGATTTCATATTGAAACTATTTGGCATTAATTAACATTAATCAATTTTTAAATGCTTGAAAAAACTGTGTTTTCTGTTTGCTGAGTAATACATAATATATGGGGTTGGGCTTGTTAATTATGAACACATAGATTTTAAATTATTCACATATTTTATGTTCTTATTCACTTTCAGTCCACAAAATATTTTTGAGGCAGCTTAAAAAATAAACCACTATGGTGTTAGATTTATTAAACTTTGGCTGTATTCTGAAAGATTTATTTTATCACTGTATTACCACTTATCATTTTTACTTTGAGGTGTGGCACTTTGAAACAGTATATGGCACTTCGTTTGTTTTAATCTTAAGAATTTTGGTTACTAATGAGCTAAGACGTTTTTGTGCTCCTACCAAAGTATTTCACATTTTCTATTTGTCACAGTTTCTTGACCTCTACCTCTCCCTCTTCATTTATTCCCCCCTTTCTTTCTTCCTTCTTTGTTCTTTCACTCTGTCAAGATAGAATGGATTTTCTTGTTTTCTTGGTTCCCATCTTCATTGATTCAGTAGTTGTATATCTTACTTGTGATCCTCTAATTGTCATCCTCAAATTTTTATTTCTCACATTTGGAAAAAAAACAGGTTGGCATTTGGTGTTAATATGTATCACTGAGAATTAAATAAGATCTTTGAAGATATTTATAAGTTTCCTTCTTTTTCCAGGCTTACAAAGAAATCTTTACCTAACTCCTATTCCTTTGTTAATTTACCCTTCACAAGTTCAGATTCTTCTCTGTAATATGGGCATAATTTTACCTCTATTATAGGATTATTATACCAATTGAGATAGTAGGTAGTTATGCCTGTGTTAATCACTTGAAACATGACAGATGGCTAGCCAGTGACATTTCTCTTATCCCCATTTCTTTTTTTAAATCATTGTATGTATTTTGTGATTAGAGAGTTATGGACATCATTGCTTTTTTAATGGTGTATAATATTTGTACGCTAAAGCTGAGCTTTACTGTTCAAACCAAGTCATTTCAATCTCTCTCTCTCTGCTGTACAGGATCATAAGGCCATGTAAAGGAAATAGGATTATGATACACCTTTGATCTTTTATAAGGGTAACACCAAATTATGAAGTTATTTAAAGATGATATCAGCTAATTTGTGTATAAACACATAGTACACAGTATATACTTGAAAAATATTTAGTAATATTTTTATTATTATTTGAAATTTTGTTGTATCACATGCTTCGGTCAGATTTCTGAGATTAGAGATTAGCAAATATATGATAATAATTCCTACTTCATGCTCTGACACTATAAAGTGTTAAAAGTATATAAAGGAAGAATTATGAAGATAATCAAGACAAAAAAGGCACAGTTCATATTCCAGATATGATGTCCCTCTTAACCAATCAAGGAACAAAATATAAGAATGGGAGAAAGAAAAGAGACAGCCAAGTCAGGAGAGGTATGGGATAAAAAGAGCAGACATACCCCTTTCAGCTAGACAACTGGATTTCCTTTATCGTATTTCCATGTGTGCTACATGACAAAATGATATCCTGGAGTGGAGTTTTGCTGCTCAGTAGAGCTGGAGATGAAGGCACCCCATGGGGCCAGTGTTCAGGGGGCTGTAAAGTTTTTGCATTGGAGAGAGATAGCTTCCACAAGCAGCATGCAGAGAGTAAAACAGAACAAATCTCCCAAATGAGAGGGCTGGCTTGAGAACAGGACATTCTAGCCAGCATTACATATGGATACAAATATGGTTAAAACGTAACATCTTAAATCACTATGGCCTGGGGACCTTAAAGTTAGTACACATAAATGAGAACTTTTCAAAATTATTATGTCTTCATTGAACGTATTTTCATTGCAATGTCCATATTTGAAAATGTCTTTTTTCCATTTTTAACTCTTTCACGTTGATCATTTTGTTGTGCATTTATTTATCAACTGGGTGCCAAGTATAGCACTGCACACTACGGGGAATCCCCTATTTTTCAGCTCCTATAGATACATGAACTCGAAAGCTTTTCTGGGCCTCAATTTTTCTTCTTTTCAACAGGTAGAACAGGTCTTAAGGGTTACAGTGAAAATAAATGATTTGTCCAGTAGCATGCCTGGCACATATTTGGTTCATAATCAATCATAATTTCTGCATTCCCCGCTTAAAACTAGAATCTAATTAGTCACAACAATATGCACACTAAGCATGATCAGGCAGTTGCCATTAAGTATGTGCACACTTGCAATTATTTTATGGTCCTAGTGACATATGTCTATCTTGGCATTGGACCGACCTGCATTTTCCTGATGCAGTCATCCTATCCTACACCAGTCCTGGTGCAACACGCTGACAGCATATCCCACCCACAGACTCAGCACTTCAGATTGCCAACTGCCAGCAACAGCACTTTGTGTCTGGGCTCTCTTGCCTCTAGATCCAACTTTAGCCCTGGCACAGCAGACTATACATGCTGTAGAATTAACACCTCCCCCCTACACTCTCAGACAGAACCGACCGGGTTGGTGTATAAGGACGCCCGCCCTTTCACCCGTCAGATGAGATAATTCTGACATGTGTTTCCTCCTTTGTCTCCAGGAACGTCTCCAGTGAGACTGGACTCCAGTGGTCCCCACTGGCACCCAGCTGGATAATGTAGCCATCTCATTTCCCCATTCCTCTCTTTTCACCTCTCAAATAAACTGCTTGCATTGAGTTTAGTCTTGGGGACTGCTTCTGGAGAAAAATATACTCTCTCAGTGAAGGCCAGTGACGGCAAAGCCAGACTTTGTATTAAAATTCCAATTGCTGTCAAGGGTTTCAATTGCCCGATTATTTCAACATCAAGGCTTTTCTTGAGGCGTATTTAGGTCCCTCTTAAACTGGTCACCTGTCCTGCTTATTTTCAAAGGGTATGACTCTGCCTGGGAGCAGCCCCAAACAGAGGAGTCCGATTACACAATTTAGGGCTCATTAAGACAAGTCGGGTGGTGGCAGCCTGTGGTCTCAGTGTGATTTAGAGCTAGTCAGGTGACGCTGATAGTGAGGCGTGTGCACAGCGTGTGTGACAGACTTGGCGTTGTACGGTACTCTCGTGCAGCTGGTTCTTTACTCCTGACGGCTTCAAAGGGGCAGCAGCCATGTGTCCTTTGGCCTCTCACCTGCATCACATCGGCACTCAGCTGAGCACTTCCCTGTTGCGTATACCGTCCATTACTGACTACCAAGGTCCTTCAAAGAGTCTCAGGAAAGGAAGGGTGCCTCCTGCGCCTCTCTGAGTGCCTGTGGTTGCCATTTGGCCTGTGTGTGTTGGATATTGGACATTGCAGGAAGTCTTTCATCTTCACATATTTCTGTTGGAGGAGAAATAGGCACCAGCCTTTCTTTTCCCCTCTAGAGAAAACAATTCTGAAGGACACACGTATCCTTTCTACTTTCAAAGCCAATTCCAAGAGAAGGATGGGGCAGGTGCAGGGTAAGAGAGAGCTGGTCACTAATTCAGCTCTCTCTGTAACTGACTCCTATCCACCTCTGAATCTTGGTTTTTCTAACGTAGCCAAGTTTGTGTGGATTGTCGTTTACAGCACACTGGTATACAGCCCCTTAGAAACGCAGGCAATGCAATGTCTAACTTAGAAGATTAGAATGTAAGGTGAAGGGCATTCTTATCCTGAGATGTGGAAAACCGGTTATTTTGGAAACCACCTGAAATCGTTTTGATGAAATGATATACATGCATACTTATCTATATGTTGTATATATATATATATATATATATATATATATATAGCATATATTATTTAGTATATATACATATAGTATATACTTGTATGAAGTCAGCTACAAACAAAAGCCAATATATAGTAATATACACAAGATGTCAGTGAGGTTTATTGATTATGGAAGCGAGCAGAGGGAGATCAGGGACAAGAAGTTACTTGTTGCCTGTGGATACCTTGTTTAAACAGCACCCATCGTGCTTTGCAAGAGCTCATCCTTGCCCTTCCCGCCCCGCTCACCTTCTGCCATCCTCCCGCTTGAATTACCCTCTCCAGCCGTGCTCTTCTTTCTCTGTTCTTTCTGACCTTGAGAAGAGCTGAATTCCTTCTGCCTTTGTCCTTATTCCCTATGAAAGATTTCGAATTTGCTATTGTGTCTACTTGTAATTCTCTTCCGAGATGTCTAAGTAACATTTCAATGGTCTTCTTTTCCTCATCCATTTAATCTGCTTAAATATTGAAGTGCTGACAGTAACATTTCACTGTTTATTTCATTGCACCCATAATGGCCAAATGTTATGCATGTATTGGTTTATTATTTTTATTTTCGCATGAGATTACAACTTCTACTTGCTGAATTCCTAGTGTCTAGACTAGCGTTTGACACATAATGGAGTTCAGTAAATATCTGAAAAAGGAAAAAAGTATAAGCGAAGGAAACGAGCTAAAAGTCTTGTTAGAATTAGTTTTTGCCCTGCCTAATTTTTTTGTTCATTAGAACCATGCAAGGTTACCATCATTTTGTTTTATGTGTCACTATAAGCAAGTATTATACAAAAAGATTGAGCTTGAACAGGTTAACTCTCTTATGTAAACACATAATAAAAGCAACATAATTTATGTATTTTAAATAAAAATGTACATGGGAATTTAACCTTTTCACTAGGGCTAGTATGAAAATAAAACTTAATTCAAAATCTTATTGCTGATAAACAGTTGATCACCAAAATCACAGTATTTTGTAATGATTTTGAAATGAGATGCCTGTAAAAATACAAATCTTTATCTCCCCAAACATCTAAATAACCAATTCTTATTAAATAAAGTTAATTCCCCTGAACATATAAATTCAGTTACAATGTTAAGCCCTGAGAAAAATAAGTTTGCTTAATTTTCTGGGTTACTAAAGTAAAACTAATTTGTTGAAATTAAGCCAACTCTAGCTTTAAGCATTTCATGCTACTACTCAGAAAATAACTAAATGTAATGAATTTTACTTGAACAACTTATTATATGTGAAGCAATTTGGACTGAGTCTAAATTTTCGAGGAATAGAAGTAAATTTTACTCTTTGTCCTTCAAATCTGTATAATTTCAAGGTGGACGACAAAAGCACTGAATTGCTTTAGTATTTATTCATTTTTGTCACGTACCGAGAGGAAACATTTATCATACAAAGCTTAGGGATGAGTAAATATATCTCTGGATGTAAAAAAGGTAAATATAATGATTTCCTGGAAACTAGCATTCTTCTCATTCATTCATTCTTCATTCATTCCACAGATGTTTTTTAGACACCATTAATATCTGACACTCTTCTAGGGCCTGCGACACAATAGTGAACAGAAGAGACAAAAATCTCTCATGAAACTCACAGTTTAGAGGGGAAATCAAACAAATTTGTAGTGTTAGAAGAGATAAACACTACAGAGAGAAACTGTAAAACAAGGAAGAGATGTATGACTTGTTGCGAAGATGAAATTGTGGCAAAGGTAATTCGGCAGGTGCAGAACACATGAAATGATCAAACTTTCAGATTACGCTGATCTACGGTACAACTGAAAATTCAAATCATTGATAATATACTAGAATATCTCTCAGATCAAGTGAATAGATAGAAATGACAGTTGCCTTTCAAGGTTCCTAAGTGCAAGACAATACAGTTAGAGACAACACTTCATATAATAATTTCATGACTGTGGCTTCTGTCTATTTATAATTTAACATCAGGGATTCAGAATATGAGACTTTTATAAGAATGACGTATCTCCCCAACCCAGGGCAACCCTCCCAGAAGACATTTTATGGGATGCTAATATCTCAGGACTCTACAGAGGCTTTGTGATGAAAATAGTCTATGTAATCAATAATTATTTTTTATAATTTACATATATGCTAGAAAAATATTTTTTAAATTGATATTTATTAAACAGGTGCAAATATGTTTTAAAAATTTGCTACATTTAAATTGCTGCTGATTACCAAGTAGCTATCATATGCTAAGTGACCTATTCAGTAATCAGCTTGAACTGTTATGGACTTTATCTAAAAAAAAATCAATATACTATTTTAATTATTCAGTCTGGGATGTACTAAACAGTACTGGGTTATATAAATTATATTTTGATAATTCCTTGCACCAACTGTAAAAAGTTCTTCTGTTTGTTTTAAGTCGTAGCTTTTAGAACCTCCTTTTGGTTATCTTGAAGGTTCTATTAATGCAGTACAATTTGAAAGGGACCAAATTGCACAAAAATAATGGCGTTCAAAAGGAAAGCCACTAAATATTAAGTATAAAATTTGATTCTAGCTAATAAGTCATTTTTTATAAGAAATATCCCTGTATTTTTAATTGGTATACACCAAGAAAAAGATACGGAGATAGAAAAAGCACTAAAATGATGAGGAGGTGAAAACTGAAGGCTTGAAGAAAGGTTAAAAAAACAGACTTTAACTATTGTGGTTCAAATGAACCCGGACTCCATTTTCTCCATTAACTTCTATCAACTAATCACTAAGTATGTACACGCATTCTCCAGAGTTTCTTTCCCTAGACCTTATTTATACAAGTTAATGATTACTTTGAGTTGCAAACTTATGGCTGACTAAACAAGGCACGGGTACAAAGCTAGAAGATGCATCAGTTTATATACCTGCATATGGCCAAGAATATTAGAAGCCTTGAAGGATGTTCCTCTCTTGTCCTCTACCACATGTTTTTTCTAGAAAAGGTCTTTTTTTCCCTGCAGTATTATAAGGACAGGAGTTACAAGTGTATAGAAGTTGATATAGAAAATCTATATATACATAGTTCTAGAACTTTAATGCAGATATAAATTCATGATAATATTTCAGAGTAAAAATGTTTAAATTTGTACAAAACTTATAATTGGGGAAGTGGTTACACATAGAATATTTTCTTTAATCTTCATAAAACCCTTTGCTATTAAAAGATTTGCTGTAGGTTACAGAACTAATAAATGGAAAAGAGTGACGAATTCTTGGTCCATCTCGACATGCTCGTCTTGAGTCTTTCACCTATTCTTCCAATTAGCTTGCAAACTTCTGACCCTGGTGCCTGAAGCCCCAACCATGCCACGCACTAAGATGATCAAAATAAAGCCTCTTAGAGTTGGTTGTCCTTATTTATGACTGTGTCCTTTGCATGGAAATCTCTATGATTAGAAAAGAACTACTTAATTAAAATTTTTGGTGATGTATCACATTTCCTATTATATAAGAATAAATGAAAGTCATTTAATCATAAATCATAAAACCTCAGGGTTTGATAGACATAAAGGTCAACTCATCCAATCATCCAGTAAGACTTAAGACATATGTGCAAGTAAATCCAAGTTATATTAACAAACCTGCCCTTTTGTTTAAGAAATAGCATGCTTTTATTTGACAAGAAACTGTTTAACCTTTACCAGAAGAAGTAGATGGCTTAAATTTTTTTTCATAAATTAAATTAATATTGCTCCAGGAAGAAAGATTAGTATTTAAAAGTAATATATAAAATGAAATATTTATCATTTATTTATTATATTTGAGAAACTGTCAGCAGTTGGACTCTCGTATACGCATGCAAAATTCGCTCTTGCCTTTCCCCTGACATTTGCTCTTTAGATGTCAGAGTAAGGTCCGAGCCCACTGTGGAATTTAGACATGGCATCAACAAACTGGCAAAGTATGTAAAACATATACTAAGTCTCTCTTGTCAGTTTGCTTGCATTTTATTTCCCCATCAGCATACTTCAGGCTGTACAATCTTTTGAGACTTGTTTTGCCTCTTGATCTAACTCACCCTGTTTGTTCATCTTCCTTAAGACATTAACCATCACACCTTCCCTTAACTTTCAAAACCAGCCACTTCCTAATTTAATAAGCTAATCTGTGGTCCCCTGTTAAATGGAAGAATAGTTCACTATCCTTTCCTCCTCCAAGTTAACTTATATAACTTTAAAAGTCAGTTTCTGCATTTTTTTTAATTAAAAAAAAATGCTCAAAAATTTATCTGGTGAGGAGGCAGGTAACGCTTTTAGGCCTCTCATATCACAAAGGTAACTTTCCTCTACTTCTTTCTTGTCATAATTCCAACATAGGTTTTATCAGGACATATAGTCCATGAAGTAAAAGAAAATTAGGTAAACTGTGATTAGGACAGATGCTTAAATACTTCTTAGTTCTGCTTCTTTCCATGAAAGCAGAAAGCAGAACTTCTTTTCTTGATAAAAGATTCAAAATAACAAGTCCTATCCATCCTAATCTTAGGGCTGTTTTTGTTGTTGTTGTTTTTATTACTGATGTGTGAAAACTTTTTTAGATTAATTGTGGCATTTCATAATTACTTGGGTGCTGTATCAAATATCATTTTGAAAATATTTTGAAAGTTTGCTTTGTACTACATCTCATCCATTTCAGTGATGCTGTTAGCTCTGAAAGTCACTAGCTTTTTATTGTGATCATTTGATTCATTCCAGAAGTTTGGGTATTTTTCAATGTGATTTAAGTTTATATTAACATGATATAATGACATTTTTTATTCAGTTTATAAAGTAGACTTTGCCAAATACACTGACTTGGATTTAATTTATTATATTTCTGATTAGAAAGGTTTTATGTTCAATGCATAATTTTGTATGAATTAGTGGATGATGATTTAAGTTTTGTAAAGACTTTGTTAAATTTATTGTGTATAGGCCTTAATTCAATATTTGATATAGAAAGTAATAGAGATTTCGGTAGTTAACATATTCATGAGAGTAGACATTCATGAATGGATAACTGATGTGTATATCTCAGTAATAACAATTGCATTAGATAGAAAATCACTTTCAGAGAAAATAACCACTTTATATTATACCTTACATTACAAATACATTTTGATATCTTCACAATATTTATTGCAGAACTTTGCATATAATGGGGACCTCAGAGATTTGGTTCAATCTGAAGTATAATGTTTTGTCCCTCATATATCATTTTTTAAAAGTCTAAGAAAGGTCCTTGATAGCAACTAAGGATTTTTTCAGAACAATCTATATTAGCTATTCTGTCATTTTGGCAAAGACCAAGAATTACCTTTATAAAGGAACTGATCTTAAAATAAGTAATAATCCAGCCATCATTGTTGAGATTTCTAATTACATATACTCTGATTTTGAAATTCCTTGACACATTCTTCTCTGCCTTCAATCAGATCAAAAAGTCTGTATGTTTCATCTTCTGCCAGATTCTTTGATAAAATTTGACACCTACGCCAATCATATGACTACAGAATCTGACTATTGTTAGAAAAATAGCGATACAGGTATTAAAATACTCAAACTTTTTCCCCAATTCTAGCTGAAGTCTGAGTTCTTGGTAGCACATCTAAATCCTAGAAAATATAGGTTAAATGAGGAAATTCATTAATGAATTAGTAGATGTATGATGGAATATAACATATGAGGTAGTCTTTGGAAATATTGTTTTGACTATCATAGGAATCCTAATTCATTAGAACATATTCAAATAAAATAAAATGGTAATGCAGATTTCAGAAGAAGCTTTATGACTGTATCAGCCAGGGTTCAACCAGAGAATCGAGGCAGTAAAATTTTAATGTTATCTGGGGTTCTGCATCTGCGGATTCAACCCATTTGCAGACGCTGTAGTACTGTAGTATTTACTGAAAAAAATCTGCGTATAAGTGGACCCACACAGTTCAATCCTGTTGTTCAAGGATCAACTGTATGTAGATTTATTATAAGAAACTGACTTATGCAATTGTGGGGCTGGCTAAGCAAGTCAGATATTTATAGGGCAGCATATCATGAAGGGAAGATGGTTTGCATAGCTGATCATGCTGTCTACAGATAAAAACAGTTTTACTCATTTGTTTCCAACCTGGTTGATATTATTTATTTATTTCATTTTATTGCCTGATTGCAATGACTAGAACCTCAGTACAATGTTTAATAGAAGTCATGAAAGTGGACATCTTCATCTTGTTTCTGACCTTAGGGGGAAATAATTCAATTCTTGCCTTTCAGTTGGATGTTAGCTATAGGTTTTTTTCCTAACTGCTCTTAGTCAGGCACTTTAAGAAGTATCTTTTGCTTTTCATGTTGATGAGAGTTTTTTTGTTTTTTAATCTGAAATGGATGTTGAATTTTGTTGAATGTCTTTTAACAAATGAAAAGATCATATATATATATATATATTAGTTTGTTAATACAATTTACAATTAATAATTGCATGGTAATAATAATTTTATTTTAAAATAGCAAGCTTCATTTTTGGGAGAATACACACTTGGTTAGTCTCTTTTTTTTCCCCTAGAAAACTTCTAGGAGAAAATATAAGAAACTATTTTCATGAGCTTGGTGGATTAGGCAAAGATCTATTACGCAGAACACAAAAAAGCATCAAACATCTTGCCATTTGCAACAGCATGGATGGACCTGGAGGGTATTATGCTTAGTGAAATAAGCCAGACACAGACAAATACCGTGTGTGTTTTCACTTAGATGTGGAATCTCAAAATCAAAACAAACAAACAAATATAACAAAACAGAAAAAGACTCACACATACAGAAAACAAACTAGAGGTTACTGGAGGGTAAAAGGGTGATGGGAAGAACGAAATAGGTGAAGGGAATTAAGAGGTACGAACTACCAATTATAAAATTAATAAGTTACAGGGTTGTAGAGTACAGCAAGGGAATAGAGTCAATATTTTATATAACTTTGTATGGTGTATAAGTTACAAAAATACCAAATCACAATGTTGTACAGCCAAAACTAATGTAATACTGTAAGTCATGTACACCTCCATTTTTTTACAAAATTCAAATAAATAAAAATTGAAATGCTAATCAATAATTATAAGATAAGAAACTTAACCTAAAAATGGACCCAAAATTCTAATGGGTACTTCAATTAAGAAATAGCAAATGGCCAGTATGCAAATTAAAAGCACAATGAGATATCAAAGAAAATTAAAAGGACTAATAATACCAAACATTGGTAAGAATGACAAACATGTATAAAATTATATAGTTTTGGTGAGTATGAGAACTTATAAAAACCTCTTTGGCAAACTTTTTTTATTAATATCCACTGAAGCTAAGCCTTTTCTTCTTCTCTTCTTCACTAAGAAATTTCAAATATATATTATGCAATATATCTATTTATGATACCTCTATCTCTATCTACCTACCTATCATCTATCTATGGAAATAAGCACAAATATTCACCAAAAAAAATTAGAGCACTGTTCAAAGCAACCATGTTCAAAATATTTCCAAGAACAACTGAATTACTCTTTAAAAGTAGAATCAGTAATAGAACAACAATGTAGTTGTACAATCAAATATGACACATTGATAAGTAGAAACAACTACTGCTGTACCAAATGATATGAACGAAGGTTATACGCATAATGATGAGGAAAATAAGCTATAAACACAGAGTACCTACTATCTGGCTCTGCCTTATGAAGTTCAAGAGACAAAGCTAATATAACTGATAGAAGCCAGAATAGTGGTTATCAAAGTAATGACATCTCAAAAAAATTCTGTAGCTTCTCAAACTACAGATTTATATTTCTGAAACCCGTTGCAGATTCAGGACTGTATTTTTTTTCCCTAAAAATGCAAAGCTCCAAAGAGATAAAACAGCATGAGAGAAAAAGTATATCTCAGCATTAAGTATAAAGTAAGGAAAAAATACAAGTCAAAAAGACACGTACCGATAAACTAGTAAAACACAACATTAATTAATTCATGTTATCTTAGGCAAAAGTGGAATTCACTTGGCACTTATCACAGAGTCCCAGATAGATAATCGTTTCAGGGTACAGCCCTGGCGAAAATGTTGGAATTAAAAATGCTCCAACGTTCCTGCTGGGCAGCAGGAACTACATCTAAGGTCAGGCACAGAATCATTTCCTCGCAGCCTTTAACATCCACACAGCTTTTCTTCAGTAAGTCCTGACATATGCGGGGCTATGTGGGAGAGACTGGCTCTGAGAAACATCAGACAGCTGACCACAATAATGTACCTGGTCCTCAGGTAGAGGCCGTGGGGCTGTGGGAATGGATCCGGTCCCTTATGCTTTGGAAGGCAGACACACTGTCCCTCCAAGATAACATACATAAAGAAAATTTGAGTCTTGCGTAGTGGGTGGGGATGTTAGATGCTTGACGTCCACAGACTATTAAATTAGGAAAAAATATAAAATTTGAGAGAGTAAGAAAGGTTAAATGCATCTTCTGTGTTTGAATTTGCTTTATCTCTTAAAAATGTTGAGTGGCTAAGAATAGCATGCATGTTTCTGGGTGGAGCTAAATCAAACTATTTAATAAGTTTACACGGATGATCACAATAGCCTTTGAAAGATGGAAAAATTACCCTCCAGTTATGAAGAATTAAAATGATTATAAACCACTGAAGGAGAAATGATTCACCATTGAGTAAATTAACATGTCTACTTAATTAGCCTTAATAAATATATAAACCATCATTTAGTTTTATGAGGTAGCAATATACTTCCTGAAATAAATAATTTTAGCTGACATTCAGATAGATAGTGCTTAATGCCACAGAAGAAACGTATATTCATTAACTCATTTATGAAGAATAAGTATGAAATGCTTAGTAATTAAGGTAAAACATAAGTAAACTATTTGGGTGAATTTATGACTCATAACAAATAATGTACATTTAAATAAGTATAACATTCTTTAATATAAATCAACTGCATTTTGTGTAAACATACCTGTTTTAGGTATTAGTAGGAAAATATCAGGCATAAAATCTTTAAGAATTGCAAACATGCCATTAAAAGTAACATTGTTGCCAATTTGTTTTATTACAAAAACAAGATGTGGATATGGTTTACAAAACTCCTGAAAATTACATCAATATTATTGATAAAAAGCTACTAAAATAGAATTGTGGTAACAAAGAGAGTTGGGAAATATGTTTTACCTCATTCAAATCTAATTTCAATTTCTTTGTTTAAATATTGTCACCAATTCAGATGTTTTGAACATTTTCAAGTTATTAAACACTTAAGACCAAAATTTAGAATCTCACCTATTTCGCTTTGTAAGTATGCAATTGAGATGTAAATGTAAGCTTAATATATGAGACAAAGTACCCAGTACTGGTATAAATCTTCTCCCTTAACCCTTCACTACTATAGTAGAAAACCAATTAACCCTTCTATCATAAAAATAAATGAAAAATGAAGGGATCATTTTTCATTTATAGAAAAAACATCATTTATTCTATGCTCCTTCCTCAGTTAAGTTCAACTAAGGAATTGGAGAGGAAAAAAAGAATCATTTTTATCTCTTGACTATTATTTACTACAAATTAGAAATGAGGTGATGATTTATGTAATACATTAGATACAGCTTTACTGCTCTCAAAAACTGATAATTTACTAAATGAGTGAAAATATCCTAAAGCTGATAATAACCTGCTATTAAGGCAAACTTAAAATAGACAGTACCCCGCTGGTTCTCATGGGCACCAACATATTTCCAGTAATTCAGAGTGAGAGATTTTGTTGAACTGCTAATTGCATACATGAAAGTAGGTCATATAATTTGCCATTGAATTAATTATATAACTTTGAATGAGTTGTGTTACATTTTGTATTTGAGCAAGTTAGCATCTTGTTTATGAAAATTTGCACTTTAAAAGAATATTTTATTTTTACTCAGAGGAAGATTTGCCAAAAATATTCAATTAATATTATTTTTCAGACCAGAATTCTAAAAGGACCTTTTCACATATACAGTTTATTCCTCTCCCTTTTCCTTTTTAAAAATAATACAAATTGAGATGTGAAGGTTAAAGTTAAAGTTTAGTCAGTATTAGAGGAAAAACGATATTATTATTATGACAGATGAAGTGATGTGTTAAAAATTACTTTAAGATGGTATCAAGGCCATAAGAGATATCATTATTATAAACCATTTTTCACCCTCAATTTGAAAAATCAACTTAATATATATATGATAGAAGACAGTTACACTTACTAAAAAGAAGGAGATTATTCAGAACCATGCAAGAGTCTGTACTATGTGCTCTTTATGTCATGCTCTATCAATACATTCTCTCCACATAGATAAGGTCTGGTCAATTCAATCTTGACAAAGCAATATCCTAACTTTGAATTAAAATGCTTTTTTGAGTAATGTCAGAGAATTTAAAAATAGAATATTATTCATACTTTAAACATGAGTCATTTCAATATTTTATTAAAATATGTTCAAAGTTAAACCTATTTTAATTCCAATATGGAATTCCAATTCCATATTTTCTAGGGTAAATATGTGTTTTATTTTTAGAGTAAATTTTGTTCTGATAAAGAATAATCACATTAATATTTTATTTCTATAAAATGGTTATTTCTATAAAATGGTTATTTAAATTTTATTTTTCTCTATTTTAATATTTGAAAGGTACAAAAACTATGAAAGACATATCAATTTCAGTTTCCATGATGAGATTATGTACTATTATTTATTTCACAAATATAAACACAATGAACTTAAAATGCTAAAATATAGAGATGAAGTGAAGGATATTTGAACATATACATTCAGATTATTAAGGATTTTCAAAAATGTAAATCAATTCTTCAGTAGATACTTGATGACGAATATGGGAGTAAGAAAGCAAAGAGTGTATGTATGTATATGCATGTGTCCCATAAATGTGAATGGTCCTCAGAAGCAGTGATCTGTTGAATATTTTTGAATAAGTAAATTAAAGCTAGATATTTAGTGGCCAAAATATAACTCCTTTTTTATGAATATTAATATAAATTACAATTAGGTCTGTGTTATTAGCTAGCAATCTATATACCTTATGTAATTTGACATGTATCTATATACGTGCGTGTGTGTGTGTGTGTGTTAACACGTCACTTTGTAATTTTCATATAAAATGGAAAAATCAAGACATCCAAATTTCTTCAAGGTTAAAAATAAAGTCATAGGAAAGCTACATCACTAGGTTTATAGTCATCCAGCATTAGAACCTTCTTATCGGGCCTAATTCTTGATACCGTTTGAAGTATTTCAGATATTGGAGCAAAAGTGAGAAGGAAGAAAAGGTATTTTTAGATATAATAGAAGTAGAACTACCGTAGTCTACAGTAGAACTACAGTAAAATAAAAACTACATATATAGAGGGAGTTGATAATGCATTTTTAACAAATTATACAAAATTTTATGAAGAAACCAAACAAACCTCATTACATGGATGGCTCTTATTTGTGACTTAATAACACTGAGAGTTTAAGTAAGATTATATGATATACATTGCAGTACAATTTCTACCATTGATTTATTGTATAACTCTGAACAAATCAACTAATCTCTATGATTACATATTCTGTTTCAAAAAATAACTGAAATATTACTACATAATAAATAATACTTAATATATTGTTTTACTGAATTTAATGAAGATTCAATGCAATAAGGATTATGGAAACACTTTTTTAAACAACCTATTCTCCAATTTTAACAATAATAACAGGAAAAATAAAATTACTAATTAGCATCTCTCTGTTGTTCTCTCTCTCTCTCTCTACTTAGCACTTAGTAATTTAAAAAGCAAAATGGGCAAGATAATTTTGGTCACACACTTTTTTCCTTTAAAAAAATCCTACGGAGAAGTTTTGTTTAGAATGATCTCCTTCTACATAAATAGCTCTGATTTAAAACTTAAATTTACTAAATACTACTTTTAGGAGTCTTCAAGAAGCTGGGTTGGTAGATACTTTTATAAGAATCCTATTCATTTAGTTGGATGAATAAAGTACCCATTTTCAAAAACTGGTGCTGACAGAAACATCGTGGTCCAGATCTCAAGGAGTAGTAACAGTGATGATGAGGAGGATAATGATGAAGATGATGATAAATAGTTACCATTTTCTGAGGAGTTTAATATGAAACATTATCTATATTTTTATCTTTAAATTTGTTAGCTCTTTAAATCCTCTTAACCACACATACAAAGACAATAAATTGAGGCTTCGAAAGGTCAGGGAACGTGTAAAAATACATGGCTGCAAGCGACAGACACTTGGTTATCGTAACTCCAGGGGTCACGCTATTTCCAGTGTATGAAATATTCTTAATCTTCTTATGAGTTATTGGAAAAACATAAAAATGATATTATACAATATAAAGGTCATAGTGTTAATATGATTGCTTTTAACCTGCAGAAAAATTATTGTATCTTAAAAAGATAACCTTTATTAACTTTGAGTATATAACTTACTAACATATCTTAGTTTGGTAAATATTACCTATAATTGAAATATGTATATATATTAGACACATATACACTCACACAAATATTTATTTCATTACTAAATTTACTACTTGCTCCTTCCAAAGATTCTTAACACTTCCAAATCTGCAAGTAATCAGCAGTGACCCTCTTAACATGACTAGTCATCTTCTCCCTCTTGAATAATGGCCACCTGGGCCTCTGAATTGGTCTCAATGTTTCCTCTCCTGCTAACTCAGGACTTTTTCTACATATTCAGTTCCAGAGTATAAAATAAATGGATGAAACAGGACCAGAGTGGTCTTTCAGATACTAAGTCAGCTCACAACACCCCTCCACAGAAAACATTGGTAAGTTTTTCTGTTACACTTAGGGAAAATATAAACTCTGTATCTTGTTTGTAGTCAGTGCAACAATTTGACCTGGAGAACCTAGGACAGTCATGGTTTATGCCTGTTGCTCAAAACTGTCCTTATGTAGCTGTGAATTCTGTGGACAGATCACCCAAAAGCCCATATACGATCTGACCCCTGTCTTCCTCTCCCTGCTTGTTATTTACCATGTTCTCCTGGGATCTCACATGCCAACCACACTGACAATGTCAATACTTTTTGAACACATCAGGCTAATTCTGCTCTCATTTTTATATCTTCAGAACATTTCATTCCCTGATTTTATAATGGCTTTCTCCTTCATATCATCATGTCTCTGCTAAAATAAGACCTCCCAAAGAGGTTTTGTTGACAATCATTTTAAAAATTGCTCTCATCCCTCTGGCTCACTGGCTGCTTACTCTTTTTCTTCCTAGCACTTATCACTCCATGAGTTTTATTTATATTTTTATTAGTTGATTTTCTGCTTTGTTCACTATAACATAGGCAAGCTTTATGAGGAAACATTTTGTCATTCTTACTTATTGCGCTATCTCCAAGAATTGAGTTAGGCATGTAGAAGGAGCAAACCAAAAACATTGTAAATGAGCGAGTAATGAGTGATCTAGCCAGAAAAACTCACTAATTTCTTGTTTTCTTCTACTAGAGAAATATCCAAAGAGAATTGTGGATATGCATCTCTAAAATTACCTCTGAGTCTTTGATTTTAATAATACCTTCTACTTTTTCTTTTCTTTTGATTTTGGGTTTTACAGAATCATTTCTTAATGCTGTGGTTATAATCAAATATCATTTAAATAATATTCCTTTGAAATTATAAAAGGTTTTCTTTTTCAAAGCTTAATGCATGTGAAAAAATATAAACATTCCCTAATAATAAGGCCACTCAAAATGAGATAATATAAAAATTATGCTATATTGTTAAAAGATTTAAAACAAAGATGCTGGAAGTTTCTCAAATATCTGTAAATTACTCTTTCCTAGTTTAATCTTTAAAACACTTCAAAATGATCTTTACAACTAAATTTATGAATCTTTAAAATTACATGTCAGCTCTCTTTTTAATAATAGCAAAAATTAAATGTCTGAGAAAATCCCCCAAACAAAACACCTGAAGTTGTTGCATAAATATAACAAACATCATTTTATTTGAATGTTTATAAGTAAAATTCTCAAGACTGCAAAGGTGAAAGACATAAAAATTGGAGTGGGTGAGCAAGAAAGAAACCTGCAGCTCTCCTGGTAGCATTCACTGATAGTGAGACTCAGAGCCTTAAATTTTTAAGCAGCTAAGGGACAGGATCCTTTGTGTCAACACACAGAGCGGGGTAGGGGGAATGGAACTGAGACCCATGCATGTTGCAAGGTCCCTTGAAGAAACACTCTCAGAAAAGGGTAGACTTAGAAAAAAAAAAACAACTGTTGGTCAGAAAATGGAGAAAATAAGCCAAGTTGAGGTTTCAGAATTGGTTCTACACTGGGAAAAAGTCTTCACTAAGAATTTATAATCAGAGTTTATCTATCAAATTCATTGGGATATGGTTTCACACTACGTCATGGAATATAACGAGAGGAAAGACCTGAAAGATCCTATTTCCCAATAATACTTATGAGGGTAATATAACTTCTTATGAAAAATCAGATAAAGGTATTAAAGAAAAGTAAATCACCAGCCAATCTTACTTATGAACGTAGTTACAAGAAAGAGCAAGTTATTTTATATACACACAAGCACATGCATGCACACACATACACTTTATTGTAATTTGTAAAATTAACAGGACTTAAATAAAAATGACTACTCAAGCAAGACATGCAGAAAAATATTTTTGAGAACATTCAAAATGCAATATGGTTAAAATAAATAATGAACCCCTCAGCAAACCAGAAACAAGAAGGATACTTTTCAACTTAATAAAAAGGCATTTCAGGAGGAGTCACCTCACCAAGATGGTGACATAGGTTGTTCCTGACTTTGCTTCCCCTCATAGGAAGAACAACTAAAATTATCAAGAGCAAGACACCACTGAGAAAATCCTAAAACACAGGGCTGAGATTGAGGCATTCTCTGCATGATAGAAACTGAGACAGAACATATTAGAAGGTAAGACAAGTGGCTATAAGTTGACCACATTGCCCCTCCCCCATGCCAATGCAGCACCATGTAGAGTGGTCTCCACTGAGCCTCTGGTTTCTCCAGTGGGAAAAGAGAACCAAGAGGGGACAAACAGTCCCTCTCCAGCATTGTGGGTCACTTCTAAAGAGCACCTACTCTGATCTTGCACCACTGGGATTGCAGGGGAATTTGTGGGACTCAATCCCTGGGAATCTGACTCTGATGGAGAAGGGAGTAGGGGTTTGTAGAAACCAACAAGACTGAGTTCACATCTGTGGTGCTCAGTTAATAATCCCAACCAGAGGATTTGCTCATCTGCAGAACCAAGTTGCAGGTGTACTTTAACCAGGGAACTTGGTGGGGTATAGATCTGCCTCATTAGAATCTTCAAATAAAGGGTTTTACTAGTCCTAAGGCCCAGTGTGGCCATGTTCAGGCAAGAAGATGAATCACAGCCTCACCCTCTGTGGAGAGCGTTTTCCAGCCCCATCTTACTAGAAGGACTGACGACAACTCCTGAAAGCCGTGCAGTCCTGTGGTGCTTGAGCCAAGAGGTGCTGAGCAGAGCTGATCATCCCCAGAGCAAAGCCACTACAAGGGAGTGGAGCATTCCCTTGCTACATACAGGCAAGGGATTCATTCATAGCCAAGGCTGAGGGTAACTCCTGCCCCTCTTAACCTGAGAGACTGTTGGGAAATTGACAGTAGCCTGGAGTGGCCAGTTCCCCTCGTGCCCAGGCAAGAGAGCTGAGACATAGCCCCACCCACTGTGGAGAGTGTCTTCAGACCCATCTGACCACGAAAGAAGGAGAACAACTGCTGGAAACCTTGTGGCCCAGAGACATTTGAAAAGAGAGGTCAACAGATCTGAAAGTTTGCAGTGGGAAGCCAATGGGTCTGTTCAGACAGGAAACTTGGGGGTGCAGGTCAGCTTGAGTTAAGATAACAAAAAGCTTTACTGGCTTTAGAGCTGCTTCTCTTGCTGTGCTTGGGTAGGGAATCTAATTCATAGATTTGTTTGTTGCTGAATACAGCCTTCAGACTATCTGACCAGGGAGCCTAACCAGAGCACACAAGAAGGTGCATTTCCCAATCAACATCCCTACTACTGTGGCACTTGAACAGACAGCAGGACCTGTATCTTCCCCCATCTGCAGAGAAAAACTGCTAGCCTCACCAGACCAGGAAATTCAGTGCACATGCTAGACTAATGTGGGCCCCCAAACAATGAGCTCTACAGGCCCTGGAACTCATCCTGCTGCCCAGTCAGGGCAAGGAAACTAATTCATAGCTCCATCTACACTGATCATAGTATTCAGTCCCAACCATCTAGTAAGCCTGATCAGAGATCTCAGGCAGCTGTAGAATCCAGTCTACAGCCTCACTTGGGGAGGTAATCAAGCCAGCAGTCCTATCCAAACGTTCTTAGCCAGTGGCACATCCTCCCCATTCCCATCCTCAGAGACTAAACTGTTGCCTCACTCCAAAATATACCATAATAGCAGGCCCCACCTTCCCAAGGACATTACCAGCAAACATACCCAGAAACCCAAACTAAGCTAACAGGTTAAGAACTGTCTCTGCCAAAGCAAACCTGTAAAGTCCACAAGAGGATCCCAATTATTCTTAAGAGATACAGGCATGTGGTGCTGCTTCACTAATAAACAAACAGATAAGCAGAACAGAAGAATGAGCCCACAAACCCAGGCCTAAACAGGGGCTTAATATACAAGTGAAGTAGCATTGCACAGCAATGGGTAAGGGCTAACTAATCAACATTTTAGAGGGCTTCCCTGGTGGCGCAGTGTTTGAGAGTCCGCCTGCCGATGCAGGGGACACGGGTTTGTGCCCCGGTCTGGGAAGATCCCACATGCCACGGAGCGGCTAGGCCCGTGAGCCCTGGCTGCTGAGCCTGTGCGTCCAGAGCCTGTGCTCTGCAACGGGAGGGGCTACAACAGTGAGAGGGCCGTGTACCGCAAAAAAAAAAAAAAAAAAAAAATTTAGAAATGTTTAATTATCTATGTGGGAAAAAAAAAAATCCCTACCTCACACCATACAGAAAAATCAGTTTCTATTGAATATATGCCTTACTAAAGAAAAGCATAATAAATTACAAAAATACAAATAAATTACAAGGGAACATCTTTATAGAAAATATTAATAATACAGAAAAATATCTAAACTTTGGCCATATTAAATTATATAACCTTGTGTATCAAAAGACACCATAAAAGAGTAAAGATCATTACATTTAGGAAGAATATATTGCAAATGATTGATGCTAATAATAATGATTATACATACATGTATTTATCTCATCTAATAATATATAAAGAACTTCTATAAATCAGGTTAAATATGATAGAAAAACAGATAAAAGATATGGCAAAGCTATATATAGAAAAAGAAACCTAAATAATCAGTAAATACATGAAATGAATCACAGTATCACATCAGGAAAATAGACACTAAAACTACACAGATAAAATTTCATACCCAAGATATGGGTGGCTTTTAAAAAATCTGAAAATAGTGTATATGGCACTGCTTGTACAATAATGGGAAAGCTCATAAACTGCTAATGCAAATGTGATTTAACACAGCCATCTTTGAAAACTCTTGGACAATATCTATTGAATTTGAACGCACCATTTATTTTATTACCACTGAATTTTTACTCCTAAGAGTGAACACTAGGGAAATTGCTCTGCAAGAGCAGAGGAATGGATACAATGGAATGCAACAGCAAAATAAATGAAACAGAGTCACACATATCAACATGTATGTAACTCAAGTCATTTTTTGGGTGGGGGGGAGACACAATTTCCAGAAGAATTCACAGAGCATTGTACCAGTTACATAAAGTTTTTAAACATATAAAAGAATAATGTACTCCTTAGGAATACATTTTTAACATATATACATATATATATGTTAAAAGGTGTAAAAAAAAAGTGTTTAAATGCTAAACCTCAGTTAAATATTTCATTTTTCCTCTGATGGGGAAAAAAGGTGGACAGTAAGGATTCTGAATTGGGAAGAGAAAACAGATTTCTGAATTCTTAAGTGCATGGGTTCATGGATATTTGAAATATAATTCCTCTTATTTAGAATGCAAAATAATAAATTTACTGAACAATAACAAACAAAAATTGTGAGCTGATACCTCAGTTTCTTTGCTGGTAAAAGTAACCCCACACTCAAACCATCCAACCTCTACTCAGAGAAGCAGCATCCCTCTTTCATTTTTCCTAGTGGTGTCAGTGTTTGCACGTGGAGTTACTACATCATCCTAAAGCAGATCATATCTTGACCTCCGTTCAAACAGAGATAATCCTCAAGGACCAGCACTATAAAATATTAAGAGCGTGGCGCTTAACCCGGCACACAAGATATCAGATATCCTTATGATTAGTTTTCATGTTTAAATAACTGATAGGGCAAATCATCCTTAATACATTAGTTACCCTTTCTTTTTCATAAATTTCCTGCCTCTTTTTGAATATTTTTCTTATAAACTTATTACAAATTTTAGAATAAACTTTTCTGGTTCTAAAAGACAATATCCTATAGTGACATCTGTTTGAATTTCTTTTAGTTAATAGTGGAATGATCAAGCAACGGAATAATAAAATGTTTACAATACCTACAAAGTGATATGAATGTATATTTCTGTCCCATCTCCCTCTTCACTATGATAGAAAATGAGGTCAAGGGAAGCTTCTCCTCCCATCCTATGCACCCAAAACCTGATATTCTCAACAAATGTTTGAGGATACCCATTTGGAAGTACTAGATTCTCTTCCATTTGTTTGATAACTGCACCATCAGACATTCTCTTTAGATTTCTTTTTACATTCTGATTTGATCTTGCACTTTGCTACTTATTCTCATGAACTCTGAGAAGAAAAAGAAAAGGGCTCTCTTCATTCCATTACCTTAATCATAGAATTCCCTGACTGCCTCTTGGTGTTGTACTCATTAGAAATGAGTATTAGATATGATATACAGTACAAAGCAGGGAAATCAGTACCATGAAGTTACTGAAGAGTCTCTTCTGGACCTAATGGAGGAACTTTAATGCTACTAGAATCTCTATGAAAACAATGGTGATAATGGGATCCAATTAAATATCACTTTGCTTTTGATACATCTCCCATATAATCAATGATGATATTCCAAAGATTTAATGAGCACTGACCAATCAGAATCAAAGCTAGCGTAACCCTAGAGCACGTGAATGTAGTAATCAAACTGGGCAGGGCTGTTTGAAGGTTGGGGCATCCTTTCGTAGGATTCGGGGTGGCTGGGGTCTCTTTGAAAGGGGGGATTTGAGAACTCAGCCAGTGACTATTTCTCTCCTCTACTAAAATATTTCAGGATTGTATCAATTGGCATAGCGGTGCCAAAGCCTACTGGCTAAATATAAACTCAATACAGTAACAACTAAGATTCTTGGTCCCCACTTTTCTATGGCCTTCAATCCATCAGCTAACATTTTGTAAATTGCCAATAATTTTCAGAAAGAAAATGCATACTTGTAGATTTTGTGTGGAGAAGTACACTTCAGATTACCATTCTAAGCTGTATGTGTGTGTGAGTGTGCATATAAAAAATACTTGTTGATTAAAATATTTGGGTGACATTTTAACATTTAAACGGTTTCTATAATATTAAATAAGTATGTGAGTTCAAAAGAATGGCTGCAAGTCTCAATGCTATGAATGAGAAATATGTACTATATCTACTTCAACCTAATTTATATGATGCCTGAGTAAAGAACAAACTACTTATTAAAACAGATTGAAGTCTTCTGAGCCCCTGGGAAGAACTCAATTCAGCATAATTAGCATTTGTGGGGCCTGTTCTTTATTATTTTCTAAAATGCAAGTGAAGCTTCAATAAAACACATCCAATTATAAAATGTCTTTTATTACCAAAATACTGCATAAATCTTACACCTTGGGGAAGAAAATGAACCTTGAAGACGTCTCCAAAGACAATTCCAAAGTCTTTAGAGACCTGTGTTATACCCAAAGCATAAAGCTGCCACTTCCAACCTGACATTACTATTTCTTACATGAGAAAAGACATCTATATTTTTTGACATATGACAGTCTTTCTGTCTTGGCAATGACTTTCCACATCACATATTTTAATTCCCTTGGCTACCATAAAGCCCATTTTATTATTCATGTTCACAACTCAGATATTCTGGCTTACTGTACAAATATTAAATGATTAGGGAAAAGAAGCATTCAAACATTCAGTAAATATTTATTAAAAAACAGAAACTAGTTACTGCATGGACAAAGGAGATACAAAGGACACACACAGATGACAGGCAACAGGGTGATTTGGAATGAAATAAACATTGATTGGTTAATCGAATTAGTTTTCTTTCTTCATAATCATGTTAGGAAGCCAGGGCAAAGGTGCAATTGAGGGGACTGTTGAATATTCAGAAAAGCAGAAGGAGGATAAGCTTAAGGGAGGTGGAAGAATTGGATTTAAAGTTTGGGAAATTCTCCTCAACCCTAGAAGGAGACAGAGGATTGGCAGGATTTTATGAGCATTGTTCCCATAGTAAGGCCAAAGAAAGCCTCTGGATAGCTCTGCAACAGACCCCGGCTTCACCTGCCTTATCACTGCTCAGGCTTCACAGGCCTAAAAAGAAGACATGCTCAGAATTGTTCCCAACAAACTCCACAGAGGCTACAAATTGTAATTCCCTCTTACTCCCCACTCTATTTTCTACATTCAAAGTTGGAATTCCAAATCTTTCAGGTGAGGACTGATTCTCTATAATAGTATTATCACACAAATCTGCATCTGTCCTTATCCAATTCAAGTTGTCACCCCCAAATATTTCATGCACGCATTTTGTTATGTGCACTGTGTCATTAAAAAATCACATTTTACTTCTCATACTGTTTGCTTTACCTCCTCATTCTTGGTGAGGTTGGCTCTCCTAAGTATCTGGCTTCCCCTAAAGTCCCCTTTGGAATTAACTCTTCGAATTTCCCTATAGATAAATTAACACAAAACCTGGGATGCAGGTAGGCATCCTCATTGCTCATAATAGCTGGTTCCATGTTATCTTCCCTCCTCCATCAAACAGAAAAAAAAAAGTCCAGTTCCACTGAAAGACATGCCATCAAACTGTGTATGTGATCCCCACACACTTATCTGCTATCTACCAAACCCCAGGGCATTTACCATTAGTTGCAGGTTTCTGCTCTTGTTCTTTGTCTTTCTTTCCACCTCTGCTGTCCTAGTCCCAACTGCAATTCAAGCTGCTACAATAAAATACCACAGACTGGGAGACTTACAAACAACAGACACTTATCTCTCCCAGTGGTAGAGGTACGAGGTTCAAGATCTTCGTGTCAACGTAGGGGAGTCAGAAATCTCTTCTGAGTTGCAGCGTTCTCATTGTAACCTCTTGTGGAGGAAGGGGCTAAGGAGCTCTATGGGATCTTTTTTATAATGGGACGAAATCACTAATCCCATTCACGAGGGCTCTACCCTCAGAACACAATCATCTCCCAAAGGCCTCACCTTTGGGATACTAATATCAACACCTTTGGGACTTCGAATTTCAATGTATGAACTTTAGGGGGACACAAACATTCAGACTATAGCAAACTACCTATCAACATTTTACAGCATCCTATCCAACAAGAAAAGTGAGTTCACCATCCTGTCCACGCGCAACAATATTCAACACACTGGCCTCCCAGTTCCTTAAACTCTTAAATTCCAAGTGCCTTTTCTTCCATGCTTCTGCAGTAAAACTGGGTATTTTATACTCTAAACTCGGTTGCTACTAATGGACCTTAAATCCATTGATGCTACCATTTTTCCCCTGTCTCCCTAGAACTCACTTTTCTCTACTCACCCAAGACACCATTGTTCACCTCTATAATTGCCCACCTGGAGCATTCTTGACTCTTTTTTCATTCTCTCTTTAACTCAACGCTCTTAGTAAATTTGAACACTGCTTAGATTCAATTTTCTTCCTATTCTAATTTTGGCCTACTGTGGTTAAATGTAGGTGGAACAACAACAACAAAATACTAATTTAAACTAAAAACCACAGTATGAAGGTGAGCTGTCTATACTGCCTAGGTTTCCTTGTTAATTTACCCTCCCATCCTTTGAGATGACTGTTCCATACCTTTTCTTCTCTCTTGAACCTGCTACCACCAATTTCCTACATTATTAATTTGTTCATATACCTTTAAAAACGGTCACTTAAACATAATCTAAAATACATTATTTTTAATGTATAAAATAACATAATTTACCCATATATTTTGCATTCCCTCTTATTCTATAGGTGAATTTTCTGTTTTTTCCTAAAACTAATCCCTCCAATTGTGTACTAGTCAATACCCATCCTCTCTCAATTATTCAAGTTTATTTTTAGTGCAATTATCTCATCGCTATCCTAAATAATTCAATTATTATTCTTTATTGGCCATTCCTACCTGGAACTTTTGAAGTTCTGTTCCCACTCCCTCAAACATTCTTCTCCAAGATCTTTGCTGATTCACTCCCTCAATATTCTACTCAAATGCCGTGTCTTCACAAAGACAATCTCTGTCACACCACAAGGTTACATCATTCATTATTTCTTTGTCTTATTTTTCTTTATGGCATGTATCACTGCATATGTATATGTAAGTCTATGTGCACACGTATGTGTGTGTATGTGTGTGTGTGCTTCTTTCTTATCTATATCAAGCATTGGATTATAAACTCCATGAAGGATTTTTTTTTCTCTGTTCACAATTTTATCCCTGTCATTAAAATAGTGCCTAGAACACAAGTGGGTGCTTAGTAAATATTTGTTAAATGAATAAATAAATCCCACTATCATTATTCTATACTCATTCTCAAGTAATAAAATAGGTTTGCAGGATAATCCAAACAAATATTCGGCTAAACCTGTGAAGTTGTTACTTCTCCTATTTGATACTATAAATAGCTGTTATTTATTCCTATGAATTTAAATTAGAATCTCAAAAGGCTGGGATTTCACAATGTGTTGAATAATAGATTGACTATTCTTGCTGTTTTTTACCTAACTACATAAAGAGTTCTAAGCAAGCTGAGAAAATGATTCAGCTAAGATATTTACACTGCATTAATTATTTATGTATATAATGTATTATTAAAATAAAGTTATATGCTTTTGAAACCACCATCATCATGCTTACCTATATTAACATACCTTTACAAAATCAGAATCAATAGTTTGTATGAAACAAATTCAGGAAAAGTTGAAAGCTGAAAGTAAGAGAATCATAATTTTTCACATTTCTCTGATAAAAGACAATATATTACGCACATTTACTCTTTTAAAGGCTTAAAAAGGTGAAATTATTATGCTGCCTTTACCTCCAAGAATGAGTATATCCTTAACCAACTGAAATTGCAAGTGACTTTATCAAGGGTCCAGACTCCCTACCCTTGGGTAAACTAGTGGAAACACCCAGGTTTTTACACTGGTGATACAGCTGATTATTTGCTTATGATATATTCTCCCTTCAGCTTTTGAAACACTGCAACTCTCTCCTGCTTTCCCTCCAAATGTTCTCATGAGTTTTACTAATTTTTTTTTTTTTTGCTAAGAAATGTTTTTGTTCCTTGGCATTCTTTCCCATGTTTATTTGTCTTTCTGCTCTTACCATAAACATTCACTGTAGTTACCCTAGGCAATCTTCACAACTACCATAAATTTACTTATATCTATATACCAGCCCACATATCAATAATAACTTCAGTCTTATCCTAATATGATCCAGCATCTTCCCTTGATTGCACTATAGTCTATAGAAAAATCAATGTGTCTGAAACTGAACTTATTATCTTCCCTCTAAAACCATCTTCTCTTTCTTTTATTGACATTATCTGTGAATTCCATCCATAGGCATCAACCTCCACTCTTTGTTTTTACTTCTCATATATAATAATACAAATTTGAGCCTTTTATCCCATAAACATACCATGAATCCAAACTGTGGTGAAGAATTTCAATGTGTCACATCAGTTCTGTTTTTCTTCCAGGCACTTAGATTTAACTTTCTCACCCCCTCTGAAGATAGTTCAGGGAGTCTTTCTAATAGTCTTGATATACATGATTTGTTAATTACGCATGTGGAAAATATTATCTCCCAGTTTGTAGCTTATCTTTTCACTTTTACATTTTACTTTTTTTAAAGTGTTTTGGTAAACAGAATTTCTTATTCTTCATGCAATTAATTTATCTATTTTTTCATGGTTAATGCTTTGTTGTTTATTTATAAAATATATTGCCACATCAAAATGTGAAACTATTCATGTACATTTTTCAAACATATACTCTACAAACAATTTGTATTAAGAATATTGGAAGGACTCTTACAATACAGTTAGCTAAAAGAACAATGGACAAAAACATGAACTGTTATCACAAGAAGAGAAAACAAATAAAAACACCAAGAATAAGTATTCTACCTTCATATTTTCATAATCAGGAAAGTGGGTCTACAACAATAAAATATTTTATATCCATTAAATTTGTAAAAATTCAGTAATCTGAAAATACTCCATATTGGAGAGAATGTGAATCAATGAGATCTCTTTCTATAACCATTATGCAAAACAGTGTGTCACTGTCATTGTACCATTGAAATATTTCCTGCTGCATAACTCAAAAGCTTCTACTTATAAATACCCAGAGACATAATTGTACATGTCACACTGTAAATCATGTGAATGTGTTTTATCAACACAACTTGTAATTGAATAAATGGAAACCAAAGTATCATTGACACGAGAATGAACAAATACATGGTGATATATTCACCCAGCAAACCATGTATAGCAATGATATTTATAATCTGACATCATGTAAAATATATGGATGGGTTAAGCAAGATGAATAAGTTCTAGAGATATGCTGTACAAAATTGTACCTAGAATCAACAATAATGTGTTGTATACTTAAAAATTTGTTAGGAGAGTAGATCTCAAGTTAAGTATTCTTACCACAATAACATAAAGTTAGATAGTTGATAGATAGATAGATAGATAGACAGATACTCAAATATTACACATAAATTGAAGAAACAAATAATAGATAATTCAGGACAGAAGATAAATCCTGTAGGTAGGTAGAAGGTCAGGGAAGAGCACAGGTTAATAGAAGCTGTTGGTAATGTTGCAGGTCTTGGTTGAATCTTGAGTTCAGAGATATTCGTTATGTTATTAAAAATGAATGAATACATTAATCAGGTATAAAAGATAAGATATAACCTGGCTATGCATAGACCAATGACAATAATATATCATGAATCAAGGATTGATTGATTTGTTTCTGAGATAACTTTTGTTAAATAGTATATTCCATGATATATTAGTTGTTTGCTACTATAGGGCATAGACTGCATACTTGCCTCGTCAATTGTATTAATATTTATTTTCTTATAGGACAATAATTTTTTTATATGCTACTTAACTACCCAACCCAAACACATACACCCCATCCCCCGCACACACACAAATTATTTATGGATACTTGTTTTAAAAAATAAAAAGACACAGCCTAGTTCCACAAATATGCTTTCTTAACATCATCTTCCTTGAAAGAATTGCTTGTTTTAGTACTTAATTTTTCTTAAATATTTTTAAATTAACTTGATCAAATGGTTTCATGTTGTTGTTAATGTTATTCAAAAGTTTAAAATATGCCTGATTTTTATAATCAGTATTTATTTACAATATTTTAAAATATATATCATTTTAACTGAGATGTTTTATCAAAAACACTTAAAAAAATAAAATTAGCAAATATCCAGAAATTCATGAATTTTTATGCTTGAACGGAATACCTCTTTAATAGGAGGTAGTAATTTCATAGACAGGAATTATGAATTAGTAATGTTATCATATTTTCTTACATATTTGTGCTTGGAGAATTAAAATTTGTCACTTAATAAGCTTGCAATTTAGTAATACATTTTAGTATGTGTACAATATTGCTGATAAAATGCTTATACTATTTGTCAGTCATTTACTGAAAAAGGTAAGTGAAAATAACTTTGTCATTTTTTTTAAATATTGAATTTTTAAAATACTGAATTTTATTTAATAAACTTCACAAAATCAAACATATAAGTCATGAATTTAGTATAGATGTGTTTTTATTTGAAACTTAGACTAATTATAAGTCTTCCATTCGTATCAGGTAGAATACTCCAGGAGAAATCACTTTTTAAGCTAGAATTCTAATCTGAAAAAGGAAAATGGCAATAATTTTTATTGAAAAAGGTCTTTTATTATCACAGATGAAATCCAAATGAGTTGCAAATGGCATAATAGTAAAATCTTGACTTCTTTTATACCTACTAAATACTCATTTGCTTGCGGAAGACTAAAAATGTAATTAACATCATAGATATTATTGTAAGGGATTTATGTTGAAATATCTGGTACCCCATGTGTTTAGTCAAGACAAATGTTCTTAAATAGTCAAAGGGAGTTTGTCAGAGAAAAACTAAAAACAGAGGGAAAGCCTCTGAATTGCTCAAAGAGCAATGTTTTCAAAGACTTGTTCTGTATTTTGTCTAGATTTTATTGCATTCAGAAGTTTAACCATGTATTTGGCATTTTCCAAAAATAAAGAGTTTATAGAAACACTAGCTAACTGGTCAAAAATTACAATATAACAATAGATAAAGTTTGATAGAGCTTAAATATCAGTCTGTAACACTCTTTTCTCTTGGACAGTTCCTTGATACCTACATACTGATAGATCTTCTACTAGATGTCTAACTCAATCTCTACCACGTCACATGGCAACATGATTGTTACAATTTATACAATATTCTATGATTTTAAATAATGCTTTTTAATAGTTCATGTATCCCAGAAGAAAATCCTGTTCGGTCGTCCGTGTGTGTGTGTGTGTGTGTGTGTGAGTTTATGTGTGTATGTATAGTGGAGTATGAATTAGTTCAGATAATGTATTTGCAAGCAACAGAAGCAAACTTAGACTAGCCTGGTAAGAAAAAGGAAGGTATCTTTAGCTTAGAATCAACAGAAGAGAAAAACAAGCAATCTTTGGGAAAAATAGAAATCAGGGTACCTCTTGGGAATCTTAAGTAGAAGAGGACTTTTGTTTGACTATTAAGGTCTAACTCCTTTGGGTCCCTTCGTCTCTTCACACAACACTCAAATTATAGTACATATGGTATAATAGCTTCAGTTGTATTTGGCTGCTCCTACGGTGTTTGTGACAATGGCAATGTCCCAAACTCTTTGCCCAAGAGTAAGGCAAAGGCAGATCCTAAGGAAGGGATGATAGACAGTCTGGAACAATGTAACTACTGAAAACAAGCCAAAACTCAAGATATATACCAACAACATTTTCACATTAGTACGTTTGAATTTATACCTACCATGAAACTGATATGAAATCATGCTACTGAGAAACTGGCAGACATTCTTTCCTGCTCTTGACTGAAAGTCTCTCCACTGAAGATGCTGGGTATCTTTTCTTTTATACGTCACTGGATTTTGGTCCCATACGTTCTCATGATTTTGTAACCAGCCCCCACTTAATTGTATCCAGAGCAATGCTACAATCAAGGATTTTTTTTTCAACTAACAGGCTAAAAAGTGATTCTAAAATTAATAATAACAGAAGTCTGACAATTATGATGAATTATAGAGACAAATCACGATGCATATGATCTCATTTTAAGCATGCTTATTTTAATATTACATATAGTAATACATGCTCATTTCAGAGTTTTAAAAAATACTCTAAGGGCATACAAAAGGATAAGGAAAATCATCCATAAGCCCATCACATTAAGATATAATTAGCATGGGATGAAACAGGGATCAGAGGAAAGCTGTTTTTGAATCTACAGCATAAGTTGCTGCTCTTCTAACTATACATATAGGTGTAGCTATTATAAATAAAATATATCCATTTATATAATTTAGTACTTTATGTTTATTGATAGTTTCCATGTTCCTAGGTATCTTTCAAATACATATGCTTTTTTTTTTTTTTCCCCGGTACGCGGGCCTCTCACTGCTGTGGCCTCTCCCGTTGCGGAGCACAGGCTCCGGACGCACAGGCTCAGCGGCCATGGCTCACGAGCCCAGCCGCTCCGCGGCATGTGGGATTTTCCCACACGAACCTGTGTCCCCTGCATTGGCAGGCGGACTCTCAATCACTGCGCCACCAGGGAAGCCCCATATGCATTTTTTTAACATCTTTATTGGAGTATAACTGTTTTACAATGGTGTGTTAGTTTCTGCTTTACAACAAAGTGAATCAGTTGTACATATACATATGTTCCCATATCCCTTGTGTCTCCCTCCCTCCGACCCTCCCTATCCCAGCCCTCTAGGTGGTCACAAAGCACAGAGGTGAACTCCATGTGCTATGCGGCTGCTTCCCACTAGCTATCTAATTTACATTTGGTAGTGTATATATGTCCATGCCACTCTCTCACTTCGTCACAGCTTACCCTTCCCACTCCCCATATCCTCAGGTCCATGCTCTAGTAGGTCTGTGTTTTATTCCTGTCCTACCACTAATCTCTTCATGACATTTTTTTTTCTTAGATTCCATATATATGTGTTAGCATACGGTATTTGTTTTTCTCCTTCTGACTTACTTCACTCTGTATGACAGATTCCAGGTCTATCCACCTCATTACAAATAACTCAATTTCGTTTCTTTTTATGGCTGAGTAATATTCCATTGTATATATGTGCCACATCTTCTTTATCCATTCATCTGTTGACGGACACTTAGGTTGCTTCCATGTCCTGGCTGTTGTAAACAGAGCTGCAATGAACATTGGGGTGCATGTGTCTTTTCGAATTATGGTTTTCTCTGGGTATATGCCCAGTAGTGGGATTGCGGGGTTGTATGGTAGTTCTATTGGTAGTTTTTTAAGGAACCTCCATACTGTTCTCCATAGTGGCTGTATCAATTTACATTCCCACCAGCATTTTTAAAGGTTTTAGAGTCGTACATCTTTTACATCCTGGGTGACTCGGAAAAATTTCCAGGTGTCATGGAGTCTTCAGTTACTTTCTCTATAAAAAGGATATAATAATTCCTACCTCTCAGGGTTCTCATGAGGATTTCAGCTAATATCTAAGAAAAAGTTTTATAGCAACTGGCACAGAGTATTAAATAAATGTTAGAAAATACTAATTGTATATATAATATTTTATCCAATATTATATACTAACCTTATTTTTAAATTCTGTATTTGAAGGATAGGTTATTTTCTATTTTTTTGAAATGATAACCTATACCTTTTCTATAAATAGTGTTGACAATATTTGATATCCTTAGAAAAGTCTATGTTTCACACATTTATTCACCTTTAAAATAATTTAATGTTCCATTACATTTGCAAAGATAATGGTAAGTTAAGTTTTAACAAATGGGAAATGTTTTCACACTGCATACAATACGGAAATTTGAGATGCATCATTCAGCAATTTCTATTGTTTCTAAATATATATCTCCTTTTTCTTTACTTCATTTCAACTTTTAATATAATTAATGTTCTATTATTGGGGGAAATAACTAAATATTATAATTAAAGTTGTGATATGTGTTTTATCATGTAATAAGAAGAGCATCGTTAGTGGAGCATTTTAAAATGCAAATATCTGTGACATGATAGGAATGGGACTCCTTTTTAAATTACTTATCTGGGGTAGTGATTCTAGGATGGTTATTGTGGATAGGCTCTCTGTGAAGCACAAAATTTTAACCAAGTAATCTGAACAAACTGAAAGTAAGCAATGACACTTCCAAGGCCCCCTTTACACTTCTGCAGAACCCTCCTGTGCCCTAGAGCATATATTATCTGATACACACACACACACATAGGACATCCTAAACCCAGAAAGGACTAATGCCCCTTCTAGACTTGGGCAGCTACTTCGGTAACATCCATATTTGAAGTGATCCAAAATTGACAGATTTAGGATGGTCTGTGCTTTTGAAAATTATTTTTGTAACTTGTTTTTGTAGTTGTTAATTGCACAGATTTAGAAGAGTGTTAGTGGGAAATATTGTCCAAAATGCTACATAGATTTGTTAGTATTACCAAAAGGGAGGGGAGAAGCAGGAGGGACAAATTAGGGGTATGGGATTAACAGATACAAACTACTACATGTAAAATAGATAAGCAAGGATACATTGTATAGCACAGGGAATTATAGCCATTGTCTTGTAACAATTTATAGTGGAGCATAATCTGTAAAAATACTGAATCGTTATGCTATATACCTGAAACTTACATAATATTATAAATGAACTATACTTCAATTTAAAAAGTAATTTAAAAAAAAAGGAAAAATGTTCCTTGAGATTGCCTACAATAATGCCTTTACCCCAAGGTACACATTTAAATAAAAAGAGATAACATTAATATTTTTTTCATAGAAAGTTAGAAAAACAGAAGGGGAACACAATTATTATGTTGGAGGTAAAGCCAGGAATCCAATCCTTTCTCTACCACTTATAGTTTGAGGCTGTGTCCCTGTTGTATCTCTCTGATTTGTATAATAGAAATTATGCTTTCAGCCTAATCTGATATCTTACAGGAGTTTGTGTGATAATATGAATAATTGCTTCATGTACATGTCACAGAATACATACTAAAAATTGGTTTTACTAAGGTTATAAGAAAATATATCAGTAACAGATTATGTAGATTTATTATTTTTTCCTAGGAGGTATATTACATCCTCTCTGGTATAGGCTCAATTTCCACTAGCTACTGAAATCATTGAAGGTAGTTTAATTTCAGAAAAAAAAGATTATAAATCTCATCTGAGCAATATATATTTTTTAAGAAAAACTATAAGATTCATTTAACTAAGGTAACTTTTAAGTAACAAGAGATTTATAAACTTCTCTTTTACTTTGGTTGTAATTTTTATAATTATAATTCTTATCTTTTTTCTCTGTGATGTTTTTCTCTCTACCCTCCTTCAGTATATATGTATTATTAATTTAGCTTTTAAGTACATTGTATATAATAAGTGTGGACATGTGTGTTTGTATGGGTTCTGTTGGTATTTATCCAGCTTGGTGTTCTCTGACCTTTTCGAATTTGTGTGGCTGGCATTTTTCTTTTTTGTTTTGTTATTTGGAAAATTCTCAGCCATTATCTCTTCAATATATATATATTTTTTCTGCCCAATCTCTGGCTCTTTTTCTTGGATTTCTCTGTCTTTCTGGGAATCCAAGTACACATTTGTTAGGTCATTAGGATTTGTCCTGCAGCCCATCAGTCCTCTAATCCTTTTGTTTTTTCATTTGTTTAACTCTTATTTCTCTTTGGTTTTCAGTTTGGGTAATTTAAATTGACCTATCTTTAAATTCAGTAATTCTTTCCTTGGCTCTTTGAGGTCTACTGGTGAATACCTCAAAGTTACTCTTCTCTTTTAATGCATTTTTTTTAACATTTTAATTCGATTCTCCCTTAAACGTTCCATCTCTGCTTGAAATTCACCATCAGTTCATGCAGAGCCTTTAAAACATAGTTTTAAATTTTCTCTCAGATATTTCCAACATCTGGGTCACACATGGCTTTGGTTCTGTGGATTGTTTTATCTCCTTGGACAGTGCTTTTGTCTTTTGAGTGTGCATGTGCATTTTTGTTTCTTAATTTTTAGTTGAGAGCCAGACATCAGATGTAGGGCACTTGAGACAAAGGTAAATAGTGTTTTTCCTGGAAACTTATTATTCCCCTTCTGCTAAGCCATTGGTATGTGAGAGTCCAACTGGTTTGTGTTTTATTGTGGGTGTTGTTACCTTCAATGCTTCTGATTATAATTTCTCCAGTGTTTCCTTGTGCTCAGGCTGAAGACTGGTTTTCCAATGGGTTTTTTTCAATATCTGCTCCTCCAACAGTTTTACACCTTCCCATATATCTTTTCCTTAGAGAGAGTCTCTCTCCACACTCTCCCCCTTACCCCCAGTGTTACTTTCTTGCTCCTTACTCAATGCTTGCTAGCTTGGCAATGGGTGGTGGGAGGTGGTGTCCTCTGTGGCCCTGTATTGTCTCAGTCTTAAACAGCCATTGGGTCTCAGGGTTGAGGAGCTTTTCAACAATCCTGTCCCTTCCCCAGAAATTGGACATCTCCTATGTGCATGTTTCCTGCTCCTCCGTGAGTGTTAGAGGTTGCTTTCCTTTTCTTTTCCATGGTGAGTATTCTCCTTGCTTTATGTATGTCAGTTTGCTGCCCTTCAACAGCTCCTTAAGTCTTTAGTTCCAGAGAGGAAAATTATCAAACGGGGCTTTGTGCTTTTCCTATAATGGCTGTGCATCCCTCCTGCACAATTGTACTATGTACATTTGTATATAATTCACAAATGAAAGCTCTTCCCTGTATCTTGCCCTCAATCTTCCTTATGAGTACATTGTAAATGACTATGGAAAAGAACCTACAAGTAGATGCAGACTCCCCTTGTGTCTGAGGCTACCAGGGTATCTAGACTCATGCTAGCATACACTCAGCCCTTAGCAATTTGTCAAAAAATTTAGTTGAATTTCACGTTACTTATATGGCAGCCCTATCTTCCTCTTGTTCATTGTCTTATTTTCTCTCTCTCATTGGAAGTACTTGTCTTTTCTTAGATTTCAGGCTGATTGCCCTGTGACCTCAGTGCACTGATGGATTAAAGAAAAGTTATGATTTTACAGATTTTTTTTCTCTTATTGTCAGGATGGGTGTGATGCTCATTCCAGCTTTTTCCTTCCTAAATAGAAGCTGAAAGTCCCTTGTGTGTATGTAATAAAATTAATGGTATTGACTATTGTTAATTTTATGTAAATGAAAGACACATTATAAATCAAAAGGTGCATAGCTAATTTTAGTCAGGCCAGCTTCACTATTATTATTATTCTAACACTGAAAGAAAAAAGGAGTTGAAGTATTATTTAGCAAGTGCAAAATGAATTTTAAAAAATCACAACCTTAATTAAAAGGAAGAATAAAACGAAATGTGAGAAAATCTGCTGAAGGTGTTACTAAAATAAAGTCATGGCTTATTGTTCTCCAATTCACAGGTACTCTGTTTTATTAATTAAAAAATCAGTACATATTATTTATTTGTTATTGTGAATCAAACAGCATATTTGTGCATATCTAATAGAAGCTGAGCAACAGCATCATGTACATAAAATAAAGAAAGATTATGCTTGTCATTGGTATTGTTACTACTTTTAGAATTATTAACATTTTAGGTCTTCATGGTAATCATATCAATTATCTATTTCTGTGTAATAAATGCTACAAGCTTAGTGGCCTAAAGCAACCCCCATTGATTACCTATAGGTTCTGTCAATCATGAATCTGGATACATATGTATTAGCTGGATTCTCTGCTCAGGGTCTCACAAAGATGTAGTCAAGGTGATAGCCAGGTTGCAGTCTCATTTGAGTTTTCTCATTGAAAACTAATAGAACTAATCAATGAGTTTGGTAAGGTTGCAGGATACAAAATTAATGCACAGAAATCTCTGGCATTCCTATACACTAACAATGAAAAATCAGAAAGAGAAAACATGGAAACACTCCCATTTACCACTGCAATAAAAAGAATAAAATACCTAGGAATAAACCTACCTAAGGAGGCGAAAGACTTGTACTCAGAAAACTATAAAACACTGATAAAAGAAATCAAAGATGACATAAACAGATGGAGAAATATACCATGCTCTTGGATTGGAAGAATCAATATTGTGAAAATGTCTATACTACCAAAAGCAATCTACAGATTCAGTGCAATCCCTTTCAAACTACCAAGGGCATTCTTCACAGAATTAGAACAAAAAATTTCACAATGTGTATGGAAACACAAAACACCCCCAATAGCCAAAGCAATCTTGAGAAAGAAAAACAGAGCTGCAGGAATCAGGCTCCCCAATGTCAAACTATACTACAAAGCTACAGTAATCAAGACAGTATGGTACTGGTACAAAAACAGAAATATAGATCAATGGTACAGGATAGAAAGCCTAGAGATAAACCCACATACATATGGTCACCGAGTTTATGACAAAAGAGGCAAGAACATACAATGGAGAAAAGACAGCCTCTTCAATAAATGGTGCTGGGAAAACTGGACAACTACATGTAAAAGAATGAAATTAGAATACTACTTAACACCATATACAAAAATAAACTCCAAATGGATTAAAGACCTAAACGTAAGACTGGACACTATAAAACTCTTAGAGGAAAATGTAGGAAAAATACTCTTTGACATAAACCACAGCAAGATCTCTTTTGACCCACCTCCTAGAGTAATGAAAAACACCCCCTAGAGTAATGAAAAACAAAAATAAACAAATGAGACCTAATTAAGCTTAAAAGCTTTGGCACAACAAAGGAAACCATAAAGAAGATGAAAAGACAATCCTCAGAATGGGAGAAAATATTTGCAAATGAAACAATGGACAAAGGATTAATCTCCAAAATATACAAACAGCTAGTGGAGCTTAATACTGAAAACACAACAACCCAATTAAAAAATGGGCAGAACACCTAAATAGATATTTCACCAAAGAAGACCTACAGATGGCCAAGAGGCACATGAAAAAATGCTCAACATCACTAATTATTAGAGAAATAAAAATCAAAACTACAATGAAGTATCACCTCAGACTGGTCAGAATGGCCATTATCAAAAAATCTAGAAATAATAAATGCTGGAGAGGGTGTGGTGAAAAGGGAACCCTCCTGCACTGTTGGTGGGAATGTAAGTTGATACCACCACTATGGAGAAAAGTATGGAGGTTCCTTAAAAAACTAAGAATAGAACTACCATATGGCCCAGTAATCCCACTACTGGGCATATACCCTGAGAAAACCATAAGTCAACAGGAAACGTGTACCACAATGTTCATTGCAGCACTATTTACAATAGCCAGGACATGGAAGCAACCTAAATGTCCATCAACAGATGAATGGATAAAGAAGATCTTGCACATACATACAATGGTATATTATGCAGTCATATACAGGAATGGTATTGAGTTATTTGTAGTGAGGTGGATGGACCTAAAGTCTCATACAGAGTGAAGTAAGTCAGAAAGAGAAAAACAAATACCGTATGCTAGGGGCTTCCCTGGTGGCACAGTGGTTGAGAGTCCACCTGCCAATGCAGAGGACACAGGTTCGTGGTCTGGTCCAGGAAGATCCCACATGCCATGGAGTGGCTGAGCCCATGAGCCATGGCCACCGAGCCTGTGCATCCGGAGCCTGTGCTCCGCAATGGGAGAGGCCACAATGGTGAGAGGCCTGCGTACTGCAAAAAAAAAACCAAAGAAAAAAAAACAGTATGCTAACGCATATATATGGAATCTAAAAAAAATGGTACTGATGAGCCTAGGGGCAGGGCTGAAATAAAGATGCAGTATAGAGAATGCACTTGAGGACACTGGGAGGGGGGAAGGGGAAGCTGACGCAAAGTGAGAGTAGCATTGACATATATACACTACCAAATGTAAAATAGGTAGCTAGTGGGAAGCAGAAGCATAGCACAGGGACATCAGCTCAGTGCTTTGTGATGACCTAGAGAGGTGAGATAGGGAGGGTCGGAGGGAGGCTCAAGAGGGAGGGGATATGGGGACATATGTATGCATATGGTTGATTCACTTTGTTATACAGCAGAAACTAACACAACAGTGTAAAGCAATTATATTCCAATAAAGATGTATTAAAGAAAGAATATAGTATCTGAAATGTAATTTGAGTTAAAGTGCATCATACTCTAAGACTTTTTATCACACTGCCAGTGGTTCTTGCAGGGATTATCACACTAATTATTGCCTTCAACAATAATGCCAGTGTCCATATCAGTTGATAATTGCCAGGTCATGGATCTTCTGTAGCATAAGTGAATTGGTACAATTTTATTTGCTCCTATTTCAAATCCTTTTTCAGGCTGAGTTGTCATTGTATTGATATTCTTAGATTTAAAATCTAGTTCATAATTGTTAAGTATTTTAGTGAATTGTATTTTTTAGGCTCCTTTATAATTATCTTTGCAATTGATATTTCTTTATATATATGTCTGAAGTACTGTGCTTGCATCCTCTGATGATTATTTATTCTACACCATACTATATCATTTGATTAATCAATCATTATTGTAGAGTCTTCATTTGAAATATCTGTTCAAGAATGAGTATATAAAGAGGGAGTGGATATATGTTTATATATAGCTGTTTCACTTCATTGTACAGCAGAAACTAACACAACATTGTAAAGCAATTATACTCCAATAAAAATATTTTTTAAAAAATGACTGTATAGATGCCTTTCCTTCTGAGTGTTTGTATATATGATAATAAATTTCTGTGCATTCACAAATAAATCACAATATGTCAGAGTATATTATTTGCTATATTGCTTTGTATAATTATTTGAACACAAAGTAGGTGACATCCCTTTATTTCCTGATTTTGGCTATGTCATGAAGAACTTTTTGATTGTTTTCCTTTGTGTTAAACAAGTTCATAATTGTTTTCTGGTTAAAGGTAAGATTCTCTCTTTTATTTTCATGTTGTAAAATAAATCACAATTTTCAGACTACATGTAATAGACATTGTGTTATATACTCCCATACCCATTCTACCTGTCTATGCCATTTGTAGTATTCTCTCAGTTATAAGAGAAGATCTAGATTAATTCAAATTCAACATGATAACCCCTGGGTTTAATTATTCATTGCATGATAGTTACCTGATTATATAAATTGGTTCAATAATGGACATGAGATATTTTTAGATTTATTTTTCCCTCCCATCTCAGAACTTACTTAAGATGAAGAGCTAATTGATATCCATTTAAATATGCTTCCATTTCTGGCTTTAGTGTTTTGGAAAACAAACATCCTGAAGACCCTGAATTGCCAAATATCAAGATAGTTTTAAATCAATATCTGAGTTTCAAGAAATTAAAGTTACTCTCTAGAGACAAAAACCTAGAAAAGAAGTGTAAAAATTTATACTGCATTTACAATTCTAATCTTGAAATTACCCTTCAGAATTTTAAACTATAAACCTAAAAATTGGGACTCATATTCATATGACACACATGGATAAGGAACTCTTCAGCCAAAACAACATAAAAATGGGGCCCCAGTCCAGTGATAGGCCTGCCATTCAACAGTAGCAGAAGCAAACTGGCTCTGGAGGGACAGGTTTTCCATAGATAAGATTAGCTCATAATCCCAAATTACAAAACATGCAAGACAGCAAATCTACAATAAGAGAAAATTAGCAAACATAATAAGCAGTAGTATTAGATCTTCTGATCTTCCCATAATACAAATATTGAATAAATACAGGAATAAATATATTTAACTTGAGTAACCTTGTTGACTATAGAGGACATGTCTCTATTTGACAAGTGACCTGCAGGGCTACCAGGTTATAATTTTTGCTTTAGAAAATATTTCACTGAATGAGAATAGTAATTTATGAGACCTCCTTACATAGCTATGAATTAAGAGCTTCACATCTGAGTCCTCAACTCTTATCTTTCTTGCATTGTATTTATGGACATACCCGGTGAAATACAGTTGTGCTGGGATTACTTAATTCTAAATATCAGTGAAGATATTTTATGTAATTATTGTCACAACACATGACTCAAATTGGCTGCCTTAAGGTGGTCAAACATCTCATTTTGCCTGAAAAGTCCAAATTTAGGCAACACTTTAATAGGAGTAATACTGCCACTTTTTAAACTTTCTCAGTTTTGAGTGATGTATCTTATGGGCTCCATTTTTAAATTATAATGGGAATATAGTCTCCCATTCAGTTGAAAAAGTCTGCAAACAACTTGAGCTTCAGGAAGTGACGTGCTGGAACCAGGTCTTATCAGCTAGTGAGAGCCATTTGTTTTCATCTCTTTCCAAATCCATATTCAGGGACGTCAAGTTGGTAACGATATTTACACTGAGGATAATGGTAAAAGCTACAATTCAAGGTTTCCCCCCCCAACCCTGACCAGTACATCACTGGCTTTACAAACGGTTCTTGTGTGTTTGTTTTGTTTTGCAGGGTCTCTGTTTTTTTTTTTCTTTTATTCTCTTCTACTTTTTCAAAGTTTTAGCCTCATTCTCAGACTGTCTTTCCTCATGGTGCAAAATGGTTGCAGCTCTTCCAGGCCTATGTTCCTTGCAACAAAGCATTCAGAGCAGGTTCAGGGAATTCTCACTGCATGATTGTCTGATAAGAAAGAGGTGTTCATTTACCCATAGATGGTCTCTACCAAGTGTTTTCTGTCTTTAATCCACATTCTCTTAACTCTTCTTGCCTCCTCCCTGAAGTTTCCCTGATGTGCCTTCATATCCATATCTGTGGGCTTCAACAACACAAAAGCATATCTCTACTACTGTACACTGTTTTTTAAAGAAATCCCAGAGCCTTGCAAGAATGCACACTTGTGATTTGATTTTTTTCAAATCTGAATTATTCTCTTCAGGCATGATTATATTACCATTTCTGCTCCAATTGTTCCTATTGCTTCCTTGGGTAACTAATTTATTTAGCAGTCTAAACTTGTGGGGATACACACTTGAAACAGTTTTATATTTCTCCAATGACTGCTTTCAAGCATGTTCTCCAGAATGTTAATTCCTGACCCCTAGAGCTATTTTAGGCAGATGGCATATTTTTTGAGTATGTTTAGTGACAAAATATCCATCTAGTTCAAATACCAAATTTATAACCTGTTCAAAATCAATCCTGCTCTCTCCTCCTCCCAAGCCCCAGCTACACTTATAATCTTGGGGACTTGGAGTTATGGAGGAGTTTTGTCTCCACTTTTCAGTCCTCCTTGCTATCTAGTCCCTTTGAGTGTGGGATGGCAGTGTGCATGGGCTGCCTCAGGAATATCTATATTCCCTCCTTTCTCAAGGTCTTAATTATAAAAGCAAATTCTACTTCACTTAACTGTTGGTTTTTGTTACATGCTTGATTGTTATTCTTGCATTTCTACTAACACTGGCTGTCAGTCAATGTCCTCTGAGCATCAGGTATTCAAATTCTACTTCTCTCATGTGACACCAGAGGATCCTATAACAGCACAATTCCCTGAAAAAGAAAATCTAGGTCCAATTCCACCACTTATTCTCCCTTTTCACCAAGCAGCCATTTCTTTAATTGGGTAACCAGCAAGACAACCCAATTAGTTTACCTTCTGCAGTATCTCTATATCCGAAGGGAAATTGTACATCTCTGCTGTGATAATAAGTGAGAAAGAAGGACATTCCAATGCAAATTTTTCTCTATATCATGTTACCCCTCTTCAATTATCTTTACCTTTCAGATAGGTATAGAGCAGCTAATCAATGCTGTTGGGTATGTAGACTTCTAACTGTGAAATGAAATGCCAGGCTTTCATTCCTCAAGTCAACTTTAATCTCTTCAAATGGTTCTTTTGGAGAGTAGCCAGCCTCACCTGACTTGAAGTTGTGTTTGAAAAGTAAGCTCCTTGTATAGAAACCACAACCTTCCCACTAGGTCAATGACACAATTCCAAACAATCTCTCCAACAACCCCCATTGCAGTGTCCTGTGTATATAGAAGATAGTGGTGATGCCTTGGGAAGTCAATGGAAGACACTGTGGTAGACCCTGACAAAGCCTTCTAATACCTGATTCTTAGTGGCTCCTTGGTAGCTTTCTCATAGATATGGGATAAACAATGAATTTTTATCTTAAGCTTTGAATCTTCATTGTCAATTTCAGGACAATAGGAAACTTTTATATACTAATTGGTTACAACTGTGAATGTCCACAAATTATAGTTATATTTCTAGTTTCTACCTTCAATTTTTTTTTTATCTTTTCCATCTCTTTGCCTTTTCTTTTAGATTTTTTAAAACAGTGCAAAAATGTATTTTTTATATCCCTCCTATAATATTTTACACTATTAATTTGTTCTGTGCTGCTCTAGTAAGGTGTCAATTCTTCCATAACTATTTTCCTCTTCTTGACCCAGGTGTTTTATATAATTATATTCTTCCTTATTTCAGCTTGTCATCTCATCTTTGCATTTTTCAAAATAATTTCAATAGAAGCTTAATGAAAAAAATTTTTTTTGAATAGGGAAAATATTCACATGTTCAAAAATAAGGAAGTACAGAAAAATACAGCAAAAAGATTCCCTCTCACCCTTGTTGAAAGTCTCTGAGTCCCTCTCTCTGGAGGTAACAAAGGTACATTTCATACACAAAGGGAAAGCTATATAAATATTTTCACAAAATAGCATATCATTAAATCTGCTCTCCATTATTTCACTCAATAATGTATCTTGGCGATCCTTTTTTTATTAATACACAAAGATAGTTTTACATTTCTTTTATGATTGCATTATATTCCATTATGTACTAAAATAAGACTCAACTCCATATTTATAGACAGGAAAGGGGTATGTGCATTTGTTATCTTGTTAGATACTACTAAATCATTCTCAGTTGGGTTGCAAATGTATTGTTGGCAATTCTTACATTTGATAATATTGATAATTTGGCAATGATAAATCAAAAGTGGTATTTCAGTATATATGAATTTAATGATATATATGCACATACTTTCTATACAGCAACAAGCAGAATCCTTATTTTTTAAAAATAACCATAAAATCCATATGATATAGAAAAATAAGAAAATGAAATGTAAGACCTTTATAATGAATATAATGAATACATATTTTCCTCTCATTGACAGTCACTAAAAAAGACTTTGATAAAAAGAAATAAATAGAAAGGTATCTCTAGGAAGAATAATATCATTATTATATTAGTTTTTTTCCTCAATTTGATCTATAAATCAGTACAATTTCAAACAAAATCACAACTTTTGGGAGCAAGATAAATGTATTATGAAAGTGCAGAGGCTAAGATATCCCAAGAGACTAAGGTGAAAAAACAATATATTGGGGTCTTCTAGGGAGTAATGTTATATTACTTGGCCTGGATTCTATATATATTTATTACTGGGCTTTAAAATCTTTCAGGTATTTGTTATGGTCACTTTATATTTTAGCACCATTTAAAACGTGCTTTTCTCATCGATAGCTGAAAGGAAACTTGTAGTGAATAATTTCTAGACTAATTTCCAATACCTGGCAAATATTCATTCAGTAAATTCCTTTAGAACTCATGTTCCATTTTTTCCTACACCAAATGTTTTAATGGCTGACCCTTTGAACTTATCAAACACTTGTGAATCCATAACTCTAAGATGCATCCCTCTGAGGGCACGGGGCTCTTTGTCTTAAAATTTTATTCCTAGAAATTTCATGTCCAAAGTTGATTCCTCCACAACATTTTAAATCATTGTTTTCTCTGAATTCTGAATGGATATAAAAATAGTAATACCGGTTGGGTATGGAGAGAGGGTGATATACAATAATGCAGTCTAAACTGAAGCAGGGTCCACAGATTGGAAATATAACAGTCTACATTTTTGGCAGCCATGTAGCCAACAATGAGAGCATTAACCTCTCATTGTATTACCTCTGGAAAAAAGTCATCAAACAAGTAGCAAACCACCCATTGAATTCTTTCGTCCATTTATTTAGACTGTGAGGACTATCTCTACATAACCTAAAACATTAACTATTTCTATGTATTGACATCTTTTGCCTTCTTTTATTAATATTTTAGTGAAAAGTTGTGATAAACAAATCAGATACTAAACAAAGCACATTCTAAACCAGAGCCTTCATGAAAATTCTAAGGTGACATTTTCATATTTCTGCTCCATCTTTTGTAAACCATATCATCTACATCGAAAAATGTTTTAAATTGAATTTGAATCTCAAGGGTAAATATTTTAATATCATGAGTTTGTTATATATGCCATATCTGTTGTTACACTGCAGTCATTCATTTCCCTCTTTACCCATATTTGATCCTCTTTTCTTAAAAGAAATCTTGCTTTTTAAATATATTATCCTTGATCAATTCCCACTAGACATATAGATTTAAAATACAGATTATAATAGTTTACATTCTTATTAGCCTAAATGAGTGAGAGTTCTTATTTACGGATGTGCAATATGCAGTTATGTATGTATTTACAGCCATGTGTTTCCTCTCCCTCCGCTATCCTTTGATCCTTTTCTAGTGATAAAAGTTCAAACTCAATATGAGGTAATATAGGAAGTTCTCATGTAAAAGGAACACAGTCCGAACACCGTGGGGGGTGGAATGGTGGTAGATTTTCGTATTGATATTTTAAAGGGCAAAGTTTGAAAGAAGAACATTTGCATAGATTTTTGTAATTGTTAAATTCAATGGTTAAATAGATCTTACTCCCCACACTACTTTTGAGTAAATAGGGAAAACATAATTAACAAAAGGTGTGCGTGTGTGTGTGTGTATTAGTTAGTTATTCTTAAAGGTTAGAGAAAAGAAAATCGACTTTATCACTCTAATGTCTTCGAAGTAAAACTTAGATTGAAAACCGTAGGTATTTTGATACTATTTGAGAAAAAGAATTTGAAAACCATACGGCTTTATAATGCAGAGTACTTGGCACTACTTGAAAGGTACTCTCAGAATGCATAATGAATTCCAGCAATATCTTAAGCTTGTAGCCATGAATATGCTTGGTAATCTTATAATAAGAAGGTTAGATGGCAAAATAAAATTTGTTAGTCCTCTAAAAAGTTACTTTGTAGTAATTTCAATTGAAATTTACCTCTGAATAATTTCTGGTCAGAATGAAAATATCAGAAAGGAAAGAGAGATAAGTGAGGTGGACATGTGAAACTGAAAACACCAATGATAACTTCCTCATCTCCTTCTAATCCTTGTTCAAATATGATTTTCACAGGGAAGCCTATCTGTATCTCTTTTTTAAGAACTGCAACTTGCTCTACAGGTTTTTTTTAGCCTTTATTAGTTTCGAACACTACTGACATATATCTTTTTTTTTTTTTTTTTTTAATTTTCTGTGTCCACTCACTAGAATGTGAACTCCATAAGCCCAGAAATTTTTTTTTTTTTTTCTGGATTATCTCAGGCCCTTAAGATGTTGCTTAATGCATGGAAGGAATTTGGTAAATATTTGCTGAATAAACAAAAGATAGAAAAGAAAGGGAGGAAGAGAAGGGAAGGGAAGAAGGAAGGAAGGAATTGAGAGAAAAGAGGGTAGGGGAGAGGGAGGGAGGGAAGAGGAAAAACAAAAAAGAGGGCGAATGGGGGTGAGGGAGGGAGGGAGGGAAGGAAGGACATCTTTTGTTCTACTGCAGTGATCCCATTCCCAGGAAACAAACTCACTTTTGGTAGATTACTGTTTCAGCACAGGCAATATGTCAGTCTGACAATCTGTCTCAGCATGGTTGACCAGCCTTCTGAGGTATGTCCACATTGAGGCTATTGATGGATTCGAGGGTTTTTTGTGTTTGTTTTTTAAGAATTGGAGGAAAGCACCTGCATGTTAAATGTCCATTCCAGCTCTAAATGATCTTTTAGGAATCTCAGAGAAATGGCATTTGCTAGCAGAGTCAAACAATGCTATGCTTCCTACTTTCTTCTGCTGATTATCCTCTATTTGTCCAGCCTTCCAAAGTCTGCAGTTATATCTAAAGTATTCCCCACCTACATCCTGATCTCAGAATCGCAGGAAGTTCTAAGCTTTAGGGAAGGGCTCTGCTGTCATCACTTAGTAATCTAAATTGGCCATACTCCCAACCCACAGGTCCACTGTGTCCAGGAACTCACCTGTATCCTGGATGCTCAATCCTGCTTACCAGAGCAGCCTCTGTGGTTAGAGTGTTCGGTCAGTTCCCTGAATCTCTCCCTTGTTCAAAGCTACTGGACATTTTGGGGGCCCTTACAGTACTGATTGTACTAAGCCCTTTGGTAAGTTTCCTAGCTTTTCTTTTCGTGGTTTCCTCACCATGAAGTGGGAAATAATAACAATATTTGTGATCTATTGTAAGGAGGAAGGATATAATGAACATGTGACTTTAAAAAATTATATCACAGGGTAAAAGTGTTCTATGAATTTTCATTATTGTTATTACCAAATTTGGAATACGCAATTCTTTGGTGAAAGAACTCTCAATAGTCTAGGATCTGAAATATTCCATGTGTGTCCAAGTACCCGGGAAGTGTAGAAGAAATCACCCCTCTGTTTGGGCTTTGACTGCTAGGCAACATTTGAAGAAGCTTTTACTTCAGACAATTGAAGCTTTCTGCTTGTACCAAATCCCAAAGGAATGAAATTAGAAAGACTGGCTAGAGTTTGAAATCACAGGCAGGGAAATATATCAAACAAACAACAATTTTAGTGCATAGTTTCATTTTTCTCTGTATTCATGTCTCTTAGTTATCACTTTAAAAAAATCATTTTCTTTCATTAAAGGTAGTCTTAACCTTAAAATTTTATACTTATTTTTCAAATAGTCCGGATAATTTGTGACATTTGCATTACTCAGAATTAAGAGATCAAAAAGTTATCTTTAGGAAATAACTGCTCATTAAAAGAATACAAAGTAGACTGCATCTGTTTTTGATATTTTAAGAAATGATCACAACATACCAAATAATAAGCTCATGGAAAATGAACCCCTATTTTATCTGTTTTATATAGTTTAGTTTATGGCAAATACTGATTATTTAATGTTAGTTAAATAAATAAATGAATGTTTTACATTATTCAGTCATCTACAGTGAAAATTACCGTGATTCTTTTTCAAATTGATCATTAAATATTAATATCTTACTGAGAGTTGAAATTAACTTTTATGCAAATAATTAAATATTTACAAACACTTGTTGAAAAACTATGGAAAAATAAAGGGCAATAAATTCTGTTGTCACTCCTGTTCAATGTAGATTAAGTGCCAAAAATATGACACAGCTCAAACATGGTTAATTCAGTCCTTTTTCTCTTCATTCTGCCTCTCGTAGCAAGGATGGGTAGTTGGGTTTCTTATAACTATTATATTTTTATTTGCATTTAACAAATTATGGAATTCTCTTTATTTAGTTTTCTTAAGATAAAATATCTAACAGTGTCTTTAAAATATCACAGAGCCCCTGTGCCTAATGTTTAAATGAAGAGGAGTACAGGAAATTACATGTGGGTATGAACATCTTACTCACACAAATTCAAGAAGAAAAAAAAAATTCTCCATCATGTCATTAGATTAGGCAATATTCATAAGCCACAGTCCCTGAGATACAGCAGAGGAGCCAATCCTTGGCTTCCTTGAAAATAGGCTTAATGGGGATACATTCTACTGAGGCTGGAACGGAGACAGACAAGGGGATGGAGCTAGAGAGTCACACAAGAAATCAGCATTTTGAGAACTTTTTATGTCATATCAACACTTCTGAAACGTATCCTACATACACTGGGGACCTGTTGACGTTTTTTAAAAAGAAAAGCATCAGATCTGTGTTCCCCACGGTCCCCGCCTGGCTATGATTTGGGACTGGGTTGGATGAGAGCAGTTCTGCAGCTATGCGGACCAGTTACAGTTGTTCTAGAAATCCAGGTCAGAAACCAGTTTGGTAGCAGTGAAAATGGAAATAAGTTGGTGCATTTAAAATAAATATCGGATGTAGAAATGATAGGACATTTCCTTGAATACCTGAGGCTCAAAACACTCTGGATTGGGCTTCCCTGGTGGCACAGTGGTTGAGAGTCCGCCTGCCGATGCAGGGGACGCGGGTTCGTGCCCCGGTCCAGGAAGATCCCACGTGCCGCGGAGCGGCTGGGCCCGTGAGCCATGGCCGCTGCGCCTGCGCGTCCGGAGCCTGTGCTCCGCAACGGGAGAAACCACAACAGTGAGAGGCCCGCGTACCGCAAAAAAACAAACAAACAAAAAAAACAACAAATACCCACTCTGGATTCGGCTGTTAGGATTTATAATGCTTTTTCTGTTATCTAGGCAAGAACTTATAGGTTTCCTTTTGATGAAAAAAAAAAATCTCTGTTGCATTGAGAATTTTTAGTCTCATCCTCTAGGACTCAGCTCATAATAATTTCCCTTGTGAAACATTCTCTGGTGTCTGAAACTAAGTTAGGTTTCCCTGATGTGCAATTCATATGTATACTATAATCCTCACAAATCTTTTGGTGGATACTAATTTGGTCCAAAAAACTCAAGGGGAGATGAAAGTAGATTTTATTTGTATACCGAATTGAATTTTTTAAGCCCTCATTCCACACAAATAGCAGAAACTTTACCTAGTTTGGTGCAGGTGCTTCCCTTCTCTTTCACTCTGGGCTGTGTCTTTATTTCCAGGAGTAGGGGTGGAAGCTAGGTATCTTGAACCAAAAGTTGTCTGTCCATGAATTATCTTCTGAGCTATTTTACTGTATTCCCCATCTTTAGGCCACACAGTTAACTGTGGATCTAATAATAGCTGATACTTCTAGAATGTTTGCCGTTTGATACGTAACAGTACTAGCTGGTTTTTTTCTTTAATTTCAAATATTAATCACTGAATCCTCTCTAACATCCCCATCCGGTTGGTACTCTCGGTGATTTCATTTTAAAATGAGAAGACTGAGACAAAAAGAAATTTAAAGCAATTTGCTAAAGGTCACACAGCTTATAAGCAGTGGAGGCAGCTTCGCATCTAAGCCGTACCATCAGAATCTGTGCTCTCAGCCTTCACAGCGCAGTCCCATTCATGTCTGATTTCTGCTAATTTAATGCCACTATGGGTACCTGGAAATTCTTCCATTTCCAAGATACTCTGTGAGTTTTCTAAAGCTTATTCTGGCTTTAGCTACTTTTTTTCCCCTTTTGCTGCTACCAGCCAGACACCTGGGCCCCGCTTAGCAGTCTTTAACTTGGAATCTGCGAAGTCCACGGTTTTGTTTCACCTGCATCTGCCCCCTGGTGGGCATAAATGGAAACTGCTGCTGTCTACAGGCAGCCCTAAGAAAAATCTCCTAGCTGCCCAGCTTTCTTGTTAACATATTTAAAAAAACCTATCTCTTCTACTTAATAAATTGCTACTTTTGAACTCAATTAATTTATATACCAATTTGCTTGATTTCCAAATAATATCTATTGATGCCATTGCTTTATTTTTTATTCTATTTTATATATTTATTTTCTCTTAATTTTATAATAAATAATCTAAAAGGGGACTAGATAAGTTATTTTAAGTGATTTATAATGAATAAATTCGGAGTCTATAATTTCCTATTGTTTTATTGAGATGTTCCAAAATATTTTTACTATGCATGTTTTTTATTCAAATTTTCTTTAGCCGAATACTAAAAACGGCATCCTCACAAAAAGAAATGTAAGAGGAAAATTATGATAGAAAGATTGAATACTTTAACCAGTTCTCACTTAAATATCATAATACTGTGAATTTTATAAAAGTATACAATCATGAGGATACACTGCTAAGCTCCCTAAGGCCTTGGAAGGCTCTATATAAGTGAGGAACCTGAAATTTAAGCTTTATTAGCTTTAACTGAGGATGGTATACCTGTCACACTTCAGAGTTTTTCTCATTTTATGAATTCTATTTCTTTTCTCATTCATCTTCTGACTCATAAAGGCCCTTCTCATCCCAGTGCAGTAGACACTGTTGGTGTCTTTTTGGTCCTTCTTTCTTGTAACAGAAATCTAATGTCCTTTGAGGCAGCGATCCGTCCAATTGAAGTATTCATTTTAACCCCCTTGCAGCTGATAGTGGTTACTTCTGGTGAAGGAGATGTGCGCAGAAGTCATATGAAGCCTCAAAGGAAGCTCTTTAAGAGGAGATGGACTTAGCTTCTGTGTGTCTTTGGTATTTCGCTCATTGTCGCCTTAAGATGTAACCTCATTGCTAAATTCCTATTGTAGAAACATTATTACTCTGTGTGGAAATGAGCTCTTTGTAAAGAATCCCCTAAAATGCAGCCCAGTGGATGGAACATTGGTACAGACTGTTAGGAAACTCCTAGTGTGACTTTCCCATTACCTATTTTATTTATTATATATATTTAAATATATTTATTATATTACCTACTACTGTTGCCCCCCCCCCAGTTTATGTACCCCGATACTCCCTCTCCAACCCCAACATCACACTCTTGAATTGCAAAGAATATTAATGAAAACTCTGGACGCAAGCTTTGTCCCTCAGCTGGATCTTCTCAGTTATTTAGACATCAATTTCCACACATCCCACTACTCTTTCATTATGATCTTTCAGATTCGGCCCCAATGCTCTATGTTTCATGACAGTTTCTCATTTTAACAATGGAATTTTACCTCTCATAGCACTTTATCAGTATTTATTGCAGTAAAAAGAAAGGTGTCAAAAGAACTCATCTATTTCCAAAATATTAGACTTAGCTACTGCAATTTATTAGAGAAGTAAGCATGCATTTTGTGTATAAAAATACATTTCATTATATCCTGGAAATAAGTGTATGATTTAATTCCACTCTTCACAACGATGAAGATGAATAAAATGATGAAGATGATGATGAAGCAGTATAACTTTGTAATTAAATCTAAAAAAATGTCTGAGTTTTCTCCATTTTGGATGGGTAAGATAATATGATATTGGGCTATTGTGGAAATTAAATGAAATTATCCATGTAAAACATTTAATACACAGTCTAGAATTGTAAAGTTATTAAATGTTTTTATTGATATTATGTGATACTATGCTTATATTTGCATGTAAAACAAAGTATCAGTATATTAAAATAAAGTATCTAGTAGAGTAAATCTAGACCCTGAAGACCTGGGTGCTTTTTGTGAAAGAGGGAAATGAGATTAAATTTCCATTTTCTGTGTGAAAGGGGTTATAAGAGCAAAATGACTAAAAAGCAATTAATTTATGAAATTTTCATCGTGTAACATACCTCATATGAAATCCCTGTACTTCTTCTCAATTCTGTTTTCTCTCCAACGGTGCTAACTGTGAAATTTGAAAAAAGGGAAAAAATTGTAAACTCAATAAATAAATCTAACTTCTATTATCCATGAAGTAATGAATGCAGATTAATGAAACTATAATAATTTGAGTTGACTGCTCATACATAAATAATACCTATTTTCTTACGCCAGTGTGAATAGCGTCTCATGAACCAGGTTTCAGGAATATCATTTTTACTTCAAACAACTCCGAAATTTACAAAATTGCGTTCTTGTACATTTCCTCAGGACAAATGACTTTGCATATGTTATATACACACACACACACACACACACACACACACACACACACACACACACACACACATACATATTAGAGTCCTCTGGCTGCATCTGTCTTATTTTTAACTATTATATATACAATGTTACTTAGCACAGTTTTACACATAAGTAGGTTGCAGAGTAAATATTTTTGAAAATATAAATAACTTATTTTGGATATTTCTCTATGACTCTTATACAGACACCACCAGAACCACTTTTCCTATTTCTGTGACAACCATAAATAAACAGTAAGATAAAAGTTTGAGTTTCAAACTCTTTTAGAGTTTGTGTATGATATCTCTCTATACCTCCAGCACTTTGAAGTTTATTACTAAATCCAGTGATAAACTTTTATAACTTTGAGGAAACCTGTACTAAAACCAAATATATGTACTCTTTCTTTTATTATTTGATCAATAAAATATACAGGAGAAATTGGAAATATACTTGCTCAGTTTACAACTTACCTCAGGAATTTAGGAAAGACATTTGTTGCAAGAGTCTAGTAAGACAATTTGTATTTTAAATTAGGGACTCTTTAAATTGTATTCAATTAATCAAACTTGATAGTTCGATCAATTACATACATCTTTTTTCCTAATGGGCCACTACAATATAGAGTTAAAATACATTTTAGAAGTGCCATGTATTTATTTTACTAATGGAATGCTCAAGACAATGTTATCTAACAAAAATGTATATGACACTCAGAAGTATAATTTCCTTAAAAATAATATTTAAAATTTTGAATTCTAGCATTCACAGTATAACATATGGACACAAAGTAATGGATATTATTTTTACTCAAATATTTCCCAATTATATGAAATTGTAAAATTTCATATAAGGAAATGGTACTGCTCTATTTACTCCTATATAATTATATAGAAAGTTAAAATGTTTGCTAAATCATGTTATATTTACTAATATTCTCAAGTTGTTATAAAGACCTGGATATTTTTGGAGCAATATACGTTTAATGATCCTAAATTTAAAAATATATATTCTATATTCTTCTTTCTAGAAGAAAGCATGAACAAGTATATTATTTTAGATGCATAAGCCTTAACCTCTACATTATTAACCATGCAAACTCAACTAGTACTTGATGCTTATTCTGTCTTCCTTTACTATTTTGATCCTTCACTATATTATTTGGTCTTTATTAGGTTTTGAACCTTTACAGTTGGACGTATCTAATTTTAGTTGTGACATAATGTTTTTCATTTCCCAAAAAATACCCCAGAGTACAGATGAAACATACTTTTAATATGCTGGACACAAAGCTTTGCAGGTTTGAAGGTTTAATATTATTCCTTAACTTTATACCAGTGGGGTGCACTTTTTTCACAATAACATATTTGATAATATAATTTGATAATTATAATTATCAAATAATAATTTGATAATAATATATTTGATACAGTTATAACAATCAAACTGTTTCACTAAACTAATAGATACAATGAAACTATACTTGTATCTAGAAACTTCTGGAATTGGAAAGAGGCCTTGACTTAATCCTCAGATCTCTAGCACACAGAGAAACTAAAGCTATTTCTACACAGGTACATTGAAGAGATAAAGCAATTACATGAATGATTCAGGCTAAAGAAATTACCCTGCCATTTTACAAGAAGAGTTTGAAGGCTAAATTTAGATATTCCTATTATTTACTTTTACCAGATCTACTAAGATCTTGCTAAACTAAAATCACTTTTGTTTAATAGTAAAATATTCTTAATGGAAAATATACATTGTCAAGCAAAATTTATTTAGAATTCAATATATGTTTGCTAATTACATACTGTATTTTTAGTAACTAGGTACAGTTATCGTACTCAACTGTGGGACAGTGAGCCTATCAGCAGTAGCATAAAGTAAGGAATAAGTTTGAATTCATACTTGAATGTCAACAATATAGTCTCTTATTTTCACAATTACTTTTTAAACAAACTGTACAGAAAAATTAAATATAAACATTGCTGTTGTATGAATTATATCCTGATTCCTATTGTCTTTATTCTCTATTGTACCAATGCAGAAATATATCTACATCCAATACTTAGAGTGCTACATTTTTTCTTCTACTTCAACATTCTAGGATGAAATGCCTAAGCACGCACAAGACATCTCAACATGTATGATCACAAAATCCTTCATCATAATATATACAAAATCGTAAGTTGACATGTTCTTTAAATAGTCTTTCTTCTAAACTCTCTATCTCAATAAATGGCACCCATTATTTGCCTCCCGTTGCTTAAACAAGAAACTCATGTATTATTCATGATCCTTCCCTCTTTTTTCCTTACATTCTTAGTCCGGTTCTCACTTATCTCTGGTATGGACCGCCCATTCTTTCAGCTTTATTCAGGCAAAATCTTGAGTTCCCTTATTATTTTTGCTTTTGCTATAATATTTTTATTATGGTTGATGTACAATATTATATGTTACAGGTGTACAATGCAACGATTCACAATTTTTAAGTTATACTCTATTTATAGTTATTATAAAATATTAGCCATATTCCCTGTATAGTACAATGTATCTTTGTAGCTTGTTTTCTACATGATAAATTGTACCCCTTATCCCCTACCCTTATGTGGCCCCTCCTCCTTTCCTCTCCCGACTGGTAATCACTAGTTTGTTCTCTGTATCTGTGAGTGTGCTTCTTTTTTTGTTATATTCACTAGTCTGTCGTATTTTTTAGATTCCACCTATAAACAATATTGCTCTGACTCTTTTGTTAGAAATATTCTCCTCATCTCCTCCTAACCTATCAGCTAACCCTACTCATCTTAAATTGATCTTATTTTAGACACTACTTCCTCCCAGATGTCATTATTAACCACCAAATGGGATTCTCGGGTACTATGAGCCCTGGTAGTGTCCTGTATTGTAATTGCCTTTTTACTTCAGAACTGGAAGCAATTCCCCAAGTAGTTTCTAAGTTCCTTTATGGCAAGCAACACATCTAGCATGTTCCACATAGAAATTCCCAGTACATAGCCCACAGTTCACCAAAACAAGTCTTTGTTTAATAAATAAAGCCTAAATCCACAAAAGGTTCAGGGTACAGAGAAACACTTCAAACTTAACAAGTGAAACATGCATTGGATATAAGATCTATTGATCCCATGAAATGTATTGGTGATAAACTCTTTATAAAAAAAGTTTCACTTAGATCTTAAAATTAAGAATGACTAGATATAGAGTAATCATAGTAGATATTCTATTCCTTTTCTAGATATGTGTCTAAAGGCCCTGGTGAATTAGACATATGAATTCAAGTAGTATGAAGGTTTTCTTTTTAAATTTTTAAACAGGATGTTAAAAAGATATTGTTGAAGGAATGACATAATTTCCACAAAGTTACATTAGTACTTTATAAGTGATTTTTAATCTATTACAATGGAACCAAAGAATCAGTAAATTGGCATCTTGAATCTGCAATCAGATTTATAATTTATTGTTCACTAAAAATTGTCTTAAGGTGTCTCTTCCTTTTAGTTACACTGAGATTCTAGCAAAGTTGTCTTACTTCTGTTTAAGCCTCATGCTTATTTGTTTCTCCCTTAAACCAAATATTTGAATCTTGTCTGAGGCTGTGATGAATTGAGATCCACTCTATGAGTAAGCTCTTCCCTGGGACCCTCGTTGAAGAAATACAGGTCTTATGCACAAAGTGTCCACCCTTTAAGGCCAATGGAGGAGGCTTCCTCTACGTCAGCTGCTTCAGTAGTGCATGGGTAAGTTCTCCATTTCCTCTTTTTCAGCTTCTTTTAGGTTTTTTCCATATTTTATGACACAATCATAGCCTCCTGTTCAGCTTCCTGATTTTGTTCCCCGCCCCCTGCCCTACCTCCACACACATCTTCTAGCTCTTTTCCCAATAACCCTGCACAGGAATGACATGCAAACCCTGTTTATTGCAACCAAAATTCTCAAAGTTGTGAGTTTGATTTATATAAGTAAAATTTTCCATTGAAGAATATTACAAAGGTCAAATCATAATTGTGGACGCAATGTTTTCCAGCATGGAAATAGCATGTGGCTCATTTCATTTTTAACAATAGATTCAGCATGATTTCCCCTCTTGAAGAAAATAAAATACAATAATATAATAACATATTTTCACTGTATCCCTGACATATAAAGATTTTCAATGAGTATTTATTGAAAGAAAGGAAGTTATTCAAAAACTTAGGCTTGACGAGCTTGATGGAATAGAATCTGTTCTCACCAAGGATGTTTAATATTTAGAGATACACAATAATGATATGGTTTGATTAAGGAAGCTCAGAAGAGAGACAGCTAACACAGAAAAGCAATAGAGGGTCAGGCAGGCAACAGAAAGAAGGAGGCTTTGCTTATAGCCATGCTGTACTTTAGAAAAGACTTTCTTCCCTGACTCTATTATTTTAACAGGCTAACCTACCCTGAAAGCTATGTCCCTATATAAAAGCGCATTGGGTTTCTTTTCTGGTCCGTCCAAGGGGAAAAAAAAAAAAAATTCCAGCTCTCTGTCATCTGTATACTGCCTTTAATCTTACATATTTTCTTCTACTCATCTTTGGATCATATGCAGTTTTTGAAGGCCAGTATAAACTATCTGGCTGACCAAATTCAGACAAATAGGATCCAGCCTCCGTAAAAGATAAGTTTATTAGGTGTACTAGTAAGGCACAATCGTGATCATGAGTAATTGAGCAGAATGGTAAGTGAAAATCCACATTAACCTAAAAAATGAAAATATAACCTCTTTCTCTCTTTCTCTATATTCATATATTTTTCATGTTTCATATATATCTCTCTATATTCATATTTATGCACATGTGTGTATGTGTATGCATATATGTATGATTTGAATTATATTATTTAATTTCATTTATTTACACAGTTATAATATATTTTATGACTGTATATACAAAGTACACACACATACTTTCATACCCTAAGTAAGTAAATAGGTCAAAATTAATTTGTTGCAAATATTTTGAAAATTTACACTTAATTAAACTTTATTTAATCGAAATAATTTTAGCTTCAGTTTTGTAAAGGATTCCTTCTTGGTAATGAAATTATAATCCCATCAAATTTTTTATACATCTCCCCAAAACTAAACTGCATTGCCCTGAATGGAATGAGTTATGCCATGGTAAACACCGTGTAAATCCTCCAATGTCTGAAGCCAACTTGTAAATATTTTAGATTTTGTTTTGTGACAACACATAAATAGAGTTTTAAAAACTATTAATCCCTTTTAATAATAGGTACAAAAAAATACCCCAAAATGGCTGTTTAAAAAAGAGTATATTTCAGGAGTTACAATGTTAGACAGCTATTCCACCAACGCACCCTTCACCTAATAATTTGGGTTCCCACACGGACCTACCAGTGTGCCAGGATCAGGAACTCAAAAAGGAAGTAGTATAACAGAGAGGTTACTAAAGCCAGACCCAAGGGCTCCGGACACATAGTCCTGACACAATCTTTTGTCACAACATAAACTACACTACAGTCCCCAAAGGCACAGAGCATGAACATAGTAAGCAAACAGTTTTATTCTTAGTACAGATTGGGTCAAGTAACTGCCCTTATTATTTTCATTGGCGAAATGAGGAGGCTGCCCAGAACATGTAGAAATGGGCCTAGTATTTGATCACTACAGACCCTTAAGTGTGCTTTCTTGAAGCTGTGGACTTCAAAGTGGCACGCACACTAGAGGATATGCAATCTGAGCCATTAGGATGCAGGAGAAAACAATTTGTATTTCTGGTAATTTCCATATTAAAAATAAACTAAGCTTTTCAACATTGAATACATAGATTTGCACTGATGTCCTCACATGACCTGTATTCCAGACAATCATGTTTCAGTCAAGGTACTCAATGTAATTTGAGAGAAGAATGAGAGTTCTTCAATGGGGATGTTGACAGTGGCATCTCCAGTATTAATATATACTATACTATCTATTTTAAATTAAATGAAAGCAAACTCCACAAAACGCAAAGGTGATTTTAAAGGTTCTTGTAAATAAACTCCGGGTTGAAGATAATGTCTAAGTCTAAGAAAACAAGACAATAGTAGAGCTGACATTTCTAAACTTAACTAAGTTCACAATCAGTCTTCTCTACAAGATAAAAGCACTGGTCATCTACTGGGTTCTGAAAATTAAGGAATTAAGAAAACTTTTTGATATAAAAAAGTTAGAACTATTGTTAATGAATCTCATTACAAGTGCATTTTGCCTTGAGAATTAGTTTATGATAACATCAAACTTCACAATCTACAAGTCATTTAAATATATCTTTTAAGAATTTCAACTTTATCTCAGGCTTTGAAAATTATTCTTTGCATTTGAACTACAGTTTTAACATGTTTATAATTTATTTACTATAAATTATACGTTAGGTGGGTGTGCTCAAAATTTATTATACTAATAGGAAAAATGTTTGAAGAAATTCTGTGATCCATGCATTGGAGAACTATGTATTGATACTTCGGCACAAACCATGAGGAGCCTTTGGGACATAAAGGAAATGCAGTCTTACAAGGGGTCCTGAGTCACTGCTTAGAACTAGATAATTCATTTCACCATTATACACAGATACTACATTGAGAGAAACAAGCATATTTCACTCATTTTGTTAATATTTACTGAGCCTACAATATAAAGGATGAGAATGACTTTGCTGAGCATAAAAGTAAAGAGATCACTCCAGGAAGAAAAAACACATTTAAAAATTGGAGAAAAGTGTGTTTTGTGTGGGACCATTGAGAATTTGTGCTGTCTCAACCCAGTTTCCCTCTTTACTATTTCCTGGCTCTGTAAGGGTACCAAGTTACTGAACTTACTTTACCTCAACTGTAAAACAATAGTAGTATTATTATTAGCATAATAATGATAGTGATAGTAGCATACAACTCAGAGGCTTGTTATGATGACAACTGAATTACTGTATGCAAAGCACTTAACACAAAGCCTGCCACTTTCTACTTGCTGCATAGAGTTATTTTATCACAGACTTTACTTTTCAGTAGGAGACTATTTTTACTCAGTATTGGATTAACAGCACTTAGCATCTTGTTTTAACATGGCAGTGACTGCTGAGAGAATAAACAACTAAAAAAAAATGAAACGTCAAGTACACACAGTGTCAGCTGGAAATAGCTAGAAAGGCAAGTCTAGAAAATAGTCTAACTTGGCTTACCCACTTAAGAGTAATCTAGTAATGGCATGAATGCAGTTAGGAAACTGCATGCCTCTGTGTGTGTGTGTGTGTGTGTGTGTGTGTGTGTGTGTGTGTGTACACATATATATATTTAACACTTGATGCTAAATATTTGTACATATTCTCTGCCATGGAGACAGACAGAACTTCACTAGCAAGCATATTATACAAACAGAAAGTTCAGGATCAAATATTTTTAGTGGCTGAAATGTACAAGTGTTTATATAATTAACGTTATTTCGTCAGATACAGTGATTAAATCTTCGTATACTTTAAGTTTTCTATTTCCACAATTTGATAGCTACTTTGTTGAAAAATTATACATCGATTCATACATCGATGTATTACACCACTGGCTATTTTTAATATAACTGTATGTGACGCACAATAAGGGACTTGTGTAATAAAGTTAAGGCTGTCCCACAGATAGTTTATAATCTGAGAGTCTACATTTTGTCTTCTGAAGCACATTTTTAAAATTATAGTAAACCTTAATCATTAATCATTAATTATTAATAAGTATCTTTACTTTGAACTATCATGCTCAATATCTTCAATTTCTTAGACATAAATTTGCTTTAGGGTTGCATATATTAGTGAAGATTTCCTGAAGACTTTAAAAAAATATAGTAGCATTGAAAAATATTAAGTTTCACTATAATTAAATTATTTCAAAAAGAAATTTATTAGAAAAAGTAGAAAAATAAGAAAAAAGAAAAATTAATTTTAAAATATTTCCAAAAAATATATATTACAATGTAAATCTATTTCCTCACTATATCTAAACACATTATTTTAAAGCTAAAACTTCAACTGCTTTATTCTGCAAGGTTAATTTTTAAATCCATCTTGTTAAAATATGTTACTGAACATTAAGAAACTAAGATGTGTTTAGTTTAAATAATAATCTGGCAGACTGAATAATGGAGAAAATGAAGAGACACCATATAAGATGAAAGTAATATCATTTGCATAAAAACCTACAAATTACTTAAAATGACATCCTTCTTGTTTAATGCATTAAGTGTAGTTTTTGTTTCTCACTGAATAGTCTTATATGATTAACACTGTAGTACTCTGGATGGATATTAGCAAAAATAACAAAACCAGGCTGATGGATTCCATTATACATTCATTGCTATTCAATCCAGAATTTTTATTCTTAACAGATGACAGTAATCTCCAATTGGCTCCCACAGATATTTTTCAAATTTTAAATATGTACCATTCTCTTCACTCCTTTCCACCTCACTCACTGCAGAAAAATTCACTCTCCATTTTGTGAGGAAGATAGCAGAGAAAACCTTCAGTTTCTCTTCTTAGAGCTCATGACTGCATGAATCTCCTACTCCCCTTTCTTAACTCAAGACTTATTCTCCCTCTTCTGTAAAACGAATTGCCCCACTTACATCCTTGGGTCCATCTCCTATTCTACGTCCCAGGTTTTACTCATATGTTCTGGATCTTCTATCCTTTTCTCCTTTGAATCATGTCTTTAGTCTACCATGACCAAAACCAAATTTCCTTTCAAAGAAACAAACAAAATTAAGACAAAATTAATTTCGATCTGTAATTGGAATTTACATCTCTCCAACTCCAATTAAGGAATCATTCTCCCTTATTTCAATTGGCATTTGACATCATTCAGTATAACACAGTGATAAAACAGTGGTTCTGTAGTCTGCATGTGGCACTAGCACTAACTAGCTCTGAGACCTTAGGGAAGTTACTTAATCTCGCTGTACCTTTGTCTGAAACATGTCTAAAAACAGTGATAATAATAGTACCAACCTCCCAATTTTGTGTGAGGATTAAATATATATAAGGCCAGGGCCAATGACTGGCGTATATGAAGTGTTGTAAAGAAAATTAAAACATTCTTACTATTGAAACAAACAGAGTGCTTTTGCTGACTCGACTATCTCATTTTCCACCTTTCTATTTAAAACGCTAGTAATCTGACTTGCCATTGTTACTCCAACTTTTTGCCTGGGTCTCCTGGATCTTCAGTTCTCAACGCACTTCTTTCTCTAGGACATGTCACTGTTGACCATCTTCTTGAATCTTACTCCTTGCATCCCTAGTATCTGCTTCTTCCTGCTCCTCTACCTCCCAGCGACTTTTCTTGCCTGTTCCGTGTCCTCTTCCTGCTTTCACGTTCATATACTCAGTTTCCCTCAGGTTCTATACTGCATCTTCTCTTCCCTGGCTACACAATCTTCTGTTCTATTTATGACCTTCAAGTTAATATTAAATATCAAAAATAGCTGTCCTTCTGAAAAACTGGAATAGTACACATGCTACAGACTGATCACTTCCCGCTGTCCTAGTCTCCTCTTTATTTCCCTCCTGGAGGCAAGAAATCGTCTAACCAGTCCCAACACTATACAAATTATATAGTACTCTTAAGCTTTTTTCGCGCAAATGTTACTTAATTTTACATTTTCTGTACCTTGCTTTATTTATTTATTTATTTTTGCGGTACGCGGGCCTCTCACCGTTGTGGCCTCTCCCTTTGCGGAGCACAGGCTCCGGACGCGCAGGCGCAGCGGCCATGGCTCACGGGCCCAGCCGCTCCGCGGCACGTGGGATCTTCCTGGACCGGGGCACGAACCCGCGTCCCCTGCATCGGCAGGCGGACTCTCAACCACCGCGCCACCAGGGAAGCCCTGTACCTTGCTTTAAATTCAACAAATCATTGTGAGGATTATCTATCTTGGTAGAATGCATCCAGTACATTCCATTTTACTTTTAGCAATGTCTTACCTGCTATCTATATCAACATTTTACTAAACTCTTCCCCTATTAATAGGTATTCTTTGGTTTAATTTATTTCATTCTAATAGGTACATGTCTATAAATCTATTTCTCTACTATAAGAAAAACTAAAATGTGTATATATATATATATATATATATATATATATATATATATATATATGCTTTTCTCCTAGAACTTTTATGACATAATCAGAAACTGGCAGGCAGCACAGTGTTTTCAGCCTACAACTCTGTCTTATTAGTCTACAGGATTATGGCTTTAGAAATGCCGATGTGAGATCTGTTCTAATAGTGGATATCTGTGGTTTCTGCTTGCCCAGCATATTTTCCTTTTTCTGGTAAAGATATCTAAAATATTCCTGAACATACTTCTTGATTGGTATTGATATTTACAATGTGAGTTATAAACTAATTAGTACATGAGACAAAAGATGTAATGCAGAAGGAAATCAATAATCCGGTTTTATGATCAGCAGATTTTTTGTATGTTTGTTTTTCTCCTCCTCTTTCCATTTTAAGTTTTTCTTCATTTTTTGTGATTTTTAGTACCAGGTTTTTCAGGGATCACTGGGGGTGAGAGCATATGATTTCTCTTAGAAATCTTATCATAAGTATGTACATTTTATTCACTGATCATAATTATTTGTTCAGAGATGGGCATATGACTTAAACCACATTAATGAAACTCAACTTGGAGAATTTTAATTAATTGGCAGAGAAGGATAGGCACAATTTTTAACTCAGGAAAATTTAGGCCTGGTTTAGCGAACAGCTGTCAGATTGAGAGCCTGCCTAAGAGTGATATCAACCTAGAGGAAAGCCAGACCAAGAAGAGAGGGAGAGAGACAGAGACAGAGACTCCTAATCTCCTGATGCTGTGGTAATGTGTGATCACAGACATCATTATATTTTACGTAAGATGATACATATGCCTTTTCATCTAAGCCAGTCTGAACTGGGATTCTTACCACTTGCTGCATTAAAATGGTTTCAATGCAATGCCGATTGCAATACAGAGCAGCTGTTTTCTAGGCCATAAATAAACACAGTAAAAGGATTACAAATAAATCCCGAGTTATATTGTTTCTTATTAACTGATTCCTACATAAACTTACCTTCTGGCTCTGTCTTTTGTTCTTACTGTTGTTCTAAATATTCTTAGAATAATTACAGTAATAAAGACATATAATATAGTGGATAATTAAAAAGAAGTTCTGAAATGTTATTTATCAATAAGATATTGATTCTTTAAAACTGAAATAAAATTTGATTACTTTGTATATTTTATTTTAAAAACTGATTCATGTATATTCAAAAAATTATTTTGCTATTGGTTATTGCACACATAATATAAATAATAAATGTTCATTGACTAAACTGCATATTTACCTTGTAATTACAAGGAATTTTGACACATTAACATTTAAGCAGTAGTCTATGACAAATTGATTTCAAAGTAATTAATCCTTAAACTTCTAATTGACATTAGATAAGTGAGTTAATTGATATAAATAGCACGGCAGCTTATATGATAAATGTCAAATGTGTTACTAACAATTAAAATTTATTAATAATAAATTAATTACATATATAGGTCTTGTGATGTAACGTTAATTATATTATATTCTTATCTCAGAAACATATTCATTGAATAGTTTTAATAAATTATTAAATATTGAAAAATTATGCAGTTTCTTTATTTGATTATGAATATTTTGGTTTATTATAAAATAGAAAAATTACTTAATATTACCTCTTATCAGAAGGTTACAGAATTAAATTTTTTTCTATTTTCCATAATGCCTGCGTCGACTGTGTGTATTTCTTTGACTGAAGGGAAAGCAAACATAGAGTGAAAGTGCAGAGAACAGACTCAGGAACTCTCATCCAGCAATCATTCCTTATGTATGAATGTAGAGTTAGAGTAGAAAATTAATAAATTCTAAATAACAGAAAAGTGTATTTTGGTGTGCTTGATAATATCGTACAGTTCCCTTGGGTTCTGTTTTTCCTCATTTTGTTTTCTTTCTTCTCCTATAGTGTGTAATTTCAACTGCCTTATACTTAATTTTGCTGATATTTTTCTTGTTCCTGCTTAAATCCCCTGCTGACTCCTTCTGGTGATCTTTTTCATGTCTGCTATTGTAGTTTTCAACTCCATAATATCTACTTGGTTTCCTTTTTGTAATTTCTCTTTATTAATAGTCCAGATAATTTTCCTGATTTCCTTCAGCTCTTTGTCCATTATTACCACAGCTCTTTGCGTATGTTTAATACAGTTAATTTTTTATTAGTAATTGGGCTTCCTCAGGGTTGGTTTCTGTCAGGTATTTAGTTAAACTAATGTTAAAAAAGGCTGAAGAGGCCAATTAAAAAAATCAAAAATAAAATTGGAGCAAAAATAGTAACCTTATACAAATAAAAGGGATAATAAGAAAATATTACAAGAAATTGTGCAACAATAATTTAGATAATCTAGAAGAAATGGGTAAATTCCTAGAAATACAAAAATTATCAAAGCTGAATAAAAAAAAAATAAATAGAAAATCTCAGCAGACTTTTAACAAGAAATTAAATCAGTAATCAAAAACCTCTCCATAAATAAAAGTCCAGGATCAGTTGGCTTCCTTGATGAATTCTTCCAAATGCATAAGAAGAATTAAATTAATCTTGCTTGAATTCTTTCAAAAAAATAGAAGATGAAGGAACACTTCCTAACACATTGTATGAGAACAGCATTACATTGATACCAAAACCAGTGAAAGATAAGAAAGGTAAGAAAAGAAGATCAGAAAGGTAAGAAAAGAAGATAAGAAAGGTAATATCTCTAATGAATATAGATGTAAAAGACTAGCATGCCAAATTTAATAATATATTAAAAGAGTTATACATCTTAATAAAGTGAGGTTTATCACAAGTGGTCCAGTAAAAGAAAATCAATCTAAGTGATAAACCACATTAATAGAATTAAAGAAGAAACAATACATGATTTTCTCAATGGATGCAGAAAAAGCATCTGACAAAATTCAACATCCTTCTTGATAAAAACACTCAGAAAACTAGGGATAGAGGAATCTTCCTTAACATGTTTAACAGCATGTTTGAAAAACCCACACCTAACATCATACTCAATGGTGAAAGACTGACAGCTATCCCCCTAAGATCAAGAACAAGACAAAAATATCTGCTTTCATCACTGCTTTTCAATATTGTATTGGAAGTTCTGGATAGAGCAATTAGGCAAGAGTAAGAAATAATAGGCATCCAAACTGGAAAAGAATAAGTAAAATTATTTCTATTTACAAATGACATGATTTTATAAAGAAAACTCCATAGAATGCACAAGAAATCTACTAGAGCTAATAAATAATTCGGCAAAGTTGCAGAGTAGAAAATCAACTCACAACAATCAGTTGTGTTTCTATTTCTATACACAAGCAATGAACTAATGTAAAGAAAATTAAGAAAATAATTTTCATTATAGTATCACAAATAATAGAAATCTTAGGAATAAATTTAACCAATGACATAAAACACCTGTATACTAAAAACTATATATTGATAAAATAAATTAAAGAATGCTTAAATGGAAAGGCATGACATGTTCACAGACTTAATATTGTTAAAGTTGCAGTATGCCCTAAAGCAATCTACACATTCAGTGCAATTACTGTGAAAATTCCAATGACTTTTTTCTAGGAAATGGAAAAGCTGATTCTCACATTCATATGGAATTGCAAGGGGCTCTAAACTGTTAAAACAGTACTGAAAAAAACAAAAACAAAAACCAACAACTAAGTAGGAAGGCCCACACCTTGATTTCAAAACTTACTACAAAGCTACAATCATCAAAACAGTGTTGTACTGGCATAAGAACAAACATATAGAGCAATGGAATAGAATTAAGAATTTAGAACAAACCTAAATATCTTTGGCCAATTGATTTTTGAAAAGAGTGCCAAGATCATTCAATGGGGGAAAAGAATACTCTCTGCACAAATTGTGCTGGGACGAGAGGATAGGGACGTTCTAAAAATCAAGTTGGACACCTTACCTAACTCCATATACAAACATCCACCCAAAATAGAATAACATCTTTAATATGAGCTAAAATTATAAAACTATTAATAGAAAACACAGGGGTAAATCTTCATGACTTCAGATTTGACAATGGATTCTTAGATTAGACAACAAAAGCACAAGCAACAACAAAATATAGATATGTTGGACTTCATAAAATTAAAGATGCATGCCTCATATGACATTGTCTTCATCCATTTAGGCTGCTGTAACAGAATACCATAGACTGGATGACTTATAAACATCAGAAACTTCTTACAGTTCTAGAGGCTGGGGAATCTAAGATAAAAGCACAACAGATAAAGTGTCTGATGAGAGTCTGCTACCTTGTTCAGATGTTCATCTTCTCACTGTGTCCACGTGTGGCAGAATGAGCAAAGGAAACTATCAGGAATATCTTTTATAAAGGCACTAATCTTATTCATTAGCCTCTACTTTCATGACCTAATCCCTTCCCAAGGCCCTACCTCCAAATGGCAACACACTGAGGATCAAGTTTTAACATATGAATTTGGGGGGGACACAAACATTCAGCCTAAAGTAGACATTACCAAGCAAGTGAAAAGACAATCTACAGAATGGACAAAAGCATATTTGCAATTACAAATCTAATGAGTTCAGTATTCAGGATGTATAAAGAATATTTACAACTTACCAGCAAGAAAGACAATCTAATTTTTAAAATGAGCAAAGCCCTGATATTTCTCCAAAGAAGACATGCAAATGGCCAACAAGCACATGAAAAGATGACCGTTAAGGAACTCTAAATCAAAACCACAGTGAGATACCACTTCACTCCAACTAGGAAAACTTTAATAATAATAATAATAAATGGCAAGAATGTGGATAAGTAGAAACCTTCATGCATTAATGGTGAGAAGGTAAAATGGTGCTACTAGTGTGGAAAACAATTTGGTGGTTTCTGGAAAAGTTACAACCAGGATTACCACATAATCCAGTAATTCCATTCCTGGGTATATACCCAATAGAAATGAAAAGATACTCAGATATTTATTCACAAATGTTCGTAGCAATACTATTCACAATAGCCACATGGTGGAAGCAACAAAAATATCCACCAGTGGAGACAGGGCTAAGTAAACGATGGCTATACATCAGTGGAATATTATTCAGCCATAAAAATGAATGAAATACTGATACATTGTACAATTTGGATGAACCTCACAAACACTATGCAAAGTGAAAGAAGCCAGACTTGAAAGGTCCATATATTGTATGGTTACTTTTGTATGAAATATCCAGAGTAGGCAAATCCATAGACACACAATGTAGATTAGCGATTGCCAGAGTATGAGAAGGGAGATGAAGAATAATTGCTTCACATATAGGGTGTTTTGTGAGGCAGTGAAGAGTTTTGAAACTAGAGAGGTGGTGGTGGTACAACATTGCAGAAGCACTAAATGCCACAAAATTGTACACGGTACACTAAATTATAAATGTGAATTTCATCTAAATAAGAAAAGCATCAAAAATTAGGATAGAAACCCCATATATTAAGGTGTAAGGTCAAGTAAGATGTAGCTACATTCTGCATCCAGAGAGGTTCATATACTCATATACTCATATATGAGTACAGGTTCATATACTCATAATTATGAACTCATAGAGGTTCATATACTCATAATTATGGTAAATCATATTGTGACTGTAAAAGATATTCAAAAATATGAAGAGGGTATCTTTAATAAAGGCAATGTAAATATCCACAATATACAGATTTCACCGTTGAATTTTAAAAAGATATTTAGGAAGAAAATCCAAAGGATTAGAAACGAATAATTTCCTTTTCAAAAAGAACTGTACAGAAGAATTTTATCAGGAGCTCAAATGGCAAGAAGAAAAGATATATTGAGTCTTTGGTAAATTTACATTATGAGGGCCACATCTGACCGATGTACTCTACTCCAGGAAGTAAAAATACAACTTTTATAATCTATTGGAATTTTCTCACTAGGGATTTTGGGGGTTATTTTTTTAATAGAATGATTTGATGTGTGATTCTAATTTGGTAATAGGGTACTTCTGTGTTCTTTCTAGAGAAAGGTTTTATGCATACAATTGTAATTTTGATTTAAAACATTTAAATATGTTCACTATTAGAACCACTAAATAAAAACCGATAATTCAGAATATAACAAGGTACTGAGTTTTTCAATGAGAGTATTGATTTTGATAATGTCATACAGTCCAGGCAAATAATTTGAGGAACTAGAACTTAATTTGTCTTTTTTTCTTCCTTTTCAAATAGCATTAGGTTATCTTCAAGAAAAAATTGTAAATAGCTCACTATAAAGTCAGTTTGTTTTCACAATTAATTTATGGTCTGACGTCTGTGTATTACATGCAGGAATAAAAGACAATTAAGAGGGCTTCCCTGGTGGCGCAGTGGTTGAGAATCCGCCTGCCGATGCAGGGGACGCGGGTTCGTGCCCCGGTCCGGGAAGATCCCACATGCCGCGGAGTGGCTGGGCCCGTGAGCCATGGCCACTGAGCCTGCGCGTCCGGAGCCTGTGCTCCGCAACGGGAAAGGCCACAACAGTGAGAGGCCCGCGTACCGCAAAAAAAAAAAAAAAAAAAAAAAAAAAAGACAATTAAGAAACAGAGACCACAATACCGCTTTACTCTCACTAGTTTACGTTTCTGAATAATGATGTCAAAATACGTAGCAAGTTATTAAGAAATAAAGTATTAGACTTTTATGTCAAACCCTCTTCTCTTGTTTGTGGCCTATAAATGATGCTAAATTGTACGATATATAATTTATGTAAATATAAAATACTACTATAACTTTTTATTGAGTGTAGTTTTGGGGCTCAACATACAGTTAGAGTAGAAACAAATAAAGAACAAACTTTTCAATAACTGCAAATGACAAGTTCTAACTCTTCAAGTACAGAAAATTTCAGAATAATATATTGTGTTAAAAACAGTACCTGCACATTTCACCAATGTGGTCATATACATGAATGCAAACAGTTTTACAAAGCAAAGTTAAACCTGCCCCTGGAGTAAAGAGAAACAAACCCACTTATACATTGTCCCACATCAAGCTTCCTGATATCTTTACATAATGCCTACATTAAACATTGACTTTTTAGGATAACGTCCAAAACACAAAGAACCTTGATATAAAAAGTGATTTGCATGTTTTATTCTAAATAAATAATTGTAGCCTGAATTCAAGTGACATACCAAAACTGTAACTATACCATAATAAGTACATAATGGATAAAGGAAAGGTCTGCAGCAGTAAACCATTTCTAACTTTTTACATATAATGCACAATGACATAGACAATATTCGCTGACTGTTACTGTTTGTGTAATTTTCCAATTTACCTGTTATTTATTTATTTGCATATAAAAATACACTAGTATTCTACTCCTGGCAACATGTCAGGTTAAATATTCTTAAAACTCTCGTATTGTAAACACTTAGAAATGCTGAATATGATATCACAAATATGCTTTCATGTTTTGACTGAGATCATAATAGAGCAAGAATAATAAACCAAGGATAGAAATTAAAAGAGGGCTAAAAAGAGTTCAAAGAAAACACTTAAGCCAAACCCAAAGATTATCCTGCAAGTTTCTACTGATACCAGTAACTTGGAGCCTTGGATTTTAAAGCTTTATTGGAGATACAATGTTTAGCTATCATTAGTTGGGGTGTTGTAATAGTGAATTTTACAACAAGGCAGGGACATTGATAGACTGAAACCACAATGAGAAGATGAATTTTAAAAATTTATTTAAGAAGGATAGATCCAAATATATTATTCAAAGCGCAACACAGAAAATTGATAAAAGGGAGGATTGTGGGAAATGTGGAGGACAGAACGAGAAGGTCTAATATACATTTAATTGAAGTTTCAGGATGAGACAGAGATAAAAACACAAAGAGATATTGAGGGTTTTCCAAAATTGATGAAAGTCAGGAAGCCTTGGATTTGGTAAGTAAATGGCCTCATTACAGGATAAACGGAAGAAAGGCAGTGGTGTGCTGGAGCTAGTTCATATTGTCCCACAAGAGTCATTTGTTAAATATTCAGCAATTTACCAGCTGATCTTTGAAAGATCGGTAACTTGCATTGGCCTTGATGGAAATATTCACACAATGGACATCAACAAACATTACCGGTCCGCGGTTTTCATCTGGAGAGTTAGTTTACCAGTATAGCACTGAGAAAGCCATACCTTTGCCCAACTTACGGAAATCGCTAAACACAAAAGAGAAAGAGCATTTTAAAAGCACCCTGATATAAAGGACAGATGATTTTCAAAAAAGTATCAGTTTCACTCACAGCAGTCAACTGAGCAGCAGCACTGAAATACACAAGACAGTAAAGTATCTTCAAAATGCTGCATGAAATAGAATTTAATTCTGGTAAGTTATTATTCAAAAATAGGTCCAAATGCAGAGAATGTTTCAACAACAAAATCTCCCTAAATTAACCTCTAGGATATCTGAGAAGGAAGTTCTGAGATGCATGAGGAAATGTTGGCAAAATAAATCTTTAAACACCTGGTACATTTTAAAAATTACTGAATAAAATAAAAATAACGTCTACCTGCGATTTTTAGAAGTTAAAATAATAATATTGCACAAAAATGATATAGTAGTTAGGAAAGTATGATTGTATATCATACTTACTGAAATCTATAAAATGCCAATAGAAATTTTCCTTGAGATTGATAACAGAGTTTAAAATTTATGTGAATAAGCAAGTCTATAAGAATAGTCAAAAAACTCTTGAAGAAGAACCAGGTATAAATACTTGCTGTACCAGCTACCAATACTCAGTAGAAAACTATTGTTTTTAATTAAGAAGTGCACTGTTGATGAAGAGGTAGACAAGTAGAATAATGGAGATGAGTGGAGCACAGAGCTATGGAAAACTGGTACATGACAGTTGACATTAGTGGGAAAAGAACTGAAGATTGCATATGTAGTATTGAGACTAGTATTTACCCATATTCAAAGCAGTGGGAATTGGTCCCTGCTTCACAAAAAATCCATATCCAGATATATGAATTGTTAATTGTGAAATAAATTTTAAAACTTTTCATAAAATTTATTTAGGAATATCTTTATGACTTTAGAGATTATCTTTCTGCTGCAAAACGTATGTGCAAACCACAAAGGAAGATATAAATACATTTTACCAAGTTAAAATAAATATTATTTTCTCTGTTTATTAAATACTTCATAAAGAGACTAAAACACAAAACAATGAACTTGGAGAAGACAATAATACCTGAAAAAAAGGATTATAATATAGAATATTTAGGAACACATATAAATCAGTAAGAATAAGACCAAAAATTGTGTGTTGTGGGGGGTTTAAACTGTGTATAGGGGTATTTCTCAGGAATACTCTTAGCTTGATTAGTTATCAAGAAAATTAAATTAAAATTATAGCAAGATACCACTCCATAGATGTCAGAGTCACACACAAAAAGTTGAAGTTAAGACACCGACAGTTGTTTCAGAAGACGCGAAGGAATATGCAAGCTTATTGGTATAAATATGGGAGTGCAAAATTTTACATCACTTTTATAAACTATTAGGAAATATAAAGTTTAACAGAGGAAAAATCTACAATCAATAGTTCCCTTTCTCTACATATCCTAGAGAAACAAACACACGCACATATATATATATATATATATACACACACACACATATACATCCATATATAGACATATATATGGATAAACATACAAATACTTTTAGTTGCATTATTCCTTATAGTAAGTAAATGGAAGAAATGCATACTAATGGCAGAATGGATCATACACTATAGGATCATCAAAATTGAATATTATTCATCAGTGAGATGAAATACACACAGAGATACAAATCAGCATGAATCAATCTGCATTAATTTTCCATTGTTCCATAAAAATCATCACAACTCTGGGCCTTAAACAACACCCATTTATTATTTCATGATTTCTCTAGATCAGAAGCCTAGTAGGCGCAACTGGGTACTCAGGGTTCAACTGGTTTAAAATCAAGATAAGGCTGGGGTTGCAGTTCTTTTTTTTTTTTTTTCTTGTTATCTCCTTTTATTTACCTTTTAGAACTCTTCCAAATATTAGAGGAAAGAAATCAATATCAATTTTCACCTGTCACGTTCCACACTTCAATTATTAATGAAGTTCTTATCTCGGGCTTGGGATCCTCTTCCAAGCTGACTGGTTGCTGACAGAATTCTCCTCCTTCTCACGCTTTCCATATAACTCCTTACAGCTTTGAAACAGCAGCGGTGCATCCACTACCCCTTATGCTCAGCAGTTCTCAGTTCTTCTGCCCTCATCTCTCTGACTCAAGCCAGAGAAAGTTCTCAGCATTTTAAGAGCCCATAGAATTCATCCAGGCCCACCAAAATCATCCTGGTAATCTCCTTATTTTAAGGTCCATAAACTTAGTTATATCTGCAAAATCTCTTTTGCCACAGAACGTAACATATTCACCAGTTCCAGAGATTAGGCTGTGAACATCTTTGGAGAGGCATTCTTCTCATCACACACTCAGAGCTAATTTTGTGCAATATAATTGACTTCCCACAAACTGTATAATTCCAATTATAAAATATCCAAACACAGGGAAAGCTAAACAACTGTTATTTTATATGGTTACATATATATGTACTAATATTGTAAAACAACATAAGGCAATATAGCTCTCTATATTTATAATAAATGTTGCTTTTTTAGGGAGAAGAACATGTGAATTAAAAAGGGAAGAAAGGCGGATCCAAAGATTTTGGCAATGCTTCTTTTCTTAAACTGGGTGATGGGAATCATGCTGCTTATTTTATTCTTCTTCTTTAAATGATGATTATTTGTTAATTTTCTTTCGTGTATATTTGAACAACTTTACAATAAAACTACAATCCACTGAAATATTTTAATTCAGTACTTTTGAAAAATAAATTATATATATGAAATGAACAATTTTCTTAAAAAAGTCTTACTTAGATGGAAAATAAAAGATTAATAAAACCTAAAAAAATCTAAGTTCTAAAATAATCATTAGAAATGGATCAATAGGTAAAATCCACAAATAAAACTTGGGACTAAAGAGGGATTCCATTCATCTATTACATATACAAGAATATATGGATAATTTCAATATTATTCAAGCATTCGAAGGGAATACAAAAGGAGGTATTCTCATCTTTTTGCAAGGCTGTGTAAACTGGTTACCAAACCTGATAAGAACAATCACACTCAGAGGCGTGGATAAAAAGTTCAAAACAGAAATGTTCAATATTGAATTCATTCTTATTTAAATTTTAAAAAGAAACATCCTATTGATCAAGTTGGATTTATTCAAGGAGTGCAATGATACAATGGAAATTTATTACAGTAAATATTTTCATTTAAGTAATCCTGTGGATATGAGCATTTTTACCACACAAACAAGGATCCTAGTACTTAAAGTTAAATTTGCGACGTTACTGAATGGTGGATCTCTGATTTACTCTAGGGTTTGAGATCAAAGCACTCTTCAGTTAATTGTTTATGGTACCATTTTTCCTCACATGCAATTTATTGATGAAGAAATACACTGCAATTAGCCAAAACATTTTGTTTCACCTGACAGAAATTAAAATTATGTTAAATGTAAAGTGTTGTTTGCCTGAAATAATATCAATCGAAAGAAATTCTAGAACCCATGGGGGAAAATATTGAAGAACACAGCAAATGGAACCTAACATTATGGGAAATGATATAGTTTGAAAGGCATACAGAGAGAGGAGTTTTAGGAAGCCATTCCAGTTATGTTCTATCCATACTCAACATATTATCAGTGGCCAAAAATATTTTTGGACTTAGTAAATGAAAAGATGAAAACTATAACTTTTTGCTGTTCCAGACTTAATTCCAAATTTGCTCACATTTGCTTATGAAAAAAAAAAAATTAAAATTTTTGTCCCTGAAACTTGAGCCATCTGTATCTGAAAGAGATGGAGAATAGAAGTACAGATAACAGAGTGAAGTTTGACTGCAAGTAGAAATTGAACATAAAAATAATGTCATTTATTTCATGTGGGCTAAATTTTAAGTATACTCTTTAGAAGAAAATCACAATAATGTGTTTTGTGGGAATTTTTCTATTAATAGAACTGCCAAACATAATATGTATATGTATATGTATATAACAAAACTGATAAAATATGTGCATGGTTTTAAATACAAAAAAAATTAAAATACGGTTTTAGGACAATCTTAGTGGAATCTTAGACTAATTGCGTTGCGGTTCTTAAAGGTGTTTTGTTGTGAGTAGCTGACTAAGGTAATGTTTCCAAGAAGATTGCCATCAGTCCTTTCTCTTCTTAACCAGGTACATCATTTCCCCATCAAGAAGCAGCTTCTATTCCTTTCTGTGAATCAGGGCTTGAGTAGAGATTTGCTTGGCCAGCTGAATGTGGCAGATAAGATATTCTGGGACTTCAGAACTTAGGTCATCACAACCTTGCAGTTTCTCCCTGGGCTTTTTGGAAAGCTCACTTCTTGTATCCCTGAGAGGCTTTTTGGAGCCTAAGTACCCTGGAGAGGAGGCACATAGAGGCCCCAAAATCACTGAGAAGAAGAGGGTTCCTACTGAGCCTAACTGTAAAATTGGTCCCATCAAGACATCAGACATGAGGGTTAATTTTTCTTTGACCCTCCAGACCACACCAGGCACCAGCTGAACACCACAAGTGAATCCAGCTTTTGCTGTGTGGAGCAGAATTGTCCATCTGAGCTCTGCTCAATTTCCTGACTCATAAAATTATGAAATATAGTAAAGTGATTATTATTTTAATTCAAAAACTTTGTGGATAGTATGCTATTCAGTAATAACCGAAACAATAACAAAGTAAAAACTCATTTGATTTTATAGATAAGTATTACAATACTACATCCAAACTATAAAATTAATGGAACAATGAAATGAATTTCCTTAAACTCTCAAACCTGCAACTCCAGCTAAACAGTGAAAGTAGTTTAACACAATATCCAAATGATATCTTTGTTCATTTAAAAAAATTTTAATATGTATTCATAGTCTGATATAAAATAATTTCTAGCTCGTCAATATGAATTATATAAATACCTGACAGGATAGAGATAAAAGCATTAATGTGTCACAATAATGTTGTTATAACTTAATTGGAAAAAAATGGGTTTCTATTTAATGCATAAAATTTTGCATTTTTATATTCATTTATTTATTCATAATGTACTCATTTATTCTCTGTTGGGACTCTGTCTCTTACTTCAGGATTTCATAAAACTTGAAACATTTAGTATATAAAACTGCTAATTGCTTCAAGTAGTGTTATAAATGAGGATGTATATTTCAGAAGAAACTATTTTTGACCTTTGTTTTCTGGCTGACGTCATGAAGCCCTGGAAATTTACTGGGGGAGGAACAGGCCAATGTGATCATCACTAACAAGAATAAGTCATCTTACAGATTCAGAATAGGTCATATCAGAGTTAAAGCGAAGATAACAATGAAGTAAGGTAGAATATGAATATGCAGAGTAAGAAATGTGTCAGAAGAGGGATTTCACGTATGTATTGTATTATGGGTAGGTCCACTCAGCTTACTAGTTATGAATTTTTCACCTAGAGAGTTCTGCTCTCATTAATTGAGATTACTATGTGACTGAAATATCAGAAGTACAGTAGCTCTAAGGAGCCTCATTCTAAAATAATGCTAGGTCTCAGCCAAGGAAACCATAAACAAAATGAAAAGACAACCCACAGAATGGGAGAATATATTTGTAAACGAAGTGACTAACAAGAGACTAATCTTCAAAAATAAAAACAGCTCCTGCAGCTCAGTATCAAAAAAACAAACAACCTAATCAAAACCAGGCAAAAGATCTAAACAGACATTTCTCCAAAGAAGACATACAGATGGCCAAAAAGCACATGAAAAGATGCTCAACATCACTAATCATTAGAGAAATGCAAATCAAAACTACAATGAGGTATCACCTCACACTGGTCAGAATGGCCATCATCAGAAAATCTACAAACAATAAATGCTGGAGAGGGTGTGGAGAAAAGGGAACCCTCCTACACTGTTGGTGGGAATGTAAATTGGTAGAGCCACTGTGGAGAACAATTTGTAGGTTCCTTAAAAAACTAAAAATAGAGCTATCATATGATCCAGCAATCCCACTTCTGGGAATATATCTGGAGAAAACCATAATTTGAAAAGACACATGCACCCCATTGTTCATTGCAGCACTATTTACAACAGCCAGGACATGGAAGCAACCTAAATTTATCCATTGACAGAGGAATGGGTAAAGAAGATGTGGTACATATATACAAAGGATTATTACTCAGCCATAAAAAAGAATGAAATGATGCCATTTGTAGCAACATGGATGGACCTAGAGATTGTCATACTGAGTGAAGTAAGTCTGACAGAGAAGGAAAAATACCATACGATATTGCTTACATGTGGAATCTAAAAAAAAAAAAATTGTACAAATGAACTTATTTACAAAACAGAAACAGAGTCACAGATGTAGAAAACAAACTCACAGTTACCAAGGGGGGAGGGGGGAGGCATAAACTGAGAGATTGGTATTGACATATACACATTGCCATATATAAAATAAGTAACTAATAGGAACCTACTGTATAGCACAGGGAACTTTATACTGTGTAATGACCTATATGGGAAAGGAATCTAAAAAAAGAGTGGATATATGTATATGTATAACTGATTCACTTTGCTGTATAGCAGAAACTAACACAACATTGTAAGTCAACTATACTCCAATAAAAATTAATCAAAAAAATAAAATTGTGCTAGTTTTGTTGCTGGAGAAAAAATTATAATTGAGAAATCTGGACCTCATTTAATAAATATTATTGAATGTCTATAGTATGCAAGAGTACAAAGATAAATAACATGCATGTCCCTGTGCCATACTGTAGTAGATGAATCAGGAAGACACGTAAATTATATAAATGTACTGCTATAAGAACAATGATACAGCATAGCAAAAGAAAAGCTTGATAAACTATGCTCTAGTTGGTCAAAGATAAGATACTGAGTGGAGAATAGTTCAAGAGGTATTTAAGAGGGAAGAGAGTGCACAGTGTTTCAGAGGCAACACCAAATATACAGAGTAAAGTAAGTCAGAAAGAGAAAAAGAAATACCGCATGCTAACGCATATATATGGAATCTAAAAAAAAAAAATTGTACTGATGAACCCAGTGGCAGGGCAGGAATAAAGATGCAGACATAGAGAATGAACTTGAGGACACAGGGAGGGGGAAGGGTAAGCTGGGATGAAGTGAGAGAGTGACATGGACATATACACACTACCCAATGTAACATAGCTAGCTAGTGGAAAGCAGCCACATAGCACAGGGAGATCAGCTCTGTGCTTTGTGACCACCTAGAGGGGTGGGATAGGGAGGGTGGGAGGGAGACGCAAGAGGGAGGGGATATGGGGACATGTGTAGGCATATGGCTGATTCACTTTGTTGTACAACAGAAACTAGCATTGCATTGTGAAGCAATTATACTCCAATAAAGATGTATAAAAAGATGTACGGAGAGAGGAAAGAATGTTATTCACATTCAGGGAAATATATGGGCATGGAGTGCCTGAAATGAGGACCTAAAAAAGAGAATACTGTCAGAAGGTATATGAGAGAGAAGTAGCCATTTAATCATGGAAGATCTTCACATTAAAGAACTCGCTTTTTAAAATAAGAGATCACATAGAGGAGGGTTCAAAAGTTCAGTACTGAAATCCCAGTCTCTGGTTTCCCATCTCTGCTGTGCCTCTTATTATCCGAGTGGCAATGGGTAGATTACGTAGTCACTCAGGGTCCCAGTTTCCTCATCTGTGAAAGGGAGATAGTAACAGCTTCATAGGTAGTTTTGTGGATGAATCAAGGCTATCCATGTAAAGCAATCAGAACAGTGCCCAGGCCGTAAGATACACTCGATAAATTTTAGCTAGTATAATAAGTATTGTTTTTACCTGTAGTCAGTTTTTTTTTGGAAGTTTGGTTTTATATTATTAAAGGCAGAAGTAAGTCATGATCTGAAACAAGCAGCAGACTTAGAAATGAAGAGGGTAGTCATGAAAGATGTTAAGAAAATAGAAAAAGGTCAACAGGATTAATAAGTGACTGAGTGTAGGTATTGAAGAAGCAATTTTATAATTAATTTTTACAGTGGGTTTCTTACTTGGGTAACCAACCCAATAGTGTTTTTATTAACCAAAATGGATAAGATAAAATGAGGAAAATGTTTGAGAAGAACCATATTGAGTTAATTGGAGAATATTATATATATGTCCCATATACCCTTAAATAATTGTGTTCAATATCAGGCAGGATTCTGCCTGTACCTATTTATGAGTTGCATGATATAGGGTTGGTGGAAACTGAATCTTTAAGGGAGCTCACATGGAAGGAGTAAAAACAAGTAAAAGGAGTAAAAACAAAAAATGGAAGACTATAATATTAAAAGATACCATTTAACGTTTGAGTAAAAGAAGGGACATAAAACACTGAAAAGGAGGAGTTCAAGAGGAAGGTGAAGTAGGAAATAATGTCATCATAGAAATCAAAGGAATTAAGAATTTCAAGATGGAGAAAATGATCAATAGCGTAGAACACTAAACAGAGATCACGTAATAGGGGATTCAGAGTGGAACTTGATATATTTTTGAAAGTAATCAATACCAACAGTAAAATAATTTGGGTTGTTATTTAGTTTCATTATTCTCAGAGAAATAGAATGTTAAAACCAAAAAGAAACCAATTTTAATTTGCCAGCTCACTTCAGTTTAATTTTATTGTGTTTTACTTATCAGGAAGCAGAACCCTTTTAACAGTTTTCTCATATATCTAAATAATTTTTAAATTGGCATTTATCCAGTATTTCAAAATGCAACTCCACTTAATATAAGAAAGCATAACAAAGGTATTTTCTAAAATCTGTATTATGTCATGACACACGTTACAGTTATAACTTAACATTTATGTGGTGTATATTTATAAAAAAACAGATGGGATTTTTTTGTTTAAAAATGTGCTCTGTTGCTATTTTTAAGACATAAAAATAGTAATCTAAGTCTGGAAATAATTGCTTACAATTATTTATTCTAATTTAAATTAATATTCTTCATTTTGTGTATTTTTAAAAAGAAAATGATCACCCATTCCAAATGTAGATATTGGGTAACTACATGTTGTTATTTCAGGAATTGTGGGATATAAAAAAGCAACACAGTTTTGGACCAACCATTAAAACCTAACTGGAGGGGGCATCCTATTTTTGATGGAAAAATTGGTTTATTGATATATACTTCTAAATACAAACAAAAAACATTTCTCAATACAAATATAGATATACTATATTTTAATATGACTTTATATAAATCTATCCCTTCTAAAATCACCTAAAGTAATATCTGTACTTTTATTTATTCCCACTGGTATAACTGGATTACATTTTATTTTAGTCATAAAATGGAATTAAGTTACATTTCAATAATACAATTGTAGATATTATGCAGAAATTATGCATAGCAATTTTGGTACTCCATCAATCAGGAAATAAAATGTGCATATAAACTATGATTTATTGAGGAAAAATGCTATTTTACATCTGGTGTGTGGTATACAGTTTAATCCTGTATGCAACACAGTAAGAAACTCACACCAACCGTGGACTAAAGTTGAAATTAAACTGCATAATGAGGCATGTAGTTAAATATGATCTTATTTTATTTGCAATGTCACTGGAAAATATGACATCTAAACTATTGTATATACATATTTTACACATATAAAAAGTTTCCAAAATTTATGAAATAAAGCCTTAACTTTTTATGTCAAATAATTTAGTAATATATTTCATTTTAAATATTACTCATATATCATAAGAGCTGCTCTCATGAAAATGACAATAATTTTACTTACAAGGTATTGAAACAAGAAATGTTTTTGTTTCAATTTCATCTGAAATTTTGCTTTTCTTTTTAATTTCACTTTCTTTTAAAAAAAACTTCAAGTGATGCGTGCAAATAGGTTCTTTGTGCTTGGAGCATATTGATGGATTTTGGGGGGTTAGTGTTGCTTTCAGAAATAATGACATGTTTGTTTTACTGTCAACAGATTTTAATGAAAACAAGATTGTAAAACACCCTGATAAAATACAGTCATCCACTACATAGTAAAATGTCTCTTTTGTTTACTACCAATGTATTTTGAAGGAATGTTAACTAAACTCTATTTTCCTTTTATTCCTTAAGTTGTGGTCCAAATTATGTATCTGAAAGACTAAAATTTGTATACTTCTAGTATTAATGTCAAACAATTACTTAATCAATGTGATCTCTAATTTAGAATGAAGACCATTCTAAACATTTCTGAAATTGCAAAGGAAATTTAAGTGAAGCATCTTTTATTTTCACACTGAGTGAAAATGTACAGTTTCATTCAATAATTTTCAAAAGTACTTCAATGTTGCATTTAAATTAACAGCAACCTTTTGAAAAGAAAAAAAGAAAAGTAAGAATGGGTTACTACTATTTATCTTAATTTTTTTTCCATTAAAATGTACGAGAGTATTCCTTTTATTTAAATATCCATAGCCTTCAGAAATTTTAGATTATAAATTACCTTCAAAACATATCCCTATACTACTTGTACATATTTCATAAAATATCACTTGATTATTTATAGTTTAGAACCACAACTATTAATTACTTATGTAATGAGATTCCCCTCATAACCGATTTTAGCACTTTACATGTCTCATAAATAAGAAGAGTTCGGTTATATGTACCTAATGATGAATAAGAAAAGGGGTACAATGGAGGAGGAGTGAATTATGAGTTATAAAAATGTAAATATCAGGCAATTAAAGGAGAAAAAGATGTATTATGCAGTATAAAGTTATGCCAAATTACTGAATATACTGAATATCTTGAAACAGAAGATTAAATACTCTTCTTTTGATAAGCTGAAACTTTTTTACATGTGTAAATTTATATCCTGAAAGTATCTTTTTATATTCTGTGCTTGTATGAGACAAATACATGCTCTCCAGAAACAGTCATTTGGGTTAAATAAGCCTCCTCAGGTGATCTTTATTTTCTTAGTTATGCACTGAGTCCTACCATGAATAAAGTCTAGATAAAGAAAGTTACCTAAATAGATGCTCCATTTACTTTTCATTTTAATGATCTAAAAGAAATATATTAAATAATGAACTCTGATTTTTCCCTTGTATGACATCTTTACATAGTCTTAAAATAATGTTATTTAGGTGCTTTTAGATGCGGCTATTCTGAAAAAGAATGTACTCAAAAAACACAAGCCAACTACAAAACTAAAATATGTCAAAAAGTAGTAGTAATGAAATATGCTCTTTCCCATTGCCTATTTTTTCTATGCTCTGAATAGTAATTACACAGAAAAAAGGGTCTTTTAAAATCACTGATTAAAGTGAAATAGACTTTAAGAAATTTATTTGAATTGAAAATCATTTTAGTGAAAAATTAAAATTACTTTAAAACATAGATTAATAAAATGACACCAATATGTAGCTATAATGATATATGGGAACACAAAACACTTTTTTTACTATCACAGTTCATTAACTACATGCATTTGTTTTAATAATATACTTTGAAATTCCATGAAAAAGCTAATTAAAATACTCTGGAACTACAGTTAACATTTCAAATATACTTAACTGAATAACCAATAAATTACTTGAGTCTAAACCAAATAACCAAATAGTAACTATAATGTCTTAATGAAAGACATGTTCTAATTACATCATTTTTTCACATGAAATAAGCTTTCAGTTAGCATGGTGTATCTAAGGCACATAGAGCGCCTCTGGTTTGAAATCTGAAATGATATATTGGGTTTCAATTGCTATTTTACTTTATTGTTTCTTCTTTTCAAAGCATGAAATACAAAGCATCATTACAGCATTCATACCGAGCTAAGATGCAGTCATTCTAGCCTCAAGTGAGGATCTCATCATGTTATCACAAGATTGCATACAGCTTATTATGCACTAAAGCAGTATGGACACCTTAAAAAAAAAAGCTTTTAAATGGTAACCATGCTGAGCTCAAATGAGACAATTATGGATTTCAATGGATCTTAGTAGGAATAAAAAAATTATGAATATGTCGAACTGTGAAACCAAAAAATCTTTCCAAGGAGTGAAAATGTGAAGTGTATATTTTACTACTAATATAGTTATATAGCTTAGTTTTTATTTTATTAGAATTAAAAAAATATTTGATAGGTCATTTCTCAAATATGAATAAACAATGCATCATGAGATTTTAAAGACAGTGTGAGAAAACATGTGCTGTTGATTCTCCTTTTCGGAATTTTAGTATTTTGCACTTAATGCTAAGGCTTATACATCTGCAATCTTACAGGTAAGAATGGATTTTTCATTATTTACTTTACTAGTATGGTGAAAATATTCAAGCCTCCCACACCAGAGAAGGCTCTAGAGTTCTGATTTCTCAACAGAGGAAAATGGGTTTCCTTTGATGCCCATGAATTTTCCAGTTTTCCATTGTCTTGGTCATGTTGCCTAGGATTTTGTTGCTGTTTTCTGAAATATTAACTTCAGAATGCTACACACGACCTTTGCAAAGCATTTTTTAAGCATTACTTTTAAGTATGCTCACCTCTGTGGGAATGTATTTAGCTGAAAATTCATATATAAATGTCTTCCAAACGTTTACGTTTACGTTAGTAAACGTAGTCTACGGGATCCTAGAACTTTAAAAAAAATTAAAGATAAAAATATTTTTTATTAGCATACTCTATCAAACTCTTTTCTTTTACTGAAGTATAACTGCTGTACAATATTATATGTTATAGGTATACAATTTAGTGATTCACAATTTTTGAAGGTTATAATCCATTTATAGTTATTATAAAATATTGGCTATATTCCCTGTGCTGTACGATGTATCCTCATAGCTTACTTTATACAAAATAGTTGGTACCTCTTAATCCCCTAGCCCTATATTACCCCTTCCTTCTTCCCTCTCCCTACTGGAAACTACTAGTGTGTTCCCTCTACTGTGATCCTAGAACTTTTTGAGAACCAGGGAAAAATATTGGTCCTGTAGTCAAAAAGACAGAGATTTCAAACCTATCTCTTACTTTTCTGATGAAGTTGACCCATTAGCTCTTCCTTTCTTTTTAACTTAAAATGATTGGACCAGACTGGATTTTTCTCTGACTTCTCTTAAATTGAGTTTTTCTATCAGAGGAAATATGATTCAACTTTGGGATCTTCTTCCTAAATTTTTTTTCCTGCTTCTATTCAGTGCATGTGAAACATTGGCATTTCATTAAACTCTTTGGAAAAAATTCTCAAGACTTAAGGGAATATGAAAGGCATAGAGGGAGATCTGGGAAAGAAAAAAAAATATATATATTGTGTTTAGGTGTTTCTCAGCAAAAGAGAAGAGGAGAGATTCTGGAAAGGCCGAGGAGTTCCCAGCCCACTCCTGACCTGGGTCTCTGGTCAGAGACTTCTGGGCAGGTGGGTTTCAGGAAGTGATAGTGTAGTTAATATGACCAGGCAGAAAGGTGGCCTAATTTGTTCGCTTTGGTGTGCGTCAGCTCCTGTGTGGCCCAAATAGTACACGGAGAGGCAACAGACCTACTGTCCAGGGAAGAAAAGAAGCAGAGCAAGAGTCTAACCTAAATGTAAAAGGAGGAGGATATGCTGTCTAAGAAAGGTTTCAAGCACCAGTGGGCGCCCTGAGTGTCAGATGAAACGCTGACTTCCAAAACAGGGGTTGCAGCATGTATAAAACTGAAATGATGTCACTCACGAATCATAATTTCTTAACTAAAATTTAGAGTCATAGTAAATGGCCCTAACTGTGGAAAAACATTGATTATGCCAGGAGTGGAACTGCCTAAGAATGACCTGGGTGGTCTGCGCAACGCTACATTGTCCCAGTTGTGCATAGCCACCACCACCCGAGGATGCTAACACGGGTGGGGCTGTGACACTCCATAAGCACCACAGGACCTAGTTCTTCAGATGCATTGTACCCAAGTTCCAAGTTCCCAGGCAACTCCTATAAATAGCAAGAAATCTGCACTAAAGCGGCTGCATAGCACAGGGAGATCAGCTCGGTGCTCTGTGACCACCTAGAGGGGTGGGATAGGGAGGGTGGGAGGAAGACGCAAGAGGGAGGAGATATGGGGATATATGTATATGTATAGCTGATTCACTTTGTGATACAGCAGAAACTAACACACCATTGTAAAGCAATTATACTCCAATAAAGATGTTAAAAAAAAAAAAAAAAAAAAAGAAATCCACACTAAATGGCACCAGTCAGCCATGTAGGCCATTTTTTCACACTCTAAAAGGAGACCCACAGAGTGACGTGGGGTTCCCCCATGGCGGACTGCAGCTGAGACTCTGGCCTCGGTACAATACGCTATTGAATGATGTGGAGGCTGAGGTATTGCGTGTTGCTTTGCCTTGCTGATTCTGCACTTGTGATTTTTCTCCCATCTCAATAAGTTCTGTTCCTTAACCCACGTTTTCTGACTTTGTCTTCCTGAGTCCTGGTGCTAGCAGCAGCTCTGAAGGGAACCACCCAGAACAACACATTTTAAATCTCAAGTAATAAAAAAGTTTCTCTAAGGAGATGAATTACTGTTTCAGTCACTGAATTTTGCATAAATCTATTTAAAGAACATTTCTTTGCAACTTTGCATCTGTTAGGGCTTATTCAAAAAATAGAAGGATTTGAGAAAATAGAAGAATTAGAAGAGAAGAATGTTTTAAAATTAGTTAATTCTACAGTTCATTCAATTCATTCTGTAGCAGTATTTTCTAAAGAAAACATCCCTAGAGATAATTATTGCCTAGTGGAAAGGCATATGTCAAAATGAACTTCATTTTATAAAATGTAGGGAGGGCCACACACTGAGAGAACACATGTATGTTTATGTGAAAAGCATAAAATAAACAATGTCCACCTGTCTTTTTCCCCCTTTGAAAATATAGCTTTTCTCCACATCCTTTTCTTTGAATGTGCAGGTTCTGGACTTGAGAACAACATGATCTTAGCAGTCGTTTTTACATAAGAAATAAGACGTACATTTTAGCCAGAGAAAAATCACACTATGTCCCCAGACTAACCCTATGCTATCTCAGTTTTGAACCACATACCTCTAATCATGATTATACCAATTACAAAAGTTTAGGTCTGTACATGCCAAGGAGTAATGGAAAAAGCCTGAGGAATTATAAAGTTTTAGTCAGGATAGTTTAAGTCTTTTTATATTAGGCATATTGATCTATTCCAGAAATGGCCAGAGCTTTTAGTGAAAGGTGCGGTGTATTTGGATTTTTCTGATGTGAGTCAGGATAGGATACCATTATTTATGGTGTTCTCATGATAACTACCCATCAGTATCTTATTTCAATCCTTCCAATACCTATATTTTTCAGGATCACATAACACACCTACAGAGCTCATATCATAAACTTTAATTGAAGGTTATTTTAAAGATATTATCTATGTTAGCAACCATTACTAAAATATAAAGTCCGACTTGATTAGGGAGGAAATGGATAGTGAAAAATATGTGATGGAGAGCACTATCTTTACAGTTTATTTTGAAACATCAAAAATAAAGCAAGGTAAAATAAGTTGGGTCTTCAGAATAATGTTGAATCACTTTTATTTCACTTCAATAACCCAGTTTGAACTGCATTTCATGACTAATTTTTAAAATTTATATTATTTTCATGTCATGCTATTAGATTTACAATTTTAATATGTAAGGTTATAAGATTGGAAATCAAGATTATAAATAGGAAAATAGCTTTTCTATTATGACATTTTCAAGATAAGTAGTATTGCACAATGATATAGAAAAAGTGGGTATCTGTTTTTTAGTAAACAGTAAAATGTATTAAAAATCATAAAATATTTACTTTTCAAGTTATAATATTTTGCTTGCTTCAAGTTTATTACAGGATTAAACAAACAGTAGTGAAGCAAATTTTCATTTAACTGTAATTGTTTATTTGTATCATTTGCTTAATAAATAAATAATACACTAATCAATACAGACAAAAGCATGTTTAGAGACAGTTTTAGTGTCATAATTCAAATAAAAATAAATTTCAAAAAGGAAATGAAATTTATTTTGTTATTCAAGGCACATATTACAAACTTGATTTAATTACTGTAGATATTTCAGTGGAATATCCAAATCAGGTAATAAATAAATTTTATAAATTTTATATAAAATTTATGAATATTTATTTTCTGATGCCTTCATACAAACAAGGTTTGGTGATGACAAAATTATTTACTGATATTCTGCTGTGCATAGCTTTCAATGCTTTAAGGTGAGTTTCATTCAGTTGGAAAATGCCTATCAGTGCTGTGTTTTATGACACACAGTAATTACAAAGTTAATTTTGCAAATCTCATAAGCTGAGCACTTTAAAAGTTCGAGTTCTTTAAATGATATGCCTAATAATATTTTGAGCATCTTAAACAACTTTTAAAAACTCAAGTACATTATCATTTTAGCTAAAAATGACATTGAGGTTCTTTCAAATTACTTTCTACTTTTGTCATCATGAATTTAAAAGGGAGGATTTAACATTAAAAGATCAGTAAAAAGAAAAAACATTACAATTATAATAGTTTAATCTCAAAAATGTATTCTTGACCTTATTGTTAGCCATCTTTCTTTAAAGATGTTAGAATAATTTCTGGAGAGCTATGGTAGCTATGGTAAGGTAGATTACCTTTTTTATTTTATCAGTATCAGTAGTAGCCTTTTAAAATCCAACTTATTATGGTAGTCATATAGTCTCTAATATTATATTGTAATACCAATTTTTTGAGGAAATAAAATTATTAAAAGGACTTTCAGGTAAGCAATTCAATTGATCATTGGTGTCACAATATTATTGGGAAAAATACAACCATTCATAAATTAGAAAGTGTTTCTTAGCATGGCTTTGTTGACAAAAGGAGTATGGTTGGCTTTGGAAATAAAAAATATATAATATAGATTTATGTTATATATAATATAAAAATATATATTATGTCTATATAGTCAAAGTGTAAAGAGCTATTGTATTAAAAGATGAAGTTAACAAAGATAAAATAATAATAATCTTTCCTTCCTGTAATTTCTGTTTGCTATTAATTTAAAAATCTAGCAAAAATAAGTTCTTTATTATATTTTATTACATTATCAAACATAAATTTAAATAAATAGTCATGATCAATCAGGTACTCATTAAAATATATTTTATTACTTTTTCACATTTTATATCTTACTGGTGGCTCCAAAATTGAAAAGGTCATTCACCTATTATTACTGCTAGTGCTTATCAAAGGATCTGGGTCAGACATTGAATATCTGGGACATTAGTAATGTAATTAACACCAGCATTTCTAATTACTATGTCTGTGAGCTAAAGGTCTCTAAAACTGCAAGTTTTAGCACTTTCTAACAAAGTTATTTTTCTCAGCATAATGTACTTTGCAGTCATTTTGTTGGGGTTGTTGTTGTTTTATATAGACTTTACTTTTTTAAGAAAAGTTTTAGGTTGACTATAAAATTGAGTGGAAGGTACAGAGATTTTCCACATACTTCCTGCCACCCCACACATGCATAACCTCCCCCATTATCAACATTACTCATCAGAATGGTACATTTTTTATGTGAATGAACCAACACTGACAGATTATAATCATCCAAAGTCCATAGTTTACCTTGGGGTTCACTCTTGATGTTTTATGCGTTTGGACAAATGCATAATGACATATATCCATCACTGTATTGTCAGATGGAGTATTTTCACTGCCCTAAAAGTTGACTGCTCTGCCTATTCATCCTAAACACCCTTCACAACCTCTGGAAGAACCGATCTTTTTACTATCTCCATAATTTTGCCTGTTCCATAATGTCATATAGCTGGAACCATACAGTATGCAGTTTTTTCAGATTGGCTTCTTTCACTTAGAAATATGCATTTACAGTTCCTCCATGTCTTTTCATCTCTAGATAGCTCATTTTTCCTTTGTACTGAATAATATCCCATTGTCTGGCTGTACCACAGTTTATCTATGCACTGACTGAATGACATCTTGGTTACTTCCAAGTTTTGTCAATTATGAATATAACTGCTATCAATATCTGTGTGTGGATAGCTACATGTAAAAGAATGAAATAAGAACACTCCCTAACACCATACACAAAAATAAACCCTAAATGGATTGAAGACCTAAATGTAACACTGGACACTATAAAACTCTTAGAGGAAGACATAGGAAGAACACTCTTTGACATAAATCACAGCAAGATCTTTTTTGACCCACCTCCTAGAGTAACGGAAATAAAAACAAAAATGAACAAATCGGACCTAATGAAACTTAAAAGCTTTTGCACAGCAAAGGAAACTATAAACAAGACAAAAGAACAACCCTCGGAATGGGAAAAAATATTTGCAAATGAAGCAACTGACAAAGGATTAATCTCCAAAATATACAAGCAGTGCATGCAGCTCAATATCAAAAAAAATACAACCCAAAGTAAAAATGGGCAGAAGACCTAAATAGACATTTCTCCAAAGAAGACACACAGATGGCCAAGAGGCACATGAAAAGCTGCTCAACATCACTAATTATTAGAGAAATGCAAATCAAAACTGCAATGAGGTATCACCTCACACCAGTTAGAATGGGCATCATCAGAAAATCTACAAACAATAAATGCTGGAGAGGGTGTGGAGAAAAGGGAACCCTCTTGCACTGTTGGTGGGAATGTAAATTGATACAGCCACTATGGAGAACAGTATGGAAGTTCCTTAAAAATACTAAAAATAGAATTACCATAAGACCCAGCAATCCCACTGTTGGGCATATACCCTGAGAAAACCATAATTCAAAAAGACACATGCACCTCAGTGTTCACAGCAGCACTATTTATAATAGTCAGGTCATGGAAGCAACCTAAATGCTCATCAACAGACGAATGGATAAAGAAGATGTGGTATATATATATATATATACAAAGGAATATTACTCAGCCATATAAAGGAATGAAATTGTGTTATTTGTAGAGATGTGGATGGACCTAGAGACTGTCATACAGAGTGAAGTAAGTCAGAAAGAGAAAAACAAATATCATATATTAATGCATATATGTGGAATCTAGAAAAATGGTATAGATGAACCAGTTTGTGAGGCAGAAATAGAGAAACAGATGTAGAGAACAAACATACGGACACCAAGGGGGGAAAGTGGGGTGGGGGTGGTGGTAGTGGTGGGATGAATTGGGAGATTGGGATTGACATATATACACTAATATGTATAAAATAGATAACTAATAAGAACCTGCTGTATAAAAAATAAAATAAAATTCAAAAAAAAATCTGTGTACAGTTTTTTGTGTGGACATAGTTTCCAACTTCTTTGTGTAAATGCCAAGGAGTGTGGTTGCTGGATCTTGTAGTAAGAGTATGATTAGTTTTGTAAGAAACCACCAAACTTTCTTCCAAAGTGGATCTACCATTTTGTATTCCCAATAGTAATGTATGAAAGTTCCTGTTGCTCTGTATTCTTGCCAGCATTTGGTGTTGTCAGTGTTCTGGATTTTGGCCATTCTAATGAGTGTTTAGTGGCATCTTATTATTGTTTTAAATGTCATTTTAATGACATGTAATGTGGAACATCTTTACATATGATTATTTTCCTCTGTATATCTTCTTTGGTGAGGTATTTGTTAAAGTCTTTGGTCCATTTTTTATTGGGTTGTCTCTTTTCCTATTTTGGGGTTAAGTGTTCTTTGTTTATTTTGAATGATAGTCCTTTATTAAATGTGTCTTTTGCAAATATTTTCTCCCCAGCCTGTGGCTTTCTTCTAATTCTCTTGTTAATGTCTATTGAAGAGCAAAAGTTATCAATTTCAATTAAATACAGCTTATCAATTATTTATTTTATGGATAATCCTTTGGTGTTGTGTGTGTTAGCCCCTTTCATAGGTTTGAAGTAGTTATGGTGTTTTAAAAAATTGTTTATCTTCCCAACAGCTAATGATATTTGTGGTATGTATCTCTTCATTTGGCTTCTCACTTGTATCCTTTATCACATCCTTTATTATATAACAAATTGATAAGTGTAAATAAATTTCCTCTGAGTTGTATGAGCCATTCTAGCAAATGACTGAACTCAAGGAAGGAGTCATGGGAACCTGGATTTACCTAGTCAGTCAAAGTATAAGTGACAACCTGAGACTTGTGACTGGCATCTGAAGTGGGGGCAGCGTTGTGGGGCTGAGCCCTTCCTTAACTTGTGGGATCTGATGCAAGTAGATAGTGTCAGAACTAAAATAAATTGTAGGAGACCCAGCTGGTGTCAGAGAATCAGTCAGTATGGGGGAAAAACCCTATACATCTGTTGACTTAATCAGCTGCTTAAGGGGAATTGACCTCCTTCTGGTCAGAGCCTCAAAACTATATACCAGAATGCATATATATTTTATATATTTAAATATATATTTTATTTATTTATATATTTTAAATAGATTTTATATGTTTAAATATATTTTTATATTTGTTATATTTTTATATATATTTAAATATACATATAATATGTATATTTAAATATATATATATTCTTCTCTCATTATTGATTTTTGTAATTTGTGGCTTCTATCTTTTCTTATTCAGTTTGAGTAGGCTTATCAGTATTACTGATCCTTTCAAAACTTCAGTTTTCTTTCAATCCCAGGTTTCAGCACCAAAAGTAAAACAAAAAACAAACAAAAACCAACTTCAGGTTTCTGTTTCATTGTTATTTCTATTGTTTTTCTGTCTTCAAATTCATTGAAATCTATTCTTACACTTACTAGTTCTTTCGTTCTGCTTGTTTTGCGTTTATTTTGCTCTTTCTAAAAATTTTTTCTATGTTGGAGGCTTAGATTATTGATTTGACACCATTGTTCTCTTCTAATATGAATTTTGAGTGCTATAAATACCCTCCTATGCAGGTCTCTAGCTGCTCCCTACAAATTTTAATGCATTGAGTGTTCAATTTTTTGTAATTCAAAATATATTATAATTTCCCTAGTGATTTCCTCTTTTAATCATATTTAGAAGTATGTTATTAAATTTCCAAATATTTAAGAAATTTTCAGATATCTGTATTTCAAACTTCTATGTTAACTCTGTTATGAGTAAAGAACACTGTATTATTTTTAAATAAACTTTATTTTTGGAAAAATTTTAGATTTATAGAAAAATGTATATAGAATTTTCATGTTTTGCACACTAATTTTTCCTATTATTAACATCTTTCATGAGAAGGTTTGTTACAATTGATGAAATAACGTAGATACATTATTAACGGAAGAACATGGTAAAAACCAATGTCCTTTAGGTATATTAGGTGAATCGTATACCTAAAGGACATGTTCTAGGACCCCATCTGAGATGACATATTACATTTAGTCATCATGTTTCTGTAGGCTAGCAACTCTTGGCTACAATAATTTCTCAGACTATTCTTATTTTTGATGATACTGACAGTTTTGAAGAATACTGGTCAGGTATTTTGCAGGATGACCCTCTATTGGAATTTGTCTGAAGCTTTTCTCATGTTCAGACCTAGGTTATAAATTTTGAAGAGGAGAACTTCAGAAATAAAGTACTGTCTTTATCATATAATTTCAAGGGTACATACTATTCAGCATTACTTTTTATTGTTAACGTTGACCTTAGTTATCTGGATGAAGTAGTGTTTTTCAGGTTTTCCACGGTACAATTATTAGTTTTATTCCCTTTTTCAGAGTGAATCTTTCAAAGGAAGTCACTATTCACAGACCACACTTAAGAACTGGGGAATTTATGCTGCATTTCCTTGAAGGTAGATATCTATATGAATTATTCTGAATTTTTCTGACCAGGAAGTTTGTCTCTTCTCTCTCACTTGTTTACTTATTCAATAATTTGTGTATCACGTGACTCATGATTATTCTACATCGATGGTGTTATGTCAAAGGGTCATAAAGCAGACAACTGAGTAGAACTGCTAATGTCTACAGCCAGAAAAATTTGAACAACCAAATAGATAAATTAGTATTCATTTATAACCCAAAGATAAAATAAATATCCATGAGTCCACATAGATATAAATGATTGAATAAATAAGTACATCACAGAAGAAACAAAATCTCCCATGCAGAAGGATTGTAAATAATTTATTTCGATACCCTACCTTCAAGGAGGTATGGAATAACTTCTAATTCCACAAATGTAGACTACACATAGTAATTTTCTTCCAAAAAGTACACAATGGAAATGGGACATTTAACTTTCCAGTGGAAAATGTGGAGTAAATTGACTCCACAGTAACTTCACAGTGGACAAATCTGTTGAACTCTACCTGAGCCAAGTGATCAAGTCAACATAAGTAGTGAAAATAATGTTGATAGAATTTACCCTTGATATGAGGTTACAAAAATGAGATTTTATCTTTGTGTTCTTTCTCCTAAAGACCCATAACCCCAGTCTAAATATGAGAAAAATATCAGACCAATTCTAATACAGGGCTACCCTACAAAATACCTGACCAGTATTCCTTGATACTGTCAACATTATCAAAAGCAAGGGAAGTCTGAGAAAGTCACAGCCAAGAATACTTGGCATAGGAGGCACGATGAATACATGTAATGAAGTATCTCGGATGAAACCTTGAAACAGAAAGAGGATATTAGGCAAAAATAAAGGAAATCTGAAAAAAGCTTGGGCTTTAGTTAATAATGATGTATCAGTATTGGTTCAGTAATTGTAACAAATATGTTGTACTAACATGAGATGTTAATATAGGGAAAATTGAGTGTGAGGTAGATGGAAACCCTCTGTACTATCTTTTCCATTTTTCTATAAATCTAAAACTGTGCTAAACAATAAAGTTTATCTCAAACAAAAAGACTTTTAAAATACACAGTAGAAATATTTGCTTAATAATAGTATGTTTTATATATGCCTATGTATGTATGTACTGATCTACAGCAAGGAACACAACCAGCATTTAACAATTAATTAAAACAAAATCAGGGGGAGAATAGAGTGAGACAGAAGATACGCATGTATCTGAAATGTAGAGTATGCATATGCTGCCAGACTGCAGACTGCAGTTACAAATTCCTCCAGTCTCTGCATATATGCTCAGCCTAGGACAAATGGAAGCTCCAGGGTTTGGTGCCCTGCAGTCCATCACATTATAGCTTTAGAATAGTAAGGGAGCTGTACCTGAAATAAGTGCTTCCCCATCTTTTTTATTATTCTTCCTTGGTAAATGTGCTCAATGATATTTGCCCTTAATAGTGGAACCTGCATTTCCATTTTGTTACATACATATATCTTCTTTCTCACAGAAAATGACTATGGGACCAAACCTTTGTTAAAGGTTCATTGTGTCAGTCATTATGCCAAAAGTGAATCTGTTTTGGAAAATTTCTTTTGGGGCAGCAATTTGCTATAATTATGCTGGTCAGGCAGCAACAGTTACATTAATTTTATATGAAATGAGAGATAATTATATTATGTATGCACAATTACAGAATTGTTATTCATAAAACATAGCATACCCTACAAAACAACTCAGGTTAACTACTTTAAAATTAATCCCATTTTTGATAGTTCTAGCAAATTACCAGTACTACTTATACTACTATTCTTATGTATCACACAGATTCTGGTAGCTACAAAATAATCAAGTGTCAAAAAATTATTTTTAAAGCTTGTTTATTTATGTTTATCCTTAATGGTATTAAAAAAATAAGGATTTTAGAATTTAATATGAAAAACTTTTTTGCTAATGGTGAACTTAAAATATGTTACTTCTGAGACAAAATAGCCAATTTAAAAAACACGTTTTTCTATTTTCAAATGAAAACACATTAAAAGAGTATATTACACAAAAATATATGAAGACAGTAATGAATTTTTTAAAAAACAAATTTCTCTATCAATATACATCCCATTTAAAAATTTTATATTTTTATGTACAAATCTCTGAAATCTATCTGAAAATAATATCATGTTAGTGCAATCCTTGTTATGAAACTTGCCTTGGACAGACCATGGATCATTATGGGGAAATGTAGCTTAGATTCATGCGGAGGTATCATATTGATTGGTTCCCACTTCAAAGGAAGGTTGGTGGGTAAACTGGATCTAACTGTACTACAGGCAGAACTGGTGTCCAATTAAATGATATTCTATGACGGTTTTATAACTTTAATGCTATCATTTGCACATTTATTAATTTCACCAATAAATACCTAGCCCAAGTGAAAAATTAATCAAATCAGTTATTTGGAAATATGTAATTGTAAAAATATGTCATAGTTAATTCACAAGTTTAAAATATTTAATTCAATTTAACAGTTTGGACTATTTAAAATAGACAAAAGCAAAATTTAGATTATTTGCCATGAAAAGAATTTATCAGTATAAACATTGAGAGTTGGTCTATAAAAGTAAATCTGGGTATATATATATATTCATACAATGGAATATTACTCAGCCATAAAAAAGAATGAAATAATGCCATTGGTAGCAACATGGATGAACCTAGAGATTATCATACTAAGGGAAGTAAGCCAGACAGAGAAAGATAAATATCACAATATCGCTTATATGTGGAATCTAAAAAAAAATGATACAAATGAACTTATATACAAAACAGAGCCACAGATATAGAAAACAAACTTATGGTAACCAAAGGAGAAATGGGGTGATAAATTAGTAGTTTGGGATTAACATATACACACTACTACATATAAAATAGGTAACCTACAAGGACCTACTGTATAGCACATGGAACTATACTTAATATTTTGTAATAACATATACAGGAAAAGAATCTGAAAAAAATATATATGTATGTATATCTGAATCACTTTGCTGTATACCTGAAACTAACACAACATTGTAAATCAAATATACTTTAAATAAAAAATGAAAGAAAACAAATCTGGGTAATTCAAGGTAAACTCTTGTCTTAGAATTTCCTATTTAATTTCAAAAATAGAAAAGATTTCCATGAAGACACGTTATCTTCTACCGAAATTAGTGAGTCTGAATCACTAAGGCACATTTTCCTTCAAGTTTTCAAATGATTCTAAGAGCCTATTTTATCTACACTGGAAGAAATATTTGGATGAAACATTTTGTAAAACCAAACCAGTTTGTATGTTATGAAACTAACACCTGCTTCCATATGTTCATGTTAATTAATTTCCAAAGTGTTAGTTGCTGTCATGTAGACAAATCCATAAAGGAGCATAGACCACTCCACCCCCGAGATAATGAATGAGAAGGCTCTGGCATCAGATGGTGACTAGGTCATTTCTTTCTCCATCTGGGATCATACCTGACTAGATTAGAAAACACCAAAATATCATAGAATATATTGTCTATTCTTTATGCTTGAGGATGACCAACTCAGAGCAATATGCAGAAATGTCTACACAAAGTCACATGCATGGCTGAAGAAGATGATGGAAATCAATGCAATTGCTATTGAACATTCTAAATTACTTCTGTTGAATCTACCATTCACTTCTGTACCACATTTTAGTTGGGCCAACTGATGAAAATCAGATTTATTTCTTAATATTGAGGAGAAAAATCAATGAAGTCTTATAGCAAGTTAGGTCAAAAATAAACACTTTCTCCAGTTCTCTAAAGAGAACTAACATAATGAAAATGGGAAAAACAGAGACTTCCAGAAATTAACAGCTAATTGGCAACCTGATTCACAGAATAAATATGAGTTTCATACAGAGCTTGATCATCTATATCAACAGTCAAAACTACTTATCTAAACACATAAGCTTAGCAGAAAAAAATGTTTGTTTATACCTAGTTTTCACTAAAATAAAGGGGTGAGTGAAGGGAGAAATGGATACCATTCATACTGCATATAATAACTGAAGACAAATTAATTTCATGAATCAATCTCATTGAAATGTCATTGACTTAAATGTAGCATGCAATAAATGTTTGCTGACTTGATCAAATGAGTTAATTTCTAAATGTGGTTAATTAGTAATTTTTTTTAACTTTTTATTTCATATTGGAGTATAGGTGATTAACAATGTTGTGTTAGTTTCAAGTGTACAGCATAGTAATTCAGTTATACATATACGTTTCTATTATTTTTCAAATTCCTTTCCCATTTAGGTTGTTACATAATATTGAGCAGGGTTCCCTGTACCTTACAATAGGTCCTTGTTGATTATCCATTTTAAATATAGCAGTGTGTACATATCAATCCCAAACTCCCTAACTATCCACCTCCCCGCCCTTCTCCCCTGGTAACCATAAGTTCGTTCTCTAAGTCTGTGAGTCTGTTTCTCTTTTGTACATAAGCTCATTTTTATCATTTTTCTAAGATTCTGCATATAAGCAATATCATATGATATTTCTTTCTCTGTCTAACATACTTTACTCAGTATGACAATCTCTAGGTCCCTCCATGTTGCTACAAATGGCATTGTTTCATTCTTTATAATGGCTGAGTAATATTCCATTGTATATATGTACCACATCTTCTTTATCCATTCCTCTGTCGATGGATATTTAGGTCGCTTTCATGTCTTGGCTATTATAAACAGTGCTGCAATGAACATTGGGGTGCATGTATCCTTTTAGACCATGTTTTTCTCCAGATATATGCCCAGGAGTGGGACTCACAGATAACATGGTAACTCTATTTTTAGCGTTTTAAGGAAGCTCCATACTGTTCTCCACAGTGGTTGTACCAATTTACATTCCACCAATAATGTAGGAGGGTTCTCTTCTCTCTACACCCTCCCCAGCATTTATTATTTGTGCATTTTCTGACGACAGCCATTCTGACTGGTGTGGGGTGATATCTCATTGTAGTGTTGATTTGCATTTCTCTAATAATTAGTGATGTTGCACATCTTTTCATATGCCTGTTGGTCATCTGTATGACTTCTGTGGAGAAATGTCTATTTAGGTCTTCTGCCCATTTTTGATTGGGTTGTTTCGATGATATTAAGCTGCATGAGCTGTTTGTAAATTTTGGAGATTCATCCCTTGTAGGTCACGTCATTTGCAAATATTTTCTCCCGTTCGATGGGCTGTCTTTTCATTTTGTATATGGTTTCCTTTGCTGTGCAAAAGCTTTTGAGTTTAATTAGGTCTCATTTGTTTATTTTTAGTTTTTAAAATTTCTATTACTCTGGGAGATAGATTGAAAAAGATCTTGTGCAATTTATGTCAGAGAGTGTTCTGCCCATGTTTCCCTCTAAGAGTTTTATAGTATCTGGTCTCACATTTAGGTCTTTAATCCATTTGGGGTTTATTTTTCTGTATGGTGTTGAAGACTGTTCTAATTTTATTCTTTTACATGTAGTTGTCCAGTTTTCCCAGCACCATTTATTGAAGAGGCTGTCTTTCCTCCATTGTACAGTTTTGCCTCCTTTGTCATAGATTAATTGAACATAAATGTGTGGGTTTATTTCTGGGCTTTCTATCTTGTTACTGATCTATATTTCTATTTTTGTTCCAGTACCATACTGTTTTGATGACTATACCTTTGTAGTATAGTCTGGAGTCAGGGAGCCTGATTCCTCCAGCTCCGTTTTTCTTCCTTACGATTGTTTAAGCTATTCAGAGTCCTTTGTTCTCCCCACAAATTTTAAGATTTTTTGTTCTATTTCTATGAAAAATGCCATTGGTAATTTCATAGGGATTGCACTGAATCTGTAGATTGGTTTGGGTAGTATAGTCATTTTGACAATATTGATTCTTCTAATCCAAGAACATGGTATATCTTTCCGTCTGTGTTGCCTTCGATTTCTTTCATAAGCATCTTATAGTTTTCAGGGTACAAGTCTTCTGTCTCCTTAGGTAGGTTTATTCTGAGGTATTTTATTCTTTTTGATGCAATGGTAAATGGGATTGTTTCTCGAATTTCTCTTTCTGATCTTTTGTTATTAGTGTATTGAAATGCAACAATTTCTGTGTATTAATTTTGTAACCTGCAACTTTACCAAATTCACTGATGGGCTCCAGTAGCTTTCTGGTAGCATCTTTAGGATTTTCTATGTATACTATCATGTCATCTGCAAAAGGTGACAGTTTAACTTCTTCTTTTCCAATTTGAATTCCTTTTATTTCTTTATCTTCTCTAATTGCTATAGCTAGGACTTCCAAAACTATGTTTTCCAAGTAGAATGCCCATTAAGCTGATTTAGATTATTCAGCAAGAAAACTAAAGAGCAGTGTATAAATAAAAATAGAGGAGATAATACTGATATGTCAATGGAATAACCCATTTCTAAGAATTAAATTCTCTTAACCTTAAAAGGTACACAGTATTTATTGATCATATATAGATCCTCAAGAGTTATATCTGTTTTTAGAGTTATCATAATGAAAATACAGAGTTAGTAAAGCACCCTTATGGATGGCATTTAAAAACAGTATGAATACATGAATCCATAAGGAAACTACATGCTAAATCAAAATGCGTAAATAAGGAAGACAACATTTACATTATATCACACTACTTGGTACTAGGTTAATATTTTAGGATAAACATAAGATATATCATAGATTTTATTAACCAACAAGTCCATTTTATGTTATAACATTTGAAAATAAAACAGAAGAGAAATATTTTTGCAACTAAAGTTAAAATCCAAGGCAAATAGCAATTACATAAGCATCAAAACATTGTATTGTCACATGCAACTTTACTGTATTGTGTTTTCACTTTGTTTAACAACAGTACCAAAAATGAGAGCATTGAAAAATATGGGGAAGAATGAAAAATATATATACCTCAATTAAAAAGCAGATAGACAAATGTACATGTGAGCTTTTATTCATACTTTTATCTGCCTCTCCCATGCCCCTCCATTTGGATCTCTCAAATTCACTTCAGAATCACTAAATTGAGTAATTGTGGTGATTAAAATTTGCTTAAAAGTATGCTGAAACTCTATCTACACAAATGTTTAGATTTGTGAAAATCTATTCATCAGTCATGTGAAACAGCTGTAAAAAAGTCTTCCTAAGGTATATATCTTATTATATTATAAATATACTAACACAGTATGCTGGCATAAATACTTATTTAATAATAATGATATCATTTATGTATAGAGAAACTAAAAAATGAGGCATATTAACTTTAAATTCTCACTTCAGAGCATAGAGATTTAAATGAGACTGTGTATAAGAGATAATATAATTTTAAAGTACAATTTTGATAATTTTAGAAGAAATTCAGGAGGACACAAACCAGAAACATATGTGCATACAGATAAAGAAAAATTTTTTAAATGTTTTAGGAGATGGTCCAACTGTTTACATCTTCTGTCAAGAGCTAGATTTTAGTGTATAAATTATGCTTTTTATTATATGCAAGTGTCTCTTTTGTGTGCTAAAACTACAGCTTTATTTAATTTTATTTTTATATAATTTTCAATAGATTTCAAATCTATTGCCTGTTAAATATGTTTCTTGGTATATTTAATGCATATATTTAGTTAGTATGTTATAGTGTTAACTGACTGGCTCAGTACTAAGAACATAATATTTAAAGCATAATTTAAATTTAAATAACTTTAAACTGAAATATCTAATATATTGATTTGAGCATATTAATTCATTATTCTTACATAAGATATAGTATTTTATAATAAAGATGGTTGTATTAGAGTAGCAAAAGAGTGATGTTTATTTGAGTTATATAAATTCTAGAAGTTTTTTTTTTTTTTTGCAGTACATGGGCCTCTCACTCTTGTGGCCTCTCCCATTGTGGAGCACAGGCTCCAGATGCGCAGGCTCAGTGGCCATGGCTCATGGGCCTAGCCGCTCTGCAGCATGTGGGATCTTCCCAGACCGGGGCATGAACCCGTGTCCCCTGCATCGGCAGGTGGACTCTCAACCACTGTGCCACCAGGGAAGCCCTCTAGAAGATATTTAATGTGATTTTACTATTCAGAGCTATCATGGAGTTGATTTTGTTATTCAAAGCTATCACAGATATAAAAGGTTAATCAAAAGAAGGAATAATAATTATATAATGATAAAGTGGTCAATCCAGCAAGAAGATATATCATTTGCAAAAATCTGTACATCCAACATAGGAGCACATAAATATGTGAAGCAAATATTAACAGACCTGATGGGAGAAATAGACAGCAATATAATATCAGTAGGGGACTTCAATACCCCACTTTCAATAATGGATAGACCATCCAAACAGAAAGTCAATAAGAAAACTTTCGACTTAAACTACACATTAAATCAGATGAACTTAACACACATTTACAGAGCATTCTACCCAACAGCAGCAGAATATAGATTCTTCTGAAGCACACACTGAACATTCTCCGGGACAGATCATATGTTAGGCCACAAAGCAAGTCTTTAAATAGTTACATATATTGAAATATCAAGCACCTTTTTCTGAGCACAGTGGTATCAAACTAGAAATCAATTACAAGAATAAAACTGGAAAACTCACAAATATATGAAGATTAAGCAACATGCTACTAAACAACAAATGGTTCAAAGAAGAAATCAGAATAGAATTTTAAAATATCTTGAGACAAAAGAAAATGGAAATACAACATACCAGAACTTATGAGATGAAGCAAAAGCAGTTCTAGGAGGAAAGTTTCTAGTAATAAGTGCCTACACTAAGAAAAAAGAGAAAGTTCAAATAAACAACCCAACTTTACACTGCAAGGAGCTAGCACAAATTTAGTAGAAAAATGAAAATAACAAAATCAGAGCATAAATAAATAAAACAGAAAAGAAAAACAATAGAAAAGATCAATGAAACTAAGACCTATTTTTTCGATAAGATAAACAAAATAGACAAAACTTTAGCTAGGCTTACTAAGAAAAAAAGGGAGGGAACACAAGTAAATAATATTAGAAATGAAAAGGGAGACATTACAACTGATATCATAGAAATACAAAAGAACATTGACTATTATGAACAATTATACACCAGCAAATTAGACAACCTATAAGAAATGAATAAATTCCTAGAAACAGATGACTTACCAAGGCTTAATCATTAAGAATTAGAAGATCTGAACACCAATTACCAGTAAGGAGATTGAATCAGTAATCAGAAACCTCCCCAAAATGAAAAGTTCAGGATCATATGGCTTTGCTTGTTAGTTCTACCAAATATTTGAAGAACAATTAACACCAAACCTTCTCAAAGTCCTCTCAAAACAGAAGAGAAAGAAAGACTCCCAAGCTCATTTTATGAGGCTAGCATTACCCTGATACCAAAAGTAGGCAAGGACACCCCAAGAAAAGAAAATTACAGGCCATTACATCTGATAAATATAGATACAAAAATCCTCAACAGAATACTAGCAAACCAGACTCAACAATACATTAAAAGAATCAGACAGTATAACCAAGTGGGATTTTTTCCAGGAATCAAGAATGGTTCAACATCTGCAAATTACCCAACATGATATACCACATTAACAAAATGAAGGATAAAAAACATGATTATCTCAATAGATGCAGAAAAAGCATTTGACAAATTTCATCACTGTTTCATGATAAAAACTCTCAACAAACTGGCAATTGAGAGAACACAACATATGACCAGCCCACAGTTAACATCATACTCAACAGTGAAAAACTGAAAGCTTTTCCTCTAAGATCAGAAACCAGAAAAGGACGTCTACTCTCACCTTTTTTATTCAACATAGTGCTTGCTAGCCACAACAATTAGACAAGAAAAAGACAAACAAACAAACAAAAAACCGGAATCACCAAGTTGGGAAGAAAAAATAAAACTGTCATTATTTGCTGATGGTATGATATTATATGTAGAAAATCCTAAAGACTCCACTAAAAAAGTGCTAGAACTGATAAACAAATTTAGTAAATTTGCAGGATACAAAGTTAATATACAAAATTAAGTTGAGGGTCTATACACTAACAATACAGTATCAGAAAAAGAAACTAATTTATAATTGCATCAAAAAGAATAAAGTACCTAGGGATAAATTTAACCAGGAGATGAAAGTTCTTTGACTGAAAACTATAAGACATTAATAAAAGAAATTGAAGAATGCACAAATGGAAATACAACTGACCTTTGAACAACATGAGTTTGAACTGCAGGGATCCACTTATTTGTGGATTCTTTTTCAATAAATACATACTACTGTACTACCCAATCTGCAGTTGGCTGAATGTGCAGATGTAGAACCGCAGACATGCAGAGCCAACTGTAATTTATACGTGAGTTTTTAATTGTTCAGGGATTGGTGACTTTAACCCTCGTATTAGTCTAGGGTCAACTATATATCCCATGCTCATTAATTGGAAGAATTATTATTGTTAAAATGTCCATACTCCCCCAAACAACCTACAGATTCAATGCAATCCTTACCAAAATTCCAATGACATTTTCACAGTAATAGAAAAAAAATCCTAAAGTTTATATGGAACCACAAAAGACTCCAAATAGCCAAAGCAATCTTGAGATAGAATAACAAAGCTGGAGAATCATACGTCCTGATTTCAAAGTATATTACAAAGCTATAGTAATCAAAACAGTTTAGTATTGGCATTAAAAAAAGACACATAGATCCATATAACAGAATAGAGAGTCCAGAAATAAACCCAGGCATTTATGGTCAATTAATTTCCAACAATGGAGCCAAGAATATATAATGAGGAAAGGATAGGTTCTTCAACAAATGGTGTTGGAAAAACTGGACAGCCACATACAAAAATAATGAAACTGGACTCCCATCTTACACCATAGACAAAAATCAACTCAAAATACATTAAAGCCTTGAACATAAGACCTGAAACCATAAAACTCCTAGCAAAAAATAGGGGGTAAGCACTTTGACATTGGTCTTGACAATAATATTTTGAATTTGAAACCAAATCCAAAGTCAACAAATGCAAAAATAAGTGGGACTACAACAAACTGAAAAGCTTCTGCACAACAGAAGGAAACCATCGAAAAATGAAAACCATCAAAAAATGAAAAGGCAATCTATGGAATAAAAGAATATATTTACAAATCACAGTTATGATAAGGGGTTAATTTCCAAAATACATAAAATCCTCATAACTTAATGGCAAAAAGCAGACAAGCTGATTGAAAAATAGGCAGAGGAACTGAATAGACATTTTCTGATGAAAACATACAAATGGGCAATAGGTACCTGAAAAGATGCTCAATACCACTAATCATCAGAGAAGTGAAACTCAAAACTACATTGAGATATCCCCTTATACCTGTTAAAATGAGTATCATTAAAAGGAAGAAACGTAACAAGTGTTGGGGAGGATGTGCAGAAAAAGAAACCCACATTTACTCTTCTTGGGAATGTAAATTAGTGCAGCCACTATGGAAAACAGCACGGAGATTCCTCAAAAAATTTAAAAATAGACCTAACATATGATCTAGCAATTCCACTTCTGGATATATATCCAAAGGGAATGAAAACAGGATATCAAGAGACATCTATACCCCCATGTTCATTCCAGATGATACGGAAACAACCTAAGTGTTCATCAACAAATGAATGGATAAGGAAGACAGTAAAATAATAAATTCCTATCTCTTGATAGTAACAAAAGACTACAACCTAATTTGGCTATATTCTTTATCTTGGATATTTTTCAAAAATTGAAACAAAAGTTATCTGATGTAATTTCATAATTTTTAGCTTCATTTTAAACTGACTACTTTTGCTAGTGTCTGAGATTTAGACATGTCAAACTTAGTGAAGTCATAAGATATTTGTTCCATTTTAAAGAAAAATTCTAGCATTATAAACAAGCATTGATTACATTTTTAAAAGTTTTATCTACCAGCTAATAAAATAACATGCATTAGCCTTGTTACTTTGGGCTGTAAAATAACCTAAAATAGACTTTTCTCTATTAACACAGATATGGCTTTTTGAATATGTCATGCAACCCAAGAACATGTGATTCAGCTTTGTTTTTAAATGGTTTGGTTCTATTTTCTGAAATTCAAGAGCAAGTCTTTTTGCCTCTGAAAAATCTCCTACCTCTCCTGTAATTATCTAAGAAGATTGCACTGATATTTTACATCAGTGGTTATACATACAATTAAATATAAAATTATGGTGGAGATAATTAATTTTTCTGTATCAATTAATCAGGGTCATTAAGGTTTAACACTGCTCTTAAAATGCTAAAAATAATAGAATGATTTCAAATGATTTTTATACTTTGGCAATAATATAGATCATGTTCAAAAGATAGTTGCAATTATTACAAGAGTTATTTTATGGTTTAATTCTTATACCTGATCTTCAAAACATACTCCATATATATTCTGTTAATATGGATATCGCTTTTAATAATGCTGTTTTCCCATTACCAGTTTTGGGGAAGAGTTAACTTCATACAAATAAATAATGTGTCATGACAATAATTTATAAAAATTTCTCTTAGATTAACTAGTAAGATCACCTAATGATAAAAGCACAATAGCAATAAACTTTTTGATTTTGTGTTCTAACCTCAGAAAAACAGCTTGAGAGGCTATTATGCAAACCATACAATCTAAGTTCACTAAAATTAAAAATAAGATGGAAATTTTATGATAAAGCCACATGCTAACTTTTGGAATTATTTCAGTATTTTCATACTTTTTTCCTTCACATATGCATGATATTATTATGTATTTCTTTAAAAATGTCTCACATAGTTTTTCCTAACAGAAATAAATGCCATACATTGTTCGTTACCATCAGTTCACATAAGGTACTACACTTCAAGAATTCTAATGTTTTTCATTCACTCAATTGGAATCATCCTTCAAAGTTACATCACAAAGTTACATTACAAAGAATGCAACCAAAATAATTTATATGACAAAATCTTTGGTTAATTCTGAAATACTCTCATGCTATTTTCACTTTTTTAAAAACATTTCTTCGAATTTGCTGTTACAAGAGTCAGTCTTCCTACTAGAAAATCAAGTTTCCTTCAGTTATAGCTACCGATCAAATCAACTATGCAGAGCAGTGGAGTAGAGAACGATCCACCCTGAATCTGCATGGTATCCATCCTATTAGACAACATATCAAATCCTTTAGACTATTTATAAACGCCTCTCAAATTAAGCTTTTGATTTGTATACATACTTATTTAAGAAAGGGTATAATGGCCTCTAGTGGTACAGAAAAGAAACACCAATGCTTACATCTTCAAAGCAATAACAATAAAAATATATTTTAATTAACATAAAATTTATGAAGCTCATGCAGAAGTTTTTCATGTTGCATTGTAATTGTTGAAATAATTACCCTCAATTCATTTATGCAAATAAACACTTAGTAAGATACACTCAATTGTTACATACTTAAAGCTCCTACTTAAGTATAGGTTATAAGGTTATTGAGCATGTTTCATTGTAGGGGCTATGAATTATTGATGAAATAATGAGAATTTAGTAATTTTAGGGAATTTATTCATATTTTAAAGTATGTATTGACTACAGCTGTATTTGTGAACAATCATAATAACTGAGAAGGTATTGTGACAAGAACTGTGCTGTTTTACTTATAGCAGCATTTTTAACTTTACAACAACCAGATCAATCACATTATTGTAACTCATACTGATCTGTTCCTATAGTTCTTCCTTTCCTAAAATATGTAACTCCTATTTTATAACAAAGGAAACTCAGCCTTAAGAATTTGTATTTTAGGACAATGTACTATACTGTAAGGGCAAATGTAATTTTCACGCCAAGTTTTCTGTCTCCTGAGCATAAAATCTCAACATCTATTTTATATCAGCACTCAATGTAATGGTGGGACATTTAAATATGGAATTTAAAGAATTAGCTCATCAATAAAAATTGTGATGATATTTTATGAGAATTAATAAAAGAATGTGGAATATTATAATGGCATAGATTTTTAATATAAAAGCACATGCAATTTTTTAAAAGGTTATAATTTTAAAAATTTATTTGTTATTGTGTTTATAATGTACATCAGGCTTAATTTCAAACAATTTTTATAAAATGCAAGACTTATTTGGTAATTTTTATATTGGACTTAATTGCTAACATTCTTTCGGTCTCATCAAATATATAAAGGAAAAACAGAGATTTCATTGCTATCTTATTTAGGAGACTGAATTATTTTAATCATTGGATATTGTAAATGAAGCAAACTGGTGCCCATTTTCTCAGAAGTTTTCTTAGGAATAACTAAAGAAGGATTTCCACAGTTTTGTCAAGTTAGAATGAAACAATATTTGTTCCAACTTCCCCTCCCCTCTTCCTCTCTTTCCTTCTCTCTTTACCTCCATTCCTTCCTTCCTTTTGTGTTATGTCAAATATTTTTATTATTTTTTAAATATACATGCATTAAAATTTACTGATTTTGGTGTAGAAGTCTATGAGTTTTAGTTCATGTATAGGTTTGTCTAATGACCACTATGATCAGGATACAGAAGAGATCCATCTCCCCAAAAACTCGTTTGTGTTGAACACATCTGTCGTGAACACTCCCTCCAAACCTAACCTCTAACATCCACTGATCTCTGTTCCTACAGTGTTTCCTTCTCTAAAATATATAAAACGGCATCACGTAGTATGTAACGTTTTGGGAATAGTTTCTTCCACTCAGCAAAATGCCTTTGAGAGTCACCTCTGATACGGGGTTTATCAGTAGTTTGTTCCTTCTTCTTGCTGGGTATTATTCCATTGTATAGATGTACGACAGTTTGTTTATCCATTCACCTGTTAATGGATTTTTGTTTTGTGAGTAGTTTACAGTGATTTTAAGATATATTCATGCCCAGTTTTATATGAACATAAGTTTTTTTTCTCTAAGGTAAATAGCTAGCTGGTTATACGGTAACTGTGTTTCACTTGGTGTGTCCAACTGATCTGCTTTTAACTTCCGGATTCTCCTTTGAAAAAAATTCTTCTCCAATCTATATTATTTTTCATTTTTAGTTCATTTTCCCTGAGCATCTCTACCCAAACTTCTAGCTTGTATTTAGGAGATTGCTTACTTTAATGAAATTTCTAATCCTCCATCTTGTTTACATCACAGCTGTGAGACAGTCTCTATGCTGTTAGTTTCCTCTTAAATAAAGATGAAATACCACTGCTGGACTGGCTAGTCTGTAACTTCTATTCTTAATATTTTAACTTATTTTGAAGAGCCTTGTAATACATATCTTTTCACATATACATAACAAAGAAATATTTTGGATATATATGTGCTTTCTTCTGATACATAGAGTTGGGCTGCTTTCTAACTTGGATTTGGTTTTCATTATTTTATTGGGTAGGAACAGACATGGGATTATGCAGAGGAGGGACATATACATTATTTTGAAACATTTATTCAATGGTTTTTTGATCATTCTTACAGGTTATTCTTACAGGGGCCACGGTGGGGGGAAGGTGGAGGACATGTGCTGTTAGACTGAGTTAGAATGACAGCTTTCATTGGAGAAGCTGTCGTAAACAGCCTTCAGTATTGCAGTAATGATAATGAACAACATGTCCTAATTGTACAGCAGAAACTAACACAACATTGTAAAGCAGCTATACCCCAATAAAAGAAAATCCTGCTGAAAAATTCTCCCCCATCTCTGTATCATTTATCTGTCTATCTCTCTGTTTATCTATCTTTATATATATGTAGCTATGTGCGTAATAATTATAATAAGACTATTGTTTATCATGGATCCTGTTAGATGACGTGAAGAGACAAAGAAATCCATAGCATAGTAGCATAGCTATCTGAGTTCATTATGCTAGAATTCCGAATATTAAATTACCCTGAGAAAGTTGTTTCGCGCTTATAATGTGGTAAGTCACAGCCTATAGTTCTGAATTTTAATAGCCTACACAAACCAACATGAACTTTTGGACACTATTAGACTATGATCAGCTCCTTAGCTTCTCCCTCATTCAAGTCTCTCATCCTCAAGGGCAACAATGTCTTGGAACTGAAACAATGCTTATTTTCCCCAATGTCTACTCAAATTTTCAAAATATCAAATGATATAGTGGCCTAAAATACCATGTTAGGGACAAGTAAACCTTCAGGATCTCTAAAATTTATATACCAAATTAAGTCATTGCTGAGAAAGCAAAATGAGTCATATATGCAAAAATTTAAAGTTCAAGTTTGGAACTGTGGATAACAGATGAAAACCTCTATATAATGTTTAAATTGTAGTTATGAAAGGAAACTTGGATTAAAACTTTTATGAGGTCCACTTTCACATACAAATGATGCTCCACATCAAAGAATTAATACCTTTCATTATATATTAACTCACACAAAATAGAAGTTGGAAGGTATTATGGAGTGGATTGTATTCTCCCAAAGTTCATATGTCGGACTCCTAACTCCCAATGTGGCTGTTATTTGGAGATATGAATTTTAAGAAAATCACTTAGGTTCAATGAGGTCATAGGAGTAGAACTGTAACTTTAACAGAACTGATATCCTTATAAGAGGGAGCTATAGCAGTGGTGTGCATGCGGAGAAAAAAGGCCACGTGAGGACACAGTGAGAAGATGACCACTTACAAGCCAAGGAAGAGGCCTCAGGAGAAACCAAATCTTCTGTCACCTTAATCTTGGACTTCCAGCCTCCAGAACAGTGAAAAAATAAATTCCTGTTGTTAAAGCCACCCAATCTTCTGGTATTTTATTATGGCAACCCTAGAAGACTAATACAGAAGGAATATCAGTACAGTGGATTTTAAATCATATCAAGAACAGGCCTCAGTGTTAGGACATTGATGTTTGGGGCTCTGGCAGGGTTAAAGTTTTTTTGTAGGGGCTTGGGTACAGGGGTTCCTGTCATTGACAAAGGAACCAATGTTGGTGTTCTAAGCAGACTGTTTCTTTGTTCCTGATTTTCTGCCAAAACCTGTTTCTCAAGCCTTCTCTTTAATTTATTCCTTTCCAAGACTTTATTTTCCAACTTAAGATAACGCAATTTTGCTGAAAAAAAAAATTCTGACTAGTGCAAAGGAAATTATCGCAAATAATCTGTATATTAGATATTAAAGGTTGTTAACTTTGGAATAATGGCTTTGGGTTACTGCATGTCACATTTTAATTTATGTGTTTAAACAGAGTAGTGATAGTTTATACTCTTTCTTATTATTGATTTCCATTTATATCATCTCATGTGCATTAACTCGTCATTAACAATTTGTAAATTTATTCCATAAGTATTTATTAATTGCTTATAAATTTCAGATTCTGTGGTTCTGTTGTGAATAAGCATAGGTAAGACCTTCATGTACCCTGCAGCCCAGTATGAAATTTACACTTGACAATTTGTTGTAAACAATACAAATACATTTTTCCCGAGGCATCTATTTTGTTTTTAATATTTTAATTACACATTAGTATATTATAATTATTATATACCTACATCTATAAACTCAGATAAACCTTTTAAATTATTTTCTAAGGATTTTCAAGGAAAAAACAGTTGGGATAAAGGGTATGAACCTTTTACAGTTCTTGATAAATGCTTGAAAATTAATAATGAGAAAGTACTATCTGATAAATATTATGAGAATGTCCCTCTCACTGCATGCTAGCCAGAAATGAAAGTTAATAAATGAACTGTGTGCCAGCAAATTATCTCTTGACCTTTTCATTATTTCTCTAATTATTTCTAGTGAGTTGAATTGGTCCCCCATAAAAAATATATATATTATTTCCTTTAATTGTCTGCTTAGAAATTTTACACACTTTAATTGTAGTTCTCATAATTTTTATGTAGATTATTGAATAACAATGGTTTTAGTTGGTTGTTACATTTGTGACAAACACAGCCCCCATTAATCTGTCATTTTCACGATTTTAGTGACCTTGCTTAACTCATTTATAACAAATTTTAATCAACATATGAAATAGGAAATTGCTTTTATTAGTATAATTAATCCTATACTGCCTAGTCTAATCATTTCATCAGTAAGTCATACAATTTAACATAGTTTTTCTTTTAATGTACTAATACTTTTTTTTTTTGGCTGCATTGGGTCTTTGTTGCTGCACGGGGGCCTGAGCTACTCTTCTTTGCAGTGCGCGGGCTTCTCATTGCAGTGGCTTCTCTTGTTGCAGAGCACGGGCTCTAGAGCGTAGGCTCAGTAGTTGTGGCGCATGGGCCTAGTTCCTCTGCGGCATGTGGGATTTTCCCGGACCAGGTCTCGAACCTGTGTCCCCTGCATTGTCAGGAGGATTGTTACCACTGCCCCACCAGGGAAGCCCTTTAACATAGTTTTTAATTAACATGTTGAATATATGTAAGTCAGGGTCTTCTAAGAAGCAGATGCCAAGACAGGATTTAAATGCACAAGTTTTATATTAGGAGAAATGTCCATGTGAGACAAACTAGGGAAGAAGCCAGCTAAGACTGGGAGAGCCTCAGACAGTGACATAAGCGTGATTCCAGGTGAAGGAGAGAAGGACAGACGGTTGGGAAGAAACTTCCTAGACTGTCACACAGTTTTTAGTTTTGGCAAAGCACTTGCAGTGTTCTAGAATCCAAAAAACACCTACCAGGCACTGTGCATCTTTCTCTGTGATAGGGGATGATGCAAGATTTAGCCCTTGTCTTTTATTCTGGAGGGAATGTGTTAGCACACTCCAGATCACCGGAACCTTAAAAATTTCATGGAAATGGTTTACTACTTTTTTTTTTTTTTTAGTGTGCAAGGATTTTACTAGGGAAAATGTCTTGTTGAGAGCCACCAGTAAGACTGCAAAGCAAGTCACACCCTGAGGAAAGGAGAGGAAGAAAAGATGAGGTGAATGAGTCCAGGGCTACCGTGCAGTCTAAGAAAGGTCCAACAAGGCACTGGGGAGTGTTCAAGCCAAGATGAGCCTTCAGAAGAGACCTGTGGATCCTAGAAATGGATTCGCCTTGGTATCTCTGGCTCATTCTTAGACCGGAAAGCCTGGCTTTGGTGCAGATGTCTCAGTGGGTTTCAGAGTCCAGTGACTGGGGCCCTTGATCAGCGACACTCCCTGTAATTGCAGTCCGACAAGCACATACTCATGGACACCATAGTCTATTTTACAGTATTAGCGTGCACGTGTTTAATGGCAACATATATACACCATGGACTATGATGTCAGACAGAAATAAGATTAAATCCTATTTCTACCAACTTTAGTGGCAGGACCATAAATTAGATAAGTTACATCTCTGAGACTCTTTCCTCAGCTGAATAAGTGGATATAATAACATTGTACTACATGAGGAATAAATAAATAATATGTAAAATAGCTGGCTCTGAGTAGGTAAGCAAGATAAGTGTTATGCAATGTTAGCTCTAAGATTTTCTCTATCTGTAGAGTAAGGCTAAGATTATGATCAATTGTGAATCTGAATGTGGCTCAAATAGTTAAGAAAATGGCACCTTAGAAACCACATGCATAAATTTAAAGAAATAAGGGCTTTGGTTTCTGGAATTAGGAGTCCAGGTCTCAGACACAGAGGCATACTATCTGTGGATACTGTCTGTGGATGTGAATAATTCACTAATGACAATGAGTTTGGGCTATAGAGAAAGCTACAGAATGAAGAGCTAAATCACTCAGGGAATTAACAGAAGTGTCAAGGCATTTTGAACCTATTCAGATATTAAAGTATTCTTAGAAGAACAAAATGAAAAAAAAATAAATAAAGCATTTCTACATGCCAGAAATATCAGCATAATTATCAATGATATCTGAATTAAGATAAGCTCACAGAGGGAATTTCCTGGCAGTCCAGTGGCTAGGACTTGGCGCTTCTACTTCAGGGGCCATGGGTTCAATCCATGATCAGGGAACTAAGATCCCATAAGCTGCACAGCGTGGCCAAAAAAAAAAAAAAGATAAGCACGTAGATTATATAGATACTTGTGATCTTAACTCTCTCTAAATTTTATTTTACAGTTAACTATGAATTTGTGAAATTTCTTATACCTACATTCTAATTCAGTATATGGGGACATATATGTTGCAATTCACTTGTGGTACTTGTGTCTAGATCCACTTGGACTTAAAGTAAAGGCAAAGAAAAAAGACTAACCTCATCCATTACACACAACAGTTACAATAAACAAAAGATTCAGTAAAATAAAAATTACAGTGCCCAAGTACCTGAAGTATAGGAGGAATTTATCAAGAGGATTAATTCCCTCTAATGAAAAAACACTTTTCTTGAATAGCAGACTTTTAATGGTAACAAGTATAAATGGTTTAGAATGAAACACAGATATTCTGAGTAGAATATTTAGTAGCTTGCAGTGATTTGGTCAGTATAATTTTCAAATCATTTACCATTTAATATTGATATTCCTAGTAAAATGATTCGTGCAGGGAAAATGCCTGTGCTTTAGCTACAGTTGGATTTTCAAAGCTAACATCAATTAATTTATATAAAATGAAATCAGAGCTAATTATATTCATCTAGTTGTTTACTAAATGTTCTTTAATGTCTCTTGATTCTAGTAAGCTCTTATTGTATTCAATAAATTGAGTATTATGAAATCTGTTGGCACAGAGATTTTATAAAGAATTGACAGAATTGAGGAGATGAAGTTAAAGAGAGAGGGTAAAAATGTGCTACATTTCAATAATGCCTGAAGAAACTTTTACAGATATTGTAATTTTCAAATGTATAATATGTTTACAGATGTGCCCTGCATTTAGTCTGCCTTGTTCTATTTTGATTTTTGTTGAGTCTCCTGCCTGCTTGCTAAAAGCTAGGATGCTTTAGGCCCATGTACAATTGAAAGCAGAGGCATCCTTGAGCTTTAAAGCATTGAACAAACTGGAAAATGCATCATACCACATACTGAAGTGAAAGAAGTCTGCGTTTTTGTGTTTTCCTTTTTAAATAAAAATTTTCAAAAGGTTAAAAAAAAAAGAGACAAGGTTGATTAAAGGAAAAAAAAAGGCATGTATCCCTTTCCCTGTTTGTGGACACAGAATTATGTTATATGCTCACTTTCAAATCCATTCCTATTATGAGTTATAATGTTTATCATCTGTTGGTTATATTGTAAATACTGGGTTGGCCAAAAAGTTTGTTTTTTTTTCCCATAAGATGGCTCTAGTAGCACTTAGTTGTCTTTAACTTCATTCAAAACAATTTTGTTAGATTGCATTGTGACAGCTGTCATATCAGTGTGCATTAAAAAAAAGCTTATCAAAATTGGTGATTTTTGTGTAATTTTAATATTGAAGATGGAAGAAAAAAGTAACATTTTCAGCAAATTATGCTTTATTATTTCAAGAAAGGTAAAAAAGCAATTGAAATGCAAAAAAAAAGATTTGTGTAGTGCATGGAGAAGGTGCTGTGACTGATCACATGTCTCAAAAGTGGTTTGAGAAATTTTGTGCTGGAGATTTTTCGCTGGATGATATGCTCCATGGTCGGGTAGACCAGTTGATAGTAATCAAATGGAGACATTAATTGAGAACAATCAACATTAGACCACGTGGGAGACTGCAGACATATGCAAAATATCCAAATCAAGCATTGAACATCATTTGAACCAGCTTGGTTACGTGAATCACTATGATGCTTGGGTTCTACATTAGTTAAGCAAAAAAACCCTTCTTGACCATATTTCCACACGTGATTCTCTACTGAAACATAACAAAAAAGTTCATTTATAAAACAAACTGTGATGGGCCATCAAAAGTGGACACCATACAGTAATGTGGAATGGAAGAGATCGTGGGGCAAGATAAATGAACCACCACCATCCACACCAAAGGCCGGTCTTCATCCAAAGAAGGTGATGTTGTGTATATAGTGGGACTGGAAGGGAGGTCCTCTATTATGAGCTCCTTCCAGAAAACCAAACAATTAATTCCAACAACTACTGTTCCCAATTAGACCAAGTGAAAGCAGCATTTGACGAAAAGCTCCCGGAATTAGTCAACAGAAAGCACATACTCTTCCATCAGGATAATGCAAGACCACATGTTTCTTTGATGACCAGGTAAAAACTGTTACAGCTTGGCTGGGAAGTTCTGATTCATCTGTCATATTCACCAGACATTGCACCTTCGGATCTCCATTTATTTCGGTCTTTACAAAATTCTCATAATGGAAAAAATTTCAATTCCCTGGAAGACTGTAAAAGGAACCTGGAACAGTTCTTTGCTCAAAAAGATAAAAAGTTTTGGGAAGATGGAATTATGAAGTTGCCTGAAAAATGGCAGAAGGTGGTGGAAGAAAACAGTGAATGCATTGTTCAATAAAATTCTTGGTGAAAATGAAAAATGTGTCTTTTATTTTTACTTTAAAAACCATAGGAAATTTTTGGCCAACCCATAGTTTTTCAGTGTTCTAGTCCTGTTTTTATTTTTCCTCATAACTAAAAAATATTTATGAGGAAAATATATTTATGAGGAAATTATATATTTATGAGGAAAATATTTCCACATAACTGAAAAATATTATTTCTCATTACAAACTTTTATATATGTCTGAATTTTGTTCTCTAAATACTTAACTTTTTATACATTGGCTGGTTGTGATCTCTATTTGTTGGGTAAAAATGTTTAAATATGTTTCAAAGTACATATACTGGGTCCTCTTTTAAAGGAGAAAATCCAATAAATGATTTTTTATCTTTCATAAAAAAGACAGTAAGTTTGAGGAATGGGTTCTGATATTCCTGTGTCCCATTATCAGATTCCCCTATTTCATTTTTAAAAAAATATATTTGATATATAATATTGTGCCAATATAATGTGTATAACATGTTAAAGTGATACATTAATACACTGTAATGTGATTACCACTGTAGTGATAATTAGAACCTTTACTGACTTACATAATTATCATTTCTTTTTAGTGGTTAAAAACATTAAGTTCTAGTGTCTTAGCACATTTAGTGATTTTAATATAATATTGTTCTCTATGACACTCACTGTTCATTAGATCTCTAGGACTTATTTACCACTCAATGCCAAGTTTGTACACTTAAACAGCAAATGTTCTATCCACCCATCACCGTCCCCTGTAACCACCATTTTGCTCTCTGTTTTTATGAGTTTGGCAGTTTTCGATTCCACATATAAATGGTATTGTACAGTATTTGTTTCTCTGTCTGACTTGTCTCACTCAGCATAATGTGCTCAAGGCCCATCCATGTTATTGGGAAAGGCAGGATGTCTTTCTCACGGCTAAATAATATTCCAATGTATATAGAGTGGACACTTGAACAACATGGGTTTGAACTGCCTGGGTCCACTTATAAGAGGATTCTTTTTCCACTAAACACATTCACACTACATGATCCAAGTTTGGTTGACCCCCAGGATATGGAACCATGGAAATGGAGGGCTATCTATAAAGTTATACTCCATTTATCCATTGTGGGGAGGGTTGGCATATATACCACATCTTTTATCCGTTCATCTGTTGATGGGCATTTAGGTTGTTTCTATATGTGGGATATTGTAAAAATTGCTGCAATAAACAAGGGAATGAATATATCTCTTAGATATCCTGTTTCATTTCCTTTGAGTATATACCCAGAAGTAAAACTGCTGGACCATATGGCAGTTCTATTTTTTTTGTGTGTGTGTGGTATGCGGGCCTCACTGTTGTGGCCTCTCCCGTTGTGGAGCACAGGCTGCGGACGCGCAGGCTCAGCGGCCATGGCTCACGGGCCCAGCCGCTCCGCGGCACGTGGGATCCTCCCGGACCGGGGCACGAACCCGTGTCCCCTGCATCGGCAGGCGGACTCTCAACCACTGCGCCACCAGGGAAGCCCGGCAGTTCTATTTTTAATTCTTGAGGAACCTCCATGTCATTTTCCATAGTGGCTGCATCAATTTATATTCCCACCAACAGTGTACAAGCATTCCCTTTTATTCACATCCTCACCAAGACTTGTTATCCGGACGCGCAGGCTCAGCGGCCACGGCTCACGGGCCCAGCCGCTCCTCGGCACGCGGGATCCTCCCGGACCGCGGCACGAACCCGTGTCCCGTGCATCGGCAGGCGGACTCTCAACCACTGCGCCACCAGGGAAGCCGCCCTCTGCTCATTTTTTAATTGGATTTTTTGTTGTTATTGAGTTGTATAAATGCTTTACATATTTTGGTTATTAACCCCTTAGCTGAAATATGATTTGCAAAAGCTTTCTCTCATTCTGCATGATGTATTTTTTTTTAATTTTGTTGTTTCTTTTGCTGTACAGAAGCTTCTAAGTTTGGTGTAGTCCCATTTGTTGATGTTTGCTTTTGTTGTTTTTGCTTTTGGTGTCATATCCAAAAAAATCACTGCCAAGATCAATGTCAAGGAGCTTCCTCCTATTCCCTGTATTCTTGAACACAAGTCAGCTCTATGACTTTGGCCAAGACTGACTACTCTTACGGGGACAGGAGAAATGAAAAAAAAAAAAAAAAAAAATGGAGGAAAGAGGGTCCAGAAAACAATGTAAGGCCCAAATGTACCTGACAAAAAAAAATAAGATGACTTCCAGCAAGATTTCATAGTCTTTCAGGAAGGACAGACATGTGGTCCTTCACTTTCTTATGGAGAAAAGCTAGACAAACTTGGTGAAAAGAGAAGTTGAAAAGACAGAGTTTCCATATAGTGTGTACTCACCCTATCAATCCCATGAAAGCAGCAAAACGTCAGGCAGGGCAACTTTGTGCTCAAAGGTTCGGTCTCACGAAAGCAGCGATAAACGTCACGTGGAACAAACACGTCAGTCTCGAGGGCCGACTAGATGACTTCGCCAGACCCTGACAGTCAGCGCTCCGTTGTGGTTGGGTCATCAGAATTATTAGAGATCAGTCATCCTTAATCAGGAATTCAGCATCTTTAATAATCAAAGAGAAACAGCATCACTGAGCACTAACGATATGTGAGTAGTTCTTTTGTACTTTTTCAAGGTATGATTTCTTCCGAAATAGAAATGGAAGCCACTTGTGAATAGTCACGGCAGGCCCAAAGAGTAACAGACAAAGTAACTACTAAGACAGTTGTATAAGAATGGCTTCAAGGGCTTCCCTTCCCTGGTGGCGCAGTGGTTGAGAGCCCGCCTGCCGATGCGGGGGACACGGGTTCGTGCCCCGGTCAGGGAGGAGGATCCCACGTGCTGCGGAGCGGCTGGGCCCGTGAGCCGTGGCCGCTGAGCCTGCGCGTCCGGAGCCTGTGCTCCGCAACGGGAGAGGCCACGGCAGTGAGAGGCCCGCGTACCGCTAAAAAAAAAAAAAAGAATGGCTTCATGCTTGCTTCAACAGAACATATACTAAAAATTGGAATGATACAGAGAAGATCAGCATGGCACTTGCGCAAGGATGACATGCAAATTCACGAAGCATTCCATATTTTTGGAGTTTGGGATTAACATACACACACTGCTATACATAAAACAGATAACCAACAAGGACCTACTGTAGAGCACAGGGAACTCTACTCAATATTTTTTAATAATCTATATGGAAAAGGATCTGAAAAAGAAAAAATATTTATAAATATATACACACACATATATATAACTGAATCACTTTGCTGTACACCTGAAACTAACACAACATTGTAAATCAACCATACTTCAACTAAAAACAAAAAAGAATAGCCTCAATGGCCTTAGCATTTATCTTTTAAGAATTGGCTCACAATGAGTGCTGACAATTAAACAGATTATCTGTTCATAAACAACAAGAGATTTTGTTTTGATTATTTCAGTTTACATCCAGGACAGTTGCAAGTTAACCATTTAATTTTAGAAAATACCCCCTTTAGGCTTAAATATATTCCCTTTTCATTCATTAGTTCTGTAACTGACTGAACAGAAATAACGGAAGTATTTACTTCTCTTGACTTCATTCACATGGTCAGTTGCCTTTGTAAAAATGAATCTTACCAAATCAGAAAACACTGTGCTGACAAGCTGTGAGCGATGACAATAATTTCGCTAATGCAGTTGCCAAGTACACTAATTATCCTAATGATGGTTTGGTCGCCTGATAATCACATCCCCCAAGGATCATATACAGTCAATCCACACAGCTGCAGAGTCCTCTCCAGGCTCATTTTGCTTATTCCTGTCTCAGTAAAAACTACATAATATTACTTTATTAGCATAAAATAATCATCATAGCTGAACATGAGCTGAACAGACAGAGAGCTAGAATGCTGAAGGGTAATCGAGGAGACTCCTACATGAGGTGCTTAGTCCTGTCATTCATTTCTCCAACGCCGGATAGAGCCATAATTTAGACCAGAAATCTGCTTCCATCTAAAGTAAGGGTGTGGATTTTGAAGGCATAAAAATACTTAAGCGATCTATTTTCCTAAATCAATGGGCACACTGATAGATAAAAATATTTTGAAATCCTAAGTGATGTCTTTATAGGTTTGCTGGCAATTTTTTTTTTCTTTCCTTCCTGAATTCTCAAGTAGTGACCCACAATGGCTTTCACAAGTCTATCGATTTTTAAAGTCTAATTTGCAATAAGAGTATTTACCTTATCACAGAGTTAAGAGAGCAACACTTGTATTTGGGGAAAGGAGACTTAATGGTTATTTATTCCACATTCAATCATTTTGCAAATATTTTTTTATACTTTAAATTTCTTGATTAGACTTTTCCAAGAACTGGGAAGGGTTTGAGATTTTGCCACCTGTGTGCTAACAAGTTAGTCTGTCACAGTTTCACAGATGCAGAAAAAGAGGTTCCAGGTTAGGGACAAAAGATTTTGTTGTTCATGGCACAGCATACAGCATAAGCTGCATGTCTGCATTAGTTCCCTTTGTCCCCTGTGTCTTATGGGGCAATGTGGAGCCATGTGTGTGCATGCTGTCCACACAGGTGGTTTGTATCACAACTGAGAAATATAAGGTTAGGAAACTCCGATCTTTTAAAGAATCTACTAGAAACCTGCCTAATGTTTACCCTGAAGGGACGGATTATCTTTATTATCCTGGACAGCAATCAAACCTGCTATCTGACCCACAGGAAGAAACTATCCCTATTTTCAGCCTTGAAAATGTAGTTCAGAAAAATATAGCAGAGTAAAGTCTCTGCTTGTAAGATGTGTAGAAACGCAGGAGATGAATGGAAATGATCTCCCAACAGATTTTCCAAGCTTATAATCTGATAAATAATTTTCAAAAGCTGTCACTCTCCAGATACACTTTATTTTGTTATTATTTACAACTTTCCTTTTGTTTCCATTTGTTTGTTTTGAGTGGAGTGCTAACATAGAACAAAAGGAAATAAGAACAGAGCAGGTATGTAAGATTGGGTTCTCCAAAAATAGATGCCGACAGAATTACACACGCAGGATATTTGTTGGGAGTAAAGGATTTATAGATAAAGGGAAAAGGAAGCAGTTTTGGGCAGAGAGAACTTTCAGAAAACTATACACATCTGGCTCTTGTAAAACGGAAGAGGGAGGTAAAGAGGTCTGGACAGGACTGAAGTGAAATTCTGGAAACTTCCAATCCGAAGGGGAGTCTCAGAGTACCCATGTGATTTCAGTCATTGACTGAAGAGAGCATGGGCTTCGTTTATATGCTGTCAGATCCCGAATATCTAGCAGGTATAGTGCGTCAGCTAAATATACTCCTAGAAACAATTTCTCTCTTGAGAGATCTCATCAGAGCATTCACAGAACTGCTGTTAACAAGGATAGTAAAACTTGCAAGGGTAGTTAAAAGCTACAGTTTATTCCTGTCTGGAATGTCCTCTGTTTCATACACGTTTCAAAGGTTTCCACCCTGGAAGTTATTATTAAAGATAAGTAAGCTTATGCTTTGCAATTGGAGAATAAGATATAAATCCACAGCTCCCTGTGATATAACATAAAAATTGAAAGGTAGAAGCAAAATGAACAAAAGAGATTTCAGAGTTACAGTGTAGAACAGAGCAAACATTTTCTTTAAAAAACTTGATAGTAAATATGTTTAGCTTTCATATCACACTCTGTCTATCACAACTACCCCTCTCTGCCTTTGTAGTATGAAAGCAGCCATAGACATATAAGCAAATGGGACTGACTGTGTACTAATGAAATTTTTTCCAAAAACATTGGTGGGCCAGATTTGGTCCATAGACCATCGTTTGCCAACTACTGATGTAGAATAATGTACTATCTGTTCTGCACATAGAAATGGACCAACGGATGACAATTCCCATCTAAAAATTATGGAAGCCAAACATTGGAGATATACATTTTCTTTGAAAAATTATAATATTGGCTATTAAAGAAAGCATCTTCAGAACACAAACGTCCACTGTTGTATGACATTCTTCTGAGCTTTAGGGGCACAGAAGAAGATTCAGGTAAAGGTCATGAAGTCATTTATACTTCAATAGAACAAGTAAGCATAGGGAGGGTTGGCAAAGGGTTGGAGAAATGAAGAGCTTATATATAAATGTAGCCCAATATTTTCTATTTTTAGCACATCCTGTATTGAAATGAAGATATTTAATAGAAAAAACAATGTACATGTACTTATTGGTATACAAATTTGAGTCAGAACCTAGAAAACAACATCAGTGATAATAAGGTTTGAAAGTTTTCGTTTTGTTCTTAGGCAAAGAATAAATTTAAAAAAGAGTCACTGGTTACCCAAGTAAATATACAATCCTTTGATTTAGTTTGTGTTCTCCTTTGGCAGGTCATGCTTGCCATCCAGAATTGTCTGATTGTCTGAATTTTTTTTTTTGTCCCCTGGGGATAGACATTATTGACTTATTTTATTTCATCTAGTCCTTTTAACTAGCACAGAAAAATTCCATAAACAATCCACTTGTTTTTAAAAAACTATTTCAACCTTTTTTTTTTCCACGGAAAACTTCCTAATTCAAAAGTAATCCTGGGGTACATCAGCACCATCTAAAATCAAAGACTAGAGAGCATTGTTTTAAAATATGAGAGCACTGATCCTACTGCCTTTATGCATGTCCAAATTGATTCTTTCTTTTACTACTCCACACCCAGTTTGATTATAAAATCCCACCTGGAACTAGTCCAAATGCAGAGTACAAATGGGATTGACTGAAGCTAGTGGGCTAGTTACTAGTTATATAAAAATGTTAATTAACATAATTATATCCTTTTAGAGCCAGATGATAAACATATTTCAATTTAAATACAAACTCTGATTAATTGGTAGGGGCTGCCTAGAGGTCTGGGTTGAGAACACTTGCACTTGTAGACTGAATGAATAAGCACTCCTTGGCTAATTACTGATATACGCAGGGACACAAAGTAGAGTAGTGGCTATTTCTGAGCTAAATATGCAAATACCGTGCCCTGGAGAAATTTTAATGAGGGCCATCAGGGAACCCACTTATACCATTAACTAGCTGTAAACTTGGCCATTTAACTCTGCTTTACCTGTTTCTTTATTTATAACATGGGACTAATATTAGTACCTGCCTAAGAATTTGTGTTCCTTTTACTGAGGGGAGGGGTGGTACATAAATGAAACTAACTTAATAAGTTGCTTAGCATTGTACCTGACAAAAATTAAGGAATCAATAAATGCTAATTTTGGTAATTATAATAAGCGTGGCCATGTAAGCAGTCAGCAACATTCACCTGTGTCAGGCACTGTGCTAAGAGCTTTATATCCTTTTCTTTCCTCACAACAAAAATATAAAACAGATATGTTTACTACCATTAGATAAACAAAGACAACCAACTACTGAGAATTTTATGTTGCCTTACATAAGGTCAAAATTTAGTTTGGGGAGAAGTAAAACCAGGTGTGTGATTTACTGACTGTGGCAACCTCTATTATATTTATTCTTGTATTAATAACTTATATTAGTAGTATAAATAAAATTGATATATTTTGTGTGAATAGGATATTTCTGAAAGCTCTGTTATCATCTGAACTTATGAGTAAAATGAATATAGGTATTAGCCTATGAGTGGAAATTTTCTTAGAAAAAAATTTACAGGATATTTCTTTTAGGAAAAAGGGAAACAAAGTCATATTAGCCATTTAGAGAGATAGATATTAAGCATGCTCACATTAAAATGTGTAATTAGTCAGAAATATTTTGTATTATCATCATAGGCAACAATTCAAATTATGCTACAACAAGTAAGTAAAAATTTTTCTCCCTAAAAGTAGATAAATAAATATCTCTAATCTTTCTGGATGGATCTTGGGAGTAAATAAGTTAATGATATGAGAGAGAGCTCCTCCTGAAATGTCAACCTTCAGGGAGACACAAAATCAAATATACCAATAAAATGTATAAGCTTTACGTTGCTAAAAGGAAATCCCCAAATCCATATTGTATTGGAAGGTAGACTAAACAGTTGGTCACCAAGGACGCCCTTGCACCACCATAGAAGTATTCTTTCCCCACAACACTGTTATCTGGCTTGACCTTGTGATTTGCTTTGATCATGACATGGCAGCATGCATATTCCTGTGATTTAAGAAAAGAAATGAGTCAGTTTGGCAAAAGCAGGATAGTGATGGAGACAGTGGCCAGAGGTCGTAGCATTAGATCTCACAGACAACTCTACTATTTGAAATCACTACTAGTTACAATTGTCTTAGCTGTAAATATTCTCTAGGATTGAATTTCTTTTGTACGCATTCTACAACCTTATTCCAGAATGTCATAACTGAAAGAATATGTAATTGGGAAACACCAGTACCCCCAAGTTTGAAAGTTTCTGAGTAGCTTCTTGGTGAATCTTTACCCAAATTATTCAGAATAGAAACCAAAAAATGTTTATTTGAGCTCAGGGCAGATTTTAAATGATAAGACGGTATCACCTCTCTCGCTCCTTGTCTCCACTGTCACGAGACTGCATGCTTTATTTTATTATTTATTTATTTATTTATTTATTTATTTTTGTTTGCTTTGGTCTTCGTTGCTGCGTTTGGGCTTTCTCTAGTTGTGTCGAGCGGGGGCTACTCTTCGTTGCGGTGCACGGGCTTCTCACTGGGGTGGCTTCTCTTGTTGCAGAGCACCGGCTCTAGGCTTGCGGGCTCTAGAGCGCAGGCTCAGTAGTTGTGCTGCACGGGCTTACTTACCCCGCGGAATGTGGGATCTTCCCGGACCAGGGATCGAACCCGTGTCCCCTGCATTGGCAGGAGGATTCTTAACCACTGCGCCACCAGGGAAGTCTCAGCTTGCACTATGTTTTTAAATAAACGCCCATATTTCTTTCAATATTTTAAAGGATATTCAGAGTACTTCTTTTTCTCAGAGTAACTTCTACTTTAATTATATTCCATACTTATTGTAGCTTACTTCCAGACGTGCTAACTCTTCTGTCACTTCTTTGTGCCCATGGAAATCAGTCCTTCCAAAATAACTTCTAAGGCTTATTCTCTGTAGAAAGCTTTGCTAAAGATTCAGGGCTGAATGCAGGGGTTACATTATCATAAATAGCTGATTTTAAAAGTATAAAATTGAGTAGTATATATCTTTGTTCTTAAAAGTCTCGTGGCCGTCTAGGTAGACAACTACAGGGTATGTCTGACTAGGAATTTCTTTTTGTTGTTCTTTCAACCTGTTTCACTTTGATTGTGTCCAGAAGTTGAAAGTTCCTCCTAGCTTTACTAGTTTATTCTGTTCTCTCTTTCCCCTTTGTCTCATATAGTTCTGGACCTTCCTTTATATATCCCAAACACTATTAAGAAGCTTAACTGTAGTTTATTTCTCTACTCATGATCATAGGAGTTTATCTATTAGTAATACAAAAAAAAAATGGCTGAGGGACTTCCCTGGTGGTTAAGACTCTGCATTTCCACTGCAGGAGTCACAGGTTCAATCCCTGGTCTGGGAACTGAGATCCCACACGCAACACGGTATGGCCAAAAAAAAAGGTAGAAACTTTGAAATAAATGTCTTTCCCTTGGCAAATAGCAAGTGTGAAGAGTGGCTTCTTTCCCCATCATTCTTTATAAGCATAAGAGAACACTTTATAGATTTTTTTTTTTTTTTTGGCCTGGTACAAAGCTATCCTCTTATTCCTTTTTTGAAAGCAGAAGTACCCACAGGAAGATTTTGTTTATTTATTAATACTGAAATTTGCTTTTCTTTTTCTGGAATTTCAGGTTTGCAAGTGACCTTAGAGAGCTAATCTAAAATAATGCCTTTCTCTCTCTTCCATAAAAGCCTTGCCAAGTCTAGTAAGGATGATAAATTTCAGAGCTTTGAGTTGTTCAGTTGCCTTCCATGCTGACTTAATAATGTTCAAATATTTCGCCATTTAATAGATGTTTTAATTACATATTTGGTTTATAGTTATATGCATAAATGGTCTCTACTTATGCTTCCAAAGCTAAAAACAAGAGTAAAGTATGCACAACACAACTTTATTTCAGAGGTTATAAGAATCTGATTCAAATCCTGTGTGAGTTTTCAGTAGAAAAACAATAGCTATATATGTAGGGTACGTGAAAAATAATTACAAAGAAGAGAAATGCGCATGTATAGTGTAAAATTACACTGAAGAGTGACAAAGATGTAAATAAGCGGTATTCAGAAATGGGGTGAGCTGACAAAGATGTATTACAGCAGAGTTAGTCATAGATGCAAACAATTTACAAGATAATTAGAATTACTCTTTGGCATACTGACTGACCATTAAAGACTAAATTCATTTTAATAAATCTATAATTAAGATACTGTGCTATGATGGATTTATGAGGCTCTCTGTCTTTCATCTCCGCACCCATGCACGTATGTCCTTCACAGAGAGAAAAGCACAAAGGTGCTTCTAATTTTAGTGGCTTCTTGTTGATGATGTTGTTGCTTGTTATTGTCAATGTTCTAATCATTATGAGAAAAAATTGGGTCGTGATATGAATTTACAAGCATATTGACCAATATGGGGGGGGCAAGTAAAACTGCCTAAATATGTCAACAGGCCATTTAAAATTCATATCTATGCAAACATTTTTGTATAACGTGTTTAAATGATACAAAAATATGTAAAATTAGTGAAAATAGTCAAATATGCCGAGGTTTTTGACATCTTAACCTCAATCTATTTGTTGGTCTTTTTGATAGTTCACAATAATATATATATATATTTTTTAAAATTTTTTATTTATTTATTTTTTTTTGTGGTGCGCGGGCCTCTCACTGTCGTGGCCTCTCCCGTTGTGGAGCACAGGCTCCGGACGCGCAGGCTCAGCGGCCACGGCTCACGGGCCCAGCCGCTCCGCGGCACGTGGGATCTTCCCGGACCGGGGCACCAACCCGTGTCCCCTGCATCGGCAGGCAGACCCTCAACCACTGCGCTACCAGGGAAGCCCCACAATAATATTTTTGCTTTAAGATATAGAATTAAGTTTAAAATCTTCACCAGAAGACAAAGTCTTTCTTCCATCTTTTGGTTACTACTATACTTTATGAAATTCAAAAGAATTAGTTGGTCAGTTGACTATGTGATGGACCTTATATGCTCAGCATAATATCCAATTACATTCAATTTCTATCTCTTCATGACAACACGTGCATTTGTAGAATTGCTATATCAGGAACATTTTGAAACTTCACTCGTTAAAAATGTTTTGACACTGACTTCAGAAAGCAATATTAGTACATTTTCTGAGGAATATTCAGATGTGGGGACACACGTCTGAAACCATTAGGATAACTTAACATTTTTGTTTAACTAGAAGTTCTAATTATTTTATATGAATCTGTGGACTCTATACTCTGAATATAAAATATAGGCTAATTCTTATTATACTATGGATATTTCTGGTGCTCAGAAGTATATGTGTCCATTTAAGGACTTATTTGACATATTTGAAAGTGGAATTATATTTGGAGAGACAGTGGGAAAATTACTAAATGAGTTTTGATATAAAAATTCATTATATCTTTCAGTAAAGAGTCTCTTTCAGAAGTAAATTTTTTTATAAATCTCTAAGAAGATTTTTTTGATATATTTCATATGTTTGTGTATGTTAGTATAGAAAGTCATTTCTAATTAAGTGCAATGTTGATCACAGGTGATCATTTTTTAAATGTATAATGAATAACTTTTTATTTTTAATGGAAAAATTTTGTAATGTTGATAAAGATGGCAAGGATGAAAACATGAACATTCATAACACAAGGGGTTATGACTCAGAACTCGACACTGTGTTTTGTGTGTACTGTTCCCATTTCTAAATAATGTTATATAAGACAACAATTTTTCAGATATTAAAACACTTATTGATGTTAAATGCTGTCCAGATTTAGTAACCAAAAACTTAGAGCATTCATTGTTATATTAGTAAGAAAAATACAAAAGAAATGGAAAAGATGACAATTTTGCTCAAAGCAATTGTACTAAATTATAAAATAGCAAGTATGCAAAAGAGCCTTTGAACTGGCTTCAGAAACATTTTGGAAAAATACATTAATAAAACATTTCTGCAAGTAAATTAAAAAAATGGTATGTGGTTGGAGGGACTCATGTGCATTGAAAATATTTTATTACAGTGATCTTAATTGTAAACTGCATATGTTGGGTACAAAAATGTTGAATAATCAGCATTTGGTAGCTAAATGCAAAGTATTACAACTTTGTAGCCAGAAGAAATCTTTGCAGTCTTTTAAAAAACATGTACATTCACATCAGCATTACTAAACAGAAGCTTCAAATGGGGCACATCTCTTCAAAGGTTCCTTTCCCTCCCCCTGTCTTCATAGCAGTCCAACTGTGTTAAATCATGCAAAGTGAAAACGAACAAATAATTCACTCCAAGGCTGGAAATCAATGTTGCAGAATACCTGAGAGATAGAGGCCACTCATCAGCAGGCCCAACCAGGCATTAAGAAATTAATGCTGAATAACCAAGAGGATAGGAACCGGGTATGGTTGTTCGGTTCAGTGCTTCATGGGGCTTGGCTCACACAGAGCACATACACTTCAGAAATGTGAGGTAGATGATACTTTCTTACTTAGCCTTCATTTGGTCTCTGAAGCCGTAATTGGTTGTTGAAATGAGTTGCTCACAATACACTTAGAATTTAATATCCCAAAGCGTAGGCTAGAGATGGCTGGGTGTTATTTTTGCTTTAAAACTGGTGGCTTAGTTTGTGTTGTCAACATTTAAAGCACTCTTTTGGAAAAATAGAAAATTCTGGGACTGGAACGAAGAATTACAATTTCCCTAGGACATTTTTGGGGAAAACTTGCACCTTGAAAAGGGTTAAAGCAGACAGTGTATCTGAAAAAGCTCAGATGACTTGTTTTATTCTCTCTCCAAAACAACCCTTTGGTTCTGATTGAGCTAAGAGTCCCAGATGGGAAGAAGCATGGCATCAATTCAAAAGAAACACTGCTCTATTTATTTTTCAATCACTACGCAGATGCTTTTGGATGTCTTTTGAGTATGGGCATCCTTTCACAGAATGTAGAAATATTTTTAATAAGATTCCTCACAATGTAAGTCTCTAGAAAGAAATCCAAAGCCACTAATGTTTGCAAATGGTGTGTTCTTACTTATTTCAGCATGCCTAAACTAATTCACCGTTATGCAACTTCCTTGCACAGACAACAAGATGAATATTATTAATCTGCAGAAATTTTTTCTCAAACATGAAAAGAAATAATAATATATGTGCCAGTCAATACATGATATTTATTCATCAGTATTTATTTTATCTGGCTATATTTTGTTCCAAAAATGAAAGTCTTCATGATGCTAAGTGTTCAACTGTGACAAAGTTTGAGTTATACAATACTAGACAAATAAACTGAAAATAATTTCCTTTTTAGTGTTTTAGGACGTTAGAAATATCAGTTTGGATCAGTACATAATCCACATAGTTGACTGTGGATGATATTTAAATCGTATTCAGATACTCATTGAGCACCTTTCAGACACACTGAGTTCTTTGATGATACACAAACATCTATGCACGCTTCTGTCTTAAGTAAGACATTTGTGTCCTCCGCCTAGACTTCTCTTCTCTAGGTATCTGCATGCCTTTCTCCCCTAAGTCTTTCAGGTCTTCACCAGAGCACTACTGATGGTGGCTTCATAGCCTGTGGCCAGCACAACTCAAGAGGCATCGTTCACATAGATTACAGTGTGAATGAGGCCCTGGAGTTGTGTGGTTCTGCAACCCTTGCGTTTATGTTATACGTAGCACCCTGGGAAAGAGGCCTTCCCTAAGCACTGTTTAAAGCAAAATTCCCCTCTCCATAATTCCCTCCCCCTTCCCTTCTTAGAATTTATCTCTGTAGACCATGCAACATAGTTTCCTTAATGCTTTTGCTCCTTTCCCTTTTAGAATATAAACTCCATGGACATATGGGTTATTGTCTATTTTTCTACAGATGTATTTCTAGCATCTAGAACAGTGGTAAGCAATCAATAAATATCTGCTGGGCAAGCAAACAATCTGTGTCATATCTTGTACTGATTGTTTGAGAGAGAGGGAGCAGGGAGAGAGACAGAGACAGAAGTTGGACAGAAAGAGCGAGCAAGACAGTTGAGAGAATAAGAGAAATTTAACTTAAAAGATCTTAGGGTGCAGAAGGAAAACAGATTTAGGAAAATCCTTCAAATTAGGAGGACAAAGACAACAGTGGAAAGAGATACATGGGACAAGTGTAGAAATTACTATTGACGTAGAACAAAATAACAGCCATATATGGGCTAATTCAGAGGTCAAAACTAGAGATACGGTGCAGAAAAAAAAAAGAGTATAATAATTTAGGACATTCCCATCCTTCTTAACAGAGTCATTGCAAAAAGATTTTGTTAAAATTACGGTAAAAGAAGAGATTTGTAGTTGGACAAGGGTGGCAAGTTCCTTCCTTGGTCAACTCAAGCATGTGCTTAAAATCCATCCAAGAATAAGTATGTTTACCATAGTGGATACTGCAGTCATGCTAGTATATGATAGATTATTGGATAAGAACTAGTTTAAAAAACCATTAAAATTTTTATTTCACTGTTAAAAAATTATTTTAGATCAAATTGTTTGTCATGGATATTTTAATGTTTAAATAATAATGCAACTTTCTATTGATTTTCCTGATTTCTACTCACAGGGCACAAAGTAAATAATATGTATGCCATTATTTTTCTTTTTTCTACACAAAGTGATTGACTAACAAGTATGAGAATTGCAAAAACAACTGTATTTTTACACTTCAAATAAAAATCACTCATATGAGGTAATCATTGGAGACTTTGTAACTTGAGGTAGTAGGGTAAACCAATAATAATTAAAAAAATTTTGATCTTGAATATGATGCCAAAATGCTGAATAAGACTAAAAGGCATCAGAATCTTCTTAAAGTAGCAGATTATCTTTTAAAGCAATGAAGATAAAATAGACTCAAAATATAATCTAATACTTCAGTAAAAATGTTTATTAGATTTAAAATGATCATTTAAGCATTTTAATTAATTCTTGATCTCTTTCATGCACTCTCTGTTATCAAAAAATGGTCTTAAATGATTTCAATATTCCATTTGAACTATTATTATAGTATAAATATAGCAAAACCAATAAACTGCTTTCATAAAACAAAGGGTCAAAATACAGTCTTATGAAAACCTCTGTTTATACAAAATGATCAGCAAGATTTTCTAATAGTTTTGTGTAGTAACTGGCTCTATAATAAAAAGCTAACCTGATCATAAACACTTTGCTTGATTTTACTGGTTATTATGGGAATTAGCCAGGGCACATAACCATGGTTACTACAAGCTGTCCATAGTAATTCTCTAAGGGGCTCTAAAAATATAGAGGGAAATGTTGATATCGCTCATGTTTAAAAAAATTCTTAGTATGTCTTTTTGTACTTTTCTATGTCTTTTCCTAAATGCCCCTGCTTTTAATTTTCTAATATTTTCTCTTTGATATCAAAAGAAATCTGTGATTCTCAACCGTAGCACATAATTTTGCTTAGAAAAATAGTATAATTGTACCAAGATCATTCTAAATAATCTCCTTATGCATTTTAATATGGATACATCTTATGTGTGCTTATTTCATTGCACAATTAATATTCCTTTAATCACATAATTTCCCATTGTGTAATTTTCTGAGTTCCATTTCCATCAAAAGCCTCTTTTAACAAATGCATTCAAATGGAAACCATATCATATATTTGTTTGTGGTTTAATATATTGAATCTATTTAAATTACTACAAGAGTCCTACTTATCTATTACCATTAGTTATTTACTTACTGACGCATGTCAGACAGCCCATAAATGTATCCAAAATTAAAATGGTTTTTGAAAGCATGCATCTGATCCTCTGAGAGATTTTATGAAATGAAAATGTACATGTGCTGTACTTGTAGATGTTTGATTCACAAAGTCTAGGATGAGTCCCTTGATTTTGGATTTGGGTATATATAGGTATTCCTAGGGGCTTCAAAAGATATTTGTTATTAGCGTGTTGCTTTTGCACTTAATAAATATTATCTTGTTGAGCTGAAGCATTTTGTAGGCCTTCAACTTTTAAAAGTGTTTAAATATGAAACAGCACAGGAAGAAAAAAAAAGCAAAATCAAAATAAACTCATCTGATAAAATGCAAAAGAAATTTTAAAATGTAGTAAACATTAATTGAAACTGATATTTTTCCAACAAATTGAGACTTTATATATAATAGCTATTTTGGCAAAGATTCAAGGAAATATACATTTTATAAACTTTTGGTGGGACTTGGATTTATATTTCCTGATGGGAAATCAATATGAATTAAAGATTTCACAAATTTCAAACCCTTTATCAAAGTAATTCTATAGCTTTTTGACAAAATTCAACATTCATTTATGATAAAAATTCTCAATAAAGCAGATATAGAAGGAACATAGCTCATCATAAGAAAGGTCATATATGACAAGTCCACAGCTAACATCATACTCAAAGGTGAAAAGCTGAAAGCATTTTTCTCTAAAATTAGGAATAAGACAATAATGCCCACTCATGCCACTTTTATTCAACACAGTATTGAAAGTCTTAGCCACTGCAATCATATAAGAAAAAGAAGTAATGGGAATCTAAATTAGAAAGGAAAAAGGAAAACTGTCACTGTTTGCAGATAACTTGGCACTATACATAGAAAATCCTAATGATACCACCAAAAAACTACTAGAACTCACCAATGAATTTGGTAAAGTTGCAGGATACAGAATTAGTATACTGTAATCTGCTGTGTTTCTATACACTAACAATTAACTATCAGAAAGAGAAATTAAGAAAACAAATTCATTTACCATCACATCAAAAAGAGCAAAATACCTAGGAATAAATCTAACTGAGGAAGAAAAATTCCTGTATTTGGAAAACTATAAGACACTGATGAAAGAAATTGAAGATGACACAAGCTGAAGATGGAAAGATACATTGTGTTCATGGATTGGAAGAATTAACATTGTTAAAGACCGTACTACCCAGGGTCATCTAGAGATTTAATGCAATCCCTATCAAAAGACCAATGGCATTTCTTAATGCCATTAAATAATTCTAAATTGAATTCTAAATTCAAATAATTCTAAAATTTGTAGGGGAACACAAAAGACCCCACATTTTCAAAACAATTTTAAGAAAAAAGAACAAAACAGAAGATACTAAGCTCCTTGATTTCAAAGTATACTACAAAGCTACAGTAATCAAAACAGTATGGTACTGGCATGAAAATAGACACAGATAAATCGAAATAGAGAGCCCAGAAAGGAATGCACCTTTATATGGGCAATTCATCTAAGAAAACAGATGCAAGAATGTACATTGTATACAACATACAGCACCATTTTTCAATAAATGGTGCTGGGAAAACTGGACATCTGCATGCTCAAGAATTAAAGTGGACTACTTTCATACACCATATACAAAAACAAACTCACAACGGATAAAGACTTAAGTGTAAGACCTGAAACCCTGAAAATCCTAGAAGAAAACATAGGCGGTATGATCTTTGACATCAGTTTTAGTAGTATATTTTTTATTCTCTGGATATGTCTTCTCAGGCAAGGGAAACAAAAGCAAAAACAAACGGATTACATCAAACTAAAAAGCTTTTGCACATTGAAGGAAACTATCAACAAAAGCAAAATATGCCTATTGAATGGGAGAAGATAATTGCAAATGTTACATCCGATAAGGGGTTAATATCCAATATATATGAAGAACTCATACAACCCAAGGTCAAAAAGCAAAGAACCTGATTAAAAACATGTGCAGAGGAACCTGTGTAGACGCTTGTGAAAGAAAACATGCATATGACCAACAGGCACATGAAAAGATTCTCAACACCACTAATCCTCAGGGAAATGCAAATCAAAACCACAATGAGATATCACTTCACACCTGTCAGAATGGCTATTATCAAAAAGACAAGAAATATCATATGTTAATGAGTATGTGGAAAAAAAGAGACCTGTTGTGCACTATTGGTGGGAATGTAAATTGTTGCAGCCACTAAGGAAAGCAGTATGGAGATTCCACAAAAAATTAAAAATAGAACTACCATACAATCCAACAATTCTACTCCTGGGTATTTATCTGAAGAAAACAGAAACACTAATTTGAAAAGACAGAGGCACCCCTATGTTAATTACAGCACTATTTACAATAGCCAGGATATGGAAGCAACCTAAGTGCCCATCAAAAATGAAGTGGCAATGTAGAAGGCAAAACCTTATTAGATTAGAATGCAGCAAACTACTTGTAAGACTGAAAATGTAGAATGTATTTGGAAAAAATTTCTAGAGTGAGAAGTACAATTATTTTTTTGCACGTATTAAATAGAAATGGCTGACTCAGTTGTGAGTTAATCCTTCCCTGTGATTATATCCTTCAGTGTAAATGGTAAATAAAAATAACATTTTGTTAGGAATTTGCAGGATTTTTTTTTTTTTAAGTTGAAGATATTGCAGTCACTGTACAAGAAATTGCTTTGTCTAAATCTTAAAGAGCCATGTTGTAATTTTGGGTTTCCACTATTCAATCATACATTAAAGTAATATCTTTCTATCTTTTTCCATTTTAAAGTTTATACAAGCCATGGAGGATTAATAAGAGTTTGAGTGTAGTTGAGCCCCGTCTTGATACTGAACACACTTTTGTACTAATAATTAACTTGGGAATGGTCAAAGGACACTTAATAATTTTTTAAAAATTTCCCCAGCAACTTAATTTCCTGCTAGTAACTTAATTTTATTTTATTAAGCAAGAAATTATGGAATGCCTACTGTATACTAAGTATTAAGCCAAATATTAAAAGAACACAGAATTAGGCAACTTTTAGATCACTGTAGTACCATTTACTAAGGCAATCTGAAGGAAAAAAAAAAAATCATAGGCCTATATATGAGAACTGGATTACTTTGTATCTAGACTCAAAAGACTAAATATATGACCACAGTCTAAGTTAATTTTAATACAGGTATACCTCCCTTTTCAAAAGTTTGCTTTACAACACTTTTACGAAAGACCTACATTAGTACCTGATTTTGCTAACTGAGAGAAATCTGAAGAGGATTTTTGCTTTGGTGAAAAGGGAAAATAGCATTCAGCATTTGTTTTGCAGGAGCCATTATAGAGGCAACGTGCACCCTGAGCAGTGAGAGTGGCGCCACCAAGCTTCTTCCCCGGGAACTACACTCAGCATCTCAGCATCAAGCCACCATAGCCTAGATATGTATCTGTGGGCATCTGTGCTTTATGTCATTTATTTTGTGAATCTATTACGAACGTGTGGCCTAAGGTAGTTGCTTCTTTGCTTTATGCCATTTCAGTTTACAAAAGGTTTCATAGGAAAGCTCTACTTCCTGAAAACAGGGGAAATCTGTATAAGATTTATGGTATTTCTCTATGCATCAGTCAAAACTGCTACTTTTTATTGTCCAGTGATGATTTCCCTAAAGCTTCATAAGGAACTGGCTTAGTAAATAGGTGTAGCCAGCCTATGTGATGTATTTTTATGAGTTCTAGGAAGACCATTCCCTAAAAGGTTAACTCAGCTACCTGTTTGATACTTCCCTGAATTATATTAAAGTGGGACACAGCAGGCTAAACTTTTAAATATCCTTCGAAAATGAAAACATAATGAAAATAATGTAAGATGAGTTGTAAATAGAGTACAGTAAGAGATTAGAGCCATATGATTGACTAATGAATACATATTTCTTCATGGGTAAATTCATTTTGAAAAATCAAACTTTACCTTAAATGATATTATATCCTCCTTTTTCAAGAATGCTCAAGATTTTGTTGAATATAAAATAGTAAAATCCTGCCATTCTGGAGAGTATATCTTCTTCCTCAGATTCAACTGTTCTGCTCAATGAGCCCTTTAGCTAAGTAAAATAGCAATAGTATAGTTTAGGAGGAAATTAAAATTTATGCTAATCTAAGTAAATGTGGACATATATCTGTTGGTTCATTGCATGCACTCTCTTCAGGGAGCATATATGAAGTCACTGAGGGCACATAATTTCTGCATAGATTTTACATTGTGAAATGTCAGTCGGCTGGCTTCATTACAGTTAAAAGTTATTTGTAAACACTTTATGCATTTAGTACTTTGCAAGCCATCTTCAGTGAATGAACATGTTCTGTGACTTACTTATTCTGTCTTACAGTTTACAAATACCGACAGTGAAACTCTATGTATGAGTGTAAACTGTTTATAAATTTATAAGCTTGTATGGCATGGTACTGGAACCAATGATTTTTAACAATTTAAATAGTTCTGAATAAAACGACAGCAATGATGTTTATTTTGAAAATAAGAATATGCCCCCCACTTTCTTTTTTTTTTTTTTTTTTTTTTGGTCTAGGTAAATTGAGGGCTGTCTTTGGAAATTTGTTTTATTATAGTTTAATGTAGCTGATCAAAATGTTAGGGATGATTATCCCATATAATATTTTTAATTTTGAAGAGATGTTAAAAGTATAGGAAGTGTTTGGGAATAAGGGGGGGTCATTAAATAAAATTAGAGCTTTGGATTCAATATTCAGGAATTTTAGACAGCTTTTGTTGCAATGTACTTAAAAATTAGAAGAATAAAAATTTATTTTGAACAATGTATCTTTTCTTTTACCTTTTAAATGTGTTTAAAAAAATACATTTGTAGAGTAATACGCATTATTTTTTTCTGTTTTAGATACAAATTTTTCTAGTATGTTAAATGAGGATGTTAGTTTTTTAAACTCTTACCCTCACTTTAAGAGAACACTTGTACTCCTCTAAACCTCTCAAAAGACTTTACTCATGATGTTTGGTTAAATTATTCTTTCGTGTTTATGTAGCCACAATTCTGCAGATGTTCGGATTTGTACACACACACACACACACACACAGACACACACACACACACGTTTTCCCCTAAGAAATACTCTTGACCTTATTCTACTCTAAATTCTTTCTTCTCTGAATCATGTAAGTTCTTTTTTCTTATTTCTTTCAATAAAACACATCCGTCAGCAGTTTTCAATAAAGAGAAGTATGAAGCATTTTCTATGGCTGAAAATACCTACATTTTACCCTCCTATTTGCAAGTAGTTTTCAATTATTATTGTGATTTTTTCCAAAGTATTAACACCACGATTAGCTTTCAAGACGTATTTATTTCATGAAACACTTCCCTTTCCTTTTTTATATAGCACTGTTTTCATTCATGGTTACAGTATCTTCCCATAATTGTGATATGAATTATGGTTTTTTTTGAAATTTAACTCTGCTTTAGGAGCTTTTGTTTATGTTTTGATCTCTATAAATTCATGGTAAACTCCTCTTATTTTTCATTCTTTTCTTTTTTATATTTTCAGTTGAGGGCCTTAAAAACTGTTTTGAAGCATGAGAAAGATGAAATGGCTGGAGGGTTGCAATCTAGTTTTTCAAATAAAGTAGTGACTGTTTCACTGGAGCTCACTATGGCAGTGCGTCCTCCTAATTGGCCAGTTTGAACTGGCTGCTCATTTCTGGGGTCCCAGTGGAAAGAAAGGGAATAAAGAGTATGTAGATTTTCACTTACTAAAGAATACAGGAATACATCCTACAGGTGATTAAAATGTTACTTAGATCTAGTTTCCCCATGTTCTTGGTATTCTTACATCTAAAATATTGTTTTGTTTTACTTTTTATGGATTAGTATCTCCAGAAAAGAAATCCCTCACCTTAAACCACAGTTGCAAAGGGGTTTTAGTCTTGTCACAAAACAGTAAAGGAGAGCATCTAAGGGCATAAGTGTTCCTTGTATAATAGTTCAACTCTGCTTTTAAATCCATAGATCTTTCACTTTTAAAGCTACCTTGTACCTTCAATTTCTGAGGCTTCTTGGCATTTTTTGAGTCCGATTTAACACTTGCCTGGCTTGTCTTTCTGTAGTAGATGAAGTCACTTTCTTCGTTCTGCAAAATTACCATTTGTTCTTCCATTTCCAGCGATTGCTGATGTTGCTCATCTCCTATCAGTTTCTCTTCCATTTTCTTCATACTTGTGGGTTTTATGTATTTTTATTCTTGCCATATTATTAGTTGATTAATCAGGCAAGTGGGGATAACCAATTCTATTCTACATGCTAAGTGTCTTTTTCATATTTCACTGAAATGTATAGAGGAAGTAGAGATAAGCAAATGTGTACCACATACCACATAACTTTCTAAAATATTTCTTTGGATTCTTTTTTACAATTTGATCTTTCCTTTTACCTTATGCATTTGTACATTTGTGCACTATATGTGCCTGTGTGTTTCTCTTTGGAAACCTAAACGTTTGGTTTTCAAATAATCTAGTGCTTAATTTTTTGCCTTGAAATTTATATCTTAAATCTCACGTTTTATTTATAAGTTTCAGAAAGTATCTATTGATGCCCTGTAGTAAAACACAAAAATGAGGCAATCATTGTGTCTACATTCCTTTCACCTCTCTTTCCCTAAACTTGCATTTTGTCAATTTTATTCTTTTAACTAAAAGTTCCAACTCAATCTTTCTCTTTACTCCTCTTGCTCTTTCTACATCGGCTGATAATTATCTGTTTTTTTGAAACTGTGGATTATTTGTCTGCTTCTTTAGACAGTGTTTCATTGTGATACATGCAAGACGGTCTCATACCTCCAAATGATTAAAAATAAGAAATTCTGGAAAACTGCTGAATGCTTATACTTACCATTCATACAGTTTTATAGTCATTCATACAGTTTTATAACTGGCCTGACCTAGGTCGCTTTCCCATTTATTTGGCAAGAATAATGTTAGACGATATTGTGATTGATAAACTCGTATGTATCAATATGACAGGGAGAGGGGGTCACCTTGATTCCCCAAAAGAATGTGGTGTAGTCTCACAAATATTCTATGTGTTCACTATTCTTAATATTGTACTTTGACATTTTCAAGATTCATAGCATTAGTAATTTACTAGGTAAACTCTAGTGTGCCTGAGGTCCTGAAAATCTGCCATAGGTTTGATGATTCACTAGAAGGATTCAGAGGACACAGCATACAGTCACACTCACAGCTAAGGTTCACTTACAGTGAAACGATACAAAGCCAAATCAGCAAAGGCAGATGGGACAAAGTGCAGAGGAAATCAGTGCCAGCTTCTCCCGGCTGAGTCACAAAGGAAGTGCTTAATTCTGCCAGCAAGAAGTAGTGACAACACAGCACATGTGTGAAAGGTCCAGGGTTTTTCTTGGGGTCTGATCACACAGGCATTCTCCGCCTAGGAAGAAGCAAAACTCAAGACTCCCAGAAGGAAAGCAGGTGTTCACTATAAAACCATATTGCTTACAAACAGGTTAGGCATAGTTCAAGTATATTCCTATCTGTTTGGGGAATAGCTGCAATAGTCCTGAAATCCAAGTTTCCATATGCCAGCCCAGGGCCAAACTGACAAGTAGGCTTTTCCAAAATTAGTAGCCTTAAGCCTGCTATGGTAACTTTTTTCCTACACACATGGTTCTCAGTTATTAATCTTAGTTCTCTAGATGTAAACAAATTTAATACTACTGGTCATTTCAAATACCACAGTTTCTCCAATCTTAAGCTCTCTGTTTTAATTCAATTTTTTATTGGATGAATTTTATCAAGATATTTCATCAGAAAGAATGGATGAGCCTATACAGAACAGTGGTTTAGAGCACTGGCCCTGGAGTTTCAAGTTTATAAGATAAAAATCCATACTTTTTGTGTGAGATTGGTTACCTAACCTAAACTCTCAGTTTCCTTACTTACGGAATGAGATTAACAATTGGTTTTTCTTTCATTTCTTTTCTGATGCACCTTGTCTATGAGCTAACAAACCACAATATTTCTTTGAGAATACCAAGAACTTTTGTCAGAAAGATTTTCTGCATTTTGAAGACCTCCTTTTGTCTGTATATGCTTTAATCAACATTGTTTGCTATATCCTCTTATAACTCTAATTTTCTTTGTGTGTCTCTATGCATGTGGCTCTTGCTGTTTCTTCTCTATCCATCAGGTTGTCTGAGGCCAAGTCTCCCTGGGCCTCTGGTTTGCTCATTAGAAAGTGTCAGGGCAGGCCAGGGAGAAGAGCAGGCTCCACAGGCATCTCTAATACAGATAATTTTAAAATTTCCCTACCACAGCTGCTGAGACCTCTCTTCCATGGGCATGTACCTGTGCTCTTCTCAGTGTTTTTCCTGTTAATATTGGTTACAATCTGCATCCCGTCTCCCCACCATGGACCAAGAGGGCCATAAAGTTCTCCTCAGCTTGACTAAACCTTAGACAAGTTTCTTCCTGACCAGAGGCCCTGACCTCCCTTTTCTTTGAGCATTTACTCTAGATAACTTGCATTTGTATATTCTTTCTCTGCTCCTTTGAGATGTAAATTTTCACCCAGCCTCTTGCTAGTTTTACAACCCAGGAATATCTTTCTCAAGGACCTGGGAGCCATCTCTTTGAAATGTGATGATCAAGAAAATAGTGCCTCTATCTTCCCGTCTCTGAGGGAGAGTAGGAGCCTAACTTCAATCAGTGCCAATTAGCAAACACAGATGGCTTAATCACTTTGACCTACATCCCCCCCTAATACCCTCCAGCAATTTTCCACTATCTCAGCCCAGCTCTTAAAAATCCTCCCACTTTTTGATGCAATCTCTTATATGCAGAATGGATAAACAATAAGGTCCTACTGTGTAGCACAGGGAACTATATTTAATATCCTGTGATAAACCATAATGGAAAAGAATATCAAAAAGAATGTATATATATGTACAATACAACTGAATCACTTTGCTGTACAGCAGAAATTAACACAACATTGTAAATCGCGTATGTTTCAATTGAACAAAAAAAAAACCTCTCCCACTTTTTGTTTCAGCACAGTTCAGTTCAATCTCCCTTCAGTACTGGGAACGTAATGCACAGCAATAGTTTTGAATAAAGTCTTCCTTGACCATTTAACTCTGTCAGGTGCAATTTCTCTTTGACACCATTAGAAACTCCCCGTCCAATTTTACCCTGCTATATTTTCTCTCTGTTTCACATCATTAATCATCTTTTTATATTTTATATAATTTACTTATTTATAATGTTTATTGTTCATTGTCTAGCTTCTACTAAAATGCAAGTTTTGCAAGTATAGGAATTTTTACCTGCTTTTCTCTTTTCCCCACTGATATATCCCAAAATGCTAGAAAAATACTACCTGAATCAAAGAATTGATACATTATAGATACAAAGTATTGTATTTAAAGTATTCTTCTTAGTCTGAAATTTGGAATCTGAGATGCTTTCTAGTTTCACTGACACTAACTTTATCCTTTACTTTTCCATGATATTCTTGTCTTCAATTGGTTGCAGAGAATGGAGTGCCTGAGAAATGTCTTTAATACTACATTCTCAACCCAAAGACTGCTATTGTATTTTAAAACTAATACATTTTTATTAAAATATATTTAAGGAAGATTTATCTAATCTACTTATTAATTCATTACTTACTCTACGTAATAGTAGAGTAAATGAACACATATTTTTTTCATTGGTCCTTTAAAGTTTGCCTAAAATGTGTATAGGAGGTAAGAATCTTTTTTATTCCACTTCTTTGACTGAATCCAAGCAACTAACTATTCAAAACAACAGAATTTTTCACATTTACTTAAGGTGATGATTTTTCATCCCTACCTTATAACCCCCACCAACAAATCAATGTCCAGGTTTAAGAGTGCCCAAGGCGGGGGTTGGGGGTGGGGGGTGGGGGCTTCCCTGGTGGCGCAGTGGCTAAGAATCCACTTGCCAATGCAGGGGACATGGGTTCGAGCCGTGGTCAGGGGAAGATCCCACATGCCGCAGAGCAACTAAGCCTGTGCACCACAACTACTGAGCCTGCGCTCTAGAGTCGGCGAGCCACAACTACTGAAGCCCGAGTGCCTAGAGCCCGTGCTCCGCAACAAGAGAAGCCACCGCAATGAGAAGCCCACTCAGCGCGCTGAAGAGAAGTCCCCGCTCACCACAACTAGAGAAAAACCCGCACGCAGTAACGAAGACCCAACGCAGCCAGGAAAAAAAAAAAAAAAAAGTGCCCAAGAGGGATTTCCCTGGCAGTCCAGTGGTTAAGACTTCGTCTTCCAATGCAGGGATGTGGGTTTGATCCCTGGTCAGGGAGCTAAGATCCCACATGCCTCGCAGACAAAAAACCAAAACAGAAAACAGAAACAATATTGTAACAAATTCAATAAAGACTTTAAAAATGGTCCACATCAAAAAAAAAAATCTTAAAAAAAAAAGAGTGGCCAAGAAATCCCGACAGCAGAGGTCCTCTAAGACTACACACTCCAGACCAGATGTCACCCCAGGAATTCATTCAGCTCCAGCCATAGCAGTGGTTATGCTTTATCTCTACATGGAAAGCCTTTATTCCTCTTAGTGATATAGACACAGAATATTCCAGTCTCTGCAGCATATAAGTCTTTTTATCAGTTGGAGAAATATCTTTTTCATCATTAAACTCTATTCAGAGCTACTAAACTGATATAATTAGGGAGACTTTTGTATGCCTTAATTCTGGCATTCACATCTTTCCAGAGGGAAAGCATGAGGTACCGTGATATATTTGACATTTTCCCTCCAAAACACAAATATAAACATGACACATACTTGCTTATGGAACTGTGGTGCCTCCCATCAACTCTAGAAAAAATTATTTAAATGTATCTATCTATCTATCTATCCCTTTACAAACAAGGTGTTGCTTCTCATTTTTTTTTTCCTTAATTCTATCTCACACAGCAATGTTTAGGCCAAAGAATCCTTGCAGAAAAGATGGCAAAGTTAGGATGGTTGGGAGAGCATTTTATCCCCCTTTCTTTACTGGCCTAAAGCTAGATATAAGTCCACAGCTCCTTAATCAACACCGCAAGGGCCAAATGTGTTTTGGAATCCAGAACTTTTCAGACTTTAGAAAGGTAATAACAGTACACTTAACATATGTTGAATATTATCCCATCAGGGACTGGGGGAGCAATCTTTAATCAAACACATAAATATTTCTTCAGTAAAACACATAAATATTCACACTGAATGAATCTGTACTAAACGTAAAGAGAAAAATGTTCATTTTCAAATTTGGGAATTAAGAATAAAGGATTATAGATATGTATCTGCCAAAATATGGTCATGGCTTTTACTAAGGAAAACATATGTATCTTTTTTCTTTTTGTTCCAAAATAAAGCCACAAGTTAACAATAAGTACTTTGCCTTTTTCTTCCTCTTTTTTCGATGGGGGTGGTAGGTTTGCAGAATTCATATTTTGCTTGTAATTAAAGTGATCTGTATCATTCTTTCCACTGATATTTTAAAAGATCATTAATCTGTTCCAAAAGAATCAAAGGATACAAAAACTCAATTTGGTTTGATTTTGTTTAGCCAATTAAAAGGCTAACAATTAAACTTACAAAAAAGGAGATACTAAAAAAAAGGAAGACTGGGAGAATCCATAAATGTAAATTAATAAATCCATAAATCAGATGGTTCTAATGGGTTCTAGGGCTCCTAGATTTTAATAGTACCAGTGCTCTGGCTTAATTTTCAATGTTCGTTTTCTTTTACAAAAATAACACAGAGCATCATTAGGAAAATAGTTAATAGTCCAAGGCCGATATAACAAAAGCAGGTTTTTGCAATCTCCACCTTTTAGCTCTCTATGCAAAATACCTCTATATAGTACAAAACTTATATATATAACTAGATACACAGAACTGCAAAAGTCAGGAGGTTAAATTTTTCCAGAAACTGAAGGGTTTTAAAAATTGTATTATTGTGGTAAAATATATACAACATGAAATTTGCCATTTTAACCATGTTTAAGAGCACAATTCAGTGACATTATTTACATTCACAATGTTGTGCAACTATCATCTCGTCAAACAGAAACTCTCTAACCATTAAGCAATAACTCCCTATTCTCCCCTCCCCGTAACTCCCAGAATGTCAAATCTACTACCTGTCTCTATCAAGTTGCCTACTCAAGATATTTCACGTAAGTGGAATCATGCAGTATTTGTCCTTTTGTGTCTGGCTTGAACAGACACAAGGCCATGATGATATGTTTTCAAAGTTTATCCATATTGCAGCATGTATCAGAACTTCACTTTTTATGGCTGACTAGTATTCCATTCATTGAGTGTATATACCACACTTTGTTTTTACACTCATCTGTTGATGGATATACTTGGGTTATTTCCACCTTTTGGCTATTGCCGTGAACATGGGTGTACAAGTATCCATTTGCCTGTCTTCGGTCTTTTTGGGTATATGCTTAGGAGTTGACCTGTTAAGTCATATGGTATTTTCTGTGTTTAGCTTTTTGAGGAACTGCCAAACTGTTAGAAACTGAGGGGCTTTTAAAAAATTATTTTAAAAGAATTTTTGTACCTGGGGCACGCTTTTAAACCACATGCACAGCATAAAAAATGTTATACCATCAGTTTCACAGAAGCTGTCTGAGGAGTCCTCATGCTTGAAGCACTGAAGAGCAGCTTTCTGCATTTCCGCACGCCGAGATTCATTCTCAGCTGCAAGGCACGAGGCCTGTTCACATTATGCAGTGAGGTTACTGGCTGCCTCAGAATACCTGTAGCTCGCAGATTTAACCCCAACAGGAACTTCATCCAATTGACAAAGCCCGACAGCACAGTCCCTTATCCTTCCAGAAGGGACATGGCTTTTTCAGGTTTACCTTGTAATAGCTAAAGTAGTGACTTTCCAGAAGTTTCGAAAGTCTTAGGAAAAGCCTGTAGCTCTTAAATCGATCAACGGTTTCAACATCCCAGGTATAATCATCCAAGTAACCACTTACCCGGCAGAAACACCTCTGTGCCACGGTCTCCGAGGGCCGCTGCCCGCCTTGGCCCCAGCCCGGCAGCCCCTTGGCACCCAGGAAGTGTATCACGAAGCCCCATCGGCGGCCCGGATCTGCTGCAGCCACTGGCGGGCACTTCTGAGGCCCCAGCGCTGAGGGGGAGGGGAGGGCGTAGGCGCAGCCGCAGAAGAAGCCCGGTGGGCCATGCCCCACCTCCCCGGGCCTCCCAGGCCAGCCCTCACTTTCCCGCCTCTCAGCTGATGCCACTGCTGGAACCAACGGCCTATGCAAACGCAGAGCACCTGCCAGCCGCCTGGGGCCAGCTTCCTTTCCCACACTTGAGCTGCTGCTTTTTCTTATTCTCCATAATTTCTCAAGACCCAATTCAAATGAAACCTCTTTTACTGCAGCCCATCCAGCTTCGTAACATCTCTCAGACATGATGAAACCAAGCAGGATTCTAGGGGGCCCTCCTGGGCACAAAAGCCTTTCCAGGTCCCCCATTTCTTAGGTGCAGGATAACGGCTTCAGCCTCCCAGACCTTCCCTGAGTACCAAAGGACAGATTCAAACAGTTCCTAATCAGGGAAGTAAGGGGATGCAGAAAAAAAGGAGGAGTGATCAAGAAACGATAGTGCAGCAATTAAAGCAGGATTCTGGTTCCTGTTCAAGGGATATACAGAACAGTATCTCTGAGTTCTTTTTCAGGAACTAAGGCCCCACCCACCCAGAGAGAGGATGGTAACTTCAGGCTGAGCACAAGATCCCTGGAACACCTCCCTGTTACCTCACCACCAACCAGGTGGAGGAAAGTCACAGACCCTGCAGCCTTCACCCCAACTTTTGTCTATAAAAACTCCCTGAAAACCATTGGAGAGTTCCGTTGTTTTGAGCATCAGTCACCCATTCTCCTTGCTTAGCCCTGCAATAAACCTTTCTCTGCTCCAGACTCCAATGTTTCAGTTTGTTTGGCCTCACTGTGAGTAAGGTACATGAACTTGTGTTCCAGAAGTTTCATGCTGTTTAACTTCTCAACATGAGCTATTCCTTAAAGATAAAATCCACGTATCGGCTTATCAGTAAACTCTTTTCTAATTCTCCAAGGCAATTTGTTCTGCCCCACTTTCCAAATTTCTCTGGAAATACCTCTTTAACCATCTGATACTTTTTAATATAATTACATGTGCATGCATATATTTCTTCAAGTCAAATATTTGAGGGTAGGTAATATGACTATTATTTTAGAACTCTCTGAGAACAGAAAGATATATTTTCAGCCTATAAAGTAGTGTTTTGCCCACAGGAAACAGTTTTTATAAAGTATTTTTTGGATGAAAAGATCAATAAGTGAACTATATCTGTTCATTATTTGGTTTATAGTAGGTGATTATAGAGTACATAGTTATGAATTACGTAGTGAGATTTATTTCTGTAAACGTAGCACATAAAGTTGTACTTGGACCTAATGTAGTTACACACAGATTTATCCAACATCAGAAAACAAAGTCAAGAACAATATCAATTTATCACAATCCCATTTTTTTTCTTGAGCATTTTTTGGCTATAAAATAAGCAGATATGCTATTTTTTTAATCTTTTACAGCTGCTTTTGAATTGCTAAATGACTTGAATTTGTAAATGCAATTAAAAAACACTTGAATAATTAATATTACCCCTTTTTATATTAGAAAGCATTACTTGAACATCCATTATAAGACTTTGCTAAGTTTTGTTTTGGAAATATGCTATAGACTGAATGTTTATGTCTCCCCCCACAAAATTCATATGTTGAAACTTAATTCCCAGTGTGAGGATATTTGGAGGTGGGGCCTTCAGAAGGTCATTAGTTCATGTGAGTGGAGCCCTCCTGAATGAGATTAGTGCCCTTATAAAAGAGGCTGCACAGAGCTCCCTTTCCCCTCCCACCAAGTGAGAACACAATGAGATGACTGCTTATGAACCAGGAAATGGGACCTCATCAAACACTGACTCCACCAACACCTTGATGTTAGACTTCCCAACCGACAGAACAGTAGAAAATGCATCTCTGTTGTTTATAAGCTATTCAGTTTGTGGTATTCTGTTACAGCAGCATGGATGGACTAGCACAGACTGTATAAATATTTATAAAAGTACAATACCACACTGTGGTTAAGAGAAAGGACTCTGGATAAGATTAAAGACAAAATGCAAGGCACTTTTACAGTATTTGGAACAAACTTATACTAGAAAAAAAAATTATTCATCATTTATATGAAATTCAAATTAGCCAGCATCCTGTAATTCTTACTTGCTAAATCTGACAACCCTAATTCTGGAGCCAAAAGGCTTAATTCACATCTTAACTCTGCAATTGGTAGTTTAGATGAACTTGAGTATGATACTTAAACTCTGCACCTCAGATTTTTCAATTGTAAAACTTAGCTTATAATAGTATCTACCTTACTATTGGGTTGAAAATGTGTGCATATATGTATATATACATATATATGTTAAATATGTAATGTACTATGGATAGTATCTGTCTTATAGGAAACATATGTATGAATTATGGTATTTTTCAGCCTTTGTTGTGATACTGCCATGTAATAAACTACCCCAAAACTCATTGACTTACAGCAACAAGTATTTATTTCTTGTTCATTGGCCTATGAAGTAGTTAACACCTCTTTTAGAATGGGCCAGCCAACCATCTATTCCCATTCTTTTGGCCAAAGCAAATCATGTAACTAAACTTAGTACCAAGAAGTAAGGAAGTATAATTCTGCTACAGAGGATGTGCTGAGGGAAAAGTGAATACATACTGGAATTACTCCTACCTACCGCAGTTATTAGTTTTATTGTTGAGCATACACTATTTCTAGGCACTAGGAATTCAGCAGAGAACAAAACAAAGCCCCTGTTTTAGGGAGTTTACATTTCAGTGTAGATAAGACGGACAATAAGCAAAAATGAACCCATCAAGTGGTGTTCTTTACTACAGGGAAAATTTAATGGACATTAAGGGAGAGGGAGCGCTTGGACACACAGAACAAGACAACATTCACCCACTATGAAGCCACACACCACGTTTATCTCCGCAGTGTGCTGTAATACCTATTCATACTTCCATCGAAAATATCTACCCTTCCACTCAACTTTCTTTACTATGACTTTGAAATGTTCATTCTATAATGACTTTTAAAAACATACAAGTGCTCTAAATGTATCCAATTTTGGCAAAATTGAAGCATCAAATATATAGCCAGAAAAAACACGTAGATACGTATATACTTTGAAAATAAACATTTTTTCCCATGAACTGCAATAAGCCTTCAGGTAAATAATACGAAGAAAGCTTTGTTTATTTAGCAAATATGTTTCTAAACAAATTGGATATTTACTGAATAATACCACTCAGTGAATTGACTTTCGGTGAATTGTATTTTGGCAAATGGGCTTTAAGCCAGTTGACTGAGAGACAACCTACCATTCTTCTCCCAGTGGCACATGTATACAGGCGCGCGCGCGCACACACACACACATACACACACACACACGCACACACTCATTAAAACTGCCCAGAACATACTAAGGCAGGAAATGGGGAGAGATGGTGATGAAGCATGCGTTTTTTTTTAACATCTTTATTGGAGTATAATTGCTTTACAATGGTGTGTTAGTTTCTGCTTTACAACAAAGTGAATCAGTTATACATATACAGATGTTCCCATATCTCCTCCCTCTTGCATCTCCCTCCCTCCCACCCTCCCTATCCCACCCCTCTAGGTGGTCACAAAGCACCCAGCTGATCTCCCTGTGCTATGTGGCTGCTTCCCACTAGCTATCTATTTTACATTTGGTAGTGTATATATGTCCATGCCACTCTCTCACTTCATCACAGCTTACCCTTCCCCCGCCCCATATACTCAAGTCCAAAGCATGCATTTTTGAAGGTGCAATGCTAACATATAGAGTTCAATTAGGAAGAATATTAGTATAGTGACAAAAATCTCTGATAGGATGCATGCCAAGAGTATGGAGCATTTCAAATAATCTATCTATTCTGAATCTTCACAGAAACAGGGAGCTGAGGCAGGACTGGAGCCAAACCAGATAGATGCCCCATACCTCCCTAATTATACTAGAACCTACACTACAACCATGAAAAGAAGATTCAACTAGCATACACTGGTCAGTGAACATACCCAAAAAAAACCCTTCATAACTTTGAAACCGCTAGGTGGCATTTCAGGGGGCTCCAAGGAGCTCTGGTCCTTTATGTCTCAGTGCAGAAAGAATTCAGCAAGAGGCAAAGTGATAGATAAGAAGTGATTTATTAGAATAGGACACCTGTGAGGTTTCAAAGTGGGCGGGCAAGCATTGCGCTGCTCCAGGTACTTAATGGAATACATTTTTATAACCAAAAGAAAAGTGGGGAGCGGGAAAAGACTACCTTCTTCCTCATTCTTGAGTAGACATCACACTTCCATTATCAGCTTCTCCTCCAGGCTGGGCAAGGGAGTTTTCTTATCCCCATGGTCGAGCCAGGACTGTCACAGCACTATGGAAAAATTATTTCACGTCTCAGTACAATGAGGGCCTTTCACTTTGAAATGTCACCTTTCCATAAATTATTGTTTTTTCTTTGTGCAGAGAGCATGTCCTAGGGATCATTAACTTTCTGAGTGCATTGGGCAGGATGTGAGTCTCCTGCCACCATTGTTTTATTGTTTTGAGGCATGTCTCATGCTTCTGTTGCATGGTTTTGTTGCTAAGCAAGCCTGCTTGGTTTTATGGTTAAGCAAACCTGCTTTCTTGAGTGATCATTAATTTGCTGTGGTCTCACAAAGCCCCCTAAAGTTCCCTGTCTATCTACAATCCCCTAATGGGATTTCTGAGCTAACTATTTGATTATCCTACTCTATTCCTATCACCCCGTTGACATATTTGTATCAGGGCAAATATTGCTAAAGAAAAATAACGTATGAAATAACAATTGAAAAGGACTAGTGAACCAGTGGAAGTAGAGATTCCATTCTGAAGAATAATATGGACAAACAAATATTTTTTAAACTGACTTTCTGTAAGAAACAAAAAAGGCAATGGTTGAGATTCTCAAAAGAATAAAATAAATATAAATCATGAACAGAAATTAACAAATGCAGGTTGTCGAAAAAGGGGGGAAATTAGGAAGCAACAGAAAGAGAAACAAGGACAAAACAAACGAATTAAATGGAGCAGAGGGTGATAAGGAAGCATTGAAATGTATCTAAATGTGTAACGCTTAACTAAAATTAATATTAGAGATACTCCATGTATATTTGTTATTTGAAGAAAAAGCAAAGAACAAAGAGAGGCAAATTTTGAAAGGCTGCTCAGAGTATAAGGGTAAGAATAAAGAGATTAAAACAAGGAAGATGCTGATAAAAATTGAGAGAGGAAATGAAAACCCATTTAAAAATGTATAGAAGCATGAGTCAGCCTCCAGGCTCTATAGGGTCTGGTGCTGGTTCCTGGCCCTGTAGGGATATACTGGGCCAGAGATGGGATTTCTAGGGGCAGGGCACAGTGCTGTTAAGGTCCAGCCCTCTGCCAGACAGAATTTTGTTCCCCTGCCCCCAGATCTCAAGGGAACTCCTTAACCCTGCCGAGCAGGGCAATGCCAAGGAGACCACCGATTAGACACTCTTGGGAAAACTGACTCCCAAGGAGGCCCTGTGTATCTTCTCAGCGCAGGGCCATAAGGGATCTGACTCGAAGCACCTACAAAGCTCTGCATCTGGGGTGCAGTGTGGAGAATCAACGTTCTCAGAAAACAGCTTTATGGGCTTGGTGGCCCCTGTGCACAAAGGCCTAAAGGTCCTGGACGCCTGAGGGCAGGCGCACTGCAGGTGAACTGTGCATGTACGCACTCCACTCCCACCTCAGCCTGGCAGCCAGGCTCTCCGGGGTCTCTTAGTCTGGGCATGCGTGGCCTGACCACACATAAGGACTTCAGGGGGACATGACATTTTAAAGAAAATAAAAGGTTTAAGACAACTTTAAGGAGAGAAGACAATTGACGTGGAAATTACAATTACATTCAAATTGGAAGATAACTTGCTCTCAGTGAAATAATAGCTGATTATTCATATCAGAGTAAAATCTTTCTTATTCCAGGTATCAGTGCCCTTTAGCTAAAGATTACCACGAACACACATAGAGCTTTAAAAAGTTGATCGTTGACTCATTGCAATGAAAGGAAACAAACATCGTGGAGAACTTATTATTAGATTTAAGGGAGGTTTAAAGAAAGTGGTGCTTTGCTCTGGAATGGGGGTTGTCTGGAAGTGGTGGTAGTTCCATGATTGGGTATCTTAAGTTTTATTTAGAAAATGATAGGAGTGAAGTGTGGGTAATAATGTATGGGGAACTATGGAAAGATGGACCTTTAATTGGTGAAGAAGCAGTGGCCATTTATATGAGTCAGGATAGGTGAATGTTGGTCATTACTGTGGTTTATTTTTATATGAGTTCAGTTATTTTATATGAGTTCACTCCCTGACTATGGAACGAGCTTGTTTTTGTCTCAATTCATCAAGATCAAAGAGTGGTCTTATCTATTGTTCGTATTCTGAGAATTTTTATATTCGGTAGAACACAAAGACTAGCTATAATTACCTAGCTGTGAATGGCAGGTTAGCTCCTGGCAACAAGAGGCCAGTTCCTGACTGTCAGAGCCATATTTTTGTATATCCTTCCCCCCTTTTCTACCCAAAGACAAATAAATTCAGGCTGCAGGGCATCAACCTATGATATAAACATCTTCACCATTGTTTAAAATTTGCTGATCAGGACACTGTTTAAGAAATATAGCCTGTTGTTTATTGATATTTGTCTCTCCTGCTTCTTTTGTGACAGGATGAGTTGATAAATGCTCGGACTTGACAATGGATGTACGGTAGCATTTAATATTCTGGGCTGGATACATCAGCCAACTTCAGCACAGGCAATTATCAGAGACAGGAGTGCTGGCTTCAGGTAAGCAGATCTTCATTGCTCGGTCTCTCTGGGTGTGCTTCTTCTCTCCAAATATTGGGATGGCAGGTGGCCAGGCAACCTCAATTCTCGGATGAATCCAAGAAAAATCAGGGATTTTGAGTTTGTCCAACATTCGCTAAGGTCAACTTCCAGACTCTTTATATCTTCGAGTTGAAATTGAAAGCCCATTTAACTAATAACTTTTAACCTTAGGTATCTACAGTTTTTCTAGCTTGCAAGGAAATCTTGGAACTATAGAAGGAACCCAATGTTGGATTTAATTTAACCTGATTTTGCAGCAAGACAATTACCAATAAATGATAGTAATTTTACAAATATGTAAAATACACCATAATTTGTCCCAAGTGCAAACATTTATAATATCATGACTTGAGTACATTTGTTATCTAGCGTGTCAATTTCTGTAACTCACTCACTTCCGTCCCCATTACATTTCCTTTCATTCTGATTCTCTATGACTCCCTCCTGATTTTGTTGCTTTGAATTTGCTGTTTCTGTTGTGATTAGCTCTCTTTTTCTTTTTTTTCCCTTAACTGTATTTGAATTCTAATAAAACTTTGAAATATATAAACATTAAACACTTATTTTACATTTTTTGGCTCCAAAGGTATGATTAAGATAAATGACTTAATGATGTTCCTAACTTCAGGAGCCCATATTATATGATCTAATATAAAGTCCACAAGAAATAAAATAAAATTAGCCAATGTTAATTTATTATTTTGAAGAGTAACTCATATATCATTTTGTTTCCAAATATATTATTAATTTTTGAAGCATCAGTAATGATGTTTTCTTTTTGCTTCCAGCAAGAATGGGGATTTTAAAAAGGTCCACATAGGCTTCAAGTAAACCACAAACTGGTCTCATACACAGAGGGCAAGGAGAGACGGAAGAGAGAGGCAGACCATGACACATTGGCGCGTGGCACTTTTAATAAGCAAGGGAACTTACTTACTCGGCTTATCTTGAGAGGCCACAGATGAGTAGATCTCTGCACTTGCCTGCCAGCGTCTTAAATGTTTATAGAGAGACCTCAGTCGGGTTCAGCCAAGTATTCAGTTCCGATGGTCTCAACAACACCTTACTACCCCAAGGCTGTGTCCTTGGAACAGCTCCCATTGTGGGAACAGTAGACAGAGTGTACATGCCAAGGACAGAGGAGGGAGCCTCCAATTGTCTGGGTCCAGCTGGAGAGTCAGCCGGAGGTCACATCCTCTTGATCACCCCCTCTAACACCAGATGGCACACTGCAAGAGAAAAATGTTATGACTAATGTTCTTAAACAAAACATCAAGTTCAATAAGAAATATTAGAGGGTCATTTGTCAGGATGGTCTTTTGAGCTCTGCCAGAGAATATATATATATATATACACACACATACATATACATATATACATATTTCTCTATACAGTGGCAAAGGTCACAAAAATTAATTTGGACAGGTAAAAAGGATGGATTGACATCTTAATTTTAATAATGTTTAAGCTATATTTAATCTAACATTTTTGTATGAATTATAATTTAAAGATGGAGAGGTAAATGATCCCTTCCATCTTGGACCTTTTTTGAAATCAAAGAAAGTTAATAAAACAACATATAAGTCATTTAAAAGACCATATTTTACCACAATGGACTGTAATATAATCAACACATTGTAAAATGTCTTGGCTAGAATTATAAGTTACAGAAAGTCTTTCCATTATGATGTTCCACAAATATTATGCAGATGGACATGACCTTTCTATGCCACCCACAGTCATTTCCAATGTTTATCTTTGATCAACAGTGGAGTACACTGTTTTAATATCTAAAGATTGAAATACAAGACACCTGATTTAATTTTATCAAAAAGTCTTGCAATCTGTGGTTTATTACTGATACCTGGTTTGCAGGGATGAAAGTGCCAGAAGCTGACATGTCTAGATAATTAGCTAAGTAATATTATTAAGTGATGAGTTTGCACTTAGCTAGTTTGATTCCCTTACTTCTTAGGTAAATACATAGCATAAGTACCAATTTATGATATACAGATAAAACTTACTACTCAAAGCTTTTTTTAAATTAGCAACTAGCTATAATTATGTGCACACACATACATACACATCACACATGTGCAAACATATGCATATATGTTTCCTTAAACTTGTGATTTAGAATCTTTGATTCTTGGTATTTGGATATTTCAGATCTTCATATTGGTTTAGTTCAGGTGAGAGTTATAGATTTGGAAAATTATAGATGTGGAAATATTTGACGGTGTTATCATGGCAACTTATTTCAAATTTTAATTAAATTACCAAGTTATTTGGTTTGTCTGTGTGCATCCTGTATGTAATGCTATCAGAGGAAATTGCTTTCCGAGTCTGTGTACGTGAGTTAAAAAAGCAACATTCTGTGAATAGGGGTGACCAGCTATAGGGGTCTGGCGACCAATAACGATTGAATGAGGCCTTATGGAAGAGAAGGTCACCAGAGTGTAGTCCATATCTTAAAGGAATGCTGGAGAGAAGTTTGGATAAATTGAAAAGGTTTTAAAGATGAGTTGCATTAATTCCTTTCAGTTAAAAATGAGGAAAGCAAAACAGAAAAAAGTGATGAATAAGTGACTTCCTCTAAGTCACAGAGACAAAGCAATCAAATTGAAACAAAAGTTTGTATTTAATCTTGTTAACTGTCCTAGTAAGGAACAATGTTAACTAAACTATGTCTTCGTATCATATATCAGAATTCACAAGGAGATAGCATTACCTCAGTGTTTAATCTCAGACACCACACTAAGAGAAGGGGTTTTGGAGAAGGTAAGTGTGGATAATTTGGCAAACATTACATAGGACATCAGAAGGGAGACTAAAAATATCCAAGATAGAATTAGAAGGAAATTTGCTTGGCCATCAATCAACACAAATTATTTTTGTCCCACCTAAAGCCACAGAAATCAATAAAACCCTTATACCATGAATCTAGAATGCTTTGGGTGAGGTGAGCATATAACAGTATTTTTTCTTTCTTTCTTGATTTTGGTAATCTTCTCTATTGTAGTACTTATACACATTAGAACAGAATAAATTTTTTTTTTTTTTTTTTTGTGCGGTATGCGGGCCTCTCACTGCTGTGGCCTCTCCCGTTGCGGAGCACAGGCTCCGGACGCGCAGGCCTAGCGGCCATGGCTCACGGGCTTAGTTGCTCCGCGGCATGTGGGATCCTCCCGGACCAGGGCACGAACCCGTGTCTCCTGCATCGGCAGGCGGATTCTCAACCACTGCGCCACCAGGGAAGCCCCCAGAATAAAAATTTTACATAAATAACCAGCAAATAAAACTCTACTGAGGATACCTACATTTCAAGATCTTTTAACTACTGATATGAGTGATATAAATTGCTTAGTATAAATATTTGAGGTAAGAATAAAGGAAATAACAGATTTAGGGGTATAGAAATGCCAAAGAGTAACACAATATTGGAAAACTAAAAAAAAGGGGGAGAATTTTGATTTGAATCAAGATGCAATTAAAATTATTCCTGAGTATCATTTCCACTAATTATTGGATAAATGGCAACTAAGCATTAAATAAAGAGCCCATGTATAGTTATATTTGTGCACTGATTTACACAATTGTACTACTGGTGGTTTACTGTGTTGTTTAGAATTCAGTCCCTAAGATGTGCTCACATCTTAGATGTGTCATTCATTTCAGCAAATATTTGCCAAGTACCTATGATGTGCAGGCGTTATTCTACGCAGTAAACCTCCGTCAACAAAATTAAGTCACTTGACCTCAGGATGCATATATCCTATGGGGTCAAAACAGGCAGGTAACACTGGAAATAAGTAAATTGTGTATTGAGAGGACACAGTTATATATGAGGAAAGCATGTAAATATAAAATGAAAAGGACCATAGGATAAAGCAAACTGGGCCTCCTGGCACCGGTGGTGAGCAGGTTGCAGCATTCTACAGGGAATCAACATGAAGATGGGATGTGAGCAAAGACTTGGAGACAGAGTAAAACTGAACCAACAGATATATGGAGAGAAGAATATTCCAGGCATGGGTCCAGCCAATGTGAAGCCATAGGTTAGAGTATGCCTGGCATGTTTGAGAAACAGCAAAGAGTTGAAGAACAGGTAACTAACTAAAAAAGTCACTAACACCTGGTCTGACCTCTGTTCCTGGGTCCAGTGTTCTTAATTCCTTCTCAACTGAGTTACTTCCAGGGGTCACAGAAGGACCCTGGAACTGCCACTTCTCCACGTTAAAAATGGCCCGTGGAAGCTTTGCTCTGATCCACTCCAGTACAAGTTCTGTGGTGCTATTCAGATCTGGGAGTGCCTTCCCCCTGCCTTGGAATTTCTTCACAACTTTTGAAATGATTGCTTCCTTAATACTGAAATTTAAGGTGTGAAAATTGTACTTACTTCTGTAAAGAAGTTTAATAAACATGCTTCTCCGTTCAAATAAACACAGTATTTCCCACTAAATAAATTTATTATGTATATGACTTCTAATATATTTGAGGCCTAGGCTACCTTAAGTTTTACATTATAATACCCAAATTATTTTGAAAGTGTGTTGATTTCATCATGTTCCTGACACCTCGTTTTTCCAAAAGGATAATGTTTTTGTTACATGTTACTTGAATTAGTCTTATCAGTTCATGTATATTTTAAAATGAGGTTTTCTTTCTAAATTTACGATATTTTCAAAACATATTTTTAAAAATCCAAGTAATAGGGTTTATATTTATTTTCCTTGCTAGGTCCCTAGTGATCTCTCTGCGGAACCTGCCAAATACAATGCCTTTTAAAGTTTCAAAAATTAAAACCCCTGTGAAAAACTTAATTCTTGCATGTCCTTCACTCTTGTGTTTTTTTCCTCTTCTAGGAAATAACAGCATACACACCAGAATGTAGAAAGAACATATTCTGAATTATCTTTCAAACATTACCTTATGGTTTCCTCAGCATCACTGGCTGGCTCCTACATATGAGCCAAATGGGTAAACAGCTGGGCGCTCCTAGCCTTGGAGAAGTCTGTACACAACAGACCACATCACTGGCATAGAGCATAATCTTAGCAGCTCCTTTGCTGTGGCTGTGTGGCATAGATTAAGAGAAAAATAAACAAAACATTCTAAAATTAAGAAAATAAAAATGAATGCTTTTCACCATCTCATGAAACAAATTAATTTATATATCTCTTTGTAAATCCTAAATCTACAATGAATAGACAAAATAAAATAACTGAAAATTCATGCATCTGAGACAGGCTAAATATTTGATTATCTTTGTGTTTTATTAAGGCTTACATTGGTTTAGGGGGGTGAGAATAAAATAAAAATCCTTAAGACATTTTGTTGTCTTAAGTAGAGAAATTATTATAAAATCTTCCACTGGGCACCTCTTTCCTGCCTACTATGTATATCAAAACAAATTATGGAAGTCTCCCATGTAGGTTATGGTTCTGTTTCTATTTTCATTTCTAAATAGTTTTGATTTTCATATTTAGATATTCCATTGTGGACACAAAACCTTTATAACAGGCCTCTTTTTTAAACTATAACTTTATTCATATAAATACCTTATATTGCTTAGTGCTTGTTGCTTTAAACTTTTAAAGTAGTGTTTCCATTGGTCATTTCTGTTTTGGTTATACATTTCTGAGTTTACATTTTACTTTTAGCTATATTTCTTATGTTGTGCAGTTACAAGTGTTGAAGAAAGCTGAAGATAGTTTAGAAGGTAGAAATCTATAATACTTTCTTTTATTATCTTTTAACTTCTCTACTGTGATTAATGTAACCTATATAAAAGTTACCCCCCAAATTTCCAATAAAATTATACCCTACTTGATAAACCTATGCTAGCAATATTTGGTAGGTAAATCAAAGAAATTGGATATATCCTGTATTTGAATTCATTGTGGAGAGATAATAAGAGAAGGTGTGGGTAACATCAAGCATTTAGGGGCAACATATATGAAAGCAAAATGGGTAAGAAATTTTAGAGAAAACTATTGAATACTTCACAGACCTGGAATAGGATTTGCGATGCTTATACGTAAATCTCTTAAGACAAGCAGTAATCTACGTTACTTTTGTGTCTCATGTATCTAACCATTCTCAAATGGATAGTCTTGCATTTGTTATTATAATTCATCTCTTGTTAGAGCACGTCTTTAAAAATTATTTTATATGAGATGTTCTCAGTCCTTGTATGTTGTAAAATATCTGTGTGTTCTCTTTAAACTTTAATAATGAACTGAAGAGTATAAGACTTTGATTCAAAACTTTTAAAGTAAAAATAATTTTGCACTTATTTCATTGCTTCTATCAGTTGAGTTTCAAATAAGTGTTTTGTAGATAGTCTGTTTGTTCTGCACGGATGCTTATACAGATGTTTTCCTAAAAAGTAATACATGGGTGATCTTCTGAAATGTGTGTGTAAGGAGGTGGAGAAATTCTTTGTAAAATCAAGCAACAGTAAAAGTGGACAAAATAATCAAAAACAACCATTTAAAATCTCTGGAAATTGACTAAAAAGAATAGAAGTTGAAATTGTTTTTCAAGAAAATGTACTGATTCTCAGTAAAAGCAGCTGATGTCTGAGACATGTAATCCAGGGGCTGTTCCTTTCTACCCCCAGTAACTACCCGGGGATGTTACGTGCTGGAGGGTGCTCTCCGTTTCCATCATTGCACTATCACTCTATGCTGCAGCAAATCCGCTCGAGGCAAGAATGAAACGACGTGAAAAATAGGAGGTCCTTTTCCACTCCCTCCTGCGCCCAGTTGTCGCTCCAGTGCACAGAGATCCTATTCTGTGGCTGTGAAGATAGGAATTTCCCATTATCCCCCACACCAGCACTGCGCTGAGGCAACTGTATTCATGGATCCACCGGAAGTATTTGGCGTTATGTAGAGCACAGCATGGAAAAATCCATTTCAAGAGTAAGTTGTACAAATCACAGCGGTGAATCATTTGGGAGTGCTAATATTACTGTGATGAAAGGGCAGGGGGGCAAGAGAAATGGCAGATTGTCCAGAAATTTAACAGGGAGAGCCGGGAATAGATTCAGTCATAGAGGGGTTTGTCTAATGTCAAACTCCAACCCGCTTGTCTGGAAGTCCGTGCACATGTGCAAGGCTGTGCCTGTTCAGGAGACACCAGAGAAAATTGGGAGCAATTGGCCCCGGCTAAATGTAGGGCAGACTTTTAACATCCTCTAAATTGAATGTATTCCCAAAGCTACAAACAGATCTAATCCAAAGGGTCAAAGTCTTACGGCTCAAATTTTAAGCACAGCCTCTGACCAGTCACAGGCCGACCACCAAGCTAGACACACCTGGGACAATCCTGGTGAAAGACTAAATGCTTTTCTCTTAAGACCTTCAACAAGATTCTGCCCACTCGGCACTTCTAGTCAACATCCTACTGGAGGTTTTAGCCAGTATTCAGGCAAGAACAAGAAAAAAAGAGAGGGGGAAATAAAATCTGGATGGATTGGAAACAAAAGAGTACACTGACTTTATTCACAGACAACGTGTTCTTGTCTGCAGAAAATAATAAGAAATACATACGTACACACATGCATACACAACTATGAGTTCCATCAGTCTCAAGCTAAATATAAATTTTGAACAGAACCAAGAAAATCCCATTTACACTAGCATTAAAAATAAAATATTTAGGAATAAAATTTAGTAAAGTTGTGCAACTATTCTATGCTAAAAACTATAAAACAATGCTTAAAGAAAATAAAGCAAGAACTGATCAAAGTAAACTAGAAAACTTCTATGAACAAGGTTAGGAAGACATGATATTTTTTAAATGGGAATGATTCTCAAATTAATCAATTCAGTGTGATCTTTACCCAAATTGCCACTGACATATTCTGCAGTAATTGGCAAGCTTATTATAAAATACTTCGGAAATTCAAAGGACTCAATAAGCAAAACAACCTTAAAAAATGAGAGCAAATGCACTTCCTGGTTTCAAAATATAGTACAAAGCAACAGTAATGAAGACAAGGTGATTATGATATAAGGAAAGACGTATGGATTTGTGAAACAGAATTCAGAATTTTGAAATAAATTATTTCATGTATGATCAATTAATTTTCAACAAAGATGCCAAAAATACTCAAAACAAATCATCTGAAGACAACTGGATATACAATTCAAAAGGATAAATTTAGATTCTTACCTCACACTGTACAAAAAGTTTAACTCAGAATAAATCATGTACCTAAATATAAGTGATAAAACTATAAAACTGTAAGGAAGTCTATGTTTCCAAGATTAGGATTAAGTCTTCCTGAATTAGGTTTAGGCAAATATTTCTTAGGTATCACATAAACGTGGCAAAAATTAAAATTAAAAATTGATAAAATGGACCTCATCTAAATGAAAAGTTTTTGTTTTTCAAAAAACACTGTAAAGAAAGTGAAAAGGTAAGCTATAGACTGGCAGAAAATACTTACAATCATATATCCAGAATTTATAAGGAAATCTTACAACTCAAAACTATAAATAGCCCAAATAAATATTGGCACAAAAATATGGATAATCATTTATCTAAAGTTGACATGCAAATGGCCAAAAAGCTCATGAAAAAAAGTTCAGAAATCAATAACCTTTAGGAAAAAGCAAATTCAAACCTAATGAGATACCACTTCATACCTAATAGAATGTTTGTAGTTAAAAAATCAGACAAGTCATTAGGAAAATGCAAATGAAAACAGGACATGCCACTACACACCATTTGAATGGCCAAATCCAGAACACTGACACCACGGAATGTGGGTAAGGATGTGGAGTAGTAGAGACTTTCATTTATAGCTGATGGTAGTGCAAAAGGGTACAGCCACTTTGGAGGAGAGTTTGGTGGTTTCTTATAGAATAAAACATAGTATTACCACACAATCAGCAGTTCTTCTCCTCTGTGTTTACCTAAAAGAATTGAAAACCTATGTCCCCATAAAAAACTGCACAAATATATTTATAAAAGTTTATTCATCATTGCCAAAACTTGGAAGCAATCAAGGTGTCCCTTGGTAGGTGAACAGATAAACTGCCGTGTAGCCAGGCAATGGAGTATTATTCAATGATAAGAAATGAGCTATCAAGTCATGAAAAGACGTAAAGGAACCTTAAATACATATCACTGAGTAAAAGAAGCCTGTCTAAAATGCCTACAAACTGTAGGATTTCAACAGTGGAGACCCTAAAAAGGATCAGTGGTTGTCAGGGGTTGGGGGTTAGAGAGCGGGAAGAGATGAATAGGTAGAGCACAGAGAATTTGTAGAAAAGCGAAAATAGTCTGTATGATACTATAATGATGGATATATGTCATTATGCATTGTCAGAACCTATAGAATGTACATCAAGAGTGAACCCTAATGTAAACTGTGGAGTTTGGGTGATAATGATCTGTCAGCATAAGTTCACCAATCGTATCAAATATTTCACTCTGCTGCAGAATGTTGATAATGCTGGAGGCTGTGCATGTGTAGGGGAATGGGTATATGAGAAATCGCTGTACATTCTCAGTTTTGCTGTGAACCTAAATCTGTATTAAAAAATAAAAATAATTTTTTAAAGAAAGACAGTAACAAAAGTAGGCGAGTATATGGAGAAACTAAAATATTCATATATTGTTGACAGGTATACAAAATGGTGTAGCCTATTTGGAAAACAGTTTGACAATTTCTTAAAATATTAAACATAGATTTACCGTGATAGCAAGCAATTGTACTTCTAGGTATATATTCAAGATAAATAAAGACATTTGTACATGCAAAGATTTGTATATGAATGTTCATTGCCACATTATTTGTAATACCCCAAAGATCAAAGACAGAAAAACAATGAATAGAATCATGTATCTGGATACTTTTGCTTAGAGTAATCATAAGTTTTGTAAAGTTATTTAGTGAGAAGTAAAAGTGAGAGGGGTATGCAAGTTTCCTTAATATGCAAGTTCTAGAGCTGAATTGTCTCTTAATTTCCTTGGTAATGGGGTGAGACTTTAGGGAAAAGTCAGAGAGGGAGAAATACTAAATAACTGTCCTTCAGAAAAATTAATTCATAACTACATTCCTAGTTCCTTTTCAGTAATACAGTAACATATACGCCGAAGCCAAACAATGCAAAGACCCAACTTTTTATTTCTTTATGATTCTCTTTTCCTGAGCACAATAAATAGGGTAAGGACTTGGGCTGAGCAATGGAGAAGAAAAGCTCTATTGTTTTAGCCAAGAAAACTAAGGAGACTATCTGATTTACTTGGAATGTCTGTGGTCACAGTGCTAAGGACTTTTGCCACACATTTCACAACAAACCACTGTTTTGCAGACTCCAAAAATATATTAAAAATATTGACAAGTTTATGTATCTAGTTTGGCTGTAGCTTTTAGTCAGGAGCTATTAAAAAGGACAGACTGCAAAATAAACTTGATTTGTTTATACTTTATGCATATAATAATAATGGAGGCTATTTGGAGAACAGAATGTCACTAGAATTTATCAGGACTTCATTTGCTGGAAAGAAATTATAGTAACCTGTGTTTACTGTAGCTTGGTGAGTGCCATAATAGTATGTACAGTAATTGGCCTGTGGCATATTTTCAAATCATTACAAGGTCCAGGGTCTTCACGAATCACCAGTTAGGAAGCACTCATTCAACCCTATTCTTAGTAGCAAATATAATAAAAGCTTATATTTTAATGTAACTTCTAAGAGTAAATTTCTCCAATTTTTTGGAATACCCAATTTACTTAGCTAAATCCTAGGTTAGCTTTAAATATTGCACAAAGGGTTAAACAATATCCATGTTTACCTTAACAGGACAATGGGAAGAATAATAAAAATGAGGTAAAGGGATTGGGGACTAAGAAAAAAAATATGCATGCATTTTGATGAATTCCAAGTTATAACTCTCTAGTTTATTGATATGTAACTGCACTGATAGAATACGCAGAGCTAATCCAAAACCGCTTACAATTTATGTTATTCTTAAGCAAAGGAAGCAATTAGCAAAGTCATAATGCAACAGCTGAAATATTTTATAGATTAAAAAATAAATTACTTTTGAGGAAAAAGCAACATAAAGTTCAAAGCTAAAAGAGAGGCAAGGAAATTATCTTTGAGTCAGATGTTATAGCTCTGATGGTAATTTTATGTGTCAAATTGCCTGGGTCACTGGGTGCCCAGATATTTGGTTAAAGTTTATTTCTGTATGTGTCTGTGAGGGTGTTTCCAGAGGAAATTAACATTTGAATAAGCAACTTGAGTTAACATTTGAATAAATAATTATCACCTGGATAAGTAATTTGAATATGTAAAGCAGATTGTTCTCCTCAGTGTAGGTGGGCCTCATCTAATCTGTTGAAGGCCTGAATAGACTAAAAGACTGAGGAAGAAAAAAAATTTCTCTCTACTCGATTGTCTTCTAGCTGGCACATCTGTCTTCTGCCTTCAGATTCAGACTCTGACTGAAATATACCATTGATTCTCCTGGGTCTCCAGCTTGCCAACTGCAGATCATGCACTTCTCAACCTCTATAACGCCATAATGCTTGATTGTATGTATTTCCCCTTCACTTAAATCACATATATACTGACCTTCCCCACTACCTCTTTGGAGCAGTTTCTCAGAACTATCTGAAATGCTGTCTCCCGGGCTACAGTCCTCATTTTGCCCCAAATAAAACTTGACTCACAATTCTCAAGTTGTGTTTTTCTTCGTGTGTGTGTGTGTGTGTGTGTGCACATTTTGTTTTTTAAGTCTACAAGGGGATAATTATGATTGTCACCCTTAACTGCATTGGTTAATGCTGTCAAGAACCACTCCAGGGCTTCCCTGGTGGCGCAGTGGTTGAGAATCCGCCTGCCGATTCAGGGGACGCGGGTTCGTGCCCCGGTCCGGGAAGATCCCACATGTCGCGGAGCGGCTGGGCCCGTGAGCCATGGCCGCTGAGCCTGTGCGTCCGGAGCCTGCGCTCCGCAATGGGAGAGGCCACAACAGTGAGAGGCCCGCGTACCACAAAAAAAAAAAAAAAAAAAAAAAAAAAAAAAAAGAACCACTCCACACACTGAATAAAACAAAGCAGAAAGATGAGTTTATGGCAAGGCTTTTCATCTGCACACCAGGAAACCCAAGGCTACAAGAGCAATGAGTTCTGAGGTGCTCACAGACTAAGGGATTTTTTATGGAGTAAACACAGAAGTCATTTGTCTTTTTCAGCTGGTCGGCTGCCTAGTGGTCTTCTTACTTATTCGGATCAGGGTAGCTAAGTCAGGGGAATAAGGAAGTCCAGAGATGTTGTGAACAGACTTGGAGTTTGGGAAGTAACTGGTGTCTTCTGCTGATTTCTGAGAAGAGCTCTAAATTCCTGTAAAGTTAGGTTAAGTTTCCTTTATGCGCCTGCACTGACCTTCTCCATTTTGTCCCTGACATAAGTGAATCCATTTTAGCTTGGTTCTACAATGTGAAAATGTATTTTAAAATGGTTTCTCCCACTAACAGTGGATGAGAAACTCCAATGTTCCATATTACTCACAATACATTGTTTTTACTTAATGTTTAATCGTTTCCAATCTGGCATGTATAAAACAGACTCACATGGTGGTTTCAATTTTCATTTCACTGATGATTAATCAGGTTAAACAAGTGGAGAGAAAGTGATGCTCAGTTAAAAGTTTTAAAATATATCTTGAAAAAAAGGGTTAAAATTTATGCCAGTAAATTCTATTTATCTTATACAGAAAGGCTTTTGATTTCCAAATTAAAATGGAAAAAATTTAAAGTTTCTTCAGAAAATTTTAAACTTCTTTATTAACTGAAACCTATGTTTTTCATTGTTCTTAGGAAAATCTGTAGAACTTTCCAAAAGAAAATTTACTTAAGAATAACAATCAAGACACTTTGTAGGACAATAAAGACATTAATAATACTTTGTTATTGCTCATGATATTATTCGCTCTCAAGTTTAATGGCTTACTCTGCCTTTTTTTTCTTTTTTTTTGGCAGTATAAGGAAATTAGCTCTGTTTCCTGGCACTATTAGTTATGTCCTTCATTTTCATTCTGTTGAAGACTGAAGGACAAATCAGTGATAACAGAATCAAGCACTTGGGTAGTCAGCTGAGATTCTTGTCTAGCAGTAATTTATCATGTAAATGGTGCCTGCTCTTTTTTTTTTTTTAATGGAAACTTGAAAACAGCTTTCTGCATGATTGAAGCCTTTGTCATAGACCATCACCACACATGACAAATGTAACTTTTCCCTACAAGTAGGAAGATCAGTGTGATAAACTTTTGAAATGGCATAATTAGTTGAATATATGTAAATTTTTCCAAATCCTCTCTTGCTCTTTCAGAATTTTATGTGTATGTTATATTTGCACTCCAAGTAAAGCTTAAAATATTGTAGAATTTTTTTTCTCTGTGAAAAAATAATAGCTTGGGAAGCCAAATCCATAAAGTATATATGTGTATATTTTCTTTCCTTTTAACCTATGGCTTCTTCAAGGTATTAAAGTAATATTAATATATTAAGACAGTATCTGCATTAAAAATGTGTCTATTGAAAATATTTAAAAAAACTAGATGACTATTTGTATGACACCAGATAAATGAATATTTACAAATGTATAGAACACAGATTTTCTTTATTTTTCTTGGGGCTTTTGGCACCATATAAAGTACTTTATATCCAAATATATAATACATGAAACTGATATTGCAGCCAATACCTAAAAATATGGGAATGCTCAAATATGTGATGTTTATCCTTAAGGAAAAAATATGCCAATAGATCCATGTCTGTGAAAGGAAAAATGATAATTTTTAAAGTATTTTTTAACCCACCCTGAGGGAAACTGAGTTTTTAAAATTAGTTATTCTTTATTAAAGTCATTCAACTACTATGTTCAATTGACTATATTGGGAAGTATACTATGGAATTATAATTTTGTGGATTGCTTTATTTTTTATTTGTTGTCTTTTTTTGGCTTCCCCTGTGTATCTATGTATTCCTGCTGATCTATTTGCATGGTTTACAATTTCAGGATGTCATTGTCTATGACCATGTTTCTGGAGTTATTATTGTTTCCATGTCACTGCAATGCCAACCTTTTGGAATTGATTTCCCAGCTAAGAAGCCCCGAAGCTGTCACAAACACTTCCTTCAAGAGAATTAAATGCAGAATGGTAGCAATGCATGCTATTGTGGGTTCCAATGAACCCCTAGGAGTAAGATTCAATGAGGCCTCTGTACATTGTTATAAAGTGATGGGAATATACACAGAGGGCAAAACGCTTTTTGTTATGTGTCTATCCAAAAATTTAAGGTATTTTACAATTATAAAATATTTAGTTATTGTCCATTAACATATAAGTAGAGCTAAGTACCTCCCCTAATTTACTGGATGGGAAAAGTTTGCATTTTGTACAGAAAACTTATTGTATGATCCACTCTATTTTCTCTTGAAATTTTTAATCCAATGTTATTTCTTCCATGATTATTATGACTCTTCTATCCAAGATATTCTGCTTCCCACTGCTGACATGGATATTACAGCTGCCCTTCAGTACAGAGTAATGCATGTGACTTTAAAAAAGTATGGTCCATACATTTGCTATACAGGTATGGATGGAATATTCCAACATGCAGAAATGGGAGTATCAATTAACCCCATTGGGCATTGTGATTTCATCGATACTATGCATGTGTTTAAAGACTATGAAGGATCTGTAATTGTAATATGAGAAGATATACCTAATCATTCCTGAAAAAAATCATCAGTGTAGGTAACATTTCTATCTTCTATAAACAGAGGTGTACAAGATGGACAAGGAATTAAAAGAGTCCCTTTGGTCTGGAGTGAATGACAGATACAATGTTTTGCATTTCAAATAAAACTTATTTCATAAACATTACTGAAAACGTAAGTTGAAGATGTGAAAAGCCTTGGGGCAGGAAAGAATGTAGATACTTTAAGACAGTCATTAATTAGCTTATCTACCGAAATCCCAGAATTTAATTTACTCCACTTCAGAATATGGCTGATTCCTTAGTTTAACTGCTGAGCCCCAGCAACTGTTGTTTTCTACCTTTTTCTCCAGGAGGGACTGATAAGCAGCAAAACTGACTACTGTCGACATTTTAATATTCAGTTCACCTCTTTCACCCTTTGCCTCAGGGCAGCCAGCACACTTTGCACAACATGAACGTTAGCAGGATTTGGAAGAATTCACCTCAGGGAAATTAAAACTGCAGATACAGTCAAAGGACCTATGATTACAAATAATCCACAAACCCCATTATTTGGCAATACTGACCTATTTTGGTGCAAACTTAGAGGTGTGATTCTTCACTGTTTCCTGGGTAGCCACATGCACTGTAAATTACTTTTACTTTTATGTGTGTCATCTTTTCAGCATAAATCAAATTGAATATGACAACAAATACACTTTTTTTTTGTATAATGGACAGGACTCCAATAAATATTATTAGATATTTGTAAAATCCCCTCCCAAACACAGACACACACACACACACACAGACACACACACACACACACACACTCACCTGCTAGTTCTTCATTGTTGTGAGTATTTAAGTGGACCACAAAGATCCCATCTCAGAAATCATTTCCTTGGGTGCTGGAGTGTTACCTGTTGAGAGCTCACAGTGGAGACTCTCCCTAAGACTATCCTCTCTAAGAGGAAGCTGCCTTGTTCAAGGTGACCTTCCCCTCCTCCTCTCCTATGTGGCCTGCATCCAATGATTGGTCCATTCAAGTCAAAGGCCCGTCTGCCATGTTTCTGTTTGAGACACCTCTGAAGGGGCATCCCAGCTTACTTTCAACTTCTCCATCAGTACAGCCCTCCTTTCCTTGCTTCCTCACAAGTGTTTTTTCCCCAAATCCCTCTCCAAGAAACATCCCTTAGCTTCAAAGTCTGTCTCCATGGAAACTCAGCCTATGTATGGTGATCAAATAAATGACTAGTCCTTCACAGAGGAAGGGACAAAAGGCAAATCCAAGTTCTCCTCCTCTATTCATCTTGCTTTATTGATGCTGAGTCATTTCAATACAATCACAGCTCCATTTCCTTGAAGAGAGCTAAGATCTAGAATGGGAGGTTAAAGAGTTTCAAGACTGGTCTTAGAAAGCTTGGAATGGATTTTAGCTTTCTATGCTGCCATTTTTATCTTAGATGGGAAAGGATTTCAGGACTCCAGTTTTTACCTGACAATAATGTTGTAATAAAGCTATAAATAACATATTTGTTTTTGTTTTCTTAAGAACATTTGTATTTTTTCCAGTCAAGAAGCCTAACGCTTTTCTTGATGTCTTATAGAAAGCCTGCCCTCTGGTAACGACTTGGACTTCCTCTCTAGGAAGCAGTCCCTGTCTCTTCAAATATGTAGAACATCAGGATCTAAGAAGACCTTCACCCCCAGGGGCCTAGTGTAGGATATGCATGTTTGGCTTCTAGAAGTCTAAAAGCCAATATGTGATTTGGGACTTACTGAAGTATCAGTATAATGATGATACTTGACGTTCCTCAGAAAAATATTTAGTGGCACTCATCTCTTCACTTTGTTACTCAATACAGCTCATGGAAATATTTTTCCTCGTCCCTCTTTATAAGGTTTTCTAAATTTTCTTTCTAAATGTCCTATAAAAACTTCTCTTAAAAAGTGCTTATTTGTGGGCTTCCCTGGTGGCGCAGTGGTTGAGAATCCGCCTGCCGATGCAGGGGACGCGGGTTCGTGCCCCGGTCCGGGAAGATCCCACATCCGGGAACCCGTGAGCCACGGCCGCTGCGCCTGCGCGTCCGGAGCCTGCGCTCCGCAACGGGAGAGGCCACAACAGTGAGAGGCCCGCGTACCACACACACACACACAAAAAAGTGCTTATTTGTATAGTAAAGAGAATAAACTTTGAAATCAATCATTACGTATTTTGCATTGCTGCTCTGCCACTTAGTAAATGGTAATCTAACATCCATTTTCTGAGAACTCTAAGGACCGATATGTTTATCTATAGAGTAAAAATAGTAATCAGACCTAGAGCCAGGAATGACAGAATGATTTAATTACCTAATTTGTTCAAAACACAAAGCATAGTACTGGCATGCAGTCAACATTTAAAAAGACAACTATCGTAATACAAAATGATTATTAGCTTTATCAATTCACTGGAAGATTTGAAATCATATTTATTATTTCTCTAAACCATAATTACATTATTTCCTCTACCAAAGATAACATTTTAAAATTGACGTGATACATCTTTAATGAATTCAACTCCTTTATTTATTTATTATTTATTTTTGCGGTACGCGGGCCTCTCACTGTTGTGGCCTCTCCCGTTGCGGAGCACAGGCTCCGGACGTGCAGGCTCAGCGGCCACGGCTCACGGGCCCGGCCGCTCCGCGGCACGTGGGATCTTCCCGGATCGGGGCACGAACCCGCGTCCCCTGCATCGGCAGGCGGACTCCCGACCACCGCGCCACCGGGGAAGCCCGGAAGCCCTCAGATCCTTTAAAATTATGTTCTTCTTTTCGTGCGTCTCCTTTGTTCTGTCCTTCAGGTATTCTAGCCTCTCACGCTCTTTTCATCTCTCTGTTCTCCACTCCCTCTGTTATGAAAATGTGCTCTTAACCCCATCTGATATACCATGTACACCTTGTTACACATTTTCAATGTATTATCCGTTACAAAGATACTTAGATTAGAAAACATATCTTTATAGAGATTGAAGGAAGTTTTCTTTTACTAAAAGAATTTTAGGTAACCGAAAAGCAGACAGGGTATAGTGTAAGTGCCTGATCGCCAAGGCATCCATTTCAAAGTCATTCATCTTGAATAAAGACATTAATAGCTACACAACTAGATACAGATCCTGGCCAACCCACCCACGAAGCTCCCTTTATAGAAAGCCCTGGGTGACCTAGATAAGTGACCTCTGTAGTGACCCTGCGTTTCCCTCCCCATGCTTTCATTCCTTGCTCCTATGTTTTTAATTCACCGATAAATAATAAACCCACAAAATCTAGGCACCCCTTCCTCTACCTCAATAAAGGCAGGTCTGCACTGTCTTTCTCTCTCTACCTGTGACCTCACTGTGTGGCTCCAGGAGTGTTGGGTGCCCTCCAGAACTTGTGGATAATAAATCGTATTTTCTCCAAGTGGCATAAAAGGTTGTTGCTACGGTGCATCTCGCAGTCATAATAAGAGCCACAAGGGCTGGTCCAGCCACAACATTGGCTCCAGGGAGGGAAATGATTGTGGGGCCTCAGGGACTTGTCACAAGTAGTAAAGGACACGGTGAACAGCCCAGGCCCCCCTAATCAATAGCATCCTATTAATAGGCTGTGACCCATATAAAACAGGGTTACACATGTATTCAAAACCTTCAAATCACAGTAGGAAACAACTGCTCAGCCTTCATATATATCACGGATACCATGGAAAGCGAAACGTTTAAGAAAGGACATCCACCCTTTAGGAGAGCACATTCATTTAGTGTTATTATTATACTGCACTAAATAGTACTCTAGTGACCTAAGAGATGCCTCCCCAAGCACTTATTTCCAAACTAATAACACTCTTTCTCAGGAGCATGTGGTTCATTATGTCTGGTTAAAACTATTATTCATAAAACTCCTGGGAAGCAAAAACCACTTCATTGGCACTGGTTTAAATTTACGTTGGTTCCGAGTGATGACAATACTAACACAAGGAAAGTTAATTATCTACTTCTTAACAAATCCAGCCTGACTGACATCATATTTTAATAAATGAAGTCATTGGGAGAGAAAGAACAAAAGGCAAAAGGAGTGGTTAAAAATAACTAATTCCAGTGGCTATTTTTGTATCATTTACTTACATTTGCTTCATAACATGGATAATAGAAATATGTTCTACTTATATATTTACCCAGTTTGAAGTATATACATCAAGATTTCAGCAAACTCTTTAGCTTTCAATGCTGTTCATCAAACAAATGAATATAAATCAGTCTAAGTTGCAGGGATGTCATCAGCAAGATAAAGGTAAATAGAAAAATTGTCATTTATAAAAGAAGAAAAAGAATGAAAAAAATCACTTAGGATTTTAGAGTATATAAAAGGCAGTTAGGTTTATTGCAACCAATAGTTATTTTTCAGATGCTCCTAATAAAAATGTTTTTCATATTACTTTCCCAGTCATCATGCTAGGTATAGGCCACTTATTTAGTTCTGTTAGGTAGCTTTAGCATTGGAGAAGGATCAGAGATACAATTGCTGTCATTAAAATTCCTCCTCGATAGTTGGAGATAGAAGACTAAACACATGAAACAAAAGGACAGTTTTAAAAGCTGAATGTATTTCATATGCAATATGAGCTACTGTGTTATAGGAATTAAGAGGACAGTGAGTCCAATAGGGCCGAAACAAAGACCTTGGGAAGATAAAAATGAGCGGCCTCCCGAAGTTTGTAAAGAAGTGCTTCGATGGAGAGCTGAGAAGAAATTACTTTGATCAGGAAAGTGAAGTGAAGTTGAGACCCACTTTAAATTTGAAGTGAAATAGAACTATTTGGATCATAATTAAAATGGTTTTGATATGAGTTTCTATGTTGTTTGCATGAGAAGTATCTTTTGAATTTTGCCTCACTTTGTAACTGACATTTGATTTCACTCCTGGGGTGATTATAAATGAAGAGAATATTGGATGATAAGGTTGTGAGTCAGGAGTAACAGGTTTTTTTTCCTTTAATTGAAAGTAATGGTGGACAAAAGCTGCTCAGGTAGTTTAATGTTTGCGCCTGAAGCTTTGCTCTGATCATCCTTTAATTTTAAAGCATCTCTAGCTACAGATTCTTAGTAAACCATTTTCATAATCTAAGATCTTGTATACACTCTGAAGTAACACTGGAATGAATGAAATCTTTTTCATTAGCCTCCGTGCTCTTTAAAAAGTATCCAAGGTATCAGACACTAGACAAGTTTTAGAATGTTAACCTTAACATATTCCTTAAAAGATATAGTAAATATGCAAAAATGCTTCATAAAACAATTTTTATCTAGAAACACATGGAAGAAAGTAATCACTAGCTTCATGGTTTCTCAGCCTTAATTGGATTTGAAAGCTGAAAAGTATTAATTCTATTTGATGTATATAAAAATAAAGTTTCCAAATACAAACAACAAAATCTCAACGTTTATTGTTTCATTTAATCTTTTTTCTGGTTTTATCTCAGATATTATTTATATGATAGATGCTCTAGGGGAAAATAAAGATATATGTCACTGAAATCTTAAGCATACGTTGTGGCAACATTTTTTATTTCAAATTCACTTTTCAGCATTAGCAGATAAACCAACAGAAGATGCCTGGAGGAAAATATAAAATCACATTAAAATATTGCCAGTTTTAAGACATAAAAACTGAACTCCAAAGCCTGATTTACTCAAACATCACATGAACTTTTCAATCTTGTTATCAATCAATACATATTTAAATATGTTAAATTGAAAGACGTTGTATTTAAGTACAACTTATTTCATTTTTTGCTGTGTTGGTTTATCTCTAAGTATGTGTGTTGATATATATTTTTGGTGTATCATGTAAAACTATGTAGATTTAATTCATTGTTATTACTTATTCAATTAAAAGTGAAAACTGTAGTCAACTAGGTTAAAAAAGAAGGACATTGCATTAGAAAAACTTAAAGAAACCCCCTATTACTGAAGTGCTGAAACTGTTGAAGAATGAGACAGACAAAAGAGCAAGTTAGGGAGGGATTGACTCATCACATCGTGAAAGGATCTTGCTAAGCAGTTTAGTCTTCAGACATAGCAAATATGGATCAGGGAAATCGTGCTTGCATTATAGGAATAATATGTTAAAATGGCTTAAAAGAAAAAAGAATTCAATGTTGAATAAACATGAAAATAGAGTACTATTTTTATCTATTTGAGATACATGGATAAAATCTTTTTTCTACCTACTATAAACAAAGATATCTGATTTGTTAATATGTGATTATCCATTTTGAATTTTATGTTGCAAAGAATTATTATAATTCACATTAAAATTATTGTGAATTAGATATATAGAAGCATGAATTATTGGTTACAATGTATTTCTAATTCAAAGAGAGAAAATTATTTATTGCCAAGTTTCATTCCTCTGGACATCTTAATCACTATTATCTGTGGAGCTTAAAAAATATTACTGAGCCTGAACCCAGATTCTAATTTAGTAGTTGTTAGAGGACATAAACATTTTTCTTGAATTAATGATCAATGTCTTGAACAGACATCTGCAATTCTGACAACAGACTTTACCTGGAAGTCTCAATATATGAAACACTATTTCCTAACCGATCATTCCTTCAATCTGAGAAACTTCCTAGTAGTCATGGGACATGACTCCTAAGCAAGTCTCCCAAATAGGACACAGAGCAGTTGAGTGGTATAGGCGGACAGGGAAAAGAGATTATATATAGAAATTTGAAAAAAAAGCTGTTTGAGCAAAGTTAAACCATTTTCCATTCCAAATATTTATCTCATACAGCATTTATTTCACTATTGCCTATTATACGTCTCAGAGAAATCATAATGCACAACATTTCTCAAACTAATTTCCCAGAAATGTATGTGATATAGAATAGTTCTACAAGGCTAGAGTTGAACTGAACACACTTTGAGAAATAGCACTTTAAAGCAGACTGAATTACAGAAAAAAAGAATGGCGCGCTCATGAGCTTCTAGATTCTGATGTGAGAAAAGTTAATTAAAATGTCAGATGGTTAGAAAGGGGTGACAAGGATAATTATGTTGAAAAAGAAGAGGGAGAGAATGGAAAGGCAGTGAGGTATACGAAATGAATATGAGAATGCGGCAGAAGACCAAGGTTCCAGTCCTGACCTGAAATAAATAAGCGAAGTGATATTGTGCAAACTATTTAACAACTTGTCCGATGTTTAAAATGAAGACGCTTAGCTGAAAAATCACCAAGATCCCTTCTATTCTCTAAAGTTAACTCGATGCCACGTATTGCATATACGTGGAATCTAGAAAAATGATACAGATGAACCTATCTGCAGGGCAGGAAGAGAGACGCAGACGTAGAGAACGGACGTGTGGACACTGGTGTGGGGGAAGGGGAGGGTGGGATGAACTGGGAGATTAAGTTTGACATAAATACACTACCGTGGCTAAAATAGACAGCTAGTGCCAGTGGGAACCTGCCGTATAGCACAGGGAGCTCCGCTCGGTGCTCTGTGATGGCCTAGTTGGGTGGGATGGGGGAGAGGGAGGTCCAAGAGGGAGGGGGGGTGTGTGTATGCATACGGCTCATTCACTTTGCTGTGCAGCAGAAACTAACACAACATTGTAAAGCAATTAGACTCCAACAGAAAAAAAGAGACAGAGAGAGAAGTCAGGGTGGGAAGAAGCACTGTTTCTAGAAAATATATTTTATTAATATTTTATGCACAAATGGAGAAAGAATAAATATCTTGTCATTTCAAAAAAAATAAAGTTAACTCGAATACTTTCAATCGCTGGAACCAGCTCATACAGAGTGATAAGGATGTCTAAATTCATATTTTTCTAGTCATAGGACACAGACCGAGGCAAAGTTAATTCTTTTTATGAATTATGAATTTGATGTTATATTAAAGAGGATTCCATCTATGTAAGTATAGTCAAGCCAAAGATAATAAAAGAGACAGAAGCAGGAGTCAGAATGTGATACACTCAATGTTCTTGGGTTGCAGACAAGTAGTTTGAGCATTACTAGTGAGAACCTCTCTCCCGCCATTTTCTTCTCTTTCCACACTATTGGTTAAAATCACTGGTTGACTGGGGTGCATCTCTAACCTTGGGAACTCATGGGGTTTTAGAGCGGGATGATGCTTTCGTAATACTAACTCGTTTGTCCTTTGTCTCTTCAGTCTTGTTCTTCTTACTACTATCCCTCTCATTCAAAACGCTGGGATGCTGATTCAGAATAAGAGAGGTCACAGGGCACAAAGCATGAAAGACAGGAGTCTGATTTCGGTTCCCCCATTTGAAGAGAGTGTGGTTTCCCTCAGAGACTAGAAAACATTTCCTTTGAGCCTGGCTCAAAGGAAAGAAAAGGGCAGATGATGAAATGAGAAAAGCCACTAGTGAATTTGCCAGGGGAACTGCTAGCTTTCCACCCAAATCGGTTTTTCTTTCTTTCATTATGATTGTGGTCAGACACAATTCTGACAACAAGTAAAGAGATTTTGAATTCTTATTTCCAGAGATAGGAATCGGGGACCTCGTAGCAAAGACAAAACACAAATGGCAGTGTTCTGGAGCTAAGTCTGGAGTCATCACCAACAGACCACCCCGCTTCCACTCCAGTGAGGGTGTTTCCTTTAACAACTTCTACAAGTTAAGTTGAGAAATGTTTCCTGGAGACTTTCAAGCACCATCTTGAAAGATTATCATATACATAACCTGCTCCCAGGCAGCTGCATAAACTCGATTTCCCACAGTGAGATGATGAGGCATTTTTCTTTGATAGCATCCAGCACTTCTTATAAGAACTGCCCAGAAATAGTGACACATCTCTGTGCCCTAAGAGTTTACATGATTTCCACTGGCTGATGTAGTCAACAACGTTTGTCATTTAACCGGTCACTAAAAATCCACGTGTATCTTGTGTTACGCACGTAGACTTCATTCTCTGTTAAGTCCCTCTCCGGGGTTATCCTCAGGCTAAGAGAGCCAGCCACCTCTCCAAAGTCATGCTCCTCTCTTTGGAGAAAACCCAGAGAACACTCACCCAGACCAGCAACCCAAGCCAGACTAATAGTTGGTAGATTATAAAAGCCCACAAAACCCTTTTCCCAATTGAGATCACTCTGCAGGACCATCCCAACTTGTCCGAAGCTCCTTTTAGATGCAACTGTATCACAGTTCAACTTCCCCCTACGGTTGCTTCCTTCAACCTTCACAGACGTTTTACCTTAGAGAACATTCCAATTAACCTTCGCAATAAAAATCTCAGAATCCCAGAATTTGTTTCCTGGAAATCTAACTTACAACACCAAGAAAAAGAGAATGATGGCATGTAGACTTTGGAGATAGTGGTATGGAGTTTTAAGCAGGCAGCCGTAATTTTGTAAGGGAGTGGGGAATTAATGAGGTGAGCAGTATAGGAGTAATCATAGTGTAAAACTGTTGTTATGGTAGAACATGTCAACATATGAAAGTCGTCTGGCACAGCACTCACGAAACATCAGAATCCTTGCAAGTTTCTCTTACAATTTTGACATGGATTCTAAGATAATACAGATATCACGGTTGAAAGTTAAGCTTAATGCATTTAAACATTCTATATACATAGAGGAGGAAGGACTTACGATACTGTTTCTGGTTAAAAGCCCTTCATATAAATGCATTTGTGCAACTTACTGCAGATAGAAAATATATGAGCATGAAGAGGGATCATTATATTTATTCTATATGAAACTCAGCTATCAGGACCCACCTGTTTGTTGCAAAGGTTGTATGGCAAGACAAGATATGACTTTCAACACAGAAGAAAACAGCCATAACCCAGCACAAACATCATGATCCTTGCCAAAATTTCTCTATGGATTTTGTGTATTACTTAGAACGATTTAGACACTTGCAAAACAGATTCAAATTTTATGTGTACTTCATCGATGTCATTGCAGCTAACGTATATTGAATGTTTATTATGTGCCAGGTTCTACGTATTTTCTATTCGTTTCATTTATTACAGAAATGACCATACACGGTATGCATACACGTATTGCAATACGTGTATTGCATACACGGTATGCAATATTCCCAGACAAGCACATTTCTATGGTGAAATTTACTTTGTCTGTTTAGAGAAAACAGTCTCCATTGTTCCTACTGAAGTTTCCAGAGTTTTGTTTTCCTAGAATAGCATTAAGCACAATCTATTTTTCTTCAGATGTCAACAAATAAACATAGTCAATCACTCTGTGTCCTCCCCAGAATGTGTGAATATATAACTTTCATAACCTGTTAACAAGATTTTTAATTGTTATATATTCTTTAGAGACTTACATGGCATGTTTTAAAGAGGCTTTAGATCACCTGACTCAAGCCTGCCATACTGCTTGAAATAACCTACATTAGGCACTATAGGACTTGATGGAGAGCTTTGCATTATAAATGGAAGATTAATTTTCTACCAAAGTTCAGTTACTTGATCTGCACTTTCTCTAATCCATTATGATGGATCAAAAGAAATTTAAGAAAATGGGGCTTGGGACAGATGAACTCTGCAGAACAAAATTTAGAAGGTGTTATCATGAGTAATAAGTCATCGGTAAAAGGTGGTGCTGCACAGAGTAATTCTATGACTGAAATAAGGAATACATAAGGCAAATTTTATCCAGAAGCAGTACTGTGTGATTGTTACAACTCTAGACTCGAAGAAGAGTAGCCCTGGCGATTACATATGTGATTTGGGGAAATTTATTTACCCTCGCTTTGTCTTTATTTCCTTACCCCAAATTAGGACCTAAATATTAACTATCTCAATTTGCATTTATGTGTGATATTTTTTCTTTACTTATGTGATCTTTTAGAAGGCTTTTACCCTCTCCCTGCTTCAATTTCCTTGTATAGAAAATAAGGATCCTAATAGTAATTACCTCATTGGGCTAAAATAAGTATTGAATGTAAAGCACTGTTTGAGGGGTACTTGGCGTATAACAAGCACTGTTAGCTATTACTAACACTCGTTCTAAACAGATTTTACTTAGTTAGCTAGGTAGGTATATACGTAAATGGATAAGTAGACCTAGACAGGTTAGTTTTATTTTTTATATTTCTAAAAGGCCTACTTTCCAAATTTCACTAATATATTTTTATAAAATTTTATTAAAAATTCTTTTAATTGATTCACATGTTATTCACTAAACATCACAATAATTTTCATATTAATACCAATTATGACAGAGTAACTTTTCCCCTGATCATCTTATTAATCAGTGTTATGTGGGCAGAGATTGAGAAAATATCGTCAGGGCCTACTATATAGACTACCAGCACGTATAACTTGTTTGATCATAAATTGAAAAAAGAAACTGAACTTTTTTTGATCATCATCTGTATGCCAAGTTCTGGGCTAGATTACTTACATGAATGATACCTTGCCTAAAACAAAATTACTTACAGTGACTAATAGTCCTAGTGTTGTTAAATTATGTGAGTTGTGTAAAATCAGTTAAATTTCAATAATAGGATAACTGAGCTTAAACAAGTTATCTACAGATATTATAATTAAAGAAGCTTACCAGAAGAAACAGGAAAGTTGAAAAGTGCTAAAATACAAACTGTCTAACAAACATACTGGTATTTTAACCTGTCACTGGGAATGTAATTTTTGAGCTCTGATTCCAGAATGGATGTCTTGCAAGGTATATTCTTATGGGAAGTTAAGGTACTTAATATTTTTATTTTATGCATTATAGAATCGTTGAAGTGGAATGAAAATTGTTGAAATTTCTAATTTGTATCTATCTTTAACTTTGGGGGTTATTAAGTGTGAAAATGTGATTTATTTTAGCAGATATTTTCATAAGAAATGTCCATTATACATTTTAAAGTATTCTGTTTCATTTATATGGAAAATGTACTTTTTTAGAAGTATTCTGCAAATCAGTGGCTGGATTAATGATGACTCATTGGGAAAAAAAGCAATCAGTATAAATTATTGCAATGCTAAGTGAAAAAATATCCGAAATTCATAGTGAGTAATATCTGGATTTTCCATTAAGAGGAAAAAATCTGAAATTTCTACTATGTTAATAAAACATAATCAATTGTGAAAATATCTGAAATTCTATTTACTTACCTCTTGGATGGTGTATAAATTTTTACAAGAATCTGATGGTAATGCATCACAACTGGGGTTAGGTTTCCATATCTACCAACATAATTCTAAGTATTTTTTGTAGTATCTTAGAAATACGTCTACTTCTACAAATGCATCTTTTAAAACTATACATGCAGTAGGTATAATGACATACTTAACAAAAGAATGGCTTGTGTGAAAGATGTTTGTCTTGTCATATTACTAACTATAAAAAACTCTATTGTTATCTATTAAAAGAAGTTGTCAGGAGCCTAGACACAAATGGATAGCTGGTCTATTCCCCCCTGACCTCTCAAGCTATTTGAATTAATTTTGTTATTCCTGAAAATGTCGCCCAGTCAATTGAAATGTTAATAGAATTTTACACTGCACAAAGGAAAGCAATCAAATCGGTAAAAAAATATGTGGGCAAGATATTAGTGCTTGATCGTACATTCATAATTTTTATGGATGTTAATGTTAACTGTTATTTATCATGCTATGAAGTGCCTGATACACCCCTCAATCCTGAAAATCCATGAATATATATAGGAGGTGATTCTCTTTTGCTCTGGCTAGTAATTCTGTGTTTTCAACTATTAAAATGCACTGATTAGTGTATTGTTTCATACTGACTTTTCCTGTTTAATCAAATGGTAGTGTATACGCTAATTAAATAGCATTCAACTAGAATACCTATTATGTTAAAATCATTCCATGGCTATGATGTAGGTGCAAAGGAAGAGGTGTTGATTCAGTTCACCAGCAGCTAACATTTGAGGCACCACAGGTTATAGTAGACTAATGATGGTCCCCAGGTCTGTCTCGAGGTTGAGATTTGAAATTTGGAATCTATCTTTATTAATATAAAAAAATGTATTTACTGCTACCACTACTACTGCTAACATCTATCGTCACCAAGTGCTAGGATTTCCCAGGTGAGTGGATAACTGTGTATGTGCATTAACTCATGTATCCCTAAAAAAGACTCTATTCTTTCTCTTTGTCTTACTGGATTTAGAGTATCATTGAAACTTTATGTTTATCCTAAGAGAGGGTATATATGAGTTTACAGCTGACTTAACACTATCTCAAGGAAACATGAACAGTGGGAAATGCATCTCTGTGTGTTGACAGAGTTGAATTGTTAAAGTTAACTCAGGAAAATTATAAATCTTACCCTACATCAAGATTTACCAGTAATTCTAAAGTTGCAGACATGTACTATGAACAGATATAACATATTTTGCCTGGAGAAACCCCAAAATAGTATGTTGAAGCTCCCTTAAAAAGCTGTCTTTTTTCTCTGCATTTTTTTTTTTTTTTTTTTACTTTGGGAAAAAACAGACAATTTTTAAAATTATGTATGCAGATCCACTGATATAGAGGGGAGATACTTTGGTCTTGCAATATCCTCATTTTATTTTCCATTAATTACACAGTCTATGTGACCACCCTTCTTCTACATACTCCATAAATCTATAAGTTTCAGGTTTGTTTTCCATAAAAGATCTAAATAGATACTTGTTTAACCTTATAAAAACATTTTATACACATGGCCTTCCACTTTGTAAATACTATTACTGTGTGTCAAGGGTTGGCTGTCCGATCAAGGTCATTCATTTCCCAAAAACTCCTGGCTAGGGAGGGACTGTGCATAGACCTGCTCGGGACCTTTTCCTCTCTGCTCTGTACCAAAGAGGGCAGACATTGAAGGGAAAAAATAAGATGATTCTCCCTTATTGTCAGAGCACCAAAATCTATCAAGCATTGTTTAACTTGAACTTCTTTAGACTTTATACTGAGTAACTGATACTCAAAGATAGGGGGATAATCCTGAGATGAGCTCAATTTTTATCTAAGGGTTAAATGTCATGATTACTAGTGGTAGAGTTTAAAAGAAGATAATCACCCAGAGAGAATATATGACTTAGGTTAAGAGAGCTCAATTAGGAAATGTTGATTCCTATAAAAGATTTAACTTCTTAGGTACTTTTTCCTTGGATTGAGTGGATAATTTGGCATAGTGTATTTTAAAAATACAACTACTACAATTTTTCCCTAAAGTATAATGTACATCATCATTTAAAACTTTAGTAAAATACTATACATTGAAACATTCTTGTGCACTAATTTTGTGGGACTAAAGAGTCTGAGTGATACTGCAACAAGCAACTCTGGGCACTCACATATTCAGTTATCTGCTGCTCTATAGTGAAAAGAGTTATGACATCATATCAAGGGGATTTTGTTCCAGAACTCAAGACGGTATCATCACTGATGTAATGAGCAGCTCTCAGTGGAGAAGACAGAGTCTGGAGAGAGCCATTTCCACTGGGAAAATCAGGAGAAGAACATAGTAGCCCTGATTTTTTCCAAAAATAAATCAGCAGAACATGACCTCTGAAAGGGAGAGGAGTGACTAAAATATGGGTTATGTATTTTTTCAGCCTCCTTGATTTATTTGTAATGATTTAGATAAATTAAAAATCAATTTATTATTTTTATGTCATCTGCCCTAGAGAACCATTTGATTAGAGAAAGTAGTTGATGCTGAGAATGAAAGAGGGAAGCTAGTATGTATTATGAGTATTGTGATATATAAGACCTGTTCTCAAGTTGTCAACTAATTCATGGTTCCCTTCTTCTATTTCTTCATTCACACTTCTATTTTCAACATTAATTTGCATATGCAGATGCATCTGTCCTATTATATGAGATAAATTAGAAGCAGCTAACTTATTGAAAACATTCAGAAAGAAATTTTACTAATAATACATGCAATAAATTAGGTATAAGCCCTGGATATGATGTTCAGATTTGGATATGTAGAATTGTGGGTTTCAAGGAAGGATAGGATCTTGTAAGATACATAGTGAATATACGAAAAATTTTATTTATATACTCAATATATGCGAAACCTAAAAATAAATTAAGAAAACAATTCTATTTCTAATAGCATCAAAAACACAATATTGGGAACAACTTTAACAAAAGAAGTCTAAAACTTTACACTGAAAACTAGAAAACATTGTTGAAGAAATTAAAGGAAACCTAAATAAATAGAAAGACATTCTATGTTTATGGTTCAGAAGACAATGTTCGTAGATGGAAATACACCCCAAATTATCTACAGATTCGATGATATCCCTTTCAAAATATCTGCCAATTTTACAGAAATTATCTAGCTGATGCTAAAATTAATACAGAAATTCAAGGAACCCAGAATAGTAAAAACAATCTTGAAAAAGAAAAAATACAAAAAACAAAATTGGAGTCTCACACTTCTGATTTCAAACCTACTACACAGCTTCAGTATTTAAGCTCATGTGGCATAAGAACAGACCTGTAGATTAATGCAATAGAACTGAAAGTCCAGAAATAAATCCTTATTTTTATAGTCAATTGATTTCTGACAAGGTGTCAAGACATTTCAATGGAGGAAAATAGCGGGTTTTTTGCAAATGATTCTGGAACAACTGGGTATCTACATGCAAAAGAATGGATTTAGACCTTTAACTTATACACTACGCACACACATACAAAAACCTCTAAATGGATCATAGATCTAAATGTAAGGGTTAAGTCTACAAAAATCTTGAAACAAAACGCAGGAGTAAATATTTCAGACCTTAGGCAAAGGCTTCTTGGAAAAAACACCAAAAGCAAAAGCAATATAACTATATATATATAATAGACTTTTCCAGAATTAAAGACTTCTATGTTGCAAATGATACCATCAAAAGTTGAAAGACAACTCACAGAATGGAAGAAAATATTTGCAAATCATATTATCTGATAAGGAACTGTTATCCAGTATCTATAAAGAACTCTTACAACTCAATAATAAAAAGATAAATACCTTAAGTATGGGAAATGATATAGACATTTTTCCAAAAAGGTATATAATATGAATATATAAATTTGTTCATCATATATAGTCATTGGCACAATGCAAGTTGAAATCACAGTTAAATATCGATTCTCACCTACTAGGAACGCAGCAGTCAAACTGTCAGTGTTGGTAAGGATACGAAGAAATTAGAACCTTAGATATTGTTAATGGGGATGCAAAATCGTGCACTTAGTTGTTTTTTAGCTTGAGTCTGGCGCCTTCGACCACTCGGCCATCCTGACAGCCTTCGTGCACTTACTTTTGAAAAAGTTTGGCAGTTCTTCAAAAAGTTAAAGTTAAAAGTTTAACCCAAGAGAAATAAAAATATATGCCCACAAAAATACGTCTGCATACATGTTCATAACAGAATTATTCAAAATAACCAAAAATAATAGCCAAATAGCCAATAGCCATAATAGCCCAAATAGCCAACTCTTGTCTTGAGGTGTAAGGGTGCTAAAATTAGATTGCTGTAATGGTTCAGGACTCTGTGACTACACTACAAAAAAATTACATCGTGCACTTTAAAAATGTGAGTTGGATATTACATAAATTATGTCTCAGTAAAGCTATTGCTCTTCCTTTTTAAAGACCATTAGAGTGTAAAAATACAAACTACAGTTTGGAGAAGATATTTTACATATAAATAACAGTAAAGAATTTGTGCTCAAAATATAACCCATCCTCTCTGAACAACACCTGTAAATCAGTAAAGGAAAAATCAACAAAAATGAACAAAAGACGGGAGCAAATGGTTTCTAAAAGAGGATATTCAAATGGTCAATAAAGATATTATAACAGTGCCCAACCATGTTGTTCATCAGGGAACTGAAAATTAATTATGAGATACAACTTCATATACACCAGAATATCTCCCCACAAAGCCTGGAAATGCCGAAAGCAAACAATCAAAGATAACTCTCATATAAAGGTAGTAAGAGTGTAAAGTGATATAAGTACTTTGAGGAGCTTTCTGACATGATCTACTAATTTGTACGCATGTAGACTTGAGGAACCAGCAATTTCTTATACAAAATAAGAGACTTGAACTGTAATGTTTATAACTATATAATTCACAGATGTCCCAGTTTGAAAACAGCAATGTCTCCATCACCAATACAAGGGATAGATGATTTGTGATACATTCACAGTGTGCTATGGTCTGAGTGTTTGTGTCCGGCACCCCCAAATTCACATGTTGAAATCCTAATGTCCAATGTGATGGTATTAAGAGGTAAGGCATTTGGGAGGTGCTAAAGTCATGAGGGTAGAGCCTTCAAGAATGGGATTAGCGCCTTTATAAATGAGACCCAGAGAGCGTGCTAACGTCTTGTCACCATATGAGGACACAGCAAGAAGGTGCCAGTTATGGACAATGAAGAAGGCCCCGCCCTCACCAGAATATGACCATGCTGGGAGCCTTGGTTTTGGACTTCCCAGTCTCCAGAACTGTGAGAAATACATTTCTGTTTGTAACCTACCCAGTGTGTGGTGTTTTATTTTAGCAGCCCAAACAGACTAAGACAGAAAATTGGTACTGAAAAGTGGAGGTGCTGTAACAAAGACTAAAAATGTGGAAGCAGCTTTGGAACTGGGTAATGGGCAGAGACTGAGAGAGTTTTGAGGCACATGCTAGGAAAAGGCTCCAGTGCCATGAATAAACTGTAAAAGGTGATTCTCATGAGGGCTGAGAAGGAGAGGAGGAGAGCCTTAGAGAAAGTCTCAGGCTTCTTGGAGAGTACCTAAACGGTTGTGAATAGATTGCTGGTAGACCTATGGACGGTAAAGGTCATTCTGATGAGGCCTCAGTTGGAAATGGAATACTATGCAGGAGTGAAAAGAAACACATCCCTGCTGTGCCCTGGATCAGATCATCATTAGCTGATATGGTTCACCTGATTACTTTAGACCTGACTTAGTTTTGACTTTTATATTTTTACTGATCCCAACTTTACAATGTTAACAACATAGAAAAATCATTTTATTCGCTTACGACAAACAAAAGGTTTTTTTGTTTGTCATATTCATTTTGTTTGACTATTCAGGAATTTAACAGAAAAGAAAAATAAAGTGAAACTGAATAACAAACTACAAAGTTAGATAGATAAATAAAGATGTAGATATAACTAGATAATGAAAAAGTCAAAATATTAAAACCACTATTTTAGGAACATTTGAATATTAGAATCATTATATATTATTTTCAACTTTATATACAAATGTGACTTCTTCAACACGAAGTAAAGTCACCATGTGTATATTTTAGCCTTATGGATTTTTCCTTTATCCTTAAAATTAAAAATAAAATTGGCAGCAAATTCTTACACTGCTTGTGTGTGTATAAGTTGTGGTAAGGAGGGTGTACTGGGAGGAGTTACTATTTTCCATTAATTGTCTTGTAATTGGTAGACTCTCATTTTGTAGGTTCGTGGGGGTTTTCAGATCATTAATTTGTTTTTCTAAATTTTACTTTCATAAGTACGTTCTTTCATCTACACTATGCTTTCTTTCTGGACTTTATATCATATAGGTACTGGATCTTCTGAATGTGCTCTTTGCTTCTCATCATTTTGTTTATCCTGTTAATATCCTTTTTACTTACATAGAAGAATTTAACTGCTGTGCATATAATAAACTCATTCAGTTTCTAACTGTATCAAATCTGTAAGCCACTATTCTATTTGATAATCCTGCTTTATGTATTAAATTGATTTTTCTCTGCACTCTTTAATTGAACAGTACTGTCAAAAGTACACCCATTAGTCTCCAGCCAGCTGTAATAGACTACATTACACAGCCTGCTGTCCCTTCCCACCTTAGTCTGAGTTTACTACTATCACCTCTTGTTCTCTGTATTAGCATCACCATGCCTCCCAGAATTGTGTCTGCATTTACTATTTGCCCTGATTATGCTGTCATGTTGTCCACTTTGCCTCCAGTCTAAATTTGGAGCTTGTATTAGTCAGGGCTCTCCAGGGAAACAGAACCAATAAGATGTGTTTATATAGAGACATTTATTTTAAGCAATTGGCTTATATAGTTATGGGGACAAAGTCCAAAACTTGCAGGATAGGCTGTCAGGCTGAGCCTCCTTCGAAACAAGGAAAGCAGTTGAGTCATGATTTCTCCAAGCATTTCATGACAGTTAAAATCAGCAATTTCAAAAAGAGCAATTAGGCAAGAAAAATAAATAGAAGGCATCCAAATTGGAAATTAAGAAGTGAAATTATCTTTTCTCAAATGATATGATTTTACACATAAAAAACCCTAAGGATTACACACACAAACACACATAGACACAATAGTTAGACCTAAGAAATGTATTCAGGAAGTTTCAGGATACAAAATCAGCACATGAAATTCAGTTGCATCTCTATACAAACAATGAAAACTACAAAGAGAAAATTATGAAAACAATTCCTCTTACAAGAACATCAAAAAGAGCAAACTACGTAGGAATAAATTTAACCAAGGAAGTGAACAACTTGTATGATGAGAACTACAAAACATTGATGAAAGTAATTAAATGTAAATAATAAATAAAAGGAAAGACATTCCCATGTCCATGAACTGGAAGACTTAATATGGTTAAGATGTCAGCATTACCCAAAGGGATTTACAGATTCAATCCCTATTGAAATCCCATTGACATTCTTTACAGATACATAGAAGCTCATCCTAAAATTTATATGGAATCGCAAGGGATGTTGAATAGTCAAAATATTCTTGAAAAGGAAGAAAAAAGTTGGTGAAAGCAATCAGACTTCCTGGTTTCAAAACTTTTCACAAAACTACAGTAATCAAAACAGGATAGTACTGGCATAAAGACACATTGAAGAAGAATGGAATGGATGGAATAGAGAACCTAGTAATAAATCCTCACATACAAAATTACATGATTTTTGACAAAGGTGCCAAGATAATTAAAAAGGGAAAACACAGTCAAATGTTGCTAGGAAAACTGGGTATATTATTACAAAGAATAAATTTGGACCCTTATTTTATACTATATACAAAAATTAATTAAAATAGATCAAATTCCTAAACTTCAGAGCTAAACTATAAAACTCTTAGAAGACAATAAAAGAGAAAAGCTCCATGAAAAATCTTTAGTCTTAAAAAGGAATGAAATTCTGATACATGCTACAACATAGATGATACCTTGATGATATTACGCTAAGCAAAATAAGCTAGACACAAAAGGACAAATGTCTTAGGATTCCACTTACATGAGGTACTTAGAAGAGGCCAAATTCACAGACACAGAAAGTAAAATAGTAGTTACCAAAGACTGAAGAGAGGGGAAATGAGGCATTGTTGTTTAATTAACATTGAATTTCTGTGATGATAATAATGTTCTGATAAAAAAATGTTCTGGAAAAGTATAGTGATGATGGTTACACAATAATGTGAAGGTACTTAATGCCACTGAACTGTACATTTTAAAAGGGATAAAATGGTGAATTTATGTTATATATTTTACCAGTGAAAATAAATAAGATTATGTCTTTTTCTACTCTTTCTTTGCTTCATAAATTAGATTACTATCAGAATAAGGGATAATATAAGAAAGAGTAATCTGAATGATTCATTGACTGCTAACTTTTCATTCTGTAAATTAGAATAATAAGTTTCTACAGTCCAGATTACATCCCTTCCACCCCTACCCTTCCCTTCTCATTCCTGATCTCCCTTATCCAGCTTTATTCATATCCAGAGCTTCTATCATCTTCTAAAATACTCTAAAATATATTTATTATCATATTGTATTTTTCTCCCCACTAAGCGCCACAAAAACTAGAGTTTTTTTTAATGTTGTTCACAGTTTTATTATTAGAGTTTAAAATAGCGTCTGCTCTATCATCAGCACTTAGAACAGTACCTGTTATATAGTAAGCACTCAATAAACATATGATGAATTAATGGATTTATCTGAGCTCTTAGAGATCACATATTGTAGTGTTTAGAAATAATAATTTGATGTCAATCAATCCAGTCTTTGCCAATAAGTAGCTGAGTGTCCCTTCCCTCAGTTCCTTCATCTGATAGAGTTGCAAGGAGATTGAACTGTGATGTACATTTTAAGAACTTTGCCCCATACCTAATGCACATTGAATTTTCTCTAAGAGGTAGCTGTTCTTGCTGTTGGCTATACATTTCAAATACACATCTCCGTTAGAAAACAATATTATTTAGTTTTTATTTTTAAGAGAGTAGGGCTTCAGCAAGTATAACAAGTGTGTGTATATGCAGTTGACTTTTGAACAACATAGGTTTGAACTGCACAGGTCCACTTATACGTGTTTTGTAAAAAAATAAATGCATACTGTAGTACTACCTAGTTCCAGGTTGGTTGAATTCATGGATGTGGAATCCTAGATATAGAGGGCCAGTGTAAAATTATATGCAGATTTTCCAGCGAGTGGAGAATTAATGTGCCCCTAACCCTTGTGTTGTTCAAGGGCCAACTGTACATTTTTTAAAAAATGTATGTGAGAGGAAGCCTTTCTTTATTTCCATTTCCCTGTTTGCATTCCAATGGAAATAACAACTTTCATGAAATGTAAAGTGGGTTGTCTGCTTTCGGTATTTGGAATAGCTACATAACTTTCAATAACATTTAATGTGCTACTGTATAGGTCACTCTCCAAAATGAGGAATATAGTGTACATGTTACCACTTTTATAGAGTTTGTCCTTATTTGTGATGCATCTCATGAAACTGATGTTACATTGAATATCATAACAAACAAACTGCTGTTTAAAAAATAACAAAATGTGGACAATACAATCATTTTTAATATTTTTGCTAACTATAAAAATAATACTATTTAAAAGGAACACACTAACAAAATATCAAGTTAGTATTGTGACTGTATTGACTAAAAATGTAAAGCAATCATCCATGGTATCTTCCGCACACATCACCATCTTTTCTCTGTTTCTTTAGATCATTGAGATCCACCATTAAATACTGATAGGTTATTTGTAGCATTAATTGCCTTGTAAAAGAAATAACCTACTTTAAGAAAAACTTTGGACTTCCTATCTAATCTAGATTTAAAAGTATAATCATTTTAACTATCAGAATAAATTCCAAAGTTTATCTTCTTTGACTAAACCAGAAATGGGGCCATTTGGGAAAAAAATGACAACTTTCTTCTTTACTCCCTACAATAAGAAAACTACATAACAAATATGATACTGACCTTCAGGGCTTTATTATATTAAAAAAGAATCAGGAATAAATGTATAAGGGCAAGGTGGAAAGAGAAATACCATTTTTCATAAAATCTGTGACTTTTAATTTTATATTTATTTTTCTAATAATCAAATTTTGAATTAAAAAGCAAATTTCTACTAGGTTATATAGAGACTCCATACTTAGATAGAATTTTGAGGAGCTTTTAAGATTAGATTTAAAACTCAGAAGCAGTGCCAACACGGAATAAAGTAAGGTATACAGTGCTTCCACCCACCTACATCATTTTTGATATTAGTCTTTCCTACAAAGATGCCTTTGCTGTTGAGAGTTAGCTAAGATCTACAGGGAATGCACTCAACCATAGTAGACAATTAAAAAAATAGCAATCATTTTTAAGTTTGAATTTGAAACTTCAAAGCTATGGAAAATATTTTAAATCATATATATTTATGTGATTTATAATTCATTTTCTTCTTGGAGTGGGTTTAATACTATATTTTAAGTTCCCAAGTCCTTACATAATATGTAACCTCAGATTTTTATTGCCAAATTTTGATCAAAAGCCCCTTTGAGAGAAATTTATGGACAGTATATGAAGGGCATCATCAGCCATTCTTCTAATTTATTTATTATGCAAGAACCAAGCTGGAATTGTATAGAGATGCAATTTAGATCACATTGTTTTGCATAAACTTCCCTCATGCCTTACCACAAAAGGATGGCTTTTCCTGAGTTACGCTTTGAAATTACACCTTGAATAAAACTTATAAACCCTAAACTAAACAGTTCTAAGAACCTGACTATTCTACCATTTAGGTAAACTGCTACAGATATTGGAAAGCATTGTACTCCTGCTTATGAGACCCCTAGAATAAATTCAATTGTAAGTGACAGAAAAAAAAAACCTACATTTTTGTGCCAATTATTAATTTTTTCATTTATTGACTAAAGTTTTATTGACTTCCCAATATGTGGTAGTTACTATGTCATGTCCAGTGGTCCTATCAGAGTAAACAAAAAGAGCTCCTTAGTTTACAGGGCTTAGTTCCAGTGAGGAGACATAAAATCAATAAATATACAGTGATGGATAACATTAAATGTTATATAGAAAAATTAAGTAGGGTGAGGAGATAGACTACAGAAAAAATACGTTTTTGAAAAACGTATTTGCTTTTTTTTTTAACATCTTTATTGGAGTATAATTGCTTTGCAATGGTGTGTTAGTTTCTGCTTTATAACAATGTGAATCAGCTATACATATACATATATCCCCATATCTCGTACCTCTGGGATCTCCCTCCTATCCTCCTTTTCCCACCCCTCTATGTGGTCACAAAGCACTGAGCTCAACTCCCTGTTCTATGCAGCTGCTTCCCACTAGCTATCTATTTTACATTTGATAGTGTATATATATACATACCACACTCTCACTTTGTCCCAGCTTACTTCTCCGTGTCCTCAAGTCCACTCTCTACGTCCGTGTCTTTATTCCTGTCCTGCCTCTAGGTTCTTCAGAACCTTTTTTTTTTTTAGATTCCATGTATATGTGTTAGTATACGGTATTTGTTTTTTCTTTCTTTCTTATTACTTCACTCTGTATGACAGACTCTAGTTCCATCCACCTCATGACAAATAACTCAATTTCGTTTCTTTTTCTGGCTGAGTAATATTCCATTGTATATATGTGCCACATCTTCTTTATCCATTCATCTGTTGATGGACACTTAGATTGCTTCCATGTCCTGGCTATTGTAAATAGAGCTGCAATTAACATTGTGGTACATAACTCTTTGAATTATGGTTTTCTCATGGTATATGCCCAGTAGTGGGATTGCTGGGTGGTATGGTAGTTCTATTTTTATTTTTTTAAGAAACCTCCATACTGTTCTCCATAGTACCAGTATCAATTTACACTCCCACCAACAGTGAAAGAGGGTTCCCTTTCCTCCACCCCCTCTCCAGCATTTATTGCTTGTAGAGTTTTTGATGATGGCCATTCTTACTGGTGTGGGGTGATACCTTATTGTAGTTTTGATTTGCATTTCTCTAATAATTAGTGATGTTGAGCATCCTCTCACGTGTTTGTTGGCAATCTGTATATCTTTGGAGAAATGTCTATTTAGGTCTTTTGCCCACTTTTGGATTGGGTTGTTTGTTTTTTTGATATTGAGCTGCATGAGCTCCTTGTAAATTTTGGAGATTAATCCTTTATCAGTTGCTTCATTTGCAAATATTTCTCCCATTCTGAGGGTTGACTTTTCATCTTGTTTATGGTATCCTTTGCTTTACAAAAGCTTTTAAGTTTCAGTAGGTCCCATTTGTTTATTTTTGTTTTTATTTTCATTTCTCTAGGAGGTGGGTCAAAAAGGATCTTGCTGTGATTTATGTCATAGAGTGTTCTGGCTATGTTTTCCTCTAAGAGTTTTATAGTGTCCGGTCTTACATTTAGGACTCGAATCCATTTCGAGCTAATTTTTTTGTATGGTGTTAAGGAGTGTTCTAATTTCATTCTTTTACATGTAGTTGTCCAGTTTTCCCAGCACCACTTATTGAAGAGACTGTCTTTTCTCCATTGTACACCCTTGAATACTTTTTCATAGATTAGTTGACCATAGGAGTGTGGGTTTATCTCTGGGCTTTCTATCTTGTTCCATTGATCTATGTTTCTGTTTTTGTGCCAGTATCATATTGTCTTGATTACTGTAGCTTTGTAGTATAGTCTGAAGTCAAGGAGTCTGATTCCTCCTGCTCCATTCTTTTCCCTCAAGACTGCTTTGGCTATTCTGGGTCTTTTGTGTCTCCATACAAATTTTAAGATTTTTTTTGTTCTAGTTCTGTAAAAAATGCCATTGGTAATTTGATAGGGATTGCATTGAATCTGTAGATTGCTCTGCATAGTATAGTCATTTTCACAATATTGATTCTTCCAATCCAAGAACATGGTATATCTCTCCATCTGTTGGTATCATCTTTAATTTCTTTCATCAGTCTCTTATAGTTTTCTGCATACAGGTCTTTTGCCTCCTTAGGTAGGTTTATACCTAGGTATTTTATTCTTTTTGTTGCAATGGTAAATGGGAGTGTTTTCTTAATTTCTCTTTCAGATTTTTCATCAAAGTGTATAGGAATGCAAGAGATTTCTGTGCATTAATTTTGTATCCTGAAGCTTTATCAAATTCATTGATTAGCTCTAGTAGTTTTCTGGTGGCATTTTTAGGATTCTCTATGTATAGTATCATGTCATCAGCAAACAGTGACAGTTTTACTTCTTCTTTTCCAATTTGTGTTCCTTGTATTTCTTTTTCTTCTCTGATTGCAGTGACTAGGGCTTCCAAAACAATGTTGAATAATAGTGGTGAGAGTGAATGTCCTTTTCTTTTTCCTAAGCTCAGAGGAAATGCTTTCAGTCTTTCACCATTGAGAATGATGTTGGCCATGGGTTTGTCGTATATGGCCTTTATTATGTTGAGGTAGATCCCCCTTCTATGTCCACTTTCTGGAGAGTTTTTATCACAAATGGGTGTTGAATTTTGTCAAAAGATTTTTCTGCATCTAATGAGATGATCATATGGTTTTTAGTCATCAATTTGTTAATATGGTGTATCACATTGACTGATTTTTGTATATTGAAGAAACCTTGCATCCCTGGGATAAATCCCACTTGATCATGGTGTAGGATCCTTTTAATGTGTCATTGGATTCTGTTTGCTAGTATTTTGTTGAGGATTTTTGCATCTATATTCCTCAGTGATATTGGTCTGTAATTTTCTTTTCTTGTAGTAACTTAATCTGGTTTTGGTATCAGGGTGATGGTGGCCTCATAGAATGAGTTTGGGAGTGTTCCTTCCTCTGCAATTTTTTGGAAGAGTTTGAGAAGGATGGGCGTTAGCTCTTCTCTCAATGTATGATAAAATTCACCTGTGAAGTCATTTGGTCTTGGACTTTTGTTTGTTGGAAGATTTTTAATCACAGTTTCAATTTCATTACTTGTGATTGGCTTGTTCATATTTTCTGTTTCTTCCTGGTTCAGTCTTGGAAGGTTATACCTTTCAAAGAATTTGTCCATTTCTTCCAGATTGTCCATTTTATTGGCATAGAGTTGCTTGTAGTAGTCTCTTAGGATGCTTTGTATTTCTGCAGTGTCTGTTGTAACGACTCCTTTTTCATTCCTAATTTTTTTTGATTTGAGTCCTCTCCCTCTTTTTCTTGATGAGTCTGGATAATAGTTTATCAATTTTGTTTATCTTCTCAAAGAACCAGCTTTTAGTTTTATTCATCTTTGCTATTGTTTTCTTTGTTTCTATTTCATTTTTTTTTCTGCTCTGATCTTTATCATTTCTTTCCTTCTGCTAACTTTGGGTTTTCTTTGTTCTTCTTTCTCTGGTTCCTTTAGGTGTAAGGTTAGATTGTTTACTTGAGATTTTTCTTGTTTCTTGAGGTAGGCTTGTATAGCTATAAACTTCCCTCTTAGAACTGCTTTTGCTGCATCCCATATGTTTTGGATCATTGTGTTTTCATTGTCATTTGTCTCTAGATATTTTTTGATTTCCTTTTTGATTTCTTCAGTGGTCTCTTGGTTATTTAGTATCGTATTGTTCAGCCTCCGTGTGTTTGTGATTTTTACGTTTTTTTCCCTGTAATTCATTTCTAATCTCATTGTGTTGTGGTCAGAAAAGATGTTTGATATGATTTCAATTTTCTTAACTTTACTGAGGCTCGATTTGGGACCCATGATGTGATCTATCCTGGAGAATGTTCTGTGCACACTTGAGAAGAAAGTGTAATCTGCTCTTTTTGGATGGAATGTCCTATAAATAGCAATTAAATCTATCTGGTCTATTGTGTCATTTAAAGCTTCTGTTTCCTTATTAATTTTTTGTTTGGATGATCTGTCCATTGGTGTAAGTGAGATGTTAAAGTCCCCCACTATTTTTGTTTTTCTGTCGATTTCTTCTTTTATAGCTGTTAGCATTTGCCTTATGTACTGAGGTGCTCCTATGTTGGGTGCATATATATTTATAATTGTTATATCTTCTTTTGGATCGATCCCTCAATCATTATGTAGTGTCCTTCCTTGTCCCTTGTAACATTCTTTATTTTAAAGTCTATTTTATCTGATATGAGTATTGCTACTCCAGCTTTCTTTTGATTTCCATTTGCATGGAATATCTTTTTCCATCCCCTCACTTTCAGTCGGTATGTGTCCCTAGGTCTGAAATGGGTCTCTTGTAGACAGCATATATATGGGTCTTGTTTTTGTATCCATTCAGTAAGTCTGTGTCTTTCGGTTGGAGCATTTAATCCACTCACGTTTACGGTAATTATTGATATGTATGTTCCTATGACCATTTTCTTAATTGTTTTTGTAGGTCTTTTTCTTCTCTTGTGTTTCCCACTTAGAGAAGTTCCTTTAGCATTTGTTGTAGAGCTGGTTTGGTGGTGCTGAATTCTCTTAGCTTTTGCTTGTCTGTAAAGCTTTTGATTTCTCCATCGAATCTGAATGAGATCCTTGCTGGGTAGAGTAATCTTGGTTGTAGCTTCTACCCTTTCATCAATTTAAGTATATCATACCACTCCTTTCTGGCTTGTAGAGTTTCTGTTGAGAAATCAGCTGTTAACCTTATGGGAGTTCCCTTGTATGTTATTTGTCATTTTTCCCTTGCTGCTTTCAATAATTTTTCTTTGTCTTTAATTTTTGCCAATTTGATTACTATATTTCTCAGTGTGTTTTTCCTTGGATTTATCCTGTATGGGACTCACTGCGCTTCCTGGACTTGGGTGTCTATTTCCCTTCCCACTTTAGGGAAGTTTTCAACTATAATCTCTTCAAATATTTTCTCAGGTCCTTTCTCTCTCTCTCCTCCTTCTGGGACCCCTATAATGCAAATGTTGTGGCATTTAATGTTGTCCCAGAGGTATCTTAGGCTGTCTTCATTTCTTTTCATTCTTTTTTCTTTATTCTGTTCCACAGAAGTGAATGCCACCATTCTGTCTTCCAGGTCAGTTATCCATTCTTCTGCCTCAGTTATTCTGGTATTGATTCCTTCTAGTGTAGTTTTCATTTCAGTTTTTGTATTGTTCATCTCTGTTTGTTTGTTCTTTAATTCTTTTAGGTCTTTGTTAAACATTTCTTGCATCTTCTTGATCTTTGCCTCCATTCTTTTTCTGAGATCCTGGATCATCTTCACTATCATTATTCTGAATTGTTTTTCTGGAAGGTTACCTATCTCCACTTCATTTAGTTGTTTTTCTGGGGTTTTATCTTGTTCCTTCATCTGGTACATAGCCCTCTGCCTTTTCATCTTGTCTATCTTTCTGTGAATGTGGTTTTTGTTCCACAGGCTGCAGGAGTGTAGTTCTTCTTGCTTCTGCTGTCTGCCCTCTGGTGGATGAGGCTATCTAAGAGGCTTATGTAACTTTCCTGATGGGAGGGCCTGGTGGTGGGTAGAGCTGACTGTTGCTCAGGTGGGCAGAGCTCAGTAAAACTTTAGTCTGCTTGACTGCTGATGGGTGGGGCTCGGTTCCCTCCCTTTTGGTTGTTTGGCCTGAGGCAACCCAACACTGGAGCCTGACTGGGCTCTTTGATGGGGCTAATGACAGACTCTGGGAGGGCTCAGAACCTTCACTTCAGTAGGTGGACTTCTCTGGCATAAGTGTTCTCCAGTCTGTGAGTCACCTACCTAGCCATTATGCAATTTGGTTTTACTGTGATTGTGCCCTTCCTACCATCTCATTGTGGCTTCTCCTTTGTCTTTGGATGTGGTGTATCGTTTTTGGTGAGTTCCAGTGTCTTCCTGTTGATGATTGTCCAGCAGCTAGTTGTGATTCTGGTGTTCTCACAAGAGGGAGTGAGAGCACAACCTTTTACTCTGCCATCTTGGTTGCTAGTCCATTTTATCTTTCTTATTTTTGTACCACGGTTGTGTGAAAGATTATCATGTTATTTTTTACACCATTTAAAGGGAGTTAGTACAGGGGAGGGAGAGATGAAGAGGCAGAGCACAGGGCCTTTTTAGGGCAGTGAAATTACTCTGTAAGATACTATAATGGTATATACATGTCGTTGTACATTGCCAAACCTATGGAATGTTTGATCAAGAGTGAGCCCTAATGTAAACTATGGACTCTGGGTGATAATGATGTATCAGTGCAGGTTCATTACTTGTACCAAATGAACCACTCTGGTGGGGGGATGTGGATAACGGGAGAGGCCATGCATGTGTGGAGGTACAGGGTACATGGAAATCTTGGTACCTTCAGCTCAATTTTCTTGTGAACCTATAACTGCTCTATAAAATAAAATCTTTTAAAAAAATAAAAAGAGCTGGTATGTGCAAATGAGAGTGAACCATAACTATGACTTCATACTTGTGTTGACAGACATCCAGCAATTGATAATGTATTTTGCCTACAAAAATAATCTCTGGGAAACTTAATTGAATCATATATTTCTTTACAAACATCTAAAATAGAGCAGGCTATAAGTCACTGAATTCTGCTGTTCAGAAGCTTGATGTCAAAGACATAACAAAGTAACAGTGGAATACTCAAGCACATTTTTTCTTCAACTGGTTTAATCTGCCAGCAGGTTAAAAATGCTTGTCTCCCCATATAAATGTTGCTTGACACATCAATATACTGTCAAGATATCATTAAATACATAATGCTATCTTATCTGTCTGCAGAAAAGCTTTGGCACCACAAATGTTAGTATAAGCTTCATGATGTAGTGCCAAATATAACAATGAACAGTGAAAGTTATTCCAAGCTTTTTAAGATGATTGTGATATCTTCATATTTATACTTTGCCAATACAGATTGCTAGGAATTGCTGATAAACATACATACATTATGAAACATTAGGAAAAGATTTTTGATAGACTTTTAAAGTGTATCACTTTTTCATAAGTTTCTACTATAACAAGTTGTAATGATTAAAAGTTTCTCATGTTTTGCAAAGTTCTTTTTCATCTAACCATAGTCCTTTCTATCTTTGTCCATGTTTTATTCCCTATCTCTACTAGAAAACCTGTCAAAATATTCTCTGAAAGATATTTTTATAGAATTACTCCTAATAATGAGTTGATTTTTTTTTTGCTTCCTTAATATTAATTTACAACTGAAAGACTACCAGTAGTCTTCCAGCGCCTGCATGCAAATATGTAAACTACTGAGTTTTTCTCAACTTGCCCCATTGATCCCTCATTCCAGAACACGGTCTGCCTGAGGTCTCCATCAGTTCCAGCTGGATCAGCCTCTGCTTCCTCACCTCCATTCTTTTCTTCACTGTCCCATAGGGACTGATTATAATCTAATACTTTGACCTTCTCTTTCCACTGTCTCATTTCACAAATTCTACACTCATTCACACTGAACTACTTTTTATGGATATGAACTACATTTCCATAATTCAGTACTTTACTCAAGTTATTTCCTATAATAGATGTACTTTTTATTCCTAGAAAATATTTTACCACTTGTCAAACTTGAGCTAAATTGATGCTATCAAGTTTACCTGAGATCTCCAATTCTCCATGGTTAAATTAATCTCTCTTTTCTTTGTATTCCAAGGACATTCTCTTCCATTTCATTCATCCTGTGTTATAGGTCATTATTTTCAATAAACGATTTTCTTTCTAAATCATGAACTACTTAGAATACAGGATATGGCTGACTCATATTTGAATGTACCAGAGTCTAGGGAAGTCTCTTGCAACTAATGATTGTTGCATAGAATAAAAATGCATTTTTATGTTATTAATATCATTTTTATATTATTGCTTTCCATTTAAGAGCCTTCTGAAAGTCATGTTTTGAAGATTTCAAAAGTTATCATTTTTGATAAATGTTTAAATATTTCTCTGTTAGATAATTAAAATATTAGTCCTTTTTTGCCAAATGTGAGAAATATGATAATCCAAGGAAAGGAACATTTATTCACTTATTTTGGTGTATTTTACACATTAATTGACTTTTCAAGGACTGTTCTGGGAAAGTTAAATATTAAAGACACATGAAATAATTCTTCATTCTTAATTATCCTAACTGTTTTTTATTTCAGGTTTAGGTAACTCTGTTCATTATACATACATATCTATGATTCAATGTCTCTTATGGACCAGACAATATGTTAGCAATTTGAAATATCATATCTAAAAAACTGAAATCATGGCCCTTAGTGAATTGAGAATCTAGTGGGGACACAAGAAAATCTTCAATTTCAATGGAAAAATGGAAAATGCTACATACTATGCAAACACAATTCAACATTTATGGAGTACTTAATATGTATCAGAATCTGTGTTGAGTGAATTGTATGCACCATTAAAAAAATTACCATGATGAGGTGTCTATTACTAACCCACACCTTATTGATGGAAAAATGAGCCTTAGATAGTTTTAAGACTTGCTGAAGGCCATACATGATACATCTGGAACCTGCAGTCTAAGTGTATAGACACAGGGTGCTATGACAGCAGAGCAGAGGTACAGAGAGCAAACTGGTGATGGAGAGGAGGTTCTGGAGTTTTGAAAAGGAGGAAACACTGTGGAAGCAAAGAAGAAATGACATAGAAGAAAAATGAGGTAGAAAAATTCTAAATGTGCTTTAGAATTGAAGGGAAAAGATAATTCTGCAAGGAATACGTGGTCAACAAAATAAAATGTAAAGTTAATTAAGTAAAAGTATATAATTAGAAAACTCTGGAACAGTGGTTCTCAATAGCAAGATGTGTCAGAATTTCCTAAAAATAAAATGACAATACAAAATTAGAAGAGAAGCACCAAACACCCCAGAGTGACAACACAACTTGCCACAAAGCATGTTTTTCATGAGCAATCTTCTCCCCAACACCCACCTCTGTATAATCCTTAAAGCAGTGGTTTTCAACGGGGGCTGTTTTGCTTCCTGAAGGACCTTTGACAATGCCTGGAGACATTTTCAGTTAAAACAACTACGCATGGAAGTGGGGGTGATGGATGTTAGTGTTATATAGACAATGGAGCTCAGGGGGTCTGTGGAACATCCTAAAATTTTCAGAACAGCCCTTCACAACAAGTTCTACACTAAATATGATTAATATTTAGGGAAGGAATGAAAAATATTACACTCACTAAAAAAACAAAACAGGGTGCTATAAAATGTGGTAGTTTAAGCATATAATGCCAATGTTTAAACTGCACAAATAAATGGATTGAAAAATAGAACAGACACAGGGTGAAAATTAAAGTTGTTCACTGGAAGAGTGAAGTTAAAGTTTTCCCCAAAACACAGGACAAAAGGGAAAAAAAGAGGAAATATATGAATGAAATATTAAGTGACACTAATGACATATCCAGGAATCTCAATATCTTTCCAATAGGCCTTCAAAAAGGAGAGAAGAGAAATAACAGAGGCTATTTATTAAATAAATAAATTGTTAAACAGTTTAATGATATAGATCACTGTCCATTTTATTTTAATTTCTTCAGTTCCATATTTAGTATTTTGCCATAATAATTGTTATTTGGCATACTATCCTCATCAATCTGTGGATATAGTCTGTGAAGAGATTGCCAGTTATTCCTAAATATGCATTCATTCTCTCTCTCCTCTTTAACAATAAAATCCAGATGTTAGCTGGTCATATATTTATAAAACGTAAAGACTATATTTCCTAGAATCACTTGCTGTAGCACTATCTCCTGAACAATGGAAACCAACAGACCTTGGCAGATCTTTACTTAAAATGAATAAGAGTGCTTTTCACTACCACTTTTTCCTTCTTCTTACTACCTGGAAAATGAATATGGCGGTGAACCATTCTGGAGCCTGGCAAGAATTCAATGTGAACATATAATGTTTTGTAGTTAACCTTTATCCAATCTATCAATTGTCTGTCTGTCTATCTATCTATGCATCTCGCTATGTAGATAGATAAACAGAGGACAGCCTATGGTGACATATAAAGCAAAATATTTGTAACCAACCAAATTTAATACATCTGATAAGGATAAAAAGGAAAAGACCTATTTCTAGTAGCGATATTTGAAAAGATGTTTTCAGTTAGAGAAAAAGAATGTATCATTTGGTACAAAGTTACAACTCAAAATACGAGATCCAATGGTTAAATATTTTATTCATAGATTTATCTAAATTAGCATATTAAATATAGGTTTGGGGAAAATGATTTTGTTCACAACATACACCAAGTCAAATAAGACACTAATGAGTATGCTTCTAAGTTTTAATCCTGGATCTCTAGCTTTATGATGCTCTGTTAATTCCAAGATAATCAGGCCAACCTCAGATGGAGACAAAGAATCATATGGCAGGACATTAGATGTGACCAGCAGGTCACCCCAAAGAGACTTCAGATGCCCTATTTCCCCTTCCCATAATATCTGTATCATATTTTTTTTCTGGACGAATCTATAGACATTATCATCTAGGCATATAATATAATGCAGTTTGGCACTTTGCAGCTTTTCACAAGATCCCTTGAGAAATTACACACATTTCTGAAAGGGAATGCAACGATTTATTTCAAGACTCTGTAACAGAGTAAGCGCAGCTATGCTTGCTCCTTGTAGACAAGTGCAACATCTCTGAAGAATTAAATCCCACAATGGTTTTCAGTGCATTAAAAAGCACACCAGATTTTAAAGTTGTCTTCCAAATTCCAGCATGGAATTGCTTTGGAGACAAAACCAAACCATAATGATGATAATTTTTTACCTTAGTAAACTGCCCTCCTGAATTTGATCTAAAAGGGGTCAAATTCAATATGGTGAACAATATTAGGATCAACTTTCAATATTTGTATTTTCAACATAGCGTACGTAAATGTACACTTGATTTTAATCTAGTATTTTCTCCAACACATTTAGTATTCAGTTTGAAACAAATGCGCGATTTTACAATATAAAGAGCTATATAATTAATTATAGGTAATGTAAATAAATAAGAATTATATATCTGCTGAATTAGAATTATCTGTAAGTAATTATAAATACCTATTTAATTACATACATATATAAATATAGACCGATGATTTTGGCCCACTCGGAATTATTTTATAATATTTTGAATATACTTCAGTAATAAATGTATACTTCAATGGAAATAATAACATATAAATTGATTTATTTTATTATAATTGATACTACCAGGAAAGGCATAGGAGATTGTAAAATTATTTATGAAGCAAAGTGATAAGATCATGAATGATTATGTATAACATTTTAAAGGGTTCAAATTTTATATGGAGAGGACCAGGTATGTTCTTAAAGATTTTAAGTAGAGTTGTAGTTTAGGGTTTAGAAAAATCATTCTCTCTACTGTTCAGAAGCACGAAAGGATGACAGGAAGACCAATTAGCCACTTCTTCAATAATAATCTACTCAAGAATTGTGGCGGATCTGCACTAAGTTACTGGCGCTGTGTACGTAGATAGTATTCACTCATATTCAATAGTCAGAATGATTAAGAAATGTTGCAAGTCAAATCAATGCTCAGTCATGAAAATTATTCTTAGCTTCAAGAATACTGCTGCCACTGGGCAAATCCCTTTTAGCAAGAAGAAACTTCCTATGCGGCTTTCTGTTTAGATACAACAAAGTGCTTTGGAATTTTACATTGTCATTTCTTGTAATTCAACCTAGAAATATAAAATTTCACATGGTACTGTAAAAAAAGACAAGATTCACATATATTTTCCCGTTATGTCTTTTGTGTGAAAAGTTTAAACCCAGATTGCAGTGATTTTCTCTACAGATTTTATACCAAAAATATGACAGCGCTATAGACCAGCATATTGCCTGGATAATTGCTGTGGTGCCCATCTGATCTCCTTGCTTCGCCTTTTGTCTACTTTGTGTTTTCAACAGGACACCCAAGGAGATCCTTTTAAAAACGACATGGGATCACGTTACCTTTTGATCAAAATCTTCCAACGACTTCCTGTTTCATTCCGAATTAAATTCTTTACCATAGCATACAAGTCCCTGACCACGTCAGGCTCTATTACCCTCTTTTTGCCCTCTTCACACTCTTGTAGCCACAAGGGGCCTCCAAACTCTTCCTCAAATCCATTAGATGTGCTTCAGCTTCAGAGTCCTAGGCGTCCTATTGTCTGACTGGGAGCCTCTCCTGACTTTTCATCTGCACCTCACCTTCAAGTTCTTCCAATGATGACTCTCTCAGACAGGACTTGCCTGACACCACCGTTGACAGAACAGTGCTCATCCCACAAGGATACCATGTTCTCTTTCTCTTCCTACTTTATTATCCTTTTTTCTCCATATACTTATCCAACTTGACATTATACATGCAGAATTTCTTTATTTATTGTCTGCTGTCTTCTGTAAGTTTTGAAGCAGTGAGTAAAGGGTTCTGTTTTTGGCCACAGTTTTATATTCAAGTACTAGAACAGTACCTGGCACACAAGAGTCATTCACTAGAAGCGGGGAATGTCGCGAGAGACAGAGAGACTTGCCTATAGCAAGTTGAGGGTTTTCCCAATGGATGGGCTCTTGCTTTTTTCTTTTTCTGGGAACACCTACAGATGGCGAAGGCTGTGAGAAGTTGTGGGGGAAGGAGTCTATTTTCACTTAAGTCTTAAGTCACAAGCGACCCTCTATGTCAAAATGCAATTAAAACCCCTAGTTGTTCCAGAAGAGAAAAGACCACCAAGGCAGAAAACACAAGTAAAATAATTGTGTGTGTGTGTGTGTGTGTGTGTGTGTGTGTGTGTGTTTTGTAGAAAGAGCACTGGGAAACCAAAGAAACAAGACATGGCTGTTCCCAGAATTTCCAAAAGTCCCAGCAGCGACATTTGAAGATTTAAAGGTTGTAAACTTAGAAATGGAAAGTTAAAACACACAGGCATCATTGAAAAGAGAGAATGATGTTGATCAAGAACAATGTAAGATCCCAGAAGAACAGTAGCAGATCCCAGGGCATCCCTGGAAGGAGTAAATAAGTAAGGTTGCACAGGAGCGTAAATTCTGCTCTTGGAGGTCTCGATCACATCTCATATTCTACAAAAATGTGTTTTCTTTGGCCCACAGAGTATCTTAGGGAATTATGGTAGGCAGAATTCTGAAATAGCATGCTTCCTCCCCAAATTTTCCACATCATCCCCAAGACTGAAACATGATGGACATTGCAACCATGATTACACATTACCTTAAGTGGCAAAATAGATTTCTCTGATGTGAGGAGTTTTTTCAGAAGTCATTAAGGTTACTAATCAACTAACTTTTAGTTAATCAGTAGGGAGATTATCTGGGTGAGTACAATCTAATCACATGAACTCTCTGGAAGGAACGTTAAACATTCTAATTTTCTCTGGCTGGAAGCATCAGGAGAAGTCAGGGAGATTGCAAGTGTGTGAACGATTTGACCTGCTGTCGTTCACTTACAGACGGAGGGGGTCTTATCATGAGGGGCGCAGACAGCCTCTACATGCTGTGTACAGTCTGGAGCTGAGAGCCAGCAAGGAAGCAGAAACTGCATACTATAACCACAAGGAAAGGAATTCTACCAAAAACCTAACCACACTTTGAAGCAGAGCCTTCTTCAGAACCTCCAGATAAGAGCCAGTCTGATCAGCGCCTTGATTTCAGCCTTATGAGATCATAGGCAGAGCATGATCTGATGAACTATCTCATTTCCGACCTCCAGAACTGAGAACTAATGAACGCGTATTGTTTAACACACTAGGTTGTGTGGTGATTTCTTATACAGCAATAGAAAACTAAGGCAATAAGTTTACTTAATTTTGAAATAGGAAGGTTGATACCTGTAATAGAATCAAAAAATCTGGAAAATCTGGACTTTTTTCTGCATGACACAATAAGCAGCTCACCGTACATGAAACACGATCCCTGAAATTGTCACAGTTCTAGTCTGGACACTTCATTCATTTAGGTTAAACAGGTAAATATTGGGGTTCTGAGCCCCTCTCTAAACTGTATTGACCAGAGACGCATACCTTTTTCATGATATATATTTTAAAAATTCATTGTAGTACTCTGTTATATAGCCTTTTAGTAGATGTATATGTGTATGCTTATTAATAAATATTTAAATCTATGTGGTCCTTAAAGTTCTATTTCCAGAGTATGAACTAATGGTTTTTGTCATACACTTTAGTAATCTTCAAAAAAGACTCAAGTTCTGTTCTACTTAAACTGATTGATCCCCTCTTTCATTATAAGTGAAAAAGTGTCTGCCTTTGCTTAGGGTCTGCAAAACTGGCTAAACGATACTTCTTACAAGAGCATTTTCTATGTTAAGTATTCAAACACTAGTAAGTTTGGAAGATAACATTACCTATATGAAGAAAGGCTTAAACTTTATAACAATCCAATTTGAATTTTTAAAGATCGATATTCTAGCTCAATATTTTGTAATGCTGTACATATTTATAGGGAAGTATAAACGATTAACTTCAAATCAATGAATCTCATGCCACAAGTTTACAGGGAAAGTGGAGATTCACATGCAAGAGACCAACGCAGGCTGCAAATCTTAAATTAAATGGTGTACTTCGGTCAGTAGTAATGAGTTTCTAGTAAGTAGGAAAGAGTTGTCAAAGTTGTTCAGATTACATGGTAAGAAGGGTGCCGGGAATATTTTAAATTGGGGGAGGGGTGCTTTAACCTACATAAAGTGTTCAATGCTGAGCTACTCATCTTGGTAAGGAGAAAAATATCCATGAATTTTAAACAGGCTTGACCATACCATCTTCAGGGCAAAATGCTTGTCAATGTGTGATCTGAAAATAGTACAATCAAGCATATTGAAAATTCAGCAATTTTTCTCATAGGAATGAATGTCTTCCTGACAAGTGAACACTGGGTTTTATTCTGGGGATTTGTTTTGATAGAAAACTTTATTTATCCCCAATACATCTTATAATCTATGAAAATGAAGCAGAACTTCAAACAAGGTTAATTTTCTATGCAAAGTACACCAACAGCCTCATTGGTCTTTATGATTTCTCTCTTTGAACAGAAACATGATCCTTTATCAGTCAGACTGTTTTGAGACTCCTATGTGCCTAATTCTTTAGTTAGCACAAAGCTTATGTCAACACAGGATACCATGACAGGAGAGCAAAACACTCCTGAGTGCCATACGAGTATTTATGCATAAGAAAATATATCCTTTTTTCCCTTTCATTTTTATTTTATTACACAGTAGTCAAATATTTAATACACAAAGTAAGAGTGCTTTATGAAATCAAAGAAAACTTAAATACCTTTAGTGTTTAGGTATTAACTAATAACAAGTATATATATATATATATATATATAGAGAGAGAGAGAGAGAGAGAGAGAGAGAGAGAGAGAGAGTTTCACCTCAGGTATAGAGGAGAATTGGTATTAAAATGGTAAAATGGTATTAAAATCCTCACAATTTGTGTATTGAAATGACAGTACCAAAATAGCATACTTTGATGGCAAGTGATTAGAAGTGATCATGTTAGTTCAAGTGGTAAGTATCAACCTGTGACACATGGACTAAATATTCCATGAAGTAAAAATAAGCACAAATAACAACTGAAAAGAAGTAAGAGAGAAAAACCAAAAATGGTTGTTCTAAAGAAATGATTTCCAGTCTGGATCTGACGTGACAAAGAGAACAATTTCACCTTCAGTGGCTACATGATGTCATTCCTTGCTCAAATACTCCACTAGTGAAAGAATCTCATTCAGCATCAAAACCAAAGCCCTACAGTGTTCGCAGGCACCACCTCCTGCACCTCTGACTTAATCTGCTACCTCTTCCCACTTGCTCATTCCAATGGAGCCCATGACCTCCCTGCAGTTCCACCAAACCCAGCACTCCCTCACAAGGGGTCCTTTGAACTATAGCTCCCTGGCTGCAATGCTCTCCTCCCAGAGGAGCAGGGCTGACTAATTCATTGTCATCAGGGATGGACTCAAATATCACCTCCCGGGGAGAAATTTCCTTTGCACCCCTTTTAAAAGAGCAATCCACCTGACCTCACCCACCGCCATCTCAGCATTACTCTTACCTACTTTCTTTTCCTCTGTGGCATTTATCCACATCTGCTTGTTGAATAAAAGTCACCCACTAAATATTTATGGAGTAAATCACTAACCCAATGAATGAATATATATCACTCTCTTTGAAACAAGTTTGTCACTCTAAGATGCATAGAAATGTCACCATCAAAAAACAAATTTAGAGCAAGATGTAATACATGACCATGGTTGCTGTGAAAATTAAAGATTTAAATCAGTCTTTACACCAGAATGCATTAAACTCAAATACTCAAATGCATGTAAACGTTCCTTTACGCACAGAGTGTCAGGAAGGGGTAATAGGCTTAGACTGTCAAAAGTCAGAACACTTTCTTACTCATAGTTGACCAAGAAAATACTTCAGATCTGAAGGAAGGAGCAAAGCAGTAACTTACGGCTCTTGGTAGGTGTCCTTCCAACTGGTGTCATGTGTCTTATACAGTCATGCAGAACCTCTCCCAAGTCTCCTTGCCTTTTCCCTTTCCAATCAGCTTCATTCGGTGTCTCGGTTTAATTACTCTAAATTTACCTATTTTCCAGTATATGTTGTTTCTCCGCTTACATCTCAGGTCCGTATACTAGCAAGTCTGTTTTGGATTCTCACATTATTCAATCTGGGAAAATCACAAGAAAAACAGTATTTTATCCTGATAATGTTCATTTCTCCCAACTAAATTATTCCTTCTCTGTCATCAGTTTTAACTGGGCTTTATTAACTCTTATCTACTTGAAGTATTATTGACAATGCTAAGAATGCTTAACTTTTTGATACCTGTTCATGAAATACTTCCATAGCAACAAAGCCTCAAAATCTCTCCCTTGTCAGAATGGACATGAGAATTGGGTTTCAAAATCTGAAATTTTACCCATAGACCCATGTCCTCTGTGGAATCTTTCTGATATATCGTAAGGTTTGCCTATCATAGTCAACAAAATGCTCCGTTACCATCAAACGTATTAATAGATTTCGACTCTTGGTTCCTGTACAACAAAAATAACACATACTTTATTAGGGGAAAAAGATGCTTCTAAAAAGTTCTCTTAATTGACAGTCTTCTGCATCCTGAATGTTATCAGATGAGAACAGCACGTATTTCTGCCATTGTTATGCGTCTATAATCAATGTCAAAACGTGCTTTAGTTTCTTGTCTGTAACAAATTACCACAGACTGGGTGGCTTAAAAACAAAAGAAACACATGATCTCACATTCCTGGATGAAGAGGTCCAAAATCAGTATCAATGGGCCCAAATCAAGGTGGCGGCCGGACTGTGCTCAATCTGGAGGGTCTAGGGGAGAAGCTGTTCTTGTCTCGGCCGCCTTCCGCTGGCAAGCCTTGCCTTGTGGCTGCATCACCCCAACCTCTGCCCCGTCTTCACATCATCTTCTCCTCTTTGGTTTGTCTGTATATCTATATCTATACTCTAGAACACTATCTCTTTTACATAATACTTAATGGATCGGGCTTCGTATCTGCTTTTCATGAAGTAGGATATTTCTCCACTTACAGAGTAGGGTAAACAATACAACTTTTGTTTCTCTACTATATTTTTCTTCTACCAGTAACATCTAAAACAATCTCTGGAGTCGAAACGTTTATTTATCTCCACAGAACATCCAGTTTAGAGTTTTGGTGATCCAAAGAGGCTTGGGTGCAGCCTAAACAGTTGATGCTAGACTGCTGTCCATGCTCTCCACTTTGAAGGAAGCGACCCGTTACCTGCAATGCCTTCTTTTACTAAATATGGTGTCAGGAGAGCTATACCTGTAGAATATAACTTTTGTATCTCTTTTGCTTAACCAAGATTTGTATTTCATAAACAAGGGATGGTCCAACGACATGGTAACCCCCTGCTGTCTTATAGTCTCCATCTTGTGGTTTATTGAATTATTAACTTCTATCTATCAGAGGGTTTGTCATACCTTTTAAAGATGTATTTATACTAGCTTACTTCAATTCCAAACCTGTGACCCTGATATTTTTAAGTGAATAATAGAATTAGATAGAGTTAGATTGACAAATGTTACAACACTTCTTCTATAGTAGGCTTCCTGATGTATTACTTTAGGAAGACCTGAAAAACACAAAGGACCTCAAGGATATTGTTCGTATTCTATTTCTTCCGCTGAGAGATGAGCAACTTAGTGTTTATTTCATTTGTGTTCTCTCCCTGTACACAGGCACTGTATACCATATTTCACATGTATAATACCGGTCAGAATTTAGTAAAATAAGGTGAATACACAGTTTAAAAAGGTGCATTCACTAGGCGTATAGCCAAGGGAAAAAGCCCCAGTCTTGATAGGCCCTACTGTGTCACCTTTATCAGACATTCCTGAGGATACAGGACTCTGTGGGGCTTTTCAACACTGTCAGCTCTGACAGCCTGGACACTTCATAACAGTAGTTCTTGTCAGATTTTTCTCCATGGCTTCTTCATCTTTTCCTATGCCGATTCTTTGTTTAAACTGTTTCTTTTATGCCTATTCTCTCATTTCTTTAAAAAAATTCATGAAAATCAAGCTAGAGGAAAAGAGTAAACCACCATTATTAGAAATGTGTGAAAAACTTTTATGGACGTCTCAGGTAAGGCAGAGGAAAAGCTTTTTTTTTCTTCTGCTTAATAAAGTCTCAATAATACACATTTCTGTTCATGTTAGGGGTAAGATATTTATGGGTAGACAAAATATTGCTAAGTTCTAAATGTTCATTTTTTGATTTGTTAATCTTTCTAAACAAATATATGGAAAAACTTTGGAAAGTTTATAAAAATTATGAAAGGTTGAATTTAGTTTAAAAACTATCAAAGATTTTAAATGATATCTTTTTCATAGTGTATAGTGATGCTTATTCAGAATTTTATTCTTTATAACATTTTGAGGTTAAAAGCACACAGGGTGAATACTATTGAAGAAATAATGCCTCTGTTTGTAGAGAGAGGCAAACTCTTTTGAGAAGGATGTATCAATAGCAGAAAGAGGGTGGAGAAAATTTTATCAAAAATGTTCCCTTCCGAGGGAGAGAAGGAACTCAGATATGACATAGCATTTTAAATAATTTAAAATTAATTTGATATTAAAGCCAATTAAAAAAACCCTTGCTTCTCTTTTGGCTTTTTGCTATATCTTCTAATCTTAATCTTTATAGGTTTTTATTTACTTTTTCATCTGCCCTAAAATAAATGGTATATGAATAGGGTAATTTTTATGTTGTTGGAGGCTGTATCAGATTGAGATTTAGCAAAGTTTTGACAAATTCTAATTCACAGATTATGTTTGGGTGATCAATTACATAATTGAGGGATTATGGGATATAGACCAGCCTTTCTGGGTTAGATCCTACTACCTCTTACCTGCCATCTTACTAAGGGTGAGGAAATAGAAAATGTGGAAATTGTCCCTCATTTTCTTCATCTGTTAAATAATGATGATAATAATAATAATCTGTAACTGGAACAGTTATTGTCAGAAGTCAGTGACATAATATATTTCTTTATTACCTTTATAGAAATTCCTCATGAACATGTTATAAAAATTGTTAAGGATTAGAATTTACATAGGATTGAATAGCAATTTCCTGATATGTTGATCATTAATTTTTATTCGTGGAACACAATATAATCAGTAATTTGTATTATTGCAACACGTGCATTCTTGAGAGTTAATACCACCTACAAAGAAGAAAAAGTTTGGTCTCCATGTGTAAAAAATCTCTTTATGTAGGAAGCACAAATATACATATGATACGTAAACAGATGCACAGTGTACTCTTGGCATTAAAATTTGATGAGATTATATTAATAAAAAATGCCTTGAGTCATCCTGTGGGAAGAGTGATAATGAAAAAAAGTTGAGAACCACTAGCGTAACACAAGGCAAAGTAAAGAAATAGTAAGCTTTTAGAACTGGACATATAAAAGGCAAAATTTCTATTTTTATCAATTATTCAACACAAACAATTCACTAGTGAATAAAATGAATCTCCAGAGTTCTGCACACACTGCAAACAGAAGTGGACTGACTATTTTTTCCATCTGTTCAATAATGTACATATGGTGAACAGCCTTGGAATAGAGAGTGTCTGCCTTCCAAGCAAAGGACCAATATACTTGCTTCAAGTCCTTCCCTGTACTGCAACCTACTATAGGTGCATGTGTCACCTGGTGGTTTTGGTTTCATTCCATGAATATTGGGGCACAGAAACCTGGTGTCATTTAAGAAATGATTGATTCTATAGCTACTGCTCTTGCTGTGAATAATAAAACCCTTTTATCTTTGACACAGATGTCTCATGTCTTCTGCTAGCATCCATGATTCTGGGACTGACAAACTCATTAGCTTATATGTAGAGTAAAATCTCAGACCTTTTAGTTCTTATCAACTGTAAGACTTTAATTGTAGAAACGTGCTTTCAAATTGCTTAGAGTGTGAAAAATTGAGTAGATTTTCTTTCTTACGTGTAAGCAATTTACTTTGTCAATATAGGTCTTAGTATGATGTTGTTTTCCACTGTTTCAGGTACAAGGGGAATTGATAGTTTGAACATTGCCTGTTTGTATCACAGACCAATATTTCCAATATTTTAATTTCCTCATATTTAAAAGAATTTTTTGAACTAGTCTGTTAGTTCTATGTGGGTTATTTGTGCCATTAACATTGCTTAAAATTATTGTAAAGAATTGTTTTATTGTTTATTGTTTTACTATACATTATCCAGATATAACATCACGCTTTTAAATATATCGATGGTTTTTCCAACTCATTGTGTATTTCATCACATAGATGATTATTCTAGCAAGCTAAAATAATGATTTGAATAGTCTAATAATAATTTCTCTTATATATGATTCAAATTGTTCACCAGGATTGGAAATATTTTTCCCTCTCCTCCACCCTAGGGAGAATTATATTTCAAGTTTACTGTCCCATCAGCTTTCTCTAGCTGCCTAATTGATAATCACCAAACTTAGATTTCTTCTGTCAAGAAAAATTTTGGTTTATTGCTATAGGATTTTCTGCTGCAATGATCCCACTTGTCTACACTTGTGTCATATTCTGTAATAGTTATTCCCATGACAGGGTTCATAGGGGCTTTTCTATTAGGTTGAATTCAGAAGTCAAGTTTCCCCTAAGGATTACTGAATGCCAAGCTGACAAAATACCAGAGATTTTCTCTTTTTTTTTGTCATAGTCTTCTTTTTACTCTGCTTCTGTTTGCCTTTTTTTAAAAAACTCAGCAGGAAAATAAAATGTGATTTGAAATTGATATACAACTTCTAGCTGCGCAAGTGATTTTTGTTTGTTTGTTTAACTAATGGGACTTGTTAGATTAAATAGGAGAATCCCAAAGAGACAATGTATAGAAGAGGTAATAATAGGTGAATATCACATTTCCATTTGTTACTCTTTTTCCATTTTGTTATTCTGGTATAAAACCTAACATTAAAATCCATCCTTTCAAATAAGCATATAGTTACCACTGAAAATTAATCATTGCACTTATTGATATCTGTCTATAGAACATTGCGAGGGCATGATTTTCAATGTGAGAAAGATTTGCATTCAACTAACCTCATATATGATATAAATCCTGCGTTTTCTCAGAAGAATGCCATTGATATTTCATCATGGTCAGGACTGCATTTTTCCACTTCAATTTCTTGGTACGATCTCACCTTGCATTTCTTTTTGCCTTCTTTACCATGGGATTTTATGTTCCTGCCGGTCCCTTACCTGTTCCACTTTTCTCTCACAACTTCTGCTTGGGAGACATGGGGTGGTAGGTATGGGTAGGTGGAGTATTTTATAGCATAACTCTTAGTTGTCTAGCAACAATGGGTGCATGTAAAGTGAGGAGGGATGCTTTAAGCAAAAGCTCCTTGTGTGCTTAATTGTGGGAATTTCTTAATACAATCACCACAGGGAATATCTTCAAGTGGATACCTGGAAAATGTTGTTTATGGAGAGTGATGCATAACCCCTCCGATTTTTCTCAAAAAAAAAAAAATGGTAAAGGAAGTGAGATCCAGAGTAGAAAGTGAGACCTTTATTCTCTGTGACTCAGTGGTAAGAGGGATGAATGCATATTTTGGTGTCTCTCTTTCCACAGTGGAAGCTGGGCTCACTGTTTGAAAAATAATAATAGCATTGCAGTTTGTACCTAATCCTATAGTGACTGATTCAGGAATTTTGCAGAGAAGATTAGACTGGGTGAAAGAATGAGGAATTTTCACTGAAAATTGATCACAAATGTTTTAGAGAAGAAAGGCAGGCAGACTTTTCAGATTCAAGATTAGTGATTTTCAGACATTTTTTAACTTGTATTAACAGTAAGAAAAAGATTTTACACCATGGCCTAGAATACAGACATACACATAAAAATATCAAAGGATACAAATTAAAAATGAAAACTAAATCTGTGTCCCATTCTTGAAATTTCTTTTCTATTCACTTCAAATTTATATAGTGACCAACTAAAATGGTCTCACATACTGTGGATGGTAAATATATAATTAGAAAAACCTGCTTTATGAGGAGTGGGAGTGGAGATAAGATACCAGAAGAGAGTGCTATTTCAAAGATATTGTAGGAATAACTTTTTATTTGTTTAATGTGTAATAATGTTTATAAATTTTTAATGTCCTTATTCATACACAAATTAGAATATTTTAAAAACTATTATACTTTAAAATATATTGTAATATATATTTTAGTATATCAAAATCAATCTATTTGCTATTGACATGCTATAGGTCATCTTGAATTTCTTACAGTTAAGTTGCAATAATCATGTTTTATTTTATTCATTTAAATGGTTACATCCAGTATAAAATCATTATTTTGTAAAAAGAATATTTTAGTTCATATCAAGGGATAATTTATATATATTTTAACAAACTTATATTTTAGAAAATTTTCCTCATGACTGAGATACAATTAGAAATAAAAACCCAACATCTTTACTTATGAAGAATTATATTATCTTTGTACAATGAATGATTAACTTTAGTTACTTCTGCCTTTATTTGATTTTTCTGTGTTGTTCTCCAAGAATACCAATTTAGATTTAATGTACATTGTCACTTTAAAACAAACAAAAAAATCTCCTACCTATTCCCAGGATTTTATCCCCAGATGAAACTTCTATTTTTTGATAAATATTTTCAAAAAGTGACAATCTGAATGAAACACTAAACATTTTCTAATCCCTCTCACAAAACCAAGTCATAGAATAATGCATGACTTGATTAAACATTATCCTTGGTAGAACATCATAAAAAGAAATCACTAAAAGTTTATGGAGGGCAAAAAGAGAAATGAGAAATAAGAGTGAAGTAAGTAAATAGTCAAGTTAGAGATAAAAGCCAAATTGTTCACTTATACTTAATAGACTTTGTCAGAGGAAGGCCCACTTCTGTTTACTGATAGTGTCTAACATAATGCCTTGAATAAATAGCTACTTAATAAATACAGTTAAATTGTGAGATAAATAATGCCTAATTATTATTTTCAAAATCTCATCTTGCCCATTTATCAAATTTCTATCTGGAATAAGCAACTAATTTGGGAAAACAATTTATGTCCTGAGCTGTTGCAATACTAGAAAGACTTACAAGTAGTGAAGAGAAGATCAGGAAAGGGTGGAAAGGATGGAAAGGAAAGAAAATCTAAAAACCAAACACTTTTACAACATACAGCATGAATGAAATTTTTTTTTCAAAATTTGGACTTTATTGCATTTCCTTATATTACAGTCTACTTTTACATTAAGATTATTTGCGACTTTCTCCTGTTTTATCATCTTAGAATTTATCCTCTTTTAGGAGCATTTTGAACTTGTTCAGAATGTTTTCCTCCCAACTGCCCATTAGATGGTACCACTACGTCAGATTTAATACCGGCTAGCAGTAGCTGTGAGCCTTGCCCCTCAGTTTTCTCATTTGCACATAGGCTTTTTGTGAGATATAAGTTAGCAAATGTAGGTGACTTAGCGCTCTGTGAGGATTGTCATAAAGGAAGCACCCTGTAAATGCTAGTCACTTTTATAAAACATAATTAAGGTAGTTTTTTAAAGATCATGGGACAAGCCCTGGGGCTCTAGTCTTAGCAGTACACTCCCTAGTCCTGTGACTTTCACCAAGGTATTTAAACTTTTTGTTTCTTGGTTTCATTAGCAGTAAAATAGGACTAAAAGAACATGCCCTGCCCACCTCACATTCATCTGATGAAAATTCAAGTAAACTTTTTGTGATACTGTTAATTTTACCATATCAGCATAGAATGTAGAAAAACACAAAACCGCTTTCTGAAGTCCCATGGAGCAAAGATAAAGTGCAATTCTTTAAAGACAAGATTGGAAGCACACACTGGAAGGCAAAGTAGTTAACCTCGTTTATTAACAGATTCTGTTCAATTGCATCTTCTTGATGATTGATGTCAGTTTTCCCATCATTTCCTTGCCTTCTTCTGTATCATAATTCATTGACTGAGTGGAATTAAATCTCTCTGCCTCATGGAATTTTGAATAGAAATTTTATTCAGTGTTAGTAATGCTTTCATTCTTGTATGCAATCCATATTTCAAAGAAAGATAATTGACAGATTCTTTGTTGTATTCAACAATGTCATATTTCAGTGTAAAGGAATTGAAGTCCCATGTCATGTATGAGCTTTCTTGTAATTTTTCATATTCTTTTTATTTTAACGTGGAAACAGCATTCTATTCAAAGATGAAAATCATTACCTATTAACTCTGTGTTGGATACGTGTTCTTATTTACATATTTTAATATTTTATGAATAAAGAACATCAGTAAGTTTATGAAATCTTCTTTTCCTTAGGCTGATTTTGTTAAACATATATAAGTACCTATGGCAATATTCTTGAGATATTAGCAAACTTGTGGAAATCTCAATTAAGATAAGTTTTTACTGAATATCAATAGAACTCTCAATGAAAAGAGAAAATAAGATAATTTTATTATCACCAAAGCTATTGTTTAATTATATTTATCCATTTAAAAGTATTACTTTTTATAGAAGTTTTAGGTTCACAGCAAATTTTAGAGGAAGGTACGGGTATTCCCCACATACACGCTGTCCCAACACATGCATAGCTTCTCCCATTATCCATGACCCGAATGGCATATTTATTACAATTGATGAACCTACATTGACACGTCGTAACTACTCAAAGTTCACAGTTTACCTTAGGGTTCACTCTTGGGGTTGTACATTACTTATCAATTTTTAGAAGCCACAATGCTTTGAAAATTCATTTGAGCTTCTGTTGCTGTATTTTATATACTTCATAGTTCTAATTCTGACTTTTATAATTTGAGGATGAAGAAGCAGGCAATGCTTACAACAGTCCTCACTACTGTTAAATTCTGTTGTTCGTGACACAGACACATTGTAATTAATTTTAATTTCCATGGTAAGTTTTACTTGGTTTCAGGTTCAGCTGACAACTGGAAGCCTGCCAGAGAGACTGTATACAGTTGCAAGCCCTGAAACTGACTGAATATAAATTCTTAAAAGCTAAGAATAAAAGGTATACAATGGCCTCATCTCTCACCATTTCCGATTTCAAAAGTCACCTACAACATAATTGACTATGTTTACTGTGTTTAATGCCTCAAACTATAATCTTAGGAAGTCTCAGTGCTATAGATGTAAATGAGATTCCTTTTAAAAATATATTTAATATACTTATAAGGTTTAATACTGAATACATTTTTTGGTACTTTGAGTTAGTTTGTTAATTGTCAGTGGCCATGGTAGAAAAGATAAAATTAGTAAAATTATCTTAGCAGGGCAGGCAAGTGAGTGCTGATAATTTGAGTAGTAGGAATTTGGACAGGAGTGATACCAAAGTTGTCCAAAGGTAAGAACCACCTTCACCTTCACATGTAAAGGTATGCTATTTCATTTAATAATAATTAATTATCTTGTTAATAATAACAATAATAGGCTCATTATATGTTAATAAAAATTAATATATTTATGAAAATTAGCTATATTTTCCCAAATATTTTCAGTGAGCAGTGAGATATTGTTCCTTTTTACAAATACGTTTAATGTCTGACTTCTTAGGAAGCAGCCTCATCCTTACCTCTGGTTCTGCAATCAAACTATCATGATATTAGACATCATATACCATTTTTCTCAGGATACATTTCTGGAATATGGTGGAAGTTATGATAATATTGTTTTAACTTGAAAATGTTCCATAAAGTATAAAACACATTCAAACAGTATTTTGAAATTTTTAAAAAAATTATATAGTTTCTAGAAAGTCTACGTACATTCATGAGAGAAACTGCGTGAAAAACGCATACATGTATATCTTGCTATTACAATAGCTTTGATCTTGATGACCCCCTGAAAGGATCCCAAGGATAGCTAAAAGGCCACACAGACAATACTTTTATAACCAAAGTATAGTTATAATCATGTTTTAGAGTATATTTTCCAAATCACAAGTTTAAATGTTTTATCAATCACACAAATTGATCAAATTACATCTTAAAACTTTTGGAAACTCAAAATAAATGTTAATATTGAATTATGGGAGGAATCAAATTGAGTAGAACACAAAAAAGAATTGGTATGATTATGATGAGTATATTTATAAGTCACCTTCTATAGAAGCCCTCTACTTCTGTAGAAGTTGACATATTTTCTTCTCTGTCAAAAAATCCCATTTCTGAGGGGGTATGGGGATATATGTATACATAGAGCTGATTCACTTTGTTGTACAGCAGAAACTAACGCAACGTTGTAAACCAGTTATACTCCAATAAAGATATTTTAAAAATCCCATTTCTATAATACGCAGAATCTGACGAAAGAATAGATCACTTTATTGTGATATACTGACTTTAAAAAATATTATTGATGACTTCACAGCATTTTAAATTTTATTGTGTGTTATTTAAATAGGAAATATTTTATTACTCAGAAATGGCATGGCATGTATCACCTCTCAAATAGCATAGGCCTCCATGCTCGTGGTGGCAAAGGAGAGTGCAAGACACACTTTTGATGTGTATTAAAGTTATCATCTCTGTCTGCAAAGAAACTTCATTCCTACAAAAATCTTTCTTTATATACTAATGATCTGAGAAAAAATAAAGAAATTATTGGGAAATATACACAAGGGGAAGTTTTTATTTCCTACTGAGCTATCACTTCTTTTTTTGATATTCATAACAGATTAAGGCATGATTCATGAACAAGAGAAAATAATGCCCCTAATCAAAATTTGAGCCTTTCTCAGGAGTCAAATACTCCTTTGGAATTTACAAACATGAGATATTATAATATGAAACATGAAAAATGTATAACTCGAAGATATGATATATTCATACTCATTGTTTATTCAGAAAAATAACAAAATATTTTAAGCAATTCACTTTTTCATTTAGCATTTGAAATTAAATGCCAGAGACAGTTAACATGCCCAATGCCCTCAAATCCTTGTTTTTCATATAATATTAAATGTTGACTTTTTAATGCAGTGGCTCAGTGGGTGCAGGTGTGTATGTATGCGGGTAGGTTGGGAGCGAAGTGGAGGGAGCCCCACAGCTGATGGGTGTTTAGTCCATGGGTGTTTGGTAAGAGTGGACATATCCACATAGTGATCTTGGCTCCAAAAGTTTTTGCCGATCACATTTAGGATGCAGAAGTCTCTTTTGAATTTGCCAATAATCAAATTGATTACGTGCTAATAAAGGTCAAGTTGGTTTTGACCTTTTAGCTCCTGCTGCCTCTCCAGCAGTGTTTTAGAAATCCAGGCCAGAACCATGATACACAGATTAAAAAAAAAAAAAGATGTATTTTTAAAAGCATCTTTAGGTTTACCACAAAACTCAGTAAACTGAGCAGAATGGAGAAAGTTCCCATATAGTTCAATCTTCACCCACCCCTGATTCTTCTATTATTAACATCTTGCCTTAGTGTGGTGTATTTGTTATAACTGATGAGTCAATATTAACATAATATTATTAACTAAAGTTCATACATTGAGGTGCACTCGTGTTGTACATTCTATAAGTTTTTTAAAAAATGTATAATGACATGTGCCCACCATTACAGTATCATACAAGATAGTTTCATGCCCTAAATGTTCTCTGTGCCTCATCTAGCCATCCCTCCTTTCCTTCCTTGAACCCCTGGCAACCACTGATCTTTTTACTGGCTCCATAATTTTGCCTGTGTCATACAGTTGGAAAACATAGTATGCAGCTTTTTCAGATTATCTACTTTCACTTCATAATTTGCATTTTAGATTGCTTTATGTTCTTTCCTGGTTTAATAGCCCATGTTTTATCCCTGAATAATATTCCACTGTATGGATGTGCCACATCTGTTTATCCACTTACCTATTGAAAGACTTCTTGGCTGATTCCAAGTTTTGGCAATTATGAATAAAGCTGCTATAAATAGCACGCTGGATTTTATGTGAACATGTTATCAGTTCATTTGGGTAGACAGTAAGGAACATGACTGGCCTGCGATTTACCAAGTCTTCTAAACAGTTGCAATATTTTGATAGTGCATCTTATAAGAATTCTTACAGTTGGCCTGGGAAAATCAAGGGAGAAGATTATGCTGTGTAGCATATTTAGTATATATCCTTACATAGTTTGCTGTCCCATCCTTTTCTGGTATACCCAAACTTTGAGAATTATACATGCATAAAAATAACATCGATAATATACAATATTTTATTAAGATTTATCATATTAACTTCCTGCATGCTCAATTATTGTATAGCAGCCCAAAAGTTGAATTTTTCTGGTAAAGCAGGAATCTGGGAGTGTGTATTAAACTTTTCAGACTTTTTAGTATTGTCTTCATTTTCTGATTCTTACAAATCACTTTCAGACATATTCTGCCTTTGTTATCTTCAATTCTCACACTGGTCTTTTTTCTTCTCAATTCAGATGTCCTTCGGTTTAGAATAACAAAGTTCTGGATTGCCCAAGAAGCTCCTCTATTTACCCTTTTACCCAATATATTGTATGAATCTCATAAACCAACACAACTCTCTCAAACTGCTGTCAGATAAACTCTTCTGTCCCTTCTCTGATTCAATTAGAAACATGTTTGTTTAAGCTCTAATAGGCACCAGTGGTGACCCAAAGAGGGAAAGTACATTTCTCTCTCCATTAATACTGAAGTTCTTTCCATATGCTACAAGCAGTGCTTCCTGATCTCCCTCAAGGTTTTGTGTATTTTATTCATATCATGTCCCTAACACAGTGGGCCTCTAGTTGGTAGCTGGGAAAGGGGGTAGGCCTTGCAGTGTTTCTGGCATTTTAGGGGCAGGAGATGGCTATCCCCAATCCTCTGTGCAGTGATGCTGTGGGGTAGTGGAACAATTTGAACTTGCCACGCTCTGAAAGGCAACGTGTAAATATTTCCCCAAACCAAAGAAACGCGGAAAGGGTGGAGAAGTTCCAATTAGAAAGATTGAGATTAATGCTGGATATTGCTCTCAAAGTCTAGTTAACCGTTCCCTTGTACTACCCAAAGCAGACTTCAATTCAAAGACATTGGAACTGTGTGCTATGAATATACACTAAAGATTGCTCCTCTCACAAACTCAGGGCCTAATTTTTATGCCTACAGAATAATTATCAAGGCCCAGTTACAGGTTTTATAAAATTTTATCTTGCAATATAAACTTTTTCAATCAAAATCTTTTTTCAGTCAAAAAGATTTATTGCCCCGCATTTACCACTTATTTTGCTTTCCATTATGATCTCGAATTATCCTCTTTTTTCCCTAAAAATGTTCACGCTTTCTGTGGCATTTGTAAGGTATTTTCTCATAATCTCCACACGTTTTATTTTACAAATGCCTCACAATCTTTGTATATTTAAGAGTGTTTATTTATATTTATTGTCATAATATTTGGGGTTTCATTTCAATCATCTTGGATTGTTATTTCTTTGCACAAAACAAAAATAGTGCACAGGTTTTAAACCCTTTTGTTTACAGTCATCTTTTCCTTACAATTTTTTTTTTCCTTGAGTGACTAAATATCCCCCAAATCAATGGGAGACTCATTCGGTCTGGTTCAATAAAAGTGAATAATTGGATGCCTGCTTTTGTTTCAGTGTAGTCAGTGCAGCTTAGAATTGGGGACAGAAAAGTGGTCTAGTTCAATGTGTCTCTTTCATCCTTGGGACTTTCTCTTTCTGAACTTGTTCTGAGGATATAATTTGAGCTGCACAGTCCATGTGCTGAGTGAACATTTTACAATGGATTTCCCTTCTCTTCCTTTTTGGTATGGTTGTAAATATTTTAATAGAAACTTGGGAAGACGAAAGTCAGAAACATCAATTCTGGTAACCCCATAGTACAATGACCTGACCCACCCTTTCATTTTTATCTTCTACATTACACGCAACACATGCTAAAGATTTTTTTTTAATAAACAAATTTTAAAAGTTATTTTATCTTCCTAAAAATTATAAGTTTTTATGTTCTCACAAGAGCAAAGACCTACCTTACATTTCGATATCACTCTGTTATTGAAGATTTAATGAGATGTTTTCTCTTCATATATCAAAATCTTTCATGACATAAATCTGAGAGTGATGCTTCTAAGTCTCCATCCACTGATCAAAATATACTCATTTCAAATGAACAAAGATAACATAGAATGTAAGGGCTGAGTGGAAAGGAGGAAAAATGAACAAAATTAGAAACTGTAAGAGAGAGACAATTTTGAATTCTTCTAAAATGTTTATTTTTGTAATTTCAATCTCCAGTAAAATGATTTATGATTAACTGAATGATCTTAAAACATAGTGCTTCATAATCAATATTTGGTAACTTACTGTAGAAGCATAAGCACACTTTTTCCAAACATCTAAAGATACATTATATATAAGTACTTTGAAAATTCAGGCATGTTTTAAACATCTTAACTTGAGAAATAAAAACAATAATTTATATTCTTGCTTTTTATGATTATTACCATTATCTGAATCTGATAAAATTCTGTCTTCTGTCTGCTTTTTAAGATATAGCTTAGATAAAAGAAAACATACGAAGTGCAATTTTAGAAAATCACAAGTAGTGCAGTGCAATGGATAAGGACACATCTTCTACAGCCATAGTATCGGGGTTTATAGTTGACTTTTGTCACTTATTACCTGTGAGACTTTAGGTTACTTAATGCTGTGTTCCTCAATTTTCTCATCTACAGAATAATTAACAATACCTACCACATAGGCACAACCCTATCAGGATTAAATGTGTCAATCCATGTAAAGCCCTTAATACTACGTCTGGCAGAAAGTAAGAACTAGACACATTTTCCTTCTTATCAATGGACACACATTGTTTAAAAGGCCAACATGAAACTGCAGAAATTGTATTTTATATTTGTTCTACGTAATGTGGAATTGGTTTATGTCACATTGGTACAGCCAGCGCAAATTCAAATTCAGAGTGTGTAACCTATAGAATCAAAAGGAGGGGAAAAAAAAACCCTCTACACACATCCCATCCCAAAGTCTTGTTACCTGAGTTGCCACCCGTACAAGATAAAGTTGAATTTTATTGTATCTTTATATTTTATTTTATCTTTTGTCTAAAGGAAAAAAAGGGGTTTTATAATTTTGTAATGAGTTGAGTATGGGGAGGAGAAATGGGAGATGGATATATTAAAGGAAATCTGGATGTCTGAAATATCTGATTTCTAACGAGTCTCATTAGCTTATGTAGAGAAAGAAGGTGCCATCTGAAGTAGTATTTTGAAAAAGCACAGTTGTAAGAACATTATCTTGAAACAATTTTATTTTTGCCCTTGAGTACCTTTTAAAATTTAATCAATGGGTACAGGATTTCCCCTGCTGCTGGATGAAATCTTAGGAGCACCTCATGAATTTTCCTGTTAACCCCAAACAAAACAAAACAATAACAAACAAAATACTACAGGTACTTTGGAAACAATTATAATATTAAAATATTAAGAATTCTGATTTAAAATGGTCTCTCCCCTCCTTACCCCAAGCAGGCATGTTGTACAGAAGAAGCTTGCTGTCAGAGAAGGTTATATGGTGGGCTTTTCTCTTTTCCTTACTTAGTGTAGCTATTCTTGTTAACCTAGGATTCTGACCATTCCTGGCTTGGCACGTAAGAAGGAAGAGAGCCAGCTGAAGCAGCAAATATCTTACCTGGCTGTCATGACTGACCAGAGGCTGAGCTTTCATCAGTCCTCCCTGGATCTGGAGAATATTTCAATTTGTCTATCCTGGACACTTTCCTGCTTCACTAGCTATTACAATACTGTTAATATTTAACCTACCATATCCTTGATGAAGATGAATACATCTCTGTTTTGCTGGCCACTCATTACTTCCCCAGCTCCTTGGAATCCAGACATACCTCTGCTTCTGCTATCATTTGTTCGCACTTAAGAAGGTTCTCTTGGAGACGTCCTAAATCAGTAACATAATTAATTTGTGTATATGTATTCAGTCCATGGGAAAACCTCATGCAACTTTGCTCTGACTGAAAATGCAGGTGTTTCTACACCTCTTTTGTTCATCTCTTACCATTTTTATTATTTATAACTTAGTTACCGATTCACTTTGTCCCATAAACTTCATTGTACACGTATTGAGCTCTTCAAGTGATCTCTTTAAGAAGCTTCTCTTTTGTGTGAGGATGTATCTTGCTGGTGGGGAAGGGTAAGATTTCATAGCATCACTCTATCTAAAAAAAATCCTCTTCAAAAATCCTCTCCATGTCCCTCATTTTTTGTACTATGGAAATAATTCAACTCTTTCATAAAAAAATATGAATAGTTGCACTCTGTTGTTCCTGCAGTAAGATATCCGATTGGCCACTTAAGTCAGGCCTGTTCATCGTGGGAAGGGAATACCAAGGGCCTGAATACCGAGCATCACTGAGAGCTATCTCAGAAGCTGGCCACAGCCGCGTTGCCTCTAACCGCCAAACATTCATGGACGTTCCGTATGCGATATGCACTCACCCCCTTCCCAAGCCCTGAGAAGTGTCATCCCATTAACATTCTAGAATGTCCTCATCCAGATTAAGTTTCACGTGTAGCGCCTCAATCTGAAGACCTGTGAGTTAAAGAGACAACTTTTCTGTCTCCCCCAGTACACATCCATGTTGGAGACAGCATGAACTGGTTCTCCATGGTTCTTGGCCGTGCCTTCCGGATTTCAGAATTCTGGATTTCACCCTGAGTCATTCTTCCTACTCTCGTAGACTAACCCATGTTTTGCACCTGACTAACCTTCTCAGCCTACTTTCTCTCTTGTAAAAGTTTGAATTTCCAAAGACCTCTTTCAAGTTTCTACTCTGCCTTTTTCGGTCAAAGCTGACACACTTCCTGCCAATAGAATTCCCTTAAAGATTTGTCCATTTACTTCTATTGAATTGTCTGTCTTTTTCTTATTGATTTGTGGCACTTTCTTTAATACATGCTGAGTACAAGTCTTGTATTAGTTTTACATGTTACAAATATCTTCTTCCTCTACGTGTCTTGCCTCTAATGTTTTGAGATATATATATATATACATATATATATTATTTTAAGATATATAATATTGAGCTATATAATATATAATATTTTGATATATATATATTTGAATTACTGTGATACAATATAGCAGTCTTCTTTGTTAGCTCTTTTTAAGTTTAAAAATCTTTAAACGAATATCAGGTTAATATTCTCCTATATAGTCTTCTAGAGACATTTTTTACTTAATTTGGGATCTAAAATCCTCTGACAGTGGATTAGAGGTCATTCGTCTCTTTTTTTCACATATACTCTCAAACTCCATGGACACATGCCATGATCGTCAACGATTTCTTTCAGCAAGCTATTCTCAGCAGCGAAAGTGGGAAGGTAGCCCTGAGGATTCTGCAGTTCAGCAAGTGTCCAGTAGAGGGAGGTGAGATTCCACTACCTCTATTCTCTGTGAATTACACTTTTGAGGGCCCCTGTGTGCATGGGAGTAGCCTTTCCAAGTTCGTCCCCCGCAAACGCTTACGATGATGACGTCAGTGACTCTCAGTTTTGACTGCTTTCCTCCCTGCCCAGTCACCCTTCCATGAAGCTTGGTGGTGAGAACTGGAGAGCTAGAGTTGCGGAAGTAGTGGCTCTAGCAGGAATAAATTCTATTGTCGCTTTACTTGCTCCTGAGGGTCTTCTTAGAACTGGCTTCACATCATCTCTTCCTGTCAGCTGTGGCTCCTAATTTCCACTGCAGAAGCTCTGCTCAGCCTGTGGTTACATGAGTGAAAATGCAGTTACATGAGTAAAAGAGGTTCCCTTACCCATAAACTTATTTATCTGTTGAATATTAAATCTCAATACTATTGATGAGACATATTGAATTCTGAAATATTCTTTTACAGTGTTTATGTTAAAGAATGAGAAAGCAAAAAACACATTTGCAGGAATAGAATGCATTAAAATTTTAAAGACACATGATCCAAATGGTAAAATAATCTGATTTTATTTTCTTTCTTTTTTTTCACAGCTTTATTGGAGCAAAAATGCTTTACAATGTTGTGTTAGTTTCTGCTGTACAACAAATGGAATCAGCTGTATGTATACATATATCCCCATATTCCATCCCTCTCGAGCTTCCCTCCCACCCTCCCTATCTCACCCCTCTAGGTGGTCACAAACCACAGAGCTGATCTCCCTGTGCTATGCAGCTGCTTCCCACTAGCCATCCATTTGACATTTGGTAGTGTGTATACGTCACTGTTACTCTCTCACTTCATCCCAGCTTCCCCTTCCGCCTCTGTGTCCTCAAGTCCATTGTCTACATCGGCATCTTTATTCCTGCCTTGCCACTAGGTTCATCAGTACAGCTTTTTAAATTCCACATAGATGTGTTAGCATATGGCATTAGTGTTTCTCTTTCTGACTTACTTCACTCTGTATGACAGTCTCTAGATCCATCCACCTAACTACATATAACACAATTTCATTCCTTTTTATGGCTGAGTAATATTCCATTGTATATATGTGCCACATCTTTATCCATTCATCTGTCGATGGACACTTAGGTTGCTTCCATGTCCTGGCTATTGCAAATAGTGCTGCAATGAACACTGTGATACATGTCTCTTTTTGAATGATGGTATATACCCTGTAGTGGGATTGCTGGGTCCTATGGTAGTTCTATTGTTAGTTTCTTAAGGAACCTCCATACTGTTCTCCATAGTGGCTGTATCAATTTATATTCCCACCAACAGTGCAGGAGGGTTCCCTCTTCTCCACACCCTCTCCAGCATTTATTTTTTGTAGACTTTTTGATAATGGCCATTCTGACCAGTCTGAGGTGATACTTCATTGTAGTTTTGATTTGCACGTCACTAGTGATGTTGAGCATCTTTTCATGTATTTATTGGTCACCTGTATGTCTTCTTTGGAGAAATGTCTATTTAGGTCTTCTGTCCATTTTTGGATTAGGTTGTTTGTTTTCGCAATATTGAGCTGACTGGGCTGCTTGTGTATTTTGGAGATTAATCCTTTGTCAGATGTTTCATTTGCAAATATTTTCTCCCATTATGAGGGTTATCTTTTCATCTTGTTTATGGTTTCCTTTGCTGTGCAGAAGCTTTTAAGTTTCATTAGGTTCCATTTGTTTAGTTTTGTTTTTATTTCCCTTACTCTAGGAGGTGGGTCAAAAAAGATCTTTCTGTGATTTATGTCATAGACTGTTCTGCCTATATTTTCCTCTAAGGGTTTTTAAATGTCTGGCCTTACATTTAGATATTTAATCCATTTTGAGTTTGTTTCTGTGTATTGTGTTAGAGTGTGTTCTAATTTCATTCTTTTACATGTATCTATCCATTCTTCCCAGCACCGCTTATTGAAGAGGCTGCCTTTTCTCCATTGTATATTCTTGCCTCCTTTGTCAAAGATAAGGTGACCACATGCGCTTGCGTTTATCTCTGGGCTTTCTGTCCTGTTCCATTGATCTATATTTCTGTTTTTGCACCAGTACCATACTGTCTTGATTATTGTAGCTTTGTACTATAGTCTGAAGTCAGGGAGCCTGATTCCTCCAGCTCCACTTTTCTTTCTTAAGATTGCTTTGACTATTCAGGGTCTTTTGTGTTTCCATACAAATTGTAAACTTTCCTGTTCTAGTTCTGTGAAAAATGCCATTGGTAATTTGATAGGGATTGCATAGAATATGTACATTGCCTTGGGTAGTATAGTTATTTTCACAATATTGTTTTTTCCAATCCAGGAGCATGGTATATCTCTCCATCTGTTTATGTCATCTTTGATTACTTTCATGAGTGTTTTATAGATTTCTGAGTACAAGTCTTTCAACCCCTTAGGTTGGTTTGTTTGTAGGTACTCTATTCTTTTTTTGCAATGGTAAATGGGATTGTCTCCTTAATTTCTCTTTCTGATCTTTTATTGTTAGTGTATAGGAATGCCAGAGATTTCTGTGCATTAATCTTGTATCCTGAAACCCTACCAAATTCACTGATTAGTTCTAATAGTTTTTGGTGGCATTGTTAGGATTTTCTATGTATAGTATCATGTCATCGACAAACAGTGACAGTTTTACTTCTTCTTTACCAATTTGTATTCCTTTTATTTCTTTTTCTTCTCTGATTGCTGTGGCTAGGACTTCCAATACTATGTTGAATAACAGTGGCAAGAGTGGACATCCTTGTCCTGTTCCTGATCTTAGAGAAAATGCTTTCAGTTTTTCACCATTGAGAATGATGTTTGCTGTGGGTTTGTCATATATGGCTTTTATTATGTTGAGGTAGGTTCCCTCTATGCTCACTTTCAGGAGAGTTTTTATCATAACTGGGTGTTGAATTTTGTCAGAAGCTTTTTCTGCATCTATTGAGATGATCATATGATTTTTCTCCTTCAATTTGTTAATATGGTGTATCACATTGATTGTTTTGCTGACTTTATTTTCAATACAACTATACTAAATTGCAGAAACAGTAGTATAAGACTAATTTAAGTGGGTGAACAAATTTTAAAAAAGAAAAGGAAGGAATAACTTCTACTAGTATAACTCTTATTAATATTTCAGCCCTACATACCAATTGAGAATTTATTCTTTATTATGTAGTGTCTTCTATTCAAAGTCATTCAGTGAATCTTTCAGTTATTAATTGCACATCAGATTTGTTTTTGTGCTATGATAGCTCTTCTAGAAATGTAGTTATAACACAGGCTATGTGAAAATTTACAAGGTGCTAATGAGCTTTCTTCAAACACCACAAATTATTTAAGTAACTTAATGCTGTTGTTATTTTTACAGTGTCAGAGGAGTTTTCACACGAATGTGAGGCAGCCACATAATTTATTTCTCTGTTTTCAAACTTTCAAGTATAAATCGAAAACATAAGCATAAAGTCAAAGAATGACAAAATTTATTTCTTTCAAATGTTTGTTAAGGAGTATTTTTAACCCAGGGAAATATAATACAGTAATATGATTGATTTTAGTCTGTGATCTGAAAACTTTTAGCCCAGTTTTGAGATAGGGCATGTGTAACGGGATGTTAAAACATTTAACTTGAATATTTAATTTCTACTGATTTTGGTTTTATACACTATATTGAAATTCGATCCATGTATATATTTATACTAAAAACCTCTCTGTGATAGCTGTTCTCATTCCTTCACACTTGAAAGTCAGTTTTTGTCTTGTATGGAGATGTAAACATTGGATTGCTATCAGTTTTCTATTTTCTTAAGGAACCCTTGGCCTTGAGAGTGAAGTCTAATTTTCAGTCACAAGCAGAGCTAAGGGTCAGAAGAGAAAGAGGCAATGCCAAAGGATAAGGGGAGGTTGAGTTCTGGGTCTAGCACTAGCTTTGGACTCTTGAGATTATGGCAGATTTACCTGTACTGTTCCTAACCTAACCTTTGGGAGAATGGGAAGTGGAGGGGAAGACAAGATTTCAATATCTATCTCATTGAGTGAAGAAAGCGCCCAGTAAAGAATGTAAAACCTAGACACACTTAAATTCCCACCAAGGAAATAATTGAAATCAGTTTAACACTGATCTTTTCAATGACTGAATTTCTAAAGTAATATTCTACTTACATGGCAGTATATTTAATACTTTTTGAGAACAAGCCCTCAGGGCTGCCAGACTCAGGATTTAATTCCAGCTTCAATGCTTACTAGCTGCAGGATCTTGAAAAATTTCCTCATATGCTCTAAACCTCAGTTTCCTCATCTCTGAGATGGGAATGCTAGTAATGCATATTTCCTAAGGTGATTTCTAGGTTTAAATTAGTTAATAAAATTGAGTACTTAGCTGAATGCCTGGCACAGATTTCAGTTTCAATGAATTTATATAGTTTATTGCTTTTGTGGAATGATATGATGCATGACCTAGATCAGATGAGTAATAGTATCAACAATATAAAATAATAGTGATCTTTTATTGAGTTTATAATATGTGATGAGAAAATCTCAGTACTTTATATGTTAACTTTTTCAACAAATCTAGATAGAGATGAATAAAGTGGTGCTTAGAGAGCCCACTTCATAACTGGAGTGAAGTCTTAAGACTAGGAAAAAACCTAACCCATGGCTAATGCTTAAGAGAGACCTGATCCTTAAGGATTATAGATGGCAATTAGTGTGCTTATTGTTAGCAAGAACAAGTGCTAGGTTCTACCTTAAATTATCATTTTTAAGTCTTGAAACTGCAGCTGCTTTATTTGTAAGTAAAGCAAACCCAGATCAGGTTTGGAGACACTGAGCACACTAATCAGCTTCTGATGTTAAAACCACAATTGCAAGCATATGTGCCTTGTACATTTCTGCTAGGGTTTTGGACATGTGCCACAGGCTAGCACTTTGCCTTGACATTGCTGCTCTGCAGACAGATGGCAAATTCCTTGCTGATTTTCAATTAAGTGCATTTTTTTTTTCAGAAACATTTAAAGTATTAAGCATCCAGAAATTTCAGACACATGCACGAGAAACCTTATGGAGGCAGGAAAATAAATTTCTGATAGTTTAGACTAAAGTTGACATAGATATTTACTGAAATGATGACATTTTTCCTCTACATTTTCACAATCAATTTCTTATTGTTTCTTTTTATTTGTTTGTTTCTTTTATTTATTTATTTTTAACATCTTTATTGGAGTATAATTGCTTTACAATGGTGCACCAGTCTCTGCCCTACAACAAAGTGAACCAGCCACACACACACACACACACACACACACACACACACGCGCGCACACACACACACACATGCTCCCATATCTCCTCCCTCCTGCGTCTCCCTCCCTCCCACCCTCCCTATCCCACCCCTCCAGGCAGTCACAAACCACCTAGCCGATCTCCCTGTGCTATGCGGCTGCTTCCCACTAGCTATCCACCCCACGTTTGGTAGTGTATATATGTCCATGCCACTCTCTCACTTCGTCACAGCCCACCTTTCCCCTCCCCATGTCCTCAAGTCCATGCTCTAGTAGGTCTGTGTTTTATTCCCGTCCTATCCCTAGTCTCTTCATGACATTTTTTTTTCTTAGATTCTATATATATGTGTTAGCATATGGTATTTGTTTTTCTCCTTCTGACTTATGTCACTCTGTATGACAGACTCCAGGTCCATCCACCTCATTACAAATAACTCAGTTTCATTTATTTTTATGGCTGAGTAATATTCCACTGTATATATGTTCCACATCTTCTTTATCCATTCATCTGTCGATGGACACTTAGGTTGCTTCCATGTCCCGGCTATCATAAATAGAGCTGCATTGAACATTTTGGTACATGACCCTTTTTGAATTATGGTTTTCTCAGGGTATATGCCCAGTAGTGGGATTGCTGCATCATATGGTAGTTCTAGCTGTAGTTTTTTAAGGAACCTCCATACTGTTCTCCATAGTGGCTGTATAAATTTACATTCCCACCAACAGTGCAAGAGGGTTCCCTTTTCTTCACACCCTCTCCAGCATTTATTGTTTGTAGATTTTTTGATGATGGCCATTCTGACTGGTGTGAGATGATATCTCATTGTAGTTTTGATTTGCATTTCTCTAATGATTAATGATGTTGAGCATCCTTTCATGTGTTTGTTGGCAATCTGTATATCTTCTTTGGAGAAATGTTATTTAGGGATAAAATAGTTTCAAATGAAGCAACTGACAAAGGATTAATCTCCAAAATTTATAAGCAACTCATGCAGCTCAATAACAAAAAAACAAACAGCACTATCAAAAATGGGCAGAAGAACTAAATAAACATTTCACATTGTTTCTTTCACTTAGGCTGGGTTTTAGCAAAGGCAGCTCTAATCTGTAGTGTAGTTTTTATCTGACTAACCTAACTCTGGTTTCATAGCTGCAAACTGGCTGACGAAAAATTTATTTAAATATTGTATCTCATACTTCAAAAGGAATATGTGTGTTTCTTTCAACAGTACATTTTAAAATAAAAAGACATGCACTGTTAACTTTGGAGTTTGGAAGTTAATACTTTATTTGATTTTAACCAAAGATTGTATCTTTGCATATAAAGTACATGAATTTCTATTCAATAACTATATAAGTAGGAATAACAGGGAAAATTAAGAATGCTTCCTCTATATCATATACTAAGTAAATCTTTATATCTACCAGCTTTATTATTTTTCTTTTCAGTCATCTTTACTGATAAGAACGGATCATCAAATGTTCACACCATAAGGGGGCTTCAAGGTTATTGAATTGAGTATCTTTCTTTCACAGGTTCAAAAAATAAAGACCAAGAACGCTAAAGAAGTTTCCAAAATGACACAGATAATGGAAGAATTTAAACCTTGATCTGATTAAGGTTGCGTGCTATTTCCATCACACAAGAATTGTCCTTACTGATTGTCAATTATGTAAACAACATTATAGTGTATTATAATATTAAGGCCACCTCATAATTTATTGTCTTCCGTGGACTATAAAACATAGTAACATTCTGTACCTCTATTTACTAGAAATAATTGGGTAAAAAAGAAATGACAGCAGATAATTCAGGAGGAGATATAAATCAAACCTGTGCAGAACTGAATGTGGAAGTATGTATGTTCACACCCACACACCCACATACACAGTCACTCAATAAACATTTTTATATGTACAAGGACTGTACAAATACACACACAAGTGCTCCTGAAAAATTATGAGAGGTCTGTGAAAGAAGTTTTGGTGTAAAAATTACTAGGATATCAATAATACTAGTATTTATTTAAGATCCATTAGTGTTGACCCTTCTCAGTTGAAGAACGTTTCATTGTGGAAAGAGATTTTGCTACTGACCAAGATGGAAGGTAAAAAATTACTCAATAGGGGCAGACCTGTAATACAGGCATGCTTCAGTGTCCTCATTTCTAATATCAGATCCTTCTCAAATCCTAACTTATGGTATTCCTGCTCCATTTCTATTCTCAAGTTACTACAATATGTACCATTACCATTAATCTATTAGTTGTGTTGTCAAACATTTTGGGAAAAGTTTTAATTTCTTTTGAAATATTTCAGATATATAAAAGGTATAAAGAATATAAAAATACTCTATCTCCACAATTAACAAATAAAACTTAGAGTTAAATCTTTACTGATTGTATTCCTCTTCCACACAGAGGTGCTTAAAATTCTGAATTTGTACTTTTTTTTCCTCGTGCATTTCTTTATACTTTACTAAATATATCTGCACTCTGAACCATTGTGAACAAACTAGAACTACTCTTATCAAAATAATGAGTCAAAAAATATTTTTATATAAAAATAAAGGAAGATAGTTGGTAAAAAATCATGCATTTTGTAAATAGTAATCATATAAACTTTCACTTAATTTTGCATCTATTTATAAACATATCTCCCTATGTTTTTCCTAGTTTAGATCTACTTCATGTGCCTGACTAAACAATGCATCATATTTAATTTAATAAAAACTCTACTCCCTGCTTGCATTCACTAATAGATGGAATCATGTGAACTTGTTTCTATGACCTAGCAACAATGAGCAATGTACCCAATTACTGTCTTTATTATTTCGGATCTCTCAGAAGGGGATATTATTATTTCCTCCTGTCTCCTAACATCTGACATTGTGCCATAGCATCTAAGAGCTTTATTTACCAAGATGCACATTACTTCTCATTGTTTGGATTTCTGTGGGTGTGTGTGCACGCGTGCATGTGTTTGCACATTGATGCCATTCACACCAGTTGTTCATTCTCCATTCTTGCTGCTGACATTTTATCACTACCTGGCAGGAATATGTGTATTTCTTTTAAATCTCAACCATCTGATCTCTCTATTGTACAATGTAATATATAGAATAATATCTGCTCACCAATAGCCTTTGCTCCTTGGATTTATTTTACCTAAGACTCACAACTTCTGATATATTGATATATGAAATAATATATGTTGAATGAACCACTTAAAGCTTTGACACAAAGATCTTCATAAGGTATGAGAGACTGTTTGAATATAACCTTATTAATCTGGGTTGCTGCTGTTTCTCTTGCTCTGCTTTTGTCACAAAAAGCAGTGCATTCCTGTGTTAGAAAAGTACCTCTATGCACAGAGTAAAATGAACAATTAAAGTAGTTAAGTATTCTGGGCAAAAATAGGAAACAATAATAATCCAAGGAAGAAGAAAGAATACCCCTGAATAGTTGATTCTAAAAACCCTAAGGAGATGTCCCATTAGAATTAAATAATATAAAATCCAAAGTTACCTCTAACCCTTATCAAAAGTCCCATTCCCTTGTGAGAGCAAAAACAATCACATCAGACACATATATTGAGGAAATGTAATGAAGAGCAATGAAACTTAATTGAAGTGCTCTTGGCTATTAGGGTCAGGCCTTCTGTGGATTAGAGGCACAAGCTCTTAGGCCTCGTTCTTAGTATTGCTACTTAATGTCAGTTAATTATAGGTGAGTTCATGTTCTCCTGCTGCATTTAAATTAGTCAAAGTTATGTTTTGAAATGTGTAAATACAGATTCAACCTTGAGGAATTTTGCTAACAATATGAAATAATCAAATTTACAAGTAAGAAAGTTTACATTTTACTGGTCGTGATGGACACGTTCTTAACAATTCTCATTACTATCCACATTTATGTCTAAATAAGAAATGAAGAGGCTAAATAGAGTTTACTAATTTATTTTGAAAAAATGACATATTTTAATAAATGCTTTACTAAGAAAATAATTGCATTATATCAATAATCAGTTATTTCAATGGAATAAATTATATTTGCCTTCAACATGTCTGCATTTAAAATATTTCAAAGCCTCATAGGGGTAGGGGATTGAGGGATACAAACTATTATGTATAAAATAAGCTACAAGGATATATTGTACAACACAGGAAATGTGGCCAGTATTTTATAATGACTATAAATGGAGTATAACATTTAAAATTGTGAATCACTATATTGTACATCTGTAACTTACATGTTGGACATCAACTATACTTCAGTAAAAAAAAATATTTCAAAGCCTCATCATTTATCTTAAAGTTAATTTATCTTAAAGTTACATGCGTGTGCATCCGCACACACACACACACACACACACACACACTCAACAAACAGATAGTACCTGTTTGGGTCCATATAGTAGAATTTGTTCTTTTTCCTTCATTTGAATCATTTTTTTTCTCTTCTTTGACCTGAAGTAATAGTTTTCCGCTTGATAATTCATCTAGCCTTTCTACTTGCAGGAGTTCCACAGGTGCCTATATGAACAAGTAGGTGGAGATCAGAACTTCACACCAGCAGAGCAGGTGCACAGTACATTCTTACATTGCATCTCTCCACTGGGATATGACCTTGACCTTCATAAGCAGCACTCACTAAATATCTCTGAAGAAATGTAAAGTAAGATACACAATAACCGAGTAGAGGAGAAATGATAGAAGTAATGTGATATATGTAAAGAAATACGATAGTCATTTTTAATGATACTATCCTTCAAACATTATGAAAGGACAATATGAAATTTTAAAAGTTATGAATTATTGACTTTTCTTATAATATATAATTGTAAAAAACAAAGTGGGTGTTTAATAGTTTGAATAGTTTTCAAATAACAACTCTGGACGTTTATTAACACTTTTCCCCAACCCATACACACACACACACACACACACACACACACACACACACGGCATCACGCTGACTTTTCTTTGAAAAACAATACTTTGGTATCAGCGCTGAATGTTTTTGAGGTAACTTATAAAGAGAAAGTTGAGTTATGTGTAATATTAATGTGATGAGTGACCATACATAAAAAATAAGATCAAGGAATTGATCTTATTATTATTCCACAGATATCTTTAGCATTGCCAAAGACCTCTCCTTTGTTTTTATACTTTTTAATTTTTATCAGTAACTTAAATAACATTTTTGGGCTTCCCTGGTGGTGCAGTGGTTGAGAATCCGCCTGGCGATGCAGGGGACGTGGGTTCGTGCCCCTGTCTGGGAAGATTCCACATGCCGTGGAGCAGCTGGGCCCATGAGCCATGGTGGCTGAGCCTGTGCGTCTGGAGCCTGTGCTCTGCAACGGGAGAAGCCACAACAGAAAGAGGCCCACATACCGCAAAAAAAAAAAACAACAAACAAACAAAAAAAACATTTTAATCAAGGTACAGATAACAATTATTTAATACTCTGGGTGAAAGAATCATAATCCAAAATGATCCTGAGAGATTGGAACACATGCCTAATATGATACGTTTATGTTCAAAGGGAGTAATTATATAGCCTTATTAGTAAAAGCTAATAGATGAGATCATAGAACACCTGAGTAATCATTTAAATAAAATATATAATTAATTTAATGAAATAAAATATAATAAAATCACAAAATTCACCAGTTGACAGAGTCTATTAGTTATAAGAAAGAAATTTAAGCTAAGAAGAGAATATCTCTAAATGAAAATTACTTTTATTGCATTTGAAATTTTTATTACCAGGAAAGGGGTTAATGTACTGAATGATGTATTTGCAGACACTAAAAATAATTTAGCAAAGGAAGACAAAAATGAAAGTGATAGTACAGATAAGGTTAGAAAGCAAAGAAACAGAAAACAAACATAATATAAAGAAAAAAAAATAAATGCAATGTTTGTTCTGTGAAAAAAATAAGATAGAAAAGATTGAGCAAGAAACAAAAAGAAATAGACACACATAAAATATAATATCAGTGATAATAAATCAGAGATATCTGCATGTGAAAATAAATATATTAACTTTTGAGGATTGTGATAAAACACCAAAATTTCTAGAAAAATATAACGAATGTGAATCACAGAAAACCTGGATACTCTTATAAATTCTAAACAAACTGAAATATTCATAATAAAACTCACAAGGAAAACACATGGTCCAGGTGATTGTTAAAGTGAAGTGCCATGAGATGTTCCTGGAACATATCATTCCAATGGTGGCCAAAGTTTTCAAGGAAATATATGAGAGAATACCCTCCAGCTCACTCAGTGGTGCTAGATTACCTTCATACCAAAAAGAGATGGAAACTGTACCAAGGAGTATTATAGTCAATTTCTTCCTCAACAAAGAGCACAGTATCTTTAACAAACTACTAATGCTATATTCTAGTAGTATAAGTAACAGTTAATTCAAAATGAAAAGTTGATTTTATTTGGGGAATGAACAAGTGTAGGTAAACAAATGAAATCTATAAATACTATTTAATGCATTAACAGAGTAAACATAATAAAAAATATACATGGCAGATTCAGAATAAGTATTGTCAAAGTCTGATGTGTCTTCCTAGTATTAAGAAAATCTTTAAAAACGTAGGAAACAAAGAAGGCTTCTGTAACATGATGAAGATTACCTACGAAACTTTTATTGCACAACATCAATCTTGAAAAATTGGGAAATCCTAGGACAATAATTTTAAAATAACAAATAATACAAGGATCTCGACAATCACAGTTTATCATAAACATTATACTCATATTCCTAATTAGCATAATGAAATAAGCAAAATAAATTAATGACATAAAGATTAGAAAAGACAAAAAAGAATCATAAATTTTCCAAGATAACATGATGGGTTGTTGTAGAAAACTCCAAAGACTCTGTAGGTACACTATTAGAAAATGGGCCAAAGACCTGAATACACATTTTTACAAAGAAGAAATACAAATGGTCTACAGGCACATTAAAAAAATGCTCACCATCGCTAATCATCAGAGAAATCCAAATTAAAACCACAATGAGATATCACCTAACACCTGTCAAAATGGCTAACATGAAAAAGTCTAAGAATAACAAATGCTGATGGGGATATGGGGAAAAGGGAACCCTAGTATACTATTGGTGGGACTGTGAATTGGTGAAGTCACTATGGAAAACTGTATGGAGGTTCCTCCAAAAATTAAAAATAGAACTACCACATGATCCAGGAATTCAACTGCTGGGTATATATCCAAAGAAATGAAAACACTAATTCAAAAAGACACATGCACTCCAATGTTCATGGCAGCATTATTTACTGTAGCTAATATATGGAAGCATCCTACTTTCCCATAAACAGATGAATGGATAAAGAAGAAAAATACTGTATATTACTACTTATGTGTGGAATTTAAAAATAAAACAAATGAATGTATGTAACAAAACAGAAACAGACTCAACAGATACAGAGAACAAACTAGTGGTCACCAGTGGGGAGAGGAAAGGAGGGAGGAGTGAGATAGTAGTATGGAATAAAGAGACACTAACTGCTATGTATAAAATGAATAAGGAACAAGGGTATATTGTACAGCAAACACAGGGAAATATATTGGGGAAGATTTCAGTTACTATTTCTTCAAATAAGTTCTCTGTCTCTTCCTCTTCTACATAGTGTGAATGTTATTACACCTGATGTTGTTCCAGAGGTCTCTTAAATTATCTTCATTTTAAAAATACTTTTTTTCTTTTTTCTGTTCAGCTTAAGTGATTTCCTCTACACTGTCTTTCAATTTGCTGATCTGTTTCTCTATATAATCTAATCTACTGTTGATTCCTTCAGTGTATTTTTTAAATTTATTGTATTCTTCATCTTTGTTTGCTTCTTCTTTATATTTCAACTCTGTTAAAATCCTCACTGTGTTCATCCATTCTTCTCCCAAGTTCATTGAGCATCTTTATGATCAATACCATGAACATTTATCAGGTAGATTGCTTACCTCTATTTTGTTTAATTCTTCTTCTGGGTTTTATCTTGTTCCTTTGTTTGAAACTTATTCCGTGTCTCTTCATTTTGTCGAATTCTTTGTGTTAATTTCTATGTATTAGCTAAGTCTGTTACATTTCCTCATCTTGGAGAAGTGACTTTATGTAGGAGATGTTCTATGGGGCCCAGCAGCACACTCACCATTGGTCAACACAGGTGCCCCTTATATGGGGCTTGTGGACCTTTCTGTTGTGGCAGGGTTGACCACTGTGGGCACCCTGGTAGCCAGGGCTGGCCCCTGACCAATTTGGCTATGAGGCCCTGCCTCGTACAGTGGCTACCAGCCCACATATGGGGTGAGTTCCTGGTACAACTGGCTGCAGGGCTCCGGGGATGGGGGTGGGGTTGGTGCTGGCCCACTGATGAGTGAGTGGGTAAGTCTCTGGAGCTAAGAGGCTAGAGGGAGGACTCCAAAATGATGCTTTCCAGCACCAGCATCTTCATGGCAGAATGAGTTCCCCCAAATGGCTGCTTCCAGCATCTATATCCCCAGGAGAGTCTCCATTGCTTGATGCCTCTCCAGGAGTCTCTCCAAGAACAGCAAGTCAGTCTGACCCAGGTTCCTTTCACATTTCTGCCTCTGTGCTGGGCCTCAACGTGGGCAAGATTTTGTGCACCCTTTAAGAGTGGAGCCTCTGTTTCCTACAGCTCTCTAGCTCTCCCATACACAAGCCCCACTTGCCTTCAAAGCTATACATTCTGAGAGGTCATTTTTCCAGTGAAGGACCTCTGGGCTAGGGAGCCTGAAGTGGGGCTTAGATCCCTCACTTTCTTGGGAGAACCTATGCAATTGTGATTATCCTCCTGTTTTTGAGTCACCTACCAGGGGTGTTGGTCTTGACTATATTACATCTCCATCCCTCCTACCCATTTCCTTGTGGTTTCTTCTTTATATGTTTATTTGTGGAGAATCTTTTCTGCTAGTCTTCAGGTCAATCTCATAGACAGTTGCTTTGTAAATGGTTGTAATTTTGGTGTGCTCTGGAAAGACGTGAGTTCAGGGTCTCCGTACTCTGCCACCTTGGTCATGCTCGAGATAGGTTAGTTTTGAGGATATGTGTATTTCACACAAATCCTAACCATAGTAATGACAGATTCAAACACTTGTGAGAGTAAATATTTAGTGTGGTAAATTAACACACTGTATAATGGCTGCCACAATATCTATGCATCTCTGGACACATCTTCTCTGACAGAAAGTCAAACAAAGCGACAAGACATCTCAAAGAGTTAGCAGCATATTCCAGTGCAGCTTCTGGATCACATGGTATATGAATGTGATCCTGACCAAGCAGATAATATAAACTAGATAGCCCATAGCTCAGTAGTTTCTGGGAGAGTACTGCAATCTTTTTGAAGAAGGTGTACTCTTCCTACATTCAGGACTTTGGGGACATAGACAAGAGTGCTACGTTTTGGTGTAGGATGAGGATTCTTGGAATAAATCAAAATGACATTAAAGCAGTATAACCAGTGATCAGTGTACAATACAAAGATTATTAAAGTATGAAGTAAAAAACAAGGTACAATTTAGAGACTTACTGTGTATTATGCAGTTTAGTCACAAGAACGAATGAATACAAGACAAATTCAGTTATAAGAATAAATTCATTATTGATGACTGGAGCTAGAGAAAACAGTAGGAACAGAGTTTTTAATATCATTTTACCCATCAGGGTCAGATGATCAAATAATGAATTAATTTTGTTTGTAAAAGCATAAGGCTGAAGCTCAGTTCTTTCGGTCATTATGTAAACTAGGGAGAATATACACCCACCAATGCAGTTGAGTTACTCAGGCTATGGAAAGAAAGAAAATAAAGAGGCTAGACTAATGATGAAAGTTATTTTCATATTCATTAATAAGTCCCCCCATTTGCAAGCCTATAAGGATCTCAGCTTCCTTCACTAAAGATGTTTGTAAGTAGTAAATAAAAGAATATTACCATATATACAAAAAAATAAGGCAGCATTAGATACTTCTTTAACATACAGTCATTTGATGTTAAACAAAATCCTTTTAAAGCTTGTAACATATTGGACTGTCTTTAACATTTTATCTATTTCTGCATTAGTCTATGCTATGAGCTCTTTGGAGAAAGGCTATTGGAAAACAAGTAAGCACTTAAATAAGCATAAATTCATAATTAGATTTTGAAACTTCCTAAAGACTTTTTATTTTTACCAGCATAGAAAGAATACAGGAGAGAGCATCTCTTTTAAATACCATAAATCACTTTGGGGTTTTTAATAATGTCTGTGAAAAAATAATTCAATTTAAGGTGCTAACATCTGAACAGAGTCATTTCAAGTTAATTTATATTTGAAGTGAGTAACAATGTTTCCATTTTTAAACTGTCATTATTTATTGCACTTTCCATGGTTTATGACATTCCACAACTCTTAAAATTTATTTTACCAGCTATGACATTCATAAAAATATAAATATTTACAATTTAGACAAGTCAATCTCTGTAATAAAACTAGTCAACAACAAGAGTTTTTATTCATTTCTATAGAATGAAAAGTAAACACAGGAATAGAAATAGCCAAATGTATCTGTTATGACAGAGAAAAGAGTTTAATAAGACTTAATCTCATTGAGAATTTTTCTTAGACTGATTAGTGAATCTATGTTCTTCATTCGGTGATAAACTCCTTTTTCAGCTCACAGAAGGAAGCTAAATAATTTACCCAAATAAAGAATGTGTTTTTGAGTTCAAAAAATAGTGCTTCAAAATAGCTTTCCTTAATTGAAGTGTTGTGCCTTCTAAAAGGGAGTTATATTCCTGATACATTTTTTTTCTTAAACAGGGATTTATGATAGTTTTTATTGACAAGACCATGCCAACTACTACATAATTTTTCCCCATAACCCAAAATGCATAAATTGTTCCATAGTCTTCACATCCTCAATAACACATAAATATCATAGTATTTCATGAAGTATGTATGTTGTCCTGTGGATTCATCTGTCTAGTCTATACTTTGATTAAATCAACTATAATTTCCTGGAGTAGAGGAACCTATATTTTTATTTCTTTTTCCCAGGTTTTATTTCAATTTGAGAAGATACAAATATGTAGTAAATTATTTTAACTATGTGAATAAAGAGAAGTATACATATATGAGTAAAGACAGAAGGAGGTAAATCATGTCTTCCCACATAGACCACATGTTATTGAAATGCATACCTCTTGGTTTCCTATATTGTTGCAAAAAAAAGAAGTAAAACCTATCTCAAATGAAAACATTTAATGACCTCCACTTTTTAAAGGAAATTATCTTTATCATTTTTGATCCATTTAAAGTAGTTTTATTCTTAACAAACATGTTGCTTAAATAAAATTAATTGATTTTTTAAATATGTGCTTTGTAATTTAAAGTGTATGTCTTATAAATAATGTAACCTAATTTATACTCTAGTGAATGTGATTAAATTCATTATAAAATAATCAGATTTAAACCTTTTTTGTGTTCAACAACTGCATTGTCAGTCTTTCCATAAGCCATTTATGCAAAAATGCATAGTACATATTAAAATATATTTTAAATGCAACTCTATAGATTTTCTTGAGTGTACATGATTTAATTATCAGGTTTGAATAAAAGACAACATTTTTATTTTTAAATAAGTTAAACATGGTTTTCATATTTCCATTAATTTCAAAGTACAATACTACTATATTTAAAAGTTCATTGATACTCTAAGAAAATCAACAGTAAATCACCTTTTAATTACTTTCTACAAAGGCAATAAGCTCTTCATTAACTATGAGGTTATGGTGTATGTAAAGCACTATAAATTCATTTAAATTTTTATGAAATGTTAAATAGGCACCCATAACACTTTTATGATATTTCAGCCAGAATCAATATTTGCTTCTTTATCTCCCCATGTAATGCAGCTCTATGGTAAATTAGTTTGTTCAGTAATACTTGAAGATAAACTGGGACTACACTAGAAATATTCATTGAGCAGCTACTGGCTTTGACAATCCAACGTTTTATCTATTGGTCTATCTTTGAACATCATTGTTCATAGTGAATTGAAAATGTATTTAGTGATCTTCTACTATGTACCAGGAATTATCCACCCAAAGCACTGAAGAAAGTTGGAGAATAAAAAAGACAAAATCTTTGTCACATTGAAGGCTAGATTTAGAGTGAGGAGAAACACACGCACTCACATACACACTCATAAATACACAACCAGAAACAAAATAAATAAAGAAGCAAAATTCCTATAATGATATAATAGGGTTTGGGAAGTCAAGCAGTAGGTGGTCCCCATTAATGTGCTGAAAGAAAGCTCTCAGATATGATGACATTTGAACTAACACGCGAAAGATGAGAAGAACACAGTCGTGCAAAGACGAAAGGGAGAAAGAAGAACATTGAAGAGGGAAAATCCAGTGCAGGAGTTCTAAAGCAAAAATGAGCCGGGCATATCCAAGGAACAGGAAGAAGACCAGAGTGGCTGAAGCATAAGGAGAGAAAAGAGATGAGTTCAAAGAAGTTGCGGAATATAAGCCAATACAACCAAACTACTACTTGTGTAAACACATATTTAAAGACTGTCTTTCACAGTTATATAGAAGTACAAAGAGGTAAAATGCATCTCAAATAGAAGCAAGATCTCATGTGCAAGACAACATTAATAGATTTGAAATAATATTTAGTAATAAATATACCCCTGCATGTGTAATGTTTCCACACAACAGACTTTTATTCCTCATTCGGGCATCCAGATCAAGGCAGATGCAGGTTGGTGGAAGTGCTCTGTTCTGATAGGAATTCAGTAGTAAGATGTCAGAGACATGTGTCCTCCAAGATAGCCCTTAGCAACAACTTTTAGCTGGCACAGGGAAAAGAGCACAGAGGGTCATGAGTGGAAGACAATTTTTATGGGCCAGGGTAGGAGAGCCATCAGTTACTTACATTCACCTTAGTTGAATAGAACTCAACCACATCTAACAAGAAGGGAGGCTGGCAAATACAATCTAGGAAGAAGTGGCAATGATGAGGTTTTAATAGACCCTGCTACAGGGCTGTATTTCTAAATTTTGGAATCATACTACTCTTAACTATATCAGTGATAATTTGTCTTCATCATTATTTTGGGAGTAGGCAGGACCTGGAATACTCTTTAATAAATTAGATATAAGCTGTTCTTAGGGGATACTTGCAGTTTATATAGCTTTTTTTAAAAGGACTACTTTAAATATTTTGCATCTGATAACTACATAAGTACTATACTTTTGGTGATAATCAGAGAATTACAAGCTTGGCAGAGAGATATGGTTATTTTTGTTAAAAAATTATAACAACATTTATTTTGAAATCTGCATTGTCAAGAAGAAATACTCATGCACTGAAATGATTTCCCTGGAGTTTTGATGCTAACCTGATTAAATTTGTGCGTACGAAAGAAATGTGTACTTAAAATAAAGCTTGACATGATCTTCAGCAATACTTTGTGCCACCTATGAGTCTAAATTGAACCAGCCATCAATTCTTGAGAAATTCTTGATTGTATTTATTCATTGGTTGATTTTTAATGCATATGAATGACCTTGCATCAGCATTTCAGAAAGTCAGTGCCCTAGGCTTTCATCTGAGAACACATTATTCTGCACCATTCTTCAGTCCCAATAAATATACCGGATTAGAGAAATTATCTTGGTCAAATGCTTTGGATGGTATCCAATCTAGCCACTCCTGTAGGTATTTTCTGTCTGTCCCTAAAAGCCAGACCACACAGACATGAGCTTACTGAGCTTTAGTTTAATATTAAGCCCTGGTCCTTGTCTAAAGAAGCTGCACTATCTAGCCATCTGAAATCTGTGACTTCATTATCTATAGGAAGACTATAGAAAAAACTATTATTCTGGCCTCTTTAGATAGAGTCCCAGGTGAAGCTTTAAGTTTGTTTTGTTTTGTTTTGTTTTGTCTTTGGTAGAATTATGCAAGTTATAACTTACTTCCCCTAAGGAATTAATGTTCTTTTCCTTTCAGATGATGGCAGTTCTACAAGTGACCATGTTTCATCCTATTGTCTTGACTGCTTTAGAGCTGAGTAAACAATCAGAAGCTCATTTATGGAATATTAATGTGGCCTTCCTTTCCTTCTTTCCTTAAGATATGGATATATACATATACATGGATACATACATATACATGTATATGGATATATACATATACATATATGTATACATATGCATGTACATGTGTGTGTCTATATATATATATATCTCCTACTGGTACTTTGTTTTGATTTATATTTCACCTTTTTACAGTATTGTTATTGTTACCTATCTCATTGCCTTTGGGGAAAGATAAATATCTGCGCAAATAAAAATGATACATATAAAGATTCGCTGAAGCAATTGTTAAAGGTGGTTGTTCAACAAGACTGCTTACAAGTTTCTCCTCATTCCTCATGTCTGTGGGCAACACCACCACCTACATGACTGGGCACTTCAGGATTTACTTTGTTTCCATTAAACCTTATTTGAGGATTTATTATACATGGCATATACGAGTTTCATCTCCATATGACCCTGTATGTATAAAAAGGACTTAAGCAATTTCCTGGAGTGGCTCAGGAGGCTGTCTCTAATTGTAACTGCACTGTTTCATGCCTAGGATGTCCTATCTTGCATTAATGCGTAAATGCATGCATATAAGCACGATCTTGGATTTAATCAGAAAATACATCCAAGGATCTTAAAACATAAGAAGGAATAGACAAATTAGGAAGGCTATGAAAAGCATTTGGTTGTAGAGGCATAAAAGGGGGAACCCAACTACTTTTCAGCAAGTTCTTTTAGCAGTAATAACATGCAGCCTGTTCTGTCTTTCTCTTTCCTAGGTCAGTGTCCTGTCAAACCCTTAGAGCCAATAAAGTTCTGAAAACAGTCTAGAACTACTGAATACTGGAAATCTCAAGTACCTGCTAAGGGAACAAAGGATGGGTGTTAGCATTTAAGTACAAATTAGCTTGAAAAGGGGGCAAATACGAGTAACAGTATCTGTACAGTACTTGAAATTTTACAAGTTGCTTTCACATAGAGTATCTCATTTGATTTTTAAGGAAAAGAAAATAATAACAAAAACAAATGAAGGAATAAACAAAGAAATATTGGGGTGAAGAAAGAAAAGTACTGTTAGTCCTCTGATTTCACAATTGCAGAATTTGAAGGTCAGAGAGGTTAAATGACTGTTCAGAGTTTCATGGTTAGTTAACAACACTGTGCTAGATGAGGGCTAATAGAGCACCTTATTCAAGACCTGTGTACTGTTTCATAATTAAGTTGTTAATTATTTTACCAATTCTCCATGTCCACGCATATTAGAAAGATTAAATCTAGCTAGATGTACTCTGATGATTTTTAGTAAATAATAGTGTCAGAGTTGTGCTGCAGTGTTGATTTTAGGTCAGATTAAAGAAGCAATTTTATTAAAAGTCCCTGTAGTTTTCACTGAAAGGTTATAAATATCAATATTGGTAACAGTTACAATGCAAAGTGAACTTTGCTGGTGGTTGTGAAAATTGTATTATCTAGTTTCACAGATTCCACACTTGGAAATAGCTCTAATTTCAAATATTTACTGATACAATTCTATCTGGCTGCAGTAAGGCTGTACATAGCACTCTGTAACCCTCACTCATCATGAAGCATGCCAAAAGCAATGAGCAGTAGAGCATAGCTGGATTGTGGAAACCTCTCCCTTTTCTCTGCTTCAGTGCTCCCTGTCTTGAGCCAGGAAAGATATACCAGCATTTTAACATCACAGTTAAACTATCAAAAAATACAAGTTATATCACTAAGAAGCTGAGGGAGAAAGGAAGCTATTCTTGTTTTGTTTTATAAATCTAATTCGTATTTTTTAAGAAATGAAGAAAATATTTAGCAATATTAATCTAAATGTTGAGTACAAACCAAATACTTCTTTAAATTAATTATTTAAAAAGTGTCAGCGGCCCAAATTATTTGCAAGTGCTGGAGGTCCAAAGTTGATGTTTCATAGCCAAATGCTTCCACTGAGAATACAGTCCAAGAACTAAACATGGAAAAGATATAGTTTTACATTTACTACCTTACACTGAATTTATACTTATGATATCTAAGTCAAATGAACAAGAGTGAATTTTCTCTTTTTATGGGTTGACCCCTGTTGGGAAGAGTTAAATAAAAACAAAACCTTCTCCCAAACCAGAAAACTTCTCCACAAAGTTAGAAGAGAAAGAACACAACTTTTATCATTAAACAGGCATTAAAGCAGAATATTATGTGCATTACATGCAACCCAATAAGAGATTGCAAAGACAGAAAGACGTCTCACCCTTTGTATAGCCAAGCATATATGAGCCATTACATATGCATTCTCAAGATAAACAATAACTAGTCCTAAGGAAGAGGACTTGTTGGCACCATTTATCACAGGAAGTTAATCCTAGATTCATCTGGTCTTTGGTGGGCCATCTGTGTTTATTAATTGGCTTAATCCAAAGGGAAGGAAACTTCTACCGTCTTCATGATAGGAGGAATTTTTGCATCTTGGAGCAAGGCACCCACTGAAGTTAGGCTTCTACCCTTCCAAAAAAAACTGGGAGATAGAGGCCCTATCTTCTTTGATGATTACAGTTTCAAGGAGATGATTCCTAGGCCCTTGGGAAAGACATTCCAGGGTATGAAACATGGCAAGAGGCTTATTTAGCTTTTAAAAAGATATTCAGACATTTCAAAGAGACAGAAAGAATTTACAAGTTTTCTAAAGTAAATGCTCCAAGGAAAGGAAGGGGGCAAAGTCCCTTCCTTTATTTTCAACAGGGAGAATTAAGCCTTTTATTTTCCTTTCTTGTGTTTGCCTTGATGTCCCATGTAGATTAGGTACCTATAGAGAGATTGGGTTTTCAACACGTTCTTCACTAAACACTGCTATGTGGTGAAAAACTCATTTTTAGGTCACTTTTCTGATAGGCTAGTTTTCGTTCTTGGAAATACTTTATTTATTACTCTGGTATTAGTAGCTACTGGTAACTAATAACTATTCAAAACTTGATGAGTCGATGGTGGGGGAAAGGAGGTGACATCCACAGTATCAGTGTTCTTGCTTTCAACAGGCAAATGGAAGCCTTGTACTAAATCTGCTCTTTTATTATGAAATAATATGCTTTCCTCTGAGACTCTTCCATAAAGGCCATATTTTAGCCTATTATGCTGCTATCTAGAGGAACTGATTTCCTTGTTATCCTTTGCCACCTTGCAATTTGTTTATATATGTATGCATATGCATTTAGCAATCGTGAAAGAAATTCAGCACTTCTTCATTCTTTTCCCAGAAAGGAAGATGGAGACTTGTATTGAACTTGAAGTATTATGCACAAACATTTTATAGATATTGACATTATTTTTAAGTGAATATTTGTTTGCTTTAAATTTCTAATTTGGATACTTTTGAAAAGTTAAAACTACTGTGGTGTAAATTTGCTATATCATAATTAAGTTAAATTCACTATGTACTAAAACATTTAGATTTTAATGAAGCCTGTAGGAACAGGACATCAGCTTAAGAAGACCTATATCAGTTAGACTAGGAAGATATCTCAGATTCTTCATGTATACGTGTGTCTGTGTCTGTGAGAAATTAATATGTGTATATATATATGTGAAACTCGTGTGTACACATATATGTGTATGTGTATATACATATATTATGTCCCTATAATACCCTGTTATTTCAGTATAGTATTTTACTGTTTTAAAAAAGCAGTAAATATATATTTACAATATATTTGAGGCTTTACTTTTTATGATTGTTGCTATGTCCTTCAAACTTTGAGTCAGTTACTGATGTTGATGATTTTTCAAAATTTCTAACTTTAGATTACATATAGCATTGCAATAAAATCAGATAATTTTTAGGCACACTGCCTTAGTTTGGGTCTTACCTCCAATAATTAGGCTGCATGAGTCTGAACAAGCCAGACTCTTTATATCTCAGCTTTCTCACGTCTAAAATAAAAGTACTTTCCTCATCAGCAGTTGTGAGGGCTTAATGAGTCAATATATGTGGAAAGAGACAGTATGGTGCCATGAGTTGGGAATTTGTGGATTTCTGTTCTAGTTTCTACTTTGCAGGTAACTTTGGGTTCATGGTCCTAGCCTCCATGTCTGAAGTTCTCCTCTCTCCTTTAAACAACAAAAACAGAATGAAACAAAAAAACCAAAACTCTGGTAATCTCAAGTTCTTTAATTTTAATTGGCTATGAATTAAAATCCTATTTCCTTTTGTTCAAAGACAATGTGAAACAAATGTATTTTATTATATAATATGGCTGAACTATCTCATAAATTGCAGATATCTGCTCAGCATACAGAGAAAGAAACAGAGATTAGATTAAGATATCCAAATATCATTTCATGTGTTCTTAATTTAAAATGGTATGTCTACTTAAAGAAAAACACACAACATGAGAGTTGTGAGTCTGCATTTTTTTTTTTTTTTTTTTTTTTTTTTTTTTGTAGTATGCGGGCCTCTCACTGTTGTGGCCTCTCCCGTTGCGGAGCACAGGCTCCGCGGCCATGGCTCACGGGCTTAGTTGCTCCGCGGCATGTGGGATCTTCCCGGACCAGGGCACGAACCCGTGTCTCCTGCATCCGCAGGCGGATTCTCAACCACTGCGCCACCAGGGAAGCCCATGAGTCTGCATTTTTATGGGGTCTTACTGAGGACAATAGCTCAGGACACAGCCACTCAGTAATTCTGAGTAAACTGCTCTGAAGAGGTAGGAAGGAGCCAGTATATATATATATGATTTTTTTTTCGCTGGGAAATACATGTAGTCATGTAGTCAAGCATACCAAGCATACATCTTGGTTAAATATTACTGCTAATCACAAAGGACAGATATCTCAAGTTGATGACTTTAGTGTTTTTCTATATGTGGGAAGATGCAGGAATCTGGGGTCATTGAAATTCTTCCCGAGACATACATCTAACTATCTAGGGACCCATTTATCCAAAGCACAAAGTGTCTCATCCTGCTTTTTTCTATCCCGGATTCCTTTTAGGATGCACTCTGTCTGTGGGCAAGTGCAGTGTGTTGCAACTTAATATTTGTATAACTGGTTGTTACGTGATGCTCCCTGGCCCCAACCACAGGTAGTTTTAAAAGAGTTTTGACTACAGAACACATACGAATTCTTGTGCATGCACCCCAAATTTAGGAGGGACAGGACAAGCCCATTTACCACTCCCAGTATGCCTCATATACAAATATACAGAGACTACCTTTCATGAAATGCTGGGGAATCCATTGTTCTAGCAAGATACAGTTAAAAATGTGCTTTGGATCAAGTGAAAGGATTACTGATCATTCAACCTTCTAATCTCTTTTTTTATAATCTCTTTTTGATACTTGTAGCTACAAAAAAAAAAAAATGACCATAGCTTTGATAGTTATTTTAAGAGTAACATCAGAATGGTAAGACAATATTATTAATTGGAACTACAAATTCAGGAAAATAACCCCTGCAAGGAAGTCAAACAATCAGTGTTGTCACGTTTTGTTGAAATGGTGCAAAACAGAGGGAGTGTACCATAAAATAATATATCAGAATTATGAAGCTACGGTTCTACCAGCCATTTGTTTCGGTATGTTAACCAAATGAAGTAAGTTCCATCAATTAAGTAACATTTGTTTTAAGTGAGGGTCTCTGTCCCTTTTTGGACCTCAGCTGAAAATACTTTTAATTTAGCTTATCCAACTCCTGAAACAATCTTTTAAAATCAAAAAAAAGCAATGTGCATACAGATAGGTTCAGATTCATGGATTTATGTGTTTGGAAATATTTTTTTCTGTATTAAGTTTAACTAATTTAGGGGGATCTCTGTTGAGTCCTCAGTACCTATTGGCTCAGCAAATTATAACATTTCTCTTACTCTCTTGTTTTTCTTACCCAATGCATATGGTAATTTATATTTTCTTTCTAGTTTCCTCTCTTGGGGTGCATCCCAATGCTCAAAACCTACTGGATACCTTGATAACCTTTTTTTCCCCATTCATTGCTGTACTTTTTCTCATTTCTTACTGACCCAATTAAAAGTGTCCCATTATATATCTGTATATTCAAGGAGTGTTCTGACCATCCCTCACTCCCTAGAACAAATCCATTTGTTTAGGAATCTGGGGCCTAGCTCAAGCTTCAGCTTGCAACACTCATGAAATACTCTAACGGGAAATTCTGGTCGGTGATAGCTGTTGATTGCTCTGATTCTCTCTGATCCCAGGTTTTCACCTTATAATATGGCCTGTGTCCTTGAGAACTCATTAGGCTTCACAGTAGTCTAGGTTTGATATAATAAGATCTAACTTAAGAGATTGTTATGAAGACATGTGGAATCACTCTGCAAATGTAAAATGGTGCATAACACAACTTAGTTTGTTTGACAGTTTCGTAGCAGCAACAGTCAGATATAACATCCAGGTAATAACCAGAGATGTCATATTTATTTTAAATTCAAGTGACATTACCTTTTTGGCAGAAGACTGTGTCTCTGATGTAACTTCAGGGTCTGAAAATAATGGCTAACCAATAGATAGATTAAGCTTATATACAGGATGACAGGTGATGACTGAATCTCACACATTGGATGTTTCTAGTCACACTATACACTTGAGTGATTTTTGCATCACATCATATACATAGGTAGTAACTGTAAATTTTTAATACAAAGGCCATAGGTATATACTAAATTCAATTTTTTCTTGCATCATGGGTGGAGATAGAAAATTCCTCTACATTAATGCTACTTTTAATAATCCCTCGCATTGTGAAATAACATATCACATGATAGTAATAGTACAAAGAAGGGTTGAGACAGAAAACAAATTAGTCATGATTTTAAAATTGTCTTTCAGGCCCAGCCCACCTTCCCTTAAGCCATTGCTCAGTGCTCAGTGAAGTGATGTAATAAATGTTCATCATCTTCTCATTCAAATCTTGAAGAATCTACAACAGTCAACATCTTCAAGTGTGGATAGAGTTTAATAAATTTTAAAGTGTCCCCAGACTTTAAGAAAAAGCAGAGGTTTTAATTTGTTTTGCATACTCTGATTCAAGGCGTTTATGAAACATATCATGTGTGGTGTGTGTGGGGTGTGTGTATGTGTGTGTGTGTTTCTGTTGAGATGGGGACATATACAATATGTAGTAACTTGGTGGGGCAAAATGATCAATCCATCAGCCTATTTCATTTCACAATGTGTATCTTATTGTCTTGGTTTGACAAAAAATCTACATAACTGTTAAATTCTACAATACAATCAAATTAAACAGATACATCATGATGTAAAATAATTCAATGAATCTTAGGTTGTTAACATTCATTGACTATTCAATTTAGACTATTATCTAAATCCTATGTGGAGGATCTTTTTAGCAAATTAGTATTTATCCTCTTTGTCCTTTTTGCTTTAACTGTTTCAGTATTTTAAGATCCAATGATCTGGAAATAATATTTTTTAAATTTCTGAACAAATAAGACTTGGAGGGTGAATTGCAATGTCAGAGACATAAAACATTGAACTGTCTTGAATTTTCTGGCCAGTTGTCCATTCAGAGTACATAATCACTCAGCCAGGTAAACATGGAATGAAATAGAGGAGGCTGAGGAGAGATTGCTTCCCTCTTGCTCTAAGCCTAAGGTCAACATCACTCACCAGCAAACAAAGGATTTTTTATCCCTCGTAGAACACTGTACAGGAACTTCTGCCTTGGAATTTTCAGAGTTATATTAGATACAAGACCTTGAGAAAGAAAGTGAAAAGCCAAATTAAGAATTTAGAAAAATACAAAGTACAACACAACCTGGGGATAATTAATACTCATACCACTATTTAGCTTCCAGAACAGTGCTAAACATACTGTGATTCACACAAATATATATCGATTTATGAAATATGTTGGTGACCAAGAAAGAAAATAATAAGTAGTTGGGATACTGAAACTAATTATTTTCTCACTGGCTTTCTGTGTAATCATGGACAAATAACTTATTTGGGTCTCAATAACCCCATATATATATTTTAAAACTTAAAAAAAAATCAAAGAATGTAATCTTAGATGTAACACATTTTAAAGAACAACTTAAAAAACAGCCTTATAAAATAAATAGCACCACAGAATTACATTTATAAACTTCAAAAATCAGGAACACTTCAGTTAAATATTAAAAATTCAACTAGCTATTGCCACACATTAATGAAAAATAGCTAATGCTTTAGAATGCTTTTTAAAATCATTTATCTCACCCAGCTTTAAAATTAAATACTTAAATAGCCATAGTTTCAGTTACAAAAATGCAGTCAACTTGTTTTTCAAACAGTATGCATATTATTCAAAAAATATTTGACTACTTAAAACTCAGTCTTGGTCAAAATCTGAGAAGAAATATTTGGTTTAAGACAAATAGTGCCAGAGCACACACAATTGGTGAGAAAAAAGAAACAATGAATGCTGCTTATAACCACCTGTTGTTAAAAGCTGGAAGTATTGAAATCAGGAAGTCAATTTTTGTTTTCTGATATGTAAAGTCTACAGTTTGCAAAATTAAACTTGAACTATTATTATTTGCATTCCTAACAGAGGGACAATCCTTTATTAGGAAACTGTCTAGTGTATTTTATTTGGGGGCTAATTTACCAAGAGTTCATATAGTCATTTTACAGATGTGTGCTTATATTAAATTAAATATATTGAATGAGTCCAGCACATACTATATTGTGTAAAGTACAAAAAATAATATGCATATGAGAAATTATATATATATATTTGAAGAATTCTGAGAAAAAAATGTGTGATATAGCTAAGAAAAAATAATATAGCAGAATGGATTGGCTGAGAGAAAACATACTGGTAAGAATTGAAAAAATAGAAAAAAGTCAAAAATTAGCTTAATTATCATGTGTATTTCAGAAGATGAGAGAATTGTTTAGATGGTTTTTCATAAAGAATCTCTGAAAGAATATAGTTGGAAATCAGGTTTGTCAATTATTTAGTTCCTTAGGGCTGTCTTAACAAATTACCACAAACCAGGTGACTTAAAACAACAAAACTTGATTCTGTCACATTCGGAGGCTAGATGTCCAAAATCAAGGTGCTGCAATGTTGATTCCTTTTGAAGCTCTCAGAAAGAGAGTATGTTCCAGGTTCCTCTCCTAGCTTCTGATGATTACTCCAAATTCTCAGCATTCCTTGGCTTGTAGATACCTCATTCCCATCTCTGCCTCTATAGTCACATGGCGGTCTCCACCCTGAGGGTCTCTAAGTCTCTTATAAAGACAACAGGCAGATTGGATTAAGGACCCTGCCTATTCCAGTATGACCTTCTCTTAACTAATTACATCTGCAATGACCCTACTTTCAAATAGGTCATATCCAGATCATACCAACATATCTTTTGGAAGAAAACAATTCAACCCATAACAGAAAGTAAATATTTTGAGAAGTAAGGTTGAATAATATGAGTACGAGGTTGAAATTTATAGGAACTCATTTAAACTACAGATTGGGGAAAATGTCCATTTTGGAAGTAGTATTTGGGATGATTTTTAACCAGAAAATTTCTATGAAGATACAAGTATGAGATAATGAAAATATAATCTACTTCAAAAACAGTGATAATACAAAGGAAGATTGATCAACACTGCTGTTAAAGAATGATATACCTGATTATATATAGCAAAAAAAAAACGCTTAAAATGCGAAAAAATATAAAAATAAATGTATCTCATGAAATGCGTCAATGAGATGGAAAATATATCTTAAAAAATTCTTACAGACCAAAAACAAAGTAAAAGAAATCCAGAGAGTTAAGAAGGGTCATTTACTAAATCCTTTTGATGTGACCTTCAATTTATGCTACCATGCAGCAAAAGACAAAGTCTAGGGTCTGATTTTGTGGGAAATCTGGTAGAAGCCTCAACAAATAAAGCTGAGTGACTTAATGGCTCTTCTCTTAGAATAAGTGTAAACTAAAGAATAATCCATCCTACAAAAGAGAAAGTCAAGAAAACATGCTTGTTTCAAACTTTACCTTTATGCCAAGGTAAAACTTCTTCCTTAAGAATTCAGAATCAAAAACATTCACATACACATGATATCTGAATTCATAGTTCTTATGTGTTTCTGAAGAACTCTAGGGAATACTTTTTTATATAAAGTAGCTGTAGGCATTTAATGTCACCAAGAAATCGGGAACACAAAATAAATTATTTTGGGGGGAATACAGTCTTTAAGCCAAACCTCAAAAATTATTATAAAGGTGGGTTCCACCTGTTTTTGTAAAGTTACATTGAAATATTGCCACACCTATTAATTTTTATGTTGTATATAGCTGTTTTAGCTCTTATAATGGCAGAGTTGGGTATCTGCAACAAAGATATGGCCTGCAATGCTTAAGTATCTGAACCTTTACAGAAAAAAACTGGCAACCTTGCTTGAAATACTAAATTCTTAACACTCCGTGTCTCTAGAGTTCTTACTTTTTATATCCTATGCTATAGTGATCAGTATACAAACTAAATGATATGGTGATCAACGTTATGAATATACAAACTGTATGTCTGTATATCAGTATCAGCATGTATACACTGATAAAGTTTTATATCTATATAATGTTATAGAGAATACATGTATATATGTAACTTTGCAATTCAACAACTGAGAAAAGCTTTTGTTCAATTATTCTCGTGATTCTCTTTTTGCCTGAAATACGCACCACACCTTTCACGTTGCAACCCAAACCTTCCACTTTTAGATCACTGTGTAACCTTTAAAATTCAAATCAATTTTTTACTTTGTGTGTGATGCCTAATACCAGGGTAAACGAATCCTTCTTTGCCCTACACCCGCTTCACCTCCCTATACCCTGTACACATTTATCACGTGTAAATTGTCCTCCCTTTATTTGTTCACGTGCTCTTTCTATCACTCTCTTCACTACTTTACACAGCAATAGGGTGTTTGTTTTATTCTTTTTATTACGGCCAACACATAAGCCAGCACCTGTCATACAGTTAGCACTCAGCAAATATTTGTGGTGTGCATGCATTCATGAATGAAAACGTAATAACTACACGTCTTCAGGGGGAAAAAAAAATCTTCATCTGTTGGGGGGATAGGTAGTTTGCATTCATGTTATCAGGAAGTTGTTACTCATTATCTTACCATCCTCATACAGACTTTTATCTTCTCAAGTAAAAAACAACAGTCTTGAATCAATTTTTTTTCAGATCCCATTCGTTCCTACAGTATATTCTGCTTATATTTGATACTGTTTCCTTTTTATTTTCTTCGTATGGGTTATATCGACTTATTGGAATAAAACTCTACTTCTCTAATTCCTTTTTTTATAACATACTTCTTCCTTTTTGAACTTGATTTCTATCAATTTGTCTTTGGACAACTCTCATTCCAAGAATCTAACTTTATTCAAGTCTAATTATAGCCCTGGCACTCTTGTTTCTGAGAGAACACATGACTGAATTTGCTGCTGAAAACAAATAAACAACAAATCTGCAGAAATTATGGAGTTGTAGAACAATGCTTTAGACCTCACAATTGATTTTGCTTTTATTGTACATGTCTCTGTAGGAAATATAGAAAGATGCCCTATTACATTCTCAGCTAAGAACTTCTCCCCAGGCTTGTTAGCTAGGTATTTTTCCCTTCATGTTAAAATGAGAAAAGATTGCTTGAGGATGGAAGTAAAGATATTGTTTAAAATAATAAAAATTTAATGGAATACTGTACAGGCAAAGGCATGAGATTGTATAACTGCTCAAGTTCTTGCCACTCCATTACGTATCTGAATTAAACATAGGATTTTCTCTATCCCACACTAAAAGCAACCTTGGGTAAGAGCAAATTTGGTTATATTTTTTAACGTATTTTAATTAACAGTTTGCAATTTTGGAAAGGAGAAAGTAACATATTTATAATAGTCATAGAACTATTTCATATTCCTATTATACATAGGTAGATATACACATGTATATTACCTCTTCAAAATATTTTATCTCCCATCTTATATTCATGATTGCATCTAAAGAATCATAAACCAAATTCAGGAGAATTAGTTCAATGAGCAAAAATACAATACATATATGGTGAAATATTAGTTGAGGAACTATCACACAATAATCTCAGTTTTACAACATACTTGAAAAAACACAGACACACACACACACACACACAAGTTTTCATCAAGGTATTTAAGATAGGTGTGCATTTGACTGTAATTCATTTTGATAAAAAATTAGAAAATACAAGACTATTAGTGAGGTTGATTTGTTTTTCAGTCTGTTATGCTGAATATCAAATAGTTAATTTCAGTAGACTGTATAATAAAGAATAAAGAGTAAATAATATTGGTTAAATAGTGCTGCACTGCTGCATACAAAAAAAACCCCTTCATGTTAAAGTGAGTATAAATTGTAGCATAAATAAATATTTATATTATAAATAGTAAGAAGATAATTACAATGAAATTAAAAATATAATTAAAAAATTGCAAGTATTCAGGTATGCACAAAAGTCACTGTTTAATAATATAAAATATTTAAAAATTCTTGTGAAAACAATTACAGGCTCTAATTATATTTAATTCTTTAGAATACTGAATTTCACTACACATTCACAAACACACACCTAAACTTATAGCTCCAAATATATAAGCAATCCTTAACTTGTCTAAATGTTGTTCAGTAAATATGTATATATAAAACTTATTAACATAATGAATTATTAACATATATATATACCATATATACATATATAAAAGGTATGATGAATATAATTACTTTCTTACATATAAATATATTTTTGTAGATATACATTTACATATATGTATTTGTCAAAGTAATCAATGGGCATTATAAAACTAGAAAACTACACATACAAAAGCATAACATTTTAATGCACATTTCTGCCCTTAGAATAACACAGTTAAATACTTGATAGGTATAATCATCTAAAAATCTGCTTATCTGTTTATTTGTTTATATCCATCTATCCATCCATTCATCCATCCATCTTTATAACCATTTTTCTGTCTCTGTCTCTCTATCCTTCTATGCATTCTTATATCAATTTCAATGTTTTTCTGCATTATAATTACTTAAACAAAAAGTCATAGAGGACAAGAAATTTTCATTCATTGCCTTTTCCTCTCATTATGTACTATTTATATAATATTTATTATTTCACTAACCAGGTATATTAGAGAAAAATTTTTATAAATAAGGCTAGAATAGGAAGTAACATTTTACCTGTTTTTAATCAAATTTTTTGACAAATGATATATTCATAATCATTCAATATCTCAGAAAATTATCTAAAATACACTTATTTCTCATATTTATGGCTATTGAACAGCAAAAAAGTTTTAGTCTGAATCATTTAAGTAATTTTCTAAAAACATTCTAACTTATGTCATACCTGTCCCAAGTCCTAAAGATTAATGTTATCTTTTAGTTGAGCAAGAGTACAATAATTCTTACAGGCAATATACAATGTTCCTCTTGAACCAGACACAGAAGTTAAATTCCATATTGGCATTTGTCCTAGTTTTTCATTGATATAAATTAAATTTCAGCTCTTCCACCATTAATATTGTGTTGGCTGGAAAAACCCGAACGAACTTTTTGGCCAACCCGATACTATGGGTTTGTCTATAATTAAGGACATCTTATAATATCACACAAGTCATTGAAACAACAGACATCAAATAAATGCTTCAAGATTCATCTGTGTGGTAATATAGACAAGCACACTGTCTAGAATAGTGTTTAATGTAGACATCATGCCCACCCTGCCAATAACCAGTGCAGTCATGATAACTACCAGCTATTTGGTCGGTTATGAGTCTTACTTAGAACCCAAATAAAGGACAAATACGTTTATCAAATAAAGAAAATACACCTGTTTTTGATCAGGTAAATGTTAATTAATCTAAGATTCTAATTTAATCCAATGGTTAATATAAATAAAAAATTTATCTCACCTCTCTTGGGACATTAAATTGTGTATGTGATTTTTAAACAAAACTCTACCTTCTTTTTTTTTTTAATTATTTATTTATTTTTGGCTGTGTTGCGTCTTCGTTGCTGCACGCAGGCTTCCTCTAGTTGTGGCGAGCAGGGGTTACTCTTCGCTGCAGTGCATGGGCTTCTCATTGAGGTGACTTCTCTCGTTGCAGAGCACGGGGTCTAGGCACACGGGCTTCAGTAGTCGTGGCTTGCAGGCTCTAGAGCACAGGTTCAATAGTTGTGGCACACGGGGCTTAGTTTCTCCACGGCATGTGGGATCTTCCCAGACCAGGGATCAAACCCATGTCCCCTGCACTGGCAGGTAGATTCTTATCCACTGAACCACCAGTGAAGCCCTAACAAAACTCTACATTCTTATTAGTAAGGGATGAAAAAATGCTTGCTCTTTAATGCATCATGAAATAAAACTATGTATAACTTTATCTGTACAAAATATATTTGCCTTTTATTATAAAAGAACTTTGAAAAATTAATCAAAATTGTCAATGATTTATTAGACCATCAATATAAATTATAATACAATATTTTTCCATGAATTATATAAGGCAAATAATAATAACACTCTTCTAGTAGAAAAAGAATAGTTAGAAGAGAATGTGAAAAGTACTGTTTAAATTTAGGACAAATTGTGTTATGAGAGTGGTGTTAATGTTTGTAATTGACTAATGGACATAATGGCATATACTAAATCCATTAAACTCTTATTTATAGAGTTACTATATTCTGGTTTATATGCTGGAACATTTACAGAATATTTATTTTCAAAGAAAATAGTACCTAGCTATCAATCAATTACATATTTTATGCTATGCATTATATATATATTTTTAAATTTTTAAATTTAATTTAATCTATTTTTTTTACACAGCAGGTTCTTATTAGTTATCTATTTTATACATATTAGTGGATACATGTCAATCCCAATCTCCCAATTCATCATCCCCCAACCCCCCCCCCACCAGTTTCCCCCCATGGTGTCCATACGTTTGTTCTCTACATCTGTGTCTCTATTTCTGCACTGCAAACCAGTTCATCTGTACCATTTTTCTAGGTTCCACGTATATGTGTTAATATATGATATTTGTTTTTCTCTTTCTGACTTACTTCACTCTGTATGACAGTCTCTAGGTCCATCCACTTCTCTACAAATGACCTAATTTCGTTCCTTTTTCTGGCTGAGTAATATTCCACTGTATATATGTACCACATCTTCTTTATCCATTTGTCTGTCGATGGGCATTTAGGTTGCATCCATGACCTGGCTATTGTAAATAGCACTGCAATGAACAATGGGGTGTATGTGTCTTTTTGAATTATGGTTTTCTCTGGGTATATGCCCAGTAGTGGGAATGCTGGGTCATATGGTAATTCTATTTTTAGTTTTTTAAGGAACCTCCATACTGTTCTCCATAGTGGTGGTATCAATTTACATTCCTACCAACAGTGAAAGAGGGTTTCCTTTTCTCCACACCTTCTCCAGCATTTGTTGTTTGCAGATTTTCTGATGATGCCCATTCTAACTGGTGTGAGGTGATACCTCATTGTAGTTTTGATTTGCATTTCTCTAATAATTAGTGATGTTGAGCAGCTTTTCATGTGCTTCTTGGCCATCTGTATGTCTTCTTTGGAGAAATATCTATTTAGGTGTTCTGCCCATTTTTGGATTGGGTTGTTTGTTTCTTTAATATTGAGCTGCATGTGCTGTTTATGTATTTTGGAGATTAATCCTTTGTTGATTCATTTGCAAATATTTTCTCCCATTCTGAGGGTTGTGTTTTTGTCTTGTTTGTAGTTTCCTTTGCTTTACAAAAGCTTTCAAGTTTCATTAGGTCCCTCTATGCATTATATTTGTGACTAGGGATGTGTTATTTGATAATATATATTATTATTAACCCCTATAGCAGGGTTCCTGTGGGATTTCCCTGAATGCTTTTTGTCAGTGCAGTTAATCCATTAAAACAGTTTATTTCCTCTTTGCTAAACAACAAAAAAGACTTTTTAAAAAGATAAATGTATAACATCATGGAAAGATATTTAGAACATATATAATTTGAAATATCAATATAGCTGCTTAGAGATTAATGCACTTGTCATTGCAGCAGCCTACAATTTTTTGGTTAATTTTTCAGTGCTTTAAAAAGATATTATGGAGATATTTTCTTTTCAGCATGTCTGCTGTTTAGAACAGTTATTGGATTACTTTACTTTTTTAAAAATTTATTTATTTTTGGCTGCACTGTGTCTTTGTTGCTGCTCACCAGCTTTCTCTAGTTGTGGTGAGCGGGGGCTACTCTTCATTGCAGTGTATGTGCTTCTCATTGCGATGGCTTCTTTTGTTGCGGAGCAGGGGTGCAGGCTTCAGTAGTTTGGCACGTAGGCTCAGTAGTTTTGCCTCGTGGGCTCTAGAGTGCAGGCTCAGTAGTTGTGCTGCATGGGCTTAGCTGCTCCACGGCACACGGGATCTTCCCGGACCAGGGCTTGAACCCATGTTCCCTGCATTGGCAGGCAGATTCTTAACTACTGTGCCACCAGGGAAGTCCCTACTGGATTACTTCAGAACAGTACCTGTTAATGCTATGAGAAGAGAAGCATTTTGATTAGATATGTTGAAGCTTGTTTTGAAAGACAAGTGATAAGGCAATACTTTCATTTTGTTTTTTACTTTTATTCCTTTGAAATGCTGTAAATTTATTCAACATAACAAAATAACACAGTCTTTTTTTCATTAAATCATGAAATTAAGTGTCTTTACTCCAGCTCTAGTGAGGTTGAGAAATAACAAATTTATTCCCTTCTTTCCATGAAAAATATTGAGCACATATTATAAGCCAGGCAATGTTAGATTGATAGAGAATTTCATGGTCAGATAGATAGATAGGTAGATCAGGCTAGTCTCTCCATATATTACCATGTATGTCCAATAAATCAGAATTTGTGAAACATATCACACATTCAACAACCAAACAAATTATTTTGAGCATGTTTATATTTTTAACCTACTTACAGTGACTATGATTAACATAATTTTTTTTTGTGTGTGTGATACGCGGGCCTCTCACTGCTGTGGCCTCTCCCGTCGTGGGGAACAGGCTCCAGATGCACAGGCTCCGCGGCCATGGCTCACGGGCCCAGCCACTCCACAGCACGTGGGATCCTCCTGGACTGGGGCACGAACCCATGTCCCCTGCATTGGCAGGCGGACTCCCAACCACTGCGCCACCAGGGAAGCCCAACATAATTTTTATAAGTTTTCTTTGCTGTGTGCCTATGAATATATGCATTATACATCATGTATTTTTTTAAAATTAGTAAATAAATTATGGAAATAGGATAATGCTACATGTTTTCTGTGATTTGCCATCAAGGAGCTTACATTCTATCCAGTAAAAAGCAAATACAAAGAATTCTTATTAATCAAGATAGTTAAGCTCTGTAAAGTCACTAGAGACACTAAAGTAGTGAATACTTAACCACTGCTCCTAGAAGAAATACAAAGTTAGGTTCCTGTGAGCCTCTATCACATTTCTGTCAATTGATCAAACATAGCCTGTTTTATGTGTGTTTCTGTTTAAAGACACCTTATTTAATATATATTGTTGATTCATTTACACTAAACCCATGGCCAATGACATCATTCAAGCCTGAAAACTAACATTGTCTAACACAAATTTTCTCCATAAGGCACGTCACAGCACACTAACACTTAAGGACACTAGAAAGCACATCTGCACTATGTTTGAGGGCAATTTAAAGCAGGAAGTCATCACCAAAACCACACAACAATGTGAAAAATATGGCACTAAAAGTACATGAAAAGGACACTTGTTTACTGTATGAAAGCTGAAACCAACAGTCGGAGTATAGCATTATTGACTTCAGCTGGGAAGTTGCACAAACAGTGTTGTTGGAAGCACCTTTTATTCATGTAATTTTCCAATAATGTGACAACTGTGCAAATAGAGAAAATAATATTTTTAACATAATACATCATCATTGTTAAATATTTCCAAAAATCCACATCACCAGTGGCAATGCCACGCTTGTTACTGAGCTACATGTGTAAGTTGCAATTGTCTGCTCAATATAATGCAAGGTTTGGGGCTTTTTCATTGTGCCTTCTACCAAAGATATGACCAAGAATCTGATTATTGATGTACATATTATTTTTAATTTAAATTCATTTTTATGTTTCACTTAATAATACATGTAGAGCATTATATTATTTTTGTAGCTGTCTTTGAAATTAGGTTATAATTTCTCTGGTTATCATTGCACAATAAGAGATTCATTACATGTGGGAGTGGGTTTGATAGGATTGGAAAGGAATAGCCCAACATTTAACTTGTTAAAACACAGATATTTCTACTTATAGTTTTTCCCCATGAGATACATCTCATCCCCCCACTACCTTGTAAGTTGAATATGATAATGACAATGAATTAATCGCTGCTTTTTTGAATGTCTTCTGCCAGTCACCTTATGTCCATCATGCCTAATCCTGTCAACACATAAAAGGGCTTAGGATACTGAAATGAAGGACATGCCTTATCCAAAGGCCACAAGGTGAATAATCATGACAGAGGACTCAGATTCTTGTCTGTATCCCTCTTTGCAGACATGAACCTTGTATTTGGATACTCCATAGCACGTTCCTTAGTGTACTACATTTAGGTATTCCACAAAACATCACTCAAGGGTCCTCACGGGGAAAAATGGGGATGTAGCTTATATTAACACTCAAGCTGAAATGGCAACTCCACCCTATGGCAAGTGGAGGCTGGTGCATGCTCCAACTAGGGGAATTCTGGTCTGGGTCACCTGTGTTGTCTTAATTGGCCCATCAGTGTCTTCACTTCAGTCTTTTCTATCCTGACCTCAGTAGACGGTGGACACTGAGACATGTGCTTCATGCAGTAGTTTCCCACAACACCCTTAATATTTTTGACCATAATGAACTTAGGTCAAGAAATAAAACTCAGTTAAATGATGTATTGCTTAATGAAAGTCAAGCCATTCAATCTGACTATAAAATTTCAAAAATTCGGTAAGTTAGGTAATTTTTTGAAATAAGCAATCTATCACAATGTTTTTATCAGTTCTATTCAAAATAATGTTATATTGATAGTTTCAACTATGTATGTGACACACTGTCAGGACTATGGCTAATTTCCTTAAAGATAAAATGATCAATTCATTAACAGCTGAATTTGGAATTTGATTTTCAAAACTGAATCAAAACTTAATTATCATTAGCTATTTTTTAGCTGGTGTATTTTGAATTGTTTGGAATATTATTTTTAAAAATCAGACTTTTTGTATGTAAGTTAGGGGCTTAAAATCATTATTTTTTAATATAGCAATAGAAAGAAACTAATCTCTATATTAGACAAACGCTAATGTTTAAAGGTATACAACTACATTTCTTCTGGTAAAACAAGAAAATTCAATCCTTAAATCTTTTCAACCTTTCAGTTTGAAAATTTTACAGTAATTGTAAATCTTGTTGACATGATTTCCTCATCCCCTAGCAAATATTTAAGCTTGTATTTGAAGAGTCAACACTCATTATGTGTTACTCTAGTTTCCTTTGCATCTTAGAGAATACTTCATTATTTTTTCTTTTATTTCAGTCACTCTAATGAGTTCATATTACCAAGCATGAAGAAGATGACTATATTGTCCCAGATGTCTTCTGATATGTCCCAGCTCAGATATTAATATTTACCCTGAAATTCAGGGAACAAGTCTGAAAAAATTTAATTTTTGATAGCTCCATTTATTTTCTGCTGAATGTATTCACAATAATACTTCCAACTGAAAGAAGAGAGTAGGATTGAGGGAACAAAAGAAAGATGAAAGATTCTCTATCTTCCTGACCAGGTTTGGCTACAGATGACCTCTTGTTCTTTGTCTGATTTCCCATTGTTCCACAAGAGCTTGTGCAGATCAGAACAAGAATTCTCTAATATCTGACATATAGCATTAATATTACCTCTTATCTCTTGTGACCTTGACCAACAAATAAATGGCAGCTGAAAGCTACACAGCTCAGGATCAAAAGGTATTTTGAATAATGACAGTTTGAACATCAGATACTTTAAAATATTGAATCCATACAAATCCTAGGCCAGGAAACATTTTCTGGCATGGGATAATACTAGATACTCCAAATATGGGAGTGATAATTGTTGATAAGGCTCAATTGAAAAATAGTCTTCAGAAGGTTTTCTTTTCTAAACTTATATTAAATGTCACTCTTTATTTCTTGTAATACGGTTTGTCTTGAAGTTTATTGTATTAATGTAGACACACTAGCTTTCTTATGTTTAATGTGTGCATGGAATTTATTTGTATGTCATTTTACTTTCAAACCATTTGTGTTTTTATATTTACAGTACATATCTCTTACTGAGAGGAGTAACTATGTCTGGCTTAAATTATTATTATTTTAAAATTTGGACTGACAATATGTACATCTTAATTGAATTATTAATTCTATTTATATCTGATGTAATCACAATGCACTTTGACTTATATTTACCATTCTCCAACTATCTATCTATCTATCATCTATCATTTATGTATCTGTATTTATGCATTCACTTATGTTTCTGTTTCTGTGTATCTCCTTTCCTTCCTTCTCTTAGGTTGATCGACTATTTTTTTAACATTTCACTTAAATTCCTTTCTGCTATACCATTCTATGTCTATTTCATTATTGCTCTTGGGATTATTTTATGTTTTCTTAATTTATCAGAGTATAGAGTTGATATTTTAATGCTTTATGTAAAATGTAAGCACGTTGTAACAATAGTACTTCATTCACTTCAAATTTGTTGTGCTATGGCCATATATTTTACTTCTACATATGTTATAAACCTAACCATAAAATGTTATATTTTTGCATTAAATTATCAGTAGAATATTAAAGTAATAAGAGAAGGAACACAAAGTTAGTCTTCCTCATTTACCCAATGTGTTTATCTATCTAGTGTCTTGATTCTGTCCTTTGACCAGTTCCATCTGAAATTATGTGTCTCTATCTGAATATTTCCCATAGAAGATTTTGTGGTGCAGGTCTTTTGGTGACAAGTTATTTTATCTTTAATTTTCTGAAAATATTTTTCAGTTTACTTTTATTTTTGAAGGCATTTTGGCTGGATATAGCATTTTTGTTTTTGTTTGCTTGTTTGTTCCTCCTATACATACCTTAAAGACATTGGTGCATAGTGTGCCAGCATTTATTTTTTCTGATTCTTGAGAATTCCACTGTTATTTTAATCATTATTCTTCTATATTTAATGTGTCATTTTTTCTTTGGCTGCTTTCAAGATTTTTATTTTCATCTCTCCTTTTAAGCAATTTAATTATAAAATGTCTAGCTGTGATTTTACATTAATTTAACCTACTTTAGGATTTCTGAGCTACATAAATCTGTATATTTGTGTTTTTCTTCATGTTTTGGGGATCTTTGTCAGTATTTCTTCAAAAAATATATACACTTTTTCTCTTTCTCATATTTTCTCTCTCCTCTCCTGGGACCCTAATTACACATATATTAGACCTACTGGTTACTGACATCCAACTTATTCATTTTTTCTATCTGTTTTTTCTCTGTGTTTTATACTGGATACTTTCTATTGATCTGTTTCCAAGGTCACTGAACCTTTCTTCTGTCATCTTCAATATCTTGTTAGTCACACTCAATAAATTTTAACTTTAATTTCTTAAAGCTTCAGTTTTGTTGTTTTAAATATCTCTTTTTTTCTTTTTTTTACTTATTAAGATTTTCCTTTCTATGGGTATTTGAACATATTTACAATAACTGCTTTAAAACCCTGCCTGCTAATTTCTATCTCTGGTTTATCTTAAGACCTGTGTCTATTGTCCATGAGTCATATTTTCCTATTCTATCATATATCTGGTCATCATTATAGCTTAATGAACATTTTGGATGATATATTGTTGACTCTTTGTTGTTCTATCTTCATGAAGAGAACTGATTTCTGTTCAAGTAGACAGCTAGACTTTTGGCTGCTCACTTTAACTTGTAGTCTTAAATTTAGAGCTTTAGAGTGAGTCTGTTTCAGTTTTGCCCTTACTCTTCCATTGAACCCATAGATTTGTAATGCAGTCTTCACTTGTTAGGCAAAGTTCTTCTGTGGTTTCACTGGAAAGACTGATGTGTTTCCCAAGAACCTCTGTGTTGAAAATACTCAAACTGCTAAATGTGTTCCTTGCATTAAGTAGTGGCTAAATTTCCATTCAGCTGATCATGCTTTGAGATGTGGTTTTCCACTAAGCTCCATAACATCTCATTTAGGGATTAGCCAAAGATTTGATGGGAGATTATAAATAGCTTTGGATCTTTCATTAATTTTTTGTGAACTAAGCTATTCAAAAGAAGGTTGATTAGACTTTAACATATGATTTTTAAGGATTTGATTTATAAGAATTTTAGGGAATATTTTCCCTTTATATGCAGAAAAGGATATATGTATATATAATATATTATGTATATATATATAGTCCCTACACATTTATATCATTGTCTGAAATATTCATCATATTTGAAGAAAATTCTGTGGAAATTCAATTTCTAATTTTTTTAATAAAAATGACTATTATAAATAAGGAAATGTAATTGCAAGCATATATGGATATAAAATAATATATTATATATTTAAAATAATATATCTATAAGAATAATATATGTATATGTAAAATAATATATCTATAAGAATAATATATGTATATGTAAAATAATATATGACTTATGTTTTTATTTTTCAAGCTCTTATTTTGATATCGTATATTTCCAATCAGTAGCCTTGGACTGTTTGGTAGGTAAAATGAAAGTTGCTACTGATTGACTTCCAAAATCCAAATGGCTATACCTCAAGTATCATTTCTTAATAGGCTCTTTGGAGCTCACATGCCTTTTCCTATTAAAACACACACATACACACACACACACAAACACACACACAGTTTTTATTCTTATAGTCCTAGACAAAACCATAATTTCTTCCATCTGTAATTACATATTAGTTCTAATAGTGCTATAAAAACTGGTAAGCTTACTGGGAAAGTCACATTTAACCTATAAACTACAGAACCTTGAATGATTTCTGCAACCCTGGTATAGAAAAGGGATCCCCACATTTATGATACCCTTGAGCATCCCCATGATCTGGGTATATCATCTTTAAGAAGGGAGAAAAAATGTTGCAGACTTTCATTGGTAACAAATGCTATTAATTTCTTGCATGTCCCAGACTCCCTATCTTTCTTCTGATTCCATTAAACAACATATCCCTTTTCCTTTCTGCTATATTAATCTGTTTATTCTTATAAAAGTAAATCTACTTTTTCACAGATTTTTTTTTTTTGCCTTTCTGCCTCTAAAGTGTGAAACTCTTTTGAATTTCTCTAAAGGTTATTATTAGTTATGAGGTAGAGTTAGGTTAAAAAAAAAGAGAAAGAGAAATGAAAGAAGAGAATGAAGAATTTGCTACAGAAGTAATGGTATGGGAAATCTAAACTCCAGAAGTATTGAGAAGGAGAGGAATCCCTTTTGATCACCTGCTCTTGTGGCTACTGGTGTATAAAGAAGTCATAAAATGGTGCCCACAGGTATCCCAGAAAACAAGTCAAGACTTTTAAGTGTTTAAATTATTTTACAACCTCCATTTTGATTATGTTCTGGTTTATGGTCCTACAATAATTATTGTTACACAAAATCCAAAAAGCTATTAAATTTTTGAAGGCTCCAGACAAGATATATTTTATTTCAAAAATTAACAGAAACAAGAGATTCAAGACAGAGAAGGAGTAGGTGGATGTGGAGTGCATCTCTCTGCATGGATGCATCAGGAATACATCTATAGATGCAACAATTCTCACAGAACACCGGCTGAAAACTAGCAGAAAACCTTGGACACTGGAAAGGACTATAAAGATCCCTGCATAACTGGGTAGGGTGGAAAAAAAGAAGGGAGAAGGAGGAGGAGAGGAAGTGGGACAGGACCTACACCCCAGGGCAGGGGAGCTGAAGCAGAGGAGAGATTCCTGAATTTGGGGAAAACCCCTGTCCGATGGGGAAACACCCTTCAAATGGGACAGAAGGGAAACATTTGAGGCTGTCAGAAGAAGGTGAAGTGGCCAATCTGTGGCAGACGGGACAGAGAGAAATACACAGAGGATCCGTACCATGGCCCTATGTGCCCCAGACTGGGACATGTGTTCACAGGTGTGCAAGGGGGCTGGGAGCTGGTGCATGGGGATTGGAGAACAGGCTCAGGGTGAGAACTGCTGTTGGCTGTGGGGAGATGGACTGAGGGGACAGGAGGGAGGAAATCTGCAGCAGGGAATGCCTATGGAGGAAGACTGGACTGCCATGAAAACAGGTGCGACTGCTGAGTCACACGCATAGGGAGGAGCCACTACTGTAACCTCTCTCTCCCCACACACTGGAACCTGCCAAGGACAATAAAAGAAGCCTGCTCATGGCTGTCTCTTGTGCACTAGCTGCCAGCAATAAAAAAAGCCCCCTCAGAGCTGGCCCTCACGCACAAGCTGCAGGGCAATTAAAAACAAACTAAAAAAAAGCCCTCTCAGGGCTGGCCCTCATGCGCCTTATGCCAGGCATCAGAAAATGCCCTCACTAGGGCCATATCTCTTGCTCCCATGGCCGCTGGCCTCCCTGTGTTTTTGGTGCCACCAGGGCTCCCACAATCCAAGCAGTCATACCACCTCTGTGACAGGTCCTCACAGGGGCAGACCCAAGAGCTACAAGGCAGCCTCAGGACCAGACCCCTGTGGGTAGACCACACACAGAGGTGGGGATAAAATCAGAGATGAACCCCAGGGATGGTGTGACTAGGGAAGAAGACTGAAAATATTTCCATCAGCTGTACAAGCTGCAGATTAAATCCACGCAATCAGCTAGGTAGACCCTGTATCTATGGAATATCTGAGTAGACAATGAGTGTTCCCACAAACAAAAACAGTCTAGCTCTGACAGCTGTGGACTTTGGCAGCAAGCACATGCAGGAATTGGGCCAGATCAGAGTCCCCACAGGGCCCACAGAAGGTCCAGAGACCACTCCAGAGGCAGAGGAGGGTCTCTTGGGAGGGGGAGGTGAATTGTGGCTCAAGGTGTGTACAAGGACACTTATAGTGGAGACCCCAGGGAAACATAATTATTACTATTAATTTCATTATGCTTTGATTCATTCTGTTGTTGGCTCTAGCCCCCTTTTTTTTGGTTTTTTCTTTCTTTTTTATTTGTTGTTGTTTTAGTTTTCTTGCTTTTTTTAAGTCTTTTGGGATTTCTGTGCTTTATAACATGTTTTTTTTTTTAATACATTTTTATTTTTACTTTGCTTTTCTGTTCTTCTGTGTTCTTTTCCCTTATATTTTCTTCCTCTTTTTCTTTCATATATTTTCTTTTTTTGGTTTTATTTCCATTTCTACTTTGCTTTACTGTTGTCCTGTTTTTTCCCTTTTTATTTTATTTTATAATTATTATTTTTTTAATCATTTTTATTGGTTTGTTCTGTTTCCTTGCTTTATTCTTCAGTTGGCACACTGCTTTGGTTTTGTTTTTAGGTTATGTGTTTTCGTTAGTTTTAATCTTGTTTGATTTCATTTTTTGAGTTCTATTTGTCTGGTTGTTCTCTTGCTTTTTGTTTTATTTTGCTCTGTTTTGTTTCCTTTACCTGTGTGTGTGTTTCCTTTTTCCGTTTTTCATTTGATTTTGTTTTTTTACCATTGTTCTGGGATTCTGTTTGTCTTTTTTCTTTCTTTAATATATTTTCTATTTTTTAAAATATTTCTTTCTCTACATTGTTTTTCTGTTGTTCTGTATTCTTTCCCCTTTCTATTTTTCTTTTTATTTCTATCATTTTTGTATGGTTTGCTTTGTTTCTTTGCTTCATTCTTCAGTTGGCACTCTGCTTTGGTTTTATTTTTTGGTTTTGGGTTTTTGTCAGCTTTCTCCTTAACTGTTTGATTTCATTCTTGGGTTCTTTTGTTTGTCTAGTTGTCTTGCTATTTGATTCAGTTGGTTTTCTTTTTGTTTCTTGTGTGTGTGTGTGTGTGTGCATGTTTCCTTGTTTCTGTTTCTGTTTGTTTGACTTTACTTACAATTTGTCTGGGATTTTGTTAGTCTTTTTGTTGTTTTTTTAAATCCCCTTTATTGCCAGGATGAGTGACTTACAGTGTCTTGGTCCCTTGGTCAGAAATGGGGCCTGAGGCTCTGGAGTGGGAGCACTGAGTCCAGGTTGCTGGACCACTAGATAATTCCCAGCCCCAGGGAGATTAAACACCAAGAGCTCTCATGGAGGCCTCTATCTGAATCCCAAACATGGCTCCACCGAACTGCTGGCAGCTCCCAGTGCTGGACATCTCACACCAAACAAACAAGACAAGAACACAAACCCACCCATCCGCACACAGATTACCTAAAGTCATATGAAGCTCACAGACATCCCAAAACACACCACATGACACGGCCCTGCTCATCAGAGGGAAAAATCTCAGCTCCACCCACCAGAAAGCAGGCACCAGTCCCTCCTACCAGAAAGCCTACACAAAACACTGGACTAACCCCATCACTGGGGGGCAGAGAACAGAAGCAAGAGGAACTATGACTCTGCAGTCTATGGAAAGGAGATCACATATACTGTAAATTAGACAAAATGAGAAGACAGAGAAATATCTTCCAGGCAATGGAGCAAAATAAAAACCCACAAGACCAAATAAATGAACAGGGAATAGGCAAACTACGTTAGAAAGGAATTCAGAGTAATGATAGTAAAGATGATCCAAAATCTTGGAAATAGAACACAAAAAAATACAAAAAATGTTTAACAAGGACCTAGAAGAATGAAAGAGCAAACAAACAGTAATGAACAACACAATAACTGAAAATGAAAATACTCTAGGAGGAATCAATAGCAGAATAACTGAGGCAGAAGAACATATAAGTGAGCTGGAAGATAGAATGGTGGAAATTACTGCCGCAGAGCAGAGAAAAGAATAAAGAATGAAATGAATGGAGGACAGTCTCAGAGACACCTGGGACAAAATTAAGTGCACCAATATTCAAACTATAGGTGTCCCAGAGAAGGAGAAAATAAATAAGAAATGGTCTGAGAAAATATTTGAAGAGATTATAGTTGAAATCTTCCCCAACATAGGAAAGGAAATAGTCAATCAAGTCCAGTAAGCACAGAGTCCCATACAGGATAAGCACAAAGAGAAAGAGGCCAAGACACATATTAATCAAAATAACAAAAATTAAACACAAAGAAAAAAATTTAAAAGCAGCAAAGGAAAAGCAACAAATAACATACAAGGGAATCACCATAAGGTTAACAGCTGATCTTTCAGCAGAAACTATACAGGCCAGAAAAGACTGGCAAGATATATTTAAAGAGTAATGAAAGGGAAAAACCTACAACCAAGATTACTCTGCCCAGAATGGATCTCATTCAGATTCAATGGAGAAATCAAAAGCTTTGCAGACAAGCAAAAGCTAAAAGAATTCAGCACCACCAAACCAGCTTTACAACAAATGCTACAGGAACTTCTCTAGGCAGGAAACACAAGAGGAGGAAAAGATTTACAAAAATAAACCCCAAACAATTAAGAAAATGGTAAAAGGAACATATATATCAATAATTACCTTAAGTGTAAATGTATTAAATGCTCCAACCAAAATACATAGACTGGCTGAATGGATTCAAAAACAATACCCATATATATGCTGTCTACAACAGACCCACTACAGACCTAGGGACACATACAGACTGAAAGTGAGGGGATGGAAAAAGATATTCCATGCAAATGGAAATCAAAAGAAATCAAGAGTAGCAATACTCATATCAGACAAAATAGACTTTAAAATAAAAACTATTACAAGGGACAAGGAAGGATGCTATATAATGGCCAAGGAAACAATCCAAGAATAAGATATAAAAATTATAAATATCTATGCACCCAACATAGGAGCACCTCAATATATAAGGCAAATGCTAACAGATATAAAAGGGGAGGTCAACAGTAACACAATAATAGTAGGTGACTTTACCACCCCACTTACACCAATGGACAGATCATCCAAACAGAAAATAAATAAGGAACCACAAGCTTTAAATGACATTAGACCAGATGGACTTAATTGATATTTATAGGACATTCCATCCAAAAACAATAGAATATACTTTCTTCTCAAGTGCTCATGGAACATTCTCCAGGATAGATCATATCTTGGGTCACAAATCAAGCCTTGGTAAATTTAAGAAAACTGAAATCATATCAAGTATCTTTTCTGACCACAACACTATGAAATTAGATATCAATTATGGGAAAAAATGTTTAAAAAATACAAACACATGGAGGCTAAACAATACACTACTTAATAACCAAGAGATCACTGAAGAAATAAAAAAATACCTAGAGACAACTGACAATGAATACACAATGACCCAAAACCTACAGGATGCAGTAAAAGAAGTTCTAAGAGGGAAGTATATAGCAATAAAATCCTACCTCAAGACACAAGAAAAATCTAAAAAAAAAAACAATCTAACCTTACACCTAAAGCATTAGAGAAAAAGAACAAACAAACAAAAAAAAAAACCGCCCAAAGTTAGCAGAAGGAAAGAAATCATAAAGATCAGATCAAAAATAAATAAAAAGAAATGAAGCAAAGAATAGCAAAGATCAATAAAATTAAAAGCTGGCTCTTTGAGAAGATAAACAAAATTGATAAACCATTAGCCAGACTCATCAGGAAAAAGAGGGAGAAGACTCAAAATCAACAGAATTAGAAATGAAAAAGGAGAAGAAACAAATGACACTGCAAAATACAAAGGATCATGAGAGACTACTACAAGCAATTATATGCCAATAAAATGGACAACCTGGAAGAAATGGACAAATTCTTAGAAAAGTACAACTTGCCAAGACTGAACCAGGAAGAAACAGAAAACATGAACACACAAATCACAAGCACTGAAATTGTAATTGTGATTAAAAAGCTTCCAACAAACAAAAGTTTCAGGACCAGATGGCTTCACAGATGAATTCTATCAAACATTTAGAGAAGAGCTAACACCTATGTTCCTCAAACCCTTCCAAAATATAGCAGAGGGAGGAACACTCCCAAACTCATTCAATGAGGCCACCATTACCCTGAAACAAAAACCAGACAAAGATGTCACAAAAATAGAAAATTACAGGCCAATATCACTGATGAGCATAGATGCAAAAATCCTCAACAAAATACTAGCAAACAGAATCCAACAGCACAATAAAAAGATCATACACCATGATCAAGTGGGTTTTATCCCAGGAATGCAAGGTTTCTTCAATATATGCAAATCAATCCACGTGATACACCATATTAACAAACTAAGAATAAAAACCATATGATAATCTCAATAGATGCAGACAAAATTTCTGACAAAATTCAACACCCATTTATGATAAAATTTGTCCAGAAAGTTGGCATAGAGGGAGCCTATCTCAACATAATAAAAGCCATATATGACAAACCCACAGCCAACATTGTTCTCAATGATGAAAAACTGAAACCATTTCCTCTAAGATCAGGAACAAGACAAGGGTGCCCATTCTCACCACTATTATTCAAAATAGTTTTAGAAGTTTTAGCCATGGCAATCAGAGAAGACAAAGAAATAAAAGGAATCCAAACTGGAAAAGAAGAAGTAAAACTGACATTATACTATACATAGAAAATCCTAAGGATGCCACCAGAAAACTACTAGAGCTAATCAATGAATTTGGTAAAGTAGCAGCATACAAAATTAATGCACAGAAATCTCTTGCATTCCTACACACTAACAACAAAAAATCAGAAAGAGAAATCATGGAAACACTCCCATTTGCCATTGCAACCAAAGGAATAAAATACCTAGGAATAAACTTACCTCAGGAGGCAAAAGACCTGTATGCAGAAATTATAAGACACTGATGAAAGAAATCAAAGTCGATACAAACAGATGTAAAGATATACCATGTTCTTGGATTGGAAGAATCAACATTGTGAAAATGACTATACTATCCAAAGCAATCAACAGATTCAATGCAATCCCTATCAAATTACCAGTGGCATTTTTCACAGAACTAGAACAAAAAATTTTACAATTTATATGGAAACACAAAAGATCCCGGATAGTCAAAGCTCTTGAGAAAGAAAAGTGGAGCTTCAAGAATCAGGCTCCCTGACTTCAGCCTATACTACAAAGCTACAGTAATCAAGACATTATGGTACTGGCACAAAAACAGAAATATAGATCAATGAAACAGGATAGAAAGGCCAGAGATAAACCCATGCACATATGGTCACCTTATCTTTGATAAAGGAGGCAAGAATATACAATGGAGAAAAGACAGCCTCTTCAATAAGTGGTGCTGGGAAAACTGGACAGCTACATGTAAAAGAAAGAAATTAGAACACTTCCTAATACCATACACAGAAATAAACTAAAAATGGATTAAAGACCTAAATGTAAGACCAGACACTATAAAACTCATCGAAGAAAACATCAGCAGAACACTCTTTGACAGAAATCACAGCAAGATCTTTCTTGACCCACATCCTAGAGTAATGGAAATAAAATGAAAAATAAACAAATGGGTTCAAATGAAACTTAAAAGTTTTTGCACAGCAAAGGAAACCATAAACAAGACAAAACGACAATCCTCAGAATGGGAGAAAATATTTGCAAATGAAGCAACTGACAAAGGATTAATCTCCAAAATATACAGGCAGCTCATACAGCTCAATATCAAAAAAACAAACAACACAAACCAAAAATGGGCGGAAGACCTAAATAGACATTTATCCAGAGAAGATATACAGATTGCCAATAAACACATGAAAAGTTGTTCAACATCACTAATCATTAGAGAAATGCAGATCAAAACTACAATGAGGTATCACCTCACACCAGTCAGAATGGCCATTATCAAATATTTACAAACAATAAATGCTGGAGAGGGTGTGGAGAAAGGGGAACCCTCTTGCACTGCTGGTTGGAATGTAAATTGATACTGCCACTATGGAGAACAGTATGGAGGTTCCTTAAAAAACTAAAAATAGAACTACCATATGACCCAGCAATCCCACTTCAGGGCATATATCCTGAGAAAAGCATAATACAAAAAGAGACATGTACCACAATGTTCATTGCAGCACTATTTACAATAGCCAGGACATGGAAGCAACCTAAGTGTCCATCAACAGATGAATGAATAAAGAACATGTGGCATATATATACAATGGGATTTACTCAACCATAAAAAGAAATGAAATTGAGTTATATGTAGTGAAGTGCATTTACCTAGAGTCTGTCATACAGTGTGAAGTAAGTCAGAAAGAGAAAAATACTGTATGTTAATACATATATATGGAATCCAAAAAAAATGGTTCTGATGAACCTAGTGGTAGGACAGGAATAAAGACACAGAGGCAGAGAATGGATTTCAGGACACAGGGTGGGTGGGGGGAAGGGGAAACTGGGACAAAGTGAGAGAGTAACATTGACATATATACACTGCCAAATGTAAAATGGATAGTTAGTGGGAAGCAGCCACATAGCACAGGGAGATCAGCTCAGTGCTCTGTGATGACCTAGAGGGGTGGGATAGGGAGGGTGGGAGGGAGATGCAAGAGGGAGGGGATATGGGGATATATGTATATGTATAGCTGATTCACTTTTTTATAAAGCAGAATCTAACACACAATTGTAAAGCAATTATTCTCCAATAAATATATATAAAACAAAATTAACAAAATTAACAGAAGCAAGATATGGTGGAAATAGGAAAATAAAGAGAGCTATGTAATAGTAACAAAATGAAATCAGGAAACATAAAAAAGTAATAATAATAATAATAGTAGTAATAATAATAAAGATAATGAGCAGAGGCAATGTAAATAGGTATATTGTCAAAGAATCTTCCCTTCAAACTGTGTGAATAGATAATAAAACCCTGAAAAGTTAGGCAAATCACCAAATTCTAAAGGAGATTTTCCACCTCATGAAATTACAACAAACTAACCAACCAAAGCCAATTAATAAAGTCTATTAAGATTTGTTTCAGGCAAATGATTTTAATGATTTTTATAAACTCTTGATACATATGTAATGTTTTCTCACTCCCTAAATACGGAACGACTTTTAATGCTCTGTTTCTTACATTCAGACATCATTTCTACTTCTATGAACTTGCATTTATAAACTCTTCTTTGAGAAGTCTGTTAGTCATAAATATTTATTTCTTTTATCATCCTTTCTTTTAAAAATACTTAATATTGGTGGCATTAGACTCTTTATATTCTATGAAAGACTTGAGCCAATGAGGAATTATATTATATTATAGTGTGTATTTACTTATCATCTTGGTTCTTTAAAGCACAAAAAAATGAAAATATTTCTTAGATATAATTTTGTAATATACACAACAGTTTTTGTTTATTATTTCTCCTTGGAGTTCTGGATAGTATATCAATTAATAGACATCTATAAGTAGATAACTCAAATTATAGAAAGAAAAAGCATTCCCTTAAGTATTGAATATATACATTTTAAATTTTCTCCTGAAAGTTGCTGTAAATTTTTCTGTTTTGGCTGCTACTCATTTCTGGGAATCTCTCACATACGCCCTTTATCCTCTTGTGTGTTGATTAGAACACAGAGGAGAGCATACTTGAATTTCATTAGAAGATGACTGATCAATAATTCTCTCTTTCTATAGTGTAATCTATTTAAAAACAGATACATGAGTTTGGTTTTTGGTGTGTCCAATTCTTTATATGAACTAAATACCTAAACTTTAATTAAGTGCAGTGCTCCTCCCCTACGTAACCAAATACTGCAAATACATATTTTGAATCAAAACTAGGGCCACGATTAGAATAATGAATGTAGTAGCTCTCATATAAGATTTTTAGTTTAGGTAATATAAAGTATGTACAGTAATAAATATAACTTCTAGATATTCAATAAATGCTTATTTTTCACACACCAGCATTCCCCACTATCTCTTAGAGTGTTTTAAATTCATAATGTATAAAATGTAATAACGTAGCTTCCTTACCTGAGAGGTTTTGTGAAAATCATGATTGTAGAATGCACACCATTAGTTTTTTAGCCAACCTTTTCACATTATATACAAACACTCCCTTTAACTGTATTTCTGCCTGAATTCTCTTATATTTTTAGACTGTGGGATTTTTATTTCCATAATTGCATTACACTGACACTTTTTAATTGATTTTAAATCTGATTATAATGTGCTTTTTTAAAAACACAAGAAAATAAATTTTTCCTCAAAATTATTAATGCAAGACTAATAGTAATCAAATAATGGAATTAATGATGTCAATCCAATGACTTTAAAATAATCATTTGAAATATCATGCATTCAATGTTCAAAAACTGTGAGAAGATGAAGTTGACGATCAAATTAAAAAAGCTTTTGCACAGGGAAGGAAACCGTCAACAAAACAAAAATTCAGCCTAATAAATGAGAGAAGATCTTTGCAGATGATATATCCAATAATGGTTAATATCCAAAATATATAAAGAACTCACACAACTCATTATTAAAAATTCTGATTAAAATATGATCAGAGGACCTGAATAGACATTTTTCCAAGGAAGATACACAGATGGCCAACAGACACATGCAAAGATGCTCAGTATCACTCATCATCAGGAAAATGCAACTCAAAACCACAAAGAGACATTATCTCACATCTGTCAGAATGGCTATTATCAAAAAGACAGCAAATAACAAGTGTTGCCCAGGATGTGGAGAAAAGGGAACCCTTGTACACTGTTGGTGGGAATGTACATTGGTGCAGCTGCTATGGAAAACCATATGGAGTTTCCTCAAAAAACTAAAAGTAGAACTACCATATGATCCAGCAATTCTACTTCTGGGTGTATTTCTGATGGAAATAAAAACACTAATTTAAAAAGATATATGTACCCCTATGTTCACTGTAGCATTATTTACAATAGCCACTATATGGACACAACTTAAGTGTTCATGGGCAGATGAATGGATAAAAAGGTAAAGTATATCTACACTGTGGAATATTACTCAGCCTTAAAAAGAAGAAATCTTGTCATCTGCAGAAACAAGGAGGGACCTAGAGGATATTATGGTAAGTGAAATAATTCAGACAAAGAAAGACAAATACCATACAATTTCACATATTTATGGAAACTAAAAAAAAACACAAATAAAACAAGAAAACAACAAAACAAAAGAGATATAGACTCACAGATACAGAAAACAAACTGATGGTTGCCAGAGAGGATGGGGGTGGGGGAGGACATTGGGCAAAATAAGTGAAGGGGATTAAGACGTACAAACTTCCTGTTATAAAATAAATAAGTCATGGGGATGTAATTTACACTGTAGGGAATATAGTTGATAATATTGAAATAACTTTGTATGGTGACAGTAGGTTACTAAACTTATCATGGTGATCAATTTGTAATGTATATGTCTGTTGAATCCCTTCCCTATATTGTACACCCAAGACTAATATATTGTTGTGTTCACTATACTTCACTTAAAAAAAAATGTCTAATGCTTTAGAATCATTTTCTTTCTTGGTTATCCAAACTGAGGCATCTGTAACTAATATAGTATCAATCATAGCAAAATATGCATGAGAATACTTTCTTGTGCTTTTTAACTTATAGATTTGTGAATTCCAGAATGCAGTTACAGGTAAGAGTGACTGTCTCTGTCTTAAATCAAACTGCTAACATCTATAGTTACAGCTGAAGGGTAACAAATATAACCTGCACTAACTGGAGCACTTGAAATAATGGCCTCATCTAAGAGGATTAATTACTGTGGTTCTCTGTAAGGTATTGTTCAGAAATCCTGTTTCCTGAGTATTGTGTGACAATCAATGTAAATATACATTATGTGTCATACACAGTGTGGATTACACATAGTCTGTATTTACACACGTCCCTTGTATATGCAAATACACAATGCGTGTACCTAGGGAAATATAAGAAACTTTCTGTGAAAGATTTCACACAGACCCCCATGCTCCAGCTCAGATAGTTGAAACTTATATTTGTCTATTATACTTTTTTCCCTTTTTGAATTCATTTGTCATTTAGTTATATCTATAGACTGAATATTTTTGTTTTCCAAAATTCATAGGTCGAGAACTATCCCCATTGTGATGTTATTTGGAGGTAGGTTCTTGGGGAGGTGATTAGATCATGATAGCAGCACCCCCATGAATGGGATTAGTGCCCTTATAAAAGAGCCTGTAGAGAGTTCCTTCCCTGTTTCTGCCATGTGAGGACACAGCCAAAAGGCAGCCATCTATTAATCAGGAATCGGGCTCTCATCAGACACCAAATCTACCAATGTCTTGATCTTGGGCTTCCCAGTCTTAATAACTGTGAGCAATACATTTCTGCTCTTTATAAGCCACCAAATCTATTGTATTCCATTAGAGCAGCTCCAATGGACTAAAAGAGTTATGATTAAGATCTAAATAAAAACAGGTAACTGAACTTTTCCTTTTGACCTGTTCTTTATGTGCACGGGTGTTTTTATTTGTTTTTACCCCCAAATAAATTTCAAACTCAGCTCCAAAGAGAAAATTAATCTTACTTGGTTGTTCATCAATGTTTGTTGCAATAAATTCAAAGTCTTCTAAATATAGCTATTTCTTACTTGCTCCTCTACTTCCACTTTCCCACTTGCCAGCCCTGCTTCTGACCCAGGGCAATGACATATGTGGGCTATGTCTACATGATTCCCATGCCCTCTGGCTTCTGGTTGACTTGCACCAACTGTGAGCTGTAGTAGGAAATCTGAAGGATGATAGAAAGATAGATCAGGAAAATTATCCTCAGACTCTCTCTGAGTAAGGTCAACACAGGTTGGCTGTATTTCTTGACTACAGATGCCAAATCCTCAAAGTCACTTCTTTCCTGTATAACCCCACCCTTCCTTAATTTTTCCATTACTGTTACTGCTGGAATCTGCATTGACATTTAAGATTCCACTACACCTCCCTCACACCTTTATAATATATCCTTATATAAATAAAACTTTTTCAGATTATCTTAATTTGTATATGTCATCTGTCTCCAGCTGGAACCTGATTGATACATTTTCAGAGTCATCGAACACATCTTTTACATATTATGTCCTTGAAGGTACAACAATATGCTTGAAATCTAAGACAGTTTTAACAGTCACCTAATAACTTTGTCTAAGACACCACGTGATAATGTGTTAACATTCATGAAGATACTGAATAATTCCAGTTCTCAGGAGAAGCCACAGGACAAAGCATAGAATATTGTAAAAATAATTTGGGTTTATTACTTATAAACAAAGCATTTTCAAGAAGTAATTTCAAAATTAATGATTTGATTTATGCCATAGAAATACTTTATAATACATGTATATACTTTATATATACATCTTTTTGTTAGAAGATTGTCAAATGTTTTAACTCCACATAAATGCATCATTTAACTCCACATAATTGCAAATAAAAATAAGTTTAAACAGTTAAAATATTTTTTATTAATCACTGTTTCTTATATTCAGACAAATAAGGAGGTTGCACTATTTCTAAATTTCTGTTTCACTGCTTTTTATATAATAAGATTAAATTTAGATGCTGTCCTCAAAAACAGACAATGCAGAGTAAAGAAAGCAGGAAAACCATGTTTAAAATATTTTGTTTCATTTTCATGATATGTAACAGTCATTATGGAATTGAATTAACAAAACCTAGATGAAAAACTAAATTAATTAGAAAAGAATATTAGTTTATTAGCTGAAACTTGAGTATATTATTTACTTTACTTTCACTGGGTTATGTTTTCCAAACTGGAACTTATTTTACTAATTTATCAATTTCCCTTTCCTAGTTACACATTGTTAATCACTCAGTTTGTGAAGTGTAGGCTGACTGGGTCTGGGTGTTTGGCTCAGTCGGTTGGTATATTTCCCTAATGAGGTCAAGATCTATGCCCAGTCCCAATAGGAGCCACTTAGTCTCACACAGAAACAGTAACTACATAATGTATCTTTAATTTCAATACTAACTGAAGAAAATCAATTTTTCACATATAAGCTTACCTTTACGTTTGTTTGAGAAACTAGTCTCCATTCCAATAATAATAATAATAAAATAATAATTTTAGCTTACCATTTTCCTGAACACAGTACTGCATCTTAATCTCTCTCAAATGGAGCTTCCTCATTTTCCACATCCCAAAGAATTAGGAGTCAGGAAGAAATGTAAGCATCCTCTTTGACCCATGATGCCATGGTGCTCTTCCTAAATCATGACTTCACATTTAGGTAAAGGAATATGTGAATTTGAAGCTCATGCCAGCATGCTATGCACCATGTTCTCTTCAGGTTTTCTTTACCTCTTTATTTTGAAATATCTTAAACTTATACTCCATCTGAAAAATATTAAAAAGAAAATCCTTACAAATTTCATTCATACTCTACTTATGTATTTTACAAAACTTGTATGTGTGTGTGTATACACACCCATATACACACATATGTGTGAGAGTAAGTTGTAAATGAGTTACTCCTTTACATCTGAATGATTGTCTATATAATAGTGTGCTTTTAAAAAGGGCATTCTCTCAAATAATCAGAGTTCTATAATATATATCACAAAAGTAACCTTGACAAAGTACTATTTATATAATATACAGATTTTATTTAACTTTTACCAGTTGTCCCACTAATGTTCTTTTTATCTGGTTCAGAATCACATAATACCATTCTTTGTCATCTTTCTTTAGATCTCTTTAAGAAGATAAAGTCTCTCCCATTCTGAGGGTTGTCTTTTCATCTTGTTTATAGTTTCTTTTGCTGGGCAAAAGCTTTTAAGCTTCAAGCAACTGACAAAGGATTAATCTCCAAAATATACAAACAGCTTATACAGCTCAATATCAAAAAAACAAAAACCCAATCTAAAAATGGGCAGAAGACCTAAATAGACATTTCTTCAAAGAAGATATACAGATTGCCAACAAAAACAAGTGCTCAACATCACTAATCATTAGAGAAATGCAAATCAAAACTACAATGAGGTATCACCTCACACCGGTCAGAATGGCCATCATCAAAATATCTACAAACAATAAATGCTGGAGAGGGTGTGGAGAAAAGGGAACCCTCCTGCACTGTTGGTGGGAATGTAAGTTGATACAGCCACTATGGAGAACAGTATGGAGGTTCCTTAAAAAACTAAAAACAGAACTACCATATGACCTAGCAATCCCACTACTGGGCATATATCTTGAGAAAACCATAATTCAAAAAGAGACATGTACCACAATGTTCATTGCAGCACTATTTATAATAGCCAGGACATGGAAGCAACCTAAGTGTCCATCGACAGATGAATGGATAAAGAAGATGTGGCACATATATACAATGGAATATTACTCACCCATAAAAAGAAATGAAACTGAGTTATTTGTAGTGAGGTGGATGGATCTGGAGTCTGTCATCCAGAGTGAAGTAAGTCAGAAAGAGAAAAACAAATACCATATGCTAACACATATATATGGAACATCAACAATAAAAAATGGTTCTGAAGAACCTAGGGGCAGCACAGGAATAAAGACACAGATGTAGAGAATGGACTTGAGGACACAGGGTGGGCGGGGGAAAGGGGAAGCTGGGATAAAGTGAGAGAGTGGCACGGACATATATACACTACCAAATGTAAAATAGATAGCTAGTGGGAAGCAGCCACAGAGCACAGGGAGATCAGCTCCATGCTTTGTGACCACCTGGAGGGGTGGGACAGGGAGGGTGGGAGGGTAACGCAGAGGGAGGGGATATAGGTATATGTGTGCATATAGCTGATTCACTTTGTTATACAGAAGAAACTAACACAACATTGTAAAGCAATTATACCCCAATAAATATGTAAAAAAATAATAAAATTTAAGAAAAGAAGATAAAGTCTCTCAATCTTTTTTTGGTTCATTTTCTCATGACCTTCATACTTGTACCGAGATCCCCTTCACTCTTTCTCATTCACCAAATCAGTGAGTACTGGGCTTGTATCTTTTTTGTCTGTACTGGCATGAAGCTGGGTAACTTGAATATAACTAGACATCATCTCTAGTGCTATTCACCTTTCTCAATTCACCCCCTTTAGCATGGCGACAGCATGGACCTAGTCCGCGCCCAGAATGTTCCCATTTGTAAAATATTAATGCTGCTATTCCATTCCTGAAGAGCATCATTTTTGCTGCTATACTTATTGTCAATTCCCAAACAACTCAAATCTCTCTTATGTTCTGTTAATCAGATTCCTCCTATCTTTTTTTCCATCTTCGATGAATATTTCATAGTATATCAATCTACCTAAATCTTGTCAGTATTCTAATTTACTTTGATCCATTCATTTCAGTGATCTCACTTGACAAAAACACCCATTTAAGATTAATCAAATGTTTTTCAATGTTTTTCCTCTATGATAAAAGCAGGCAGAATTGTGACACTGTAAATTTATGATCTCCAGATAGATTAGGTGATCAGTGCTTCCAGTCAATCCTTCTTTCTCTTGTTCCTTTGAAGGAACAAGGTACAGGCACAAGCAGAATCATGAAAAGACTCTCCCCTTCCAATGCATACCACCCTCATTGTTAACTGATCCCCGCTTCTATATCAATGACAAACCTTGCCGCGCTTTAATATCCCTGCCCTTGGACAAAGATTATTGAGATACCCACTCATCAAAATAACATTGATTCAAATTCAGAAATGGTCCCCTCTTTTTATATCCTTCCTTAAGCCCCTCCCAACTTCTCCTTATTAAAATGTTCCTTGTTCTTTCCTTGGGTGTGTTTCTTCTTGCTATAACAAACTGAGTAAACCTGGATTTGTCTCATTGCAAATCTGTTCTGGATAGGTTTCAAGCTGGTGGTGGATGACATGTCCTTTACTCATTTCCACTCTCTCCTACTTTTTTTCAACCTCCTTTGTTCATTTTAAACCTTCTTGGTTCTTTTCATTCCTGCCCTGCCACTTTCTCCTTCACTTTTGTCCATAAGATTACCTCCTACTACCTAAAGAAAATATAAAAGTCTGTAGATAATAAGATTTCCATGGATGTATCATGGAGAATGAGTGCAAGGGAGTTAAATCCAAAGTAAGAAAAATGGTTTATAGTTTCTAGAAGGAGAGGACCATAGTCTGGAGTAGGTCCCTAAGGTGGATTGCAGAGAAGTGGACAGAATTCAAGGATGGTGAGGAGGTACAATCATGAGACGGAAAGGCAATTGTTGCTTCCTTTCACTTTACTAAAGATTCACAGGTTTGAGATGGCTTGGAAGAGCCAGTAGAGTTAAAGTGGACAAGAGTATAGAGTTATATGACTACGATTCTGGAATGGACATTTGTCAAGAGAGTAGACCGTTCTTGTGGATAAAAGTGATGTTACTTTATGCAAAAATTGTGAGGCCTCTGAAGACCTCTTTCCACAGTAGTGAAGAAGAAATAATTTACAAGTACATAGAAAGAGACAGAAAAAGAAAATATATAGTTTTTTTCCCCCTGAGGTGCACCAAATTGAATTTAGCTAATTCAGTGTGTTCCCTATGCTTGTTATTATACTATTCCCTGATTTTTCCATTTTAGATAATGTACACTGCTTTCCTGTATATGGAAATATACACACACATACAAAGACTTTTCTGTGAGCAACTTTCAGTGGAAGAGTGTCTGTGAAAATTATGTCAAGCCTTAGGTAATAAACTACTCCTCCAGAATGGATAGGTGTTTGCATCTTTCAGGCACTGAGAGACCATAAGCCCAAGACCATTTCAATTAAATTCATGGCTTGGTGTTCTTTTGTCTTGTTTGTGCATAACATAGATAATATGCATTTGTGTTGCAAATCCATATGAGGAAATGTTCACGATGATAGCTTCACAAGGATAATTAATTTTACTCCATGACTATGTAGTAACACTTTCTTTGCAGTCACTTAAGATTGGAGGGGGGAGTTGTTTACTTCTGGAGAGGGTACATCTGTGGAATCTCAGTTACAAGGGGTTTGTCTCCTATTTGACCTTCTCTTGATTTGGGGACTTGCTCTTTATTCCCAGAAACCTGTAAAGCAGAGAAAACCAAAGCCCAAACCAGGTTCTGTAACTTACCTTAAAGCAAACTTGGCTCTAGTGCTCTGTCCACCTCTGTCGGTTTCCCTTCCTATAAGGGTTTCCCTCTATCCTTCTGAGTTTTTGGCTGATACCCCTATAATAGAAAGACAGATTTACAAAGAAAAACATTTCATCAATACATGCAACCCACACCACAGCAGAAACCTAAACCAAAAGTGACTCAAAATGGTGGCTTAGAATTTCAGCTTATATAGCATCTTCAACAAAGGACAATAAATTTTAGAGAAATGGCAGGACAAAAGTGTTTGGGGTAAGGTTAGTAAATTGTGGAGAAGTAACTAGGAAGATAAAGGTTAGTTTAACAAGGTTTTTTTGAACAGATTTCTCATCCCCAATACCCCATATCTGGTAATGACAATATCTTCCTTTCTCTTAGTACAGGTGAGACACCTTCCATAAGGGAGTTTTATCTTTTACTTTCAGGAAGAAAAGCAGGGTCTACATTTGCAATTTTTCCAGTGCCTTCATATCAAAATAATCAATATGTCAAATTGGCATATTATGGGGGTGACATGCTCTGAACACCTTGACCATAGTATGTTATATTTTAGGCAAGTAAATACTCACTATTATGCAAAGTTTTCAATGTCTTCACAAAGAAATATGTGTATTCTTATTAATTTATATCGCTTTTAAAAAATGTTGTGGCTAAGTATATTTCTTCAAAACACATGTAAGTAAGTATACCTAGACAGTTGTATATTAAAAATGGCAATCTCAATAGCACACTGATATTGTTGGGAAATAAATGAGATTTAGCCTACAATGAATAGTTTACATACTAGTTTTTCAGGATGTATAATGCACAAACATTATAAAATTTTAAAAATATATATATTATGGGTATATATGTATATACATATGAAAAAATATACACATATATTACAGTAGTAATTCCAACTTACAAATAACCAATATTATACTTCCTAAAATAACTATACTGAACACTTTTTATGCATGGTAATCCTATAATAGAGACACCAATGAAAAGGTTGATCCTAAATTATAAGCAAATCTTTTCAGAGAGTCATCATTTTTGATAGCACAACTATGTTTTAAATTGAATGTTCCTTGAATTAGAACTTAGGGAGTTTGTTTTCCACATAAATATTTAAAAATAATATGTTTTTGTTGTCACAATTTATTCATAAGTATAAATCATGATATATACATAAGAATGACGTTGAGAAATATAACCATATAACCCTGGTTTTATGGATTTATTTTATTATTAAATGAAACCCTCTCTTTAGAATGTAATGGTCTGTGAATTCAGCCAATACAAAAATTTATTCAAAGAAACACAATAGAGTTGATTCTCCAGATGACTGAAGAACTGACACTTACGGATGATTTTAGCGAGAATTTAGGATCAGTCATATAGGGCTAGGCTCAAAGGACTATATATACACAAAATAAAAGCCAACCTGTTTGCAGTATTAGTCACAAACCCACTTTGTTTATTTGTTCACTTTATTTCACGATGATCATTTCTTTCTTTCATAATTTCGTTATATTTCAAACTCTTCTCATCAGTAAAAATTATCTGTCAATAAGTAAAACCTACCTTTTATATCCCTGGGTTTTAGATTGTATTATGGAATTTATTGAAAAATTAACTCCTTTGGATGTTTATCTGTCAATGCTGAAATTAATACCAGAGATTATTTTTCCCAGTTGGAGCAAACTTTTTATTTATTCAGGGTATGTAATTAAAAAAAAAAATAGTCTAGTTTCAGTGTGTATTTTATATGGAATTTTTAAAAAATATGCTAACCAACAGATAGAACAATCCAGTTTTCTAGCAATACATATAAGGTGCATATCCTCTCTTGAAAAATAACAAAGTAGAAAAAAAGAAGGGAAGGAAGGAAGAGGAGAGAAGGAAAGAAGGAAGGAAACAGGAAAAAAGAAAGAACAGAGAGTTTTATTTCTGGGGAAATGAATACACAATTTGATGAAAAATTTCTTGAAAAATATGATTGCCCACAGAAACTATTTTTATATTATAATTTTAAGATTTGAGGACTATATTAGAAAATTTACATGGGGCACAAGGAGTTGAATACTTGCGTTTGTCATCTACTATGCACTCACAATTTCACAGAGATAAAGGTGTAGTGAAAGAGGTAAATTTGAAATACTTTTCCATCTACCAAAAGTGTAGCAGAGGATATTTTTATATGTAGCCAGCAATGAATAAAAATGAGATGACATACAAAATCCCTAAAAAAAATATTTCCAGCCTCATCTTCTACCACCCTGCCAGTCTTTGGCAAATAATCAAATATATTTTATTATTTTGAACTAGTTCCCCATGCCCCTTTAGAAACATGATTTTGTCATGCTTTTTTGCATTATTTTAAGTAGTTTTCTCTGCAGTTTTGGGGGGAATCAGTTAAGTTTGATACAGAACATAAATGAATATTTGCTGGACAAATGAATGAACAGCAACGTTTTCAGAAGAGCTTGTCTAATTTGAATAATGGTTAGTTAACCGGATAGAAGAAGATCGCAGTAAAACATTCAAAGCAGAGAAAAATCATCCCCAGTTGTTCCATGCGTTCTTCTCTTCTTTGAACCAATCAGGCACTCTCTTGTTTTGGAGATTTTGGACATGCTGTACCTACTAACTGGAATGGTGAAAAACAGAATCTCCTCTTGGCTAATTTCAAGTCTTTCTCAAATGTTACTTAGTGAGGTCATCTATCTGACATGGTAACTTTCTATCACAACCTTCCTTATTTTGATTGCTTTAGTTTTTCTCCCCAGTTCTTATCACCATTGATATATTATATAAATTTGCTTTTTTCACTTGGTTTGATATTTGTTTTCCATCTCTGGAAGACAAGTGTCTCTCTGTTTCTGTTTCTATCTCTGTTCCTGTTACTGCCTCTGGCTCTCTTTTTTTACTGCTCCAAACACAGTCCCCTAAAAGAGAACCTAGGTTCTGCATAAAATTTTAGTAGATGAATGAGCACGTTCATCTTAGTAAAATATAAAACGTAGAAAGCTCTCAATGTGATTACTGCATTTGTATCGCTCAGGATGTGCTAGGTTTTGCTGAATTAGCAAACAAATCCAAAATGTCATTTAATTATCAAAATAAAGGTTTATCTTTTGTCTATATTAAATTTCCGATACAGGTCTATGGGAAGGTCTGTCAACATAGTCACAAAGGGCCTTAGACTAAAAGAAGAATTTCTTAATACATTATCTTGAGCATGTTGAGGTGTTTGCTCCAAAATTAAGAACCAGTTGTTATACCGTGTACCCTGTAACACAAAAAAGAAAAAGAGGCATAGTTGTTCATTGGTCCCTTTTGATAGTAGAAGTGACAAAACCAAATATGCCTGTGCTATTTCCTCTGCCCGAGATGTCCTTCCCCAGATTTAACCAATTTACCAAGTGAACTGTTAGGCTTTCAGTTTTGAATGGGATGCAGAAAAGAAGAAAAAATTCTATCAGTTTCAGAATACAGCATGAGCTCTTCTGCTTCTTTGACCAAATGATCCAGTGTATCTGATCCAATTTCAAGTTTCTCTGGCAGATAGGAAAGTTTTATGAAACCTCTGCTAATTACTGAAAGGAGTATCACAGCACAGAACCTGGGGGCATTAGAGAAGATTCTTGTTCTTTTCTTGAGTAAAATATTCCCTTTTCTTAAAACAGAAATCAATTTACCACCAAGCCCTTATGGAAACTGAATGCTTTATAAGACCCACGAACCTGAACTACCTATCATAGTATGGCTATAATTCCGAGTGTACACTAAATTTATGGCATGTAGCAGGACTCTCGTTGATAGGAGGTTGGCTTCTCAATGGTCCTGAAGGAACAAGTAGTTGCTTAAACGAGAGGTTAAGATTCCTATGAACCCTGCTTCATAGCTCCCCTTTTTTCAATATTTCCTATGATCTCACAGAAAGCCCCCTATAAGCAGCTTAACGAAAAACAAAACAAAACAAAAACAAAAACAAGTATATATTTGTATATATTAACTGATTTGTATATATTAACTGATTTCCCCCCCTCCCTTCATCCTGTACTTTTAAACATTTGTCTGCAATATTTAACTTTGGGTTTTAGTATTTAGATTAGATATCAAAAGGATAGGATATTGAGACTGAGTTTAGTAAAGTAAAACACTGTCCAGATATGGATAAAGAGGCTTATGGAACTACATGCCCATAATTTTAGAGAGACAGTAAGTATATTGTCATTTGTAGTAGGAATGAGCTGATAGTGTTAGGTAGAGGAATGGCAGCGTTGTTGATGTTCAATATCTTTAATATAGATAGATGTTTCTATGAGGTTGACAAAGGGTACAGCCATGCTACATAAAATGTTGGCAATTCAACATCATGTCTGTAACCTTTACCTTCTTTCCTATATAGTATGAGAGAAGCTTGAAAATGCATTTCCCAAAATCCCTTTCCAATATGTTCCCAAAATAGGAGCTGACAATAAAAAATTTAGAAGATGGAAGAGAAGGAAATCTCATTCTCTGGCAATAGCTATACACAGGCAGTTGAAATCCTAGGCTGTGGCTTGCAGAAGTTCTGAGATTAATCCATTTTGGTGCTGCAAACATATGGGATCATTTTGGCAGTTTCCTTGCAATTCTTATGAAATATCTTTTGCCAAAGAAGAATTAAGATGAGTGCTGATCTATATAACATCAGTTGGATAGTGATTATTGAAAAATCAGAAATGAAAATATCATATTATATGAATAGTTAATTTCTATGGTCATATTAATGAAAATAAAGAATTTTCACTGTATTGCCAAAACTAACTAAAAACAAGGGATACTTTATTCCTGAGGACACATCTATGTAGTCAGATTAAAACCAGAATTTCATCTAATGTTTATAAACATAAAAACACAATTAACAAGTCTGTTAATTAGGCTAAAGTGTATAGTACTATCATTCAAGATAATTGTCTGTAAACTAATTAAAATCCCATAGATTCACCAGAACAGACAAAAAGGCAACATAAGAGTGGTTTGACGCTGGGTATCTAAGGTAGAGAATTTATGAAGTGATTTGATCAATCAAATCAAATTGATTATAAACTAAAATGTTAAACCTAACTTTATAAAATTTCTAGAATACAATACAATAAGAAGATCTCTGTAAATTTAGAATAACCAAAAATTTTTCAGCTACAACACCAAAGCATGCTTTATCGAAGAAAAATATGATAAATTGAACTTCGTAACAAATAAGAACTTCTACTCCTTGACAGACACTATTGAGAGAATGAAATGTCAAGTGAGAGACAGGTAAAAATATTTACAGATCAAATATTTGATAAATAAAACATGTATCCAGCATATATAAAGAACTCTCAATAATAATGATACAACAACCCAATTAAAAAGATTTGCGGAGACTTCCCTGGTGGCACAGTGGTTAAGAATCCACCTGCCAATGCAGGGGACATGGGCGCGAGCCCTGGTCCGGCAAGATCCCACATGCCATGGAGTAGCTAAGCCTGTGCTCCACAACTACTGAGCCTGTGCTCTAGAACCCACGAGCCACAACTACTGAAGCCCACGTGCCACGACTGCTGAGCCCACGTTCTGCAACTACTGAAGCCCTCGTGCCTTGAGCCCGTGCTCCGCAACAAGAGGAGCCACTGCAATAAAAAGCCAGCACACCACAAAGAAGAGCAGCCCCCTCCCCTCGCTGCAACTAGAGAAAGCCCATCCGCAGCAACGAAGACCCAACACAGCCAAAAAGAAATAAATAAAGTAAATAAATTTATTTTAAAAAAAGATTTGCAAAAGATATGTACACACAAGTCACCACAGAAGATAAACATTTGGCAAATAAGCACATCTACAGATACATAACAGTGTTAATCATTATAAAATGCAAATTAAATTCACATTGAAAAGCATTAAAATCCTATTAAAGTGTCCACATTTAAAAGATTGATAGTATCCAGTGCCAATGATGATATGGAGTAATTGGGACTATCACAAACTGTAGGTTGAACTTTGGAAGGGAATGACCACTTTAAAAAACAGTTTAGCAGTTTCTTAAATACGTAAATATCCCCTTACTGCATGGCCTAGCTATCCTATTATTCTTTATTTATCTAAGAGAAATTAAAGCTAATGTTCACACTCAGATTTGTAAACAAATGTTCATAACAGCTTTACAGGTGATAGTCCCAAACTGGAAACAACACAATTGTCTACCAATAGGTGAATGAATATTGCAGCATTAAAATAAAATGGTACTCTGCAAAAACAACAACAGTAGAATTAACTATTGATATATGGGTGAGCATGGATAAATCTTAAAATAATTATACTGAGTGAAAAAAAAGAAAGAATTAATGTGATTTCTCTTACATAAAATTCCAGAAAATACAAGCTAATCAATAGTGACAGAAAGCAGATCAATGGTTTCCAGGGGGTTGTTGGGGCACTTAGGGGTAAGAGAAAGGATTATAAAGGGCCATGAGAAACATTTGGAGTTGTTGGATATGTTTATTATCTTGATTGTGGTAATGGTTTCAGAAGCCAATACTTAACAAATTTTATATTTTAAATATATAAAATGTATCATATCTCAATAAAGCTATTAATAGTAGTCATAATAAAAATAAAATTATTATTATTATGACTACTATTATCATTATGTAATACACATAGGCCTTCCTAAAATAGCACCAACTAAAACTGATGAAAAATGAGGTTGAGAAGTTTGAGTTCATAAAATTTAAAATTTTCATGGTTATCATATTTCTCCCTGGTGAAGGCTCTGTAGATGGAGCTACCCAGAGATGATTGCCAAGTGATGGAGAAGGAGACTCAGGGACAGAATCTTTTACATGTTTTGACTATTATAACTGAAACCTCTGGGGATATTGATTCACGCACACACACACACACACACACACACACACACACACACACACACACATGCACTTCAAAACCAAAAGCCAAATTTGAAACTACTTATGTACTTCATTACAGCTAATTTAGTTGATGTGAAAGAGAATTTAAAAATCAATAACAAAATATGAAAAAGCCAGGAGACATCGTTAAAGGACATAAATGGGAAGTGCTCAGGAATTTAATATAAATGACCTACAAATGTATACATGTGGTTTCAGCTTTAAAATATAAAGAGCCTGGAAGTTTACTCCCATCCTTATAACAAAATAAAAACTGAGCCAACTAAAAGTCAGTGATTTTTCTTAGATCCATCAGAGGTTTGAGATCACAAGGCAAAATCCCACTACAAAATCTGGAAAGACAAGTGAATACTGAGAACCCCAGCTGAGATGATCTTACCTGAATCAGAAGTGGCTGGAGCCCTAAACTGATAGGACCACTTACATGGTGATTTAATGACTGCTGGAGGCTGAGTGTGGACTAGTTTTAGAATAAGAAACTCTTGGTCCCAATCTCAGGGTTCCCCCTACACTTTCTTGGATTTTACCTCCAAGAATTCCACCAGATTCTCATGTTGAAGTTCTGAGAAAACTCCCCTCACATTTCCAGCAAGGGGAGGGCAAAAGTAAGCATTTTGAAACACCTCCTAGGGTTTTACAACTACCCTGTGTAACTCAACACATTTTCCAGCTTTCTGCTGTGATGTACTGTGTTTGGGTTAGACTTTTCCTTTCCCTCTTAGGCACTGGCCCCCACAGTCAGGTAGGTTAAATTATTGTTTTTATATTAAGGACTTTACCTATTAGGGAGTTTCCTGGTTGGAGTCCTGGAAAGCATGTTGCTGGCCTTGGGTAATGTGACCTTCCCACACTGGACTTGGGGGAGAAAAGAGGTGTCTCACCACGAGGCCAAGAGACCATCCAGATGTAGGACAGCAGGACCTTCTAGGGAGCCCAAAGGGAAAGTTCTGAGTGGACCTGAGTGGGAAGAGATATGGGATCTTCATTTGAGATGGCCTGTGTCCTTCCAATACCAGGTATCCCAGAGAAGGCCCAAGACCTTGACCCACCCTGAGAAAAAAAGATGTGTACTGTCTGGCGGAGCTGACACTGAGGTGTGGTGAAGTCACCATACAGCTCTCAGAACCTAGGCTTTGTACAAATACACACAGGGAAAGCAAACAGTTCTTGGTGAGCCCACAGTGGCCCATCCTTAAATCAAACAGGGAGCCAAATAACCACACACACGGTGTTCCAAGGAAATGTGTTTGCCCCTCCAACCAGCATCCTTGTGTAGAGAGGAGAGGGCGCAGTGGAAAGACACAGCTCAAATGAAGACACTGTGAACGTGTTTCCATGTCTGTCTACATCCACATCGACATCATCACCCTCCTCCTCATCACCCTCCTCCTCATCACCATCCTCACCCACTGTTCTCATCTACAGAGTGGGCACCGCATTCTACCAGTTGAGCAAGGTGCGACAGACCAGGCCGCCCCCTAAGCCCCTTCCTCGGTACCAGAGTGGGAGGGAGAGTGCGACTGAGCACAGTCAGAAAGGACATTCCACCCCCTCCCCTGCCATCCAAGAGGCATCCTGACTCTTCCAAAATCAGTAAAACCCATCTCCATGCCACCCGAAACTACTAGCCATCACGCATGAACAGGGAATTTCTAAAAATGTCCTATATCTGAAACCATCTTTAAAAAAAAAAATGACAGCAACTGAAGTCATCTTACAGTACTTCATCTCAAATATTTAAAAGATTTTTTTTCTAAGTAAGAAAATAAACGGGCCCCACAGAGCCCAATGATTGTCTTTAAAAGGGTTTCTTTTTAATTTAAAAAAAATTGATACAAATGGAAGATGTAAAATCTGGGAAGAGTAACAAGAGGGTTGCTCGGTTTGAATTTGAAATTGTGAGGGGACTGGGAGGATACTGCCAAGGAGAGGGAACCCCAAATCCTGAGGCCTCTCCCCTCTCACAGCTGGGCTCTCCTCCGACTCTGGCTGCACCACCAGGAACACAGGACAAAAGGCGTAAGTACAAGAGACTAAATGCAAGGCTTCTTTCTCGTGGCCATGGCAAGTGTGCAAATGCAGTAGGTCACTCCCTGCCGACATAAGGCACGCGGATGTGGACAGGTCGCGGTCTCAGGCAGGACGCTAGAGGCCCACGATGCCCGTCACATCTCCACCTTCTTGGTTAGAACATTCTCCATAGCAAATGCCAACTCTCCCAGGGAACTACTTTATCAGAACAATATCTGATACATTAAATATCTGAATTAGTAGAAGAACAGCTAGCCAAATGCCATCCCTTCTAGCATTGCCGTCTCATCTGAGAGGTGGGAAAATAAGTTAAAAAAAGCATTTCTGGTGGTTTCAGTCCAGCGTGTAAAGAACATAAAGGTCATCACTCCCGTTCACACAAGAGAAAAGTTGAAAACCTGAACATCAACATTTCTGTGATTCCTCAGAGAGTGGAGGTCACAGTGCAATGCCCCCACCCCTACCACCAAAGTGCAGAGACAACAGGCAGATACAAGGAATGCCAATTTACCAGAGCAGAATCCCAGGAACAGAAATCTCCATGGAAACCAGTAAGGGGCAAGAATCCTAGTCTGTAATGTATGAATTGCTGGCCGTCCAGTGTTTATAAATTTGAGACGTACAAACTCCATGGGGCACTCAGTCTTAGAAGGGTTCCCCAGACTTTTGTGAGTATTATCTCTAGGAGCCCTACCAGGTTCTTACGGTAAAAGTCAGAGAAAAATGCCCTCTTGCTTCCAGCACAGGGAGGAGGAAAGTAGCCGTTTTGAAGTAAGTCCAGAGCATTTTGTTCTTTTTCTTAACAAGACCTGCCCTCAAAAGAAATTATTTTATCAGGACCCAAGCAACTGGGCTTTTTCCAGAGCCTAAACAACCTGGAGAAAGGGCAATACATAACTCAGGCCCCACCTAGCCTTCCTGTCTCACAGAAGTAGGGGCACAGTGGGTCTGAGAAGTACTTCTGAAGGTCACAGCCCAAGGGCACAGGCTCACTAAAAGAAGAGACCTAATCATAGGATTATAATATGCTTTCCCTCCCCACACCTACCACCACATCAACAATGCTCCTATATAACAAGAGTGGGATACAACAGAAAGAACTGCACATTTCAGACCTTATATGAGAAGAACTCTCTAGGGAAACCCAGATCCCACGGGGGAGACAAAAATAAGGACACAAGAGAAAATTTTAGCCTCTGACAGCTACACTATCACAAATGATAAAAATACCTATAGCTGGATAAGCACAAACCTCATGCTAAAGTCCCATGTACCTTCGTTCCTTTTACCCAATATGTCACATTTAGCTTTCAACAAGAATTTACAAGGCACACTAAAAGACCAAAAAAAGTACATTTTGAAGAGACAAAGCAAACATCAGAACCAGATATAGCTATGACAGAAATGTTAGAATTATCAGACCAGAGATTCAAAATAACTTTTATTGATATCTAAGGGGTCTAATGATAAAAGTGGACACCATGTAAGAACAGATGGGTATGTGAACAGAGAGGAGACACCAAGAAAGAATCAAAAGGAAATGTTGTGAGTCAAAAACAACTGCAACAGACATGCAGAGTTGTAATTATTACTTCAGTTACTTAACTAGCAGGCTTTGTTTAAAGGCTTTTGTTTGAAATTTTGTCTGATCTGAGAATTTAACATTTATTCTACACATCACTTTTATGTTGGAATAAAATTAAAATTAAGAGTTGTAGGGATTTCAATTTTCTTTTATTTTGTTTACACCTCTTAGGGTTACTAGTTAACATTCTAACATAAAACTAATGTAAAATTTAGAACTTTCTTCTCTTCATACATATATACATGTTCTTTCTATGTCAAGTGTTAATAGTTTACTTTGGCTCTAATTATGAATCAGAGACTTTATCTGGCTCTGGGACTGCAAGGAAAAGGTCTCCATGGCAAACTTGTGATCAACTTTATAGATGCAGAGGAATTATGGAAATGCATCATGTAAAATGCCTACTTGCCAAAATTATTCCATGACCTTGTGCTTAGGCTGAGTTTTAAATAATTCAGTGATGTATCGAATGAATAAATTTGTATTGCTTGTTACTGTAAACTGTCATGCATTCACTTTTCCTTGCCATTTTTAATAAAGCCTAGTTTTCTAATATTCATGAAATATTGCATTTCAATTAAATTACATAGGTTTTGAGAAAATAGTTTGCCCTAAGCTGTTTAGGGTTGACACCAACTGTCATTTGCTTTTTCTTTGGTATAATGCCCAAGGAGGCTTTGAGTACAACTAATGCAAAGCACTGTCACTCTTTAATGAGATACTTTTTGATCATGTGTAACACAGCTCTGTCTGAGGGATAGAATAATAAACTCAAACAATACTTTGTTTTGGAGGGGTATGATATATAAAATATGCAGAGACATTCAAAATAAACTTCTGCTACTTTAGTGGAAATTATAAGTGTGTACTGTCCTAACTCTCCTGAATTCCAAACGCATGTATGTAAACACATGATATTTTCTCATACTGTTCCTTTGTCTCTTGCATTACCTATCTTCATGGCACATAAATAAATGGATAAGGAGAACAAGTGGATTTTTGGATTACTAGATTAATTTAGTTTTGAAAATCTATAAGCTCTCATGCAGCTTTTACCTTTTACTAACCTGTTGAATCTGCTCTGTATTTCATAACATTAATTCCTCAAATAGTTTTGTGGTTCTCTGGTCGATTCTTAGTGAATCAGGACATTAGTTCTGAAAAAAAAAAGATATTCTATAACTAGAAATAGCAGAAATAATTATTTTGGTTATTAGGGCTGATGCTTTTAACCTATTATCCTATTTTAATTATATTACACATACTTCATAACTGGACTTATTTTGATAGTAGCATATTTTTAGTCAGTTTTTGTCATAATGCAACTTTAATAGCCATCCCCTTAAAAAGAGTGATACAAAATTGAAATATGAGATGCTTTACACTTGGAATAGCATGAATTAACAGTATCTAAATATTAATAAGCACTTTCCAGTTGTTTTTTTTTTAAATTTTTCATATGTTCTATATGATACCATTGGGTTGATAGCTTTGGATCATTTCACATTAAAATTATTGGCATTTTCATAACAAAACATTCCTTTCAGGTATCCTCTCATTCACCTAAGCTCTTTTCTTCTATAAAGGCAGGTGGTTTCAGGCAGCTGGGATTGGATGCCACAAAAGAATTTTAAATCTACTCCATTACAGAAGGCTTAGAAAAAGACACAGTCAGAATCTGCCACAAGAATTTTGGAAGGCATTTTCATTTTTACAAAAAGCAAGGGAAAATAACCCTATTCATCTGTTCCCTTGAATTCACTTGATCTGCACTGTAGAATCCATGAAAAATAGGGTAACTTCAAGTAGCCCAAACTACCAATAATAACTCATTTTCTTTTGTGTAGATGATTAATAGACTAATGTATGATAGAATAGCCAAATATAGTACAAAATGGTGTCTATAAAATGGTTAGAATTTTTAAAGGAATTTTAAAAAGATTATCTCATTAATTTAGCCATTTTCCTCAGCTTCTATGCAAAAGGACATCTCTGGCCACATACATAGGCAGACTTCTAAGGTGGCCTCTGGGATTCCTCTCCTCTGGGGTACATGCTCTGCATAATTTCCTCTTCTTGAGTATGAAGACAACACATGAATAGAATGGGATAGAAGTTCCTTTGATTATTACCATTTATGGCAAAAAATGATGGTATAGTCACCCCCATTATTATATCACAAAGACACCTGTCCATTATACCAGACAGGAGAGAGATTATTCTCCTGTCTTTAAAGAAGTAAGCTGCCATGTGGTCAGACAGTCAAGTAGCTAGGTCTAGGAGTTCTCAGCAGCCTATTAGAAAGAAAATGGAGACTTCATTCCTACAACTGTAGAGAAATGATTTTGCCAAAAACTAAATGAACTTGAGAAACAAAAACATTAAATGAGATCACAGTGCCAGCCAACATTTTGATGTACTTCTGCAAAGACTTTAAGCAAAGGATCCAGCTAACCCATGCCCTGTTTCCTTACCTTCAGAGGTAGTGAGATAAATGTGTGTTGTTTTAAGTGCTGTGTTTGTAGTGATTTGTTATTCTGTAATAGAAAATTAAGACAGCATACAAGGATTTTAAATTTGAACAGATTTCAAAAATCATTACAAATAACATTGAAAGTATTTTTCAATGTATGTGTGTATATACTTCCATACATATATGTTTATATAAATGCACATATATACATGCTTGCACTCACACACATGCATCTACACACACACACACCATGAATATATGTCTCTAAATGATATGGGAGCTATATACCTCTAATGAAGTGAAAGTTTAAAATTGATCAATATTATATATCTTGTTCAAAATTGAGGTAGAATGCAAAAGAAAATAGGAAGAATTGTCTACATAAGGAGTTCATTACCAGCTTCTAATGCAGAAAATCAGTGTTGCTGACTATATATTTTAAATTTCCACTTTAGCAAAGAAATGAGATACTTAATTGAGTAAACTGTAATTAAGCCTTAGAACAATGTAATTTTTAAATTTAAATTTAAAAATATTTTGAAAAGCTAAATAATTATATTAAGTTCTAAAATGTACATAAAGACATTTTAATAAAAACTATCATTTTGGAATATTAATAACTCATTAGGTATAAACATTTTAGTGTATCAAAATTAGCATCTAAAAATCTATTTTTAGTGTCTTTATTATTTTATGCAGAGTTTTTTACTATCTATTTATAGTATTTTTCTTACATTTTTAATGTAAGCAGGTGAGTTTTAATGTACATAAATCCACTGAAACATAAAGGTCTACTTATATTTATATACATATTTTTCCAAGTCCCCAATCATGAGATAAGATTTGGGAGAATGAAGGAAATTAACTAGAGTCTCTTTTATGATAGAAATGATATTTTGAGGAGAAGATTTTTTTAAAAAAAACATTGAAACAGAGACTAAAGGTGTCTATAATAATACCTTATTATAACAGACATTCAGCTGAAAAAAAATTAGTTTAAATATAGAAAATTTGGGAGACTTTCAAGATTGCAGAGGACTAAGATGTAGAGATCACCTTCCTCCCCACAAATACATCAGAAATACATCTACATGTGGAACAACTCCTACAGAACACCTACTGAATGCTGGCAGAAGACCTCAGACTTCCCAAAAGGCAAGAAACTCCCCATGTACCTGGGTAGGGCAAAAGAAAAAAGAAAAAAACAAAGACAAAAGAATAGGGACAGGACCTGCACCATTGGGAGGGAGCCGTGAAGGAGGAAAGGTTTCCACACACTAGGAAGCCCCTTCACTGGTGGAGACTGGGGGTGGCAGAGGGGGAAGCTTCGGAGCCACGGAGGAGAGCGCAGCCACAGGGGTGCAGAGGAAAAAGCAGAGAGATTCCCACAGAGGATCGGTGCCGACCTGCACTCACCAGCCGGAGAGGCTTGTCTGCTCACCCGCCGGGGCGGGCGGGGGATGGGAGCTGAGGCTCGGGCTTCGGTTGGATCGCAGGGGGAGGATTGGGGTTGGCGGCGTGAACACAGCCTGAAGGGGGCTAGTGCGCCACGGCTGGCCGGGAGGGAGTCCAGGAGAAGTCTGGAGCTGCCAAAGAGGCAAGAAACCATTGTTTCTGGTGCACGAGGAGAGGGGATCCAGAGACGGGCGCAAGCTGCAGCTATCAGTGGGGACACCAGAGACGGGCATGAGACGCTAAGGCTGCTACAGCCACCAAGAAGCCTGTGTGCAAGCACAGGTCACTTTCCACACCGCCCCTCCTGGGAGCCTGTGCAGCCCGCCACTGCCAGGGTCCCGTGATCCAGGGACAATTTCCCAGGGAGAACACACGGTGTACCTCAGGCTGCTGCAACGTCATGCCAGCCTCTGCCACTGCAGGTTCACCCCACATTCCGTAACCCTCCCTCCCACCAGCCAGAGTGAGCCAGAGCCCCCGAATCAGCTGCTCCTTTAACCCCGTCCTATCTGAGCGAAGAACAGATGTCCTCAGGTGACCTATATACAGAGGAGTGGCCAAATCCAAAGCTGAACCCCAGCAGCTGCGCAATCAAAGAAGAGAAACAGAAATCTCTCTCAGCAGCCTCAGGAGCAGAGGATTAAATCTCCACAATCAACTTGATGTACCTTCATCTGTAGAGCACCTGAATAGACAACAAATCATCCCAAATTGAGGAGGTGGGCTTTGGGAGCCACTGTAGACTTGGGGTTTTCTTTCTGCATCTAGTTTGTTTCTCATCTTATGTTTATCTTAGTTTACTATTTAGAGTTTATTACCATTGGTAGAGTTTTCTTTATTGATTTGTTTGTTCTCTTCCTTTGTTTTTTTAATGTATAGATATATATTTTCTTTTTCTCATTTTGTGAGTGTGTATGTGTATGCTTCTTTGTGTGATTTTTGTCTGTATAGTTTTGCTTTTACAATTTGTCCTAGGGTTCTTTCTGTCCTTTTCTTTTCTTTTTTTTTTGTATAGTTTTAAGTGCTTCTTATCATTGGTGAATTTATTTTTTGATTTGGTTGCTCTGTTCTTTGTTTCTTCTTTTTTTACATTACTTTTAAATGTTTTCTTAAATTTTCATTTTAATAACTTCCTTTTTTTTTTCTCTTTTGCTTCTTTCTTTATTTTCTTCCCCCTTTTCTTCTGAAACGTGTGGCTGACAGGGTCTTCGTGTTCTGGCTGGGTGTCAGAACTGTGCCTCTGAGGTAGGAGAGCTGAGTTCAGGACATTGGTCCACCTGAGACCTCCCGGCTCCACATAATGTCAAACAGTGAAAGCTCTCCCAGAGATCTCCATCTCACCGCTAAGACCCAGCTTCACTCAATGACCAGTAAGCTACAATGCTGGATACCCTATGCCAAACAACTAGTAAGACAGGAACACAACCTGATCCATTAACAGAGTGGCTGCCTAAAATCATAATAAGGTCAGAGACACCCCAAAACACACCACTGGATGCAGTCCTGCCCACCAGAAAGACAAGATCCAGTCTCATCCACCAGAACAGAGGCAGCAGTCCCCCCCACCAGGAACCCTACACAACCCACTGAACCAACCTTAGCTACTAGGGGCAGACACAAAAAACAACGGGAACTATGACCCTACAGCCTGCTAAAAAAAGATCCCAAACACAGTAAAATAAGCAAAATGAGAAGACAGAGAAACACACAGCAGATGAAGGAGCAAGGTAAACACCCAACAGATCAAACAAATGAAGACGAAATAGGCAGTCTACCTGAAAAAGAATTCAGAGTAATGATAGTAAAGATGATCCAAAATCTTAGAAATAGAATGGAGAAAATACAAGAAACATTTAACAAGGATGGAGAAAAACTAAAGAGCAAACAAACAATGATGAACAACACAATAAATGAAGTTAAAAATTCTCCAGAAGGAATCCATAGAAGAATAACTGAGGCAGAAGATAGGATAAGTGACCTGGAAGATAAAATACTGGAAATAACAATTGCAGTGCAGAATAAAGAAAAAAGAATGAAAAGAATTGAGGACAGTCTCAGAGACCTCTGGGACAACATTAAAAGCACCAACATTCGAATTATAAGGGTCTCAGAAGAAGAAGAGAGAAAGAAAGGGACTGTGAAAATATTTGAAGAGATTATAGCTGAAAACTTCCCTAATATGGGAAAAGAAATAGTCAATCAAGTCCAGGAAGGGCAGAGAGTCCCATATAGGATAAATCCAAGGAGAAGCATGCCAAGACACATATTAATCAAACTATCAAAATTTAAATACAATGAAAAAATATTAAAAGCAGCAAGGGAAAAACAACATATAACATACAAGGGAATCCTCATAAGGTTAACAGCTGATCTTTCAGGAGAAATTCTGCAAGCCAGAAGGGAGTGGCAGGACATATTTAAAGTGATGAAAGGGAAAACCTAAACCAAGATTACTCTACCCGACAAGGATCTCATTCACATTTGATGCAGAAATTAAAACCTTACAGATGCAAAAGGTAACAGAATTCAGCACCACCAAACCAGCTTTACAACAAATGCTAAAGGAACTTCTCTAAGCAGGAAACATAAGAGAAGGAAAAGACCTACAATAACAAACCCAAAACAATTAAGAAAATGGTAATAGGAACATAGATATTGATAACTACCTTAAATATAAATGGATAAAATGCTCCAACCAAAATACATAGACTGGCTGAATGGATACAAAAACAAGACCCATATATATGCTGTCTACAAGAGACCCAGTTCAGACCTAGGGACACATACAGACTGAAAGTGAGGGGATGGAAAAAGATATTCCATGCAAATGGAAATCAAAAGAAAGTTGGAGGAGCAATTCTCATATCAGACAAAATAGATTTTAAAATAAAGACTATTACAAGAGACAAAGAAGGACACTACATAATGATCAAGGGGTCAATCCGAGAAGAAGATATAACAATTGTAAATATTTATGCATAGGAGCATCTCAATACATAAGGCAAATGCTAAGTCATAAAAGGGAAAATCGACAGTAACACAATCATAGTAGGTGACTTCAACACCCCACTTTCACCAACAGACAGATCATCCAAAATGAAAATAAATAAGGAAACACAAGCTTTAAATGACACATTAATCAAGATGGACTTAACTGATATTTATAGGACATTCCATCCAAAAACAACCGAATACACTTTCTTTTCAAGTGTTCATGGAACATTCTCCAGGATAGATCAATTCTTGGGTCACAAATCAAGCCTGGTAAATTTAAGAAAATTGAAATCGTATCAAGTATCTTTTCCAACAACAGCACTATGAGACTAGATATCAATTACAGGAAAAAATCTGTAAAAAAAAACAAACACACGGAGGCTAAACAATACACTACTACATAACCAAGAAATCACTGAAGAAATCAAAGAGGAAATCAAAAAATACCTAGAAACAAATGACAGTGAAAACATCATGACCCAAAACCTATGGGATGCAGCAAGAGAAGTTCTAAGAGGGAAGTTTTTAGCAATACAATCCTACCTCAATAAAGAAGAAACTTCTCAAATAAACAACCTAACCTTACATCTAAAGCAATTAGAGAAAGAAGAAAAACAAAATAACACCAAAGTTAGCAGAAGGCAAGAAATCATAAAGATCAGATCTGAAATAAATGAAAAAGAAATGAAGAAAACAATAGCAAAGTCCAATAAAACTAAAAGCTCGTTCTTTGAGAAGATAAACAAAATTGATAAACTATTAACCAGACTCATCAAGAAAAAAAGGAAGACTCAAATCAATAGAATTAGAAATGAAAAAGGAAAAGTAACAACTGACACTGCAGAAATAAAAGTATTATGAGAGATTACTACAAGCAACTCTATGCCAAAAAAATGGACAACCTGGAAGAAATGGTCAAATTCTTAGAAGCACACAACCTTCTGAGACTGAACCAGGAAGAAATAGAAAATATGAACAGACTAATCACAAGCACTGAAATTGAGACTGTGATTAAAAATCTTCCAAGAAACAAAAGCCCAGGACAAGATGGTTTCACAGGCGAAATCTATCAAACATTTAGAGAAGAACTAACACCTATCCTTCTCAAGCTCTTCCAAAATATAGCAGAGGGAGGAACACTCCCAAACTCATTCCACAAGGCCACCATCACCCTGATACCAAAACCAGACAAAGATGTCACAAATAAAGAAAATTACAGGCCAATATGAACATAGATGCAAAAATCTTCAACAAAATACTAGCAAACAGAATCTAACAGCACATTAAAAGGATCATACACCATGATCAAGCGGGATTTATCCCAGAAATGTGAGGATTCTTCAGTATATGCAAATTAATCAATGTGATAAACAATATAAAAAAATTGAAGAAGAAAAACCATATGATCATATCAATAGATGCAGAAAAATCTTTTTACAAAATTCAACACCCATTCATGATAAAAACCCTCCAGAAAGCAGGCATAGAGGGAACTTACCTCAACATAATAAAGGCCATATATGACAAACCTACAGCCAACATTGTTCTCAATGGTGAAAAACTGAAACCATTTCCTCTAAGATCAGGAACAAGACAAGGTTGTCCACTCTCACCACTATTATTCAACATAGTTTTGGAAGTTTTAGCCACAGGAATCAGAGAAGAAAAGAAATAAAATGAATCCAAATCAGAAAAGAAGTAAAGCTGTCACTGTTTGCAGATGACATGATACTATACATAGCGAATCTTAAAGACACTACCAGAAAACTACTAGAGTTAAATAATGAATTTGGTAAAGTAGCAGGATACAAAATTAATATATAGAAATCACTTGCATTCCTATACACTAATGTTAAAAAATCTGAAAGAGAAATTAAGCAAACACTCCCATTTACCATTGCAACAAAAAGAATAAAATACCTAGGAATAAATCTACCAATGGAGGCAAAAGACCTGTATGCAGAAAACTATAAGACCCTGATGAAAGAAATTAAAGACGATACAAAAAGATGGAGAGATATACTATGTTTTTGGATTGGGAGAATCAACATTGTGAAAATGACTATACAATCCAAAGCAATCAACAGATTCAATGCAGTCCATATTAAACTACCAATGGAATTTTTCACAGAAGTAGAACAAAAAATTGCACAATTTGTATGGAAACAAAAAAGACCCTCAATAGCCAAAGCAATCTTGAGAAAGAAAAATGGAGCTGGACGAATCAGGCTCTCAGACTTTAGAGTATAATACAAAGCTACAGTAATCAAGGCAGTATGGTACTGGCACAAAACCAGAAATATAGACCAATGGAACAGGATAGAGAGCCCAAAGATAAACCCACTCACATATGGTCACCTTATTTTTGATAAAGGAGGCAAGAATATACAATGGAGAAAAGACAGCCTCTTCAATAAATGGTGCTGGGAAAACTGGTCAGCTACATGTAAAAGAATGAAATTAGAACACTCCCTAACACCATACACAAAAATAAAGTCAAAATGGATTAAAGACGTAAATGTAAGGCCAGACACTATAAAACTCTTAGAGGAATGCTTAGGCAGAACACTGTATGACATAAATCACAGCATGGTTCTTTTTGACCCATCTCCTAGAGTAAGGGAAATAAAAACAAAAATAAACAAAGGGGACCTATTGAAACTTACAAGCTTTTGCACAGCCAAGGAAACCATAAACAAGATGAAAAGACAACCCTCAGAATGGGAGAAAATATTTGCAAATGAAGCAACTGACAAAGGATTAATCTCCAAAATTTACAAGCAGCTCATGCAGGTCAATATCAAAAAAACAAACAACCCAATCCATAAATGGGTGGAAGACCTAAATAGACATTTCCGCAAAGAAGATATACATATTGCCAACAAACACATGAAAGGTTGCTCAACATCCAGCACTAATCATTAGAGAAATGCAAATACAAACTACAGTGAGTTATCGCCTCACACCAGTCAGAATGTCCATCATCAAAAAATCTACAAACAATAAATACTGGAGAGGGTGTGGAGAAAAAGGAACCCTCTTGCACTGTTGGTGGGAATGTAAATTGATACAGCCACTATGGAGAACAGTATGGAGGTTCCTTAAAAATCTAATAATAGAATTATCATACGACCCAGCAATCCCACTACTGGGCATATACCCTGATATAACCATAATTGAAAAAAGGTCATGTACCACAATATTCATTGCAGCACTATTTACAATAGCCAAGACATGGAAGCAACCTAAGTGTCCATTGACAGATGAATGGATAAAGAAGATGTGGCACATATATCCAATGGAATATTAGCCTTAAAAAGAAACGAAATTGAGTTATTTGTAGTGAGGTGGATGGACCCAGAGTCTGTCATACAGAGTGAAGTAGGTCAGAAAGAGAAAAAGAAATGCTGTATGCCAACAGATATATATGGAATCTAAAATAAATAAATAAATAAAAGTTCTAAAAAACCTTGCATCAGGAGAAGAATAAATTTGGAGACGTGGAGAATGGACTTGAGGACACAGGGTGGGAGAAGTGTAAGCTGGGATGAAGTGAGAGAGTGTCACGGACATATATATACTACCAAATGTAAAATAGATAGCTAGTGGGAAGCAGCCACATAGCTCACGGAGATCAGCTCAGTGCTTTGCGACCCCCTAGATGGGTGGGATAGGGAGGCTCGGAGGGAGACACAAGAGGGAGGGGATATGGTGATATATGTATATGTATAGCTGATTCACTTTGTTATAAGGCAGAAACTAACACACCATTGTAAAGCAATTATACTCCAATAAAGATGTAAAGAAATAAAAAATAAAGCATACTCTTCAACCAAGAAAAAAATAAATAAATATAGGAAACTTCAAAATACTGTCTTTTTTTTCCTCAGGAAATGTTATGTGTGATTACAATGCACAACTAGGCAAACATTTCTTAGTATTATTTCTCAGTTATACTGTTTTCTTTTCACTGGCCTCCAAATTGTGGATAAGACCAGTATAAATGGGTCATTCCACTATCATGAGAAAAATGTAAATATACTGATGAAAATATATTGTTTGCCTAGTAAAACCATAAGAACATACCTTATTCAGTGCATATACTTTTCCCTAATAATGCTGAATTCCAAAATGAATTTCTAATAAAATGTGTTTTGTATGTATCACCAATACCATTGATTCTTATATTCTCACTTAAAAACAATAGTGTTCTCTTCCACTAGTGTCAGGTGAAATTATATTGTTCTCCCTATTTATGAGCTAATAAAAAGTAATCTAAGGCATTGCTTACCATGCATTTGGAGCTTCCAAGGAGTAAATGCAGACAGATTAATTTGTCAATTCTAAAATTCACACCCCAATTTAGCATTAGGTGAATTTCTTCATAAAACGAATTGGGTTTATTCTGTAAATGGGCTTAAATAAAAGAATCTGTAAATTGGGCTAAAATGAAAGGATCTGAAATGTTAATTATAACCTTTGATTGGATTAATCTCTTATTAGGAGAGATTCTGGTATAAATTATTCCCTTAATAAAATATATTTTTTCCAACAAAAGAACATAAAGGAATTTAAAATAAATATAGGGAAAGCAACTGATTAAATATCTAGTTATATAAAAAAAGTAAAACTTTATTTAAGATGAGTCCAAGTTAAAAACCCTACTTCTTGGCCTAACGTTTGTTTCTGGAACTACCATATTTACTAAATAGGAGCCAAAATTCAACAATAGGGCAATTCCAAACTAATTTGAAATTAAGCATTTTATTATTTAAAATTTGAATGATCAAAGAAAATATAATAATTTCCACAAATGATTGTATTTGTTACTAATTTCATTTGACATACTTGATGATGTTTTAATTCCTCATTTTACCTATATTTCATCATTCGATAGTATTTTGGGAGAACTTTGTTTAAGAGAGTCTTGGTCTGTTATAGGTAAGATGTTATAAAATACTTCTTTACCAACATGCCTCAAAATCAAGGAACACTGGGCCTATCAAACTCTTACAAGTTCTTATTTGTTAGACTTTTGGTTTTCCCATAGGAAAGAAATTATTAGATGCATTTTATTAACTTCTTTAAGAAAATCTAAATTTCACAGACTGTCAACATATATTTTTGTTATGATTACTAACAATTTGCTTAAATGTACATAATATTACTTAATTTAAATCTATATTTTATGGGTACCTTCAGGTTTGGTTGGAGCATAGAGAATTCTTAGGTCAGTGGAAATACTCTGCATCATACCATAATGATGGAAACATGTCATTATACATTTGTCCAAATCCATAGAATGTACAACACCAAGAGTGAACCTCAATGTAAACTATGGACTTTAGGTGATTATAATGAGTCAATGTAGGTGCATCAATTATAAGAAATGTACCATTCTGTTAGGAGAGGTCAATAATGGGGGAGGCTATGCATGTGTGGGAGCATGAGGTATATGGGAAATCTCTTAACAAGTTTTCTGTGAACCTAAAACTGCTCTAAAAAACAAAGTCTTAAAAAAAAAATGTAATCACTGTTTAACTCTATTTTGCAGCCGATCATTGTTCTAGATAGAGCAGAGTGCTTACAATATGAACATATGATTCGTTGTGGAATGGGTTGCAGTTTATGTTCCCTAGAAAGGGCTATTGATGCTCATTTGATTTTGAAACAGCTTATAAAATAGTCTTACATACAACCATTAACACACAAAGAAACATGTGTACACACACATTCCTGACATATATAAAAATATAATTACCATTATCAGGTAATTTCATCAATCACACTCATAAAGAGCAGATGATTAATATGCTATCTTATTACCTTTTATGGGTTAAACACCAAGGAGAAAACTTGGCAAATGAATTTGTGTTGCTTAAATATATTTTGTTAAATATACTTATTTGTTTGAAACACGGCATTCTTCACTTGTTATGAGGACCAGTGATGTCCAAAAGAAATTAGAAATATAAAATACTACAACTAATTCTCAAATTTACAATTCATTTCAGTTCACAGAAATTACTGTTTTTGACCAAAACTATTACAGATTGAAAGGTGATACTCTATAAATATAGATTATGAACATAGGATATTTTAAAATATTTTACTATTTACTATTTTAAAATATCATAGATAATTATGTTTTATACTTTTATTATGCAGTAATTTGTGCCAAATGTTGGAAATACAATTTTGATTTATCTAACACGTTAAATCTCACTTTACATACAACAATACGAAACAATATTAAGTGGCAGATGTCCACGAGAGTGGACATCCTTGTCTTGTTCTTGATCTTAGAAGAAATGCTTTCAGTTTTTCACCATTGAGAATGATGTTTGCTGTGGGTTTGTTATATCTGGCCTTTATTACGTTGAGGTAGGTTCCCACTATACCCAGTTTCTGGAGAATGTTTATCATAAATGGGTGTTGAATTTTGTCAAAAGATTTTTCTGCATCTATTGAGATGATCATGTGGTTTTTATTCTTTAGTTTGTTGAAGTGGTGTATCACATTGATAATTTGCATATATCAAAGAATCCTTGCATACTTGGGGTAAATCCCACTTGATTATGGTGTATGATCCTTTTAATGTATTGTTGGATTTGGTTTGCTAGTATTTTGTTGAGGATTTTTGTGTCTATGTTCATCAGTGATATTGGCCTGTAATTTTCCTTTTTTGTGATACCTTTGTCTGGTTTTGGTATCAGGGTGATGGTGGTCCCATAGAATGAGTTTGGGAGTGTTCCTTCCTCTGCAATTTTTTGGAAGAGTTTGAGGAGAGGTGTTAGCTCTTCTCTAAATGTTTAATAGAATTTGCCTGTGAAGCCATGTGGTCCTGGACTTTTGTTTGTTGGACGATTTTTTTTTTTTTTTTTTTTTATTTATTTATTTTTTTGCGGTACGCGGGCCTCTCACTGTTGTGGCCTCTCCCGTTGCGGAGCACAGGCTCCAGACGCGCAGGCTCAGCGGCCATGGCTCACGGGCCCAGCCGCTCCTCTGCATGTGGGATCTTCCCGGACCGGGGCACGAACCCGTGTCCCCTGCATCGGCAGGCGGATTCTCAACCACTGCGCCACCAGGGAAGCCCTGTTGGACGATTTTTAATCACAGTTTCAATTTCATTACATGTGATTGGTGTGTTCATATTTTCTATTTCTTCCCAGTTCAGTCTTGGCAGGTTATACTTTTCTGTGAATTTGTCCATTTCTTCCAGGTTGTCCATTTTATTGGCATAGAGTTGCTTGTAGTACTCTTTTTTTTTTTTTTTTTTTTTTTTTTGCGGTATACGGGCCTCTCACTGCTGTGGCCTCTCCCATTGCGGAGCACAGGCTCTGGACGTGCAAGCTCAGCAGCCACGGCTTACGGGCCCAGCCTCTCAGCAGCATGTGGGATCCTTCTGGACCAGGGCATGAATCCATGTCCCCTGCATCAGCAGGTGGACTCTCAAGCACTGAGCCATCAGGGAAGCCCTGTATCTAGGTATTTTTTATTTCCTCTTTGATTTCTTCAGTGATCTCTTGGTTATTTAGTAGCATGTTGTTTAGCTTCCATGTGTTTGTGTTTTTTACAGTAGTTTTTTCTATAACTGATTTCTAATCTCATAGCATTGTGGTTGGAAAAGATACTTGATATGATTTCAATTTTCTTAAACTTTCTAAGGCTTGATTTGTGACCCAAGATGTGATCTATCCTGGAGAATGTTCTGTGTGCACTTGAGAAGAAAGTATATTCTGCTGCTTTTGGATGGAATGTCCTATAAATATCAATCAAGTCTATCTGGTCTAATGTGTCATTTAAGGTTTGTTTCTCCTTATTAGTTTCCTGTCTGGATGATCTGTCCATTGGTGTAAGTGGGGTGTTAATTTCCCCCACTATTATAGTGTTACTGTCACTTTCCCCTTTTATGGCTGTTAGCATTTGCCTAATGTATTGAAGTGTTCCTATGTTGGGTGCATAAATATTTACAATTGTTATATCTTCTTCTTGGATTGATCCCTTGATCATTATGCAGTGTCCTTCCTTGTCTCTTTATTTTAAAGTCTATTTTTTTGTTTTTTGTTTTTTTGTCTGATATGAGAATTGCTACTCCGGCTTTCTTTTGATTTCCATTTGCATGGAATATCTTTTTCCATCCCCTCAATATCATTCTGTATGTGTCCCTGGGTCTGAAGTGGATCTCTTGTAGACAGCATATATATGGTCTTGTTTTTCTTTCCATTTAGCCAGTCTGTGCCTTTTAGTTGGAGGATTTAATCCATTTACAGTTAACGTAATTATCGATATGTATGTTCCTATTACCATTTTCTTAATTTGGGGGGGTTTATTTTTGTAGGTCTTTTTTCTTCTCTTGTGTTTCCCACCTAGAGATGTTCCTTTAGCATTTGTTTTACAGGTGGTTTGGTGGTGCTGATTTCTCTTAGTTTTTGCTTGTCTGTAAAGGTTTTAATTTCTCCATTGAATCTGAATGAGATCCTTGATGGGTAGAGTAATCTCTTCTGGGTAGAGTAGGTTTTTCCCTTTCATCACTTTAAATATATCCTGCCACTCCCTTCTGGCCTGCAGAGTTTCTGCTGAAAAATCAGCTGATAACCTTATGAGGATTCCCTTGCATGTTATTTGTTGTTTTTCCCTTGTTACTTTTAATATTTTTCCTTTGTATTTAATTTTTGTTAGTTTAATATGTGTCTTGACGTGTTTCTCTTTGGGTTTATCCTGTATGGGGCTCTCTGCACTTCCTGGACTTGGGTGGCTAGCTCCTTTCCCGTGTTATGGAAGTTTTCAATTATAATCTCTTCAAATATTTTCTCAGATCCTTTCTCTTTGTCTTTTGGGACCCCTAAAATTCAAATGTTGATATATTTAATGTTGTCCCAGAGATCTCTGAAACTGTCTTCATTACTTTTCTTTTTATTTATTCATTTATTTATTTATACATACAGCAGGGTCCTGTTAGTTATCTATTTTATACTTATTATTGTATATACATCAATCCCAATGTCCTCATTACTTTTCATTCTTTTTTCTTTATTCTGCTCTGTGGCAGTTGTTTCCATCATTATACCTTCCAGTTCACTTATTTCTTCTTCTGCCTCAGTTATTCTGCTATTGATTCCTTCTAGTGTTTTTCTAATTTCAGTTATTGTGTTGTTCATCACTGTTTGTTCATTAGTTCTTCCAGGTCCTTGTTAAATATTTCTTCTATTTTCTCAATCCATGCTCCATTCTATTTCTGAGCACATCTTTACTATCATTTGGCTCATCTTTGCTATCATTACTCTTAATCTTTTTCTGGTAGGTTGCCTATTTCCTCTTCATTTATTTGGTCTTGTAGGTTTTTACCTTGCTCCTTCATCTGCAACATATTTCTCTGCTTATCTTACAGAATTAATGATTGAAAAAAAATCAATACAGTTTGGAAATGCTAAGACAATCTGTTGGATCATAATTTCAGAAAATAATAACTATCAAAATTCAAATGCATAAACAGAACTCAGAGTGTAAAGAATACTAAGAACTCAATTTATCTTAAAAATACATTGTTTCAAAATATTAAGTGTATAATTTGCATTGATGGTTTTTAAAGCTACATCTATTACAAGCCACCAATTCTATGGCATAGAAATCAATAAAAATGACAACTAAGGAGGAGAAGTCATAAAAATACTACTTTATAATTACAATTAAGTTCAACCTATAAAATGATCTATCTCCCCATTTTAAAATTGAAATTTTAATATTTAATGAAGAAAAAGAAGTCATTTCATTATTTACTCTTATGACAAAAATCACTATGTGAAATTTGACTTTAAATACAAACTTTATGTGATATTTTTATTGGATAAGTTAATTAATAATTAATACATTTATCATTCAAAATAAGTTAAAATATAGTTTATCTATGTGAAAATGGGTTTCTTTAACACTGAGGAGCTAAAGTTTAAAAAGCCGCTGTTCGAAGTTCATTACTGGATCCCAATATTTGAGCTGTATTAAGGGAATTTTAGGTACACTGGGAAAGATAGATAATATTGAGTAATTTAATATAACGCTTGCACTCTTGAGTCTTGTTGGGTAAATATTATCTCTGACTGAGTTTCTGGATTCTCTATAATCTTCCTAAAGAATAGACCCAATTAGATACTCAGATAGTATTAAGCTTCTTTCTACCTGAAGACCTTCACAAAAACACCATGCCATAATGGAACTCTTTTATCCCAGTTTTTCCTTATAAGTCTTATCCATCAAGACTTCCCTGAGTATCCATTTGTATCTCTCCAGGTTCTGCTAGGCCTCCATATTATATACTCTTTAAACAACATGTGGTTATCCTTGGTAGCATTTATAAAATATATTTTAATAATTTTTATTATAATAGACTTAATTTCTGCAATTTTTCCAATATCACTGTAAGTCCCATGATAGCAGGGACTTCTTTTATCTTTTCTAGCTCTGAATCTATCACTAAAGTAAATACTCACTAACTACCACAGATTTTGGACAGAATTATTTGACTGTAATTATTTGAATATAATTCTAGTTTTGATCAATTTTGAATAGCTTTATCTCTAAATTATATTAATAGATATATGACCATATAGATCTAAAACAACAGAACCATTTTCAACTATTTTTAGCTTAAGTGAATCAGATTTTATTGCAAAACAATTAAAAGGCTGTTATAAAACTTCTTTGGACTTATTGGTTTATAACTTGACTTCTCTCATATGATGAGGTTCTTATGCTGTCAGAATTCAGTGTGAGTGAAAATATATAGTAACTATGATTAGCTATTCAGTACTGATGAAAACTACCAAATTAGTTAAAATTCTGAAACAGTTTTTAGCAGCCAAGTATTAGAGGGTCCCAAATTCAGACTCTTTCCCCCATCTCCCCTCACCACATTGCTTAGACTTATTGTGTAAGACTCATCTTAAATGTCTCCTTTAAATAACACTTCCTCTGAATACCATGGCCCAAGACCTGCCCCAGAACTGATCACTACCTCTTGTTTATCACACTTTAGTTTATAGCCCTGCTATTCTCTTATAAAAGTTATTAAAAAGAATCTATCTTTTTGAGCATATCTGCTTCTTGTATTAAACACTGCTCTATTAAGAATAGGGATAATGTTTTATTCAATTCTATATCCTTGGCAAATCTCTCATTTTGCTCAGTTGAAACTTTACTACCATGTGTTTTCAGGAAATAAAAAAAGAGGTTAAATAGATAAATTTATGAGGCCAAACATGAATATAATTACCATTTTATTTATCAGCATGTTTTTGGATTTCATGATTTATTGTTAATGGTGGTAACTTATCTTACAATTCAGCTATAGTGAAATGCAGTATGTTTTCAATGTTTATATGCATGCCCCTCTTTGACAATAATATGAACCTTATTCAAGCATTTTAATTTAATTTGAACTGTCATATCTCAGTAGTTCTAACAGTAGACAATTAAATGGATGAGGTTTTGTAGAGTAACATAATGAGGAACCCAATCTAGACTTATATAAACAGCTTTCTTGGCAGGGGTTGGAGTGACGAGATTTCATCTCCTCTTACAATGTCTCAGATAGTAACCTTACTTCCTATTTACCAAGTTCTTACTCAGCCTGCAAACAACAGAGCTTTCTCAATTAGAGGCTAGCATATAATGAAAAAAGAAAAAAAGATGGAAACAAAGGAATAATATATAGCAAGTAAAAAAGAATGTCTTCTAATTATACTGCATTGCAAGACACTAAAACTGCTACTATCAGCAGGCTTCTCCCCGTTACATATTAAGGTGACAGCTCCATATTTCATTATACATGACAATGCTCCAGGTTTTATTACTCCTTCTATGCAGCTTATGTGCAGGTCTCCGTTCAGGATCTTCTCTGCTATCCTTTAAATGGCAATGTTCCCACAGAAACCTCTTTCTAGGTTAAAATTAAGATAATACACCTATTTTACTTATATTATCCAATATTATATTTTAGTGCTTTTGATTTCTATAATAATAAAATTTCTTTGAAAATCTTCACAATTTTACTTTCAATTCATGACATATTTAGTTCAACTATATAAATGAATTAATTTTATAACATTCATTTATGATTTAAGTATATATTAACATCAATTCTTATTTTAAAGAATTTTGCCATTTTCTTCTCTTATACCAATAAATACAATAAAAGATTATTGTCTGTTCACGTTTCAAATTTCTATTAATGACATATATTTAGTAATGTAAGACAATATTTGTATTCATTTGGAATATTCCTTCACCTTCATTTATGGATTTGAGAAAAATGAAATAGGTTGCTTCAAATATTTTTTTCTCAAAAACTGATTTTTAAACAATGCAATGAGATAAATTTCTAAAGTGACTGTATATAGCTTGTTTGAGAGACTTGGAAAAAAATAACAGAAAGTCTACAGCAACTGTTTATTCATGACATTATCCAATATGTCGACTACCATTCACTGATAATGTCACAGACAGCTCTGTTACCTACCACTGGCTTACATTCAGGCTGTTATTACTCACTCTCACATTCTGAAACCACTTATTACATAATTCAGTGGAGGGTAACCAACACATCTGAAAGCTTTCCCTTTCACCCCACCCCTTGAGTGACAGAATTCCTGGTTTCTATTAGGAGTGGACTCCTTTGTATGTAAAGAATTCTGTAACGTCCAATTGCTTGCATAAAAATTTAAAACAAACAAGAATCAATGCAATTGTGTCCTAGTTTCGACTGACAAGTGCTGGCTGTTGCCCACGTTAAGGAAATTCTCAGAGGACTTTTTGCGACCGTGACTATTTTTAAAGTATTTAGAAATGTGTATCTTCAACAAAAAAACCAAAAGAAATATTTTAAAAGAGGATATATCAATAACAGTGGCATCTTGGATCATTTGATTTTGAGGCTTGAAGTTAAGCATAATTCAAATGACAGACAGATGAATTTATGCCTCGAGGGGTACCTCTGCACATTGAACCACATTTTTTGAACATGGCAGCAAAGGGTTAGATGCCTACTGGTTATACAGTTAAATAACACAATCTATATTCACAGCTTGCAGATAGGAGAGTTAGATCACAGAAACCACTCGCTTTGTAGTATTTTTATATTTTGTTTTTGCAGTCTTTTTACATTGTTGCAGTTTAGGAAATATGCTGCACTTTTCATTCTAGCAAAAAAGGGGCTCATTGAAAATAACTGCAACCTATGCTGTATTACTAAAACAACAGAAGGGAAAGCTTAAATATTAAAATAATGTCCATTTTCACATTTTTCTTACGGTTGCAGAAAGGAACTAAAGATTGTTACAGTTCCTTTTGTCAAAATTATATTAACTAAAATGTTAGAATTGGACCCTCAATAGCATTAGATAATATGGTCTTTAAAGTTCAGAAACGCAATGAGAATAAGCTGACGTTTTTTTGGTTTGGGAAGAACATAGTTGATAATGTAGTGTAATTACGCGAACTGTGTTTGAATGTAGGATTTACTACGCATTTAGCCATTTGGACGGTCTTCAAAAATCTGATGATACATTGAGGAAAGCAGCAGTGACTGAGTTTAATAACTAATTAATTAAACTGCAGAAACTGACCAAGGCTTAACTTCCAATGTAATTCTCAAATGGGGTATGAGGTAACACAAAGCACAATTAGATATATTATAAAAATATTATTGAAGAAAATATACTCAGAGTGCTTTAAGTATTTCATTTGGTGCCTTCTAAACCATAACTTGGGGAACTCCCTGGCGGCGCAGTGGTTAGGATGCCACGCTCTCACTGCCGAGGGCCGGGTTCAATCGCTGATCGGAGAACTAAGATCCCACAAGCTGCAGAATGCAGCCTAAAATAAATAAATAAATAAACCATAACTTGCCTGATTTCAGATTACTGCAATAGGTTATTTTCATGTCAGTTAAACTACAGACTCCTCTCTAGCCACGTGTGTGTTTTTGTGTGTGTGTTTGTATAAAACAATGAAGGACGATTGTCACCAAGTCATCACAGCCTTTAACTAGTAATTAATACTCTGAAGAAGGAAATAAAACTGAGTTTTTTCATCTCCTTACCAATGAGATTTTCTCTGCCAAGCACAGAATAATTAGAAATTAGCTTTTGCCATTTGTTTATGCATCTTGAATTTTTAAAGTTCAAAATGACATAAAATATGTAGATATTGTGCTCAAGTAACGTGCCAATTGTGAAGCAAGGTGATTATGTAACAGTTAAAGTTAGAGGAAAGAAATAGTAGTGGTATGTAACTTCTTAATTTATACACAAATTATTGAAATATTTAAATTATTTAAAGCAAGGCTTTGGGTAAGCAAATAGTCACTGCCATAAAATACTGTAGTTAAAAAATGAATATAATACAATTAATTAGTTGTTTCTAAGTGCACTTAAGAACTTGGAGAAAGAAAATCATAAGCTCAGTGCTTCAAACTTCAAGATTGAAGGCTTGAGTAAAGAACAAGAAAGCTTTTATGATCCTACTAAATAATCATTATTTCCTGTAGCCCCAGAGTTGCTATTTCTGAAAACCAAACCCAGAATCTAATCCTGTGAGTGGCTGAATTACAGCACAAATGAAATTTATAACTTCACAAGGTTTATTATTATAAAGATAAGACATCTATTGGGAAATAATGGGACCCTGGAAATTGGAATGGTGGCATATGGGTAGAATCTCATAAAGCTGGAGATACTGAATTCCCAAATTCCTTCTGATTCTTTGGGGAATGTAGTCTCTCTTTGCCTGAAAAAATCTTTAATTGCCTTCCCTGAGGCAATTTTCTGGTAAGAGATTTCTGATCATCTTCAGGATCCATTCCTATGACTTCTTACTGCCTCCAGACCCAGAACAGACTCAGGTACCACCATGTCCCAGAGGGAAAGGTAAAGTGTGACCCATGAGAAAGCTCAATACACTCCCAAAATGGCAAGATTATGTCAAATTACATCAATGGAAGTGTGGAACAAATGTTTTGGCATGTATTCTAAGAGTATTGTGTTAGGATGAAAGAAATACAATGCTCTATCAGGCTGTAGTCATTGACAGGGATACACTAAAGGCATTCTAGGTTTAATATGTTAGGTAGGGTGAATGGAAATGGCTTTAACAGTTTGGTTTTTTGAGTGAAACCTAGACTCGAAGGCAACCTATATTAAATGAAATTAAATTGTTGTAAATTCCTTAGTATAGAATAAAGGGTGCTATCCAGAGGATTAGGGACATTTGAATGTTAGAGTGGATTTATCATGTATCACCTCCAAACTATGTCTCTTGGAAAGGTCCAGAGACTATTGCTTTATGAAGGCTTTGGTAAATATATTTGTAAGGGGAGTCCCTACATTCTCAAAACTCTGTATTAATTCTTGTCTGTAGGCCAGAAATCATAGTGAAAACTCTGTCGTTGAATTATCTGACTCCTTGAATTCAGTTTAGGGTCAGCACCAAGATGGCAAGGGTCAAAAGGCAGTACTTAATTGTTAAAGATAAGGTGGTTGTGATCACTTTAATGGTAAGTACGTACAAGCAGTAGCCATAATAATCTGAACTACAGAAGTGGACATTAGCTAACAGATCGTGATGTCACTGGAATTGAAACAGATGGGCATCTTACTGAGTTTTCTTGACTTATGTAAGTGGAAAAGCTCTAGAGCTGCTGAACAGAAGTATAATTAAATCAACACAATGAAAGTCACAGTCCCTCAAAATCTTCCCAGATTTAAGGTAATTCACAGCACAGAGATTCTTGAATGAAGAGGAAGTCTAGTCTTCTTGAGGAAGTACCCTGCTACACTGACAAAAATTTACAAATCTTTTCTCAGCCTTTCCCTGAGGGATCTGACATAATCTCCCAGGATGGTTGTGTACTGGGGAAGGGAAAATAATCAGAATATTTGGGGATATCTGATGCTGGCTCTAAACTGAGTTCACAAATGTCACTGTACTCTATCAGTTAGAGCAGAGGCTTATAGACATCCGGCAATCGAAAAAGTTTGATTTGGGTTCAGCTTACCGTGGGACCCTGTGGTTATTTCTCAATTTTGTAATGCATAATTGAAATAAATACATCCAGAAACTGACAGAGTTCCCTGATCCACTGAGTGAAAACTCCTGGCAGTAAAGGCCAACTGGAAGCCATCATTCCTGCCTCTGTTGATTAAAACAGTCAATCGAAGGTGATACTGTGTTACTGGAGGGACTACAAAGATCGTGCCACAATCCAGATGCAGAGGAGGTGAATCTTTTCGTATGTTCATTCAACTCACCTCCTGGACCTGTGCAGAAGTCAGACGGATCTTGGAGAATGAGAGTTTCAGTATTGGACCAAATTACGCTTTATGAGGCAGGCTTTTATACTTCCTGCTTTCTAGTTCTGTAAAGCTGTTTGGTGAACTCACCATATGATTTTGTTGAAAATGACTGAGGTTGGAATCATTGCTTGCAATTAAAAGAACCCCATTTAAAGAACATTCTAACAGAAACGATTTCTTTGCTCCCTTATAAACCTTGTTAGGTTCTCAAGTGACAGGATCAAAAGGGACACCTTTACTTAATGATGTGAATACCTTCTTTATTTGTGTGTTGGATTGTATTGCCTCTGAGATTTAATTTTTATGCTTGAGATATGTGTAAATTTTCACATACACACAGAGACACACATACACACAAAAACAAATGTAAGATTATGCTTGTGGTTTCTCCCAAGAAGATACTAGAATGTGGTGGGAAGGACAAGGGAGCATTTCATCATCTCGAACTGATGGAGAATTCTCCAAGGTGTCAACAAGTACTAGGTTACATGTTGGACTATTGAACCTCAACTCCCTATGATCCCAAAGGTGATATTCTTATTTGTGTATTTTAACGTGGCCAAAAACATTTGGTTCACAGTTGTTAAGAGTTAAACGAAAATAGGTTAAAGAGCAGTCTCTCCTGAGAGAGAAGGAAAGAGAGAGTAAAGAACATCTTGGCAAAGTGTAATGAGGAAATGGGAGCCCAGGGGAGAAACTAGCTTCCCCAAATGAGACAGCAAGAAAAGCTGCCAGAGACACACAGGGGAAACATAAGATAACACATTTTCTCTGAGGAAAAGAGAGTCTGTGAGGAAAAACAAATTGAAATTGGGGAAATAACTAAAAATAAAATCTGAAGAAGTAAGGAGACAACAGGTAATGAGCACAGGACAGAGGAGAGAAAAAAGTAAGATTTCATTTATATACAGATGGTTGCCTTTATTTGAATATAACGTGATAAGCATTTTTCTTCTAAAATAATACTGTTAACAAAAAGATTTTAACTATGGCTTTAGTATTCTCTTATTATATAATGAGTTATTGATGAGGACGACAACACAATGTTTAGTATTAATCATAAATCTGCATTAGACTTAAGAGTCAGATAGTAGCAACATAAAGTCCCAATAGTGTCTAGCCCGTTACCATGCACTTTCTGTGTGTGGAATACGGGCTTAACATTATGAGATCAGTTTTTTATGTTTATTTAACAAGATCATCTCATTACTTTAAAGCAAACTATAGATAGAAATGAATAATTAGAGAAAAAATAAACTTATTCCCAAATTACAACAGGATAAAATATAGTGTGAAAACTCTAATATCCAGCATTTCTTAAAAATTCAAAGTTGTACACAGAGTTGCCCTTCCAAAATGACAAAACTAAATTGCTACAAAATATTGGAACTTTTTCTTAAAACATAATAGAACAATCAACCAAGACAGTGGAGACCACAGTTGTTTCCCCCAAAAGAATTATTACTCTTGTAGATTCTTTATAACTGAGTAGATAATTTCTGCAAAATATGTTTTATTAATACAGGTTAACGGTAATTTTTTACTTCACTTTTATGAGAATTGGTGGTCATATACCTCCATTAAAATGTTTAGAGGAATAGGTTTTTTATAAAGACAATTTTACTAAGATTTTCCTACAGAATCTAATGATTAATGCAGCATTTAAAAATGATAACCCAATAAACATTTAGAAAGATATGGAGAAGTGATTTTACTGAAATTTAAGTTACAGGCTAATAAACATACAGTAAAATCTGAAAATTATACATTTTTCTATTTAATAAAAATTATTTTGATTTTAAAATATTAAATGGTAACATATTTCATATTTATTAGAAAATGAGCAACTATTTTTCTGCTGAAACTAAGAAATGTGTCTATATTTTAAATTTATGAGTAATCACAACAGTGGGAGAAACATGAAGCATTCAAGTATGAACTCATTTTAACAATGTTCAGGCTATTGATTAAATAAATACAGGATTACTGCTGAAATGTATCAAAAAGCGACCATCCTTTAAAAATTATACTTCTTGGGCTTCCCTGGTGGCGCAGTGATTGAGAGTCCGCCTGCCGATGCAGGGGACACGGGTTCGTGCCCCGGTCCGGGAAGATCCCACATGCCGCGGGGCGGCTGGGCCCGTGAGCCATGGCCGCTGAGCCTGCGCGTTCGGAGCCTGTGCTCCGCAGCGGGAGAGGCCACAACAGTGGGAGGCCCGCGTACCGCAAAAAAAAAAAAAAAAAAAAAATTATACTTCTTTTCCAATATATTATCAGAAATGACAAAGTGCTTTTGAAATACTAACATCCTTATGCATTATGATCCAGGTTATGTCAAGCAATGTAACAGGCAACAAATGTATCACTGCAATGCCATATTGAAAAATGTGTGAAAAGAAACATGATAAAAGTTATTCAGCAATTTCTCTTTTTCCAGTTTCTGGGTCATTTATTTGTTCTCTGACAATATCAGGAGTAAGACAAATATTCATCACTTCTTTTTTTGTTGTTTGAAAAAATATAATGTTGAAATGTGTTTTGTGCTTAACAGTTTAATTTATATCACAGGTAGTGGTGGAAATTCCAAAGCCCTTATCATTTTCTACAGACTTTACATTTCTGCCGTGGAGCTGAATGTAATTAATGATACAGCAGCATTTGCAGGTTAAAAGTTTTAGAAAATGGGTCAATGTTCAAGCTTTTTATTTCTGGACTAGCTTTCTTATTTCCATACATACTTGCTGGTTTTTTAACATAAAAAATTAAAAAATAAAGCTAACTTAGATTTAAAATAACCTGGATAAAATTAGCTAACATTGTACATTTTATCTTTACTATCCAAAATACATTTTTTTCTCATACATATTATAAAGAACAGTCTTACTGGTTGTTATGAACTGAATTGTGTACCCAAAATTCATATGGTGAAACCCCAAGCTCCAGTAACTTAGAATGAGACTGTATATGGAGATAGGACTTTTAAAAAGATAATTAAGGGCTCCCCTGATGGCGCAGTGGTTGGGAGTCTGCCTGCAAATGCGGGGGACGCGGGTTCGTGCCCCGGTCTGGGAGGATCCCACATGGCACAGAGCGGCTGGGCCCGTGAGCCGTGGCCACTGAGCCTGTGCTCCGAGGCGGGAGGGGCCGCGGCAGTGGGAGGCCCGCGTACCGAAAAGGAAAAAAAAAAAAAAGGTAATTAAGCTAAAATGAGACCATTAGGGTGGGTCTAATTCAATATGACTTGTGTCCTTATAAGAAGAGGAAATTAGGACATACAGAAAGAGACACCAGGGTGCTGAAGCACAGAGAAAAGACTGTGTGAGGACACAGCAAGAGGGAGGCCATTCTACAAGCCAAGGAGGGGGATCTCAAGGGAAATCAAAGGTGCTGTCATCTTGATCTCAGTTTTTTCGCCTCCAGAACTGTGAGAAAATAAATTTCTATTTTTTAAGCCACCCAGACTGTGGCATTTTGTTGTGGCAGAGCTGTCAAGCTAATATACCTGTGGAAGCAATTTCGTTTTTATTTATCCATTTTAACATGCCTTCCTGAGCCATCAGAAGTTCTTCCTAAAATGAATCAGTTTAAGGTAAACTTACTCATCACATTTGATACACTGAGATTTAGTTAGTTAGGTAGGTAGTTAGTTAACTGAAACTTTAGGCTGTAACATTGCATTAGACTGGGAAAAATAATAGTCTTACTTAGGTTCAACATGAGAAAAGCAGAGCCTATATAATGGTTTCCAATAACTGTATTCTTCTACCAGTTCAGTTCTAAAGAATCACTGTCTAACCTAGTAGACTTTAGAGTATGGTAGATGTAATAAAGATATTTAGTTTCTTGTTAAATTATCCTTAACTTTAGAGCTTTCAATCTCTTTGTAACAGAGTGATAGAATGGCATAGGAACAAATATAATACAGTTGAAATGCATACAATCACACTGTACTTAATAGATACCCACTATTGTGCTGTACTATAATTTTTATATATTGATACATAATTTGTTAGACAAATCTAGTTTATTTTTGATAAGTTAGAAATGTTTGGGTGCAATTCAATTATAGAAAATGAAATAAGAACAACGCATCACTTGGTACTACAAAAAAGATTTGATGTTAAAAGATTATTCATCAGGTGCTCTGTGATGACCTAGATGGGTAGGATGGGGGGATGGGAGGGAGGTCCCAGAGGGAGGGGACATATGTATACATGTAGCTGATTCACTTCATTGCACGGCAGAAACTAACACAACATTGTAAAGCAACTAAAAAAACAAAAAAAAAGAGCCAAGAGATCTGGGTCAAAGATTACCTTCTAATGAACTATGTGACCTTGAGGAATTCACTTAATCTTATTGGCTTTGTATCTATACAAATGAGGTGATTAGCAATAATTATTCTGAAATCCATGCAGCTTTAAGATTCTATGATCGTCATATGTGGAATAGTAAAGTTAGATGAATTGTTTTTATGTATAGATATAAAATTCCAAGAGTTTTTTTTTAATTGGAATTTTAAAGCCATATGTTTATGTTGTTTGTATTGTTCAAATTTTAAATATATTCACTGGTCTCTTGGGACACATTTTTAAAAAGGAACTTATGAAGATTTTGACCATCACTGTCTTCTAGTACTGGAGGAGACCACGGGGAGAGCAAGAGCGGTAACTGATGCTAAGCTCACTCCAGACTGGAGATCAAGTAGAGAATGATGTTAATAATTATTAACTTCCTAGGGATGTGTGCTGAATAAGATCACCTTCTATGACAACCTTGCCATACCTGCTATAGTTTAAATGCGATAACTCTTTAAAAAATGTGTTAGGCACCTACTATGTAGGGGTTGGGGTTCATTACTTTTGGTATACACTCTATGGGTTTTGACAACTGTATAATGTACATGTATCCACTATTATAATACCATACAGAAGACTTTCATTGCTCTATTAATCTTCTGTATTCTTCCAGTTAATCTCTCCTTTCCCCCTAAACATTTTCAACCACTGATATTTTTATTGTCTTCATAATTTTAGTTTTTTGATAATACTATGTCAGTGGAATCATATAGTACTTAGCCTTTTCAATTGGCTTCCTTCACATAGTAATATTAATATGCAGTTAAGGTTCTTCCATGTCTTTTCGTGGCTTGATAGCTCATTTCTTTTTAGCACTGAATAATATTCCATCATCTGGGTGTATATTTATCCATTCACCTACTGAAGGCCATGTTGGTTGTTTCCAAGTTTTGGCAATTATGAATAAGACTGTTTTAAACATCCATGTGAAGATTTTTGTATGGTCATAAGTTTCCAAGTCACATAAATACCAAGGATTATGATTGCTGGATCATACAGTAAAAAATGTTTAGTTTTGTAAGAAACTACCAAACTGTGTTCCAAAGTAACTGTACTATTTTGTATTTCCACCAGCAATCTAGGAGAGTTCCTATTGTTCCATCTCCTCTCCAGCATTTGGTGTTGTCAGTGTCCAGATTTTGGCCATTCTAATAAGTGTGTAATAGTAGGTCACTGTGGTTTTAGTTTGCACACATCTCTGATGATGTGGAGAGTATTTCCAAATGCTTATTTGCCATTGGTATATCATTTTTGGTAGGTGTCTGTTGAATTGGGTTATTTTCTTACTGTTGACTTTTCAGTGTTCTTTGTATATATTGGGTAATGGGCCTTTATCAGATATGTCTTTTGTAAATATTTTCTCCCAGTATGTGAATTGCTTCTCATTTTGCTCACAGTATCTTTCACAGAGCAGACATTTATAATTTTAATGAAGTCCAGCTTATCAATTATTTCTTTCATGGATTGTGTCTTTGGTCTTGTATCTAAAAAAGATATTATCATAACAAAAGTCTTCTAAGTTTTCTCCTACATTATCTTCTAGGAGTTAAAAAGTTTTGTGCTTTACATTTAGGTTTATGATCCACTTTGAACTAATTTTTGTGAAGGCTATAAAGTTTGTATCTAGATTCATTTTTTTGAGTGTTGTTGTTCAACTGTTCCAGCACCATTTGTTGAGACGATCTTTGCTCAATTGTGTTGCCTTTTCTCCTTTGTCAAAGATCAGTTCACTATAATTATGGGGAGTCTACTTCTGGTCTCTCTAGTCTGTTGCAATGATATATCCATTCTTTGCCAGTACCATACTGTCTTGATTACTGTAGCTTCATATTAAGTCCTGAAGTCGGGGAAAATCAGTCTCAAACTTTGCTCTTCTCTTTCAATATCATATTGGCTCTCTTGGGTTTTTGCTGCTCCACATAAAATTTAGGATCAGTTTGTTAATATCTACTAAATAACTTTGTGGGATTTTGATTAAAATTGCATTGAATCTATAGATCAAGTTGGAAAGAACTGATATCTTGACATATTGAGTCTTCTGATCCTTGAATATGGAATGTATCTCCATTTATTTAGTTTTTTGATTCATTTAATCAGTTTTGTACTTTTCCTTATATACAACTTGTACATATTTTGTTATATTTATATTCATTTTTGTGATGCTAATGTAAGTCATAATTTGCTTTTAATTTCAAATTCCACATGTTCATTGCTAATATATAGAAAAGCAGTTAACTTTTATAACCTTTTTGTAACCTTTTATCATGCAACCTTAATCACTTTTCAGTTCCAGGAGGTTTTTTTTTTTCAATTCTTTCTTATTTTCAGTATAGACAATCACATCATCTGTGAACAAAGACAGTTTTATTTCTTTTTTCCCAATCTGTATACTCTTTTCTTTCTTATCTTATTGTAGTTGCTAGGTTTCCTACTACTTTGTTGAAAAGGAGTGGTCAGAAGAAACATCCTTGCCTTTTTACTAATTTTTGTATTTTTTTATTTTGAAGAATGACATAAACATACTCCTGAAAAAGTCCAATACCCATATAAAATCCAAAATTTACATAGAATCTCACAATGTTGATGAACCTGCTATCCAGAGAAAGAGCTTTATCAAGAGTTTATAATCAAAATACTTCAAAATATTGTAAGAGTGACTCTAATTTTGCAGGTTTTTGAAGAAATATTTTTGTCTTCAAAAATGATTTGTTAACTGAAAATTTTGAATACCTGAATAAGTGCAATTGATAATTACAACCACTGTGTTAAAATATAGGAACATGTTCTGACACATTTTATGGATTTAGAGCAACAATCAACTTTGAGTGTGTGTAAAAATGCTCCAGTGTTGCTGTTTGGATGGTGTTACATTTCTAAAAGTGAGTTATTAGAGATAGTAGAACCAAATCTATGTAGACTTAAGAAAAAGCTTCATTATAATTATCCCATTTCGGTGGAAATTACTTGTATTCATATTTTAATTTGTATGATCATAGTTAACTTCATCATTATATTGTTCAGTTAAAGAAAAGAAAAGAACTGATAAACTATGGAAAAATTTCACCTTAAAATACAATTTTAAAAAGTTGAGATGGCAAAATCCTGGTTAATAAAGATAAAAACAGTTTCTATCAATTAGAGAAAACCTGAGAAATACTCTTCTGCCATTTGCTGCAACCTGTCTCTACAGAGTTTCTTATCAGTTTAGACTCTCAGGATGTGAACAATCTTTTAAAAACCTCAATCAATAGCTAGATGTGACCATTGTAAACATAAAAATCAATATTAAAAAATTATGTTTATAGAAGTAAGCTCAACTTTATCATTATAATATTTGAAAACATTTTACTTTGAGGTATCTTACAAACTCAATATTTAATATCTTGCCAAAAATATATATTTAATTAATCAATCTGACAGAATTATGAGAAGAGAATTTTTCACCTAGCCTTATATTGATGTTCAAATTTCTTTACAGTTTAGCTAAGGCTGCTATAAAATTACTATTTTTTTAATGTGTGCATATTTCATAAAAATGATTGGGAAACACTGGAGAAACAGAGAACTGAAACTGGGTGTTTACCATTAATATAATAGTAATAATGATTACTATCATCATCATTATTACCACATCTTATTTTAACCACTGTAAACAGACATAATCAAAAGGCAGATTAGAATCAATAATAATGCTACTTCTGAAAATATATTTTGCATATAATTCTCCAGTTTGTGAATAAATAAATGCTGAAGAACATTTTTCTTTACATGTTATTTTGTAACTTTTTATACATAATGTATCATGTTGATATTTGGTGCCAACAAATATACTTATGCAAAATAAAGAAAATGTTAAGCAAAGTCTACAGTTGTATCATATAGATGTCCTAAAATTCATATGTAATCATTTCCTATTGGATATTATGTCTGTTTCCAGATATTAATTTTGTAAATGATACTATGAAATATCTTAGACCTATATTTTTATGCACATTCTTATTTATTTTGGGGATTAGAGGGTGTGCTAGTTTTTATGAGTTTTTCTTTTTAAATTTTATTTATTTATTTATTTATGGCTGTGTTGGGTCTTTGTTTCTGTGCGAGGGCTTTCTCTAGTTGCAGCGAGCAGGGGCCACTCTTCACGGTGCGCGGGCCTCTCACTATCTTGACCTCTCTTGCTGCGGAGCACAGTCTCCAGACGCGCAGGCTCAGTAGTTGTGGCTCACGGGCCTAGTTGCTCCGCGGCATGTGGGATCTTCCCAGACCAGGGCTCGAACCCGTGTCCCCTGCATTAGCAGGCAGATTCTCAACCACTGCACCACCAGGGAAGCCCTTTTGACAAAGATTTAGTAATTGCCCTCTAGGCTTTGTAATGTTTTAATTTACTTGAAAAATCAGGTTCAACACATGGCTTCATGTTCACAGATGCACAATAAATGATATTTGTAAGTTCTACTATATCTGAGAAGTCTTAAAACCTATGTAAGTTGTCATTCCAAAGTTAGTATTTCTATGCATTTTTCTTTTTTTTTTTTTTTTTTTTGCGGTACGCGGGCCTCTCACTGTTGTGGCCTCTCCCGTTGCGGAGCACAGGCTCCGGACGCACAGGCTCAGCGGCCATGGCTCACGGGCTTAGTTGCTCCGCGGCATGTGGGATCTTCCCGGACCAGGGCACGAACCCGTGTCTCCTGCATCGGCAGGCGGACCCTCAACCACTGCGCCACCAGGGAAGCCCTATGCATTTTTCATGTAACAATGATTCCCTATAAATAAAAATTTTCTTCTCCCCACAAAAAGCTTTTTGTATAAGAAATTGCAAATTGATATTGTATCTACAGTTAATATTTTGTTCAAGATTATGAAATTGCAATGTATTTTAAAACATTTATCTCAGGTTTAAGTCTGTAATCAGGAATTTAGAAAACCAGATGCTCTTTCTGTTCACTAAGAATATAATTAACAGTTGACTTGGAATACTGTACTGCTAGATGGTTTTTCAAAATCTAAAGTGATAATGAGCACACGAGAACATGCCAGTTACCTGCTATTTGCAATATCACTACCAGAGAAAACGTAGCAAAAATTTGAAAACTTGAAAAAAAAAAAAAAGATATGAACTTACCAGAGGAAATCTTTGCTAAGTGGCCTTCACTATAAAAAGATCACTGAGGGCTTCCCTGGTGGCGCAGTGGTTGAGAATCCGCCTGTCGATGCAGGAGACACGGGTTCGTGCCCCGGTCCGGGAAGATCCCACATGCCGCGGAGCGGCTGGGCCCGTGAGCCATGGCCGCTAGGCCTGCGCGTCCGGAGCCTGTGCTCCGCAATGGGAGAGGCCACAACAGTGAGAGGCCCGCATACCGCAAAAAAAAAAAAAAAAAAAAAAAAAGATCACTGAGAATCATGAAAGTGCGTGAAGGAAAGATTCTTGAACCATATCTTTAGGTCAGAATTAACATTATTTCTCTCTGTGCTGACACAGATAATTGGAGAAAACATTTCAACCAACGGACCCCTGCAGTCGTGTCATTTTCATTTTCTTTAGAAGACATATAAGACAGGTGCATCCACTGAAGACATCTAAACATGCTAGAAGGGAGAAATAATTTACCAAAATGATAACTATCTGTCATAATGACAGAACCTTATTATCAGGAAGGCATCTGGTGAACTTCCAAGATTTTAATCCTTATCCCAAAGGAGAAAGAAATAATTTCATAGGGACATCTTCAAAGGACACTATAACAATTATCCAGACTCTTCTTTCCCATCTTTCTGACATGTGTAATTACTCATTTCCACATACATCCACATACATGAATATTGTAATTACCTCAACATATTATTTTACACTTTATGCAAGTGAAAACCAAAATAATACAGATATATTTTATCAGGAAAATTACTCAAATCAGTAGGTGTCTGTTACTAATTTTGAAGATTAGTTACCAATAATCAGCAAATAAAACAAAAATAAGACCAGACTCTTAAAAATAACAGAGTTGCCTCACCAGCAATACAAAGCACATGCATTTCATGCATAAACAGCGTCACTCCTTTAGGGGGGACTAATAGACAAATCAGTCTGCACAAGCCCCAATTAGACCACACATCCTCAAGTGTGGTCCTGTGACTGTCCATGAACCCAAACTAGTTCAATGTAAATAGCAAAGTTGAGCTTATTAACAAATAATCAGAGAAAAAGGGCATGGGTTGATATTTACAGTTGACATGCTCTACTTCATTGAAAATATACTTATCACAAAGTTTTGGTAGCCTTAACATATTGATAAAACTCCACTCTCACTATTTTATATCATTGTCATGATGGATGAAAAAAACATACAAAATCAACTTATTCACAGAAAATATTTCATTTTATAATGTTGAAAGGGTATTTTAAAGATAGAATCACTAAGGTTTAAAAAACATATACGTGATTCCTGTTAATATTCTCAGACTTAAAAGAAACAAATGACTTAAATGTATAAACTCTTTAGGTGACCAAAATAAATGCCAAGTTAAAGTATGAAATTACCATTATAAAAAGGATGAGGCAAAGAAAATATGAAAGAGGGGTTATAGACTCTTAACATTAATGATGAGAGAGGCCTTAGCTTCTATCTGCATATCAAGCATTTGAATATATATATATCTCACAGCATGAGATATTAAAAGCATTGAGATGACTCCTAAGTAATTGTATCCTCACTATGCTGTGCTCATACTTCATGGCATTTTTCATCCATGTGCCAATATTTGTGGTTGTTCTACTTGTCCATATTTTCTTATCTTTCCATACACAACTTGCCCTGCTTAAACTTCAACTTAAGACTCAGAGACTCCATGAAACCTTACTTGACCATTTAAATTTTCATTACGTGTTTGCCAATCTTTAGAACGCGTGTAATCCACCAGCAATATTTTGATTTAGTGCTATGCTTTCATTCTGCATCATGCATCATATGCATTTGTATCCTAAAATGGATATTTTTACTGAATGTTACCTTAAGGAAGTTTAAAGTATATGTAGAAACTGTACCAAGGTGGGGTCTGCAGTAGCAAATACGAAGCTGGTGTTTGGGGTGCAAATTATTTATTAGGACTCAGCGTGATCCCGAAGCTGAGCAGCAGTTCCTTTCTTGACTGGCAGCTGCATTTACAGGTATAATGTAGAAATGTATACAAATTATAAGTATACATCTGGCTGACTGCCTCAAAATAAACACACCATTCCTGTATTTTATCTGATTTTTCTAGTTGGCCTTGGATTAAGCATTAGTCAACTGTAAGACGTTTTGATTCAGTGACCCCAGTCATATATATATATATATATATGTTGGACATGAGATAGCTGGACATAGATCCCACATTTTCTAAGAAAAATCTCCATTTTGAGTACGTTGCCAGGTTTAGGATTATGTAAATAAAGTGCTGAGGGATAAAGGGTGTTCTCACCTAGCTGGAAAAGTTAATTAAATCAACCCAGGCAATACCAGTTGGATTATATATATATATTCTACCCTATGCTTTCATTTTGTATCTACCAATTAAATCTAAGTGCCAGGGCCCCCCAAAAAAGTCATATCAGATGCTGAGAGCGATTAATTAGTTGGTATTACTTGAAAATACCTAAACAGCGCAATAAGATCTCTAGATAGTCCTCAAGGAAGCTAACTAATGTTTTATTTCACACGTTAAGCAAGTTAGTAATGAGAGATGTAAGACCCAATATAATATAGAGCAGACTAAGATTAAAGAATTGAAATAAAGACTCAGGACAAAAATGGCGCCTAGTTTCAGATCAATTTTCCTTTAGTAACAAAAATCTCTATATATCATATTGGAAGATATTTATTTTTACTTTCATAAATCTATAACATGTGTAGAAAAGTGCATTAATGTTGGGGGAAATCGCTGAGGGGACATGACCACTGGTTGACCCTCAAGCTGGACCGGGGCAACTGGAGGCATCTCACTACCTCTCCTGTCCTTGGAATGGGCACTCCACTTACCTCCCTTTCTGGAAGCCGCTCAAGGTCACAGCCTTGAGAAAGGCCAAGGGTGTTGAGACCATCTGGATGGTGCATGCGACTAAACCCTACGAAGGCCTCTGTATAACCGTTTCAGATTCTGGTGGGCGATGCGAAGCCTCTCACGGCTGCTCAAGACAAGCCTCATATGTAAGTTCCCTTGCTGATTAAACCTGCCATCTTACCAATCTGAAGTGTCCACCTCTTTCTTCAGTCTCTCCCTGCCCTCTGTGCATGTGGGCTGGTTTCACATTATACCTGGGAAGCTCCCGGGGTTGTGACCCAACAACTCTCACCAGCAAAGCCCATTAACAATTCCTAGGAAATAAAACCACTCTGGGTAATAAAGTCTAACCTTCTTTTTGCCGTTGTGCTTAGTCCAATTTCACTTGCTCATAGGGTGCCGCATGCAGAGGTCTTGCAGCTGGCGCCTTGGACCAGAGCTCCTAACGGCTGCCGCCCGGACACCTCAGCTCAGTGGGCGGGCCTTGTGCAGAGACGTTGAGCACAGACCGTGGGATCTGGAGCGTGAGCGGCACAGCCGCACAGTCTCGCGAGAACTCTGTCCCCTCCCAGCTGACGAGACTCTGTAACGCGGCCGCGACCGTGGCCCTTGGGGAAGGCCCTGTGTGCTAAGCGCGAGCTCGCACGTCTCCATTCTTTCCTCAAAGAATAAAGCTGACCATTGTCTGTGGGAATGCTGACGAAACTTAACTGAGGAAGTTTTCCTTAGAGAGCACCTGTGCTTGTTTTTGCATTTTGCCCTAGAAGACCACCGTCTCAGAGCCTCTCACATATTAATTAATTTGTGGATTCCTGGATGACCGGGATCGTGAAGTTTCTGTCAGAATCCTATGTGAGTGTAAGACAATGGTTATACATTTTTTAGAGAAGTTTTCCTCATCTGATGCTGAGTTGAAGCAGAAAAGAGTTCTCCTTGTCTCCCTTGCTCGGTAAGTAAATTTCTTTTTTAACTCAGGCTTCCCCTTAAGATGTATCATTTTGGGAATCCTAGCTTTATTTAGGGATCTCGTTTCCAAATCTCCATTGTCAACAGGTCAAACTCTACCCCAAATTAAATCCTACCCAGCACTCTGAATTTTATTTACTCTTTGTAACTAGATCATGTGATTTTCCTCAACATTTTTTTTAGCTCCAACATATATTTAATATGATATATGTTGCATCTTTCCTAGAATTATAGATGTTTTGTAGCAGGACACTTTTCACACCACACAGTTTTTTGTTTTTTGGTTTTTTTTGCTCTGATGCATTTCTTGTTAAATGAAGTCTTCTTTAAAAACAAAAAAAGAAGAGGAAGAAGAAGAAAAAGGAAAAAAAAAAAGTCTACCTATTAGCTTAATGCTCCCTCTAAATAATTTGTTTCAAAAGTCACTGGCTGCTGTTCACTAAACAAGTCTGTGTCTCTACTTTTGTTTTTGAATTTCATAGTAATGGCAGAAGATTTAAGTTGAGCTTCAACAAGTCTTCTTATTATGAGAATTTCACCAGTTATTCAATTCTATTTAATGATATGAAATTTCCATTTCATAACAGGAAACATAAAATCAAAATGAGACAGATGTTTCTTTATCTTCTAAAATACATATTTGCCACAGAAAGCAAAAGTCATTAGATCACAAAAAATGAAAATATAAGAATTTTCAGACATAATTTATATTTCATTAGCCAAGTTACTCAGAACAGTATTGCAAAAATAATATATGGATATAAATTCTTCTCTCTGTCTCACTAGAAAAAAAGATGCCTTCAGGACATTCTCAATTAATTTCCATATCTGATATCCTACAAATGTAAGATGAATTGCTATAAAAATGCAAGGCATGTGGTGAGCTTTTATATAAATGTATCAATGATGGATTAAACAAATCTAATATGAAAATAAGACAACCCCTCCAGGCTTAGGGTGTGCTGAATTGGATTATCAGGGAACTGCTAGAAATGTATATGAAAAATAAAAAATATATCTCAAAGAACTAAATTGGAAGGTATTTTGTTTGAAAAAGAATTATCAATATACAGAACTTTCAAGAATGAGCTTCAAGGAGAAATGACTCTTGTTCTAAAAGAAAAAAAGAAACAGCACTCAGGCTTTCTTCACTTTTCAATCATAATACAAAATGCCAAGGATACATATTCTTCTCCCACTGGTTTTATGTATGTAGAATATATCTATTTCTATAACTATATATATATACACATCCATATATATAAATACATACATACATGTATACATATATACACCATTTATATTTCTGAATTTACAAGTAGTTCACAAATACACTGATTTTCTTTAAATGCATACATAAATGTAAACCATAAATGTAATATGTCCTTGAATGGTTATGTTGATAGCTGTAAGAGCTATTTTTAATGGAAAAGTTTAGTTTTAAAATACCAACATAGAAAAAGATAGAACGGAGAGGTACAAGAAAAATATGCGGGAATAATTTCATTTCTCTCTGTGGAAAAATTCCTCTTCTGAAACTCACATGTTCTTATCTGTCTCCGACTCATATTCAGAAGTTCTCACTACTCTTTATAAGATTCTCCCTTCAATGCTGTGTACAGTAAACATTACCAATAATAGTTTCTGAAGTTCGATTGTTATGACTCCCTCTTTCTGCTTCCTGTGGTATCATCTCAGTCTAAGGAATTTAAACATAATGGCAGCATCAGTGAAAGGTGTCACACCTCCCTGCGACAGGTGCCATGATGCCTCATTCCCTGCAGGGGCCAGTAGGCCCTGTCTTGCCCACTGGTTGTGAAATACACAATCTGCTCTCTCCTCATTCCAACCCTAGGTATTTCTTAAAAGTAGAGTATATTTTTGATTAACTTATAGATTGTTTTGTTGTAATTGCTGTATTTTTTTGTTTGTTTATGTTCTCTGTTCCATGTATTGTACTTTCTAATACAGGGTATAAGTTATCTGCAGGTGGAAACACTACTGTCCCTCTTGATTTCTGTCTTCTCTCCTCTTCCATTTGTTCATAATTTCTCCTGAATTCTGCCTGAAATTCTAAAACCTGACCTTTAAATCTTAAACTAGATTTTTTGTATTATTGATTCTATTCTGTATCTCTTTTCAATGTACAAACTTCTGCTTCATTGATACTATTTTTGCATTGATCTCTATTGCAGACTTTGGCAACTTTGTATTTCACTATAATATTTTCTTGTCCCAACATGAAGGATGAGTTTCTCTTTCTAAATAGAACATACATTATGATGTATATTATGTATACACACATGTGTTTTCATACTACATAAAATTACACAATAAATATTGAATTGCTTATATTTATATTCATTATCTCTGAAAACAATTTATAGCTTTGTATAAAGTATAGAAAAACCAACAGATTAAAATAAGACCCTTTGATAGAATATGAATTGTCCATTTCTTTATTCCTAAACTTATAAGTAAATATTGCAGAGTTCTGTTCTTCAAATTTAGAGTCTAGAAAGCTATAGTTTGTGACAATTTTGAGAGGTAAAGGGGAGCAGATAAACTTGAACAGACTTTGTTGGTTTTTACTAACTCTTTGAAAAAAATTGAAGCAAGTAGGACTTTGACTTTTTATAAGGTATATGAAAAGCAACATAACTCCATGCTGGTATATTTTCTCACAGCCTGGAGTGATTCTTCTATTTGTATTTTCTTATCTACCAGTACTATTGGAAAGAGTGTCCCTCTGGTCTTTAAAAGAAAACGTTAAAGGAAGCTTCTTTCAAGAAAAGTGCTTCTCTTTTCTCTGGGAGTTCTCTGAATTTCTCATTTGATTGGAAAAAAGAATTTGTCCAGGTTGCTTTTATTTGTTCAGAAAAGATGTACTATAATTTCCATTTGTAAGCCTCTCTAAATAAGTCAGCCTGGATATAGTCAGTGTATGGAAATATATTGGAAAGTTACATTAAAAAAAGAACATAAGAAAAGGTTTTACAATTTTATGTAACAAAGACTTGTTTGTTTGTGGTTTTTTTTGGTCAGTAAAGTGTTAGTTTTAAGTGAAGTATTTCAGTAATTTTATTTTCATAGAAGGATTTATATACTTTAAAAACTTTACTCTTTATTTAAAATTATTTTCCAGAACTTTGTATGTGTGTAGAATTTAACATACTCTTTATCATATGAATTTGAATATTTTAAATCAATGCTGAAATAGTACAATATTTGGAAGACTCACAATCAAATTTTTTTCTTATTTTCTCTTCACAACAATGAATGGTCCCTGATTTTTGAAACATAAGATTACATTATGTTTAATCAAAAACATATGTCAATTTTCTGTAAAACTGTGTACAAAAAATATAAATTTTCCATCAGTGATTAATTATGTAAAAAAATAACTTACGGGACAATGTACAATTATATGCAATTTACTCTCACCTGTAGATAGCAAAATGCAATCAATGATATTTTTCTCAATATGAACCTCCCTTTATAACCTCTGTAATCAAGTCACAAAAAGCACATTACAATAACAAAGGAGTTAAGTTAAATGTACACAAACAAGTATTAATACATTCTGAATTGCCATGCTAGAATCTTATGCCTATAATGTAATTTTAATTTTTTTTTTTTTTTTACTTTTCCCTACCATATATTTAAGTCACTTTATTTGGGAGGATTGGCTAGGGGCAAGACAAGTATAAAGACACAGATGTAGAGAATGGAATTGAGGACACGGGGAGGGGAAAGGGTAAGTTGGGACAAAGTGAGAGAGTGGCATGGACATATATACACTACCAAACGTAGGGTGGATAGCTAGTGGGAACCAGCCGCATAACACAGGGAGATCAGCTCCGTGCTTTGTGTCCACCTAGAGGGATGGGATAGGGAGGGTGGGAGGGAGACGCAAGAGGGAGGGGATATGGGGGTATATGTATACATACAGCTGACTCACTTTGTTATACAGCAGCAACTAACACAACATTGTTAAGCAATTATACTCCAATAAGATATAAAAATTTAAAAATATATTTTTTAAAAAAGAAATACTCTCAAATAAAACTTGCCAAATATTTGTGGCCACATATTTCTTCTCCTCCTTTTGAATTTTATTATACTCCCTGATCCTTTTCCCAATGAACCATCAAACCTTTGTTTTGTCTATTCTAGTATTTAGTAAATCTACTTAATTTTGCTTGTATGAGGCAAAGATAAATAAGGAAAGATAATCATTGAAGTGGCTATTTAAAAATAAACTGGGGTTCCAAATGGTGAGGAAAAATGCTAATTAATAAATCATATCTTGGTGTCCAAAAAGATATGAAAACAATACCACATTGCCTTGCAAATCTTATCCTTCTCTAAGATAGCTTAGCTTCATAATGACATGTATAATTTTATTGTAAAAAACTCACTAAGGGTATTTTAGTTCATAAAGAGGTTGATTAAAAAACAACCCAATATAAAATAAAACTATGAAATAGTGATGAATATGTAAAGGGAGTGTAGTGGAACATAATTTGATTATTAAATTATACATTCAATATTTCACTTATATTTAGCTATTAGTTTCAACTGTCACTATTAGAAATTAAACTTTTAACTTTACATTTTGGGAGCAGGGCATAATAAATACCCAGAGGGCTGGCAAGACAAGAAAAGCATCAGTGTCCAGGAATGATGAAAAATCTTCAGTTCATAAACAGAAGTAAACTGCAGCAAATGCTAAACCCTTCTTGGTGGTTTGTTTTATTTAAACATAATATCAGAGTTACAGAAAAGTTGTACGTATACTGCAAAAAAGTATCTATATCCTTTACCCAGGTTCACAAATTGTTTATATCTTAGTTTAATTGCATTATCATACTATTTTATCCATGTATCCATCTACCTATTATTGATCTATATAATAAAACAATAATTAATGATAGTATATATGTAAAGATTATTTCTAAACATTGAGGGTAAATTGTAGAAAATGTGACTCTTTATTATGACTTTGTCCCTAAATACCTCAGTGTATATTCTAAGAAGACATTCTCATAAATAATCACAGAACAATTAACATCAGGAAATTAATATTGATACACCGTTATTATCTAATCTATATAGTCCATCAAATGAGGTGAAATTCAGGATTAAAGAAAGCAGCAAAGTTAACAAGTAATTTGCAGGGAGACCTTAGATTATGAATATCTACAAATCAAATAATCTAGTACCTGTAATCATAAAGCATTGTATTTGAAAAAATAAGATTAATAAACAGAAATATAATAATGGTAAAATATTTTAATTCACTCCTCTCAGACAATGACAAGGTCAAAAGAAGAACAACAAAACAAAAAATATACAAAGCCTAAAATAAGAATTTGTGAATTAGAGGTGATTGCTGACATGTGAATTCTTAGTCCTGAAATTAGAGGATCACTTTCTGTTGAGTGTCCATGGAACATAAACTAAAATTGACTCAAAAAGAAATTAAAAATGCACCATACAAAGAGTAGAAATGAAACAAGTACTATTCTCTAATAATGATGCAAGAAAGAATAATTGATAAAATCAGAAAATAAAATGTAGAACAAACCACAGAAAGATTCATAGTAAATTGAGTTGCTACTTGTATCTAAATATAATTGAAAGTTTCAATTAAACTGATAATTTTCCAGGAAAACGTAGTTGCCACAATCCATCCTGGAAATGAAATAATAATATACATGTTGATGTATACAAAAGAATCAGAGAAACCTGTCATTGAGTTATCCCCCAAGAAAACACTTGATAAGCTCAGTTTCATAAAGCTATAGCAACAGAATTGTAAAGAACAGATAATTCTAACACTAAACTATCCTAGAGCATAGAACAGAAAGGATAATTTTTCAAATATTGTTTATTAAGTGTGTAACATATTGATAATAAAACCTGACACAAATTGCACCAATAAAATCTAAATGCCAATCTCAATTATGAATTAGGCAAAAATTTTAAATAAAATGTTAACAAATAGAATCTAAAAATAATTAAGAAGAATAACACACCATCACAGCAGTTCGTTCTTGAAAAGTTAACTATCATTAAATGTTAGAGCATATTCATATAATTTATCACATTTATACATCTAGGATAAAAATCATATAATTATATATATATGTGCTAAAATACCATTCAACAAAATTTAAATCCCTATCATAAATTGCAATTTTGAAGCTATATTTTTCTCCCCCACATATCACCATATGCTTTCCTTTTCATTGTTTTTGCCATCTTATCTGGCATTGCTATGTGATGAGTCACTGAGAAATACAGCAATATATCTTTCTCCACTTAAAATTAGGTCTTGAATCCAGTTTGAGTTGATTTTTTTAATATGGTGTAAGATAGAGTCCAAATTCACACTTTAGCTTTTGGATACCAAGTTTTCCTAACACCATTTGTTAAAGAGACTGTCCTTTCCCTGTTATGTATTCTTGGCACGCATGTGGAAGATCATTTGACTGTATATGTGTGGGTTTATTCCTGGGATCCCCATTCTGTTCCACTGTTCTGTACAACTGTCTTTATGCCAATTCCATACTGTTTTAATTATGGTGGTTTTATAATATTTCTTGAAAGCAGGAAATGTGATGTCTCCAGCTTTGTTCTTCTTTTTCAAAATTGCTTTGTTATTCTGAGACTTTTGTGGTTCCACATTAATTTTAGGATTTTTTTCCTGTATCTATTTAAAAAAAGGCCATTGGAGTTTTGACAGAGTTAACATTGAATCTGTAGATCACTTTGTGTCTAAGCATGTTTGGGCTGCTATAACAAGATACCATTGATTGGGTGGCTGATAAACAACAAATTTATTTCTCACAGTCCTGGAGGGTAGAAGTTTAATATCAGTGTGCCATATGGTCAGATGCTTGTGAAGGCCCTCATCAGGCTGCTGGGGCAAGGGAACTTTCTTGTGCCACTTTAATAAGGGCATTAATTCCATTCATGTGGGCCCCACCCTCATGACCCCTCAAAGGCCCTATACCATCACTTTGAGGGTTAGGTTCCAAAATATGAATTTTGAGGGGACACAACATTTAGACCATAGCACTTGCTAAACAAAATCTAAGGCTGACAGAATAAGAGTTTATGTCAAAATATCATGTAAATAATAGAAGCACATATTAACATAATTAATTATTTAATACAGAAATATTTATTGTCTGCATACAAAAATATCTATTGATCTCCTATACATATTTCTCTACTTTTGGGGAAGATCTACAATTAATTTGAATAGCACTTCTGCTTTACTATTTTTGGAATGTACACAAAATTGCACTATCATGATTAATTAAACTGAGTTCAAATTTACAAGAGCCTCTGAATAGGATTGGTTGTCACACAAATACAATAATATATCAAATGTTTGAAAGACTCAATGTTAACATTCATTTCCTTTCTTCCTTCTGTTAAAAATTTTTTTCACCCTAAGCAACAAGATTGTTTAGAGGTACTTTATTGGAAAACTTGAGCCTTTGTTTTATAGATGCAATGGCTTCAAGATTGATTCATGTTAAATATAGTTCGAAGGTAATATTATTTTGCCACCTATAAAATTCAAACAAATCAAAATAAAGTTTTAGTCTTTGTTGTCTTGAGATCATCCCTAACTCTTTTCTTCAAAATAATTAGGATTGTTATTTCCAGCAGTATTTTGATATCAAAATTGTGTTCTAAACTTAAGTCTATAAAGCTTCTCTCCTTTTATTAATTCATAATACATTTGGACAGTAACATACATTTTAGCTCTTTTTGTTTTTTTTTCTTTCCTAAATATATTTATGAAGACAAATTAAAATTATAATGGAATAATCATGGTTCAGGCATACAAAAATGGAGTTGGGTGGCCGTTATGGACCTGGTCTCAGACACACCTCCGTCCCACTGAGAACTTCAACTTTCTTTGAACTGTAGGACGTCGCCAGATGTAGTAAGAACCACATCTGCCGGCTGCAACCTTTTGGTCTCAAGGTCTCCCTCTAGTAACTATGCAACCATTTTGGACCCCAACCAATCCTTACTTAACAAGCACCCTTACTTCTTGCCATCTTCAATTATAATTCTGATAACACATGTAACTAACTGTAATCTTGTAGTTTTGCCTTTATAACTCTCCCCCATTTTGCAGTCCAACAGAACACAAGTCTAGTGCTTCTTGACTCTGTGTCTCCCGTGCTGCAGTCTTAACACCCCACCCCCCAAAACACCTTTTTATTTCAATCAGGTTTCCCTTCCTAAAATTGTGCTTAACATTTATATTGTTTCCCCACCTAAATTTTAAGCTTTTGGAAGCCAAAATCGTCATTATACTTTTCTAGATTCCCTGATTTGTGGAATAGGCATTCATTAAATTCAATATTAATTTAGAGATGTTCAAATAGCATTCCATCGAAATTAAATATAAAAGGAAATCACATTATTTCCTGACATTAAGATGTTTTGATCTGAGCTTCAAAACTTTAAAAAAGTTTCTTACATTAAAATATCATTAAGAATACATTTATCAAGTTGCTTTATTAAATTCAAAATGAGAGTGAAAGCAACTCCTTAACTTTCTTAAAAAAAAAAACAGTTATCAAGTGCTACTTATTCTGTATAACATCAGATAGCTTGTAGCTTACTAATATTTCCACTCAAGGAAGCCTATCTAAATCTGTATGTCTCAGTTTTCCTATCTGTGATTCTTCCTATCTCATGAGTATGTGTATATCAATGAGTATAGTTGCTCACAGCTGGAAATTTACTGAGCCTTTGATAGCTGCCCAGAAACCGGAAGAGAGAGAACTTGTCAGTTAACTCACTTGTATATTCAACCAAATGGTCTGTCTGTAGTCACTGAAGTATTCTTTATGGCTTCACTACTATATTGATTTCATCCAAGAAAGTTAATCCCAGAATAACATCTATGTACTTTATAGCTGTGGAATGAACTCAGTAATTTTTTTGTTTTTTAAACATAATGCATGAGTATAAAATGTGTTTGCTTTTTAATTGATAATGCTTAAGTTAAATAGCATAACATTAAACATGTTAATTACCATTTATTTAAAATAATAAAAAATCAATTCTTCAAAATTTTATATTTTAAGGATCTTGTAAATTCATAGTAATGTTCTATCCCGAACTTAGAAATTCCTTTCACTTACATTAAAAAAATACCACTTCAAAAAACCAAAAAAAACCCAGCACCATAATCACGCCTGTGTATATAGAAACAATAAACAGATACTTCTCCCCAGACTTTCATAAATTTTCTCATGATGGCTTATCCTACGGAAATCTTTATTACCTCTTTCGAGTAAGTTAAGAAGCAAGTTCCCTGGCTTAAAACACATGCAAGCTTATCTAACTGAGAAACCATATTTCTGACCTTCAAAGTAGTATCTCAATGTTTACACCAAAAAAAAAAAGAAATTTTGAGAATAAATTGAGAACAAGTACACTAACCTCTCAGTGAGAAATATTTTTTTTAATGCTACAACAACAACACAAGTGAATAACATTTCACCTGTTCGTTTTTGGACTGTGCATTGAATTTCTCCAGTTATGACATAAAAATGTCAGAGACACTTCATGCCCTAGTGAAGCAAGCTAATCAGGACTGTCCTGGAATGATGCAAATAGTTAGCTCTTGTCTTTAAAAGTAAAGATCACAATATATTTCATATCAACACCAAATTAGCTATTGGGATAACCGGAAAGAATAAAAAAAGTTTAAAGTAAATTAAAAGTATATATATTTTCACAGTCTCCTGTATTTTTCTAAAAACTTGCGTTTTGCGTTATAATTCTTAGATTCTCAATTAATCAGTTTCAATGACGCAGTATATATGGAGTCATTAGATGTTTTGTGGAAATAAAAGGGCACTACTGGGCTTCCCTGGTGGCGCAATGGTTGAGGGTTCGCCTGCCGATGCAGGGGGCACGGGTTTGTGCACTGGTCCGGGAAGATCCCATATGCAGCGGAGTGGCTGGGCCCATGAGCCATGGCCGCTGAGTCTGTGCGTCCGGAGCCTGTGCTCCGCAACGGGAGAGGCCACAGCAGTGAGAGGCCCGCGTACCGCAAAAAAAAAAAAAAAAAAGGGCATTACTAAGTTCATGCAATAACCGTTGCCATTTTTTTATGGCCAGTATGCTGCCGCCTTCAGCCTACCATGGCTTACTGAAGTGCTTCTAAGCTGGAAATATGTTTTAATTTTTTGAAGAATTTAACAATAATTATCAAACGGTAAAAGTATGATTGTAAATAGTACCAAAGAAGTTAATAATCAAGTAAGCTATCAAGCAATTTGTTTCCACAATTTTTTGCTCAGCAGATTATGTCTAAACCTTGATCATCTCAATACTACTAAGTCAATGAAGCATATGTTGAATATACATAAGTTATATATGCCATGCTCACTAATTTTATTAAATAGTGACTCTCAAAAATCCTCTTCACAAAAAGGCCATTTTATTTATTTATTTTTTTGCGGTACGCGGGCCTCTCACTGTTGTGGCCTCTCCCGTTGCGGGGCACAGGCTCCGGACGCGCAGGCGCAGCGGCCATGGCTCACGGGCCCAGCCGCTCCGCGGCACGTGGGATCTTCCCGGACCGGGGCACGAACCCGTGTCCCCCGCATCGGCAGGCGGACTCTCAACCACTGCGCCACCAGGGAAGCCCTCAAAAAGGCCATTTTACTTGGCACCTTTTACACCAAAAGCAACTTAATCATTGGATATTACATGGATTATTTTCCAATACTGATCTAGAGAACAATTAGATATGACTAAATATCTCACCTGGAAATATCTTGCAATAACAGCTATACATTTTATCTTGTGAAATTGGGAAATATGTTTATTTTTAAGTGTGATATTAAAACAATTTAAAAGTTGTTTTTCACCATCAAGAATTTGTCCAAGAATAATGAGAGGAACTGACAAAATTCTGAGGAAGCAAGAATATGCAAATGCATTAGCAAAGGCTTTTTTTATTTTTTTTTTTTTTTGCGGTATGCGGGCCTCTCACTGTTGTGGCCTCTCCCGTTGCGGAGCACAGGCTCCGGACGCACAGGCCCAGCGGCCACGGCTCACGGGCTTAGCTGCTCCGCGGCATGTGGGATCTTCCCGGACCAGGGCACGAACCCGTGTCTCCTGCATCGGCAGGCGGATTCTCAACCACTGCGCCACCAGGGAAGCCCGCAAAGGCTTTTTTAAAAGCCAGATTGACATGAACATGCTAATGACTGTGTTCTGACTACTAGAGATTTCATTATAACTTACATCCTCAGTTTGGATGCTTGCAAGCCAAGAGAGCTGTAACACTTCGGTTTAATAGTGCAAGCTCTGTAAGCAGTCTTTCCAGGTTTGTATCCCACATCTTTCACATATTAATTGTGTACCTATGTACAGGTTACCTGAGTTTTCTGTGCTTCAATAAAATGGGCCAATAAAATTGGTCCTAATGCATGTACAATTTAAGATTCTATCCTAAAACAGATCACGTATGTTTTATTTAAATTTTTTTCCTAATTTATCCTATAGTAACTATTTTTGCTAATTATTGAGGATAACATATTCTTCCTGATAAATATAGGCAGATTAGAGATAATGAAAGTAAAGAAATCTAATCTTTTTTTTAGAAAACATAAGATATACTTTAAACAATATATTCCTTTTGCCCTTTCAAAAAACCTATAAGATAGATATTAATAATAATTGAAATATTAAAACAATATATCTCTGCTACTATTTACTGAGCTCTTACTGTGTTTAACTTTACTAAGTAGTTATGTATTAGTGTAAGGAGTCCTTATAACAGAACTGTTAGGTAGGTATTATTATTCACATTTTAAAGATAAGAAAACTCTGCATCAGAGGGTTTCTATTGTTTGTTGAAGCTAATTCGCTCAAAAGGCATGAGTCAAAGATTCCAAGTCCTTTCAGTTTGGATCCCAAACATCCCACCCTAAAACACAATGTGCTTTTGAATAAAATCAGGTTAATTGTCTTGTTCAAAAGTGAACAGCTTGACAGTTACAGAGTTAGAGCTAATATTCTTGGCCTCATATATGGTGATTAAGTATAATTTCATAGAAAAATGAAAACAACCAATTCTCGTATATTGCTACAAACCAAAACTAGGTAATAAAATGCCGAAAGGCAACATGTGAATACTGTTTGAATATCAGAAAATAATTTTTGTTTCATCTCTTCTATTTTGGATAATCTTATCTACCATCTCTGGACTTGGGATAAATTGTCTATTTCTTACATGTGTTTCTCCAGAGGATTTAGGATAGGAAGTCTCTTTACTTACACGTGTTGCTCTGAAGCTTCAGGTGGACTGATGGCACCTCCTTGGTTTTCATAGCAAACAGAGATCCTCCTCCCCCTTTCCGTAGTTTTGACTGTGGTTACAGAAGTTGCTTTCCACCATAATAATGCAGTTGGCAAGGAAGTCCAATCTTCTGCTAAATTCCTGTGCTTATCTTCTGCATATATGGGGAAAATATTGTGTTGAGAAGTGTAGACTGAATAGTCTTTTGAGATATTTCTCAACTCATTGCCAAGCATTCTTAACTTTGAGGTACTCAATGTTGGACATGTTGTGAGGCTTTCTAAAAGGAAATCATTCAGTATTCTGATAGCGTAACAAGTCAGCCATCAACCCCGAGTTCTCAGGCTCCAGCCACTCCATCTCTGAATCCATATGTTCATCACCAAGGAGCTTGAAGACTAATTTCTTTTAATCTCTCTCTCTCTCTCTCTATCTCTCTCATCCTTGAAACAACTGTAACAGATAAAAGACTTTTAAGAAAATTTTAATGAATTTATTCCAGTATTAAGATAAATGGTTTGATTTTCCCATAATCCTAGTGCCTTGGTTTCCTGCAGGTACTTAGGCACACGTTCTAACTGCTAAGCAGCCTGTACTATGAGAGAAAAATGATCAGACCTTTCATGTGCACTTATGCGAAAGAACTTTGGACAATCCTGTGAAAGAAGCCAGGAAACTTGTTGGCCGTGTGCCATGTTACAATGGCCACATGCCACGCTACGATGCTTACTAAATCTATTAGTGTATGGTCATGCTAAACTGTCAGTAACAGAGCAGGATAAAATAAAGCTGGTATCGTTCCATTCTCATGGGTTCACATATGTAAGTTATAACAAGGAGAGTGAACAAACAATGGAATCTGTGGTCTTAAATCTCACATTGAGTCATGAGAAATTCTTCAGGCTTTCTAAGTTGTAATATCTTATAAAAATAGTAAAAGGAGGGCTTTCCATTTCCAATATTATGAGAGTCGGGAAACTTGACCCTCTCTTTGACAGCTTAGAGGTTTAAATGAAATGTATTTTTAAATGATAAGCTGGCAAAATAAAATAAATAAATAAATAAATAAATAAAATAGGCAAAACAGTGAAGTCAAGAACTAACAAAGATAAGCAGCTGAGGGCATTTGCAAAATCAGTGAAATTGAAATTTGGTGCTCAAGTCTCACAGGACATGAAGAAAAGGAGATAGAATTATGAGTCGAGGTGAAAAAATCTAAGTGGAGTACTACCTCTGGTAAATCTGTGATTCTAAACAACCATTCTGTCAACGTATGATAGAACAGAACTGCCCCCTGCCTAAAAGGAGGGCAAGAAAATTATCATAAACTTAGATGCTGAGTGGTGAGTACAGTACTTTGCTAAAATTTGGAGACTACAAACATGCCCAAATCACAAAATTAAGGTGGTCTGACAGACTTCAAGCTGATAATTTTATTTAGCAAGTTAAAATACTAAAATCCTTTGAAGTGGGCTTCCCTGGTGGCACAGTGGTTGAGAGTCCGCCTGCCGATGCAGGGGACACGGATTCGTGTCCCGGTCGGGAAGATCCCACATGCTGCGGAGCCGCTGGGCCCTTGAGTCATGGCTGCTGAGCCTACGCGTCCGGAGCCTGTGCTCTGCAGCGGGAGAGGCCGCAACAGTGAGAAGCCCGCGTACCGAAAAAAAAAAAAAAAAATCCTTTGAAGCGCAAAGCCTTTTTGGATTTGAAGCAAATTCAAGACCTCTCCGAAGGATGCACCTCAGAAACATCTATAAACCAGGCAGATACTAAATTCACAGATAGAGCTATATTGGGAGAGGCAGTCTGCCATGGGCTTGAGCATCCCTGAACGTCCTTTGGAGTGTGCCAGAGTGCGTGACATACGTCTCCTTATACTGAGCAGTTTCTGTAGGTACATAGGCAGCAAGTTAGGTGAAGGCAACCACAGCAGGAATTCCCTGTAGCTTCTTACTTCCTGGAAGCAGGGATGGAGAAAAGGAATTGGGCTGCGTTGTCTGCTATTTGTAGGATGTTTGCTGTTTGCTCAAAACGTGTTAAGCCCTTGGCCTTGGGTATCAGATCAGTAATGCAAACCACAGCATGTGCAAACGTCATCTTATCCTAAGTCGTGTCACCCTGAAGAAGTTCGGGCTTAAAAATACAAAAAATAAAATGATGATACCCTGAGTTACTGCTATTGGTATGAGTATTAAATCGTCCTTTGTTTCTTACAAGGAGTCTTCTTCCAGCATCCATGAGATTGTGACAGAAAAAAAAAAATTGGGGACAGGCTAATTTGTTAGATGCAAGTAAAGTAAAATCTCAGGCCCCTTCATAGTTCTTGGCAGTCATATTCATGCTTCTGACAAGAGGTGGAATGGATTTTGAAAATAAATTCAATTGTCATCGTAGCAAGGGCACACTGTGATGGTAACAGGTCTTCCAATATAGCCCAATCAATTGTGTGTCTTCCTGTACACCCACCTCACTCCACCAATTAAGAAGTTGAGTTTTAATTTGGGTTGTGTCAATGACTGCCTTAATCGCTGGAAACAGAAATTTCATTTTCGTAACTCCAAGGAAGGCATTCAGAAGGTCAGTCAGTTTTCAGATCTTTCCTGTAGAAAACCAGCCACCAAAGTCTGAGGAACCCCAAGTGCCACAGGAATAGACTAACATACAAGAGAATTGAGGCACGCAGCCTTAACTGAGCTCCCGGAAAATGCACAGCCGGCACCAACTGCCAGCATATAAGTGAATCACCTGAACTGGCTTCTACCAAGTTTTACTGATCCCAGTTTGTGTGTTCCCATTAACAGCACTAATCCAGCCATTCCCTAAAAGTAAATTGTATATAAAGATGTATCTATTCCTATGGCATTGTACTTTGAGATAACACAATATTACTATAATTAATAGATTCATATTTAATAAACTATTTTAAAGGGTGTTAGGATGATTGAAAAATATGTGTAGAAAGTAGAGAGATCCCATATTCACCCTCTTCTCTTCATAGAGTTTCTCCTATTGTTAACATCTTGCGTTAGTGTGGCACGTTTGTAACAATTGACGAACTAATACCGATACATTATTATTATGATTATTTTTAACATCTTTATTGGAGTATAATTGCTTTACAGTGGTGTGTTAGTTTCTGCTTTACAACAAAGTGAATCAGTTATACATATACATATGTTCCCATATCTCTTCCCTCTTGCATCTCTCTCCCTCCCACCCTCGCTATCCCACCACTCTAGATGGTCACAAACCACCGAGCTGATCTCCCTGTGCCATGTGGTTGCTTCCCACTAGCTATCCACCCTATGTTTGGTAGTGTATATATGTCCATGCCACTCTCTCACTTTGTCACAGCTTACCCTTCCCCCTCCCCGTATCCTCAAGTCCATGCCCTAGTAGATCTGTGTTTTATTCCTGTCCTACCCCTAGTCTCTTCATGACATTTTTTTTCTTAGATTCCATATATATGTGTTAGCATACTGTATTTGTTTTTCTCCTTCTGAGTTACTTCACTCTGTATGACAGACTCCAGATCCATCCACCTCACTACAAATAACTCAGTTTCATTTCTTTTTATGGCTGAATAATATTCCATTGTATATATATGCCACATCTTCTTTATCCATTCATCTGTTGATGAACACTTAGGTTGCTTCCATGTCTTGGCTATTGTAAATAGAGCTGCAATGAACATTTTGGTACATGACTCTTTTTGAATTATGGTTTTCTCAGGGTATATGCCCAATAGTGGGACTGCTGGGTCGTATGGTAGTTCTATCTGTAGTTTTTTAAGGAACCTCCATACTGTTCTCCATAGTGGCTGTATCAATTTACATTCCCACCAGCAGTGCAAGAATGTTCCCTTTTCTCCACACCCTCTCCAGCATTTATTGTTTGTAGATTTTTTGATGATGGCCATTCTGACTGGTGTGAGATGATATCTCATTGTAGTTTTGATTTGCATTTCTCTGATTAATGATGTTGAGCATTCTTTCATGTGTTTGTTGGCAATCTGTATATCTTCTTTGGAAAAATGTCTATTTAGGTCTTCTGCCCATTTTTGGATAGGGTTGTTTGTGTTTTTGTTATTGAGCTGCAAGCGTTGCTTATATATTTTGGAGATTAATCCTTTGTCAGTTGCTTCATTTGCAACTATTTTCTCCCATTCTGAGGGTTGTCTTTTGGTCTTGTTTATAGTATCCTTTGCTGTGCAAAAGCTTTTTAAGTTTCATTAGGTCCCATTTGTTTATTTTTGTTTTTATTTCCATTTCTCTAGGAGGTGGGTGAAAAAGGATCTTGCTGTGATTTATGTCATAGAGTGTTCTGCCTACATTTTCCTCTAAGAGTTTGATAGTGTCTGGCCTTACATGTAGGTCTTTAACCCATTTTGAGTTTATTTTTGTGTATGGTGTTAGGGAGTGTTATAATTTCATACTTTTACATGTTGCTGTTCAGTTTTCCCAGCACCATTTATTGAAGGGCTGTCTTTTCTCCACTGTATATTCTTGCCTCCTTTATCAAAGATAAGATGACCATATGTGTGTGGATTTATCTCTGGGCTTTCTATCCTGTTCCATTGATCTATATTTCTCTTTTTGTGCCAGTACCATACTGTCTTGATTACTGTAGCTTTGTAGTATAGCCTGCAGTCAGGGAGCCTGATCCCTCCGGCTCCATTTTTCGTTCTCAAGATTGCTTTGGCTATTCAGGGTCTTTTGTGCTTCCATACAAATTGTGAAATTTTTTGTTCTAGTTCTGTAAAAAATGCCAGTGGTAGTTTGATAGGGATTGCATTGAATCTGTAGATTGCTTTGGGTAGTAGAGACATTTTCACAATGTTGATTCTTCCAATCCAAAAACATGGTATATCTCTCCATCTATTTGTAGTATCTTTAATTTCTTTCATCAGTGTCTTATAATTTTTTGCATACAGGTCTTTTGTCTCCTTAGGTAGGTTTATTCCTAGGTATTTTATTCTTTTTGTTACAATGGTAAATGGGAGTGTTTTCTTAATTTCACTCTCAGATTTTTCATCATTAGTGTATAGGAATGCCAGAGATTTCTGTGCGTCTGATACGTTATTATTAACTAAGGATCATAGTTTGCATTAGGATTCACTTTGTATGTTGTATAGTTATGTAAATTTTGACAAATATGTAATGTCATATATCTACCATTACAGTATTATTTATACTAGTTTCACTTCCCTAAAAAAACTTGTGCTCCACCTCTCCCTTCTGCTGAAGGCTTGGCAACTGCTGGTTTTTTACTGTCTCTATAGTTTTGCCTTTCCAGACTATCATATAGTTGAAATCAAGAGTATGTACCCTTTTCAAACTGGCTTCTTTTACATTGTAATATGCATGTAAGTTTCCTTCATATTTTCCCATGATTTGATAGTTCATTTCTGTTTATCACTAAATAACACTTCACTCTATGAATATTTATTCACTTTTTAAGGGAGTTTTGCTTGCTTCCAAATTGTGGCAGTTATGAATAAGGCTACTGTAAACATTTGTATGCAGGTCACTGCATACACATTTTTAAACTTATTTGAATAAACACCTACTAGTATTAATCCTGGATTGTATGGTAAGTGTATGCCTAGATTTGTAAGAAATAGCCAAACAGTTTTCCAAAGTTGTACGATTTTTCATTCCCACCAGCAATGAGTGAGACTTCCTGTTGCTTCTTACCCAAATGTGAAGAGTCCTCTTGGACAAATATAATAAAGAGGAGAGGGACTTCCCTGGTGATGCAGTGGTTAAGAATCCACCTGACAAGACAGGGGACACCGGTTTGAGCCCTGGTCCGGGAAGATCCCACATGCTGCGGAGCAAATAAGCCTGTGTGCCACAACTACTGAACCTGCGCTCTAGAGCCTGCGAGCCACACCTACTGAAGCCTGCGTGCCTAGAGCCAGTGCTCCATGACAAGAGAAGCCACCACAATGAGAAGCACGTGCACCACAATGAAGAGCAGCTCCCGCTTCACTGCAACTAGAGAAAGCCCGTGCACAGCAATGAAGACCCAATGCAGCCATAAATAAATAAATAAATAAATTTATTTAAAAAGAGAGAGACACTCTAGAGCTGGGCCTGGGGAATAGGAATGAGGGAAAGGTGAAAACAACACACACAACTCAAGACCAAGTCCTGCATTAGGGCAGTGGCTTTAATTAGAAAGAGGAGCACTGCATTTTGAGAATATGTAATACCAATTTTTGCAGTGATGTTACAGAAATAAGACACATTGAATAAATCTTTTTATATGAATATCCTGGCACAGAAATGTAAATTCATATTGTAATCATTCTTTGACATTACTGAGATTCAAGCGCTCAGAGCTTAACAAAAAATAGTTTCTAAAGTTCAGATAACTTTTTCATGGGACTAGGAAGTTATCATCAATAGATGGAGTGAATTAATAGTCTGATTTATTTTTACCTTAAGATTATTAAAGAAAATAAATTTATACTTTCTAGTAAGCAATTTATGTATAATATACTACCTTTAAGAGTTTTTAGTCGAAGTTGTTCAAGCTTGCATATAATGAATATTAATAGCTACACACAGAAAATAGTCTATTGGTAGAGTGAACCATTAATTAGTTTATCATTAAATGATAAGCTTTTAAATTGAAAAAAATAGTTTACCTCAAAAATATATGAAAATAATTTTGTTCGGAAGGAAAATCATTTCTTAAGGTAATCTATCTTTGATTTTTCCCTTTATTAGATTTTTCTGCTTTTAATATCTTTTGAACTAATAAACAGTGAACTATTCTAAGATTTATAATTCCAATATAAAAGCAAGGATAGTCAATAGATTTGTTTCATTTGTATTCATTAAGGCAATTGTCACAGTATATTGATGCTGCTAGATAGCAATTTAATACTTCTAATAATGAAGTGCCAAAATTAGGTAGTACGTAGAAAATTAAGGCAGAAGAATTTGAGTTCACAATTGGAAGGTAAATGAGCAAAAGTTTGCAAATCATTAAAGTTTTTAATCTCTTTTTAAATTTATCTCAGTTTTAGTCTTTTAGATTTCAGTGAGTTTCAATTTAATGTGATATTTATTGAAATAATGAGATTTATAGAGGAGATGTATTGTCACTTTTAATATATTTCAGTATGAGACTGAATCCAGCTAAGCATTAAAACGGTGAACCAAATGAACTATTTGGTTCTCAGAATAAATGACAGTTCGTAGATCATTCATTACAATTTCAGAGTGGCAAATAGAAATTAAAATGATTTCAAACTAAGCAATAATTTGAAAGACTTGGAAAAAGTTATTAGCACTATAGATTGGAAGAGGAGCAGAAAAAAAAGAATGGTGAATTCAATACAGTTTTACAGGTATAATTTCCATAAGCTAGTACAGTAAAGTTTTATGAAAAAGAAGCATTTACTGATTTTTCTTTCTATTTTATTATTGAGTATAATATTTAATATTACATCGTGAATTTAGATGAGACCAACAGAAACATGACAAATGGTAATTTTCTCCCATTTAAAAAATCTACCTGTATTTCCTTTATTAAACTTGAAACCACTAAAGTAATAGCTTGCCCATGAATTATCCAATGAGCACACTGCAAAATTTAGAGGTTCCTTTTTATAATAATATTCCTGGGAATATATTCCTTTTTTCCCATTCCTTACCATTCTGTCGTTTATGTTCAACATTTGGTGTACAGCTATTGCTACTTTACATAAACTGTTGAATAAATGCAAGAATGAATTTATGCTGTAAGCTCTACCTTAGATGATTAATGGGGAAAAGAAAATGTAAACTACACCATATAAATAAGTGGATTTAGAACTAAGTAAGACTGGTGATCTCCAGACATCCCTCCCACCCAGTTCTCATTTCCCTTGAGCCATTAGGCACCTGACAGAATTTTCTTATTGGGAAGCTACCATCTCTCAGGCCTGGACTATTGCAGGCAACTTCTTCCTGGTCTACCTACAACATTTTCTTTTTAGAGGTGCAGATGGCATCACATATTTTCAAAGCCAAATATGTTGAAAAATAAATATTCAGATTTCCTGATAAAAAATACGCTAGTATTTTCAAAAGATGCATTCATTATTTCCCTTGAGCATAGAGGGTTCATTATGAATTCTCCACAACTTCAATCCTTGCAAATGCTCGATTTAATCTTGATTGAAGTACAGGTTCCTCCTGCTTTGTATAGAAAATGCTTTGTTCTTCCATATTTCCTTTTCCTTAAATTTTAAGAGCCTAGTTTATTCAAGCTCTACTCTTCTACTTTGGATCCAAACTACTAACTAAGGAAAATGTTTTCTGGTAGTTAGCTTCTACAGAACTCCAAAACTTTTTCTTTCACTAGCCTGTTTTATGCTAACATATACATTTGTATTCTATTTTAATTTAATCTTTATACAAGATTCAAAACATTTCTTTCCTGGAATATAATCATTGTATAATTTGTTTCTTCATGAATTGTCAACAATTATATGAAAAGACATTATAACCTTAATTACTTTGTTTTTTAAAATTTATTTACTTTTGGCTGCGTTGAGTCTTCCTTGCTGCGCGGGGGCTTTCTCTAGTTGCAGACTACTCTTCCTTGCAGCGCACGTGCTTCCCATCGTGGTGGCTTCTCTTGTTGCAGAGCACGGGCTCCAGGCACGTGGGCTTCGGTAGTTGTGGTGTGCCAGCTTCAGTAGTTGTGACTCGCGGGCTCTAGAGCGTAGGCTCAGTAGTTGCGGCACATGGGCTTAGTTGCTTCGTGGTATGTGGGATCTACCCAGACCAGGGCTCAAACCTGTGTCCCCTGCTTTGGCAGGTGGATTCTTAACCAGTGAGCCACCAGGGAAGCCCCAAACCTTAATTTCTGTGAAATAAGATGATTTCCATATTTCTATTATATACCTTGATTACCTTAGGAATTCAATACCAATTACTCTCTAAATTTCTATGTCCACATGTTGTAATTTTCAATATTTATTAATATATGGATTGATGAATCTGTGCTTAATTCCATTTGTTTATTTCAACCTTAGATCAGTTTTCAGAACCAAAAAACTAGTAATTTTGTGGTACCATTAACCAATTTCCTTAACTCAAGCTATTTACTACAATGTCAGTGTAAATAATATTTCTAAAGCATCTCTTTCTTTAAATCATTCTGTCCATTTAATACATCCACATTGCCTAACTAGCCAGTACTACTGCCTATGTGCTTTATACGTGCTCACCCCTCTGTTCTGCTCCTCCAACTAAGTAAATTTTTCTTAAATATTAAGATTCAGATTACATCCATCTCGTCCATTAATTTTGTATTTCATGAGCATGATGGTAAGGTTATCCTAGAATGAGAAAATTGAAAGGTAATCATATTTGCATATCAGTATTACAATCTCTCTTTTACTTATACACATTTTTATCTTACCTTTGTGTATTTTACCTGGCATATTATTTGCCCATTCCTTCACAAGCCTAAATCTTGCTCATCTTACAAGCCAGAGCTTCTGTGTCACCTTCCACTCCAATTAGATTGGATAGCTTCTCTTTACACTTCCAAACCATTCCGTGGATACTTTCCTCTTTGTTTTTATAGTGTTTCATAATCATCTATTTACTGGTTTATCTTTCCTGTTAGAACAAATTGCCTAACTACTGAGTACGTGGTATTGTTTGTTGTTGTTGTATTGAGCCTGCTACTCCATATGTATCAAACAAATGTGTGTTGAATAACGTAATCTCTGGACATTTCTTAGTGCTCCCATAGCATTTTAAGATCTTGAAAGAAAAAATAAAGTCCCTGATGTCCTAAGATAAAGATGCACCTTTGGAGTAAACAGCATGTGGTAGAAACCTGGCTCTGTACCTACAAAGTGTGTTACATTTGGCAGGTAATAGCATAATTTGTTATCTTCATTATCCCCCTCTTGAAAATAACAATTACTCTAGTTACCCAAATTGCTATAAACATGGGAAATAATACAAGTTAAATGTATAATACAGTGAAAAATTTCATACTATAATTAGCTACAGTAGCTGTCATAGCAATGATTATAAATTTTTGTTTCCTACATATTGCCTTAGAAAGTCAAAAATACTGTAAGGATTAGTAAATAGCTAGAAGTTTGAAGTCAGTTTGGGCTAAATGAATAAACAAATTCTATATATTAAGATCAATCTAACATGAAACAATACAGGTAGGACAGAGACTTGTACGGGAAGTATGTACAATTTTTCAACATAGAGATGGAAAACACTTAAGACTATTCATTCATGAATATGTGTTAAATATGTACTTGTTACAGGGTCTGAGCTGTGTCCTGGAGAATGGGGTGAGTTGTGGGAGTGCAGAAGACAAATTTAACGCATTATGGTTACAACACATTGGAAAGATATATGTTAAATAATTGCATAGATGTTATTTAAATATAATTATGCTTAACAATAGGAAAGAGAAGGGAACAATTTTGTAAAAGAGGGAAAAAAGGGAGTTTGATTCTAGTCAGCAGAATCAGGGAACATAAGCTGAAACTTGTGGTGTAATGGGAGTTGGCTAGGGGACTGGAGAATAGTCTCCCTGGATTGGAAAGAGCGTGAAGAGACAGCCCCACCTTTAGAAAAGCAGCTACCCAAGATGTACTGTGCCTTCCTAAAAATAGTCTAAGTTCTTGGGACCCCTGGGGGCCTGTAGTGTCTCCTGAGTAAGGACTGAGTGACATGAGTTCCATGTGTCTCTTCCCTGGGGTACTGTCTTATCTTCTTGGTCATGGGTCCCCCATATGTCCCAAGGAACTCTGGATCTCCTGCTTATGGTGTTAGTTCAGTGGCCAGTGGCTGGTCCATGTTCTAGGAGCACAGCCTGGTGAGCAAATTACTCTGTTGGCCTGTACAGGATTTTTTTACCAGATGGTGTGACAGTGAGGTCCAGAATATACTGATCAGTTGATATTGGGTAGCTCCAATTGTTTATGTAGGAAAGGGTCCCATAAAAGATATTTTATCAATCTGGGCACATTCTAGGGACAGCCCTGTGTAGAGGTCCAAAGGCAGGAAGTAGTTTAATACATTGGAGGAACTAAAGAAAATGTGGGTGGAACATGGCATTTAAAAAATCAATAATGCATAAGTGAATTAGGGGTTGAAAGATGTTTAAACTTATTTTTTTCTAATTTTATTTTTTTCTGGTGGAATATTAAGTTAGACTAAGTGCCCTTTAATTGATTCAGGGCTTACAGGATTCTCACAAAAAGTTAAACATCAAAGTTTACATCTATAGGTTCTAAAATAGATGCTGAAATGCCCACATTTATTCTTTCACACTGCAAAAAACATATATAATCTTGTTAACAGCTAAATCTTTATGAAAGATATACTGAGATAATTTTAATTAAATGAAGACATGTTTGTTGAAAAAAAAAGTTTAAAACAGTTTGAAATGACCAGGAAGACCTTGATGGTACCCTCAACTTGACTACACTTTAAGCAAGCTTCTTCCTTTCTCTAGGTCTCTGACCTCCCTTTTCTTAGAGAACTTACGGAAATTGTAATTTCTTTCTCTGCTCTTTAGATATGTAAATCTGCTACCAGCCTCTTGCCAGCTTTACAACCCAGGAATATCTTTCTCAAGGACTTGGGAGCTATCCCTTTAAAATGTAATCATCGAGGAGGATAATGCCGCAAACTTCTGTTTTCTGTAGAAAGGTAGAGACATGACATTAGCAAACACCTTACTCCCAAGTCGTAAAAATACCTCCTGTCATGAAGATATGAGAAAGTTTAGTTTTCTCTTGGGTAAGGCCGATTAGCAAACACAGCTCATGATTTCCCTCTCACTCCAGCCTCACTATGGAAAACAGTATGGAGGTTCCTCAAAAATTTAAAATTAGAAGTACCATGTGATCCAGCAATTCTTACCAGTTTTTGTTTCAGCAGAGTTGAACCTGAGTTCTGGCCTTCCTCCCTTTTTACAATAGCCTTGAATAAAATCTTCCTTACCTCTTTAACATTGTCTGGTACAGCTTTTGCATTGACAGGAAGAATGGCATTTTCTGACAATTTTTTCAAGAGTTTTCTATTATTGAAAGATCAAGTTGAGTAATTTCAATCTCCAATGACTATGTGGTGGTACTTAATTCAGTACTGAAACTTTCCTAAGAGATTTTATTATCTATTTTTGAAAAATAGTTCAATTAAAAAAATAACATTTTAGTAACTAATTTTATATTCTATTTATCTTATATCATTTCTAAAGAAGAGATAGAGATAAAAAGAGAAATAGAGAGACAGAAATAGAAAGAGAGGGAGGGGGATGGAAGGAGGGAGGGAGGGAGAGAGAGAGAGAAGCAATCAATGCATTCTGTCATTTCTATAAATCAAAGTGTCCTTGACATAGAGTCCTTTACAGTATTAACTGAAAAGTGACATTTTCCCCAATTAAAAAAAAGTGTGAATGTGCTTATAATATACATATGGCCTTTATCATCTTTTTTTAATTTTTATTTTTGGTATCAATTTAGCCTTCCAACAGTGTTACCCTTTTATGAGTTCATGATGTGTTATTTACAGCTTCTAATTTTAAATTTTGACAGAAATTGTTGTGAGTTGAGCATGCATATATTTGAAATCAGGGTGTGAACCAGTCAGTTGCCAGTTATAAGTTGACCTCAATTTCGGAGGCAAATTATTTTTAACTTTAAAATTTCCATGGTGTATGATAGATCATTTACATGTATAATTTTATCTGTAAGGCTTGGATACCAATTATAGTAAGGTTTGCACATCAGTCATATTTTTGTTTTGTGATAACTTGTGGTATAAGATATGAAAAATAGTTTTACCCATATTTTTATTTTTTAATTGTGTGTTTATCCCCAAATTTAAAAAATCAAGAATGAAAGTAACTCATTCTTACCACTTCTTTTTACTTCCATAAATTCATTTGCCTTTCTGTTATTCTCATCACCTTCCTTCTTTAACAAGAATTTGAAGAAAAAGGGAGAATTTGGAGATTTTCATGTGCATAAATATTAAAGTGAGTTTGCTAATACATATAAAATCTTATTTCCACATTAAGTAGAACATAACAGGTAGTGTTATGTAAGTAAACACACGTTTAATCTACTGAAGGCATTGATTTGCTTCTATAAAAATAGTATCCAGTATCAGAGAGGATAAGTAACTTGATCCTTTAATATATTTTTTTATATTTAAAATTTTAAATTTCTCAAATAGTGATTATTTTCTTACAAAATGTGTGACTTGGTGAGCATAAATTATTTTGATAGTAATTACTGGCAAATTTCTAAACTTTAAAGTATATGCAGTATTATTTTTAAACAACATTTAAAAGGCACAATATATGTTCGAGTTTAATTGGGTATATTTTCTTTTGAATCCTAAAGATTTGCCTACTATCAGGTATCTTATTATACTGAATTAAACTTGGATATAATGACCACTCACAGCAATTCATATATGCCTGGGTAAATGCTGCCAGGAATCAAGCTGCTCTAGTCAGGATTGCACTGCTGGGGCCAGCTGTTATCAAGACTTTAAAGAAAAATTCATCGAAGAAACCTTGTCATACATTCCAGAGAAAGCAGTAAAAATATTTTCATTTGGCTCTAGAGTAAACTTTACTGCCCATAACTAAAGCAAGGCCAGATTATTGCAGTGGTTTCAGGTAGCAGGGTCTCTGGTGATTCCTCATCACCAGCTTCCATTATTTTACACCAGGTCATTCAAACTGCCATATGATACCACAGCTCTGCTCCCTTCCAGAGTATTTCCAACTTGGGGAGCCAAAGTGTAAGAGAAACCACATGTGAACTGTCACTTTCAAAAGTAAAAGAAAATAATTATCATAGTTTTACTACCTAAGAGTGTAAAATGTAGAACTATAAGAACTGGCTTAAAATAACATGAAAATGTTAAGAATATGCACATGGCGTTAAGTAAGTACACTTACACTTACCCTTACACTCTGATCATATTTCATTCAATCTCTGAATGTATTATCATTTTGAATATAATTATATGGATTATTTTCCATCTTTGCAGAAATTGAGGTATTTTCTTTATTATCCATTTTAACCTAATAACTTATACAAGCTGTTAAATAAAAAATGACAAATATAGTCATCTTAGTTTTTTTTTTTTTTAATGTATTTATTTTTGGCTGTGTTGGGACTTTGTTGCTACACGTGGGCTTTCTTTCATTGAGGTGAGCGGGCTTAGTGCGGTGGCTCCTCTTGTTGCGGAGCATGGACTCTAGGCAGGCGGGCTTCAGTACTTGTGTCTTACGGGCTCTAGAGCTCAGTCTCAGTAATTCTAGTGCACAGGCTTAGTTGCTCCGCGGCATGTGGGATCTTCCCGGACCGGGGCTCGAACCCGTGTCCCCTGAATCAGCAGGCGGACTCGCAACCACTGCGCCACCAGGGAAGCCCACGTCACCTTAGTTTTTAAAGTAAAGAAACTATTGATGTTATTAAGCATGCAACATCATCAGTAGAGGGACAAATAATTCACCATATTGTTAGAACCCTCAATGATAGAATAATAAAGGATGCAAGAGAAATTGGGAGTGAAAAACTAGTTAATTTAAGGAAGTTGGCAGCTGTAGTTGCTGTGACATGTATTTCCTTTCTCTGCCATTCAAGTCACAATTTCTTTTGGCTTAGAACCAGATTAGTGATCTGATGTTATCTGAGATGATTTTAATTTCATTCCTTAGGATAGTTAGGCAATTTTTTTTGAAACATTGTTAAATTTGAAATGTCTCAGATGGCAAATCTTTAGATTATGTGTTTCTATAACTTTTGTTCTAATCTGTTAGAGGACTGACATGATATTTTTATCTACTCCAATCAACTCACATACTCAGAATAAAAATGCATGGTATTTTAGTTTTCTATTAAATTTGTGATGCAAATTTTATTGAGATTTCAGAAATTAAAGCTAGATTTATACATTTTTCAAGGTCTATTAAAAATGTGAGACAAGCTTTCATTTAAGAGAAAGTTAAATTTCCCATAATATTGAGCATGACTCTTTTATTCACTGCATCTTTCTTGAAAATTAGAGCCACATATGTACATAAAGCCAATTAACAAATGAAACTTCACTGTTGGGAAGTATCATACTATTTTTTGTAAAATTCAGTAGCAGTTGTATAAATGTTTACTTCGTACATTAAAAAAAAATAAATTATTAACTAATGGTCATATTTTCAGGTAGTGTGTTTGGTATTACATGCTACTGAATCTTGAAACATAGGTGAATACGTAATAAATAGTTTATTGGTATATATTTTTAATAAATAGTTTATTGGTATATATTTTTAAGAGTTAAAGGTGATCCTAAGACTAAAAGAATTTTGAGATCTTTTTTTTTAAAGAAAATCTTAGGGAACATAACAGAAACGTCTTGACTAAATGACCATTCATCCATTCTTTTAACAGAAAATATGTTCTTGGCCTGGGTATCCAACAGAAAACAAAACAGACAAAAGTTCATGCACTAATATAGTTTCATTCCAGTTGGGGGATATTGGTAATAAGTTTACAACATACATAAGTGTATATAGTCTGTAAGGAGTAGAGATAAGGAATGCCAAGTGATGCCAAAACTCGGCCTCTGTTCACTGGTGCTAAATAGAAACGCGGAGAGAGTTTTGGGTGAAGTTGAAAAGAATTGCTTTATTGCTTTGCTAGGCAAAGGGGGCTAATGCCCTCAAAACTGTATGTCCCTCCTTGAGGGGGTAGTGAGGAGTCTTATAGTGTTCAAGAAGCAGGGCATGTTCAGCTTGTGGACATTCTTCTGATTGTTTGGTGGTGAGGAAATCAGGAGTCAGCATCACCAATCTTCTGGTTCCAGTTGGTCTGGGATGTACATGCTTGTGGAAAGCCTACAGTTAACTTTTTCCACCTGGTGGAGGTTTCAGTATCTTCAAAACAGCTCAAGGGACATGGCTTGAATATTCTCTAGAGTCTTTGAGGAAGAAATAAAGATCCTTGACTTTGTTTAATAGCTAAAGTATTATTATCTTGTCTTGCTTGACTATTTTCCTTTCTTTCTGCATTTTTCACCTCTCTGTTAAAATTTATTCTTTGACTGAAGTTCTTCTATAGACGAAGACAGGTGGAAGGTATGGGTGGGCGTCTATTCTGGGAAGGCCTCATAGGGTCCTGCTCAGTCACATGAGGGAAATGCAAAGTTAGACGGTGCTTAGGAAATCAATGGTGCTTTGGAAAAAACTCATTCAGAGAAGAAGGGGGTGTGAGCTCTGTGGCTGTCTGGAGGAAATGACCTGTCAGAAAGAGAAAGGACCACAACAATAATTCTCGGGGGCAAGTAGGTGCTGCCCTGCATTTTCTGGGTACCTCAAAGAGGCCATGGTGACTTGGCAGAATGAAGAGTGATGAAAGTAGTAGATGTGATAAAAGAGATAACAATTGACTATCCATTAGTCCTTTTGAGGGCTTGGATTTTACTCTAATTGAGATGGGAAATTAATGAATGATATTTAATGTAGAAGTTAAATGATACTACTTGTATTTTAACAAAATTACTCTAGTTGCTAATGTGATAATAGGTGATATACGTTCAAAATTTGAAGCATACTGACTAAATAAAGAGATATTCAACAAATTGGCAAAAATATTGCCAGTAATCAGGGTATAGTAGTGATGGTAATGTGACAAGGACCTGGCCAGGGTCTGGCTATATTTTGAAGGTAGAACCAGCAGGAATACCAATTTGAGAGAAAAAAATAATGTCAAGAATGGCTGCATTGGGCTTCCCTGGTGGCGCAGTGGTTGAGAGTCCGCCTGCCGATGCACGGGACGCGGGTTCGTGCCCCGGTACGGGAAGATCCCGCATGTCGCGGAGCGGCTGGGCCCGTGAGCCATGGCTGCTGAGCCTGCGCGTCCGGAGCCTGTGCTCCGCAACGGGAGAGGCCACAGCGGTGAGAGGCCTGCGTACCGCAAAAAAAAAAAAAAAAAAAGAATGGCTGCATGGTTTTTCAGCTGATTTACAGGGTTGTATCAGCTGTAAAGGTGAAAGCTCCAGGGGAAGAAGATGTGGGCTGGGGGAGACCAGGAGTTCAGTTTGGCACATACTTAGTGTGAGATACCTGTTAAATATTCGTTGGATATATCACATAGACAGGTGTATTTCAGAGAAGAACTTCAGAGGTAAATATTTTGGTTGACATTTAAAGCCAAAGAACTAAATTTGATCACCTATCTAAAGTGAATAGAAAGAAAGGAGAAGAATTCCATGGACTGAACTCTTGGAAACTTCAATATTAAGATACTAGGGGAATGAAGTAGAACCAATCAATAAGATATATAGAGCGGCCAGCAAAAGCCAAGAGAAGGTGATAACTGGAAGCTAAGTGGTGACAGTTTTCTGAACAAGAAGCAGTGAACAACATTCTTTATTGCTTTAGAAAGCAACTAATCACACCACCTAAGAAAAGTTGATGAATTCGTTTCAGGGCCTTGTTTTAAAGCAGCAGAAATTTCAAGGATTTTTAGGTTTTCCAAGCCACTATGTTATTCTTCAGGACATTTCTAATAAAGGAGAAGGGCATCATAATGTCTTTATAATAATTTTAAGATGTAGAAATGTTATTCTCTGGTTTAATATCTCGTTATAAGTCCGTGGAGATTTTAAAGTAAAATTAACATATCCATATGGAAAGTTATAAGTCATTGCAGTCATGAAAAGGATACTGGACAAAAGACACAATACAATATTAAACTAGAAGCTCAAGTACATTACAAAATATTCTTGTTTTTTTGAACTAATTTCCCATCTCAATTAGAGTAAAATCCAAAATTACTATTTTACTGTTATCAATATTACTACCTGTTTCTTACTTGGATTCATTAGGTTATATAAGCATTAGTGTATTATTTTAAGACAATACCCTTAAAATGTGGTTTTGCCTCTTAGTAAATGTTTTATATTGGAACATCTACTTTAGAGGGCAATCTTTTAGTATAACTTAAAATAAATATATGGATTCCACCATTTGGAATATACCCTGGGTAGGTACAATTATAAAATACAGACGTGTACATACTGACATTCACTTAACACCATTCACATTAGCAAGAAAGTGGAACTACCCTAAATGTCTAGAGACTAGAGATTAACAATGAAAATGACGGTTATATCCATACTTTGGAGTAGTATATAAAAAGAATAAGCTACCTAGATCATTAGTAGATTACTAAGATACCAATTAGTGGGGAAAATGTCTTACAAAGTTATAGGTACATTATGTTACAATTTATGTTAAATGTGTCTTCTCCAGGTTCATATAACCCTGTGTGTATTTTTGTAAAGATATGCAGATTATTGATAGATTTATTGGTCTTTAAAAAGAAGACTGGGATGTTAATAGTCCATTTTGAGTGAGATTTTGAATGATTTTGATTGAGCATATGTTCATGCTTTGGTAGTATGGTCAAACATTTAAAAAAATAATGTGCACTACCATATTCTGTATTTTAAGGAATAAGCAAAACTGTATAATTTCCTGTATAAATACATTGTTAGGTTTAGCCACAAAATTGAGCAACTTACTTATGATTTTGTCTTTATAAACATATAACGTAGAGTTTATTTCTCTACCAGCTCATCACTTAATCAGAGCTCACTTCATTGCTATTATTATTTAAAGATTCTGTTGATTGTTTATTGTAAATATACTTGTAGGTATAGTAGATTCATTAATCCATTAAACTCAGTTACTGTCTATTTCTATTACAGTCTAGAAAAAGTTAATCTTCTTATTTACCGAATAGCTAGAATTCTGCTAAAAGTACTTAAGTATTAGAAAAATTTGTATTAAAAAATACTACTTGAAATAGAGGTATATACACAATCTTTACCTATAACTACGGAGATAAAAGTTAAAAGCTTACCTACTGCTTTTAATATGTAACTTTTTTTTTAATACGTGGAGTAAGGGGCTTCCCTGGTGGCACAGTGGTTGGGAGTCAGCCTGCCCATGGAGGGGACACGGGTTCGTGCCCCGATCTGGGAGGATCCCACATGCCACGGAGTGGCTGGGCCCGTGAGCCATGGCCGCTGGGCCTGCAGGTCCAGAGCCTGTGCTCTGCAGCAGGAGGGGCCCCGCCAGAGAGAGGCCTACATACCGCAAAAAAAAAAAAAAAAAATACGTGGAATAAGATGGAATTAATGATATGTCAAAGTCAGATTTTTCACATCTTCACTTTTCCTTTATTATGACTAAAGAAAGAAATAAAAAAAAAAAAAAAAAGAAGAAATGGGCATAGTGATACAGCATTGTGTTCCCTGGTGAGAGTAAAGAAAGAAACAGTGAAAATAAGGTAGAATTTTGAACAAAAAATAGCCTATCACAGTGATTCCAATTACAAAATTCAAATATTGAATCCATTGAGCTTATTATGTAAAATAACCATTCACCATACAGTTTGTTATGTAAATTAACCATATCTTTTATGTAGAGTTTCATGATTATGAATTACAGCTATAATACCAAATTATTAAATTGAAGCATGCTCAAAGAGGCAATTAATAATGTTAACTCTTAAAAATAATGATTATTTGAAAAAATATGTTGAAATAAATTTTATCAAAATAGCTACAGAATTTGAAGGTATGAATAACCATACTTATACATAAGCACAACTTTACAATACAATATGTAGAATATGTTCAGTTTAGGCCACAGTATCTGACATTGGGCCAAGGGAGAAACATGCAGATTTTGACATACATTATTTTGATATAAAGATATTTTAATTTAATTTTGTATTTCCAGGAAGAAGCATGGTGAACTTCATAAACAAAATTTTCAATTTTTTTTTTTTTTCTAGAACACCATTTTTCACAGAGTCCCTCTTCTTCCAGAACTAGTGTATTTCTTGGGCCATATACTGCTAAAAGTGTATGCAAAAGATAGAGTGTAGGGAGAGGACAAAGCATGGCTGATGTTTGCAATTATAATATGCACAAACAGAAGTAAAAATTCTTATTGCCTACATGACAAACATTTTTTATATCTAACAGCATCTAAAAAAACAAACAACAAAAAATATGCCTTTTTCTCATTTCCCACGTGGCAGAGAAAATTAGGAAAATTATACAGAATATGCAATTTAAACTGACCTTCCAAATATGTATTGATGTACATAAACAAACCAAAATTGAAAATGTATTTCACTATTCACAATCAATCATGATTATAAATATTCTGTATGTATTCTGAATAATATGAACATGTGGCATATTTATTAACAGCAATCTTGGCAATTTTGCCAAGATTTAATTATTTAAATATCAAGGTATGCTTCAGAACTCAAAGGTGCTGACATCTGTTGCTGCTGAGGATGCTAGCAAGCTAGGTCAAAATCTTCTAAAGCAGTCAGAATAAAGTCTCTTTCTGACTGCTAATGTTTTTAGAAAACAGAACCTGTTGGAGAGTGAATCTGCCTTCAGCAAACTGCTGGACTTCCTCTTAAGATATTTGTAAGGTTCTCAACTTGAATTTTGTAGAAGGTTGCAGAGTTGGGTAGAATATTTTTAGGGCAAAATTGGATGTTATCCATTGTTTCAGAAGCTTCCTCAAGAATAAGAAACAAAGCAGAGATAGTCTGAGTCTACTAAAGAGTCAGGCAAACACTAACCTAGCTCAATTCTTTTTTTCATTTTTTTTTTTTTTCCTGGCCCAGCTGCTCCGTGGCATGTGGGATCCTCCCGGACCGGGGCACAATCCCGTGTCCCCTGCATGGGCAGGCGGACTGTCAACCACTGCGCCACCAGGGAAGCACTAACCTAGCTCAATTCTTGATAGAATTAAAGTAAATAGCCCTTTGTGGGAAAAGAGACAATTGTCTGGAGCTTCTGTTATTGTTATGTACACAGTTTTCAATTAAAAAAATTAAAAAATACTAGACATTCAAATAAGCAAAAAATGTGTTATAGTCAATAGGAAAAGAAAAACAATATAACAAGTGTTAGGAATGATCCAGATGGCTAAGAGACCCAAGTAATAGACACAGAATTTACATAATGCTGATTATTAAAAAAAAAAAAACAAGAACAAATAGATGATACTAGTTGGAGTTTCACAAGAGAATTTGGATATATTGAAAAGCATTTAAAATATACTGATTTTTTAAAAAAACTAAATGGATGAGTTTAATAAAGTATTGGAAATAGGACATCAAATCAAGAAACATGAACATAAGAAATTAGAAAAAGACAAACTAAAGTACAAAGAGAAATAAATGAGAAAAGAAGATAGATGGATGTGCGGCATGCTCACTTGTTCTCATATTTGTATTAGTGGATTTACAGAAGACAAAACGATGGGAAAGAGAACTGTTCAACAAAATAATGATCAAAAATTTTCTAAAACTGATGAAAAATGTCATACCACATACTCAGAATTCTAAGCAAACGCTAGAGAGAATATATCCACACCTAGCCATATTATAGAGAAACTGATCAAAACCAGAGAGAATATTAAAAATATCCAAAGGGGAAAAAATTGCACATTGCCTTAAAAAAAAAAAAAACCAATAAGACTTAACAGCTGGTTTTCAACAAAAACGTAAAAGCCAGATGTCAATGGGCTGATCTTTTTAAAGTCTTGAAAGAATTTTATATTCAAGCAAAATGTATCCTTAAAAACTGAAAGTAAAATAAAGAAATTTGGACAACCAAAATCAGAAGATGTATGTCCAGTAGATTTGCATTAAAAGAAATACTAAAGGGAATAAGTAGAGCTTAATAAGCACGATCTCCTAGAGAAAAAGGAAACTGTAAAATGAAATGAAAAACTATAGAAAGAATAATTATAGCCTTCCTGGTGAATTAATTGTCTTTTCTGGAAAACAGAGCAGAGGGATTATCTTTTGTGCCACTTTATCATTATAATTTTTATTTTGTATCCTTACCTAAAGGAGAAGACATCAAGAGTAGGTACTGACTAGGTACCACAGTAGCTGGATCTTTCTGGAAATGATAGAAATCTGTGCTAAAAACGGTTTAACCTTTATGTCAGAATATGTATTCCTAAATCTAGAGAGGCAGACTTTTAGCAGATACATGAAACTTAAAAGTACTATGGATTTGAAGTTTATACTAAATTTGTTGGTGATAAAAGTACTTTTACGAACATTATAGTTAATGACTAAGCAGAACATGTCATTTTTAAACACAGAGGCAGAAACTACAGGTGAAAGAAATGAGACAGTGCAGGCATAAGCCTAGGAAGGTGAGAACCAATGATATATTTGTCCCATCAATGGCTTGAAAGTTAAAAGTTTCATGGAAGGAAGGAGCTAAAGACAAGCGTGAAGTGGGTATGAATAGAGAGATTAAGAATGTCACCTCCCTCCCTCTAGCTATTGGAAACACTAATGCATTCAAGTTTTTTACAAAATCGTCAGAAGGACTGGAAAATTGACTATTTGGGGAATTTTAATTTTTAGAAATGAAGATGACAGTAGTGATGAAAGACCGAGTATGTATAAGTTTCACTGCAGTGATAAATGTTCAGACTCTATCGTTTTTTTAAAAATATAGCATTCTAAGACCCAAGTCTAAATATTCTGATTTCATCAGGTCTCAGGCAGTGCCGAGAATATTCTACGCTTGTTTAGCAGTGACTGCTCTATTTATCCTGGGCTGGGAACATCTTTAGAAACTGTTTTAGAGAGTAACGGTGCTCTAAGAAAATGTCACCAAAATTCACTCAACTAATATCTAAGTACTATTACGTGCTGCATTCTCTTCTGGGTCTTAAGCATATAAAAGTAAATAAGAGGAGGAAGACAAATTTCCCTGAGGTAGTTCACATTCTGTTATGGACTGAAGGTTTGTGTACCCCCCAGAATTCCCATGTTTAAACTTTACCCAGTGCGATGGTATTTGGAGATGAGGTGTTTGATAGATAATTAGGATTGGATGAGGTCATGAGATTTGGAGTCCTCATATATGGGATTAGTACCCTTATAAGAGTCAAGAGAGGGGCTTCCCTCGTGGCTCAGTGGTTAAGAATCTGCCTGCCAATGCAGGGGACACAGGTTCAATGCAGGGGACACGGGTTCAATGCAGGGGACACGGGTTCAAGTCCTGGTCCTGGAAGATCCCACCTGCCGTGGAGCAACTGCTGAGCCTGTGTGTCACAACTGAAGCCCACACGCCTAGAGCCCGTGCTCTGCAACAAGAGAAGCCACCGCAATGAGAAGCCCACTCACTGCAATGAAGAGTAGCCCCCGCTCACTGCAGAGAAAGCCCGCACGCAGCAACGAAGACCCAGCGCAGCCAAAAAATAAATAAATAAATTTATTTTTTAAAAAGAGTCGAGATAGCTTTCTTCCTCTCTCTGTTCTCTACCATGTAAGGATACAAGGAGAAGTCAGCCATCTGCAACCTGGAAAAGGGCTCTGACCAGAAACTGATGGTGTTGGCACCCCCATCTCAGACTTTCAGCCTCCAGAATTGTGAAAGATAAATTTTTGTAGCTTATAGGGCACCCAGTCTATGGTACTTTGTTACAGCAGCCCAAACTAGGATACATTCTAGTGTACGTGCTTTATCCCTCGGCTAAAATGATTGCTCTCACAGGATATCTGGATGTTTGAAGTGGTCTGTCCTGTCTCAGTCACTCATTATGTGACTCTGGGGTTGTTTTAGCTGTGATAGGTATGAAAATCCAACTAAAGAAATCCTCCAAATTAAAATAATAATTTGGCTATCATGATTATTATGTTGATTTAGCTCTTTCATTCGAAGTTAAATCTACAACCTGTAGTTTTATTATTGTTTCTTGACTTTAAAATACAAATCTGAGGTCATTTAAATATAGAAGAGGATAATGGCGGAGCCACAGTGATGTGATGTGGATTGCATAGAAGTAGATAGAATAGAGAAAGCACAAATGAATTTAGGTTTTTACAGAATCACTGGAAGGGGTGGGAAATTGGCTCTTGGTGGGTCTCAAAAATTGCTCCCACAGCAGTGCTGTAAACCTGGCCTTCCTTCCGTGAGAGCTGGCCTAAGAGGGGAGGGGGGAGTCAAGAGCAACCCGTGGTACTGCTGAGTTCAGGATCACAGTACAGTAGCTGTGATCCCAAGGTCTGGAGGCTGCTGTCTCCTGAACCCCTCTCAGTGGTCATAAAACTAATAATAATTGGACACCAAAACACTGCCGCAGAAAACCCCAATGACTTCAGAACCTTGCTTGCCAGCAGGAAACAAGCAAAACCAAAGGAGAATGCCTCTGCCTCACTTCCACCTTCCAAATCTTTTGCAAATGCATCTAACTGGCAAAACCTAATTTGTATCCAGAGCCTGTAAATCTCCAGTGTCTACAATAAAGGAATGCTTAGTAACCCAAATTTGAAATGGACGCTTAGTGCCAATTTATCCTGTCCTTAAAAATCTGAGTGTGGAAAGCAACCTGCAGAAGGTCTCTGTTGATGGGAAATTGTTTAACACAAAGGGTAAAAGGAAATATTCCTGGGGATTATTTACTCTACCTCCTATGATTAACAGACCTCACTGCTTAGAACTTTTTGCTGCTAGCAGATAAGCATTTTAAAAATTTTAATTAAATGCATTCACATTACCATTTGAATAATTGATAGACCATCTCCCTTCCAATTTCATTTAGTTGTTTTAAAATGTCTTTCTTAGCATAAATTAATCTACAATTAGCAGATTGATATGGAGAAGACATATATATGGGTCCTTATTTCTACAAGCCTTTCTTGTCAGAATTAGAGTAAGAAGTTTGGCAATTTACTTCAAATACATGCCAACTGCTTTACAAATACCACAGAAGCTCCAAATCATGTTCCATGAATAATACATTTCCTGAATGAAGTAAATTAAAATGATATTCCTAAAATACAATTTATCCAAGCCTTACTATATACTTTAGTAAGGTTATGCTAATGACGACACATCAAGATCATGATTTCCTTAAACTACACAGTGAGAAATCTATGTCCCTGTTCATAATAACAATGATGATTAGGCTCTCATTATCAAAATAAAAGCTCAGCTATATCTTGTTTCTTGGTTCTAGCTATAGAGATTTTTATGTATCTCAACATTTATACACACTGACATCTCCATGCTACTTTGCCATTGTCTGTCAATGGTAAAAGTAAACTTTGAGATGCTTTAAAAAATTCTTTATATGAAAAAGTTGAAAAAAAGAATCTCAAGTTAATACTTACGCTTACTAATCAGTGATTTTTCTTTTTAAAAAATAGTTTTATTTTTACTTAATTTTAACTTTTATTTGCTTTTATTTAACATTTATTTAATGTGAAAATATTAGATCTAACACATGCATAAAATGTTTACATCAGTATTTATTTTATTTACTTTTCTATTTACTGTAGAATGTGGTATTTACACACTGGCGTTTTGAAAAGACGTGGAAAATGAAAACAATATATTTCAATATTTTTAAAAGTTACTAAGAATTTTATTTTATAACGTGTGTAGTGTTTTTTTTTGTTTTGCTGCATATTGAAAACACGTCTTTTTAAAATGTAATCTATTCTATTGTTTTATAGTCAAATATTTTAAAATATAGATTAAAAACGTGAAAAGATGGATAATCAAGTGATTATAGGAAGGTTAAAAGGTTCTGCTGATTCTTGTGTAGATGGATGGAGGAGCTTCTTGGGAGCATAGGAGAGGTTTCCTACACATATATACCCAATAGGACTTACTTTTTATATATAAATTAGGAGCTTATGATCAGATAGACGCAAGATCTTTTACAATTTTTATGGTTTTATGGCAAACTCATTTATGACAAGAGCAGCTTTTTTGTTTAGATTTTGCATGTTTGAAATATGTATTAAGTTGACACTAAGAGCTTTAAGTTCACATTGTGTATCACAATTCATACTAGATTTTCCTTTATCTTAAGTCATCCTGAATCTCATTATTCATTTCTAACTCATTTCTAATATCTTTTAAAAGTATTACACTTCTTCCTGTTTCGACAAACACGCATTTATTATTTTCTGTGTGTGAGATACCATTGCAGGTGATAGAGATACTGAAATGAGAAAAAGTTATCCTTTCCTTCAGGGAGTTTGAAGTGAGAGGAATAGTCATGCTCTAACAACAGGTTCAAAACCTGGAATAGAGAAGCTAAGTGTGTAAAGACAGGAAAAACCTTGATTGCCTTCTTTATGGGTCTCAAGGACTTACTTACACAATGCTTGTTCTGTTTTTTTAATATTGTATTAACATACATCATGTCAGAATATTTCCATGTTTGCAGATGTACTCAGGAGCAAACAACCTTCATACACTGATAAAACACATGCATTTACTATTTCTGTTCTTCCAGGATTAGCAAGTGCTCAGAGAAAATGTAGTCTTTGGAGGAGAAACAGTTTTCAATTTATTTCCCTTTTTACTTTTACATAGCTGTGAGTGTCTCTGCCACAGGAGAACCAACGTTGTATGGTTCCTGGTTCTGACTGATTTCGGTGAAATGTTTAGGTAGCTAAAATTTTGTACTTATACAAAGTTCTATACTAAATCTCAAGAAGTGTTTTTATTACTAGAACTCCCTAGGAGGATTGGCCCCCCAAAAGGTGTCCACTGGGAACAATACAGATCTCTGATCACTTTTCTTTCCTTGTTTTCCAAAGACTACCTGGTTTCCTAATTTTTTATTTATTTGTTTTATTTGCATTTTTTTCTCTTTATTGTGTCTATAAATGAGTTATTTTTATCTTGGTTAAGAACAGTATATGAAAGTCATTTGTTCTTCTGAATTTTCCCATTGTCTTTATTTCTAATAATCTTACAATGTCAACAGTGATTGTCAAGGTAATTCTTTTATAAAGTCTTTTTGAAAAATGTGATGAGGGACACAAATAGTGTAGAAAATATAATATTGTATGTATGTCCGTGCCACTCTCTCACTTCGTCCCAGCTAACCCTTCCCCCTCCCCGTGTCCTCAAGTCCATTCTCTACGTCTGTGTCTGCGTCTTTATTCCTGTCCTGCCCCTAGGTTCTTCAGAACCTTTTTTTTTTTTTTTTTGGTTCCATATATATGTATTAGCATACGGTATTTATTTTTCTCTTTCTGACTTACTTCACTCTGTATGACAGACTCTAGGTCCATCCACCTCACTACAAATAACTCAATTTCGTTTCTTTTCATGGCTGAGTGTGGGAAGCTGCCGCATAGCACAGGGAGATCAGCTCTGTGCTTTGTGACCACCTAGAGGGTCTGGATAGGGAGGGTAGGAGGGAGACGCAAGAGGGAGGAGATATGGGTATATATGTATATGTATATGTATATGTATAGCTGATTCACTTTGTTACAAAGCAGAAACTAACACACCATTGTGAAGCAATTATACTCCAATAAAGATGTTAAGAAAAATAGAGTGAGATGCAAAAAAAATAGAATAAAATATTGTGATATACTCATCTATATTTGTTATAATAGAATAAGATTTGTTAAAACAATTATTGGTGCCATGAATATTTAAATAGAGAAAACTGGATGAAGTCTAGATATTGTAAATGTTGACTTTCTAATAGTATTCAATCTACGTTTGAGATTTAATGATGTGAATAAAGTCAAAATTTCTGATGTGGTTACTTCCTCTTGGGTTCGATACAAAGCAATTTCCAAGAATATGTGTTCTCTAAAAAATGCATTTTATCCTATCCTCCCAACCCTCCCCACCCTCCACTCCAGCATTTATCTCAGCTCTTCTCCATTCATAGTCAAGGTTTTTTGTGTGTTTTTTTTGCTGAAGACACCATCTAAGAATCACCATACACAATCAATCTGACACCAAACTTTGTTGATCATACCTCCTAAATATCTTTGATACAGAGTTACTACGATGGTCTGCATTCTTATTCACTTATATTCTGTGCAACATGTCTCCGAAGCATTTGGTGTTAAACCTGTATTTCTCTAAGTACATCTCAGGGGTTTTATGGTCTGAGAAACATACTTTAATCACTGCTGCTCTAAAATTTACAACTAGCTTCATGTACACAGTATGTTTTGTTTTCCTACTTTTAGCCCTGCTGTACTTCTTGAGTCTATGTTTATAATAAAGATATTTTAAAGTATATTCATGTAATTACATTAACAGAAAAAACTTATGTTTATGTGTGTGTGTTTGTGTGTATGTATATATTACACTGATTAAGTTTTCAAAATACTTTGAGGTTTTCATATTGAATAATAAAATATAAATTAAGACAGTATTTTAAACCATGCTTTTTGTAATTCACTTGATTAAAGGCCTAATATATTCCCACTTATGTAATGAAATACAAAAAGCTTCTATTTGCTACCAGTTAATATAGTTTAGTTAAAGGTAATCTATATTGCATAATTAATTCATATGCATAAAGATACATATATGCATGCATCTATACATTTTCTGCCTGGAAAAGCTTTTTAGCTTTTAAGAAATTATGTGCAACGTACTGAGCATAAGTAAATCTCAGTTTCCCTATTGTCCTTGTTTTTATTTTAACAATCTGGTTGACAGATTAAACAAGAAAGTTTCCTGCAAAACAATTTTTAATGGTGTAATTAAAATTCCATTAGTTTCTTAAAGTTATTATTTAATTGTATTCTATTCTATTCTATTTAAAATTGTATTGTGGTTTGGGAAAAAGTAACATATTTTGTTCATAGAATACTGGATTAAGTATTACACATTCTCACTACACACAAACTATTGAGTATGCCTAATGATAATTAGACTAAAAAATTGCAGAACCATTAAAAGGAGACAACATTAAAAATATATCTATATAGAATACATGTTGGCAGAGGCAAACCTCTACTGGATCGTAGGATAAGTGAATACAATTTTTTTAGCCTCAAAAAGAAATAAGAAACTTGTATATCTACTTTGACTTTGAGTCTTATAATGCAGAATATTATTGATAGTCTAGTGGTCCCTTGGTAGAGGCATCACATTAAGCAATCAAATCAACAACATTCATCCTTCACTTTTGCATAAAACATTGTTTCAGATTTTCAGAATATATTTCACAGACACAGGGGAAATAAGGAAGGCCCAATGAAAATGGATTTTTTTCTTGGCAGCAATAATTTTCTGTCTCTTCACACGAACGCAGACTGGGAACAAAAACATCAACAGCCACCCAAGTGTTTATATAAAGACCAAGTTCACAGTGTATATACTGCTAATAATTTCACCATTTTGATTTCTATTTTTGTAAATACTTCTCACATAATTTTTAAATTACTTAGAGTGACTAATAATTTAATTAATGGAAATCTCTCTCCACAAGGTTGCTGACTATATTTCAGAGAAAGGGAATCATGAGTCTGTAAGCAATTAAATATTGTGTGTATATACACTGTACTTCTGAAAAAGATAAGGACTCATGAAATGTCCCATTCCACACATTCAAAAATATGACCAGTTGATCAATATCTTACATAAACTATATGGTATATAAGTATTAAGTTTTGGAATTGTACAATTTTTTTTTCATTCCAAAATTACATATTAAAACTTTTGCTGTAACTAAACTTTCCAATAATGCTGAAGATCTTTAAAGAAAATTTTAAAAAAATAAATATCTATTAAAATATTGCATGTAAAATTACTTATTAAATTTCAACACATATACATAGATTTTGCAAGCTATTTTTTCTCTTTAAAAGAAAAGCTTTTAAATTTTCTTTTCCACTGTACATTTTTAAATGATTTTTCAGTTGTAAAAGTGATATATGTACAGTAGATAACATTTTTAAATGCAGATATTTACATAAAGTATTAAAATCATCTAATTTCAACACCAGACATAAATATTATTATTACTGTATATACTTATTCAGACTTTTAAATAAAAGGTATACACATTTTATTTTATTTTTAAATGTTTTTCATTTTTTTAGAATTTTTATTTTACATTCGACTATAATTGATTTACAATGTTGTGTTAGTTTCAGTGTACAGCCAAGTGATTCAGTTATACATATACATGTATCTATTCTTTTTCAAATTCTTTTCACATTTAGTTTATTACAGAATACTGAGCAGAGTTCCCTGTGCTTTACAGTAGGTCCTTGTTGGTTGTCTATTTTTAATATGGTTGTGTGTCTATGTTAATCCCAAACTCCCAACTTATCCCTCCCACCACAACATTTCCCCCCTGGTAACCATAAGTTTGTTTTCTAAGTCTGTGATTCTGTTTCTGTTTTGTAAATAAGTTAATTTGCATCACTTTTTATAGATTCTTCATATAAGTGATATTATATGATGTTTGTCTTTCTCTGTCTGACTTACTTCGCTTAGTAGGATAATCTCCAGGTCCATCCATGTTGCTGCAAATGGTGTTATTTCATTCTTTTTAATGGCTGTGTAATAGTCCATTGTATATATGTGCCACATCTTCTTTATCCATTCATCTGTTGATGGACACTTAGGTTGCTTCCATGCCCTGGCTATTGTAAACAGTGCTGCAATGAACATTGGCATGCGTGTATCCTTTCCAACCATGTTTTTCTTCAGATATATACCCACGAGTGGGATTGCTGGATCATATGGTAGCTCTATTTTTAATTTCTTAAGGAACCTCCATACTCTTCTCCATAGTGGCTGTACCAATTTACATTCCCACCAACAGTGTAGGAGGGTTCCCTTTTCTCTACACCGTCTCCAGCATTTATTGTTTGTAGACTTTTTGATGTGGCCATGCTGACCGGCGTGAAGCGATAGCTCACTGCAGTTTTGATTTGCATTTCTCTAATTATTAGCAATGTTGAGCATCTTTTCATGTGCCTCTTGGCCATCTGTATGTCTTCTTTGGAGAAATGTCTATTTAGGTCTTCCACCCATTTTTTGATTGGGTGGTTTGTTTTTTGATATTGAGCTGCATGAGCTGTTCATAAATTTTGGAGATTAATCCCTTGTCCATCACATCATTTGCAGATATTTTCTCCCATTCTTTGAGTTGTGTTTTCATTTTTCTTATGGTTTCCTTTGCTGTGCAAAAGCTTTTGAGTGTAATTAGGTCCCATTTGTTTATTTCTGTTTTTATTTCCATTATACTAGGAAACGATCAATAAAGATATTGCTGTGATTTATGTCAAAGTGTGTTCTGAAAGGTATACACATATTAAATCGTCTGAAATCATTTACCTTTCTTCAATGGTCTCTTTTCTACTAGCTCGTTTATTATAGAAATTTTCTGTCATTAATCTTGTACATTTTTATTTTAAATAGCTCCTTATTATCCATAAAAATATACTGTGAGATACTTCACAAGTTGACTTTTATTCTACACTTAAATTGCGTCTATTTTAGTAAAGCTGTGCTGAATATCATTGTACATACATCTTTGTTTACACTTCTGATTGTTTTTAATCATAGGTACAGTGAGGTAGAATTATAGGTACATGGAGTTTGAAAGGATTAAAATGCACCGTTTAATACATATTACAAAATTAGCACAGATATATGCATATACATACTTAATATGTAATGGTATTTGCAGAAAATGAAGAAATATATGATGCTACTATTATAAGGAATTAAGTAATTAGGTTACTCTTAAATATTTCATATGAAAGAGGCAGTGTCTATCTTTCACATGATTAAATCTTCAGTGCATATCAAAACCCAGAGAATATAATAGGGCAGTGTTATATAGTAAGTTTTATCTCCTAAAAGGTCAGGGATTACCTCTTATAAAATTTTTGTTTGCCTCATCTAGTAAATTACTAGAAGATATTCAAGTAATCTTGGTAAAATGGGCTTTCATTAATGATTGTTTTCCTATTTATAGTAAGTATCAATTTTGAGTGAACTCTTTATCTTGTACCAATGTAAAGGAACATTTTCTAAATTTAGGAGGAAGCATTATCTTAAATTTTTAGGGTACAATTATGAATTTTTTATGCAGTTTGAATAAAAGACAGGCTCTTCTGCGCGTCCGGAGCCTGTGCTCCGCAACGGGAGAGGCCACAACAGTGAGAGGCCTGCGTACCGGAAAAAAAAAAAAAAAAAAGACAGGCTCTTTAAGACTATATAGGGTGCACTCCAGCATGGCTTTAATAATAGCAATGGGTACAGTCAATGAGAGAGCACAGATAATTGGAGTGGTGTAAAATTCTCCAGGTATAGCTCCAGGGCCTTTGGCAGTGGTAGAGGACACACTTCGTATTTCGTACAGTTAACTCCTGAAATATGTGCCACATATCTTAGTTTCAAGGGACTAAGGCACAAATCTATTAAGAAGACGTTTTTTTACCTTACTAGCTTACTTAAAGCTAGACCGTGTAACTATTTAAACTAGGTGCAAACCATCAATCGGTACCTCTGTAAACAATGTAGATAATCTAGTACAGAGTGCCTCAAGGGAAATTTTGAACATTAAATAGCATGTTATAAATCACTCACTGGCTGGCAAATCTTATCCCTATATTCACTAAGAGTGATTCTCAGACTACTAGTCATGCCCAGAGATAAGGATAGAGCTGACCCGGGGCTCTTATTAGGCAATGGAACTATGGAACAGATTTAGCACACCAAAATAATAATTGTCACAAAGGGGTTCCTGACTGTACCATCCCTTAAATCACCTCGAATACCTGAAACAATTGGTAAGTTGACAAAATTTTCAGATAGGCTGTGACTAAAATATTAGTATAATTTCTGATTAAATTAGATTGTCTACCATGTATATCTTAAGTCTATGATTGCAAGTAGACTTCTTACCACTTTCATCTATTCTTCTGCTTGGAAAGACAGACTTGAGGGGCAATTTGTTCTGTCAAGTAGTATTATTTAGCAAGACTCACTGCCTCAAACCACAGAGAAGAGAAGTTTGTTGTGTTTGTTGTTGTTTTAACCAACCTCCTTGTCTTTAAATCAAAAAAGATATTTTCCAGTTCACATCTTTCTTCATCCATTGGAACCCTGTGATACTACATTCCATTTTTTAATGCAAAGCTCTTAACAGCTGGATTTTGTGAAACACTCAACAGTTTTCTGTGGACTCACTGGACAATTTTTCTTAAAGTCCTTCCTAGTCTTACCTTCCTTGTCCTAGTATATTCTATCTGTATGTTGATAACCTGAACATTCCTGTTTCCAGACAGACTGCTCTTTTGAGCTCCAGACCTATCAATCTCAGACATTTCTGTTTGAGTTTCAGACAGAAACAAGAAACAACATTTTCAGAAGTTAAATTCATAAGAATCCCCTGTAAATCTGCTCTTCTTGTATTTCCCATCCAAGTAAAAGACACCATCCTTCAGCAAATAGCTTTAGCAACTTTCCATATTCCACCATCTCCCCTGCTCCTCAAGTTCAGTCACTCAATGGGTAGAGACAGTCCCCATTTTGCATGATTCTAATACATATGAATTTCACGTACCATGGTGTAGTCAAATGACACCAGCTCCTCAACAGCACAGTTCAAATTCCAGGTACCACCTTATGTTAACCATCAAAGTAACAAAGTACATACTTCACTGCAAACTCTTCAGTCCATAAATCATCACATAAACATGCATAAGTGACCAGTCATGGCATTGTTTTCAGTCTGTTTGTGCCCTGTCATGGCACATCTGTTATTCTGTTCACACACAGACAACAAAGCCGGCACTGGGGTTGCTTCCTTGACTCTCAATAACAAACCTGCATGACATTTTACAGAAATGGACGATCAAAAGAGAGAATTGGTCAACAAGAAATGTTTTTAAATGATCATGCTGGAAATGAAATTCAACTTGGATGCAAATGAAGTTATTAGAAGAAATAGTGGATAGTGGGTATGTTGACATTGCCACTGTCAGACTCTAGCTATGCAGCCACAGGATCTTAGTAAAGGTGAACTAATACACATAAACGAGAAAAACATTTTAGACTGAAAGGATGGAGATATCTCAGAGAAAGTGCTGCCCATAAAACATTTAGCATTAAAGGAACTTTCAGAGAAATTTCAAGACAAAGGACGAAATGGTGGAAGCTGACTCAAATTTAGAAAGGAGTATGAGAATTCTCCAAGAAATAGGGAAGACGTATGTTAGATATTGTAAATTAGGAAATAAGAAAGCAAGAACTGCTCCAACTATTTTTAGAAGTTTTTATAAAGAAATAAAACACTTTAACTCTCAATGTTTCTAATGTTACAAATTATAGTGTACTATGTAAATGGTAGTTTTACTATTTTTTTCCATTTCCATATAAATTTATAACTAATAGAAGAGACTTTAATATTTTGACAAAAATGTTTAAAAGTCAGGAACTATCATCATTTTTCCCATTGAATACTGAATTGCTACACATGGTTTCAGCTTTCACAATCATTTTTGCAATGTTGCACTGCTACGTGAATTGACAATTATCTCTGTACTGGGTCCTCTTTCCTCAATATTCTTCCAGTCTAGTCCTTATAGTCCATCCCATTTTTACTGTCATTTTTCACAATATAATCATCTATTACCTCCAATATTATAATTCAGTTGGTTTTTTTCCTACATTTTAGATTGAGATTTCTAGAAAGCTATTCTTTTTTAGCAAGTTCCTATATTCAAAATTTCCATATAATTCTCCAGTACAATCAGGACAAAGTCCAAACCTCCTAACATGACTAAAAGGACCATTATTTTCTGGTGCCTGGAGTACTCCTGATATCTCTAAACTTCTCAAAATATATACTGTAGTCCTATTTCAATACTTTCAGTTTCCCAACTACTCTATAATTATTTTTGCATCAGAAGATGTATTTATTCACTTCTTCCAGTAGTACTTGAGGGTCTAGTATGTTCCAAATATGTAAAATTATATATAACATATAAATGATTTTTAGTAAAATTCAGTGAACGACTCCTAATACTTACACTGTGATTTGGAAGTGCTTATTAAGCAAGTAACTAATATGCAGTTTTATACTTACACAGAAAATACATGCAGGCTTAACAGAGTATAATGATGACAATTAGAAAAGTTTAGGGTGAAGTCAGATAAAACATCTCAGGACTAGTGATTGGTATGGAATTTGTAAAAATCGTTAAAGTGGCCATGGGGGCTGGAGAAAAAGTGGAAGTTAGCATTCCTGGCAGATAAATAGTACACGCTAAATCTTATGTATGGTGTCTTGTCCAGGATTATTTGTTCTTGGAAAATGGAGAGATTAAGAAGCAGGTTAGGATAAGTGGGCCAAGACTGTAAAATGTAAAGTGGTAGATAACATAAGTGTAAAGATCATCCTAAATGTATAGCTAAACATGACAGGGCTTCTCTGGTGGCGCAGTGGTTGAGAATCCGCCTGCCGATGCAGGAGACACGGGTTCGTGCCCTGGTCCCGAAAGATCCCACATGCCGCGGAGCAACTAAGCCCGTGAGCCATGGCCGCTAGGCCTGCGCGTCCGGAGCCTGTGCTCCGCAACGGGAGAGGCCACAACAGTGAGAGGCCCGCATACCGCAAAAAAAAAAAATAAAAATAAAAAAATAAAAAATAAACATGACAGCATGCATGGTAGTAAAATTCAGTGATGCAGAAAACTTTGGAAGAGAGCCAATATTGGCTGGGGATAGAATGAGAAACAAGAGGATTGTGAAATACTCTAAGAGAGTGATTAAGAATATAAGTTTATACAAAACTCAGACACGAAGTCTAGATTAGAGGAAAAAAAAAATTTTCATTAGCAATTCGGTCAGTAAGTAGTGAAGTTCCAGCATATTTTATACTTTTTTTAGGGAGTATATGGGAAAGCAGAGAAAAGTACCTAGAACCAATCACAGAAACACTCCAATATATAATGGCCAGGGAAGGGAGAGAGACCAGAAAGCAGATTGAGAAGGTAGGAGCGAAAGCAGTAGAGTATGGTAGTACAAAATTCAGGAACAGGTGGTATTTCCAAAAACAGTAGTGGACAATAGTGTTAAATGAACTTGTGAGTTAAAGTTTAGGAATTGTAAACATATCTTGGCTTTAGTGATATTGAGGCTGTTGGCCAAAGAGCACTTTAGTTGGCATGATCTGAGTAGAAGCATAGAAGCAGATAGAGTTAGGTGTGTTGTAATGAAGGAGAGATAAAGGTAAGAGTGTATTTGTGTGTGTGTGTGTGTGTGTGTGTGTGTGTGTGTGTGTGTTCAAATTTGATTGTAGAGCAGGGATAGTACATAAGCAAATTTTGGTTTTGTCTTAGGAGAGCATTCCTCTTTCTAACAGAAGGGAGGAAGGACATGATAAGTACATATGACATAGAGCTCATTGTCTAGTGCTTGAAAGTTGGAGAGCATCCTATGTGATGGCTTCTGTTTCCTCTTTTATACAAAGAATCTAGTTAACTTATTGAGAATAGGAAGTTGGTTTAAGAAGTTAACCACAGGAGCAGGTAGATGAGATGGCATGGAGAAGAGGAATTCAACTGAGGGTCATAGTTTGCCATGTTAGCACATATCACACACACTGGTGTCACCCTGTGATATGGACAGGAAGACCTTAGACCGATTATCAAAGTATTTGTTTCAACTCAGGATAATAACTAGAAGTTCAACAGATGACAGCATTAGGAGGGGGAGATGATGACAAACATATCCAAATGGCATGAATCATAAAAAAGAAGTCTTTTTACCATGCTGATGGATGGATGAAGTACCGGAAGTGACAAATTGTTACGGTTACCGTGTTGGAAGAATATTAACCTGGTTTAAAAATATCCCTTAATGGTGTTGTTTCCTAGAGTATTCCTCAAAAATCCTGCCCGCAAATATCAGAGCCTTGGAGTTTGTTAACCAGGGAGTGCAATATATGGCACCTCTGAAGACATTAAATACCCTGTTAAAGTTGAGGCAGCCAGTAAATCTTTTAAATTGCAAATATGCTTAGGCAAAATGGTAAGATTATGTGGCTCTTCCATGAACTCTTATACGCTTAAGGTACCTATAGTTAAGTTGAGAGAGTGCCTGGCTGCAATAAAAAATATAGCAAAAGCAAGAATTATGTCTCTAAAGAACATAAAAAAAATATAATTAGCACATTGAGATAATTTTAATAAAATTAATAAGAAGCAGACTACATTATTTTGTGACAATTGCATTCTCAAAATATCTATAAACTGGAGAAAAAAAGACTATGAATATTTGATACTTAAAATTACCCTTGTGCCAAATCAGCAATGGGCAAGAAATCAACTGGAAAAACTGCTCGGCTCTCAAGACAGTCATATTCCCTGATACCTTCATTGCAGTTTTCGAGGAATATGAGGTTTACCTCATCTTTAAAATATATATCTCCAAGAGGCATGAGACATGGAGAATAAATAAGAAAAGAGCTGCATTTGGGGGACCGAACCGAGCAGATTTTAAAAACTTGGTTTAATTCACGAGAATTTCTCTTGTGTATCAAACATGGATATATATGTTTGCTCTTTACCTGCACCCTTTCTATAAATGAGAGATCTGATTAAAAGGAATATAAGAACACCTTGCAAATAGAAAAAAAAGTCAAGAAAATGGGGGGATTGAATGCAGAAGTGGGGGGCTGGGGGGGTGTTGCCCTGAACTCAGTCTCTCTGTGGTTAGAAGACAGCCTGTGTTGAGTATCGAATTGCCTTCCTCAGGTTCTAATCACCACCACCTGGTGGACCCCCTTTGTGCTCCTACCTGATACTCCTCTGAATGAGTTAGAGCAGCTGTCCTTTCCGTTAATAGCAGAGTCAGAGCGATCACCCTGATACACCCGTATCTACAGTGATGACTCACAATTTAAACTGAAGTGGCACTTTGATTATAGTTCAATCTGGGTAGAATTAAATCAGATTGCATATATATATATATATATGTTTATGCATATATGTATATACATATGTAGACACACATGATTTTTTTTAATGATGCAATTAAAATACTCTATTGATTTCACTATATCTGGCTATATTAAAAATTTTGAATTGACAGGATTGATAGGATTGAAGAAGTGTTTGTGATGGCAGGGATGTTAATAATTGGCTAGTTTATTTCAAAATTCTCTAAAAGTATAATCTAGGTCTTGAGGTATACACAGATGGTAAGAAACAGTCCTTGTCCGCAAGGGGAGTCGTTTGAATGGATACTTAGGCAAAAAGATAGCATGTCCAGCAGTTTGAGGCCACCCTGGGATGTCTCTTCCATCCAGTTAGGTGTCTGTTTGCCTGAGGAAACAAATTCTTCCTGGGACAGGTGTATGGATTATCCTGTTGATAAAAGACAATGTAAAAATTTAGTCAAAGAACAATTCCCCTATTTATTCGAGAAGGGGAAATTCTGAGTTTAATGTGATACTTGTCTTTGGGGTTTCACTTCTGACTTCATTCAAATGTTTCTCTTTCTTAATTAAAGTCTAAGTAAAACTCCAATTTGAAATATGCATGATAAGAGGTTTTAAAATGGGTAGTATGTAAAGACAATAGCCATTGGGCCAAGAAAAAAAATTTGCCTTCTCTCCAGATCATATTATCAAAATTTGAAATGGATAATAAGCCCTGTTACTTCCTGGGATTAATTATAGTTAACAAGCAGAAAGGTACTTACTTTTTACCTGAATTTATTACATATAGAAGATTGCATAGGGAGATAACTTTTATTGTTAACCTATTAGGTGCCATGCAAATTTCTGAGTAGTTTACAGATATTTACTTCACTGTTTACTGGTATTACTTGAATTTTAAAAAACAATTATACTGTTAATTATTATCACTGAAAATACTGTCTGATTTATCAGGAATAAAAGATGATAAGTGTAAACTTTGTTTTATTAAAACAGAGGCATCTCCTGGGAGAGGCAAGGCATCATATGACAGTGATCTTAGTAGCCACCTACTGATTAGGCGGTGACACCTTGGTGGGCTTGGGACTAAAAAGGTCTTGGCAGAGAAATAAATGCTTTGGATGTCAGGCCAGTATAGTAAGGGCATTGGAGCCACCCCTGGGTTTAAGTCCCAACTTGGAAAATTAGGAAGTCTGTGACCTGCATAAACTATGCGAACTATGCTTCATTCTTAAATACTGGAAGCATAATACATTTTGGATAACTGTGATAACTAAATATATGAAGGCATCTAGCATAATCCCCCGTTATTCACTGAAAGTTAATTTCATTCTTTCAATTGAATATTTTAAGTTTTGAAAGTATTTTTGTATCTTTTTATGTTTATGTGTGTGTGTGTGCGCACCCTTGATCATGGTGAGAAGTTCTTTTCAGCACATATTTTAGATTGCTTCAGTACATGTTCTAGATTGATGGTTTTACCTTTTTTTGTTTGTTGCTTTTTCTGTTGACCACTTTAAGAGTATATTTTACATTATGACTCAGAATTCACAAAACCATACTTATTTTGGGTGATGCCATCTAATATTTAATTTTTTATTTTAGCTCATTCTTACTTTAATTTAAAAAATCATTCTGCTACATGGATTTCACAATCAATAAATTGCAGTGTGTACTTTGGAAGTACTTTCCTATAAGGACCTTGGCAACTTATTAACCTGAGTTAAAATAATGATTGTCCTATACCATGAGAAGATACCAGATGTTGCCTAATAGGCAAGTGTTTCCTTAAAACTCTACTCCTCTGTGTAAAGTCTCAGAATGTAACCAAAACATAAAAAGAGGTAATGGAACCCAAGCTTCATGGAACAGCATTAGGATTGTGATAATTCTTAGACCCTACTATCCTTATCTTAAGACTCCTAAGACATTTGTGATTCAAAAGACTTGATCAAGATCCTGACCAAGAAGAGATAGTGCACTAGAAAAGATGAAAGAATCAGTGGGTTATTGGAATGTGACACACATCTTTCCTAAATAATCTGCTATTAGAGATCGTTCATTATAGGCTATTCACATATTTCATTCTCCATCTAGAGACAGTAAAATGAGGCTCTTCTTGCAATGTGTATGATATCTTAGGTATTCTTAAGGCAAACTCTAGAATTTATTTTTAACATCTAATTGATCATGAAATTGAAACTATGAAGTAAAATTTTTAATCACTTGAAGGATCATGGTATTATATTTAACACTAAGTACATGATCTATAACCATGGCCCCAAAGGAAGCAGAATGTGAAATTTCATGCTTAAAAACTAATCGTGATCAAACATAACCTGAAAAGTAGACACTGATTGCACCAAGAATCTGCTCTATTTCAGCTTCTGTAGGACTTTTTTGACTTCCCTTGACTTCAGCTACTGGCTTGATTAAAAAGCATAAATTGATAATTTCAATGTTTATGACACTAGTTTTTAAATTAAAGACTTAGTAAAATTTTAAATTAAAATACATGTGTGAAGCCTTTGGATATAACATGTTTAAAGACAATAGCCTCTGAGCAAAGAAAAATAATCTTTTACCTGCTTGCCAAATCATATTACTGTCAAAACTTAAATGGAGTAAGAGGCCCAATTACTCACTTGTGTTAGCTTACAGACGCAATGCAGAAAATTGCTTAATTTTTACCTTTATTTATTACACTTAAAGATTATTATATGAGAAGATAAAGAAGGCTTACTCCTATTGTCTACCTGCTATGTCAACCTGTTTTTTAAATACTATGATTACTTACTTCACTAGTTAATGGGGTTTAGCTTGATTTTTAATTGTTAAAATTTGTATTCTTAGTTGTTTAAACTATGTAATATCCTACTTAGACTTTAAAAAATAGTTATTTACAAGCGTTTAATAATTAAGAACACACTTCACATATAGTAAGGTGATGTATTCAGAAAGTTCTATTTTAATTTAAGGAAAATATATGACGTGCTTTCAAATTACAAAATAAAGCCAGCAATTATTTCCTCATCATAGGGTGTCATTATAAAATCTATCTTTAGTGAGGAAAATAAAATAATGTTAATGATAGTAATAATAACAATAGCAATAATAATAATAGTAATTTAAAGTTTCATCTTTCCATCCTGGCTAAGCCCCAGGTGATGTCCCTTTTAGTAGAGCAGGTGGTCTCACCTGAATCTGATCATGTCTCTTTCTTTGCCCAATAAAAACACCTAGCAAGGACAAGGCTACAGGTATGCAGAGCATATTGTGCTATTATTTCTGTTGTTTTCTACTTTTGAAGACACACAAATGTACTACAAATGTACTTTTGATGGGTACATTTCAATTTTACTCTTAATATTAATTAAATATTTCAGTTTTACTCTTAAAGTATTTTAGGAAGGATAAATAATGCCAATAATGTATGGATTTGTGAATTTGCATGTGAATCACATATTGCTACAGCATAAAATCCTTGGTTTGTAAGTCCTTCCTGACCTCCTTCCACCGTGAAACTCATTTACTTAGTTCAAATTCTATCAAGTAATCTTTTGGATTTTTCTGAGTCAGTAGTTAGTTAGTACTATAGGGAAAAAGGATGAATTTGCTTCCTTTATGTTAATTTTAATATATGGCTGTTGCCATGCTTAATGGAATATTTTTCCCTCTTTTATTTTTAGTTTCCTTAAATGATTTTCTTTTTTTGTTTGTTTTTCTTTTTGAATTTTATTTTATTTTTTAATACAGCAGGTTATTAGTTATCTATTTCATACATATTAGTGTATGTATGTTTAAATGATTTTCTTGTTTCAACACCTTCTAGCTTATCTCATGTACTTACCTTGTAACCACTTCCCCATTTCATAGGTAGTAGATTTTTAAGCACATTTTTGAGGATACCCAAATTACTGTATTATAAAATATAAGAAATGTAATTATGTGAATTAAAAAATGCCAGTTATTCTCATTTAAAGTTGTTATTTTATATTTTAAACTTAATTTTAATGGTATTTGATACTGACTCAAAGCCTAGACCTGGGTATAATAGGACATATAGGCTCTAAATTTGAGGAAATCATTACATAGGGAAAAAGGCAATGGAACTCTCAATTATTAAAGGGGAAAAATCTCAAGGATATATGATGGCCTTTGATTTAAATATGGCCAAATATGGGTAAAATGTCATTTCAAAGTGAGACTAGTTTCTTCCATGGAAACAGGAAGTTCTTAGAAGTTATGGCAATGAAAACTTAGATTCTGTTAAAGGTGAATACCAGAACAAATACAGATGTCTCAAATTTTAATTTGCTGATAGTAAAGCTAGTAACTCTCTGCCAGGAAGATGGCCACACACCTTGGACAACTGTATGGCATATTTTTGCCTAGGGAGAATTTAGAGAGATAAAATAGAAGGCCCTCTATAAATCTCAGATTTTGGAGTTAAGGATTCCCAGTGAAATTTTTTTATTTGACACACTTTAATAGGAAAAGAAGGAACCAAAATGTAAGATGCAACTTGTGATATGAGGGTATGGAAAGCAAAAGATCATTTTAAGGATTTGCATGTTTACTGAACTCAGGACAATGGTACCAGTTTCTTCTTTCTATCTAATAATCTCACATGTTTATTGTCTGTTTGGAAATCATGAAACTAAAGAAAACTATTGCCATGTGCTATATTTTAAGTGCAATCCCACTACCGTTACTTTGGGATCTCTCCTTGTGCTCCACGTCGGAAGGCCCATAGGTATATAACGATGCGCAAAGTAACACAAATCATCTCAGAATAAGCCGAAAATTCTGTGGTGGTCAATGATCTATTCACATTTGCAATATTTTTATTTCACTTTTTATTTATTTATTTATTTATTTTGTGGTACGTGGGCCTCTCACTGTTGTGGCCTCTCCCATTGCGAAGCACAGGCTCCGGACGGGCAGGCTCAGCGGCCATGGCTCACGGGCCCAGCCGCTCCGCGGCCTGTGGGATCTTCCCGGACTGGGGCGCGAACCCGTGTTCCCTGCATTGGCAGGCGGACTCTCAACCACTGCACCAACCAGGGAAGCCCTTATTTCACAGTTTTTAAGTCTTCAAATTTAAAAATCATCTTCAACGTTATTACTTTTTCTCTGATCAACTTCTTTCATTAATAACTTTTGACATACTTTACCTTACACACAGCACATGTAAGTCTAACAGTAATATTTTCTTCACTTTCTCTTCTCTCCCCTCACTTTGAAATACTTTGCTACTGAATAAACTGAAGGAGTTAATGCACCATATACTGAGAGGTCTTCCATACCTATGGCAAAGACTGTTGTTCCTTGAGTGACACATCAGATTGGAGACCCACAAGTGTGCTGTAGCAGATAGCTTATCACTTCCGCAAGAGTTACTGAAACATGCAACTAAGTCCTTGCTTGCAGAATTTGACCTTGATGTGTCCCTGAATTCTAGCAGATCGAAAATAGAGTCTATTGTAAAGAGTATTATAAACTGGGTATTAGGTCTGAAAACCAGGATATGGAAAGGAAACAGTGAATTATATTCCAGGAAGAAGCAAATGGCGTCATATTTATCGTTAATATTTCATTGATTTACAAAACCCAGGAAATACATATTAATAATGATGAAAGTAAGTTTAATGTGGAAGTAGCACAAATTTAGTTCTCTCGACATATGATTCAATGCTGACATTGCTTAATTGGTAGAAACTGAAGGGTCAACTAGATGTGATATGTCACAATTTTTATGAAATTCAGTTGATAAAATCCAAGTGTTTAATGGCACATAAAATATTATGTTTTGGTGGTATTGATTTTAATAGTTTCTTTTAATGGTTTATTTAATAGGATAATAATCTTTAGTGTGTTTGTCTATGTTAAAATATCAAGTGTATGTATGAGTTCCATAAAAGGGGTTCAATACCTGCTTGTACCTCTTAGCTGTGTACTTCTCCAAAGTCAAAACAGACAATTACAAATACAGCTAGTAAGTTAAAATCAGAGTAACATTTCTATATTAGTAGAGAACAGATATTTTACATGCAAGAGATAAATTTTCCATGCAAAATTGCCAAAATTTTTAAAACGAATTGGGCCCTATATTTCCAGCACTTTAACGTATCTTAACATATCTCAGCATGAACATATATTGTCTAAATTATAACTGTGATTTTACTAAAGCTTTCTTCCCCTTATAGAATAAAATACAAGGAAAACATGAATTTCTTCAATTATTTATCCATTCATTCATTCATAGCCCTATCTGTATTTATTTATTTACTTACTTCTTCATTTATTCATATTCCTATGTTTTTTCACAAGGGTAAAGTAGATGTTTAACTAGAATCCGTACAGTAGGAATAATCCACAGAAAAACACCAAAATATGAATATTACTTCCACTTGGTTTAAATAAAAGAATTCTGAGCCCTCATCTTGTCTATTGTAAAAATGATTATTACCCCTAATTGAAGGTTTCCCTCCCACTGTACCTCTAGGAACACAGGGAACCTACAGAGGCCAAATGTAAATACTAACAGTTCATTCTGAGTAAGCCAGAAACCCACCTCGATAAGCCTTAGAGTCTTTTACTTTCAGCTCTCAAAGCAACCACACTTTTTGTTGTCTTGGAAACACCACAGATCAAAGTTGTCTTTTTTTTTTCCCTTTCTTGGGATTCCAGAAGAGGAAACTGATTTTAACGTTTCAATGCCAATATTCTCTCAATACAAGAGAGTTGGAATGAGGAAATCCACTGTAAGTGAGGACAGACATTCAAAAAGATTCTCAAAACTACTGCTCTAATTTGATTGTACGCACTGGCTGGCCATCTGCAGTCACCATATGCAGTAAGGGTGGATGCTCTTTAAAATAATTTTTGTCTTGTTAGTTATTTAATTCATTACTAAAAGAAGAACAAACAATACCACATCTATTATAATAATTCTCACTTTTAGTACACATAAAATTTGAATGCCCAACTCCTTCTAAAAAAAAATATCATCCTGTTAATGCACATATATTATGTAGCACTTATTCATAATGGTAAAAAGAAAAAAAAACTGTGCAGTAGACAAGTATTACCAAATGTATTGTCTCATTGTTCAAAGTGTTGCTATATTGCATCAAATTCCTAACCAAAACAATCAGGAAGGGGGGTGTAATACTGGATAGGAACCAAAATAATCTGTCTTCTGACAGGTTCTTCAGGCAGAAGGAATATGATACTAAGTGGAAATTTGGATCTACATTAAAGGAATTAAAAGTTCCCAGAATTGGTCAAAAGGTGAGTAAATATATCATGAATCGCTCACACTCAATCTCCTTCTCCCTCTCTTCCCCAAAAAAGTGTCTAAAACAAAATTTATAATGAATAATGTATTGGTTACAGCACTAATAATACATTGCTGGGTTTACAGCAGACATAGAAATAAAATGTATGATATTTTTATTCAGGTTGTTTATTTGCAGAAAAGATAAAAGTCTACATCAGTGGCTCTCAACAGAGGTAATTCCTTCTCTCCCGACCCCTCAGGACATTTGGCAATATCTGGAGACATTTTTGGTTGAGTTTTGTTGTTACAATTGGTAGGTGTTTACTGGTATCTAGCAAGCACAGGGCAGAGGAACTGCTGAATATCCTACAATACACAGGACAGTTCCTTCCATCAAAGACTTATCCTGCTCAAAATGTCAACAGTGCCACTATGGAGAAACTTATGTCTAAATAGGAAGTACTTAGGTTCTACAAAAAGCCATTAAAACTATTAAGCAAGTTTCAGGATATAAGTAGGTTTTTTTAAAATATTTTAAAATTATAGGAATATAGTTGATTTAAAATGTTGTGTTCATTTCAGAGAATACAGTTGATTTAAAATGTTGTGTTAGTTTCAGGTGTACAGCAAAGTGATTCAGTTATACGTATACATACATTCTTTCTTTTTTAGATTCTTTTCTCATATAGGTTATCTCAGAATGTTGGGTAGTGTTCTCTGTCCTATACAGTAGGTCCTTGTCAGTTATCTATCTTATATACAGTAGTGTGCATGTGTTCATCCCAAGCTCCTGATTTATCCCTCTCCCCCACCTTTCCCCTTTGGTAACCATAAGTTTGTTTTTAATATCTGTAAGTCTCCTTTTATTTTGTGAATAAGTTCATTTCTATCTTTTTAAAATTAGACTCCACGTAAGAGTGATATCATATGATATTTGTCTTTCTCTGTCTGACTTACTTCACTTAGTATGATAGTCTCTAGGTCCATCCATGTTGCTGCATGTGGCATAATTTCATTCTTTTTTATGGCTGAGTAATATTCCATTGTATATATGTGCCACATCTTCTTTATCCATTCATCTGTCGAAGGACATTTAGGTTGCTTCCATGTCTTGGCTATTGTAAATAGTGCTGCAATGAACATTGGGATGCATGTGTCCTTTTGGATTATGGTTTTCTCTGGATATATGCCCAGGAGTGGGATTGTTGGATCATATGGTAGCTCTATTTTTAGTATTTATGGAACCTCCATACTGTTCTCCATGGTGGCTATAACAATTTACATTCCCACCAACAGTGGAAGAGGGTTCCATTTTCTCTACACCGTCTCCAGCATTTATTGTTTGTAGACTTTTTGATGATGGCCATTCTGACCAGTGTGAGGTGATACCTCATTGCAGTTTTAATTTGCATTTCTCTGATAATTAATGATGTTGAGCATCTTTTCATGTGCTTTTCGGCCATCTGTATGTCCTCTTTGGAGAACTGTCTATTTAGATATTCTGCCCATTTTTTGATTGGGTTGTTTGGCTTTTTGGACATACAGCTGCATGAGCTGTTTGTATATTTTGGAGGTTAATTGATCCCTTGTTGGTTGCACCATTTGCAAATACTTCCTCCCATTCTGTGGGTTTAAGTAGGTTTAATGTAAAAAATCAATTATATATCTATATACTGTGAACAAATACCTGGAAACTGAAATTGAATAAAAGTAATTAACAATAGTATCAAAAAACATAAAATACCTAAAAATAAATTTATCAAAATGTGTCCAAGACCTGTACAACAAAAACTACTAATCATTCCTGCTAAAATTAAAGGAAAATCTAAATCATGCTTTTTTAATATTGTTAAAATATTATTAATATTATTACAATGTTAATCCTTGGCAATTTTTTGTGTAGATTCAATGTAACAGCAATCAAAATCTCAGTAGGACTTTTGTAGAAAACCAAAAGCTGATTCTAAAATGTATATAAATTACAAAGAACTTGAATAGCCAAATAATGTTGACTAAGAAGGACAAAGTTGAAAGTACTTAACAGTACCTGGTTTCAGGATTAATTAATTCCACAGAAAATAAGAAATCATGGCCTTGGTGTAAAGTTGTTTATATACATCAGTGGAACAGAACTGAGAGTCAAGAAGTAGATATAGATCCACATACAAATGGTTAATAGATTTTGACAAAGGTGCTTCACTCAAAACAGCTTAATGGAGTTCAAGATCAAAGAAATGGCCTTAAAATATACTTTAAAAATTATGTTGTTATATGTATAAATGATCTACTTTGTTATAAAGCAGAAACTAACACACCATTGTGAAGCAATTATACTCCAATAAAGATGTTTTAAAAAAGAAAGATATCCAATTAATAAACTTTAAAAATGAAAAAAAAAAGGTATGTTGTTGATCTATTCACTCACAAAAGACCAAATATGGAGTATTTCTCAATAGTGCAAAACTTGCTTCTCAAATTGGCCAAGGTTTTCCTCATAAAAATAAAATATTTAAAAATATTTTATTGTGGGAATGGATGAGATTGAGTACCATGACTCAGAATAAAGAAAGGGGTGTCTGTTTTTATTTGATCATAACTATTGTTATTGGTCTCAGTAATGGAGATACAACTAATATTTTTCTCAGTTCGTCTTCCTGTTGAAACACCACCACATTTTAAACATTTTATATTCACAATTAGTAAAAATAGCATCTGTTTAGAATACTGGAAAAAATACAGAAGTATATAAAAGAAGCACAATGTGCCATTGATCCTTTAATTCAAAGGTAAACACTATTAATATTAAAGTTAACACAGTTCCAATCTTATAAACTCAAATTTAATTTTCCATGGGTGAGAATTAAATACATTCTTAAAACTGGAAAATTATTTGGAATAATTTTTCCTCTCACTTTGGAATCTGAATAATGTGGGATTCAATTCTGTCTCTGACACTGCTGTGAGGCCATGGTAAAGTCACTAGACTTATCTATGATTCATATTTTATCTGTAAATTCTTATTATCTAGCTCTCAGTTATGTTTGTGAGAATTAAGTGTTGTAATAGATGCCGAGGATACAACTGATATTTTTATAGCCATTCTGATTTTTAATACATTTTACCCTTGAACAACACTGGTTTGAATTGCTTAGGTCCACCTATACTTGGATTTTTTTCACTAAATACTACTATAGTATTTTCACTAAATACTACACAATCTGCAGTTGGTTGAACCTGTGGACACAGAACTGTGGATAGAAGGGCCCACTCTAAAGTTATACAAGGATTTTCAGCTGCACACTGGTCAGTGTCCTTAACCCCCACTGTTCAAGTATCAACTGTATATATTTAGCTATTGTTCTTGGACCCCAAGGTTCACATCAGACATATCAGTTACTTGGAACACTCCTTTGAGATGTCCCAGACATTCCTATACTCCAACTATTAAAGGTATATTGTCTGCCACAAGGACATTAGCTCCTGGCTTCAGAATACAGCCAGTATATATTCTAATTGTGTATTGTCCTTCCATATTTGTTAAATATTTTTTATCATCACATCTGTTTTTGTTCAGTAGGAAAGTTGGTGCTCTGAATAAAGATCCCAAATCTGGAGTATGATTTTCTTACTTCCAGGATGTGGAAATTTTAATACTGCTATCTCTTGGCCTTCTTTAATTAGAGAATGTTATGCAATGTGAGACTGTATCATCTTTCTCCTAAATCAGGATTTCAAATAGGATTCCTGGACTGAGAGGGACAGTGCTCTTATTTAGCCAATTCGGCTGTAAAAGGTGTTTCTGTTGTATCCACTTTGATCGGTTGACAGCCAAATCACATTCAATCTGGTTGGTCAATTTCTACGCTGTGAAGATTGTTAAATCTATTGAGTATCTCCTCCAAGTGTGGATTGGCTATTTTAGGATGATAAGAAATCTCTAGGAATAAAAATAAAATGTGTATATTCTCTGTTTTTTTCTCTTTCCCAGAAGGAGAAAAAATAATACCTATTAACTTCTCAATGAGTGTGATAGTTTGATATATAGGCTTAACCCACTTGGATTATTCATTTGATTTATTGACGCTGGACATGATAGAGAAACTAGGTGATTCAGTGAAAGCCAACTTGTCCAGTGAGATGTTACAAGATAACAGCTTAAAAGGGACTGACTGGAAAAGCTTTTATAGATAAATAGCTATATATTAGGGACAAAGAAAGCTGTGACAGATTAAATCTTTGCTAATAATGCTGCTATTTTTTATGGTACTTAAAGGAAAATAAAAATGGAAGCACTTAGAGAAAAGTTAAAGCAAAAAAACACAAAATGTCTCTATTTTAAATAAGTACTCATCAGAATGTGCACTTTTGAGACCAATGGAAGATATCCATAGCCTTAATCCTATGGGTCCTGCTTAATATAACATCAGTAAAATCTAAAATTCTTCCAATGTTTTCAGTTTAATCTCTTTCTTAAAAAAATGTATAACTCTAAAATTCTTGAAATAAGAGTAGGATTTTTGCAATAAAACAGAAAGTTATACAACTGATTTTTTGGCTGGATACACTATTCTCTGTGAGATAACAATAACTTATAGGGTTTTATATATTCCTTTTTCTTACCCACAGTCAATATTACTGTTTGATTTAGGGAAGTTTCCATGCCATAGTGAAAATTAGCAAAAATTCTATAGGTAAATAAAAAAGATTCAATGATTTGGTGAGGTGTCATCAAATATACAAAATAATCAGCAGTTTTTGAAATAAAATTGGAAATTTCCACCTACTATGATCCCTCTCTCCTTGTCTCCTAGTCACTTTCTCCCATTCCCTGAACTTAACTGGTACAAATAAAACCACTCAGTCAACCTCACAGAATCCACCCTTTGTAAGTGGATTCACTATTACATACAAATGTAGTTCATAGTATTTTTTAAAATAATCCAAAATGTTAAAAATGTAAAAGAAAAAAGGAAAGTAAACTGAACTGAGGAAGTGGTAATTGTTAAATAATAAGAAAGTGGCTTGCCAGCGGGGCCAACTCCTTCATGGAAGAACATAACTCTTACAATAGGTTTAATACATTTGAAAAATTCATTAGCTTTTTGAAGATACTGGATACTAAGCAAATAACTCTACTTGTCTAAAGAATAACTATAATCACTATAAGAGTATTATCACTTTAAAAGGTATTTAATTATTGTAAGAATGAGTTCACAAACGGCTGGAAGCCACATCAAAAAGCCATTCTATGTCTTAAGCTGAATTTATGCTGTCAACGAACAAATGATTATAATATACAATTTTCATTAGACCCCAGAGGCAACACAATATTTATTGAACAAGACATAAAAAACTGATTTTTTTCCTCTGAAATACATTACAGAATAAATCTTTAAGCTACCTAGTTTAGGAACTTCAGAAAGATCATAGATTATTAAAACTAAATGCATCTGAATTCTTCATATTTTAAAACTTATTTCCTATGTTTTCTAGGACCTTATAATAGAGAACTTATTTCGTTGCACTGTAATTATTTTGTTAGGTACTAATCTTCCCTAATACAATATTAACTATTTTGGAACAAAGCAAATGCTCTAATTATTTTTTTATATGCAAACCAGTTCCTATAAAGAAGGGGAAAGGCTAGAGAAGGAACTTGTGTTAGCTGAATGCCTACTATGTTTATGTCAGGGTACTGAGCACAGAAGATAAGAATGCATTTTATTTTTGCAATACTACCATGTAACATGTGTTATCACCGTAATACAGAGATATTAAGATATAATTTGTCCAATATTACCGAAAGGGTATACTTTGTACAGGACTGGGCCTTTTCCAATTCTGGGTGCTACATTTAAAGTACAATTCTCGCCAGGTTAAATAGGACCCAGGGAACATGACCGGGATGTTAAGTGGTCTGACAGTGAGAAAGAATGGAATATATTTTCCCAGGGAAGAGCAGGATTAATGTGATTTGCCATGTAAAAAGTTAAATCACTGGAAAGACTGGAATAAAGAGCTTGTGTATTTGTTCTCTGTTATCTGTACAGACTAGACTATAATCAATATAGTTTGCAGATATCAGAGCTAATTCAAAACATAGAAGTTTATTCCAACTAATAGTGTTGTCCATCCATACAATATGCTGCTCCAAGAGGTACTCTAATTCCCTTCTGTAGGATTATTTAAACAACGCCTACATGAGCATCTGCAGGAATGGAACAAGAGACATTTTTCATTGCGTGCGAGTTGAACTAAATGTCCTACGTAGCCGTTTCCAGCCATAACAGTTTGTGATTTTATGATAATTATGAAAATCCAAAGCAATTACTCTGACCACAATGTAATTCAAACAATTTGGGGGAAAGCTGAAATTGAGCACAATTATTTATATAATAATTATGAGTTTCGGTGCTTTGCGATGACCTAGAGACGTGGAATAGGGAGGGTGGGAGGGAGACGCAAGAAGGAGGGGATATGGGGACCTATGTGTGCATATGGCTGATTCACTTTGGTGTACGACAGAGACTAACACAGTATTGTGAAGCAATTATACTCCAATAAAGATCTATTAAAAAATAGAATAAAATAAATAATAATTACGAGTTAGATCAGGAGTCAACAAGCTTTTCCTGTAAAGGACTATTAGTAAATATTTTAGGATTTGCAGGCGATACAGCCTCTGTCACAACTACTCAAACTGTCACTGGAAAGAACCTTAGAAGATAAATCAAAAATGGATATAAGTAGGCATGATTGTGCTCTAATAAAATTGTATATACAAATACAGGCAAAAGAGTGGGTTTGGTCCACGGGCCATAGTCAAACAATTGTTGTGGGATGGTGCAAATTCTCCAAAACTCTCACTTAAGCAACCTTGGTTTAATCCTGTCTCAACTATCTAACAATTTGGTTAATCTGGAATGAGATACTTCTCTATGTTTAAATAAGAAAACTTCCATTAGAATGTCTTAAAATTTTCTCTGGCACTAACATCTTATAGTCGTGGACTAATACATATTTCTTACAATTTATTCTTGTGATTCTGTCCCTTTCATCACCTCAAGCTGCTTTTTATTCATGAATAAAGCTTAGACACTATTTAAACCAACGCATAAAGTGCCTGAAATTCAAATGAACAAATAATTCACAGTCATTTGTATAAAATGATCCAGACTTTTGAGACCCATGCTGTGCCTGATGGACACAGCCAGCAAAACTGAACATCTGCAGCAGCAATGAAATGTCTGCCAGAAACAGCAGGCGATGAGAGCAGTGACACATCTGGTTAAACCTACCAAGAGCTTGAAGCCAGAGAAATTTAGTCACCTGAAATAGAGCATGAAGACGCACAACTCTTATTGGTCTTATTTTGTCATTGCTGAGTAAGTCAGATTTCTTTGACACACTTGCTGTTTCCTCTTTGGAGCTACAAAACAGAACGCTGTTCTCCAGGCATTCACTGGCACTATTACTCTTGATGGGTTTGTGTTGCCTTGGAGATTTTTGGAAGACATAAGTGTTGAAAGGATTGATTTATACTTAACATAAAGCTAAGGTTTCTAATATTCTTCTGACAGCATTTAGGAGCACTATTTTCTTTAATAATGTCTTCATTTATTTGGAAAGAGATTTGGTATAGTTGCCTGAAATGGCTTCCAACACTTGAAACTTGTGAGTATAATACTTTTACAGTTTCTTTGAGATAACAAGTAGACTAGCTCTCTTCCCAACTCCCAAATCTGTCTCTGGCTGAGTTCTACTCATTCTTTAATTCCCAGCTTAAATACTACTCCTTCAAAGTGGCCTTTCTTGAGTTCCAAAGTTTATTCCATATTCTATATTCATTTGTACATACTTATCTAAGTGTATCTATGTATGTGTTGCATGTTTTGTTTAATATGCATGCTTTCTCTGTGTATGTATATATGTGTATTTATCTCCACTAGACTTTAAGAAAAATTATGTCTTTTTTTTTCTGTCATTCAAGCACAGCACTTAGCCACACTTGTTGGTACGTAGTAGGCTCTCAATCAATAAATGTTTAACATGGAAAGTTATAATTGAATAAATGATGACTGAATAAAGACATGAGCGGAAATAGCTTCATTTTAATAGTGTTTAGTAATCACTACAGAAATTACTTCTACAGTCATTTCAGTAATTCTGGCCAAATAATTACTTAGAGTGTATCTTGTATGATTAGCAAAACAGACTTTTTAAAACTACATTGTTTTATGTTCAGAAAATGAAGAAGATATAATTCTGTTGATATGTATCATTGCATGATTTAAAATAGATAGAAATTTGAGTTAATATCCTGGTTTCAATCCTGGTTTTCCATTTGTAAATTCTAATGGGAATTCCTCCTGAAACCATGTCCTTAGGCACAAGAACTCTAAACTTGCCAGTTGTGTGTGTGTGTGTGTGTGTGTGTGTGTGTGTGTGTGTGTGCATTTGTATGTGCTAAACAGTTTTACTTTCCTCTTTCACAAACTTGATCCATATTAAGTCCCTCATCTTTCATTGTATAGTCAGATCCATTATTAGTGCCTGTCTCCAAAGCCTGTAAACTCTCTATGGAGAAAGAAATAGCAAGACATTATGAGAAAAAGAAAGATCTGACATCAAGTTTCTTCTGCAGGATTCCAAGAGTCCCTTGTAACCTGTATAATAATGGAGACAGTATAAGTTTGAGAGATGAGTTAATTCAGTGGGAAAAGTAATGGTTACACTGTAAGATAAATCAATGAAAAATTTGAACATTATGCTTTTTAAATGTTAAACAAAATCTTACACACAATATTGTTTAGATCTAACACACGTCAAACCAAAGGGATAACTATCTGAAGTCTTGATAGGTAATCACTAATTCTGATAGAGTCTTATATATCTCAAATGCCAGGTAAGCATTGAGCAATGGTGGAGCAAAGTTGAAATTAGGACAGTCCACCTGCCCAGTATAGAGGAAAAAAGGGTGAATTGTACTATCTGCATTTAAAACGTTTTTACTTCTCTACTATGGCATTCTTCAATAATTTCAAATCTGGTTGTATTAAAATTACTCTTATTAAACTTATATCTTAAAAAGTAGCAAATGGAATAAAAGAAGGGTTCCATTGATAATTATTTGATTATTTCAAATAATGATATCTGAAATAGTATAAATAGGAAGAATTGTTTCATATATCTTGGAATAATTTTAAAAGTTGATGATACTTATTTTTTAAATAATTATTTCCAATAGGATAATAAAGAAAGGAAATGGTGCTTTGTTCTGAAGTGCCGATTTTAATCACCCTGTAGTGCTGTGGAGCAATCATGGGACATTTTTGGTTAGAGTCTGCAGAGTTTAGATTCGTCTTTTCTTTCCCCCCTCTCATGAATGCAATATCAACTTGCTACATTAAAAAATCTATAGTGTAGATTTTCGAACACAATCAGAAGCTTAAAGCGCAACCTGAGACAAATATAGAAATAAAAGTTATCTTAAGCGTCAAGGATATCAGTTAGCTTTATTATGTGCATGAGTTTTGGAGAATTAAAAAATCCAGGGCTTCCCTGGTGGCGCAGTGGTTGAGAATCCGCCTGCCGATGCAGGAGACACGGGTTCGTGCCCTGGTCCGGGAAGATCCCACATGCCGCAGAGCGGCTGGGCCCGTGAGCCATGGCCACTAGGCCTGCGCGTCCGGAGCCTGTGCTCCGCAACGGGACAGGCCACAACAGTGAGAGGCCCGCATACCGCAAAAAAAATAAAAATAAAAATAAAAAATAAAAAATCCAGTAAATTGCAACTTAAAAGGATATTTATGGCAAATTGTAATAATTTAAGATGTATATTAGAATTATAGGAGGAGGTAGGGAGACAATATGTCCTGTCACATTTACACTATCTCTGAAATTTTTTAAACTTATATTACATATTGGGGGAAAGTCTTTATATAGTGGAAGCAAAAATATGGATCATCTAAGCACATCACAGTAAACATTAAAAGATATAGAAAAAGCCACCCATGGAAATTTTTGTGCCCTCCTGATTGCTTTTTAAAATATTATCCAAATTTTAAAGTATTTTAAATATCTGTCAAATTACCACTCATATAGGTAAATCATACATTTTCTAAATATGAGTTTTATATAAACTACATAAAGATATAAGTATATACTTATTACATATATATAATACATTTTAAGTACTAGTTGCTTCTTGGAGGTACAACATGTTCTAAATATACCTAGGAGATATTGCAAATATATCACTGTTTTTTAAAACCTGATGTTCATTACCCTCAAGTTTTTCACTTCAAAACTTTGTTATTATCATCTAAGCTGCTTCAAATCACTACTCTTCTCACTTTTCATATAAGAATATATAAGCCAACTGATGTGACCTGTTTCAAATTTTATTAGTTACATGAACATTTATTGAGTTACTAATTTAAGCTAGATATTGTGCTAGACTGTGGAAATAAACATAAAGATAAGACATGGTCATTGACCTTGAGGAGTTCACAGTCTGAGGGAGAAAATACATGTATTTTTCAATAAGAAAAATATATATACATGTAAATAGATACATATACATGATATTAATAAGTATGTATTTTATTATGGGATATATATTATAAAATATATACATGTATTTCTATGGTTATATACTTATATATACTTGTATATGTTTATGTACTATATATATTTATGATGAGAAAATATAGATAATTAACATGAAAAACATGTATATACACATATATAACAGCAATATAATAGACATACAATATAAATATATGTATATATTTTAAGTGAATATTATGTACATAAACTGTAATTTATTCCAGATTTTAAGTAAACCATGACCTAAAATCTTATACTATATAGGCAAGCTTTTGAGTGAATATAAAGTATATTTTCTAACATACTGGTTGTATGACTTTGAAAAGTAAAGTCACCGTTCAAAATGAGTACTTTCTAAAAGGTTAAATAAATTGTAATGCCACTGAATTAAAGCTGTTGAAAGCTCTTAAAGGTCATCTTTTCATATGGTTTTACTTGTTTACCAACCATATTACTTAACATAGAACTATAAGATATGCTTCACAGATTGGTAAAAACATTAAGATCTATATGGAAAAGATAATATGTGTTATTTAATACTGATTATTATTTAATATAACTTCTAATTTGTATATCAGTTAATGATCAAATAAGGTGAACTGACATCAACAAAATTTAAATTTATGAAATATATATTTTATGTTGGAGTTGAATAGTTTCCTCGCCCTACACTTACATACACAAAGAAACACACCCTATCACCTTGAAAAAGGAAGAGCTGCTCACAGGCCAAATGGTAAGTTGACCCAAGTTTACCTGTGATACCAACAACCTCCCTTTTAATCCTATTAATCTCTGGGTAACCTTTTTCACCTTCTAGTCCTAAATGAGTAGTGCATTACATTACCTAATATATGCTTTATATTTTATCTTTTAAAGGATTTATAGTATTTTAAGTAATAACTCCTAAAAACTAGAAAGACTTATAATCAAGGGAATAAAATTTAATCAGTTTTATTATGGATTAAAAGTAACACTTCAGGGATTAGGAAGAATTGCTTGGCCCCTCACCAATCATGCCATTTTTAAAACCCCTTCTTTTACTGCTCATTATTCAGAAGAATTATCCATTATTCATTAGAGCAGTTTCACAAATCTGTTAAATAAGTGAATGAATGAAAATGTTACCTATTATTGTCCCACACGTCACTGGGATAACTTTTTCAAGAGCTAAACAAAACATTTAAGACCTCAACTAGCCCTTCATTTGTTAATTAAACCAATTTTATAGACCTTGGGCTAAACTCTAAGATTAAAGTAGAAAAAAAGAGAGGAATGACCTGTGAACTCATGTTGCTAAAAGAAGTATTTATCAGAATAGACATATTGGCAGTATGATATAATATTTCATCCTGAATATATTTTATCCTGAAAATGCTTTATGAAGAGTGTTTATATGACCACATTGCATGTTTCTGTCTCTTTTGAGTTAGGAAAATGTGGAGACACTCACATACAAAAGTAGCGCTTCTTGGTGACTTTAAAAAATATATACTCTATATGCGCTCTCTCAGTTCTTCTCTATCCCCCCTCTTAAAAATATGTATATACACTCGTAAAAATACTCAGTTGTAACTGTTGCTTTATAGGAGAAAAGTAAGAAAAAAATATACTATGTAAAGGTGGCAAAGCATCTCACTTTTAGTCTTCTAAAATGATATGACAACAAAATATACTTAAAATTCAGTATAGATCACTTAGGTGTTCATAATCTGGATTTCTGAGAAATAGTTTAATTTGACTGATATCCAGTTGCACTGCTAGCATTTCTCAAGATAAAGCCGCTTAAAATTATTGAATAAATCTTCAGAGTCAAGTAATTCTACTATTGACTTTTAAAATAATTTCAGTTGATCTCATTTTATTTCCTTCTTTATTACTAAACTTATTTTCTATCATAAGATGTTCATATACATGCTAATCTCAATACTCATTTCATCTCCTCAAATATACTAATTAGTATTATATAGAATGAATATAATAAAAGAGAGAAACTATTAAAGATGGAAGATTAATGTTAAATTGTTCTATTTATGGCTAAATATGACTAAATATATGAAGCCTTTGAATTAATAATGGCCTACATTTTCTTCAGAATTACACAAAGAACTAATTAGTACTCACTCATAACATAAAAAGGCTATGTACATGGGATATGGGATAACTGAAAATGAGACCTTATTCATTAATTCACCCAGCTCATTCACAATACGTTGATATAAAATGAGACACTTTAAATGATTAGATTTCATGTTATCCATGAAAGTGTTCATAAGGAAACTTATAGTGATAAACTACTTAATTAGGTAGAGAATTTTATCCATCCACACACATACCATTTTCAATTGAACTCAATAAATATTTATCAGTTTCCTATTATTCTTGTCAAATATTTTACTTTCTCTGAGAGTTTTAGGTTGAGTTTCCTCTTAAGTGGACTCTGAGACAAGGATTTCTGTGAAAAGAACATAGTAGGATATTTTCCAGAAGCAACCAGTAGAATAATGGGAAAGTGAGTCAGGAACAAGGAAACAGCCAAGCAAGTATGTGTGATCAAACGTCACATAGGGGATAATTTCACCTCAATTCACAGGGAATCTCTGAAGGTAATGTGGGTAATACCTGGAATTATCTCAATCAGTTGCAAAGAAGTTAGAGTGTTAATAGCCCATCAGTCATTGGTTAAGTTCTATATATGGAGGAGAGGAATATTCCTGGGCACTATTGAAACATACTGGAAACCAGTACACAGCACAAAGGGTAAGAGCTCCAAGAGCATATGCTTGGACCATTGACATGGTTTGATATATAGGTTAAGATGAGAGTAATATCATTTTAGCATTCAAGGAGGTTAAAGTCTACTAGGAAAAGTACCTAAAACCACAGGTGCTTGGAAAAAGTATTTTTCCACAACATTAAATGAAACCTGCTTTGAGATCCAGTCACATCAAGTTGGAATGAAATTCAATTTCAGCAAATACTGTTAATCCCTTCCCACCCCATTGCCTTGTGTTGGTTCTGAGGAATTTACATATCCCTGAATTTATAAGAACAGGTCTGAGGTTTAGTCTACAGTGGTTATTAGTATATGTTTATTGTGCAGGCAGGCTGGCTACATAATTTGCTGGACACAGTACAAATGCAAGTGTTAAAGAGCTAAAATAGAAAACATGTTTTATTTTTTTCTTTTTTCCACCATCTCTCTCTTGTCATGGTGGGTTTTTTTTTTTCTACTTAATGTTTTAAGAAAAGAAAAACTTAAGTTTAAAATTTTCATCATAAATTTTTACATCTTTACACAGTAAAATGCCAGTTTTAAATGCAAATATAAGAGCATTTAAATCATATGTGGAATCATTGAAATTATACAATTCGTATTTTGTAGCTAGTACATGCATATTTATTTTGTTCTTACCAGAAGAGTAGAAACACTGAGCAAAATTAACTGAGATGTTTACATTGCACTTCTTGATCCATGCATATTCTACCTACGCTCTACATTCTGGTACTGAAGAAAAAGGAATAACTGAAAGTAAGAGAAATTATGAGTAGACCTACCTTTTTTCTTCACTTCATCTCAACTTAAGAAGTTAGCTAATAGAGGAAAGTTACACAGCTAAAAAACAATTTAAGTTTTCTCGGTTGTTTCATAGAACACCATTGACTTCTTTCTGTGTTTGAAGAAATATCTGGTTCAGATGAAAAGTGTGTTCTCTAGGGGCTGCCAGTGCCCCATTTACTTAGTCACGGACATAACTTGCTTACTTTAGACTTGCTCTGAGACTTGCTTGGACTCCTACACACTGTGGGTTCATTGGAAATCTGTGCTCATGAGGCATTGCTAAGGCTGTTTGTGAGTAGAATAGCAAGGAACACGCTCCATTATCCCATCAGACTTCAATTACACATAAGTGCAAAAATAAATGTATTAAGAATTCAAGATGGCTCTCATTCCTGTGTTATCCTGCCCGTCCCTGACACTGAGGACTCACCAAGCTTTTTGCCATTCCCCAACCAGGCCCCACACTCTCTACCTTTCCTCCTTTGCTTACCCTGTTCCTGCCACCTAGAATATTCTGCCTCTTAATCTTTACCCACAGACTCCTATCCAACTTTGAAGATGACTTGAATGAACCCTTTCCTGACCTCGCCCAAACCTAGAACAGAATCTTTCCCCCAAACTTTCATAAAGCTTTACTTATTCTCTTTTATATGGACTTTTTCCTTACATGATCTGCAAAATCCTATTCAATCTGCAATCATATAGGAAGTTCTCTAAACTTCTTCTTCAGATTAACCCTTCTCCTCACATCTAAACATTGTCATAAATCTGTCACCATCTCCACATCCTAGTCCATCATACATCTTAAATCTCATCAGCTTTCTTCAAGCAAAAATAAGACCTAACTGGAGAACTGGCATCTTATTTCTAGGAAATTCTGGCTCTGGGTCTACAAACAGATGTTCCTATGGAAAAGGAAACAAAACGTCAGTTACAGTGTTGGGCTCAAGAATCTGAAAACAAAGTTATATTAGAGAAAATAGCACAACATTTAATTTCTTAGTGAATTATCCACACATACAACATCACCAGATAAATAAGACATTACAAGAACTTGTCAACAAGTGGAGAAGAAAAATAGAGTGATTAGATGACTGTTTTGCAAGATTATAAAATAGCTATAGACTTCAAAGAATAAAGTGATTGAAAACAGTTCGTTTTAGGATTAAAGACGTTCAGAAACCCGCTTTTTTTTTTTAACAACTATAGGGGAAAGCAATATATACTCAATGCCAGAATTTAACTACATGGGCTTTCATGTTTATGCAAAGAACAGCAGGTGTGCTTAGGTAAACGTATCATAATTATCATGATAAATCATTTCCTTTTAATGTAACTTACATCTAAATAAGTACAATGTATAAATTATCATTCTTTCCTATAGTAGCCAAATTTTATAACTGCACATTCATCCAAAGACATGCTATACAAAAGTTTAATATTTGGAAATATAAACTGCATTTCAGAAAGACAAGTCATTATCTCTTTACATTGAATGGAAGGAGAATTATTATCAATTGTTTTTCACTTTTGCTGAAGAACTGAACATGGTTATAGTTAAGGTTGTTTGTGCCATCTCCAAAACTGATTAGCTGTATAATCCAGACTATTTTTTTTTAAGAAACTATTTTTGGAAGTGAAGTATCTGTCACTGCAGAAAAACACATTTACACTGGTTTTGGGAGTCATGTGATTTTTTCCACATAAGTTTCCTGAAAAGAAATCTGATTCCCTTTTAAAAGCCAACTCTAACTTTTAATCTTATATTTTCTTTAGTTAAAACAGGGATTCTATTGTTCTGTTTCTACAAAAGAATCTACATACACCCAAGATTAATAATATTTACTTATAGGAGAAATTTGTCTGGCAATGCAATGCAAAAGTTGTCCAAATATATTGAGAAATGAAAATAAGAATGCATCTGACCTTGGAGATCGAGAATAAAAATAAAAGACAGAACAAATGAATAACAACTTTAGATACCTTCCAAAAAATAATGTTACTTTGTACAAATCTATAAAAAATCTATATGAAAATAAAGTAAAAACATAAAACAAAGTTACCTCATGTAATTTATCAATATAGTGGACTTAAATATCTCTGTCAATTTAATATTTATGATTGGAAATTAATAAAGTAACATATACTGCACCTCTGTAATAAGTAAGTCACCATGCATATTGTTTTATATTTCATGATATTTAATTTAATCCTCACAGAAACTCAACAGGGCAGGCATTGATATCTTTCTTTTACAAATGAAGAATTTAACGTCATAAAGTTTAAGTGCTTTCTCCAGAGCACAAGTTGTGATCTGAGATTTGAAAACCACTTTATATATAAAACGTATTCTCCAAAGACCAACTAAACCCCAAAAGATTTAATTTTTCCACCTTCATATTAATAGACAATAGTGATTATATTAAACTATACAAATCTCTCTAACTTAAGGGCACCTTTTATAGAATTAAAAATAAAATCTACTTTGAGAGAATGGACTTGACACAGGGAGGGGGAAGGGTAAACTGGGACGAAGTGAAAGAATAGCATTGACGTATATACACTACCAAACGTAAAATAGATAGCTAGTGGGAAGCAGCAGCAGCATCGCACAGGGAGATCAGCTCCGTGCTTTGTGATGACCTAGAGGGGTAGGATAGGGAGGGTGGGAGGGAGATGCAAGAGGGAGGTGAGATGGGGACATATGTATACATATAGCTGATTCACTTTGTTATACAGCAGAAACTAACACCACATTTTAAAGAAATTATACTCCAATAAAGATGTTAAAAATATTTTAAAAATAAAATCTACTTTGATTAATAGGAATATGAAATCATTCAATTATGTAATAGCATAACTATACCTTCTTTCAAAGATTATTTAAATTCTATATAAAATGAAGGTTAAATATTTCAGGTAGAGTATTGCTTAGGGTTGGGAAGTACTGTGATGTAGGTTTGCCCCAGACAGTCTAAGATTACATCTGTTACCACAGCTGAATTACTAATACTGCCCTATTTTCCTCTCCAAAGTGTACTGGTTTGAATGGTAAATCATAAAGTCCCTCTAGTTAAGTGCAAACGTAAGTGTGTGAAACAAACAAGCAAAAAATAAAAAAAAATTAAGTGCTTGAAACTGAGGATAAAATGTAAAACACCCAACTGAAATGACAAAACTAACTCAAATGAGTGATAGGTGTGAAAAATGACATTAACAAAACTGTAACTATAATGAAGCTTAGGTTTAGTTATTACTTGACTCAGCAGGATGAAAGAAACAGAAGAAAAATGTAGTTTTCAGAAAGATTTGATTCTTGCTATTGTGCTGATGCCAAAGCAGCAAAACACAATGCAAACCTTGGAAATGCTTTGCTAAACAGAGTGAGGAACTTAAATACTCTGGCAGATTAATGGTGGAAATCAAAAGAGAAAATGTCTATAAGTCATCAATAAACCTAAAGGGAAAATTAATCTATACATAATTAATAGCCTACTGGTATAATCAAAGTGTGCTATCTAAACAAAGCTGCTATTTGTTTTAATTAAAAATGTTATTTGTATAGGTTTTCTAAAAGCTATTGCTTCTCAAAACCCCTTCTCCAGCAGCCTTCACCAGGCTACTTATTCTTGACTGTTTAACGTAGCTGCTATTGCTCCAGTCATATTTTCCTACCCATAACCTTTTTATTTTTTCTTATATCTCCCCTCATCATAGCTTTCATCTCATTCCCATAAAAATTGCCTGTTTATTTATCTGCTCTCTTAACTAAACTATAAGCCCCTCAACAGAAGAGACGGTGTTTAGCATGATAGAACCATGCAATTAATGCATGATAAATGGACACACACACAGAGACACCACTGAAATTAGCTGAAAACAAAGAACGAACTTTCATCCGCTAGATCACATATTTACTACACAGTATTGTTCATTTACAGAATATGATATAGTCTACAGAGTATCTGAATATATATATAAAATTTAGCTATAAATATATGAGTAGATAGCATTTCCTTCCTTTTAATTGTCAGAGATGCATAAAAACAAAAACTTGGTTTAAATAGTAGTTCAATTCTTCATAAGTCCAGATCAATTAATATTTATCATGTATATTTTAATGACAGAAGGTATTTTTTTTCTTCCTTATCTAATTATAAGACATCAATCCAGTAAACAAAGATGGGTGCAAGAAATCCGCTACTGTTTTTTATATGTGTAAACATAAGATTCCCCAGAAATATCTAACTCTGGAAAATTCTAAACAAATAGATAAAATGACACTGATTTTTTTTAAATAAAATAGTAATTTAACCATTTTTAGAACTCCCATGGCATCAAGCCAGCAAATTTCAGCCTAAACTTGAATTAACTCCCCACAGGCTGCCTTTCATTGAAGCTGATAATGATCAAAGCTATCCATGGCCTAAGGACCCATGCATAGCCTGTTGTAAGAGTCTAGTTGTTTCCAGAGTCAACCCTCATGCGTTTGTGTATATGTCATAAGATTTGGGTCATATTTTACACATTATCTAAGCTTGCCTGAGGGTAGACAACATCAGTATAAGGGAAACCAAAATATTTGCAGCTCTAGGACATATACAGAAAATAACTTGTACAGTTTTCAAAAGCTAGTCATTAGTTATCCCCAAAATGGGTCCTGATGATCTCTGCTGAAATACAATTTATAAGGTTTTTCACGTTAATAAGAAAATGTTGGATAATATGTGTAGTATTTTTACACATTTTTATTCTTTGTAAAGCTTTCACAAAATATTTAAAATTTAATTTTAAATGCTATTGTATAATTTAGATTTGAATGGATTTTCAGATATTTACAAAAGCTTTTTATAAATACTTCCTCATAGAAAGGTAGATATCAAAATTGTGTACTAACATGCAAAAAAATATTCAATTGCAATAATATATCACATTCACCTTGTTTGTAACTTCCCTGTATTTTCCATTTTCTCTTGCCTCCTGCATAAGTCAATAATAGTCTGCACTTGGATATCTGCTTTATATGTGAATCCTTTCATATTATTTTAATTTCTGGCAATATTCCAAATATCTACACCTCTTCGTGAATAAGTCCCAAGACATTGAGATGAGACTTTACCTCCAGCTTCTTTGCATACTAATACATAGCTTTGAGCAAAGTGGAAATGTTCTTTTCCCTGCACTGGCAAAATATCGCTCTTTTTAATTTAATTTTCAACAGGTACTTTTTTTTTCTTTCATTCTGAGCTGCATTATTGGCTATTGGCTTCTGAGTCTTTGGATTGTTTCTCATTTATATCTCTATTTTAACATTGCTTCTTCCAAATCTCTATTGCCAATTACAGTAAAACATCTTAGAAAACAAGCTCACTGATTGAGCCAAATTCAAAGAGACATTCAGTAACAAATTCATATTTGTGAAATAACCTCATCCTCATCCCTAATCCATGAGTTTAATTAAACTCTGTGCTTTTATTTTTAGGCTTATATTTTAAATGTAATCTTCCAGAATTCAAACAGAGTCTCTACCCCAGTCAGATGATACATACAAGAATTTTAAGCAAAAGCAATGAATCAGTGCAAACCATGTAGTACAGTGTTCAGAGTCTCATATGAGATATTACTGCACAAAAAGGAATTGTATGGAACATGTTTGCATTTATGCCATTTAATTGAAAGTATTATGGAAAAGAAATTGGTATGAGGAGGGCTCTGACAATATTGTGATGCAAATTTATTAACTGAAGACCTGTATATTAAACCCCAGTTAAGTATTATATACTTAATATTGGGGATAGATCTTACATGAAATGATGTTACAATAATAATAATAACAATAAAGGGAGCAGGAGAAGACTTAGGAGATAATGGGTATGTTTATGGCCTTGATGGTGGTAATGTTTCCATGAGCGTATACTTATCTCCAAACTCATCAAGTTGTACAAATTAGACATGTACAACATTGAAACAGAAGTAAATTTAGCCATCTCTGTGCATACTTACATTTTCCACCACATATCACATTTGCCTGTGTGTTTTATTGTTAATTGAATAAAGATAAAATGAAAAACAGGTCTTACATAACTTAACACATTGCTTTCAACTACTAAAAAGAAATAACCTGGATTAAGATAATACTGAAATACATTATTATTAAGATAATAATGAAACCAAAAGAAAAACAAAATAAACACAAAACCCCTTTAAGTATCCCTCTGACTTTAGTGACAGCCTTGAGAGTTCAAGATGGACAGTTCTCAGGAAAAACTCAGGGCCCCTGGCCCTTATATTTCTCTTCAGCTTCCAATAAGGTCATTATCTCTGATCAATTTGCAAGCATTTATTTATTCTCTGAACTTCAAACTGGCTTATTTTCATGCACATTTACCACCGATTTTATTTCTTTTTAACATCTTTATTGGAGAATAATTGCTTTACAATTGTGTTTTAGATTCTGCTTTATAAAAAAGTGAATCAGCTATACATATACATATATCCCCATATCTCTTCCCTCTTGCATCTCCCTCCCACCCTCCCACTCCTCTAGGGGACACAAAGCACCAAGCTGATCTCCCTGTGCTATGCAGCTGCTTCCCACTAGCTATCTATTTTACATTTGGTAGTGTATATATGTCTGTGCCACTCTCTTACTTCGTCCCAGCTTCCCCTTCCCCTTCCATGTGTCCTCAAGTCCATTCTCTACGTCTGCATCTTTATTCCTGTCCTGCCCCTAGGTTCTTCAGCATCATTATTTTTTTTAGATTCCATATATATATATGTGTGTTAGCATACAGTGTTTGTTTCTCTCTTTCTGACTTACTTCACAATTTATGACAGTCTCGCGGTCCATCCACCTCACTACAAATAACTCAATTTCATTTCTTTTTATGGCTGAGTAATATTCCATTCTACATATGTGCCACATCTACCTTATCCATTCATCTGTTGATAGACACTTAGGTTGCTTCCATGTCCTGGCTATTGTAAATAGAGCTTCAATGAACATTGTGGTACATGTTTGAATTATGGTTTTCTCAGGGTATATGCCCAGTAGTGGGATTGCTGGGTCGTATGGTAGTTCTATTTTTTAGTTTTTTAAGGAACCTCCTTACTGTTCTCCATAGTGGCTGTATCAATTTACATTCTCACCAATAGTGCAAGAGGATTCCCTTTCCTCCATACCCTTTCCAGCATTTATTGTTTGTAAAGTTTTTGATGATGGCCACTCTGACCAGTGTGAGTTGATGCCTCAATGTAGTTTTGCCTTGCATTTCTCTAACGATTAGTGATGTTGAACATCTTTTCATGTGTTTGTTGGTAACCTGTATATTTTCTTTGGAGAAATGTCTATATAGGTCTTCTGCCCATTTTTGGATTGGGCTGTTTGTTTTTTTGATATTGAGCTTCAGGAGCTGCTTGTATATTTTGGAGATTAATCCTTTGATAATTACTTCATTTGCAAATATTTTCTCCCATTCTAAGGGTTGTCTTTTTTGTCTTGTTGATGTTTTCCTTTGCTGTGCAAAAGCTTTTAAGTTTCATTAGGTGCCATTGTTTTATTTTTGTTTTTATTTCCCTTTCTCTAGGAGGTAGGTCAAAAAGAATCTTGCTGTGATGTATGTCATAGAGTGTTGTGCCTATGTTTTCCTCTAAGAGTTTTATAGTGTCTGGCCTTACATTTAAAGACCTACATTTAGGTCTTTAATCTATTTTGAGTTTATTTTTGTGTAGGGGGTTAAGAAGTGTTCTAATTTCATTCTTTTACACGTAGCTGTCCAGTTTTCCCAGCACCACTTATGGAAGAGGCTGTCTTTTCTCCATTGTATATCTTTGTCTCGTTTGTCATAGATTAGTTGACCATAGGTGCATGGGTTTATCTCTGGGATTTCTATCTTGTTCCATTGATCTATGTTTCTGTTTTTGTGCCAGTACCATACTGTCTTGATTACTGTAGCTTTGTAGTATAGTCTGAAGTCAGGGAGCCTGATTCCTCCAGTTCCGTTTACCTTTCTCAAGATTGCTTTGGCTATTCAGGGTCTTTTGTGGTTCCATATAAATTGTGAAATTATTTGTTCTAATTCTGTGAAAAATTCCATTGGTAGTTTGTTAGGGATTGCATTGAATCTGTAGATAGCTTTGGGTAGTATAGTCATTTTAAAAATGTTTTTTCTTCCAATCCAAGAACATGGAATATCTCTCCATCTGTTTGTATCATCTTTGATTTTATTCATCAGCATCTTATACTTTTCACAGTAGAGATCTTTTGCCTCCTCAGGTAGGTTTATTCTTAGGTATTTTATTCTTTTTGTTGCAGTGGTAAATGGGAGTGTTTCCTTAATTTCTCTTTCAGATTGTTCATCATTAGCATATAAGAATGCAAGAGATTCTGTGCATTATTTTTGTATCCTGCTACTATACCAAACTGTAAGAGCTATTGTTGATCAAATTGTATATCAGTAATAGCTCAACAATTGAGCTATTGTTTCCTTCATTTCTTTTTCACTTATTTCTGATCTGATCTTTATGATTTCTTTCCCTCTGTTAACTTTCAGGTTTTTTTGTTCTTCTTTTTCTAATTGCTTTAGGTGTAAGGTTAGGTTCTTTACTTGAGATATTTCTTGTTTCTTGAGGTAGGATTGTATTGCTATAAACTTCCCTCTTAGAACTGTTTTGCTAAATCCCGTAGGTTTTGGGTCATTGTGTTTTCATTGTCATCTGTTTCTAGGTATTTTTTGATTTCCTCTTTGATTTCTTCAGTGATCTCTTGGTTATTTACTAGTGTATTTTTTAGCCTCCTTGTGTTTGTATTTTTATGGATTTTTTCCCTGTAATTGATATTTAGTCTCATAGTGTTGTGTTCAGAAAAGATACTAGATATGATACCAATTTTCTTAAATTTACTAAGCCTTGATTTTTGACCCAAGATATGATCTGTTCTGCAGAATGTTCCATGAGCACTTGAGAAGAAAGTGTATTCTGTTGCTTTTGGATGGAATGTCCTATAAATATCAATTAAGTCATATTGTTTAATGTATCATTTAAAGCTTGTGTTTCCTTATTTATTTTCATTTTGGATGATTTGTCCATTGGTGAAAGTGGGGTGTTAAAGTCCCCTAGTGTTACTGTGTTACTGTTGATTTCCCCTTTTATAGCTGTTAGCATTTGCCTTTATATTAAGTTGCTCCTATGTTGGGTGCATAAATATTTACAATTGTTATATCTTCTTCTTGGATGGACCCCTTGATCATTATGTGGTGTCCTTCTTTGTTTCTTATAATAGTCTTTATTTTAAAGTGTATTTTGTCTGATATGAGAATTGCTACTCCAGCTTTCTTTTGATTTCCATTTGCATGGAATATCTCTTTGCCTCCCTTCACTTTCAGTCTGTATGTGTCCCTAGGTCTGAAGTGGGTCTCTTGTAGACAGCATATATATGGGTCTTGTTTTTGTATCCATTCAGCCTGTATGTCTTTTGGTTGGAGCATTTAATCCATTTACATTTAAGGTAATTATCGATATGTATGTTCCTATTACCATTTTGTTAATTGTTTTGGCTTTGTTATTGTAGGTCTTTTCCTCCTTTTGTGTGTCCTGACTAGAGAAGTTCCTTTAGCATTTGTTGTAAAGCTGGTTTGGTGGTGCTGAATTTCATTAACTTTTGCTTACCTGTAAAGATTTTAATTTCTCCATCAAATCTGAATCAGATCCTTGCTGGATGGAGTAATCTTGGTTTTAGGTTTTTCCCTTTCATCACTTTAAATATGTCCTGCCACTCCCTTCTGGCTTGCAGAGTTTCTCCTGAAAGATCAGCTGTTAACCTTATGAAGATTCCCTTGTATGTTATATGTTGTTTTTTCCTTGCTGCTTTTGATATTTTTTCATTGTATTTAATTTTGGATAGTTTGATTAATATGTGTCTTGGCATGTTTCTCCTTGGGTTTATCCTATATGGGACTCTTTGCCCTTCCTGAACTTGATTGACTATTTCTTTTCCCATATTAGGGAAGTTTTCAACTATAATCTCTTTAAATATTTTCTCAGTCCTTTTCTTTTTCTCTTCTTCTTCTGAGACCCCTATAATTCGAATGTTGGTGCTTTTAATGTTGTCCCAGAGGTCGCTGAGACTGTCCTCAATTCTTTTCATTCTTTTTTCTTTATTCTGCACTGCAATAGTTATTTCCACTTTTTTATCTTCCAGGTCACTTATCCTTTCTTCTGCCTCAGTTATTCTGCTATGGATTCCTTCTAGAGAATTTTTAACTTCATTTATTGTGTTGTTCATCATTGTTTGTTTGCTCTTTAGTTATTCTAGGTCCTTGTTAAACGTTTCTTGTATTTTCTCCATTCTATTTCCAAGATTTTGGATCATCTTTACTATCATTATTCTGAATTATTTTTCAGGTAGACTGCCTATTTCGTCTTCATTTGTTTGGTCTGCTGGGTTTTTACCTTGCTCCTTCATCTGCTGTGTGTTTCTCTGTCTTCTCATTTTGCTTAACTTACTGTGTTTGGGGTCTCCTTTTCACAGGCTGCAGGTTCGTAGTTCCCATTGTTTTTGGTATCTGCCCTCAGGGGGTGAGGTTGTTCAGTGGGTTGTGTAGGCTTCCTGGTGGAGGGGACTGGTGCCTGTGTTCTGGTGGATGAGGCTGGATCTTGTCTTTCTGGTGAGCAGGACTGCATCTGGTAGTTTGTTTTGGGGTTTCTGTGAACTTATTATGATTTTAGTCACCCTCTCTGATAATGGGCGGGGTTGTGTTCCTGTCTTGCTAGTTGTTTGGCATAGGGTGTCCAGCACTTTAGCTTGCTGGTTGTTGAGTGGATCCTGGTCTTAGTGTTTAGATGAAGATCTCTGGGAGAGCTTTCATCGTTTGACATTACGTGATCTGGGAGGTCTCTGGTGGACCAATATCCTGAACTCGGCTCTCCCACCTCAGAAGCTCAGGCCTGACACCCAGCCAGAGCACCAAGACCCTGTCAGCCACACAGCTCAGAAGAAAAGGGAGAAAATGAAAGAAAGAAATGAAGAAAGGAAGAAAAGAAGAAAGGAAGAAGTAAGAAGGAAAGAAGGAAAGGAAGGAAGGAAGGAAGGGAAAGGAAGGAAGAAAGGAAAGTTATTAAAATTTTAAAAAATTATTGAAAATAAAAAAAATTAAAAGTAATAAAAATAAAGAAAGAAAAGAGAGAGCAACCAATCAAAAAACAAATCCATCAATGATAACAAGCACTAAAAAAGATATTTAAAAAAAAGGACAGACAGAACCCTAAGAAATATAGTAAAAGCAAAGCTATACAGACAAAATCACACAAAGAAGCATATACATACACACTCACAGAAAGAGAAAAAGGAAAAAAATGTATATATATTTTAAAAAAGAGAGCAACCAAATCAATAAACAAATCTACCAATGATAATAAGCTCTAAACATTAAACTAAGATAAACATAAAACCATAAACAAATTAGTTGCAGAAAGCAAACCCTAAGTCTACAGTTGCTCCGCCTCAATTTTGGGATGATTCCTTGTCTATTCAGGTATTCTGCAGATGCAGGTACATCAACTTGATTGTGGAGATTTAATCCACTGCTCTCGAGGCTGCCAGGAAAGATTTCACTTTCTATTCTTTGTTCGCACAGCTCCTGGGGTTCAGCTTTGTAATTGGCCCTGCCTCTGTGTGTAGGTCGCCTGAGGGCGTCTGCTCTTCTCTCAGATAGGACGGGGTTAAAGGAGCAGCTGATTTGGGGGCTCTGGCACACTCAGGCCAAGGGGAGGGAGGGGTACGGATGCGGGGTGAGCCTACGGCGGCAGAGGCCGGCGTGACGTTACACCGGCCTCAGGTGCGCCGTGTGTTCTCCTGGGTAAGTTGTCCCTGGATCACGTGACCCTGGCAGGGGAGGTGTGGAGAGTGACCTGTGCTCGCACACAGGCCTCTTGCTTGATGCTCAGCAGCCTTAGCGTCTCATGCCCGTCTCTGGGGTCCGCGCTGATAGCCATGGCTCGTGCCCATCTCTGGAGCTCGTTTCTGCGATGCTCTGAATCCCTTCTCCTTGCACACCCCAGAACAATTGTCTCTTGACTCTTCGGCAGCTCCAGACTTTTTCCCGGAGTCCCTCCCAGCTAGCTGTGGTGCACTAACCCCTTTCAGGCTGTGTTCACACAGCCAACCCCAGGACTCTCCCTGGAATCCGACCTCCGAAGACCGAGCCTCACCTCCCAGCCCCTGCCCACCTCAGTGGGTGAGCAGACAAGCCTCTCGGGCTGGTGAGTGCTGGTCAGCACCAATCCTCTGTGTGGGAATCTCTCTGCTTTGCCCTCTGCACCCCTCTAGCTGTGGTATCCTCCGTGACTCTGAAGCTTACCCCCACACACACCCCGTCTCCACCAGTGAAGGGGCTCCTAGTGTGTAGAAACCTTTCCTCCTTCACAGCTCCCTCCCAGAGGGGCAGGTCCCGTCCCTATTCTTTTGTCTTTATTTCTTCTTTTTTCTTTTGCCCTACCCTGGTAGGTGGGGAGTTTCTTGCCTTTTGGGAGGTCTGAGGTCTTCTGCCAGTGTTCAGTAGGTGTTCTGTAGGAGTTGTTCCACATGTACATGTATTTTTGATGTATTTTGGGGGATGAGGGTGATCTCCATGTCTTACTCCTCTGCCATCTTGAAGCTGTCCCCCTTACCACATATTCTATTATGGTTGCAATTGATTGTTTTGGTGAATTCAGTCTTCTCCTTAGATCAGGAATTTAATCTCTGCTCCTAGTTACTAAAGGACCCAAGAAATTGATGTTATGTCAGTTTTGATCAAATTCAATTGGGAATAAAACAGTTTTTTTTTTAAAACAATAGAGGTAACAAAACTTATGTAGATTTTTAAGTTTGTGTCCAATCTCTATACACTTCAAAGATAGTCTTTAATTGGGGTACTATTACCTTGTTTTTTCTTATTTCTTAAAGTTCTTTTCCATTTGTAGTGGTCATTGGCTCCACATCCATGAATTTTCTTTTTCCCTTCTACTAGAGTAGAGTTTCCAATTTCATGAGCAGAGCAGGGCCTGAGCCCCTCAGAATTTTAAATGAACTGGTGGATTGAAAGTTATTCTGAAATTTTCTGCCCTACATTTCAAATTTTCATTTATTTACCCTTGGTGCCTACCAGTATCAACAAGCTACCCCTTTCCCCAGAGAATATTTTCCCAATGTTTTCATTTACGTTTTAGTAACTGCTGCTTTTGAGTTAAAGTTGCAATTCAAGTTATTTTATTCATCTGCAATATATGAATGAACAACATATAATAGAATTTTTAAAAATACATAGAAGCAAAAATAAATAAAAATAAACCTACTAGACTTAGAGGGATATTCGTTGCCAAAAAGCTCATGTGTTCATACTGTATCTATTTTCATCTTATTGCTTAAGAGATCTGAAATTTTATGAATGTCCATCAGGATTCAGTACAGGAAGTAGAAACCTAGAGTGATTTTTAAGCAGAGAGTGAATTCATTTTTACCAAACCATTGCAGGAGCTAGAGAAACTGCCTCTGAGCTGGGCATTCACAAGTTACTATCAACATGTTGCAGAACTCACTCAGTGAGGAATCAGGGGCTACCAGTGGAATCCATATGTCACTTTAGTTGAGGTACAGTACTCAGGAAGCTAGAGTCAGGAAAATGCCACCATTGTAACTGCCTAGAATCAAGGTGCCATTGCTCCCGCCAACTACCTCTCTTTCAAATGGAAAAATTAGAGCCCAGACCCTGGATGTCAACTTCAGGGGGAAAAAAAAAAAGAAAGCAAAAACAACACAAAAATGTCAAAGCAATGTCCCCACAGCTTATTCTGGTGCATACAGTTGTTTGAGCCTGACCTTTTTCCATAGCACTAGCTGTAAGCGAGTCTTGGAATTGTTGAGCTTTTAGATCTTTCCACTGGAGAAAGGCTCATAATAAGGAGATGTGATAGAATGCCAAGTGCTTAATTACCCTGTCCTAGACAATATAGAAGATGAAGATTACTCAGATGATTGGGCAGAACATAAAGAATAATGACTTGCTTAAGTAATGTGAGAGAAAATCCCTTAGAAACATGGAATTCCTGAATAAACGTTAATGGGACATTTAAGAGAAGGGAAGATAAATGTACACAACATGCTAATTCTTAATATTTAAAAATCATGACAACATTTATAAAATAATGTTTCCATAATCTAGGTGGTAATGGAAGCTGCAAAAGAATCCTAGGTGTGAGGTCAAGATGGGATTTCAGTTCTCAAGGGGAAGGCATGGCAACCTAGATTTTTAAAGGTTGTGTTTTTGTTTATGCCAGGATTGAGGAGCAACTATGCAGATCCTTGAAGGAATCTGAAGGAAAAATCCAAACCGTTTCTTGTAAGAGGGCCACTTATAAAAGAAAGCAAAGCTATTTTAGCTACCTATGATCCCAGTGGCTTTCAGCAGGCAATTAATGTTTGAGATCCATCCTTTTAGTCCCAGTCCTTTGCAGATTTTGAGTTAGTGGGCATTCAGTAAATGTCTGATGAATAAATGAATAGCATTTAAAATGATTGATTGAATCAACAAGAAAAGGCTAAATTATATTCACTCTACTATAAAATGAGTCAGAAAAGTGTGTCATAAGTTATTGAAAGATTTCTAACAGAACAGTTATAATGAAAGTTTCAGTTAGTAACTGGGAGAATTTCATTTGGATAATTCATGTTTGTGAAATAGCTTATTCGCCAGTGATGCCAGGTAAATGAAGCAGAATTATTGTATTAATTTCAGATAAGTATTCTCAGCTTAATAAAAGAGTTTATAGTTGTTTTGTTTCTTCTGTTTCAGCATCAAAGCTTTACATTTTGTTCACACTGTTTCTCATAAAAATGGAAGCTGAAATAAGGTAACAATATGGAAATTGTCACCTTATTTATGAATAAATGAGCAAAATAAACACTGAACCTGACATTATTTAAAATACTTCATCCCAGAGATGGTAAAGTCCACATGAATATTTATCATTTGTACAGTCCTGAAATATACTGCACCCTGAACCTGGCATGTTACAGCTAAGACTTAAGCTGGGAATGGTAATGTCAAGTTTACTTTTTTTCTCAGACAATAGACCTCTAAATAGATTTGTGAAATCATTAAATTTTTTTAAACTACTATTCTCTAGAAGTGAAGTAGAATTTGCAGTAATTATAATTCATATGTTTTTCAATTTTCAGTATATATCAGAGAAGGAGTAATTGATTTTTATATTTATATACTCTTGACATTCATAAGGATATAGTCTAAGTGAAACCTAGAAGCTGGGTTTGGCCATTATATATAATTGATCATATTCTCTTTTATTAGTGAGTTGATTGAATACTTAACTGGTATATATTATATATGTATATATATATAATTTTAACTAAAGTATGTTATAACTGGAAGGAAATTAAGGATATATTAGAGAACAAAAAACAAGAACAAGAAATAAAAAACAAATCTGCATACCCCAATATGTTCTCATAGATACAACACTGAAATATGTGGTATCAAATTTTAAAAAAATAATGCTATATCTCAGGGTTAATGTTCTGAAATTCAGTGTATTGAACACCATGTTTATGATTAGATATTATCAGAATATCTAATGTTCAATAAACATTAGAATTTCATTGAAATACATATACACATTAGTTATTTAACTGAGAAGACATAATTTTCCCATTCCTCATAGCTATTCATTTTAAAGATGATTTCTTGTTGCCAAATGTACAGTGAATGAGAAATATCTAATAGTAGACTAGCTGTGCTAGTTTTAAGTAGGAAAGCTACTTTGAAAAAAAAAATTACACTTAGGTGAAAAGATGTATTGACTAACTTATATGTGTGCATTACATGTACTAACCTTTCCTTTCTTAATGTTACCCTGATTTTCATTTGGCAAAATACCTCTTCCTTATGATACACAGTGTTTATGAAAGTTTAATCAGTAAGTAGCTCTACTCTCTCTCTCCCACTGAGGATCATCAATTCTATCAGAGTCACTCGAAGTGGGAATTTGCTAAGCTCTTGAGAGGATCATCAGTTCTATCAGAGGCACTCAAAGTAGGAATGTGCTAAGCTCTTGCTACTTAGGTAAATGGTCCTCTATTAAAGCCTATTGTTTTCTTAAGATATGTCCCATATTTTAACAATGAATCTCCTTCAGTTGGACAAAGCTGGTTTCTGTGGCTTGCAAGCAAATTAAATTAACTGATACAACTGAAGATTTAGGAAAATGATTGAAGGCCAACAGTCTACATAAATTTTACATGGTCATTAATTTCTCTAGTTTATTGTTGATAGGTCGGTTTGGAGGTCAAGAAAGTCCATTAAAAAGTGATCATGTTCTGTATTGATACTACGATTATCCTAACACAATGTTTTAAATAGGGATAGATTATTCCTACTATTATACTTTAAAGCATTCAGGATAATTCTGACATATTATTTTGTTAAATATGCATATACAAAAATGCATTTCAGACAAATACAAATAATTAATTAAATTTCTGCTTTGGGAAGTTATTACTGACATTGCTGTCAAACTGTATAAACAAAAGTTTGTTATATACATAATACTTAGCTGACCCTCTTAAATCTGCTTTTACATATTTTTGAATATTACATATTGTTCTTCTTATACTTTAATTGCATGTTATTTAAAAAGTGAATTATTTCAAGTAGAAATAAAATCTCAAAAAATTACAATGAATCTTGTTTTTGCACTTTTGGTAACTTTCCTATTTATTTCTTTACTGCTCTCTTTTCCATTGGACTTTCCACTTTAAGTTTATACTCATATCAATATAATACAGTCTGTTAAAGCTCTCATATCTTTTCCTACTACATAGTGGTCATGTAATTTTTGGCAAGTTACTTAAACTCACTATGTCTCAGTTGCCTGATGTATAAAATCAAATTATTTATAGTACCTATTTCTAATTTTTGATGGCAAAATTAGACAATTGATCTAAAGTGTTTATTCCAGTTGTTTGATACAAATTAAGACTTCAATGAGCTGTAGTTATTCCTCCAATGTGGATTTTTTGGTTGATGATAACTAATATGGTAAAAGATGTTTTTAAATGAATGAAAACAGAGACATCTGAGAATGGATTGGAATAATTCTCTGGTTATCTGGGGTCCAAATAAGATACATTTTGAGTGCCCAAAACTTTTAAATCTCCCTGTAAGATAATTAAAAAATAGTAAAGGTTATGCATTATATTGGAAAAACTGCTTAAGAAAAAAAAATTTCTGACCATATATGTGACTTATTTACAGAAAAACTTACCTGAATGACATTAAGGATAAATGAGAGCTGGATTTAATTTAATGGCATGTATTTAAATAGCATATATATTCATGATGGTACACACCTACATAATCTCTTTACAGAGTCCTTTCTTCCAATCAGAGTTTGATCTTTTTAAAATAAATGCACTGCTTTGAAGATTAAATTTAGAAATATAATAACATCTTCCACTATCAGGGTGTTATAGAATTTAAAATACCTAATTCTCATACTTATGTGCTAAATGTTTACAGAACCCACAAAGAGGAAATATTGGGATTGGTTATATTTATACTTTTAAACACAGTTTTTATTAATTCTTTGACATGTTTGAAATTGTAAGAGAAATACATACCTTCCATTTCACATAGTTCCTATTGTTATCTTTGAATAAAAACAAGCAAAAACAAAATTAAATTCCATAGTACCTGAAAAAATCCATGAGTAAGAGATGTACATTTTTTAACCTGTGTTTATTTTTTGGTTACTACTGTCATGCACTAAGCTAACAGCTCAATTTGGAGAAAAGAGAAACATACATAGCCCTCAACTGCTTACTGCTAAATTAGATCATACAGATGTTCCTAGTTCATTTTAGTCTTTTCAACTTAGAGTTGATCACACAATTTATCCATATCTTTAGACTCGTTGAAAACTGAACTAGATTCAAATCATAAAATGATTATATATATACAGTTTTATGTTTGTTTATTTATTTTATCACAATACTTCACTTGGAAAATGAAGTCTTTCCTATTTTCACTTCATTCCTTAAATTATACAAAGTGCATGTGTGGCTGAACCAAAAGCAAATCTATTTTTGAGTTAAAGTTGCAAAATAAAAGTGGAATTAGTGTTTGGGCACATAGGAAATTGTGACTGCACTTTAAGAGTTAGTCATTCATTTAAACATATTAATTTTGTTATCTATAAGAAGAAATGCTAATGCATCTGGTGTACAAAGAGCTGTACATAATAAAAAACTAACAACCTTCAGGGTATCCATTCACCATAAAACTAATTTCACACCTAGTCTATTATGTAAGGTGCTATGAAAATATCTCTGTGCTTCAAGATATTATACTAGCTTGCATGTACAAATTTGGTTCTCTTCTTTGAAGTAAAGATTGCATACACATTAATAATCAAACTCCTAGACTTGATCCATAAATTCATTCTTATTTTATACATTTAGAAAATCTGTGCTTCCTTAATAACCCAATCACAAGTGAGTAAATAAAGGTAGAAAGATAAACATTTGTTATCTATAATGTGTGGCAACTTTACTGACATTCTATCCTTCTAGCAGTATTTCCTTCTAGCAATTTCAAACTAGAATGCCTTTCAAGGATATTTGTGTTAGAAATGTATTCTTATACTGACCACATGCACAATGACACCTAATGATACTCAAGTAAGTTAGAACATCATTTTTCATAATATATATTTTATTTTAAATTTTTATTTTAATTTTTTTTATTGAAGTACAGTTGATTTAATTTCGGGTGTACAACAGAGTGATCCAGATGCTTTTTCAGATGCTTTTCCACTATAGGTTATTGCAAGATACTGAATATAATTCCTGGTGCTGTACAGTAGGTCCTCATTGTTTATTTATTTTATATGTAGTAGTGTGTATCTGTTAATGCTAAACTCCTAACTTATCCCACCCTAACCCCTTTGGTAACCGTAAGTTTGTTTTCTATGTCTGTGTGTTTATTTCTGCTTTGTAAGTAAGTTCATTTGTATCTATTTTTTAGATTCCACATATAAGCAATATCATATGATACTTATCTTTCTCTGTAGATGGACATTTAGGTGGCTTCCATGCCTCGGCTATTATAAATGCTGCTGCTATGAACATTGGGGTGCGTGTATGTTTTCAAATTAGAGTTTTCATATGTTCCAGATATATGCCCAAGAGAAGGATTGTTAGATCATATGGTAACTCTATTTTTAGCTTTTTAAGGAACCTTCATACTGTTCTCCATAGTGGCTGTACCAATTTGCATTCCCACCTGCAATGTGGGAGGGTTCCCTTTTCTGCACACCCTCTCCAGCATTTATTATTTGTAGACATTTTAATGATGGTCTTTCTGACCAACCTGAAGTGATACCAAGGCAAATCTAAAGATTCAATGCAATCCCTATCAAATTACCAAGGGTATTTTTCACAGAACTGGAAAAAAAAAACATTTTTTAAAAAATTTGTACAGAAACACAAAAGATCCTGAATAGCCAAAACAATTATGAGAAAGAACAGAGCTGTAGGAATCAGGCTCCCTTACTTCAGACTAAACTACAAAGCTACAGTAAGCAAAACAGTATAGTACTGGCACAAAAATAGACACATAAATCAATGGAATAGGACAGAAAGCCTAGAAATAAACCCATGCACTTATGGTCAATTAATTTTTGACAAAAGAGGCAAGAATATACAATGGAGAAAAGACAGTGCCTTCAATAAGTGGTGCTGGGAAAAACGGACAGCTACATGTAAAAGAATGAAATCAGAACATTCTCTAACACCATATACAAAAATAAGCACAAAATGGATTAAAGACCTAAATGTAAAACTGGATACTCTAAAACTCCTAGAGGAAAACATAGACAGAACACTTTGACATAAATCACAGCAATAGTTTTTTGGATCCGTCTCCTAGATTAATGGAAATAAAAACAAAAATAAGCAAATGGGACCTAATTAAACTTAAAAGGTTTTGCACAGCAAAGGAACCATAAACAAAACAAAAAAGACAACCTAGGGAAAATATTTGCAAACAATGGTACCAAAAAGGAATTAATTTCCAAAATATACAAACAACTCAAACAGCTTAGTATCCAAAAAACAAACAGCCTAACCAAAAAATGGGCAGAAGACCTAAATAGACACTTCTCCAAAAAAGACATACAGGTGTCCAACAGACATATGAAAAGGTGCTCTCAACATCAGTAATTATTAGAGAAATGTAAATCAAAATATGTAGTTTAGAAAAGATAAATTTTAAATAATGAAAGCTTCATATCGTACCTAAGATGTTAGATTTTGCATATCATAATTCATGTTTAGAATTTTATTCAACTAATTTTATTAAACAACAGCTTCCACTGATTATATCCTTTAACAGGCACAGTAAAGAACAAAACATGTTTTGACCGAAAGAGCCTTATTTTCCTTTTTTTTGAATTAGCATTCTATGTGGATTGGATTTGATTCATTAATAGTTATAAAGAATTTGATGTGTGATGTTGCTAACACAATTAGTTAACAAGATTTTTTTTGTTTTTACATATCCACAGTTTACTGTGATAATGGAAAAAATAGGGAAAAATTACAGTGTTCTGTGAAATGGTATTGATAGCTGAATACACTTCAATATGTATATGAATTTATGTATACAATATTTTTCTAGTATAAATGTGTTAAGATTCCTTAATAACTAGATTTGCAGACAAAATCTATGATACAATAGTTAATATTAAACATGTAATTGTTTTTTATCCATTGCTAAGATATTATATTAATTTTTTTGTCAATTGATAACTGAATTTGGAAAAAGGGATGAATTTTACAGTAGTTGACAGCAGGCTCATAATATCATGAAAAATATGTTTTGAACCTTAATGATATTATAGTATAGTAGTATAAAATGTTTCATCACGTCTTAATACAGTCATTCAAGTTGTTGGTGAAAAATACTTAGATGTCTGTGATCTCCTTTTAAGGTTATTCAAGTAAGTAATTAAGTTAAATCATAATATATTTTTGCTTTTAATGTAAAACCTGAATCTAAACTTCCTGAATCTAATATTTTCCAATTTATATTTCTAATTATATTTTAAAAATCAGAAAAAAATTAATTTGACATTTAACATTTTTATAAAATAGGGAGATGTAAGCACATTTATTTAAAAGAAAACATATTGGTAATATCAAACAACCTATATAAGCCATCTAATTATTTCTTATTTTTATGATTTATTTATAATTTATTTAATTTATTTTTGGCTGCATCATGTCTTACTTGCAGCATGCAGTATCTTCATTGAGCCATGCACGATCTTTCACTGGTGTGCACCGGCTTCTCTCTAGTTGTGGCCTGCAGGTTTTCACTTCTCTAGCTGTGGCATGCAGGCGCCAGGGCACGTGGGCTGTGTAATGGTGGTGTGAGGGTTCCAGACAACATGGGCTCTGTAGTTTGCAGCATGCAGGCTCTCTAGTTGAGGTGCATGAGCTCAGTAGTTGTGGCACGTGGGCTTTTTTGCCCCACGGCATGTGGTATCCTAGTTATCAGACCAGGGTTCAAACCCGTGTCCCCTGCATTTTAAGGCGGATTCTTTACCACTGCACCACCAGGGAAGTCCCTAATTATTTCTTTAGTAAAATCAGGTGGAATAATATTGGGTTAGGTAATTCTGACAACCACCCACTAAGGCCAAGAGAAAAACTGGAAAAAAAAAAAATATATATATATATATATTTACAACTACATAATATCAAACAATCAATAAACAGTGAAAAAAAATACAAGACAAAGATTCAGGAGAAGATTTAAAAAATTATACTTTAACCAAGAATTTTGGAACATCTTTTTCCCTGAATGGGTCTGTCAGTTCTCAAAGAGATGTCTGTTAGGATAATAAGGTGAAAGGTGCTTTTCAGACACGCACAGACCCAAACTCACAAAAAATTTCAGAGAGAATATGTTGAAGGAAGTAGGACTATCTTAATTCCTCTTATTTTAAGCTTGAACCCTGAGGTTCTACACTTAGAGATCAACAATAGCTGGAAGTAGACAACCCTTGAAGGGAATTAAATCTTCCTAATTTTTCAAATAATGATCCCAGGGAACAAATATAAATCCTTTCTTGAGAAAAATTATATCATCTTATGCCTCTCATTTTTCTACAGTTTCTTATATAGTTTCAGTCACTCAATCAAATAGAACTAGGCAAATGCACAGTGGTCCAAGTCAGGAGTTGAAAGAGGCAATAGACACAAATACATAAGCATTTCTGAAAATGTACTCTTCAGTCCCAGAATTCAAAGGAATACCTATCACAAAGTAATAGATATGCCATTACAAGGCACCAGAATAAAACTGCTGAAAAATGAAAACATTGAGAAAATCTCAAGAGTAACCAGGACTAAAAACTAATTACCTTCATAAGAGCAATAATTAGACTTCAAGCTGCCACACAAATAATAGAAATAGAAAAAAAAAATGGAAGTCAGAACATAGTGGAATGATGAATTCAAAATCTAAAGAAATGAAACAGCCAACTTTTAAATATAAACTCAACACAAAATACTTTATGATAATATAAGTGGAAAAAGTCAGTTTTAGAGATAGAGAAGTTTAGAGAATTTATCACCAACAGGCACAGACAAAAAGAAATATTAAATGGTATAACTTGGGAAACAAAAGAATAATCTCCAGATGGTAGCACAGAGATGCAGAGAGAAATGAAGAGTTTGTAGAAAGTAAATATACTGGCTAATCTAAGAGAATGTTAACTGGATAAAATAAGAAATGCATATGTTAGAATTAAAATCACTAAAATAATTGCATATAATTTAAAAAGTCTAGTAAATGGAATTTTAAAAAATCTATTAAAGACTTTGTGTTATTTAGGAAAAGGATAAAAGAACAAAGTAAGATTACAATTTGCTTAGCCAAGGAAGCATGATATATTCTTTACACTAACATTAAAAAAAAGTGAACACACACACACATGCACACGCCATAAAATTGTCAAGCTAATACAGGAGTAATATAGAATAATAAAACATATCAATCCAAAAGAAAGAGAAAAACATATTTAAAAAGTAAGACAAATAAGTCACCCCTAGTAAATTGGTAGAATTATACTAATGTAAATCTGAAAATTATATTACATGTAATTGGCTAACTTATGCTGAAATTTAAAGAAAAATAATTGACAGACTAAAAACTGTGATATTTAAAAGAAATGTATATAAAATGTAAGGACATAGAAAGTTTGGAAGTAGACTAATGGAACAAGATAGACCATGTATGGTAGACCACCTGTGAGATAGTCCCTAATGGTTCTCACCTCCTGGTACTCACAGAATTGTGTAGTGCATTACCATGCTGCATAGAGCTGGTCTGTACATCTGTAGAATTCTGAGGCAATGTCAGTGTGTCAGAGTCTAGATCATGAAATACATTGAGATTCCACATTGCTCTCTCTGAAGGAAGGCAGCCTTCATGTCATGAGCATACTTAAGCAATCTGGAGAAAGGCAAACTTGAGTAGTAATTGAGGTCCCCCACCCCAACAAGAATCAGCTCAGCATTCCAACCATGTTAGAGAATCAATTGTGAAAAAAATTCTCCAGCCACAGTCAATCTTTCAGATAACTGTAGTATCAGCTAACATCTTGATTGCACCCTTTTGAGAGATGCTCAAGTCAGATACATCCAGCTAAACTGCTCCCTTGCAGAAACTGTAAGAAATAGTGAATGATTATTGTCATTTTAAGCCACTAAGATTTGGAATAAAGCGTTGTACAGCAAAAGATAACTGGTAAATCAAGTAAAGACAAAATGACATAATAACTACAACAAAACAACTAGTATGGCTGTATTAATAACTGATAAGAAAGGCTTTTAGCCAAAGAGCATTACTGGAGATAAATAAGGGCATGACATAATGATAATACAATCTATTCTCCAAGAATATATAAAAATTCTCAATATTTATGCTTTCAGTAATACACTTTTTAGACAAAGCAAAAAGGAACAACTGCTTCACAGTCAAATAAAGTTAGAAATTCGTAAGTAAAACATATCTACAAAAAACCCATATGTTTACAAACTAATATAGAATATGTACTTTAATATATAATATAAATAATATTTAATATAAATTCTCATAGGCCAGTGAAGAAAACACCCTGGAAATCAGAACACAGCTTGGACTGGGTGATAAGGAAAATACTACAAACCAAAACTGTGTTAAGCAAATTAAGCCATTTCAGAGAGAAATTTATAGCCATAAGTATATTATAATAGAAGAAAGGTACAATACCAAAACCTATGGGTATATTTCTAGAAACTAGAAAAAGGTAGTACCCCACAGAGGGTAGAAGAAAGAATAATAAAGATAACAAGATAAATTAATGAAAAAAAAAACAAACATAAAACAGATATAATCATCAAAGACAAAATGGTTTTTCTATAAAGACTATTGAAATTTTAACTCTTTGATAATATTAACAAAAATTTAAAAATTGAAGACGCAATAATCATTGCCAGGAAAAAAGAGGACATTATTATAATCCTGCAGGCAATCAAATGGCAACAAATTAATATTATGAACAGCATACTGTCAAAAAGTGAACATTTAAATTTCATAGGCAAATTACCAGAAAAATACAACTTAAAGAACTGAAACAAAATTAAATAGAAAATCTGTATACTTATTTAACTATTCAGTAATTTGAAGGCTTCAAGCAAACCCTTTCCACAATGAAAACTACAGGCGGGGCTTCCCTGGTGGCGCAGTGGTTGAGAATCCGCCTGCTGATGCAGGGGACGCGAGTTCGTGCCCCGGTCCGGGAGGATCCCACATGCCGCGGAGCAGCTGGGCCCGTGAGCCATGGCCGCTGAGCCTGCGCGTCCAGAGCCTGTGCTTCGCAAAAAACTACAGGCACTTACAGCTTCAACAAAAATTTACAAATTTACATTTTAAAATTACAAAAATTCTTCCATACAGTGAGAAATAGTGACAACACCATTAACTCACTTTGTCGTCAGCCAAATCATACCAAAAGCTGAAAAACATATTGGACGAAGGAAAACTGCAAGCCAATATCAAAAACCTAAAACACATTTTAATGAACTGAAAGTATTTTATATAAAATGGGCAACTAATTTTATTGAAAAACTTTATTTCTACAAATAATTGATACTATCACATGGCCATTCTCCTTTGTTCAATTTATGTGTAGAATTAATTTTGAAAGTTAAAACACTTTTCATCGCAGTCAACTCCATGTACAGAAAATCATAACCAAAGTCCTTTTCAAGACATACCTTTCTTTAGTTATGGCTACTGTGATGGTAAAACTTTATGTGTCAACTTGGCTAGGCTATAGTGAGTGTTTGGTCTAATCGTTTGGTCAGACACTAGTCTAGATTTTGCCATGAAGATCTTTAATAAATGTGATTAATATTTACAATCCCTTGCTTAGAAGGAAGAGGTTACCCTCCATAATGTGGGTGGTTCTCATCAAATCAGTTGAAGAACTTAAGAATAAAAACACGTTTTCTGGGGAAAAAATTCTGCCCCAAGATTGTATCAGAGAAACCCCACCTCAGTTTGCAATCTGCTGTTATTCTCAATAAATGAGATAAATCATTTTACCTATGAGAGTTTCCTTTCCATCTGTTGTCAATCCAAAGCCAATGCTATGTATTTTAGTCCTAATATCTGTATAAGTCGCTTCTTCTCACAATACTTCTGTTTAAAAAGCCTCCTCAAATCTCAGTGACTTACAATAGTAAACATTTAGCCCATGCAAGTTCCACAGGATGGGTGACTAGTTCAGTCAATTTAATGGGTAGATGGCTGGGCTTCAGACTGCAGCCTGGTTTTGCTTCCTTCAAAGCTGCAGATTGAGTTCACATCTGTTCCATTTTGTAGCCCAGGCTTAAGGGAGCACAGCTCCTGGGGCATGCTGTTCTCATGGCAGATCACCCAAGTTCCAGAAACAAACAGAACTGTGCAAACATCTTTAAGATTTCTGCTCAAATGACATCCGATTGTATTATAGAGGACTAATCAAATCACTTTGCCAAGCAGAACATCAATCAAAGGAATACATCCTGTTCACAATGTGAGGGGAAAAAGAAGTGGGCCAGAACAATCCAAGTCTTCAAAGAAAATTTTGTTAGAACTCTGCTTTCCACCTGGAGTAAGAGGAGCTCCTCATTATTTCTAATGCCTCTATAGAATCAAACAAGTACTTTCTTTGTCTAGTTCTACCATCTAAACTGCCGCCAGCAGTTACTGTGCCAGAAAAGTATGTCCAAAGCTCTCCTCTCCCAACTCAGCACTCTATACCTCACTCCCTGAGTGCTGCCGGCCAAGGTGTGAAGTATAGACCAAATCCAAAACATGAAAAGAATTAATTAAATTTCCCCAATAAATATGCCAAATTTTTTATAGTTTTATATTTTTAGTCCTTACCTTTATTAAATTTCAGCTTGCCTTATCACTTGCTATCTGTGAAATTTTGACCTAAATGTTTAGTTTTATAATAACCTACAGCGACACGATGTGGATCATTCTTTAAAATGTTTTCTTTTTGTTCTATTTGATTATACAAATATAAAATTTTATATTTACAGTTGCATATCTCATATACGTGTTTAATGTCAATGTCACCATAAAGCTTCAGTCAGAATGAAGATTTTATTTATTTTAGTTTTTTTTTAATTGAAGTATAGTTGATTTACAATGTTTCAGGTATACAACAAAGTGATTCAATTATATATATATATATATTTTCCATTATATAATGGAAAATATATTTTCCATTATATTTTTATAATTTTATATTATATATATATAATTTTCCATTATATATTCCATTTTTATTATAAGATATTGAATATAGTTCCCTGTGCTATACAGTAGGTCCTTTTTATTTATTACTATATGTAAGATTTACTTATTATATATAGTAGTGTGCATCTGTTAATCCCAACCTCTTAATTTATCCCTCCCCTCTCTTTCCCCTTTGGTACCCATTCGTTTGTTTTCTGTCTGTGAGTCTATTTCTGTTTTATAAATTAGTTCATTTGTATCATGTTTGTAGATTCCACATATAAGCGTTATCAATATGATATCTTTCTCTGATTTAATTCACTTACTATGATAATCTCTAGATCCATCCATGTTGCTTCAAATGGCATTATTTCATTCTTTTTTTGGCTAATAATAATCCTTTGTATATATATATACCACATTTTCTTTATGCATTCATCTGTTGATGGACATTTAGGTTGCTTCCATGCCTTGGATATTGTAAGTACTGCTGCTGTGAACATTGGAGCATATATCTTTTCAAATTGGAGTTTTCCAGATATATGCCCAATAGTGGGACTGCTGGATCATATGGTAACTCGATTTTTAGTTTTTTAAAGGAACCACCGTACTGTTTTCCATAGTGACTGCATCAATTTACATTCCCACCAACAGTGTAGGAGGGTTTGCTTTTAGAATGAAGGTTTAGAACCCATTCACCTTCAGATATGATATATGGAAAACTAAGAATTTCTATTTGAAGCAAAATATGAAGTACTGGAAAATGTTTAAAGATGCAAGAAAGCATGAATATTACTGTATGAGCATTGCTGGTGGCCCTATTTTATATCTATTTAAAAATATATTTTAATTGAATGATTAACTTATGACATTTAGTTCTGATTAGGTTTATAGGAGTTAATAAAACTGGTATTTCTCTGAGTTTCCAACTAATTTCTTCTGCAGGTTTTAATAAGAAAATTCACCTCAGATACTTTCCTAAGTAAGGAAAGAAGTTACAAAATATGGATAATGTATTGAATTTGTTTTATTATTTAAATTATAACAGACTTTTTTTAAAGAAAGGAGAAAAAGTATGTTATATTGATTTGTCAATGTAATTAACATGCAGTCTGAACGTTCTTAATTGAGATTTTAATGTTTTCTGGAATATCTGTTTCACTACAAAGAAATTTGAATAGGTATAGAACTTCAGTTTTACAAGATAAAAAGAGTTATGGGGATGGATGGTGGTAATAGTTTCACAACAATATGAGTGTATTTAGTTCAACTGTATAATTAAAAATGATTAAGATGATAAATTTTTTATGTGTATTTTACCACACTACAAAAAGAAAAGAAAAAGCATACATATAAATATGTATATTAAGATTAATTTGATTGTCAGTTTTAGAAACCTTACTTAAACTGGCTAAAACTCAAGAGAAATTAATTTGTTTACATAACTATAAAGGTTACCTAACTGAAAAGATGCACTCTAACCTTTGACATGGACAGATCCACGTGAAGGATGACATCAGAAAACTTTCCCTTTTAATCTCTGCAACATTCAGCCCTTCTTTCCTTTAAAGTGGTTTTATTTTGAAACAAGTCCTCCTCACATTGTAACCAAGAGCTCCAGCTTAGTTATGCCAGGAAAAAAAAAATAACTTCTTTCTCCAAATACTTGCAGTAAATGCCTTCAATATGGCTGTTTAGCAAGGTGTTTGTATTCAGAAAGGGTACAAACGAGAACCTTTACTTAAAAACCTGTACTTGAGGCAAAATGAATTGCACAGAATTGTGTTATTTATTTGTTTGTTTGTTTTTGTTTTTGCGGTACACGGGCCTCCCACCATTGCGGCCTCTCCCATTGCGGAGCACAGGCTCCGGACGCACAGGCTCAGCGGCCATGGCTCACGGGCCCAGCCGCTCCGAGGCATGTGGGATCCTCCCGGACCGGGGCACGAACCCGTGTCCCTTGCATCGGCAGGCGGACTCCCAACCACTGCGCCACCAGGGAAGCCCAAGAATTGTGTTATTTATTAATTTAGCTTTACTATCAAGGAGCAATAAATATTCTTTTAGAATTTTTATATATTTACTATTTTATTAATTTGGCTAGTTGTTTTTTCAATTAATTTTGAATAGCATTCATACGCTTAAATTTTTTAAAAAAATGTGAACATGTACCGCTAAAACACCTACTAAATAGTTTTGAACCATTCCTCCGAAGTAAAGTTCCACATAGTTAATATAGATAGATATAGGGAGATCATAATTTGTGGCTCCAAAACCACTAGTAGTTTGGATAAGCTTTTCACTGCTCAAATCTGAATCTAGTATATACTAGGCACTTATTAAATTTCCTTAACTTATTCCTCTATGACCATGGTATAGAAGCTATTTAGATAATTAGAATGTAGATAAAGCATTCCAGAAGTTGTATGGGCTAAGGAAGGGAATAAATACTTTCACTAGCCTTAATATTTAGAGCTAATATTTATAAGGCACTTAGTATCTGCCAGGCTCAGTTCTACGCACTTCACATGTAGTAAAGTACTCAATACTCACAGCAACCCTGTGGATTATATACTGTCATCTCCAATTTAACAATTGAAAAACTGAGACAGTAGGAGTTTGAGTCTCTAATTCAAGGTCACCAGCTGGTAGGAATTGTGATTCATTCCCAGGCAACCTGGCTGAGTCCACACCTTCACTATTAAGCTATAAGCAGCAAATTAAATATATGAAATTTTTTTTTAACTTCAAACACTGAAAATAAATATATTGACTAAACGCACCAGAGCATCTGGTATTTATATTGATAAATAAAAGGTAAGTTCACTAGATCAATTAACAAATTGAAAACTTTATGCCTTATTTTATTACTAGTAACTGAAGTTTTGCTATAAACAGTTCTAAAATTTTTAAATTATATTCTGTATTTCTAATGACAGGTCTGCTGTCACTCATGTATTGTAATTGCTTGGATTTAAAATATTTCCTTATTTCTAGGGGTCTTAGTAAACTATAATTAACCCTCATACTGGAGCCTGATATTGGATAGATCTGCAATCTGCAGAAAACAGCCCAACCAATTGATATATGTATGTGTGTTAGAAAAGTATTATAATCATGTATAGGTCATTCTGATTCTAGTTCTCACAGACCTTGAGGTACCCATCAACATTCATTTTATCTTTAAAAAAAGAAAAAAAGAAACTTAGGAACATGTCTTTGGAAGCCCCAGAAGCTGAAGTAAGCTATACCATCTGTGTGGAATAAACGTCTTCACTCAGTTCCAAGAACATTCTTGCTTACATTTGTCCAAATATTAATGACATCAAACTATGACATGTCCCTTGTTGGGTCTGATTTTATAGCATTTCCTATTTGAACAAAAATCATGATAAGGGTATGTTCTAACCATCTTTTCATAGTTCATGGCACATAACATTAATCAGTGCAGCGAAGCATAACTATTTTCATATTCTGCTGATATGGAAAACACTAAAATTTTTTAATAAGCAAGATACATGACACCTAACAATTAATTAGGCAGAGGAACATGTCACATTTCTGGTGACATTATGCAAAGCCTGAAATTTTTATGAAAAAAACATTAAAGCAATAGTCATTGTCCATTCTATCCCAGTACCTTGTAAGCTCACACATCAACTTTATGTATTTTTCAAATTTATTTAAAAATTTTTGTTTTAAGTAACAGTTTATTTCACAAAGCTTTCTCTACTTACTTAACGTGCATGTATATTAGCACACATTTGTAAAGATCATTCACTTTCTTTCCCCTAATATCTCTTTGAAAAGATGAACTTATAGAAATTCTTTCTTTTTAATTTTTCTATGGATCTTTATTATAATAAAAATACCAAATATCATATTTTTTTCTTATGACAGCTGTAAATTTCTGAATTATTACAAATCACCATGCATTACAGGATACAAAAATTCCTATCATACAAATGATTATTTTTTGTAGAAATAATTACCGAACGAAAATTATGCTTGAAGGCTCCTAACTATATTTCTCAATATATGTGGAATTTAAATACTTGAGGCCTATAGGTTCAGTGTAAAAAATGTATTCTAATCTCATAATGCCTTAAATAACCCTTAATATATAGGTAATTGCCTTGTCATGTTACTAATGTCCAAATGCCTGCTATTGAAAATATGATAAATTCCTTAGAAATTATACTTTATGCATTTCTATTTTCAAAGGTAAGTGATTGCTTCAGGTAAGGTACTTTTCCATTATCAAAGTTACTTACAGCTGAGAGAAAAAAATGTGTTATGCATTGATTAAAATATTTGAATTTCTAAAAATATATTTCAGGTCAGCCTGGATACAGCAATGTATCATTTTTTTGATATCATCAATTGTAAATAGTTACAAATAAAGATTAAAAACTTAATTCATCATGATAGACATTTAAACAAAATTGGGTTCCTATAAGTGTATAAAAGGCAAAGCTATATAAACAACACACTTTCCTATAAGAAAGAGAAATAGAAGTTTATTTTATATTTTTAAAATTTTCTTCTCAGAGGCTATAGTTAAATGAATAATCACTGACAATATAAGCTCTAATAAGAAAAGATTTAAGATGGAAGTGAAGCTATTGTGTGGATCACTTCACTTTTCCTCAGTCACTCCTCAATTAAATCTTTAAAGAGCCTTTAAAAATTTCCAAGTTTCTTCTGTTTAAAAAAAAAAACCAAAACATATTGACAAGCCTAAAACAAATCATCTCTCTCCAATTCACATTCCCTGTTAGCAATCTCCTTAGACCTGACCTTCTTCCCACAGGGAAACTTCTCCACAAGTTTACTTCATATTTACCATTAATTCTTCTTCCACTCCCTCCTGGAGCCACTTCAACCTACTTTGTACCCCCATAATCTGTCGGATCGGCTAAATTTACCAGTGCTCTTTGCATAACCAAACGAGGATGATTTGTCAACCTCAATCATCTTTGTTGTCTTAGTAATTTGCAAAACTGTTAATCACTTTTCTTTAAATATGCTTTGACTTTGGTGATACTACAAGTATTTGTTTTCTTATTTTTTTCATTGAATGAAAGATCCTTTAATTGTATAGTGCTTTACAGTGTTCAAAAGTTTCACATGCATCATTTCATATAATCCCATAATAACCTATTTTTTAAATCCCCTACCACTATATTGCCCCTCCCCCCTTCTCCCCACTGGTAACCACTAGTTTGTTCTCTATATCTGTGAGTCTGCTTCTTTTTCTTTTATTCACTAGTTTGTTGTATTTTTTAGATTCCACATATAAGTGATAGACACATATAAGTGATATTGGTCTTTCTCTGTCTGAAATTACTCTTAGCGTAATGCCCTCCAAGTCCATCCATGTTGCTGCAAATGGCAAAATTTCATTCTTTTTTATGGCTGAGTAATATTCCAGTGTGTGTGTGTGTGTGTGTGTGTGTGTGTGTGTGTGTCTACACATATATATGTATCTCACATCTTCTTTATCTATTCATCTGTTGATGGACCCTTAGTTTGCCTCCATATCTTGGCAATTGTAAATAATGCTGCTATGAACATTGCTATGCTCTCTATGCTGCATAACAAATTATTGCAAATTTAGCAGCTTAAGACGACATATACTCTTACCTCACATTTTCTGTAGGTCAGGAGACTGGACAGGATTTAGCTGGGTCCTCTGCTGAGGATCTCAAAAGGCTGCAGTTGGTCAAGATATAGACCAGATTGTATCATCATCTGGAGCTCAAGGTCCTCTTTGAAGCTGTAAATAAGCTTCCTAGTTGTTGGCAGAATTCACTTCTTTTTAGTTGTAAGACTGAGGCCCTTAGCTCCTAAAGGCTGCCCTTCTCCATAAGCAATTCACTGTATGGCTGCTTGGTTGTTAGTTTATTTGTTCATTTGTTTGTTTTCAATTTTTATTGGAGTATATTTGATTTACAATGTTGTGTTAGTTTCTGCTGTAGAGCAAAGTGAATCAGTTATACATATACATATATCCACTCTTTTTTACATTCTTTTCCAATATAGGCCATTACAGAGTATCGAGTAGTGTTCCCTACACTATACAGTAGGTCCTTACTAGTTATCTATGCTTTTTAGAGGCCACCTGTTGAGTGGCTCCCTTTTGGAGAACTCAGCTGATTACGCTCAGACCACCCAGGATAATCTCCCTTTTGACTAACATAGAGCTAACAGATTAATAATAACCTTAATTATATCTGACAAACCCTTTCCATTTTGGTATGTAAGATAATCTAAACAAGGGATCTCATCCATTACTTCTGCCATACGGTGACCCTTAATCACAAAAATAACACTGGGGCAGAGATCATGGGGCCTACTATGATTCTGTCTGTCACACACAGCTTCCTCATTTTTATTTAACTTCTCTAAATATTTTTTATGAATCTTCTTTGAAACCTATCTTCCTCCACTCATTAAATATCCAAGTTTCTACTGAAGTAATAGGGAATGCTCTCCTCTAACTCAATACTCAGTCCATACCATTCTCGTATGAGTCTTTGGAATTGTTTACCACTCATACGTAAAAGCCTCACAAATTCAAATCAGTGGACTACCTTGTTCTCTGATCTTTAGCCCCAAATTTCTACATTAAAAAAAAAAAGATACAAAACATGTACAAAACCAATCTATGGCCTTTTTCTCATCCCCAATTTTGATGATTCTCTACCATCCTATTTCTCAGTGAATGGCTACCAGGTTTTATAAGTCACAAAGTTAGGAATAATCTTTGACCTGCCTTTGAGCTTTTCTCCTATAGAACAAGTCTCTAGGTTCTATTGATGTTTCAACTGTATTTTATAATTCTCCATTTTCTCCATTTGCACTGCCACTAGCGTCTACTTCAGGCTTCCATGCCCTCTTCTCAAACAACAGAAACAGTCTGCTAAGGGGCATAGCTACACTTGCTCTTACTTTTGCAGTTATCTCTTCCTTACATCATCCACAATATTTTTTCCACAATGAAAATATGATCATATATCTCTATGTTTAAAGTTCTTTATCACTTCTCATTGTCATCTGTATTGGAACCTAAATTTCTTGTTTGGTTTCTATATCTAAATACAGGAAGAGTTTTGTCTCTGACTAGTTCTGCAGCCTCAATTTGCTCAGATCCATCACTAGAGATTGGAAACCTTATATGCTCAAGGTATTTGAACAAAATCTTTCACCAGCCTTTGACAATTAAGCAACAAGGATGCAGAAGTGGCCCCAAGGAAGCCAAGAAAAAAAGAAAAATAAAGCTGAGTAGAGTCATTAGTAGATGCCCATTGTTGGGGAGACAGACTTCACAAGTGGTGGAGGCAAGTTATTTCTGGAAAGAATAATAACCCTCCACAATTGACTGTATGCCAATCTCTGCTACCTGTGAATAACAAAAGACACCTTACAGTTGTGGTTAATTTAAGGACCTTGAGATGGGACGATTACACTGGATTATCTGCATGGCCTTACATAATCAAAAGAGTCCTACTAAAAGTAAGGAAGGAGGGTCACAGTTAGAGAAGGAGAGGTAATGACAGAAGTAGAAGCAAGAGATAGTGAAGGTGCTGTGCTGCTGACCTTGAACCTGGGGGAAGGGGTCAAAAACCAAGGAATGCAGGTAACCTCTAGGAGCTGGAAAAAACGCAAGTAAACAGGTACACTTTTAAGCCTCCAGAGGGAGTACAGCCCTGCTGACACCTTGATTTTAGGAATTCTGACTTTTAGAGCTATATTGTTTTAAGCCACTAAATTATGGTAATTTATTACAGTAGCAATAGGAAACTCATACAGATTTTGGAACCTGGGTTTGGGTTGCCAGTGTAACAAATACTTATTCAACATGAATTAAAAGAAATATAAGGAAAATTAACAAATTTATGTTAGCACATTAGATGACTTAGATTGGGACACATTTCTAAAAAGGTATGAATCACCAAACTGACTAAAGGTGTTACATGTGTGTATATATATACATACAACACATAACTGTATCAAACAAGGGAATTTGTTTAGCATTAGTTCTATACTGGAAACTTCTTTTAGAACATTAAACATAAAACTGATGTATTAAGCAATATAAATTCAATAGGAAATACATTCTAAATAATGTATACTTTATAAAAAATTACCTTAAATATTCTGTATAGCTCCTTTTCAAAATCCTCAATGAAATCTTAAACAGAGTTCACTGATTTCTGTTCACTTAGTTATTAAGCCTCAGTTGAATTTAAACACAAAATCTCACTCTAGATGATTTGCATCTTGTTTTCTCCCCTCTCCAAGGGCAGGTTTAAGTTCTAGTTTGGAGACCTGAAGTGGGAACAGTGACTGAACTCCTCTTTTACCCTTTACTTCTAATGCTTGGAAACAAAGTACAAGGAGGCAGTTTGGTTCAAGATATCTTCTTACCTTTCCAATTCTACGTCTAACTCTTCTGGTGATGGGAGGCTGGGGAGGGCAGTTGGCAGTTTTCAAAAAACTCCATAACTTCAGTATTACAAACCATCCTCCCTTATGCCCCCATTATATAGATGAGGTTTATGAAAGTTAAGTAAGTTGCCTAAGGTGACATAATTAGTAAGTAGCTGCATAAAGCCTACATCTATTTGACTCCATACTCAGACTCTGAATAACTAGAGTAAACTGAAAAATGTACAGAAGAATATGAAAACTGTCAACACATATTTGTAATACAGCTCACTGATGAGAGAAATAAAATGTAGAACTGGGAGATGCATTTTTATTTATATACTTGAAAGATCTTTTATAATAGAAGAATATCCAATGTTAGATGTTGTAAATTTAAATAAGTATGTCTATAAAATATTTGGAGCATTGTAAATTATTAGAGCTTCTTTGAAAACAGTTTAGCAATGTGTATCAGAAGTCTCAAATAGGTTTTCATCCTTTAATCCAGTAATTATCCTACTTGTGATAGTTTTAATAACATTTTTAAAAGATATAACATCATATAGGCATTCATTGTAGCATTATATATAACATTGAAAACATAAATTTCAAGAATTAAGAATCATTGATCATACTGTGAAATGTACTATTGCAATAATATTATATAGTGATTAAAAATGATGCTTATAACATTTTAAATGAGGTAGAAATGCTTTTTTACTTACATAAAATTATGTCAATCTATATCATATGTTTTATTATCTCAATTATGTAAAAATTAAAACAACGGACAGAGATTTAACATAGTGTACATATTTGTTTCTCAAAAAATGGTTTACATTCTTTTCTTCATATAATTGTGTGCATTTTCTAAAACATTAAATAGCACAGATTGGGAAAGAGCATTACCACTTTCACTAAAGTTAAAAACAAGACGATTAAACTGACACAGAAGTTCTGCAGAAGCTAGATTTAGAAAAGATAATTATCTATCCAGCCATGATACAATGACAATCTTGAAAAATTTACATTTTTGTCTTCTCCTGTTTCATTCCTTCTCCCCTTTCATCTTAAAAGCAAATTCAAAATGAGAGAATTGACTCATTTAGATTAAAAGAATGTTTGAAAAAAAGATGTAAAGTTTCTATAAAGACTAGACTGAGCAATTATTGTGCTAAACAAAACTAAACACGGAGTTTAGGTGAATGTTAGTGCATGAGATAAATGTTAGGCAAGACAGTCAGTGTTTTGATTATAATAAGCATTAATATGTGGTAGGGAAAAGCCTCCTATCCTATTTCCTTCAAATGAGTTATTCAATCTTGCTTGACACTCTCCAAGTCTTTTTTATTTTTCAACTCTTGAAAGGTCCTTTCATCATTTCTTTATCTGTATTCCTAGTGCCTAGCCACAGTGTCAAGAACTGTGAAGTATCTGAGATTGTATCTTGTTTGCATGCTTATAAGTTAGCCTGCCGTATATCATAGATGCAGCCAGAAGACATGAGAATTCTGAGTCAGACAAAGAACTTTATTAGTTGTTGCACTTCCTGCTGTATGAACTTCATGTTTGCCCTGGCTCCTCACACCCATGAGAGTGATACAGGTGGACATAGAAGGATACTGTTCAAGAAGTGCTTTTATGTCCCAGCTGAGAAACTTTAAGCTTAGAAAACCAGTTTTTCGTAATGGATCACAACCACACCTTCCCAATATTTGTCTCAAAGAGAGGTGTATCCTTCATTTTACAACACACAAACAAACCAGCTCTCTGTTCTATATGGAAGCACTAGCTCTATATTCCAAGGATGTTTGCTATACAAATATCCTTGAAATGATACTCCAGAACAAAAAGTTGTCATTATATCTTATTGTAAGATGTTCAGAAATGAGAGAAATGCATAGAGAATTCCTTCCCAACATTAAAAACCATGTCTTCATAATTTATATGAATGAAGGAATAAATAATTTAATCATTGGTTGTAGTTAATGACATTTATAAAAATAGATTTAAACATATGTGCAGTTTAGCTTTTTTGGAGAATTATCATAAATATGCTATTTAAATTCAAACAAGAATTTGGCACACTGTATATCTGAATGTTTAGTATATTTACAATCATTTTTGGACATGTTGCAAAAAGGATTTCTTAGAGCAAAAGTGTCTAACATGATTGTGTATCTATTAATGATATAAACCTGATACATCATTTCTTTTTGTTTTGTTTTTGGTTTTTTTTGTTTTGTTTTTTTGCGGCGCACGGGCCTCTCACTGTTGTGGCCTCTCCCGTTGCAGAGCACAGGCTCCGGACGTGCAGGCTCAGCGGCCACGGCTCACGGGCCCAGCCGCTCCGCGGCATGTGGGATCTTCCCGCACCGGGGCACAAACCCGCGTCCCCTGCATCGGCAGGCGGACTCTCAACCACTGCGCCACCAGGGAAGCCCCTCGTTTCTTTTTTTATGCAATTAGACACAAGCTGCGAAATCAATGCTCCATCCATATGTGAAAATTATACATGAAGTGTATTTTTCAATAAGCAATTAAATATTTACTGAAAGTACATGAGTAAACTCTAAATGATGACATGCATAAAATATAAAAACTAAATGAATGGTGAAAAAGATAAATTTCTATAGTTCTTTTGGGTGATCTGTGCTTATGTGGATGCTTGTTTGTTTGTTTACTTAACAGTCTTCCTGTTGAGTCTAACTCATTTCACTGATTGGGCAGTGAGTCCCTCACTGACTCTGTTACTAAAAGTCTGAGGCTAGTATAATTCATGTCCAGTCTTTTTAGCACCACCAAGCCCTGGTCGTCTCTTCGGTCTGTGATAGAGTACTCACCTGAAGCTAATGGAATCACTACTAATCCTCTCAATTTCAGTCACATCCTCTATTTGATCCCAGTCTAGACTGTATATCTCATAACCTATGCTGTGTGATCACCCTCTTCTTACTACAGAAACCCCATGACAGGTTCATTAATTCTTACATCTCGGTGATATTCTGTATCCAGGACTGGAGAGCGACTGGGAAATTCTGGGACTTTTCGTATTTTACTGGAATTGGTCTTCCTGAGACATGAAGTGCTTTCATTGATCAAACTACCAAATTCACCCTGCTTTTCCTAAAGTTGGTGTATCAAACACTGTAATCGGGCTTCCCTGGTGGCGCAGTGGTTGGGAGTCCGCCTGCCGATGCAGGGGACGCGGGTTTGTGCCCCGGTCCGGGAAGATCCCACGTGCCGCGGAGCGGCTGGGCCCGTGAGCCATGACCGCTGAGCCTGTGTGTCCGGAGCCTGTGTGTCCAGAGCCTGTGCTCCACAACGGGAGAGGCCACAACAGTGAGACAGAGGCCTGCTTACCACAAAAAAAAAAAAAAAAAAAAAAAACCCACTGTAATCTATGTCCCAGAGTCTTAAGAGGTGGAGACAGAGCATGATTTTTTTTTGACTTTTATTGATATCATCTGGGATTTTTTCTCTCTTTCCTACCATGTTTCAATCCACTAAGCACAGAGAATGGGAAGATTGATGACTGCTTTCTTGTGTCCACTCTCTTAACTCTTCTAGCAGAAAGGTTCTAAGTTCCTTTAAGTAACCAAGTCTAGTTTTTAAGGCCCTTGACTCTCTAGGGACTCAGACAAATCAACTCTGAGACTCAAATGTGTTTAGGTGGTTGTAAGTAGTTAACTTTCCTCTTGAGGGATTAATACCATTTATTCAACAGTGTTGAACAAGGATATTGCCAAATATTTCAAAAGCGTTTTAAAGTTTATCCAGTTATATTAATGTAAAATTTAAATTTTAAGTTACTTTAGCATATCATTTGAGACTTAGCAATGGTAATTTCTTTTATAGGTCATATGTTTGCATTTCACCATAAATTGGTATTACCTAAGAGAGTAACACAAACAAGGAGATGATTTGTTTTAATTGCTGAGTTTTGGAGTTGAACCTTCTCAAAATTATTATACACTCAGGAATTTATAAATCTTTGTGTAAAATAGAAAGTTATTAAAACTTTATGAAATATCTTTGTCATGTAATGATGATTTAATTAATATGGTTATAGAGAATTATTTAAAATAAATGTTTTCCTCTTCTAAAAAGGTTGCTATTTAATTTTTACAATCACCCTCACCTCATTAAGAAAGCTAATATACTAAATTGGTACAATGTGTTTTAGTATGTACTTCTAAAAATCTCAATGCACTGGACCAGGTGATTCACTGGAAATGGTAAGCACTGAGGGCATTATTCCATTATTATAAGGGTTTCCAATTTTGACATTAAAAATTAAATAACTGCTTGTTTATTATAGTCAGCAAGGATCTCCTTTAGTTAATATCTTCGTGGAAATACTAGAAAATTGTTGTATATTATAATCAGCGAATGAACTGAAAACTGCCTATTTCTATATAAACTCGACTTTGTTCTGCTGAGATGTGGGGCAAAGAAATAAAAAATGGAAAATTCTTATAATAGAAGGAAAATTCTTGCAAAAGCCATTTTGAAATTTGCTGTACTTGAATTGAGACACCTGTGAAAGTTTAAAAACTCATTTGGTCATGAGTTGAAATGTCTTGCGGCCTGTACTTCACTTTGGAAGAAAAAATGTTTTAAGAAATTGTATTTGTTTTTTAGTTTATATGTATCTCATCCTCTTATGCTCATTCTAAAGCACCAAATGCAATTTAAGTGCAACGAATCGTCTCTCACCATGTCAAAAATCCAACTATAGTGATTCATATGCTATATCAACTAAATTGAAAAAATTTAGACATGTAATCCTCTTAGATATAACTTTGGTTAATTAACAATAGAAAATATTTGCATTTTTTAATGTATTCCACACCTTCAAAAAGGGTTAGAATCACAACTGCACATCTAAATAAAATATCTAAAGGTGAACACTCATATAATCAATGAACACATTAAAAAAAAAATAGAGCATCACCAGCATGGCAGAAGTTCCCTTCTTGCCAGGGCATTTGGGGCTAGGTGGACAAAGTTAGTATCTTGCCCTTCAACAAAAAGGGAATCCTGGTAAATTTTGTACACTGGGGGCCCAGAATTCGTCACCAAAGGATTAAGGGTACACTTGAAATGAACCTGCTTTCATAGGGACTTAAAACCTAGTTTTAAGTCACTTCAACCCTTAAGATGGAATAAAGGTATAAAAAGGCTTTTTAAAAAAAATTATTCCTAGTTACTTTAATACAGCCTTTTCCAAATTGTTCGTCTATTGATGTAAACCCAGATAAATATTTTCCAAATAAATATTATTTTTAAATTAATTCTAACATTTCATCCTTGTCTGTATCTATAATAGCAAAACAAAAATTCATAAATGCCCATCAGTGGAGAAATGTTAAATAAATCATGCTTAATTAAACTTTTTAATACTATGCAAGTAACTTCTAAAATCTACATTCAACAGACTGAAGGACTTTCCATAAGGTATTAGGTAAGAAAAAACAGTTGCAGAGTAATACTGTTGTCCCTTGGTACCTTCCAGGGGATTGGTTCCAGAACAGCACCCCAAATCCGCCCACTCTCCCTAACACCAAAACCCGATGACATTCAAATTTCTCATATAAAATGAGGTAGTATTTGCACACAACTTAGCACAGCTTCCTACATACTTCAAATCATTTCTAGATTATTTATAATACCTAATACAATGTAAATACTATGCAACTAGTTGTAAATGCAATGTAAGTGCTATATAAATTGTTGCCTGTGCAAAGTTTTGCTTTTGGAAACTCAAATTTTTTTCTCCCCTGAATAATTTTCATCGCAGTTGGTTGAATCCGCAGATGCAGAACCTGCAGATATGAAGAGCTGACTACATTTCTGTAGGTTCACAATGTCTTACTTGCATTTCAAAACCTCTCCCCTACAAAATTCTGAAAACTGAATTTTTTCCAACAGTGTAATTTGTTGTAAACTCATTTGGTGATGAAACACAACCTGAACTGATACGTTTCTTCCTAATATTGTTTTGTTTTATTTAGTGTAGATTTCCATGTGCTTTACTGCAGACATATTGATGTGTTTGATTAAGGGACACTGCACAAATCCTGATCATTACTTGCATCCCTCCTGAAATCTGAATAAAATTCTTAATCCTGAAACACATCTAGTCCCAACGTTTCCAGATACGCAGTTGTGGACCTGAAATATGATTCCTTTATATTTTATAAAACAACCAATAATCCCAAAATATGTATTTCAAAATATTTTGTGCATATATGTATAAAAATAGAAAATAATATAAATAGATATATACCATGTTAACATTATTTGCTGTTAAAATTATTTACTTCAGGAATGTTGGAAAGGAGATAGGTAAGTTAGAGTTTTACATTCTAATTGATAAATATTGCATTATCTCATTAGTTACGGTATCTTATATAAATTTTGTAACTTCAGTTTTTTAAATAATAACTTACATGACAGCCATTTTCCTTACTATATATTTGATTGAAACAAACAGAATATTTACTTCCATGAGCCCTCAAAGTGCTGCTAAATCTTGTTCTCAATCTTGTGCCTTCCTTGAAAACTTCTTGCAGTAAATTCTACCTGACTTTCTTTCTTTCTGGCCTCCCTCAGCCATATTTTGGGGTCAATTCCTTTCCAACCAGAAACCTGTTCTCTAATATCATCTTCCAGAGCTATCAGTTGTTTATTTCAAAATCCTAATTTGTTATATAAAGTATTTAAGTTTTCTTAGTTGAATCCCCACCCATCCATATTATACTTGAGGAGTCATACATTTTATATTAAAAGTGAAGCTTATATATGTTCTCCTGGTCTACTTCTCCTGGAATATTTTTATAACTATCAATCAGAAAAAAATATTCTGCATACACATGTGTATAAGTTGGATAAGAAAGAATGAATATAATAAACCATGAGAAACATGTCTCAACATCATTGCACCATCGCAAGAATTATAATAAACCTTAGTAATAGAAGGAGCACAGTAATGGAATGCAATTGAAGCTCACACGACACTACTAATACTATGTAAATATATTTAAAATATGTGTAATTTTTATACTTATTCATATATCAATACTTATGTACTCACATCATTTACATATATGTAAATCTCATAAATTACATATACATATATCTGAAACATTCAAATAGTAGTTTTATTATTGAATAATCATGTTTTTTAAATTAAACTAGAACTTTAGAAAACTCAGGTTTAAAAATGTATATTTACTATTCTAAATAATGAGATTAGTCATAGTTGTATAGTTCCCTCATGATTATTTTATATTTTATGTATAAATTTTATTACATAAACACTTATTTGTTAATATTTTAGGTTACTGAAATCTATTGGATGAGTCCTTTTAATCCCCAACATTTGTAAAAGAAGATTTTAAAAACCAGGGGAACCCACTGGAGTGTCTTATGTTTGTGAAAATAACTATAACGTGCTGACTGGGAGAGAAAAATAGCTGCTCACTTGATACAAAGACAAATTCTTCATCATCTTTGACTTCAATCTATGGTAATGTACTCAATTACTAGAATTCAAATAATACTCATTTAAATTAAGTGAATAAATCAAATTTTAATGCCAAACACAATTTTTGGATTATTTAAGTTTCTGGTTTATTTAGTTGTTACTCCCTTTTATTAAGGTAGAAAAACTTAGATTATTCTATGATTTCTTATTTGAATACTGAATGTGGTATTAAATAGCTGGATAAAGTCTTTGAAATACATTTTGGAAAAAGTTTTCCTTTGGAATCAGATTAACTGTAATTTGAATCTGTTTAAAGAATGCCATTAGGGAAACTGTGTATTGTTATAAATGTACATGGATATTTAATTTTTAGTTTTTGTATTAAACACCTAAGCATCCTCTAGGCTTGATCCACAAAGGTATCTCCTGGAATATTTAGTATTTTGTTAGTGGAAATCAGATTAAATGCTTTATTTTAAATCATGAAGGCCAGATTAAAGTTATTGTTGGCAGCTTTACACAAACCATAAATAGATTAATGTTCTCTGATGGTTAGACAGTCCTACCTACAGCAGCAAAACCCTCTAATGAAACACCTGTTGCCTAAAAAAATAGAATCCACCAGGAGGCATGCTCAAATGGAGTTTTCCACAATGCCTTAATACAAAAATGTATTAAATGTTGTCTTAATTTCCTCAATGATGGACATGCATTTATTTTTAATTGAGTAACTGCCTGGACCAGAATTATTCATTTATTTGTCTTATTTGTGATAACACCTTAAAGAAGCATTAATATGCAGTTTTTATGACTTGAGTTTAGAAATGTTATGTGTCTGAACTAAATGACAGTAACAATTGTCACACACAGTGGCCGTATATCAAGGAATTGCACTAGCATTAGGTAGAACAGCAGGTCCATTTGTTCAAATGCTCACTGAACATATGAGTGATTTTCTCTAACAAGGTCCCCAGGGAACCAACTTGCATCCATCACTGTCTGCATTCTAACTGGAAGATAACTATTTTAAACTCCTGCTAAAATATGTGATGTTTTAGGATTGAAATCAAGTATATGTCAGGAGCCAGAGAGAAATATACTGTTGGAATGCATACCAGATAAAATTTGATAGAAACCAGTAACTGCTGATCTAATCGGATCTTCATTTTTGTTCTTATGTTTTATGTATTATAAATATATAGTGATTAAAAAACAAGAAACAAAACTCAATAGCATTATTCCTCTCAGGAAATCAGACACTTTGGTTTTCCTCAAACGTGTATATACAATTACAATTTTTAAGGTTCAAATAGATATAAAACACACACATAATACAATATGTTAAGACTTAGTATTTTGCTGAATTAATTGATTTCTTCAACAGTGTTTTCTTTCATGGGGCTTATACTCTAGATAAGAGGAAAACCTTTAACTGATAAATATTATGGCAGCCACACCCTACAGTGATCCCTAATGATTCAGTTTTGTAAAATCCTCTCCCTTTGAATGTGGGAGGCATCTGTGATTTGTGTCTTAAACAATAGAATATGACAAAGATGACGATAGCTCACCTTTGATTAGGTTGTATTATGTGAAAATTCATGTCAGCATACCAGAACACAAGAGATTTTCTTTGCTGGCTTTAAAGAAGCAAACTGTCATGTTATGAACTAACCATGGAGAAGGTGGAGAGTGCCACATGGTAGGGGACTGCCATCTGACTCTAGAACCTGAGCAGCCTCCAGTCATAGCCTGTAAGAACTTGGGGACCAGAGGATCCGTGGAAAACTTGAGATAGCAAATGCATGTTCTTTAAGCCCTTGCGTTTGTGTAGCTTGTTATTGAGCACAAAAAATCTAATGCAATATAGATTTATTCATTCAGAATTAATATTGTATATTGGCTTGAGCATCTTGGAGTGGCATTAATATTCTGCCAGTTTGCCTATAAATCTTGGACTACATATTTGATGTCAGTCCATGAGGATGAGTTGTCAGGACTTCCTTGAATAATGTAAAGAAAGAAGTCCAAAGACTTAGGGAGATGGGCATGTCGAATGTTTAAATTGCTCAGCCATTTCTTAGCCATACAAGTCTGAGAGGTACAGCTGGACACTTCCTTCATCAGGGTATTGATAGATGTGTAGCTGAGCATTCTTGGAAAGCTCTGTGATGGCTGCCTTCAAAGTCGATTATGGCAGGGGATATTGACGTGGAAACTGGGTGCTCTTGCCTCAGTGAGATTACTGGGATTCAAGTAGTACAGAGGGTGGTGGTGATGCTTACCATTCACAGAAAATGTGGACTCAGTACCACAATAAATCAATGAGAAATGAGTAAATAAAGTATATTGACGGATGGGCAATTTATTAAGAAATCGCTTGGCATATTTTGATGGATAAATTCTAGGTCTGATGAGCAGAAACCTAATGTGACTTGATGTAGAAGGAATTTATGGCTTCTTAATTGTTTCAGATGCAAGTCTGTGTACATTCTCAGAATCCCTCAATAAAAGGAAAGCTTAGTCTCTTCTTCAATGCAGTCAGTAGTCTCTACTCTGACTCTTTCCCCAAGCTTCCTTGAAAGTACTTATAGCCATTTAACATTGGAGAAAATGGAATGAAATACTTTATTGGAATTAATAGATACTGGCTTTGAAGTGATACTAGTCTCTGGTGATTGATATGTCACCACAATCCAGCAACCACAACAGTGGATTATGATATGATAAAGGTGTTTTGATAATCCATTGTTGTATAACTCCACAATATAGTGGCTTACAACAGCAACAATCATTAATCTTATTTTATTCACAAATCTTCAATTTGGGCAAGACCCAGAATTATGTCTTGTATCTGCTTCCTGTAGCATTAATGTGACAAGTTATATAGCTCTACTTGGGCTGGAATAGCCACTTCCAAGATTAGTCACTCACAAGGCTGGTAAATTGGTGCTGGCTTTCAACTAGGAGCTTATGTTGGCCAATCTTCCTTAGGTCTCCATTCCTTGCTATGTGAGTCTCTCCACAGGGTCTCTTGGGCTTCCTCACAGTGTAATGCTGGGTTCCATAACCTAATATTATAAAATTACTTAAGAGGAGGAGACAGAGACCAATCTATCACCAGTGGATAGAGAGAGATTGCAGACCTATCCTTGACTGATTTCCCAAGTGTCAGAATTCTATAAGATTAGCAATGAGTAATAACTGATAGGATCCCTACCTTATTCTTTTGAACAATTAGTTTGGAACGATGAGTTAAGTGAAAACAATCTCAATTTCTGCTTCTTCTACCTCCAAGCCAAAATGGTAAGCAAAAAAGGGGTATAACATCAGAAGAATTACAGAGATTATCGTCACAAGACTATTTGCAGGGACTATATCCTCGTTTTATAGTTTACTGCTTTGGGTATTGAAAAAGAAAATTGTGTTGTAGAGAATACTGTGTAGTATTTAAATCACAAATAAATACTGGTAATTCAAGAATAGTTTGCATTCAACAGCTGGGATCTAGAAAATATACAAATGGAAAATACTTTCTGTCTTAGTTCATTCAGGCTGCTATAACAAAATATCACAGACTGGATAGCTTAAAACAATACAAATTTATTTCTTACAGTTCTGGCGGCTGGGAAGTCCAAGATCAGGGTGCTAACATGGTTACATTCTGGTGAGAGCCGTCTTCTTGGTTCAAAACCACACCTTCTTGCTGTGTCCTCACATGTGAACAGGACCAGGCTCTCTCTTAAATGCACTAAACCCATTCATGAGGGCTCCACCATCGTGACCTAAATGCCTCCCAAAGGGCCCACCTTCTGATACTACCACATTGGGTTTAGGATTTCAACATATGAATTTTGGAGGTACACAAACATTCAGACCACAGCACTTGCTAAACGAAATCTAAGGTTTACAGAATGAAAGTTTATGTAAAACTATCATGTAAATATCAGAAGCACATATTAGCATAATGGAATTAATTATTTAACTCAGAAATAGTTATTGCTTGCATCCATTGTGTTAGAAATACTGTAGAGAGCAAGAGAGAAAAAGTCTTTGCCCCCAAGGAGTTTTTCTTATAATTGGGAAGGTAAAAAATAAAGAAATATTAATTGATAGATATTGCATATTCTACCTGGCATCATATTTTAAAAACAAAATTTTCTAATTAAGGAGCTTATATTCCTTTAGGTCTTTTAAGATGGGAGGCAATGGAATAACATAAGAAATGCTCCTCAGAGTATTTTAACACGAAATAAATACCTGTTCTACACGTGATTGGTTCAGAAATAAAATTTTATGGCTTGTCGATATTAAGTGTTTTTCTTAAAACACAGTGACATGTATTACATACAGGTTTCCTTGATGATATGCATTTGCTTTTACGTGAATAATGGTTGCAGTGGAACAGGCCAGAGGGCACAAGGCTTGTATTTCAGGAGGCCAGAGATAGAAAAAAAATGAAGAGGCTAATCAAAGATATCCTTTAGCTATACGGTAGCTGACACCACTGTGTTAAAGGCTGCAGAATAAAACCTTTTTTGAACATGTGGGTATAATTTAATGATATAGAATAGCACGATTCTGTTCAGCAGAGTTCTTCTGAACAGAAGCTAACAGATTATCAGAGGTTATCAGTTCTGTGACTACATTATTAAAATAATGTCATAAATAGGACTAATTCTTATTGTTTTATTTCACATCCACTATTATACAATTAAAGCAAGCATAAATACTAATATGTTTATTTTCATCCTTTCCAAAATTCCTTTTTTGTTTAAACATTTAATTATACATAAAAGGTTTTCTTTTCTATAGGAGGATAATTTTGAAACAATTTTGGTATGTAAGGAAGTAAAATGTATAATAACAAATATCTTACTTAGTACTTCAATGGATTGTTTTTCCATATATATTTAAATTAACATGCTTTTTTCAATACCTATCCTTTAAACATTCATAATAACCATGTAAATTCTATTGAATGAGCAAAAATATGAATTTTAAACAATTTTTATCCACACAGGAAAAATTTAAATTATATTCCTACTTATCACTGCTTACATACAAATCTTCCAACATATCGTGCATTCCTCCTCACTTTGAAAATAAAGAAAAAGTGAATTACAGTTATTATAGTAACTACTTTCCTTATATTTAAATGCAGAATTCCGAATTAATGACAAGGCCTCAGATTGGTTAGCTGACGTAATGTGCAGAAGTATAGAATGAAAAATCTGCAGCATAATTACTGGCAGTTGAATAATGAATAATTTGTGCATGCTCAAATAAGTCCATTAATGTAACACATAAATTAATGAACATTTATGAGCAATTAATATTCTGAAAGTTAGTGGAACTGGATAAATTATCTTCCCTAAGGTAGAGCTATTTACATGCTCTGACCAGGTCAACTACTCCTGTCTTCATAGCTTTTATTTTTCTAATAAATATAATTTTTATATTTTTAAATCACAAATGAACTTAGTGTTCATAAATTGAGATATTATATTTTTGTTTGAAACCACAGGCAGTCATCTGTATTTAGTATATCTCTGTTACCCATTAGACTAAACTAACTTTAAGTTTCCTTATCAATGATCCTTAATATCCCCAGGGAAAATAATCAGATTCTCAAGATAATATATTTTTGTTTAAAAAAATACCATCTCAAGGAATTTATACCCTGAGTTGGAGCAATAGCAAAGTAAAATATGAAAAAACTTTGTTCCTTCAACTCACTCTGTTATTTCTTTGAGATAGACTTTTTAAACAATAATATTATTACTAAGTTTCAGAATCTAATTACACCTTATTTCACAACCATTAATTTTTATGGTTTATCATAATCATATTTTAGAATAAAGATTTGGATCAGGGAAAACATTCTTGGAATTAGCCTGATTCAATTTTAAATAGTGTTCAACAACATTTTTAACTATGTCATCATATATGAATTTAGGTGAATAGCCCTCCAGAGGACAGTTTTATTGATTTCGATTATTTCTAGTAAACTTTATAAAATTCTACCACATTGTAGACTTTATAGGATTTCAAAGAAAGGTTTTAAAAGAGATTGGTTCCACTCTTTGATTAAACATGACATAATCTCTATGTAATAGGTTTTATTTCTTTAAAACCAATGGTTAATCTCACTTCAAGAGCCATATGAGTTGTATTACCAAAACTACAAATTTATTGGAAATACTTTATTATACATTTTTCCATTATCATCTAGTAGTAGCAAAGTTTCTTCTACTATGAAATGAAAGGCATTGGACACACCACAAGATTTTTGTCTAAATTTCAAATTAAAATTTCAGAAAAGTCTCAGCTGAAAAAAATTAGGAAGATCAATATATCATGAATAAAGTCATGCTTTAGGAGAAAATAAATTTAATATTTATTTCAGAATATATGATTTCCCCTTGCTTTGTTCTGGTAACAGAGACACACACACACACACAATATACATATAGATGGTTTTCATGAGTTTACATTTGTTGTTGGGGTGGGGGGCAGTGGGTAGTAGAGACGTGATAAAATCTATAACATGGAATAACTATTTAATACATCGAGGCCACATATGTTTTAGGCACTGAAACATAATATGTAGTAAATTGATTTTGGAAATAAGAAATAAAACAGGAGACATTTGGGCACAGAAATTAACACAGGACAATTCCTAAAGAGATGAAATATTTGTTGGCCCAAAAGTTCCTTTTGTTTTAAGTAGGAATATAAGACACATTTTTCATTTTCACCAAGAACTTTATTGAACAATGTATTCATCATCTTGTTCCACTACATTCTGCCATTTTTCAGGTAACTTCATAATTCTATCTCCCCAAAACTTTTTATCTTTTTGAGCAAAGAACTATTTCAGGTGCCTTTTACCGTCTTCCAGGGAATCAAAATTTTTTCCTGTAGGAGAATTTTGTAAACACCAAAATGAACAGAAATCCAAAGATGCAATGTCTGATGAATACAGTGGATGAATCAGAACTTCGAGCCAAGCTATAACAGCTTTTGCCTGGTCGTCAAAGAAACATGTGGTCTTGCCTCATCCTGATGGAAGATTATGCGTTTTCTGTTGACTAATCCCGGATGCTTTTCATCAAGTGCAGCTTTCAGTTGGTCTAATTGGGAGCAGTACTTGTTGGAATTAATCATTTGGTTTTCTGGAAGGAGCTCATAATAGAGGACACCCTTCCAATCCCACCATATACACAACATCACCTTTTTGGATGAAGACTAGCTTTTGGTGTGGTTGGTAGTGGTTCATTTCTCTTGCCCCACCATCTCTTCTGTTCCACATTACTGTACAGTATCTACTTTTCATCGCCTGTCACAATTTGTTTTAAAAATGGAACATTTTTATTACATTTAAATAGAGAATTGCATGCGGAAATACGTTCAAGAGGGGTTTTTTGCTTAACTTATATGGAACCCAAACATCAAAGTGATTAACATAACCAAGCTGGTGCAAATGATTTTCAACCCTTGATTTGGATATTTTGAGTATGTTGGCTATTTCCCACGTGGTATAACATTGATTGTTCTCAATTAATATCTCAATTTGATCACTATCAACTTCAACTGGTCTACCCGACCATGGAACATCATCCAGTGAGAAGTCTGCATCACGAAATATCGCAAACCACTTTTCACACGTTTGATCAGTCACAGCACCTTCTCCACAGACTGCACAAATCTTTTTTGCGTTTCAGTTACATTTTTACCTTTCTCGAAATAATAAAGCATAATATGCTGAAAATGTTGCTTTTTTTCTTCCATCTTCAATATTAAAATAGCTACACAAAAATTCACCAATTTTGATGTTTTTCTTTAAATACACGTGGATATGACAGCTGTCACAATACAGTCTAACAAAATTGTTTCAAATGAATTTAAAGACAACTAAGCACTACCAGAGCCATCTTATGGGAAAACCGAACAGAACGAAATTTTTGGCCGACCCAGTATTTATTATGCTTGTTTTTGTTTACTCCCTGCTGGCTGAATGGGTAAAGTGTACAAAAGGACATAGAACATAAAGATGAAGGGCAGGTAATCATAAGAATCAAGGCAACAGCAAAGAAATTTGAGTGGTATAGGAGGTAGCTAAAGTGGACTGACTGGAAGATAATACTGTTCTTCAAGAATTATAAAAAGGAAATTGGGGAGATAGTTTGCAAAGAACTCTAGATATTTTATAATGATGATGATGATAAAAGCTGGCTCTTGTTCTGTATTGATGCCATATACAGCAAAGATTTTGAACCCATACTCAATACGTACATGATGAACAAGATGAATAGCATTTGAGAATTTGGAAAACATGATTGAGATAATCGGATATAAAGTAAGTTTGTAGCATTGTTATGACACTGAGCAAAGAAAGGAGAAGAAAAGGGTAATATCTAACTCAGAAAATGAGGTAACAAGAGTAAAAGAAAGCCAAATAAATGAGAAAAGGAAAGTTTTTTAACACTATATGTGCTAATCTAATATTTCAGACTTTTTGAATGTAGGAGGAAACACAGATGAAAAATAATAAATCAGGGCATCTCAAGTCCACTGCTATCACTTCAATATCGATATAAAGGCAAGGGTTTTTGGAGTGAAAGAGTAACATGATTATAATTGTCATAAACTATTATACATAAATATGGAAAATATGAAGAATCTCTGGAAGTAATGTTCATAATGGAACAGGACTCACAAAATGAAATGAAAGCACTTTAGAATTAGATTTCTCTTAAACATACTAAGGAAAAAAAAAAAAAAAAACTTTTAAATTCCACCTCAGTGCTTGGAAGCAGAAATCCAAACATCATAGAAAATTCTCTGCAGCTTGTCAAATCAGCCTCCATAAAAGAACATGGCCTCCTGGCGAGCATGAGGACATTTATAGTTATTAAAATATGTCTGAGGTAATAGACTGGGTAGATTTGTCCCTCCCAGCTAGCTTATAACCTAAAAGCTTCCAAAAAATCCTGAATAACAATATCATCAATCTTGTGGGTATGAGCTACTGAATTCCAGTATATATCATATCAACAGAAAGACAGCAGAATAGGTGGCTGTCAGGTTAGCAGTATTTAGTGAGGGACAGGAAAATAAATCCTCAACAGGAAATTATAGACCAAAAAGTTGGGAAAATTAATTAAAGGCATATATATTTTTTTCATTTAAAGTATATATACATATATATTTATACTCATATAAACACATATATCCTTTTATGAGTTTATCTCATATAACATATAATACTAAATATTTTCAACTTCACTAAAATTTTTAATCAGATTATTCTGTAAGTTTACATAGTCTATATGTAAACATTCACATTGAAAAAAATATCTGTCATATCTCTTTCATAATAGCTTGATATAAATATAATCATGTTACTTTTCTAGATTTTTACTAGGTCCTCTGGGAAATACAAATTAGGTATCACAGACATTTATGAGCTATAATACTGTGTATGCTATAAATGACAGAATATTCTACATGGGTAACTTAAGTTATAATAAATAGGAATGTAACATTAATCAATTGGCTTTGAAATATCTTATTTTCCACAAGATAATGATGAATGTATTTATTTATTTATTTTTTTATTTTATTTTATTTTATTTTTTTTTGCGGTATGCGGGCCTCTCACTGTTGTGGCCTCTCCCGTTGCGGAGCACAGGCTCCGGACGCGCAGGCCTAGCGGCCATGGCTCACGGGCTTAGTTGCTCCGCGGCATGTGGGATCTTCCCGGACCAGGGCACGAACCCGTGTCTCCTGCATCGGCAGGCGGATTCTCAACCACTGCGCCACCAGGGAAGCCCTGTATTTATTTATTTTGCCTCCAATAGAAGAAAACACTCTGATTTTAAGGTGCTCATGTAATTATGATATTAAGCTCATCCAGATAATTTTCCTTTCTTAAAGTCAATTCTTCTTATAATGTCACATAATCACAGAAGTGATATCATATCCGGAGGTTCACTCACACTCAAAAAGGGTAGGTTTTACAATATTCTTGTTCATTGGGGGTCATTTTAGAATTCTGCCTACCAAAGTCACATCATCATTAATTAAATCTTTTAAGATAATGTGATGTCTGTAATCAAGTGTCTGGCTACTGAAGGAGTGCCCTCAACATCTGTAAATAATTTGCAATGCAGATAATTTATGCATTGATAAACATGCTTTGTGTGAAATGTGTGTTCTCTCTCTGCAACAAAACTACCAAAAGTAACATGTTGCCTGAGACAAAACCACTGAGGTCAGGACATTTTAATCATTTATCTAACACAATTATTGGAATATAATTTATCCTCAAATATATTAATGCATTTATTGTTGCTATGGAGAGGGAGTTTGGAGATTTCCCGTGTAGATCCAGCTTTCCTGTTTTTTTAAATTTCTATAATATGCTTTTTTTTAAAATATAAATTTATTTATTTTTGGCTGCATTGGGTCTCTGTTGCTTCTCACAGGCTTTCTTTAGCTGCGCCGGGCAGAGGCTGCTCTTTGTTGCAGTGTGCGGGCTTCTCATTGCGGTGGCTTCTCTTGTTGCAGAGCACAGGCTCTAGCCACGTGGGCTTCAGTAGTTGTGGCACATGGGTTCAGTAGTTGTGGCATGTGGGCTCTGGAGCACAGGTTTAGTGGCTGTGGCACATGGGTTTAGTTGCTTCACAGCATGTGGGATCTTCCTGGACCAGGTCTCGAACCCGTGTCCCCTGCATTGGCAGGCAGATTCTTAACCACTGTGCCACCAGGGAAGCCCAGTATAATATGCTTATTTTTTAAATAGAGATACTAGGTTATGGCTTTTAGGTACTTTAAAAAACATACATCTTTGTAATTGTGTTGCCCTCCCATATACACTCCCCCTTTTAGATCCTTAGCAAGTTCAGATGGTAGGGTTCATCTTTGCCTTTGTTCCTCTACTGAGAACTCCACAATTCGGCATATGTTGATATAACTGATTTTTATAAGCACAGACATAATTGACATTTTTACCAAAATCAATGACAAAAATTTTTGAAAAGGCTGTAATTATTTAGAAATGACAAAACACAGAGAAACAACTATTTGGAGAGTTAAGGAGATTTACTAGCCTATTTATTAATATATCCTAATTATAATAACCAAATTTGAAGAGCACATATTTAAAATAGAAGACATAAAATATATTTTAAATATTTTATTTATAATGCTTTAAATATTTAAAATAAAAAATATTAAACTATTTTCACATTTGTGAAAAGCTTTTTGGAACAGACTATAATATTGTAATATTTTTCTTTATGTCCCGGGGAACCTGCTGAGCTCCCAGGCTGGTCCCCCACCCTACAAAGCCCCCTCCAGGCTGTGTGGGCCCTGGAGGCATAGGAGGGAGGCTGAGGAGATCCAGAGAGGCAGGTGGGAGGGGACCTCCAGGACCAGAGGAACAAGAGAGGAGCGAAGGGCATTTGCCCCGCCCACTCGAGCCCAGGAAGACTGCTGGGCTCCCAGGTGGGGTCCCTCAGTCTCTGAGACCAGAGGTGGGAGGCATGCCTGGGCACCTTCTGTTCTATGGAACGTAAGCCACACCCCCAAACCTCCAAGGGCCTTTTCCAACCCTGTAGATCCTAAGCATAGGCCCCGCCCACTGCCCAAACCTCACCCTGCCTAGGCTGCACTCTACAGCCAAGGCCTTTTCTACCCTTTTTTTTTCTCCTCCTCTTTTTTACTATGGTGGTTCTGTTTTACCTTTTGGTTGTTGTTTCATCTATATTTTTATTTTTATTTTTTTTCTAACATATCTGTTATTTTCCCATTCTAATTTTATTTTTTACTTTGTAATTGTTCTTCATTTTTCTTTGTTTTCTTTTTTTTTTTTTTCCATCCACGTAGCTTTTAGGATCTTGGTTCATGGGCTGGAGGTCAGGCCAAAGCTCCTGTGGTGGGAGCTCCGAGTCTGAACCGCAGGAGCTTTGGCCTGAGAAAATGTTTGAAGAGATTATAGTGGAAAACTTCCCTAACATGGGAAAGGAAATGTCACCCAAGTCCAGGAAGCACAGAGAGTCCCATACAGGATAAACCCTAGGAGAAACACACTAAGACACATATTAAACTATTAAAAATTAAATGCAAAGAAAAAATATTAAAAGCAGCAAGGGAAAAAGAAATAACATACAAAGGAATACCTGTAAGGTTATCAGCTGATTTTTCAGCAGAAATTCTGCAGGCCAGAAGGCAGTGACAGGATACACTTAAAGAGATGAACAAGAAACACCTACAACTAAGATTACTCTACCGGGCTTCCCTGGTGGCACAGTGTTTGGGAGTCTGCCTGCTGATGCAGGGGACGTGGGTTCGTGCCCCGGTCCGGGAAGATCCCACATGCCATGGAGCGGCTGGGCCCGTGAGCCATGGCCACTGAGCCTGCGTGTCCAGAGCCTGTGCTCTGCAACGGGAGAGGCCTCAACAGTGAGACGCCCGCGTACTGCAAAAAAAAAAAAAAAAAAAAAAAAAAAAAAGATTACTTTACCCAGCAAGGATCTCATTCAGATTAGATGGAGAAGTCAAAAGCTTCTCAGAAAAGCAAAACCTAAGAGAATTCAGCACCACCAATCAAGCTTTACAACAAATGCTAAGGAAACTTCAAAAGGCAGAAAACACAAGAGAAGAAAAATACCTACAAAAACAAACCCAAAACAATTAAGAAAACGGTAATAGGAACATACATATTGCTAATAACCTTGAATGTAAATGTATTAAATGCCCCAACCAAAAGACACAGACTGGCTGAATGGATTCAAAAACAGGACCCATATATATGCTGTCTACAAGAGACCTACTTCAGACCTAGGGACACATACAGACTGAAAGTGAAGGGATGGAAAAAGATATTCCATGCAAGTGGAAATCAAAAGAAAGCTGGAGTAGCAATGAAACACAAGCTTTTAATGACCCAATAGATCAGATAGATCTAATTGATGTTCATAGAACATTCCACCCAAAAGTGTCAGAATACACTTTCTTCTCAAGTGCACATGGAACATCCTCCAGGATACATCACATATTGGGTCACAAATCAAGCCTTGGAAAATTTAAGAAAGTTGAAATTATATCAAGCATCTTTATGGACTACAAGTTATGAGATTGGAAATCAATTACAGGAAAAAAAAAACTGTAAACAACACAAATACATGGAGGCTAAACAGTGCACTACTAAATAACAAAGAGATCACTGAAGAAATCAAAGAATAAATTTAAAAATACATAGAAACAAATGACAATGAAACCTCAACAACCCAAAACCTATGGGACGTGGCAAAAGCAGTTCTAAGAGGGAAGGTTATAGCAATTCCATCTCACCTCAAGAAACAAGAGAAATCTCAAATAAACAATCTAACCCTACACTTAAACCAATGAGGGAAAGAAGAACAAAGAAAACCCAAAGTCAGTAGAAGGAAAGAAATCATAAAGATCGGAGCAGAAATAAATGAAATGGAAACGAAGAAAACAATAGCAAAATTCAATAAAACTAAAAGCTTGTTCTTTGAGAAGATAAACAAAATTGACAAACCCTTAGCCAGAAGAAAAAAAGGGAGAGGATGCAAATCAATAAAATTAGAAATGAAAATGGAGAAATCACACTGACATGACAGAAATACAAAAGATTATAAGAGACTAATTCAAACAGCTATATGCCAAAAAAATGGAGAACCACGAAGAAATGGACAAATTCTTAGAAAGGTACATTTTCCAAGACTGAACCAAGAAAAATTAGAAAATATAAACAGACCTATAACAAGTAATGAAATTGAAACTGTAATTAAAAACCTTCCACAAACCAAAGTCCAGGACCAGATGGCTTCACAGGCAAATTCTATCAAACATTTAGCAAAGAACTAACACTGATCCTTCTCAAACTCTTCCAAAAAATTGCAGAGGAAAGAACACACCCAAATTCATTCTATGAAGCCACCATCACCCTGATACCAAAACAAGAAAAAGATACCCCCCAAAAGAAAATTATAGACCAATATCACTGATGAACATAGATGCAAAAATCTTGAAGAAAATACTAGCAAACAGAATTTAACAACATAGTAAAAGGATCATGCACCATAACCAAGTGGGATTTATCCCAGGGATGCATGGATTCTTCAAATATGCAAATCAATCAATGTGATACACCAAATTAACAAAAGGAATAAAAACCATATGATCATATGAATATATGCAGAAAAAGCTTTTGACAAAATTCAACACCTATTTATGATAAAAACTCTCCAGAAAATGGGCATAGAGGGAACTTACTTCAACATAATAATGGCCATATATGACAAACCCACAGCAAACATACTCAATGGTGAAAAACTGAAAGCATTTCCACTATGATCAGGAACAAGTCAAGGATGTCGACTCTCACCACTCTTATTCAACATAGTTTTGGAAGCCCTAGCCACGGCAATCAGAGAAGAAAAAGAAATAAAAGGAATACAAATTGAGAAAAAAGAAGAAAAGCTGTCACTGTTTACAGATGACATGATACGATACATAGAAAATCCTAAAGATGCCACCAGAAAACTACAAAAGCTAATTTGGTAAGGTTGCAGGATAGAAAATTAATGCACAGAAGTCTCTGGCATTCCTATACACTAACAATGAAAAATCAGAAAGAGAAATCACAGAGGCAATCCCATTTACCATCGCAATAAAAAGAATGAAATACCGAGGAATAAACCTACCTAAGGAGGTGAACGACTTGTACTCACAAAACTATAAAACACTGTTGAAAGAAATCAAAGATGGCATAAACAGATGAAGAAATATACCATGTTCTTGGTTTGTAAGAATCAATACTGTGAAAATGACTATACTACCCAAAGCAATCTACAGATTCAATGCAATCCCTATCAAACTACCAATGGAGGGCTTCCCCTGGGGTGCAGTGGTTGAGAGTCCACCTGCCGCTGCAGGGGACACAGGTTCATGCTGCGGTCCGGGAAACTCCCACATGCTGCAGAGCAGCTAGGCCTGTGAGCCATGGCCGCTGAGCCTGCGCGTCCGGAGCCTGTGCTCTGCAACGGGAGAGGCCACAACAGTGAGAAGCCCGCATACCGCAAAAAACAGACAAACAAACAAACTACCAATGGCATTCTTCACAGAATTAGAACAAAAAATTTTACAATTCATATGGAAACACAAAAGACCCTGAATAGCCAAAGCAACCTTGAGAAAGAAAAACAGAGCGGGAGGAATCAGGCTCCCTGACTTCAATCTATACTACAAAGCTACAATAATCAAGACACTATGGTACTGGCACAAAAACAGAAATATACATCAATGGAACAGGATAGAAGGCCCAGAGATAAACCCACACACATACGGTCACCTAATTTATGACAAAGGAGGCAAGAATATACAATGGAGAAAAGACAACTTCTTCAATAAGTGGTGCTGGGAAAACTTGACAGCTACATGTAGAAGAATGCAATTAGAACACTACCTAACACCATACACAAAAATAAACTCCAAGTGGATTAAAGACCTAAATGTAAGGCCAGACACTATAAAACTCTTAGAGGAAAACATAGGAAAAACACTCTTTGACATAAAACACAGTAAGATCTTTTGTGACCCACCTCCTACAGTAATGGAAACAAAACAAAAATTAACAAATGGGACCTAATGAAACTTAAAAGCTTTTGTACAGCAAAGGAAACCATAAACAAGATGAAAAGACAACCCTCAGAATGGGAGAAAATATTTGCAAATGAAACAATGGACAAAGGATTAATCTCCAAAATATACAAACAGCTCATGGAACTCAATATCAAAAAAACGAACAACCCAATCAGAAAATGGGTGGATGACCTAAATAGACATTTCACCAAAGAAGATGTACAGATGGCCAAGAGGCACATGAAAGGATGCTCAAAATAACTAATTATTAGAGAAGTGCAAATCAAAACTACAATGAGGTATCACCTCACACTGGTCAGAATGGCCATTATCAAAAAATCTAGAAACAATAAATGCTGGAAAGGGTGTGGTGAAAAGGGAACTCTCCTACACTGTTGGTGGGAATGTAAATTGATACAACCACTATGGAAAACAGTATGGAGGTTCCTTATAAAACTACAAATAGAACTACCATATGACCCAGCAATACCACTACTGGGCATATACCGTGAGAAAATCATAATTCAAAAAGAGGCATGTACCACAATAGTCCAATACTATTTACAATAGCCAGGAAATGGAAGCAACCTAAGTGTCCATCAACAGATGAATGGATAAAGAAGATGTGGCTCATATATACAATGGAATATTACTCAGCCATAAAAGGAAACAAAATTGAGATGTTTGTAGTGAGGTGGATGGACCTAGAGTCTGTCATACAGAGTGAAGTTAGTAAGAAAATGAAAAACAAATACCATATGCTAACACACACTTATGGAATCTTAAAAAAAAAAAAAAAAACTGGTACTAATGAACCTCGTGGCAGGGCAGGAATAAAGAGGTAGGCATAGAGAATGGACTTGAGGACATGGTGGGTGGGAGGGGGAAGCTGGGGCTAAGTGAGAGTAGCATCGACATATATACACTACCGAATGTAAAATAGTTAGCTAGTGGGAAACAGCAGCATAGCACAGGGAGATCAGCTCTGTGCTTTGCGATGACCTAGAGGGGTGGGATAGGGAGAGTTGCAAGGAGGCTCAGAGGGAGGGGATATGGGGACATGTGCATACATAGAGCTGATTCACTTTGTTGTACAACAGAAACTAACACAGTACTGTGAAACAATTACACTCCAATAAAGATCTACTAAAAAAAAAGAATAGTTTCTATAGCTAACATATGTTTAGAAGAAATTTAACTAATGTTTGTCTCATTAAATAAAGAAAGGATTTAAATATGACAATTTTTAAAGTAAATTATTTCCTAAAAGCTACTAGACACCCTCCATTTACAAATATGATTTATAATTATTGACCCTGTGTTATTGCTTCATTCTTCTATTCTGGATATATCCCTTAAAATAATTTGAAATATATTTTGAAACAAAGTTTTAGACATATGATAATTTTCTTTATTTTTTATGAATCAAAGCTAGAAAAATGGTACCTTGCTCTTCAAAATGTCACCTTCCTGAAAAGTAACATGAACATGGCAAAATGCCAGAATTGTCGGAACACTGAACAGAGCAGATAAATGATATCAAATAATAGTGAATAATTATTGAAGAGGAAAGAAAGGTTGTCTTTCTCCTCATAAGGATAGTCTGGTGATTTGAAATCCTCCTATTATTTTCAACAGAATATTGCAATGACCAGCCATTCAAAATCTGACCTACTAGAGAATGGACTTGAGGCTGGGGGCAGGGGGGAAGGGTAAGCTGGGATGAAGTGAGAGAGTAGCATGGACATACATACACTACCAAACGTAAAATAGATAGCTAGTGGGAAGCAGCCGCATAGCACAGGGAGATCAGCTCGGTGCTTTGTGACCACCTAGAGGGGTGGGATAGGGAGGGTGGGAGGGAGGGAGACGCAAGAGGGAAGAGAAATGGGAACATATGTATGTGTATAACTGAGTCACTTTGATGTAAAGCAGAAACTAACACACCATTGTAAAGCAATTGTACTCCAAAAAAGATGATAAAAAAAAGTGAAAGAAGTACATCAACATTTTGTAAAACAATTTCAATTCAGAAGGAAAATTTTTTTAAGTTACAGAGATACAGATGTGCTGTATCAATTTTAACGAGGCATCTGTACCCATTACTCTGATGTTTATGAAAGTATTTTCATTCATATTTTCGCACATATACACAGAGGGACAATGTTTCACTAAAGATTCTCATTGTCCCGCTGTAGCACCTGTTAATGCATGAAAATTACAATGTGCTCTACTCAGTAAACTCCTTGATTTATAATTATTTGACTTGAAATGAAAAATGAAACATGAGCAATACTAGTTAATAGTGTTTATACTTATGTTTCTTTTAATGAACTATAATAAAATAAAGGTAAGCACAGCATATTATATATTATGTGATTTTCCTTTATTTTGAGAAATACAAAGAACTCTTAGGAAACTAAGTCTGTATTTGTAGCTGTGAATCAATTTTTCTAATGCAGCATATCTTGGATACAAACTAACTTGTTTTCAAGGAAAATTTAACAAGACTTAATAAGCTTTATTGTCTACTGCCAAGTTTTTTAAATCGTGATTAATAAAAGTGAGAAGAAAGTATATCTGATGGTAACTAAATCAACATATATGGAATTGATTGTGGTGCGGCTAGGATGTGTGCATGTGTGTAATGTGTGTATTTTGTAATTAGGTCCAAGATTTTTAATTCATAACTAAGGAATTTCAACTGATAAAACGGATAAAGGAAAACTTGACCCTTTTCAGGAAGCTTTTATAAGGAACTAGTACATCTTTTTTATCAGAAGACCTATTAACTCTCCTACATTCTCAAGAAATTTTTTTAGAGTGCCTCTTTCAGTACCTGGAAGTAAAACAGGCTATCTGAATATTTAAACTTGTGACCACTCTTAATGAGAAATGAGTTCTACAAGTTTACCATCACCATGGAAATTTGCTTAACTACCACTGAGAGATATTTGTTCTGGATTTGTGGATAATAGAACCCCCATTTTACTATGTGAAGTGATTGCATAGCAAAATACAGGATTGCTGCACACATGGAATTTAAATAATAAAACAGACAAAATATAATTACTTTCATATTCCTGGTCAGTAGCAGGAACCACTTTTCAGTTAAAATTCAGTCAAAAAGTTGCTTTCTCATACACTGGAAATGCTCAGAATCTTACTCTGTAATTCATCATGGGGAAAACCCAGAAGCACAGAGGAGACATAGTTACATAGCTAATCTGACCCTACAAAAAAATAAAATCTAAAACTCAAATAATAAGAGCTTAAATCATGTATTATCAGAAGAAAGACCTTTTGGTGAAGCTATTAATAATCGTTCTACTTCTAGAAATTACTTTTTTTCTAGAAATTACTTTTTTCTTTAAGCAAGTAAAACAGCTGTTCTGTCTCAAGGAAACAAAGATTCAAAATAAGCTGATATAAATGAAAATAGTATGGGATACCTAGGAAGAAAACCCCCACGTGTAGGCAAAGAAAGGCAAATTCTGCCTGCACCAGAGCAGAACCAACCTAACAGTTTCTTTCTGGCGAGGCATTGGAAATCAATATCAGAAATGCATCATATATTATTTATAGTCATTCTGTGTAACTATGCCTAGTTAACTGCTTGATGGAATGTATGTATACAATTTTGACCCCTTACTTGTTCCCCAGAAACCTACACTTAAAAGCCAAATTAACGTCTCTGCTTGAAGGCTCAATATACCTCTCACACGCAACAGTTTCAAACAGAACTTGTGGTCATTTTCTTGGTTATAAAGCCCATTTTTCACCGCACCTAAAACTAAAGTAGCAATGTCATAATACATGTCTATAATAGCAAAAGCCTCCCCAATCGTTTCCTGCCCAAACGTTTACTTATCGTTGGCTCTGATGCCTAGCAACTTGCTAAAATTTGTCTTGATTCTGTCATCGCCTGAAATTATTTTATTTCTTTACACATTGGGAATAATATTCTATTCCTTCTGAATTGTGTGTTCTGTATTATATGCTGCTTCCTTCACTGTGGCTCCTTTTTGAGTGTTTTGGTGAAGTTTCAACCCATAATGGTGACAGAAGTTATTTCAGTGACAGTGCTGACACTGAAATAATGGATAAAGGAAAATTCTACTGCTGCATGATAAGATGCAATGTTTACTATGGCGTTACATGCTTTCAAGAATATGTTAAAGAAACATCAGCAGTTGATCAAGGATTGGTAAAGTCACTTGTAAACATGAAAATCACAGTAAAGCCTGGCCAACAAGTCTAAGAGTGGCACAGGAGAATTGGCTAGAGAATTCAAGAGATTTGAAGAGAAAGGAGGGACATTTATCAATATGGGTGTCTAGAAACACATCTGTATCAATCAAATAGGAGTAAGAAGTCACACCAATTATCTGAATGAAGAAAATATACTAGTGCATTGTTAACTGGGAACAAGTTATGACTGTAGGACAAAAAAGCAGACACTAAGGTATCATGGAGGTCACACTGCTAGCAGAAGGAACTATCCCTAGGGTTGAGGAAAGAGGAGAATAGGCTCAAAGTATTGAAACATAGAAATTTAGAGGAAGGGCCTGTGGAGCTTGGCCTCAGACTTCAGACCACAAGGGAAGGGGCACTGCTCATCTGGACTTGATGTCTCTGAGCAAGGAGGAGGGATCTGTAGGGCCAAGACCCCATCTCTGAAAAAAGGTGCAGTGAAGCTGGTTCTGCAAGTGTTGGAAAAATTAGAAACCATATTCTCTTGCTGCTATGTAGAGGAACTGCTGCTTCTGGAGTGAAGAAGTGTTTCTGGGTGGCAATCTGGAACTGCAAGCAGAAATAAACCAATAGGAAGCCAGCTGGGAGGAGCAGGTCTGTTGTTACTCTTCCATCCTCGCAGCGTCCTTCTAGCACCTCCTATTGGCAAAGTTTAACATAGAACAGCAGGCAGAGGAGAAAAGTGGATTGCAGAACATCAACCCCAGCCACAGAAAGCTGACTCTAGAAGGGTGGGTTTAAATTACACGCTGAATGACTTAATACCTGGACAGCTCTGTAGGGGGACCTCATATAATGCTGATTCGCTTCAGGTTCTCATTTTCAGGAACTCATATCCATGCTAAATGTGTATGTAACCATGCAAATGACTTCCTGGTAGTAGTCTATGCCTTAGATAGTTCATATTACATGAGCTTATTTACTCTTTGGAGATTTGAAAGAGTTAAAAATAAATAATGTGACTTGTAGACTTGGAAAAATGGAATAGAAGATGAAGGATTGGAGATACATTATTAATGTTATTTTGATCCCACATAAAGAAAAAAGAAAAAGAGGACTACCCCAATATAAAAATGTGCAAAAGACATAAATATGCAACTTACAGAACAAATAGTTAATCAAACACAAAAAAACTGACCTAGTCTCATGAATAATCAAGGAAATGAAAACTCAAATAAGAAGATACTAATTTTCATCCTTCCTTCATTTATCACTGGGTCCATAACTTATGTAATTATATGAATAGTACTGGGTGTCCTACTAATGTGTGTGTTTCTGTGTAATCAAACAGATATTTGTGCAGCCTTAATAAGAGAGGCAATATCTTAAAATGATTTTCTTCACTTTTCTCTAATGGATACTGTGTCCCTAGCTACTCAGTTTTTTAGCTAGGGGGAAATGCTGACATGTGGTAAACAAGAAGATCAGTTTCACCTTTAAATTTTTTTTGTCCCTTACAGAGAAGGAGTACATATGTGTATGTGCAGGCAATTGTTGATATAAAATGAGTACCGAAAATAAGAGAACAACTATATATCTCCCAAGTTTCTAAGATTATGGAAATAAGGTGCACAAATAATGAGAGAGAGCCATAAGGAGAAACCAGTGAATTACACTTTTGAGTAAAATGATACAAATATGATCATCACAATTAGACTACTATATCACACAGTGTCATGTACTATACTACACTAGAATGTTGTACTACAGCATTGGATGAATAAATCATTCTTAGTCCAACCTAGTCATTTCACTCTGCAATTGAAAGTAACAAAAATTATCAAATTATTGTCCTAGCCAAGGAAAGGTAATCTTGAGGATGAATGTTAAATGAAATGTCAAATAAATTAAATGTCAATAAAGGACATATTTACTCAGCATAAAGATGCCCAAGAGGTTTTATACGTTTAACCACTGACTTCCTTAGATTTTAACTAGGTTTTGATTGGCAATTAATTCCATAATAAAGTGAGTAATATAGACTCTTTCTTCCCCATCACTTTATGTAAAATAAGTAACCAAACATTATTTTATATCTTATAGGAAAGTATTTATGTTATCTTTAAAGAAAAAGACATTGATTCATGTTAACATAATTCATCAAATTATTTTAAATATAATGCTAATATAGTGCTAAATAATTAGAAAATTGCAACACATTATGCATTTATATGTATCTCAAAGCAGAAGTATATACATCACATTAATAATGCAGAATCTTATTGAGACTCGTTAATGAATAGGTAAAAAAGACAATCAATATATATGGGTTCAAATTGCCATCTTTTTAAGTTTCATAAAATGGGAATAGAAAGTCCCAGATAATTAATAGCCTAGGGAGTGATTACTTTTTCCCCCCACAATCCAGAGAGTCTAAATTCCAGTTTTCCCTTCCTAATGGTGCTTCTTTGACAGCCACCCGCAATGCTCCGCCTCCAGATGTGATGATCTGCCATCTACACTAATCTACACATACATAAGATTGATGATTTTGTTTCAGAGTTTTCAATTCTGCATTCAGCTTCTCTCCTACACTTTCAAGATATATTTGGAGCTAAAAGCTTATCTTTACGCTATTCCTCTTTTCACTGGTAAATTGAAGAGATGTGAATGACAGAATGAATCAACAGGAACAATACCTTCTCTTCTGAGATTAATGTGGTGGTAGCAAGTATTTTTGTCCCTGTGTCCATTGAGCAAATATGTCCTTTCCAGAAACCTCAAATCTGAATCTGAAAACTATTATCTTGAAATGTGTTTATCATAGATCTGAAGTATCATTTTCTTTATCTAACATCGAACAGTTTTGCATTTTCTTAATTGGTCTGTCTTTAACCAGTGTGATGAAAGTAGGTTCTGGCAGTTCTGATGCGATAAGGGCAGTCTACGCTTTCTTTAACAGTCTGGTTACAATGATTTTCATATAATTCCAAGTCTTTATTTTCCTGTCAATTAAAGTATCTTATTCTAATCTTTTGCTATGTTTCTATCACTTACATTGTTGACAATTGATTTTGCATTCTTTCAGTCACATTGGCCTTGAAAAAAATCAGTGATTTGAAAAAATAATAATCAAATTAAAAATAAATATGTACATCCAAACCCAAATGTAATTAAACTCAAAAGTACAATTCCAAAATTACAGAATTATTTTTAAAGTTAGACAATAAATGGCCTTTTCATAAGATGATTTCTAAGCAGAGTATATTCCATATAGCCTACATTTAAAAGACAGTCCATTAGGAACTAACTTCCTTGGTGGTCCAGTGGGTAAGACTCCACGCTCCCAGTGCAGGTGGCCCGGGTTCAATCCCTGGTCAGGCAAATAGATCTGGCATGCATGCCACAGCTAAGAAGTCCTCATGCCACAACTAAGAAGTTCACATGCCCCAACTAAGAGTCGGCATGCCACAACTGAAAAAGATCCCGCGTGCCACAACTAAAACCCGGCACAGCCAAAATAAAAATAAATAAGTAAATAAATAAATATTGAAAAAAATACAGTCCATTAGAAGACAACAGCAGAGGGTTGATCTAAATTGGATGTTTATGTCATTACATTGTCTTCTGTTCTGTTTTTCTCATGCCCTTTGCATCCTGCTCTAACTCCTTTGCTCTCAGACCGTTCAGTTATCTCAACTGTGGAGTACCCCATGCTCTGAACTTTTCTATGCTACTTCACCTGATATTTATACATTTTTATTCCCAACATTACACCAACTAACCTTGGTATACACCAGTTACATTTGCTCAGTTTCCTAAGAGCCATGTATTAGATTTAATAATAGCAAATTAACAAAGTAATCCATAAAGATGTGTTTATTAACAACCACTAACACTTTTTGTGATGATAATGCCTTTACATCATAGAAGTTGTTTGAATGATTGAAAGTGGAATCCTTCAAAATCTATCAACCTAATATATGTGGTATGTGGGTCAAAGTAAAAAGGTATATATGATAATATGTTTAAAATAATTAGAAACTGACACTGTTGAGCATATAGATAAATTATAACTGTGAAACAAGGGGACAGTATTCATGGTAACTAGAAATGATGTGGATTAATAAGTCACTTGATAGCTTTGAATATTTGACAAATTTGTGATTGGGCAAAAGAAATTATTGTTTCTATATTACAATATCCTACTGTATAAACTTTTTCTACTATACCTGTTTTATTTTCTCTATTTCCAACTAGCTGTCCCCACAGGCTGGTTTGGAAGCCTCATGAGATCTCATAAATAAACAAAACTCTGCTGGTATTCACTCTGTAACCCAGAGTGGACCATGACATTATCAAACATGGGAGACATCCCTTTATTTGGTTGGTTTGTTTAAACCAACAATATGATGTTTCTGTCTTTGTGATTATAGACAGTAAGCTGAAATATATTTCAAATCACTAATTCTCTCTTCACCTGTTTACTCAGCTATGAAGCCATCCTTTAAGATAATTTCTTTACTATATCATAATTTTAACATATCCATTTTTTAATTAATTTTTATTGGAGTATGGTTGCTTTACAATGTTGTATTAGCCTCCACTGTACAGCAAAATGAATCGGCCATACACATAGAGATATCCCCTCCCTTTCGGACTTCCCTCCCCTTAGGTTACCACAGTGCATTATGTAGAGTTCCCTGTGCTATACAGGATGTTCCCATCAGTTGTCTGTTTTATACATAGTATCAATAATGTATATGTGTGTCAATTCCAGTCTCCCAGTTCCTCCCACCCCACCACAAAATATCCATTTATTTTTATAGTTTACTATTTTATATAGAAATTTTAAGCTCAAATTTCATATTAAGTATAGTAAGCTTCGTTATTTCACAAACTGTGCTTGATAATGCCATCACTTGGATATCCTGTGGGCCTGTCTGTATTGTCTCCTGTTTCTTGTTTTGTAATTATGTAATTTCATTTTTATTGATGATTTTTGGTTTTTTGAATTCTGAATTTAGTCTGATAAATGGAAGTGAAATTAGAGGCCTAAGATTATGTTGTTTCACTCCCAAGAGAGTTTATAGTTGCTTCTGTTCTTTAATATGTCCCCTTGATCTCAGAAAAAGTACTGCTTAGCTTCTCAGCTTCTCAGAAATCTCTCCTGAGCAGGCCACAAATGTAAGCCTCATCTCTAGTTTTTCTTCTCATTTTAGGTAATCATTCTATGATTCTTCTCCCCAGCCATTTCCTTTTTTAAAATATAACTCTTGGCAATCCAATTTCTTCCAGCAGATAATTTTCATATTTTGTCTAATTTTTATAGTTTCTATTCACTAGGAGATTGTCTCCAAATATCCTTTAAAGTCAATAACTTGATTTATAAAAATTTATATATTTATGCATTTCATGGCATTTTCAAAATCAGCACATGTAGTATGACCACACAATTAAATGATCAACTAATTTATTATGTTTACATTATAATTAGACCCTTGTTTCTAATAGTGCCTGAGTTATAATGGAAGAGCAAACATCAATATCAAAACAAAAAAAACCAAAAGTGTGTGTGTGTAGTTTAGACCATTTGGAAATTAAAAACTTAATAATGATATTAACTTCTCACTCTTGTTTTCTGTTCTTTCTGATTAAGGATAATAGTGAACTTAAATATTTGTCAAAACATAACAAAGATATATTATGACTTTAATGTCGCTGCTAAACCAAAGATTGAAACTGTGTCTAATGAAATAATCAGTACATTGTTTCTTGAGAAACTTAAGAGAAGAGGAACAAATACCTTATTGGAAATGCAAAAATCTCTAAAATATAAATGCACAGATTAAATTCATTTTTGATATTAACAATTATAAACATCTAGTTAATTAATATTATTTATTTCAGATATTATAAATTTAGGGTACACAAAAATAAAACTTTGACAGTTTAAAGGAAATATAATGCTGATAAAATAAGCTAATTGAAGTATGATATTAATAAAATAAAATATGCTGAGGCTATTATTGTTATTACCTATTATTATTAGGTAAACTAATTGTAATACCTTGTTTCCTTCAATGTAATATAAATGACAGTTAAACTAATATTCACTCCCCAAACCTGAAAAGGGTATTTTATCTTCAGAATATTTATACCTAAATATTTGTGGCTTTGATTGTGAGATTTTTGCCCATGCAAAATTATAGCACTGCCAACTTTTGGGTATAAATAAATTGGAATCAGTCATGAAAAAGTACGATAATGAATGCTGACATAAAGACTGAGATGACATTTACTAATCATATCACTTAGCAACAGCTAATGATAAGGCCATCATGCCAATTTATCCCCGAAATTATATAATTCTGCTGAAGCATCATAGGCAAATTTACAGCTTTGATGATTGTCCAAAGAATCACACTGCAATGTAAAACTGCCCAGTTCATCTTAGAATTGCGGTTTGGTACAGAAAAGTGACCCTAGAATTGTAAATGATGGTAGCGAAATAACGTAATGAAAAACTAGTTTGAGACCTTAGAGGGAATCAGGAGTAATGCAAATTCAATTTCTTTTTTTGGTCCCTTAATCACGAATTCCCATAAGTGACCATTTTTTCTGGTATATGTTTTTTTTAATTATCTAATATCTATAATATCCTTGTTAAAATATTGGCTATACAATGAAATTTACTAGTTTGTGCTAAAATCCTGTCAAACAGTAGCTGTTGAGGAATTCTTAAATATTTTAAGTAGAAAAATTGTGTACTCTCCCCTCTCACCTGTTACAGAAAGGTAAAAAGCGAGTTAGTATATTGGGAGTCTCTAAAGGTACTAAAACTCAGACAGTGAACCAAAGACACATTTAAAGAAAAATTTTTCATACGTTATCACTGATGGAAATAAAGTGTATATTAAGCTATTAAGTGCTAATGATGAAGAAATGGGCATTTCAACACATACTTTGAATTATAGTAAGCATAGAAATAATTTTTAAAAAGAGCCATGGGAGTTAATTTACATTTTCTTTTAACTATGTCCAGGGAATTCATATTTACACTTCTGAAAAATAAGTAAGCAGCAGTAAACAAATTAAGCTTTTTTGCCCTTAGAATATTCAGTGTAAGTTCTGTGTCTCTAGTTTTGAAATAATGATCTGCACAAACTGTAAGTAAATTTACATGCGTTGATTTTCTTAAAATAAGATTAAGGTGCCAAGTCATACCTAGCTGATATTAAATTATATTTTAATGTAAAAATTTGTATGGAATCAACATTTGAACCTATGAGTATTGATAGACTAGATCAATTTTGAAATTCTAGAAAAAGATGGAAAACTAAAGTCTATTTATTGAACAATAGTTCCAGGTATTTTTAAACTTATTTAATGATATGTTTACATTGGAGAATAATTATTTTTTTAAGTCATGTAGAGGTTTTAACCATAAAATTCTCACCAAATTTATGTTATTCAAGATTTGTTGTTCATAGCAACAAAATATTGACAATTCTGCAGTTGTTTTATAGAAAATAAGTGTCATATTTGTATTTAGTGCCATATTCTATATTTACACTTTGGTACTTTTAGCTTGTCATATTTTAAGAAAAAATAATGGGCACGTGTGCGTTATAAATTGCATTTTTCCATTAACCTTTCCCTTGTAGAAATGTGATTATGATACAAAATAAAAGGATGAATAGAAGAGATCAATATCAATAGTAGACTGGACTAATATATACTACCAAACGTAAAACAGATAGTTAGTGAGAAGCAGCCGCATAGCACAGGGAGATTAGCTCCGTGCTTTGTGACCAGTTAGAGGGGTGGGAGAGGGAGGGTGGGAGGGAGACGCAAGAGGGAGGAGATATGGGGATATATGCTTATGTACAGCTGATTCACTTTGTTATACAGCAGAAACACACCATTGTAAAGCAATTATACTCCAATAAAGATGTTTAAAAAAATAGTGTTAATATGAAAATACGAAGAATGTGAGAAAAAGGAGCAAGTTGTGTATAATACAGCTAAGAATATTTAAATGGAATCAAATTGGGCAATTAGAAAAAGACAAATAAGAATTAATCAACATTTTATAATTAACTGACATTCTTGTCAAAATATTGATGCTGTGGTTGAAGATACACTTTACTCCGAACACTACAACATGTTGCACAACTAAAAAGTGTCAATATGATATATATGTATCATATATGTGTGTATATGTATGCATACATATATATGTGTCTGTGTGTCTGTTTATATATGAATGAATATGTAGACAGAGACTACATATTCTTTATGTAGAATATTCATATGATATGAGAGAATATGTGAGTGAGTGAACTCATCTCAGTATACTAAACTAGAGAGAAGAGAAAGCTAATGTTCAAAACCCACTTCGTAAAAGTACTTTCCCTTATTTACATGACTTCTTCTGCAAATTTCACTAGCAAGTTCTTCCCTGAAACACTATACTAAAAAGGGCCGCTATAGAATTCTGAGTAAAGTTCAGTTGTTTCTTTTTCCCCTGATTCAAAATCCATTAATTTCCTCTTCACTCTGTGGGATCTGCTGACCTTTATAATAATGTGAAAAGTATACCAATAATGAAGGGTAAAGATAAAATGAGGTTCTAACCTAGAAAGAAATTTGACCATAATTTTTCTCAAGTGAAATCAAAGCAAAGTGATTAGATGCCAACAAAATGCTTTTAAATGGGGGTATAATTCAGGCGAATGAGAACTTTTCGCACCAAGTGTTTTTATCATTTTGCCATTGTTTTAATTAAATTCAAATGGATCGTTAATTACATTCAAATAAAACAAACATTTATATATTATTTACTCATTTATTTACCTATGCTCTTCACTTTAATGCATATTAGCATGGCAATCATATGAAACATTATTAGGAACATTAGCTAGGTGAGGAAACTGAGTACGAAAAATCTAAATTATGTTCTAATGATTTCAGCACAATATGACAATCATTAAATCAATATCCTTTGACCCCTACCTAATCATTTTTCCCAAGAACACTGATTCCTAAGTTCTCAGTTTTATTACCACATTTTGTGTTTTATTGTGATTTACTGTTGTCTGAATATAACTCATTGGTCTGAAGTTAACGTGCAAATGAAGGGATCCAATTGGGTGAATTTAAAGATCTTAATCAAAGGGGAACTTACTGTGATAGGCTAACATTTGAAGAGCTACTTCTATGTATTAGGCCTATTCATACATTATGTCTTTTAATAATATAAATTACAACATTAAGTATTTGTTCTTTTCCAAAAGATGAGGTGGAGATTATGAAAAAGGAAGCAATTTGCCTAAATTCACATAAACAGTGAGTAGTGGAAAGAGTGAAAGCCATGTATAATTGACCTCAAAATCCTCATTCTTTCAACTAAACCACAATAGTGGCTTAACAATCATAGCATAACATCCCATCAAACTTCTCTAAAAATTTCATTTTATTCAAAAGAATTTAAATGGAAAACTTTAACATGCAATGTCCACTTTCAATCTTGGATCTAAATAATGAAAATCACTTGTGCTTAAATCATTCAGAAACAATTGCCTGCAAATAAATGCTTCTTAAGTGGAAACATTAGTACAAAAGAAAAAAAAAAAACCTTTAAAGAAAACCTATATATAACTACTAGTAATACAAGTACAAGTAACTGTATTTTCTCAAAAATTAGGATTTCCTTAAATTTTTCTCACCTTATAAACAAGTCTAATTTGTCATTCATGATCTGTGGAATTCAGTGTTACAGATGAGTTAATATTCCAACTTTATCCTTCAATATGCTATACACTGGTTTTAATAAATAAATTTTACTGTATATGTAGCAGCTAATCACTGATGAAGGTTAACATATAAAATTAATTTCAAATTCTACTCTATGATTCAGCTGCTTTTAGAATAAGTTGAATTATTTTATCAAGGAATGTAAATCTGGCTGTAACTAGATTTGACCTCTTTACAAAAATGACTGAGTCCTTTCAAATGTGTTGTCTTCATGGGCGTCTGCTTTGCTGTCCTTTTGAATGAACTTACAGGACTTACTGCTGAGAATCAAAGTAAACTACATGTGGACCTGTAAGTTGTACTGGCATTGTGCTACTTATCTTGAAGTTATTTTGAATTACGGAGATGAAGTTATACTGTGTATTGGGCCTTTGGTGAAGCTAATTTTTCCACCCTCATTCTTTTATCTAAGAGGCAATTGCATGTTTTACTATAGAAGTTCTTGAAGACACATATGGCAAATTTAGTTGGATTCATCTCAAAATTTATTAATACTTTTGTTTTATTATTATTTTTAGTAAGCCAATGAAACAGGCTATAGATCATTATGTATGACTGCATAAAATCTTAAGTTATTTCTTGAGTTCAGAATTTGGGATCTACTAATTACTAAAAAGCCAGGATGTCACAGAGGCACTGGGGTTGGCAGAGGGTGAGGGCCTTGATCTGTGGTGGTCTCTGGGGTGGTAGCGTGCAGCCACTGGAATATGGTAGATCATCATAGTGGTCATTTTGCGATGTATAAAATATTGAATCACTATGTTGTACACGTAAAACTAATATATTGTAAGTTATTATACTTCAATAAAAAAGAAGATATAGAGAATTAAACTAACAAAGAAAAGAAAATGTGTATATATACAATAGAATGCTATTCAGCCATAAAAAAAAAGAAGGAAATCTTGCCATTTGCAACAACATGAATGGACCTTGAGAGCATCATGCTAAATGAAATGTCAGACAGAGAAAGACAAATACTGCATTATCTCCCTTATATGTGAATTTAAAAACAAACAAACAAACAAACTTCATAGAAATAAAGATCAGATTTGTGATAGCCAGAGGCTGGGGATAGGGTATGAGAGTCAGAGGTACCGATTTCCAGTTATAAGATAAATAAGTCCTGGGAATGTAATGTACAACATGATGACTATAGTTAACACTGTTATCTGATATATTTGAAAATTAAGAGAGTAAATCCTAAAAGCTCTCATCACAAGGAAAAAAAAATTTTGTAATGATGTGAGGTGATGGATGTTAACTAAACATACTGTGGTAATCATCTCTTATTATGCTGTACACCTTAAACTTACACAATGTTGTATGTCAATTGTATTTCAATAAAACTAGCAGAAAAAAATAAAACTAATGGCCAATGTAAAAAAAAAAAAAAAAAACGAAAGAAATAAAAAGAAAGTTCTATGTGAATACATTACAGAGTAACTAAGCTCTAATTTCGAAGGCTCTAGAGAAGTTCGTTTCTCCTAATAGGAAATAATCATTGAGTTGAATACTGAAGAAAGCGTAAAAGTTAGATGAACAAAGGGTGAAAGGCAAAAACATTCTCAGTATAATCAAAGACCATGATCAAGGGACAAAGATGTGATGTAATCACTGAGCAATGTGAAGTAGTATTTGTGGGTGTAGTCAGGCATTGATTAGTAGGGAATTTTGGAGTTGACTACCTCTGAAGGTTGAAAAAATTACCCAGTGACTTAAATAATATTTTGAGGGACAATGGCATGATCAGAATTGCCTTATAGAAACATTTCTGAGCTCACCATGTATAACAGATTGGAAACGGAGAAAGCTAGAGCAGGTGACCATTAAGATACTGTAAGAACTATGGATGGGAAATATGGATTGGCTGAACCTATGAAATAATTGAGGGATTGTTGACACAGGAATGGTAATATTAGATTTAAAGTGGATGGTAGTAATAATATTGGACCTAATGTGAACCTTTAGTTAGTAATAATATTTAATTCTCTTAGTTTACAGATAAATAGAATGTGTCAGGGATGTTCAATAATTTCACCAAAGTGATATATCTAGTTAATGGCTAAGACAACTTGAGTCCAAACAAATGTTCTAATGCTAACTTTAATGTTAAATGGCCTAATTTATCTGAATGTTCAACACAATAGAAATGGGATACAGCTTCTGAACTGTAGAGGCTGAACTGGAGGCTCAGAATTCTCCCAGGATCTCGGGGGAATAAGAAAAATCTGCGTTTTATTCTCTGTGGCATTCAATGAGATCAATTGAAAAAAGCCTCTGTCAACTTACATCCTGGAATTGAGAAAGGTTTTCTTGGATGTCTAATGGGACTTGTCAGGGAGACTCACAAAGGAGTTCTCTAAGAGGGGCTGCCCTCTCTGTAGGTGTGTGAACTTTGGAGAGCTTCTTGATTCTGATGAACCCAGAAGACGAGAGGGTCTAAACTTGTGTACTGAATTGTTCCTAGTTTGTATGTTTGAAATAATACTGCTGCTCCTTGGCTTGTGTCTAGTGAGGCCTATAGAAATAGAGGTGGCTAAGGTGAGAGTCTGAAAAGTTAATTCATGCAGGCTAACAAGAGTAAAAATGATGCATTATCTACCCTCTGTTTGTTAACCACTGCCCCAGAAAGTCCAACAGCCTGATTTGTTTAAATAATAGGCAATGGTATTTATTTTTATTATTTGCAATTAACAATGAAAATTAAATAGTGACACTGCAGAATTCAAAGTCAATATACTAATTCAGAATAAAAGGAGGTTTTTATTAACTATGGGGAAATTTCAATGATCAATTAAGTCATGTTGCCTTGGTTCTTTAGTAATTATTAGAAGGAAATCATTAAATAAAGAAGTTGCTGTTTTCACTGTTAGGGAAACAATTAGACATAGAGCACCAAACCTCTCTGTCTCTCAGGTCTACAGAACCACTCACATCTAGATCTAACCCATTCACTCTGAAACACTGAGCCTGAACAGAGGACCATTCTTTGATTCTGACTCAAGTCTTTGATGCTGCAGTTCACTAGTTGAAGAAGGTAGGCTTTTTTTTCTTGTGAAAAAGTGTCAGAATTTCCAAAGGACTCACAAAGAAAATCTTATTATAGGGCTTAAAATAGGTTGCTGCATAGGAACTGGTGGAAAATTGTGTTCTTAGTTCAAGAGAAGGGAGAATTTCCATGTGGCATTTTGTTCTTCTGAAAGTTCAAGTTCTTTTCCTCTAGTAAAGTGAGAAAGTTAAAAACATCTGTCTAGGAAGGATGATTCCTTTGTGGAGGCAACTGTCTGACAATAGGTTTGGGGATGAATTTAACCATGTCATTGGACATTGATCAATGGATATACTTAGCATTAAAGAGTCAAGAAGAAGAAAAGAGGCACATAGTCTCCACTTCTTCTTTAGCATGGTAACACATGTACAATCTATTGGACATATAGTGCATTTTCCATTCCTATGGATAAATACTGTTTTTCTTGTTATTCTCCCTTGATATAGGGCAGGTATGAGAGCCATCTCAGTAGGAGAAAAAATAGACTTCTTGGGTTCCAAGAATTTGGAATTTAAGTACAAGCCATATACAAAAGATATCTGAAAACATGGAAAAATCTAGATAGTTGTGATTCCTCTAGCCAAGGGTATGATGTCTTCAATCCTGTAAACATTTAGGCGCACTCCGTTCCTAAGGAGAAGGAATAAACCTCTGATTCTTTGGCAAACCAGAATATGATCAAAATCATTTTTGGAAAATCCTGCTTGTCACACCACAGAATCACAACTTCTGATCTTCTGGCAATATCATATCTATGAGCACTTATTACCTTTCCAAAAGAAGGAAGAAATACATGCCTTTGGATGTTGAACCCTTTAAATTAGCTTAAATATAACTCATGAAGTTTTCCTGGAAAATGCAATATTAAACACATTTGAAAATTTGTTAAAGGGTAGAACAATGGCAGGTTTATGAACTTTAAGTTCATATGGCTAGGTCTTTCAGAAACCTACACCTGTCTTTCCTCTACAGACTTTATGTTGGCTTACAGAAGTTGACGTCAACATATAGCAATAGGGGAAAAGAGGAAGATGACCAAATTCTAGAATGTCATCCAAACACCCTGCAGGCTCTTGTCTAGGAGTTACACAACTGGATGGTGTTCTGGTCCTAGATGCATATTAAGAATATTTATTATAAACTAATTTACAAAATCTCTATCTTGCAATACTGAAGCATCTATATAACTTGTGGCAAATTAGTGTATTCCTTTGATGTTTACTATAATCAAATAGAGAGATAAAATTCTACATTTCGTAGCCTTGGCTTGGGCGCAGGAGACAGTCACCTAGATATTATTCCTTTTCTGAGTATTAATTTTCTCATCTCTAAAACTAGGGACAAGACTAGATCAATTGTTCCCAATGTGATTGACCAAAACTCATCAAGGGAGCTTTTCTAAAAATCACAATTTTCTAGCTCCAAATTCAGACTTATTGATCCATGATTTCTAGGAAGCAGACCTGGGATAGTTATCCTTTTATGAATATTTTTCACTGAGTCCAATGACTGTTTAAGGGTGGGAATGACTGAATGAGATCACTAAAGGTTCTCCCATCTCTAAATTTCCCGGAATTAGTCTATTTTTTTCTGCAAACGATACAACCACATAGCTGACTTTTTCCTGCCAACATTAGAGACCTTTCTTCAAAAGAAATAACACTCAATCTCATGTTATTAAAAATACATGAGAATATTTTTCTGGTTAAAGGGAGACAGAGAGTGGAGGCCTTGTTGCACTATCAATTTGTGTTTCTAATGCACTCAGAGAAAAAGTCACACTTCTAGAATACCCAGGACAAAGCCCAATTTTAAATTTGTTTTCTAAGATCTATCCTGATTTTATAGATGTGTAAACAAAGGTGGTTAGTGGTAAGATCAGAATTGTGTGATTTCTGATTCTACACTCTTTCTGCTGAACCAAATAAAAAGGGTAGTATCCTAGCCTATTAAGGTTAATCATTAATAGTAACCCTAAGCAGTTTGGAAAATAACAAAACACACTCAATATATCGTGCATTCTTTATCAAAAGTAAGAGACAGATAAGGCAGATTAGACTAATGAGAGAATAATTTTCATTCAGGAGAAAATACAGAAAGAGTGTCCACTCACTCTTCATTCTTGCAATTAGATTGTATTATTTTCACATCCATATATCCTTTTGATTGGTACTTTAAATATCTGAGCTTCTTAATAAGTCACAGGGTATTGTATTAGATTTAATTTTTTTAAATAAATGAACTTGTGCTTTGGTATTTTTTTGTTACCATGCTGCATTAATTACAAATAAAATTTACATCACATTCTGGTTCTCTTTTTTCTCAGTTTTAACATTTATTTTCATAATCTTGGCATAACATCTGAAGTAAATATACAATGTACTAAGAGTAGCCATGATATAATTATACACTTTTATTACAATTGTATGTAAAGATATAATTCTTTAGTGATGTAATTGTTGATGTTAGTAGAGAAATCTTCCATATTTCTTGGGTGTAGTATGAGGAATAACGTATTTCTTACTGGAAAATGTTCTAGTAGAAGTAGCAAAGACAGGATTCCTACATTTAAAAAATTCTTACTTACTTGGGACCGAATGAAATATTCCAGGAATAGAAAGATAAGCCCCCAAATGGTCTGGGAACTATTAAAATATTAAGTGAAAGATTGCTATTATTATTATTGAAAAACTACATACTAAAAGGATGTGTGACTTAGTTAAAAATTTCCAAGTTTGGTACTGCAAAGTTTCCAAATACCAGGAAGTAACTGGTGACCTTCAGTCTGGTGATATAGTTTATTCCCATTCATGTAAAACCTGAAATCCAATAACTTCTAATCTGAAAATGTAATGAAATGTCCCTTTACATTAAATTATAAGTAGTGGAGTATTTTTATTATAAGGAAGAATTCTTCATTTTTCTTTCAAATATTTTATGTTTGATTCAGGCAGTATTCTATTTCAGCCATTTAATAAAAAGTTCTCCAATTGAATAACTTCACATACTGTGTGAAAACAAAAGCTAAATAAGTATTTCCGCATTTTCTGTGGCAATGTCATATTGAAAGGAACCCACATAACCTTGAATTGCAGGAGATATATCTCAATAGTATTCTTAACTTAACTTCAGTAAAATCATTTTGAATTATGTGTTAGTATATCTTTTCTTGATTAATAATAAATACCTAGGTCGATGCTTGTTATAACAGTTTTCAAATAACATGTTTGTTCTGGTAATCATTTTTATGACAAAAAATAGTAAAAGTTCAAGAGGACCATTAGAATTGCACGTTTATTTTCAGCCTATTTAACCCAGAAAAACTTAAGACAGAATCCCTTGATCTTTCTACTACTTGACTATCTGCTGTCATATTTTGAGGTGCTGACAAACCTCATCTAACAGGTCTTTTTCTATGACATGTAAGTCAAAGAATAACCACAATTTAGCAGAAAACAGTAACTCGAGGAATAACCCCAAATTAGGAGAAAACACTACAGTCTTGTATTCAGTTTGACACTGCTCAAGAAGAGTGCACATCACTGCTCAGATGTATCTCCAGCTCATGGTGACACTGGAAGAACTGCCAAATTCCAGTTGAGCTGATACTACTTTATTTTTTCCCTTAAAACTCTGTATTTGGGACTTTCATCTTGTGAATCGTTCAGTGCATTTGACTCCTTTTTGTCTTTCACAATGCCGTCCCCTTTATTAGGAAGTCTGGTTCCAGTCCCCAGGGGCTGAGGTGGGAAGTTCTTGCCTTTTACTAGTCTGTGCCTCATGCTAACAGACTGCCCGAGTGCCTTCTTTTCTGTCCTAACTATTGTCTACCTAGGTTACTCTGTGATAAGCTGCCCAGATCCTCCTTCAAGTAGGAAGGACTTATTTATCCAGGTGCTGGGTGTGACTTGCAGGTGTAGTTCAACCACCAGCCTGCCTTGACTGAAGGGAATCCTCTAGCCCAAGCTCATGTTCCCTTTCTGGGACAGTCCAAATTCATGACTGATAGATTCCAAGGAATTCGTTGGTTAGCATGATTATAAAGACTTCACCTTCTGCCTCAATTCTGAGGAACTATGAAGGGCCATTCCAGCTTCCAAGCTCTTTGTTAGGTCAGTCTCAGCCTCCATCGACTCAGCATCACATATCAACATTTTTCTCTGACAAATCTTTTTTTCCTTCTCTTGCTATCCACAAATGTTGGTTCAAACAGCATTCCCTAACAAGTATTCTAAATCCTAATATCTCGGAATTTGCTACCAGGCAAACCCAACTTGAATTACTCCCTAAGGTTCAAAAGGCAGTGTTTTTTGCCCCTTTATTCAGTGGTGTAACCCTGGTACCTAGAGTACTGGTTATAACTATGTCTTCTTACATCTGTTCCAATGCAATCTAGAGGTTCTTATATCACTGATGTCGGTAGGATATATATGCAAACTAAACCCCACAATAAATGTGAGACAAAATAATGTGGAACAATATCCCCCTTACATAGCAGAAGGCAGAGATTTTATATAAATTTTAACTCTTTATGATATTTGACAATGCATTTTCCATTAAGTACCAAATTAAAACACCTCTTCCCCAATAGAATTTCTATATGCAAAAACATAGTACAAAAATTTTTTCTTCTCTGTAATATGTCCTCACCTATAAATATTTGTGTTCTCCTATGACTATAGTTTAATTAATTGGAAATGAGAAATTTGGTGGCCAACTTCATAAAGAAGAGGTAAAGCACAAGTAAAAGCAGAAGCTGAGGTTTATGTGACAAAGTTTTAAGAGAGGGAGATGGGATTGGAGACAGGGACTACTAGTGACAAGTTATTTGAGATGTTCTATAGACAAACTGCTTGTTTTCATGTACTGGATTCCCACAGAGTAACTGTATATCAGGGAAAGCTAGTTAATTGTTCTGGACTTTACTTTTCTAATTTGTAAAATAATTACAATAGTACCTACCACAGAAGTTATTGTGAGAGTTAAATATATTGCCAAAATTCTTAGGTGAATTCTAACTGAACTTTGAGGTATTGCTATACTTAAAAAATATTAATTCCTGTAGAAGATTATTCTTATCTTTCTGCTGATTTCTCGGAAAGGGTTGCTGAGGAATAGCCAGCAAGATGGAGCAGTGTTCTCCTAGGAACTATCTATGCATCTAGCTGAAAACCCAGTACTTGTTTTCCTGCCTTCTCTACTTCTGACAAAGAGTTCCCATTATGCTTGAAATGTCTTTGACTAATTTCTAATTTAAATTAGTCAAGATCTCTTTGAGGATGATAGGGAGTGGTTCAGGTATTTTAAATTCTTAACATATTTTCCCTATTAGGCAAGCTACAAAAATGTTCCCTTAATAGGACTAGATCCCAGTGGACAATCCATAAAAAGACTATAACAGTCCCCACATCACCTTTTCTACAATGGAGATTTCAGATTCAACTGACATGTGCCTGCGTTCAGTGAGTTGAATAGTTTGAATCATCAGTAGGTTTCAAACATTCTGTTATTCTAAACCTAGAGGCTATGAACAAATAAATAAATTCAAGCTAGGTAGGTGTTCGTTATTATGGATATAAATAGTTATTTATGGATATAAATAAATAGCTATTATGGATATAAATAATTAGTTATGGATATAAATAGTTTATATTTATGGATATAGTTTATAAATAAATAGCTTCTATGAGCAATGTTTGCTAATATATGCTTTAGACACAAATATCACATTTGTTTGCTTTTCTCTACTGTGCATTAATATCTAGCCAGAATAATGACCCCCTAATTGGTCCTAATATTTGTTTCTTCTTCTGTGTTTAGATTCATCATATAGTATATATGGATCTATGGGTTGGTATTTCTAAGACATTACTATTTCCTGTACAAGTTGTTCATGGGGCAATGTACCTGAATCAATACTCTAATAATGAATGATGATTTCTGTCTTTCTTGGAGTGGTAATGATATAATTATCTCATTTTGCCATAAAGATAGCCATAATGTTATCTCCCATCTCACACGCTTTTTTTTTTTAATGTGACCTTCCCCCTCCTATATCAAATGTTGAAATCCAATTCCCTCTCCTTGGCAGGCCTGTGAGTTCTTTGACCAATAGAGTATGGCAGAAGTGAAGGTATGAGACTGCAAATGCTAGATCAGAGGCCACTGCTGCTTCCATCTGGTTCTCTAAGGATTTTTGCTCTGGGGGAGGGTAGCTGCCCTGTATAAAGTCTGATGCTTCTGAGACCAACATATTGAGTGTGCCACATACAGCAGTCAATAGCCATTATCAACTTTCAGCCACGAGACTGAGACAAGTTAGATACCCATTTCCTCTTGAGCCTGCGGACAACTGGAGGCTCTTCTGAGACCTTTCCAAATTCTTGCCCCACAAAGTCATCAGCAATATAAAGTGATTGTTTGCTAGTTTGGGGGGCAATTATTTATACAGCAGTAGTAACCAGAGCAGTCTCACCATCAGATAGCCTTCTAATAGTGAATTATATGGCTTATTTTTCTCGGCAGTTTTCTAAATATAACACTATCTAATATAATAATATTACCACTTTGCAAAGTCTGTTGTATGTGAATCTGAAAGATTACCATTAAGTTATCAGATCACCAATATTCTTAAAGTGTGCATATGGGCTTGATACCACCATTCCTGAGCAAATGAACAAGCCAGGGTCCCTGAGCCACACCTGGCACTACAGGCTGTGACCATGTGTGCTTGGTGGTGAGAGGTTTTAGAACTGTCCAGGAGTAGGAATGCAGAGAGGCTTGACAATACTGACTAGTCATTGACAAACTGCCTATGGTATGCACTAAGACCCCAAATATATTTAGTTCCCTAAATTTTGTAAGATAGAGCAAGTGAAGGAAGACAGGAATCCAGACGGGGCTCAATCTCTGCTATGAGATCACTGTCCCATCTAATTTACCGAGGTGCCACAAAACTGACACTTGTCAAGTGACAATTTCAACCTCAGTTCCTTAGGGCACTCTGGCAACCTAAGGGATCACCTGTCATATTTTTCAATACCTACCCTCAACAGAGTTTGAATGCCTAAGTAAACCAGAATTTCCAAGTAGTTCATAGTCTTAGTTACTGTCTTCTTTAGCTGAGGGAGATACTTTATGATGTACAACTATAGCATTTTTTTCAGGACTACTTTTGCACTGTCATAATCAAGGAATACAGTAATTCTAGGTCTTATCTTAGTGCAATTAACTAATCCTTAATAATTTTGTTTAATAATTGATTTCAAGTGCAACAATTTTGATAGAATTTTCACTAACGTGTATGATCTAGAAACTTTTCTCAGTGAACTTTTCCTGTTAAAGAATTCAACCATAGAGGGGAAGAGTCAAGATGGCGGTGTGGGAGGATGTGGAGTTAGCATCTCCCCACAACTAGGGCACCTGCCAGCCGCTGGTGGGGGACTCTGACCCCCAAGGAGATGAGAGGAACCCCAAAGTGGACCGGTACGACGTAGGGGGACAAAGGAGGAGAAGTGGAAGCCAGACAAGATCAGTGTCCCTGAGGCCAGAGAGATCAGGAGAGGCAGGTGGAAGGGGCACTCCTGGAGGAGTGAGAGAAGAGCGGAGGGCAATGGCCTGGCCCACTTGGGGCCTGGCAGCCTGCTGAGCTCCCAAGCTGCTTCTCCCCCATCCAAAGCCCCATCCAGGCCACCTGAGTCCTGGGGGCTTAAGAGGGAGGCCAGGGAGATCAGGAGTGACAGGTGGGAGGGGCCATCCAGGAGGAGAGGGAAAGGAGCAGAGGGCAATTGCCCTGCCCACTGGGGCCCAGGGAGCCTACTGAGCTCCCAGGCTGGTCCCCTGCCGTTTGAGGCCTCCCCTTCCCCCCACCTCCCCTGGCCACATTGGTCCCGGGGGCATCGGAGGGAGGCCAGGGAGATCAGGAGAGGCAGGCAGTAGGGACCCTCCCCAACCCTTGATTGGAGGAGTAGGAGAAGAGAGGAGGGCATTTGCCCCGCCCACTCGGGCCCAGTAAGCCTGCTAGGCTCCCAGGTGAGGTCCCCTGTGCTCTAAGACCAGGGGTGGGGTGCATGCCTTGGACCCTTCTCTTCCTTGAGCCTAAGCCTCACCCTGTACAGCCCCTAGGGCCTTTTCCAAACCTGTGGGTCCTGAGCTTTGGCCCTGCCCACCACCCAAACCTCGCCATTGCTTAGGCCCCATTCTCCACAGCCAAGGCCTTCCCCCTGCCCTTTTTTTTCTTTCCCTCCTCCTCTTTTTTACTATTGTAGTACTGATGTACCATCTGGTTGTTCATTCATCTATATTTTTATTTTTACATTCTTTCTAACATATCTGTTAGTTTCCTAGTCTAGTTTTATTTTTTACTCTGTTATTATTCTCTCTTTTTTTTTGGCCACCCCATGAAATTTGCGGGATCTTGAAATACGAGGCTGGGGTCAGGGGGGAGCTCCTGCAGTGGGAGCTCCGAGTCCGAACCACTGGACTAACAGAGAACCTCAGACCCCAGGGAATATTCATTGCAATGAGATCTCACAGAGTTCCTCACCTCAGCACCAAAACCCAGCTCTACCCAATAGCCTACAAACTCCAGTGTTGGAAGCCTCAGGCCAAACAACCAGTCAAAGAGGAACACAATAGCACTCATAAAAAAAAAAAATGAGATGGCAAAAAAATACATCACAGATGAAGGAGCAAGGTAAAAAGCTACAAGACCAAATAAATGAAGAGGAAATAGGCAATCTACCTGAAAAAAAATTAAAAGTAATGATAGTAAAGATGATCCAGAATCTCTGAAATAGAATGGAAGCACACATTGAGAATATACAAGAAATGTTTAACAAAGATATAGAAGAAATAAAGAACAGAGATGAATAACAAAATAACTGAAATGAAAAATACACTAGAAGTAATCAATGACAGAATAACAGAGGCAGAAGAATGAATAAGCGAGCTGGAAGACAGAATGGTGGAAATAACTGCTGAGGGACAGAATAAAAAAAAACCAAAAGAATTGAAGACAATCTCAGAGACCTGTGGGACAACACTAAATGCACCAACATTCAAATTATAGGGGTCTCAGAAGAAGAAGAGGAAAAGAGAGGTTCTCAGAAAATATTTGAAGAGATTATAGTGGAAAACTTCCCTAATATGGGAAAGGAAATAGTCACCCAAGTCCAGGAAGCACATAGAGTCCCATACAATGTAAACCCTAGGAAAAACACACCAGGAAACATAATAATAAAACTAACAAAAATTAAATTCAAAGAAATAATATTAAAAACCGCAAGGGAAAAAGAAAAAATAACATGCAAAGGAACCCCCATAGGTTATCAGCTGATTTTTCAGCAGAAACTCTGCAGGCCAGAAGAGAGTGGCAGGATATACTTAAAGTGATGAACGAGAAAAACCTACAACCAAGACTACTCTACCCAGCAAGGATCTCATTCAGATTAGATGGAGAAGTCAAAAGCTTTTCAGACAAACAAAAGCTAAGAGAATTCAGCACCACCAAACAAGCTTTACAACAAATGCTACAGAACTTTCAAAAGGCGGGAAATACAAGAGAAGAAAAAGATCCACAAAAACAAACCCAAAATAATTAAGAAAATGGTAATAGGAACATACATATCGATAATAACCTTAAATGTAAATGGATTAAATGCCCCAACCAAAAGACACAGACTAGCTGAATGGATATAAAAACAAGACCCATATATATGCTGTCTACAAGAGACCCACTTCAGATCTAGGGACACATACAGAATGAAAGTGAAGGGATGGAAAAAGATATTCCATGCAAATGGAAATCAAAAGAAAGATGGAGAAGCAATACTCGTATCAGATAAAATAGACTTTAAAATAAAGACTGTTACAAGAGATAAGGAGGGACACTACATAATGATCAAAGGATCAATCTAAGAAGAAGATATAACAATTATAAATGTTAGTGCACCCAACATAGGAGCACCTCAATACATAAGGCAAATGCTAACAACCATGAAAGGGGAAATCAATAGTGACACAATAATAGTGGGGGACTTTAACACCCCACTTACACCAATGGACAGATCATCAAAACAGAAAGTAAATAAGGAAACAAGCTTTTAATGACACAATAGACGAGATCTAATTGATATTTATAGAACATTCCACCCAAAAGTGGCAGAATACACTTTCTTCTCAAGTGCACATGGAACATTCTCCAGGATAGATCACATCTTAGGTCACAAATCAAGCCTTGGGACATATAAGAGAATTGAAATCGTATCAAGCATCTTTTCTGACCACAAGTTATGAAATTGGAAATCAATTACAGGAAAAAACTGTAAAAAACACAAATACATGGAGGCTAAACAGTGCGCTACTAAATAACCAAGAGATCACTGAAGAAATGAGTAAGTCATTGGGACTCTTGCTTATAGTGAAAATAGCATAACAGTTACCAGATTTACTTTTCTGCCTGAAAAAACCTCTCACAACCCTCAGAAAAAGCAAAATTCATTAAAGAATGATTTTCAACACATTGGACACCAGGTAATAGAAGACAATAATCTCTAAGAGATGGGAAAAATAGGTGGGTTCTACAATTGCCCCAGCTTCCTGATTTGACAGTTTCCAGGATGCCGTGCAGGCACAGTCTCCAGCAGAGTCCAGTGGGCATTCTGGGTTGAAGAGATGAAGCTTAAAGTCTGGGGATACCAAGATAGTGAAGGTTCTCAGGAGAGAGTTCTGGAGAGGAGAGAGCTGCAGACAGAGAAACTGAGATTTCAAGATGGTCCTCCTTGAATTTTCAATGCAGTACTGATCAACCTATATCTCTGAAGAAACTACCGAAGACTGGGGAAATAACCATGCAAGAGGATTAGAAGTAGCAGTAAGCAGTGCTCACACATAATCAAGAGCATTGTCTAGTCTTACAAGCAAGATTGGAAAATGTACCGCTATGGAATGAACGTTTGTTTTTCCCCAAAATTCATATATTGAAGCCCTAACTCTCAATGTGACCGTACTTGGAAGTGGGGCCTTTGGGAATTAATTATGGTTGAATGAATTCATAAGGGTAGAACTCTGGTCTGATTAACTTAGTGCCTTCATAAGAAGAAATACCATAGAGTTTTCCCACTTTCTTTCTCTGCCATGTAAGGACCCATCAGGAAGGAGGTCAACTGCAAGCAAGAGAAAGGGCCCTCACCAGTTCCTGATCATACCAGCACCTTGATCGTGGACTTCCAGTCTCCAGTACTGTGAGAAAATAAATTTCTGTTGTTTAAGCACCCAGTCGATGGTATTTTGTTATGGTAACATGAGCAGACTAAGAAATTTCCTAATGACTGAAGTATTAGCTAGGGTACTCAGAAAGGTCTTTCCTCAGAAGTCAGAAATAATTAGCCCTAGAATGAGTAATGCTATTATTCTGTGTAAAATATCTTAAAAACAAGATATAGAAAGACCAAACAAAACTGAGTAGCTTAATTGCAAACCAGAAGAAAGTTAAGAATACCTATAAGAATACAAAAAATATCCAGCAGCCCACAAGGTAAAATTTACAGTGTCTGGAACCACATTAACAATTATCAAGCTTACAAAAAAGCAAGGAGGTAAAACCCATAATAAAGAGAAAAATCAATCAATCAATCAAAACCAACTCTAATATTTATCAAGATAGACCATACTCTGGAACATAAAAATGTCTCCAAAATTTTGAAGGATTTGAGTCATACAAAATACATTCTCTGACAACAATGCAATTAAATTAGAAGTCATTAATAGAAATGTCAACTATTTGAAAACTAATGCACTTATAAATAAACTGTAGATCAAAGAAAAATTCAAATGAGAACTGAATGTTCAACGTATATAAATTTGTGGGATGCCACTAAAGCAACACTAAGTGGGAAATTTCTAGCCCTATATGTTTAAAAAGAGGAAAGGTCTCAAATCAAAGGTCCCAATTCACTCTAAGAAACCAGCATTACCATGATGCCCAAAGCAAGCAAATACATTACCCGAAAAGAAAACAATACGCACATAGCCCTTATGATTGCAGATTTTAAAATAGTAATAATCCCATTTACATATATATATAATCATTATACTGCCTAGGTTGTATAGTTTATAGTATTAATGATTTTAAATATTAATAATAAGATTGTTCTTAAGCACTTGTAGCATTTGACATCAATCAAGATCTGAACTACAATATATAATGTAGATTTAAGGCAAAGAGGTGGGGTAAGGAATAGGAAAGATACCATGTGTGATGCTTAATTTTATGTATCAACTTAGCTAGGCTATGGTACCCATTGTGTGGTCAAACTCTAATCTGTATGTTGCTATGAAGTTATTGTGTAGGTATGAATAACATTTATAATCAGTAGATTTTAATTAAGCAGTTTACCCTTCATAATGTGGATGAGCCTCTTCCAGTAAGTTGAAAATCTCAAGAGCAATATCAGCTCTCACCTGGTTTTCCAGCTGGTGGACCTGCTCTACAGAATTTAGACTTGACAGCTCCCACAATTGTGTGAGACATTACCTTTTAATAACTCTCTCTATATCTATCTATCTACCTACCTTATCTATTATATTTCTGTTTCTCTGGAGAAGCCTGACTAATACACTGTTTCTTTATTTGTGAGTTCTGCAACTGAAATAAATTAGTTTCTTGAATATTTTGCATCCTAGATATAATAATACTTCATTAAAATAATCCCTGGCAAAGATTAGGAAGGACAAAGATAACTTATTCTTACCACTGTAGACAAAGGAAAGAGATGATGTTACTGACCATGGCAATAGATTAAGTGAACCAGCTTCTCAACAGAGTTTGCAGTTTACCAAGGCCAACTACCATTCAGGAATGAGTGTTTTGCCACTCTGTTACTACAGAAGACACTGCAAATATGTTTCCTTGGTATCTATGTGAGTCTGGTATGAAGACGTCAATAAATTGTAATCAGAGAAAAATAGAGACCATTACTGCAGCAAGAAGTAGGGAAGAGCAGAATAGACACAACAGGAACATCTCAAAATATCCAGCTTAAACTACAGTAATGATTATTTGAAATGACAATATCAGGAAGATGAGAGAGGAAGAAAAAAGTAAAAGGGAACAGGTATTTTGGGGGCTATGAAATATTTCCTACAAAACTGAAATCATAGCATAGATCACAACATACACACAAACCTGATTCTATTGAAAAATATAGTCAGCCAATAATAAGATCAAGATTGTTGTCTCTTAAAGAAGAATTTAGAGTATATTGTACAGTATTTTATGAGAATAGTGAAAACTTTAATTTTTATTATTCTCATAAAATACTGTACAATATACTCTAAACTCAACAGAATATACTTTTGTTCATTTTTAATCCACATTCTTATGGGATGTGTAATAATCATTAAGAAGGTGTTGAAATGTCTCTGTCAAGTAATGGAGACTTGCAATTATTTTAAGCAATTGGACAGTGCTTTTGAATTTAGGGAACTAAATATATGGTGAATAGTTATCACTGTTAATGTACTATTACATCATTAGATGCTATAATAAGCAAACATATATCTTGACATTGGTCTAAATAAATTGTATTTGTATATATGTTATAACTGAATTAACTGCTTATATCATATAATCTCTCTTAAACTTGTTTTGGTTTAACTATAAAGGAATTAATTTATAAACTAGGAATTGTATTTTCTACTACGAAAAAAAATGATACAAATTACCATTCTATATCTCTAAAAATAAAACCCACTACACTAGATTAACTAATTTATTGCAGTTATAGAATTGCTACTCTTCCTTAAACATAATATAGGAAATAACAATTTTGCTATCCTATACTACATTTATGTGGAAAAAATTGGGTCGTTATCTAGTATACTATTTTCTCTGGACAAACACCAATTCAAGTGAATTTCCAGCTGCTAGATAATGATTTTCTGACATTTTGCTCAATAGGAGTACAGCTCCTACTAATAAACAAATATCACCTACATACAAGAAAACACCTTGTTAAATAGAAAAAACAATAAGATTAGATAACATCATTTCTTTCCACATACACAGTTTCTGCTTAAAAATGTATGTTACCTAATTATTCCTAATTGCTCCTAATTAAAAACTTTTAGTTTAAGTTGAATAGTACACATATTACTTCTTTTGTCCTTATGATAAGCCAAAATTTAAAATTTATGTTGTTGAACTAAGTTTGGGTACCTGGTGCCTGGTTCTGATCCCATTATAAACCATGAGTATGGCCTTGGACAAGATATTATGTGCTTCTGTGAGGATCTCATAAATACTATATATAAATAGAAGATGGAAAAAGGCAGTTGAGTATGAGAGTACAAAGTATAATGATTGCTATTAATTTAAATTCTGCCATTGAGTAAATTTGATCACCTCTTCAATGAAGCATTTTCTGACTTCCTAAGGAAGAGCTAATTACTCTCCCTCTGTGCTTTATAAAAACATTTATTCTGTATTTTAATTAAACCACCCCTACATACACACACACACACACACACACACACCATCAGACTGTCCTCAATTGTTGGAACTGTATGCCTTACACACTATCTGGAAAAGAATATGAGGAGGAGAGGAAAGGTGAGAAAAGAGGAAGGATATCCTGTTTTGCAAATCATTTTTTATCTGCTGTTGGCAGCTTCCAAAATTGCATGAAAAAATATGAATAAACCATTAAAAGAACTTAATAATGGGTTCTGGTCTACACAAAATTTGACACTGACTTTGTCAATGTTTTCTAGCCATGAATTACAGATTAGCTATGTTTCCTTTCCCAGAGACACATACACACCTGTCATCCACATCCATGATTTACCTTATTCCATTTTCAAGCTTTTTCCTATTTTGATATCTTGCAGTATTTTCCTATTTTGATATCTTTTATAAAATTTTTCTTTAAAAACACTACTTCTATTAAGCATGTGCAAAAACACATCATCGAAGAAATATTAGCTCACAAAACAAGAAAAAAATCTAGCCGTCTATCCATATGTAGGTCTACCTTTAAATGGTTTTTATTTATATTTGGCCAATATTTGTATTGCCACTCTCCCCAAATAGACCACTACAACATTTATTGATCAATAGATTAAAACAAAAATTCTTAACTTATTAATTTAAAAGCAACTAATAAAGTGTTGATATTATGAATCATTTGGTTGGTATCACATACAAATTCTTGCAAAGTCCATTCTCAAAGTCTCACTTTTCTCAAACTTGAAACTCACTGATTTCACCCAAAATACATCCTGTATTCAATCAGCTCTCCTGTGCATGTTTGTCCTGGGAATGGTGTTAAGACACAAGTTTTAATGCAGATCCAAAAGTTAAGATCACTTTTAATTCTTTTCTCTATATTCCAATGGCTTTCAAAAGATGTTATGTGAAAGGGACTGGGATGGAATGGGAAGAGCATTTGAGACTCATTTTAATAGATTTGTTCCAAATGGTCCCTTTCTCAAAGTAATAAACATCATTTTCCTTATGTGTATGTGAGTGCTCCAGAATCTCAAATGGGAATGGGTCAGGTGGCTCCTGAGATTATTTTGAAATATCTGTTCCATCTTAATGCCCTTCGCCCACCAAACCAGTTGTTCAATTTTATTTCATATAGAGCTTCAATTCATTGCAAGTGAATGGGGGATATGTAAGTGCAGGGGCTTATGTTGTTTTCTAAATCAGTCAGAAATTTATAGTATGAAACTATCTAGATGCAAAATGGATACAAAAGTAGGGACCTTGATCCTAAATTTGGAAGGAATAAAGACATCATTTGCATGATTTTCAACCGTCAAATATCTGTTAATTCTTTAAATTAGGTCAGTTCCATAATAGTCAAAGTTTGGTATTTAAGCTGGACTTAGAGTATTAGAGCTAGTAGATATTTAGAGGTTGTTTCTTCTATACCTTTAATCTATTTGAACAATATGGTATTTCCTGCTTTCTAATTCACAAGCAGAGATTTTACCTTTTAAAACTTTACATAAAATTGATATTGTTATTAATTCTTTAAAATGGTTCGATCTTTCAATAGTCTAAAGTAACAAGTTTTACTGAAAAGAATAAAGGGCTTGGAAATAGACAGATTATGTTTGAATTTTGGCTCTGTCATTTACTAATTCTTGGAAACAAGCAAAGGAATTTAAAACTCTCAGTATAAGTTTCCTCATGTGTATAAGTACAATTATGCAGCCTTACATAATTCAAAAGGGACAGATAAAAATATTAGTACTAGCATTTTTTTTGCAGAGCACAGGCTCCGGACGAGCAGGCCCAGCGGCCACGGCTCACGGGCCCAGCCGCTCCGCGGCACGTGGGATCTTCCCGGACCGGGGCAGAACCCGTGTCCCCTGCATCAGCAGGCAGATTCTCAACCACTGCGCCACCAGGGAAGCCCAGTACTAGCATTTTTAAAGTAGGTAAACACTGTACATATGTTAGGGACTATCATTTGGCATGCTACAGAACTGAGTGTGGTTGAAGAATTGTATTCTCACTGGGTTTTGACCTTACTGGTCTGTTTGTGCTTCACACATCTAAGCCAGTTACTGTGTTGCTATATATCAACTATATTCTCAATGTTAATTTTCTAAATTTCTGACCTCTAAGGTGGTGATTCCATGCCAGGGGCCCAAAGACAAGAAGATCTAAGACAACCTCCCTCCCACTTAACATGCAGCTCCTAAAGCGGGGTTGCCACTCAGAGTAAAGCATATCATTGTACCCCTGCCCCTAGCTCCAGAGCTGTGGCTCAGAGAGTTTGCTGGGGGAGAGAAACAGGCCTTAAAACAAAAAGCTTTTAAACTTCTCCTAAAGGAAGTGACTTCTTTTACAATAGAGTGTGGAATAGTTCCAAATGAAAGCTTGTGGAAATTGTGGTGAAAGGCAATTGAGATGAAATTGATAGAAGTATTGATGATATAGGCTAAACTGTAGGCCATCTAGTTTGCAGGAGAGGTACAGGGACAGAGACAGCTGGGAGGAGACTCACTGGGTTTGAGAACAAATTTCAAACACTGACTTCAGGAACCATTTTTTTTCACAAAAGTCTGAGTTTGATTGGGTTTGTCTGTAGAGCAATCTATGCCCCCAGTTATTGTTGAAAGCAATAAAACAATCAGCCACCAATTTAAATTGTGAAATTTAACAATTGTTTGTGGTCAGGAAAAGAAACAGTAATAGAAAGGCCTGTGAAAACCACTGTCCTTCCAGGATGATTGTGGACATATCCAGGACTGCAAACCTTGAGAAGCAACATCAGAGGCTTAATGCTCTGGGGGATGGTGGGATAGATAGATCCCACTAATAGTTTAGACAGTAACTAAAAAATAAACAAGCAAATAACAATAAAAAGCCCCGGAGGATGGCATTGCCAAGAGTTGCAACAATATGTTATATAAAATATCCAACAAAAAATCCTGAAACATTTAACAAACAGGAAAGAATGACCCATACACAAGGAGAAAAGCAGGCAACAGACACTGCTTGCGACAGTGACCAGATATCAGAGTTAACACACAAAGACTTCAAAGTAGCCATTATAAATATGTTCAAATAACTAAAGGAAACTGTAATTAAAGAGGTAAAGGAGGGTATGAGGGCAATGCCTCATTGATAGAAAATATGAATAAAGAAAAGTTATAAAAAACAAATGAAAATTCTGAAATTAAAAAGCACAGTAACTGAAATGGAAGATTCACTAGAAGTATTCCACAGTAGATTTGAACAGGTAAAAGAAAGACCTAGCAAGCTTAAAGACTGATTAATAGAGACTGTATAAGAAGAAGAACAGTGAGACAAAAGAATTTTTTAAAAAATGAACAGAGCCTCAGAGAAACAGTGGAAAGCATTCAATGCACAAACATACATGAGAGTACTATAAGGAGAGGAGAGAATAAAAGAGAAAAAAAATCAAAGAAAACTTTTAAAATTTAATGAAAAAATATTAATCTGCACATCAAGGAAGCACAATGATCTCCAGATAGCATAAAGACAACGAGATACAAAAAGAGACACATTATAATAAAATTCTGAAAGCCAAAGACAAGGAAAAATCTTCATAGCAGAAAACAGAAACTGCTCTCATTACAAAGAAATCCTCAAAATATTAATACCTAACCTCTCATCAGACACAGTGGAGGCCAGAGAGCAGTGTGAAAATATATTTGAAGTAAAAAACAAAACAAAACAAAACTATCAATCTAGAATCCAAATTCAGCATAGCTGTCTTTCTAAATTTAAGACAAAATAAAGTCCCAGAAAAACAAACATTGAGTGAATTTGTTGCTAGCATACACAACTACAAGAAATAGTAAAGAAATTTATTCAGACTGGTAGTAGTTGACTCCAGACAGCAATTTGAATCCACATACAAAACAAACAGCACCAGCAAAGGTAAATTATATAATTATAAAAGACAATTAAACACGTTTCCTCTCCTTTTTTCTCCCAACTAATTTAAAAAGCAATCACATAGAACAATATGTATATAATATATTTGGGGGTCTAAAACATATAGATATGGAATATTTGTCAATAATATCACAAAGGAGATGAGTGGGCGCAAAGCTATATTGGCCTAAATAAATTAATGGAGATGGTGACTTGAATTCACAGAAGCAAATAAAGAGAACCAGAAATGATAAATAGGAAGGTTAATATAACAAAAGCTATAAATATATATTTGCTCTCCTTTGTTTCCTCATCTTCTTTAAACATCATAAAATTATGTAAGTAAAGTAATAATTGTAACAATGTATGATTGGGTTTGTAACATTTATAGGATATACTATATATGCAAATAATACAATAAGAAAGAGGAAAAGGGAATAGAGGTATACAGCAGGAATGTTTCTATATCTTATTGGAAGTAAGTTATTGTAAACCTGAAGCTGATTCTGATAAAAGTTAAGGTGTATGTAACAATCACTACAGCAATCACTGAAAGAAAAAAAAAATTAAATAAAATTTAGGATAAGTCAAAATTCTACATTAGAAAATATGCATTTAATGCAAAAGATAGCAGTTAAGGATGAATAGAATAAAATACATGAGGTATATAGAAAAATAAAATAGCAAATATTTCAACTCCAATTATATTAATAATAACATTACTCTTGAATGGATTTAACAACATAATCAAAAGGCAGAGATTATCAGACTGAATAAAATACACAACCCAACTACATGTTGTTTACAGGATTGAAAGTATAAGTATGGAAAAATGATATATCATGCTAACAGCGCACACAAGAAAGCTGGAGTGGCTGTGCTAATACTGAACAAAATTATAAAATATTATGAAATATTAATAGAAATATAGCCTTATAAAATATTAATAGAAATAAAGAGTGGCATTTTATAATAGTTTGTGTCCCTCCATCTGGCAGATATAACAATTAGAAACATATGCATCTAACAGAGTATCAAAATACAGAAAGCAAAACTAACAAATTAAGGGAGAAATAGAAAGCTCAACAATAATATTTGGAGAATTCAATACCCACACTTTCAATAATGAATAAAACTACTAGGCAGAAGTTCAACAGGGAGTTAAAAGACTTGAACAATACTACAAACCTACTGGACCTAATAGACATCTACAAAACACTCTACAGTGGAATATACATTCTTCTCAAATCCACATGAGCATTGCCCAGGATAGGCAATATGCTAGGACATAAATGGTTCTCAATAAATTTAAAAGGATAGAGATAATACAAAGAATGTTCTCTGACCATGTGTAATGAAAGTAGAAATTAATAACAGAAACACATATGGGAAACCAAAATATGTGTAAATTAAATAACACATTTCTAAATAACTAATAGGTCAAGGAAGAAATAAAAAGGGAAATGAGAAAATACTTTGAGAATTAAAATGATGACACAATATACCCAATCTTATGGGATGAAGCCAAAGTCATACTTAAATTAAAATTTATAGCTGTAAATGCTTACATTTTAAAAAAGAAAGATTAATAATCTAATCTTCCACCTTAAGAAACTGGAAAAAGAAGAGCAAACTAAATCTAAGGCAAACAAAGAGAACCAAAAGTTCATATGAAAATTAATGAGAGAATAGAAAGAGTAACAATAGAGAATATCAATGAAATTAACAGCTAGTTCTTTATGGTTTTTTTAACATCTTTATTGGAGTATAATTGCTTTACAATGTTGTGTTAGTTTCTACTGTATAAAAAAGTGAATCAGCTATATGTATACATATATCCCCATATCCCCTCCCTCTTGCGTCTCCCTGTGCGATGCAACTGCTTCCTACTAGCTATCTATTTTACATTTGGTGGTGTTTGTAAAGCTAGTTCTTTGAAAAGATGAAAGAGTAACAACTCTTTAGTTCTATTTACTAAGGAAAAAAAGAGAGATGATCAAAATTACTAGCATCAGAAATGAAAGAGGGAGCACTACTACTGACCTTACAAAAATAAAAAGTATTATAAAGGAATACAATAAACAATTGCATGCCAATAAATTAGATAATGTAGATGTAATGGAAAAATATTTAGAAAGATACACAGTACAAAAACTGACTCTAGAAGAAATATATCATCTTAATAGACCTATAGTAACTAAAGGGATTGAATTGGTAATCACACACACACACACACACACACACACACACACACACACAAACCCACAATGAAAAGCCCAGACCCAGATGGTTTCACTCCTGTGTTCTATAAAATATTTAAGAAACTAATACTAATTATTCATAAACTCTTCCAAAAGTAATAGAGGAAGGCTTACAAACTCATTCTATGAGACCAGTGTTATCCTGATACAAAACCAAGCCAAGGCATCAAATCAAAAAAACTCCAGAATCTAGCAATATATAATGAATTACACACCATGATTGAGATTTATTCCAATAATGCAAAGTTGATCTAACATCTGAAAAGCAATTAATGCAATACACTTTTACATAGAAAACAATGAATAATCTTTTCAGTAGATGCAGAAAAAGCACTTGACAAAATCCAACAACATTTCATTATAAAAATACCCATCAAATTAAGAATAGAAGGGAATTTCCTCAACCTGATAAGAGGCATTTACTAAAAAAACTACATCCTACATGATACTTAATAGTGAAAGATAGGATGCTTTGCCCATAATATCAGAAAACAAAACAAAGATGTCCACTGCACTGGTGCACAGTGTTATTCAACACTGCACTGGTGATTAGAAAAGAAGTATAAATAAAAACACTCAGATAGTAGAGGAAGAAGTAAAACTATCTGTATTCACAGATGACATGATTTTGTATATAGAAAATCCTAAGAAATCCACTAAAAATTTTTAGAACTAATAAGCTGGGCAAGTTAGCAGGATACAATGTTCTTTCAGATTTTCTTCATAGATGATAACGTCATCTGTGAACAAGGAGAGTTTTATGTCTTTCTTCCCAATGTGTATACATTTTATCTATTGTTTTTGTCTTATTGTATTAACAAGAACTTCTGGTACAATGTTGAAAAGGAGTGGTGAGATGGGATAGTTTTGCCTTTTGCCTGATCTTAGGGGGAAAGCTTTGAGTTTCTCACCATTAAGTATGATGTCACCTGCAGGTATTTTGTAGATGGTCTTTATCAAGTTGAGAAACTTCCCCTCTCTCCCTAGTATACTTAGAGCTTTTATCATGTTGGATATTGTCAAATGCTTTTTCTGCAACTATTAATATGATGATGTGATTTTCCTTTTTTATTGTGGTGTTGTGATATATGATATTAATTGATTTTTTATGTTCTACCAGCTTTGCATATCCGGGTAAAACCCATATGGCTATGGTGTATAAGTCTTTTTATACATTTTTGCATTCAATATTCTAATATTTCATTGAAGATTATTGCATTTCTGTTCATAGGAGATATTAGTCTGTAGTTTTCTTGGAATGTCTTTGTCTGATTTTGGTATTAGGGTAATGCTGGCCTCAGAATGAGTTAGTAAGTATTCCTTCCTGCTCTATCAACTGAAAGAGCTTATAGACTATTAGAATAATTTTTTTCCTTGAATGTTTGGTAGAATTTACCAGTGAACCCATGTGGGCCTGGTGCTTTTTGCTTTGGAAGGTTATGAATTATTGATCCAATTTTTAAGTAGGTACAGGCCTGTTTGGACGATCTATTTCTTCCTGGTGAATTTTGGCAAATTGTATCTATGAGCAATTGGTTCATTTAATCTAGGTTATCAAATTAGTGGACATAGGGTAGTTCATAGTATTCCTTTATTATCCTTTTAATTTCCACATAATTTCCAACATTTCCTATAGTATTGTTCTCCCCTTTCATTTCTGATATTTGTAATTCATGTCCTCTCTTTTTATCTTAGCCTGGCTAGACACTTATCAATCTAATTGATTTTTTTTCAAAGAATCAGCTTTTGTTTTTTTAAATTTCTTATTTTCATTTTCATTGATTTTTGCTCTATTTCTTTTCTTCTGCTCACTTTGGATTTAATTTATGCTTGCATTTTTTTAAATGATGAACAGGGATCAGAAATAGTAAGAGTCAAAAACTAATAGAAGACACAAAACTATTTTTAGGTTGTTAATTCAAGTAAGTCAACCATGCTTTGAAAAAGTACAAACACGAAAATCGTATTAATCTAGAATAGCAAATCTGACTAGGCATTGAAAACTAGTTTGAGAACAAAGTAAGAAAATAATTGCAGGGATAAATGTTTTGAGTACCCTTTAATACTTTGGGTACCTCGTCATTCAAGTAGTATATGAATTAGTTTTTATTCCAATGGTTTTCAATGTTGTTTCTGTCCTAAAATCCTTTATACCAGGAACCTTAATCACAGAAATTTTTTACAGCCCTGTTGCCCCAGAAGACACCTGTGATCTTTCTCTAAGAATCACTGAACTCAGGGATTTGTACTTGGTTGTATTGTGCCTCTGTGTTCATCTAGGTATAAAAGACCAGATTTGAAAAATATGTATATGTATAAAATAAGACATATAAGACATGATACAAATGAATGGGATCATAACATTAAAATCAGTTTCTATTATGAATTTCTAATAGTATATTATCTATGCACTATCATATACGTCATCCTATTTTTCATGTGTTTATTTTTATGGATTGTAATCTCTCCCTTCTTGCCCTATTCTAAACCATCATTTTATCTCATACGGTGTATATGGCATTGAATCCTAGCTACTATGTAACATTTACTTCATTTTCATTAAAAAATATAAACGTTTAGTTCTTATACCCAACCAGGCAATGTTTTCCTTCTATAAATCTGCAGTGGGCTTCCCTGGTGACGCAGTGGTTGAGAATCCGCCTGCCGATGCAGGAAACACGGGTTCGTGCCTTGGTCCGGGAGGATCCCACGTGCCGCGAAGCGGCTGGGCCCGTGAGCCATGGCTGCTGAGCCTGGGCGTCCAGAGCCTGGGCTCCACAACGGGAGAGGCCACAACAGTGAGAGGCCCGTGCACCACAAAAAGATATATATATATATATCTCTGCAGTCATTTTATAGTTTTCCTAACACCATCTGCGTTATTCTGACGTGTAAATTTTTAATGTACTTATCTTTCTTACAAGAGTTTAAGTATACAAAACAGAAAAAAACATGCCAGATGAAAAATACGTCTGTATTCCAGAGGACATCGCCTTATATATAGCAGGTCCTGAATATACACTTGATTAATCAAGTAATTTTTAAATCCCTCAAGAATATGTATCTTTATTATTTTTTTCCTATAATCACATTCTCACAGCTAAAATTTGCTACTAAGAATTTTGACTCTTTAAATAGAATTATTGGTGAAATCCCTATGTATGTGAACATCACTCTAACTTGGAAATAAATTGATATGACAGGATTCTTAGCCCAGTGTAAGCTGAAAATAAGAGCTCTGGCTTTTAATTACCTTAGTTTATTTTATCAGTCTGGGAAATTGGTGAGCCTTTTTAATTTGTCTCATTTTGTACTTTTTAAATTATTTTAATTATTGCAAAGCACCCAGGTGCAATATAGTAATTTATAAATAAATAAATTAAATTAAATACAAGATCATTATCATTATGTATAATGCACTAATTACACAAAGCTCTATTCAGGCCAAATTTGATTACTGTTATTCTTCATTGCTATTTCCCTAGATTTAAAAGCCAAGCATTATTACAACCAATTTCTTTTAATTTTATGATGGACTTCTTTTATTTTACTCTTTCTATCTGTTGCATGGGAAAAAGCAAAATTGTACTGTGAATAAAAGTACATTTTTCTCCTATTTTGAGATAATTACGAGGTGTCCTTGTTTGTCTTTAAATTTAAAATGTGTAATTCAAAGTGTTTACCCGAAAATGAATGCCTGGTATTATGGTATCGAATATCGCATGCTAAAAGGCAGCTTGTGTGGAAGAAGTATGACTTTGTATATGTAGCCCTGCTAACTGTAAAGTATAGAATGATGAGAACATTAAACTTTTAAAAGGAGAAAAAATGCTAGAGATTTAAAGATAGAGGATACTCCAACTAACTAGATGGAGTATCAGAGCCCCGAGTAAAAGATCCACAGAGATTTTAAATGGCCTTGCCTCGGTCTGTTTTGGAAGATCCCACATGGATTAATAGTGGAAACTTAGTTAAGTCCTCAGGGGATTTAATACTGAGCTTATATAAACTTTATATGATGGCCTGAAATATGTTGTCACTTAAAAAGTAAGATAAAAACAATTGCTATCCACTTATTCTTACTGTATGATAGTTTTTACATTAGTTGATTTATATATACTATCATCTAGATCTCACAACAACCCTCTGGGTAGAAATCAGTATCCCAGTCAGAGAAGAGGAGGCAGAAATAGATATAATTTAAAGCAGTTTTCCAAGGTAACACTGAGCATGCCAGAGCTTGGGTTTGAAATACAGACACTTGACTACAAAGCCTAACTTCTTTCTATGAAGATACATAAATAGGGGAAAAGAAAGACTGTGGACTAAAAGGTAGGATACAGGATGAGCTCTGTTTTAAGGATGTCTGGCTGGAATCAGTGAGAAAAGAAACACGGATGGGGCATAGAATTTTAGGGTATGAGATTAATGAGTTACCCCTTGTTTAAAAGCACATCCCTAAATCCTGTAATATAAAGACTATAATATGATACCAGAGACAAAATAGACTTCACCCTCTAATAATAACTAAAGAATAACCTCATGGTCCAAATATATTTAGAACCTTTTCAAGGACACACAATAATAATCCAAACAACTATCAACTTGATTTCTCCTGAAGCCAAATGGAGGGACAGTTTTCATCCACAGAAAATAATTTAATACTATCATTGAGAAGCACTGTTAATTTAAAAAGGCAAATGTTCCAATATTTTTTTCCTTGTTTTCAGTGATTTCATTCAGGTATTCTCTCAGCAGTCCAGTTACCCCTACTGTGTGTACAGCACAATTTTAACTTGCTTTAGAAACAATGTCCTTTTAAGATTTTTATTTTTTAATCTTATACAAAAGGAAGATTTGCATTTAAAGTATTAAGCTCTTTAAAATCTTTCCTTTTAAATGAATGGTTGGTGTTGATCTTACCTTGATGAATGAAAATGTGAGCAGCAAATTAATCACTATTCTTCTTTTTAATTGAACTATAGTTGATTTACAGTGTTGTGTTAGTTTCTGGTGTTCAACAAAGTGATTCAGCTACATATATATAAAAATATATATATTCCTTTTCATACTCTTTTCCATTATGGTTTATTATAGGATATTGAATGGAGTTTCCTGGGCTATACAGTAGGACCTTGTTTTTTATCTATTTTATATAGAGTAGTTTGTATCTGCTAATCCCAAACTCCTAATTTATCCCTCTCCCACCTCTTTTCCTTTTGGTAACTGTAAGTTTGTTTTCTGTGTCTGTGAGTGAACCACTATTCTTAAGTGCAGATGTTGCCCTCTCGTCAAAGGCAAGAAAAACTAGAGTTTGTTAGCAGTTGTTAACTGCAAATATGTGTATTTATCCCTATGTTGTGATAGACTGTTTGGGTGAAGGAGTCAAAAATAGATATGTCCATGAGAAATAGCTTTCAACTTTTGACAACAGACATCAAATCCGTGATATGGACTGGTTCTGAACAATCTGGCACCAAAATTTTCTGCTGGATTAGCCTTGAACCAGGAGCCCAGGGTGACCAGACTGCAGTTCACAGTGAGGCCTGCTAGAACGCACACGGCCACCAGTTTTAGGTGCTTAAAATTATTATGGAACATACTTTCTTGGGAATTGGCCTTAGGGGGAGTGAGGATGGAATGTGAAACTCTTCAGCATCAATTTCAACTTCCTGAAACTATTGACTGATGTGCCTTAATAAATTGATTTATTTTATTTACCCAGAGTTGTAGAGAACTTTCATTATGCTAGAACTTTGCTGGTAACAGAGCTTCAGAATAATTTATTCAGTAACACCATTCAGTGGTGTTTATTGAGCATCTGCTAGGTGTTGGTTGCTGGGGACATAGTTGTCAAAAAGATGGACAAGATTTTTGCCCTGGTAGAGCTTACAGTCTAGTTGTGGAGACATGTAAATAAGTTACACAAGCATTTAGGCACATGACTGCACGTTCTGAAGTGGATATGCAGGAAACGTGTAAAGGAAATGGACACTATTCTGAGATAGAACAGCAGGATCTATGTTTATTTTTTATATAATTTTTAAAGGTTTCACACCATTTACAGTTATTACAAAGTATTGGCTATATTCCCCATGTTGTACAGTACATCCTTGTAGCCTATCTTACATCCAGCAGTTTGTACTTCCGAATCCCCAACCCCTGTATTGCCCCTCTTTCCTCCCCCCTGGTAACCACTGGTTTGTTCTCTATATCTCTGAGTCTGCTCCTTTTTTTGTTATATTCACTAGTTTGTTGTATCTTTTAGATCCCACATATAAGTGATATCATACAGTATTTGTCTTTCTCTGTCTGACTTATTTCACTTAGCACAATGCACTCCAAGCCCATCCATGTTGCTGCAAATGGCAAAATTTCATTCTTTTTTTATGGCCGAGTAGTATTCCATTGTATGTATATACCACATCTTCTTTATCTACTCATCTATTGGTGGACACTCAGGTTGCCTCCATACCTTGGCAATGGTAAATAATAATGCTATGGATATTGATTGGGGTGCGTATATCTTTTCCAATTAGTGTTCTGGGGTGCTTTTTTTGCATATATACCCAGCAGGGGAATTGCTGAGTCATATGGTAGTTCTACTTTTAGTTTTTTGAGAAACTTTCATACTGTTTTTCACAGTGGCTGCTCCAACTTACATTCCCATCAACAGTACACAAGTGTTCCCTTTTCTCCATATCCTCTCCAACATTCATTACTCATGTTCTTTTTGATGACAACCATTCTGACTGGTGGGAGGTGATACCTCATTGTGGTTTTGATTTGCATTTCCCTGATGGTTAGTGATATTGAATATCTTTTCATGTGCCTACTGGCCATCTGCATTTCCTCTTTGGAAAAATGTCTATTCAGTTCTTCTGCCCATTTTTAATTGGACTGTTTGTTTTTTTGACGTTTATATATGTTGGATATTAACCCCTTATTGGTCATAACATTTGCAAATATTTTCTCCCATTCAGTAGGCTGTCTCTGTTTTGTTGGTGGTTTCCTTCGCTGTGCAAAAGCCTTTAAGTTCAACTAGGTCCCATTTGTTTATTTTTCCTTTTATTTCCTTTAGGAGACAACAGGAACTATTTTTAAGCAGGGATCTGTAATAAGATCAGATTTACTTTTCTGCGAGACTGTTATGGCTGCTGAATGAAGAGGATTGCAGAGGGGCAGGAGTAACAGTGAGGGACCAACAATAAAACTAATGTGAAAGTGCAGGTAACAGATGAACATCACTGGAATTAGTGTGGTGGCAGGCAATGAAAATAGAAGTGGATGGATAAACTAACACCAGTGTTCTAAAAAGGAGGCCAACCTATGAATTTAACCACAGGGAATGAATTTTAATATATGGAAAGAGGTGAAATATAACACTGTAGAGAGTCCAGATTGGACAACAGTAAGTGATCACTAAGGACCTTGTGCACCTAGAGCCAGTCTGAGTCCTGTGAGTGCTCTGTATCATTACAGAGACCTAGTTGTATTCTATCTTGACTTCTTACTACAATATTTTGTTTAAATTAAGCTGCGTCCTCAGAGTTAGATACAAACTCTTAATAACTTATTGCTGATATATCACTCATAACTCTCCACAACAAATATATTTTAAAATCTATCCTTTCCATTTAATAGCATTCAGCAAATATTTATTAAGTTTTTCAGGCACTGTGCTCAATGATGATAAAATGAAAGTACACATTACCTTCATATCTATTGCTGTCTAATGGTGAAACCAGATAAACAAACAATTACAATAAAAAGTAACGTGATTTGTTATTACTTAATCGGTAATGATACTTGATGGAATAAAATATTTTAAGTTGATACAGGGAGAAGTAAGAGATAGTAAGCATGCAGACATGGCACATATGTAAATTTGAGGGGATGCATGAAAACAAAAAAGAAGTGGTAATTTTCCATGGAGAGATAACACTATTTACAAAGATTATAAGTTGACAGATAAATAAGAAGTTTTGGAAGCACTGAAAGAGATTCAGTAATGTCTGCAGCATAATATAGCTATGGGGTGGTAGGTAGTTGGGAGTGAGATGAAGATTTTAAGTAGTGAAAGGGGTTATTTAAGTAGAGTTCAGTTCATCAAAAGCCACAGAAGCCACAATAAAGACTTTGGACTTGATCCAGAATGAAAAAGAATACTACTGAAATATTTCATGGAGAAATATCGGTATTTGCATTTTAGAAGTATAACTGAGGCTCTGATTATGATAGTGGACATTAGAGAATCAAGGGTGGAATCAGTGAAACTGGTGAAGAAGCTGTTGAAAAGCCAGAGGCAAAGGGCAGTGGATGTTATCTGCTAGGATGATGCTTAAAAATATTTAAAATAAAATCAACAAGACTTGGTGACAGTTTGATGACTTGGGTTGGTTGGGCTATTGGGAGAGAAGAAAGTAAGTCCCAGTCAAATGTCCTACACGATTTCTGCTGTTCATCCTGTGATGAAGACGTGGGTATGGTAAGTGGACTTGATTTGCTGGGGAGAAATAACACGAAGAAAATCAATGTGTATTAAACACCTCAAGTGTACCTATTTTACACCCAGCATATGAAGAACACAATTTATGCAGAATCAGACCTAATGGACTACAAAACAGTACTCTTTTCAGCATACCAAACACTGGCTGACACTCGCAAATACTAACTGGCTCTTTCATAGTGATCCCATTAGAAAATGATTTTCCATCATGCTGAAGAAATAGCAAAATTGTTATTTATAGGAAGTTCACAAAAGGAAGGAATAATATCAAGGAATTGAGAGTAAAATTGACTACTAATAAAAACTGAAGATGAATGCTAAAACGTAGTTTTTAGTACTCTGGCAGTTAGGCAAATCATAAGCTGTTCTCCAAAGCCAATTACACTTAACTGCAAAATACATTAAAGTGTGCTAAATAGATCAGCATTATTAATCTATCATCTTGATTGTTTCTGAGTACAATGAAAGCATTAAAAGGCCATTTTTTCCTTTTACCCATTAATTCTCTAAAACATACTACAAGATGAGCATATAAAATCTATAAAATCTAGAATGAGAAACAAATAAGACTAAGTAAATTTAGTTTCTAATTTCTTCTCCTGGATATTTGCGTGCATAGGCCTCTGAGGTAAGCGAGAAGGATATGGAAACCAGAACTTAGCAAGTGGTGGCACAAAAATCAAAGGAAAGAAATGACATAGGACACAGAGAAAAGATGTAAAACTTCAGAGCCAGGAGAAGAATTTGCCTAAACTTTATAACTTTAAGTGGAGCCAGCAAAATTAAACCTTGCTGGAGGGAACTCCAGAGAAGTGACATGTTTTAACTTCAAGATGCCGCAAACACACCGTAAAGCATATTTTTTAAAAGTTTTTCAGTTCAAGTAGGTGCTGGAACAATTAAAAACGATGGTACGATATAGTCATTGTCCTTAGAAAGTTTGGAGAAGAGATATATATTTAGAGGAAGGTACTTACATGTGCTTCTCGTAGAAGAATGAGTAGCACCAGTGAATGGGGTGTGGAACAATTTTATCTCATCTTTAGTCCTCATATGAGCTTGTAGCTATTCAGAAGAGGTTACTTATCATCCTCTATCTAAACTTTACTCTTCTCTCCATAAAGAAGACCTCTTGCTTTCAGCCAACAGCTGGTCCAGTGTTCTGCCTCATACTGCTGGTATATTTGTTATATGATATTCACAGAGATGAAGTCAAGGTTATGGTCTAAAGTAGCATTCTCTTTTATCTATTAGTAATATGGATGTATAGTTTCAGCTTCTACTTAGTGTGTTTTTAGGATCGTAATGCATTTGAAAGTATTTAGAATGTAACAGCTCACTTTTTCTCTTCTTCTGTGAGGAGAATGTAGAAGGGATAATTAATGAAATTGAGTATACAGATTTGCCTACATTGTGGATATAATCAACCAATTTTATATACCATATTGCATAATTCCCTCCTTGGATAATTAGTTATATACAAAATTTAGAGTTATTAGCCTAGTGACATCCTACTGTGTTTCTTACAGTGAACATTTAATTCCAGTGATGATGAAATATAATTTTTATCACAGAGTTAGGCAATCATGTCTTCATGATTCATTTCATGATTTCTCCTTTCCCCACTAATTTGAAATGCCCACTCTGACAGAAACATGAGTGCCCATGTATTTATTTGGGGGCTGCCCATTTTCTTTCTTTGATCCATTAATCTGTTCTTCTGTGAACAAACTAATCTCTCAACTATTATCACTTTAGAATTAGTCCCTCTATGATTATTTTCTTTGTGTTGGGCAAGTCCATCTCACCCCCAACTCATTACTTGTCAGTATTGCCTTAGCCATTCTGGGTTCTTTGAATGTCCATTTCAATTTTTGTTTATCAAATAATATGGGGAAAGAAAAACCTACAGCCATTTAAATTGGATTGTCTAGTAATTGTTTTCTTATTGTAGTGTCTATGCCCTGCAAATAAGTGATGATTCAGTGGTGTTAGTAGAACTTCTCATCTTTTTCCCTCCCCCAAAAAACTTCCTATGTTCACCATTACATAAGATTTGATAATATAGATACCCTGTATCTGACTAAAGAATTTACCTTTTATTCTTAATTTTCTAGGAATTTTAATCAACAATGGATGCTGTAATTTATCAAATATCTGTCCATGATTTAATTAGATGATGATAAGTATATTCCTCTTCATCTTCTGTGATTTATTAGACTAACTTATTATATAATGTCAAATGACCCTAGCCTTATCCCAAATAAACCCAATTTGTTCATAACATAGATGATCATAAAGTAATTGGTCATGATTATAGTTATGAATTGCTCTGATTCTTCCATATAGACCAAGTAAACTAGAATAGATAAACCAAAAATATGGTGATAACTCCCACAGCAAAGCTAGATATAAAATTATGCTTGTGTCTGTGGTTCTATTTCTGTTTTGTATATAAATTCATTTGTATCATTTTTTTTTAGATTCCACATAGAGGCAATATCATATCCAAAGCAGCAGAGGGGAGTGATACATTAGGAGTTTGGGATAAACATATATACACTACTATATGTAATATAGATAACCAGTAAGGACCTACTGTATAGCACAGGGAACTATACTCAATATTTTGTAATAACCTATAAGGGAAAAGAATCTGGAAAGATATATATATATATATATATATATATATATATATATATATATATATATATATATAATCGTCTTGTTATACACCTGAAACTAACACAACATAGTAAATCAACTATCGTTCAAAAAAAATAAATAAAAATTTAAAAGTTCTGGCCAAAATTTAAATAGAAAAAGAAAATTATGCTTGTGAACTTGAAACCACTGATAACCTATATGACATGTGTGGTATCAGCAACAATGAAGTAGGAAGGAAAAGGAAAGTAACTGTTCATAATGCCTTTATTTACAGTAGAACCCCAAATTTGAAAGTGCATTGGGCCAGTCTAAAAATATCATCTGCTCTATTAGGACCAAACTTTCAAGTCAGTGCAAGAGGACAATGATGTGATAACATTTAAGTGTATTAGAGCATTCCATACAGGTAAACTCCCAAAATTAACAACTTAAACTCCCTTTCAAGTAAAAGTCTTATCACTCAGGAGAAACAGTTTAGAGAAAAATCCGAATCATATAGGACAGTTATAGTACAGGGGAGGGAAGAGAATGTTCAAATAAAAGCAAGGGAAAGAAATATAGAAGGCAGTTAGAAAGTATGGTTATTTTTTCCTATTACCTTCTCAACCCAACAGTAGAGAAGGCTCTAGAACCCTGATTCTAGGAACGCCCATCTTGGCCCACACTCTTCTAAAAGTATAGGGAAACTAAGTGCTCATGAAAAATTAGCAACAGGAAAAGATTGCAATCAAATCCCATACACATCATTTAGAGGATTAAAAGATAATAAGAGCAGAATTTTAACCCTACTAACAATGAGAGTATTCAAGAGACATGCCTAAAGTGTAGACAAAAATTACAATCTAATATTTTTAAAAGAACTAAAGATACTATGAAATTTAGTGCAGTTTTGAAAGAACAAAATAAATTAGAACTTTAAAAACTTAAAAATGAGATTGGAGAAAAGGAAGATTGAAAATAAATGTCATAAAATTTAAGGAATAGGTAGAAAAAAGGAAACAAAAATACTTGAGAAATGAAGACTAAATCTATATAGAATCCAAGAGCAAATAAACAGAGTGGAAAAATCCATAAAACACATAACAACAAACAACAAGAGGTCAATGTGACTGAATTAAAGGCAAAGAAGGAAAGAGTAGTAAGAGATGAGTTCAGGAAGGGTGCAGTAACCCAGATCACTTTAAACTCATTCCAATGCTCTATTGCCATGGGTTTCCTGTGTATCAAATCATAATACATTTCATTAGCCAACCCCAAGTGGAATGTGTTAAAATAACAATACAATAACATAAATAATAATAAAATGACTTAAAGGATAAGAAAAATAATTATTATGATTCTGTGTGTTCACTGCTCTCAAGTTAGCATCCATTCAATATTCAAGTTGAGATGATGAATATGCCGCTAGATATTCCATATTTCAGGGAAATGGTTCAGGCTGGAAATATAATCTTGGGACTCACCAATATAGGTGCTTTTTTAAACCATGAGGCAGATTAAGATTATATAAAGAGTGCATATATAGAGAAAATAGGAGAGCTCAAAGAGGATTGTGCCCTGGCACCAATGCCATGCCTAGCCATATTGGAGTTTAAGGCAAAAATAAAAATTAGTATTACTAATTCTGTTTTATGCCAATTCATATTTATAAGTATATAATTTATAATTACATATTTTGCTTGCCATGGATTTTTGCATGAATATTTTTTTGAATATTGAAATAATTTTAACTTTGTTACTAAGTTTTTGGCACTCCTTTAAATTTTGTGCCCAAGATGAGTCAGTCATTTGCATTACCATAGTCTCAACTTTGCCTATAAATAAATGTGATTATAAGGTTTATTCATTTTTAATAAGATGGGAGAAAAATAAGACCATTTATTTATAAGATGGTTAAATGCTATCTTTATTCTAAAAGAAATGATACAGTAAAGACAGAAAAGATGATGTAAGACAGAAAGATGTGGAGAGCCCCTTGAGAAAAGTCCTTGAGCAATTAGCAGGAAAGTGACCATGTGAACAGCTGTTAGGATTGGCCGTAGCTAGGAACATGGACAGCTAATACATTTGGACCAGGAAAAAATGGTGGAGTTTGTGGGAGGTGATTTGATACAGCAGTACAAGTTGATCTGTTATCCTCTGATTGCTTCTATTTATCTATGAAATAGAAAGTGAAGTTGGGAGTTGGGAGTGTGGATTGTGGAGGAAGTGTTAAAGGAAAAGGAGAAATGATAGAGAACAAAAAATATGAAAGAATTATCTCGGCCACGAGGAAAATGGAAGACATAATGGGATAGGGAAGTCTATGATGTTATGTTCAGCTGCACGAGTGTAGCCATAGAACAAGTGTCCAAGGAATGTCCCATAAAAAATCAAAATTCTATGTTTCAGAGAGTGGGATGGATCCCTCCACGGCATTACTGTCAAATAGAAATGAAACAAGTTTATACCTATCTTTCTACTTTTGGAAAGTCTCCCATTTCCCAGTAAGTGATAACATCTGCCAAGATTCAGCTAACATATTTGTGAAACTTTCTCCAATTCCCAGGTAGAATTGTTTCCTTCCAAAGCAGTTTCATATCATGTTATAGTCATTTCAAAATTGACACTTATCACATTAAATACAAATAGTTTAAAATGACTAATCAGCTCTATCATTTTCTCTGACTCACTGGACAAAAGAAATTTATAGTAGGAGTGATTTTTATTCGTTGATGCTGTTGAATAAACTAATGAAGAATGGGACATGTGCATTTCTGTTAAGGATATGTGAAAGCTGGAACGTTAGATGACCTTTGGAAGTTCCTGGCAGCCATACGATTTTGCATTTATATTTTGTAGTAAAGTGTGCAGAGTAGATTTCAAACTGTTTTTGAGATGGATTGATAGCTCATTTTGCAGACGGTGTTGAATGCTGCTCCAGCAGGCAGAATACGTTAGCCTTCAGCTTAGAATGGAAGTGGCAGCATATCTATTTCTGTAATTCCAAGCAAGTAATCCGTTCATTGAGGGGAATAACAGGCTAAGACTTCAAACAAACGTAACTCAAACTGCCTAGCCTCATGCTTAGTTGAAAACTTCTCTTAACAGTGCTGTGTTGCCTCCTGCTGAGAGATTTTGCTCTGAAAAATAAATGTTTTGCTAATTCTTCCATTGAGTGCTGTCACATAACCCATCTCAAGGCCAAATTTAGAGGCAGGTCTGATCTATAGAGAGAGAAAGGGGGAGCGTTGTATTTCCTTTATACAACTACAGTCCTGTCCACTTGTGAAAAAAGCTACCTGAGTCTGCCAGTCATCCACTGTTTATACATTTTGGATGACCCCCACTGGGCTCCAAAACTTTTCACCCACATCCATTTTGTTCATTTTTTTCCAGAAGTCACTATAACTTTATTCTCCAGACACCTAGACCACAATCGGTTCCCTTAAAAGCATATTTGTATTGTTCCATTGCTCAAATACAGTTATAAAACACTATAATGTATCTTTTTTAACCCAAGGGCAAACATTTTCAGCACTTGTGGTTTGATTAATACCAGATTCTGACTGAGGGACTATTGAATAAAATATCACAGAATCACATCTTCTTGCTTAAATTTTCAGTAATAAACATATCCATGTTATTTTCAATATGATTCTGAAAACTTTCATGTTTTTTTCTACCTGCTCAAAGGGCCATCCATGCTCCTGATTAGGAAATGTATAAACCCCTATTCTGGTCATTGTTAAGTTCACCGCAGATAGTATAAAGGGAAGACTTACCAAAAAAACCAATCTGATGTTAATTATTCTATGATAGATAATATATTAAATTATTTTAATTCTTCGATTCATAAACATAAAAATAATTTAAATGTATTATTTTCTATACTTAATTACTATTGTAATAAAAATACAGCACAATGAAAAAATGTATGCTTATTTGTAGGTATGTTTATTTTCTTAGTCATTTTCTTAGTCACCGTAATTATAAGAAGTGAATCTCTGCTCAATCTTTTTATCTTCCAAATGTTAATGGATTTAAGTAGGAAGTGAAAATTTGCTATAGTTAATTTTTTAGGTTATCATTAGTCCCTTCTAATTTTTCAATAAAATATAAACATACAGAACTTTCATTTCTTGGAAATAATGAACAAAACCTTATTCAAATAACAATAAAACACCTTTGTCTTTAGCAAATAATTGATGGAAGGTGTATCTGGGGAGCATGGGCTACAGAACTCTGAAAGTTCTTACTTCGAAAAATTTGAGTCTCTCAATTTAGGAATAATACCTACTGATTATATATAATATATATTATTTATATAATATATAATAATATATAATATATATATAATATATTATATTTAATATATTATATATTTAATATATAAATATTATAATAATATAATATATAATAATATAATGATAATATATATATTATAATACCTACTGATTATAATGGGCATACATTTTTGCAAAGAAATAAGAGATCCAATTTTTGAGAAATATGAAAAAGAAATGTCAGTAATAATTCATCCTCCAAAGACATTAAGTAAGCATCAATAAGTGTTCCACTCTATTTATTGAAATTCACAAATATTACAGGCATATGCTATTTCAATTTATACCAACCCACATTGTGATGAAGTTCAAAACACCAGCAAACTGAGAAATAAGCAAATGAAAAGAACAGGCAGGAGGAGGGGCAAAGGAATTGAAAAATCTGCAGCCTGGATCATCAACTCCTGAGTAGTCCAGATTTGTCTGTACTCTACTGTTAGAAATGCATCTTAGTGTTTATTAACGTCAAACAAGAGCTCTTACTTTTTGATTAATTTGAAGACACAAGCACCAATTTCTTGATACCACCACTAATATGTATAGCATATAACTTTTTAAATCATAAAACTAATATGTAATATAATAATGCAGGGAGAATCAGTGCCACAGTACTAATAAATGAAAAAGTTTACATAGACATGAACTCCTGGTGTCCTTTGAACACTCACGTGTCTGTACTTAATCCAAATGCATTGCTCCAGAATGCTGTGATAAGTAAAGTTGTTTATTTCACCCCTGAGATAGCAAGTTGTGTAAAAATTGTGTGTGTATGAATTTTCCAATGATGGATCTCATCATTAGACATGCATATGCCTTTTGCCCACAATGCTAAGTTAAAGTAACAGTTCTAAAGATAGTTCAAGAATGAAATGCACTTTCACAGAGCTAGATATATCCTACTCAAAGTTTGGCTAGTTTGTAAATACAGTTCATTCTGAATCACTGTGGTGGTTGGAGACACTGGCCCTCCACACACTCAAAAACCCTTCTGTAATTTATATTCAACCCTCCGTATCTTCGGTTCCTCTGCATCCGCAGTTCAGCATCTGAGGATTCAACCAACCCTGGATCATGCAGCACTGAAGTGTTAACTATTGACAAAAATGTGTGTATAAGCAGACCTGGGCAGTTCAAACCCATGTTGCTCAAGGGTCAACTGTAGTTGGGGTTCTCATTAAACTCCCAAATTCCTCAATAAAACACCTCAATACATTTTTATCAGCATGTACATACACACATGTATGAGTGTATGTGTGTGCATACATGCGTTCACACACTTATTTATTTATATATATCCCCTCTAAAATGAATCTAATTTACTGATTTCCCTTTCAAATTGGCTAATATATTATTGCTGGGCATATAATATTTCTTCGTATCTTTTTTGGTTTTATTTTATTTCATAATCTATTAGTAATTTTTTCATTGTAGTTATGTCCTATGCTGTATTTAGACCAAAGCCAAAGCTTCCGAGTTATTTTAGTCTATAATTTCCTGTTGCTGAAAAATTGCAGGACAAGTGCACCTCTAAATCTTGCAGGCTGCATTTTATCAGTGGACTCCATGTTGAATATTTTGCTGGCTTAGATGGCAGACTTATTCGAAAGTTCCCATGAATATTATGTAATTAAATTTCAACCGAAGTGGTTGATAGAACATCAGACAGTACTGAGGCAATTACATACTTAAATTTATAAAGAATTTTATTTATTGAAAACCATTTGCATGGATGAATGATTGAGTTTACAAATATTTTGAATTTTTTATGTTAAGGACATGATAATGTTCCAGCCACAAGCCATTTTGAGCATACCCTATGCTCAAGATCAGGTGGACAAAAATACATGTATGATTGTTAGGTCATATGATTTCCCAATTTTGTCAAACAACCAAATGGAAAGCCATATACAAACATCTAAAGTAAATATCTAACTGACTAGACAAACTTTAGAAGAGAAGGAAGAGCACTTCATTTTATAGAAGCACAAATCTGAGACAGACTTCCCCAAAGTCCACCATTGTCTATCATTTAAATTTTAGCAATGTGTATAATTTGAAATGAAATAAAATGTTCAGATAAAAGTACACACCACTCTGGGGAATCTGCTCACCAGCTAAATCACAAGCACATCTCTAGCATCTACTTGAAATTTATGCCTAAGTCCCCAAATGTAAATATATACATATACCCATATGTATATCTATAGATATGTGAGTAGATATGTATACGTAGCTATGTATATCTATACATGTATGTATATACATATTTAATATTGAACAAATATAAAACCTCAAAATAACTCTCATGTTTGCATTAAGTCCTCTGGGTTAGAAACTTCAAATGTCACCCAATATCTACCTCTTTACCCACAATTAGAATATCAAATAATTCAACCAATTAATATGTGTCTTACAGTTTTAAGAACTGGAACTCTGTAGAATAATACTTTACTAATCATGGAAATACATCTTCTTTTTACATTAACATCACAGAATTTGTTACAGATACTGACAGATTTGGAATCTTTATTCCCATTAAGAAGAGAACATAAAACTTTCAAAACGACACAAAACTAATAGACAGATAAGGCTTTAAGAGGAAGAAGAGGAGTCATGAAGTCATGAAGTTAGAAATATTCTCCCCTCTTCTTTGCATTTATTAGTTACCTTGACAATACCAACTCTGGCCCCAAACCATAAAGGCATGGATATCTATTTGTCTATCTGCTGATTTGTCTATCTATTTATCTATCTCTATCACTTGAGGTTTTATTTATACATTACTCTATCTTCAGTAGAAGACTATGAAATATATCAAAATGGGACAAGTAGTTGAATAATTTATATTTACAGTTCCTATTTTCTGCAAGCTGTTCAGAGGAGGTGCATATTCATAATCACAAACTTTCACTTCCTCTATAAAGCTAAGTTATTAAAATACCTCCTAGTCAGTGAAAGTTAGCATGAGGTAAGAGCAAAGAAATGCGTTTGAAGAGATACGTTTCAAGGTCTGGAATAGGAGACTAAATATATACGGTAATATTCATGATTCACTTTATATTTTGCTTCTATTCACAATATGTTGTATATTTGAATTAATTTATTTCAAGCAATGATTTGAAAATAGAATCGAATGTTGAAAAATGTTGGTCAGTTGTTCATTACATAATTTACCTAAATGCTGCTCTTTATTGCCAAATTAAAGAAAAATAGCCGCTATGTCAGTTAAGTTACCTTATATTTTATATTGGGTTTAATATCAATACCTACACAAAGCTCCCCTTAGGAGCTCCTGATTTTCAGTGACACCAAGAGTTCCTGAAGGAACAAAGAAGTGCACTCAAGTCTCAGCATGCTCCGGGTTATTATCCATAGGACTGGTTATACAATATACCCTGCTTTTATGGTCTAGCTCCTTCTGTGCTTCGGAACGCCTTTTCACATCTATTTCACTATTTGTTTTCTGTCCAAGAACAGCCTGTAGTTGTTCTTCATGAGCTAAGAAGGGAATATTTTTAAACCTCCTTTGACTACCAGGACAAGCAGAAAGAAAACAATTTTAAAGGAAAAAAATCTGCATTTACGTGTTGCTTTAAATACATATGAAAGACAGTTTAAGAAACTGTGCACTCAACACAGAACAGATGATTATTTTTTCGGTGTCACTCACCAGGAAAACTCAGTATCCATTTCTGTGTCCAGTCTTTCTGAGAACCAGGTGAGTATCTACAAAGTAGCCAAAAAGATGTGTGCCATCTTCTAAGGGATTATTTTAATTTAGGAATTTAGAAATATTTCAAGTTACTTGAAGTGAAGAAATGGATAGAAATTATAAACAATAAAATTTACCAGTTATTAAGCATAATGTTTCATGAACTGTAGTTTGTGGGTCTTGTGTTAACTGTCATTCTTGAAAGCTTCAACTAAAACTAAAATATTCGACAGTTTGGTTCTGCATAACTTGATGTGTTTGACTGTATTGCAGATGTTGCTTATACTATCCTGGGAGCCAGGATTGAATTTTGACTATCTATAAGAAGTTAGCACTGTGCATCATCTTACTAAGGCAGACTTCTACCGTACACCAGCTTCAAAGCTAATCTAAGTCCTATTATTTCATTTGTGAAGAATATTGTCTATTTGGGAATGAATGGGGAATGGTGAAGAGTATTATCAAAAAAATGTGTATGGTGTGGGATACCATAAAGATCCATAACCTCAGAACATCTTCTTTCTGAGCTATTTTCCTCTGTCCTTCTATCAACCAACTGCCATAACAAATACCACAAAATGGGTGACTGGACACAAATTTGGGGGGTACACTTTAGTCCACCCTCTGTTCCTCCAAAATTCACATTCATTCCACATTCACAACATATTCCCTTCATCCCAGCATTCCCAAGTCTTAACTCATTTCAGCAAAAGCTCTCTACGTCCAAACTCTCATCTATCCTTAACTCAAAAAGTCCCAAATTATGTCATCTGAATCAAGTTTGGGTGAGAAGCTGGGTATGATCCATTCGCAGTGTTTCCGCAGGCTTAATTAACATTCTCAAGAACTTTGTCAATTACACACGGATGTCAAGGGGATCCATGCCTTCAGACTCAAAGGATCTCCACATATCCTTCCTGGGCAACTTCATCTCTATTTCTGGCTTCAGGTGATGACTTATTGGATCCGTAAGTCACATACCTAATAATCAGCAACAAATTGTCCTCCTCATCCTTGGCATTCTCTCCAGAGTGTTATCTAGCATTTTTTGAGAGAAGGGTAGGCTGAGAATTTCCAAAATACCAAGTTCTGGTTCTGTTTTGCTTAAGAGTTTCTTCCTCAATTTATCTCTTTCTTCTCATATTTTATGAAAACGGCAAAGAGAAACCAGACTACACCTTCAACATTTTGCTTGTAAATGTCCTCAGCTAATTATTCAAATTCATTGCTAACAAGCTCTGCTTTTTGCCCAAAAAGAATACACAATTCAGCCAATATGTATTTTTTTGCTCCTTTATAAAACAAATTGCCTTTTCTACAGTGTCAAGTAATGTTTCTCCTTGCCTTCTGAGACCTCAGCAGAAGTACAGTTGATGTCCATATCTTCACCAACAGTCTCTTCAAAGCAACCTAAACTTTTTCTATCATAAGCCTTAATATTTGCAGTCTCCACCCATTACACAATATCAAGGAAACTTGCACATTTCAAAATATTTGATAGAGAAGCACCCCATTTCTAAGTACCAAAATCTGTATTAGTTTTCTAGGGCTCCCATAATTGCATATCACAGGCTGTGTGTTCCGAAACAACAAAAATCTATTCTCTCATAGTTCTGTAAGATAAAGTCTGAAATCCGGGTGTCAGAAAGACAATGCTCCCTTTGAAGATTCTAGGGAAGAATCTTTCCTTGCCTCTTCAACTTCTGGTAGCCCCAAGTGTTATTTGGCTTGTGGTAGCATAACTCCAAACCCTGCCTACCTCCACCTTAAAATGGACTTCTCCTCTGGACGCTTGTGTCCTTTCCTCTTCTTATAAGGACACCAGTCATTTGATTTACGGTTCACCCTAAATTTAGTATGATATCTTCTCAAGATCCTTAACTAATTTTATCTGCAAAATGCTTCTTCCAAATACAGTTACATTTTAAAGTCACAGCTGAAGTTCCAGCTGGATGAGGGGGAAGGGAGAGAGAAACTAGTCAAAACACTATGTCTTCTTTCCATAAGGTAAGCACTAGCAAATAGAGTTAAAAGCTGTTGAGTTTGTGATTAAAATGCAACCTCCCCATTTTTTTCTATTTTAATCTAACATACACAGTACTACCTTCAACACACCTGCATGGACAGATAACTACCAAGCATCTATAGAGGGAGAGACTAGAAAGTCTCTGGAAATCCTGGCTTCTTTGGATTTGGTCTTTTCCTAATGGAGTTATTTTGAAATACTATGAGATTCATAAATATAAGACACATTCAAGTATATGTTTCTATGCGAAGTCAACCTCCTTTTTTTTCCTGTTAAATATATACTTTTGTCTCTAGCCCTAATTTAAAACTTTTACTTAAAATTATTAACATTTTGAAAATATTTTCACTGAGGCTGGAAAACCTGAGGTTTATTTCAAACCAGAAAGTAGACTCAAATTTTTCAAATTATAAAATAAGCCCTTCACCACTTGTTAGAAATTAAACACAAGCACAAAACACACACACACACACACACACACACACACACACACACTTTCTTCTAAGTTCTATAAGGAAGGTTGCCAAATATGAGACCCTCCAAGTGAATTCCAAGTGAGTGATTTACAAAAGCAGAAATGATTTTGTAATTCTGAAAAGGATGCTAGATACGTTTGATTCCAGCCATATAGTTTATATTTGAAGACAATGAAGACAAAGATATTGAGCTTCCCCAAATCACATAGCTAATTAGTGATGAGGCTGGAATTTTAGGTACTTGGTTTTATAGATGAAGTCTGCTGATTTCTCTCACTTACAGAGCAAGCCCTTTGCTTGACTGATAGTGTCTCATAAAAATGACAAGCACTTTACCTTTCTCTGCTTCTCTGAAAATGTTCCTGCTGAGTCCTGTGACTCATATGCTGATCTGCCTTTCTCCCTGAAAGCCTCACGGGTATGGTGAGGAGCCTGCACAGCGTGAGTTGATGCTGAGGTTCAGAAAGTTTAACCAGACTCATCTATTTAAAAGATACGTAGATAAGAATAATCAACTCATTTCTTTATGAAGGAAAACCAAACCACTATTTCTATGTCCAATATTATGGGACTATCTAATTATATACAAGAAGGGTAACAGTGTTAATAATGTCTGTTTGGGTTTTTTTAACTTTTTATTTTATGTTGGAGTACAGTTGATTAACAATGTTGTGTTAGTTTCAGGTGTACAACAAAGTGATTCAATTATACATATACATGTATCTACTCTTTTTCAAATCCTTTTCCCAGTTAGGTTGTTACATAATATTGAGCAGAGTTCCCTGTGCTATACAGTAGGTCCTTGTTGGTTGTCTATTTTAAATATATCAGCGTGTATATGTCAATCCCAAATTCCCTAACTATCCCTCCCCCCAACCATTCCCCCCGGTAACCATAAGTTTGTTCTCTATGTCTGTGAGTCTGTTTCTGTTTTGTAAATAAATTCATTTTTATCTTTTTTTTAATAGAAGCAACCTAAATAATGTCTGTTTTAATACACTTTTTAAGGATCAAATGAGTCAACATAGTGAAAATGCCTGACACACAGTAGGACATCGGTGAACCTTCATGTCCTCTTTTACTATTCAACAGATGATACAGACAAAAAAATTGAAATAGCAGACATTGAGTCTAAGAGGTATCAGGATAAACATGATCTAAGAGGTCGGAACTATTGACAGTATGTAGACAAAAGAGAAATCCAAGACTTATAACATTGACACTTTCTCAAATGTGTTCTGTTTGTTGCATCGGGTGGATTAGTAATTTGATAGTCATCGAATTTTAGAGCTGAAATGAACCTTAGTATGTACTAAAGCTGAATCAGGTCTTCTCAGCCTTGGCACTATTGACATTTTCGTCCAGATCATTTTTGTTGCTGCGGGGGCGTGGGGAGGAGGGTGGCCTGTACGCTGTAGTTGTTTAGCAGCATTCCTGGTCTCTACTCACTAGATGGCAGTAGCACTCCCAAGCCCCAACCTGTGATAATCAAAACACATGGCCAAATGTGCGCTTTTGGTGGCAAAAGTACCCCCAGTTGAGAACCACGTCAGAACTATCATTTTATTTATGAGAATCAGAAATATCAAGAATTTGGCTGGTGTCCTCTAAAAAGGCTATGAACTACAGTGAACTGGAGAAGAAATTACAATGACCTAGGGAATCATGTGGATTTAGTTTGGGTTTTTCCTCTACTTACTTTCAGTGTGACTTGGAATAAGTCACTTATCTGCCATTGTCTCAGTTCTCTCATTTAAAATAGGAAAACGTACTTCACCTGCATTCATCATTGGTCTGAGTGGATAAAATAGGATAGTGTTTTTAAAGGTTTGGCAGCAACCCACCTTCACACACAGATGCCTGTGCCCACAGATACACTTGTGTATTATTATCATCAATAATCTCAGTTAGGAGCCAGATTTTAAACCCAGTTCCCTTTATACATAACTTGATCCACTGAAGCAATACCGAGAGCTTCCTATAAAGCCATGTTATCAAGATATGTTTCAGCCACCAGCTACCTAAGAATAACCTGGCAATGCTTGTAAAGTGCAGATACTCAGGCCCATTCCCAGTTAATTTAATTTAAAAGTTTGGAGTAGACCTTTGAATTGGCATGGCTAAAGGATAAACTTAGATGATGCTGCTGTTCCCTATTATTTTGGAATCATTGACATGCTAGTCGTTTTCAGATGTTTCCAGAATAGCTTCTGTGATTTTTCAAGTGTTTTACTTCCTCAACTCATGATTTTCCCTAGCATCTTTTGTTTGCCAAAAGATCTTGTTGATATACAGTTTTTACTGTCACTCCCCTGCTAAATTTCTTCAAAGAGCCTTCTCCTCTGTAGTATAAAATGCAAACACTCTGTCATGATACAATATTCTTGTATGATCTGTTCCTTTTTCTACTGATCAACCACATCTCCTGTATCTTTTTTCTTCTTCATGTCCCTCTCACTTCCTGACATCATCCTGCCTTTCATAAATCACCCTTCCTGAAATACATACCCCAGAACTCACACTTGAGGCTCCTAAAATAATAAACTTTCTGTAACTGTCAAACACCGGTGATTCTCACAAATGCTGTGCTTAGCAAATGATTGTCCTCTACTGCCCACAACATGAAACCCTATCCATCTTTTTCATCTCATAGGAAGCTCTCTACAGCTAGATGCCCTTATCTGACTTTCAGAGTGATCCCTACACAAATTCCTCAATACTCCTGCTCTTTCAAAATCCATCAAGCATTGGTAGTATTGTAGCATAGTGAGTGTGTGTGTCCATGGAGCATAGGATCACAGTGTTCACTGATGCCAGAAACAGTACATCTCCAATCAATTATTTTGTATATAGCCCCACAATTGACACATAGTGAAGATTCTGTAAATATTTGTTGGAAGAATGAATGGTGCTGTGATTAATACAAATAAAATTGAGATAAAATCATAGCTCAAAAAATTACAAAGTAGTGAATGAGATGATTATACCCGTAGTTAATATGAAATATAATGTAATGAGTACTCCACCATCTTAATGGTATATATAAAATACCATGGGAGCATGGAAACAAGACAGATAACCTTTGTTCATCTCTGTTTCCAACTAGATTCAAAAGAGTTATTTTGTGAAGTGATTGATTGTAATATCTCATTAATCCGTGGATAGCTCCTTTCTGAAGAGAACATGGTACAAATCATCTGTCATTATAATATATTTTAAAACACTGATATCAGGATTATCTCAGCTACAGAAATGGCTATGTCCAAAAAGAGTTATTTTTTCCTACGTCTCTCACCACTAATGTTTATTTTATATTGTGATAATATTACATCTCCTTGTTGTAATGGTCTGCATTTTTCTTATTCCAAACTTTAGCCTCTCCTACCTGACTACCGCATAATCACGCCAGAACTAATCTCACATTTCTCCTAAAGGAGAGGCACTGTATAAATCTGATTTTCTTCTGAGGCCCATGCAACTTTTAATTAACAAGATTTACTTACCACCGACTCTCTGTTGAACAATGAGTCGATATAAAAGTAATTAAAGAGACAACTTTTGAACAACTCGAGTATATACCTATGCACAAGTGATTCAAAGAAAGAAAATTACCTCCAGACTAATGTGGTTAATTCCCTCATTCTCTCCAATTTGGATATGTTTTTGATTCTTATGGAAATTTCCATTTTCCTGTTCCTTATCCAACCGAACCGACTGTTTCCAGTGCAATCCTAATGCCTTCTCTTCATCTCATATCAAATAAGTGTCATGTTCTAACATGAGATTGAATGCTACAGAAATAAATATGTGTTCATATTTACACAGCATAAATAAATGGGAAACACATTAATTTATTTAAATAAGCTACATTATAATTTCATTTTATATATTCACCTAGCAGACTTTTTTATTTTCCTTAATTGGGTGATATGCTTTGTTAAAGATGAATCATTCAAAGAATAAATCATTCATTTATCAGAAAGTTACACGTGACTCTTTTCAAATATTCCCAAGCAAGATAAATCTCTCAAAAATCTAAAGTAGGAAATTAGGGACTTCCCAGGTGGTGCAGTGGTCAAGAATCTACCTGCCAATGCAGGAGACACGGGTTCGAGACCTGGTCCAGGAAGATCCCACGTGCCACGGGGCAAGTGAGCCTGTGCACCACAACTACTGAAGCCCGAGCACCTAGAGCCCGTGCTCTGCAGCAAGAGAAGCCACCGCAATGAGAAGCCCGCGCGCTGCCACGAGTAGTAGCTCCCACTTGCCACATCTAGA